>NC_069657.1:11824356-14324356 GCF_027244095.1 Hemicordylus capensis
TCATCGGCAGCTTAACGAGGAGCTTGAGAAGCTGAAAGAGAGGAAATGCAAGCTTCAGAAGCTGCCAGAAGATCGAATTAAACACTTCAGCTGCAACCTCAAGCATGTAAGCAAAGCAGCTCAGAGCATCCACAAAGGGACTCATAAACTGGTCACCACAGGCCACTGAGGCATCCTCTGCTTCACCCTACGGGCCAAGACACAAAAGGCCCAGCACCACCGGGGAAAGCTCTGTGGATAGCTCTCTGGAGATGCAACAGTGGCAGAGAAATATCTCCTTTTCACTGCCACAATTGCCACACGGTGGTCCCTTAAAAGGGCTGTATTCCATCTTTAGTCAAAATTGGCACTGGTTTTCCTTCGGCGTTGCTCAGGTCGTTTCCTTATTTGCCAATAGCTCCATGGAAAACTGAGGAGCCAGTTTTGAGGAGAAGGTACTGTGGAGCAATCGTGTGATAGCCTGGGAGAGTTCCCTTTCCCAGAGGTCAACCAGAGCTTGGATAAGGCCTTCCTCTCAGCCACAGTGGCAGAAAGAACCTCCATCTGGAATCCATCAGGTAGCCACCATTGGACAAGGGGGGACAAAGGTCCTTGGGTCACTCTGTGGTGCCCCCTTGCCCTTCCCTCAGGGCACCCCTTGTCCTCCTCCCACACCCAGCCAGTGAATGAAGCGCTTGCCAGCTAAGAACACGAGGCGCGGCCCCTTGCGCACTCTCAGCCAGTGTTTTGTTCTCCGACTCCCTCTCAGAGTGAGGGAAAGCAAGAAAGCAGCCAGCTTGCCCTTAAACAAAGCACTGGCTGGGAGGGGGAGAGTAGTCAAGCAGCACCCCCCCCTTTCCCTCCCCACCCCAAATTCAATTTTTATTGATTTTAACAATAATAATATTGTCATTCCTTACAATATATACAAAAGTGGACTTCCCGCACACCTCTCTTCATGAATCATCAGCTATAGAGTTTACCCTTGCTATAATAATAATTCAAAACATAAATTTAAACCCTTACAAACACAGTTAATCTACCCAACCTGCAGTTTTTTACTAAATTTCAAACCCTGCTGTAAAGCCCATAGTAGGGAAATTATCCTTTAGATACAACAAGAATGGTTTCCAATCTTCTTTGAAGCCTTCCAAATTTTGATCTCTTATCAGTGTTGTAAGTTTTGCCATCTCCGCATATTCCAAAACTTTTATCAGCCAATCCTCTTTTGAAGGCAGTCCATTACTTTTCCATTTCTGTGCATATAGAATTCTGGCCGCCGTAGAAGCGTACATAAAAAACGTTACGTTAGTTGTAGAAATTACACCTTGTGTTATCCCCAGCAGGAAGGATTCTGGCTTCTTAGGAAATGTCATTTTAAATATTTTATTTAACTCATTATATATCATATCCCAATAGGCTTTAGCTTTCCCATCACCCCCCCCCTTTCCCGATGCTGGCCTTGGCATGCTGATGTTGACACAACCGGTGTAGCCAGTGTATGTGCAGGCAGCGTATGGGCCACCAGCGGCAGCCAGTCCTCAGGCCGCCAGAAAAATCCCCTATGCCTCTGATGTTGATCCATAAGATGCAGCAACGTTTTCACGTACTTCTAAGACAATTGGAAGCTGCCTTGGTCCATCTAGCTCAGTATTGTCTACACAGACTGGCAGCGGCTTCTCCAAAGTTCCAGGCTGGAGTCTCTCCCAGCCCTATCTTGGAGATGCCAAGGAGTGAACCTAGGATCTTCTGCATGCAAGCTTTCAGGTGCTCTTCCCAGAGCGGCCCCATCATCTTACCGTGCTCACACGTGGGGTCTCTCATTCAAATGCAAACCAGGGTGGACCCTGCTTAGCCAAGGGGACAATTCATGTGTGCCACCACCAGTAGCGACTTCTGTTTCTTACGCTGCAACTGAGCCCTCGTGCGTTTGTTTTGTTTAATAGCTGGAGCATGATCTTGCCTTGCTACAGACTTCTGGCAAAATACAGTCCAGCAAATCTATTTTGAGCAGAAGTTCTGAGTGTGAAAAATCAGACGGGGACTACGACAGCGGGGATGAGGCGCCTGAGGAATCCAGCCTGGAGCAGAAGTTTCTCCACAAGCTAGAAGCCCTCAGAAAAAGAATAACCTTCTGGAACAGGAAATTGGAGGAGTACGTATGCTTTGTGAAGTTTACCAGGGCTGTCTGTGAATGGGCCTTTGTACCTCGTCACTCATGGCTTGTTCTCTGGGATTCTGCCTGGGATGAGATCCAGTGCAGGCCTTGTGTGTACATGTCCTTTCCCTGGGATGTTTTGTATGTCTGCTAGTAGTGTTTATTTACAGGTGTTATTTAGATATGTTTTAAAAGTTTTGGTTATAGAACTGTGCAAAGGTGTAATGCCACACAGTGTAAGCGTGTGCAGGAAAGCGTTTGAGTGACCGGAAGGCTGCTACAGCAGTGAGACCCGGGCAGGAAAGATTGAGAAATCCTGTTTGGAATGCAGGGCGGGGGAAAGTCAGGAAAAGGTGTTGGGGGTTGGGGCCGCTGGTTGGTGGTTAAGAGGGCTGAGAGAAGGTGAGCTTGGGGAATAGAGTACTGCACAGGACAGGGACTTCTCAAAGGAAGAGAGAAGTGGGGGCAGGGGTAGATCTTCTCTCTAAAGGAAAGCCCACTGCCTGTTCAGGGAAAGACCTCCTCAGAAGGGATGCAGGTCAAAAACAAAGTAACCAAGCCAGGCACCCTAATCCCGAAAGGAGAAAAGGCACAAGGAAGGAACCATAACTGTTTATCGCCTTAAAAACATCAGCATTGCTGTAAGATAGAAGTCATACGTTTCTGTATACACTCTGAAACCACTATGCTTTTGCAACTAATACCTGGAACCACTACGCTTTAAGGACGTGTGCACCAACAACTGAATAAGCTTAAGTTAAATAAAGCCAGTAATTGTTAGCGTTAACCAGGTGCAAGGATGTTTTATTTCCTCTCCCACGTCACCAGAAGGGACACACCATGCTACAAAGCAACAAATCAGAGGGAGAAATGTGATTTTAGTCTCAGATCTTTCCAAAACAAGTCCGAGTGGTGGCAGCAAAGATATCTGGAGGTAGAGTGACCCTCACACCCCTCCTGCTGCCCCTCCCTCGCTTTCCCCATCACCAGAGGTGGAAACCAAGGGATCATCCAGCCTGTATCCTGTTCCAGGCTGGGGATGGATAAGTTCTAGGGAGCCCCGAGTCAGAGGTGTGAGATCAGGCCCAAGCAGGAGGCCAGCAGGAAACAGGACCTAGTTCTCGGAGACCAGGATTATTATTATTTTATTTAAATGAAAGCTGAAATGTATGGAATGTCTGTGGCCTGTACTCTTCCTCTGGGTCCAGTCCATTTCCCATTACAGCCGCACTTGAGTGCACAAAGCTAGTCATGCAGTTTTCGGTGCCATTTTCTGTGCTGCGTGATTATTATTTATCATGCTCCTTCCAGCCAAAATGTATCCTGCTCATTGTCTTGCAGAGTCGAAGCCATTTATCAGGTTGAAGTGAAGAAGAAGAAGAAGAGCAGTAATTTGGCAGTGCAGTTTTTGCTGACCGAGTTGGAAACGGTGGGGAACACGCGCTTTGAAGAGGGCTCTCCAAGTGATGCCTGGTACTGTGCTTCGGGATGTAAAACTTCAATATGTCGCGTGTTGGCTGGTTTTTTTTGGTTGCATGTTCTAATTTATTTTTAATCACTGCATAAATCCAGACTGCACAACTTCGGCCCTCCAGCTGTTGTTGGACTACAACTCCCATCATCCCCAGCCACAGTGGCCAATAGTAAGGGATAATGAGATTGTACTCCCCTGCTAACTGGGCAAAGAGGCACCTTTTACTGTGGAGATTCTCTTTATTGAGCTGGGGAGATTAACTGGCCCTATACACCCCCAGCACAGTACTTCCAGTGACTGTTGCTGGTGTCTATCTTATGTTTCTTTTTAGAATGTGAGCCCTTTGGGGACAGGGAGCCATCTTATTTGTTTGTTGTTTCTCTTTGTAAACCGCCCTGAGCCATTTTTGGAAGAGCGATATAGAAATCGAATTATTATGATTATTTCGTGTTTACACAGTCAGACAGGTGTTATTGACTGGTTTGTTTTATCCAGGCATCGAGTCCTTCCCAAGGACCTGGGTTGTTGTTATTATTATTATTACTCCAGAAACAGCTGGATGGCCACAGTTGTGCCCCCTCTAGCATAAGCGGTTGTTTCTTATATCTGTAACCTACTTTTCCACTGAAAATAAAATTTCCAAAGTGGGTAACAATGATCATACCAACAAACAATTTAAAAACAAAGGCTGGCATCCAGAGCAGCAGACTGCTTGAGGAAGGACCTTGGGCTTCCGCAAATCTAGGAACATAGAAAGCTGCCTTCTACCATCTCAGAACATTGGTCCATCTAGCTCACTACTGTGTTCCCCGATTGGCAGTAGCTCTCCAAGGTTTCAGGCAGGAGTCTCTCCCAGCCCTACCTGGAGATGCTGCCAGAGAGGGAACCTGGGACCTCAGATGCTCTTCCACTGAGCTATGGCCCCATCCTGCTAACTGAGGATGTTACCACTTTTCAAAGTGGTGGTTCTCTTTATTGAGCAGGGGGAGAGCAACTGGCCCTATCCAGCCCCAGCACAGCATCCCTCCAGTGGCTGTTGCTGGTGTCTGTTTCTTTTTTTAGATTGTGAGCTCTTTGGGGACAGCGAGCCCTTTTATTTATTTTATATCTATGTAAACCGCTTTGGGCACTTTTGTTGAAAAGCAGTATATAAATATTTGTCATCTTCATATCCCCTAAGGAGAATATCTTACGACACTCACATGTAGTCATACACCCCCAAAAGCGAACCAAGATGGATGCTGCTTAGCAAAGGTAGTCATGCTCACTACTACAAGACCAGCTGTCCTCGCACTAAGTTTGGAATTTGCGTTCCAGACTTGTGTTTCTCTACTGAATGAGTCCTCCCACTTGTGCAACAGTTACACAACTGTGGCACACCATATTTCCTTTAGAGGGAACTTTTGTGGGCAAGAGTATTAAAGTGCAATAGTACAATTCCACAGATCTCCTTTTTTAGCATGACTCAGCTACCTTCTGCTCATTAGGCAAGTGGTCTATTGCTCTGAATATCAGCCATTATCCTTAGAATGACAAAAAGTAACTGCGGCAGATACAAACTGCTAGGAGCCACCAAAGATTTCAAAAACCACTGTTGCCTAAGACAGCAATTAAAGCCATTCAGCATCCAAACCATCATTAGGCTACATTATGTGCAGCCCTCTGTTGACTCTAAGGGCAGGCCAGGATTTCTGCACACCTTAAAAGACAGGCCCAACACTGTAGGAATGTTCACATGCCTCTCCTCAACAAAAGTTCTCAAAACAGTTCACACACAGAAAAAGAGATAATTAAAGTTGCTTCCCTGTCCCTCAGGAGCTCGCAGAAGCTCCAAAAGAAATACAAAGTAGACTCCAGCAACTGTAGGGGAGGATTTGAGGCCTTTGATGAAGATCTCCATTCTTGGGAACACTGTTACATGAGAAGGTATCCTGGCCTTTGGTGGAGATCTTTATTCTTTGATGAAGATCTTCATTTTTCAGCACATTGATCTGGGAGAAGGTATCCTCGCCTCAAACCGAATAGAGCTTTAAAATGTTAACACCAGCAATTTTGAATTGTGCCCGGAAAAATGTAAGAAGCTATCAATAAAGAAGCCAGTTTGGCAGTACCAGCCGTGGCTGGCAAGTGCCGTTCCCGGGAGGCAGTGAGGGTGGGGGAATACTACTTCAGACTTCAGCGAATTTACCCACCACCAGTACCAGTATGCTCTGTGCTAGGGGTGTGCAAACTAGCTCGACGTCGAGCCAGTTCGATGTTGAGCTGGTTCGGTTCAACAGCTTGGGGTCAGACTGAATAACCCCGTTTGGTCCGACCCCGGACCGAACAACCCCAGGTTTGCAGACCATTTTAAGGTGGTTTTTTTAAAAAAAATTAACCTTTACTCCCCTCTGGGGAGTTGTTGGAGGTGGCGGGGGGGTCCGCGGAGGTTCCCCCTCCCCCGCTGGCCTTCGATTTGCCCCCTCTGGCCAGTTCAGCCGGCTCTACACAGAGGCACAGTGTGCAAGCGTGCCAATCTCCAAAATGGCCACCGGGTGAAGGTCAAAAACCCACCAAAGAGCACCCGGATGGGTGAAGAGCCAGCCGAACCGGTTGGAGGAGGCTATATATAAAGCTGGCGGAGGGAGGGGGAACCTCCGCAGACCCCCCGCCACTTCCAGCAACTCCCCGTAGGGGAGTAAAGGTAATTTTAAAAAAACCTTTAAAAGGTCCGCGAACCCCCCCTGGACCGAACCGAGCTGGGGGGGTGGTGGTTCGAGGTGGTGCCAGACCAAACTGGCCCGGTCGGGTTCAAGTCTGGTGTGGACTTGAACCAAACCAGGCCAGCCAGTTCCATGCACATCCATACTCTATGCTGCAATGGAAGACAACCCAGCATCTCACGGGGAGGATTCCCCACTTCTACATGTGTCACCTCCGTGCATGTGCAGAGGCCATTTAAGAGGTTAGCATGGCACAAACTTGTTTTGCTAAGCCCCTAAATGGCCCCTGTGCATGTGCAGAGGCCAACTGAGTGACAGGGGCGGGATACCCTCCCTGCAGGATGCTGGTTTGATCACCACTGCATTGTATAGCATGCTGTATAATGACACCAGGTAAGTTTTACACAGTTTAAAGTTGTATTTCTCCAACCTCACTGTCCCCCGGAGTGGTGCTCACTGGCTGCTGCTGTGCAGTAAAGGTAAAGTAAAGGTAAAGTGTGCCATCAAGTTGATTTTGACTCCTGGCACCCACAGAACCCTGCGGTTTTCTTTGGTAGAATACAGGAGGGGTTTCCCATTGCCTTCTCCCACGCAGTATGAGATGATGCCTTTCAGCATCTTCCTATATCGCTGCTGCCCTATAGAGTACCAGCAGGGATTTGAACTGGCCACCTTCTGCTTGTTAGTCAAGCATTTCCCTGCTGTGCCACTTAAGGTGAGTACTACTACAATATATATCCCAATATGTAACCAAAAGTAGCCATTTCTGAAAGAAATTGGTTGCCTATTTCTCCAGTGAACCACAGCTGTGAATGTACTCATTTGTACAATTTATAAACCTATGATCAGCCATTTCATCGAAAGTGGCATAAAAACTGATTTCTATCACTGAGCCAAAACAACTTTAGCAGGCTTCTTTAGAGGCAACTGGTTGCCACTGTAGGAAACAGGATGCTGGACAAAATTGACTTTGGGTAAAAGCACACATAGAGACCCTCTGTTATGGACTGGGTTTTTCATTCCCACTCATAAGGAGCCATGAGACAGAAATCACAAACAGAATTAGCAACGTATTTTATAAATAGAGGGACCAAAGAGGAGAACTGAGAGAAAGCAAGGGAGATTGATTAGAAAGAGGAAGATCATTAAGATACTTAAAAGTGGGAGTTTCAGTTTAATACAAAACAACAGAGGAAGCCAGTGAAAGGAAACATCTAGAGGTGCAACAGGATTAAAGTGTTAAGAAAAAAAAATTAAATGAGCTGAAGAGTCGAGAACAGGCTTAAGCTAAGAGACGAAAAGACAGATGAACAAAACAGTGCAGTAGTCAATGTAAGATGGAACTAGGTTCTGAATAAGAGATTGCTATATTAAAAGGCAGTACTATTGACCTAGTGCCCTCTGTTTTCTTGAAGGTTTAATTCTTGCTATGATTTAATACTATCCCGATTTTGCGCCTGGGATTTCAAAGCGTACGGCATAACAGGAGTGAAGGTAAATCGTGTCATCAGGGTACACAACCGGATATTGAGACTGAAATTCGAGGAGAAGTTCCAAATCTTTTCAGAGAAAGAAGACCTGAGTGAGTCCACGTAAGTGAGTGATCCTAAAAAAAATTCAAGGAAGAATTGTATGATGGCAAGATGAATTTTGCCAAGATGAATTAAACAGAGATTGCCCTTGTTAACCAAAGGTTGAAACCAGGGTTTAAAGAGAGTTTACAAACCCCAGTTAGAAAGAAATCCGGTGAGCATTATGCTGTGATGTAACATTACGCTGTTTGCTAAAGCAAGTAATGGAAGGAGGGGGGATTCATACAGGAGAGGGAGGAAGTGTGCAGTCTCAAAGCATGCTCTGGATTGTCCTGTCCTATCCTGCAAACAAAACCCCACAAGGTCTGGAAGGCAGCAAGGGAAGGTCGGCTGTAGCACCAGCGATAGTTCCATGGGACAAGTTGACCCAACACTAGTCAGAGGCACAGTGGTGGGTCACTGTGTGAATCAGGATACTGGACTAGATGGGCCTTGGGCCTGATCCAGCCGGGCTTTCCTTATGTTCTTATGTTCTTCTCAATGTTTATTTGTGGTCCAGTACAGCATGGCCAGATCTTGTGAAACAGCATGTAGAGTGTACTATGATTGTCAGCTGGATTGTCAGATTCCTGATTGAATAGGTTTATCACGTTTCTAATATACGTGCAGCACCTTAAGCTCATAATTTAAGCTCATAATATCTACAAGTTTCCTAGAGAATTAGATTTGACTATTTAGTCTATTATTCACTCTGGTGATGGTTTATTTCTGTCTGTCCCATATTTCTGTTTGTTTGCTGCTGGTCATAGACTGTAACAGAGAACTGAACTGAACTATGTCCAGTGCTAAAGTTCTTTCTTTCTTTCTTTCTTTCTTTCTTTCTTTCTTTCTTTCTTTCTTTCTTTCTTTCTTTTTTTTCTTCTTTCTTTCTTTCTTTCTTTCCTTCTTTCCCCCTCCCTTCCTCCTCCTCCTCCTCCTCCTCCTCCTCCTCCTCCTCCTCTTGCTGCTCCAGAAGTTACAGGAAGCTGCTGGAATATCTCTTTTACATATCTCCCCCAGAAGTGTCCTTGAAGAAAAAGCAAGTGATCCAAATCCTGGAGGAAGGCTTCCAGGAAACCAAAACGGTAACTGGATGTTTAATTTTATAATGACTCACTCGTCTCATTTTTTTCCTGCTCCTGACCACTTGTGTCTTAGAGCAACTTGTCTGAATTATGATCTACACATTCAGAAATGTTCTATGATATCACAACGTTTCTAGAAGATACCACTTCCTAGTGCAGGTGATGGAGTCTCATGAGTTGAATGCACAACCTCCTTGCATGTAGAAAACTAGCACATCAGGGAGAAGACTGTTAGAAGCCTTCTCAATGTGCTAGCTTTCCATGGGCAGTGAGATAGTTATTAGGGGCATCATTCACATTCTGAGATCTCTTATCTGTACTATGACATGGTAGAATCTTAGGAAGGCTGTATACACAAATAAAGATGCATTCCATACTAAAATTTTGCACCCAGGCAATTCAAAATCTGGTTAGTTGAAATTACCACAACCACAAAAAAGTTGAATTCTGTGACCTGTATAAATTATACAAACTGAACAAATTGTCAGAATTTTCTGTAACTTATTCTGGGTTCCTAGTCATGGGAAAAGGCAAGGAGCCATGCAGGACAATTAAGCTCCACCCTGCAATCTCTGAACTCTGATTCAGCTCCTCCTCTGGCTTCTGCAATTTCAGCAGGCATTGCCTACATGAATTTTCAGCATATTTTCTATCGTAAGGGCTAGAAACTTTATTTTTTTTTTTTTTAATGGGGGCTCATTCTCAGGTATCTGCATTCTATGGCCAGCAACATGTTCTGTGCTTTTGGTGTTCCTGTCAAATTTTGACACAGGCATGAAAAAGGGCTCAGCGCCCAAAGATTCTACAATATCTTGATTTTCTGTTTATTTTATTTGTATTCCACTCATTCTCCAGAGAGTTTGACATATGCATGGTTCTTCCAGCCCCCTTCTGCATGATCCCCACCGCACATTAAGGTCATATGAGGAGGTCCGTCTCCAGTTACCACTGGTACATCTGGTGGCAACTCAAAAGGCGGGCCTTCTCTGTAGCTTCTCCTGGGCTGAAGAATACACTCCCTGCAGAAATCTGTAATTTGAATTCATTATTGGCCTTCAGGAGAGCCCTCAAAACCTATCTGTTTGGCCTGGCCTTCCAGGGTTTTTTAATTATTGTAAATGTTTTAAACTGCTTGTTTTCTAGGGTTTTTTTAACTGTTTTGAATGTTTTAACTGTTAATTGTTTTATGGTGTTTTATAGTCTCTTTTTAAAATTGTTAATTGACTTTAATTGGGTTTTTAAAAATGTAAACCGCCCTGAGCGATTTTTCGAAGGGTGGTATAGGAATCATCAAATACCTAAATAAAAAAAATCCTGTGAGGTAGGTTAAGGGGAGAGAGAAAGAAGTGACATGCCAAAGGCCATCCTGAGAGTTTCTTGGCTAAGTGGGGATGTGAACCTGGGTCTCCTAGTCAAATTCTCTAACCAGTAGACCACTCTGCCTTACTTTTCTTCTTCCCTTTTTGTAGCAAATCACAGCTTCTCACTTTCCCTTCCCTTGTTTATTCATCCTTCCCATTTGCATAGTCTGACCAATAGTGAGATTGCCTTCTGATGTGCCTCTTTTTAGATACCTGGCAGCAATAACGAAGCTGTTCCACTCTCCAATAGCCTCAGTATCTGCGAATGTCCAAGAATTGAATATTTGCAACAACAAGCCAGAAGCAAAGGGGACTCGGAGGAGAAGTTCCGGCATGGTAATATTAGAGAAGTTGCTCAAAATCTTCACGGATTGTTTTTAAGATCCGTTTCGCTGGTCATGGAACAAAGGAGAAGAGAGTTTAGAGAAAACATATATGGAAAACTGGAGGGATGCGTAAATTCAGTAGATCGGGGTTCCCAGCCTTGAGTCCCCAGATGTTGTTGGACTACAATTCCCATCATCCCCAGCCACAATGGCCATTGTGGCTGGGAATGATGGTGGTTGTAGTCCAACAACATCTGGGGGCTCAAGGTTGGGAATCCCTGCAGCTGATTGTTGAGAGAGCTGCAGAAGATCTTTTGAGGTTTGTATTCTCTTGTATGTGAATCTTTGCATTTGAGGCTTTTAGATGGCAACTCTGGTATCCATCACTACGTCAAATTCTGTAGTAAGAGAGTTCCAGCTGTCAGGCATGTGGTAGCTGATACTGAAATCCAGAAAAGAATTCTGTAATTAGGCAAAGAGCAGTCAAAGGAAGACAGGAGCTGGGGCTATGGAAGACTGGGCAAGCAGGAACATAAAGCAGTCTTACACAGGAAGTTGCCTTATACTTAAGTCAAATCACTTGTCCATCTGGCTCAATATTGTCTACACAGACCACAGAGGTGGCAGCAACCTATCCAAGGTTTAAGGCAGGAGTCTCTCTCTCTCTCTCTCTCTCTCTCTCAGCCCTATCTTGGATATGCCATGGAAGAGAGCTGGTCTTGTGGTAGCAAGCATGACTTGTCCCCTTAGCTAAGCAGTGTCTGCCCTGGTTGCATATGGATGGGAGACTAGAAGTGTGAGCACTGTAAGATATTCCCCTTAGGGGATGGAGCCGCTCTGGGAAGAGCATCTAGGTCCCAAGTTCCCTCTCTGGCAGCATCTCCAAGATAGGGCTGAAAGAGATTCCTGCCTGCAGCTTTGGAGAAGCCGCTGCCAATCTGTGTAGACAATACTGAGCTAGATAGACCAATGGTCTGACTCAGTATATGGCAGTTCCCTATGTCCCTAACCTTCTGCATGCAAGCATGCAGGTGCTCTTCCCAGAGCGGCCCCATCCCCTGAGGGGAACACCTTACTCTGCTCACACATATAGACTCCCATTCCAGTTTTGCACCAGAGTTTGGCCTTGTCCAGATGGGGCTAAATGTGGCTCTGAGGCAATTGGAAGGCCAGCCTATCAGGGCCCTTGCAAATCCTTAAGAGCAGGCCTGCACAACTCATAGCCCCCCAAGCTGAGTGCAAATAGTTATGCAGCCTGACTGTCCTGTCTGGAAATCAGGAACCCGCCAGGCCAAGATTGCAGCACCCTGGAGAGCTCCCAGTACCCAGCTTGCTCTGATAAGGGCCAGTAAGAGGTGGAATGAGACCTCCAACGCCTCCAGGTTCTGCCTCCCTACTTGCAGAGCAGAGAGGTCCAAAAGGTTAAAAACGGGGTCTCTTCTGCCTTGGAGTCTGGCACCTCCTCCTCCACTCCACCAGGCCCCTCCTGGCCCGTTGCTGGTGCTGTTGTGCAGGCTTGGAGGAGCGCAAGGTACACAGTGCGAAAGAGGCCGATTCATTGAGGGACTCGGGTTCAGTGAGTGCCAGCTAGATACATAGGGAGCTGCCTTATACCAAGTCAAGTCATTGGCCTATCAAGCTCAGCATTGTCTACAGTGCCTGACAGCAGCTCTCCAAGGTTTCAAGCAGGAGTCTCTCCCAACTCTACCTGGAGATGCTGCCAGGGAGTGAACCTGGGACCTTCTGCATGCAAAGCAGATGCTCTATCACTGAGCTACGACCCCACCCCCCAAAGGTGGCATAAATGGGGCTCCCTCCCATCCAGGCACTGGCCACACCAAGCCCTGTTTCAGCAAGGTGGCTGTATTGTGTGCCCTTAGACCAGGGCTGCACGATGCCAGCCCTCCAGCTGCTTTTGGACCACAGCTCCCATTATCCCCAGCCACAGTGGCCAATAGTCAGGGATTCTGGGAGTTGTAGTCCAACATCTGCAGGAAGGCCAAAGTTATGCAACCCTGCCTTAGACCATGCTCTGGTTCTGGGCTGTCCAGTTCTGGGGCAGTGTTCCCTCTAACAGGGATTCCCAGATGTTGTTGACTACAGCTCGCAGAATCCCCGGCTCTAATGGCTTTTGCTTGGGGATTCTGGGAGTTGTAGTCAACAGCATCTGGGAATCTCTGTTAGAGGGAACACTGTTCTGGGGTCTCCTAGCTGGCAGCCTCAGGCACCAAACTGGTGTCGGGGCTTCAGGCTGAGCCTGGTACCGGCCCCTCCAGCCTGACTGCTCCTTCCTCCTCCTCAGGATCAGCCTCCATATTACTGCTCAGGCCTGGGGTTACGCGCTTACAGACTGCTAAGATGTCAGTCACTGATTTTCAGTTTCCAAAAATATAGACTTAAAGCTATGCAGCCAGCAGCTAAGCGATAAAAAAGAAGAGGTCAACCTCCAATACAATACCATCAGGTGAGATATAGAGCACCTTGACAATTGCAGTGGTCTTGGCTAGGTGCCTGGCACTCATCAAGTTGGATGCTGAGTGAACAGGCCAAGAAAGGGTGTTCTATAACCAGGATGCCACCCTTGAAAAGGCCTTTTCTCCCTGGTCCAACTTCTGATGTTTTGAAAAACGAGCTCTGGTTCCAATTTTAGCTTGCGGCCGCAGGCAGTTTTGTTTGTTTTTATTCCTTGTTCATAAGACATCCCAAGGCGATTTACAAACATTAAATAAATAAAACTCCATAAAAATCACCGTTAAAACATTGAAATCAGTTAAAACAATAAAAATCACGAAACACCAAAAAAACCAACCATAAAAAAGACAGGCAGAATAGCACAGGAACGAAGTTCTTTAAACTCCTATTGTGTGTTGCTTGATTCATTTGCTTGAGTCCCCTCGAAGTATCTGCTGGCATTTCCTTGGGTTTTATCATAAATAAGACACACAGATACTCCCCCCCCCTTTCCCCCTTTCGCTCTTTTCTCAGGGAAACTCATCATCGCAAAAGTCTTCCTTGGACACAGCACTCCTGCTCATGATATGGATCCGATCAAGGAAGACTACTACCCAGGAGTCAGTTCTGTCTACAGGGCTCGCCGAATCTCCCAGAACGCAGCGTCTGCAGCCGACAAAGAGACTCTAGATCAGCAAGAGAAACCAAAGCGTGAGTTGGTGCCTCCAGATCTCTCTCTCTCTCTCCCCCAATCTGCCAGTGGGGGGACCTTGCCATATCTGGGATGGCAACTTCCTCTTGGCTGCAGGCAGGATCAGGTAGCTAGGATACCAAAAGGCAGGGCTACCCAACATTCCAGACTGAACGCAGCAAGCTAAAGCCCCAAACATACTAAACACAATAAACATAAGAACATAGAAAGCTGCCATATAGTGAGTCAGACCATTGGTCCATCTAGCTCAGTATTGTCTTCACAGACTGGCAGCAGCATCTCCAAGGCTGCAGGCAGGAATCTCTCTCAGCCCTATCTTGGAGATGCTGCCAGGGAGGGAACTTGGAACCTTCTGCTCTTCCCAGAGCGGCTCTATCCCCTAAGGGGAATATCTTACAGTACTCGCACATCTAGTCTCCCTTTCATATGCAACCAGGGTGGACCCTGCTTAGCTAAGGGGACAAGTCATGCTTGCTACCACAAGACCAGCTCTGCTCCTCATCGTCTGAAAGAAAAGGCTAAGGAACCTTTTGCGGGGGGGTGCCCCTTCCCTTACTCTGGTGGCAGGTGTTGCACTAGTCAGACACCCCCCTCCACTTGCTGCAACATCCTCAGCTAAGGTGGAGGGTGGGGGGAGGAGACCCATGACAACAAGCTGCCACTTGCTGTCTGCTCAAGTCACTCCCCTGGGGTGCTGGCTGGGCCTATCTTTCCCAGAAGGCATCAAGGCAAGCACCTGGGCCCTAGCCGGTGCCGGAAGGGGCCCTGGGGTGATACCAGCTCTCTCTCCGGGTCTCAGTAACTAGGGTGAGGTGACTATTTCTTGAGCTCCTGCTCTGACCCTTGCAAGCTGTAATGGCAGCAAGAGACAAGGAGAGGAGCGGCTCTGGGCAGCTCTTTTCAAAGCTTGCAAGGATTAAGAGCTCCAGGCTCGCTGCTGCCAACGGCCCTGGTGTAGTGTGTGGTGCCTGGGCTCGTAGGAGGGCTTCCTCTGTGACCGCCCCTCTTCTTTGGAACACTCCCCCCCCCAGATTCATTTAGCCCCCTCCTTAGTTGCTTTTAAGGCCCTTTTTAAGAACCACCTGTTTCGCCAGGCTTTTGCCCTTTCATAATTTTTTTAAATTGTTATTGGTATTTTTTGTTGTTCACCACCTATAATCTTTGGAGGAGGTGGTATACAAGAAATTTGTAATAAACTTCCTCACAATTTACATTGAAGAGAGTTGAAGGAAGAGCCAACTGTGATTATGTTCCCTACCACACCCCAAAGGCAAACTCCTTGCCCCCCACAAAGGAGGGGCACAACAACACATGTGCTGAGGGCCCTCACAAGGGTTCCCAGCTTGTGGTACTCCACATGTTGCTGAGCTACAGCTCCCATCTTTCCCAGCTACAATGTATTGTAATTGGGAATAATGAGAGTTGTAGTTCGGCAACATCTGGGGTACCACAGGTTGGGAACCGTGGTCTGTTTAATATCATCTTCACCAGGAGCCTCAACAGACTCTTCCAAATGGTGATTCATTCAAATTACTGTGCAAATTCCAATAGGATGTAGGGAGCCATCCACATGATGTTCAAGTACATCACGGAAGTTCTTATCACTGTTTGCTGACTATCTGTGAAAAAGTCATGTCCTTTTCAAGTTGAAATAAAAGCAGTTTTGAAAATACACGGCCTTTCACAGATTGTCAGCAGATGGCGCTAAGAACTTATGCAACATACTTGAACATCATGTAGCCACCCCATTATGTCTCCCATCAGAACTGGTGCTGAAGTTGAAATAGATCACAGGCTGTAGTGATCAGCCTCCCCTCCCCATAAAGAATTAACCAGAAGTGAACCCTTGTCTTGACTGACCGGCTGGTGAACTCCAGGGCTCAGCCAATCAGCACACCAGGTGGGTGGGTCCTAGAGAGCTGTTGCCAGGAAGAAGGGAGTTCTTTGTTAGAAGAAGCTAGGCTGCAGGTGCTGAGAAGGACATGTGGCCATGGAGGTTGGCTGCAGGAGAATAACCCTACAGATCTTTGAGACAGGAGGGCAGAAAGCTTGAATTCTCATCAGGGGTTTAGTGAGTTCAAGGAAAAGGGAAGTTTAGTCTAGGGAAATGTTTTAGTCAGACTTTGTGTCAGATGTTGTTTTGCTTTTTGTGTGTGCTTCTGCATATTCCTGATACTGTTCTATTATTGTTTACCTGTAACGTAATTGGAATAAGAAACACTGGTCTGCACCCAATACACGTAGGGTGTTGCAAAAGCTTCTGTAAACATTTAAGTGTGCAGTAAGACAACCTACTTTTGTAATCCTATTAAGTATTCTTAGCTGTATTTAAAGTTGAGAAAGCCTCAGAGGAACGCAGTCTGTAGTAATTGAATAAAACTTTTTTTTTTTTGGTTCTTTTCTTTTTACAAGCCTTTCCGAGTTGGTTTTTAACTCAGGACAGAGGCGGGGGGTGGGGCAAAGGGGAACTTCCCTGATGCAAACACATCCTCAAACGGTCAGAAGCTCTCAGTTTTCTCACCATGTGTAGGCTTGCATGTGGAAGATGTCCAAGAGCAAAATTAAGAGAGTTTTCCCTGGGATTCTACTTCCACCAGGGAGGTTCAAGCTCTGTTGATAAGAGGGGTGGCGGTGGCAGCATTTTGAACCTACCGGTAATACAGAATATTTTTAGGAGAAGCCTAGCCAGGGAGCTCAGCAGGGATGATTCAGCATTTCTTTCGCTCACATGAGCTTGCTCTGAGATATAGGCTTTAATCTGCTACAGAGGCCAACATGTTTTGCAGCGTAATGTGGGAGGTTCTGACCTTCCTGTGCTGCTGCAGGCTCCTGAGGAAATTACGGCTGTCTTGCGCAAGAGCACAAATACCCAAAGTAGCACACTTATATTTCAAAATAATTTAAAGAGGTCTCCCAAAGTGTGGGCATGCAACTAAAGTATTTACACTCTTGAACAAGAATGCTGGCTCTTCCTTAGGAACTGTTAGGGCAGCTGAGCCATGGGCAGAATTACCTATGGGTGAGAATCTGAAGACCAGGACTGGGATAGCCAAAAACACAAATGTACAGGTTCAAAGGATCATGTCAGGAAGGCTGAGAGAACAATCTGAGTCTGGATACATGTCAGAGGGTCAGAGAAGCTGGTGCATCAGAAGGCCAGATGGTTGCAATATGAGGCAGGGGTCAAGAGCATGTGAGAAGTCAGAACCAATGGTCTATCAGATCAGGAGGTCAAACCAGAGCTAGTAGTCAGATTCACACAAAGTAGACAGTCAGGAGTCAGTAGGAACTGATGGGAACCACAGCCAAGGCGGCTAGGCATCAAGAGATGCACACCAAATCAGGAGAACTTTGATACTGAAACAAGGGTAGCTTCAGATAGGAATTCTCTTATACTCTTCCTGTCTGTAGGGGAGCAATAGGCCACAAGGGGCGTGAGCAGCATTGGGCTTGGAAGCCAAAAGCTGCTTCAGTGCAGCAAGCCACCACAAGGGGCAGTGTGGAGCAGTGTGGTTTGGAACCGCCTGCATTCTGCTGTAGGGATGTGCACGGACCGTGGAGGCGTGGTCCGATGCCGGGGGTGTGTGTCGCTTTAAGGGCGGGGGGGTTGTACTTACCCCTTCCGCCGCTTTCCCCCCTCTGGCGCTCCATTTTTTAGTGAAAATTTCAGGATGACAGCGTTCCTCCCTGCCCCCTTGTTGATTGCGAAAAGTGGAAGTAACTTCTGTGTGTGCACCTGCCGCTGACGCGCGCTGCACACATCACACACGCTGCGTGGCGCACGTGCGGAAGTTACTTCTGCTTTTTGCAGTCAACAAGGGGGCAGGGGCGGCAGGGAGGAACGCTGCCGCCCCGAATATTTCACTAAAAAATGGAGCACCAGAGGGGGGAAAGCGGCGGGAGGGGTAAGTACAACTCCCCTCCTCCCGCCCTTAAAGCGACACACACCCCCGGCGTTGAACCGCCGGACCGGGCCACTTACAAACCAGTTTGCAGGGCTCTAACATGGCCTGCGGACCGGTTCGTGCATATCCCTATTCTGCTGCAAAGCAGGTCAGCCCACAATCCAGAAGAGCCCAATCAGATAGAATGCCTCAAAAATCTCAGTGAATTCTTCAGATGGTGACAGAAACATAAACCGATTCAACTCACCTGCAGTTTCCCAGTTCTTGAAGTAATCCTGTTCTGCTTTTTCACAAGTTTCCACACTCTCTAGTTAAAGTCTTGTTACCATAATAGCCTGAGAGCACCATTGCATGTTCCTGAAGAAACGAAAATTTCCAAGAAGCTCCAGGCTGACATTTTGTTAAACAAGGAAGTCATATGGTGTGAGTAGTCACCAGAGGGAGCTCCAAGCACACACATGAAGCCTAAGCCATGCTTTCTATAAGCTCAAAACTGCTGCACTTTTTGAAAGCCTCTCTTTGTGTGCTCAAGTCCATGTTCTGTCTTGCTACCCCAGGAAGTGGAAGGAGGGGGTACATAATACCACTTAATACCTTATAGCAGGAGAGCTGGTCTTGTGGTAGCAGGCATGACCTGTCCCCTTAGCTAAGCAGGGTCTGCCCTGGTTGCATATGAATGGGAGACTAGAAGTGTGAGCACTGTAAGATATTCCCCTCAGGGGATGGAACTGCTCTGGGAAGAGCATCTAGGTTCCAGGTTCCCTCCCTGGCTTCTCCAAGATAGGGCTGAGAGAAATTCCTGCCTGCAACCTTGGAGAAGTCACTTCCAGTCTGTGAAGTCAAAACTGAGCTAGATAGACCAATAGTCTGACTCAATATATGGCAGCTTCCTATGTTATGTTCCACAGATGTTAAGGGCTGACATACAGCAAGGATGTACCAGTATAGTGAGGGAGGAGCCCAAGAGAACTTCCCAACTCACTGCACTAGTACAGTGGGGAAGGAACAGTTTTTGACTCCCTTCTCTTCCCTGGGAAGCTCTCTGGGCCACCTGAAAATATATCCCTGAGGGTTATGCAGTCCTTGAGGGCATATTTTGGGTATCATGGAGGGCTTCCTGGGAAGGCATCAAAAATTGCCACAGCACTGGTGGAGTTAGCTGGGAAGTTCTGTTGAGCTGCTGTCTCACTGCACTGGTGCATCCTTGCCCCGTATGTCAGCCAGGGACTGTTATGAAAGAAGTTGAAAACAAAATAAAAGTTTAAAAGAGCAAGGGATTCACATACTCTCTCTTGTTTTCAGACCAGTCCTGTCCATGTTTATTTTTATTTATTTATTTATTTTACATTTATATTCCGCTTTTCCTCCAGTGAGCCCAGAGTTATATAGTTACGTTTCTCTTTCACAACAATCCTGTGAAGTAGGTTAGGCTGAGAGAGAGGTGACTGGCCCAGAGTCACCCAGCAACTATCATGGCTGAATGGGGATTTGAACTCTGGTCTCTCTAGTCGTAGTCCAGCACTCTAACCACTACACCACACTGGCTCTTACTCTGGAATTACCTAAGTTCAACAGTGATTAATGCAACAATGAGTTTACAGTGGCGCTTAGACGCAATTGCTAAGATGAACCTCTGTATGCCTAAAAGGGCCAGACAAGGGCTGTTGCTTTCCAACCCTGCCTTAGGGTTTCCTAGATGCATCTGGTTGGCCACTGTGGCAAGTAGGATGCTGGACTAGATGCACCTTCAGCCTCATCCAGAAGAGTGAACATCCCAATTCAAGGGTTTCCAGCCTTGGTTCCCCAGATGTTGTTGGACTACAACTCCCATCATCCACAACCACAGTGGCCAGAACCCAACAACATCTGGGGACCCAAGGCCTACTTCTACATTACGTTATTCTCTTAGAGGTAAAATCCACCAGAGATTCAATGTTCTTATGCTTTTCTTCAGCTCCGGAAGTCTGTTGCCTGGAGTACAGGAACTGTGACTGCAGCCTCCGACAGTGTGAGTGGTTTGTGTTTGATCACGAGCTGGTTCTTCCCGAGTACTTCGTCGAGTTTGAATACATCACACTGGTAAGGACTTCCTGTTCACTAGCAGCACGTTCAGTGTGGATGTTGGACACTGGGCTGAGGAGGGCTGTATCCAGGCAGACATTCAACAAGTGCAGCTTCCTCAATCACTTCCTAGAGTTGCCCCTGATGAATTTCTGCCTGATGCATCTCTGATCAAGGGAAGGTGTGATGCATGGAGCCTCATTTCTAAAGCCGCCATCATCATATACCAGACTGTACAAAGTCTTTACAGCGTTTATGGCATGAAAGTTAGGATGGGCACCTTAACTTGGAATTTCCATTATTTTTAGAGCATGAGTGAAAGTGCATCTTAACACTCATCTTAAACCAAAGGTTTTTGGATTACTGAATAAAGAAATGTAACTTGCAGCATTGCTTGTAGGGTTACCATAAACGCAGCCACAATCCTACAGTGACGACATAGTCACTGTTCAAATGATGGGGTGCGGAAGGGAAACCTCCTAGCCTATTTCAGGAACTGCGTGTGCTTCCGATATTTGGAACATAGGAACCATTGGAAGCTGCCTTCTGCCTAGTCAGACCCTTGATCCATGTAGCTCACAGTTGTCTACATAGACTGGCAGCGGCTTCTCAAAGGTTGCAGGCAGGAATCTCTCTCTGTCCTGTCTGGAGGTGCTAAGGAGGAAACCTGGGACATGCTGTTCCCAGAGCAGCCCCTTCCCCTAAGGGAAATATCTTACGGTGCTCACAAATGTAGTCTTCCATTCAAATGCAAACCAGGGTGAAATCTGCTTAGCAAAATGGACAATTCATGCTTGCTGCCACAAGACCAGTTTTCCTCCTAATCGGATTTAAGAATAATAATAATAATTCCCCCAGTGAGGCACTACCTTGGCGTGGTTGTGGGGCTTGCGTGCTCTGAGGAAGGGGAGAGCTATGCCAGAGGTCCAACCATACTGGACAGGTCTCACCAGAGGAGCCAGACGAAGTGTGCTTCTCCCATCAACAATATGGTGAGACGTAACTTTAATAACTCTATACCGGATCGGACGTCGCCCGGGTCAACAAGGACCGTGCCAGGTGCTGGAGTCCCTGGACATCTGGTGGCAAGCGGGCTACGGGACTCAGGATCTTCAGTTGAGCAACCAGGGCTGGAGACTGCAGGGTTACTGGAAAAAATGTCGCTTAACCGGAAAAAATGTACGAAAAATGCCAACAAGGAAATAATGATCTGCTATTACAAGTCTAGTCCAACTAGAAGAGGTTATTTAAAAAGAATGTACCAAATTTGGAAAGAGAAGCATCCAGATACAGAAATAACAGAACAAAGGCTAGCAGACCAGAGAAGATTCATAATCAGAAATAAAGTATTCACAGAAGTCGAGCTGGAAGAACTGCAAAGAACAACACAGGTTCAAGATATGGAAGAAGAATTACCACCAATTGAAGAAGTTGCTCATGTGCAGGTGGAGGAGGTGTTGGAAATCGAGGATGCCACTGTTGCTGAACTGTTTCAAAATCAAAACCAGGCAACCTGCCCTTTGCCTTCACCTCAGAAACCTGAATGCCGTTTAACAGAAAAGCAACAAGAATTAAAGCAAAAAATAATTGAGCACATGAACCAAACCACCACCAGGGTTCGACTTCCAGCTCTCAAAACAGTTGCCAAAAAACAACTTGCTCAGGCATTAAAAGATGTCAATGCTGCACTTGCAGAAATAACCAATAATTTGCAAGAAACAAACCAACTAATGTACAGTGCAGAAACAATAACAACACAAGAGCTCGGATATAAGATCAGTGGACCTGTAAAAAAAGAAAGTAGTACATCACCTAAATGGAAGATTAGATTAGAAAATAAAATTGCCAGGCTTAGATCGGATGCTAATAAATTGAAAGATATGAAAGACAAGAAGCTGAAGAATGAAAACACCAAACAGTATCTGATCCAAAAATACCACCTAGATTGAAGGAAAATTAGAGAAGTCCTGGAAATAATAAAGCAGCAAATAACAGCAGTGTCAAAGAAGATTAGCAGATACGAAGCCAGAATTACACAACACAGGCAGAATCTCCAATTCCAGTCGAATCAGAGACCTTTCTACCAAAGCATAGAAGGAGAAACTGCAAGAAACATAGAAACATCAAATAAAGAACAGTGCAATTCTGGGGGGAAACTATGGGACAATCTAATAGATTATAATTAAAAAGCAGGCTGGATGAAAGAGGTCAAAAATGTAACCAACAAATGCAAGATCTAATAATAACACCAGAATTAATAAGTGAAAGAGCAAAGAAAATTAAAAATTGGACTGCACCAGGCGACGATGAACTGTATGGCTTTTGGCTTAAACACCTAACAAGCCTCCATAAACAGCTATCAAAACAGTTCAATCACATTTTGCAAGGAGGTGATATTGAACAATGGCTAACAACTGGGAAAACTCATCTCATCATGAAAGACCCAGCAAAAGGTGCAGTTCCAAGTAATTATAGACCGATAACCTGCCTGCCAACCATGTTCAAATTATTAACTGGAATAATAGCAGATGAAGTGATGCAACACTTATTAACTAATAAGCAGCTTCCAGTTGAACAGAAAGGAAATTGCCCGAACACCAGAGGCACAAAAGACCAGCTGCTGATTAACAAAATGATTTTAGAAAATTGCAAGAGAAGAAAAACCAATCTAAGTGTTGCATGGATTGACTGCAAGAAAGCCTTTGACTCATTGCCTCACACATGGATACAAAAATGTTTAGAAACAAATGGTGTCAGCAAAAACATCCAGATATTTATTTAAAAAGCAATGAGCATGTGGAGTACACAGTTAACAATCAATGGCGAGACACTTGGACAGGTTATCATTAGAAGAGGTATTTTCCAAGGGGACTCACTATCCCCTCTGTTGTTTGTAATCGCCATGACTCCACTTTCACAAATACTAAACAGAACAGGCCTCGGATACCAAACGTCTAAATCATCAAGTAAAATCAACCATTTGCTGTACATGGACGATCTGAAGTTGTATGGAAAGTCCCAGTCAGATATCGAATCACTGCTAAACACTGTCCGTATATTCAGTAGCGATATAGCAATGGAGTTTGGACTAGACAAGTGTGCTGCATTAATAATGAACAGAGGAAAAATAAGAAAAACAGAAGGAATAGAACTGCCCAATGGAAGCAAGATCAAGAACCTGGAAGAGAAAGAACATTACAAATACTTGGGCATTCTCCAGGCTGATAACATCACACACACTGAAGTTAAAAGAAAAATTGGAAGTGAATACATCAGGAGAGTTCGAAAAATCCTCAAGTCCAAACTCAATGGCGGGAACACCATACAAGCCATAAACACCTGGGCTATACCTGTTATCAGATACACTGCAGGAATAATAGACTGGACCCAGGCAGAGCTAGAGACTCTAGATCGTAAGACCAGGAAAATCATGACCATCAATCATGCTGTACACCCCCGCAGTGATGTCGATAGGCTATACCTCCCTCGCAGCTCAGGTGGAAGAGGAATGCTGCAAGTCCATCAAACAGTAGAGGAGGAGAAAAGAGGCCTTATATCAAGGACAGTAAAGAAGATGCACTTCAAATGGTCAATAATGCAAAACTATTCAACACCAATGAAAGAAAGCAGGCCTACAAGAAAGAACAAGTCAAGAACCGAGCAGAAAAATGGAAAAAAGAAGCCCCTGCATGGTCAATATTTGCACAATATAAGTGGAAAATCAGACATCACCAAGACCTGGCAATGTCTTAAGAATGGCAACTTGAAGAAAGAAACAGAGGGTTTAATACTGGCTTCACAACAGGCACTAAGAACAAATGCAATAAGAGCAAAAGTAGAACCAAGTATTCTGGTAGAGAGAGCAACTGGCCCTATCCATCCCCAGCACAGCAGCCTCCAGTGGTTGTTGCTGGTGTCTATCTTAGGTTTCTTTTTAAGATTGGAAGCCCTTTGGGGACAGGGAGCCGCTTTTTAAATTTATTTATATCTATGTAAACTGCTTTGGGAACTTTTGTTGAAAAGCAGTATATAAATATTTGTATTCATAACCTCAAGTGAAAATCATGCTTCTGAAAGGCAAGATTGCATGCAGAAGGTTCCAAGTTCCCTCCCTGGCAGCATCTCCAGCATAGGGCTGAGAGAGATTCCTGCCTGCACCCTTGGAGAAGCTGCTGCCAGTCTGTGTAGACAATACTGAGCTAGATGGACCAATGGTCTGACTCAGTATATGGCAGCTCCCTATGTTCCTAAGTAACAGACAACTGTTCCTCTTTTCACAAGTGGTTAAAGCCTTATTATCACAGGAACCAGGGAGCACCATTGCAAGCTCTTGAAGAAACAAACATTGTCAGAGTCATACTGTGAATGACCAAAAAACCCTGTAACTTTTGCCCTTGTTTCAGTTTTGTCAGTGCCTTGAGTTTCTGTTTTCTTTCTTCTTTACTAATGGTGGCGTCACACGATCATGCCAAGGCAGTAAGGCAGGAAGCTCTGGATCCCAGCAAGTGTACGTTCCTAGCAGGGGGCGTTGTCTGAACCTGTCAACCTCCAGTTCAGAGTCGGACCTACCCGCTACAGCCCTAGGTTATAAATCTCAGGCTGAAGTCGGGAAGTCTGGCTCTAAACCAGAGGTTGGCAGGTTCAGACAAGACACCTGTTCGGCTGCCCATGCTCACTAGAAGCTGGCTTCCGGGCATTTGTGGGTTGTCTGAACCCACCCTAAGCTATCTTTGTAAAGAGCTTTCCCGTTAGAGTAATTTTAGGATTTGCCTTGAGGGATGTTTTTGTACTGCGTACAATTCTGGTCACCTCATCTAAAAAAGGACATTGTAGAACTGGAAAAGGTGCCGAAGAGGACAACCAAGATGACCAGGGGCCTAGAGCACCTTTCTTATGAGGCAAGGCTACAACAATCATGCATGGTGTGGAGAAAGTGGATAGAGAGAAATTCGTCTCCCTCTCACACAATACTAGAACCAGGGGTCATCCCATGAAATTGATTGCCGGTAAATCTACGACCAACAAACAGAAGTACTTTTTCACACAATGCATAATCCGCTGGTGGAATTCTCTGCCACGAGATGTGGTGACAGCCAACAACCTGGATGGATTTAAGAGGGGTTTGGATAACTTCATGGAGGAGAGGTCTATCAATGGCTACTAGTCGGAGGGCCACCTCCAGCCTCAAAGGCAGGATGCCTCTGAGTACCAGTTGCAGGGGTGTAACAGCAGGAGAGAGGGCATGCCCTCAACTCCTGCCTGTGGGCTTCCCAGAGGCATCTGGTGGGCCACTTTGAGAAACAGGATGCTGGACTAGATGGGCCTCGGGCCTGATCCAGCAGGGCTGTTCTTATGTTCTTATGTTTTTGATTTTGTCTCTTCTTGGTATTCTTTTTAAAATAGTATCTTGTCCCTTAGTATTTTGTTTCTTCTTAGTATCCTTTTTAAAATAGAAAGTGTGGCAAAACACCTAAAAGAAGAACCTGTCTTTTGTGTAGGTCAAAGTAGAAGCTCTGTTCTCCTCCCTCAGCAATGTGGTTGGGGAAGAAGGAAGGAGAAACGCACCTGGCTTTGTTTTGTCTCGGGATCTGCACCGCGATGATGAAGTTTTAAGCATGGAGCCTCCCATTAAACCCAAGCCCAAAATTGTTTGCTTGGATGAAAAAACGGTTTTAGCAGTTGCTAAGGCCAACATTTACAGTCAGATAGCGGTGAGTACCTTCTTGAGTGAAACGATTTCAGACTCAAAGCAGTGTCATGCTACACGCAAACCACAGGACGAATTCTTTGCATTTGCTAAAGTTTAGAGGCCTCAATATTTGCCTTATGCTGCAGGGTCCTCTCCTCTTTATCCAGATTAGGGCTACAACGCCCTATTTACACTGTAAGGACCTGATCATATTTAAATGTGTATTCATTTTTATTAAGGCTGTTAGGAACATAGGAAGCTGCCATATACTGAGTCAGACCATAGGTCCATCTAGCTCAGTATTGTCTTCACAGACTGGTAGTGGCTTCTCCAAGGTTGCAGGCAGGAATCTCTCTCAGCCCTGTCTTGGAGATGCTAGGGAAGGAACGTGGAGCCTAGATGCTCTTCCCAGAGCAGTTCCATCCCCTGTGGGGAATATCTTGCAGTGCTCACACATCAGATGCAACCAGGGCAGACCCTGCTTAGCTAAGGGGACAAGTCATGCTTGCTACCACAAGACCAGCTCTCCTCTCCTTAATACCCAGTTACCCAGTTAAATAAAAATTAGTTGATTAATTGATCAGGGTTAGAACTCAGGAGACACAACTTCGATCTGGAGTGGACTACGCTCCCCCAGAAGGAGCAGGTATACCATCTGGGAGTGCTTCTGGATCCAAACCTCTCTGTGGTGTCAGGTTGAAGCAGTGGCCAGAGGTGCTTTCTATCACCTTTGGTTGATACCCCAGCTGTGTCCATTTCTTGAGATAAACAAGCTCAAAACAGTAGTACTTATGCTGGCAACTTCCAGACAGTCATCCTGTGATGCGCTCTTTGTGGGGCTGCCTTTGTACGTAGTCCAGAAACTGAGGCAAAATATGGAAGCCAGGTTGGTCTCGGGGTCATCTCGGAAAGACCATGTTACACTTATATTAAAAGAACTGCACTGGCTACCAATATGTTTCCAGGCAAAATACAAAGTGCTGATTATAACCTTTAAAGCCCTAAACAGCTTAGGCCCAGGAGACTTAAGAGAACACCACCTTCATTATGAGCCCTGCCACCTATAGAGATCATCTGTGGAGGTCCGTCAGCAGTTCCCACCAGCTTGTCTGGTGACTACTGGCAGACGGGCCTTCTCCATTGCTGCCCCGAGGCTTTGGAATGTGCTGTTGAAATCAGAGCCTTCTCATCTCTGACAGCTTTTAAAAGGGCTGTTAAGAAACATTTATTCACCCATGCTTTTCATTAACTTATAGAATCTATCATCGTTTTAAATTATTTTAAGGTTTTAACTATGCTTTTAATCTGTTTTATTGTGAACTGCCCAGAGACATGAGTTTTGGGCAGTATACAAATATGCTAAATAAATAAATTTGAATGAGAATAAAATTTGCATAAGGAAAAAAACAACCATTCTGAAACAAAAAGTATACTTCTTTTAGGCCTTGTTTACACAGTAGTTTGAATCTAGGTTTAATGTGGGTTACCAACATTAATATTACTGAAAGACATGTGTCTTGAGAGGAAGGCAAGAAAGGAGGCACCCAGGTGAGCGAGCTCTTGTCCTCAGCTCCTGAAAAGACCAACATCCTGGGACAATGTTTTATTAATCTTATGTAATTTCCTTGTTTTAATAGTGTAAACTGCTTTGGATGCCTTTGTGAAGGCAGAAAGACCGTATGAAAATGTAACAAACAAATAAATAAATAAGACTGTGTGAACTCATGCCCAGGCAGAAATCCCAAATTCATCTCAGGCCATAAACCACTTTGGTGTGGGTTCACACAATAATGCTTATGTTGGTTAAACCTAGATTTGAACAATTGTGTGAACCAGGCCTTTGTTTTTAGCCTACTTTCCAGCAGGCTTATGAGATCGCCCGGCATTGTGTGTGTGTGTGTGTGTGTGTGTGTGTCCTCAACTTTGCAGCACCTGGACCAATATGAACCAAATCGGGTACAGTTGTAGGGACACCTCAACAGCATAGTTTGTGATGATGTCATCCACCCCAATCCAAGATGGCGGACACGTGAACGTTTGAGGTTCAAGAGATCTAATTTGTGGACCTTGATTTGAACCAAATTTAGTCCAGTTGTAGAGACAGTGAAAGGAAAGTAGGCTGATTAGTTCTTACTACAACAACTTGCTTATTTTTCAGTTCTGCTTGTATTTTTCACTGTGGTATATTCATTTTAGTGGACCACTGCTTTAACCATCTGGAATTGTTACATGCTACAGCATCCCTGACAGACGACCAGCCTCTGTTGGAGATGGGGAGGAGGAGGAGAACCAGGACCCAGAAGGGCTTCTGAGTACTGATGGGGGTGTATCCCATGGGAACCACAGCTCCCAAGAAGCTAGAGATCACCCCTCCTATGGATGCCCTTTTGGAGGAGCCCGACAACTCAAGGGACCTAGCACCTCCCATCTGGACCCATTCTTAGAGCCCCCTCCATTGCCCCTTGGACCTCAGGGGCAGTGGCAACACCATGCTTGGGACTGTAATTCCATATTCCAGAACTGATGGCAAAGCACTCGCCTGGCCTCCCATTGGGCCTACTCAGGAGGAGAAAGCAAGCTTTGGTGCTTTCCATGGATCACAGTCCAGTTAGCTCCAGGAAGGGATGGAACTTCTCAGTTGCATTCAGACCTTGACTGACACAGAGGTTCTCCACTGGGAGTTTCTGTGCACCAGCCTCTGTTTCGGCCTTGGTTCCACCTCTTGCCTTGTTCTTCCAGTTTCTCGTTTCTAGCTCCGTCTGCCTCTCCTGCCTTCTGCTCCAGCCTCTGCTCCGGCCTCTGTTCTTGACCCAACTTCCTCGCCTTGCACAATCGTCCCTGCAATGGGCACAGACCCTTGAGTGCTTTGGGTTGAGAAGTTACCAATAAATACTTATTCGTTACTATGAATAAATAAGCTATTCCCACTCTACCTTTGGCTTAGGTTCTGGACCTGCACGGAAACCGGCTGAGCAAGCTCCGGGACATCTCCAAGCTCAGTGGGCTGCGCAGGCTCATCATCAGTTTTAACGAGTTCACTTGTCTGGATGATGTTTACCACTTGGTAAGAGGATGGCATCCATGTTTTCCTCCTAAAGGGCACTACATCCATGAAAAATAATCCATATATAATCCAATACCAAAAGATCCAGTATAAACTCATAGAATTCATCTTTGAGTTTGCCTACAATAATTCACCATGTGGCTTGCTCATAGAAGCCAAGAAATCCCCATTATGCTGTGTTTTAATCACCTGTCTCTACGTATAAAAAGTGAGGGATGCTAGGAGTCCTTGATGGGGAACCCTGTGGAGAATCCCTTTGGAATTCAAAGATTTAGGGCAGGATTTCTTAACCTTGGGTCCCCAGATGTTTTTGGACTACAACTCCCAGAATCCCCAGACATGGCCTTTGTGGTTGGGGATTCTGGGAGTTGTAGTCCAACAGCATCTGGGGGCCCAAGGTTAACAAACCCTGATCTAAGGGAGCATGGTTGTAATCTTCATCTCTATTACTTTTTAATACAGCTTTATTGTAATCTGCAGATAGTGAAGAAGCAATAGCCCAATTCAGAAATTCTATTGTACAAGATGTCTGTACACCCGTACATTTTGTGTGTGTAAATGACTGAACCTGCATTCCTTTTAAAAATGAACCGGGGTACAGGTGCCCTGCAATGCATTACAGATACAGTGCACTGCTGTAATAACTACCTGCACGAAGATCTGTACCGTGTACACTGTATACAGATTGTACTAGTGTTGAACATAATGTGTGAGTAGACCATATCTTTTCATAAGTTATCCTCACATCTGCTACTGCATTCCAGCCAAACCTGGAATATTTTGATGCCAGCCATAACCACGTGATCACCCTTGAGGGCATTAGAGGCCTAAACAAGCTGAAGCATTTGGACCTGAGCTGGAATCAGTTGAAAAAGGCTGGGGAAGAAATCAACGTCTTACGGAAACATACGCCAATGGTGCTCAGTCTGGATATCAGGCATAACCCATGGCATAAGGTACGGCTCAGTCTGAACTTTTTCAAAACTTTAAATTTCAAGGTTACTCAGCCTTGAGTAAACGCTATATTCCTGCTGCTACTACCTACTATTTCTATTACCACCACCACCATCACTACCCAGTGAGTATCTACCACTACTGCCATTACTACTGTGTTAATGGCACTTCATCTAAAAATGGTCAAGCAAATGGCTTCTGCGCATGTGTGGAGGTCACTAAAATGTGTACCTTTTTGACTACTACCATTGTAACTGTCTATTGCTGCTGTTGCACTCATTGTAACCATTGTAGTTAGTGCTTCCTCTGGTACCGCCATCCACTCCTCCTACAAGTTGTAGGGATGATGTGAAGTGGAGTAAAGAAAGGTACTTCCTCACTTCTGCAATCAGGAGTGGCCTTGACTCCACAAGTAGCCCTGGGTAGTTAAACTGTGGAAAACACTGCCTCTGGATGTGGTGAGGGCCGCCAATCTAGATGGTCATGGAAGACAGGGCTATGAATGGCTACTTGCCATTGTGTTGGGCAGGGGGGCAGGGCGCATGCCCCTGAACACCAGGTGCTAGAGAACATCAACGGGAAGGGGCAGTTTCCCTCTTTTCCCTGTTTGCAGCTGTTGTTGGTTTCTGCCTTGTGTTTCTTTTAGATTGTGAACCGGGGCAGAGCTGCAATGGTGCGCATGGGTTCCAAGAACCCATGCACAGCTGCTGTCGGGGCCGCCGCGCTTGCCAGGACATACACCCAGCGGAGGCTACCCTGGCACCCCTTTTCTCCCCACCATGTGTGTGGCTGTGGCAGTGGCAGTGGCAGCCTCCCTGAGGGAACAGCCCAGCACTCAGACGCCACCAGCTCCGTGCATGGCAGCCCTGCGCACGCAGGGAGGGGGAGGGGCACCAACTCCACCATGTTGAGGGGGCAGGTAGCCCAAACAAGGCCTGCCTATGCCCTCCCTACGCTACTGGTTTGTGAGTCCTTTGGGGACAGGGAACCATCTCATTGATTATTTATTTATTTATCTTTGTAAACTGTATTGAGAACTTTTGTGGATAAGGGGTATATAAATAGTCATTGTAATAGTACTATCTGTCTATCTATCTATCTATCTATCTATCTTCATAATAGTAGACGCAGGCTTCTCAGACGCACCTGGTCAGCCACTGCGTGAGGCAGGATGCTGGGGATTAGATGGTCCTTTGGGCTGATCCAGCAGGGCTGTTCTTATGTTCTTAAGACTGTCCGGCTGCTTGGCCTGAAACAATTCCCTTGACCTGGAGCCAGGCCTGCCTGCCAGCAAAGGAAGAGAGCCAGAAAATGGGCATGGCTGGAAAACTGGCAGAATGGTGAGGTCAAGGACGTAGAGGTGTTTGATGATTCCTTGTGGTCACGAAAGGAGGCTTGGTCTACATCAGTGGTTCCCAAGCTGGATTCCTCCAGATGTTGCTGAACTACAACTCCCAGCATCCCCAGCTACAATTTATTATGGCTGGGGATGTAGGAGTTGTAGTTCAGCAACATCTGGAGGAACCCAGGCTGGGAACCACTGGTCTCCATGTATAGGAGAATGAGTGATAGAGCGGACTGAACCACTTGATAATGTAGTTGGTGGTTCTGGTTTTGAGTGCTGCTGCTCATTAAAAACCAACCTCCCTGCAAATCGAGAACTAGCAGCACAGAAAGAAGAAAAGTTCTATTCCAGCCCTTTACCAGCTATGCTGGCTCTCTATTGGCACTCGGTGGACATTCAGATATGTAGTCGCCACCTGCCATATGAAGTGGTGTAGTCCATTTGAACACCTCAGTCCTCTTCCACCATGTGTAAACTAGGCCGGAACCAGGTATTCTGGAAGAGAAGGAGCTCAGTTGTAGTTACCACCATCCCTCCAGCTCCACCCCTTTCTAACACCCTGGAAAATAAAAAGGTCTTAACCTGCCAGAGGAACTCAGCCAATGAAGGAGTCTGATGGCTTTTGCTGGGGAGTCTGTCTGTTACGGTGGGTGCCACCACCAAACAGGTCATGCCATTCTTGTTTTGTTTCTTTTTCCCAAGCCAGCCTCCGTGCGTTTGAGTGTGATTAGCCAGCTGAGGGCTTTGACACACCTGGATGGAGTCCTGATTACCGAAGAAGAGGCAGCAGCTGCTATTCAGTTTATGGCAGACTCCAAAATTACTCAGGTTTGGTGGTCTGAGGCTTGAGGGGTTTGTTTGTTTGTTTAGGAGAATTGTGTTGATCAAGGGGCCCTGCTCAGATTTATTTTTTACAGGGTTGCTTGTTAGAGATTGTCGATTTTTACCCTCAATAAGTAAAACAGCAGAGCATTAAGCAATGAGCACACACACTCCAGTTACAGAGTGGGTAGCAGAGGATGGTTTAGTTATTGCAGCTATTTAGAGAAAACACATGGAGATCCTTGTAGCACTGAATACTAAATGTTTATTGATTAAATACACTTAGATAGGAAAGACCTATATCTAATCTAAAGGACTACATAGTGGATAGGTAAGGAGAGAGAGAGAGATGTTCCCATCTGCTCTCTAGGAGGAAAGGAAGGATTGTGACGCAGCACAGGAGGTGCTGCAGAGTCAGTCCAGGGGTCATAGTGTAGGGGCAGATAGGGAGACCCTGACTCACTGTCTCTACTCCCAATGCCCCTAGTGGTCATTAGGACAGTTGGTGCAAAAGGTCGATGCACTGGAAGTCCATCTCCAACATTGCTTTCCCAGAAGTCCTGCTCCAGCACTGATGCACCAAGAAACCTCAGCCTCCCTGCACTCTTCACAGTGAGGGCGTTTTGCAGAACTACCATTCGTCAACACTGTGCAGTGAACTCAGGCTGCCCAATGGAGTTGGGGCCGTGCACCCTCTGCCTCCTCAGCCGCCCGCTCCCCTTCCTCCCTCGTCAGTGCCGGCAAAGAGCCGATGCACATGGGGCCAGGAAAACTGCCCGTCCACCCTCCTCTCTTCCTCTGCCCTTGTCAGGGGGAGTGGGAGTGGCCAAAAAATCTAGCCAACCCCCCACCCAGCCAGTATCGGGCAGCTTTGGTTCTAGTGAACTTTCCCACCAGCCCAGTGCTGGACACAGAAGGCAGTATGGAGTGAGGGCCAGTTGGGAATGTACCCCTACAGCACCAGGAGGTTGCTACAAATCCATTAGCATCAGAATGTCCAATGCACAGCCCTCCTGTTTAGCATGGTTTTCCAAATGCACAGGTAGTTTTGAATCCATGCTTCCTTCTTCCAGAGTTTAGCACGCACAGGTATAGACACACATGTCTCTGTTCTGTGTGTCCTTTAAAAACAAGAAGTTCTCTCGTGTTTCCGGAGGGTCATCTGAGTCTCCAGGATCCACACTGTGATCCTTCCAGTTGTGCAGAGCAAGTAGGTTGTCTTAAATGGAGGCTCACAGCTGGAGAGGCTGTTTTTTCCATTGCTGAGCGTCCCCTTACATGCATGCTCCTTTCCAGAAATGAATGAAACAAGTCCACTCTAAAAAAAAAAAAAAGGGCGGGGGGAGTCTTTCCTCTCTTCCAAGAGACAAGAATTACAGAATGTCTCATTGAACAACTTGATTGGAATATAATGTGTAAAAGGTGCATTTGTTTGTAATGTGTTGTCTCCTGTAATGTGGGGGTTTCATTTCACCAGGCATCCCTGGTGGCACATTCCAGGACAGATGAAGAGAAGCTGCGTGTACTTAGCATCCTGCCTTATGCCAAAATCCTGAGCCAGGTCAGCAAGAACAAAGTGGATGTATTTGAGAACAACTGGTCTTCCAAGGTAAGGGAGACCATTATTCTGTTAGAATGTCTCACTTCTTTGTTTTAGTGTAATAAGCTTTTGGTTGGTGTTTCCATTGTTTGGATAGTCTTCTATAGTTTCATCATGGGGATGGGGCCATAGAAGGGTGGAAGAGCCTCGGCATGCTTGCTGGTTCCAGGTTGAGTCCCTGGCAGCATCTCCAGATTGAACTGGAAAAGATTCCTGCCTGCAACCTTGGAGAGCCACTGTCAGTCAGTGCAGACGGTGCTGAGCTAGATGGACCAATGTCTGACTCAGCATAAGGCAGCTTCCTATGTTCCTGAGGACACTTCATATGTTAGGGAGGTGCCATAGCTTTGTATATTTAGCACTGACTTTGCTTGCAGAAAGTCCCAGCTTCAGTCACTGGCTGTTGTTGTTCCAGGGGTACAGTCTCTTCCTGGTGCCAAGACAGAGACACACAGAGAGGAGGAAGATGAAATAGATGACATTTTAATCATAGAAAGACTATAAGGGAGAGGCTCCTTATGTCCCCCTAAGCCAAAACTACCAGGGATCCCGTTGCAGTAGGGGACGTCCTCCAGCCGGGATGCACAGCACCTGCATGCTAGTCCATGGTGAAATCCAGCTAGCATTCTAAGAAGGCTCTCTCTTTGTTGATGGATTGATTAAGTGCCATCAAATCAGTGTTGACTCTTAGCGACCACATAGATAGATTCTCTCCAGGTTGATCTGTCTTCAACTTGGCCTTTCAGGTCTCTCAGTGGTGCATTCATTGCTGTCGTCATCAAGTCCATCCACCTTGTTGCTGGTCGTCCTCTTCTTCTCTTTCCTTCAACTTTCCTTATAGACTTCTTTGCATAATGTGTCTGAAGTATGATACTTCATACTTCTGAAGTATGATACTTCAGACACCTTTTTCTATCTGCCCTCCTTTCTCGCTGCTAAACTCCTTGCAGATACCAACACATTATATTCCTGAGCCTGGTCATTTGTGCCTGGAGTGAAAATTCTGGATTGATTTGTTCTATGATCCATTTGTTTGTTTTCTTGGCTGTCCATAGTATCCTCAAAAGTCTTCTCCAGCCCCAAAGTTCAAAAGCATCAACACTTTTTCTATCCTGCTGCTTCAAAGTCCAGCTTTTGCATCCGTAGAGCGTCACAGGGAAAACCATGGTCCGAACGAGTCTAGTCTTTGTAGGTATAGATGTGCCTTTAAACAAAGCAAGTTACATAATACAGTTTTCTTGGCTTACATGTCTATAATGAGCAAAAAGCAGGTGCTTAATGGGATGCAATTGGTTGCTTGAAGTGTATCATGGCAACTCTGATAAGAAGCTGCAGTCTCTGATAAGAAGCAGAGCCTGTTAGAACTGACCCACGGATGAACTTCTGAGACAGACACTAGAACTTTCCACTCCTCGTATTACAGTGGGCTTCTGGTGGGCAAAACTGTCCCCGTCAGTACAGCTGGGAGAGACTTCTTGGAGAGCTTCTGCCATTCAGTGCAGACAATACTGAGCTAGATGGACCAGTGCTCTGATTCGGGATGAGGCCTCTTCCTAGGTTTCATTTGGAGTCACACCTGCAACACCACAAAATACTCAGCACAGCAGCATGAGGGAACCCCCTTCACATCTCTCACATAGCAACGCTGTGGCACCAAGCATTGTTACAGGATCACAAGAATTTGGGAGAGGGGCCGTATGGGCACACCCAGCTATTCTTTGTTGATGGTACTGTGCATTTGTGGATTCTTTGGATGTGTCCTAGGAATATAATGTGTTGGTATCTGCAAGGAGTTTAGCAGTGAGAAAGGAGGGCAGATAGAAAAGGTCCTTTGCCCCTACTGCCCCCTGCCCCCTTACCTGCCCTCCTTCCCCTCCTCTTCCCACTCTCACTTTATCTATTTAGTTAAAAAAGAATTATGCCTTTTCTCTGTAAAATTTATCCAAAGCAGTTCACAGTACTTTCAGTAAAACACAAAAAGCTGTTACCAATATATAATAACAAAAAAGAGCCTTAGAAGACATAGGAACATAGGAAGCTGCCATATAGTGAGTCACACCATTGGTCCATCTAGCTCAGTATTATCTTCACAGACTAGCAGCGGCCTCTCCAAGGTTGCAGGCAGGAATCTCTCTCAGCCCTATCTTGGAGATGCTGCCAGGGAGGGAACTTGGAACCTAGATGCTCTTCCCAGAGCGGTTCCATCCCCTAAGGGGAAGATCTTCCAGTGCTCACACTTCTAGTCTCCCAGTCATAAGGGGACAAGTCATGCTTGCTACTACAAGATCAGCTCTGGTGCCAAGGAGTAAACCACTAGGTGTTTGGAGTAAACAACACAAAAACCAGCAGCCTTCAATTATGCTCCTAAAGGCCCTTGTGGCTGGGGATGATGGGAGCTGTAGTCCAGCAACATCTGGGGACCCCAGGTTGAGAACTCCTGGTGTGATGGGCAACCACCACCACTCTTCAGTTTCTCAGGACAAAGCGGGTCATGCTAATTCCAGTGAAGTTGCATGCACATGGGCGGTATTCCTGCCCACTGCCTCGAATGACCACCCATGATGTTTAGAGCACTCTGTAAGAGAAACCCTTTGAACAACGCCATCCGGGGAGATCCTCAGGCACCCTGACCTGTCAGAATCCGTGTCCTGACCCATCATCCAGAATCACGTTAATCTGCCAAGCAGAAAAGGTTAAAAGCTCCTCTGTCAGTTCAATTTGTTGTGGGGTGCATTGCATCGCTAGAGGAAAACACGTTTGCGCAGACGTACATAGCATTCTGCTCTCCGTACATGAAGGGAAGCACATTTGCAGAAACTGCCATATGAAGCAACGTTCCAGCCGATGGTGTCAACATTACACTGTGTGACATCAATGCCAAAGGTGATTTGGATCAGGGCAGGATGTACTTGTGTGGAATCAAAGCAGTATCACGACAGGAGGCAGAGAGAGAGACCTTTGTGATTAGCTTCAGGAAGATGGGTGCCAATCCTATACCTGTACACTGGATGTTCTCTGGAAAATTTCGGCCTCTCAACCTCGGGTCTGTTCTGCAAAATGGGAATGCTGGGGTTAAGGTCTCCATGTTCTTGTAAAGAGAAATAAGGATCTCTCCTTAGGGGTAGATGAGTGTGTACAGTTTATGTTTTTCTTTGTGCAGTAATCAAGATTATTGTATCTTTCCCTTATCTTAATTTCAGTTCTGATCTATTGATTAATACGGATCAAATCAAAAGTAAAGTTGTGTGCTTGCTTTGCCAGCTGGGAGAGACCAATCAGCAGCATTTCTGGACCAAGTGCCAACCACGCCCCCTGCATTGACACGCTTCTGACGTTGGCGCAAGGGGTGTGGCTGGCACTAGTGATGTGCATGGACCGGTTCACAGGCCATTCTAAAGGCCTGCGAACCGATTCACTTGGGAGGGGTGGTTTGTGGTTCGTAGCCAGGGCGGGTGGCTCTTTAAGGGTGGGGGAGGGTCACTTACCCCTCCCACCGCTTTCCCCCTGCCAGCGCTCCGTTTTTGAAAAGCATTTGGGGCGGCAGCATACCTCCCCCGTTTCTCGGCAAAAGGCTTCAGAACATGTGACTGTGTGTGCACACGGCGCACGCATGTGTCACGTGTGCGCTTTGTGTGCATGCGTACATCTGATGTGCGCACGTGTGCCGTACACACGTGTGCCGTACACACGCACATGCACAGTCGCACATTCTGAAGCCTTTTGCCAAGAAACGGGGCGGGGCGGCAGGGAGGTATGCTGCCACCCCAAATGCTTTTCAAAAACTGAGCGCTGTGGGGGGAAAGCGGCGGGAGGGGTAAGTGCACCCTCCCCCACCCTTAAAGAGCCACCCCCCCCCCGCCCGGCTGTGAACCGGAACGTGCGGTTCCGTGCATAAGTAAACGGAATGCCCTCTGAGTGGCAACATTCTGTGCAGTGGGATCTGGGACCCGCCAGGGCTGCTGGGCAACATGAAGGCCAGCTCCAGTGGTGTTGCATGCCAGGGCAACAGCTTCTGGACAATTGCACATGGTTTACAGTGGGTTGGACTCTTGCCGCAGCTCCATGGGGCATTGCAGAGTCAAAAATCAAGTCATAGGAACCCCCATTATCCATCCCTTCCTGTGCTGTATCTGTATCCTGCTAATAACAATCATGAACACTTTTACCCCATACAGATCACTGTATTAGACCTGGATGGGCAACATCTCTGCAGAATCAGCAGTTTGGAAAAATTAGAGAATTTGCAGTGGGCTTCATTTAGCAACAATAATCTCACTAAAATAGAAGGGCTGGATCATTGCCTTAATCTGGAAGAGCTCACGTTGGATGGAAACTGCATCTCAAGCCTTGATGGTAATGCATTTGCTCTTTCTGCTCAGGTCCATAATCGATGTCTCTTCCTGACTGATCAGCATGGTTTGCTTTACGTAAATCTCCAGCCCGTTTATTTGTGCAGATATAAGGAAAAATGTGCAGGCAGTACCATGCCAATTGACCCACTTGCTTCTCAGGTGGTGCCAGCTCTCCTGCCTCTCTTCCTCTTTTTCCAACATTGTTGGCTGAGACTCAGTGGGTGGGCCCTCGAGATTGTGGCACAAGGGCACAGCAAGGGGGTCTGGCCTCCATTCAGACTCCACATCCCCTGAGCTCTCTTCACACAGGCCTGGTAGGTGGTTTGGGATGTCTCTCTGGTAAGAGATAGTCTTCTATTACAGCAGAGTGCACAGAGGTAAAACACAGCGGATTCTGCCCAGGCATGCATGTTTGCCGAGAGCAAAAAAACCTTGGAGCCAGTTCATAGTTTCAAATCAATATAAGGAGTCTTTATTGGAGAACTCCATTCTAGATTGGAAAGTGGAGAAATAAAATCTCTAAATCTAGCTAGCTAGCTGGATGCAGAGAGATGCTGTCTGCAACTCTGCACACATGGAGAGGGAGGGAGAGAGAGAGGCAGGCAGGCAGGCAGTCCCTGAGAGTAGCAATCTACATATCAAAGGGATAGTGTCAGAGCAGTAGAGAGAAGGGATGACCAATGTCTTGACCCCTCTAGCTCTCTGATTCACTAGTCTGTCCCCCTCTGTCATTGAGGCATGAGGCAGCTCAGAGTTCCACTTCCAACAGGTGATATGGGTGGCTTGGGTTCACGACAATCACCAACCCGCACGCCTAGGAAGAGAGAGGCTAGGGCAGAGACAGGTGAGTGGGAACAAGCTGCACCTGCAGTGCTGGAGTGAGGCAGCCAGCCAGAGTCTGTGGTCCCTGGTGAGGGGGAGGTCATCATGATCCCTGTGATGCTGGAGGAGGGACTAGGGCGAAGAAGCTCCCCTTCCTTTCTCTGAGGCACTGTAACCCCCCAGGGTCTCATGGCCACGGGCCCCACCCATGGGGTACTTACAAATCTGTTAAAGGTAAAGTTTAATAAAGTTTAATAATAAATAATAAAGTTTAATAAAAGTAAAGTTTAATTTCGACCCCTGGCACCCACAGAGCCCTGTGATTTTCTTTTGTAGACTACAGGAGGGGTTTCCTGTTGCTTCCTCCAGGGCAGTCTTAGATGATGCCTTTCAGCATCTTCCTATATCGCTGCTGCCCGATATAGTAGCAGTGGGGATTCGAACTGGCAACCTTCTGCTTGTGAGTCAAGCATTTCCCCGCTGCGCTACTTAAGGTGTACAGATCTATTAGGCTACCTGTAGTTCTGTTCTGGAGAGTCTGCAATGATTCCCTACCCCATCCCCACTACGTTCCTAACTTCAGGACTAGCTCTGTTGCAGGTATTTGCATTTCTGCATTAAATAATTACCTGCAAGGTCATTACTTGCAGCTCTGCAAGCCAACACGCTCTTGGGCACCGCTCGCGTTCATGATCTGTGCTGCTTGTACTTTTGCCCCAGGGATTTCGAAACTCTCCAAACTCATGCGGCTGAGTGCCAACAACAACCACCTCACCAGTCTAGAAAGAAACGTGTTTGATAACTTGACGCACCTTCATTATCTCTCTCTCGAGAACAACCGGATCACATCGCTGGTGGGCCTGCAGAAAGCCTACGCTCTCATTGAGCTCTACATCAGTAACAACTATGTTTCCTCCAACCAGGAGATATATCAGCTAAAGGTACAAGTAGACATTGCTGCCTTGAAGCCTGAATGGAAACGAGTAGATTGTGATAGTGCAAGCATCCCCAACCTGAGTGTACCCCTTCTGTCACAAACCTTCAGCTCAGGTTCCCCACAGAGATATTGTGTATGTGTGTGCATGAGTGTGTGCGTATTCACACAGTTCTAATTGTTACATTTGTGAGACAGGCTGCTGCAGTCACTGGCTTACATCCAGACTAAGTTACTCATGAGCACTCCCGTTGGAATTAATGGCATAAGCATGCAGCTCTACCTGACAAATGGCCAGCCTGCAGGCAAAATATGAATACGACAGATATTTTTTTTTTATTTTATTTTATTTAACATATTTGTATACCACCCAAAACACAAGTCTCTGGGTGGTTTACAACAAAACCGCAAAAAGTAAAAAGGTTAAAGCATTACAACCATTTAAAATTTAAAATGTTAAAACTATTAAAAACCATCAAACTATTAAAATTTACATACAGGCTGAGTATTCCTTATCCGGACACCTAAAATCCGGAATGCTCCAAAATCCAGACACCATGCCATAACAAAAACAAAAAACAACTCCTCAGCTCACTCGCTCGCAGATTCCCAATTTTGCTGTTTTTAAACATGCAGTCAAAACTTACTTATTTCAGAAGGCTGTTAGTGACGAGTTTTGTCTGCAGTTCTCTCTAGTTGCGGCTCTGTTTTTATTGTGAAGCTTTTTCATGTTTTTGATGTTCTCACTTTGGCACTAGAGGGAAAAGGGAAAGCCCCCCTCCTCCACTCCCTGCTCAGTTTGGTACCTGCTCTGTTGGCATCTGTTTTGGCACTGGATCCCATGCCCAAGATTATGCAAATATTCCAAAATCAGGAAAAATCTGAAATCCAGAACACTTCTGGTCCCAAGCAGTCTGGATAAGAACGTAAGAACAGCCCTGCTGGATCAGGCCCAAGGCCCATCTAGTCCAGCATCCTGTTTCGCACAGTGGCCCACCAGATGCTGCTAGAAGCCTCAGACAGGAGTTGAGGGTATGCCCTCTCTCCTGCCATTACTCCCCCACAACTGGTACTCAGAGGCACCCCGCCCCCGAGGCTGGAGGTGGCCCACAGCCCTCCGACTAGTAGCCCTTGATAGACCTCTCCTCCATGAAGTTATCCAAAGCCCTCTTAAAGCCATCCAGGTTGTTGGCTGTCACCACATCTCGTGGCAGAGAATTCCACAAGTTGATTATGCATTGTGTGAAAAAGTACTTCCGTTTGTTGGTCCTAGATTTCCCGGCAGTCAATTTTATGGGATGACACCCGGTTCTAGTGTTAAGGGATGAGGGATACTCAACCTGTACTGCTTTTCAACAAAAAGTTCCCAAAGCGGATTACATAGATTTAAATAAATAAGTAAGTTAGTAAACAATAAATAAAAAGGGCTCCCTGACCCCAAAGGGCTCACAAAAAGAAACTGAAGATAGACCCCAGCAACAGCCACTGGAGGGATGCTGTGCTGGGGTTGGATAGGGCCAGCTGCTCTCCCCCTGCTCAGTAAAGAGAATCACCACTTTGAAAAGGTGCCTCTTTGCTCAGTTAGCAGGGGACAATGGCTAGCATGGCTCTCATTAACACTGGGGCGGGGCAGGATGGGGAACAGAGGAGCAAACAGAGCTCTGGGAAGGAGAGGCAGGTGTGCCTTCTTTGGCATCCCCCATGCTCGTCAGGGCAAGCTATTCCGGGGCGCTAGTCCACGAAAGCCTAGTATGCTGAAACAAATTTGTAAGTCTTTAAAGTGCTCTGAGACTGTTGTTTCAGCCAAAACTGGAGATTATGTGGCCTTGGGGAGATTTTAAACCCTCCTTAAAGGGTTTAATTATCTCACTACATAAACCCATTACTTAAGGATTTCCTTTGTTTTTGAAATTGCCAAGTTAATTAAAAGTTGACAGGCCTCTTATTTCCTAGGGGCTGAACAATCTGATCATCCTGGACATGTATGGAAATCTGATTGTTTGGAAGCAAGATAACTACCGCCTCTTTGTAATTTTCCATATCCCGTCTCTGAAAGCCTTAGACGGGGTTGCAGTGGTAAGCTGTTTCCTACGGATTGCTGTTGTTTAGATCGGGCTTCCCAACCTTGGGACCCCAAATATTGTTGGACTACAACTCCCATCATCCCCAGCCACAATGGCCTCTGTGGATGATGAGAGTTGTAGTCCAACAATGTCATCCTTGTGGGTGATGAGAGTTGCAGTTCAACCATGTCAAGGTCGGGAACCCCTGGTTGAAGCCTTTAATCTTTAAAGTAAATAAGTTGATGTGTCTGCAGAAGGAGGAGGCTCATACAACGCCAGCTAACACAACCCCAAATCTCTAACCACAGCAGATTTCAAATAGGGAAGTTCAGATATTACCTTTGGGGGCCAAAGTAAATAAGATATTGGAGATCTATGATTGAATCGGCTGTCTGCCTAAATATCTGTAAAAATCAGCCATAATGGGAGTGAGAATTGCATTGGGGCTATTTTTATTTTATTTTATTGCATTGCATTGCATTGCATTGCACTGCATTTCGATACCACCCAAATCAATCCTCTCTAGGAGGTTTCATTGCTGGGGAAGGGAAATTAACCCTTTCCTGCTGTACCATTTTCATAATGCAGATTGCCCCCTTTCTCACTAAGCTGCTCCTTGCCCCATTAGGGAACACATTCAGGTACATGTGATGCATGAGGCTCACTTTCCTGTGGAGACAGGGACTCTAGGAAGTGGATCCTTACAACTGCGGGGATGTGCTACAGACTGTACCAGCTGTTCCTGGAACATATCCTGAGAGACATACTTCGCCCAGACATACACTTTTAACAGCCTTGTGCGTGCCTCTCTCATTACATGTTAATTTGGGACAGCCGATTTTTAATCAGACGTGCGTATTGACCAATGTAGGTTTTACATTGCTTAACAGATGGAAGAAATGCAAAAACTAATTTAAGTTTCACCTGTGAAAATGGCCATAGCCACTTTCCTAGACCTATTCCACAAGTGGCTTGTGATTTCCTTCCTTCCTTCCTTTTAATTGTCCCTTATTCGAACTAGGCTGATCAGTTAGCAGCTTTCACCAGGCTCAAGACAGAACAGCATGTCTCCACTTTATGTGACAGGACAGTAGGGATGTGCACGAACCAGTCCGGAGATTTGGCCAAACTGGCGCTGGGGGGTGGTGTACCTTTAAGGTTCTAGGAGTGTGCTCGTACCCCCACCCCGCTGCATTTCCCCCACTGGTGCTGTGCTTAAAATCGGTCCTGCGGGGTGGCAGCGTACCTCTTTGCTGCCCCGGTGCGCATCGAACCGGAAGTGACCAGTGTGCATGCACATGTCACGTGCACACTCTGGCCACTTCTGGTCCGGCAAGGAGGTACGCTTCTGCCCTGTAGGACTGATTTTAAGCACAGCACTGGTGGGGGGAAGAGCACTCTTCCCGAACCCCGAACCTTTAAAGGTAACCCCCTCCCCCGCTGCCGGTTCGGCAGCCAGTCGAACCGTGCACATCCCTCCAGAACAGGGCAGGACAGCTTGTATCACCTCCGTTTCTTTTGACAGATGTCAATATTCTGTTCTAGTTTGCAACTGCATGATTTGGTTGATGTTTAAAATGTGCTCTATGCAGGAAGCAACTGAGATTGAAAACGCGAAAGATTTATTTGGTGGCAAACTTAACGCTGATATGGTTGCAGAACGACTGGGACATTCGAACTTCAGCAAAATGCAAGAATTAAACTGGACAGCCTCTATGATTAGGTTAGTCATTTCCCAATGTTAAAGTGCAGGGATCTGACTGTTGTCCATCTCTCTGTGTTGGCAGAGTTCGTGAAACCACACTTCAGCTCTTGCCAATGCCTGTCCTACAGGCTCTTAAACATTATCGATGCAACAAATCCTAAAACTTCTCTGAAAACCACCTTTTCCATGGGGTTGTGCATCAGAGTGTTCAGTACTAATGGATCTGCAGCACCTCCCCAGTGCCACATGGAGACATCAATTCCCACCACGGCCCTCTGTGCAGTTCCTCACACTTCCAACTCTGGGTGCTCCATTCTTCTCTAAATGCCTTTTTTTTTTTTTTTTGCCTTTATCAGAATGGTTGATCTTGTGCCAGCGGAGCAGTTTAAAAACATCACCAGTGTGAATTTGCAGAACAACAATCTCACCTCTTTTAGCGGTTTGATCTACCTTCCCAGTGTCAAGGTGAGTTGCTCTTGCGTCCTACTTCCTTGATATGTTTATTTATTTATTTATTCGATTTCTATACTGCCCTTCCAAAAATGGCTCAGGGCCGTTTACACAGAGAGACAACAAATGAATAAGATGGATCCCTCTCCCCAAAGGGCTCACAATCTAAAAAATAATTTAGATTATTTATTTAACATATTTATATACCACACAAAACTCACATCTCTGGCGGTTTACAATAAAACAACACAAATCCAAACAGAATTAAAACATTAAAACAATCTAAAATGTAAGGCAATGTTAAAATGCAAAGGGAGGTAATGCCCAGGGAATATAAGGCTGATACATATGGTCCCAGCATGTGCGATGGCAATTTTAGATAATGGTGGCAATTGTTATTAATTCCCTACTTTGTGCCAGGACTGGCTTCCAAAGCAGCTTTCAGTTGGACTCTGGGACAACACGTAAGGACTGCATAACAGCAGTTTTAAAAGAACTGCACTGGCTGCTGATATGTTTCCGGGTGAAATACAAAGTGCTGGTTATCACCTATAAATCCCTTAACGGCTTAGGTCCAGGCTATTTGAGAGAGCGCCTCCTTTGTCATGAACCCTGCCACCTGTTACAATCTTCTGGAGAGGTCCGGTTATGGTTGCCACCAGCTCGTCTGGTGGCGACTCAGGAACAGGCTTTCTCTGTGGCTGCCCCGGGGCTTTGGAATATGCTCCCTACTGAAATAAGAGCATCTCCTTCTCTGTCTGTTTTCAGGAAGAACCTCAAGACTCTCCTGTTTTTGCAGGCTTTTAATTAGAATTAATTTTAATGATTTTAAAAACTTGTTTTAATAACTTATTTTATTGTCATGTATTTAATTTGTGACTTCTGAATATTTTAAATTTTGTATACCGCCTAGCGATGAACATGTCAGGTGGTATGGATAGATAGAAAGAAAGAAAGAAAGAAAGAAAGAAAGATAAACAGCCGCTGCAAGGCTAAAGAGGCCAGGTCCAAAGACCCTCTTTATGCCTGTTTAGCACCACTTTAGATCTCATCATATTGTCATGTGGCTACTCCTCACTTTCCCCAGGGTGCAGCACTGTTCCAGAGGCGTATCTAGGGAAAATAGCGCCTACGGCAAGCACTGAAATTGCGCCCCCTGTCCAAACATCTGACACCCATCTTTCAGATAACTTTACCATAATATCAGCTCAAAAATACAAGTCCGGCTTGTTAATCTTTTAATATTTCAAAAACTATTTAGCAGTGGACGTAGCCAGACCAAAAAACGCTGGAAAACTACATATTTCAGTGTGCTGGGGCTCATGAAATACCCAAATACTATGTGGAGGTGTACCTGGAAAACTAAACAGAAGTGCCTGTCTAATTCTCTACTATGCATTGTAGCATCACTATTATATAAGTTAGCTTCAGCTCAGTATTCACAAGCCCTGATTCTCTGTACATAGTGGCAAACTGAATATGTGTACAGTGACTTATATTATATTAATTTTTAAAAAAAAATTTTTTACCTGTAGCCCCTTTGGGGAGCTTCCTAAAGAATGTTGGGGGGGGTCTGCAAAGGTAACCCCTCCCCCCACTGGCCTCTAGGGCCTCACAGAGGCCATTTGAGCATGCATAGTGGTTATTTTGTTTCGGCAGCCATTTTTTAAAATTTTTAAAAATGGCATCCCCCTTCAAGTGGCGCCCAGGGCACGTGCCCTGCCTGCTCTACCCTAGATACGCCCCTGCTGTTCAGGTTCTGGCTTCCTTTGGAGCAGTGATTCCTGGAAGCTTATGTTGTCTTTGTAATATTTAGTTTATTTGTAATATGCAAGATGATCATTAGAGAACATTGAAACAGCAGCGCATTCCTGCAAGTCAGCAACTGGTTACATCGTATCTGATAGGTAACCCCTGAATGCTGGCATTGCAGTCAGGGGGCGTAGCGTGTGGGACAGAGAGGAGAGCAGCGTAGAGCTGGTCTTGTGGTAGCAAGCATGACTTGTTCCCTTTGCTAAGCAGGGTCCACCCTGGTTTGCATTTTATTTGTTTGTTTGTTTATTGCAATTTTCTTATATACTGCCTCCTCCAAAGACTCTAGGCAGTGGACAACAACAATACCAATAACAGTTAATTAAAATAATAATAATAAATAAAGGGCAAATGCCTGGCCAAATAGGTGGGCCTTAAGAAGGGCATTTGAATAGGAGACATGTGTGAGCACAATAAAATATTCCCCTCAGGGGATGGAGCCATAGCTCAGGGAAAGAGCAGCTGCCTGCTTGCATGCAGAAGGTTCCAAGTTCCCTCCCTGGCATCTCCAGATAGGGCTGAGAGAGAGTCCTGCCTGCAACCCTGGAGAAGCCGCTGCCAGTCTGTGTAGACAACTCTGAGCTAGATAGACCAATAGTCTGACTCAGTATATGGCAGTTTCCTATGTTCCTAGGTGAGGCAACATCTGTGGGAGCAGGGCCAGGGGTGTAGCAAGGTTGGAGTGGGCCCAGAGACAAGATTTTAAAATGCCCCCCCCCCGAAGCTCAGCTCATGAAGGAAAGAAATCTTAAATGAGGCTGAATAGTGGTAACAAAAAGCATGTATATATATATATATACACACCTATGTGCCACAATAGAACATCATCCTAAATTATTTTTTAAAAGGTTTTGTAAATTGTGGACGATGCTGCAAGTCATTTAATGGTACTAGAGAAAGACATGCTGTTCTGGTAGCTCCAGGTCTTGACACTCGCATCAATTTCGGAGGATGAATTCAACTGAAGGAAGCCCGGGCAAGTGCATGGCTGGGGGAGTCAGTCATGTGACTCACCTCTGGGGGACCCCCCAAGGCAGTGGGCCCCCAGACAACTGTCTCCCCTTTCCCTATTATAGTTACACCCCTGGGGCAGAGCATGCCTGCACTCACTGTCCCATGGCGTATGTACCACCTGAGGCCATTGCCTCACCTCACCTCATAGACGAGCCACCCCTGGAGATGCCAGCTCGCATTCATAACCAAAACCTTTGATTCGGCACAATATGCAGTGAATGGTCCTTTTTGCTCATATGTGAATTGAACAGATTTAATGGGATGCACTCTGGCTCACCTCTATGCAGGTCCTCTGCTTAAACTACAACCACATTGAATCGATCCTCCCCAGACAAAAGCCTCCAAATCACCTAACAAGCAGGCAGCTGCTGCATCAGAAAGTGATGTCCAGTGGCTACGGGCAACAAGGACTTTCCAAAAGTGGCAGGTATGGTCTAATTGCATCATGGAGGCATCTAGGACAAAAACAGATATGAAGGTCATTCACACAACTACTTGGGCTGGGGTTGGGGAGGGCTGTGGGATGGGGGTGAGGGGGCAGGATCCTACCTACCTTCCTCCCACACTATCATTGCATTCAGAAGGTCCCAGGTTAAGAACACAAGAACAGCCCTGCTGGATCAGGCCCAAGGCCCATCTTGTCCAGCATCCTGTTTCACACAGTGGTCCACCAGATGCCTCTGGGGAGCTCACAGGCAAGAGGTATGTGCATGCCCTCTCTCCTGCTGTTGCTCCCCTGCAACTGGTACTGAGAGGCATTGTGCCTCTAAGACTGGAGATGGCCCACAGTCACCAGACTAGTAGCCATTGATAGACTGGTCCACCATGAATCTGTCTAAGCCCCTTTTAAAGCCATCCAAGGTGGTGGCCAACATCATATCCCATGGCAAGGAATTTCATAGATTAATTATGCGCTGTGTGAAAGAGTACTTCCTCTTGTCGGTCCTAAATTTCCCGACCTTCAGTTTCATGGGGTGACCACGGGTTCTAGTGTTGTGAAAGAGGGAGGGAAATTTCTCTCTGTCTACCCTCTCCACTCCATGCATAATTTTATACACCTCGATCATTCCTCCCCATAGATGCCTCTCTTCCAAACTAAAAAGCCCCAGATGCTATAGCCTAGCCTCATAAAGAAGGTGCTCCAGCCTGCTGATCATCTTGGTTGCTCTCTTCTGTAACTTTTCTATTTCTACAATATCCTTCTTAAGATATGGTGACCAAAGCTGTATGCAATATTCCAGATGTGGCCGCAGGTTCACAGGTTCCCGCAAATGCAGGTTCACTCCCTGGCATCTCTAGGTAGGGCTGGGAGGGACTCCTGCCTGAAACCTTGGAGAGCTGCTGTCAGTCAGTGCAGACAATACCAAGACTTGGCCGCTTCCTATGTTCCTTCCTATGTCCAGCTTTCAAGCCAGGCACTCTGTTTTTTCCATATCTGTCCATACATTCTGAGAAACTGGGGTGGCCCAAGGTACAGTAGCACCTGAGTTGCATTGTGGTGTAGTGGTTAGAGTGCTGGACTAGGACTGGGGAGACCCGAGTTCAAATCCCCATTCAGCCGTGAAACTAGCTGGGTGACTCTGGGCCAGTCACTTCTCTCTCAGCCTAACCTACTTCACAGGGTTGTTGTGAAATAGAAACTCAAGTATGTAGTACACCGCTCTGGGCTCCTTGGAGGAAGAGCGGGATATAAATGTCATAATAATAATAATTGTCAAATGCTGCCTTGCCCTGTGACCTTGGTGGGGGGCATCCCCATTTCAAAACAAACCTTTGCAAGTGGCCCCGGAGGCCAGGAGGAGGGAAGATTGCCAGTAGCTTCCTCTTCTCTCCCCATGCTTCTTTCAAGCTTTGGGAGAAATGTGAGGACAGACGCTCCTTGAGATCTTTGCACGGATCAGATCATTCCCAAAGAGCTGCTCCGAGGACAGCATCTTGCCGTCTTGCTGGTGCCCCAAAAATCTGCCTCCTGAGGCAACTGTCTCACCTTGCCTCATGTAAGAGCTGCCCCCACTGAGAAAGACTGGCATTTCTTTAACGAGGAATTCACTTTTCCTGGGACACATCTCAGGGACAGGGGGAAGGTGGTGTGAATTCACCCCTAGATTGGTATACAAAGACATGGAGACACAAAGGCCCCGCAGAAATTGCCGACAGCAAAACCAAGAGATAAGACGCCTCCCTTGCCTCTCAGCCCTTTGCTTCAGACACACGACCTCTTGATAACTTTTTAATCTATGAAAATCGGACTGGTTTGCTCATCCTCCCCCCCCACCCCCGCCGTCCCCGACCATGGGTCCAGGTGCGGCTTTTGTGCTTTCCTCTGTCAACATCTGGCAAAGACTACATGAGTCTGTGCAAGTCCAGTAACTTTGGCAGAACCTAATCAGGCTTACCAGTCAGAGTATTAAGTTCTTGAACCTTTTAATTAATTAAAAACTGCTTAATTCCATTGTCTGATATGCGGGGTATCAGTCTTTTTTTTTAACCTAAGGCAATTAAGTACTTCCTTTGAGCCGGATTTATTTATATAACCTCAAGCCTCTTTTGTGCATGAAGATGTCCATAACAATGGCTAGTATAAATGCTTTCCTTCTGTAGAATTGCATTGCAATTAAGGCTGGAGGTGAGTGATTGTATTTTTCAAAGAGCTGAAGGTGGTGTGGTAGAGATATTGACCTAAATTGTGAGGAAAATTGCTCAGAGTAGTTCTACTGAAATTAATAGGACAAGTGAGGCATTTATATAACCTCAAACCTCTTTTGTGCATTGCCTAACTTGTACTTTTGATTTTAATGGGATTACTTTGAGTAATTTTCCTCATCATTCCAGCCATTATTTCCTATGGCAGGGGTTCCCAACCCCTGCTGACTTGGCAAAGAAGCACCTTTTAATGTGGTGATTCTCTTTATTTAGCAGAGGGAGAATAACTGGCTCTATCCACCCCGCCCCCCCAGCACAGCATCCCTCCAGTGACTGTTGCTGGTGTCTGTCTGGCTTATGGTATGAGGGTGTGCACAGAACCAGGTTTTGTGTTTCGGTTCAACCGAACTGCCGGTCTGTGAGCTGGTTCAGTCAACCTGGCTGGCAGTCTGGTTCATTTGGTCGAACTGGTTCAACTCGGTTCAACCTGGTTCAAGGGGCACTTCTTGTAAAGGGGAATCCGGTGATGCAGATGCGTGAAGGCTGGAACTGGGCCACTGCCAGCCCCCTCTGGGGGGGGCACCAGCAGTGTTCAGAGGAGCTGCCGCTGCCACCGCCAAACCAGTAAGATGCCCCCCCCCCGCCCAGCCACCTGTAGAACCCTTTTAGAGGCAGGGTTCCCCATTGCTTGTAAAGGGGAATCCTCACCAGATTCCCCTTCAGGTTTGAGCGGGTCAGACTGGTCCATATCGGACCAGGCCTAGTCTGGTTTGAACTCAGACTGGCTGTCTTTTTTGAGGCTGGTCCGGTTTGGCACACCCCTACTATGGTATGCTGCCTCATTCTGTCTCTTTGACTGAAGAGAGGAGAGCTAGTCTTGAGGTAGCAAGCATGACTTGTCTCCTTAGCTAAGCAGGGTCTGCCCTGGTTGCATATGAAAGGGAGACTAGAAGTGTAAGCACAGTAAGATATTCCCCTTAGGGGATGGGAAGATCAGAAAGTTTCAAGTTCCCTCCCTGGCTTCTCCAAGATAGGACAGTGCTCAAGTCCATGGTCTGTCTTGCTACCCCAGGAAGTGGAAGGAGGGGGTACATAATACCACTTAATACCTTATAGCAGGAGAGCTGGTCTTGTGGTAGCAGGCATGACCTGTCCCCTTAGCTAAGCAGGGTCTGCCCTGGTTGCATATGAATGGGAGACTAGAAGTGTAAACACTGTAAGATGGAGCCGCTCTGGGAAGAGCAGAAGGTTCCAAGTTCCCTCCCTGGCAGCATCTCCAAGACTGGGCTGAGAGAGATTCCTGCCTACAGCCTTGGAGAAGTCGCTGCCAGTCTGTGTAGACAATACTGAGCTAGATACACCAATGGTCTATGTTCCTATGCCTATCTATGGCAGCTTCCTATGTTCCTATGACTGTCATCTCTGACCAACCATTCAAACTATCAAAACCTGATCGACAAGAAATAATAGGGGGACCGGGGGGCGGGGGAGTGTGCACTTGCTGGCCAACCTGAATTTGCTGCCATAAAATGTGTGAAATGGCCCTAAATTGCCTGGCACGTCTGGAGCATAAAGGTCAGGAGTGTCAGAGCCCCTGGATAAGCTCCATTTGACTTGAGCCCTGAGTTTTCACTTGCAAAGTGGCAGAACTCTTGCATTTAGACTCCTTGTCTTGTTTTGTTTTGCCCTGCCAGCCATTGACTATTGCCAAGAGGCCGTCATAAAACTTTTATTACAGAGAAACAAGCAGCAGTTTCCAGCTGTTCCCTCTTCCTTCCATCAGGCGTTCGTGGGTGGAAGAGTGGATTTCCATGTTTGTGCTTGAGGTCTATGGTGCGGTTCTGGTGGCAGCTTGACCCAGCTCTGTTCCATAAGTATAGCAGGGTGCTCCCCCTAGTCTTTAAAACTCTTAACAAAGCTCTGAAAAAGCTTGTGGGAAGTTATTTCTGCACTTGTTAAACTTGGCAGCTCATTGCTGAGCACTAACCAAGGTTGTGCTTCATCTTAGGGATCCAGGAGTCAGCGAAAGTTTACCCCCGATAATGGAAAGTTTAGAAGTCCTTCATCTGGGTTACAACGGAATTACCAGCTTGGCCTTGCTGCAGATCAGCAGGCTCAAAAACCTGAAGTTTCTGTTTTTACAGGGTAAGTAATATAGTATATGTAGACAACAAGTCTCTCGGGGGAACACCTATATGTTGCTGCTAAGACGTGCCTGCACAGACAGTCACAGGAGCCTCCCCTGCTGTAGGTTAGGGGGATACCCCCATCCTGAAAAGGGGTGTCGTGCACCCCTTTTCTCAGGCTGGTGAGAAATTAAGAGCAGAGAACAGAAAAAGCTGGAACTGTATAGGTTCTCTGGTAGTATCCCTGCCTGAAACCCTGGAGAGTTGCTGCCAGTTGGTGTAGACCAGGGATTCTCAACGTTGGGTCCCCAGATGTTATTGGACTTCAACTCCCATAATCCCCAGGCCCAGTGGCTTTTGGCGATTATGGGAGTTGAAGTCCAATAACATCTGGGGACCCAATGTTGAGAATCCCTGGTGAAGACAATACTGAGCTAGACAGACCAAGGGTCTGACTCAGTAGACGGCAGCTTCCAAAGTTCTCTACATTTTCAACTCATAATACATGCTTGACTAACACATTTGTAAAAAAATAGAATACTACCAGAAAACCTATACAGTTGCATGCCAGGGGGCTGATTTTATGCTTTCAGTCACACAAATATATCCCTGAGTACTGCACAACCCTCGGGGACATAGTTCCAGAGTCAGTGTGCACTTCTGAGGGAAGGGAAGATTGGCAAAAATCACGCCTCCTCCAGCATGCACTTCTGAAGTAGGGGTGTGCACGGAACCGGTCCGGCACTGGGGTGGGGAGTTCCACTTAAAAGGGGGGGGGCTTTACTCACCCCTTCCAGCAAAGTAACGTATGTTATGTAGTAATCGGGCGGCAGGGTGCCGCCCGCTTCAATCTCCGCTGCTCGGGCTCCAGTCCTTTGTAGATAGTCATAATCGGGCGGCAGGATCGCTCCCAGTCCCTGCCGCCCTCTTCAGGCTAAGCAAGTCGCCCTCGGCTGGCGGCCGCCCCCTGCACCCATCAAGGGGTTCCCCACTGCCCCCTTCTTGTGAAATAGCCCCCATTACAAGAGGACGGCAGGAGAACTCCCCTGCCGTCCTTTTCCCTTTGCCGGCTTGGCTTGAAATGGCTCCCTAGAATTCTCCTGCCGTCCTCTTGTAATGGGGGCTATTTCACAGGAGGGGGCAGTGGGGAACCCCTTGATGGGTGCAGGGGGCGGCCGCCAGCCAAGGGCGACTTGCTTAGCCTGAAGAGGGCGGCAGGGACTGGGAGCGATCCTGCCGCCCGATTATGACTATCTACAAAGGACTGGAGCCCGAGCAGCGGAGATTGAAGCGGGCAGCACCCTGCCGCCCGATTACTACATAACATACGTTACTTTGCTGGAAGGGGTGAGTAAAGCACCCCCCCCTTTTTAAGTGGAACTCCCCACCCAAACCAAAACCACCCCGTGACCGGACCGGTCTGGAGGCCTTTAGAATGGCCTCCGAACCGGTCCGTGCACATGACTATGCTGAAGCAGTCACATGTGCTGCTTGATGTCACTGCACACATGCATGCTTGCTCGGGCTGAATGCACACAGCTTTATTCCTCATATCAGCCAGTGTCTGTTGATAGCAAGCAATCAAATGCCCATTCAGCAAGCATCTGTCATTCATCAACTAAATACATAATATAAAAGCATGAGAGTGCGAGAGCCATCACTTCACTCAGAAGCAGCAGCTGGATAAGATACAGAAACAAGGACTTTTAATATTATTCTGAAAGAAGAAAAATTAAGAATGAATAATAACTACTATGTAGGCATCACCTCTGTTTCCTGAAACATCTTGATTGATCACAAGGAGACACATCTTTATACTATTTCCACTGAAGGAAACCTGCTGAAGGCCGAAACATGTCTGCCATCTTTGGCATTTTGGAAGTGAATTCCTGGATTATTTTACTGTGTTTTGGACTTTTATGCTTTTAAATATTAATATATGGCTGATCTTCTCGGAGCTATTATGTCATCCATTCAGACATGGATATCCAGATGGATTTGGGACAAGGCTGATTTATGAATTGTATCGACTGCATATTTTTAATTTGTGATTTTTGGATTTGACTCCATAAGTTTTCAGTTTGGTTGTGTTCTAGCTATTCTTTTAATGTATTATTCCTGTTGTTTATAATTATATATACATTAATTAATTAGTATTCTAATTCAACACACTGCAGGGGCTTGTTTCGTTAAGGACTACTCTTAGTCTTTTAAATCTATATTAAATGACTTGACTAGCAGGCCAGAGGTTGTCGGTTCAAATCCCCGCTAGTATGTTTCCCAGACTAGGGGAAACACCTATATCGGGCACCAGTGATATAGGAAGATGCTGAAAGGCATCATCTCATGCTGTGCAGGAGATGGCAATGGTAAATCCCTCCTGTATTCTACCAAAGACAACCACAGGGCTCTATGGTCGCCAGGAGTCAACACCGACTCAACGGCACACTTGACCTAGTACCTTTAGTCAGGTTGCATCACAGTTTTGGGTTCCAGTTGAATTTCCTTTATCCTTCTATTGTCCATATCTCTGGCAGACAGAAAAGACCTGAGCAGAGGCCAAAGCGCCATCGGCATGTGAAATGAAGCCCAATGCTTGTGCAGCCTTAAATAGAGCTCTCTTGCAGCCAGGCTTCTTGTAGTGCAGGAAGTAGGGACAATGGTGTTGGATGGAAAGACCAAGACCAGATCTGCGCTAGCATATTCTCAGGATGATAAAAGGCCGTCACATTTATAAAGACTAGTTTATTACATATTTTAGCTTCTCCCCACCCCGAGCTCTCTGCTGTGCTCCATCTCATCCCTTCTCCTACACCCAACTTTGCTTTTGGCATAACAGGCAACGACATCAGTCAGATTGAAGGACTTGATGGTCTGCTGTTTCTTCAGGAATTGGTGTTGGATCATAACCGAGTTAAAATGATCAGCGAGAATTCCTTTGCCAAGCAGAGTGCCCTGGTCGCTCTTCACCTAGAGGAGAACCGCCTGCGAGAGCTGAATAATTTACATTGTCTGGGGAAACTACAGAAGCTTTTCCTTGGTCTCAATAAAATCCAGGTACAGTGGATCTGAAAGTGTAAAAGACCCCATGGAGGGATTCTTCTTTGGTGTAGTCTTCCTGCTATTTCAGTGAGTCTTGTTTTGCTATCTCTTTGGATTGGACAAACAAAACCCCACAATTCAGCCAGTGCTGGTTATTACTTTTAAAGCCCTAAATGGCTAGGGCCAGGTTACCTAAGAAAGTGCCTTCTTCTGTATAATCCCCATTGCATGTTGAGGTCATCTGGTGAGGTCCATCTCCAGTTACCACCGGTATGTCTAGTAGCGACTTGGAACCGGGCCTTCTCTGTAGCTGCTCCTGGCCTATGGAATGCACTCCCGGCAGATATCTGCAGTTTAGGCTCCCTGTTGGCCTTCAAGAGAGCCCTAACTTGTTTGGCCTGGCCGTCCAAGGTTTTTAGATTGCTTTTAAGTAATTTTAACTGGCTTTAAATGGCTCTGAATTGTTTTAGATATATTTTTATATTGCTTTAACCTGTTTGTTTTAAATGGTGTTTGTTGTAGTATTTTACCTGTTGTGCACCGCCCCTTTGGATGGGGCAGTTTATAAATGCAATAAATAAATCAATTAAATAGGCTGAAAATTGACCTTGGCCATTGCACACCAATTCATGGTTAGTTATGATCCACCAGGGCATTTGAGTTGTACACCCCTGCTTTGTGAAGGTGGAATGGACCAGAAGGATACCTAGAGCTGGGATGGCCAACTAGCAGCTTGCAGGCCACATCTGGCCCTCACCGCAATATCCTGTGACTCCACCCCTTCCTGTCCTGGAGTGGGATGTGAGCCTCTTGCATCACTTCCAGCCTAGAAGGTCCTCTGCCAGCCCAAAAGGGAGAAGATGCCCAAGCTTCTGTGGTGTCCTCTGGGTTTGTGTTGGTAAGGCACTCTAGTGTCCTAAAGCAGTTTCATCAGTGCATTCCTCATATCCCTTAGCCCACAAATAAATTTAAAAATGTAAATAAAATTGGCCCTAAGGACTCCATCACCGAGCTGAATGAAGGTCCTTGCCTATGACTATTAGCCTTTTGCTATGTTTTTTTTAATACTCTTTATATATAATTTATATGAGTTATATAACTTTTTAATCATGGGACAGGATCTAGGAGAACTGGAAAAACTTGACTGCCTCCCTTGCCTTAAAGAGCTCTCGATATATGGAAATCCAGTGAGTAGACTATTTTGCACAGTTACATACATTAAGCCTTTGTTTACCTCTGCCTCATTCACTAATTATTCATAATCTCTCCCTAATTAGTAAGTGCTATGCAGTATGCCTCGTTAAGACTGAAGTGCTGACAATGATGGCTTTCAGTGCCTGACATCTTGCGGTGGAATGATCTTAACTTGCTGCTGCTCTACTTAATGGCATCTGGCATATTTTTGTGTGTGTATGTATGTGTGTTGGGGTTTCTTCCGTATCCTGAAACAGCTCACATCTTGGACAGTCAACAAATGTTCAAAATAGCTTAAAAGCGTTTCCGCTTGCTGCAGTTATCGACATACTGGTAATTTCCAGATTAGATTACCTCAGTGTCCTATGCGTGGGGATGCCTTCTTTGAAGACCGTGGCAGGAGCAAAATCTTAAAAACTGCCACCCCTCCCCATGCGACAGCCACAATCTGGATCTCTCCTCCCATTTGTTTGTTTGTTTGTTTGTGTGTGTTTGTTTGTTTGTGTTTGTTTGTTTGTTTGTGTGTGTGTGTGTGTGTGTTTGTTTGTTTGTTTGTTTGTTTATTGTCCCGCCCCCATTCATATTATTATAGCAATAGCAATAGCACTTACATTTATATACCGCTCTATAGCCGGAGCTCTCTAAGCGGTTTACAATGATTTTAGCATATTGCCCCCAACATTCTGGGTACTCATTTTACCGACCTTTATCTGCTAATTAGAGAATAAAAAGCGCATCAGTGCCAAATGCAATATCAACCTGCTGTGGAGTTGACCCTAAAAATGAGCCTTTGGGCAGGTAAGAACCGATTTTAATTCAAGGAGGAAAAAATGAGCCTCACCTGTCAGAGGTCTGAGAAAGACTGATCGATTTTGATCTGTGAGACTCGGGTTAAAATTCTGACCTGGAGGTTGACAGAGCCCAGTTTGTTTTGTTTTGTTTTTGTTTTATTTTATTTTATTTTATTTCCGTACTGCCCTTCCAAAAATGGCTCAGGGCAGTTTACATTAAAATTTGACCTTTGGGGCATGCCATGAACCAGTTTGTGGTGCTTGTTGCATTTTTGGTGGTTAGCTCTTATCGTATCTTCAGTATGCATGTCCGGTCAGTGTGCCTTTGGGAAGTAGGATCATAGCTACTGGTCTTGCCCCATCCCCACCCCTCCTGCCCCCCAGTGATCAAGAACTATGTGCAACCAGGGTGTTCTGGGTTACTTTGAAAACTAGGACCCTACCAGTGTTCTCTGTAACAGGGATTCCTAGATGTTGTTGACTACAACTCCCATTATTCCCAGTTGTCATGGCCTTTGGCAGAGGATTATGGGAGTTGCAGTCAGCAGCATCTGGGAATCCCTGCTATAGGGAACACTGGTCCCTACAACTGTATACTGTATACGTTGCCTTCCGCGGAGTCCAGCTCTTGCTCCATCTAGCTCAGTATTATCTACAGCTGCTGTAGTCCAACAACATCTGGGGAGCCAAGGTTGAGAACAGTCTTCACCTGCTAACTGAGCAAAGAGGCACCTTTCTAAAGTGGCGCTTCTCTTTATTGAGCAGGGGGAGAGCAACTGGCCCTATCCATCCTCAGCACAGCATCCCTCCAGTGGCTGTTGCTGCTGTCTATCTTATGTTTCTTTTTCAGTTGTGAGCCCTTTGGGGACAGGGATCCATCTTGTCATATTTATTTATTTATTTCTCTATGTTAACTGCTTTGGAAACTTCAACAAAAGTGGTTTATAAATATTTGTTGTTGTCTGCTGACGGGCAGTGGCTTTCCAGGGTTTCAGGCAGGGGTCTTTCCCAGCTTTCCCTGAAGATGCTAAGTACTGGACCTGGGGCTTTTTCATGCAAAGCACATGTTAAATCACAAAGATGCAGCCTCCCCACAAGGGTTACTGGATGCCCTGGGGCAGGAGCCGCAGGACCAGTCCCTCTCCACGTGCTGTGAACAGAACTGTTGCTCGCTCGCATGCTTCCGTGACAGGCCTGAATGACTGCTGTTCAGCTTAGCATGGGCTCACTCAGGCGCATAGCCAGCCGAATGGTGGCCTGGGTCCGGCCCCACCCAGCGGCCCGATGTCCTGTGCACGTGACATCATGTGCACGGGGCATGGCTTGGGCTCCAGAAGAGCCCTGAGATAACTCCCCCACCCACCCACGCCCAGTCTCCAGAGAGCCCCGTCTTTTCTCTCCTGTCTTTTTCAGGCAGTGTTTGCTCCCTCCAGCGAGGGAAAGAAAAGGAAATAGATGCTGTCAGGCAGCAAGCACTGCCTGAAGTGACAGGGCGAGAGTTTGCTCGGACTGTCCGGAACTTGAGGCCACGCCCCCTTTTGTGTGGTCACATGCAAAGGGAGCATGGCCTCGAGCTCTGGAGAGCCCGAGCGAGTTCTCCCCTCTCATTTCAGGCAGCGCTTGCTGCTTGAAAAGGACAGAGGCGAACTCTCTCGGGGTTTTCCGAAACCCGGGCGTGGGCGGGGGGAGTTCGCTTGGGGCTTTTCCAGAGCCTAAGCCACGCCTCACTGTAGGCTTTGGTGGCCCTTTCCATTGGTGGCCCGGATTCTTTGAACCCATTCTCACAGTGGTGACTCCTCCCCTGGGCTCACTGGTGAGATTCCGTGCTCATGGAGACAACGAGTTTGCCGACAAGTCTAGCAGACTTCACAGCCCACTTTCAAAAGTTCCCCCGGCTCGTAATGTCAATTGGCCCTCTTTCCCTCTGTTGGCCAGCTGTCTAATTGGAATGGCAGTGATAACATCATTTTTCTAAGCCACTTTTTGCCTTTCAAAAATGCGTTGGGAATTATTAATTTTTCTCTTTCTTGCAGGACAGGTTTTGTGTGTCTGTGCATCAGCACAGGCAACTATCAAATATTAATGTCTCGTTGCTGTTTTTCTCTGCAGTGTTTTCTGGGAAAGAATACATAAGTAAACCTAACATTCCTTTCTGCCTGTAACCCTCCCTGGAGCAAAGCACTTTATTGGTATTCCTTGAAGGAAGGCAGTTGGCAATCTCTGCTTACCATGATTTCCAGACAAGACAGTGGTTTTCGTGGTCAGAAGAACAGACCCAGTAATTGTTGGAAGTGAAGGACTATGCGCTATCTCTTGTCTCAATGACAGTGGAGGACGGACTAGTGAGTCAGAGGGCTAGAGGGTCAAGACACTGGTCATCCCTCCTCTACTGCTCTGACCCTATCCCTTCGGAATGTAGATTGCTACTCTCAGGGACACTTCCTTCCTGCCTGCCTTGTCACTTCCTCTCCCTCTTTTCTTCCTGTTTCTTCTACCTTGCAACATGCAAGCTCCTCTCCCCTGCACCATGTGTGCAGAGATGCAGAATCCATCTGCATCCAGCTAGCTAGCTAGATTAGAGATCCTAACTCCTCACTTTCCTAGCTAGAATGGAGTTCTCTAATAAAAATTGCTTATAATGATTTGAAACTATGAACTGGCTCCAAGTTCCTTTACTCTCAGCATACACGCATGCCTACCTAAATTCTGCTGTGTTGTGCCTCTGTGCACTCTGCTATAATGAAAAAGGGTTTATCCTACCAGAGAGAATTCCCAACAGTAATTGCAGATCAGCCTTTTCTGGACAGGGCTGCACTCCCCTTGAAAGGTCAGATTTGACATTTGGGAGTGCTCCTGGACCCAGTTGTGCTTCTGGATGATCAGGGGCATTTGCCCAGTTTCAGTTGTGCAGTAACTGCTGTTTTTTTCTCAGGCTGACCTGACCATGACAACCCACGTCCTTGTCACCTTGCGGTTAGACTACTTTAACACACGCTATGTAGGGCTGCCCTTGAAGACCCTTCAGATGCTACAACTGGTGCCGAATATAGCAGTGATTGTTTTGATGAGCACTAAGGTTACTGGCTGAAACCTTGGAGTGTATTGCTATATAGCATATCTTATTATATCAATAAAATATGCTGTAGCAATACCAGGAAGCTTCCAGGTGCAATTCAAGTTGTTGGTTACGATCTTTAAAGTCCTAAACATCTCAGGACCAAGATACCTGCCTTGTCCCACATTAATCTGTCCAGCCCATAAGATCTTTTAAGGACTCCATTCACTATTGGAGGTGATATTGGTGACAACGTGACAACATGCCTCCTCTGTAGCTGTTCCCATTCTGTGGGGCTTCCTCCTGAGGTGCGGCTGGCACACTCCCTACCTATATTTAATTGAAGGCTAAAAACCTTTCTGTTTACACTTACGCTTTTAAATGCCTGTTTTCGTGTGTATTTCTAAACACTTTTCCGGTGCTGTGATATGATTCATGGAGAATAGCTGGTCTTGTGGTAGCAAGCACGACTTGACCCCTTTGCTAAGCAGCATCCATCTTGGTTTGCATTTGGATGAGAGACTACTAAACCCCTGCTAACTGAGCAAAGATACTTCTTTTAAAGTGGTGATTCTCTTATATTTAGCAGGGGGAGAGCAACTGGCCCTATCCAACCCCAGCACAGCATCCCTCCCGTGGCTGTTGCAGGTGTCCACCTTTATGTTTCTTTTTAGATTGTGATCCCTTTGGGGACAGCAGTCATCTTTATGTATTACTTATTTTTCTCTGTAAACTGCTTTAAGAACTTGGGTTGAAGAGCGGTGTATAAATATTTGTAGTAGTTATAGTACATGTGAATGCTATAAGATATTCCTCTCGGGATAGGACCATGGATCATTGGAAGAGCATCTGCTTTGCTTGCAGAAGGTCCCAGGTTCACTCGCTGGCAGCATCTGCAGGTAGGGCTGGGAGAGGCTTCTGCCTTAAACCTTGGAGAGATGCAGCCAGCCAGGGTACTGAGCTAGATGGACCAATGGTCTGACTTGGTATAAGGCAGCTTCCTATGTCCCTATGTAATTTATTAATATGTGTTTTTCTCTCTTTCTTCTTGACTTTTGTTTTTTTACCCTGGATGACTTTAAGAGGGGCTTAGACAAATTCATGGAGGTCAGGTCTATCAATGGCTACTGGTTTGGTGGCTATGGGCCACCTCCAGCCTCAGAGGGACAATGCCTCTGAATACCAGTTGCAGGGGAGCAACAGCAAGACAGAGGGCATGCCCTCACCTTTTGCCTGTGGGCTTCTCAGAGGTATCTGGTGAGGCACTGTGTGAAACAGGATGCTGGACTAGGTAGGCCTTGAGCCATATCCGAGGCACCTTTTAACATGGCGGTTCTCTTTATTTAGCAGGGGGAGAGTAACTGGCCCTATCCACCCCCAGCACAGTACCCCTCCAGTGACTGTTGCTGGTGTCTATCTTACGTTTCTCTTTAGAATGTGATCCCTTTGGGGAGAGGGAACCATTTTATTTGCTTGTTATTCCTCTGTGTAAACCTCCCTGAACCATTTTTGGAAGGGCGGTATAGAAATTGAATAAATAATAAATAATGATATCCGGCAGGGCTGCTCTTATGTTCTTATGCTTTAATTATTTTGAATTTGATATGGTTTTGATTTTAATTGCTATATTGTTAATTGCTTTGAATTCTCATTGGGAAAACCAAGCAGGTTCTCAATGTTTAAATAAACAGTGATAGCCAGTGCTATCTATGCCTGGATTAACACCTGGTCCCTCTTTTCCTTCACACCCCCAAGGTCTCCCGCAAGATTTACCACCGGCCGCTGCTTGTCTTCCGCTTGCCTAACCTTCAGGTGCTGGATGGAGTGATGGTCACCTCAGAAGAGAGGGCAAGGGCTGAAGTCCATTTGCTAGAACAGCAAGTAAAGTACAGTTATTATACTTAAGATCTATTTAGGCCTCCTGCCCTTTGGGAGGGCCAAGACAAGATCCCTGTGGTCCTGCCTACACAGACATTGCCAATCGGTGTGTTGTCTTCTGTTCCTTCCTTTTCATTTAAGCCCAGTATGCCTGTTGATACGCATTTCATGAGCAGCCATGTTTTATCAGCATCTGTGACAGTTCTGCAAGGAGCGCGGTTTAGTTCCACTCAGTGGCACTGCTCTCTTGAGCTGCTCCACATCCCAAGCTTGGCGTATCCCATCCCCATCCCTGGGTGCCTGTTACCTGCTTGGAATGATCAACTTGGTACACCTGTAGAATTCCTCGACCGAAATAATGGTTTCTGACAGTACTGCAGCATAGCTGACAACGTCAGCACGCTCCTTTTTACCTTCCTGCAGCACCAAATGACTTTGAATGAAGAACTGCAACTCACTTTTTATTCTGGGGGAAGGTGCCCCACTCCCAGAGGCATCCAAATTAGTCTCTGCTGAGCTGAACTGGTCGATAGCAGGGGAGAGAGATGACTGGGAGCAAATTGTATAGAGCTGAGCGAGAAAGAGTTAGGAAGAAGTCGAGTGGTAGGATAGCTTATGAGATTGGATGAGCGAGGTTTTGCTGTTTATTTTCATAGTGCCATCCATCTGCATGACACTTTCCAGGGTACAAGAGGAAAGGTCTCTGCCCCTCTGTCATGGCTCAGATCACAAGTGACAGAGCATTGATCCTGAGGGAAGAGACAGGCAGGTCTCCAGCACCGACATCAACTGCTGAAGTGCAGGATCCAGGCCCAGCAGCGAGGACTGAGCAATGAAGAGCCCTGGGAACCTGAACCTAGATCCTTAGAGATGGTCCCCCTTGAACCAATCTCACCCAAGGGATCGAACCCAGACCTACTGTTTCAGGAACTCTCATCCTTCAGTGCCCATGGGGTGATCACACTGGAACTCCATAAATGCAAAAGAACCTGGATTAGAATAAGATTTTGTAAGGGACTTGCACTCAATGAGAATGGCCCATATCATCAGCTCTAACTATCCTCATGAGCTGCTTGCATAGCAAAAGGAACAGGAGAAGGAAAGTAAAGCTTCCTCCACTTCCACTGCCACAACACCTGCTTTGGCTATGTAGTGGGGGATGATACTTAGCAGCCATGAAAATAAATTGGGGTTGGGGGTTGAAAATGGAGATGGGATAGAGTCAAAATGGAAGGATGGAGATCTGAGTCAGAGAAGAATTTTCAGTACCACAAATCCAGCCTCTTCTTTGAGGTGAGAATTATGAGCTGTCCAGATTTGTATTTCCAAGTCTCAAAAGACGACATTTCAGCACCGGTTTTTATTTTAAGTGCAGAGTACGCTTTGCTCTGAGAAGAAGGCAGTTACCTGATGTATATACATGCAGATGTAACTTGATGTAAGAAAGATTGTGTTGCATTTTCACAGCTCTTTAAGATCTGGGCACTTTACTTAGTTAGACCCCGATCCTGGGCTAGTTCATATCAGAACTTGCTTTGCCTGTGATGTTCCTTCAGCCCTGATCCCACATACTGACACTACATAAGGTCTTTGCTATGTTTACAACAGTTGAGGAAGCACCATCTCTTTGTAGCGCCAGCTCCTCAGCGGGTTACTACGCAAAAACGAACACAATTTTGCCTCTTGGTGCTGCAGTGCTTTGTATACAAGACTTCTAAGTGCTTGTGCATTGAGTCACTGCACGATGTAAATGCTTTATTTCCAAACTGACCTGTGCTTTCATACGTTGGACATCACTTAAAAATAAAAAACATGGCCACATTAGTGCACCTGGGGGAAGCGTGTTAAGGCTCCCCTCTCTTTAGACGGATCTCTGTTTCTCAGAAAGCTTCAGTGAAGATGTTCTACCTCATTAGCTGGAACAGAACTGAGGCATTATCTCGTTAGGCCACTGAAGTGGAACAACAAACGATTTCTCGGTTTTCTCTGTGACATCCAAGCTGTTCTTCTCTAAGTGCTTGTTAGAAAGTTAAGAAGCAAGATAATATCATTTCTTTTTTTTTCTTTTTAAAAATGCTTTTGCAATTCACAAGAAATTTCACACAAAACAAAGTAACTTAATTAGCACTTTGTTTATTACCAACACTTATCTAAGACAGCACAGACACATTTTGGTACCAGAAGCAGAACAACCAAATGTTACCCCTGGGGGGAGGGTAATAACATTATAATAAACTTAATAATGTACAATTTACTGCCTTGATAGTTGTTTCCCAAATGTGTAGCCTTGATAGTGGTTCCATGATAGTGGTTCCCCCAAATGTGTAGGTAGGTTGCCACGCCCTGCCTAACAGTAAGGCTGGGCCTCGATGCCATCTTTCCTTTGTTTCCAATTGAGCACTGGATGGATATGGTTAGCATTTCCTAAATATTTGCCTTTGGGGCTGCTTGATGCTTTCATGAGGTGTGGACACCCCTAAGGCCCATTCACACGTGGTATTAAAATGTGTTAAATAAATAAACAAACATCCAAAGAAGCGAAGGCTCTAGTTTTGTGGAAGGAACGCACAGGAAGTGCGTTCCAAATTCCGGGGGCTACCCTAGCAAAGGCTTGGTTTCAAGTTGCCACCTATTGGGTCAGTGGCAACCCCAACTGGGCCTTCCCAGATTATCTTAATAGGCGGCAGGGTTTGTGAAGAAGAAGGCATTCTCTTAAATACCTTTGACCTCAGCTATTCAGGGCTTAATAGATAATAACCAGCACTTTGTATTTCATCCTGAAACTTATTGGCAGCCAGTGTAGTTCTTTTAAAATGGATGTAATATGATCTCTTTGGGTAACCCCAGAGACCAGACTGGCTGCTGCATTATGTACCAATGGCAGTTTCCGGACTACGTACAAAGGCAGCCAAACATAGAACTCATTGCAGTAGTCAAGTCTGGATGCTGCCAGCATATGCAGCACTGTTTTAAGGACGTTTATCTCCAGAAATGGACAATAAATTTTAAAATGTCAGCAAGCAATGTGTGAACCATTTGTCACCATACCACTGAAGACAATGCAGGAATAGTGGGTTTACAAACAGACATCATTTTTTATTTAATTTTAAAAGAGGATTATGCTCCAGTTCATAATCTTCCTGACTTTTTTAGTTGGTGGTGGTGGTGGTGCTATTTAAGTGGGGTTTACTATTTTTAGAACTCAGTCATCCTGAGATTTCATGGTGAAACCTGCCCCCCAAGATGTCAGAGCATGATGGGAATTTTAGTTTCTGAGGTGAGCAACATTAAAGCAAACCAAACATAATGAGAATCATGAGGAAGCCTCACAAGAAAAAGCAGAATATGGTGGGAAATGCATTTTTACAGTGAACCCTGAAGCAAATGTATAGCCCCTAGATCTTGCATTGAGATCTTGAGAGAAAGGAGAGGGAAAAGCCTGATGTCAGTTGTAGTTTACACCCTGTACTGAATCGATAAAGTGAGAAAAATTGAGCCAAGTCAAATTTCATCTGACTTGAGAAATTTGGAAACATGGGTGAGCATTCTGTAAACAATACATTGTCACACCATTGGAATATTTATTTTTATTTTTACACTTATATCCCACTTTTCTTCGGAGGAGCTCAGAGTGCATGGTTATTTTTATCCTCACAACAACCCTGTAAGGTACATTAGGCTGAGAGATACATGGCTGGCCCAGAGTCACCCAGTGAGTTTCATGGTTGAATGGGGATTTGAACTCGGGTCTCCTCCCCGGTCCTAGTTCAACACTCTAACCACTACACTATGCTGGGGCAGATGCACCATTTCCCCTGGACTTCTGGGCAAAAGTCTGATCCCCCGCAGGCTTTGGGGCTCCCAAATTCCCTCCTGGGTGCAGAGGAGTGGTGGGTCACTGCTAGGTTTTGCAGTGCAGGATTGTCCATGCAAAATTTGGTATCTGCAGGTCAGTGGGAAGTATTTTATTCAGAATTTATTCTAAAAATACAGAGAGAGAAAAGTTCCAACCTTTCCCTATTGTAGTGTGAGCTAATTTAAGTGGCAGGATTGAATCTGTGTTTGCCACTGCTTTTTAAATGTTGACAGAAACAATGATGGTAAATGTCACAAAAAATTGGGGATTGCAATATTATTGTTTATTATTATTATTATTATTATTATTTACATTTTATATCCCACTCTTCCTCCAAGGAGCCCAGAGCGATGTACTACATACTTATGTTTCTCCTCACAATAACCTTGTGAAGTAGGTTAGGCTGAGAGAGAAGTGAGTGGCCCAGAGTCACCCAGCAAGTCTCATGGCTGAATGGGGATTTGAACTCGGGTCTCCTCCCCGGTCCTAATCCAGCACTCTAACCACTACACCACACTGGCTCACGGTGTGAGGTACATGGTACTTGTGGTATGATCTAATGGTATCATACAATATATAATGGTATGATATAAGTTTCAAGGCAATAGACTGTGTTATTGGTGCAAAAACAAGAAACAAATGTCTTCAGAGACCTTGCTTGCTACTCTTTGTTTATTCTACAGGTGCATTCATAATCTCTAAATATGCATATCCACGTGGGGCTTCAGAAACTAAAACTAAATTAGTAGGGTTCTGCACGAGCTGGTTCGGCACTCCTTAAGGCAGGGCCGATCTGGCTTGGACACCTGCAGTAGAACTGGTTCGGTGGGGCAGAGAGCAGTTTATTTAAAATGCTTAATTCTGACTGGATTGCACCCTTTTGGGGGCGTTCTGGCGCCACTGTGAAGGAAGAGAAATGATGCTTGAACTTTCTTAGAACCAGTTCATTCATTTCTTATTTTAAAATGCAATTTATTTTTTGAAAAACAAGGCTCTTTTTTGCCAACATGATTTTAAAATGGGGTAGATCATTGCGACAAATTCTGAGCATAGTGTTTCCTTCCTTCCTTCCTTCCTTCCTTCCTTCCTTCCTTCCTTCCTTCCTTGTTATGTTGTGGAACTCCTTCCAGCAAGAGGTCTGAGCGGCCCCTCACTTCTCTCAAAGACAATTAAAGACTTTTGTTTTCAGAAGGCCTTCTCACTTTGATTCTCCTCACAGCGTGTTTTAAATTTTTCTTCTAATTGGTGGTTTTATTGTTTCTAATTTTTATTGGGGTTTTGGTACCTTGTTAGGGTTTTATTTTTGCTTCTTTAAGCCACTTTGAGTTGTTATGATAAACCAAGGAAGAAATTCATTAAATAAGTATCAAATAAGCCTCCGTATCAACAACAAATTTGTCCTCCACAAAAACATATACCTTGCTGTATCTATAGATTGAATGTGGCTTACAAGTCACATATAAAATATTCTGAATAATTCCAAGATATTCAGAATGTCTGAATACAATCACAACTATTTATTTGAACAACTTCTTGGAACAAAGGAGCTATTCATATGACCAGGCGGGTGGGGGGAGGCTGCACAGTCCTTACCTCCCCTGCCCTGCCCAGACAAGCGGACAATCCCTGCTGGGAGCACTAACCTCACTCCCACACAACCTGATCTCCGGAGGCCGAGACTATGTCTCCTAGCCTCCGGGTATCCCACAGTGCACTGAGTGTGGTACCTTGGGGGATTCCCACAGGAGATGGGCACTTTAGGTGCTCCTCAGGCTATTGTATGTAGCCCGAAGAGACACACAATCCCGGAGATAGCATGAGCTGGTGCCATTAAACCAGGCTAAAAAGTTGGGCTAGGTGGCACTGCCCCACCGGGATCGGGCCCGATCCCAGCAGTTCTCACGTGCAACCTAACCCAGGCTGAGCTTCTCTAGCCTGCTTTGGGTTGTGTGTGAGAACAGCCTCAAATTGTGGGTGAAGCAGGATGTGCCTGGTAAGGTAGGACTTGCTGGACAGAACATTCCATATCATTGGGGCCACAAATGAGAAGGCTCTGCTTTGGCCATTCACAGTTTAAACTCTTCTAATCTGATCAGAGGAATGTCATATAGCATGCAGATATTGCCATTCCCTATTCAGAGCAATGATTCTTAACCTTTTTGCACCTACATACCCCACCCCATGGATCCCCACCATGTTTATAGAATACATTTTCATAAGACATTACTAAAAAATAGAGAGAAAAATAAGTACTCAGGATCGTTATTGTAAGAACTTTATTCTGGCTCACCACGAAGCAAATTTAATTCAGTGTCACAAAGATTTTCCAAGGTCCACCTGGACCGACCCCATGGACCTCCAGGGGGTCCTTGGACCCCAGGTGAAAATCCTCTGGTTTAGAGAGATGTAAGTCAGATGCTGAGACTTGACAGAGATGCTGTAGAATGGTGGTGCTCAAGCTGTGTCTCAAGGAACTCTTATCAGGAGATTCCTCAATTAATGGTGACTCAGAATAGATTCTGAATGACACCTTGTCCAGCGTTATTGATCTAAAATCAGTTATTGATCTTCCCTTGCATCGTGTATCCGCACCAGGAGAGGTGTGTGCCCAGTTTGGTCAGGGAGATCATAAGGCATAACAGACCTCTCTGGCATCTAGTGCAAATTGAGAGTGCACCCTGGAATGCGCCCCAGAATCCTCTGCAAATGTATGCTCATTTCATAACACACCAGCCAGGGCATAGTGTCTACTGGGCAAAGGAGGGACAAGTGTCCTTTGGCCAAGGGGTCTGGAGGCCACCAATGCACCCCCTTCCCCAGAGATACCACCTTGCTCTGCTCCCACACCCAGCTGGCAAATAAACTGCTTGCCAGGGGGGAGTGCAGTGTCCAGCTCCTCGTCTGCTCCCAGCTGGCACAGCAAATGAAAGGCCAGCTGGGAATGGACATGGGCCACCTGTCTGCCCTTCCTGCTCCTGGCCACGCCCCCGCATTGCTGTGCATGTGAGTCCAGTGTAGGGGGTGTGGCTAGTATGCGTGTGGGCAGGCACAGCCGTGGAGCGGGTGGGAGGGGTGCCGGTGGCAGCCTGTGCTTGGCAGCTGAAACTAGCCAATGTGGAAAACATCCGCTAGGGATGGAGGCTTGAAAACCACTGACACGAAGAATCTGTGGCAAACTCCGCCTCAAACATCTCGGAGCCAAACGGGATGTGATACCAAACCTCCACCTGCCACTGAAAATGGCATTGTGCACTTCCTTAGCGGAGGGTCCAGAGCTCAGTGAGCAGAGCAGAGCCTTTGCAAGCAGAAGGTCCCAGTTGCCATCCCTGGCACCTCCAGGCAGCACCCTGTCTAAAACCCAGGAGAGTTGCTGGCAGTCAGTGTAGAGAGAAGAGCTCAGCGAGATGGGCAGGTGGCCTGACTTGGGCTTCCTAGCCACCCTTCATAACCCCTGGCAGAACTTAATCCCATTCCTGACATCACAGGCATTTCTGTGTTTTCCTGAACTGCTGCAGCAGCCAATGGTGCGAAGGAGGGCAAACCCGGTTCATTGTGACATCACACCACAGGACAAGCTCTGTGACAGGGCTGCTCAACCCTCCAGCTGTTTTTGGAGCACAGTTTTCATTAACCCCAGCCACAGTGGCCAGTAGTCAGGTATGAGGGGAGTTGTAGTCATAAGAACATAAGCCCTGCTAGATCAGGCCCAAGGCAGCTCATCTAGTCCAGCATCCTGTTTCGCACAGTGGCCCACCGGATGCCACTGGAAGCCTACAGGCAGGAGTTGAGGGCATGCCCTCTCTCCTGCTGTTACTCCCTCACAACTGGTATTCAGAGGCATCCTGCCTTTGAGGCTGGAGGTGGCCTACAGCCCTCCAACTAGTAGCTGTTGATAGACTTGTCCTCCATGAAGTTATCCAAACCCCTCTTAAAGCCATCCAGGTTGTTGGCTGCAACCACATCTTGTGGCAGAGAATTCCACATGTAGATTATGCGTCGTGTGAAAAAGTACTTCTGGTTGTTGGATCTAAATTTCTTGGCAACCAGCATCTGTAGGAGGGCCAAAGTGGTACAGCCCTGCTCTGTGAGCTGCTATGGAGGAAGAGGCAGGAGCGAGACACACAGCTGCCATTTCCCATGATATTTTAGCGTCCTGTCTAGTTTGGCTCTTTGGGCCAGGACTGCACAACGTCAGCCCTCCAGCTGCTGTTGGACTACAACTCCCATCATCCCTGACTCTTGGGCACTGTGGCTGAGGGTGATGGGAGCTGTAGTCCAACAACAACTGGAGGGGCTGAAGTTGTGGAGCCCTGTTTAGGCAGAAGCTGCTCTTCTTGGGCCCAAGCCTAAGTTTATTGACGTGTTTCGGACTGCAACTCCCAGCATCCCCAGCCTCTGGCCTCTGTAGCCAGGGATCGAGGACGCTGTAGTTCACAAACAAGTTGCCCAGGAGTGATGGTAGCCACTCCCGAGGCTATTTCTATTTCTTTACAGTCTTTCCAAGACTCAGAGATGAACATAAGAACAGCCCTGCTGGATCAGCCCCAAGGCAGCCCATCTAGTCCAGCATCCTGTTTCACACAGTGGTCCACCAGATGCCACTGGAAACCACAGGTAGGAGTTGAGGGCATGCCCTCTCTCCTGCTGTTGCTCCCCTGCTACTGGTACTCAGAGGCATCCTGCCTCCAAGGCTGGAGGTGGCCTATAGCCCTCTGACTAGAAGCCCTTGATAGACTTCTCCTCCATGAAGTTATCCAATCAACCCCTTCTTAAAGCCATCCAGGTTGTTGGCTGTCACCACATCTTGTGGCAGAGAATTCCTCAAGATGATTATGCGTTGTGTGAAAAAGTACTTCCATTTGTTGGTCCGAGATTTCCTGGCAATCAATTTCATGGGGTGACCCCTGGTTCTAGTGTTATGGGAGAAGGAGAAGAGTTTCTCTCTATCCACTTTCTCCACACCATGCATGATTTTATAGACCTCTTATTATGTCTCCCCGCAGTTGTCTTTTTTCTAAACTAAAAAGCCCCAGGTGTTGTAATGAGACTCACTTATTCCCTCTTATCTCATGTAGGCCTTTCCTCTTGCTAATTCTCCAATAGACTGTGGATTTCCCGGACTGCAGAATACTTTCTCCAAACCCTGTGTCATGAGGGTCGCCAGCATGGGCCTGACTGCAGGTCTCAGCCACTTCTGTGGGGCTGACTTTGTCTTTCCTCATCCAGCTGATGAACCTGTCGGGAGTGAGGCTAACAAAAGTGAGTATATAAGCTGACCGCGGTGCCCTTTTTAATTGCTTGCTCAATATTGGAGTCTTTGCCCTGATCCACCCTTAACACCGCCTAGAGATGTACATATCAGGTGGTTTAAAAATATGATAAATAAATAATAAACTCTGGTGGTGCTGTTGAGCTCTTTTGGATTATGCCATGGGGAGCCCCCAGGAGAGCAACCAGCCTTAGGGGGTGGTAGATGGTGATCTGATGCAAACTCCTCATTTGAGCTGGTTTGGGTCTGAATGGGTGTGTTTAAGGGTCCCCCAGCCATGTTTAAAGGAGAGCTGGTCTTGTGGTAGCAAGCATGACTTGTCCCCTTAGCTAAGCAGGGTCTACCCTGGTTGCATATGAATGGGAGACTAGAAGTGTGAGCATTGTAAGATATTCCCTTCAGGGGATGGAGCCACTCTGGGAAGAGCATCTAAAGGTTCCACATTCCCTCCCTGGAAGCATCTCCAAGATAGGGCTGAGAGAGAGACTCCTGCCTGCAACCTTGAGAAGCCACTGCCAGTCTGTGAAGACAATACTGAGCTAGATAGACCAATGGTCTGACTCAGTATATGGCAACTTCCTATGTTCCTATGCGTGTACCTCTTCTGTTGCAAACCTTACACACACACACACACACACACACACACACACACACACACACAGTTACAATTATGAGACGGGCTACTCCAGTCACTGGCTTATGTTCAGACCAAGCTGCTTATGAGTATTCTCATTAAAATTAATGGGACAAGTACTGGTCCCCCATGTTGGAAACCCCTGCGTTAGATGAAATATAAAAAGAGAGCACAACTTTCATTCACTGAGCTGTGAACCTCTTGATAGATGCAGAATAGTGAATTGAATCCTGGTTTATGCTCTTCCCAGTGGCTGACCAGTCTGGCTTCTGCCACTGCTTCTTCCGGGGAACAAACTGCTTCAAAGCCAGTTGTCTGAGAAAGGAGAAGGTTGCTTACTTTGTTTGTTTGATTCATGTAAATTTCACTCATTCTCCAAGGAGCTCAGGGCAGGATACATGTTTCTCCCCCACCCTGTCCTCAATTTAATCCTCTCAACAACCCTGTAAGGTGGGTTAGGCTAAGAAAAGGCGTGACTGGCCCAAGGTCATGCAACGAACTTCATGGCTAACTGGGGATCTGCTTGAGTGTTTGTCCCAATCCTTCCTTCCTTCCTTCCTTCCTTCCTTCCTTCCTTCCTGAGCCATAGCTCATTGGAAGGGCATCAGCATGCTTAGAACATCCCTGCTGGATCAGGCCCAAGGAAGCCCATCTAGTCCAGCATCCTGTTTCGCACCGTGGCCCACCAGATGCAACTGGGAACCTACAGGCAGGAGTTGAAGGCACGCCCTCTCTCCTGCTGTGACTCCCCTGCAACTGGTATTCAGAGATGCATGCAGAAGGTTCCAGGTAGAACCTGAGACTCCTGTCCCAGAAAGACTGAAACCATGGAAAGCTGCTGCCAGCCAGTGTGGACATTACTGAGCTTGATGGAACAAGAGTCTGACTTGGTATAAAGCAGCTTCCTGTGCTCCTTTTGTTCACATATGCCACCTAATGGCGCAGTGGGGAAGTGCTTGACTAACAAGCGGAAGGTTGCAGGTTCGAATCCCCACTGGTACTATATCGGGCAGCAGTGATATAGGAAGATGTTGAAAGGCATCATCTCATACTGCACGAGAGAAGGCAGTGGTTAAACCCCTCCTGTGTTCTACCAAAAGAAAACCACAGTGCTCTGTGGGTGCCAGGAGTCGAAATCGACTTGACGACACACTGTATCTTTTATACTTTATTGCAGTCATTGACCCAACAACACAAAAACAATACAGAACACAGTAAAGATAATACAAATAGTGCAAAAAAGACATAGTGACAAGGTCTTCATAATAAAATAACTCAAACCGGCTCAGACCTGATCTTAAATGCGACCACACAAAATTTGGCCACACACAGTTATAGATGCACAGCGATTGGCTAGTAAAAAGGATGTATATCCATCATCTGTTCTAACAGGGATGTTTGATAAGGGGGAGGGGGAGATAAGAGAAATAAGAAATATATCTATAAAATAAATGTTATAAAAGTACATGAGTCACAGTCTCAACACCCTGGCCACAGGGACAGATCCGGCTGATAATAGGGATTTTATGGTACCTGCCTTCCAGTACAGCAGATGGAAATGCATTAAATCATGCAAGGGAGAAGGCTCTTCTCTGGGACAGAGTAGTTAAACTCATTAAATAGTAGGCTGGTTTAGGGTACTTTGTAAAACTACCGAGAAAGTTTCTTATAGAGATTCATGCCAGATCGCTCTGATTTTCATTGTCTGCTATATGTTGTTTTATAAGCCCTTTAGCAGCATCAAGACCATAAGGCATTAGAAATTGAGGGGAGAATCTGTGTTTGCCCAACATAGCATAGAGTAGTTTACGCCAGCTGGATTGAAAGCCATCTTCCAAAACGGGGGGGGGGGGCTAGGCCTTTGGGGCAAAAAAATGATTTTGATCCAAAGGTTAAATACATCCATCCAAACCTTAGCCTCCACCCTTATTAATCCAGCCTCCAGCTGTAGAATGACATTGGGAACGCATCTAGGGGCCCAGAATAGAGCACACAAGCCTTTTGATTGGATGGTCTCCATTTGTTTAAAAGTGTATGAAGCACAAATAGCAGCACCATACAACAATTGTGAGAGCACTTTAGCCTCATAGACCTTAATTGCAGCTGGTATACAGTGGCCACCCCTGTGGAAAAAAACTTTGAAATAAAGCACTCTTCTGGGCATTAGCTGCATTAGGTGCTCACAGTGGACCCTCCAGGAACCATTTTCACTAAAAACCACTCCCAGGTATTTATAGATCCATACTTGATCAATTACCGCCCCATTAATCCGCCAGATGTGCTTCTTAGGGGTTTGTTTTTTGTTTTTAGCAAAAACCATGATCTTAGACTTTGGGCATTTATTGATAAATGCTCCTCTTTGCAGTATTGAGCTAGCCTACATAAAGCTCTTCTCATGCCAACGGATCTTTTAGATAGAATAACTGCATCATCAGCATGAAGCAAAACTGCAGTAGATTTACTGGCTAGTTTAGGAAGGTGGAAATCCGGGTTATCCATACACTCAATAAGAGCATTTATATAAAGACTGAAAAGGAGTGAGGCCTTGGGATTTCCCAAACCTCATTCGACCCACTTACCACCATACTGTGACTTATAAACCTGAAGAGTCTTTTCATTTTATTTATTTTCCTGGTTTGCAAAAAAATAAGTAAAGAGCTCAAACCTCTAGTCTGATTCAGTTAGCTTTCTATAATCTGTGTACTTTTCATACTGCTGTGAGCTAACAGTACACTGATATATTTTACTACGGCTACAGTCCTACACACACTTAACCTGGGGAGGTGGCAGCTCCTTTGAACAGAGTGTGGGACTTGCATCCAAATAGAGAAATTTAGGATTGAGTTCTTCATCTAAAAAGTTGAATTTGGAGAGTGAGTCCTGCAGTTTGACTTTCAGATAAGAAATTGAAGAATGTAGGACTGGGCATATGCAATCCTCGAAGCATTCATGCGGAAGTAGCTATGAGGCAAGCCAAAGGAGCATCAGCTACTCTTTCAAGCCATGGGACGCCACAGAGTGGCCCTCCACGGACGACATAAACCTACCATACCAGCAAGGAAAACAGGTATGCAGGCTGTCATACACTAATCTTCTTAAATCGCCTCTTTCTCTTGGCCCGGCACTCTACATTTTGGAGACTTATTGCATGTTCCTCTGCTATCTTCCAGTGCAAACGAATGGAGTGCCCAGAGATATTGTTTCATTCTATATTTTTAAGTGCCTTTCACCCATGAGTCCTTAGGCAATTTACAGTGCTCCAAAAACACTATAAAAACAGATGAAGACTAAACAAAACGATAGGTTAATGTGGGATACAAAGCAAGTGGCCTAAACCTAGCAGCTGACATGACAGGCAGTGATCCATCAAGGCAGTCGGAGGTATCTCAAGGCAGGAAGCCTTTAGGTCAGTCAGGTCAATGCCTGGCTGAGCAGTAGGTGGCAGGGAAGGGGTTAAGGTGCCTGCTGCTTCCTCAGATGCTTTCCCTGCATCCCTGGGCAGGCTGAAGAGTTTGAAATACTCCAGAAGGTCTTGCAGGCATCCAAGAGCACTTGGTACCATGGGTGGCCGCCGGGGGAGAGCAAGGGGGGCAGCCCCCCGCTCCCCAGTCCAGTCAGTATGGCTGTCGCCCTCACTGCTTCTCTCCTGCCGGGCCTTCTCCTGCGGAGGGAGGATGGTGGTGGTGCGCCTCCAGAGAAGTAAAATAAATAAATAGGAAGGAAGAGGCGGAGGCGAGGCGAGCGCACCTCCAGTGAGGGCTGTGGGATTGCACAGAAGTAAATGAATCATTATTCAGTTCAATGGGCTTCCTTTATTTTATTTATTTGTTTGTTTATTTGTTTATGTATTTATTAGATTTCTATACCGCCCTTCCAGAAAGGCTCAGGTCAGTTTACACAGAGAAATAACAAATAAATAAGATGGATCCCTGTCCCCAAAGGGCTCAGAATCTAAAAAGAAACATAGGATAGACACCAGCAACAGTCACTGGAGGTCCTGTGCTGGGGGTAGATAGGGCCGGTTACTCTCCCCCTGCTAAATAAAGAGAATCACCACGTTAAAAGGTGCCTCTTTGCCAAGTTAGCAGGGGTTTGTTCTCTCTCCCTGCCCTTTGCCTTGTAGTAAGCAAGTGGGATTGCACAGAAGTAAATGATTTGTTTCCAAGGGCTTCCTCTTCGATAAAAAGTGCATGCGAAAGGGTTGGATTCAGAACTCTGCTCAGCTGCTCTCCCCTCCCCTTCTGTGTTGACAAGCTCAAGTTATATTGGAAGCAGGCGGCGGAGGAGGGAGGTGTGGGGTTTGGGATCTGTGGGGAGGAAAGGAGGGGAAAGCCGAGATTTCTCCCTGCCTGTTTTCCTGGAGTGGAGGAAGCAAGCACGGGCGGGGGCGGGGGCAAAGAACTGTCCGTACTGCAACATGCTACAATGCATAAAATGCGGGGCAAGGCTCCCTACAATGGAAAAATACAGCTACTTTCCTGCAGCGCCTTTGCAACACTGTAGGGCAAAAACGCATCATTAAAATTCGAATCAAAGCATGGGAAATATGAATGGCACCCTACTGACAACACAGCGACACCGATGTGGGAACACGAGCAGTACAGAGGGGCACTTAGCAGTCACGTTGCAGCGTGTAATCTGGAAAACACCCACTGCAGAACCATTTTGTTGAAAAGCAGTATAGAAGTAGTAGTAGCAGAATAGTTGCCCTTCAGACTTGGTGAGCAGGGCATGGGGTAATAAGGTACTTATGGGCAATCGTGAGAAGCCGCTGTTTGTTTTTGAAATTATGTGTGTAATTGAGTATGTTAAAAATAAATACATTATTTATTATTGTTGTTATTAAAAATATGTATACCTCACCCCTTCAGTGCACTACTGCTCTTAAATAATAAAAACCATAGCTCGGACAGTGTTAATGGAGCCTACTGTGGTATCCACTTTACACATTTACCTACATCATCTGTTTAGAATCCCTGTTTGAATTATGTGTGTACTTCTGTATGTTAAAAATAAACCATTAAAACAGCTGGGGACATGTTAATGGAGCTCTGCTATTGACTTTTTAAATTTGATTTTTCTTTTCTCTCTTTCAGAAAACTGGACAATAGCATTTCTGGAATGAATTAAGTGTAAATAACTCTAAAAGCAATGGATGCTACATTCAATATTGATCTAAATTTATCCAGGTTGTCACTCCACCAGCTTGAGTTACACTGGAGAAGACTTAATTCCAATTTACATTTTATAGCTCAAATCACAGATTAAAATGAATGAACTAATTGTGTTTTATAAGGCTGGTGGAACATACCTAATTTTATGACCCAGAACAGAACATAATACCTTGGACCAAATTCCACTCTTAAAACTTTAATGACATGTCACATCTAATCATCTGATCCTCTTCGCCTGATAGGTTGTGGTTTTTTAGGGGTAAACCCCACCCACTAGAGGCTGCAGTTGAGAGCAGGAACAACATCAGAAGGCTGCTTAATCTTCTCCCTTCTAGACTCTCTGTATCTTTTCCCCCGTAGAGAGAAAAGTCCCAGGGGTGGTGGAACTTTAAGCAGGCAAACAGGAAGGAAAAGTGTTACACAGTCCCTCTCTTGCTCCCCCCCCCCCACATTGTTGTTCAGCTCAGACTGACACACGCTTTGCAGTTGCTTTGCATTTAATGAGGAAGTGGGGAGGGGTGAAGGAAAACAGTCACATAACTGATCTTCACTGAGGTTGATCACACAACCGAAAACTGAGTAGGATGCCACTGAACTCAGTGGGATTTACTTCTGAATAAATTTGCAAAGCTTTACAGAATCTTTATATATATAGATGGGCAAAATACATTGGTAATGGAATCAGAAGCAATATCAAGATTCAGATTCCATTACCAACATGTTTTGCATGTTTCAAGACACTCAGGCTTTTCACACAACTGAAAACTGGATAGGACAAGTGTCTACCCGGGTTTGGGAGCTGTGTGTGATCCCTATTTCTGGTTGTGTGGGAGCAAACCACTAGGTAAGAGGAGCGAGAAGTGATTATGTGGCGTACAGGAGCTGGATAGGGCAGCTTTTCCTCCTACCTTGGTCAAATGCTGGGTATGAAAGCTGGGTAGGGTGGCACTGTCCTACCCAGTTTTTCCTCCCACCTTGCTTCCACACAGTAACCTCTCTCTCCTACCTAGTTGTTTGCTCCCACACCAAAGAAAATAGGGAGCGTGCACAGATCTCAAACCTGGGTAGACACTTGTCCTACTCTGTTTTTGGTTGTGTGAACAGCCTCACTGAGTAGTGTATCCCCCAGACACAGTGGCTGACATATTGAAGAAAATTACTCAAAATAGTCCCGTTGAAATTATAAGGACATGTTAAAAAACATATATATCTCTTAAGTTGTCCTCTTAATTTCAGTGGGACTACTCTGAATAATTTTCCTCGGTACGTCAGCCAGTATTGTAAATTAGGGACTTGCCTATTCATGGGCTTGAAAGGAAACACTCCAGTCACGCCTATGCTGCTTTTGTGCTGAATGTGGTGTTGCTGACAGAAGAATCTGAGTTCCTATTGTTACTAGAACAGTATATGTTTTTCCTCAACTAGGGGTGTGCATGGAACCACCACACTGCGGTCCGGCACTGGGGTGGGGGGTTGCTTTAAGAGCGGCGAGAGGGTTTACTTACCCCTCCCGCCGCTTTCCGCTGTGGTGCCATAATTTGTAGAGTAATTGGGGTGGCAGGATACCTCCCTGCCGCCCCTTCCCCGCTGCGGCTCTGTAAAGCTCCCCGTAATGCTTTGCGCACGCGCACATTGTGCGCGCGCTTCACGTCACTGACGTGCGCATGCGCAAAGCATTACTGGGAGCTTTGCAGAGCTGCAGCGGGGAAGGGGTGGCAGGGAGGTATCCTGCCACCCCAATTACTCTACAAATTACGGCACCACAGCAGAAAGCGGCGGGAGGGGTAAGTAAACCCTCCTGCCGCTCTTAAAGTGACCCTCATCCCCAATCCGAACCACCCAGGTCTGGACCGGTCCGGAGACCTTTACAATAGCCTCCGGACCGGTCCAGGCCCATCCCTGTCCTCAACACGGCCTTTTTCTCATTCCCTGATTTTATTGGACTGAGAAAGAAAAACACGAATTACAGCATAGTGGGGCCATGCACACGAGCGGCCAAACCCAGGTTAGGGCTGCCCAGCCTGGATTTGGCTGCCCATGTGCACCGCCAGGATTGAGCATAATCCTGGTGCTGCCTTTGCGGGTGGCCCGACTTTTTACCCCGGCCTTCAGCACCCCTCCTGCCCACCAGTTCTCCACTCCCTTGATGCACAGGTTCAACCTCTACACACATGTTTAACCCTAAACTTCGCCTTTATTCTCATCTCATCAGAGGCACCTTTTTCTCATCAAAGAGTCAAAGTGGCGATTCTCTTTATTGAGCAGGGGCAGAGCAAATGGTCCTATCCATCCCCAGCACAGCATCCCTCCCGTGGCTGTTGCTGGTGTCTATCTTAGGTTTCTTTTTTAGATTGTGAGTCCTTTGGGGACAGGGAGCCATTTTATTTATTTATATTTATGTAAACCACTTTGGGAACTTTTGTTGAAAAGCGGTATATGAATATTTGTCATATTCGTATCTCCAGTGAAAGAAGGTGCTCAGATGAAGGCAATGTTGACAGATCTTAGGGGAGAGCCTCCCAATGTGCCTTTGTGGTCCCTGGCTGAAATGATACTTTGTGTTAAAGTGCTTTCATCTGGTCCGGTTCTATTACATGTTTATTATATTTTAGGTTTTACGTAAACGTCATTCCTGTTACTGTTCATTTAAAAAAATTTTTTAAGTTACATGGTGTTCTCTTTTCAATGGAAAGGTGACTAAAGAGTCACAGTAGTAATTAACAGCATAGAAAATAGTCTGAGAGGCCTCTTGTATGTACCTCTTTTCACAGAAGTGCCTTTGAAATGGCTACAGTTCCAGAAAAGAATGCTTTCCATTTTTGCTGTTTCACAAAACACATCGCAAGATACCTTTCATTCCATCAATGCTTCCTTCCTTTAAAAAAAAAAAAAAAAGCACAAAAGCAACATTTCCAGCAGCCACAAAAAATTTTCTTGCAATCTGCTGTGAATTTTTAAAAAATAGAATAATCTTTTGTTCTAGGATTGATAGAAAGAAAAGGAGTGGAAGACCCTTAACTTTAGACACACATCTGCATGGCAGTACGACAATTTTCAAGCCACTTTTGTCTTTTAAAAATGTCATACATTTCACCTGGCATTTAATTCTTCTAAATGGATGTTCCTCTCCTTCCTATTATAGATCCCTGTTGCTCCTTTGAAACATTATTTGCATAGAAGGATCTGAATAATTGATGACTAGCAGGCGCGCGCATGTCGCTCGGTAGAGATTTGCCCATAATCACGCCGCCGCTAACACACAGCTCATAGCTTGTTTAATGGGATGGAAGCTGACAGGTTTTTCTAGTGCCACTGCTATAGAACTCATAGCTTTCAAATGACCTCCATGTACTTAGCTACTTTTCTTGTTGATCTTGCTGGGTTTTTTTCTTCTTCCATTAACGGGAAAATTTGTAGAGGGAAACATGCACTTTCAAACATTCCATCAAATAATAGACAGCTTTGGCCTGGAGGATAGATTATGGCATCTATTAAAATATATATTACAGAAGTAATCTGTACCAAACTGCAGAATGCTGCAGTTGATAGACTTCTGTTTACAAAAACTGTGGTTTGAATTTTTGGGGGGTGGTTGTTTTTGTGTGCATGGAATAGTTTTGGGTTTTGTTTCCTGGTGGGCCAATGTGCAAGACAGGATGCTGGACTAGATGGCCCTTGGGCCTGATCCAGCAGGGCTGTTCTTGTGTTCCTTCTGTGAAACAAGCAGGGGTGGAGCTAGCAGTGTTTCAAGGCATTCAAGGAACATGGGTTGCTGGGACTCGGACCTTAACCACTGGGGATGGGGAACCTGGTGCACTGCCGGGGATGTGCAGCGTGATGAGTCACTGGGAGGGGCCACGGTGGGGGCAGAAGGGCTGGGTATCTGTCACCATGGGGGGATGTCCATGTGAATCACCCTTGAATTATTCAAATCTATTCAGGTGAGATCTGGAAAAACAGGCCTCAAAATGGCACAATTTTTCCAGGGAGAGCTGGTCTATTAATTGGGGTCAGACCAGTCCTCCAAGGCGGGTTGATGCGCCAAGTCCAGAGCAAAGGGCTGGTCTTCCTGCCGACCCCAATTGGCAGACCTGGGCTCCCTTGAAAAATTGTGCCATTTTGAGGCCTGTTTTTCCAGATCTTACCTGAATAGATTTGAATAATTCAAGGGTGATTTATCAAAACAGCTGGCTAAGCCAGCTGTTTTCAGCTAACCAATTAGATGATTCTGCTATTCAGTTTGAGATGGGTTGACGTTTGAGATGGGTTGACGTATCCAGTCCTCTGAGATGGGTTGACGTGCCATGTCCGGAGTGGAGGGCTGGTCTACTCACCAACCCCAAGTGGTAGACCAGCTCCCTCCAGAAAAACTGCCATTTTGCAGCATGTTTTCCCAGTTCTCCCCAGGAAAATGGGTGATTCTCTTCTATCCCGAATTGGGCCCTTTATTTTGAGGGTGATTTGATTTGAGGTTGAATCACTGAATCACCCCCAATTTGACCCGAATCATTTGGAGGTTGGAATGAATTGCACATCCCTGCTGTGCACATGGGAAGACATTGAAAGACTGCCAACATGTGAAGCTAAAAATTGGAGAAAAGCCGCAGGAGGAGAGATAGAATCTCTACACAAAAATAAAACTTAGATCCTTGTGGAACTATTCAGTGGAGGAAAGTCAGGAGGATGCAAATGGGTCTTCAAAACCAAATACAATGCAGAAGGAGACACTGAGCGCTACAAAGCCAGACTAGTAGCCAAGGGATATTCTCAAAAGTGAAGACTATGATGGGACATTTGCACCTGTTGTGAAGAATACTTCAATCAGAATATTTCTCAATATAACAGCAGCAAGATAGATGCAATTTGATCACCTAGATGCGAAAACTGCATTTCTTCTTAGAGAAGTAGAGGAAGACATCTACATGGAGCAGCCACCAGGATCTGAAGAACCTGGAAAAGGGAGGCTTGTATGCAAACTCCAGAAAAGCATCTATGGCTTGATACAAGCTGCTAGAGCATGGAATGAGAAGCTGAACCAGATGTTATTCAAGGAGGGGTTAATGCAAGGAAAGGCTGACCCCTGCCTATACTCAAGATTCAAAAATGTCAGATGGACTTACATTTTTATGTATGCTGATGACTTGATTATTTGCTATGAATAGAAACAGCCATGAGATTGTGAAGCATCTGAACAAAGAAGTATAAGTGATAGGAAACACTTCTTATTGCCCTGGCATTCAAATAGAAAGAGAAGAGGATGGAAGTTAGCTTCTCAACCAGAAACAGAAGATAAAGGGACTCATAGAATGCCTGACAGAAGCCAATGAGGTCAGTACACCAATGAAGGCAAACTTCTTGAAGCAAGATCAGGACAGTGAGCCATTGCCAGACAGCAGTCTATACAGAAGAGCGATTGGGAAGCTTCTCTACATAGCAACAGTCGCCAGAGATAACTGCAGCAGAAGAGTAAGTGCATCAACCAAGAATGACTGGACCACCGTTAAAAGCCTGAGAGGTACAGCACACGTCATACTCTTGATACCAGCAAGCAGTGACCTCAGACTAGTGGGATACGTGGACGTGGATTGAACTGAAGACAGAACTGATCACAAGTCCACAAGTGGACACCTGATTTTCTATGGCAGCAGAGCCTTCAGTTGGGCTAGCTGGAAGCAGTCAATTGATGTACTTTCGTCCACAGAAGCTACTGGCCAAGCATGTCAATCAGCCACATGGCTACACACGTTACCGTTAGACTTTGGAATTGATGAGCCAAAGCCAGTGGAGATGTTTGAGGACAACCAAGGATGCATCCAACTCTCTCTGATGGAAAGGACTACATCTCGAACAAAGCACAGAGGCACAAGAGAATGGGCTAATTAAACTGAAGTACTGCCCAGCTCAAGACATGATAGCAGATTGTCTGACCAAGCTGCTGCCAGGAGACTGGTTCCAGATTCTTTGAGAGAAGATGGGAGTCATGGATTGGTGCATGAGACAAGAAGGGGTATTGGAGAGGCCGCTCCAGAGGGCATCAACTCTTAGCACCAACAACCTTATTGACCACTAGGAGCATTAGGGGTAGAGAGCACCAGTAAGGACATTCCCTCTCTGACCTTGCTTTCTGTACTCTACTTCTTGGTTAAACTGATAGTCTCAGGTTTCATTCTCTCACCTGGAGAGAGACACTTCCTTGTTCTTCCTTCCTGCTTGTAGCTAGCAATGAGGCATGTAGGTCTCAATCTAGCTCCCTGGTGGATTTCCTAAATAAACTACTTTATTTAGAACTTTAACTCCATGTCTCCAGACAATATTAATTAGCAATGCCCTCCTCCTTATGCTGCAGCTAGTGTAGATGAAATCTCCCCTCCAGCTCTTTTAACACTTCCTTGAGTAAATGTAGGCAGGATGTCAGCCACTGTTTTTAGTTTTGTAAGCCACCACGAGAGAGGAAGGTGCCATCGCTCAGTAGCAGAGAGCTCACTTTGTCTACAGTGTGTCCCATGATCAATCTCTGGCATCTCCAGGTAAGTCTAGTAATGAGCTGGTCTTGTGGCAACAAGCATGACATAGCTAAGCAGGGTCCACCCTGGTTGCATATGAAAGGGAGACTAGAAGTGTGCGCATTCCCTTTAGGGGATGGAGCCACTCTGGGAAGAGCAGAAGGTTTCAGGTTCCCTCCCTGGCTTCTGCAAGATTGGGCTGAGAGAGATTCCTGCCTGCAACCTTGGAGAAGCTGCTGCCAGTCTGGGTAGATGATCCTGAGTTAGATTCTGAGCTAGATTCCCTAGAGGGAGGAGAGCTGGTCTTGTGGTAGCAAGCATGACTTGTCCCCATAGCTAAGCAGGGTCTGCCCTGGTTGCATCTGAATGGGAGACTTGATGTGTGAGCACTGCAAGATATTCCCCCTCAGGGGATGAAGCTGCTCTGGGAAGAGCAGAAGGTTTCAAGTTCCCTCCCTGGCTTCTCCAAGATAGGGCTGAGAGAGATGCCTGCCTGCAACCTTGGAGAAGCCACTGCCAAGTCTGTGAAGACAATACTGAGCTAGATAGACCAATGGTCTGACTCAGTATATGGCAGTTTCCTATGTTCCTAGATGGACCTATGGTCTGACTCAGTATATGGCAGCTGGCTATGTTCCTAACCCCTGTCTGGAGAGCAGCGGCCAGAGTATAGACAATACTGAGCTAAATGGACAAAGGGCCTGATTCAGCAGAAGGCAGCCTCATAGTCATACGAGAGGTTACATTTGAAAATTGGAATGGTGTGATATAAATCTTTTTTTAAAACCCACTTTAAAAAGGCAACAAAAAGCCATACCCTTAACGTCTAAAACGGAGGATCAATAAAAATTCTCATACAATCAATATAGCAGCAAGTTTGCTCAGTGATCAGGAAAACCACTAAAAGCCTCCAAGGGAAAGGTCTCCACTTGTCTTCTGAATGAAAAAAGAGTGCAGGTGCCTCCCTCACCTGTCAGGGAAGAATGTACCACTGGTGGGGTGCCCCCACTTAAAAAGTGCTTTTTCCAGTTACCACCTCACTGTACTTCCTGGGGGCACCAGAGCAGGTCTTAAATTTAGAGCAAGTTCATCATAATAATACTGTTGTGACCATCTATACCTCATATATGCAACATTTATTATTACTATTGCTACAAACATCATTATTATAATCAGAGGCACCAAGAGAGCTTGGACTCGAGCCATCTGGGTGGTTCGGCCGAAAGAACCATGGCAGCTGGCTTTCTTCTTAAGCAACTGCCATTTTCAATGTAATCACTCGTCCTTTGGACGCACTCGCTTGCTTCAAGCCTTGAGTAATCCCTTGTGTTCATTTTCTCCTTTTACAGCAAGAGGCATTTCCATACATTGGTACAGATTTCTTGACAGATCTCCTCAATGGCCAGAATTAGCCACCTCCTCTCTTGTGTTGGAAGGTTTGCAAATTAATCTTCTGCTCTGTTTTGCCAGTTATCTGTGTCCGCCTCAGCACCAAAAGGTATGAATTGCCTAGGGCCTTAGCAAAGAAAGCAGCGGTGAGGATTTTACACTTCTCTCTCTTGTCCTCAGTCAGTTTCTTATGCTCCCATCTTGTCTGCAGAGGTCTACATCACTTCCAGCACTTCTGAAAGTGAAGTAGATGTATAATCCTTCAGACTAAACAATGTTTCTTTTTAAAAATGCTGCTTCAGGACTAGTTTTGTTGAAAGGCAACTTTGGTTATCAGTTACTAGGGCTGTGCATTGTATCAAAACGATAATTGGTACCAAGGCGTTTGCTTGCCCTATCGGAGCATTTTTATCTGGGAACCATTCAAGAGGGAAATGCTCCTATAGGACATGCAGGGGGAAATCCTTCCATTATTGGCAATGCAGTCCTGCTGCATATCGCCATTGCACTAAACCTATCGGAGGATCGGGAGGCTTCAGAAGATCAAATATTCTGCAAATAAAATGGCTGCCCGGGATTTCTGAGCCAGAAGGCAGCTGCGACAGTAGCAGTTCGAATTACTGCCTTTCACCCCCATAATGCACTAGGACAGGAAGCAATGCCATTATGTTGGGCCCTTTTCCTGGTGCATTACTGGGGGGGCGGGGCGGAGGGGGATGACCCTGTAACTATAGGTCACACCCAAGATAGTAGCTTTGATTCCCACTGGGCATACCGTGCTATATGGAGCGAGCCCAGTGACTTAAAATATAAACAGTTTCTCAGGCATTCTTAGCACATCCAGTCTAAAAGTTGTGCATGGGAAACACTTCTACAAATATCCAGAGTGGAGGGGCAATTTTTGGTAAACCCATCTTGCCTGTACAGCCACCAGACCCTCAGGGACATATTTGCAGGATCCTCAGGGACATATTTGCAGGAGACACTGGTGGCTGCACAGGGAAGGAAGGATTGCTGAAAACTGTCCCTCCTTGACACGTGCACATGGAAATGTCTCCTGTGCAAAACTTTTAGTTTAGATGTAGGTCAATGTATTTTTAAGATGCTGCTACTTTAAACCTGTACATATATTGAATAATATTTTAACATCCCACATCTTTTATAATACTCCAAACGGGGGAGGGAGAGAGAGAGAGAGAATGTCATTTAATAATAAATGTTACCATTTTTAAAGATTCAGAGGAAAATGTCTTAATTTTCTGATTATTCTGGTTCTCAGCAAATCTCAAAACTGACAAAGGTTTGTCAATAAATAATCTCCAATTGTATTTAATTAATTTACTTATATTTATATTTTGTTTCTAAGCAAAATCAATTTGCAAAACAGCTACTATGTTAAAAAAAAAAAAAGGCAACTACGTTTATATAATTTAAAAACATATTCTCCAAGGTTCTGACATCTGCTGTAACATATGTAAAACCAGTCTATGGGGCAGTAATGATTGATAAAACAGCTTTTAAAAAATAAGCTAATTTCTAATTTGCTAATTTAGGAGTACAATAATTACTTCCCATAGAAATATTTGTAGGAGATTATGCTTTTCAGAGCTTGATTAATCAAAACAATGATCCAAATATGTGCTAGATATAGCATTTTTCTTGTTTCAAAACTGAATTGTGTTGATAAAATGTGGACGGTGTTCAAATAGTGAAGATAAGTTTTTATCAAATGTCAAATAATTACAAATAAACCAAGTATTCATTTTGAGTTAGATTAGCTGGCATATACATATATTTTTAAGTGATTTGCTGAAAACCCACATTTTTGTTTATTTCTAATCTGTGCATAAAATAGGGAAACACAAACCCATATCAAGAGCGTTGTTAAGTTCCCGATTCTTTCAGATTCCTTCCTACCAATTTGTCTGAAAAACAGGTATTTGCAAACACGGGCAGCCTCATTTCTTATGTCCTTTCATTTTTCATGAAGTGTTTTCAAAAGACTTCAATCAGCCTTAATGGTGCATTTTTAGTTAAGGAAACAAGGGGAGAGAAGTCAATTTAAGCTCCCTGATGAACAAGTGTCTACAGAAAGGAGGGGGGTGGTGAGCCATAAATGGGTTTAGAAAACAGAGCCAAGACGAGTAATATGCGGAGAGCAGAGCACTCAGGGAAGCCAGGATACAATAGGCAGAGTAAAATACTGCAGAGGCTTTTTCAACTACAGACAATTGGGACAATAGGCTGAGCTCAGACATCTGTGTTAAACTGTTCGGAGGAAGGTGAAAAGGAAGCGGCCCTTCTGTAAAGAGGGTTTTCAAACATCAGAATCGAAAGACTTGAAGCAGGAACCCAGTGAATGTGGGATAGTTGACTGGGCTAGAAATCAAAATTGGCATATTTTGCTCCTTAATTCACTTTGTAAGGAATTGTCTCCCTTTTTATGTGTTTGTTGTTTTGTTTTTGCAAAGATACGGAGGCATTATTTGGAATGGCTTCTTTTATCCCTTCCCTGGAATAAATACCCCTCTTTTGATGCTGCCTCTTTCCTCCCACAGTGCTTTAAGACCATAGAATTCTTAGTTAATGTTGCTTTTGCAGATACAAACTCCTTTGGCCATATAAACGTCTCTCTGAATCTCTGTATGGAGGCCCATTTAAGACATGATTGAGGGTGTTTTTCCTGCGCACCTTTGTGCTGTTGCCAAAGGCAAGGCTGTTAAACAAGCATTAAAACAGGCTCGAGACAAAGGACACGATCCAGAAAGGACTACTGCACAACTGCCCATTTATTTCAATGAGCCTCAAGCAGGAGAATCTCTCGCTGGATTGCACCCCAAAGTTATTCAGTAGTCTTCACAGGGGCTGAAGACCATGACGGGAGCTGTAGAACAACAACACCTGGAGATCCAAGTTGGAGAACCCCTGCAGCAAGCCAATGAAGAATAATTTGTGGTGGTTTGTTGCCAATTTTTTCTATCAGCAATTAAAGTCCAGGGCAGGGGATACTTGAGGGCATGTTTTCTCCCTTAGGAGTCCTTCCCACAACTTGTCTTTTTATGGGTCCCATTGCTGAGGGAGGCAAGATTGTTATCTAGTAGGCACAGGGCCTTCTAAGTAGTGGCTCCCACTTTGCAAAACTCCCTCCCAAGCTAAATCTGGCAGTCAGGAGTGGTTTTTCCATGAGGCAGGGGGAGGCAGTTACCTCAGGTGTGGGTGAGGGGGGGAGAAGTTCTGTACCCCCACCATTACAAGCATGACCACACTGCTGCCATGCTCAGTAGCATGGCCTGAGAGTGCTGAGTACCCACCCGCAGATGGGGGCAGCCCTTGCCTCAGACAGCAAAATGTCTTGGACCACCCCTTGTATCAATGTATGTGGAACTAAGTAGGAGAGGTGGGGCGGCAGTCAGGAACAATAACACAGCAACACAGGGGGATGATGCAGACAGAGGGAACAGCTACTAGGAAGTGCTTGTTATGGCCAGCGTGGTGTAGTGGTTAGAGTGCTGGACTAGGATTGGGGAGACCCAAGTTCAAATTCCCATTCAGCCATGAAACTAGCTGGGTGACTCTGGGCCAGTCACTTCTCTCTCACCTTAACCTACTTCACAGGGTTGTTGTGACGAGAAACCTAAGTATGTAGTACACTGCTCTGGGCTCCTTGGAGGAAAAGCGGGATATAAAATGTAAAAAATAAAATAAAAAATAACAGCTTGGAGTAGGAGCAGGAGGGACTCGGATGTTGAAGTTGACTTCTCTAATAAAAGACTTTTGTTATATACTCCTGCTTGATCTTTTAATGAGTGCTGACCCCTCTTGAAACATGGTGGCAGGGGTTTAGAAAAGCAACCCAGCAGAGGCAATGAACAAAGCAGCAAGGGCTGTTGCAGCATGGAGCGAGGCCTGAAACCAACATAGCCACAGGATTTGACTGAACCTAATCTCGTCCCGGCATGGAAGCGCTGGAGAGAGGAATTTTAACTGTGTCTGGACCTCGACTTGAAGGGAGAGGGAGAAACGCGTTCAGCAAAGCTGCTATACAATTTTTAAAAAATCTTTAAAGGCACATCTGTTCACCCAGGCTTTTAATTAAATACCATTTTAATAGTTTTAACATTGTTTTAAAATACTATTTTATAATTTTAAACTGTTCTAATATCTTAACCTTTTGCTGTCATTTATTCTAACCAATGTTTTAATTTCTTTGTTGTTTATTTGTTTTAACTTTTCAATGTTGTCTTTTTTTTTTTTTTTTTTGGTAAACCGCCCAGAGACGTAAGTTTTGGGCGGTATAAAATATTTATTTATTTTTTATTTTACATATTTTTATACCGCCCAAAACTTACATCTCTGGGCAGTTTACAACAAGAAGCCCCGCCCCACGTGACCACGTGGCTATTTAAGGCGGGAGGAAGCGCAGACTGCTCAGTTCCTTTGCGACCGCCGTGGAAATCACTTGGTTTCTACGGCTCCTTCGCGCTAGACTTCCTTGGAAATACTCTCGTTTTGATTCACTGGCTTTGAAAAACGGACTGTCTGACTATTCTACTGACTGATATATCGTGTTGAACCTGGACTGAAATTACCTTGGCTTGCTTATTCCCACTGTTTTGGCGAAAGATCGGACTGATTCTCTGGCTTCTGACTTCGGATAGTGAGTACTATGGATACCCCTGTGGGGAAACGCAATTTTAAACGTTGCGCAGAGTGCAGGGCTAAATTACCCTCACAGGATCGACATAACTTATGTCTATTGTGCCTGGGCGAGGCCCACAAGACTTCTGCGTGTGCCAATCGTTCTCGAAGCAGACTAGGAGAAATCGCGAGTTGCGTTTAAGGGCCGCTCTATACGATGACATTCTATCGGGGCCCTCTTCAAAATCTCCTCAAGTACATAGCTCGAAGGACCTGGGTCTGGCCCAGTCTAAAACTTCGAAGCTCCAAGCCAAATCCCCTAAGCCCTAGAAGAGGCCGGGAGAGAAAATGGCGACCGTGGCTGCTCCCGCCAAAAAATCATGGCGCCGCGCTCTGTCGGAATCGACACCCTCTCCGGGCACCGCGCAAGACATTGTTTTCGTCTCGGAATCGGCGACTTCGGCACCGAAAGAATCGACACCGAAGCCTTCGCCACCGACGGGAATTCCTTCGACATCGAAGGCTCCGACCCAGTCCACATTGAGACCTGCCGTTAGCTCGACGTCGACACCACCACCTTCCATGTCGATGGATTCGATGCCGATGGAAGCTGTGGAACTTAACGCTGCCCGTCGCTCCTCGGCATCGACATCGACAAAGACAAAGGACGTCTCGATGCCGACAGGAGATCTCGCACTACCATAGGCTGACCAAATTGCAACGTCTACAGTTTTACCAAATGTCTCGATATCGACTACCAGAGAACTAGTACCGGCACCTACACCGATCCGCTCGCCACCAATTTCAAGAGAGGAAACTCAGACTTCGACATTGAATACGCCGGCAAATGTCACGGCTGTGACTCCATGTTTTTGGGCTCCCATAACTTTTGCTATGATAGAGACTGTGGAGGACGATGCTCCACAACTGGACCCGTTAATTAAAATGCTGGACTCTGCTAATGGCACCCCCGCTACTTATCGAGGTTTCCCCCGATCTGAAGACACTGCCTCCAACATCGGGACCCGGGTGCTAACGGCTGTACAACTTGCCTCTCCGACTCCATGGCACACCTGCGGATTCAGCCATCAGGTGTCGCCCTCAGCAGAGACTGCCTTACCAGGGACTGTTTCCCCGGGTGCGGGTTATGATTTCCAAGAGGACCGGACATGGCGTATTGGCATGACCTCAGTACAGACTTCTACCTTTCCTACGGAACAAGCTGCACCACTTCCTGGCAAGACATTTGCTGACGTAGGGACACAGACCAAAGTTCGCATTACCTCAGCACATACCCAAACAGAGGTGCGATACTTTATGGATGCAAATGCACAAACTGACCCTTTACCGGCCGCTAACCCTAGGAGGGACACGTCGCCTCAGTTACCGTCTCACCATTCTTGTTCGGATCCAGATTCCGGTGAAAGTCACCATGGACCGTCGCACTTCGAATCCGACGCGGAAACTGTCGAGACGGACCTGTCTCCAGACGTGGCAACACCATCCCACGTATCTCCGACGGAAGAGTTAAAAGCATACCATTCCCATGTTAAGCGTATGGCGAGTGCACTAGGACTGGATCTTAGTTCACAGTTGAAAACCATAGACGATCCTGTCTACAATTTTATGTGGAGGTCACAATCAGCGGAACCAGTAGCGCTTCCCCTGCTGCCAATTATTTCAAATGCTGCACAGTGCGCCTGGGAAGTCCCTCATACCTCCACTCCAACATCTAAAAGACTGGAGGGGCTCTACCGGGTTCAGGAACGGGACAATACCTACCTTTTTAAACATCCTGTCCCTAATTCTTTGGTCATCGATTGTGCCACGTCCTCCAAATCCACTCGACGACATACTACTCCTGCGGATAAAGAAGGCAGGAAGTTAGGTGTGATGGGAAGAAAATTGTATTCTACTTCCTGTTTGTCAGTGAAAGTAGCAAACTACTTAGCCTGTATGGCTAAGTACAGTTATTGTATTTGGGAGGACCTAGAAAAGAATCTGGATTCCTTGCCCTTGGAGGAAATAAAGCTTCAGTTCCGAAAAAGTTAGAAAGAGCGGGGGACCTTACCTGTCAACAGTTAAGTACTGCGAAACACCTTGCAGAGTCGGAGTCCCGTTCCATCGCGACGGCTATCACCTTGCGTCGTCACGCCTGGTTGAGATCAGCGAACCTACAGCAAGACATGAAAAACAAAATAGAGGGTCTGCCCTTTGACGGCAAAGGTCTCTTCTCCGAAGAAACAGACGCCACCATGGAGAAGATGAAAAAGTCGGAGTTTACTGCTAAGACCTTCACTTCTGCGGCTTCACCTGCTACATCTTATGGCAGCAGACAGTGCTCCTCGTATAGGCGCGGTTCCTCATATAGACACCCATCCAGTCTTTTAGATGTTGGAGTGGAGGTATGAGGGACTTCCCAGGCGCACTGTGCAGCATTTGAAATAATTGGCAGCAGGGGAAGCGCTACTGGTTCCGCTGATTGTGACCTCCGCATAAAATTGTAGACAGGATCGTCTATGGTTTTCAACAGTGAACTAAGATCCAGTCCTAGTGCACTCGCCATACGCTTAACATGGGAATGGTATGCTTTTAACTCTTCCGTCGGAGACACGTGGGATGGTGTTGCCACGTCTGGAGACGGGTCCGTCTCGACAGTTTCCGCGCCGGATTCGAAGTCCGACGGTCCATGGTGACTTTCACCGGAATCTGGATCCGAACAAGAATGGTGAGATGGTAACTGAGGCGACGTGTCCCTCCTAGAGATAGCGGCCGGTAAAGGGTCAGTTTGTGCACCTGCATCCATAAAGTATTGCACCTCTGTTTGGGTATGTGCCGAGGTAATGCGAACTTTGGTCTGTGTCCCTACGAAAGTTTAAACATTATAAGAATTTAAAACCTTAAAACAATATTTTGAAATGAAGCTAAAACTATTAAAATGGTATTTAATTAAAAGCCTGGGTGAACAAATGTGTCTTTAAAGATTTTTTTAAAAATTGTCAGAGATGGGGAAGCTCTTCCAAAGCATTGGGGCAGCAACTGAGAAGGCCTGTCCCCGAGTAGCCACCAGACGAGCCAGTAGCAGCTGCAAATGGACTTCTCCTGATGATCTCGATAGGCCCTCTATTTATTTAAAAATTTGTTAACAAACAAACAACTTTGTAGAAGAAAAGGAGAAAGATTTGCAAGTTGTTTGGTCTCAGCATGGGCTCTACTTTAGAAGAGTCACTCCAGGCACTAGATGGATATTACATTCCAAAACAGGATGAAACTATGGAACATTATTGTTTATTTATGAGGCAACAGGGCATTGAAGAGGGTCTGGATGCTTATGTTGCTGCACTGAGGACACTAGCTGCATCCTGTAACTTTGGAGCACTAATAGACTCTTTACTAACAGCTCTAACAGACACAGCTGTGCGGCAGGTGTGAAAAAGGCCAATTCCATGCTAGAGATCATTAGGAAGGGGATTGAAAATAAAACTGCTAATATTATAATGCCTTATACAAACCTGTGATTCAGTACACCACACCGAAAGAAGAACATTGTAGAACTGGAAAAGGTGCAGAAGAGAGCAACCAAAGATTATCAGGGGCCTAGAGCACCTTCCTTATGAGGCAAGGCTACAACACCTGGGGCTATTTAGTTTAGAATGAAGATGATTGCAGGGAGACACTGATAGAGGTCTATTTGTACAATCATGCATGGTGTGGAGAAAGTGGATAGAGGAAAATTCTTCTCCCTCTCACATAACACTAGAACCAGACGTCATCCCATGAAATTGGTTGCCGGGAAATCTAGGACCAACAAAAGGAAGTACTTTTTCATACAATGGATCATCCACTTGAGGAATTCTCTGCCACAAGATGTGGTGAGAGCCAACAACCTGGATGGCTTTAAGAGGGGTTTGGATAACTTCCCAGGTGAAGCTGAGAAGCCTGCAGGCAGGAGTTGAGGGCATGCCCTCTCTCCTGCTGTTACTCCCCTGCAGAGGCATCCTGCCTCTGAGGCTAGAAGTGGCCTATAGCCTTCTTTCAGACTAATATCTGTTGACAGACCTCTCCTCTGTGGTCTTTCAATGGCTACTAGTTGGGAAGGCTATAGGCCACCTCCAGCCTCAGAGGCACGATGCCTCTCAATACCAGTTGCATGGGGGTAACAGCAGGAGAGAGGGCATGCCCTCAGTTCTTGCCTGTGGGCTCCCCAGAGGCATCTGGTGGGCCACTGTGTGAAACAGAATGCTGGTCTAGATGGGCCTTGGGCCTGATCCAGCAGGGCTGTTCTTACGTACTCCAGGATAGAACTGTATGTGGAACGAAGGATCAGCAACTCTCCGAGAGATTGCAGCGAGAAGCAGATTTAACTCTGAATTGCTGCCTGGAGATGGGGAGGGCAGCAGAAGCTTCTAAAGAGAGACTAAAGCCACTAGCAGGCGCACCAGATAGGCAAGTGCAGGCTGTCCAACCGCAGTCTGGGCTCTGCCAAGGGCTGGCTGAACAGGCAGCCTCATGAAAGGATGCCCAAAATACAATGACTATATTGTGGGAAGCATTATGGAAAGAGAAAGGGAAAATGCCCTGCGTGAGGGTAGCAGTGCAAAGGGTGTGGGCAAGCCAAACCACTTCCACTGCCAATGCAGAAGTATTAAGCAAGCGCTGAGCCCAAGAGTGAAGGTGGTGCAGGATGGAGTACCAGTTGCAGGGGAGTCACAGCAGCAGGAGAGAGGGCATGCCCTCAACTCCTGCCTGCGGGCTTCCCAGCAGCATCTGGTGGACCATGGTGCGAAACAGGATGCTGGACTAGATGGGCCTTCTTGGACCTGATCCAACAGGGCTGTTCTTATGGGGTTGAATCTGAAGGCTGTGAGGATGTCCTAAGCCTGACCTTGGAGTCACCAAACCTTGATGTGCATGTAGTGGAGGATGCTGGGGAAAACAGTACATATATGCCACGACACTGTTTGCCATTATGCTGTTAAACAAAAAGCCAGTTCACTTTCAGCTGGGTTGTGGGGCCACCTGCAACGTGCTGTCGTTGTCACTGGTGGATCAACAGGCTGAGATTAAACTCTGGGGCCAGTTGCTTATTCTGTGCAACGAGAGTACCCTGAAACCAGTGGGCAAGTGCAGAATTAAGGTTTGCAACGCAAAGAATGAAAGAAGAGGACAACAGACCACTGTTGGGGAGTAAACCAGTGCTGGCCATGCAGCTGATTCATGCCCTAATATCAGAATATTTTGAATGCAGTGCAGACCAGTAAGCAGAACCATCCAGCGGCCTTGAAAATGGAGCAGATACTACCAGAATTGGAGGGTGTTGGTGAAGGATGCTTGGCAGGAAAGCTGAAACTTGAGGTAGATTTCAGTGTAGACCCAATGAGGTCCCAAAGCAGATGGTTCCTATAGCACTGGCAAAATCACTGAAGCAGGAACTTGCCTGCCTAAAGGAAAGAGGCATAATTGCCCCAGTAGACACCAGCACAGCGTGGATCAGCAGCCTGGTCATCATTGTACGAAAACCCTCAGGAGAACTGCATATTTGTATTGATCCTAAACCCCTAAACAGAGCACTAAAGCTCAGCCATTGCCCACTACCAACAATTGTTGATGTGGCATGGGGTCTTTTCTGAGCAAAAGTGTTTATTTATTTGTTTATTTATTTAGTGTTAAATTTATACCACCTTTCATTAAAACAATCCCAAGGCAGTTCACACAGAATAATAAGAACAAGACTATAAAAATACACAATTCAAATATTAAGCTAAAATATAAAAACATAAATATGATGAAAATTATTTAAAATACAAGCACTAATTAACCATACAAAATACAAAGAAGCAGCAGTAGAGACAATCATATAAAAGCCTGGGTAAAAAGCCAAGATTTTACACTCTTTCTAAAAACTGTGAAGGAGACCGAGGAGCGAATGGCCACCAGGAGAGCATTCCAGAGTCTGGGGGCAGCAACAGAGAAGGCCCTGTGTCCCACGTGCACAACAGCTGATCCTCCCTCATTGTTGGCACCCAGAGCAGCGCCCCCTCAGATGTCCTCGTCAAGCGGGCAGTAACCCTTGGAGCAGGTGGTCCCGCAAGTACCCCGGGCCCAAACCGTTAAGGGCTTTAAAGGTCAAACCCAGCACCTTGACTTGGACCCGGAAATAAACTGGTAGCCAGTGCAGCTCTTTCCAAATGGGTGTGATGTGATCCCAGCGGGCAACTCCAGATAAAATCCTAGCTGCCGCATTTTGCACTAGCTGCAGTTTCTGAATATTCCTCAAGGGCAGCCCCACATAGAGTGTGTTACAGTAATCCAGCCGTGACGTGACTAAGGCATGGGTAACTGTGGCCAGATCTGCCTTCTCGAGAAAGGGACGCAGCTGGTGCACTAGTCAAAGCTGTGCAAAGGCTCAGCGCCCCTGGCCACCGCCTCTACCTGAGCTTCCAAAAGCAGAGCCAGGTCCAGCAATGAGTGTTCTCAGTATCTGATGCAGCAAGCAGATTCTGGCATATAGAACTGGACCCAGATTCAAGATATCTGACCAGTTTTGCAACTCCTTTCTCCGATATTGTTGGCTCCATATGCCAATGGGCATAAGCCCTGCCCTTGAAGTGTTCCAGTGCAGGCTGAACCAGGAGCTAGAGAATATCCCAGGCCTAAAAATCATTGCCGATGACATCCTAATTGTGGGAGAAGGAGATACTGAAATAGATGCAGCAAGAGATTGTGACAAAAAAACCCTGAGGGTTTTGGGGTGGTTGGTTTTTTGGGTTTTTTTGCGTGATGCAGGGAAAGAAATACAAAACTGAACCCAGACAATGTCAGACTAAGACTAAAGGAGGTGTCTTATATTGGGTATCTGTTGACATCAGAGGGTCTGAAAATCTACCCAGGAAAAGTTGAAGAAGTTCAGAAGATGCCAAGACCTGTGGATGTGAAAGGAGCCCAAAGATCTTTGGCAAACTACCTAGCAAAGTTTTGCAAAGGGCTAGCTGATCACTGTGAGGTGGAGTGGGATGCACAAAGAAGTGGTGTGAGAATGGTTAGAATACCATCAGCAAGCATTGGAGGTGATTAAAGAGACAACAGTGAAGGCCCCCGTCTTGAAGTACTGCAGTCCAGAGGAGCAGCTAGTGTCGCAGTCGGACGCATCTGAGTCAGGGCTAGGAGCTGCCCTGTTGCAGAATCAGCAACCAACTGCATTTGCCAGCAGAGCACTGTCGGAAACGGGAAGAGCTTGTGCACAGGTTGAAAAGCAACGTTTGGCTGTAATGTTGTCTGGAATAGGGGCGATTCCGTCGGCTCACATTTGGGCAGACCATAAGCCACTGGAAACCGTTATGCGGAAGCCATTACTGAGCGCCCCAAAGAGGCTTCAGAGAATGCTAATGCAACTACAGAACTACGATGTGCATATCCCAGGCCACCCAGGCAAAGATCTTGTACTGGCAGACACGTTAAGCAGAGCACAAAGCCTAGCGCAGTGGGTTCAGTAGAGAAGGACATAGAATCAGTAAATATGCTGCAGTAGCTACCAATTTCTCGTCCCCGTTTGCAGGCAATGCAGGAAGGCACAGCTCGGGACAAGAACCTACAGATAGTCAAGTGTCTTATCCTTGAGGGTTGGCCGGAGTCAAAGAATAAGCTACCAGCAGAGGCAGCAGCCTACTGTGTAATGAGGGAGGAGCTCAGTGTTCAAGATGGGTTTCTTTTCTGAGGTAACAGAGCCATCATCCCTGCAGCATTACACTCAGCCACAATGAAAAGGATACACACCTCACACATGGGAATTGAGAGGTTTATCCGTAGAGCCAGGAAATGTGTATACTGGCCTGGCATGAATAGCCAGTTGAAAGTATTCGTGAAACAATGTGAGGTCTGTTGCTCACTGGGAGACAAAAACAAAAAAGACTCTTAAGAGGTACCAAACTGACCTTGGGAAAAGGTGGGCGTAGATTTGTTTTCATGGCAAGAGATGGACTATTTCATAATTGTAGACTGTTTCTCCAATTTTTGGGAGACAGTTCCACTGCCAGACAACAGATCTCTGACAATAATATGGAAGTTAAAGTGTCATTTTTACTACTACTACTACGATTACAGATGTTTAGTAGGGAAGATTCGGGGATCCCTAGCAACTGAAATAGGGTTGGAAAGGGCGGGTGGGGGGCTGGGTGAGAGGTCGCCTTATGTGCAGCTGCAGCGGCTCCTCAGTGGTGCAGGCCGGTGGCGGGTCCCCTAGGCCCCACCGGCAATCCCCCTTCAGCGTGGGCTGGCGGGGGCCCGGTTCGGGCCTCCACGCATCATGGAGGCCATTTGCATGATGCCCAAGTTCATGCATGCGTGGAGGTGATTTGCATCACCATGCAAATGTGTGTGGTGATGCAAATGGCTTCTGCACATGTGTGGAGGTCCAAACTGGGTCCCCACCAGCCCACGCTGATGGAGGGGAGTGACTTGAACCAGTTCCCCACACACCTCTAGTGCCATTTGGCCCACTATGGAATAGCAGATACTCTGTTCTCAGATAATGGATTGCAATTTGTGTCAGCAGAATTCAGATATCTTCACCTGCTTATCCCCAGAGTAATGGGTCAGTTGAACCAGCTGTTAAAATGGCTAAGAGAATTCTGACTAAAGCCAAGAAAGTTGGAACTGATGCATATCTAGCTATCCTGGACCACTGAAACACCCCTTCACAAGCTTTGGATGGGAGTCCAGCACAGGGTCAGATGGGTGGTCGATGGGCAAAAACTTTACTGCCTATGCGAGGCAACTTACTAGAACCAGAGGGCCACAACAGATGAGTCGAACTGTTAACAGAACAGAAATTAAGAAAGCCCCATTATTACAAGAAGTCAGCCAAGGATCTACCCAAACTCCATGTGGGTGAGCAAGTTTAGATTCAACTAACAGAACGACAGAATAAAGAGTGGCAGAAAGCTGAGGTCCAAAGACGAGTGAGTGCTTGAGTGGTGCTGGGACTGTGGACTGTGCTGCATGGTGTTCATGATGATCTGCGCTGCATGGCACAGCACGGAGCTCCGGAGGACAGGACGGTATCCCACAATGCACCACATGCCATGTGCGGTGCATCAGGGAATTCCCCAAGGAGACGGGCACGGCCCACCTCCGTGTGTCCGCTGGAGCTGAAAGCAGCCCCAGCAAACACACGATTCCCGGAGCCTGGGTTAAGAACTCGCTCGAGCCTTTATCCCTGGCTAAGAGCCAGGCTGAAAAGCTGAGCTACGCAGCGGTTCTCGTGCTCAGCTTAACCGATGCTGTGCTTCCATGGCTTGGGTTAGGGTGTGTGTGTGAGAACAGCCTCCTTGTCTAACAAAGGGGTAAATGGGGTTGTCTTGTGAAATTTTCTTTTCTTTCTTTCTTTGGTTAATGCTATAAAAAGGAAAGATGTATCAATGTATGTGGAACTAAGTAGGCGAGGTGGGGCAGCAGTCAGGAACAATAACACAGCAACACAGCGGGGGGGGGAGTTACTGATAGAGGGAACAGCTACTAGGAACAGTGTTTGCTATTACAGCATGGAGTAGGAGCAGGAGGGACTCGGATGTTGAAGCTGACTTCTCTAATAAAAGACTTTTGTTATTTACTCCTGCTTGAAACTTTAATGAGTGCAAACCCCACTTGAAACACCACGGCTGTCAGATCTACAGTATATGCCTGTCAGCATTCCCTCTAACAGGGATTCCCAGGTGCTGTTGACTACAGCTTTCATCTTCCCCAGCTGCACTGACATTTGACTGGGGATGATGTGAGTTGTAGTTAACAACATTTGGGGAAATCCCTGTTACAAGGAACACACTGACGCCTGCCCCCTTTTAGGGAGCAAAATAAGTGTAATGTCAGGATTCAGCTCCTCTCACCCATCAGTCTTTTCAAAGACAAAAAATAGGATCTTCCACCACACACACACACACACACACATACTTTACAATGAGACAGACATGTGAGTAAACAAATATGGCAGACGCTGTTATGTTAAGTTTGGCCCTTAGAAGAGCAGTAAACTTTATTCTGCCAGGACTTTGAGGTATACATGCTTTATAATGTCTCTTCTTGTTATTCAGTGTTGTTGTTTTGTTATGTTTTAATCGTTGGTATCAGTTCACTGAACTTCTTAAGCAGCTTGTAAATGGAAACAATGGCTTACATATGACCAATACAACGAAAAATATTTATGTACGATGAATATTTACATTTATATACGGCTTTTCAATAGAAGTTCCCAAAGCAGCGTACATAGTCAAACAAATAAAATGGCTCCCTGTCCCCAAAGGGCTCACAATCTAAAAAATCTAACATAAGCCCGATTCAGACATTATGTTATACGAGTGTACAGATGTCTGTACACTCGTACATGCTTGTGTGAGAATGACAAAATTAAATATTCATATTAAAAGTGAACCTGGGTACAGGTCCTTCAGATGCATGGTTCAAAAAGGAAATGTACTCCTGTACCTATGTTCATCATAACATGTGAATAACTATACCTGTGTACACTGAACACTCATTGTACAAGTGTTCAACATCATATCTGAATCGGGCTACGTTCTGCAGCGAAACAGGGGCAGTGCAAACCTGCCTGTACCGCTGCAAGGCTCTAATGTGCACGGCCACATGGCTGGTGTCAGAGGACTGTTCCACTACAGCTTATCCTTGTGCGATTACACAAGTCATGCGCTACTTGCATTATTCCCAATGCAACTACTGCATGACCTGCATTGTCTAACTTGAGCTTTTAATTTCAACGGGACTACTCTGAGTATTTTTCCTCAACATGTCAGCCACTGTCTTGATAAATGTATGCTGGTTCATTGGCTTAGCTTGAGCACTTACAGTTCATTGCAGCTGTTTTTAAAGTCTATCTGACATAAGGATCAAATGCTCTTAACTGGCTTAATGCAAAGATTCCATAAAGTACACAAGGATGGGGAATATTAAAACCTAGGAATGCCGCCTTCATTATTCTTTTAACATGGATGTCAGCAAGATGAGGAATTAAAAGTGAAAATCACTGTAACTCCAAAAGAACATCTGACGGACGGCTACAGAAGACATGTTTTCTCTCTCTTTATCCCCTGCATGATCCGTAAAGGAGGATTTCCCCCAAAACAATTAATTTGGTTGCCCAAACCCTTCTTAAATCTAAGGGGATTTAAGAGTGGGGGTAAAATAAAACCTCTTGTCTTCCTAGTGTCTTTGTGGACCACCCGATTGTAAGATAATTCCACCGTACGGCTGTTGTGTTAGCTGCTATGTGGTACATAATTGGACTGTTAAGAAAAACCAAAGACCCATCAAATCAGCCCTGTCATCTTTGCATTAATTTTGTCATCACCTCTGTGCTTTTGTTTCCCCATTACTTTCTCTTTCAAAGCACAAGGAAAGAACTTTATGAATTAAAAAAAGAGAGCCATATTTGGGTGATGCTTCCCCCCTCGCTTAATTTTAGCAGCAAAATGTTTTATTAAGCAGGAATACAAGACTATAGAGCAGTCTCACTCATGTCAGTCTCGGGGCAAAAGTGGCATGCAATAGGAAGACAATTAAGGTGTCCCTCCTTTGTGTCTAGGTGCAGAAGGAACATATGGTGAGCCACTGCTTAAAAAGTCACATATTGGAATGTAGCGTAAATTAAGCCCTTCCCTGATTATTTTAATTGTTTTGTCCATGTGTCCAGGGGTCAGCTCAAATTGCTTTGCAGCTGTAGGTGAAAATGTTGTTAACCATCCGCATCAAATTTTATTGAGGGGCAGGGGGAGGACAATTGTGTCTCTACATTTTAGAAGTGTTTTCTTGTATTTAACATTGACACTTAACGTAGGACTCTTATATTAAGCATGGAGATAGCAACTGTCCCTATCCAATCCCAGCACAGCATCCTTCCAGTGACTGTTGCTGGGTACCTTATGTTTCTTTTTAGACTGTGAACCATCTTTGTTTGTCCGTCCTCTTTTCTATGTAACCCACTTTGAGAACTTTTGTTGAAAACTAGTATATTAGTAGTAGTAGTAGTAGTAGTAGTAGTAATACTAATATAGGAATATATAGCAATATACGAAGCTGCCCAAGGTTGCAGGCAGGAGTATCTCTCAGCCCTGTCTTGGAGATGCTGCCAGGGAGGGAACTTGAAACCTTCTGTTGTTCCCAGAGCGGCTCCATCCCCTGAGGGGAATATCTTACAGTGCTCACACATCAAGTCTCCCATTCATATGCAACCAGGGCTGACCTTGCTTAGCTAAAGTCATGCTTGCTACCACAAGACCAGCTCTCCTTCCCTCCGAGTATTGCACTTTTACGTCCTTGTGCAAACATTCCCTGCAATGTACGTAAGAACATAGGAAGCTGCCTTCTACTGAGTCAGACCACTGGTCCATCTAGCTCAGTATTGTCTACACTGGCAGCGGCTTCTCCAAGGTTGCAGGCAGGAATCTCTCTCAGCCCTATCTTGGAGATGCTGCCAGGGAGGGAACTTGGAACCTTCTGCTCCTCCCAGAGCGGCTCCATCCCCTAAGGAGAATAGCTTACAGTGCTCACACATCAAGTCTCCCATTCATATGCAACCAGGGTGGACCCCACTTAGCTAAGGGGACAAGACATGCTTGCTACCACCAGACCAGCTCTCCTCTCCTGTTCTACTGACCCTTTTCTAAGGACTCCTGTACAAAGTATATCCTCCCCCTCTATTGTCGAGATATCTGGATAGACTGGAGGGGTTATACACAAATATATGGCTTTCAGATACAAACCACTCAGTAACCTGTCTGGTAGCTAGGTTTTGTGGAGCAGCAGTGAAAATACGTCAGCAAATGACTTAGTCATGATCCAGCTGATTGTAATACTCTTGTTTTGTTATTGTTCTTAATATATGTATTTGATCTTTGAGCGGAGTAAAGGTTGATTGATTGCTTTCTCTCCTGCGATGGCGAGAGTGAGAATTTGAAAGCAAGCCTTGTGATCTGGCTGCAAGGTGGGAGAGGCCAGGGAAGGGTAGGCAGAGGATGGACCAGTATCAGGGGGGAAGAGGGGGGGGCTGGCCCCACCCCTGACACTGGTGTCAGCATGAGAGGCGTGGTTGGCACCAGGGGACATGGCCAGCAGTGCCTGCACTTCAGTCCAGGTGGCGCTGAGCTTGAGTAGCTACTGGAAGGCAGGCCAAGGCACTTTCCAGATTACATGCTACAACAGCGATACAATGCTTCGGCTTGGCCCATCGTATTGAAAACGTAAACAAAGAGTTCAGCCGTTTGTTGAGCAAGGCCACCAGCAGGGGGAGCAGTCTCTTCTAGCTTGTGCAAACTTCCTACAAAGGGAAAATACAGCTTTTTCTCTTGTTTTGCAACGCACATGCAACGTTGTAGCACTGTAATGCAAAGGTAAATCCAGAAAGAAGGCATTGGAAATGTAAACGGCACCTTGCTGACAGCGCGGGGACTGCATTGTCGAAACACGGGCAGTACAGAAGCACACTTCGTGGACGGTAGTAACACTGTTGAAGCGTGCAATATGGAAAGTGCCCAAGATCTGAGGGCCAGAAGGGGTCAAGTTCTAGAGTGAGCAAACACAGGTCCAAAGGTCAAGAGACAGAAATGTAGTCAGGCAGGAGCTGAGGCCTGTGTACAGTTCTGTATCTGTGTATACACTACGTAGGTTGCATGAGTGTTGAACATAACATGTGAATAGTGCCAGTCTCTCTCTAAATACAGCATCTGTCTCTTCTGGGGTTTGGCAGGGGCCAGGGGTGTAGCTATAATTGAGCAAAAGGGTTCAAAGAACACTGGCCCCCAGCTCCTGAGGGCCCTCCAGCTCCATCCCTCCCTATTTTCTTCATTATCTCCCTCACTCTGGGGGGCTGCCAGAGAAAGGGATGAACACAGCCCCACTCCCCTAGCTACGCCCCTGGCAGGGGCTAAGGTTACCATATTCTGGCTTTCCAAATCCAGATGCCTAATTTGCATATTATATACATTGGCTTGAAAATAATTTTTGAGCAAAATAGTGACTGCACGTTTTGCACCATAACTCCACTTCTACAAGGGGTAGAGCTTAGCTTTATTTATTTATTTATTTTAAATGAAAGCTGAAGCCCAGCTTAATCTGGGTGGGCTAAACAATCTGGGTGAAATGCTTAAAATCCGGGTGAAACCCAAAATTCCGGGGGGCATGGCAACTCTAAGTGGGGCGGACTGACTTTCAGCACAACGGTGCAGATGCTTATACGGGCACTCTTCTGGACACCATCTTGCACTCTGAATCTGGGGATTTCTCCATGTGTTTGATGTTTGCAAGGTCCTTTGAGTGGGGAAACACTGACTCTGCCACAGAAGAAAGGGCTGTGCGAACTGTCCATATTTTAAAAGCATGATTTTTTAAAATAGCATATGGATAGAGGGGTGATCAAACTCTGTTGCTCCATTAAAGTGTACTGCAATACAAGCTTCCTCTTGGGCAGAATGGATCCTGGCACCAAAACCTGCCGCAGTGCCGAGGAGTACTAAACTACCCTTTAATATTCATTTTGTTATTCAAACTCTTTTTTTTATTTTTTGACAGCCTTCTGTGAGGCTGGTGGCAATAACATTATAATGGGACCGCTATACACAAAACTGCCCAGTTCTTTCCAAGACAATCTTCTAGACTCATCAGCATAGACAATCACCCCTTTCACTAGGGCTATAAGAGGAAGATTTTAAGCAATACCTTTTGATTGGAGTTGGACTTGCAGAGGGAGGTGGGGTGGGGGTGGGGGAACCCACCATGACTTCACTGGGAGCCTTATTTGAAATGCAATGAGGCTGAGAAAGGAGAAGTGCAATTTCCCATGTGGGGTTGTTGGGAGAAGAATGAGGCACTTGTCCCAGTTTTCTTAATTGTCTCTGATTGCTGTTTGTGTTGCCTTGTCACTTTTCCAGCCTGAAAATCACCTTCAAGAGTTGCACCAGTTTGCTCCCCCACCCCCACCCATTTCTTTCTTTCTTTCTTTCTTTCTCCGAAGGTTCTGGTTTTTTAAACAATCAAAAGAGGGTTTAAATAGCAAATCATTTGACCATTACAACATCAGGGAGTTGTTTGCATGCTGCATTTGCTTTATGTAAATAACAGCTTTGGGGAGCTGCCTTAAGTCCTGTATGTTCATTAAGGTCATATTCTTCACCTGTTAATATCCTTGTGCTGATTGTTTCTTAGGAAGGCAAGGACTTCCAGGAAGAGAGGGGCTGATCGGCAAGTAATGGGGAGAGCTTGATGATGATGTCCAAGCGTCTTTCTGAGTCGGAGTCCTATTAAGATGCTCTCCCTCCTTGCATCTTATTTGTTTGTTATTTCTCTTTGTAAACCGCCCTGAGCCATTTTTGGAAGGGCAGTATAGAAACCAAATTTATTATTTATTATTATTATTATTATTATTATTATTATTATTATTATTATTATTATGTGGCCCCAGCAAATGCCACAGGACTGCACCACCCTAAGCAGGCTGGAGGAAAGCAACAGCCCACCGACTCGGATTATTTCTTGGCTCTCGTCTGAGGTCTAAACGATGGCTGATACTCTGCACAGTGTCCCAATGGCGGGGTGGGGGTAATAAGAGCCCCGTCCACGTTGCTGTGCAGTCCTAAGGCACCATTTATGCAGTTGTGCCAGGGCACATGCCATTGGGAATCAGAGCTGTTTTGTGGTGCCACTCCATCTTTGCAATTTTCAACACTGGCCCAATGGTGCTGTAGCACATCTGCATGGACAGTGCCTTTGAACTGCAGAGCAGTGTGGGTGGGGTGGGGTGGGGTGGGACTCCTCCCCCCTCCCCCCGAACGGGACACCTCGTGGAATATCAGCCAATCTGTTACATTCAGGGGCCGCCCAAGACAGCCTTCAACAATTCTCAGTTTTAATTTGAACCTAATAATGGTTTTTAATCTGACTTTTAAAAAAATAAATTATTACTTGTATCTGTGTCTATGTTATTGTTGTAAGCCACCCTGAGCAGTATTGCACTGGAGGGACGGGGTATAAACAATTTTAAATAAATAATTAATAAAGAAAGACACGTCTTGGGGTTGAATATATAAGAACCTGTGAACCTGTCTTATGCAAAGTCAGCCTGTTATCCCTGAAATCGGGCTCTGTACCAGAGGACTGGAGAGTAGCAAATGTAACACCGGTTTTCAAAAAGGGATCCAGGGGCGATCCAGGAAATTACAGGCCGGTTAGCCTAATGTCCGTTCCAGGCAAATTGATGGAAAGCATCCTCAAGGATAAAATTGTAAAGCACCTAGAAGAACAGGCCCTGCTGGGAGTGAGCCAGCATGGTAAAGGTAAATCTTGCCTCACAAACCTTTTGGAGTTCTTTGAGAGCCTCAACAAGTGTGTGGATCAAGGTGATCCAGTTGACATAGTCTACCTGGACTTCCAAAAAGCTTTTGACAAACTTCCTCATCAAAGACTCTTGAGGAAACTTAGCGGTCATGGAATAAAGGGACAAGTACATGTGTGGATTGCTAACTGGTTGAAAGACAGGAAACAGAGGGTAGGTATAAATGGAGAGTTTTCGCAATGGAGGGAAGTAAGAAGTGGGGTCCCCCAGGCTTCTGTTCTGGGACTGGTGCTTTTTAATCTATTCTTAAATGATCTAGAAGCAGGGGTAAGCAGCAAGGTGGCCAAATTTGCAGATGATACCAAACTCTTCCGGGTAGTGAAATCCAAAACGGATTGTGAGGAGCTCCAAAAGGATCTCTCCAGACCAGGGGAGTGGGTGAAAAAATGGCAAATGCGGTTCAATGTTAGCAAGTGTAAAGTGATGCACATTCTGACGAAAAACCTCAACTTCAAGTATATGCTGATGGGATCTGAGCTGTTGGTGACTGACCAGGAGAGGGATCTTGGGATCGTGGTGGACAGCTCGTTAAAAGTGTTGACTCAATGCGGCAGCTGTGAAAAAGGCCAATTCCATGCTAGGGATCATTAGGAAGGGGATTGATAATAAAACTGCTAATATTATAATGCCCTTATACAAAACTATGGTGCGGCCACACTTTGAGTACTGCGTACAATTCTGGTCACCACATCTTAAAAAGGACATTGTAGAACTGGAAAAGGTGCAGAAGAGGGCAACCAAGATGATCAGGGGCCCAGAACACCTTTCTTATGAGGCAAGACTACAACACTTGGGCCTTTTTAGTTTAGAAAAAAGACGACTGCGGGGAGATATGATAGAGGTCTATAAAATCATGCATGGTGTGGAGAAAGTGGATAGAGAGAAATTCTTTTCCTTCTCACACAACACTAGAACCAGGGGTCACTCCATGAAATTGATTGCCAGGAGGTCTAGGACCAACAAACGGAAGTACTTTTTCACACAACGCATAATCCACTTTTGGGATCCTCTGCCACAAGATGTGGTGACAGCCAACAACCTGGATGGCTTTAAGAGGGGTTTGGATAGCTTCATGGAGGAGAGGTCTATCAATGGCTACTAGTCGGAGGGCTATAGGCCACCTCCAGCCTCAAAGGCAGGATGCCTCTGAGTACCAGTTACAGGGGAGTAATGGCAGGAGAGAGGGCATGCCCTCAACTCCTGCCTGTGGCTTCCAGTGGCATCTGGTGGGCCACTGTACGAAACAGAATACTGGACTAGATGGGCCTTCTTGGGCCTGATCCAGCAAGGCTGTTCTTATGTTCTATCTGCATTATGTTACCATTATTAATGCAGCACCATCAGGGTATGTGGCATCATACAGCAGCTTATAAGCTTAATAGATAGGTCCTTGCTTACAAGGAGTTTACAATCTAAAATTTACAATGGAGAAAACGATTGCAGGAAGGATGCAAAAGATCAATGTGAGCAAATACTTATACATGTTTAATCAACCACACCCAAGAAGTAAGGGCATAATCCAAAGGCCATGTGGATACGGTGGGCTTTTTAGGAAACACAGGAAGCTGCCTTATACAGAATCAGAACTGGTACATCTAGATATGTCTACTCCAGGGGTTCTCAACCTTGGGTTCCCAGATGTTTGTTTGTTTGTTTATTATTATTATATTTCTATCCCACTCTTCCTCCAAGGAGCCCAGACTGGTGGACATGGTTATGTCTATCCTCACAACAACCCTGTGAGGTAAGTTAGGCTGAGAGATACATGACTGGCCCAGAGTCACCCAGTGAGTTTCATGGCTGAATGGGGATTTGAACTCTGGTCTCCCTGGTCCTAGTCCAACACTCTAAACACTACACCACACTGGCTTCGACTCCCATCAATGGCCAACTGTTGTGGCTGAGGCTGATGGGAGTTGTAGACCAACATAATCAGGGGACCCAAGGCTGAGCACCTGTGGTCTGCTCTGATTCATGGTAAGCCTCATCTCAGCCAGAGGGTGGGGGTGGCGGCGAGGGGGCTTCCCAAACACTACTTCCTAGAAATGCTACAGATTGAAGCAGAGACCTGCATGCAACTTATTGAGCAATGGCCATTTTCTAGACAGACTATGATCATTCATTCATTCGTCAAATTTGTACACCGCTCCAAACTTTAGTCTCTAGGCATTTAACAACATAAAACAAGTTAAAACATACACAAAAATCTTAAAACCATATAGGCAATCTTAACATTAAAAGCAGATTAAAACTTAAAAATTTAAAAAGGTGAAAAAGCTTGGGTGAAGAGGTGAACTTTCAAGTGCTTTTTAAAAATTGTCAGAGATGGGGAGGATCATATTTCAGTAGCAAGCACATTCCACAGTCTCGGGGAAGCAACCAAGAAGGCCTGTCCCCGCGTGACCACCAGCCAAACTGGTGGCAACTGGAGACGGACCTCTCCAGACAACCTCAATGGGCAGTGGGGCTCATAATGAAGATGTTCTCTTAAATACCGTGGGCCTAAGCCATTTAGGGCTTTATAGGTTATAACCAGCACTTTGTATTTTGCCCAGAAACCTATTGGCAGCCAGTGTAACCCCATCAACAAAGGAGTAACGGGTGGTCTCTCTGAGATGACCCAGAGACCAACCTGGCTGCTGTATTCTGCACCAACTGGAGTTTCCAGACCACATACAAAGGCAGCCCCACATATTGGCGAAACATTATATAATAACAAACATGTGCATGCGTTTTTGTTGTTAAAAGATGTTTATATTATAAAACCAAAATGCTGATCACAAAAGAAAAAGGAGGGGAGTGGGGATCTAAACACTGTACTGTTTTTTGCCATTGAGAAACAAGGCCAGGGAAATCCGTCAATGAAAGCAATAGCTTCCAGCCTCACGAGGGCACTGCAAGGCAATTTAAACCAGAACTCTGATGAGCAACCATCTCCGCAGCCAGCAAAGATTTTGAAGAGATTCTCTTACAGGAGTCATTAAAACTAATCCCATAGTAACAAGGTCTCCCTCTAGCTTGCAGCACCCTCCAGACGGACGGCAACAGCTGTATGTCCTTCTCATTAAGAAGCCAGTGTTGCCTAAAAACACACTGTATAATATTAAGATCTATTAACTTTGCCAGGCCTTAATACCCTCTAAGGTTCTTCCAGGCAGTGCCACTTCTTGCTTCTTGCAGAAGTGCATTTTGCAAGCATACACAGGACCGGACTGGGCTGAGCTGGCGGGGTGATTAGGAATGCCACATCTGAGAGGACACTTGGAGACTACTGTTGCGGGAAGTGCACATTTTAAAACCCTACTCCTTTTACCAGGGTTGGAAAGAGTACTCGATAGTGGAGCTTGGCGGCTGTTTCATGCATTTTTCCTATATACAGGAGGACCTCATTATCTTCAGGGCTTCCGTTCCCACAGACTACCGTGGGTAATGAAACAGCCGATAATGAGGCACTGAATCTATGGGATTGTGGAGGGTAGGGTCCCAGGCTCATTTTAAAACAAACCCCAAAAGGCACCTCAAAAAGTAAAAATGAACCAAATAAAGTGTCCTACTGTGCTTTGCGGGCCTTCAGGAATCCAAGGATGCCCCCTGCAAGTCCCAAAGACCCCCAAATTTGATGAAAAACCATGGGGTTGTCTGCACAAAATGGCTCTTCGCCACAAAATGGCAGCCAGAAACGAGCTCCAGAGAGCCGCAGAGCGAGGCTGGTGGCGGCCTGTGTTCAGCCGTGGCCCCTGGCCCTGGCCCTGCATCTGACGTCAGACACAGGGGCCCGGATAGTCACACCCCTGCGTCTGACATCAGATGCGGATGCGTGGCCTCCCTCCCAAACGGGGCCCCGGGGCCCCGTTTGGAAGGCAGATCGGCCCGTGCTGTGTTGGGCAGCGCAGGCTGGAGCAACTCTCCCTGCCTTTAAAGGCAGGGAGAGCCGTTCTGGCCGCACTCTAAAGTAAGTTCCAGCTGCCACCACACCTGACCCACAGATACCCAAATTTAATTCCTTATTTTCTGGTGTTTCTTTGCATATGCCAAGGTTGGGTGTCCCTTACCTGACTGCGGATATGGGGAACTGCAGATGGTGAGTCAGCAGATAGTGAGGTATCCCTGTAGTGTTCCTTGCACAAGAGCTGGGTTAGGATAATTTCACTTTAATCTACTCAACCTGCTAATATTGCTATAGTTCACCTAGATTAATAACCGTTTATAAAAAGACTGTTGTTTAATACAGTTGGACGAGGGAAAGGAGGCTCTCTTTTTCGATACACTTCACAGCTAAACCCAGAAGCTTCACAGCTAAACCACCCTCACTAACTCTAGAGAGATGATCCAGAGAGTCAGGGAAGGGTTCACTCAGCCGTATAGAGAGACAGCCTAGAGAGTTGCCAGTGCTGGTGCCAAAGGGTGAGAAGTTGGGACTGTTAAACACTGACACTATGGCCATGTTTTCACATAACGTTAAACCACTGGCCCAATGGACCCACTCCGCAGTTCCACTCCGCACCCCACCCTGTTCTCCTGTCCATATTTGGAGGTAACAGAGAGGAGTCTCTGTAGAGTCAGGTAGACTGCAGTGAGGAGGGGGAACAGCTGTGTGGGCTTCCTTCTTGCATGAAGGACACCCCACACAGCCAAAGGGAGGAGAAAGCTGCCTCCCTCAACTCCAGTTTCAGAGAGCTGAGCCTGCAGTTCCTCATTCAGATGTACTGCAGGCGGCTGTTAACCTTGAGTAGGAGCAGCAAAACTCACTAGAACCGAAGGGTTCAAATTGGAGTTTGGAGAGCAAAACCTTGGGTTGCTCTCTGTGTGGGACCGGAGTTTCACAAATCTCAAAGTACAGGCTTGGCAACCTCTGGCCCCTTTAACTCCGGTTTTCTGTTACGTGTGAATATGGCCTGTGGAAGAATGAGGCCTAGACCTCTTGATTTTTGTAAAATAAACCTTATTAAAATACTTTAAAAATTAGTAATTTTTATTTTACTAAAATAAATATAAAATAAAATTTGCCATTGACTCCTGGCACCCACAGAGCCCTGTGGTTGTCTTTGGTAGAATACAGGAGGGGTTTACCATTGCCATCTCCCACGCAGTATGAGATGATACCTTTCAGCACCTTCCTATATAACTTCCTATATAGCTGTTTCCCATAGTCTGGGAAACATATCAGCGGGGATTCGAACTGGCAACCTCTGGCTTGCTAGTTAAGTCATTTCCTTGTAAATGAACTGAATTGATATTCCCAAACCTCTTGTTGTAAATAAGCCAGTGTAAAATTGTATTAATATGCACAAACCTCTTCATTATTGTAAACAGGATTTCTGTGTTAATGTGCTTGCAAATCTCTATGCATGAAAAACCTGGCAGGGTCAAAAGTTCATGCCTGTTGCTTTTTTAGTTTCACATTGAGAAAGAACAGTTAGACCGTTAAAATTAACAGTTAGACAGTTAATTTTGGAGGGAAGAAAATTCTTGAAAAATGGAGGGAACTTTGTGTTATACGGATTGAATTGTTTAAAAAGAATTGTTGGGACAATTTGTGTCTATTTAAGAGGCTGCTTTAGCAGAGAATTAGTCAGAGTGGGAGAGTCTTAGAAGTCGTGGGTGCGTTTTTGCCCACATTTTGTTTATTCCTTATGGTTGTTTTGGTTAATTTTTTTTTTAATACTAAACCTTTGATTTAAAATTTAACTATTTGCAAAGTAAAATTACTTGTTTATCTTTCAAATATAAATTGTAGCTTCTGTTTACTCCACTCCACAACTATAGGCCTGACCACTCTACCAAAGTTCCTTTTTGCGACAGAAGTTGAAAAGCTGTTGTGGTCGACTCGGCCTAAAACACTAAGGTCTACTTGGGGGCAGCGGTTAAACTGGCAAATTGTAAGGGAGATCTGTATCTCGTAGTAGCATCCCCCACCCATGGTGGCAAGCAGAGGCTCTCTTAGGACCGGACCTCGGGGATCTGGTCCGGTCCTCCACCACTGGGGGGCCTCAAAAAACCAGAGGCGTATCTAGGGAAAATAGCGCCTAGGGCAAGCACTGTAATTGCGCCCCCTGTCCAAACATCTGACACCCATCTTTCAGATAATTTTACCATAATATCAGCTGAAAAATACAAGTCAAACTTGTTAATCTTTAAATATTTCAAAAACTATTTAGCAATGGACGTAGCCAGACCAAAAAAGGCTGGAAAACTACAAATTTCAGTATGCTGGGGCTCATGAAATACCCAAATACTATGTGGAGGTGTACTTGGAAAACTAAACAGAAGTACCTGTTCTAATTCTCTACTATGCATTGTAGCATCACTATTAAGTAAGTTTTAAAAATAAATGGAAAATTTGGCTTTTCCCAGATACTCTGAAAATAATTAAAGGATATGCAGAGTAAACTGTGTCACAGCTTGTAATATATTCTAGTATTTCAGAAAGACAGTTAAAATGAGAGAAAGAGAGCAAGGAACTCCCATTGGGCCTTAATACTAAGGATTTCACACTGATTCAAAGACAAACTCACCATTAATAGCCATATTGTTAAGACATCACATTTAACTCACTTATCACAAGAAGCAAAGTAAGAGCAAATGAATACAATCCTAGCTCATAAGCTTCAGCTCAGTATCCACAAGCCCTGATTCTCTGTACCTAGTTCCAAACTAAATATGTGTACAGTGACTTATATTATATTATTATTTTTTACCTGTAGCCCCTTTGGGGTGCTTCCTAAAGGCTGGGGGGGTCTGCAAAGGTTCCCCCTTCCCACGCTGGCCTCTAGGGCCTCACAGGGACCATTTGAGCATGTGTTGTGGCCATTGTTTATTTTTTTTTTAAATGGCCACTAAAAACAGAGGCCATTTGAGCATGTGCAGTGGCCATTTTGTTTCCGGCGACCATTTTTAATTTTTAAAAATTTTTTAGAGAATGGCGCCCCCCTTCAAGTGGCGTGCAGGGCACGTGCCCTGCCTGCCCTATCCTAGATACGCCACTGCCGAAAACTCCCCTCTATGGTGGCAGCCGGCCCACTGCCTCTTCCCTTACCCTCTCCACATCTCCCTTCTTTACTTTGGAGTCTCTGGGGCAGGGGCAGGGGCAGAAGACAGCAGAAAGGATCTCCGCTGCCTATTCTCTGCATGCTGAATAGGCCTCCCCCACCCTCATGGGCATAGCATCGCCCGATGGAGCGAAACTTGGGAACCGCCACTGGGCTCGGCCGCTCAGCGCAGCAGCCCTTGAGAACTGCAAGGGGCAGTTCCGGTGCGCCAGAATTTCCTGTGCCGTTCTCAAGGGCTGCTGGACTGGGCAGTCAAGCCCAGCGGCCTCTCTCAAGTCCTGCTCTGCCCACTGATGCTGATGCCAGGTCCATGGGGAGTGGGGGAGGCCTTTTTGGTTCACCCCCCCCCCCACACACACACACCACCCCTGGGCCATGCACACGGCATGGCTAGAATTGTCGAAGTTTTTGTGGGGCAGCAGCGGGGTAGGCTGGCAGCACACAGGAGGCCCCCCCCCCGGACCTTTTGGTGCCACTTTGGAAAATGCAGGTATAACTTTTTAAAAATCTTTTAATTTTTACTCCAAAGCCCATGGGGTCCAGGCACCAAAATTACCTACGTGTGCCCCCTGGTGGCAAGTGGTGGGATAGGCAGCTATTCCTCCACAGGGCCTATGTAACTACAATGCCTGGAAAGAAGCCCCAGAAAAATGGGTAAAATTAGTGAAAGCAATCTTCCCACTCAAATTCCTGGATATTTTGTATCCAGCAGGGGAAAATATAAGTTTAAACCAAAATTATAACTTTAAACCAAAACATATAAAGTATACATTTACTAAAAATACAAGTTTAACCAGAAATAATATAATATGTCCATAGTATAATATAACATAAATCTATAATATTATATAAGTATAATATAATATAACATTAAAATAAAAGTTTAACCAGAAATACAAGTTTAAACCAAAAATTAAAATGTGGAACCAGGCCTGAGCCTTGATGGAAAATAAACAATGCTGTGTTAGAGATACAATGCAGAACTGGAAAAAACTACTCTCAAAAATTTAGACTTCACCACTTCAAGGGAACCGTAAATGCTATCGGCACACAGTTGGGAACCAAACAACAGCCTTGGTCACAAAGACCTCATTGGCAGAGGGGATTGATGTCCTCCATTAGTGCAAGAGAATCTCAGTATGACCGAAACCTCCTCAGGACACTCTCTCCATTGTGGAAGAATCTTGCTTATCCCACTGTGGTGCTAACACTTGTCACAGACCAGACTAAACTGGCCCTGTGATTTCTACTCATAACACCTTTGTTTTACCTTTGCAGTAGAACAAAAACCCAGTCGAGTTGAAAGTTTGAAAAATGGAGGGAACTTAAATTATGTTGACTGGCTTGTTTAAAAGTTGTTGAAGAATTTTGTGTATATAAGAAGGCTACTCTCAGCAGAGAAGTTCAGCTCAGAGTCGGAATCAGAAGAAGGCAGATGGAGAAGAGAGAATTGTTTTTGGTCGGCCTGGAATGTTCAGAGACAGAGAGAGTCAAGGGCAGTCAAGAAGTTACATGCTGGAGGGCTGAAGGAGCGGACTCTCCAAGGAGCTGAGTCTCCATGCTTTATTTTTTATTTATTTAATTTTATTTATTTTTACATTTATGTCCTGCTTTTCCTCTGAGGAAAACATGGTTATATTTATTCTCACAACAACCCTGTGAAGTAGGTTAGGCTGAGAGATACATGTCTGGCCCAGAGTCACCCAGTGAGCTTCATGGTTGAATGGAGATTCGAACTCGGGTTTCTCCGGTCCTAGTTCAACACTCATAACCACTAACATAAAACATAACATAAGCACATAACCACTATGCTATGCTGGCTCTCCCAAAGGTGGGTGGAGAAAATCAGACAGAAGCTCCTTTACATACAACAAGGACTTTTACTTCAGAAAAAAATTAGTCAATTTAAAACAGTAGCTTTGGTTTCTTGGCACAGCATAATTTATATATAATTTTTTAAAATTACCATAAGAGCATAAGGGCAGAAATAAAATGGTTGGGGAAATGCATCCAACTGACCTATCTAATACTGCTCCCTAACTCAGAGTCCTCTATAGTTACCTCAAGTTTTGCAGCAGCCTGGCTTGTCCCTTGTGCAGCCTCAGGTCCTGTTCTCCTTCCCAGTCCTGGGGTGTTTAGCCCCAGATTGTTTCTTCTTGCCTGTGAGTGATTTAGTCCTTCAGAGAGCTTCCACTCTCTGCTAGTGATTTCACAGCTCTCTCTCAGCTCCAGCTCTGATCCTCTCTCAGACTGTGCCAGCAATTCTTCTGCTTTGACTAGACTCAGCTCCCTCAGCTCTCCAACATGTAACTTCTTGTCTCCGTTCATGTTGACTTCATTCTTGACTTACGTTATGTTGACCAATTAACATAACTTAAGTCCCCGCCATTTTTCAAAACATAGCCAATGAAATCAAACCTCCTCTTCCCTCCAAAATCAAACCAGTACATGTCATCATCCTCTAAACTGAAACTGCTGAGCAGAAGCCATGAAGTTTGACCCTGTCAGCTTTCTTAATACAGAGACTTTGCAAGGCAATATACACCTAGTAAGATTGTCTGTCTTACTTACAAACCTTTCTTACAAAAAGAAGAGGTTTAGGCATAGCAATGCAATTTACAATACAAGGTCTTATTTACACAAAGAAGAGGTTTGGGCCTCACTCCTCCACAGCCTTCCAAAAATCAGAGGAGTGAAAGATTATCCCAGAATACTTCTAGCGCAATGGTATTCCCATTAATTTGTGAAACAATCAAAAGAGAATCCAACTATGATGCCATACTGAGGTGATACTTCCCAAAGTCATCAATATTTTGAAAAGATATGATAGGACATTTAATGGTGTAATTAAAACAATAGTACAAAATCATTAAATAGTAATCATCAGACCATAACATTAAATTCCCCAAATGAATACAATTCAGAAAAATAATTATTTAAATATTAAAGTCCATCTTCATCTTACAAGACAAAATTTCTCTAAAATGCAATACCAGATTATGGAGAGTTCCAAAAGAGTTAATTCACTGATCCATGATAAAAGCTACAGTTACAGATTTCCCTGAAGTCCACATTATAGACAAACTTTTTTTAGCTAAGCAAGGTCTGCCCTGGTTGCATATGAATGGGAGACTTGATGTGTGAGCACTGGAAGATATTCCTGGGGATGGAGCTGCTCTGGGAAGAGCAGAAGGTTCCAAGTTCCCTCCCTGGCAGCCTCTCCAAGATAGGGCTGAGACAGACTCCTGCCTGCAACCTTGGAGAAGCCGCTGCCAGTCTGTGTAGACAATACTGAGCTAGATGGACCAAGTGTCTGACTCAGTATATTGCAGCTTCCTATGTTCCTTATCTGAAGACTGTCTCTGTTGTTGGTCCATCTGTCTTTAGGGGTGTTAATGTCCCTTTAAAAGATCACACATTTCTGAACTCTACATACAACTACAGACCTCTGTTGCAAAAGAAACAGACATGGTCTGTCTCATTCTGAGGCCTTCTGGGCTTGTCTCTTAAAGAGGCAGCACACAACCAAAAGCACAGTGGGTGCCAAAAAGCTGGCAGCCCTGGCATTGCTGAAAGCAACAGAACCATTGTTTTGCATCCCAATTATCAAGGGCAATCTGAGAAGCATTTCCAAGGCATCCCTGGAGGACAGGACGCTGAGAAGATAAACAGCTAAATGACATCAGCAGTACAACAGGGTGACCCACTCTTGGGTATCAAATCTGTGCTGGCAAGTATCACTTTATCACTGGGCTCCCTCACTCCGGCTTTTGCTACCCTTCATCTCTTTTTCAGCTGATGATTAAGACCTTGAAGCAATGCCAGCAGTGTGCTGCTATGCTCGTTGGGAAATCAGAACACTGAAGTGGTGACATTTCTCCCTTTTCCTTCAGAACCTTCCTCTTTTGTTCAGACTTTGACTTAACCCCTCTGTCCTTACTATGCACATATGTGTCCCTGCAATTGCTCACATGTATTCTGTCACCGTGGCCTCTCCTCCTCTTTCTCCTGATATCTCTTGTGGTAGCAAGCATGACTTGTCCCCTTAGCTAGGCAGGGTTTGCCCTGGTTGCATATGAATGGGAGACTACATGTGAGCACTGCAAGATATTCCCTCAGGGGATGAAGCCGCTCTGGGAAGAGCAGAAGGTTCCAAGTTCCCTCCCTGGCAGCATCTCCAAGATAAGGCTGAGAGAGATTCCTGCCTGCAACCTTGAAGAAGCTGCTGCCAGTCTGTGAAGACAAAACTGAGCTAGATAGACCAATGGTCTGACTCTGTGTATGGCAGCCAGGGGCGTAGCAAGGTTGGAGTGGGCCCAGAGACAAGATTTTAAAATGCCCCCCCCCTCACTGAAGCTCAGCTCATGAAGTAAAGAAATCTTAAATGAGACTGAATAGTGGTAACAAAAAGCAGTGTGTGTGTGTGTGTGTGTGTGTGTGTGTGTGTGTGTGTGTATACTCTCTCTCACTCTCTCTCATCCCTCTCTCTCTCTCTCCCTCTCCTATGTGCCACAATAGAACATCATCCTAAATTATTTTTGAAAAGGTTTTGTGAATTGTGGACGATGCAAGTCATGTAATGCTACTAGAGAAAGACATGCTGTTCTGGTAGCTCCAGGTCTTAACACTCACATTAATTTCGGAGGATGAATACAACTGAAGGAAGCCCAGGCGGGTGCACAGCTGGGGGAGTCAGTCCTGTGACTTGCCTCTGGGGGCCCCCCAAGGCAGTGGGCCCCCAGACAACTGTCTCCCCTTGCCCTATTATAGTTACGCCCCTGGTGGCAGCTTCCTATGTTCCTATGTTCCCATGAAAGTTTAGAACGTATGTTCTTCAGGGCAGGAAGCCCTGGTCTTTTTCTGCATATTCTGTACAGAAGGCACTGTTTAAATGAATAATAGGCAGCTGGGTGTGAAACTGAATTTCACATTGATCACTAGCTGCTTATCAGACAGGCACCCATTAGGCAAGGTGGGGCACTCACCCCAGGCAGCAGATGGTAATGCTGAGAGAGAGCCAGTGTGGTGTAGTGGTTAGAGTGTTGGACTAAGACTGGGGAGACCCGAGTTCAAATCCTAAATCAGCCATGAAAACTGGGCCAGTCACTTCTCTCACAGCCTACTTCACAGGATTGTTGTGAGAATAAACATAACCATGCACAGCACTCTGGACTCCTTGGAGGAAAAGAAGGATATACATGTAATAAATGAATGAATGGGGCACCAGAGAGGAAGCAAGATGCCATCCTGCCCCCACTTAAGGAAAAAGAGAGAAAGAAGGAGAAGATGGTGTGTGCCAGGGGATGGCATTTGACGCTCTGTCTCCAAATGCCTGCGGCCATTGTGGCTGGGCATGATGGGAGCTGTAGTTCGACAACATTTGTGGGGACAAGTTTGAGAACCCCTTCTACAGTATGCGATTGCTATTTTTTGAGAACTACCAGGAGATCATAGGCAGTGGTGGGGAATGGTAGTGGAGCAGTCTGGGGCGGGGTGGGGGGGCAAGCCCTCCCAGTTGTAGCTTCCCCTCATTGCTGGACTTCTGTTACTTGAAAGAAAGACACTTTTCACATGCTCAGGAGAGCTTTTCTTTCTTATCGTCACTCAGCATCTATAAACAGCAGTTCCCCATGGGCTCACTGCAATCTGTTATAACAAGAACCTGGCTGGGGAAGAGAACCATTAAAATCAATAGAACTGACTTCAAAAACGTGTGTAGGATGGGAACGTTAATGTGAAATATACCAATATACTATCTTCCAAAGCCTTAATTGTAGGACAAAGCTTCCCACTCCTCCCTCCTCCCTCCAGAATATACTTTGCTCCTTCTGTGCCTCCAATATAATTTTTTTCTCAAGTCGCTATTACTGAGTGTAGCTGGAATTAGGCAGACCATTTCCCCCAAATTACATGCCTTTGAACGGATATGGTATAAAACTTCACAGGGAAAAGAAAAGCAACTGCATACTTCTGATGCAAAGAAGAATTCAATTCAAGAAAGGAAGAAAAAGGCTTTGACATTCAAAGAGAACAGAAAAGGGAGGAGAAGAAAGGAGAGGCTACATGATTACACGGGCATTGCTTGCGCCATTACTAAAATTAGATCATTTCTTTTGTTCTGCTGAACCTTCTGCTCTATTTGCAGGGAATTGTATTAGCAACGGAAACTGTGAGATCTGTCCAAACATATTAAGTAAAGTTGGGGACTAAAATAATGAAGGCCTATTTAAAAGTTCATTTGTGCAACAACAAAACACTTGAAATTCAGTTTTAGGAAGCAGTTAAGAACTAATCATTACCTATACCAAAAAACAATGGATCAGCCCAATTAAAACTCTTTTTTTGCAATAGCATTTTCACTATTTATAGATAGATGTAATACAGGGTTTCCAAAGAATTGCTCTGTTCAAGCAATGCATGCAAAAGGATCGCAACATTTCTTTATTTCTAGTTCTGCCATGAGCAGTTTTTTAAAACTGGAAATATGCCTTTCTCCCCATTCTTGTTTCGTTATGTTGTCAGAAACATTGCTGCCAAAGAAGTGCTGGCATTAGAACTATTAATCTGGCATGTTGTATTGTGCCAATGGTTGTTTAAAATTATATTGTATCTGTTTTTTATACTGTTTTAAAATGGTTGTAAACCACCTTGGGACCTATGGATGAAAGGCAATTTAAATGCATACATATAAATAGATTAAATTAAATTAGCATATGGCAGGGTTTTCCTGAAGTCCGAATTGCTGCTGCAGCACTGTATTTTGTTATTGTTGTTATCTTATTTATTTATTTCAGATTTCACTGGTACATCTAAAAGGTTTACTTTTACAACATGAAAGGATAGGAAAGACCCACCTCAGAGGAACCCACCCCTGTGTTTCTGCATTAATTGCTATTCTGAGCCCATGCCTTGATGAGAAAAAGAGCAGCCCAGATATGTGATGCTTGCAGACAGGCACAGATAGCCTCTTCTTTGGTTAGTAATTCAGTATTAAATCACTACTATGTGATTTTATCCACATTGACAAGGAAGACACTGAAGTGGTAGATAGCTTCTGCCTTTTAGGATCGACCGTCAACAGTCAAGGATCCAGCAGCCAAGAAAGACGCTGCAGACTAGCAGTTGGGAGGGTTGCAATGAAGGCCTTGGGAAGGATATTTAGATGCCGTGGCGTGTCTAAACCCACAAAGATTAGAATCGTTCAGAAAATGGTTTTCCCTGTGAAGGGAAAAGCTGGACTTTGAAGAAGCAAGGTAGAAAAAGTATTGACACTTGTGAACTTTGGTGCTGGAGAAGACTTTTGAGGATGCCATGGACAGCCAGGGAAACAAACAAATGGATGCTAGAACAAATCAGTCCAGAACTTTCACAGGAGACACAAATGACCAGGCTCAAACTATCATACTTTGGACACATTATGCGAAGATTCAGCTCCCTTGAGAAGCCCATAATGCTGGGAAATGTTGAAGGAAAGAGAAGAGGACAACCAGCAGCAAGGTGGATGGACTCAATTACGACAGCAACGAACGCACCACTGAGAGATCTGAAAGGCCAAGTTGAAGACAGATCATCCTGGAGAGAATCTATCTCTGTGGTCGCTAAGAGTCAACACCAACTTGATGGCACTTAATCAGTCAATCAATGTGGTAATTGAATGATTCCATGCAGAGAAGGGGAAGACCAGTAGAGGCTGAGTGGAAGGAGGCAGAGCAGTCATTCATCCTGGGACACAACACAAGTCCTGTTCAATAATGCTGTTCCCAGAACACAGAGGTGGGCATGCTGGTGGGCAGCAGGAACTTGCCAGCTAGTTGGCATACTCCCTGCCCAAGCTCCCAGGTCTCCCCACATCCAGCACTTGCCTGAAGAGGCAATGGGGCTGAATGAGGGAAGAGTTCCTCCTCACAATTTAGAACTTGTAGTTAGTCTAGCATTTGGAAAGCACTGGGTGGAACTCTCCTGGCATCTAGTGCTCCTGACTTCTGAACGTGGGGGGATGTGGCCAGGGAGGAGTACCTTGCAGTGGGTGGCTTGTATGGCTAGCCATGCCAGCATGCTCCCACTCCCAGAGGTACAATTTTGGAGCCTGGACCTTAGGGCCTTTGGAACCTCCCCCCCCCCTGGAGGTCCCCCTCCCACTGCAAGTTAAGCATCCTCCTCCTCCTACACACACACACACACACACACACACACACACACACACACCCTTAGGTAATTGTTGAGCCTGGATCTAAAAGCCTTTGGAGGCCCCTGTCCCCTGCAAATTAAGCATCATCATGCTCCGCTGGGTGATCACACCACCCAGGACAGACTAAAGAGGATTTGGGGGCTCCCAGATACTGCAGAGATCCTGGACTTTGGCCCCAAAGTCCAGGGATAAGATCACCTCTGCGCACACACACACACACACACACACACACACACACCACAATAACAAACACCGTATTTTTAACATGTGGGGTATATTTATGCAAATATGGAGTAGCAGAAACCTTTCAACATGCAACTTAACATATTCCCATCCCACGTTTTTCTTTCCCCACTCCACCCTCTGTCTCTAAAACACCCAGCACAGGTCATAATTGTACTGAGCCGCCCAGTGCAGTGCAAGCCAGCAGCAACCACACGACCCAGGACAGTCTAAAGAGGATTTGGGGGTCCCCCAGGGGGTGCGTAGGCCCTGGGCTTTGACCCAGAAGTCTAGGGGTAAGAGCATAACTGCCTGCTCCTAGTGCACCAAGATGTGTTTCTTTCTTGTGTCTGGCATCAGCACATCTGGATAGCGAGAGAGGAACATGTTTCTGTGTATAGGATCTTGGGGCAGATAGCCTTTCATCATGGCACACAGCTTGGAAATTACTGATGTATAGGGATTTTAAAAAATCCTATTATTAATCCATTTGGTCCCTTGTGAAAATAATATCAAAATACATTTGTTCACCTTCTGGTGCATTTCCTTGTTCTGGCAGGAGAAGAAAACCAAGTTGCTTAGGATGTTCAGAAGTATTTGTTTCCCAGTGGCCTGTGGTTGGGGATTATGGGAGTTGAAGTCCAATAACATCTGGGGGCCCAACATTGAGAATCCCTGCATTAAGCAATTAAGGGCAGGATGCTGCCCTTCTAACAGGCCGTTTCGGTTCAGCGTGGTCCATGATGGTTCGCAGGCCTTTCAGAGGCTCTCACAAGCCTCTTCTTTGCTGGGGTGGCCACAGACTTCACACAGCAGCCACCCTCCCACTTAGCAATGTCTCTGTCAGGTAATCTATATTTATTTATTTAACGTATTTCTATACCGCCCCAAACCAAGGTCTCAGGGCAGTTCACAACAAAGCAATAAACAAAACATTAACATCAATTAAAATTCTAAAAACAATTTTAAACAATAAACAATAAAGGGCTCACAATCTAAAATGAAACATAAGATAGACACCAGCAACAGTCACTGGAGGTCCTGTGCTGGGGGTGGAGAGGGCCAGTTACTCTCCCCCTATTAAATAAAGAGAATCACCACATTAACAGGTGCCTCTTTGCCAAGTTAGCAGGGGATATAAATATATATTTACATGAATATACATTCCTTCTGTCTGGAAAGCTGTATATTTTTAAAGTTGTACACAAGTGACGTAGCGACGTAGCCTCTGAGTATAGACAGAGTAGATTTCTTCCTTTTAAGCCTCAGTCCTCCACGTAATGGTTAATGGCTAATGTCAGATTCTTTGAGAACAGTCTCTGTGTGTTTGTTTATTTATTTATTTAACGTATTTATATACTGCCCCAAACCAAGGTCTCAGGGCAGTTCACAACAAAGCAGTAAACAAAACATTCTAAAAACAATTTAAAACAACAAACAGTCTAAAATATAAAAAGTTAAAAAGCCTGGGTAAAAAGAGATGAGTCTTCAGACACTTTTTAGAAGCTGCTAGAGATGGGAGACTCTTTATTCCCACGGGAAGCGCGTTCCAAAGCCTTGGGGCGGTAACAGAGAAGGCCCATCCCTGGGTGGCCACCAGGCAACATGAAGGTAGCCACAGACGAGCTTCCCCTGATGTACGCAGTGGACGTGGGGATCATGCAGAAGAGAGCCAGCATGGTGTAGTGATTAGAGTACTGGACGAGGACCAGGGAGACCCGAGTTCAAATCCCCGTGCAGCCATAATACTTGCTGGGTGACTACTCTTGAGTCAGTCACTTCTCTCTCAGCCTAACCTACCTCACAGGGTTGTTGTGAGGAGAAACCTAAGCATGTAGTACACGGCTCTGGGCTCCTTGGAGGAAGGGCGGGATAGAAACTGTAAAACTAAATTGCTTCAGCTAAGAAGACGCTCTCTGAAGTAGCGGGGGCCTGAGCTGTTTAGGGCTTTATAGGTTAGAACCCGCACTTTGTATTTTGCCCGGGAAACTTATGGGCAGCCCATGCAACTCCCTGACACACAGGAGTAACAGGGTCTCTCCCAGACCATCGGATAGGCGGCTTCCTCCTTTTTAATTGAACGAGGAGGACACGGACTAGGAGGCGAGGGGACAGACCTGCCGCCCCGCAGCAGAAGAGAGGCCATTTCTCAGCCTGCCGCCGCCGCCTCCTCCCTCCGCAGACAGGGCGAGCGAGGAGCCAGAGAGCCCCGCTTCTCGGTGCAGCAGCCGCCCCTCCAGGAGGGGGAGCGGGAAGGAAGGAAGGAAGGAAGGATCAGGGCGGGCTCCTCAACCGGCGGGGTGAGTGGTGGGCGAAGCGGCGGCAGGGAGGGAGAAGGGCGCTCTTGCGGGCGGCGGCGGCGGGGGAGGCCGGGTGGCCGTGCGCGGTGGGGCCGCGGCAGAGAGAGAAGGAGAAGGAGAGGGAGAGGCGTCCGCTTTCGCCTCGGTCGCCGACGCCGCCTCTTGCGCGCGGTGCCTGCACGCACAACCGAGGCGACAATGGCGACGGAGGAGGAGGAGGAGGAGAGGGAGGCCAGCCGCAGCCTCCGCCACTGCCACTGGCCCTGACGGGGAGGCGCTCGCCCTTCTGGCTTCGGGGCACACCCGGATCTGAGGCTGAGGGGCAGGCTGAGGCCGGCCGCGCTGGCTGCCTCTCGGCCTCCCTCCTAGCAGCTTAAGACGGTGTTTGATCGCTTCTTTGAAAAACAAATAAAACCAAAACACACACACACACCCCAAAACAACAACAACAGCAACAAAAAAACCTCGTAGACCGCCCCCCCACAACACAACCACACACACACACACACACACGCACCAAAAAAACCCGTGGTCTCTTCCCCCCCCCCCATTGCTGGTTGTTTTTGTTTTTATGGCTTTGGAAGGAGGGAGGCATTGCGCTTAGAAGGCAAATCAGGGGCTCCCCAGCTGTTGTGGGACTACAACTCCCGTCATCCCCAGCTGGGGTGGTGGTAGGGACATAGGAAACTGCCACATACTGAGTCAGACCATTGGTCTATCTAGCTCAGTATTGTCTTCACAGACTGGCAGCGGCTTCTCCAAGGTTGCAGGCAGGAATCTCTCTCAGCCCTATCTTGGAGATGCTGACAGGGAGGGAACTTGAAACCTTCTGCTCTTCCCAGAGCAGCTCCATCCCCTGAGGGGAATCTCTTACGGTGCTCACACTTCTAGTCTCCCATTCATATGCAACCAGGGTGGACCCTGCTTAGCTAAAGGGACAGGACATGCTTGCTACCACCAGACCAGCTCTCCTCTCACAACCCAGCCCCACAACCTCTGGAGACCCGAGCTTGGGTTTAGGGGAGTTGTAGGCACAGCATCTGGGGACCCAAGCTTAGGGACTACAACTCTGTAGTCCCACAACATCTGCCAACCCAAGTGTGGGTTGATGGGAGTTGTAGTTCCCCACATCTGGGGACCTAAGCTTGGGGAGTACAACTCCCATCATCCCCAGCTGGGGTGGTGGGAGTTGTAGTCCCATGACATCTGGAGACCCAAGCTTGGGTTGATGGGAGTTGTAGTCCCACGACATCTGGGGACCCAAGCTTGGGGAACTCCTATCATCCCCAGCTGGGGTGGTGGGATTTGTAGCCCCACAACATGTCAGGACCCAAGCTTGGGGACTACCATCACCTCCAGCTGGGTTGATGGGAGTTGTAGTTGCACGACATCTGGGGTCTCAGCGGGCTGGGGACCTCTGGAAATGATGCCACCTTCACAATTTCTTCCACCTCTCCCCAGATTGGCGGCCACACACAAGGGCTGGGTGCCGGGCGGAAGGAGATGCTCTCTGGCTAGAGTTTAGCTCATGTTCAGCTTTGCCTTGGGATGTGGCCAGCTGGCCCTGGCTTTGATTGGTTGACATTCCCTATAGAAACCATAAAGGGGTGTGTGTATATAAGGGAAGACTGCTTTTGAGTTTTGTTTTTCTGTTTCTGCTGTTGCCAAGTGATTGGGGGTGAGTGAAATTGGTTGTTTAAACCTTACTTTGCGCTGCTTTTTAAGGTTATTTCTTACGGGTTTCAGTTCCAGGGCTGTACTAATAAACACACGTTTTAGGGACTAAAGCCCATAGAACCCAGCACAATCTAGTGTACATTTACCTGGGAAGAAATCCCACCGAGCATAGTGACTCTTGCTTCTGAGTAAGCAGGCCTAGAAATTACTTCAGACTACACAATTTTGTATTTTTAATTGTGTTCTGTGTATGGCTAAGCATTTGCTGCTTCTCTATTCTTCCCAATGAAGAATTCTGTTGTACTCAAAAGTTTGCACATTCTTATACCAAACAGAAATTGATTTAGTAGAAGATATTCTCTTATCGTCTCTCATTCTTGGGGACCAGTATGGTAACTACTGTCTCCATAGCAGACTTATATTGGTAATTATACTTTCATTAAGGGTAATGAAGATTATTGTTAGATAACTGAATATACATTTAGTAACCCTTTAAAGCCCTTTTGACATATGCTCAAATCAAAATTCCCCATCTATGCATTGCATGCTTTCGGGTGAAACACCATGCTAGCCATTGCCTGCTGCTAACTGAGCCAAGAGGCACCTTTTTGGATTGTGAGGCCTTTAGGGATGGAGCCATTGTATATCTATATATGAATATAATAAATTCCTTTTGTGGAAAGTTGTGTATTTTAAAAGGTGTACACAAGTGATGTAGCAATGTAGCCTCTGAGCATAGATAGAGAAGATTTCTTCCTTCCCTCTGGCCTCCACTTAATGGTTAACGGCTGATAGGATGGTGGCTTACTCAAATTGCTCACGTTTAAATTAAAAGGACATTAGGCATTCCTTAATATGTTCTTTTAATTTCAATAGGATAACTTTGAGTAACGTTCCTCATTGTGTCAGTTGCTATCTCTTTCTCGATGTATTCTCTACAAAGTAGAAGAGGAGGGGTTATTGGCATTTTTGTTTAAAATATATTAGCAGATCTTATGCCCTGCTGGATGCTTTGACTAATGTCAGATTCTTTGAGAACAGTCTGTGTGCTGGGTGGGATGGTGGTCGTTTTAGCTCACAGGATTTTTACGTTGTTCTCTACTCACATTTTTTTAAAAGTAGGGTTGCCATATTCAAGCTTCCCAAATCCAGGTGGCCTAAATTTATTTATTTGACAGATTTGTATACTTTCTCTCCTTCTCTCCCTCCCATGTGATCGGATACAAAGTAAAATCCGGGTAATCCGGGTAGCACATTTGAAATCCGCTTAAATCCGGGTGGAATTTAGCAGCCCGGTGGAGGAGCCAAAATCCAGGGGAACATAGGAACATAGAAAGCTGCCATATACTGAGTCAGGCCATTGGTCTATCTAGCTCAGTATTGTCTTCACAGACTGGCAGCAGCTTCTCCAAGGTTGCAGGCAGGAGTCTCTCTCAGCCCTATCTTGGAGATGCCATGATATCCTTCTTGGAACTTGGGACCTTCTGCTCTTCCCAGAGCGGCTCCCTCCCCTGAGGGGAATATCTTACAGTACTTTACACTTCTAGTCTCCCTTTCATATTCAACCAGGGTGGACCCTGCTTAGCTAAGGGGACAACTCATGCTTGCAACCGCAAGACCAGTTCTCCTCCACATTGAGGGCTACCCTAAGTTCCAGGGGACATGGCAACCCTATTTAAAGGACCTTTCCATTATTCTCCCCTTCCCCCAAGACCATTTGTCAGGGATTGTTTAACTCTTTCCTCATTATTTGGAAGCAAGCGAGTCCCACTGAGTTTAATGGAATTTACTTCCTTCTAGGTGTGCAAATAGAATTGCAGTTTCAGTGATCAAAATGTGGCTGGAAATGGCATGTGTACTCTAGCCCAGCATCCTCTTTCTCACAGTGCTCAGCTACATGCTTCCAGAAAGCTCCAAAGAAATGCAGCAAGGAAATCCCAGAAACCATTCCCACCCAGTGCCAACCAACTATTGTTGTGTAGACTGCCCCTGAACAGGGATGTTCTACATAAGAGCCAAACCTCCTGAATATGGAGGCTTCATTCCTTAAGTATGGCCAGGTGACGCTTCCATATTTGCTATCAGTTTGGCTCTGATGCAGAGCCTCCATGTTCAAGAGCAGTCTAACATCCAAATGATGGTTTCTCGGTGCTGGGTGGGAATGGATTTTAGGATTTCCTTGAGGTTCCTCCTTCAGAACTTCCTAGCATGGGGTCCTTGGTCCCAATCCTATACATTTTTACTTGGAAGTAAGCCCCAAATAAATAAATGGGGTTCCCCTCTCAGAAGGGTTCCCCCTTCTATGGTTTGCTGAAGGACTGAAAGGAAAGGGGGAATCCCACATTCTTGCCTAGGGTCTCTGCTGGTGCTGATTCCTATGTGTTTATACTCAGAAGAAAGCTCCAGTGGAATCAATGGACTTACTTTCTACCGTAATAATTCCAAGTTTTGCTGATGGCCACTGCTTCCTCCCTTTGTGGCAGTGAGAGAAAGGGGACGGAGGGAGGGGAAAAATGCCCATGAAAGGAAAGGGAGGGGGAGGAATGGCTGTTATAAGTGTATAATTCCTGGAATTATACTGTACAAGTGTCAGAATGCCCCAACTGTCCTCATCAGGCACCTGTGTTCAGATCCAGGAAGTCACTCACTATAAATTGCCAGGACTTGCCGCTCCCAACTTTGGCTTCAGAATTCTCAGTGGGCAGACTCAGTTGTGCTCTTAGCTAACTTTCCCTTAGTTATTTTCCCTGTTGTGGGGATTTTGAATGGTAATTTTCCAAAAATTACTAGATTGATGTTTTTCAAACCAACAAAAGGCACCAGTCCCATATGGACCTGAATTTTTGGGGAATGCTAAAAAGACAAACATTAAGAAAATGTTCATTATTTGTGGGGGGAAAACGTTGCCAACACTTTGAAACCTAGTTTTATGAGTTAAAAACTTAAACTGTTGTTAGCCATTTTGCAATGGATTTGCACCAAATTTGGAGGAGTGGGGTGTCTCTTATCCCCTAGTTCAGTGTTTCTCAAACTTTTTGGAGTCAAGGACCGCTAAATTCTTTGTGCAGAGTTTCAAGGACCGCTACATTCTTCATGCGCAGTTTCCCGGACCAGCAGTTAGTAAAGGGGTTTCAAGTCTGTCTATCTATCTCTCTATCAGACTTCTATACTGCCCCAAACATGCATCTCTGGGCAGTTTAGAATGAAAATAATATAAGCATTGAAATAATTAAATTTGGAATCTTTTGCAAACATGGAATATTAGGGGTTCTTAACCTTGGGTCTCTCAGTTAAACTCCCATAACCCCCAACAACAATGGCATTTGGCCATTATGGCTGGGGATTATGGGAGTAGAAGTCCACCAATGTCTGGGTACCCAAGGTTGAGAACCCCTGAATCTAAAAGCCTGGGTGAACAAATTTGTCTCCAGTATGTCTTCAGTATGTGCGGGGTGGGGGTGGAGGTGCTTCTGATTACTCAGTGGAGAGGGTATGTTGGGCCATTAGAAAAATTCAAAAGCTACATGGGGCCAATGAAAACAACATACAAGCAAGCCCCACTGATGCAAGAGGGAAACAGCGTTCCCTCTCAAGGCGCCTTGACCACAACAGGCAGCTGGGTTTCAATCAACCAACCTTTGGCTGCAAATAATGAGCATGCAAGAACCAGCAGCCCTTCAAGTGGTGCCCACTGCCATACTTTTTCCTCCATGCCCCCGCACCGCATACAGTTTGAAGCTGTAAAGATAGGGAATAAGATAGCTGTAGGAAGATCTCAGCAGCACATGGAGGCAAGGCACAAGAAGGGTCCCATGCCTCCGTGATACTCTTCCTCTTCCGTGCCATGTGCAAAATTGAGGAAGTGAGTGCCTTGATTTCAGTTGGGGGGGGGTTGACTCCCAGTCAGGGACCGGCACTCAAGCCTTCGGGGACCGGCAGCGGTCCAGGGACCGGTGGTTGAGAAACACTGCCCTAGTTGATGATGTGTGCATGATTTCAGAAGGTTTGGGAGGATACCTTTGACTTTATAAGCAATAGAATGTTCAGGGCTTATAATGGTGGAATGTTGAAAACACTTCTCATCTTAACTATACTGGCACGACTGTGCCAGGGTAATAGGTCTCTCTTGGTCATCAGTTGAGAGTCAGTGAGAACCACCCAGTTGTTGAAGGCTAGTGCCTGCTTGGGTATGTTGTCCAATGGCTCTCTCTTAGTATGTGATGTTTAAAGGTAAAGTGTGCCGTCAAGTTGATTTTGACTCCAGGCACCCACAGAGCCCTGTGGTTTTCTTTTGGTAGAATACAGGAGGGGTTTACCATTGCCTCCTCCTGCTCAGTATAAGATTATGCCTTTCTGCAACTTCCTATATCACTGCTGTCCGATATAGGTGCTAGCGGGGATTCGAACTGGCAACCTTCTGCTTGTTAGTCAAGCATTTCCCCACTGCGCCACTTAAGATGTCCTATGTGATGTTTAGTGTGTGTGTGTGTGTATGTATATATATATATATATATATATATATATATATATATATATATATATATATATAAAAAAACTTGACTTACTGCCCCCAGATAATCTCTTGGGCTAAACTACCACCAGAGCATACTCTGCTGTGTGAGGACTTTAATGTTTCTCCTCACACCCCTCAAAAACACTTCTTAAAGAATCTCATTGAGCAGTAAAGAGCAAGCACCCTTATTTCTATCTGCAGTTATGAGTACTTGTAAGTAGAGGTATGTGTGTGGGACCAGTCTTCAAAACTGGTGGTATGCCATCTATAAGGCAGGTGGGCATATATTTGATGCTGTTAAGCAAGTCCTGTTTCTAATTGGCCAGCATGCTAGACCCACATATGAAAATGCCCTCGTCTAGTTCAGTTCTCTGTATGCAGGACTGATAGTGGCCCTCCAAGGCCTCTGGCAGAAGTCAGTGACGGTACTGAGCTAGAGCAGCTTCCTGTGTTCCTAAATCCCTTTCCTAGCTTGGCTACCTTTTTAACTGGAAATACCAGGGACTGAACCTGGGACTTACTTCACTTGGTGTGTGTATTCTGGCTTCTTCAACTGCTGCCGTTCAAAAAGTCAGCAGCAACAGACAAAGAAATCCACTGAGGCAGCCAAATTAAACCTTGTTGAAAGTTAGTTAGTTGTTACTTGTTTATTTGATCTAAGATCGTAAACAGACCTTGTGGAAAGCCTGCTTAAATAAAGCAGTCTTCACCAATATTAGGAAAGGGAAGGAAGGAAGCAAGCAGCTACCAGGCAAACCTCTTGAGAAAGGAGTTCAGTCAGTGCCACAACCAAGGAGGCCCAGCCCTCTGTGTGCACCACCTGCACTGTTGACAGAGGAGGATTGTGGAGTAGGATGTCCTTGGCTGACCTCAAGGTTGGGCAAGCAGGATCATGCAAGAATGGGCTTTCCTTCAGATATCTTGGACCCAAACCATTTGGGGCATTAAAGATTAAAACTAAATTGTATTTCGCACAGAAACTTATTGGCAGCCAGTGTAGTTCTTTCAAAATTGGTGTAATATGATCTCTTTGGGCAGCCAAGAGGGTAACCCAAAGAGGGTAGTCTGGGGTAACCCCACTTCTTACTTCCCTCCATTTTGAAAACTCTCCATTTATCCCTACCCTCTGTTTCCTGTCCTTCAACCAGCTAGCAATCCACACATGTACTTGTCCCCTTATCCCATGACTGCTAAGTTTTCTTAGGAGTCTTTGATGAGGAACTTCATCGAAAGCTTTTTGGAAGTCCAGATAGACTATGTCAACTGGATCGCCTTGATCCACACATTTGTTTACACTCTCAAAGAACTCCAAAAGGTTGGTGAGGCAAGATTGTGAGGCAGAAGCCATGCTGGTTCTCTCCCAGCAGGGCCTGTTGTTCTGTGTGCTTTACAATTTTATCCTTGAGGATGCTTTCCATCAATTTGCCTGGAACGGACGTTAAGCTAACCAGCCTGTAATTTCCTGGATTGCCCCTGGATCCCTTTTTGAAAATCGGTGTTACATTTGCTACTTTCGAGTCCTCTAGTACAGAGCCAGATTACAGGGATAAGTTATATATTTGAGCAAGGAGGTCGGCAATTTCACAATTGAGTTCTTGGAGGACTCTTGGATGGATGCCATCCGGCCCTGGTGATTTGTTAGTTTTCAGTTTCTCCAGACCGTTTAGAACATCACCTCTTGTCACTTCTATCTGACTCAGTTCTTTAGCCTCCATCCCTGAAAAGCCTGGTTCAGGAACAGGTATATGCTCAATATATGGCTCAACAGAGTCAAACTCCCCCAGTCAATTCCTAATTAGAGATCATCCAACAGGCCAACCAAGGCCATCTCAACCCCATAGCCTGCCTGAAAGCCAGTTTGAAATGGGTCCTGATAATCTGCTTCCCCCAAGACAGCCTGGATTTGAGACGCCACCACCTTCTCAATCATCTTTCTCAAACATGGGAGGTTGGAGACAGGCCTATAATTGCCCGATTCTGAGGGAACCAGTGCAGGCCTCTTGAATGTGGGTGGATGACCTCATCACAAACTAAGCCATTGAGCCATTCCTATGTGTCTCTACAGATGTACCATATTTGATTCAAATTGGTTAGGCGGTTCACAAGTTAGCCCACTTGTGCCTCAAATATTTACGCGCCCACCATCTTGAACTGGAGTGGGTGGCTTCATCACAACTGCACTGTTGGTGTCCCTATGTGTCACTACAACTGTACCCAGTTTGATTCATATTGCAAACTTGATGGTCTGCGGGAGATCTCATAAGCTTACTTTCCTTAAGGAAAATAGGCTAATGATTCTCATTGGTGTCAGTTATAGCTTTGATTCCCAAAGAACATGTGGTTCCCAAGCAGTGGATGCTGGGTATCAAGGCATTTACAATGATAAAATATTATAGAAGGAAGGTTTGGAAAATTGCTGCTGCTTTTTTTAAAAAAACTGTACTTGTAACAATTATCATTTTAAAATGGGGCAGAGTGCATTTATCAGATGAAGGGGGAGTTGGGGTTTAAGTGCTGAGTGTACTAATGCTTCATGTTTTATGTCCATAGATATCGGAAGAAAAGGCAGATGCCATATTACAGATGGCCAGGAGAAAGTTAATGAAGCGAGCTGCTGCTGGGAAGGAGGGTGTCCTCCAATTAAGATAATGGTGTCTTGACTGATACTCGTGCCTGTGTCCTTTTCGCTTACTCTGCGCTTTCCGGTAGTTTCTGAAATATTTCATGGCCTGTTGGTTAGTGTATTCCATTTTAAATGCACAAAAGACTGTTTATGAAAGAGCTTGCCAATAATGTAAAAAGAACCAGGGGGCTTTAAAGGGCACCATGAGCAATTGCTGACCAGACCAGACATAGCTAATACCTGTGCTGTTACCACTTACTTCTAGTCAGGGTCACACCTACGCATTTTTGGCGCCCGGACCTGAGGCTGAAGGGGCCCCACCCCTTAATTTTTTAAAAAATACCTCTTGAGCAGCCAGCTGGCCCCACAGCTGATCCGCTGCCACCACTGCTCCACCACTGCTGCCCGGCCCTCACCGCTGCTGCCCAGGTCCCACCGGGCACGCTGCCGCTATTTCCCCCTCTTCACGAGTAACGTCATGGGATGCGACACTCCATACTTTACACTGTTGAGGTGATACAGGAGACGGCAGGGAGGCAAAGAAGCTGCACTGAGGAGGGCAGGAGTTGGTTGGGTACGACCAATAGTAAGATTTTTAGAACAGGATTGAAGAAGAGCTGAAATTTAGAATGATGTGTGCCATTTCATATCATTTTGAGACACACGAATTTATTGGCAGTCTTTAGAACAGTGTGCCTCATAGTATGTGTTCCTTCTCTCCCCCACTTCCAGAGAAAATGAGATTCAGCCAAAATTTGCGTAAATGAGAATGGGCCCAGATGTGCCTCTGCTGAATGACCACAAACAAGAATTCCTCTTGAAGCGACTTCCACAGACGGTTCTGGGTGGCCCTCGATTTAAATTTGGACATTGTGCACCTCCTTACATCTATGTGAACCAAATTGTTCTCTTCCTGCTACCATGGGTCCTAGGAGGAGTGGGGACACTTCTGTATCAGTTAAGCGTTTTGCAAGACTATTGCACAGCGGCGCTTTCTGGAGGACTGATGCTAGCTGCCGCCATGATTATCCAGGCAGCAAACTTGTGTGTAAGAAAGAAAACGTCCTTGGTGGAAAAAGTGCAAATCCACAGTATCCTAACGGATGAAGATGAGTGGGAGTTTTCTAGCTGTGTGGGTTTGGAGACAGTCAGATTTATTATCCCAGGCAAGAAATACATCATCAACATTATCTTTCACTCGGTTTTTGCTGGGCTGCTGTGTGGCTTCGGAATGTGGTACCTGCTGCCAAACAGAATCGCCTCGTTGTATGGAGGTAACATTGGCGGAACTGTTATGATCTTTGTCTTTGGGTGGGTGACCATCTGCATAGCAGAGTACTCACTAATCGTCAACACAGCTTCGGAGACAGCTACATACCAAGCACTGGACACATATGAAACGGTCCCTTTGATGAGACCTTTCTATGTTTTTGTCTTCATTGCAGTGGACCTTGCTCACAGGTAAATAGTTACACATTGTCCTCAGAACAGTAGCTGTCTTGTAGGTTTTTGTGCTGAAAGGCAGGCCGTAGACCTTTTAAATAAGTAAAATATCCTTTATTGTTCCAGGTTGTGTAATAGCTTTCTGAAATAGTTGCGTTCAGCTGGTGAATTGGAATAATCCATAAGGGTGCTCAGAAACTAACCACCATTTGTTTCGTTAGCTGCCCCATAACAAATTGTTCTCTGGGCGGCTTACATACAACAGATTGAAGGGCAGGGCAGAGAGACATGCTGTTTCTAGAGAGCCCTTTGCTTTGGTTCTAGAAATGATATCCTTTTCCATATTCATCCAGGTTTGTTGCTGACATACCAGCGTTGAAGCTGGCAAATCAGGTTTTGCACATTGTATTCTTGTGTTTGCCCCTTCTGTGGACCCTGGGGATTCTGCCCCCTCTGGATGCACTCTTTCTCTGGGGTATGGAGCAAGTGTTGGAGCTCGGTCTGGGAGGTTCACCCATGTCAAGTAACTTAAGGTAATTTCATTTATGGTTTGCATAACGATGCAAATATTACGTGGTCCCCTCAGTTATCCAAGTTATCGCCTACATGCTACACGCAGGCCTCCAGTCCTGTTCTGTGAGCCCTCCGGCTATAGAGCGTGGCCAGTAAAATCTCTTCGGTTTTGATGTCCAAAGTATTCCAATGTGCCCTGAGAGGAAGGCAAGAAATGGGGCGCCCAGGCCCGGAGGGAGCATAACATCGGCACCCATGGAGACCAGCAATGGCCTGTGAAGACTGTTGGGGCAGTCCTCCCCCCACCTTCCCCGGAGTACTGAAAGACCTGTGCACCCTGAGGGGAGGACAAGAAAGGAGGCGCCCAGGTCTGGGAGCGCTTGCCCTCCGCTCTTAAAGAGACCACCAATGGCTTGAGAGAACAATCGTCTTCTGTAACGTGTTGGTCTGTTTTTTAATATTGTAAACTGTTTGGGGTGCCTTTTGTCAAGGCAGAAAAGCAGTATAAAGATGCAACAAATAAATAAATAGAGCCTTTGATTGGTCCAAACTTTGCAATGATGTCCGCAATCCACGGCGTCCTTGCACTATGTGTTGTAGGCAGAGTGGCTTGCACCCCAGGCATGGCTTGTTGAAACGCGGGAGAGGTATGAAGTCAGACCATCGGTCCTTCTTGCTCAGTATTGTCTGTCCTAACTTGTGTCGGCTCTCCAGGGTTTCAAGCAAGGGTCTTTCCCAGCCCTGCCTGGACACCTTCTGCATGCAAAGCAGGTGCTGTCCCACTGAGTTGTGCAGGGCTGACCCGCTGCAGAGGCCTGGTGAGGAAGGCAAGAAATGGCTTCACATCCTTCACTGCTTCGCCAGCCAGCTGCCCTGTCCTACCTGACGTCTACTCCTCCCGCTTCCTGTTTTTTCAGAGGGTGGGGAATGGAGCAGAAGGACATGTGGAGGAGCAGAAGGGCGGTGGGGGTCGCAGCCCTGCTCCTTCACGCGTCCTCCTGCTCTGTGCCTTTTGAAAAGGCAGGAAGTGGGGGGAGGAGCAGTGGTGGCCACTTAAGGGATGGTGGGGAAACGAACATGTGAGCGGGGCAAGATTAGTTTGGGACTCCCTTGCATAGCACACTCTACACATTCCTCTCCCCGTGCAGAGTGTGTAGTGTGCTGATTCCAGGGATGTACCTGAATGGGCAGGGAGCAGAGTTCCCTTAAGAAGCAGGTCCTTATGTGCGCCACTGCCGCTCTTCCAGGCATGGCGTTGGCTCTTCCAAAGAGCGGCATTGACGCTGTTCTCTACAGCCTGTGCAGAGCGCAGCGTAGGCATGCACATGGCCATTGTGTGCAGGCTGCAGGGAACAGCACCACAGCCTTTGGCAGAGCGAGTGTCGTGCCTGGAAAGAGAGTGCCGCCTGGTGGGGTGGCAGTGGAACAGGCGAGGACCTGCTTCTTAAGGGAACTGCTCCCTGCCCCACTGAACCGGTTTGGCTGTGGGCACCCAAGCTGGTTTGGTGTTTCCCTAAGGAGGTGCTGAACCAGTTTGTGCACATCCCTAGCTGACCCCTGACCCCTTCTAGGTTATCTTCTCCCCTTACCTGGCTTCTGCCACTGTTCCTCCTCTTAAAAAGGTGGAAAGTGAGGAATGAAGCAGAAGGACAAGTGTAAGAGGGTGGCGGCCTGCCACGCTGCTTTAGGCATGGGGTAGAGCTTGGGTTGGGGCTGGAGCTGGAGCATCCCCATCCCAAAGACAAACTGTCCCTTGCGTGCGTTTGTGGAGGGAAAGGATTGAACGGGCTTGGGCAGCTGCAGGCAGGGCGTCTTAAGCAGGTCCTTACCTGCGCCACTGCCGCCCAGCCACTTTTCCAGGCTCAGCCCTCCTGGATGAATTGCCCACCCATTATCTATGCAGGGCAGGGCCTTGTCCGTTGTGGCCCCCAGGCTCTCGAATGCTCTCCTGGTGAGTATCCACTCTGAGACCTCTGTGGCCACTTTTAAAAAACAACGAAAGATCTTCTTATTTGTTTGGGCTTTTACCCCTTAGCTCCCCTGCTGCTTTGTCTTTTCTAAGGCTGTGGCTTTTTGGTGTTTTCATGGTTCTTAATGTTTTAACCGATTTTAATATGATACTTTCATAGAGTTTTCTTTTTCTTTTAATTTTTGTAGACTGCCTTGGGATGAGTTTTTTGAAAGTCAGTGTAGAAATTGAACTATAAATAAATATGGTGCATACCTTTCTCCTCTCCAAACAAAATGTTTCCCTGCAGGCTGCTGGCCATGTTTCTCGTTTCTGCGGGAACAGCTGTTGCAACCTACTTCATCCCCAGCACTGTCGGCAGAGTCCTCTTCATGACTGGGTTTGGATTCACACTGAGTCTTAACCTGGCTGAGATCGGGTTTGCCTTCAAGTATGCCGTGATCAGTCGTCTAGCTTCTGGCCAATTGAAGAACACAGCTGCATGTTGCAGAACGCTGCTTGGATGGAGGGAATTGATTTTCTATTTGATTGTATTGACTTTTGCTCTCCTGGAAGCAAGCCTGTTGCACTACCTCCTCGGTCCTCAGGCATTCTCTGAAACCAGTCTCCAGGCTATCATGAGCTACGTGCTGATGACACTGCTCCTTCTTACATGGGTCCTCCGAGAGATTCAGACTGTCTACTTGTTCGGAATCTTCCGAAACCCATTTTACCCAAAGGATGCCATGACTGTGAATGTGTTTGTGGAGAAGCAAAAAGGTCTTCTAAAAATTGGGGCTTTCAGAAAGATTTTGCTGACCCTAGGTAAGAGAGCCTGCAACCTCTTCTGCTTGAAGTTGACGATTCAAGAAAATCCCAGAAACACTGCATATGTAGCTTTTCATAATGTATGTTGTAAACAGAATCAGACATGGGCACTAAAAGTTAGGAAAAAAATCTGGGGATTTACTTGTCTACCATCTGGTTATTTTGATTTGATTTAGCATTGTAACCTGGAGACCCAAAGTGGCTAGCAGAATTGATAAAATGTTGTAGTTCTACTGGATCATGATAATCTCAATCTTTAAAAATCCCCCCAATCCTTCTAGACTTCCTGGTTATCAAAACAAAGACGAAAATGTGTTACTATTAATGTCTTAATGTTTAGCATCTACAGGAGTGTGTAGTAGATGAAGTATCCTGTATCCAGGAAATGGTGCTGAACTCAGCAGAGGTCTAGTTCCTTCCTCACCCCTCTCCAAATAGCATGAGTCACGATTTCCCCTTTCTTCCAAGAGAAAATTGAAGACTAAATTAAGCATGTGAATCAAGTGCACTTTAGCTTGGTGTACTGAGTCTAGATTTGGGAGCTTGCATATATAACTTTTCTGTTTAAGAAAACAACTTACTGTATCTCCCTGGGCCTTGTAATTTCAGTGTCTCCATTTGCTATGATAGCATTCCTTTCCCTAGACAGTTCGCTGCATCATCTGCCATCTGCATACATTTCCACTGGATTCTCAAGGAGCTTTAGAATGGTAAGTTTCACATATTTCATCAATTTAATGGGCTACTATGCAAGAAAAATCTTTCTTCAGAATATCATATGGGTGTGTGGATTATTGTGGGTATGGGGAATATTGGTTACACTAAGATAGGAGTTCCCAACTTTGGGTTCCTAGGTGTTGGACTACAACTCATAGGAACCTAGGAAGCTGCCTTATACTGAGTCAGACTGATGGTCCATCTAGCTCAGGGATTCTCAACCTTGGGTCTCCAGATGTTACTGGACTTCAGCTCCCAGCTACTCATCCCTGTGCCTGACAGGGATAAATAATGCAAATAAATGCAAAATGCATTGACCACTTCTTTTTTTTAAAAAAAAGTGCAACAAAAGTGCTTTTCTGAGTCAAGGTTTACTCTTCTGGGCAGATGGACTACTGGTCTGGTGCAGTGTGTGCAAGTCTACACCTTTTCCTTATATCTGATCTGGGAAATTGCCAAATATGTTCACTATTGATTGGTATCTGGAACAGAATTCATCATTTTGAAAGTGTGCTTTTCTTGTTTTGTTTCTTTCTCACCCTTTTTACTGTGTTGTTGAGAACATCCAGGCATTTGGTCCAGGCTCAGAAATAAGGAGATGGATTCCCAAGAGCTTTCCATTAGTGGTGGGGGTGGGGTGGAGGTACTGGTGTCTCTTGCCCCTCCATCCCTGATTCCTTGCCTCTGCTTCTTTTCTGCCCTACACAGCCTTTCTTTTCCCTTTTCTTGTATCCTGACCCAGAAAATTCCAGATACATAGAAAAATGTTTTGGAAGTAAGCATATTATTCATAGTAAGCAGATATCTGTGGATTTGCTCAGATTGCATAATTTATTATGATTTTGAATATGTGGTTCTTTGGTGCAGAATAGAGTCCGCATGGTTTTTAGTGTAAGGCAGTGGCTGACACATCCAGACTAATCTTCCACCAACACGCCAGACTTTCTCTTGCTCAAGTGGGGAAGGGCAATTTTCAGCTATCTCTTGTTTCCTCTGCCACCATCCTTTCCTTTCAAAACTATGTCCCTGAAGGCTGGGGGATCCACAGGGACATAGTTTCAGGAGGCACAGGCAGCTGCAGAAGGAAGGGGAGATTGCCCCAAACCACAGATTGCTCCAAACCTTCATGCAGTGGAAAACCCTGACACGTCAGACTGGATTAGACTGGGTTAGACTGGATATCAGCCCGTACTTCAACACTAGCGTGAGAGTTATGTGAAGCAAAGGGTGGAAAGGCCAGCAGGCTTTTAAAAGTGGGGGGTAGCATATGAGTGGATCTTGGCAGTTCAGACACAGTAAATCTCTGTGAAATTTGCATCAGGGACTGAAACTCCTAAGGCGGTTTGGAAAAAACAAGAAAACCAAAAACCATTTGGGCATTCCTTTGCAAAAATGCTGCAGTGCTTTTAAGTGTTAAAAATCTTTTGGATTAGAGTGTGCTTTTTAAAAAATAATCTAAAACGTTGGTTGATCTCTGCTCTAGGTGTGGCAAGATACGGAATGTGCTCTGCTGGATATGGTGATAGTGTCTGCCGTGCAGTTGCTTGTGTTTAATACTGACCTGTGGTGGAATAGAAGCATTGATACAGGCATCAGACTCTTACTGGTAAACTTATTCTCCTTTTTTGACAAAATGCACGTGAAGCATATTGTTTCCCTCCATCTCCTTTCCTATTCCCTTCCAAGTCTGCTCATATTTTGATTCATATCTTTCAGATTCAAGGTTAGAAAAAAACTCACACTGATTTTCATAATGTAAGTTAGATACCTTCCAGTGGTCATTGCCAAGGATGTTGGCAAAATGGGCCACTGTAAAAAAGCATGTAGTGATAAAGCAAAGCATGATTTGCAATGTCTGTCCCACTAGGTTGGTATCATCCGGAATCGACTGTTTCAGCTTGTTTCGAAACTCCAGTTTGCACTAACGGTTCTCTTGACATCGTGGACGGAGAAAAAGCAGCGCCGGAAATCCACCCCTACTCTGATTACGCTCAACGTTGTCTTCTTCCCAGTTGTACTGGCCCTCATAGCACTCTCTGCACTGCTGTCTTCCCCTTTGCTGCCTCTTTTCAGTCTCCCGATATTTCTGATTGGCTTTCCAAGACCGATCCGAAGTTGGCCAGGACCTGTGGGTACGACGGCCTGTGTGTGTCCAGACACCATATTCTACCAACAAATGGCTCCAAGTTTGACCACTGCACTGCAGTCTGCATTGTCCATTGGTAGCCTGGGTAAGCGAGACCAGAGCACTTGATGCACAGTGGTTTGTGTAACATGTGACCCAAAGGGCAGTGACTCTTTTAGAGGCCAGTTCATCATATCACTGTTGTTTTGGGGAGGGGAGAGGCCATCGCTCAGTGGCTGAACACCTGCTTTGCATGAAGATGGTCCAGGTTCAGTGCCTGACGCTTGCAGCTGAAAGGATGCAATATCAGATGTGGGGAAGGGTCTCTGCCCTGGAGAGCGGCTGCCAGTCTGAGTAGTGGGCTGGATGAACCAGGGCTCTGGCTCAGTAGAAGGCAGCATCATAGGTTTGGTGGGTCTGCTTTGTCACCTGGTTTTGTGAAGACTTGATTTGTAGGATAACAAGCCAACCAAGAAGCAGGGAGTTCGCAAGCCAGTCGGAAGCCAGTGCCAAAACCTGTCAGCCAGGGGAAACTAGCCCTCCAAATTGGCACTCGGAACACTCAAAGCATTCCAACTCAGAATGGGGTTGTTCTGTTCCAAGCTCGAAGCACTCTGGGGAACTGCACACCCCTAGAGATCATGGGCACATAAGAATGTAAGAACAGCCCTGCTGGGTCAGGCCCAAGGCAGCCCATCTAGTCCAGCATCCTGTTTCACACAGTGGCCCACCAGATGCCGCTGGAAGCCTACAAGCAGGGCATGCCCCCTCTCCTGCTGTTACTCCCCTGCAACTGGTACTCAGAGGCATCCTGCCTTTGAGGCTGGAGGTGGCCTAGAGCCCTCCGACTAGTAGCCATTGATAGACCTCTCCTCCATGAAGTTATCCAAGCCCCTCTTACAGCCATCCAGGTTGTTGGCTGTCACCACATCTTGTGGCAGAGAATTAAACAAGTCGATTATGCATTGTGTGAAAAAGTACTTCCATTTGTTTGTCCTAGATTTCCCGGCAATCAGTTCCATGGTATGACCTATCCACTTTCTGCACACCATGAATGATTTTATAGAACTCTGTCATGTGTCTCTGCATAAGAACAGCCTTGTTGGATCAGGGCAAGGCCTATATAAGGAAGAATATCTGGAAACTGCAGTTAGTGCAAAATGCGGCAGCTAGGGTTTTGTCTGGAGCTGCACGGTGGGAGCATATCACACCCATTTGGAAAGAGCTGCACTGGCTACTAGTTTGTTTCTGGGTCCAATTCAAGGTGCTGGTTTTGACCTTTAAAGCCCTTAACAGTTTGGGCCCAGGGTACTTGAGGGACCGCCTGCTCCCAAGGGTTACTGCCTGCTTGACGAGGACATCTGAGGGGGCTCTGCTCTGGGTGCCAACAATGAGGGAGGCTCGGTTGTCGTGCACACGGGACAGGGCCTTCTCTGTTGCTGCCCCCGGACTCTGGAATGCTCTCCCAGTGGCTATCCGCTCCTTGGTCTCCATTACAGCTTTTAGAAAGAGTGTAAAATCTTGGCTTTTTGACCAGGCATTTATTTGATTCTCTGCTGCTGCTCTTTATACTCTGTATTGCTTTTATGCTTTTGTTTTAAATTTTTAATCAGATTTGTTTCATATTTTTCACTTACCCTCACTTTCACTTGTGTTTTTACCATCTTGTGTTTACATTCTTGCTGTAAACCGCCTTGGGATTGTTTAATGAAAGGCGGTATATAAAATCTAACAATAAATAAATATAGTCCAGCATCCTGTTTCTCTCAGTGGCCACTAGATGCCTCTGGGAAGCCCACAAATCAGGAGATAGAGGCATGCCCCTCCTCCTGCCTTTCATCCTGCCTCTGAACCTGGAGGTAGCCTATAGCCATCAAGACTAGTAGTCATTGTTAGACCTGTCCTTCATGAATTTGTCTTTTTAAGCTGGGGGCTATTACCACATCCTGTGTCAACAAATTACATAGACTATGGGAACTATTTGTTGGGTAGGGGAAGAAGCACTCACCTGTGATGATCACCAGGACTTCATGCTCCAGTCAGATCAGTTTTTGATATCTGATGAGGGGAGTGATTTCCTTCCCCACCTCCACAACGGATCACATACTAAAAATGGGTTGGATACCTCCCAGGTCCATATTGGCTCAGATGCCATGCCCTGTTTAAGTCTAGTTTGTATGAGAGCCTGTGAACGAGCCTCTGTGTGCCCAGAAGGCTGCAGCTGCCTGTAGCACCTGTGGGTTCTGAAAGTTGCTACTACTGTGACAGCTAGCTGGAGGTTTCTGGACATGCAGGGGCTAGTGACCCACACTGTCCTATGTGGAAAATGTGCCCTCCCCCCCGGATATAAATAGATGTACGGTATACCTTCAGTTGTTATTGATATGTTTGGCTGTAGTACTGATGGTAATTGTGAGGGTGTGGGGGGAAAGTATGTATGTTGCAAGTTTTCTTGACAAAGAGTTGAAATATAGGCATGAGGCATCTTCTGTTTACCTAGGAAAGTGCAGCGCGAGGGCATGTATGCCTTGGGGATTAAATGGCTTTAAAAATTAATTTTCAGAAAAATTACCTGGACTTTAATGGGAGAGGTTTGACTAGATATCTCTTAGCAGGATATCACTTTTATGTTTTTAAGATTAAAGCGTATTTTATCAGTTTGGGCAGCTCAGCACAATTAAGAAAATCTTGACAAAAATGTTAGCAAGAGAATGCACTTTATTGGCTCAGCAGGATAAAAAACGTTATTTTAAATTTTAACTAATATCATCAGCCAGCCACTGGCATGCCTTAAACCGCTGTAGGTCTGCCAGGAAAGTGGGGTGGCTTTCTCCTGTGAAAGGTTTGCAGGATTCCGGCATGGGGCAGTTGTGTGGAGGTGTTTCTCTTAATACAGCTGGGCAGAAGCCGGGAGAATTCCAGCAGGCGGAAGCTCTCCCCTGCCATTAATGCTGAAGTGGTTGGAGAAGCGACATTGACCAAAATTCTCCCCTCAACAGTTTGTTTGTTTGTTTGTTTGATTTTTACACCGCCTCTCCAAAATGGCTCCGGGCAGTTTACAACAGATAAAAACAATTAAAATCAATTTAACAGTTAAAATCCAGTTTAAAATCCAGGGTTTTTACAACCATAGTTTGGCCTGGTTTTCCAGGGTTTTAAAAAAACTGTTTTAATTGTCTTAATAATGGTTTTATGCTTTTACATTTTTCAATTTTAATAGTTAATTGGTTTTAGTATTTTAATGTGAACCATTTTTGGAAGGGTGGTATAGATATAAAATAAATGAATGAATTAAATGAATAAAATCAAAATAAAATCAGTTAAACAATTAAAATCATTTAAACATTAACATTAAAATAATTTAAAACCAGCATTAAAAATTTAAACCAGAAATCTAATTAAAAGCTTGGGTGAATAAATGTGTCTTCAGTGCCTTTTAAAAGGTTGCCAGAGATGGGGAGGCTCTGATTTCAACAGGGAGCGCATTCCGAAGTCCAGCAGCAGCATCAGAGAAGTCCCATTCCCTAGTAACCACCAAAGGAGTTGGCAGCCACTGCAGGCCCTTTTAATAGGGCAGCCTTGCCCAACAGCCATGAAAGACCCCTTTGAAAGTGGCAATTCTCTTCTATTTAGCCCCTTGAGAGCAACTGGCCTCAAACAACTCTCGCACAGCATCCCTCCAGGAGTTGTTGCTGGTGTTTACCTTGTGTTTTCTCTTTAGAGTGTGAACCCTTTTGGGACAGGGAATCTTTATTTTATTTTATTTATTATGTAAACCACTTTGAGAACTTTTGAAAAGCAATATATAAATATTATTAATATTACTAATAGTAGTATTGGGTGTGGGATTTTGTAAACCTGCTTGACACCAGTCCATCCAGTGATAGAAATGGTTCAGAAACAGTATCTTTATGAGGTTGTATTGTATTTTGAGTTCCAAAAAATTACAACTCCTGCCAAAAGGTGGTAGAATTTAAAGATCCTAAGTAGAAAACCTCGACCGAAGCTCATGCTGTATTTACGTTGCTTTGAAGTGGTAACAGATATGCATCTTCAGTCTTTCCTAGGTAGCATTTTTCATTGTAGTCACTCTACACATTTTTCTGCCTTCCATATATTCTTTGAGATTGCCATTTAGATCAGGATTTGTATCCCCATGTTTTCCTCAGTGTCTCATTGAATGGCAAGCATTAACCTCATGCAGCCATACCCTCATATGGGCTGTGATGTCACTGCAGTATCTGTAGTGGGTCTCCCCCCCCCACCTCTCCTCAGTAAGTAGTTTCAGGATTGTGGCCGAGGCATAGATGGTATTGAGCAAAATAAAATGTAGTAAAATTGTTCTCTTTCTGGTTCCTTTTGAAAAGGTCTCTGTTCACCTGGATCTCACTACTTGTGCCGATTTCAAGACAGACTGGTGTGGATACTTGTGCTGGAAAGAGGTTTCACCTACTGCTGTATTAATATCAAGGTGAATATTGCTGAACCTGCCTAGTTAAACTATGGGAACAGGAGAATACTTTTTTCTTTGTTTCTTCCTGCATCAGTAGAATTTTGTTATTTCATTTATAAGCTTCTAAACTAAGCTGATCTAAGGAGGTGCAGAGTTCAACTGTGTTTCACATATATGGCATCTGATTAAATTTGATGAACTTCGTCATTATAGTACTCAGAAAACTGTTCCACTGGCCTCCATTTAACCAGATGCTGTCTCCTCTGTATATCCAGCCATGGGAGTAAACTGGGGGTGCACAGCAAGGCTCAAGCGCCCTCCAGGATTTCCCGGAGGAGGCATTGCTTCCCCATTTCCCACCCTGGGCTTCCAGGTAGCATCAGCACAAACACAGCCTTGCGGCTTCTTCAGTTAGTCCCTGCCTTCAGTTCAGCCCTAGGAGGCATGTTGTGGTCTTGTTGGTTACTTTTTGAAAGATCAGGAGGGGAAGAGACTCCTCAGGTAGCAATCCTTGTCTATGAAGAAACCGTGGAGAGGGGGGAGGAGTCTTGCGGGAGGGGATGGAAGATTGACAGGACTAATCAATGCATTGCTGAGGAATCTATCCACCAGATGTAAATTTTACCAGTTATCCACCACTTTACATCCACCAGACGTAAGTTTTGGGTGGTATAAAAATATTTTTAAATAAATCAGGGCCTCGGAAGGCCTGCCCTGCCTGCAGGAGGAGCAGTTCTCTTCTGCTCGGGGAAGCTGGGCATAAGAAATACATGTAGCAGTATGGAAACATTCTAGCAATGTGTATACTGTGCATGCATTTTTGTCTCATTGGTGCTCTCTCTGATTAGCTGTAGTAGTTTCCCCTCCTTCATTTAATAAAGCATGCCTTTTTAGAGTGTGCAACCAGCCACAAAATGTGTGGTGCCAGGAAAATTTGTGTGGTTCCAGAAGAATATTTGTTCAGTTCAAAAATTCAGGTCATGAACATAATGTATTATGTTTACCTATATTAAATAATAATAATAATTATTATTATTATTTCTTGTTTACACAGTCAGACAGGTGTTATTGACTGGTTTGTTTTATCCAGACATCGAGTCCTTCCCAAGGACCTGGGATGGCTGAATTTTGTCAATTGTTATAGGTATCGTCGCAGAATATAGGCTGTTCCCAGTAAAGCTGCTTTTTGTAATTGGCTGATGGTGATTTCTGTGGCCCCTATGGTGTTGAAGTGCTCTTCAAGGTCTTTTGGAACTGCACCCAGGGCACCAATGACCACTGGGATTATTTTGGTCTTTTTCGGCCACAGCCTTTCAATTTCAATTTGTAGATCTTGGTATTTGGTGATTTTTTCTATTCTTTTTCTTCTATTCTGCTATCCCCTGGTATTGCTATGTCGATTATTTTGACCTGTTTTTCTTTCTTCTCAACTACAGTTATATCTGGTGTATTGTGTGGCAGATGTTTGTCTGTTTGTAGTTGGAAGTCCCATAATATTTTTACATCTTCATTTTCTTCAACTTTTTCAGTTTTATGGTCCCACCAATTTTTGGCTACAGGTAGCTTGTATTTTTTGCAGATATTATTATTATTATTATTATTAAATATAGGTGAACATAACACATTATGTTCATGACCTGGATTTTTGATAATAATAATTATTATTATCCCCCAGTGAGGCACTACCTTGGCATGGTTGTGGGGCTTGTGTGCTCTGAGGAAGGTGAGAGCTAAGCCAGAGGTCCGACCATACTGGACAGGTCTCACCAGAGGAGCAAGACAAAGAGTGCCTCTCCCATCAACAATATGGTGAGACGTAACTTTAATAAATCTATACCGGATCGGTCGTCGCCAGGGTCAACAAGGACTGCGCCAGGTGCTGGAGTCCCTGGACATCTGGTGGCAAGTGGGCAACAGGACTCAGGATCTTCAGTTGAGCAACCAGGGCTGAAGACAGCAAAGTTACTGGAAGAAACGTCGCTTAACCGAAAAAAAAATACGAAAAATGCCAACAAGGAAATAATGATCTGCTATTACAAGTCTAGTCTAACTAGAAAGGTTATTTAAAAAGAATGTACCAAATTTGGAAAGAGAAGCATCCAGATACAGAAATAACAGAACAAAGGCTAGCAGACCAGAGAAGATTCATAATAAGAAATAAAGTATTTACAGGAGTTGAGCTGGAAGAACTGCAGAGAGCAACACAGGCTCAAGATATGGAAGAATTACCACCAGCTGAAGCAGTTGCTCAGGCGCAGGTGGAGGAAGTGTTGGAAATAGAGGATGCCACTGTTGCTGAACTGTTTCAAAATCAAAACCAGGCAACCTCCCCTTTGCCTTCACCTCAAAAACCCAAATGCCGTTTAACAGAAAAACAACAAGAACTAAAGCAAAAAATAACTGAGCACATGAACCAAACAACCACCAGGGTTCGACTTCCAGCTCTAAAAACAGTTGCCAAAAAACAACTTACTCAGGCAGGCATTAAAAGATGTCAATGCTGCACTTGCAGAAATAACAACCAATGATTTGCAAGAAACAAACCAACTAATGTACAGTGCAGAAACAATAACAACACAAGAGCTCTGATATAAGATCAGGGGACCTGTAAAAAAAGAAAGTAGTACATCACCTAAATGGAAGATTAGATTAGAAAATAAAATCTCCAGGCTCAGATCAGATGCTAGTAAATTGAAAGATATGAAAGACAAGAAGCTGAAGAATGAAAACACCAAACAGTATCTGATCCAAAAATACCACCTAGATTCAAGGAAAATTAGAGAAGTCCTGGAAATAATAAAGCAGCAAATAACAGCAGTGTCAAAGAAGATTAGCAGATACGAAGCCAGAATTACACAACACAGGCAGAATCTCCAATTCCAGTCGAATCAGAGACGTTTCTACCAAAGCATAGAAGGAAAAACTTCAAGAAACATAGAAACACCAAATAAAGAAGAAACAGTGCAATTCTGGGGGAAATTATGGGACAATCCAATAGATTATAATAAAAAAGCAGGCTGGATGAAAGAGGTCAAAAAATGTAACCAACAAATGCAAGATCTAATAATAACACCGGAATTAATAAGTGAAAGAGCAAAGAAAATAAAAATTGGACTGCACCAGGTGACGATGAACTGCATGGCTTTTGGCTTAGACACCTAACAAGCCTCCATAAACAACTATCAAAACAGTTGAATCACATTTTGCAAGGAGGTGATATTGAACAATGGCTAACAACTGGGAAAACTCATCTCATCATGAAAGACCCAGCAAAAGGTGCAGTTCCAAGTAATTATAGACCGATAACCTGCCTGCCAACCATGTTAAATTATTAACTGGAATAATAGCAGATGAAGTAATGCAACACTTATTAACTAACAAACAGCTTCCAGTTGAACAGAAAGGAAATTGCCCGAACAGCAGAGGCACAAAAGACCAGCTGCTGATTGACAAAATGATTTTAGAAAATTGCAAGAGAAGAAAAACCAATCTAAGTGTTGCATGGATTGACTACAAGAAAGCCTTCGACTCATTGCCTCACACATGGATACTAAAATGTTTAGAAACAACTGGTGTCAGCAAAAACATTCAGATATTTATTTTAAAAAAGCAATGAGCATGTGGAGTACACAGTTAAAAATCAATGGCGAGACATTTGGACCGGTTAGCATTAGAAGAGGCATTTTCCAAGGGGACTCACTCCCCTCTGTTGTTTGTAATCGCCATGACTCCACTTTCACAAATACTAAACAAAACAGACCTCGGATACCAAACATCTAAAACATCAAGTCAAATCAACCATCTGCTGTACATGGACAATCTGAAGATGTATGGAAAGTCCCAGTCAGAAATCGAATCACTGCTAAACACTGTTCATATATTCAGTAGCAATATAGCAATGGAGTTTGGACTGGACAAGTGTGGTGCATTAATAATGAACAGAGGGAACATAACAAAAACAGAAGGAATAAAACTGCCCAATGGAAGCAACATCAAGAACCTGGAAGAGAAAGAACATTACAAATACTTGGGCATTCTCCAGGCTGATAACATCGCACACACTGAAGCTAAAAGAAAAATGAGAAGTGAATACATCAGGAGAGTTAGAAAAATCCTAAAGTCCAAACTCAATGGCGGGAACACCATACAAGCCATAAACACCTGGGCTATACCTGTTATCAGATACACTTCAGGAATAATAGACTGGACCCAGGCAGAGCTAGAGACGCTAGACTGTAAGACCAGGAAAATCATGACCATCAATCATGCTCTGCACCCCACAGTGATGTAGATGTAGAAACAGTGGACCACCTAATCAGCTGTTGTAAAAAGATCACACAGACTGACTACAAACAAAGGCATGACAAGGTAGCAGGGATGATACACTGGAACATCTGCAAAAAAAATACAAGCTACCTGTAGCCAAAAATTGGTGGGACCATAAAATTGAGTTGAAGAAAATGAAGATGCAAAAATATTATGGGACTTCCGACTACAAACATCTGCCACACAATACACCAGATATAACTGTAGTCGTGAAGAAAGAAAAACAAGTTAAAATAATCGGCATAGCAATACCAGGGGATAGAAGAATAGAAGAAGAAGAAATAGAAAAATCCACAAAATACAAAGATCTACAAATTGAAATTGAAAGGCTGTGGCAGAAAAAGACCAAAAAAATCCCAGTAGTAATTGGCGCCCTAGGTGCAATTCCAAAACACCTTGAAGGGCATCTCAACACCATAGGGGGTCACAGAAATCTGTCAGCCAATTACAAAAAGCAACTTCACTAGGAACAGCCTATATTCTGCAACAATATTTATAATAATAACAGCAACAGTATTGATGATAAAATTCAGCCATCCCAGGTCCTTGGGAAGGACTCGATGTCTGGATAAAACAAATCAGTCAATAACACCTGTCTGTGTAAACAATAACAATAATTTATTTATTTATTTATTATTTCTTGATAATGTGGAAAGTGAGTAGTCCAGGCTCCTCTGGAACTCCAAACTCTGGTACTGCAAGCAAGCTCATTGCTATGAGGGAATTCCTTAATTTAAATTGTAGTAGATCTTGTTTAAGGATGCTTGTGAAAACGTATTTCTCTGATCTATGTATCTATCAGTGTCCAGGCCTTATGAGATTCCTTGGAGGAAAGGGTCTTTGAACATCAGCAGATTTCGTTTCTAATAACCAGAATGCTTTAGTGTATTAAAGCAGTCAGTGTACATGATGCACATTAATTTCAGCACTGCCAAATATGTGTGTGTGTGTGTGTGTGTGTGTGTGTGTGTGTGTGTGTGTATAAGCCTTTTTAATAAAGTGTTTCTTGATTCTGGGGGAGAGGAGGAATATCGGGCTTCAGTCTGCAGAGTATATAGCATAGGGTGGTGGATGGGGATTAGTGTAGAATGCAGGGGCAAAGGTAGAATTGAAGAAGGGGGACAAATGTCCCTGGGCTCCGGAGGAAGAGGGAACCCCACATCTGCCCCTTCAAAGAAGAATGCAGGGGGTGGGGGCTGGGTCCCATCTTCACTTTTTGTCTTGGGGCACACACCAGCCTTGCTTACACCCCTGGTAGAATGTCTGGTATTACAGACTAACAAGCCTACAGCTTTCCTAGGTTTGGCCCCATTCCCTTCCCCCCCCCCCCCGCCCACCCAGGAATTAGGTCTATGCCCCTACATCCAACTGCCTGTTTGTTACATTTTTGTCTTGCCTTTCCTTCAAGGCACTCATGCCCTCCCTCATCCTCAGAACAACCCTGTGAGGGGAGCCTGAGAAAGTGCGACTGGCTTCATGAGTAAGAAGACATTGGAAGCTGAGTTCCACCCCCACCCCCTTGTCATTGTCAAATATCCGAGCTATTGTGCCCTGTTAGGCCATTACCATCCTGTCCTGCCATTGTTTTATACTGTGACCATATATAGAAGTAGCACTTCATTCTTGTCTTTTGTAGAAGATGGGGATATTGCTGTGCAAAATCACAAAAAGTGGCTTTAGACCTAAATTCCAGGGCTGCTAGTCTGGTGAAATGGAGGAGGAAAGTGGGGAAAGGAGAACATTAATTAATTGATTAATGGTGCATTTTTAAAAGTTATATTGTAAACCGCTTCAAGATTATTTTAATGAAAAGCGGTATAGAAATTGAATAAATAAATAAACACACGGGCCCGGCCCATGGCATGTTTTTATTTTGTTGTAAACTGCCCAGAGACGTAAGTTTTGGGTGGTATAAAAATATGTTAAATAAAATTAAAATAAAACAAATGTTCTTGATCATCCAAGCCACGAGTTGGAGAACCATTAGGAGTGAGCCAACATACTGCACTGTTTCTGTACCAAATTCTTGAATGCCTGGTCTGATTACTCTTATTGTTCTTCAGGGGTTAGAATTACAGGAAACTTCCTGTCACACGGTTGAAGCTCACAGGGTTGATGAAGTTTTTGAACTGGCCTTTGAACACGAGGAACGCATTCAGACCTTCTCCCTCAACCATCACTTTGGAAATATTTTAACACCTTGTACTGTTCTTCCTGTGAAACTCTATTCAGATGCCAGAAATGTCTTGTCCGGAATAATCGACTCACCTGAGAACCGGAAGCAGTTGAAAGATGATTTCATAAAAGTCCTCCTATGGATGCTAGTCCAGCACTGCTGTAATTCATCAAAAACTCACCGGACGTGTGGCCGGACACCCCAGCCCAAACAAGAGTCGCCTCCAGTAAAGCCAACTGAAGTTTCCAGCAAAGCCATAGAAAGACCAGCAAGCTCCTGGAAAGACGATGACCTCAGTGTGGAATCGATAGAGGACTGGACAGATGACAGCAACCTTTTTGATACTGAACCCAGCAAAATAACACCTAAAGCAAAAGGAATGCCATCACGAGGTGGGACACCAAGACCCTTCTTTTCTCTTCCGGGCTCAGTAGAAATACACACTACCGCAGATGAACTACCCGAGGCAACCAGTATGAATAAATTATATAAAGCTGTTGTTCTTGGACTCCCTGCTCTAGACACTGGAAAGCAGTGGAGAATGATGGACTTCTCCCCTCTCAAATTTAGTAGCCCCTATTCTGAGATGTTAAATCTCCCTGAAGAATGGAGAACTCCTCCCTTACCTATTGCCAAACTCCATGAGATGAAGCAGAAGTTTCCAGATGACTGGTTCCATTTTGTTCTTCGCCAGCTAGAATACTTTCACTTGCAAGATAATCCTTTAAGTCTGCTTGAAGGCCTTATTAAAGATACTGCTCTGAAAGACTTATATGCCCAGAGTGTTTTGACATGTTACATTGGGATGTTTGGAATAGATGATACAGTTCCATCTCCTGGTCACATTTTCCGAGCATACAATGGAGGCCTCCCATGGTCGATCTGTCTTGACTGGCTAATGGAAAAACAAGAACTATTCCAGCTAGCACTGAAAGTGTTCAGGTAATTCGTGGCAAGAATTAGCATTTTTCAGTTTCCCTTTTTGTTTTGAGTATTTTCTGTATCTATATCTATTTGATACCTTTGCTTTCTCAAATAATAATTGTCATTACATTTATAAGAGTCTAGCACACGTGAGAAATTTTTTTTTAAATGAAATTATGCATAATACGTTGATGATATAATCTAAAATAACAGAACAAAGAACAAAAAACTCCTAATGGATTAAAAACTTCTAAGGACATACTTCTTCACAATACAAACAGTTCATTCAAATTAGACCAAATTGCCAAGAAATCCTCTTCTTTACCACACAGATGAAAAGAACCAGTTCAGGTGCTGACAAGGAATAATAATAATAACTAGCCAACCCCGCACAGAGCATCTGTGCACTCTTTGGAGCTGGCGGTTACCTCCCCCTCTTCCTTCTGCCCCAGTCTCTGCTTCCGGGCCCAGCCACCTCTCCTCCACACTGCCACTTCTCCCCCCACCCACTTTCTGGGCCTTGCCCTCCTGGGCCTTGCCTCCATGGCTGGGCCGGGCCGGACCTGCCACCTCTGGCCTCCACGGCCCGACCGCCACGGCAGCAACCAATTCTCCTGGGTGCACCTCAGCCAATCAGATGTGTCTGCCACCCAGCCAATCAGCTGGGCTCTGGGACGCACATTTCAAGGCACACCCAGGAGAATTAATATAATAGATCTTTATTTGTTAGCTGCCCCATAACAAATTGTTCTCTGGAACACATATTGATTATCAAAAATGGCAAATCAGGCATGAACTTGCCCTTCCTTTGTGTATGTGAATTCTCTTAGCAGCTTCCCTAGTTCACTGAATCCATAATCCCTGGTGTAAAGATAAATTCCATATACAGGAAAATCTCGGTATTCACACAGGTTCAGTTCTTGACGCTGATACTGAAACTGTGAATACCGAACACCACCCAAATTTGAGTGCCCCTAGGGTGAACACCACTCAAATTTGGTGCCCCTAGGACATTGCTAAGTGGTCTGAATTGGTCTGACTCCGAATCGAATCAAAGCAAATACAAATCGAATCTGGGGTGATTTGTTTTAGGCACAAATCAAATTAAAAAATGGATTTGTGCACATCCCTAAAGGAACTATAGTCTTCTGTACGTTTTGGTACTTTCTCAAGCAAATCACGCAACGTCAGCCGATATCCTAGAACACTATAGAGTTGGAAAGGACCTTGGAAGTCTTCTAGTCCACCCTTGCTCAGTGCTGGAGTCTGCAGGCAAAGCCTTACCACGTGGCTATGGTGTACACGGCACATCTCAGGGAAGCCTAGTGTCGGGTTCCAGCCCCACACAAAATACCCTTGCAATGCCTTTGCTCAAGCTTCTTAAAATCATGCCGCAGAGCTCCACACTTTCTCTGCATTGCCTCTTTCTCACTGTGCTCTGCTTCCTTCAGATACACCGTTAAGCTTATGGTTGATAAAGCAAGCCTGGGTCCAGTCGAAAACTTCAAAGAGCTGCTGAACTATCTTGAAGAATATGACAATGACTGGTGCATTGGGCTGGTGACTGAAAAGGAGTGGCAGGAAGCAGTTCTCCAAGAAAAGCCATATCTGTTTTCCTTGGGGCACGACCCTAATATGGTAAGTGGAGAGAGAGAGAGGTGTGCCACAGTCAGGGAAACGAAGAGAATTTTTCCTCTCTGAATTCTCACTGCAAAACCTAAGAGTGCAAAGGTAGCTATTTTGCTGGGACCGTGGTCCTTTCTGTCCATATTCTGCTGGTTCAGCTTTCAAGACTTAACTGCAAGTCTCTGTAAATGCAGATTTCATTTTTGGTGAGGACAAAGAAAGGTTTGGCGGCTGCCACCAATACCTGTGACTTGTAGGCCCAGAGCAGTCAGTCTCCTCCCTGCTTTTTCCATCTGTCACGGAGGCAGACAGTACTGAGCGAGATGACCTCCCTCCGTAGAAGGCAGCTTCAGATGTTCCTAAGCCAAGCTGCACAACACATGAGCCAAAGCACAGGACTGGCAGGGGACTAAAGGTGGTTCAGTCTGCAACATCAACTGATAAATGGGTTTATTTATTTATTAAAAGAACTTAATGATCTTTTAAACAAAATGCATGTCAGGGCTGCAGCAGAGTTGGAAGGCAGCTTCAACGCTGGAAAGGACCCGTGGTCGTGCAGTCAGCAGTACTGCTGTTTCTCCCATTGTTGTGAGTGGGGGAAATGGTGGTAATGCTGGTTGTGTGGCTGCCAGTTTTCTCCAGCATGGAGGCTGCTTCCTGGCTCTGCTGCAGCCCCAACATGGAGTGTCCTGGCTCTGTTACAGTGTGCAACATGTCGGCCACCATTTTAATACAAGTACTTATTAACCTGCAGGCAGAGGCATTCACCCTCTTCTCTTGCACAGGAGGGATTATCTCCTCTAAGATGTCTTTTATAATTGAAACTGAATCCAAGCAGGACGGAGGTGCTCATTTTGGGGGCTCAGAATCTGAGGGATGAGTTAGATCTTCCTGGGCTGGATGAGGTTATACTCGCCCAGGAGGAGCAGTTGTGCAGCTTGGGAATTACCCCAAAGGCAATTCTGCCATACCTTTTCCCCCCATGGAGGGATCCTTTACTAGAAAGCCAGGTCCACACTGATCTAGAAATTTACAGAGGCTCTCCACACAAGCAGTTGGAGGCTCCAGATTGGCCGCCCACATGACTACTGGCTCCGTCATGGAGCTGGTAGGGGCTGTGTGGATCGGGGGCTGCCTGGCCCCCGTAAGTCCCAGGATGCCCCATGCAAGTGCACGGGGCATCCTCGGGAGACCCCCTGAGACCGGGAGTCTTGTGTTAGCCTCCTGGCGGGAGTCTCCTCACAGGGGAGGGCTAATTTGGCGGGCTAGCCACCAGAGAACCACTGGGCTCACCTGCGAGTTCTCACGATGGGGAAAACCTGAGCTGGGCTCCTTTAGCCCAGTTCCACCCCCACCCCCCCGTGAGAATAGCTTCACAATGTTCTTTCATACTATCCCCATTACAGATTCTGGAAGGGAAAACTCATGACTGTGTGTGAACATTCTATGATTATTACTTCCAGCTGGGCAGCCCAGTAACGAAAATACTCAAGCCCCTCCCTAACTTCCAAGTGTGTTTGTCTTTCAGGGAGTTTACACTAGCAGAGTGCTGACCCTTCAGGAATTCCTCGTCCAAGCGGGAAAACTGGACAGCGAAGCCGTCCGAGGACAGTGGGCAAATCTGGCGTGGGAGCTGCTCTATGCCACGAACGACGATGAGGAGCGCTACAGCATCCAAGCACATCCCGTCCTCCTGAGGAACCTGACCATTCAGGCAGCTGACCCGCCCCTTGGTTACCCTGTTTATTCTTCTGGACCTCTCCATGTGCCTCTGCTCTAGGACTTCATTTTGTTTTTGCAGCATCGGATGCAAAAACCCTCTTCCCAACACCTTCCCCACCACCACACTTTTCTATACTAAGCTGACAGATCTCACAGCAAAGAAAATGCAGTTGCCAGAGACCAGAGGGAGGCAATATTTTTTCAGCAGGGCTCTGAAAGTGACTTTCTCCACAAGTGTTTGAACTTCTCATCCTGGGAGTAGCTGCAGATCCTACTGGCAATAAGCTCTCTAATTATTCTGTGGTTGGGTCTGGGGTGGGTTTTTTTTTTTAAGTGTTTGAGATCAATATCTTGACAGGTGACTTGCACCGGAAGGCAGGGTCACAGCTCTATTGTGTGCTTAAACCACAGAATCTGTACCAAGATGTACATGTGATTAAGATTCCTTCCCCGATTTGATATAACAGACTTGATCATCATTTGTTATATTGTATACTTTATTTGCATTGTCATAAAGGAATACTTGAACATTTTAGCATACATCTGTTCAGCCTATAAGAAAATGCAACAGTTTTTGTTGAGTGCAGCAACTTGGATGCTAGTACTTTGGTAAAGGTTTGTCAGTCAGCGTAAGAAGACTGGCAAGTTGGGGAAAGTGCTATAATTCTGCTTACGATAAATGACAGTGATCTCAATGGGATCAGCATTCACGTAACCAGGAGTGGGTTTCTAACCCAAGTTCCGGTGTTACTTGTAGGACACAAAGCTTTCCTCCATGGGAGTCCTCCCTTAAAAAAAAATGCTAGAATTGAAAATCAATTCAGATGCTTTGCAAGTAAGGGGCAGGTGTATCATTATCCTGCTTCTCTTTGCTGGATAACCTGCTCTTTTATCCACATGCATCTTCTACTTCCAGGAACTCAGACTGGTAGACATGGTGCCACCCTTTTTCCTTTTATCTTCACAACTCTGTGAGGAAGGTTAGGCTGAGAGAGTGCACAACCAGCCCCAAAGGTAGCCAGTTTCATGGCTGAGTGGGAATCTGAAGCAAGGTTCCCCACTGCTTTGGCTTTCAGTATGTCACTATCTTAATATTCCCCTTATAAGCCTTATTAGCAGGTCTCACAAAATTGAGAAGTGCAGGAGAAAAATAGATATTTATGGATCCTGCATCTGTGGATTTGTGTATTCGTGGTCTGGTAATGGACTCCCAACCTCTGTGTATGCTGTAAAAAATGTGGCAAAAAAGGGATTACACTTGGGGGTGGCAGAAAATGGCCTCTGAAATCATTTCCAGCTACCATTTTCAGAAGAGCCATTTTGTGGCTTGTTTCACACAAAAAACACAAAACACCCACCTGTGATTTTGGGCCAATTTTTGACTCTTGACGTGCACTGCAGGACTGCTGGGGACCCATTTAGCACGGTAGGGCACTTACACTTTCCCCCATGCTTTTTTTGCAGTTTCACCCCCTTAGGAAGCTAACCCTCCAATTTGCATTGCCCCAATGCCTCAGTATTCATGGTTTCGGTATGTGCGGCACTAGCTGGGAACGAACGGCCACAAAATACTGAGGTTTTCCTGTCGGAGGAAGACAAAAAGACTCTCCACACGAGCAGTGTAAAGAGCCTGAATGGGGCTGTTCGGGAGAGCGGACTTGACCCACTCTCCCCTCACACAAGCAGGAAGCCCTCCTTGGGCTGCCCAGACAATTACTGGCTCCATCATGGAGCTGGTTTGGGCACCAGGGTTCAGGGGCCCCCTGGCCCCCAGAATGACCTGAACAAGTGCATGGGGCATTCTGGGGAGCGCCCCCCCGATGCCGGGAGGCTTGATGTAGTCCTCCCAGGTTTTTTTGGGGGGCTAACTCATGAGTCGCTGCGGCGTACAGCCGCGCTGCAGCAACAAACGCGTGAGCATAGCCTCTTATGCTGGAGGCATGAAACCATTCCACGCGTCTGGCGCTCTCCATGGAGGATAAAGGCATTTCCTACAGCTTTGGTGATTTAGTGGTGGTCACACAGGAGGTAGTAGAGCAGTTGTCAAAAATCAGCTCAAGTACTAACCTGAAGCTTTTGTGCCCTGAGACCTTGAGGTGTTCTCAAAGAGGAATTGTGAGTAAATGAGCTATAAGAAACTACAAGACAGCATTTGAGAAAATGCCTTGTAAGAGTGTAGACTTGGATGACTGCCATAGGATTACGTACAAAGCAGAAGACAGCACCAAGAAAGGCCAGGAAGTATATAAAGAATGTTTTTGTATACAATAGCACACAGACATTTTTATTCAGAGTGAACAGCTTAAAACAGGCATAATATTTATGCCAGGTTATACATCGCTTCTTGTCAAATGTATATACTTTTGGGGGGTAGGGGGAAGCCTTGCACTTGAAGCAGAGGGGGGATTCTTTATCCTGCCGCAGGCCTTGTGGACGGAGCTGCTTTGCCTCAAGGAGTCTTACTTTTTGGAGTAAGAAATATCGGCATCCTGCAAGATATATTATACATTCACACTCAAGACTGTGTAGACTTCTTTTATAAAAATTGCATGGGGCTTGTATCAATCACACAACAAACCAGAGTTTGTGACATAGCATCCTTCCTAGGAGCATGATGCAGTGATTAGACGCTTAAGCTAATGTGCTGCAATGTTACAGTGCTACTAGCCAATCCAACTGTCCCATAAACTGCTCCCCCACCCTCACCCTGAAAACAATGAGAACAGAGCAGAGAGAAGATCTAAGCAGTGTCCATAAGCAGCTCCCACTGCCTGCTGTCATGGGTAAAAAGGTAAAGTATGCCATCAAGTCGATTTCGACTTCTGGCGCCCACAGAGTCCTGTGGTTTTCTTTTGGTAGAATACAGGAGGGGTTGACCATTGCCTTCTCCCACGCAGTATGAGATGATGCCTTTCAGCATCTTCCTATATCGCTGCTACCTGATATAGGTGTTTCCAACAGTCTGGGAAACAGACCAGCGGGGACTCGAACCGGCAACCTTCTGCTTGTTAGTCAAGCATTTCCCCGCTGCGCCACTTAAAGTGCTGTCATAGGAAACACAAAACGTGCAGCAGGACAAGAAACTCCTCACATACTGGAATTCCATACACACTGACCAAAGCTAAATTACGACTAAAGCTAGTCTGTGGGGGTAAGTCAAAGCATGCCAAACCCTAGGCCTGTGCTTTTCAGCTCAGTTCTGACAAACTGCCTTATGAACTGGCTTGGGAGAGGGGATAATAGGAGTGGTCGTTCAGCGACATCTGGAGAACCACTGATTAGGCCCCCCGCCACCTTCTTGCTGTTGCTCCCCTGCAACTGGTATTTGGAGACATCTTGCTCTGAGGCTGAAGGTGGCCTACAGCCACCACTGACAGGCCTGTCCTCCATGAATTTGTCTAAGCCCCTTTTAAAGCCATCCAAACTAGTGCTCATCACCAGAAGTACAAGGGATCCCGCCTAAGGCTCTTAAACGTGATGCAAAAATTTGCAAAGAGGTACCTACTGCAGCAGGGGGAGGTTCTGTTTGTGGGCTAAATTGCCAGAAGCCTGTGCCCCATGATGAACCTTTACATACACCATGCTGGTGCTGAGGCAAACCTGTTGCCCGAGGCTGTCATGTGGCAAGGCAGACCCGACGGCTTGTCTCAAGCAGGCCTCCTGCCTCAGTTCTGCGCTCGCCCCACTCACTGTCCCCCTCACTCACTTCTGAGTGTTCAAAATACATCACATCCTTAGCGCCAACTGGGTAGGCTAGCATAACCACAAGGCATGAGGAAAGATACCGCTTGAAGAACATACCAGTCCACTTTTGAAATTCTGTATTCTCCGAGTTCCCATGCGGTTCAGAAGCCACCACGCCCAGGTAGGCATATACTGCCAGAGGTAACAGACTGCCAGGTAGGGATTGTCACTGATCCAGGCTTCCTTCAGCTCATTGACTAGGCTAACCAGAGTCAGCCGACAACAACGGTCAGTTGACATTTTGTAGCTCTGATCGCCAACGGTTGCGTTTATCTAGAAAGAGGGAGAAAGTAGAGATGGTGCTGCAAGAGAACCTTTGCCGAGGCAAAACCACCTTTGAAGCCCCTGCTTATAATGAAATTCTTGCATTATGACACATTTCAAAAGCAACATCCTTGTCAGCAAAAGATATTTACTTTACACATTGTTGACTTTCCTAGCCATGGCTTCACGCTTAAGAGTAGCCCGGCTGGATCAAGCAGAAGCCCATGTTGTCCAGTATCCCATTGCCCACAGTGGCCCAACAGATGCCTTTGGGAAGCCCACAAGCTGGAGAGGAAGGCATGCCCTCTCTCTCCTGCTGTTGCTTCCTTGCAGCTGGTATTTAGAAGCATACAACCTCTGAACAGGCTGGGACTGGCCCACAGGGCATATTCCCAGTGCGCCCCGCTGCACTCGGCAGCAGTGAATACTCACTAATTACCCATTTTGCTCAAAACCTGGCACCCTCCCCACAAACACTCCACCGCTCTCTCAGTGCCCCCAGTCAGGCCCTGTCTCTGAACCAGAGAGGCAGCCAATAGTTATCACAACGGATCTCTTTTTCGCCATGAATGTATCTAACCTTTTGAAGCTGTTAGGCTAGTGGCTATCACCACACTTTCTGGCTGCAGGTTTCGTCTGTTAACGATGCATTTTGTGAAGCAACACCCCCTTTTGTTTATCCAGAATCTCCCCACAATCAGTTTCATGGGATGGCCCCAGGCTTATGTTGGGAGAAAGGAAGATCTCTCTCTGCTTGCTTTCTCCACTCCATTTCTGATTTTATAATTATGCCCAGCAGCATCCCCTCTAACAGGGATTCCCAGATGTTGTTGACTACAACTCCCAGCATCTCTAGCTGCAATGGCCTTTGGCTGGGGATTCTGGGAGTTGTAGTCAACAACATTTGGGAATTCCTGTTAGAGGGGACGCTGATGCCCATTATCTCCCCCCCCCCCGGCTAGGTGTTTTAAGTAGAAACTAGCCAACCCTGCACAGAGCATCTGTGAGCTCTTTGGGGCTGGCAGTTACCTCCCCCCCCGCCACACCTTCTCCCTAGTCTCCACTTCCAGGCCCAGCCGCCTCTCCTCCTACCGCCACTTCTGCCCCCCCTTTCTCCCCCCCACCCCCGGGCCTTGCCTCCGCGGCTGGGCTGGGCCCGCTGCTGCCTCTGTCCTCTGTGGCCAGGCCTGCCACTGCCGCAGCGACCAATCCTCCTGGGTGCGCCTCAGCCAATCAAGCCCGCCCACCGCCCAGCCAATCAGCTGGGCGCTGGGATGCACATCCCAAGGCAAACCCAGGAGAATTAATAAAATAGATAAGTTTTGCAACTTGAGGGACAAAGTATCTTTGTTTAGCAGTGGCACAATCTGACCAAAAGCCAGACAGAGTCAACTTGCAAAATCAGGTTGCCTGTGGCTTTGCTAAGAGATTGCAGAAGAGTCAACAAGAAAGGACATCTGTGCAAGCAAACAAACGAGTTACCTTTGTGAAGGTTGCCGCATTTGGCATTTCAAAATCCACTTTATTAAAAGGAAACAATCCAACTTGGACACCAGCTAGACAAGGTTCCTGGCAGCTATTGTTTTCCCTCTGTCAAAAATCCTAGTCCATCAGAAGTAGTCTAGACTTTGTTATAGTCCAACTCACTAGTTTTCCATGCACAGGAAACATTTTTAAAATAGAAAGAAGTGCGACTGAGTAAGCAATTGCCCCACCGGTATTCTGAAGTGATACAGTCTGTGAGGGCTATACAATCTTTACCAAGATGCTGGGTGCTCTCTGGAAAGTGGAGACTGCACAAAGGCTGAATGTGTATTCTGTGATCCTGCCTCTTCACTGGCACTGCTAAAGACTGCTGCTGCAAGTGCTGGCCTATTCCAAAGGTGAGGGAATCAAGCACCTTACCCCTTCTTCAACAACTGTAGTCATAAGCAAATTTTCAAGTTGATATCACACACCGGTAAGAGAGAGTCTCCTACTATAAGCATGCCTTGTCCCTTTAGCTAAGCAGGGTCCACTCTGGTTGCATATGAATGAGAGACTTGATGTGTGAGCACTGTGAGATATTCCCCTAAGGGGATGGAGCCGCTTTGGGAAAAGCAGAAGGTTCCGAGTTCCCTCCCTGGCTTCTCCAAGATAGGGCTGAGAGAGATTCCTGCCTGCAACCTTGCAGAAGCCGCTGCCAGTCTGTGAAGATGGACCTATGGTCTGACTCAGTATATGGCAGCTTCCTATATTCCTAAAGGTAGTGTCTGAAACAAGCAAAACACGTTGGTAATGGAATCAGAATTTTGCCACCACTCTTGATTCCGTTACCAATGTATTTTGCAAATCTATAATATTTAAGGGTTTTGTAAAAATATGGCTTTATATTAGATTCTCTCTTGTCAATGAGTTTATACAATATCAACTTGAAACTGTGCTTATGACTACAGTAACTGAAGAAGCGGTAACGTGCCTGATTCTGTTAACCCTTGGAACTGCCCAACTGAGTCGCTGCTTCTAGAGTCAGACCAGACACCTCCTTATGACGACATCTCCACAAAGGAAGCCGCAAAGAGCAATAACGGCATGCTGTACTCCTTTTCATTCACGACCACTGTCTGGTCGCCTCAGTATTGGGCCATTCCAAGCCTGCCGACACATGCCACAGTTATCTCAGAAATGTTCTGCTGTGAAGTTGCTCATTTAAAACAAAAAACTCATCCATTACCTTTGAGACCTCTTCAGTAAAGACATTCTGTATGATCTGTGACTGGACTGGCCCCGGGCAGATGTTAGTAACACATATCCCAGGATACTCAGCAAGCTCAGGCCGAAGGGAGTTAAAGAAACCCTAGGAGGCAACAGCAGCACGCTTGTTAGGACAACATCAGGGCATATCTGTGCTTCTGTTTCTTCTCCAAGGTAAAACAGGAATACATCTCCATGTGTAAACCGCCCAGAGACCTAAGTGTTGGGCGGTATAAAAATATGTTAAATAAATAAAATAAATAAAAATAAATGTGCCTCAGAGGCTGGGGCGGTCCTTTCATGAGGCAAAGTGAGACGGCTGCTTCAAATGGTGGCCTATTGGGGTGCCAAGTGTTGCAAACTGTCCCCAGCATCTCACCCGCTGCCAGGACAGCTCTTTGCCGAGAGCTGGCACAGCCAGGCTAGTAATGAAAAGGGGAAGGGAGGGGAAGTGATGAAAGAGCAGCAGAGGACTGGAGATGCTCTATGGGTGCCTCCAGTACTCTCATCTCTTCCTTTTCCACTTCCTCCCCCTTTTCATTGCTAATCGGGTAGCACACAAGAGAGGCAGGCATGTACCAAATCAGACTGCAACAAAGGAGCAGTTGGAGGTGGATATTCATACGACATGATAGCAGCTATTGCTACCACTAAAAACAAAGAAAGTGAGTGAGGGGTAGTGATATTCGGCGTCCTGCCTCAGTGATGCTGACGTTTTGGCATTCAGGAGGCCAGACTTGGCATCGGGGCCTCCAGTAGCCAATCTGTATAGGATGGGAAACCAACTATGTACATTTGTTAAATGAGGCTCAGTACTTCTGTGGACAGAAGAAGTTCCATGTATGCAAGGGGAGAGGAGTGACTTTCACCACCCCGCTTCCCTCTACAGCTCCCCCATGCACCCCAAAGATGTGTGCCTATGGGTTAGGGAACCCTCAACAGATTTTGGGAGGGTGCAGAGGGGAAGGGGAGCCAGTGAAAAACCACTCCTCGTTTCTTGCACAAGTGGAACGCCATCCTGAATGCTACCCAGGAATTGTACATTTAATAGAAAAGCAAGTCCAGCTGATTTCTCTCAAACATAACCTCAAATAATGGCCAAGGACCAGGAGACTCTACAGAGCAGTGGAGGGATGGCTACTGCTGCTTTTACTGACAGCCATCCATCAGGTCCAGTCACAATTCAACTTCCATGAACAGCTCCACTGTTCTCAGATGCGGGTCCCCACATGTTGGACTACAACTCCCATCATCCCCTGCCACAATGGTTAAAGGCTAATTGAGCAAAGAAGCATCTTTAAAAGCAGCAATTCTTTTATATTTAGCAAGTGGAGAACAACTGTCCCTATCCAATTCCAGCACAGTGTTTCTCCAGTGGCTGTCGTTGGTCTCACCATCATGGCCACCACCACCGCTGCTGTTTTCTCTCTTGTGTTTCCTTTTAAATTGCAAGCCCTTTTGGGACAGAGAACCATCTTTATTCATTTTTTCTACGTAAACTGCTTTGAGAACTTTTGTTGAAAAACAGTATATAAATATTTGGAGGAGTAATTGCAGTCCAACATCATCTGGGGACTCAAGATGGAGAACCTCTGACCTAATATATTGTATTCAATGCATTTTACCTTTCATTGATATGAATTGTAAGCTGCTTTGAGTGCCTCTTCTGGTTAAAAAGCAGGGTATCGCTATAATAACCAACTAAGGAAATAAAGATGCTTACGATTTTAGCGTACATTGGCCCCTTTTCTTGAACTCATAGTGTACCTCTATCATTTCTATTTAAGTCTACTTTGCATATAAGAGCCAGCATGGTGTAGTGGTTAGAGTGCTGGACTAGGACCGGGGAGATCCGAGTTCAAATCCCCATTCAGCCATGAGACTGACCAGTCACTTCTCTCTCAGCCTAAACTACTTCACAGAGTGGTTGTGATGAGAAACTTAAGTATATAGTACACCGCTCTGGGCTCCTTGGGGGACGAGTGGGATATAAATGTAAAAAAAATAAAATAATAATAATAATAATAATAAATAACAGTCAATGAAACCTGTCTGACTGTGTAAACAAGAAATAATAATATTTATACAAAGATAAGAAATGTGACCAAGTTCCCTTAATATACTTCAACATGATGCACCAGAGCTACATACTATGAACAGTCTCCTGCACCCTGGCAATTCTGGAATGCCATCAGGATGAAGCATAAGTCCAGGAAAGCTGCAAGAGGGGCATGAAGCTTCAGAATGCTGACTTTCTTCTTAATCCAAGGCTCTAGTCCTCAAGGCATCCCCCCTCCCCATCCTGTATGTGGAACAGAGCACAGAGGATGCTTACCTGCAGGGCATGTTTGCTGGCACAATAGCCAGTTGCCAAGGGTGCCCCCATGATGCCCATCACGCTGCTCATGTTGACAATCTTCCCCTTCTTCCTCTGTATCATGTGATCTAGGACGTATTTGGTTAAGGAGATGGTGCCCAGGTAGTTGAGCTCCATTATAGCCTTGTAGACATCAACGCTTGTATCCACAAAGAGAGAACGCTGGGAACGTCCACCATTGTTTATCAAGACATCAATCTTGGCAGAAAGGAAACAGAAGAGGGAAAGTTAGGTATTCACTGCTTCACCGTTAACACCACTGCAGTTCTAGTCAGTATGGTGTAGTGCAGGGGTTCCTAACCTTGGGTGTCCAGATGCTGTCGGACTACAGCACCCATAATCCCCAGAACACAATGGCCGAAGGCTGGAGGTGTTGGAAGCTGCAGTCCTACAGTATCTAGGGACCGAAGGTTGGGAACGCCTGGTGTAGTTGTTAGAGTGCTGGGCTAGGCACGGGAAGACCCAGGTTCATAGGAATATAGGAAGCTGCCTGATACTGTGTGAGAACCTTGGTCCTTCTAGCCCAGTATTGTCTACTCTGACTGGCAGCGGCTCTCCATGGTTTCAGGCTGGAGTCTTTCCCAACCCTAACCAGAGATGCCGCCAGGGACTGAACCTGGGACCTCCTTCATGCAAGCAGATGAGCTGAAGCCTCATCCTCCAAGGGGGATATCTTACAGTAGACAGCCTTCACATGGAGTCAACAGTGTCCCCTGTAACAGGGATTCCCAGATGTTGTTGACTACAACTCCCTGCATTGCGAGTTGCAACAGCCTTTGGCTGGGGTGTATGGGAGTTGCAGTCATCAACATTTGGGAATCCCCCTTACAGGTGACACTGGTAGTCACCCATCCAAATGCAAACCAAGGTGAACCCTGCTTAGCAAAGGGGGCAATTCATCATTGCAACTGCATGGCCAGCTCTTCTCCCCACATCCCCACTAGGGCAGCCCTGGGCCCACCACTCTCAGCCTAACCTCACAAGGTTATAGTGAAGACTGGAGGGGAATGAGCCGTGAGTGCCACCCTTGGAGAAAGGGTAAAGTAAGCATTTAAATAATAATGATTTACATTTTATTCTGCACTGATCAGACCTCACTTGGAATACTGTGTCCAGTTCTGGGCTCCTCCTTTTGAGGAGGACATGGATAGACTACAAAAGGTCCAGAGGAGGGTAAGAAGGATGGTGAGAGGAGCCAGTTTCCAGACCCATGGGGCACAATTAGGAGCTGGGTATGTTTAGCCTGGAGAAGAGAGGACTAAGGGGAGATAAGATTCAAACATCTGAAGGGCTGTCACACAGAAGGAGGAACTGATTTGTTCTCTGCTGCTCCTAAGGGCAGGGCTGAAATTACTAGGGGGGAAATTAGGCGGGACATTAGGAAGAATTTCATATCTGTACAAGCTCTTGGGCAGTGGAACTGTCTGCCTCATGCAGGGGTGGACTCTTTATACTGGAGGTTTTCAGAGGCTGGACAGTCCTCTGTCAAGGATGCTACAGCTGAGCTACACACTGAGAAGAGGTTTGGATTAGAAGACCTCCAAGGTCCTTTTCAACTCCAAACTTTTAGGATTCCTTATCAGGACGAGCTACTGTTCAATATTTGGCTTTTCATCTACCATCAGAGCCAGCGTGGTGTAGTGGTTAGAGTGTTGGACTAGGACTGGGGAGACCCGAGTTCAAATCCCCATTCAGCCATGAGACTAGCTGGGTGACTCTGGGCCAGTCGCTTCTCTCTCAGCCTAACCTACTTCACAGGGTTGTTGTGAAAGAGAAACTCAAGTATGTAGTACACCGCTCTGGGCTCCTTGGAGGAAGAGCAGGATATAAATGTAAAAATAATAATAATAATAATAATAATGATCTTGAAAACATGCCCTATTCAGCAGGGGTTGAATTAGGCTGAATTAGGCAGTCAACCCCACTGACTGTCTACCCTTGTGGTCCCGCCACTGCTGCCCATTCACATGCACACCTGGCCACCACCCACTTCCCTGCCCCACCGCGCATGTGCTGATTCCCGCCTGCCCTTTTTGGGCCACGCTGTCCGGCATGATCACGCTGTGCTGTGCCAGCATGGAAACAGGTATGCCTTGAAGGGGCCACCTGTTCTCACTGGGACGGGGCAGTGAGCCAGGGTTGGGCAGGCCAGCACATAGTGCAGGAGAAAAGGGCACTGGAGGCTGGGAGGTGCGAATCCCCCGGAGACCTGTGGCCCTGGCCTTTGCCCCCCTTTATCCATGGCGGCTGTGCCCCTGTAACTGGAGTACTGTAAACAAAACATCAGCAAATTGTGCACTTTGTGTTGTTCTTTGAAATTGCAAACCGCCCAGAATTTTGCATATGGGCCACTATAAAAATGCGCTAAATGAATACACAAATCTTACCAAGACAGCATGGTGTACGACCTTTTATGCCCACTGTCTGCTCCAGGTTGCCCTCCTGGCAGGTGCCCCTGTCACTGCCCACCCCACCCCCAGTGATGCACCTGAGGTGCCACAGGGCAGACGTACCCTTCCAAAATGCTGGAGAACAGTTTTGGTTGCAGATGCGTGGGTGCTTCTCTCCGTCAAATCAAGTCGCACAATGAGGATATCTGTGTCACCTAAGCTGCCGATCTCTAGATTTGAGAAAGAAAAAACAGAACTATGCATTCTTTCCCCCCCTACAAATTACTCCACAGAGCTCTGCATGCAACACCACCCTGTGTTTTCTATGAAAACATAGAAAAGAGTCCTGCACAAATGTCAGTGTCATACTCTTATCCTATATAATAAAAGGCTAAGTGAGTGGCCGTGGCCTTGGAACGTTGGGGATCTGCGTCCCTGCCTCCCTGGGCTGTTCTGGGCCTGCGCGAAGCGCAGGCCCAGAACAGCCCAAGGGAGTCCAGACCGCCAACACCAGTGTTCCAAAGCCACCACACACTCGACCTCCTGCCATCGCCCGCCCGCCCTCCACCACCGTTCCGGCCCCACTGGCGACCATTTCGCGCCTATCCCCGGTCCTCATCGCTGTCTGCCCGCCCGCCCGCCTCCCACCACCGTCCCGGACCCACCGGTGGCCATTTCGACCCAATCCCCGGTCCTCTTTTCAAGGCCCCACGGGCGGCCATTTCAACCCAAATACTGCCGCTGGCCGCCCGCCCGCCCTCCTTCCCGACACCTGAGTCCCCGGTCCTCCTTTCACGGCCCCACGGGCGGCCATTTCCACCCAAGCACTGCCAATGGCCGCCCGCCCTCCTTCCCTCCCTCCTTCCTTCCTCCCGAGTCCTCCTTACCCCGGCCATGTCCGTTGGGCTAAAAGCTACTTAATTCAAGAGAGAAAGAGGAGCTCGCAAGCAGAGCTCCTCTCTTTGCAACGGCTCTGCCCGAACTGACACTATGGCCGTAAAGGACACAATAGGCGTCCTTTACACCCAAACCCCCAGTACGGGCAGAGTCTTTGCAAGAGAGGAGCTCTGCTTGCGAGCTGCTCTCTCTCTCTCGGAAATTAAGGAGTTTTTAGCCCGACGGACATGGCCGGGGTAAGGAGGGCTCGGCAGTTGGGAGGGCGGGCGGCCAACGGGCAGCGGTGGCGTGAGAGAGAAAAGGAAGACAAAGGAAAGACAGAAAAAGAACAACATAAAAGGAAAGGAGGGCGAACGAGAGAGGAAAGGAATAAAGGGAACAACAACAACAGGTACTAGCGCCTGTTATTTTAACGGGCTTAAAATTACTAGTTTATCATATTTATATACCACCGGACATGTGAATTAGTGTGCATAATTTAAAATGCAACATATGAAACAAACAATAAACTGTTTTGAGAACTTTTGTTGAAAAGCAGTATATAGTAGTAGTAGTAGTAGTAGTAGTAGTAGTAGTAGTAGTAGTGGTAATAGTAAAATTAATTTCAACTAAAAGCCTGAGAAAACAGATGCTTCTTGAGGGTCTTTTTAAAAGCAGTCAGAGATGGAGTGGGAGCATATTCCAGAGTCCTGGGGCAGCCACAAAGCAGGCCGGTGGTAACCATAACTGGACCTCCCCAGATGATCTCAGCAGGCAGTAAGGTTCATGGCAATGGAGGCACTCAAAGTACCCTGGACGTATGGCAGAGGTCTTTTAGCCAACGGCAGTCCTCGACTGTTTCCAGGCACCAGTTTGACATGATGCCTGGAAATGTATGCATGGCATCTGAGCCAGGCAATGGATGGACATGAGGAGGAGGACCCCTGCTAACTGAGCAAAGAGACACCTTTTTAAAGTGGCAATTCTCTTATATTTAGCGGGGGGGAGCAACTGGCCCTTATCAACCCAGCACTGCATCCCTCCAGTGGCTGTTGCTGGTATCCGCCTTATGCTTCTTTTTAGATTGTGAGCTTTTGGGGGTCAGGGGACCATCTTATTTATGTAGTATTTATTTTTCTATGTAAACCGCTTTGAGAACTTTGGATGAAGAGCGGTACATAAATATCTGGAGGAGGAGGGAGCAAGGGAGACGGTGAGTCCATCCCATTGCTTCCAGAAAGAGCAGAGTACAGAGGGCAATGCTGATGGCAAGTAGTGAGTGGGCCAGAGCAGTGGGCATTCTGGCTCCTAAAGCCAAATAAAATTTGTCAGTGCCTGGCCTCAAAGTGTCCAACAGCAATGCCAATTACTTTAATTAGCAGCATGACTTACATTTGCTGATTGCTTCAGGCTACCATCTTGACATGTAAGAAAATTATTTCAACCGAACTTCAGAATTCCAGTAACACAGGGGTCCTCAAACTTAAAGTTCAATGGTTAAGTTGACGTTCAGTGTTGTTGAACTTCAACTCCCATTATCAATAATGTTGAACTTTAACTCCCATAATCCCCAGCAACAATGAGATTGTAGGACAGAGTCCAACAACACCTGGGGACTCAAGTTTGAGCATCCCTGTAATAAAGTGGCACGAAGGATTTGGTTCAAAGATTCAAAGGGTAGTGAAATCCGAAACGGATTGTGAGCAGCTCCAAAAGGATCTCTCCAAACTGGGGGAGTGGGCATCAAAATGGCAAATGCGGTTCAATGTTAGCAAGTGTAAAGTGATGCACATTGGGACAAAAAACCCCAACTTCAAGTATATGCTGATGGGATCCGAGCTGTCGGTGACGGACCAGGAGAGGGATCTTGGGGTTGTGGTTGACAGCTCGTTGAAAGTGTCGACTCAATGTGCGGCAGCTGTGAAAAAGGCAAATTCCATGCTAGGGATCATTAGAAAGGGGGTTGAAAATAAAACGGCTAACATTATAATGCCCTTATACAAAACTATGGTGCGACCACACTTGGGAGTACTGCGTACAATTCTGGTCACCACATCTTAAAAAGGACATTGTAGAACTGGAGAAGGTACAGAAGAGGGCAACCAAGATGATCAGGGGCCTAGAGCACCTTCCTTATGAGGCAAGACTACAACACCTGGGGCTTTTTAGTTTAGAAAAAAGACAACTGCGGGGAGACATGATAGAGGTCTATAAAATCATGCATGGCATGGAGAAAGTGGAAAGAGAGAGATTCTTTTCCCTCTCTCACAATACTAGAACCAGGGGTCACTCCATGAAATTGATTGCCAGGAGGTCTAGGACCAACAAACGGAAGTACTTTTTCACACAACGCATGATCCACTTGTTTAATTCTCTGCCACAAGATGTGGTGACAGCCAACAACCTGGATGGCTTTAAGAGGGGCTTGGATAACTTCATGGAGGAGAGGCCTATCAACGGCTACTAGTCGGAGGGCTTTAGGCCACCTCCAGCCTCAAAGGCAGGATGCCTCTGAGTACCAGTTGCAGGGGAGTAACAGCAGGAGAGGGGGCATGTTCTGCTTGTAGGCTTCTAGTGGCATCTGGTGGGCCACTGTGTGAAACAGGATGCTGGACTAGATGGGCTGCCTTGGGCCTGACCCAGCAGGGCTGTTCTTATGTTCTTATGACACTGCTCTTTCCACATTTTCTCTGCCTATTAAGCCAGCCGTGTGACGGTTGCTTAGGAACATAGGAAACTGCCATATACTGAGTCAGACCATTGGTCTATCTAGCTCAGTATTGTCTTCACAGACTGGCAGCAGCTTCTCCAAGGTTGCAGGCAGGAATCTCTCTTAGCCCTATCTTGGAGAAGCCAGGGAGGGAACTTGAAACCTTCTGCTCTTCCCAGAGCGGCTTCATCCCCTGAGGGGAATATCTTGCAGTGCTCACACATCAAGTCTCCTATTCAGATGCAACCAGGGCAGACCCTGCTTAGCTATGGAGACAAGTCATGCTTGCTACCACAAGACCAGTTCTCTTGATTATGCACAGAATGCTTTTCTTATCAGGAGTTCCACTGATAAATACTCTGGACATTAGGAGACTGTGCCAAATGAGATCAGGGTTAACATCTGGGTGAAAGGTCCGTTTGTTCAAAATTCCACAGCAATCCAAGATATAGACCAGCACTGTAAAACGGCTGGAAAGGAAAGCATAGCCTATTATAGTTGAATCAATGGAGGCAGTAATAGGGCCATCTTCTCAGTGCTACTGAACTCCAGCCATAAAGTATTTCACTTCTGTATTGGCAAATCAGCGAGAAGTGAACCATACTGGTGCAGAAGTAAAAGCACTGCACTCCAGCAGTCACTTCAACCATAGTTGTACTACTGTTTAAGAGCATAGGCAAGAAGAGTGTATTCTTGCCTATGCTCTTAAACAGCTGAGGACAGCTCTTGTAAACAGAGAACTCTCCTCCTTTTCTGCCTATCCGTGTACCATGGTGCTGCTGGCTTTGGCAAACATTTACTTGGTAATTTCATGGGAGCCACTGCCAAACTAATGTCATGCAAAACCAGCACTGGTCATTTCCAAATGGCATCCATGACAACAGGGGCTCTTCCAGGGGGTAATTCAGTTTTTTAACTTCCATTTTTGGAACTACCTGAGGTCAGGGGTTCTCAAACTTAAGGACTTGATGTTGCTGGACTACAACTTTTATCATCCCCAGTCACAATGGCCTTCAGCTTTGTGGCTGCAGATGATGGACACTGTAGTACAACAGTGGGGGCCCAAAGTTTGAGAACCCTTGACCTAGGTTTTATCCTATACAGTGCTTGGCACTGGGTTCAAAAAGGCAGAAAACTGATGGAGAGCATAAGATGAAATTTAAACCACCTATTAAAAGGGGTTTATTTAAATCAACCACCTAAATTGAATTTCTAGTTTTGTAATTCATATATTTATTGAACCACCATGCATACCATCAGAAGTGTGCGTTTGATATTCCCCCTGCCCCACAGGAAATATTCCAAAACTGAACCTCCCCTTTAAAAAAAAACTTTCTATTTCTAAAAATTCATTGTTTCATAAAATTAATTAGTATGGAATGGATGCCAATGCAAGCCAGGCAATTTCAAATATATACTTAATGGTTCTTAGGCAATTATCTTTAGGAAGTGTGTGAAAGTGTACATATATGTTTTACTGAGTATTCCAATGAAAATAATTTCTTTGCACATAAAATTTTGTATTTGTTTCAGTATAACCCTCTGCTATCTGAGCAAAGAGGCAGCTTTTTAAAGTGGTGATGCTCTTTATTGAGCAGGGGGAGAGCAACCGACCTTATCCATCCCTAGCACAGCATCCCTCCAATGGCTGTTGCTGGTGTCTACCTTATGTTTGTTTTTAGATTGTGAGCCCTCTGGGGACAGAGAGCCATTTCATTTACTTATATCTATGTAAACCGCTTTGTGAACTTTGGTTGAGAAGCGGTATATAAATATTCGTCGTATTTGTATATAACATTTAAACTACACTGAGTGTCTTTATCGATTCCCACTCAGCAATCATATATTTCAGTTCAACCACTTAGCTACTTGAAAAACTTTGAGGTTATTGTTGTTTTTTTGAGAAGCATGGGGAATTAATAACATGTTGTTCAATACTTTGAGGAGAGCTGGTCTTGTGGTAAATGAGAATGAATTGTCCCCTTTGCTAAGCAGGATCTACCCTCATTTGCATTTGGATGGGCAAGCACTGTCTGCACATGCAAGCACTGTCTGCGGCAAGATATTCCCCTTGGGGGATGGGGCCAGAGATCAGTGGTCGAGAGAAACTGTTTGCATGCAGAAGGTCCCGGGTTCATTCCCTGGCATCTCTAGGTAGGGATCAGAGCTTCTCCTGCCTGAAACCTTGAAGAGCCCCTGCCAGTCAATGCAAGACAATACTGAGCTAATGGACCAGTGGTTTGACTTGGTATATTTTATTTTATTTAAATTTTCTTATATACCGCCTCCTCCAAAGACTCTTAAATAGTGGTTTTTATATGTTGTTTTTTAAAAAAATAAACATATAGGTCAAACACCACAATCTATTTAGGGCATCAGAAAAATTTGCACTGTAAAATTTTCTTAGAAAAAAGCTTATGCAAATGAGAGAATTTGCATGGGATTTCCCCCCAGAAATTTTCCAGTTATAAAATGTTCTAGAAAACCCATACCCCTACATACCATTTGGTTGCTATAACCATATGCCAGAGTCTTTAAATGGCCTAGGAACACAATTAGAAACCTTTAATCATACAGTCCACGTCTTTTGCTCTATATAATTTGTATTTTGGGGGGATTGCAACTGAGAAATTAGGAATTTCTGTTTGGCTCTCTTGATACACAGGTCAGGGACACCAAGCAAGTGCACCTACTTGAAGATTTAAGAACCAAGGGCTGGTGATTACTAGTAAGAGCAGTAGTCAACATGAGGAAAATTACTCAAAGTAGTCCCACTGAAATTAAAAGGATAAGTAAGGCAATGCCTAACATGTCCTTTTAATTTTAATGGGACTACTCTGAGTAGTTTTCCTCATCATGCCAGCCACTGTTTCTCCACAACATGGAAAATAAATGTCAAACTATAAATACAAGCTAGCCTAACATATTTATAAAAATTAACAACACAAAATAAAGAGAATGTTTTGTTCGTAACATATTTAAGAGAACGTCTTCTTCATTATGAACCCCACCGCCCATTGAGATCATCAGCAGAAGTCTGTCTGCAGTTGCCACCAGCTCGTCTGGTGGCTACTCAGGGACGGGCCTTCTCCGCTATTGCCCTGAAGTTTTGGAATGTGCTCCCTACTGAAATAAGAACCTCCCCATCTCTGACAACTTTTAAAAAGTCTTTAAAGATGCATATGTTCACCCAGGCTTTTAATTAAATAGTATTTTAATAGTTTTAACATTGTTTTAAAAACATTTTAAAATTTTAAATTATAATGTGTCAGTCTTTCATGTTATCATTTATTTTGTTTTAATTAATATTTTAACTTTTCTGTCATTTATTCTGTTTTAACTAATGTTTTAACCTTTTTGTTGTAAACTGCCCAGAGACGTGAGTTTGGACAGTATAGAAATATGTTAAATAAATATATAAAATAAACCTGAATCACAAATCATATCTTTGTTTCTCCAAAACCTCCATAGGATCAAGAGGGCGATTTTAAACAAATTTTTAACCTTTCCCAAAAAAGATTAAAATTAGTTGTTTTTTAAAAACCTTTTAAACTTTGGGAGGAAAAAATTGTTAAAATCACCCACTTACCCATTTCTTTTGTGTGTTGGGTGTTAGTTAGCACCCAACATACCCTACCACACAAGCCACTTTGGTGTCCCTAGGAGCTACCCATGGGGAACAATGGGGTGTTTTGAGTTTCCCCATTGTTCCCTATGGCTGAAACATTTCAAATTTATTTCACCGAAACAACCAGTAGTACCTGAATACTATTGATGGCCTGAATACATTTCATCACATTGTATGCACAGTACCACATTGTGTTTTACATATGGGGACTGAAAGATTAGCATTAATTCCATCAGATAAAAAGTACTGCAAGTATCAGCCACACCCAGCACAAAACCTATGAAAAATTGGATGGCTGTTATTTACATCAAGACACAGTACCAAATGTTGATGATATAAGCCACCAATGGAATGCAACAGCACTGCTATCGCCCTGTGATGTTCTGTGGATGTGTGGAAAGTGGTGGCACATACCTCTAATCCCTGGATGGAATGATTCATGGAAGTACTAACACAAAACATTATTTCCATGTGTATTGAAGACACATGCCAGCATGCATTCGAGTGCACCAACAAGTTCAGCAGTGGTGTGGCAATTAAAAAAAAAAAAAGACTGCCAATGCTCAAACCACTTGCTCCAGACGCTCTCCTGCAGTTATATGCAATTGCTCAAAAGGATGTGGGCTGTGATGCAGCTGTAGAAAAATTGGATTGAAGTGTTGCAAAGGCCATGGAGAGAGAGCTATGTCTTAAGGCAAACCCACCAGATTTGTCTTAAGCAGGTGAAGATGATACTGACCAGAACAACACAACCACACATCTGCAGTAACTTGAAACAAGAAAATATACCGTATATATAGTCCAGTATTGCCACTGACCTACAACATTCTGATTTAGATGAAGGTGATGTCCTGAGCAAAGTTATTAACTGGATATTCCCAGTAAAAACCAAGCTGTGAAATAAGATTTGTTCCCATTAGGATTAGGCCTAATGGGAATACCAAATTGGGAGGTGTGGAAATGAGTATGTAGGAGGCATGTTTCACTAACTGCATGCACTTTATCCTCCATGAGTTCCATGAATCGCTTAGCAAAAAAGGATTGGGAAACATGCCCTTGTGACTGACAGCAAGTTACATGCTCTTTAATTACCTTATATTTCAGTTCGTTTTTGCAAGAAAAGTTGATCTAAGTGAGCTACAGACAAAAAACAGGGATGGCAAAGTCACCATGAAGCTGCGTTCCACAAAAACCTTCATTTTACGGCAAAGCCATTGGTTGAATTCTACATTGAATACCACACTTTTATAGAGAATTTGATGCTCTGCAATTTTCATATTTAACATTTTTTTCCTTGGAGCAATGGTTTGTGGGATAGATGCAAAAAAAAAAAAGCGGGGGAGGGGAAGCCATTTTTCCAAGATGGCAGCCAGAGCTGAACCCGTAACTATCAGGACTTCGTCTTCTTCAGACGTGGACCGGGTGTGAAGTGGGGAATGATTTTTATATACAGGTGAAAAATTAGAATATCGTGCAAAAGTTCATTAATTTCAGTAATGCAAATTAAAAGGTGAAACTGATATATGAGATAGACGCATTAAATGCAAAGCGAGATAACGCAAGCCTTAATTTGTTATAATTGTGATGATCATGGCGTACAGCTCATGAGAACCCCAAATCCACAATCCCAGAAAATTAGAATATTATATGAAACCAATAAAACAAGGATTGTCAATAGAACAATATCGGACCTCTGAAAAGTATAAGCATGCATATGTATTCAGTACTTGGTTTGGGCCCCTTTTGCAGCAATTACTGCCTCAATGCGGCGTGGCATGGATGCTATCAGCCTGTGGCACTGATGAGGTGTTATGGAAGACCAGGATGCTTCAATAGCGGCCTTCAGCAATTCTGCATTGTTTGGTCTCATGTCTCTCATCCTTCTCTTGGCAATGCCCCATAGATTCTCTATGGGGTTCAGGTCAGGCGAGTTTGCTGGCCAATCAAGCACAGTAATCCCATGGTCATTGAACCAGGTTTTGGTACTTTTGGCAGTGTGGGCAGGTGCCAAGTCCTGCTGGAAAATGAAGTCAGCATCCCCATACAGCTCGTCTGCGGAAGGAAGCATGAAGTGCTCCAAAATCTCCTGATAGACGGCTGCGTTGATCCTGGACTTAATGAAGCACAGTGGACCAACACCAGCAGATGACACGGCTCCCCAAATCAACACAGACTGGAAACTTCACACTGGACTTCAAGCATCTTGCATTGTTTGCCTCTCCATTCTTCCTCCAGACTCTGGGTCCTTGGTTTCCAAATGAGATGCAAAAATTGCTCTCATCAGAAAAGAGGACTTTGGACCACTGAGCAACAGACAAGTTCTTTTTTTCTTGAGCCCAGGTAAGATGCTTCTGACGTTGTTTGTTGTTCAGGAGCGGCTTGACAAGAGGAATACGACATTTGAAGCCCATGTCCAGGATCCGTCTGTGTGTGGTGGCTCTTGATGCACTAACTCCAGCCTCAGTCCACTCCTTGTGAAAGTCCCCAACACTTTTGAATGGCCTTTTCCTGACAATCCTCTCCCGGCTGCGGTCATCCCTGCTGCTTGTGCACCTTTTCTTCCACACTTTCCCCTTCCACATAACTTTCTATTAATGTGCTTTGATACAGCACTTTGGGAACATCCAACTTCTTTTGCAATTACCTTTTGAGGCTTTCCCTCCTTATGGAGGGTGTCAATGATGGTTTTCTGCACAACTGTCAAGTCAGCAGTCTTTCCCATGATTGTGATTCCTAATGAACCAGACTGAGAGACCATTTAAAGGCTCAGGAACCCTTTGCAGGTGTTATGGATTGATTAGCTGATTGGAGTGGGACACCTGGAGCCTAGACTGTTGAACCTTTTCACAATATTCTAATTTTCTGGGATTGTGGATTTGGGGTTCTCATGAGCTGTATGCCATGATCATCACAATTATAACAAATTAAGGCTTGACTTATCTCACTTTGCATGTAATGCGTCTATCTCATATATCAGTTTCACCTTTTAATTTGCATTACTGAAATTAATGAACTTTTGCACGATATTCTAATTTTTCGAGTTTCACCTGTATAGCCATCCTAATCAAAGCATTGATCTGTACTCTGTACTGGTCTGTTAATGGGTAACCAAATTATTTCAGAGTTCTAGGCATTTGTCTCTTGCAGAACCTGACCTGGAAAATGGCACTGCAAAGGCAGGCATCTATAGATCCACTTGCAAACAGGTCTTGGCGGGTCTTGGCCTGTGCACGTACTACTAGTTACACGTACTTACAGAAGTTGCACATACTTACAGAAGTGCTGTAATGAATGTAATAACCATATTTGGGTTATTCCTTTTGCACATGGTTAATACGTTGCTGTATTCAATGAAACTGTTAACTAGTTCCCTGATTGGCCACTGATGCTATGCTCTGTGATTGGACTAACTACCTCTCCTTATGCTGTTTCTGCCTTATGATGTCAGAATTATTATATTAGTTACTGCATCCTTCTTTTTGGTGTGACTCCCTTTTGAGGGAGTTCCCGACATGCCGTTAAACAAATAAAGTTCTTATCTGAATTTCCAGCAAATGGTATAGGCCTCCACTCAAACAGATTTCAGAGTGGGATATTTTTCCCACGCCAGGAACCAAACTATTTCAGAGTTCTAGGCATTTGTCCCTTGCAGAACCTGACCTGGAAAATGGCACTGCAAAGGCAGGCAACTATAGATCCACTTGCAAGTGGAGAGTGCCCCCAGCCCTCTGGCGAGTAGGATACCCAGCACCATGCCGATCTCCTCATCCATTTCCACCACCCTTTTTGAGAAGGTAAGAAACAGCAGGAATCCGTACTGAGAAGTAGGAGAGGGGCCCTGCTGTGTCTTGCCCTCTCCATCTCTCAGTGCAAGTGACAGAAGACCTGCTTCTCTCCTAAGCCCTCTGCTTGATTGCCATAAAAGGATCCGAGGGAAGAAAGGGGATTGGTGGTAACCACAAATGGCGGCTAAGCTTCAATTGGTGGATCCCTATGACCAGGACCTGACCCAATTGTGTGTGCATTTTTCCTTTTCATAAAACATGGACTGATGGGGCGGAAGGGATACTTGGAGCTACTTCCCAGAAGAGTATTTTGGAACCAAACCAAATAGGATACATCTGGACAGGGTCATTACTTCCAGGTTCACAATGGTGGGCAATATCTGGGTGAAATGTAGCAGGCACACCATGAGAAGGCTGCATTACAAAACGGACAGTTCTATCACATTTGCTCAACCACTGGGGGAAAAACAAGGTTCAGGCCTACCTGGCTTATGAAGAGTGCATAGAGATTTAATCATTAACCAATCCTTTAGATATTGTTGCTTAAGATGTTTGCATTCTAGTGTACAACTGACGGAAAAGAGGGCCAAGGCCAGATGAATCCACAGTGTTCTAAAGGGGACGGCAGTGTTCTCTCTAATTTTTCTCATCTGTGTGCAGAATGAGATTTGGAGCGTATGCACATTCCGAATGGGGCCTTTCTGAATCAACCTGAGCTAGAGCAAAAATTAACTGAGTGGACATCAAAAACGTGTGAGCATGTGCACACACATACGCCTTAGGGGGAACACTGCCAGGGAGGTGGACATTCCAGTCAAAATAATGGGCTGTCCCCTTGCCTTCAGAACGGTCAGTTCAGCCGCTCACAATAATAGACTTTATTTCTTAGCCACCGCGTAACAAATTATTCTCTGGGTGGCTCACGACACAGCATAAAACATCAAGTAAAAATACAAAACAACACACAAGAACAATACAAATAATTTTAAAATTCTTTTTTAAATAGTTCTTTAAAAGAGACTATCTTTACCTGGTGTCTAAAAGAACTAAGTAATGAAACCAGGCAAACTTCACTAGGGAGGCTGTTCCATAAACGGGGTGCACCACCGAAAAGACCCTCACCCTAGTAGCCACTCGCCTCGCCTGGCACAGGCACTCGGAGCAGAGCCTCCAAAGAAGATCATATGGTCCAAGCTGGAACATATGGGGCAAGAAGGTATCTCAGGTAACCCGGTCCTAAGCCGGGCTTGCTTGTGTTATGTGGATTCTTGCTCACCCCCACCACAAGTTCAGTGGGGTAGGGCATCTGCTTTAGATGTAGAAGGTCCCAGGTTCACTCCCCGGCATCTCCAGGTGGGGCTGAAAAAGACCCCTGTCTGGAGAGCTATTGCCCATCAGTGCAGATAATATTGAGCTAGATGGATTAATGGTCTGACTTGGTATAAGGCAACTTCCTGTGTTCTTAAGAAACTTAAATTAAAGTTAAATTATTATTATTATATATTTATTCGCCTATTTGTATAACTCCCAAAACACAAGTATTTGGGTGGTTTACAACAACAACAACAACAAATAAAAACAAATACCTCGCCTGCGAACCCGGTAGTTCTCACGTTCTGCCAAAATCGGGCTAGGCGCCCTTAGCGCGATTTTGGCCAGTTATGAGAATAGCCTCAGTATCTAATTAAAAGCCTGGATGAACGAATGTGTCTTGATTGCCTTTTTAAAAGTTGTCAGAGATGGGGAGGCTCATATTTCAGCAGCGAGCGTGGTCCAAAGCCTCAGGGCAGCAACGGAGAAGGCCCGTCCCTGAGTAGCCACCAGACGAGCCGGTGGCAAATGCAGACGGACCTCTCCTGATTATCTCAATGGGCGGTGGAGTTCACAGCGAAGAAGCACTTCTTTAAGAAAGAGTTTTGCAGTTTGGAGGTGCCATTGGGAGAAACAATACAGATAATTTCTCTAAGGAATTTATTTATTATCTATATATATAATTCGCTTACAGACGACCGAGTTGAGGACTATGTCTGGAGGCGTCCGGAGCCGTGCAGATGCCTGAAGCAATGATTCGAGCGAGCGCGAGGGGGTCGGGGGGGGGCCGAGCGAGCGCGAGGGGGTCGGGGGGGGGGCCGAGCGAGCGCGGGGGGGGGCCGAGCGAGCGCGAGGGGGGCCGAGCGAGCGCGAGGGGGGCCGAGCGAGCGCGAGGGGGGCCGAGCGAGCGCGAGGGGGGCCGAGCGAGCGCGAGGGGGGCCGAGCGAGCGCGAGGGGGGCCGAGCGAGCGCGAGGGGGGCCGAGCGAGCGCGAGGGGGGCCGAGCGAGCGCGAGGGGGGCCGAGCGAGCGCGAGGGGGGGCCGAGCGAGCGCGAGGGGGGCCGAGCGAGCGCGAGGGGGGCCGAGCGAGCGCGAGGGGGGCCGAGCGAGCGCGAGGGGGGCCGAGCGAGCGCGAGGGGGGCCGAGCGAGCTCGAGTGCTGTGGGAGGACCAGCCAAACGAATTCTCCCAACTAAACCCAAAAAGGAAGTAAACTACCGCACAGATGCTCTGTGCAGGTTCAGCTAGTTACATTTATTTCATTTTAATACAGTACAATATCTTAGATTTTTGATTGGAGTTTTATAATCCAGGGCCACAGAAGGCAGATGGAGGGTTTACTTTAAACACACACAAAAAAAAACCCCTTTCATTATACCAGGAGTTTTCAAACTTGGAAATTTCAGTCCATCAGCATCTGGGGACCCAAGTTTGAGAACCTCTTGTGTTAAATGTCTCAATAAAATAACCTTTTAAAAAATTATGTCTGGATGTAATATAACCCTTAAAATCTATACTTCAGACCTTGCATGAAATCAGGATTCTGTGTGGTTGGCTTGGCCTTTGTATGTGAGGTGCAACATTCTAGGCTCCTGGTTTAGAATAAAACAAGATTCACTGTGAGAAGTCCGATACTGGAAATCAGAATTTGCTCTAGGGCTGTGCAAAATGTTTCAATGTCAAAACATGTCATGTTGAACACAAAACAAAACATCCTTTAAATAAAGGTCCTATTTCAAGCTTGAAACAGAACAACTCTGTTTCAATGTTTTGAGGGCCATTTTGAAGGCCTGTCTTTCCCTTGCTGATAGGGATATGCACAAAACGGATTTTGCTATTTATTTTAAACTCGAAATGAATAGCAAAATCCTCACATCGATTCATCAAAACTGCTAACTTGAATTGCTTCAGACAAGAACAGAGCCACCCATAAAAGCAGGCCTGGTTCAGTACCTCCCAACTTTTAAACTGGATAAACATTCTAGCATGATTCAGCTGCTAGCTTAATGCTCCACTGAAGCAGAATTTTTCTGAAACTACAGAGACCATTTCAAGATTCGTATGGACTAAGTCCTACAAAGTAAAGAGCATGGAGGCCAAGAAACACAGTATAAATATTAAAGTGGGAAAATTATGTATTGCTTTATCATTTGTCAGCCACCAGCATGGAAAGAAGTGGGATGAGGGGAAAGGATAATTTTTAAACTTTCCTTGTGTTTAAAACAAAGCAAGAGAGGAGAGCTAGTCTTGTGGGAGAGGAGAGCCAGTCTTGTGGTAGTAAGCATGACTTGTTCCCATAGCTAAGTAGGGTCTGCTCTGGTTGCATATGAATGGGAGACTAGAAGTGTGAGCACTGTAAGAGATTCCCCTCCGGGGATGGAGCCGCCGCTCTGGGAAGAGCAGAAGGTTCCAGGTTCCCTCCCTGGCAGCATCTCCAAGATAGGGCTGAGAGAGATTCCTGCTTGCAACCTTGGAGAAGCTGCTACCAGTCTGTGAAGACAATACTGAGATAGATAGACCAGTGGTCTGACTCAGTGTATGGCAGCTTCCTATGTTCCTATGAGAAAAGATAGCAGCAATGGGCAGAAAATCTCTATTCCTGTCCTACTGCAAAACAGCAAAAGGTGAGCCTCTGTTAGTTTTATAGATTATTACACAGGCATGGGAGTGCCTGTCTATTCTGGGTGGAGAGGTGGAACAGCATCGCATCATTTTATTTCACCAGATTGAAAATAAAAATGCTAATATTATTATGTCCTTATGCAACTCTGTGGTGTGGCCACATTTGGAGTGCTGTGTAGAGTTCTGGTCGTTTACCTTAAGGACATTGTAGAACCAGAAAAGTAGCAGAAGAGGGCAACCAACATGATCAGGGGTCTAGAGCATGTTCCTTATGAGGCTAGGCTACAGCATCTGGGGCTCTTTACCCTGGAAAAGAGGGGACTATGGGGAGGCATGCTAGAAGTGTATAAAATTATGAATGGAATACAGAGTGTGGACAGAGATAATTTTTCTCCCTCTCTCACAACCAGCGGTCATCCCACGAAACTGAAGGCTGGGAAATTTAGGACCAACAAAAGGAAGTACTTTTTCACACAGTTGATCACATAGTTCATCTATGGAATTCTCTGCCACAAAATGTGGTGACAGACACCAGCCTTGATGGCTATAAAAGGGGCTTGGACAAATTCATGGAGGGTAAGTCTATCAATGGCAACTAGTCTGGTGGCTATAGGTCACCTCCAGCCTCAGAGGCATGATGCCTGAATACCAGTTGCAGGGGAGCAACCGCAGGAGAGAGGGCATGCCCTCAACTCCTGCCTGTGGCTTCCAGCAGCATCTGGTGGGTCACTGTGTGAAACAGGATGCTGGACTGGATGGGCCTTGGGCCTGATCCAGCAGGGCTGTTCTCAGGAGACAAGCCACCATTGGACGAACAGGTTTAAATAGCCCGGGCTGCGCCCAATCATGGGCCACGCCTCGCGGCCCCAACACACACCCCGTGTCTGACATCAGACACAAGGGTGCTGGTTTAGCTTCCGAGAGGGGGCCGTATGGGAGTTAAGTGGCCACTGCGTTCGCAGCATGGCAGGGAAGAGCCATTCCTGGCTGGGCTGCAACTGCAGCGTCAGCCCCAGACTAGCTGCCGAAGGGGCCGCGCAGACCCTTTGGCAGTTAAATGGCCGGCGCTGCATTCGCCATGCGGCCAGGAGCAGCTCTTTCCTGCCTTAAAGGACCGGCTCTTCCCTTAAAGGCAGCGAGGAGCCGCTCCTGGCCACACTGTGAACGCAGCGGCCATTTAACTCCCGAATGGGAGCTGTGTGACCCCCCCACGCCTGACATCAGACGTGGGGTATGTGTTGGGGCCGCGAGGCTGCGCTGCGAATGCAGTGCCAGCCCCAGTCTAGCTCTCGAAGGGGCCATGGCCCCTTCTTTACATTTAGTCGTAATCCCATTTTTCCCCACTGTGCTCCTTGAAATTCATTACTAGAACTTGCAGATCATCTGCATTCTCAGCTATCAGAGTGGTGTCATCAGTGTGGCGCAGGGTATTGATGCTTCTTCCTCCAACTTTAAAACCACGCTCATCTTCTTCCAGTCCAGCTTCTCTCAGTATATGTTCAGCATATAAGTTGAATAAATTAGGAAAAAGTAGACAGCTTTGTCTGACTCCCTTGCCAATCCGGAACCAGTCTGTTTCACCATGTTCCGTCTGGACTGTGACATCCTGTCCTGTGTATAGGTTTCTCATGAAAGTATATGAATACTTCGTGAATAGTAGTAGTGGGATGTCTTTAAGAAAAAAAATCTAAACACATACCTGTTTAATCAGGCTTTTAATTTAGAGTTTTAAATCTATTTTTTTAAATTGTGTTTTTTAAAATGTTTGTATTATGTTTTTGATTAGAAACCACCTAGAGATTTGTAAATGGGGCAGTATAGAAAATGTGCCAAAAAAATAGATACACACACACAAATATCAACTCGCACATGATGCAGTGAAATGTGGGTGGTGAAGCACCCACCTGTGCTGCTGTGTTGTATGCTGTGTTGTATAATCACTATTGTGGCTATCACAGAACAGAGCAGTTCTACACCAAACTGCTCAATTGTGCAGAGTTGCATTGGAAACTGGGAATTGCATTGCACAACTGCATTTTTACACTACTTTAAGTCAGAGCAGAACTGCTCTGTTCCACAACAGCCCCAACAGTGGTTACACACACAGCAACGTGGGCAGCAGCTCCACCGCCCGCATTTCACTGTGTGGTATATGAGCCATTATTTTTAAAAACAATAACACCACAAGCTTTTAAAAGAATGAAATCCTACCAAGACACTTCTTTTTCACTCGCTCCAGTTCATTCTCTCTTCTTGCTGAAAGCACAAGCAGTGATCCGATCTTGGCCAGCTGGTAGGCCAGTTCCTCACCAATACCACTGGATGCTCCCGTCACCCAGACCACTTTCCCAGGTAATTCATTTTCTGCCAAGAGTAAAAGAGACAACATACTTTGAAAGGGTACCTTTTTATTAGAGCAACTTCAGTTGGTGAATTTATGCACACACACAATTATTTTTCTCAAGCAGCAGCAAGCAATTATTGTGCTAAGGTGGTTTTATTATTGAATGTACTCTCTCCAGTCTGAACTGCTCTAGCCAACGCTGACCTGTTTATCAGAGGCATCAGAAGGAAGTAAACATTCGACAACCCAACTATCGGTAGTTTGTGCAGATCACTCTCACCGGCCTGAATTGCAAAACACCATCTCCACACAGTGGCTGACATCCAAACTAAATTACTCTCGAGTTATTGAAGTTAGGCAGTCCTTGAGTAGCACTACTGAGTAACTTAGGAACATAGAAAACTGCCATATACTGAGTCAGACCATTGGTCTATCTAGCTTAGTATTGTCTTCACAGACTGAAAGCGGCTTCTCCCAGGTTGCAGGCAGGAATCTCTCTCAGCCCTATATTGGAGAAACCAGGGAGGGAACTTGAAAACTTCTGCTCTTCCCAGAGCAGTTTCATCCCCTGAGGGGAATATCTCGCAGTGCTCACACCTCAAGTCTCCCATTCAGATGCAACCAGGGCAGACCTTGCTTAGCTATGGGGACAAGTCATGCTTGCTACCACAAGACCAGCTCTCCTCTCTCACAGACCAGCTCTCCTCTCACAAACTTAGTCTGGCTATCAACCTTGCAGTATCTACAGAAGCAGAAAGAGCACTCTGGTCATGGCAATTCTCGAATTCACAAGCCAAGCTTCTTTTTCCGAACTGCTTTCTTAACTCTAGGCTTCTCTTTAGCAACCAGAGATGGAGCCGTAGGTCAATGTTTCCCAACCAGTGTGCCGCAGAACATAGGCTGGTGCACCATGCTGGCTTGCTCTGAGTCATTTCCAGAAGTGGGGAGTTTAAACTCCCTGCATTTTGAAGCTGACTCTCTCCCTTAGAGCTATTTGAGCCCAGCAGAAACACACACTGCTGGGCTGGAGGAAGAAGAACAGCAACATAAAACAATCACGCAGCAGCTTTGCCGCTGGAGGGGGGAAGTGTGCCTCAGACTGGAAAATGTTGGGAAACACTGCATTAGTAGGTAGACGTTTGCTCGGTTTGTTTTTGAAATATACAAGGCCCTACTGCCTTACTTTACCCCAGCTGCCAATCGGTGGTTTTGTGAATTTTATTTAAAACTGTCAACATCACATGTTGAATCAAATTTAGTCAGCAATATTGTTGCATGCAAGAGTGAAGAGCAGCATGTCAGCAGCAGTGAATACACACAAGGTTGTGTGGAGGGCTACAAGGGGAATGAATTAAAAATGAGGCTAGGCTTGCGTGTGTTTCTGAGTCCTGGTCACCTTCAGCTAGCTCAAAAAGCAATTGCTTCTGTTCTACTGTCTGGTTCTTGGGCTTCCCAGAGGCATCTGGTGGGAAGAAACAGGGCACTGGACTAGAGAGGCCTAAGGCCTGATCCAGCAGTGCTTGGAGCCAGTATGGTGTAGTGGCTAGAGTGCTGGACTAAGACCAGGGGGACCCGAGTTCAAATCCCCATTCAGCCTCATGAGACTTGATGGGTGACTCTGGGCCAGTCACTTCTCTCTCAGCCTAACCTACTTCACAGGGTTGTTGTGAGGAGAAACTTAAGTATGTAGTACACCGCTCTGGGCTCCTTGGAGGAAGAGCGGGATATAAAATGTAAATAACAACAACAATAATAATTTTCTTGCATGCATATAGTGTCTTATGGCAGCTGGAAGGGACAAGGTGATGTCAAGTCAAAAACGATGACTGCGAATGCAACACATATTTATATAGTACTTTTCAACAAGTTCCCAAAGCGGTTTAGATAAGACATACACACATAAAATAAATAAAATAAATAAAAGGGCTTCCTGTTCCCAAAGGGCTCACCTTCTAAAACAGAAACCTAAGATAGACACCAGCAACAGCCACTGGAGGGATGCTGTGCTGGGGACGGATAGGGCCAGTTGCTCTCCCCCGCTCAATAAAGAGAATCACCACTTTCTAAAGGTGCCTCTTTGCTCAGTTAGGAGATGAATGTTCAGAAGGGTTCTTTGCAATACTGAGAAGGAGCAGATAAGTGGAAGAGAAACCCAGCCACACCCATCGGCTGCAAGCAGCTTGCCCCCCCCCCATCCCATGCCAAATGCTGCTGAAAGTTAAGTGTCAGAAGCCCTGCAGCTCTGGAGATAAGGGAAGAGGCCAGAGGTTTCCATCACTAAACACAGGAATGTAACAGGTGGGAGGCCGCATCTCGATCCTACCACTAGCAAGAGAAGGTTAGTCTGGCGCCAACCAAATGTAAAATGTTATATAGTTTGTTCATTATTCCATTCATGCCTTCTCATATTGAACTCCTGCGCCTCCTTTTTTCCTTCCAGTTCCCTTGAGTATTTACTCTTATTTTTATTTAGAATATCTTTATACTGGTTTTCTACCCCATAAGAACAGCCCTGCTGGATCAGGTCCAAGGCAGCCCATCTAGTCCAGCACCCTGTTTCACACAGTGGCCCACCAGATGCCCCTGAGAAGCCCACAGGCAAGAGTGGAGGGCATGCCCTCTCTCCTGCGGTTACTCCCCTGCAACTGGTATTGAGAGGAATCTTGCCTCTGAGGCTGGAGGCGGCCTATAGCCACCTCCGACTAGTAGCTGCTGATAGACCTCTCCTCCATGACATTATGCAAACCCCTCTTAAAGCCATCCAGGTTGTTGGCTGTCACTACATCTTGTAGCAGAGAAGTCTACAAGTTGATTATGTGTTCTGTGAAAAAGTACTCCCCACAAATAGGTTCTCAGCATGCTCTATATAGCAAATGAGGAGGTGGTTCCCTGTCCTCCAAAGGCAAGAAAGGGAAAGGAAAGGTTGTGCCGTCAAGTCGGTGTCAACTCCTGTTGACAATAGAGCCATGTGGTTTTCTTGGTAGAATACAGGAGGGGTTTACCATTGCCATCTCCCACACAATGTGAGATGATGCCTTTCAGCACCATCCACTATCACTGCTGCCCGATATAGGAGCTTCCCCATATTCTGGGAAACACACCAGCAGGGATTCGAACCAACAGCCTCCTGCTCTCTATGCAGGTTGCTTCCCCGCTGAGAAACTCCTATATTGGGCAGCAGCGATATAGGAAGGTGCTGAAAGGCATCATCTCACACTGCGTGGGAGGAGGCAATGGTAAACCTCTCCTGTATTCTACCAAGAAAACCACAGGGCTCTGTGGTGGCACAATCAGAGGCAGGATCTGTCTAAAAAGACAGACCAGCAACAACCCACTGGAGGGGTATTGTGCTGGAATGAAAAGGGGCAGTTGCTCTCCTCCTGCTAAATAAATGTAAGAGAGCCAGGACTTTGAAAGATGCCCCTTTGCCCAGTTAGCAGTATTGCTTCCCCCCTGAATCCAAGACTAGTTTTTTCCCCACTTTTTTACTATTAGAGGTAGTCTTGTATTCAGAGTCCTGCTCCTTTTGAGTAAATGGAGGTATAGCCTGTATTTAACCTCTGCTTTAAGAGGGTCATCTTAAGTTCAGAGTAGTCTTTGATTCGGGTAAATATGGTAACTGAGATTGTAAGTCAGAGAACAGAGTCTGTCTCTTCATTCGGATTTGTGTATAGTACAGACTGTTCCTTTTGTGGTCAAGAAAAATGTGCAAATCACAAACGTAAGAGAAGAACAGGAAGTAGGGAAGCATATTAGTCCTCAAACACTCCTGCTTTGCCCTCCCCTTCCCAGGACGGCAACTTCTTGTCCTGCTCCAGTCCATAGCTTCTGGCATCTCTTGAAGGTGCAGATATAAACAGGGTGGATGCAAGACACAATGGCACAACATCCAGACCAGGTCCTATTGAAACTTGGCCAAGACATGACTAACTGAAGTTCCATCCATATCAATGGTGATTAGGTCAAAGGTAAAGTGTGGATGGACACACATCTCTTCAGCCAAGCTTTTTAGTTAGTTAGTGTGTTTTTATGGGTATTTTAATCTGATTTTTATGTTTTAACTGTGGTCCTCTTATGTGGTCAGACTGGATCACACTAAGTTTGTGACTCCTGAGGATGTGGACAAGCTGTTTCAGACTATGCATCCTGCCACCTGCTCTCTTGAAGCTTGCTCAGCTTGGCTTATTTTATCTAACAATCAGATTGCCAGAGAGGGTCTTCTTTGAGGGAGGGTAGGATGCCTTCTTGTCTTAAAAAGGTATCACTAGACCATATCTGAAAACCGACATTGGATCCCTCAGAGTTAGGCAACTATAGGTCCATCTGTAATCTCCCATGGTTGGGACAGGTGATTGAGAAGGTGGTGACCTCTCAGCTCCAGACAGTCCAGGAGGAAACCGATTATCTAGACCCATTTCAAACTGGCTTTCGAGCAGGCTATGGGGTTGAGATGGCCTTGGTCGGCCTGATGGATGATCTCCAATTGGTTATCGAAAGAAGGAGTGTGACTTTGCCGATGCTGTTGGATCTCTCAACAAGATTCCAGATGGTGTCACTTGGAGATTGTTGCTCTGCAAATCGAGAGTTACTGTACGGAGTTCCACAAGGCTCCATCTCAATGCTCTTTAACATCTACATGAAACCGCTGAGAGATCATTAGGAGCTTTGGTGCAGGGTGTCAATGTCATCAATATGTTGATGACACCCAAGTCTATTTCTCCCTATCAGCTTCATCAGGAAATGGCACAACCTCCCTAAATGCCTGTTTGGAGTAATGGGCTGGATGAGGGATCAACTGAAGTTGAATCAAAATAAGATGGAGGTACCGATTGTGGGGGGTAAGACCTGCCAGAAGGTTTAGATCTGCCTATTCTCAATGGGGTTACACTTCTCCTGAAAGTTCAGGTACATAGCTTGGGAGTGCTCCTGGATCCAAAACTCTCTTTTATCTCTCAGGTTGAGGCAGTGGCCAGGAGCACTTTTTATCAGTTTCAGCCGATACGTCAGCTACACCCATTCCTGGAGGTAAATGACCTTAAAACAGTAGTGGCATATGCTGCTAACCTCCAGGCTTAACTACTGTAATGCACCCTACATGGGGTTGCCTTTGTACATAGTCCGTGTACTACAACTAGTACAGAATGTGGCAGCCAAGTTAGCCTTTGGGACAACCTGAAGGGATGATATAACACCAAATTTAAAAAGAACTGCACTGGCTGCCGATATGTTTCTGAGAGAAAGACAAAGGGCTGGTTATTACCCATAAAGCCCTGAATGTCTTAGGTCCAGGGTACTTAAGAGAACACCTCCTTTGTCATGAACCTGTCGCCTGTTAAGATCGTCTGGGGAGGTCCGGTTATGGTTGCCTAGTGGCAAGTGGTTATGTAACCTGCTGGCGACTTGGGGCCAGGCCTTTTTTGTGGCTGCCTCAGGGCTATGAAACGCACTCCCTGTCAAAGTAAGAGCTAAATGGGGCACCTGGCTAAACCCTGGGCCTGACCGAGCAAAATCATTTTTATCAAAACGCTAATCAGATCTCTTTAAATACCCGGCATTATTTGAAAAGTATATATCCTTGCTCAGGCACGATGGAGGCCAGGCACATTCAAGTTCTAGGGCAGGCCTACAGGGAGACTCGGTATGCCTCTAGCTTTTGCTGCCTGCCTGGGAGAGCAAGAACAAAGGCAGGGGTCAAGCACCTGGCAAGGCACAATATGTGGCTGAATAACTGTGTTTGGCTCAGCTGGTCACAAGTTGTACAGGCCGATGATGTCTGTCCCAGTACAATACTCAGCATGTGAATAACTGCTTCAAAGGGCAGAACAGAAGCAAACACTGCGTCTTTCAGAGATGCTTGCAAAGCTTCTGGCATATGCTTTTGGCATTTGCTCCAATGGTACTTTGCTGTTTCTAGATTCCTCCCCTCAGTCAGGGGTGTGTGTGTGTCTGTGTGCGCACACACACACACACACACACAGCACATACACACACTCTACATTTTAAAAATCTCTTTGGACAGGAATGGGTTATCCATAAATTATTTCCCCTTAAAACACACCCTAACTACCCCTTCGTATACACTACTATGGTTATTAAAGACAAATATAGCAATGTATTCATGGGTGTTGGCGGGGGGAGGTGAAGCAGTTGTCCCCTGATTGAGTCAGTCCCATTGAATTTAATGGGGTTTACTCCCAGGTAAGTGGGTATAGGATTGCAGCCTTTGCCTACCCATCCCCCTGAAATAGTTCTGCTTCCCATCCCCATTGGGTGTGTTTTGTCCAGATTTGTTCAGTGCTGGAATGTAGATTCCAGTTTCAACTAGCTTGGCCACTGAGAGTCTAGGGACAGAGGATAATAAATTTTCAGTTATTCATTTCCAGAAAATTTTATAGTACTCGAGCGCTCAAAAAAATAATCCATGTCAATTATGATAGAAAATGAACTACACTGTAGCACTGCACTGCAGGTTAGTTAAAACAGAACTGCAAACTTACCCACACTTCCTTGGAAGAAACTTAACTTCTCTATTTAACAGTGTGGGACTTCTTAACTATGAACACACATACAGAGGATCAGGTTATGTGACAGCAGGGCTTGATTTGACAAGCCTGTTTTACCACCATATACAAGCGAGAAGAGAATGCTGGGGAAAGTTGAAGGAAAGAGAAGAAGAAGACAACCAGCAGCAGCAAAGTGGATGGACTCAATTACGACAGCAATGAATGCACCACTGAGAGACCTTAAAGGCCAAGTGGAAGACAGATCATCCTGGAGAGAATCTATCTATTTGGTCCCTAAGAGTGAACATCAACTTGACAGCACTTAATCTATCACACGCCTGCTGGCAGGCTGAAACCCAACAGGACAATCACTCTGTTTTATCAGCCACAATGAAACTAAACCAGACCACTCTGTGGCTGCATTGACTTACTACTGTTCATCTGTGGCTAAATGCTGCGGCAGGGCGGGGAGGCTGCACAGACCCAGCCCAGTCGAACTTGGGCCACAGCCTGGAAGAAGCCGAGAATTCATAGATGGGGAGTGAACAATGAGAACTGCAACGGGGCCGAGTCACGTAGTAGTGGGAGGACGAAGATGGAGCACATACCTTCTGCACCCTGGAGTGCTAGTTTCACAGCAGGAGCTGAGCCTCTAAGAGCATTGCGGGAGGGATAGTTCGTGCCAGGGCTGCTGGGGAAAAGCTGCAGTTGTCGAAGTTCTCCCCGCTACGCAAATGTTCCCTTTTACCCTTCCGAAAGGAATGCGGCGCGTGCTGGGGAAGAGGCTTCCTCCTTTTCGCCTCAGGAACCCGCCTGGCGCGACCCACACCGCGTGGCAGTTACAGAGCCTCCCTCCTTCCAGCCCCAAATGCCCCACGGGCAGCAGGACTCCTGTCCCCTGTCCCACTTTTCCTTGCAAAAAACAGGGCGAAGCAGCAGACACCGGGCGCGCGCGGCAGGTTCGCTCAGAGGCCATGCCGGGGGCGCCCCAACTTGGGCGGCGGGACAGCCTCACTCGCCCCCAGCACGTCTGGAGTTCGGAGAGGCTCAGCCTCCGAAAAGCGTGGAGAGGGGGGGAGAGGAGAGAAGAGAAGAAGCTGCCACGTCCACACGAGGAGAGGGGCAAAGCAAGGGCAGAGATGAGAACTAGGGGAGATGCGAGAGGGCGAAGTGGGAGCTCTGCGCGCGCGCGCACACATACCTCCCCCCCCCTCCTAGTTTGGTCCTTACCAGGCTTCTTGCCTCGCCATTCCGCCCACAGCAAAGTTAAGTCGCCGTCGGCTCGCCACCAGCGTCTGAGCAGATAGCCCAAGAGGGAAAGGGCGGTGACCCACCCCAGGAGGCACGGCCAGCAGATCTCCATGGCGGACGGCGGGGGAAAGTGTGAGGGAGAAAGGGCCCAACTGCCGGGCTTTATGAGGGAGGAAGAAGGGGACCGCCCCACGGGCTGCAGCAGCAGAGCCCTCCTCGCCGTCTCCTCCGAGCAAGAAGGGAGTGGCCGGCTGGCTCTGCCAACGGAGGAGGCCGGCCACCCCTAGCACCAGGCGAGCGGGACAGGAGCCGCCCCTGGGAGGGGAGAACTTGGTGCTGCCGCTTCCCTACTCAGTCAGCGCCTGTTTTTCCCCCTGCTCTCGAGCCACGCGGGCGGAGCGTGGCCTCGGCTGGCTCTTGCAAGGGCTTCTCTCCTCCTCCTCCTCCTCCTCCTCGTACGCAACGCACCGCAGCAGTTTCCTTCTGCTTCGCAGAGGGAGTCACCCTCCTGTTGATAGTGGCGCTGCCAAATGCCGGGGAAGGAATAACGCAGCCGCAGCGTGAGCGGCGCGGCAGGCAAAACTATTCCGGGCACGGGGCGCGCGAGGTATTGCCAGCCGGCTCATGCCTCTTCGCCCCGCCACCCATGAGAACAGCCCGGCTGGATCCGGCCGAAGGAGGCCCATCTCCTTCCCCGCAGTGGCCCGCCAGACGCACACCAGGAGTCGCAGGAATCGGCTGGGGTAGTTTTCCACTGGGCTGGAGACCAAGAGGGATTGCCAGCCGACTACACAATAAAACTTAAAACAAAACCAACCCCTCGCCCCGCCACACACACACAAAAGCGCCCGGGCTGCGCTTTTGCCTTGGGAGGGCTGTAAGGAGGGAAGGGAGCGAAGTAAGAAGTGGGAGGGAAGTAAGAAGTGGGGTCCCCCAGGGATCTGTACTGGGACTGGTGCTCTTTAATTTATTCATAAATGATCTAGAAGCAGGGGGAAGCAGAAGTGGCCAAATTTGTAGATGATACCAAACTCTTTCCGGTAGTGAAATCCAAAAGGGATTGCGAAGAGCTCCAAAAGGATCTCTCCAGACAGGATGAGTGGACGACAAAGTGGCAAATGCTGGCAAGTGTAAGGTGATGCACATTGGGACAAAAAACCCCAACTTCAAGTATATGCTGATAGGATCTGAGCTGTCGGTGGCTGACCAGGAGAGGGATCTTGGGGGTCGTGGTGGACAGCTCGTTGAAAGTGTCGACTCAATGTGCGGCAGCTGTGAAGAAGGCCAATTCCATGTTAGGGATCATTAGGAAGGGGATTGAAAATAAAACGGCTAATATTATAATGCCCTTATACAAAACTATGGTGCAACCACACCTGGAGTACTGCATACAATTCTGGTCACCACATCTTAAAAAAGACATTGTAGAACTGGAAAAGGTACAGAAGAGGGCAACCAAGATGATCAGGGGCCTAGAGCACCTTCCTTATGAGGCAAGACTACAACACATAGGGCTATTTAGTTTAGAAAAAAGACGACTGCGGGGAGACATGATAGAGGTCTATAAAATCATGCATGGTGTGGAGAAAGTGGAGAGAGAGAAATTCTTCTCCCTCTCACAGAACACTAGAACCAGCGGTCATCCCATGAAATTGATTGCCGGGAAATCTAGGACCAACAAACAGAAGTACTTTTTCACACAACGCATAATCTACTTGTGGAATTCTTTGCCACAAGATGTGGTGACAGCCAACAACCTGGATGGCTTTAAGAAGGGTTTGGATAACTTCATGGAGGAGAGGCCTATCAACGGCTACTAGTCGGAGGGCTGTGGGCCACCTCCAGCCTCAAAGGCAGGATGCCTCTGAGTACCAGTTGCAGGGGAGTAACAGCGGGAGAGAGGGCATGCCCTCGACTCCTGCCTGTGGCTTCCAGCGGCATCTGGCGGGCCACTGTGTGAAACAGGATGCTGAACTAGATAGGCCTTGGGCCTGATCCAGCAGGGCTCTTCTTATGTTCTTATGAGGGCGCTTGAGCTGCAACAAAGTTTTTCCATCATGGTTAGTTGAAGTATTTATTTGCACCTTTCCAGAATGCAGCACACAACAGAGAAAACACCGCCCAGTAATGTAAAATCAGTCGAAACATGCTAGAACAAACCATAACAAAATAGCTAGAAAATGGGCCCGCCCGCCAGTCAGAAAAGTTCCTTTGGGAGAAATGATAAGTGGCCAGTTAGCAACGTTGGTTAGAGTGTGTTAGAACATTGCCAAGGTTGCAGGTACGATCTTGGTATGGGCCATATTGAGCTATTTTGAGAACCAGTGTAATATAGTGTTTAGAGCAGGCTTGCTCAACTTAGCGCGCCCCCCCAGCAGTTTTGGACTACAACTCCCATAGCAGCACTGCTTTAGAGTGTTGGACTAGGACTGGGGAGAGGTGAGTTCGGATCCCTGTGGAGCCATGAAACTCACTGGTTGACTCTGGGCCCGTCACTTCTCTCTCAGCCTAACCTGCCTCACAAGGTTGTTGTAAGGAAAGACATAATCATGTACACCACTCTGGGCTTGTTGGAGGAAGAGTGCCAGGATAGAAATATAATAAAAAACAAATAAATAAATAGAATTTGGAGGTTTTTTAACCCTTCTGGAATTCAAACAGAGCCTCAGCTGCCGATATCAGCAGAAGTCATTCTGCAGTTATGGGTTTGTGGCTGCTCATGATATCCCCTAGGATTGTCTCTATAGGATTCTGGAGGGGAAGGAACACACCCACCTCGGCTACTCCTCTGCTTCGGCACTGAAAGCAGAAAATGTGTATTCAAGTCTACACAATGCCCACATGGGACATTTTCCATTGTGTGACCATGGGCAAGTCTCTGTCTCATTGCAACCTTGGTTCTTTGCTTGCAGAAGAGAGAAATGAAGTATTAGCCTACCTAGCAGATCTGGCGTGAGACCTGAGCACAATCACATAAGGCCACGAATGAGGTTGCAGAACTGCTCTGTAAATGCTAAGCAGCAGAAGCAAAGGCCGGCTGTCGTGGTGGCTCAAGTGGTGGGTGAAGCCAGTAGCGAGCATGAATCATCCCCTTTGCTAAACAGGATCCACCTCAGTTTGTATTGGGACGGGTGACTGCATGTGAGTGCTGTAAGACATTAACCTGAGGAGGTGGGGCCACAGTGTACTGCATGCTTGCATGCAGAAGGTCCCAGGTTTACTCTCTAGTAGCACCTCCAAGCAGAGTGGCAAAAGACTCTGCCTGAAACCTTGGAGAGTCTTTGCCCATCAATATCTTAATAATCATATCAATATTATCTTTGACAATACTGAGCTACACAGTTAGAGCAGGCCGTTCGTGGAAGAGCCATTCCAGCTCTGAATAATACACAATCAGTCCTGTTGCCAGTGTACTCATTAACTTGTAGCAATTGCTTTCTGTCACTAGGCTGCATGTAACCTTGGATAAGCAGATTATAGAATAGAATCAAAGTATTTAGTTTAGAGCTGGAAGGAGCCTAAAAGGTCCCAAATCCCTGCTCTGTGCAGTAAATTGCTACAGCTCCTGCTAACAAAGCAAAGAGGCACCTTTTAAAGTGGTGGTACTCTTATTTAGCAGAGGGAGGAGCAGCTGGCCCTATCCAGCCCCAGCACAACATCCCTCATAAGAACAGCCCTGCTGGATCAGGCCCAAGGAGGCCCATCTAGTCCAGCATCCTGTTTCACACAGTGACCCACCAGATGCCCCTGGGGAGCCCACAGGCAACAGGTATGTGTGTGTTCTCTCTCCTGTGGTTGCTCCCCTGCAACTGGGATTGAGAGGCATCGTGCCTCTGAGGCTGGAGGTGGCCTATAGCTCTCAGACTAGTAACCATTGATAGACCTGTCCTCCAAGAATTTATCTAAATTCCTCTTAAAGCCAACCAGGTCACCACATCCTGTGACAGATTATGCATTGATTTATGCATTGTGTTGAAAAAGTACTTACTTTTGCTGGTCCTAAATTTCCCCGCAAACTATTGTATGGGATGACCCCCTGGCTGGTTCTAGTGGTGGAGACCTCTGGTTCTAGCCAGAGAGAAACTTCTCTATCCCCACTTTCTCCCCACCATGCATTATTTTATAGACCTCTATCATGTCTCCCCTTAGTCATCTTTTCCCCCTAAATTAAAAGGCCCCAGTTGTTGTAGCTTTATCTTGTAAGGAACGTGCTGTAGGTTGATCCTCCAATAAAAGAGAAGCTACCACTGCATGAGATGGACTATTTCACAGTTGAAGAATTAGGCAATTGTTCTCAATGTCTAGCCTAAATCTGTTTCCTTGAGATTTTGGTTCTAATCCTGCCCACATGAGTAACAGAGAACAAGCCCACTCCTTCATGTTTATCTCCTCCTCCTCTGATTATTGTTGTTCTTGTTTACACAGTCAGACAGGTGGTATTGACTGGTTTGTTTTATCAAGACATCGAGTCCTTCCCAAGGACCTGGGATGGCTGGATTTTATTGTCAATGTTGTTGCTGTTATTATTGCTGTTGTTATTATTATAACTATCATTGCAGAACATAGGCTGTTCCCAGTAAAATTGCTTTTTGTAATTGGCTGATGGTGATTTCTGTGGCCCCTATGGTGTTGAGGTGCTCTTCAAGGTCTTTTGGAATTGCACCTAGGGTGCCAGTTACCACTGGGATTATTTTGGTCTTCTTCTGCCACAGCCTTTCAATTTCAATTTGTAGATCTTTGTATTTTGTTATTTTTTCCTATTTCTTTTTCTTCTATTCTGCTATCCCCTGGTATTGCTATGTCAATTATTTTAACTTTTCTTTCTTTCTTCTCAACTACAGTTATATCTGGTGGCAGATGTTTGTCTTTTTGTATTCGATGTCCCATAATATTTTTGCATCTTCATTTTCTACAACTTTTTCAATTTTATGGTCCCACCAATTTGGGCTACAGGTAGCTTGTATTTTTTGCAGATGTTCCAGTGTATCATCCCTGCTACCTTATCATGCCTTTGTTTGTAGTCAATCTGTGCAATCTTTTTACAACAGCTGATTAGGTGGTCCACTGTTTAATCTGCTTCTTTACAAAGGTGGCACTTGCTGTTGGTTGTGGATTTTTCAACTTTGGCTCTGTTTGCAATTGTTCTTAATGCTTGTTCTTGTGCAATGAGTATTAAACGCTCCATTTCTTTCTTCAAGTTGCCATTCTTAAGACATTGCCAGGTCTTGGTAATGTTTGATTTTGCAGTTATATTGTGCAAATATTGACCATGCACTGCAGTGGCTTATTTATCCATTTTTCTGCTCGGTTCTTGACTTGTTCTTTCTTGTAGGCCTGCTTTATTTCATTGGTGTTGAATAGTTTCGCATTATTGACCATTTTAACTGCATCTTCTTCACTGTCCTTTATATATTCTTCAAGGTCTCTTTTCTCCTCCTCTACTGTTTGATGGACTTGCAGCATTCCTCTTCCACCTGAGCTGCGAGGGAGGTATAGCCTATCTACATCACTGCGGGGGTCTAGAGCATGATTGATGGTCATGATTTTCCTGGTCTTACGATCTAGCGTCTTATGGCTTGTATGGTGTTCCCACCATTGAGTTTAGACTTTAGGATTTTTCTAACTCTCCTGATGTATTCACTTCCCATTTTTCTTTTAACTTCAGTGTGTGCAATGTTATCAGCCTGGAGAATGCCCAAGTATTTGTAATGTTCTTTCTCTTCCAGGTTCTTGATGTTGCTTCCATTGGCCAATTCTATTCCTTCTGTTTTTCTTATTTTTCCTCTGTTAATTTTATTTTTCCTCTGTTCATTATTAATTCAGCCTACTTGTTTAGTGCAAACTGCATTGCTATATTGCTTCTGAATATATGAACAGTGTTTAGCATTGATTCGATTTCTGATTGGGACTTTCCATACAACTTCAAATTGTCCATGTAGAGCAGATGGTTTATTTTACTGGATGTTTTAGATGTTTGGTATCCGAGGCCTGTTTTGTTTAGTATTTGTGAAAGTGTAGTCGTGGCGATTACAAACAACAGAGGGGATAGTGAGTCTCCTTGGAAAATACCTCTTCTAATGCTAACCTGTCCAAGGTTAGCATTAGAAGAGGTATTTTCCAAGGGGACTCACTATCCCCTCTGTTGTTTGTAATCCCCATGATTACATAATTTGTTGTTGTTGTTGTTGTTTATACAGTCAGACTATTGACTGGTTTGTTTTATCCAGACATCGAGTCCTTCCCAAGGACCTGGGATGGCTGAATTTTATTATCAATGTTGTTGCTGTTATTGTTGTTGTTATATTTTATTTACATTTACATTCTGCTCTTCCTCCAAGGAGCCCAGAGTGGTGTACACGGTTATGTTTATTCTCACAACACCCCTGTGCGGTAGGCCTGGCTGAGAGATATGTGACTGGCCCAGAGTGTGACAGCCTTCTGTCTTTAGTCTTCTCTTCTGTAGCCTAACCATACCCAGCTCCTTCAACCTTTCCTCATGGACTTGGTGATGACCAGTGTTCCCTGTAACAGAAAATCCCAAATGTTGTTGACTATCTCTCCCAGAATCCCTAGCTGCAGTGCTTTGGCTGAGGATGCTGGGAGTTGTAGTCAACGACATCTGGGATTTTCTGTTAGAGGGAACACTGGTGATGCCTCCTAGGTCTATCTCTTCTTTGCTGCCAACGAAGTGTTGAGCATTCTGAACCAATTTGATGGAAGCCAGGATGGACTGAATTTGGACGAACAAACTGAAATTAAATCCAGGCAAGGCAGAAGTACTTCTGGTCAGTAGGAAGACCAATCTGGAAGTGAGGGGTCTGTCTGCTCTAGATAGGGCCGCCGAGAGCGGGTTCGGGCCGCAGTGAAAAATTATTTCCAGGGCCCCGCCACAAGGTCCTGCTGCCGCCTTGCTCTATTTCTCCATATTGACTTCATCAGGAAATTTATTTTATTGTTAAATTTCTATACCACTTTTCATTAAAACAATCTCATGGCACAACTGCCCTAAATGCCTCCTTGGAGGCAGTGGATGAGGGATAACAAACTGAAGTTGAATCCAAATAAGATGGAGGAGGTACTGATTGTGGGGGGCAAGATCCATGAGACGGTTTAGATCTGGATGGGTTACACTCCTGCTGATCAGGTACGTAGCTTGGGAGTGCTCCTGGATCCCAAGCTCTCCCTGGTTTCTCAGGTTGAGGCAATGACCAGGAGCGCTTTTTATTACCTTCGGCTGATATGACAGCTATGTCCATTTGTAGAGGTGAATGACCTTAAACAGTGGTACATATGCTGGTAACCTCCAGACTTGATGACTACTGTAATGCACTCTATGTAGGGCTGCCTTTGTACATAGTCTGGAAACTACAACTTAATGTGGCAGCCAGGTTGGTCTCTGGGACAACCCAAAGGGACCATATAACACCAATTTTTAAAGAATTGCACTGGCTACCACTATGTTTCTGAGATAAATACAAAGTGCTGGTTATTACCTATAAAGCCCTGAATGGCTTAGGTCCAGGGTACTTGAGATTGCTTCCTTTGTCATGAACACTGCCACCTATAAAGATCATCTGGGGAGGTCCAGTTATGGTTGCCACCAGCTCATCTGGTGGTGACTCGGGCCTGGGCCTTCTCTGTGGTTGCCCCAGGACTTTGGAATAGCTGCCCCAGGGCTTTGGAATACACTCCCTGTCAAAATAAGAGCTTCTCCATTTCTGGTTGCTTTTTAAAAGAGCCTTGACACACCTGTTTTTTAAAGCTTTTAATTAAAACTAATTTAAATTGTTTTACTCTCTGAAATGGCTTTGTTTTATTCTGTGAATTGTTTTTTAATTGTTTTCTATGAAAGTTTTGTTTTTTATTTTAGTTTTATAATATATCAGACAGTATATAGATATGATAGATAGATAGAGTTTCAACGTTTCATTTAGTTTCGACAGCAGCAGCTGGACAGCTGTTAGGAGCCAGTTAAAGGGAGCATGTCATGCCCTTGTGGTACCAACTGGCTCCCAGTTCATTTCTAGGTTCAGTTCAGCTGTTGGTCATTGCCTTTAAGGCCCTAAATCAGGGATTCTCAACATGTGGGTCCCCAGATGTAATTGGACTTCAACTCCCATAATTCCCAACCAAAGGCCACTGAGGCTGGGGATTATGGGAGTTGAAGTCCAATTACATCTGGGGACCCACATGTTGAGAAACCCTGCCCTAAATGGTTTTGGACCAGGGGAGGACCATCTCCTCCTATATGAGCATGCCTGGTCACCAGGATCTTCAGGAGGGTTGCTGCTCTGAATCCCACCACCATCAGAAGTGCAATTGGGGTGCAATTTATTGCCCTTAAAGAGGCAATAGTTCGCCCTCACTTGAAGAAACCCTCCCTGGACCCTGAGGTCCTTGACAACTATAGGCCGATCTCCAACCTCCCTTTTGTAGCGAAGGTGTTAGAGAGGGTTGTATGTGCCCCGCTTCAGAGGGTCTTAGAGGAAACTGGTTATCTTAATTCTTATCAGTCGAGTTTCAGGCCTCGGCATAGCACAGAGACAGCATTGCTCGCTCTGGTAGATGACCTTCTTCGGGACCTTGATGAGGGTAGTGTCCCTCTCTTGGTCCTTTTAGATCTCTCAGTGGCTTTTGACACTATCGATCATGCTATCCTCCTTGACCGCCTGCATGGGTTGGGTATCGGGGGCACTGTCTTACAGTGGTTCCATTCTTACCTTAGCGGGTGTGTCCAGTCGGTATGCATTGAGGACAGGTGCTCTGACCCGTGGCCACTCCTTTATGGAGTTCCCCAGGGTTCAGTTCTTCTGTCCTCTTTAACATCTATATGGAGCCGCTGGGTCAGGTCATTTCCCAGTTTGGGGTGAGATTTCACCAATACGCTGATGATACTCAGCTGTATATTGCCATCCCAGACCATTCTGGAGATGCTGTTTCTGTGCTTACTTGATGCCTGGAAGCTGTTAAGGTCTGGATGAATCAAAATAAGCTCAGATTGAATCCCACCAAGACTGAACTACTCTTCCCCTCGTACTGTTGCCCTTGTACCGGCCAACAGCTGGATGTTAACCTTGTTTTAGATGGGGTAGCGCTGCCCCCAAAGGAGCTTGTACGTGATTTGGGGGTCCTTTTGGACTTGCACCTCCTGCTTAAACAGCAGATGGAGGCTGCAGCCAGAAGTGCCTTTGCCCAGCCCCATCTGATTCATCAATTACGCCCTTACCTTGATCGGCAAGCATTAATGACAGTGACCCATGCCCTTGTTATCTCCTGCCTAGATTATTGTAACGCCCTCTATCTAGGGTTACCTTTGAGAACGATCGGAAAGCTACAACGGGTCCAGAATGCAGCGGCTCATTTACTTATGGGTGCCAGAAAATATGACAGGATAACACCTCTCCTGCAGTCATTGCACTGGTTGCCTATTCGCTACCGAGTTCAATTTAAGGTCCTGGTTTTGACCTTCAAAGCCTTGCGGGTTTGGCACCTGTTTACCTACAGACCCGCCTCTCCCATCCAGTTACATCCCATCTGGTTAGATCTGGTCAGATGGCCCTTTTGTTGGTCCCTGATTTCCGAGAGGTTCGGGGTGCTAGGACCCATGAAAGGGCCCTCTCGGTTGCTGCCCCACTTCTCTGTAATTCCCTTCCCCTGCAGATTTGTTTAGCTCCTTCCTTGTTGATTTTTAAATCTCTATTGAAGATTTTTCTTTTTCGCCAGGCTTTTACCCTGTAGTTTACCTATTTTTTCCCCTGTTAGTTACTTTAGTTTTATTTAGAATGTAATTTTAATGCTGTCATGTTTTAATTGTTTTTGTACAGTGCCCAGAGTCTTCGGAGTGGGCGGTATATCAAATGTTTCAAATAAATAAATAAATAAGAACCAAGACAGGGCCTTTTCAGTGCTGGTACCCAGGCTGTGGAACTCAATTCCTCAGGATGCCCAACAGATGCCCAGATTAGCCATTTTTCACTGGCTTGTAAATATACTACCTTTTAGATAAGGGAGGCGTGTCGCTGAGAGTGGACGGAGTGCCGCTGGGCAGCGTCATGTGTGGTGGAGTTCCAGTACATCGACCTTTTGCACCAACATAGGACAGGAAGCCACAGTCCAGACGGAACATGGTGAAACAGACTGGTTCTAAATCGGCAAAGGAGTAAGACAAGGCTGAAACACAAAAGCCTTTTGCGTGTGTGCACATCGCACGCGCACATCACGTCTCTGTGACGCACGCGTGCACGTGACACGGAGACGTGATGTGCGTGCATGACATGCGCACGCACAAAAGCCTTTTGCCGACGACTGGGGGAAGGGGCGGCAGGGAGGTATCCTGCCACCCCAAAAGCTTTACTACACGAAGGCGCCGGCGGGGGAAACGTGGCGGCGGGGGGGATAAGTACACCCTCCCCCGCCCTTAAAGAGCTGGACCGGTTCATAGGCCTTCAAAATGGCCTCCGGACCGGTCTGGGCTCATCCCTACCCCTGATATTACTCTTCAGGTATTTCCTGTGAGTGTCAGATTCCCTTCCTTTCCTCTTAGAGAGTGGATGGAAATATCTCTTTCTCTCTACCTATTCATTATGTAGTTCTATAGATTAGGATTAGGTCTTTCCTATCCGAAGTGTACTTCACTAATAAATACTTAGTATTTAGCTACTTCTCTAAGTAGCCAAATACTTAGTATTTAGCTACTTCTCTAAGTAGCCGCAACAACAAAATTCTGTAATTCTACTAAATTACAACTAAATTCTGTAATTCTACTCTGTAACTGGAGCAGGTAGCTTCTTTAGTGCTCTGCTAATTAATATGGGGGTAAAAAATTACAACCCCCAACAGTTTACCCCTCCTCTGCCCTCCTCTGCCCTGGCTACGCCACTGACTCCAGCGTCTGTGGTACTACCAAATATTCTTAATATTATCACCATTAATTATATGGGGATGGGGCCAACGCTCAGTGGTAGAGCATCTGCTTTGCATGTAAAAGGTCCCAAGTTCTGTCCCAGGCAGCATCTCCAAGGAGGCTGGGAAAGACTCCTGCCTGAAACCCTTGTACAGCTGCTGCCAGTCAGTATAGACAATCCTGAGCTAGATGGACCAATGATCGGACTTGGTATAAGGCAGCTTCCTATGTTCCTATTTTAAACATTCTCAGTGGTTCCTAATGTTTCTGCTTTTGCAAGTTTACAGACTGGAGCCCTTTCAACACTGGCAGTTCTTAAGCAGGATTTTTCTCCCCAAGCTTTTCCCTTGAAAAGCAAACATGGTCAACAAGTTAAATATTAAATCCAGCACTATGTCCTTGCTAGGATATGTAGAGGTCAGTCTTCTGTTCAGGTGAGCTCTGCTTTGGGACCACCGCCTAAAGATTTCTATATCAGGCTGTATAGAAATAAGACAGGCAGACAGATTACTTCAGATGCCACTGGCCATGTTGTCTAAAGAGCCCCCTCAAACTGCTGGGCAGAGGGGACTGAGAATAGAGGCAAAGAGCAGTATTTGCATCCAATAGGGACATCTGTCTTGGCTTACAGTAGGTTTGCTGTAGGAGTTCTCAGCCTTTGGGCCCCAGAAGTTGTTGAACTACAACTCCCATCAGCCCCAGCTACAAAGGCCATCTCATGGAAGTTCCCCACACCTGACCTGTAGTTCGCATCTCCTCTGGAATGGAAGGTGTGCATTCTCATATCAGCCAAATTTACCCCGAAGTCCCTGCGAGCTATCAGGGAGTACTTGACAGACTGTCTTGACTTGATAGACAGATAGACAGGAGATATGGTGCTGGGTGTTATCAGTATGCTGATGATACACAAATCTACTTCTCCTTATCATCTTCAGGAAATGGCACTCATTCTCTAAATGCCTACCTACAGGCAGTAATGGGCTGGATGAGGGATAACAAATTGAAGCTGAATCCAAGCAAGACGGAGGTGCTCATTGTGGGGGCTCAGAATCTGAGGGGTGAGTTAGATCGTCCTGTGCTGGATGGGGTTACACTCCCCCAGAAGGAGCAGATGCGCAGCTTGGGAGTACTCCTGGACCCAGGTCTCACCCTGGTATCTCAGGCGGAGGCCATGGCCAGGAGTGCTTTCTATCAGTTTCGGCTGATTCGACAGCTGCTCCCATTCCTTGAAGAAGATGAACTCAAAACAGTGGTGCATCAGCTGGTAACTTCCTGGCTCAACTACTGCAATGCACTCTACGTGGGGCTGCCTTTGTATGTAGTCTGGAAATTTCAGTTAGTTCAGAATGCGGCAGCCAGATTGGTCACTGGGGCAACCCAGAGAGACCATATTATGCCTGTTTTGAAACAGTTGCATTGGCTGCCGATATGTTTCCGGGCAAAATACAAAGTGCTGGTTATTACCTTTAAAGCCCTGAACGGCTTAGGTCCGAGTTATCGAAGAGAGCGCCTTCTTCTACATGATCCCCACCGCACGTTAAGGTCATCTGAGGAGGTCCGTCTCCAGTTGCCACTGGTTCGTCTGGTGGTGACTCAGATACGGGCTTTCTCTGTAGAAGGGGCTGTGGAATGCACTCCCGACAGGAATCCGTAATTTGAGATCATTACTGTCCTTCAGGAGAGCCCTTAAAACCTGTGTGGCTGGCTTTACAGGGTTTTAAATGATTAACTGTTTTAAATTGTTTTAAATTGTTGCCCTAATTTCCAGGGTTTTTAGCTGTTTAATTGGTTTTATTGTGTTTTAATACTTTGATTTTAATTGTTAATTTGTTTTAATTGTTTTTATCATGCTGTAAACTGCCCTGAGCCATTTTGGAAGGGTAGTATACAAATATAATACATATATATACATACATACATACATTTGGGTTTTTCATTGCAAGTCATTATAGCCTGATTTATATCCGTTTAAAAAATCCACTTTTTGTGTCTTTTGGGGGGCGCAATTCAAACTTGCAGTAATCCTGCAGTAAATCCTGCTGTCTGGGAAAGCTCATTGTTCCATTCCATTTGGGTTTATTCAGTTTTGTTATTTGCTGTCCTAGACAAATTTTAATTCCCCCCCCCCCCATCTCATGTCTCAGCATATGGCTAAGCTGAAGCTCATGACACTAAGTACCCACTGAAATGATCAAGAGTTGATTAGAATACTGTTTTCTCATTTTCATTTTCAATTGATCTACCTATATAATTCTCTAAGACATACCTGTTGCTAATCCCATGTGTGGCAGCTCTCGTGAGAGTTCGTGAGCGAGCTGCTGGGAGCGGGAGAGGAAAGCGGCAGCAGACAGATAAAACAGCGGCAGGGGAAAGAAAACAGTGGCGGGGGGTGAGGGGAGAAAACAGCAGCGGTGGCCGGGGTGGTGGGAGAAAACGACAGCAGTGACCGGGGGGGGGGGAAGCAAACTGGTGTGGGTGGGAGAAAACTGTGGCAAGGGAAGAAGGCGGTGGCAGGAGAAAAAGCAATCGCGTTGGCCAGGGGGTGGGGCTGAGAACATGGGGGGAAGGAGTGGGGAGGACTAGAGGCACAGATGCTCTGTGCCTGGGCCAGCTAGTATATATAAAAGGCGAAGAATGTAAGTGACAAGCCCCGCCCACACAGAGCTTTACCAATTGGAGGTAACAAAGCAGAAGCACCGTGGTCATTGGGCAGTGGGGATTCCATATGCAGATAGGGAGGACGAGCCTGTGATGGTTAAAGTCAGTTGGAATGCAGCTGTTACTGGTCAGATGATGTGCTTGATTGCAGAGGAGAGAAGAATCTATCTATCTATCTATCTATCTATCTATCTAAAAGGATAGTGGGCAGGCGTCTGTGAAGAGAGGGGTTGTGAGGGAGGAAAGAACCCCCTCAGGAGAAGGAGGCTGCCACTGTGTGAATTAGAGGAGGAAACAAGATGAACAAGAGCTGGAAGAGGGAGGGAGGGAGCTGTGGTGGTGGTGGGAGTTCCCCTTTAAGGAGATGTTTACGGGTGTGTGTGTGGGGGGGGGTGGCGGTTACCGGGAGGGTGGGGTGGCGAGGAGGGGAGAGTTCCCCTTGTGATCCTCCGGGATGGGAGGCGGTGTGATCTGTCCAGCTCTGTTCCTTTCTCCCAAGTGACAGTGAAGGAGGACTGCTCAGCAGAGAGGCTCCCCTCCTTGCCCCCCCTCCTGCTGCCGCTGCATAGCGGGTTTGTGTTTTTTTTGGTAAAGGCTTGCTGGAGCCAGGGGCATTGGCAGGGCGGTGTGGAGTGGCTGCAGGAGCCCCCCCTGACCTTTGCAAGCCCCGCTGGACCCAGGAGGCCATGGGGGGTCAGAGCCCCAAATCCCGGGGGTAAGAGTGCCCCTAATTATATGGCTGCTCAGAGATCTCTGATGTGTGGAAGGAAAGAGATTTCAGACAGCACTTTCCTCCGTACTCAAGCAGTCTTTCATAGCTGTTTGGGAATTGCCCCGTCATGATCAGTGCACAGTGCAAAACCTGTCTAGAACCATCAATACAAGCCCAGACTCCTTTTACTACACATAGCTGAAGAGGTGCCAATCGGGCCCAGTGCTTTGGTATGTTACTAATAGTAATGGCTAAAGTTGCATCTCAGCTATGTGGCAATTCAGAACATGCACAGTCGTTGGCACAATAGAATTCAAAATCCACTTTCTTCTGCTTGTGCTTGTTGCAATTAGACTGAAGCAAAGGACAGCAGGTTTGTTTGTTTGTTTGGCAGAGAAAAGGGGACCTTGAGGTAACTGGGTTGGATGCATGGTACTTCTAGCACACCTGCATGTCCCTGGATGCACAAAACTAAGGAACTCGGCATGTACAGCATCTGCTGGTGGTGGTGGTGGGACTGGTCTTGTGATAGGTAAAGGTAAAGTGTGCCATCGAGTCGACTTCGACTCCTGGCGCCCACAGAGCCCTGTGGTTTTCTTTGGTAGAATCCAGGAGGGGTTTATCATTGCCTCCTCCTGCGCAGTGTGATATGATGCCTTTCAGCATCTTCCTCTATTGCTGCTGCCCGATATAGGAGTTTCCCATAGTCTGGTAGTGAGCATGAATTGTCCACTCTGCTAAGCAGGGTCTGCCCTAGTATGCATTTTGAATGGGAGACTACATGTGAGTGCTGTAAGATATTTCCTTTAGGGGATGGGGCCACTCTGGGAAGAGCACCCGTTTGCTTGCATGCAGAAAGTTCCAAGTTCCCTCCCTGGCAGCATCTCCGAGATGGGGCTGAGAGAAACTCCTGCCTGCAACTAGATGGACCAAGGGTCTGACTCGGTAGAAGGCAGCTTCCTAGGTTCTAATGCCTTTCCCCCCCTCATTGTAAGGCCTGGGGGCCAGTGGAGGCCCCCATCAACTCTAAGTGTGTGGACCACTGACTAAATGTTTGTTGGGCCTGTGTGAAGCTTCAGCCAAAGCTGAATATTATTTATTTATTTATTTATTTACGCAGTCAGACACGTGTTATTGCCTGGTTTGTTTTATCCAGACATCGAGTCCTTCACAAGGACCTGGGATGGCTGAATTTTATTATCAATGTTGTTGATGTTATTAAAGATATTGTCACAGAATATAGGCTGTTCCCAGTAAAGTTGCTTTTTGTAACTGGCTGATGGTGATTTCTGTGGCCCCTATGGTGTTGAGGTGCTCTTCAAGGTCTTTTGGAACTGCACCCAGGGCGCCAATTACCACTGGGATTATTTGGGTCTTTTTCTGCCATAGCCTTTCAATTTCAATTTGTAGATCTTTGTATTTTGTGAATTTTTCTATTTCTTTTTCTTCTATTCTGCTATCCCCTGGCCACAGAGACACCTTCTTCTTCTTCTTCTTCTTCTTCTTCTTCATCATCATCATTCAATTTCTATACCGCCCTTCAAAATATGGCTCAGGATGGTTTACACAGAGAAATAATACATTATTATTGAATGCTCTGCAGAGTCCCGCTGGCACCATGCCGAGACAACTGTTCCCATTGCACAGTGCTGCACTTTGCCAAGCACAGGAAACTGAGCCCTCCTGAGGCCCTGTACCATCTTGGGATACGTGCAGAGCGTGTTGGGAAGTGTCACCCTTCCCAGTGCTTTCCTCCTAGAGCTCTTAAGAGAGGGCTCCCTCTCTCCAAAAAGGCCCTCTCCGCACTGAGAAAAACACAGTACTGTGCAGAGGTCAGCTCTCACATTGAAGGTTTGTTGTTTTTTTGCCAAAGCGGCCTCCGCTTGAAAGATAGTGAAGATCACTGTTCTAGTGGGTGGAATTCAGTCTTTAGCAATGTCTAATAGTAGGTGGGGGCTTGGGCAGTAACCCTTGGTCTGGGAATTGGTTGTGACAAGTGTGTCCTGACTCCCTACTTCCATCGGCAGAATGTTGGAGCGTAGGGACTAGGGATGGGCCCGGACCGGTCCGGAGGCCATTAAAAAAGCCTCCGGACCGGTCCGGAGCTGGGTGGCTCGGTCCAGGGGTGGGGGTACCTTTAAGAGCGGCGGGAGGGTTTACTTACCCCTCCCGCCGCTTTCCCGCTTGGCGCCATAATCTTCAAAGTAATTGGGGCGGCAGGACACCTCCCTGCCGCCCCTTCCCCGACGTTGCTTGCAAAAAACCCCAGCAGTCCTTTGCGCACGCATGTCACAGAGACGAGCATGCGCAAAGGACTGCTGGGGTTTTTTGCAAGCAACGTCGGGGAAGGGGCAGCAGGGAGGTGTCCTGCCGCCCCAATTACTTTGAAGATTACGGCGCCGAGCGGGAAAGCGGCGGGAGGGGTAAGTAAACCCTCCCGCTGCTCTTAAAGGTACCCCCCCACCCCAGTGCCAGACCGCAGTTGGCGGTTCCGTGCACACCCCTAGTAGGGACTTGGTTCATCTGCTTTGGTAATGTGGAATAACATGCGCTGCATTCACTTTGCTACCTGCTCTTCATTATTTATTTATTCGTGTATGTATTTACTTATTTTCACACTCATATCCCTCTCTTCCTCCGAGGAGCTCACAACAACCCTGTGAGGTAGGTTAGGCTGAGAGTTAAGTGACTGGCCCACAGTCACTCAGTGAGTTTCATGGCTGAACAGGGATTTGAACTTGGGTCTTCCCGGTCCTAGTCCAATACTCTAACCACTATGCTATGCTGGCCCATTCATGTGTGGCATGCTTGTAGTCAAAACTGTATGCCACTCTTCCCAAATTGCTTGGCCACGCATTTTACATTCGTAGCCATGTCTCTGTTTTCATAGGTGAAACACTGGAAGGTATGTAGCCAGAATTAGGGGTGAGTCCGAACTGGTCCGGCAGCCATTCTAAAGAATGGCCGAACTGCCGGACCGGTTCAGCCCTTGCTGGTTTGGGTCCGGGTGGGGGGTATTGCTTTAAGGGCGGGAGGGCTTGCTTACTCCTCCCGCCTCTTTGCCCCCTCCAGCGCCCGTATTTAACAGACTAACGGGGCGCTGGAAACCAGCCGCCCCCGCCGCCGCCCCCCCCCGCCGCGAGCTGATTTGCCCACCAAAACTACCAATACCCCTGCCGCCGCCGCCACCCGCCAGCCCTCCCTCCCTCCCTCCCTCCCAGCTGCCCGCCCGAGGACTCACCCGATGCTTTAGAAAAAATGAGAGGAGCTACCGGACGGAGCTCCTCTCGCTACGAAGGCCTGCTGCATACTGAAGGCACTTTGCGCGCGCACACATGCATGCGCCGCAAAGGACGCCGATCGCCGGAGGCCCAGTCTACCCGCCGGGAAAAGGCCGGGTAGACCGGGCCTCCGATCGCCGGGCGCTGGAGGGGGCAAAGAGGCGGGAGGGGTAAGCAAGCCCTCCCCGCCCTTAAAGAAAGGCCCCCCTTCGGTGCCGGTCCGGACTGCTCCGGACCGTGCACATCCCTAGCCAGAATGACCACTTTATCTACTGCTACTGCTGTGGTGAATCGTCACTGTACTTCCTATTACATTTTAAGTTCGCTGTATATAATAATTGTCAGTGATTACACCTCTTCCATTTCATAGCCCTTGGATCCCACATCAGTCTATACCAGGGTTTCTTAACCTTGGGCCCCCAGATGTTTTTGGACTACAACTCCCATCATCCTCAGCCACAAAGGCCATGTCTGAGGATGATAGGAGTTGTAGTCCAACAGCATCTGGGGGCCCGAGGTTAAGAAACCCTGGTCTATACATCTCTACAAACTGAGGATGGTACTTTGTGCATCTTAAGAAGTTTCTGTGGCTGTTTACACGAGCAACCCTACCTGGGCTTGCACAGCCCTATCCTGGTAGGGCTGCTCATGAGGAGTGCTGGGATTGAGCCCAATCCCAGCGCCGCTCTGCCAGGTAGTCCAGGGTTTTTTTTACTCGGGCTGTTACAGAGGCAGAAGGGCACAAGTGCACCCTTCTACTCTGGTACCCGGCCGTATGTCTGCTTGGAAATCCCCCAGTGCACCAGGCTACTCATGTGGCGCTTTGTGGGATTTCTGGAGACCGGGCTGCATTTCCCCAGCCTCCAGCCTCTGGCAGCACGGCTCGTGTGGGTGCACAAGTGGCGCTGCCAAGAAGATAATGAGGATTGTCCGGGGGGGGGGAAGGGAGGTGTGATCCTGCCTTCACCTCCCCCCCCCCGTCCTCCCTGCCCCACTCACAGATCGTGTGAATGGCCTTTGTTAGTGTATAAGGGGCTACAAAACTCTTGGTTATTTTTACGTACCCCCAATCTCCACTCTCAAACTGAAACCACAGTTTTGCAGGTTTGATGCACAGTTGGGTCTGAATGCACATATGCACTCTGTGTGTGTGTGTGCATATGCATGCATGAGCGCGTGTGATGGTGCGGAGTTAGGAAATCTGATTGGATGTATCCAATTAATGGTTTGGGCCTGGGGTACCTAAGAGACCGCCTGCTCTCAAGGGTTGTTGCCCGCTTGATGAGGTCATCTGAGAGGGCTCCGCTCCAGGTGCCGACAATGAGGGAGGCTCGGTTGTCATACACACAGGACAGGGCCTTCTCTGTTGCTGCCCCAGACTCTGCAATGTTTTCCCGGTGGCTATTTGCTCCTGGGTCTCCATCACAGCTCTTAAAAAGCATGTTAAATCGTGGCTTTTTACCCAGACTTTTATTTGATTGTCTCTGCTGCTGCTCTTTGTACTCTGTATTGCTTTTATTTTAAATTTTTAATCAGATTTGTTTTATATTTTTAGCTTAATATTTTAATTGTGTCTTTTTTGCCATCTTGTTTTTAAATTTTGCGGTAAACCGCCTTGGGATTGTTTTAATGAAAGGCGGTATATAAATTTAAAAATGAATGAATGAATGAATGAATGAAATATCCAGGGCCAGCTCGAGTGCCTGTGCGACCGGAGGGGAGCATCTGCACTGCCTGGGGCATCCCATGCCCCTCCCCCAGTTGGGGTCGTGACCACTCCTGGCCAGCAGTTGGTTGATCTGGCTTCTTATCGAGCCGCTCTTGTGCCTGATGGCAATGCACTGGCATTAGGGGACATGGTCAGCATCAGGGTGCAGGCACCACTCCATTGCCATTTGCCAGTTGGCTAGCCTGCACCAGTCAACTGGGAACTGGCGATGGATGGGCAGCAGCACAGGGTGCTGAGCAGGCAGGCAAGGCAGTGACCCCAGGCAGTGGAGTGCGAGGCAGGATGTCCACAACTTGCCATCCCAGGGCGCAGGTGCCACCTGACGCCATCGGCTCACCTTGCCTCGTTGGCGAGCCACATCTGGATTTGTCTTTGCTTCAACTCTAGGAATGTGTTGTCTAGGATATCTCTAACTGGAAACCCCAATCAGGAGACTAGCAGTCACCAGCAGGAAGTGGCCCATGTTTGAAACGGCATGAACTTCTGCTTGTCGTCCATTTCCCCCACTAGAGGAGGGGAATAATGCTGCCAATTTACTGCAGTGAAAATTCTTGGCATTTATTCATCCCTCTCTTCCTCTAAGGCACTCAGGGTGGCATGCATGGCTTCTTCCCACATTTAATCTTCTCAACAGCCCTGTGAAGTGGGTTAGTCTGAGAGGTAATAGGCAGCCTGTCACTCAGTGAGCTTCATGGTCAGATGGTCAATGGCTACTAGTCGGAGGGCTACCTCCAGCCTCTGAGGCAGGATGCCTCTGAGTACCACTTGCAGGGGAGTAACAGCAGGAGAGAGGGCATCAGGGCTGGACTGGGGGCACTGGGGGGGGCAGTGGAATGTGTGTGGGGAGGGCGCCGGGTTTTGAGCAGAATGAGTACTTAAGGGTGGGAGTATTCACTGCTGCCAAGTGCGGCGGGACTCGGGCGCACCGCGAATGGGGAGCACTGGGAATATGCCCTGTTGGCCTGTGGGCCAGTCCGAGCCTGGAGGGCATGCCCTCAACTCCTGCTGTAGGCTTCCAGTGGCATCTGGTGGGCCACTGTGTGAAACAGGATGCTGGACTAGATGGGCCTTCTTGGGCCCGATCCAGCAGGGCTGTTCTTAACCCAGATCTCTACAATCCATGTTCAACTCTCTAACCATTTCGCCACTCTGGCTCTTGCATTTCCTATACTGTTTAGTGGGTACCGCCTGCAGAGTGCCAATGACACATTTCCAAGGCTTTAAAGGAACAGGGAGTCAGGCTGAAAAACTGCAAGATCGGGACCCCTTGGTCAGTGTTATCCGTTTTGGGAAGGGCATGTTTGTCTGGGTAACTTGTGCACCCTCTGCTGGCTTTTCTGCAGCGGGACACAAGACTTTGCTAATCCCGCAGAGAGATTGTTTTGGCAGCAGAGTGCTGGATAGAGGTGAGGGGGACAAATATACTTGACATCTGTATTTGATATGTGATATTTGATTCTCTATTTTGCATTTGATCTCAGTTCTGATCACTGCCCTTCAGTAACATTTAATAGTTAACTCTGTGTGATCGCTGACATGTAATATCAGCTTTTTTTTTAAGCCAACCTTAACCACCAAAACATTTTGCTGAAAGCTTTGTCTGTTTCTCACATAGAAATGCAGCTGCAAGTGATTTGTACGATAAAGGATGCAACATCAAAGCTTCTTATAACTGGGTATACTGCCAGTGACATGGGGGTGGTGTGGGGGGACGTAACCTACATTTTGACTGAGAAGCATAGAAGGAAGGCACACATGTTTTATTGTGAGCTACCCAGAGATGCAGGTTTTAGGGCTTTAGGTAGGATATAAATATGTCAAATAAAAATAAATGTCAGCTATCAAATACAACAACAAATATCGCACTAGCTGCTGATACTGGCTGTCGATACTGGGCAAAATACAAAGTGCTGGTTATTACCTTTAAAGCTCTGAATGGCTTAGGTCCGGGTTACCTTAGAGAGCACGGCCTTCTGCATGATCCCCATGCATGTTGAGGTCATCTGGAGAGGTCCGTCTCCAGCTGCCACTGGTGTGTCTGGTGGTGACTCAGGACCGGGCTTTCTCTGTAGCTACTCCTAGGTGGTGGAATGCACTCCCCACAGAAATTCGTGGTTTAAATACATTATCGGCCTTTAGGAGAACTTTAAAGACTTATTTGTTTGGTCTGGCCTTCCAGGGTTTTTACTGTTTTAATTGTTCAGATTCTAGGGTTTTACGATTGATTTTTGAATGATTATATTTTGTTTTTAGTTTGTAAACCGCCCAGAACCATTGGATTGGGAGGTGTAGAAATGTAATGAGTAAATAAATAAATATAAATGGAGCCCCTGGTGGCGCAGTGGTAAAACTGCCGCCCTGTAACCAGAAGGTTACAAGTTCGATCCTGACCAGGGGCTCAAGGTTGACTCAGCCTTCCATCCTTCTGAGGTCGGTAAAATGAGTACCCAGAATGTTGGGGGCAATATGCTAAATCATTGTAAACCGCTTAGAGAGCTCCGGCTATAGAGCGGTATATAAATGTAAGTGCTATTGCTATATGCCACTTTTCAGCAAAAGTTTCCCAAGCAGTTTACCTAGAGAAATAATAAATAAATAAGATAGATTCCTGCCCCCAAAGGGCTCACAATCTAAAAAGAAACAGAAGATAGATACCAGCTGGGAGTACTGTGCTGGGAATAGATAGGGCCACTCACTCTCCTCCCCCTGCTAAATACAGAGAACCACCACATTAAAGAGGTGCCTCTTTGCCCAGTTAGCAGGGGTTAATAGAATCAAACATTAACTCTATTCAGACATTGAGACTATTCACAGGAGTGTGCAAAACCGGGCTAAGGGAACCCAAAACCCAGCCCGGTTTTGCACACCCGTATGGACCACCAGGTTCGGGATTGATCCCGGTGGCCACACGGCGGCAAACCCACCTATCAAGCCTCCTTGCTAAATGAGGTTAAGGAAACGAGTGTTCTCTTAGCCTCTTTTTTCTGATCATGTGTCTGCTGATGCCGCTTGCAGCCACAGCGGGCACACTCAAGGGGGTACCAGTAATGCACCGCATACGGACACAGTCCATTATAGAGGCTCCGTAGGGGTGCACAGTGGCGCTTCCCTGCACCCAATCCCTGGAGCTGCCGGGCAAGCCGCAGGAGAACCGCTGCTCGTCTGGGCGGGCAATTCACCTGCCCAAGGACCAAAGGAAGTTCATTTGTGGGGAAAGTAAGTAAAAACCCTCCTTCCCCGCAGATAGCCTGCTAGCTCTTCTCACCGGTCATGAGAAGAGCTTCACTATGCTCAACACTCAAACAGTGACTATATTGTGTAGGGTTAGGGTCCTCAGTGTCATCACCAACCACCTGCTTGAGTGGGTGAGAGAACATAGGAAGCTGCCATATACTGAGTCAGACCATTGGTCTATCTAGCTCAGTATTGTCTTCACAGACTGGCAGCAGCTTCTCCAAGGTTGCAGCAGGCAGGAATCTCTCTCAGCCCTACCTTGGAGATGCTGCCAGAGAGGGAACTTGGAACCTGTAGATGCTCTTCCCAGAGCAGCTCCATCCCCTCCGGGGTGGAAGATCTTGCAGTGCTCACACTTCTAGTCTCCCATTCATATGCAACCAGGGCAGACCCTGCTTAGCTAAGGGGACAAATTATGCTCTCCTCCCTTGTGGCTACACAAAGACGTGGCAATACCAGCAAGGAGAAGATGCAGCTGGCTCTGGATGGCAGTGCGCCCTTCTGGGCCTCAGCATCTGCTCCAAGATTCTAACCCCCAATTCTGGCCCTAGTAATGCCAATTATACACTTCCCTGCACCATTGCATGCCCCTTCTCTGTTGAACCTTGACTTAGGCTCCACACAAACGTTGATCATGTAACAGCTTTAACAAGCAGGGTTATGTACAGCCCTTTGGCAGGACTCTAATGAAGGCCTGCAAGAGAGTTTTCTCTAGGAAAAGGGAAGGGGGTCCTAAAGCTGGGCTGTACTTAAGGGGTCAGTACATGGTTAATTCAGTGTTCCTGAATAAAGCACACTTTCTTTTTGGAGAAAAGAATGACATTTCTCTGCAGTGATGCTGAAGTTATCATTTGCTCCCCAGGAGGGCCGCCCCCCGCAAGGATAGCTCTCTCCCAGCTTTTAGCTCAGGGGTTCTCAACTTTGAGTTGCCAGATGTGGTTGGACTACAACCCCCATCATCCCCAGCCACAATGGCCTTTGCTGAAGTCTGCTGTGGCTGGGAATATTGGGAGTTGCAGTTCAACATCTGGCAACTCAAAGTTGGGAACCCCTGCTTTAGCTGGATTAGTAAAAAGTTGCCTTTTCAGGCACATATTTGAGTCTAGTGAGTTGCAGGAGAGTGTTTTTAAGATGGGTTCTGCTGTTGTTGATTTAAGGACATGCAATTTTATTTTAACGTGTTTAGTGTAATAATCTTATTATATTCTATAGATTGTTTTCTAAATTGTAAGTAGTCATAAGATCTTGAATGGGCTAATTTGGTGGGATGAACAAAAAATTAAATCAAAAAAGACTTGTCTCATTGCAAAAAAAAAAAGGTTACTCAGAAAACAGGGCATAATTTTAGCTGACACTGGAACAGACTTTGTTTGAACAAAAACATTACACTTTGCTCATTTGTTTAGATAAAAAAAAACCATTTGGTCAGCATTTTGTCATCATCTGCTGGCTGTCTCCATGCTTGTGCTGAAAATGAACCCGTATGGCATGTGAAGAAGAGTCACCTTGTCCCTCTTTAGATACCTTGCAGGCCAAGGCTGCAACTTGTGGGGTGGGAGTGAGTGTGGTCTTTCCCCCATGGTTTATTCTTCTAACATGCAGCTGATCACATTTTGAGCAGTGTCAAAAACATTTATGCAGTGTACTGTGGAGTCAGTTTCTATATAGCTGAGCATATGGGGTAGAATATGAGCAAGGTGATTTCTTTTTTAAAAAAATAAGGTGAGAAAAGGAAGATGAAGGGATGTGCGTGAACTGTATATCGAGACGTGATTTTGAACACATCCCCTGCTCCTTTAAAACAGAGGAGAGCAGGTGCATGCCTGTCGCGCAGGGGCAGGTGGGGGAGAACATCGCCAGCACGTGAAGAGAGCTCCTGTATTCTGCCAAAGAAAACCACAGGGCTCTGTGCGCACCAGGAGTCAAAATCAACTTGACGGCACACTTTACCTTACTTAACATAGATATATATTAACTTCCATGTCCAACTACAGTGGCCATTATGGCGGGAGATGATGGGAGTTGTAGTCCAGCAACATCTGGGAACCCACACCCCTGTTTTTGAGATATTTTAAAGCCATGTGAAAAAACCTCTCCAAACTGGGTGAGGGGGCAACAAAATGACAAATGTGGTTCAGTGTTGGCGGGTGTAAAGTGATGCACATTGGGATGAAGATCCCCAACTTCACATATACACTGAGCTGTCGGTGACTGACCAGGAGAGGGATCTTGCGGTTGTGGTCGACAGTTGAAAGTGTCAACTCAATGTGTGGCAGCTGTGAAAAAGGCCAATTCCATGCTAGGGATCATTAGGAAGGGGATTGAAAATAAAACTGCTAATATTATAATTCTAATATTTAATTTTAATGTGTTTTTATCTATAATTTTTAGCTTTCTATGAATTTTAAATGTGTTATATAGTATGTTTTAATTCTGTAAACTGCCTAGAGATTTTTATACTAGGTGGTATATAAATTCAGTAAATAATAATAATAATAATAATAATAATAATAATGCCCTTATACAAAACTATGGTGCAGCCACACCTGGAGTACTGCGCACAATTCTGGTCACCATATCTTAAGAAGTACATTGTAGAACTGGAAAAGGTGCAGAAGAGGGCAACCAAGATGATCAGGGGCCTAAAGCACCTTTCTTATTAGGCAAGGCTACAACACCTAGGGCTCTTTAGTTTAGAAAAAAGGCAGCTGCGGGGAGACATGATAGAGTTGTATAAAATCATCCATGGTGTGGAGATAAGTGGACAGAGAGAAATTCTTCTCCCTCTCCCATAGCACTAGAACCAGGAGTCATCCCATGAAATTAATTGCCAGGAAATTTAGGACCATAAACTTGTGGAATTATCTGCCACAAGGTGTGGTAACAGCCAACAACCTGGATGGTTTTAAGAGGGGTTTGGATAACTTCATGGTGGAGAGGTCTATCAATGGCTACTAGTCGGAGGACTATAGGCCACCGGCACTTCCAGCTTCAAAGGCAGGATGCCTCTGAGTACCAGTTGCAAGGGAGTAACAGCAGGAGGGAGGGCATGCCATCAACTCCTGCCTGTAGGCTCCCAGCGGCATCTGGTGGGCCACTGTGTGAAACAGGATGATAGACTAGATGGGCTTCCTTGGGCCTGATCCAGCAGGGCTGTTCTTATACTGTATTCTTAAGTGACCCCTCCCCAGAAGAAGATGAAAAACCTCCAGGATCTTGGTCAATCTACCCTGGAGGAAAATTCCTTCCCCTCTCCAAAAGTGCTATTCTGAGCAAGAATAATACCGCGGCTCAAGTCTCGAGGCTTCCTTCCTTCTCACACACCTGTGCTGTTACCTCTGGATAAAATAAAGTAAATCTACTGCTTGGCTTTATAAGAAGGATGGATTGGTTTTATAGATCACTAGTAGTTTTAAGCCTGTTTAAATAACGGGCGCTAGGGCCTTTTAAAATTTTATTTTGTTGTCCTTTATTCCTGGAGATGTTGTTTCCTTCCGGCCTCTCGCCCACCCGCCCTCCCAGCTTCCCAAAATCTCCTTCCCCGCTCCCCCCCCAATGATTAAGGGCCAAAATGGCCCATGAGAAGGCCGCCGCCGCTGCCCCCGCCTATCGCCCACCCAGCTGCCCGAGCCCACCTTACCCACTCTAGCCCGCGACAGTCGGGCGAAGAAAAAACATAATTTGCACAGAGGAAGTGAGGAGCTCACAAACAGAGCTCCTCTCTGTGCTAATCTGCTGCCCATACTGTTGCAATGGACGTTGCAACAGTATGGGCAGCAGATTAGCACAGAGAGGAACTCTGTTCGTGAGCTCCTCACTTCCTCTGTGCAAATTATGTTTTTTCTTTGCCCGACTGTCACGGGCTGGAGCGGGTAAGGTGGGCTTGGGCAGCTGGGTGGGCGATAGGCGGGGGCGGGGGCGGCCTTCTCATGGGCCATTTTGGCCCTTAATCATTGGGGGGGAGCGGGGAAGGAGATTTTGGGAAGCTGGGAGGGCGGGTGAGGGCTTGGGCTCCGTCTCTTTTGGCCGAGACGGCGGCTCTGCCACCGCCTCGGCCAGTTTCCCCCGCCGCCGCTTCTCCGGCGCTAGTGAGTGCTCCGGGCCCACCCCCACTCCCTCTTGCCCTCCCCCCCTGCCCAGAAAACTTGCACTCCACCCACCACTCACCCGGCAACTTTATTTAGTGGTCGAAAGTGGGCCGCCTCCATGGCCACGCTGCTGGTCCGATCCAGGCCGCCCCCGCCCCCGCCTCACATTCCCGGCCGGTCTCTCCAGCCGGTCAAGGGCCCCAAAGTGTCCTCGCCGCTGGGCTTTGGCGGCTCCGCCACCACCTCGGCCGGCTTCCCTCGCCGCCTCTTTCCCCCGCCCGGCTTCCTCTGGCCCCCCGCGCTGCATCCTCTGGCTGAGACAGCGGCTCTGCCGCCGTCTCGGCCAGCTTACCCCGCCGCCTCTTTCCTTGCTTCCCGGCTTCTTCTGGGCGGCCGTTTATGGCCGCCCAAGATGTCCGCCGGGTGCTGGCGGTCGTGCCTCCCTGGCCTGTTCTGGGCATGCGCTCTGCGCATGCCCAGAACCATCAAGGGAGGCACGAACACACACTTGGTGTCCATCCACGGACGGACACCAAGCGTTTTATTAGAGAGGATACACTGTTTTTTAAGAGATGGTATTTCCTTTCCATTACTTTTCTGTTGAATAGTAACCATTTATAGTGATAACATCTTTAAAGAATAGACAACAATTTTTAACTTTAAGAATTCCCTTTCTCTGTGTGTGTGTGTGTGCGTGTGCACATGCACAATAGAGCAAAATAGTCATATTTAAGGTATCTAATCATAATCATATTTGAGGTATTTAACCATCATAAGTGTTCCAGTGATAGGTTTAATCATTGAAAGAGATCAGGTAGCCACTTTCATTAGCAATAAAGGACATACTGCTTAAGGGTCTATTTCCATGTTGGTGATCACGGGTCAAGAAATGTTAGCTCTGTTCACCAGCAAGACAAAAATTTTTCTCGTTGAGCTATGTTGGTATATTACTTGTCAACATTTTTTCACTCATGAGGTATCATTTTTCACTCATCACAGACAAGTAGACTAGCAACAATTTTTATGTTCCTCACCTCACACCAGATTTATTGTTATGTGTTTGTTGCTTTCTTAAGCTTGTGGAAAACCATGGATTGCTTTATGCTTTTCAAGCCAAACCATTTCCTGCAAATAAAGATTGCCCTCCATCCAGTTCTCTGCATAAGTCTGTTCCTGTGCAAGACAAAGATGTATTTTTACTTGCCTTGGAGAAGCATCTCTTTTTCTTTTGAGAGAACAGATAGATTGCAGTGCCTTGTAAACTGGAAAATTACCGGTTCGTTCAAATCCACCAGCTGGGCCAGTCGGGCTGATGAACAAACTTGAGCCGGTCTAGAGCCATTAGTGATCAAACTGCTTGAACTGGCCATGGACTAGTTTGCAGTGGACCAGTTCGCGATCGAACCAGTTCTGCACATCCCTACCTTGCTCATCCTAGTGAATGACCTGTGCTGGGAACTAGATCGAGGGAGTGCATCCCTGTTGGTTCTGCTGGACCTCTCAGCAGTATTCAATATCATTCGACCATGGTAACTTTGTGAACTGCCTCTCAGGTACAGGGATTGGGAGTGGTGCATTAGAGTGGTTCCAATCTTTTCTTGGGGGGAGGTTCCAGAAGGTGGTGCGGGGGACTTCTGCTCAACTCCTTGGCCCCTGAGGTCCTGCAAAGCTCAGTATTGTCCCCCATGCTGCTTAATATCTACATGAAACCGCTCTGAGAGGTCATCAGGAGGTTCAGACTGAACTGTCTTCAATATGCAGATTACACTCAGATCTACCTTTCTCTGACATCAGATCCCAGGGAAGCAGTGGATGTACTGAACTGGGGTCTGGAGGCGGTGATGGGCTGGATGTGGGCTAGCAAACTGAGGTTAAATCCAGACAAGATGGAAGTGCTGCTGGTCAGTAGAAAAGCCAGTCAGTAGGTGATTCAACCAGCGCTGGGTGGAGTTGTATTCTCCTCGGAAGATCAAGTGCACAGCTTGAGGGTGTTGCTGGATCTGGCTCTGGTTTTGGATGCTCAGGTAGAGGAGGTGGCCAAGTGTGCCTTTGAATAGCTTCGGCTAGTGCTCCAGCTTTGTCACTTTCTCAAGAAGGCAGATCTGGCCATGGTTACACATGCCTTAGTCATGCCATGGCTGGATTACTGCAATGCACTATGTGGAGCTGCCCTTGAAGACTATTCAGAAATTTCAGTTGGTGCTGAATGCAGCTGCAAGGGTTCTCTCTGGAACTTCTCGCTCAGTGCATATGCCACCTATTCTGAAAGAGCTGCGCTGGCTGCCAATTTGTTTCCAGATTCAATTCAAGGTGCTGGTTATTACCTTTAAAGCCCTTAATGATTTGGGCCCTGGATACCTGAAAGACTGCCTGCTCCCAAGGGTGTCTACCCTCCCAAGGTGGTCAGAGGGACCTTTGCACTGTCTGCTGACTGAGAGAGGCTAAATTGTTGTGCATACAGGACAAGGCCTTCTCTGTTGTTGCCCTCAGGCTCTGGAATGCTTTCCCAGTGAAAGTCTGCTCTTTGACATCTGTGGCTGCTTTTAAAAAACAACTAAAGACCTTTTTATTTGTTCAGGCTTTTACCCTTTAGAGGCTGCCAGGTCTCTCAGCTTTCCTGCTTGCTTGCTTAAGTGCCGTCAAGTCAGTGTCGACTCTTAGTGACCACAAAGATAGATTCTCTCCAGAATGATCTGTCTTCCACTTGGCCTTTCAGGTCTCTCAGTGGTGCATTCATTGCTGTCGTAATCGAGTCCATTCACCTTGCTGCTGGTCGTCGTCTTCTCTTTCCTTCAACCTTTCCCAGCATTATGGACTTCTCAAGGGAGTTGGATCTTCGCATAATATTTCCGAAGTATGATAGTTTGAGCCTGGTCATTTGTGCCTCAAGTGAAAATTCTGGATTGATTTGTTCTATGATCCATTTGTTTGTTTTCCTGGCTGTCCGTGGTATCCTCAAAAGTCTACTCCAGCACCAAAGTTCCAAAGCGTCAATGCTTTTTCTATCTTGCTTCTTCAAGGTCTAGCTTTCGCATCCATAGAGTGTTAAGGGTAAAAACCATTGTCCGAACGATTCTAATCTTTGTGGGTTTAGACACGTCACGGCATCTAAATATCCTTTCCAAGGCCTTCAATGCAACCCTACCAAGTGCTAGTCTGCGGCGTCTTTCTTGACTGCTGGATCCTTTACTGTTGACAGTCGATCCTAAAAGGCAGACGCTATCTACCAATTCAATGTCTACATTGTCAATTCTGAGGCTGGTTGCTGTACCTGTTGTAGTTTAGTTTAGTTTAGTTAGTTAAAATTAGTTTAGTCTTCTTTACATTTAGTCGTAGTCCCATTTTTTCACTGTGCTCCACATAAGCTCCTTTCCTGCTTATGTTTATCTTTTTATGTATGTTGGGTTTTTATGGTGTTTTATGGTTTTTACTGTTTAACTGATTTTAAGGTTTTAAATGTGATTTTATGAAGTTTTATTGTATTTTAACTTCTGTAAATGGCTTTAGGATGCCTTATGAAAGGCAGCATAAGAACTGAACAATAAATTAAAATAAAATAAAGCATCTCCCGCTTATTCTCTAGGAAAGAAACCAAATGGTTGCTTTCTTTAGCAATAAAATACTTGCTTCTGGAACAGTTATGTTCCTTTCTTTGTATCATTCCTTACTTTGCATCATGGTTTTTGTTGTTATGAGTTTATTTTCTTAAATGTGGCAGAATCTATGATTTCCTTAAGTTTTTTCAGGTGATACCCCAAATGAAGGTTTTCTTCTTGTAGTCTGTCTGTGGTCTCTTATTCAAATTGGTCTGTTTACAGAGTGAAGATACTTCTTCAGGCAATCCTTTCCCCTACCCTCTCTAAAATTAAGTCTTGGCAAAGGTTATTTACACAGAGCCAAACAAAGAAAGGAAGTGAAATCATTTGCTAATGGAAACAAGTTGTCACACCTCCGCTCACGGCCAGCGATTCCTGCTCCCAGGACACGGTCCTTGGAATCAGTCAGGCCTCAGAGAACATCCAGAGCTGGGGCTGTATCCTCTGCCAGGGGCTTGTTAGGCTCACAAGGTCCCCCTTTTGCACGGTGCTGCCCACCAGCACCAACAGGAGTCATAGGGCTCTGTTGCCTCCAAGCCCTCCTCACTGTCTGGTCCCTCCTCATGGGTCGCCTGCTTCTTATAAAGCCCCTCACAACTGGGGCAGACCTCACAAAATCTTGGCCAACATCTCGACTTGAAGTCCTGTGAGACTCCCCCGAGCTCCCACAAGACATTCATGAAGTCTCACGGGGCTTTGCTGTGTCTCACGGCAGTCTTCTCGGTTCCCCGTATGGGCAAGCATGGGAGGCCATGGGAGGAGGGGAGCTCCACGATTGCCATCTGCGGCTGGGGTGAGTGACACAGCCCAAGATTCCCTGTCACTGTGGTCTGCAGTTCTCTCCTCCCGACCCTCCGCCTCCTGTCCCTGGGATCCCCCACACATAGATATAGGGGGCATAATGGAAACCTGGTAGAACGGTGAAAATCAGTGGGACACTTATTTCTGGAAACAAACTCTACAGAAAGGACAGGGAGGGGAGGATTGGGGGGTGGAGGAGCACTTTATGTTAAAAAAGGGATAGAATCCAACAAGCTAGAAAACTTAGGAGGACCGGAGTCCTACACAGAATCATTATGGGTGACAATACGAGGACTGAAAGGAAATGTGTTACTAGGGACCTGTTATTGCCCTCCAGATCAAAAGGCTAAGAAGCAAACCAGAGAGGCGCCAAAGAAAGACAGAGCTGTAAGAATGAGTGACTCCAATTACCCTCAGATAGACTGGGCAAATTCACATGTGGGAATTAACAGAGAGGACACATTTCTAGACATGCTAAATGACTGTACCTTAGAACAGTTGGTCACGGAACCAGCCAGAGAGAAGGTGACCTTGGATTTAATCCTGAGTGGTGCCCAGGATCTGGTGCAAAATGTGAGAGTTGCAGAACCATTAGAACATAAGAACAGCCCTGCTGGATTAGGCCGAAGCCTATCTAGTCCAGCATCCTGTTGATGTGAACATGGTTCGTCCCTGGGTCCGCCTCTTAGTCAATCAAACAGACTCAGTGGGAATCATTTTAGAGGCTTTATTGCTACTGCAGTTTAGCAATAGGTAATCAATAGGCTCACGCTCTCAAACCGATTACAGTTTGGTTACAGGTACATCTTACATTTATACAAACAATCTGAATGATGCTGACACCCTAGACACAGTATACGTGGCAATAAAATGGTGGTCTAAGTATCTAGTACGCATGCAAATAATTCATTGTTCATCTGGTGATTACTCCTTATTTGGTTAAATCCTGTTTTCTTAACTGTCAGCAAAAAACAGTGAGAACCTTGTGAGAACCAGGTTTCATAGATACAATTTAGTGGAGAGAGATAATGACGTTGATCATGAGAGGCAGTGATGTCCCTGAGCTGGGCTGGGGTTACTTTAAGTTAGAATGAGGTATTCTGGGCAAACATGGAGTTTCTTTGGTTTTCTAAACACATCACTGTTACACACAGTGGCCCACCAGATGCCTCTGAGAAGCCCAAAGGCAAGAGGTGAGGGTATGCCCACTCTCTTGCTGTTGCTCCATTGGGGAACAATTGCCATAGTGTGATCCAATTCAGCTTATATGAGAGTGGAGCATTGCCGAAGAAGTCCAACACAGATGTGTGGGACTTCAGAAGAGGAAACTTCTCAAAAATATGGGGACTTATAAACAGGAATCTGAAAGGGGAAGTCAGGAGGGTCAAATCACTCCAGAAGGAATAGAACTTATTTAAAACCACAATAATAGAAGCTTAGTTGGAATGTATACGGGATATGAAATGTAAAATTTATATATAATGCATCATTTTATTTATTTATTTATTTATATTTTATATCCCGCTCTTCCTCCAAGGAGCCCAGAGCGGTGTACTATGTACTTGAGTTTCTCATCACAACCACCCTGTGAAGCAGGTTAGGCTGAGAGAGAAGTGACTGGCCCAGAGTAGTCACCCAGCAAGTAGCATGGCCGAATGGGGATTTGAACTCAGGTCTCCCAGGTCCTAGTCTGGCACTCTAACCACTACACCACGCTGGCTCATCATCATCATCATGCTTAACTGTCGTGCTTGCTTAGCAATCTCTTGAGAGAATAAAATATCCATTTCCGTTAGGATGCAAAACCTATGGCTTTCAATACAGAACCGTTCCTCATGGGCCCTAATCAGGCCATTGCGGACTGCTGGAAGGGAAAAAATGTGTGTGGCAGACACTGTGAGGCAGGAAGATGGGACTGAAGGATCCATGCTCATCAATTCGGATGAGAATAACTCTGGTCACAGCAGGAGGAATTGTCTCAGTAAGCAGATTCCGGTTTGCTGACTACTGGTCACGGCCAAGTGCTGAAATGCCCCCCCCCCACCTCGGGCTGCACAGCTTCAGCTCTCCAGCTGCTTTGGACTACAACTCCCACCATCCCCGCCCACAGTGGCATAGTCAGGGATGATGGGAGTTGTAGTCCAACATCTGCAGGGAGGCCAAAGTTGTGCATCCCTACCCTAACCCCAAATATTGGTTGTTTGTGGCTACTCAATAGGAAGGGAAAGGCATTCTATACCTGATAAATAGCACCCCCCACCCCCGCTCAGGGGCGTAACTATAATAGGGCAAGGGGAGGCAGTTGTCTGGGGGCCCACTTCCTCTCCTCCACGTTGAGGAGAGGAAAGGAGGCACTGCAGAAAACAGTCCTGTGCTTACTTGGGGGATGGGGCCATAGTAGCTCAGTGGCAGAACACCTGTTTTGCATGCACATGGTCCCAAGTTCAATCCCAGGCAGCATCTCCATCCTGCCTGAAACCTTGGAGAGCTGATGCCTGTCAGACTAGACCAGGCCTACTCATCTTAGCCCCCCCCCCAGCAGTTTTTAGACTACAACTCCCATAATCCCCAGCCACAGTGGCCAATAGCCAGGGATTGTGGGAATTGTAGGCCAACATCTGCAGGGGGGCCAAAGTTGAGCAGCCCTAGTGCAGACACTACTGAGCGAAAGGGAGCAATGGTCCAGCTGGGTAGGAGGAGGCTTCCTCTGTTTCAATGATCAAGTATGGAAACTGACAGTCCAATCCTGGAGCAGGAGTGAGTGACAGTGAAAGAGTCTCACACACACACACACTGCTTTTTGTTACCACTGTTCAGCCTCATTTAAGATTTCTTTGCTTCATGAGCTGAGCTTCAGTGAGGAGGGTGCATTTTAAAATCTTGTCTCTGGGCCCACTCTAACCTTGCTACGCCCCTGCCCCCTTTTTTATTTATTCTTGTCTTTTAAGGAGGAGCTAAGCCCTGGCATTGAAAGCACGTTCTGGGGCTAAACTCTAATGCTATCTAGTTGTCACTGGACTACAGTACCGCTCAGGATGATGGGAGTTTGCTTGCTTGCTTGTTTGTACGTACACTGCCCTAAACTTCAGTCTCTGGGAACAACAGCTGGGGAGCCTCAGGTTGACCTTCCCTGCACTAACGAGTCAAATTAAGTGCCCCCCTCTTTCTCTCTTAGGCCTATTTCCCACTGAGGTGGCAAACCCGTGTCTGGGATTATTTATTTATTTATTTAACATATTTTTATACCGCCCAAAACTCACATCTCTGGGCGGTTACAAGAAGATAAAAACAACATTAAAACCTTAGTTGAAAACAAAAAAAAACCAAGAAGTTTAAAACAACAATTTAATTTAATTTAAAAAAAAAACAATATTCTAAAACAACATTAAAAACAATCAAAACATTATCAGTTAAAAGCCTGGGTGAACAGATGCGTCTTTAAAGACTTTTTAAAAATTGTCAGAGATGGGGAGGCTCTTATTTCACTAGGGAGCGCATTCCAAAGCCTCGGGGCAGCAGCGGAGAAGGCCCGTCCCTGAGTAGCCACCAGATGAGCTGGTAGCTGGTGGCAAAAGCAGACGGACCTCTCCTGATGATCTCAATGGGTGGTGGGGTTCATGACGAAGAAGACATTCTCTTAAATACCCAGGGCCCAAGCTGTTTAGGGCTTTATAGGTTATAACTAACACCTTGTATTTTGCCCGGAAACATATCGGCAGCCTGTATAACTCCTTCAATACAAGAGTAATATGGTTTCTCCTAGATGGAGCACTTTAGATTATGGGGATGGCTCACACAACTAATATTCCACACAAACATTTCTTCACTGCAGAAAACTATCATGTCAGGGAGGCAGATAGGTTAAGAACCTTTCTCTCTCACATGCAAATTTGTCTATGTGTGAGGAATCCATCCATTTCCTTTGGGATTTACTGTCCCAGTAAGAACTAGAGAGTGGAAAGATTTTTTTCTCCCTCTCTCACAACACTAGAACCAGGGGTCATCCCATAAAACTGAAGGGCAGGAAATTGGGGACTGACAAAAGGAAGTTCTTTTTCACCCAGTTAATCTATGGAATTCTCCGCCACAACAACACTGACAGCCAACAGCCTGGATGGCTATAACAGGGGCTTGGACAAATTCATGGAGGGTAGGTCTATCAGTGGCTACTAGTATGGTGACTATGGGCCACCTCCAGCCTCAGAAGCAATATGCCTTTAAATACCAGGTGCAGGGGAGCAACAGCAAGAGAGAGGGCATGCCTTCAGCTCTTGCCTGTGGGCTTCCCAAAGCCTTCTGTGGGGATGCCGGACTAGATAGCTGTGAGCCTGATCCAGCAGGGCTGTTTCTATGTTCTTATATAACTAAACACGCTATCATTCTCTCTCCATACCACCACTCACATACACAAAAGTGTCTGCACACACAGACCCACATTCTACCCCTTTTCTCACTTTAGATAGTTTAAGAAAATCCATCCATCCATCCAGTTTATATATTGCCCTACCTAAAGTGGCTCAGGGAAGTTTACATCAAAAGAAGGAAAAACACATAGTAAAACAATTATAAAAAAAAAACATTTAAATCAGGTTAAAATTAAAATTAAAGCTAAAACTATATATCATCAGGCTAAAAAGATGGGTGTTTGCAGCTCTTCTGAGAGCCTTTAAAGGCTCATATACGTGTGTGTGTGTGTGTGCGCGCGTGCACAGGTTTCTGCATGTGCAGATGTGTGTTTGCACATGTGCATGTTTCTGTGTGTGCGCTTGTGTTTGTGTTGCATGCATGTTTTTCCTGTTGGCATGTGTATGAGATTGTGTGCATGTCTGTGTGTTTGTGTATTTCTGTGTGTCATCTTAATTCCATACAGCATATACCCCACAAACCATTGCTGCCTCTCTCCCACACTGCTCTAACTACCCACCTGGTTCTTCCCACCTCTCCATTCCATGACTCCCTTTTCTCCCCTCCCCGAGTTCACATTCCATAGCTAACAGAATAGGCATTGCACTTATTTATTTTTTTGATTTGATTTCTATACCACCCTTCCAAAAATGGCTCAGGGCGGTTTATACAGAGAAATAATAAATAAAGAAGATGGATCCCTGTCCCCAAAGGGCTCACAATCTATAAGGAAACATAAGACCGACACCAGCAACAGTCACTGGAAGTACTGTGCTGGGGGTGGATTGGGCCAGTTACTCTCCCCCTACTAAATAAAGAGAATCACCACGTTAAAAGGTGCCTCTTTGCCAAGTTGGCAGGTGTTGTGACAGAATCCACTAGCTGTCTCCATAAGAACAGCCCTGCTGGATCAGGCCCAAGGCCTATCTATTCCAGCACCCTGTTTCACACAGCGGCCTACCAGAGATGCCTCTGGGAAGCCCATAGGCAAGAGGTGTGGCCATGCCCTCCTTCCTGCTGTTGCTCCCCTGCAACTGGTATTTAGAAGAATCTTGCCTCTTAGGTTGGAGATGGCCTATAGCCCTCAGACTAGTAGCCATTGATAGACTTGTCCTCCATGCATTTATCTAAGCCCTTCTTAAAGCCATTGAGGCTGATGGCTGTCACCACATCTTGTGACAGAGAATTCCATAGGTTAATTATGGGTTGTGTGAAAAAGTACTTCCTTTTGTCAGTCCTAAATTTCTTGGCAATCAGTTTCATGGGATGTCCCCTGGTTCTAGTGTTATGTGAGAGGGAGAAAAATTTATCTCTCTCCTTTCTATCCACATCATGCATAATTTTATAGACTTCTTTCATGTCACCCCTTAGTCGTCTTTTTTCTAAACTAAAAGGCCCCAGATAAGGAAGGGGATCATCTTGGTTGTCCTGTTCTGCACCTTCTCGTTTTATAATGTCCTTTCTGAGGTATGGTGACCAGGACTGTGGTACTCCAAATGTGGCCACACAATAGATCTATATAAGGGCATTATATTCGTTATGAACCCCACCACCCATTGAGATCATCAGGAGAGGTCCGTCTGCATTTGCCACCAGCTCGTCTGGTAGCTACTCAGGGACGGGCCTTCTCCGTTGCTGCCCCGAGGCTTTGGAATATGCTCCCTATTGAAATAAGAGCCTCCCCATCTCTGACATCTTTTAAAGTCTCTAAAGATGCATTTCTTCACACAGACTTTTAACTGATATTGTTTTGATTGTTTTAATGTTGTTATTAGAATATTGTTTTAAAATTTTAAATTGTGTTTTAAATTTCTTGCTTTTAATTTTTTTTGTTTTTGTTTTTAATTAATGTTTTACTTTTAATCTTGTTGTAAACTGCCCAGAGACGTAAGTTTTGGGCAGTGTAAAAATATGATAAATAAATATTAGCATTTTTATTTTCAATAAAATTGAACTGCATCTGCCATTTTGTTGCCCACTCCCCCAGTTTGGAGATATCATTATGAAGCTGCTTGCAACCTCTTCTAGATTTCAGTACCCTAAATAGTTTGGTGTCATCTGCAAATTTGGCCACCTCACTGCTTACCCCAATTTCTAGATCATTCATGAATAAATTAAAATGAATAATCCCCGGGGGACCCCACTTCTTACTTCACTGGCTACTAATATGAAGTATAGGCCACCTCCAGCCTCAGAGGTAGGATGCCTCTTAATACCAGTTGTGGGGGAGTAACAGCGAGAGAGAGGACATGCCCTTAACTTTTGCCTGTGGACTTCCCAGGGGCATCTCTGGTGGGCCACTGTGCAAAACAGAATGCTGGACTAGATGGGCCTTGGTCCTGATCCAGCAGGGCTGTTAGGAACATAGGAAGCTGCCATATACTGAGTCGGAGTGTAGCTCAGTATTGTCTTCACAGACTGACAGTGGCTTCTCCAAGTTTGCAGGCAGGAGTCTCTCTCACCGCCCATTGAGATCATCAGGAGAGGTCCGTCTGGTGGCTACTCAGGGACGGGCCTTCTCCATTGCTGCCCCGAGGCTTTGGAATGTGCTCCCTAGTGAAATAAGAGCCTCCCCATCTCTGACATCTTTTAAAGTCTCTAAAGATGCATTTCTTCTTTATCTTGGAGATGCTGCCAGGGAGGGAACTTGGAAACTTCTGCTCTTCCCAGAGCTGCTCCCTCCCCTAAGGGGAATAGCTTACAGTGCTCACACATCAAGTCTCCCATTCATGTGCAACCAGGGTGGGCCCTGCTTAGCTAAGGGGACAAGCCACATTTGCTACCACAAGACCAGCTCTCCTCTTCTGAGCCTTTTCTCACGAGCAGTGGGGAAAGGCTGCAGGGTTTGTGGGGAGTAAGCGCCGAAGAACTTACCTCCCTGCAGAGGATCATGCCGTTTTCCCTGGGTAGGCAGATGGCCCGCCCAGACGAGCACCGGCAGCTGTGAGGGTTGGGAAGCCAGGACGCACACCCCCTGCGCCCCTGTAATACACCATGTGAGTACTTAGTGTATTATGGGGATCCAGCTGCTTAACAGACGATCAAAATAACAAGGTTAGGGGAGTACTAATTTTGGAGGGAGGCTCCACAAGCAAGTTTGCCATCATGGTACTGCCAGGATCGGGCCCAATCCTGGTGGTTCACATGCATGTGCAAAACCGGGCTGGGCTCCCTTAGCCCGGTTTTGCACGCATGTGTGAATAGCCTCATGCTCCCTCCATTTAGAGAATTGTCCATTTATTTCTACCCTCTGTTTCCTGTCCTTCAGCCAATTACCAATCCACACATGAACCTTTCCCCTTATCCCATGACTGCTAAGCTTACTCAAGAGCCTTTGATGAGGAACATTGTCAAAAGCTTTTTGAAAGTCCAGGTATACTAAGCAAACTGGGTCACCTTGATCCACACATCTGCTGCTGACACTCTCAAAGAACTCCAAAAGGTTAGTGGTAAGATTTATCTTTGCAGAAGCCATGGCCCCACTGCCAATATCGGAGCACTGGCAAATGTGTACGACGGTTACCCATGCCTTAGTCACGTCACAGCTGGATTACTGTAACGGGCTTTACGTGGGGCTGCCCTTGAAGAATATCCGGAAACTGCAGCTAGTGCAAAATGCGGCAGCTAGGGTTTTATCTGGAGCTGCCCGGTGGGAGCACATCACACCCATTTGGAAAGAGCTGCACTGGCTACCAGTTTATTTCCGGGTCCAAGTCAAGGTGCTGGTTTTTACCCTTAAAGCCCTTAACAGTTTGGGCTCGAGATACCTGAGGGACTGCCTGCTCCCAAGGGTTGCTGTCCGCCTGACGAGGTCATCTGAGGGGGCTCTGCTCTGGGTGCCGACAATGAGGGAGGCTCGGTTGTCGTGCACACAGGACAGGGCCTTCTCTGTTGCTGCCCCCGGACTCTGGAATGCTCTCCCGGTAGCTATTTGTTCTTCAGTCTCCACCACAGCTTTTAGAAAGCATGTTAAATCGTGACTTTTTACCCAGGCTTTCAGATGATTGTCTCTGCTGCTGCTCTTTGTACTCTGTATTGCTTTTATACTTGTGTTTTAAATTTTTCATCAGATTTGTTTTATATTCTCTTTATTTAGCAGGGGGAGAGTAACTGGCCCTATCCACCCCCAGCACAGTACTTCCAGTGACTGTTGCTGGTGTCTATCTGATGTTTCTTTTTAGAATGTGAGCCCTTTAGGGACAGGGAGCCATCTTATTTGTTTTATTTCTCTTTGTAAACCGCCCTGAGCCATTTTTGGAAGGGCGGTATAGAAATCGAATTAATAATAATAATAATAATAATAATATTTTTAGCTTAATTATTTTAATTGTGTCTTTTTTACCACCTTGTTTTTAAATTTTGCTGTAAACCGCCTTGGGATTGTTTTAATGAAAGGCGGTATATAAACTTAACAATAAATAAATAAATAAAACATTCTGACTTCATTGTCAAACCAGCCACGTTCTTTATAACTTTGCCAGGACTTGCTAGCCATAGGCTTTAATGGGGCAGGGAAACCTTAATAACTCTTGAACTGCTGCTCAACATTTCACCAAACCACTAAAAGACATCCCGCCCAGACAAGCCTGAACAGAGTACATTAGTCATTTTCACCAGATTTGATAGAAATATGATATGCTTGTCTAAACACTGAACAAAAAAGGACCAACTTGTCAATCATCAGCACTTTTTAACACTGTACTTGTGGCAATTTTCATCAGATTGCTCTGAAATTAAGCACATCTGTAGACCTTGTCTAGTAGCTCACACATGCCAAGTTTCAAGTTATTAGCTCAACAAGTACCATATTTATAAGCAATACACTTGATGCTTAAACAGTAGATTTTATTTATTTTTGCTACTCACCTTAATTAAAGGGTGCCTCCCTTGTCCCCTTAATTAATCAGGGCACTAGACTTAAGAATTATATTAGGGCAGCCTCTGGTTCACAGGCCGTGCAATGAAGAATGTTAACACAAGGCATTTTTTTAAAACCACTCTAATTTTCTGGTTAGCTTATTTAACAAATGAACAAACCATAAAGAAAACAAACAAAAAATACAACTGGGTTCCCATGCAACTGGGTTTGAAAAGGAAAAAAAAATTTATAAAAAAAACCAAGGGTACAAAAGGGGAGGCTGGTATGTAGAAAGCAAAGAGAGGGAAAAGAAGAGGAAAAATATGGAGGGAAAAACCAGAAAACTAGAAGGAACATGATCTTTGAAGTAGCCACACACGGTCTTTTATCCATGTTTTTTGTGCTCAAGCTTCTTTGCTTATAGCCTGCGAGGAAGAGCTGGTCTTGAGCTAGCGAGCATGAATGATCCTCTTTGCTAAGCAGACTCCGCCCTGGATGCATTTTAATGGGAGACTACATTGTGGGAGCACGGTAAGATCTTCCCCTCAGGGGATGGGGCTGCTCTGGGAAGAACATCTGCACGCTTGCATGCAGAAGGTTCCAAGTTCCCCCCCTGGCTGGCAGCATCTCCAAAATAGGGCTGAGAGAGATTCCTGCCTGCAACACTGGAGAAGCCGCTGTCGGTCTGGGCAGATATTGTACTGAGCTAGACGGACGATTCCCCCACCCCAACCCTTTGTATAGGACCAAAAGCATCTTAAGCATGAGGTCGGCAGGCACAAAAGGAGGAAGATCTCCTCGGCGCCCTATGCCTCCGCCTCCCTGATTCAATGAATCCCTCTCTCTTTCCCCCGCCAGCCCTGGAAAAACCGCGCATGCCCAGTTGGAGAACCAGGGCGGATGATGTAATAACCAAACCCAGGCACGGCGGCAAACGCTTCTCTCCTCCCTCTAACATCCGGGCTCTGTCTGGTCTGGAGACTCGGCAATGATGGAAGGAGGGGGAGGAGAGGGACGCGGGGGTGGGGGAGGAAGCCAACCAAGCGTTGCCGCAGCTGCTGCCGCACGGAAAAGGGAACGCGTGCGCGTCTGCGCGAGCGAGGGAAGGAGGAGGGCGGAGGGAAAGAGGAGGAGGTGGGGCGCCGGGCGGGAGGCAAACAGGCGAGGGCGGGGGCGCGCTCGCGCTCATTGGTTAGGAAAGGCCTGCCAAAGTCGGAGCTCGACGACGTGCGTGGGTTAGCGCGCGCGGTGCGACTACGAAGGGAGCGCGCGCGCCCCCACCGTAATATATGGCTGGCGGCCCCGCGCGCGCGCGCGCGGGGTGTGTGTGAAGTAAGTAAGTGAGCGAGCTCGAGCCTGCTCGAACGGTCTCCACCCACGCCGCGTCTTCTCCCTTCCCGCCTCGTGCGCGTGAGAGGGCCGGTCGTAGGGTGGTGCTTCTTGCGCGTGCGCGGCCCCTGCTTTACTTGCTTGCTCGCTCGCCCGCCCGAGGGAATTGAGCGGCGCGGAGGGAAGGAAAGGGGAGGGGGGAAGGAAAAGGGGGAGTGGGCCGCTCGCTCTCTGTGGCGCTGCTGTGAGCAGGAGCCGGAGCGTGAGGGGAGAGCGGGCCAGCGCTGGGGAGGCCGGCTGAAGCGATGAGCGCTCGGTTCCCCTCCAGGACCAGCCAGGAGGAACAGCAGCAGCAGCAGCCGCGGCGGCGGCTGTCGTCGCCTCCCTTCCCCGCGTGAATGAACTGAGGCGAGGCCGTCCTCGCCGGCTCGGCCCGGCCCGGTCTGGCCCAGGCGTCCGCGCCGCGCTTGGGAACGCGCAGCTGCAGCCGCCGCAGCCCTCTTTCTCCCTTCCTGGCCGCCGGGGCAGCAGCAGCGGGGTAAGTGGTTGGCGTGGGGCGGAGAGGCCGCCGCGGAGGCGGGAGGAGGCGCCTGCCTGGAGCGCGGGGTGGGCCGCGGGAGAGGGGAGGCCGCCGCTGCCGCCTGCATCTCGGGCCCTGTCAACAAGCGGGGCGGAGGGAAAGGCAAGGCAAGGCGTCCCTCGGCCCCGCGTGTGGGGGGTGGGCGGCGAGGAGCTTTTGTGACCCCCCAGCGAGGGAGGGGATCCTAAGTCTCCAGCTGGCGTCCTGAACGGGTGGGGGGGAGTGGTTGTTGGAGCCGCGCTCTGAGGACTGGATGTGCCCGTGCTGCTTAGTGGCCCTCTCTTCTCCTTGCGCCCCCGCCTTGCCTTGCCTTACATAATACTTAAAAGGCCGACTTGCAGGTTCCTGGACGTACCGAGCCCCCAAACCCACGGGTCTATGCCCCGAGGAGCTTACAGTCCGAAAACCGCCACAGGGAAAACAGAAGAGGGAGGGGGGCTGTCACGGTGCAAAAGCATGCGCGCAGGAACCGGTAGTGAGTTTCTCCTCGCACATATCTCGGGGAGAACGTGAAGGGGAGGCCTTTAGAGGAGGTGATAGTAGCAGACCATTCCTACTGTCACTCCAACGCTGTTAATAAGTGAAATAATCCCCGTTTTCTTTTCCAAAAGACTGCCCCAATGTGACATTAATTATTATTATTGTTGTTGCTGTTAAATGCATTTACATGATGATTTCCAAAAAAATCTGTCGATAGTTTCCTGACTTACAAGTCTAGAAATACACAAGGGAAGTAATGGAGAAAGGGTAGAGAAATCAAGGCAGGTTAGAAGGAGAAAGAATATGGAATGATTTCATTACAACAGTTTTATAGGTCTAAAAACGTATTTTAAAAAACACATGTACCTGTGGTGAGCCGTCTGGTATATAGAGGGTTATAACTCTTGCAGGTCATTCTTTAAAACATTGAAATAAAAGGCCTTTTGGTTCCATTAAAACCTATTGACAGGTAAGTGTATTTAGCACTGCAATCACAATTGCTCAGGAAAATATTTCCTCAAGTTTTTATGTAAAAGGCCAAAGGATGGGTTTGGCCCCCTGAGTTTCTTGTGTGCATTGTTCATGTCAACCCAATCTGGTGGTGACGTTGTGTGATGTATGTTTTTCCCTGGAGGGTTGGTAGTGGTGGGCGAAAGGGTTCCTTGTCTGCCAAGATTTATTAATAATGGTTATAAGCACACATTCTACTCCTCCAGCAAAGCATTCTCCTATCATTCACAGAGAGCCATTAATAAATGAGTCTATTTTTATAGCACCCCACCCTACTGCCTAATCCATTTCACTAGGTATATACTTCTTAAATGAATATTTTTAAAGCAGTCTGCCTTAATTATTGCCTTTATTCTCACACACACAGACAGACAGAACGAATGCTGTCTATCTTAGAAAAAAGGTATGAGAAAGGACAATAGTCTTGAACCAAAACAGAAAAGGTTATCTAAATATGCTGCCTTTTGTCATGTTTCAGATTAAGTGGGTGTAAGCCTTTGCTTTTAGGAGTGGACTGTACCATGAGCATTGAACTATAACAGGTAGTACTCTTTTAAAAAAATACTAGATTCAGGTATTTTAGTACTCGTAGAGAGCAGCAGTTCTACAGCAATGTATGCTACATGTTACCATATGTAATAAAATCAGGGCAGTGTCAGCTCTGTAATAATCCAGGTTCTGCACCAGAAAGATATGAATTCTGCAACCTGTACACATTTTGCAGCTCAAGCTGTGTTGGACTGGGGACATACTAGTGTTGAATATACATAAGAATGTTTTGCACATGCAGGGTCGGGGGAAGGGTAGACTCTCCAATCCCCACTTTTTCTCTGCTGCCCTGCTTCCCAAAAACATGTCCCTGAAGGGTTTTTGGGTTGGGGGGTGGGGAGACCAGTGTTCTCTCTCTCATTTTTTTTCATCTGTGTGTGGAATGAGTTTTGTTCTGAGTGGCAGTATCAAGGCAATCTGTGTGCACACATGCATTCAGAATGGGGCCTTCCTGATTCAACCTGAGCGGGATCTAAAATTAACTGAGTGGGTATTTAAAAATGTGTGAGCGCACACACATGCACACGCCTTAAAGGGAACACTGCTCTGTACCATGGTTCTGGACTACCAGCTAGAGAACCTTGACCTGGTTTTTGAAGAGATGTCTGAAAGTCTTATTGCAGCACATGTGCATTTATTAAAGCCAGATTTTAGAAAGCAAAATGGGTCCAGTAAGTGGGAGAAGAGAGAAAGGAGGCAGAATTTCACACTGGGGCTGCTGGCTTTCACAAACATTTACTTGGTAATTTCACTGGCGCCATTGCCAAACTAACATCATGCAAAACCAGCACTGGTCATTTCCAAATGACATCCATGACAGCAGGTGTTCTTCCAGGAGGTAATTCAGTTTATTTCCATTTTTGGAACTACCTGAGGTCAGGTGTTCTCAAACTTGACAACCTGATGATGGACTACAACTCTTATCATCCCCAGTCACAATGGCCTTTGATTTTGTGGCTGGGGATGATGGACAACGTAGTACAACATTGGGGGATCAAAGTCAAATGATAAAACACTGAGTGTGCAAGCACGCTTTAGAGGGAACACTGGGGAAGACCTTCAGGGACACATTCTTGGAGGCATCGGAGAGAAGGGTGGATCAAAGAAAATCATCACACTCATTGTGCAAATGACCTTATGTATGTGTGGTGCTAGTTGGCTCACATACTTGTGTATGTTCTGCTTATCTAGTCTTGAGGAGAGGCAAAAAGTTATAAATGGTACAGAAGTCGAGCCCCTGCTCATAGAAATCCTGCTAAGCCCTCTAACCCCCAAATTCCATCAGCCATTGCCCACATACTTCAGTCCCATAAGTGATAGACATTTGTTCAAAAAGGGGAAAAAGGAAATGATGTTGCCTGAGTGCTGGACCTAGTATGTAGTGTGCTGTGTGGTTACAGAATATTCACATTTCTGGTACTGATAGTTTCAAGCACAGAACTTTACGTAATTCTGCACAACAGGATGGGTTTTCAAAACACAGATTTGGCATCTATTTAAAGGATAAAAGGAAGGGTGGAAATATTACTTCAGAAAGGCTCAGGTTTTTGTGGTGGGCAGTTGTATGTGTGCATGCTGTTTAGTTGCAGAGTTATTTCCGTGAATTATTGTACAACTTATAGTTTTAGGGTTATTAATAGGATTTTTAAAAACCTGAATTGCACCTCATGTTTTAGGAAATCACTGTGCAAACCAAGTTTATGATGTTTTGTAAAAGCAGGTATCCAGCTTGTACTGTACATCATATCCTAGATTTCCATAGTGACTTTTGTGATGAGAGTTCTCAATTTATCAAATTTAAACTACAAAGGGCTTCTTCAATATGAGGGGAGCAACCCAAATGTGACCCAGCACATTTTTTCCTGAGTCTGCAGACAGAGTGCTGCAGTGCCTATGCTGCTTAGGCGTTGTCAGACTTCAAGAGTGAAATTAAAATTCTGATCCTCTTGGACCTTGACTATCCAGAGTCCTGAAGAAAGCAGTATTGCTGTCAGGATAGAATTGTTTTCTTTCCCTTTCCCTTTATAAAGCTGTAAATAGCAGAAGAAATGAGCACTTGGAAGCATGACCTGGAAAAAATGGGAAATGTATGAGGATGTGGTGTAGCCAGGTAATCTTGCTCTGGGTTCTGCTTTCTCTCAGGGGTGGAATATTTATACATACAAATGACAGCTAGAGACTAATGCTAAACATAGTAAAATACCTTAACAATCTAAGGGTCTGGAGGCACATGAGGCAGAAGCTTTGTTAAAGCTAAGCATATCTGAATCTAGCCAGTGCTTGGATGGGAGACCGCCTCGAGCTCTGGCATGAAAAAAGACGGAATGTAAATCATACTACTTCCCGCTTACTGGGGCCAGATTTATTTCCTTTGCTGCTGAATCCCATGCAGTAGGTTTGATTTTTTTCACTTTTAAAACTTATGTACTTTTCCGCATACTATTATGAAGCAATTTTCTGGCAAGCAGTTTCAATAATGTCTCTCCCAAACAAGGGCACCTGCAGGACTTTTTCTGGGTGGGGTGGGCAAAGCCAGCAATCCAATTACCACCTCTTTGGGAGTATGCCCCATTGAACTCAGTGGGAACTGGCTCACTCTGGGGTGGGGGGAACTGCCCCCACCCCCATGCCCATGATCCTAAATTATATGTTTAGAATATAACTACCCTTGCAAACTGAGCAAAGAGACATCTTTTCAAAGTGGTGATTCTCTTATATTTAGGAGGGGGAGAGCAACTGACCCTATCCAACCCCAGTACAGCATCCCTCCAGTGGCTGTTGCTGGTGTCTACTTTATGTTTCTTTTTAGATTGTGAGCCCTTTGGGGACAGGGAGCCATCTTCTTATGTATTATTTATTTTTCTATGTAAACTACTTGGAGAATTTTGTTGGAGAGCGGTATATAAATATTCGTAGTAGTAGGATTAGGATACTAAGTGAAAATTACTGTATATTTTATGTATAAGGAGTGTAACTAAGCAAACTAATATGATTGTAAGGTGTAGGATGTCTCATTTTATAGTTGGGGAAGTTGAGAGAGGGTGGCTTTCATGAACACTGCGTAGAGAGTCTGTTCAAGATATCCTAAGTCTAAGATCTAGATCTATGATTACTAGTCTGCAATGGCTCTTAGTATTTACTTTGTGTGTTGTCCTCTCAACCAACCTTTTAATTTTACTAGTCCATCCACCTGCGAGTACCTGCGTATCATGCTTTCTCTCGAGCAGTAGGCCCAGATTGCTAATTGCCTAGATCAAACTTTCTGCAGATGAGTATCTGATTTCAGATCTGCTGCCAACAGCCCTGTAAGCTAGGTCACTATAAAAGTTGGAATACCACAATTTATGTGATGGCAGGTTAAACAAATAACACTGGGGAAATGACTCCTTTATGGGTCACATGTATAGATTTCCTGTTGTCCTTGCTGTGGGACACATCAATCTGCAAGTAAATGTGTATTAGAAATAGGCAGGGGCACAGGGTTGGTCACTCCAGTGTTCTCAGTAGTCAGAACAGTTGAAACTTGATTTCTCCCTTCCATCTTCCCTTGAATAGGGGGCAAGGCAGGGCTAGATTAATTCTAGGGCTGAATTACTGTGAGGAGACAGCAGTGTCAAAATTTGACTCATGTTATAGCCTTTTGAGACTTGAGGGCTGAGCTTATTCATCCTAGTGTCTAGCCTAAATCTGCTTGCTTGTAATTTTGACCCATTGGTTCTTGCGTTGCCCTCAAGGCAACAGAGAGCAAGTTCTCCTCCTGTCTGATAGCCCTTCAGATATGTGAAGACAACTATCATATCTCCCCTTAGCCCTCTCTTAACATACCCAACAACTGTTTCTTGTAGGGCTTAGTTTCCAGACCCTCACCTAATCACAAAATTGATGGTTAAATGTTACAAAACTAAATTCTAAATTGAGGAGGGTCATAGTTCAGTAGTAAGGTGAATGAGTTACACATGAGTCTCAGGTTCAGGCCATGACACCTCCCTTTAAAATGCTTGGGTCTGGGAAAGCCCTCATCTCAAGATCTTGGAGGGCTGCTGCCTGTAGGTAATACTGGGTTATTTACTGATTCGCTATATGTTCATTTGATATTGCCTAAACAATTATATGTTCTCAAAAGAAAATAAATTCAGATTTAAGAAATGAGAAAACATAAATTATAAAGAAAAAAGTCAGATTTTAAATGTAGTTATAATGTGGGGGGTGAGTGGTTTGCTTCTAGATGAGTGTGTGTGTGTGTACCCACGCTTTGGTAGGGCTGGGAAGCAAAAATATGTGTCGTCAGGTGACATTATGATGCAATGTCTGCCACCTATGCATTGAATATTTGGCAAAATTTGACTGCAATCAAATAATAGGCAGTCCTTTGAGCCACCTCCCATCCCTAAAGTTTGTTTAACTTGTTTCTGTAGCTTGCATTTATTTAAGCAGGGATGTGCCCCCCACCCGCAAAATGTAATAATTACCACCTTGGATCTTTGCAGTAGCGATAAAAAGTAAAATAAATCTCAATTTTTAAATATTTAAATGTTTTAAGAGATGGCCCTCTTAAAACTTGACAAATTACAAATGTTGAGCTTTCTGAGTAGATTGGGAAAATGGTGTCCTATATTGTGCACTTCTTGGCCAGCTTGAGGATCAAACTAAGAGTTCAATAGACTTCAGTTAGATTGACATCTTGACGCTGAACAAATTGAACATGATCTAGCCAAATTTTAAGCACTCAACTCCAGTTGATTTCAGTGGGAGAGCATATGTTTAACTCTCCAGTTGAAATCAGTATGATTTAAAAGTGCTTAATTTCAGCAGAATTGTACTAATTGGCAGCAAATTCCACTTCCTTTAGTATCATTTACTTTCATGTAACTAGCATCAGTGTACATCTGCTGTCCTAAGAACACTTGGATTAAATAAATGCCACTTCAGTAAAATTCTCTTCTTGAGAAAAATTTCTTGGGTTACATTGTGGTGGGGTTTTTTTAAGGTTTGTTTTTTTGTTTTTGTTTTTTTGCTGAATGACACAAATATTCAACTGAGATGGGTAGCTGGCTAAATAAAATGCTTAGGGGTCCAACGATTGAGCATTTGTCCCTGTTCCTTACTAAATGGGATGAGTCACTGTTCTTCTTGCAAGTCAGGAAATAAGATAGGGAATTATATCAACAGTTTTGCTGTGCTTTGGAGGCACTCAGAGTACTTGCAAAGTGAGTGAAGTGGAGATGTATCCTCATTATCTTTCTGATCTCGAGGTGGAGATCATCCATCACCTTATGCTGTACTTAAGATGAATTAAAAGCAATGTTGGACAAGACCCTCCCCCCCGCCTCCAAAGTAATTTATTACTTTGTTAAAGCACAGTTGTGTGTCTCAGAGGGGTAAGAAACCTGGGGGTGGGGTGGAATGCTTGGGTGATCTATTGATATAGATTGCAGCCACAATCAAGTAAAGCTGACATACTTTGATTTTAGCTGATTTGCTGTTTGACACGAATCTCTTACTTAGATGGAAATCCTGTTTATTTCAATTGAATGTCCTATGCAAGTGTTCTTTTAAACATATTTTTATGCCTTAGTCTTGAAGATACACATAGCTGCTGTGGGACATAGAGCAGGATGTGTCTATGTATCTATAGTAGCATGCTGTGACAGGCATGTGGAGCACATCTGTCTGACCATGCTGTGTTTAGTTAAAATCATGTGCTAGTAACTTACTAGGTGCATAACTTAGTGGTGATAAAGCTGGCTTTGAAATGACTAAATGCCTCTAAGGTAGTACCATATATATAGTTTTAAGTGTGATCGCATTCTATCCTTTCCATGCCCCATCCCTTACACAGGAAGCTGCCAATAGTCCCATCTAGCTTGGTTTTGTCTATACTGATTGGCACTGGCAGCAGTCTTCCAGAGTTTGACAGGTATTTCTCAGCCCTGTCATGCGAGGGTTTGGATATGGGGCCTTTTGCATGCAAAGCATGTGCTTTGCTACAGAACTACGATCCCCCCTTCTTTGATCTGTGGACCACTTTAGAGCTCTAGATACAGTGTACATTTAGCAAAGTTGACTGTCCTGGTAAAGTGGTGCCAGTCCTCCCAGTCTAGTACTGCCACAGTGTTTAAAGTCAGCTGATGATATGGCATAGAAGGTTGTGTAGTAACGATTGGATTTATCAGTTCATGAAGCCTTTAGATGCACCACTGTTTCCACCACTTTAGTGGTGGTAAAACTGTCAACATGTTTTCCTAAGCATACATTCACTTAATATTTTTAGGATTAAAGTGTGACTTGGTTCAAATCAAAACAAATAAACTTGTTTAATAAGGTTTCCTGCTGTCATAGCATCGTGAAACTTTTTTTCTTACCCTTTTTGCATTATTTGTTAAATGCTACTGCTCGTTTAAAAACTACTTAATTTAAATCTAGTATTTAAGGTACCTTATTCAGTACTACAGTGTGTTTGATTTGTGAAACGGTGGCATTAGCTCTTGTTTCAGTGACAAGAAGGAAACAAGCTTCTGTGTCATTCTTAAGTGCTATCAACTGATGCAATAGACTAAAAAACCAGTTTAAGTTGAGGCTGTTGTGTAGAGTTATGGCTGTGTAAAGGTTTGCATTGTTAGTGAATGCATTATGTAAGGCACAAGCAATTTAGGCCACTGATGTTGATCAAGGAAGTAATTTAATTAATGCTTAAAAGCAGAGATAGGAAATAAGCAGAATGTATTTTGCATCAGAACTTAAGGCTGGTGCTCAGGTTTTCTGCTCTGTTCTTTGCTAATGGAGGGAGGCAGTTCCTAACTCATATAAGCAGCATGTAACATTGAGCCAGCAATTAACATAAGTCAACTAAATCCTTTTCCTCCTTAGGAGGTTGTGAAGGTTGCTGATGGATTGGTTTCACTGTTTGTATTCTGGGTATATGGGTTTTTTAACCCCATACTGCAATCTTATATGTATAGGACATTTTCCAGTGTTTGTGTATGTTATTGCCAGGAAAACAAACAAATGGATCATAGAACAAATCAATCCAGAATTTTCACTTGAGGCACAAATGATCAGGCTCAAACTATCATACTTCGGACACATTATGTGAAGATCCAGCTCCCTTGAGAAGTCTATAATGCTGGGGAAAGTTGAAGGAAAGAGAAGAAGACAACCAGCAGCAAGGTGGGTGGACTTGATTATGACAGCAATGAATGCACCACTGAGAGACCTTAAAGGCCAAGTTGAAAACAGATCATTCTGGAAAGAATCTGTCTATGTGGTAGCTAAGAGTCGACACCGACTTGACGGCACTTAATCAATCAATCAATCGCTGAATTAGGGCAGTGATGAATTAGGGCTTGCAATAGACATTTCATTTATTTCAAGGGTACTTAAGAGAGCGCCTTCTCTGTCATGAACCCTGTCGCCTATTAATATCATCTAGAAGGGTCAGGTTATGGTTGATGGTGACTCAGGACTGGGCCTTCTCTGTAGCTCCCCCAGGACTCTGGAATATGCTCCCTGTCAAAATAAGTGCTTCTCTGTTTGCTTTGTTTTCAAGACACCTGTTTTCTCAAGCTTTTAACTTAAATTAATTTTAAAATGTTTTAATCTTGAGATTGTTTTAACCTTTTATTCTGTGAAAATTGCTTTAATTGTTTTTACTATGTTTGATATTGTATGTTAAATTGTGTACACCACCTCAAGATGCACATATCAAACAGTATATAAATGTAATAATAAATAAATACATTTATGTCAAGCCTAGAATCCAGGAAAGATGTGCAGGGGGTGCTGGAAAGGCATGTGGGGACATCTGGGAATTGTAGTTCTTCTTTGTGGTCTCTGTGCATCACACTTGACTTATGAGATTGTGCAGATACCAGAATCCAGAACATTCCAAAGCTTTACCATAAAATGGGAAATGAGTGGGAAAAACAGCTCCCTCTATAGGAACATACCCTGTTCCTCCTCAGTTTTTCATTGACTGCTGCCAGAGCAGGATCTTGGAACTGTTCCTCGGCTTTTACCTGACGAATAAACAGGCCGTATTACTTTAATTGTTCTTTATCTGTTTTCTCCTCTTTGCTTAATTATTTTAGTACTTCTTCCTACTCATTTTGCATTTTGATTTTCTAAACCTGCCCCTTCGGGCCTTTTAAGCCAGCAGGCCCTTTTTCTCCTTTCTTCATGGCCACAGCAGTGAAAGCGGCTTTTTAAACGTGTATAGACTGCACTGCTCCTATTTTCACTTCAGACAGGCATTCTAAGTTTCTCCCATGCCTTGGGGAAACACATGGTGTGGACTTGTGCCCTATCTGCCAGGGCTTTACAAAGCAGGCCCTCCTGCTTGCAGGCCCTCCTCTGAGTAAAGGCCCTTCAAGTGAGTACCTCTGTGGCCGGTAGCAACCCCCTAAAAGCCTCAGTTACCTCTGCTGCTAGGAAGGATTTAACGGTGAGTGTGGAAATGCATCCACAACGGCCAGTCCACTATGCCTGTTTTGCTGCCAGAATTGCTGTCCGCTCACACGCTCGCTCAGCAGCTGCCCACTGGGCCCCGTTGGGCTTGGCACCAGCCCAAACGAGCTCCACATTCTGGGTTGCTATCAGGAGTGGCTTCCCCATTGGGCCCGAGGCCAGCTCCTCAGAGCTTTGGGTCAACCTTGGGACCAGGTGCCCTTCTGCAGAGTTTGCAGAGTGCAGCAAATGGGACAATCCAACCCCCGAAGCAGCGAGCTTCCAGGGTGGCTGGAGCGTTGAGAACCCCAACAGCTAATCAGCTGCAGCTGGGACCGGCAGGCTCAATGGGCTCTCTAGCAGCAGCGCACCCAATACCACAAGCTTCAGGATCGACTGGGGCTCACACACAGGCAAAGAAACTCCTAGAAAGAAATGTAAGGTGCAAGAGGTGGCGGCAGAGACAGCTGAAAAGGAGCAGGGGCCAAAGAAGCATAAGGTGAAAATAAAACATGTAGCCCGTGTGTCTCCAGAGCGCAGTCTGACACGTTTATCACCATTGCGGTCGTGCTATTCTGGTTTGAGGGATTCACTTTCTAGCCTAGAACTGGTGCCAGATACGAACACTTCCTCGGAGGGTCATGGAGGCTATTTCACACTGCATTCCCCAGACTCACATATTTTTGTCTGATAAATCCACGGAAGGATCCCCATCTGACGCTTGAGTGTACAAAGACATTACTGCCCCCTATGTGGCCACAGCATTCTAAGGGGCTGGGAGGGTCCACCCTGGTTGCATATGAATGGGAGACTAGATATGTGAGCACTGCAAGATATTCCCCTCAGGGGATGGAGCCGCTCTGGGAAGAGCACCAGAAAGTTCAAGTTCCCTCCTTGGCATCATCTTGGCTGAGAGAGATTCCTGCCTGCAACCTTGGAGAAGCCGCTGTCAGTCTGTGTAGATAATACTGAGCTAGATGGACCAATGGTCTGACTCAGTATATGGCAGCTTTTCATGTTCCTGTGACTATGATGGCCAACATGTCTTGGATAGACGCAACCCGTATACTACTCTTGGCTATTATGAAGACTGGGGAGGAGATCAAATGTATTTGCATGGATCATGCTACAGATCGCGCTATGGGCAATATGCTATGAAACCTCATTTTGTGGATTGTCTATACCCAAAAGGCCTTCCCCAATACAAACGAAGGAAGGGCAAATGTAGAACATGCTCTCGCTCTAGGTATGAATCGCCATCCAGCCCAGACTGGGGACTCAAGTGGGCAAAAAAAAGCCATGGAACCCAACACCCCCCAGCCCTCAGGTGCCTACCCAGCCATAGGCGCCTAGTCAACCAGCAAGCCCATCTCCACAAGCCCCAGTAGTTGAACTGCCAGTACCTGTGGCACCACTGGCTGAACCCGATCCGTTGAATGAACCACTAATACAGCCACTGGAACCTCCAGTCACCCCCACGGAGGAGGTGGTGGGTAATGAATGGGTGGAGAATGTTCCTGAACACACAGAGGATAACCTTTTGGAGGAGTTTAAAGGTTACACAGAACAACTCATACGCATGGCCTCTTCTCTTGACTTAGATATTTCAAACCAAACTTCTTCACTGGAAGATCCGATTTTCAGAATGATCCAAACGCAGAATACAGGGATAGTGTCTATCCCAGTAGTCCCAACCATCACTCAGATCATCAAGTCGGCTTGGGAAAGGCCAGCTACATTTTCCCCAACTTCAGAAAAAAACTTGAAAGCATGTACAGAGTACAACAAGAAGACTCACATTTGGCTAAACATCCAGTTCCAAATTCGGTTGTAGTAGAGTCAGCCCAGTCTAGATCAAAGCAACACATGTTGTCAGCATTGTTTTTCCATGACTAGCCAATAATAAAGAACACAAGAAAAGCCCTGCTGGATCAAGCCAAGGCTTGTCTAGTCCAGCATTCTGTTTCCTACAATAGCTGACTAGATGCCTCCTGCTGCAAGCAGGAGAAGGAGACATTTTGTTTCTTGTGCCATTGCTCCCCTGCAACTGATATTTAGAAGCATACTGCTTCTGAGTACCCAGAATGTTGGGGGCAATATGCTAAAAATCATTGTAAACTGCTAAGAGAGCTCCGGCTATAGAGCGGTATATAAATGTAAGTGCTATTGCTATTCTGGTCCTTAGGGTAGCATAAATCCATCAGGACTAGTAGCCGTTACTAGACTTGTCCTCAGAATTTGTCTAATTCCTTTTTAAAGCCATTGAAGGTAGTACAGTGATCCTAAACGTTTGGCATAATGGGTTATAAGTTAAAGTCTGAAGTAGTACTACTACCAAGTAATAATTTCTGTTAGGTTTAAGTAGTATTAATCTAATCAGGCCTGCCACACACATTTCTGTGTCAGTATAAGGTGGCACACACATCTGCCTGTAAGTGTTTGCTTCTTAACATTCCTATATCTCTCTTATTTTCTTCCTATTTTACCTAGTATTAAAAGGAATTCTGCCTGGAAATGAAATCTGTTATCTGACCAGGGATTGGTATAAAATATTTCATTGGAGAATGAAAAGCTGATGTAAACTAAAATGAATTTAGCTATCGATTAGTAGCTTAGATTTTAGGCCTACATCAGTCTCATTTGACCTTTAATGATCTCAGTTTTGATAACATGCAAACAGCATAGATATAGTGATGTACCTACTGTACTAAAATGTAGCTTGTTTTGCAAAGCTCAGCAAATGACTGTTTTCGTGCTTTTACAAAAATGATTTTGGCCCTTATCCTGCCAAGTATTACAGCACATGTTTTAAATTTTAGCCATGTGAGGAGTTGCACTGACTTGAATACACAACTTTAAGACTGAGTATTTATATGTTTTCCTGGACAGAGCTATAAATATAGTGATTCATATTTATATCTGAGCTGTTAAATTTAAGGGGGTGTTTTGTGGCACAGTGGGGAAGCAGCTTGCCTAGAGTGCCAAGAGGCTGTTAGTTCAAATCCCAGCCGCTGTGCTTCCCAGACTGTACCTAGTAAATATATTTGTAGTCACCTATATTGGGCAGCAGTGATACAGGGAGGTGCTGAAAGGCATCATCTCATACTGTGTGGAAGGAGGCACTGGTAAATTTTATGTGGGGCTGCCTTTGTATGTAGTTCGGAAACTTCAGTTGGTTCAAAATGCAGCGACTAGATTGGTCTCCAGGGTGTCTCGGAGATATCATATTATGCCTGTTTTAAGCAATTGCATGGGCTACCACTTGGTTTCCGGGCGAAATACAAAGTGCTGGTGATTACCTTTAAAGCCCTAAATGGATTAGGACCAGTTTACCTAGGAGAGCATCACCTTCTGCTTGATCCCCACCTCACATTGAGATAATCAAGAGAGGTCCATCTCCGTATGTCACCAGCTCATCTGGCAGTGACTGGGGAACAGGCCTTCCCTGTAGTTGCTCCTGGGCTGTGGAATGCGCTTCCTATAGACATTCATGATTTAACATCTTTGCCAGCCTTCAAAAGAGCCATTAAGAAATTTTTTTAGTCATGCTTTTAGTAATCTCTGAATACGTTAAATTTTTTAATTCTGTTTTTAACAGTTTTGTTTTTTGTGTTTATTTTTGTGGATCGCCTAGAACCTTTGGACTCACAGTATATGAATAAAATAAATAAAATAAAATTGTTTGTGTGATAACTAGAAATGTGCAGGTAGCACTTAGTTAATTACATCTTAGTATAAATTAATATCTTATTGGATCACATGGCTCCGGGAAACATTAGTGGAAGATATCATTCTAACCTACTTCAATGGCACTTCTTAGGTGGAACCAACCCATGTGACTCTGAATATGAGGCGGGGGGGCTAACTTACTCTTTTTTCTTGCAGTGATAGAATTGAATAATGTAATAACCTTTTGACAGCACATTATGTGTAGTTTCGCTATGAACATGGACACCTACTTCTTTGTAAAACTTCCATTCTTTTACTCTAATGGTATTTTGATAATTTATCTATAGCTTCTTAAATATTTTGAATAAACCTGTGTGTTTGAATTTTTCAGTTTCTTTATGCTTTCATAGTTTCTTCTTTTGTCACGACTATGGTGATCAGTTGGGCTGGAGGATTTATTGTTGTACTATGGATTTAGGGAATTTCATAAGCTCTGGAGGTGCAGACTAGCTTACATTGAGCTCTTTTTTTTTGAATATTTAGAAAGCTATGTTAATGCAGGTAAAGCATATAATTTCAGACAAGCCCACCTCTCCTGTCTAGATTTTTTAAAAACAAATTTGCTTCCATTATGATTGACAGTGAACATGATACTCAGTGTCTCATGGCTACCGAAGTGCTTTAGTTTTCTTCTTGACAATGCAGAGTATGCCATCAGTTTAGATTATTATTGTCCTGTGCTGGTTGCCCATGAGGTGAGGCAGAGGCCAGTCTGTAGGACCTTGGAGAGGTCTAGGATTGAGTTGGCTTGACACCAGTCAGAACCAACACTTAAGCAGTTTTGAAACCAGACTCCCCTTCCTAGGCTCTGCCTCTCTTTCTGGGGAGTGGGAGTTTTATATGGGCAGCCTTCTGGAGTTTGGTGCTCCTTCTGAGCTTGTTGCTGGTGCTGGCATGCAGATACTGTGGGGAATTATGTTGTGGGGGAGGCTAGCTCTGTAGTGAACTCTGGTTTTGAGGGTTCTGCCTAAGGGGGCTCAGACTCTGAGGAAGCTATATCTGAGGACTCCAGAAGAACTGTGCTGCTCTTGAGTTCTGTGCTTGCGTCAACATTCAGGGCTGGTGCTGGTCCTGCCTCCTCAGTGTCTGACTCAGTTACTGCTGTGAGCAGGGGCTGTGACAGTCTGAGCCATTTTGATTTTGAAGGTTTTGGAATGTGCATAAGTAAAACATGTGCATAAGGAATGTGCATAAGTAAAACATGTATCTGTCTGAGTGGAGAAAAAGATAATGCTTGTGGTGGCAGGTGTTTCCCAATATTTAAAAGGTTGCCGCTAAGAGAAGAGAAAAACATTCTTATCTTTACAGTCAGAAGTAATAGTTTCATTTGTAAAGTCAAAAATTGGCTTGTGAGAACAGACCAATGTCTCCCTATTTCAGCAAGTCTGTTTATCAAAATGATCAGCCAGATGCGTTAAGAAACTCTTAAGGTGGTCATGAAGCTGCTGGCTGACTTCTGCTGACTGTCCCCCGCATCTGATACTCGATCATACAGCCTTTGAACATATAGATTGCTCATGACCCTGCCCCTAACAGAGATCCGATTAGTGGGGAGTAGACATGGCCTTTTTGGTTGTGGCCCCTTGAGTTCAGAGTGTCCTTCTGGAAGAGCTTTGCCATGCTCCATCCTTCAGGGTTTGTTTATTTGTTTAAACTAAAACCCAGACTTTTTAGAGAGGCTTTTAAATGTTTTATCTGTAGCTCATAGATGGTGCATTTTAACTTGCTACTTTTAAACTTGGTATGTATGTATGTATGTATGTATGTATTTATTTATTTATTTGGTGAGCTGCCCTGAGTATTAGTGTGCACTGGAAGGACGGGATATAAATATTTTAAATAGGAGGAGGAGGAGGCGTGTTTGCTGTAATTGGACTGCGAATTTTTATCCTTCAAGTCATTTAAGCTAATGGTCACTTCCAGCACAGTTTATGGTGGTGAATTCTATAAGTTACATGTTGAGAAGGATATACTTTTGTCCTAAATCTACTTGCAGTTTCATTGGATGACCCTGAGGCACAAATGACATGCTATGAGAAATGTGTGGTTGCTAGGGGTGTGCGAGCCAGCTCGCTTCAAGTCAGATTCGAACTTGAAGAACCTTGACTGGTCCAAGTTTGAACCGAGCCGGCTCGGAACTCCACTGGTGAGGATTCCCCTTTACCAGTAAAGGTGGGGGCAGGGGGGCTTCCATAAAGGTAGAGTGGTCAGAAGAGGAGTAAGAAAGTACCTTACAAGTGCTGCACTGTCCATTTTTGTGACCTCCACACCTGCATAGAGGCCCGAACTGGCCCGGGCTACATGGGGAAGGCCGGTGGTGGTGGGTAGCTGCCACCCCCCTCCACCGCCACCGGCTGCAGCACTTGTAAGGTACTTCCTTACTCCCCTACCACCTGCTTTACATTTAGGGAAGCCCCCCCACCCCCGCTTTGCTCTTTACTGGTAAGGGGGAATCCTCACCAGATTCCCCTTTACTAGTAGACCTCTGAGCCCTTTCGAACCAGCTCGGTTTGAACTCTAACCAGGTCCAGTTCGGTGCACGGGGCCGGGCCAGGCTGACTCTGCTCGAATTGAGTTTGTTTCCAATCTGAAGCAGCTGCCGATCTTGTGAACATCCCTAGTGGTTGACAACAAGAATAGCAACCTCATGTTTTCTCCCCATAGTACCTCTCTAATGTTGAATTTTAAATATATTTGTGCTCAGTTTCCCTGGCCCCACAAGCAGCAGCCATTGAGGATGGTGTAATCCTGAGAGCCATGATGTAAAGTGCTTCCTTGAACAAAACATTACCCAGGAATTGCAGGGAGAGGGGTTTTGTGACAGTCAGACCTTCATAGTGTTTAAGTTTATGCATGGATTCTGAAAGAATATACTATTTCTCTCTCAACACCCTACATCTCTCTATCAAAAAAGCTGCTTGGGCCTTATTCACTCACTGTCATGAAATTCCCAGACCAAACCATGGAAGATAGAAACATGTTGTTTGGCAGGTAAGTTCCAGATGCAGCTCACACTACCAGAAAAATAAAAAACTCCAGAAAAATCCATTAATTTCCTGAAAAATGCAGGAAAACTTCCCCATTAGAAAAGCATGGGAAATAGCTTTCTCAAGTACTTGTACAGACAAAGTGTGGACTTTCACAGAATTATGAACAAACAAGCAAGCGATATTGTTTCAGTTCACTGGATATCTGTCTTTGTCAGATTTCCATGAAACACATTTAAGAAATCGAAAAACATGAAAATTTCTGCACTGCATATCTTTGTTTATCTATCTCATTCAGTCTCCTGGAATGTCTTTTTTGTTTGTTTATGTGTTCTTGGAAGCAGCACTATTATGCTTGAAACAAAGCAGCTCTTCTGGTTATCAACTAGCATGAGTGAAGGGAGAGAGTGGGTGCATGGTCATTTTGTGGTGCAGGAGGAATGCTTGCAAATTCCCAGCCCCTTTTACTAGTTGTATTTTAAAACTCTGGTGATCTCTCTGTTTTCTAAAAGTTTTTAGTGTCAGCATCTTTAGACTGCTTCTATGGAATGTTCTCCAATGCCTTGATGATTTTAGTTATCCTTTTCAGTCCCTTTCCCAGTTCTGTAATAACCTTTTCTTATAAAATACATATTTAAGATATGTCTCAGTCTCTGTCCTAACATTGAATTAGCCTTTTTCACTCCTAGAGGCCATTGAGATGATATTTTCAGTTAATTTTTCACTAATATTCTCCTTGTACAAACAAGCATTACGTTGGCTACCTTCAAAGCCTCTGGTAGAGGGGTTGATTTTAATTATTGTGTTTAATCTAAAAGATTCACCTGTGATTTCTATAAGAGCTGCATAACTCCTGCAGTTAAGCTGTGGAGGCCAGCATCAGGGCTCCATAGCCTATTAACTTTTTAATTTGTCAAGTAGTTGTAATGCTCCATCTTGTGTCATATCTGTTAGGCATTGTCAAATATACGCATTCCCCTTAAGTGTTTCAACAACTTCAGCAGCCAAGTCTGATACAAAGAATGCGGTTGACTTCTCTGCAGTTTGAGACATTGAGAGCAGAACAACATGTCCTTCAGTGTTCTTTTGACACTTTTCATCTAACCCCTCTTTTTATCAGAGAAGTGAAGTGGAAGATTTTCCATGGGAAAATGTCCAAATAGAAAAAGTTGCAGAATTTTTTTCCATGCTTACTTTTTCTACAGAAAAATTAAGCATTTCTAAAATTTCATTGGCTTCATTTTAGAAATGGAAAATTTTGTGTGACACTCGGGTACATATCTTGGTGCCACAAAGTGGACAGCAGAGGAAAGGGAAGATTGATGAAAATTTTCCTTTTTGCCCATTCAAGTGATAGTGCAGCAGTAGTCTGGACCTCCAGCAGCACATGCACAATGCTAGTCAGTAAAGTTTCATAAAATTAATTAGTAACAATGAATAAATCTCAGGGCAATATGAGGTAAGTGCAGCATTTTGAAAGTTGTAATTAATGTTTTTCAGGTTATTATATCTAGGAAATGTGTGAGAGGGTGCATATGTTTTATTGACTTAGGTATTGATTTTTTAAAAAAATCCACACAAAGCTTTGAATGTGTTTTAGTAGAACAAAGCACACAGAGTCTTTATTGTCCGCTTCAATATTCCCTCTAACAGGGATTCCCAGGTGTTGTTGACTACCAACTCCCAGAATCCCCAGCTGCAATGACTTTTGCTTGGGGATTCTGGGAGTTGTAGTCAACAACATCTGGGAATCCCTGTTAGAGGGAACACTGGTCCACTCCATTAAATATTTCCGTTCAGTTACTTTGCTATTTAAAAAACCTTTGAGATACAGTGTGGGAAATTAATGTGTGGGGTGTGTGTGTGTGTTTAACTGTATAAGTAGGTCAAATAACATGCCAAATCAGATCACAACCTATTTAGGGCATCAGTGTCATTTGCACAGTAATTTTTAAAGGAGGAAAAATCAATGCAAATGAGGAGAAATATGCCTGGAATCTTGGCTGGGAAATTTTCCAGAAAAATTTCCAATTCAGATCTTCCTAGAAAATTCAGATCTCTGCTTTTTATACCCCTCACCTAACATCTCCGGTGCCCCTTTTGTTTCCAGCTTTTGGTGTGTTTAAAGACTCATTATTTTTAGATCTAAGAATTTGTTTCTCCGAGTTCCTACTTCCCTTGACATATTCAGTTTGCTTTTGATTTTCTTAAGTTGGTCACTAGACATGCACAGTGGCCATGACATGATTTTTTTGTGGGTTTTTTTGTGGGGGGACAGGGCAGTTTCAGTTGTGCCTAGAGAAACAGTGGGTGGGGATTAGTTGCAGGTGAGTCACACAGCTTGTGGGAGGGCCCACATTGCTGAGGTGGCTCAGTTTGGAGGCAGCTCTTGAGAAGAAAGACAAGGTTCAGACCAGGGGGAGCTTTGCTACACAGAGTTTTATGAACAGGAGTTTTCTAACATAGCAGTTTTGTGTGGAGATTAGCAGGGAAGTGTCTGGGGAGGTGCATAAGCAGTCCCCCTTTATCACAAAGGAGAGACACAGCACGAGAAGAATGTGAGTTCTACCCCACTTTTGTGATTTTCTTGGAGAGCAGAGCTTAAAACCTTTACTTAGCTGACAACTACAGCTAACACCTAGCTTTCAAGTAAACAAGCTTCATATACTCTTAATAGCCAATAAAACCAGTTATGAAGGTAGAATGTTAGCAGGGGAGGGGGGGTCTCCCAGTGTATTGTATGGAGTGTTGCATGTAAGACTATCTGCCTGAGGGGCAGAGGTTGTGAGTGTGCACTCGGTGGAAAAACTCCTGGCTGTTAGGGAACAAGTTCGTTCCCTTGAAGCTAAGGTGGCTGACCTGGAGATACTCAGGGAGGCAGAGAGGATGTGGATGAGAGACCCTCAGTGATGTGATAGAGGCATCCAATTCCAGGCCAACAGATCTTCTGCTGTCATGGAGAATGAAGGTCTCAGGGAAGGAGGACATCAGTCTGAGGAAGAAGGGAATGCTCCCTTAGAAGGGACTCCTTCCTTGGGTGATGCACCCATATCCTCTGTCACAAAGGATACTCCTATGGGGCTTGTAGACCTCCTAGTAGTGGAAGATTCTGTTGTTAGGGGCATAGAGAGATGGGTCTCAGACCTGCGTACAGACCATATGGTGACTTGCCTGCCTGGTGTGAAGCTTGCGGACATCATTCAGTGTCTAGACGGGGCATAATGGAAACCTGGTGGAATGGTAAGAACCAGAGGGACACTTATTCCTAGATGCAAACTCTACAGAAAGGACAGGAGTTGGGGTGGATTGTGGGTGGAGTAGCACTGTATATTAAAGAAGGGATAGAATTCAACAAGCTAGAAAATGTAGGAGGACTGGAGTCCTCCACAGAATCATTGTGGGTGATATTGCGAGGACCGAAAGGAAATGTGTTACTAGAGATGTGCTACTGCCCTCCGGATAAAAACACTGAGAGTGACATGGAGTTGGAGAGGTGTCAAAGAGATCCCCCCCCCCGCATTTTCTTATTTACATTTTTATTCTGCCTTTATAAAATTATTGGTGAAGTGAATTCCATTTTTTCATACATTATAGAGGAGATTTCTAAAACAAGTGCTCCCTGTTGAAATAAGAGGCTCCCCATCTCTGACAACTTTTAAAAGAGCAGTTAAGACACATCTGTCCAACCAGACTTTTAACTAGATACTGTTTTAATAGTTTTTAACATTGTTTTAAATTTTAAATTATTGTATTGTGTTTAACCTTTTTATTCTTTCTTTGTATTTTTTTTGGTAAACTGGCCAGAGATGCAAGTTTTGGCCGATATACAAATGTGTCAAATAATAAATAAATAAAATTTTGAAAGCTAAAAAATGAGTTTAGTTCCTAAATTTTGAGGCTGGCTCCTAGATACAAACAAAATTTGCCACGGCCTGGCTTGTGTGGGATAATTATTTAGAGGTGCCGTGTAATCAGGAAAATCTCTAGTCCTTTGAGACACCATGGTCTGAGGTGCGACTGAGTCACTTAAGTTGCTTAGCTCATCCCACTCCTTTATTATTGTAGTCCCTTTTCCCTAGAGGGTCTGAGGAGGCCATGTAATTCTTCCCAGACCCTGTTATCCCAGTATTCTGGAATAGGGTATGTATGTATTGTTACCAGAACTGCTCTGGAGTGCTGGCTAGACACTCCAACTATGCTTTTGGCGTAAAGTGGGGAAATTAGCTTGGCTTGAGGAGCAGTTTGGTTCCAGTATTAATTTAAGCAAGTCTTGGTGTTTTGGAAAAGATGAAAAGGCAGAAATACAGTTTAAAGCTTTAATAAGGATAAAAATGGGTATACAGATGGTTAAAAGAGTTTGGTTAGGCAAATTCAGTAAAACCTAGCTAGTATTCTGAATGGAAGTCTTAGTTGCAATCAGTTTGGCTAAGGTTTTAAACCAGAGCCTGGCTAGAGGTTTACCTTGAAAAGTGCCTGAGAAGGGAGGCACAGAATGGAGCAAAGAGGCAAGGAGACTTAGGAGCACAAGAAGTTAGTTTTACCTATCTTTCCTGGGTAAAGATGGTGCGTTGGTTGCACGTTGGTCTCCTCATGAGCAGGAAAGTAGGGGAAAGGAAAAGCGCAAATGCAGTTTCAAGATGCTGGGATGTGTGATGAGCACAGGCTGAGAACCTGTGGTGTGCCAGGGCAGATATACTCCAAAATGTGCCCTGGGGCAATGGCCAAGCCATTCCTTCTTCCTTTAAGGTAAGGAATTGCTTACAAAACAAAGATGTCCATTGCTAGCTGGACTGAGTCACTTTGAGTGGATTTTGCCCCACAAAAGGCTGTGCAGATGTGCTGCATTTAGTGAATAGAGCTGATCTCGGTTGTATATCTCAAGATTGAGATGTCTTCACATGTAAATGATTACAAGTTGCTAGTTTCTATGGGCCACTTCTCTACTAAGTCCTCGCCAGACAATTTGTTGTTCACAATGAGTTGGGAAATGCACCGTATCCTTGCTACTCCTAGAAGGAGTGTTTCAAACTGTTGTCTGACTAGACCAGGAAATTCCTCTCTTTGTTTTATTTTTTTGAAATAGAGTCTGCCTGCAGGCTGATGCCTCTCTGTAAGAGAAAGGGGTGGGGGTGTCCCATTCAGTCAGATTGACCTGAGGCACATTATTCATTCATTCATTCATTCATTTGATTTCTATACCGCCCTTCCAAAAATGGCTCAGAGCAGTTTACATTAAAATAAAACTAGAATCAATTAACTATTAAAAACTATAAAGACATAAAACCATCATTAAAACATTTAAAACAGTTAAAAAAACCCTGGAAAGCCAGGCCAGACAGATAGGTCTTAAGGGCTCTCCTGAAGGTCAACAGTAGAAGACGTATCGATTTCTGCTGGGAGTGCAATCCATAGCCCAGGAGCAGCTACAGAGAAGGCCCGCCTCTGAGTTGCCACTAGACGTGCCGGCGGTAACTGAAGATAGACCTCCCCAGATGACCTTAGCGTGTGCTAGGGAACATGTAGAAGAAGGTGCTCTCTAAGATAACTCGGACCTAAGCCATAACTCAGACATTGCCCCACACTTGCTCATGCAAGTGACCACTTGTGAATGCAATACTGCATTTATAACTTAAGCAGGGTGAAAAGTTCACTCATGATGAGCCCACGATGCAGTGCTGCTGAGACATCGAATAGAGGGGTGCTTTGCAGCGCTACCCTGAATAGAGCAGTACAGGCAAAAGTCTGTTTCCCAATTGAAACCCCTTTCCTTTGCTTCATTCACTTTTATAGTTTAGGGGAAAGGGGCTGCAGTCAAGAAAACCATTGATGAGAAAGCAAAATCTATCCCCTGCATACAGAAAAAAGACAGACACGGCAGGAAAATTTATCCTCAGCTAGGCAAGAAAGGTAGCTTGTGTCAGCTCTGCTCCTTCCCCCTCTTCTCTCTGCTAGAGCATGAGAAGACCGGATTGGAAACTATGCTTGCAGCTGACAGTCAGAGAGAGTGTGTGTGTGGGGGGGGGGGGAAGCAGCAAGTCTCCCCCATTCCTTGTGAGTGGCTGTAATGGTTGCGGTAGCTATGGAGGGAACATTTGGTCTCTGGCTGGTGGTTTTTGGTTCCCCCCCCACCCCTGTACTGGGCATTAAACCATGTTTGCCAGCAGAGATAATTACATAAATTAAAATCTACATTAACAAATAAGATTCATGACTTTTCAGAACTTGTTTGGTGACTTGGAATTTTGCTACCTTATTATGTTCACCTCTCTATAGACTGTGAACATATTAAAATATCTTGTCCTTGTGCAAAAAGCTTAAGTCTGTTGATCTTGTACTGCAGTGACATTGACCATGTATTCCTACGCTTTCCTGCCTTAGGGTGCTTTTAGAAGCTATATTTATTCTTTGGTGTTGGCAGCCTGCACAAAGCATGCATGCAATCATTGGTATACTCTATAACAATTTGTCATCACTTCACTTTAAAGTATGATATGCAACACTAAAAATATTTGAGGTCTTTGTCATCTACTTTTCAGTACCATTGCTGGTATTTGTTGGATACATTTTTATTCACATTTTTCGTTTTTCTTCCAAATTATGTTAAGACTATTGATAACCTTTCAAACATATAGTCTCTTCTCTATGTTCTTGATGCCTACGTAAAGTTTTCTGGGGTAATATCTGGAGATTTGTGTGTGACTAAAAATAACGAGTGCTAGCTAATAATTTTGGCACCATATTAAAGAACATGAATTGCTGCCATAACCAAACAGATGACAACATTGGAAACCTCATGTGGTGGTGTCATGGGATAGATATGGTGTCTGAAAACACTCTTTGCCATTTTTAAAGCTTTTTCCACTACTGTATATTCATGAAGTATTTTTTCCCTGTACCCACTTGTTTGGGACTGCAGCCATGTTTACAAAAAAAAAAAAAGTTATGTAGGAGTTTACACAGAAACAGCAGCTAAATTGTTGCCCAAGTGTACTTTCTTATGGGGAACTTGAATTATGCTTATTGGCTGTTCTGCCATTTTGTCATTCTAATGAATAGAGGAAGATTTTTCCTGGATAAAATGAAGGGCAATTGCTGGAGAAACTGAGTACAGTATTGTACTTCTAGTAACCTCAATAGGAGAGGTTAGATCTTGAGAATATAGTCCCGAGTACTGTTCTGCCTTGGTGCTACGGGTGATTAAACCAAGATTGCTTTTCATGTGAATACTGATATTGACAAGAGATAGTGTTCCCTTTTGGCCAAGAGTAGCTAGTATTGTAGGTGACTCATATAGGGATTTGGTTTAGCCCACCCTTCGAATAAGTCTATGAAAGTTATTAGCCCACCTGGCCACACAATCACTGCAAGAAAACTTTTGTAAAGGTTCCCTGGGCAAAATTCCAGTTTGTTAGTCAGCTAGGTGATTTTACAAGCTTGTGCTAACTCTTTAATCTGTATAGCTGTTTTGATGTACATGTAACTGCATTTGTTCATGTAATAGGCAGCAGCCATATTTTAGGCTATAATTCATAAGATACAGGCAGTCGAATCTGTGGCATCATGTACAACATCCCAGAATAACAAGTTGGGAGGGGGACTCAGTAAATAAGTGCAATACTGTAGCACTATGTGTAAGTTAAGAGATTTCAAAAACTTGTGATAGGATGTGAGAATTCACTGGATTTGTTTCAGATAGCCAAACTGAACCAAATTGTTGTGTGTTTGCAAACATAGAAGCATGGAGCCTGCATACTCCTTTGTTCTCTTTCCTCTATGGCTCATGTGCCTGACTGCAAGATAAGAATCTTTATTTGTCAAACTACAACTCTGTATGTTGTCTGCACCTGGGAACTGTAGTTTCACTGATTTGCAGATCAGGACATGAGACCAGGAACTATGGCAGAAAGGGGAGGTGTGCAGGCTCAGCATTCCTTCAGTTCCCATTCATAGTTCAATTAACCTTGACTTCTTGGATCATCTGAACCGAACGACATGGTGAAAAAGTAACATAATCTAATATAAATCATAGTCTACTATTTAAAGGGTTGCTAGTATACCATTTTTGCAAAGTGCTTCTTTAAAAAAATGTAGTTGTCCAAAAGTAGTTTGTAGGAGTTCTGTGGAGGCAAGCTGCAAAAAATGGGGGCAAGTTGGATTGTAATTTTTTTTAGTGGTATCCATGTATGTCAGATAAGAGTGCTGCAGATTTAGAGTCCATAGTTAACCTTAAATACCAAAGATACCTAAATGGGAGTAAAGAAGCAGCTGCAGGGTGCCACTTACAAGAATCCCACTCGGTCCTTTATGAAGATTAGCAAGGTCAGTCGGAGGAGATAATTTTGGATTGTGTTAACAGTTTCTATAGTCAGTGTCTGTAATATAAGATTAATGAAGAAGCACAATTTTCTTAGTGAACAGATCAATATATTTAGAAGTTGCTGTGAAACATATTGTGATTCAGATATTAGCCAGGAAAGGGACAGTCCCTGTTTACATATTCTCTCTATCTCCCTCCATTCATATAAGTAGATGTGGGGGGGTGGGGTTGAGTGTGTGGAGGAGCCAGTTAGAAATAATTGCTCTCCCAAGTCACAGAATGGTTGTATTTTACACAATCATTGTATTTAATTGTATTTTATGCAAGGCTTATTTTATATAAAACTTCCTTTTGTAGTATTTCAGAAAAATTGATCATCTTGAGATGTTGTCAGCTAGGCAAATACTTCTTAGAAATTAAAAATCCCTTTCCCCTTGACTTGCTCTGCTTTGCATATAAAAACATCAGTGTAAAACAGATGTTTCAGGACCAGAGACAGTCAAGCTGTTTTCTCTTTGATGTGGGTTTTTTGTGTGCAAGACATAAGAAAAGCTTTTATCAAGGCATATGTCTAAGCCCATTTTAAAGCCATTCAAGCTAGTGGGCATCACATGTCCCCTGGCAGATAATTCCATAGATTGATTGTGCAGTGAGAAAAGGTACTTCGTTGTGAGAGAGAGATTTCTCTGTCCACTCTTTCTACTCCATGCATAATTTTGTACACCTCGATCATGTCTTGCTGTCATTGCTTCTTTTCCAAACTAAAAAGCCCCAGATGTTGTGACCTTGCCTCATAAGGAAGGTGTTCCAAGCCCCTGATCATGTTGGTTGCCCTCTTTTGCACCTTTTCCAGTTGTTCGACATGGTCTCTGTGCTTTACACGAATGGGCTTTGCGCCTGCGCAGAGACCACATCAGAGCTTCCAAGCTAGAGTTCTAACTTTTGACGGTAACCCCACCCCCTCAGTATATAGGTGGCTGCACGGGCTTCCCTCTCCAGTCTTTCTTCGTCCGCGATCGAGGACACATTGCTGAGCTGCTCCTTGCTAGATTCCTTTGCAAGCACTGCCTTACTATCCCCTTTTCTCCCCTGTTTTGGTTCAGTACTCCCTTCGTTAGCGTTTTCATTTCTTCCCCGGTAAACCCCCCCCCGCCGCTATTCCTCTAGTTTTGTTTCCGTCCCGTTGTGGCCTTTGGGCTGGGCGTGCCTCGGATCCTTTCCCTCCGTTTTCTCCGATAAAACCTTCTTCGGCCTATGGCAAAGACTACAAACTTTAAGCAGTGTGGTCAAATCCCAGATCCCTTCGACCGACGGCCACAAACTTTGCCTTTTTTGTTTGGATAAATCCCATAAGGTTGACTCTTGTCTGCATTGTGCGGCCTTTACCAAACAGGCGTGCAAAAATCGAGCCTCTCGACTTCGTTCTTGACTTTGGGAACAAGCGTTCAAGACTACAGACTCGGACAAACTGTCTGCTGTGCAGGCCTCGTCCAGTGCCTCTCCTGCAGCCCGGGGCTTACAGCCCGTTTCGTTCCCTCCGGGAGTCTCGGCAACCACCCCCAAGGTGAACGTACCAGTCGATCCCGCAGCTCGGGCTTCATCGATACCGAGGAGTTCGGTAGCAGTGTCTATTTCGACGGCGACATTGATTGAGCCATGCTCTGTCCAGCCAGCCAAAAAGAAAAAGAGGAAGAAGGACCGTTGAGCTCCTTCTGAACCACCAACAAAGAAGCAGAAATCGATGCACAATACCGAACGCCGATCTCAAACTCTTCATACTGAAACTGTCTTAGAAACCGAGGTCACCTACGGTTCTAGTCCACACGATCCCGTGTACGAGTCCGAGCATCACTCTGAACCTGAGGAGCTCTCGCCGGAGCAACCATGCCGCTGGGCCAATCGAGACCTGGAAGCTGGTCTGGATGAGTGCTACGCCAGACAAGTTGAGGAGGAAGCAGACTATTTTAACACTCATCAGGAGGTTCGCCAATTCCATTGCGCCTCAACTGCCGCAGAGCTGCCCCTCCGACGTTCTGCCTCTCCTCACCCTTCCGTACCTGCTTACTCAAACTTGGCATCAATCTCGAACCCGCCTTTGGGACTGACAGCTTCACCTCCTCCGCTTTCACTCCGAACTACATCTCTTCTACCTCCATGAGTCCCACCTAAGAACTCGCCGGTGCAGGCAGCTACAGCCACTATTGCCCCCGACTGCAGACCAGCGCCTTGGCTCTGGATTCAGCCACTTCAGCCTCCGGTTTTGACCGACTCATCAGATTCGTCCTTGGATGAGGAGGGCCCATAGTAATCTCTATCCTATAGGATATCCTTGGGCTCCTCACCTCCTTCGTTATTATTGGACCCCAGGCACAAATTCCCACTGGAAGATTTCCGAATCTATACAGACTTTGTCTCACGTATGGCAGCTTCCTTGGGAGTCCAACTTTCTCAGGAGGACAAATCTGAACCTGACCCCCTATTCCAACTAATCGAGGATGATGCCCGTCCATCGGTATCGCTCCCATTAAACCCATCTATTCTCAAAGTGGCCAAGACCTCTTGGACCAAGACCTCCTCCCTTCCACAAACATCTAAACGGCTTGATTCCTTTTACAAGGTTCACACCTCCACGGATCAGGATAATTCCTTCCTGAAGCAACATCCGTCTACAGACTCTATTGTGGTTTAATATTCCCTCTCTAAGTTCAGGAGATATTCCTCCTCCACCCCACCCGACAAGGAGGGGAGGAAATTAGACACGTATGGAAGGCGCTTATACTCTATTGTTTCTTTATTGACAAGAATTACAAATTACCAGGCATACTATGACAAATACCATTCCTTTCTTTGGGACCATGTTGCCCCCTTTTAAGATCATCTCCCTGAAGAGCAGCAGGGCCCTGCCAAAGTTTTCCTCCATGAAGCCACGCAGGTGTCCAAGCAGGAACTCCATGCGATTCGCCACTCCATGGAAGGGGCTGCTAAAGTGATGGCAACTTCCGTCGCCATGCCTGGCTTGGGTCTTCCGGTCTCACGCCTGATGCTAGATCTAGAGTGGAAGATCTTCCCTTTGATGGTTCCTCTCTATTCGGAGAGAAAACAGATGAAACTCTTCAGAAAGTGCAGAAACTTCGTAACACAGCCCGGTCCATGGGTTTTCAACACTCCACAACCCACCATTATAAACCGCAAAAATGGCAACAACAACCGTATTCTTCTAAACCACAATACTATCAACCTCAGGACTAGTCCTTTCGTTCTAACAGATACAAGTCTTACAGGAAGCGCTCACACTTCACCGGATCCAAGATGCAGCAGCGATCTTAAGGAGAGGAGAGGAGGATTAAGGAGAGGAGAGCTGGTCTTGTGGTAGCAAGCATGACTTGTCCCCTTAGCTAAGCAGGGTCTGCCCTGGTTGTATCTGAATGGGAGACTTGATATGTGAGCACTGCAAGATATTCCTCTGAGGGGATGGAGCCGCTCTGGGAAGAGCAGAAGGTTTCAAGTTCCCTCCCTGACTTCTCCAAGATAGAGCTGAGAGAGATTCCTACGTGCAACCTTGGAGAAGCCACTGCCAGTCTGTGAAGACAATACTGAGCTGGATAGACCAATGGTCTGACTCAGTATATGGCAGTTTCCTATGTTCCTATGTTCCAAAGGATCTCAGCCCCCAGCCAAGAGACAATGACTCACACCCTCCTCCCCGCTGGGGCACCAGACTCTCCCCCTTCATTCCCACATGGGAGAATATCGCCATGGGCTCCTGGTCTCTGACCATCGTGAGGGTCGGCTATGCTATAGAATTTGTATCCACCCCCCATACAACCCTCCATTACCCACTCCGCCTACCCCGGCTCTCCTGGCAGAAGATGACTCTCTACTCTCAAAATCTGCAATAGAACTGGTTCACAATCCACAATCCCCGGGTTTCCACTCTCGGTACTTCACAGTCCCCAAGCCGGATGGCTCCCTTTGCCCCATCCTGGATCTCCGGGAACTCAACTCCTACATTATCTACCGCAGGTTCTGCATGGTCACTATTCCCACTATCATCTCCCTCCTACACAAGAACCAGTGGTTTGTCTCCATAGACCTCAAGGATGCATACTATCACATCACCATCAGACCCCAGCACTGTCGTTTCCTCCGCTTTCAAATAGCAGACAACACTTACCAATTTCGTGCCCTTCCCTTCGGACTGGCATCTGCACCCTGGGTGATCACCAAATGCATGGCCCCAGTGGTGTCGGCCGTACAACAACAAAACATACAAAATTTTCCATACCTCAGCGATTGGCTCCTGGTGGGCCACAATCTCTACTCAAAGACCTCCACACGGTCATCAACCTCCTCTCCAACCTGGGCCTCCAGGTGAACTATGAAAAATTGAAGCTCACCCCTTCCAGAACGATAGAATTTCTGGGAATCCTCTTCAACTCTATTCAGTCCCAAATCTTCCTGCCACAACGCAGAACTCAAGCCATCTTGCACTTCTCATCTCACCTCCTCTGCCACCCAAGCCAGTCAGTGCAAACAATTCAATGCCTATTAGGACACATGGCTTCCACCACCTACGTCCTCCCTCACGTCCTCCCTCACGTCCTCCCTCACCTACGTCCTCCCTGGCTACGGGCCAGGACTCTTCAACACTGGTTCTTGTCAGTGTTCTCGCCACACGAAGACTCCCTCACCACCACCTTAACGATATCGCCTCGGTTCCTGCGCTCCCTTCTATGGTGGACAGACCCGGTCAACCTCACCATCGGCTCCCCCTTCCATCCTCTGCGCCCCTCCCTTCTACTCACCATGGATGCGTCCATGGATGGCTGCGGCGCTCATTCCAACAATCACAACATCCATGGCATCGGGACCTCGACCGGAGCTGCCCACCATATCAATTATCTCTTAGCCATATTCAAGACCTTAAGAGCCTTCCTCCCCCTGATACGGGGCTCCCACGTCCTCGTTCAAATGGACAATACTACTGCCAAAGCTTATCTGAACAGACAGGGCGGCACCTCCTCCAGCTCCCTCCTGTTCCTGGCCATGGAACTATGGCTCTGGTGCATTCACCACGATATTACTCCTCTAGCGGTCCATATACAGGGACAAGACAACATCACCTGGGCAACTTTGCCCAGTTGCCCCTGGTAACTGGGCAAAGAGGCACCTTTTACCGTGGTGATTCTCTTTATTTAGCAGGGGGACAGTAACTGGCCCTATCCACCCCCAGCACAGTACTTTCAGTGACTGTTGCTGGTGTCTATCTTGTTTTTTGAATGTGAGCCCTTTGGGGACAGGGAGCCATCTTATTTATTTATTATTTCTCTGTGTAAACCGCCCTGAACCATTTCTGGAAGGGCGGTATAGAAATCGAATTAATAATAATAAGGCACTATCTTAGCCCCCAGTGAGGCATTACCTTGGCGTGGTTGTGGGGCTTGCGTGCTCTGAGGAAGGGGAGAGCTATGCCAGAGGTCCAACCATACTGGACAGGTCTTACCAGAGGAGCCAGACAAAGAGTGCCTCTCCCATCAACAATATGGTGCGACATAACTTTAATAAATCTATACCGGATTGGTTGTTGCCCAGGTCAAGAAGGACCACGCCAGGTGCTGGAGTCCCTGGACATCTGGTGGCAAGTGGGCAACAGGACTCAGGATCTTCAGTTGAGCAACCAGGGCTGGAGACTGCAGGGTTACTGGAAGAAACGTCGCTTAACTGAAAAAAATATACGAAAAATGCCAACAAGGAAATAATGATCTATTATTATAAGTCTAGTCCAACTAGAAGAGGTTATTTAAAAAGAATGTACCAAATTTGGAAAGAGAAGCATCCAGATACAGAAATAACAGAACAAAGGCTAGCAGACCAGAGAAGGTTCATAAGAAATAAAGTATTCACAGGAGTAGAGCTGGAAGAACTGCAAAGAGCAACACAGGCTCAAGATATAGAAGAAGAATTACCACCAACTGAAGAAGTTGCTCAGGTGCAGGTGGAGGAGGTGTTGGAAATAGAGGATGCCACTGTTGCTGAACTGTTTCAAAATTAAAACCAGGCAACCGCCCCTTTGCCTTCACCTCAGAAACCCAAATGCCGTTTAACAGAAAAGCAACAAGAACTAAAGCAAAAAATTACTGAGCACATGAACCAAGCCACCATCAGGGTTCGACTTCCAGCTCTCAAAACAGTTGCCAAAAACAACTTGCTCAGGCATTAAAAGATGTCAATGCTGCACTTAGCAATAGCAATAGCACTTACATTTATATACCGCTTTATAGCCGGAGCTCTCTAAGCGGTTTACAATGATTTAGCATATTGCCCCCAACATTCTGGGTACTCATTTTACCGACCTCGGAAGGATGGAAGGCTGAGTCAACCTTGAGCCCCTGGTCAGGATCGAACTTGTAACCTTCTGGTTACAGGGCGGCAGTTTTACCACTGCGCCACCAGGGGCTCATGCAGAAGTAACAACTTGCAGAAATAACAACCAATAATTTGCAAGAAACAAACCAACTAATGTACAGTGCAGCAACAATAACAACACAAGAGCTCGGATATAAGATCAATGGACCTGTAAAAAAAGCAAGTAGTACATCACCTAAATGGAAGATTAGATTAGAAAATAAAATTGCCAGGCTTAGATCAGATGCTAGTAAATTGAAATATATGAAAGACAAGAAGCCGAAGAATGAAAACACCAAGCAGTATCTGATCCAAAAAGACCACCTAGATTCAAGGAAAATTAGAGAAGTCCTGGAAATAATAAAGCAGCAAAACAGCAGTGTCAAAGAAGATTAGCAGATATGAAGCCAGAATTGCACAACACAGGCAGAATCTCCAATTCCAGTAGAATCAGAGGCGTTTCTACCAAAGCATAGAAGGAGATACTGCAAGAAACCTAGAAACACCAAATAAAGAAGAAACAGTGCAATTCTGGGGGAAATTATGGGACAATTCAATAGATTATAATAAAAAAGCAGGCTGGATGAAAGAGGTTGAAAAATGTAACCAACAAATGCAAGATCTAATAATAACACCAGAATTAATAAGTGAAAGAGCAAAGAAAATTAAAAATTGGACTCCACCAGGCGACGACGAACTGCATGGCTTTTGGCTTAGACACCTAACAAACCTCCATAAACAACTATCAAAACAGTTCAATCACATTTTGCAAGGAGGTGATACTGAACAATGGCTAACAACTGGCAAAACTCATCTCATAATGAAAGACCCAGCAAAAGGTACAGTTCCAAGTAATTATAGACCGATAACCTACCTGCCAACCATGTTCAAATTATTAACTGGAATAATAGCAGATGAAGTAATGCAACACTTATTAACTAACAAACAGTTTCCAGTTGAACAGAAAGGAAATTGCCCGAACAGCAGAGGCACAAAAGACCAGCTGCTGATTGACAAAATGATTTTAGAAAATTGCAAGAGAACAAAAACCAATCTAAGTGTTGCATGGATTGACTACAAGAAAGCCTTCGACTCATTGCCTCACATATGGATACGAAAATGTTTAAAAACAACTGGTGTCAGCAGAAACATTCAGATATTTATTTTAAAAAGCAATGAGCATGTGGAGTACACAGTTAGCAATCAATGGCGAGATACTCGGACAGGTTAGCATTAGAAGAGGCATTTTCCAAGGGGACTCACTATCCCCTCTGTTGTTTGTAATCGCCATGACCCCACTTTCACAAATACTAAACAAAACAAGCAATGAGCATGTGGAGTACACAGTTAACAATCAATGGCGAGATACTCGGACAGGTTAGCATTAGAAGAGGCATTTTCCAAGGGGACTCACTATCCCCTCTGTTGTTTGTAATCGCCATGACCCCACTTTCACAAATACTAAACAAAACAGGCCTCGGATACCAAACATCTAAAACATCCAGTAAAATCAACCATCTGCTGTACATGGATGATCTGAAGTTGTATGGAAAGTCCCAGTCAGAAATCGAATCACTTCTAAACACTGTCCGTATATTCAGTAGTGATATAGCAATGGAGTTTGGACTGGACAAGTGTGCTGCATTAATAATGAACAGAGGGAAAATAAGAAAAACAGAAGGAATAGAACTGCCCAATGGAAGCAAGATCAAGAACCTGGAAGAAAAAGAACCTTACAAATACTTGGGCATTCTCCAGGCTGATAACATCGCACACACTGAAGTTAAAAGAAAAATTGGAAGTGAATACATCAGGAGAGTTAGAAAAATCCTCAAGTCCAAACTCAATATCGGGAACACCATACAAGCCATAAACACCTGGGCTATACCTGTTATCAGATACACTGCAGGAATAATGCGCTGGACCCAGGCAGAGCTAGAGACACTAGATCATAAGACCAGGAAAATCATGACCATCAATCATGCTCAGCACCCCCGCAGTGATGTCGATAGGCTATACCTCCCTCGCAGCTCAGGTGGAAGAGGAATGCTGCAAGTCCATCAAACAGTAGAGGAGGAGAAAAGAGGCCTTGAAGAATATATCAAGGACAGTGAAGAAGATGCACCTCAAATGGTCAAGTTTGCAAAACTATTCAACACCAATGAAACAAAGCAGGCCTACAAGAAAGAACAAGTCAAGAACTGAGCAGAAAAATGGAGAAATAAGCCCCTGCATGGTCAATATTTGCACAATATAAGTGCAAAATCAGGCATCACCAAGACCTGGCAATGGCTTAAGAATGGTTGCTTGAAGAAAGAAACAGAGGGTTTAATCCTGGCTGCGCAAGAACAGGCACTAAGAACAAATGCAATAAGAGCAAAAGTCGAAAAATCCACAACAAACAGCAAGTGCCACCTTTGTAAAGAAGCAGATGAAACAGTGGACCACCTAATCAGTTGTTGTAAAAAGATCGCACAGAATGACTACAAACAAAGGCATAACAAGGTAGCAGGGATGATACACTGGAACATCTGTAAAAAATACAAGCTACCTGTAGCCAAAAATGGGTGGGACCATAAAATTGCAAAAGTTGAAGAAAATGAAGATGTAAGAATATTATGGGACTTCTGACTACAAACAGACAAACATCTGCCACACAATACACCAGATATAACTGTAGCCGAGAAGAAAGAAAAACAAGTGAAAATAATCGACATAGCAATACCAGGGGATAGCAGAATAGAAGAAAAAGAAATAGAAAAAATTACAAAATACAAAGATCTACAAATTGAAATTGAAAGGCTGCGGCAGAAAAAGACCAAAATCATCCCAGTGGTAATTGGTGCCCTGGGTGCAGTTCCAAAAGACCTTGAAGAGCACTTCAACACCATAGGGGCCACAGAAATCACCACCAGCCAATTACAAAAAGCAGCTTTACTGGGAACAGCCTATATTTTGCGACGATATCTATAATAACCTACAGTATTGATAATAAAATTCAGCCATCCCAGGTCCTTGGGAAAGACTCGATGTCTGGATAAAACAAACCAGTCAATAACACCTGTCTGACTGTGTAAAATAATAAATAATAATAATATAATAATAAATTTGATTTCTATACCGCCCTTTTAAAAATGGCTCAGGGCGGTTTACACAGAGAAATAACAAACAAATAAAATGGAACCCTGTCCCCAAAGGGCTCACATTCTAAAAAGAAACACAAGATAGACACCAGCAACAGTCACTGGAAGTACTGTGGGGGTGGATAGGGCCAGTTACCCTCCCCCTGCTAAATAAAGAGAATCACCATGGTAAAAGGTGCCTCTTTGGCCAGTTAGCAGGGGTCAAACATGACATGTTTGATTGAATTAAATTTTGCTTTGGTTAGTTGGCATATGAAATGGCATTTGAAAGCATTGCTTGCAATCTTGCTTTTCCTTTAGGAGCAAAATTTAGGAGCTGACTGCTCTCTGCTCGATTGCAGGCTGCAGGGGAGGAACAAACTCGCTACTTGCCACTAGCAGTGCCCACCATTCCATGCTGGGAGGATTCCCTCCCCCCTGCTTGCTCACTCCTCTTCCTACTCATATCTGTCTGGCATAGGCAGGCAATAGACTGATGTGACCAGGAGGAGGAGTGAGCCAGCAAGTTGGGGATGGGTTGCTCTCTTCTAGTCATTGCCAGTCAGGCAGGCAATGGACTGATACAACCAGGAAGCGGAGGGAGCAACCTACCCCTGCTTTACTTCCTCATTCCTCTTGGTTGCATTTGTCCATTGCCTGGCTCAGGTAGGAGGAGTGAACAAGCAAGTTGGGGGCAGCTGCTCTTCTCAGCCTCCTGGTTATGTCATTCTGGCTCTGCATGTGATAGGCCAATGCAACCAGCAGGAGGAGGGAGCAAAGCAATCTGTCGCCACCTTGCTTGCTCACTCCTGTTTACTTCCATCCATCACCTGGCTCAGGCGCCACACCTAAATTTCCTGGTGCCGTTGTGAGCTGGCAATTCTGGGAATTGTCTAGCCCCGGATTGCAGTACAAGAAAGTATTAATTCAAGAATTTAAGGACCTATGCTTATTTCTGAAGAGTTTGAGTAGTGGTTTGATTTACATTTACTCTAGATGTTCTGGAAAAACTGGGGGGAGAGAAAGAGAGAGAGAATGTTTATATTAATTAATATATACATTATTAAAATATTATTTTGCACATTAACAGCTATGTTTTTGAAAACATAGAAAGTATGCTTGAATAAAGTTCAAGCAGGATGCCACACAATTCCCCATTTTTTTCTCTTTCATATGGTAAGGGCTCCAATTCATTGTTTTCTTTATGCACCATATTCTGCATATGACAGATCAATATCCCATCCCTTAGAAATAGCTTAACAGCATGTTTTGTTTTGTTTTTGTCTTCGTAGAACCGAAAGGACAAGACATCATGGGAGCATTTTTAGATAAGCCAAAGATGGAGAAGCACAATGCCCAAGGCCAGGGCAATGGACTACGTTATGGGCTAAGTAGTATGCAAGGTTGGCGAGTTGAGATGGAGGATGCACATACAGCTGTCATTGGCTTACCAAATGGACTGGATGGATGGTCTTTTTTTGCTGTGTATGATGGGCATGCCGGATCCCAAGTTGCCAAATATTGCTGTGAGCATTTATTAGATCACATCACAAGCAATCATGATTTTAAAGGGCGTGGTGCTTCACCATCTGTGGAAAGTGTAAAGACTGGAATCAGAACAGGTTTTCTGCAAATTGATGAACAAATGAGGATACTCTCTGAGAAGAAACATGGTGCAGACAGAAGCGGGTCAACAGCTGTGGGAGTCCTGATTTCTCCCCAGTACACTTATTTTATCAACTGTGGAGACTCTAGGGGTTTACTTTGTAGAAACAGGAAGGTTTATTTCTTTACACAAGATCACAAACCAAATAATCCACTGGAGAAGGAGCGTATACAGAATGCAGGAGGTTCAGTTATGATTCAGCGTGTGAATGGATCACTTGCTGTGTCTAGAGCACTTGGCGACTTTGATTACAAATGTGTCCATGGGAAAGGCCCTACAGAGCAGCTTGTTTCTCCTGAGCCTGAAGTCTATGAAATTGAGAGATCAGAAGATGACGATCAGTTTATCATACTGGCTTGTGATGGTATCTGGGATGTTATGGGAAATGAAGAGCTGTGTGAATTTGTAAGATCAAGACTTGAAGTCACTGATGACCTTGAGAGAGTATGCAATGAGATAGTCGACACCTGCTTGTATAAGGTAGGCAGAGGTTTTCAGGGAAATGAGCATACCATACTTTTACTGCAATTCATGTTCTGTGTGAGCATTCAAATCTGTTTGATTTGCAAGTTTGTGTTAGTAAGATGTTACTTTGCAGAATGTGTGGAATGTTGCTAATGGTGTATACTGTCTGCCTCAAATTCAGTTGCTGGCTTTTGAGTTAGGCTGTGGATTGGACTGTATAGGACCAATACTGAACACACATTTGTAAACTAAACCAATTTTTCCTATTATAGTGCTGTACTTTGTGGCGAAAAATATTTGCATGAGAAGTTATGAACTGTGATGAACTGCTTGTGTTGAATAAGGACTTTAGAACTGTGCTATATAAGCAAATGTATATAGGATTTTATTGATGGACTTTTGAATAATATACTGGAAAATTGGACTTTGTCTAAACTCTTATTTTTTTTCCCCTCCCCTCCAGGGAAGCCGAGACAACATGAGTGTGATATTGATCTGTTTTCCAAATGCACCAAAGGTATTGCCAGAGGCAGTGAAGAGAGAGGCAGAGCTGGACAAGTTCCTGGAAAGCAGAGTAGAAGGTGGCTCTTTTAAACAAAAATAAGTAATTTCATTTTTAAACCGAAGCCAAGCATTAAATGTCTATAGGCTTTTCATTAAATCCTTAAGTGCCATAGGACATTAAGCATGCATCTCATTAAAAAAGGTGATTTTGTTACCTTTTTGGATGTATGTAGTGTGTCCTGTCAAAATATTAGGTTTATTACTGTCTGTCCCTGACAATTCTGCTTACAATAGAGAGGTTTGAGTATAATGTTTATGTTGGGGGACCATTGCCAGCAATAAATTCAGGGCAGTAAACTACAATAGCAGTAAGAGTTGTTTTGAAATTGGCATAGCCATAGAAGAGTTTTATCTTGTTATTTTGCATTTCATATGTTTTTGTACCATATGGCTCAAAACAGATTCTGGTTTAAAACATGGATTTAAAAGGTATATTCCAATCTGGATTATATAGTGCCTTTGAATATTAAAAATGGAAGTTTAAGTAACAATACCATGAATGCATATCAATTTTCCCAGTAAACAATCCTCTTACTGTGATTTTAGTACAAGTTAAACCAATTTTTAAAAATAGGTGTACTGGTGAAATGATGGTATGGATCTGAAATGGTGTGGTATTGCGGATGTAAACATCATAATCTGCAGACTCTGGAGTCGTCAGTACTGTGCACTGGCATGAGTTACTTCTGTCTCTGCCATATCAGTGATTGAGCTAAATGCCTCACGCACTTTATTTTTTTTTTTATTGTATAAAACTAACAAATTGCAACAAACATAACAGGTGTTGATCTGTTAATGTTGTATTTCCTTGCATTGATTCATTGGCCTCACACTAGCTCTGAGTGAGAACATAGTGGTTAAAAGACTTGAGATTGCAGATGCGTGAGGTATGGGGATGATACTGCTCACCCTATCTTACAGTGTGGTTGTAATAATTACAAGTTTATGTAAGTGCTTTGAACACGAAAGTGTCATATAAATGTTAAATATTATTATTGCATGTGTTGTAGCATATGCTGTTTAAAATCATAGCCTTTTATGCTAAAGGAAGAGCAGTCAGTGGCTGCTGATAGTCATTTGTTAAGAGCTGCATTTCATGGATGCATGAAGTGTTACATAGTAGGCTGGATATAATATGGCCTATTACCTTAACCATGATTAAAGAACACTCATGTTATTTCTGCAATAGCCCAGTGAAGTAATATAACTCAATACTTTCCTTTATCAATCTTGTCATTTTTTCTTACACTGAAATTACATTCAGTGGCTGGAATCCAAAGGATCATGTACAATGTTGTACAAGTGCACTGGGATCCCCCCCCCCTTTCTTACTGAAAAGTTCCTTCTGATGGTTGGAGCATTCTCTGGAACAGCATTAAAGTTTGAGAGGCTGCAGCTAGAAGGAAAAATTGGGTGGGTGGGTGTGTGGGTGTATGAGCATTTTATGTACATGAGCCTTTTTGGATCTCAGCCATCATGGTTGTAACGTATACATGTTACGCTTGTAAGATAAACCATGGTCACAAGATCTGATCATTTATTTTTTGTTAGTGGAATCCAGTGAAGCTATATATGAATAAACACTGTGGCTTATAATAAGCACTACATTTTCCAAAGGTTAATGTGAGCATACCTCAATTTTTTGAAATGTTTGCTGTTCTCTTTCCCCACAGAACTCCTGAACTGTTCTTCCAATATTTCCTAAGTTCAAAAAACAGTTGTGGGGAATTGGCACAAAAGCAGTTTAATGGAAATGATTGTGCATGCAGTATTTTCCTCCATGTTTCCGTTTAAACTGTTCTTGTACCAAATTTCTATATTACTTTTAAAACTAGAGGATGTTAAAAAGCAATTTAGGCATTATTAATCGAGCAACGTCTGAACTGGAAACTCTGCCAAGACTTTAGGCTTACACTTGAACTTGCATACCTGCCCCTTGGCTATATGGGAAAGATAACTTGCATTATCTTTCACACAATTCACAGGAAAATTGTTACTCTAAATATAGTAAGTACTATCGGATAAAACAGATGTAGCTATTGAATCATTCAGAAATGCACTTCTTAAGCTGCTTCTGCTGTCTTCTTGAAATGCCAGAAATTGTGGTATATGTGGCCATTTTAAAACTTTAATTTTAAAATGGCCGCATATGAGGAATGTCTGTAAGCAATTTTACATTGTCCTGTTAAAACTGGAGGGGGAAAGGGGAATTTTTAAAAGTATTTCAGAATATAGCTACCATAAACCCAGGCACATGGTATGGCAAGTAATAAGATTAGACTCTGCATTTTCTGGCTGACCAGACTTAGGGGTCCTACATTCTGACCAGATGATCTTGTAAAAAGATGCAGTCTTTGTATTCAAGTCTGTTTACCTAATTGCTGTGAAGGAGCTGTATTAATGGCTGGTTTATTAAAAAAAAAAAAAAAAACACCTCTGGCAATAACACATCCTCTTGTCTTTACCCTCTGTTCAGTTGATTTATTTTGTATTCATGTAGAACAATTTCACCTGTAATTAAGTGAAGTGCAGCACATAAAATTCATGCCAATCCTGACGTTCCAATATAAAATTGTAGGTGTTTAAAACTTTATTCCAAAATGATGTTCTAATATTATGAATAATGGGGCTAGACTGATTCATTAAAATAAAAAGCCCTTCAAATCTTTGACTACTGTTATTAGTCCTCTAGCTGCTCAACCAGTGTAAGTTCCATTCATTTTTTTTGGAGCTTAGACAGATGCAGCACTTTACAGACTGGTTAGGAAAACTGTTTTGAAATACATTTTGTAACCCATATAAAGTTGAATACAATATTAAGTGTCTGTTTTCAAAGGATTCATTGAGTTTGATTAACTTATATGTGGTATAGTCTGCTTCATATCTTCAGTAAAAAAACAAATGTTTAGTCACATGTTCACTCAGTAGAGGGGTTTAGTGAATCTTTGTTGTTTGGATTCAAGAACATTCTCCCACAATTGTAAAAGTATGTTTCTCACACTTTTAAAACCATGGCCACCTTTTGCTTAAGAGCTGGTGAGTTGAAGTGATCTAGACTTTACAACCATGTCTTTCTCAAACAGTGGCATAGGAAGATTAATGGAAGTGTTTTAAATTAATGACAGAAAGAGCTCAATATGCATTGATGCAAAAAAGATACTACAACATGGAGGCCATTCAGTTGATTCCATTTGTGCCATAAATATTTATGTGGACTGTACGTATATCTCTATTGAGCATAAATGTATTCATTTAGTGGAGAATGTATTTGAAATGTACTGCAGCTTTAGGTTATGGAACTGTGTAGTATCAGGTAAATTTTAAAATCCCTTTATTTTTGTACAAAAGAGAGCATTAGAATGATGTAGACTATACTAGATGTTCGCAATTCACAATAAAAGAACTTGGCAAAACAAATCTGAGATCTTTGCTCTTTATTCAGTTTTCAGTATCAGAAGTCTTTGTCCTGAATTGTAGATGACGAATAAAAATTCTGGCCCTAATATTTCATCTTTTAAAATCTGTTCAGTCTCAAAAACAAAACAAAAAAACCAAAAAAACTCAAGTATGTCCTTCAAAATACTGTCCAGGATCTGATGAACTGTGAAACTAGTTCTGTGTCTGGGGTGGTGGTATTTCCTCAAACAGCTCTCTGTGTCTCATAGTAAACTACCTTTTCAAAACCAAAGTATGGGGTTGTGGGAGATGTCAACTGTTCAAAGAGAGGGAAAGGTCAGCCATGACACTGGGCTAGAGCAGGCTCCTTGGCTGAGCCAAAGCAGCTCTTTAGATCCTGGCCATTATTAACAACTATTTCTTACTGAAAAAGAGTTGTAGGGTTACATGTTAACCTCTGAATTTCAGGGCCTACCTGCTTTGTTGAAGAACTTTCCCCACTGTGCTTGTTTGTAACCTTGTTTGTAAGGATATGGGCACAAATTGGGCTAAAATGTGCGGTAGCTTAAAAGGCTGTAGAAAATCTGTTCTTGTGTTCCAGATGGTTAACCAGTATGTTCTTGTTTCCAGTGATTTACTATGCCGCTCAACTGGAGTAGATTATAAATTATATTTGGTAAACATTTCTTTATTCTTGTTTTGGATAGAATATTAAAAAGACACATCTGTTTTGGGAAATTCTGATTAAACTATTTTTGCAGGTATTTTCATGACATCTTACTCTAAAGTATGTGTATTTGTATTCTGGCACTTAGGACAAAATATGTTGATTTAATTTTGTGCTCTCAAAACATCCATATAATATTTAAAAAATTACAAGATTTGCAACTTAAAGGTTTCATGTTGACCCTCTTGACACTTTCTGTTGAAGGATCTCTGGTACTAAGGCTGGAAAAGGCCTCAGGGAGCCACTACCAGTCAGAGGAGATATAGTACCAGCTTAAACAGATCAACCATGTGACTTGTTTTAAGGCAAAGTCTTATAATTTAATATTGACATTTTTTATTTACTTGCATAAGATCTTTGTTAAAATAGTACTTTTCATACCTCTAACATTTCATACCTCTAAAATTTTCTTTTTTGTTTAATGTTGGTACCTGATCTGCTGTGAATAATGAGGAATCAGTTATTGACTTGAATAAAATGAGAATTTTGTAGTTAAATGCATTCAGTTTTGAAATGTCGCTTAAAATTAAATGACAGTGTTGTAGCTGAAATCAGATTCCTGTAACAATTCATACAGTGGGACTTGTGTGAATTTGTATCTAAGAACATGTCTCCACGTGAAGTTTAGTATGTTCTACATATTTTGTCATTTCACACCTCTATTTTTGTTCAAGGTGGTGTACTTTGCACCATGTCAATCAGTTTTTTTTAAATCATAAAACTTGTTTTGCACTCAAATAGATTGGTTCTTCTCATTTTTGTTGCTGAAAAAGTGGCAGTTACATTTATCTGTGAAGTCTATTTATAACTACGGTAATTTGTTTTCCACACAAGCAGTACGAACAGCCAAGACCTCAGTGCACTTTTAGCTCAAACTCCCTTGCAGTACTACAAGAGCATCAAAGCCTTGATATTTTTAGATGATGATCTACTCAAATTAAGATTGTATACTTCCAAAATTTTACTTGTGTGAAAGATCTGCAGAAAAATGATGTCATGCAGAGATGCCACATAGAAGTGTTCTTTCCCTTCCCCACTATCTTTGTTAGGGTACCTAAATCACTATAAAGACAAAACACATTTTTAAACCTTAATCTGCCTGTTGTAAAACTGTTACAATATTTTCAATTGCATTTGGATTGTATTTACAAAGCAAGTACTTCTGATTCCCAGAGATCATAAAGAAGCAGGGAGAAGGAGTGCCAGACTTAGTCCACGTCATGCGTACGTTGCAAACGGAGAGCATCCCAAACCTTCCTCCAGGGGGTGAATTGGCGAGCAAGTGAGTACAAGTGTAAATGTGATTTTGATTTTAAACTAGCATCTACTTTTCATAAGACCACTCCTAAAAACAAAAGCAGGGAGTGTTCCAAAGTTTTGGAAGACGTTTACCAGAATTCACTCTAGCTCCCCCCCCTTCAAACTTGGGATCTTGTTAAAAACGGAAATGAAGACATGCACAATACAGTGGCAGACTTAAAGGTGAATTCTAAAATTAAAATAAACTTGTCATACTGCAGCTGAATAAAGGTCAAGCTATTTTTAAGGGTGGCTGCCTCTTTTAACAGACATTCTTAAATATTAAAATCTTTTTAAAGTCTTAATGCAACATGATGAGTGTGTTCATGTGGTTTTGATATTTGAATTTGTGTGTTTGACCTTGTTAATAAAATAGTTCTTACTTTGTTTTCATGAAATTCATACCTGCCTTTATAAATTGGCTAATTTAGCATGAAACCTTAGAGTTGGATTAATGGGCTTCCATGATGATACTAGCAATGGCACATCTAAAAAGATAAATACAAGATCACATATTTTTCCCCTTATATGATGATGCCAGAATTCTTGAGCCATAGTACGAGATCAAGCTGTCCTCCTTAAAGCAATTATGTTCTATAACATAAAACATAATTGAGGCCAGAAGCTGAATTATTCATCCTTCACTTTGGCTGATCTAAATGTCACCACTATAATTTAGGATGTATATTTCAAGTAATTGTGTACGGAGGTATGGGGATATCTTGGCCATCTTAGCATCGGGGATTAGTTGATGTGACTTGAGGATGGTAATCTTGGATCTTTGCAGAAGTTTCTCAGTTTGGCAGTAAAGCATGAAACCAAATGTGGGAATTTCCTGACTGGATGAGCTCATATAATGCCATAGGTTTCCCTGTATTAGAAGGTGGTGTTGGAAATTCCCTCCATACATTGAGATCCAAAGAGCTATTTGAGCAGGGTGGATTGGTTTTTCAATCCAGGTGATTAAAGTCACCAAAGAAAAAAGACCAATTTAAATCATTTTTCACTTATTTGTAAGATACATCCTAAATCAAAGTGTATGCTAACTTGTTGGTAGGGAGACAATCATAAATATTTATAATTTCTGAGTCAATTGCAGAGATCAGGTAGTTTAAAGTGCAAAAAAAAAAAAAAAAAGCCAAATGAATCAGTGGCGGACAATTGTGGTAAATTGCTGATCTCTCATCCCCAGTATAAAGTATAAATACATGAACGTCTGTGCTGTATGATGAATGACAAAGAGATTTCCCCCACCGTTTATTCTTTACCGAATAAAGAAGCTTTTTGTAAAGGCCAGGAGTTCAGTTTGAAGAGATTTTACACTTCCTTTAAATTCAGATCTCATTTTAAATAGGGTTTATTTTTTAAAGAGAAACTTCTTATAGCTGAAACTTTAAAAAAAATCTGATTTACACTTGAAAACGTAGGCTGACATATTGTGCAATGCTCCGTGTTTGTTTAGCACAACATGGGCTCTGATGTGTCTTCCTAATGCAAGTTGCAAAAGCGCACACTTGCAGAAATGCCAAAAATATGCAGGGGACTTTCTCAACTTGCATTAGGAAGATGCTGTAGGAAGATACAGCAGCACCTGTGTTGTACTAAACACATGCAGAGCATTGTGCAGTATGTCAACCACAAGATTTTTAAAAATACTGTCTTTCCTATTGTGGTGTTTTGCCAAGGCCAGTGGGACTTTTGACCTTTTAAGTTGGCCAGTTTTGAAGGGGTTTGCCATGTCAGGTTGTGTTTGAAGAACCCAGAAATTCAAACCCTTTTGGGCACAAAGAACTAACTGCAGTATTCTTTGGATCTTGGCTCTCTGATTCTGTGGTTTTTTTCTCTGTTGCTTGGAAGATTATTTTGAAAGTAGCTTTAGCCACCCTATCATTTGTTACATCATTTGTTAGTGCTGGGATCCAGAACTTCTGGGTTCTCACAATTATGGCAAAAAGAAATACAGTATGAAAGATGCTAAGTATTTCAGGGACAAAAAATGTAATAGGTCTTCATTGGGAGCAAGTTCCCACCTATCTCCTGCCTGTTACCATCCATTAGGTGTCAGGCATAATCTGTCCTGTTTGGGTTTTAGTAGCTAGTTCTGGCGGGTTAATTTGTTGTGTGTTTGTCTGCCTAATTTGGTCTGTAGGTGGCTTAGTGACTGCAGAATTAGTTAACTTCCGCTTCTGTCTGTATTATTTTGAGTATAATAGTGTGTTTTTGTTTTGTTAAACTAGCTAGGCTATTATTAATGATACAAATGGTACACAGAAAAGTTTATTTCCAAAATACAGCTGTTCTAAGAATTTGTTCTTAAGTTGAAGTTGACCTTTTGGGAAATGTCCCTTAAAACCATTTTTTCCCCTTTGTTTTAGACGGAGTGTGATTGAAGCAGTTTATAACAGACTGAATCCTTATAGAAATGATGATGCTGTGAGTATTACTACTATCCAGTCGGACATTCAGCCAAGTTGTCCTTTCTACCCATTTTAACAACCCTTGATTGATTAAAATATTTTGTCAGCACTTATCATGTTTCATTTTATTTATTTTTACATTTTTAAGCCACCTTTTATCAGATGACCCCATATTGACCTGTCCTGAAAATGGGAGCACTGTTTTATCTGAATAAACATCTTCCCTTTGTTTCCAAGAGCAGTCAGCTTTTATAACCAAAACTATATCCAGATTTGTGAGACTTCTGTTCATTCCTGATGTTGAGAGAATTCATCATGGACACACAGAAGTCTTTCATTTGGATCAGGACTGTATAAATACTTGCAGCGTGAAGCATTTAGCTGTTTTGTGAGCAGCAAGGCGTCTTTGACTACTGTGTGTGAAATAGGAACAGTTGTGTCATGTCACAATGAGGCTGATGGGTTGTCATGGATTGACAACCCAGGCTTCATGGGGCCTAGAAATTTAACTCTGGTGCCTAGACTAGTATATTAAGAAGTAGAGTTATTTAATAATAAATATATATTTGTCCCAGGCAGCCCTGTTTCTGTTCTAAGTATGTTACTTGTCAAGTAAAGAGAGAGCCCATTTACTCCCTACCTCCACAGTGTTTGTCACTAAGTCCGGTGTCCATTGTCTACCTCCTAAACCTTTTGGCTGACACTTAGACCCAAAGAAATGTTGTCAAGACTGGACATGACTGATCCCCATTTCATCACTAGATTTTCTGAGACTTTATACTTGTATCATGCATTCACCAGACATACCAACTTACTGGGGAAAGTTTTCTGATCTTAGTAATTGCATTGTTATGTAGTGAGCCAGGCACAGCTCTAGCTTAGCTTGCCAGTCAGTGACTATTCAATTGAAACTCTTTGTACTTTTTCACTGTGTTTCCCTATCTTCCAATTTCCGTTCTTGTTTTCATTTTTTGCTCTCTACCGACTTGCTTCTGTCCTCAACATGTGCGTACCAGAGAACCTTGTTACTCACGGGGGTTCCATTCCTCGCCTCCTACTGCAAGTAATGGAAGCGCGAGTAATGAGGCATTAGGTCTATGGGGAAAGGGGGTTGGGTTCCAGAGTGCAAGGAAAAAATGTTTTAAGCCCCCATATGGGCCAGAACTTACTCGGGCGTGCTCCATGGGTCCCCACTGTGCTCAGAAATGCCCTCCAATGTCATGGGGGAAAGTCCATTCCCCTCCAGAAATTAGCTACACAATGGCTCCTGTCTCTTCCTGGCTTCCGAGAAGTACTTCTGGCCCTCTAGGAACGCAGATACATGGGTTTTAACCCATTGGGATCTGCAGATCCTGGAAACAGGTGTCAATAAGACACCCCATGGATACGTGGAACTGTGGAACTGCAAATAGCGGTTTTGCAAATTACGAGGTTCTCCTGTATATTTTATTGCTACTCACTCCAGGCCCGGGCACATGACCCACAACACATCTCACATGCACAGTGCCCTTTCCTCTTCTAGAAAAGAAAGAGAAAAGTTTGGATCTGCCCTTGTGGGAATTGAAGGGAAGCATTTGGCAACATTCTTAGCTCTGCTTTTATGTATGATGACAATAACTGAAAAGAACTGCTAAACTTCTGCTTGTCAGCTTAGTGCTTTTTCTGGATAATCGAAGGGAAGTGCTGAAAAGTCTCCTTTTGTTTGTAGTTCATACTTGTGGTCATGCATATTATTGCACAACTTATTCCCAAATGGTTTTATGTATGTATTTAACATATTTTTATACTGCCCACTATCAAAGTCTAGGCGGTTTACAGCAATAAAACCAAGACATTTTAACACAATTAAAACATATTAAAAGTTCAAATTAAAATAATACCCACAAAACTACCCAATAGCTAAAAAGCTTGACTGAAGAGATGTGCCTTAAATTGTTTTATAAAAGGCAATAGGGATGGAGCTGTTTCCTAAAAGCCAAATATTGCACCAAAGTAGCACACGTTCTTGTGCTAGTTATTTTTTGTTAGGGCAGAAACTGGAACACTTGACTCAGGCTTGGAAAAGTATATGAAAGGGAGAAAAGAGTGGGGAGCTATAGGGGCATGCATACAATGTGACAGTCAGACCTGAAGAAGAAACCCTGTGCAGAATGAATTGTGTACTTGAATTCATTTTGCAGAGGTGAGTACAAACATATCCCTACTTTATGTGTAAGGTCAGCTGTAATGTTTGAAAGCAATTAGTCTTTACTAGAGATTTGAGGCCTTTGAAGGGAAACCCAGAAAAATAGGATGGTGCTGCTGACACACTGTTTTTAGTGGAAAAATTTGAGGTTTCTGGGGAAAGAACGAAGAACAAAATTGAGGGAAACTGAAAAAATCCTCTTAATTTTCTTCAGCATTAAAAATAATGCTTTCTTAGGCAAGGTGATAAAGTATTGGTTTAGTTGCCCATTATACCCTCATGATTTTCTGCTAACTGCGTAAAACAGTTCCTTTATACTGGTTCCTTTATACCAGGGGTGGGGAACCTTGGCCCTGCTTTATACTGTAGACATGTATAACTCTCAAGTCCTCTCTCCTGCTATTCTTCCATTTTCTACAGCATGTGAAAGAAACTGATTTATGGAAATACATATACCAAATCAAGAAGCATGCTAACGTGTAACTCTTGATATGTCTGTTTGTCTCTGAATTTTATGGACATAAAAATGGAAGTTCAAAATCAAGAGCTACTGATATTTCAGGAAATTATTCTGATTACAGGGAAGCTTGAAGTGGTGGTATTTTCACTTTGTACATGGTTACTATTACATTGTAGGTGATTGTGATACGTTTGATTGATTGATTCATTCATTTAATTTGTATGCCGCTCTTCCTAAAATGGCTCAGGGCTGTTTACATTAAAATCAAAAACACATAATGAAACAATTCAAATATAAGACAGATTAAAATTAAAACTAGATAACATTAAAAGACAGGCTAAAAGGATGGGTTTTTAGGGCTCTCCTGAAGGCCTCCAAGGAAGATAATCCTATTATATCCACGGGGAGTGGGTTTCACAACCCAGGGGCAATTACTGAGAAGGCCCAATCCCAGGTCGCCACCAGATGAACTGGTGGCACCTGAAGACAGACCCTTCCTGATTATTTTAATGAGTGGTGAGGATTTTGTAGAGAAATGTGCTCTCTCAGGTAACCCAGACCTAAGCCATTCAGGGCTTTAACCAGCACTTTCTAGTTTGCTGGGGAACATAGCTGCAGCTGGTGCAATTGTTTAAGAACAGGCATAATGTGGGATTTCCAGGATATCCCAAAGACCAATTTTGCTGCCACATATGGAATTAACTGGTTTCTAAACTACATACAAAGGCAACCCTACATAGAGCACATTGCGGTAGACCAACCTGGAGGTTACCAGCTGATGTATAAATGTTTTCAGGTCATTCTCCTCAAGGAATGGGCAGTTTTTGAATCAGTTGCAGCTGGTAAAAAACCGCTCCTGGCCACAGCCTCAACCTGAGGCACCAGGGTGAGACCCAGGTCCAAGAGGACTTCTAAGCTGTGAACCTGCACTTTCTGGGGGAGTGTAACCTTGTCCAGAACAAGAAGTTCTATCCCGTCTTGCAGATGATGGCACCCAACGAGTACCTCCGTCTTGCTTGAATTCAGCTTCAGCTTATTATCCCTCATGCAATCCATTACTGCCTTTACTTAAAAGGAGCTAACACCATTTCCTGCTATTGATAACGAGGAGAAATAGATTTGGGTGTCATCAGTGCATTGATAACACCCAGCACCAAATCCCCTGATGACCTCACCCAGCAGTTTCATGTAGACGTTAAAAAGCATTGGTGACAGAATGGAGCCCAGAATGAGGGACTCTATAGCAGTTCCTGTTTTGAAGAGCCACTGTCACCAAATGCCACTATCTGAAATCTACCCAAGATATAGGAGCAGAACCACTGTAAAACAGTGCCGGAAGGATACCATAATCAATAGTATCAAAAGTCACTAAGAGATCCAAAAGAACCTGCAGAGTCACACTCCCTCTGTCAATTCCTTGGCAAAGGACATCTATCAGGCTGACCAAGGCCATCTCAACCCCATAACCCACCCTAAAGCCAGTTTGAAATTGGTCTAGATAATCAGTTTCCTCCAAAACTGCTTGGAGCTAGTCAGCTATCACCCTCTCAATCATTTTACCCAACCATGAGACTGGCATATAATTTTCCATCACCAGGGGATCCAGAGTGGGCTTCTTAAGAAGCAGGGTCTAACCACTTCCTCCTTCAGTCAGGGTATTAATGATATCGACTAGGCCAACAACTTCCCTGCAAGATGAAATCAGCCATATTGGGCAAGGATTTATGTATTACTTATTTTTCTGTGTAAACTGCTTTGAGAACTTTGGTTGAAGTTCAAACATAAATATTTGTGCTAGTAGTGTGGTTTTGCACCAGTGCAATAAGAGTAGTTGCACAGCCTTAAGAAGTTTGCAGAGCTGTTCAAAGCTGTAGTGATCCATGATGTTGTACAACCACTAATAGAAAGCGTCCAGGACACATACAAGGTTGTGCAATGTGCTATACAACTTGTCAGCATCTTCCGCACACGGACTAGTCTGGAATAGATTTTATTTATTTATTCAAAATATTTATACCCCATCCCTCCAGTACACTACTGCTCTGGGCGGCTCACAACAATAAAATAGATACAATATACAATAGAAGTAATACAATTAACCAAATTAAGTAAACAAGTTAAGTCAGGTTAAAAACCACAATCAGTATTAAATTTCAAATTAAGAGTTATTTTAAAAGCTAAACACTAAGAATTATAAAAACTAAAGAACCTACCAGAAAGAGGCAACAAGTGAAACATTAAAAAGGCTCTTTAAAAAGATGTGTGTTTAGTTGTTTTTTTGAAAACATTGAGGGGAGGAAGCATGGTGAAGCTCTTCAGGGAGGGCATTCCAAAGTCGAGGGGCCACAACCGAATTTTGTGGTGTTAAAGTAGTAAAGTAAGTTTAGCAAAATATATATTGTATATCTTTTTTGTTGTTTTTGTTAATACTTACTCCCCCCCCCCCCCCCCGTTTCAAAATTTCTGGGAATTCTACATGTCTAGTATTTCCTCAAATTCCAGAGTGGAAACATCTATTATTTCAAAGGTGTGAATAAGGGGTGCAGTAGTACCTATATGTCAACAGTGTAGATATGAAGTGGTGAGTTACAGCAGATCTTTGACATCTAAAACTGTTGCTTCTTTTGTAGTACTCAGGTGATGCCCATATCTGCTGACTCAAATCACTCTTCATAGAGTTAGTACTCTATGTACTGCCATGTTCAGCTTCTCAATATGATTAAGGGACATAGACAGATAATTGGGATAGAACATTTGTGTTGGTCAATACTATATTTGAAAGAAACTTCTCATGATGCCAGTATAGGTCTAGTATGCGTATCCTTCATTTGAAAGACTGTTCCATTGATTCCACTGGTGAAAATACTTCCAAATGTGTCTAGACCTGCATTAGAAAAGCTTAAAGACTGGAAAACTCTATACATGTGTGAATAACTTTTAAGTTAAATCATTAGCCAGAGTTAACCTGACATGTGAGAATAGCTGGCTTTGAGGTTAATCATTCAAAAGTAGTGTCTGAATTCAACAACTTATTTGTGTCAGTAATCTTTAGTTTAATGCTCATGAATAATTCTTCCCAGAATAAAGCTCTTTTCAAAGTAAAGAAAATTTAAATCCTAAAATTATCCACATTTCTACCCTTTTCAGTCTGGATTATCCAGAAACTTCTGTAATTTTGGGCGCTCCAGACTTTAAAGGGTTCCTTTTCTTTTCTTTAAGGATTCTGCATCAACCGATGATATGTGGTAAAGCTGCCATCTAAAGTGTGGAGTTTACATCCATCCTCTCCATGGAAAATACAGCCAACCCACAGTGAACCCTTCTTAACATCCATCCTCTACCTTACTGAAAAGAAGGGGAAAGGTGTGTTGGTGGAAGTGATGACACCGGGAAACAGCAGTCCAACACTTAGCCCAGGAACTCATGGTCTGTTTTGCAAATGGACTTCTGTAAACGTGATATTGAAACCATCATGTTGTAAATTGGACTCTAAGCAATTTATGTTGTATTATTTCGTTTTGTAAAGTGCAATTGTGGTTGTACAAAATGCTTATTTAATAATGAACTGCTTTACATCACTTAAGGTTAGATTGAAATCCTTGGTGGTTTGCTCAGTGCAACAAATATCTAGCCCTTTCCATTCATATTTGTGGTTCTTGCTTGCTGGGAGCAGCAACCTAGCCAGCTTAAGTGCTCAGGAGGTGCATAGAAACTGTGTAAAGCAGGGGTTCTCAAACCTGGGGCCCCAGATGTTGTTAGACTTCAGTTCCCATAATCCTGAGCCACAGCGGCCTTTGGTCATTGTGGCTGGGAATTATGGGAGTTAGAAGTCCAGCAACATCTTGGGACCCAAGTTTGAGATCTCCTGGTGTAAAGGATATTTTATATAAAGTTGAACCTCAAAGGCTGATCATTGCAAGTTCTGGATGGAAAATAAGTGGTACACAGTTCATTCTCCACCAGACTTAAACTGTATCATTTTTGAAAAAAATCCTGTGGGGCCTAAAACTCCCTTTGTAATCTGTGGGGAGTTCAGCAAAAATAGGAATAAGTTTGGCAGCCTTGTAAAATAGCTATAAAAACTACAGATCATGAGGGTTAAAATGCCTTGAGTATTTGCAAATTTTTTAAAAAGAGGAAATATTTTATCTTCAGTTAATCGTCAGTTATGTAAGAGGCTACATCTTTCTATATTTAGTGTGGGTCTGCACCATTTTTGCTATCCTGACTGGCTGGGTTGGCTGCTGTTCCAAGTAAAATACTTTGAATTCCATTTTATCAATAAAGCTTGATTTAACAAACAAGAAATTTAACAGTGTATGTGTAACCCCCCCCCCTTTTTTTGGTTTGTTTTCTGAAATACTTGTAAATGAGATGTCATATGTGGATACATATTTTTAATTAACTAATTGCCCATTTATGAAATGGAAAGAACTCTTGACTGTTGCCCAAGGCACAGGTGGACTTTTTCCCAGTTAGTGGGCTTAATATAGTTTGAAAAATTGAATAATCTTTTTACATGGGTTTCTTTCAGGATTTTTGCTTTGAGAGAACCACGTGAGCTTATACTTGCCTCTTGTTAATGAAAACTAATTTGTCAGAGCCTGACAATCTTACCTTTTATGGTATGTTTTGTATGACCCGTTGACTTAGAACAAAAAAACCCCTAGTGATTTAACAGTATGTGTGATTTAAAAAACAGCATGTTCAGAATATTTAACTGTTGAGATAATTCTAATTTTTAAAAAATATAAAATAATACAACTAATTTGACTTGACTTTTCTCCTACCAAACATACACAAATAACTTTTCAAATCAGTTGTGTTTGCAGAGCTACTGTTTTGTGCACCTTGTATTTTGTCTTTTTAAAGTTGAAAATATTGTATGATTACTATGTAGCTTTCTTTAATCTTTCAGTCAACAGGTGCCCCAAAGGAAAATCAAGAAAATATATAAATAGGTTATAGCGATGTAGCTAGAACAATTTTTAAAAAGGTGTAAAATATACCTTTTTATAGGAAGCAATGTACAATGCGTTTTTCTATATCTGTCTTTCCCCCTAACTTTGAAATATACAGTTGTGTGTATATATAGCCTTAAAACTATTGCAGAGTTAGGGAGTGTTGAACAGTGAAAAAGTAACTTAATCGTGTCTCAATTAAGGGTAGCATTATACCAGCAAACATTTTATCCCTCTTGTTTGTGTGAGATGCTTAACCTTAAAATCATTGTATTCAGTTTGTACCCTGTTCAAGCATGAATGAAGAAAGCATAAGCACTATTTGTATTTATAAATTTATAGCAATTTTGGGTTAAAGAACCAATTCCTCACCCTATCTACAAATAAATGCTTAAAATGTACAATTTTGTTGAGTTCGAACTATAACCATGTCAAATGTATAGCTTCACAAGCACCTAATTAAGAGAGATGTATTTGAAGTACTACATGGTAAGCTAGTTAAGAAGGCCTGAACTGGCTTTAGGATTGGAAAAAGAATTCTGCTCCTTTTTCCATGTAAACTGAGGTATAGTTCTAAAAATGGCAAAACCTCAGACTGGACTGTGGTAACAAAGGTTTAAAATGTTTTTAAAAATCACAAGTTGAAAGCCATATGTTAAGCAACAATAATTTAGAATGTCATAATGACATAGCACATGTTCCAAACTTACTACAGGTGCACCCTTCTAAAAAAAGAACCTTTTTTCTACTGTTGCTACTAGTGCTGTAAAAAGGGTTGGGGATAAGAGGCACAGCAGTTGTAGATTGCCTTCCCTTAGGTTTGGCACTTTAAAGTGGTCAAAGCACTGTGTCAGTTATGCCTGCTTAATTCACTGCTCTTTTATGTATACCAAAATGAGATTAAATTCATATATTCAGCGCATCACATATTCTGTCAAAGGACTCACTCTTGTTCATTAGTCTGCAAAAAGAAAAAAAAGGCACTTTTCATTTTTGCAACTTTTTTTAATGCTAAAAATGTTGGAACACCTCAGGGGCAATGCAGCAAAGTTTTGAAGAATTGTGTGCTATTTATTTCCCTAACTGGAGAGGGAGGAGTGGATTCCTGTGTGCTGACAAAATAAAGTAATATGATGGTCCCAAATTTATCTGTAAGGTGTTAATACTTTGTACATCTGCTTTTTCACTTTATATGCATGCTGCTCTGTATATTTTTCTTCTGATAGCATTAAGCTTCTGAGGATTATAATTTTAGATTATCACTGAGTTCTAGAAAATCTAGTGGTCAGATAATCCTGAGCAAACATTGATAATCCCTATTTGATCAATCCTTGCAATAGTTGACATAGTTGAATTGAGTTGTTTATAAATTAGCCCCGCATTTTGTGGCTTACAAAGCACGAGTGGATCCATTGACTGACTTAAAGCTCCTGTTCTGTTGTAGCTTTTATAGAATCCTACCTACACATGGCTGGAAGAATGAGTTTACATGTTTATTTCTGCAGTTAAACCATTAAGTTTGAAATCTCACCTTTGTCCCCCTGTGTGGTAAAAGTGGATATGACACATTTCTGTTACTGAATCAACCATTTTAGATAACGAAATTGTATATCTAATGACAATTTCTGAAGATTCATGAGATAGTTCCATACTAGCTCTTCCCCTCAGAATTGCTATACTTTCACCAAAATCGCCAGCCTGTTTTGTTCCAGTTTTTTTCTGAGTTGTTTTTCTCCTGGACTTTTTTCAAGTCCAATTTATTCCTTGCGATGCAATTAGAGCACCAGCCTATGCAGTACAGGCTGGCAGTATTGATTTGCCTGATGGCAGGAGTGTTACGTGAGGCAATTGTTGACAGAGTTGAATTTGCTTACTGTTTCCCTCCCATGATGAAAACTGCTGCCTTTCACTGTAAAAACACAAAATTATTTTCTAAAAAGCACTATGTGTACACATGCCCTTAAGAAAGAAAATACCCCCATCTCCTTGAAATGACAGTGAAGGCAGGGGAAAGGAGGGCTTGAGGAGGAGGCTGCGATCACTTAGTCCTCTTCCCTCTCCATAGCCTACTAGCAGGAGCCCGTCTCCTACTTCTAAAGCTGTGGCCTCAGCTGTCCATATTCAGTTGTGCTGCTACCAGCAGGCCTCCCTGCCCTCCTCCCTTTACTTGCTTGGCCTTTGCTTCTAACCAGCACCCCCTTGAAATCAGCCCAGGAGATGGTTGGGACACCGTTGCAAAATGCACACCTGCCTGAGATGCATAGGTAGTCGCTGATCCTAGTGGGGTGGGTTGGAAGCATAGAGGCAGCCCAAGTCACCCTTGTTAAGCACTGGTTTTATTAGCTTTGGTAAATCTCATCTCCTATGAAAGGAAGCCTTTAAGAACCTAGGAAGCTGCCTTATACCAAGTCAGACCATTGGCCCATCTAGCTCATATTGTCTGGCTGGCAGTGGCTCTCCAAGGTTTCAGGTAGGAATCTCTCCCAGCCATGCCTGGAGATGCTGCCAGGGAGTGAGCCTGAGATCTCCATGCAAGCATGCAGCTGCTTTTTCACTGAGCTACGGCCCCATCCCCTAATGGAAATATCTTACAGCAGGCACCACTTTCCAGGATATGGAGAGTCCAGAGGGATGTGTGTATTTTTACCTGAAAAGGTCTGTCCTGCAGATAGATGGTTTTTCTCCTGGTTTAGTTGGATTTCTGCCTGTGCCAGTTGGTGAAAACTGGTATAGGCAACTATACTGATTAAATCCAGAGAAAGGTAGGAGCAAAAAACCTCTCCAAGTAGAACAAACCTTTAGGTTAAGGACACCACCCCTGCCCACGTAGTCTTTTCTCCAGCAGATCTAAAGCCCCAGGCTGAAGAAGTAAACTTTTCTCCCCCAGAAAATAAATGAGCTATGGGTGGGAGTGTTGTAGCTTTCTCCTAGCTATAATTACACACTTGCTAGGGAACATGAATAGATATACTTAGAATCTTGCTTCTTGGGACAAATGTATATTTTAAGGGGAATATAGTGCTTCTATTAAGTGCTGTGTTGAACTGCAGTTATACCTCTGTTTCCAGCAGATAGTGGAAGGAGAGATATCTTGGCAGAATTAATATTAAAAAGTCCTAGTGTGGAAAGGGTCATACTTTCACCACACATGGACCTATTAACCCAAACAGAATTAAAGATATCTAACCTTGTCAGAAACCTTTGTAAAAATGAACGTGTAACCTTACTTAGGGTATCTACTCAATATAGCAATACCATTGGCTCAAAGCCACTTACATACTTGACTTCCCTCTGTTTGATCTCTGTCTGGAACAATTGAACTGCCAGAACATGGGGCAAGTTGTATGCGGGATTATGGACAGAGAGGGTGGAATCCTGATACAAGATTGCTGGTCTGGGTAGCATTTGCTTCTGTTCTTGGTGGTGGGTATATTTCTATCCTATTCTTCTCCTAGGCATTTTCTTCTTTTATCCTCATAGTAGACCAGTGAGGTAAGCTGGACTGAAACACAGTGAGTGGCACAAAATTACCCAATGAACTTCATGACTGAGCAAGGATTGAATCCAGATTTTCCTTGTGCAAATCAATATGAAGTGTACCATATCACACTAGCTTGTTTCTCTGATAGACCCAAGATTCTGTAATGCATGGGATAGGCTAGTGGAAATGTGGGTTTATATAGTGTGAGTGCTCTAGAATATCTACAAGCACCCCTAGGTACTTGATGCAGAGGAAGGATCCTGCATCACAAGGCTAATTTAGTATATCAATGATTGATTAAGTGCCATCAAGTCGGTGTCGACTCTTAGCTACCACATAGTCGCTACTATATCCAGTAGCACCTTTGTAATTGATTGTAAAAACATTTCACATTCTATCCCCGAGAATCCTAAGGCTCTCTATATTATGCAGGTCGATTTTATTCTCTTCCTTGTTCCTCCACATCCAGTCATTTTGATAGCATTTTGCCATTGTGGCCTTAAAGCATGTATTCACAATGGCTGCCTTGAGTTTACTAAATGCTTATGCAGAGATCTTCCTTATCAGAAAAAATGACATGTAGGGGGGGAATTGTCCGTGAACCCTTCCAATACCCTTTTGTATCTCAGTGCAGAATTGTTTTTTTCTGTATTAGTGCATTCCATCCTGCCTTGGAAGAAGCAGGTGCATGGCATATAAACCAGCAAAAAGCTGGGTGTGAGGAGTGAGTGCCCTTGGCAGGGAGGTATTTTTAAAAGGAGCATCTGTTGCCTTAAGATCAAATGGCCCCATTTCTCCATGAGGCCCGTTTCCTGCAGTGGTGGCATGAGACGGGGCCGTGTATGGAGGAAAGCTGACTTCTAAATAATGTGAAATAGTTCATAATGTTATGGAAAACAAATTGTCCCTGCAAGACATAGTCTAAGGAAGCTGTCAAGTGGTGTTGCTGAGACTGCTGTTTAGAATGCCCCAGCAGAACACTCTCTGCTCCCTTCCTCAGCCGTTGCCCAAAAGCCTATTCTAACGCTCAGCAAGTTGTGGGTGGCTGCTGCTTTCCAGTGCAAAGCGAAGAGGCCACACTATCTTCCATTTTCCCCTTTCCGTTTCCTGCATTGAGCATTGAAGGAGAAGAGGGCAAGAGTTCTGTACTTGCTTTTAAAATTAAGTCTTATTGTTCAATAATTTTGAACAGATTAGGCAACCTATATTGAGTCCATTGCTGTTTTACATCGTGTTAAGATGTCCCCCTTCGTCCCCCTTTCCCAGCTATCCTTTATTTAGGCCTACACGTACACATCTTACAGCATGATGGTTTCCAATCTTCTTAAACAAGTGTATCCCTTCTGTTGCAAACCTTCAACTCAGGTCTCCCACAGGGGGTTGGTTGGGCTGCCTGCCTGCCTCTAAACATAAGCTAGTGACTGGAGCATCCTGTCTTAAAATGGTAATATTTGAATTTGTGCCATTGTGTATGTGTATATTTGGTGATATGCTTAGGGAGAAACTGGCCCCTCCAGCCACTGACACATCCATACTGAATTACTCAGAAGCCGTCTTGTTGAAACTGAGACAACTTTACTTGCCCTGTTCATTTGAGTGGAAGTACATGGTGCTAATTTTCTGAAGCTTGTCAGTCAGGTTGAGAGGAAGGCTATGCTGAGCAGCTTCAGCACATAGTCCCCTAAACAGAAGCAGGGGATGGAGGGTCTTCAACCGCCTCCCTTCCCTTCTGCAGCAAACACATAGGAGACATTCAGGTGAAACTCGAAAAATTAGAATATCGTGCAAAAGTTCATTAATTTCAGTAATGCAAATTAAAAAGTGAAACTGATATATGAGATAGACGCATTACATGCAAAGCGAGATAAGTCAAGCCTTAATTTGTTATAATTGTGATGATCATGGCGTACAGCTCATGAAAACCCCAAATCCACAATCCCAGAAAATTAGAATATTACATGAAACCAATAAAACAAGGATTGTATATAGAACAATATCAGACCTCTGAAAAGTATAAGCATGCATATGTATTCAGTACTTGGTTTGGGCCCCTTTTGCAGCAATTACTGCCTCAATGCGGCGTGGCATGGATGCTATCAGCCTGTGGCACTGCTGAGGTGTTATGGAAGACCAGGATGCTTCAATAGCGGCCTTCAGCTCTTCTGCATTGTTTGGTCTCATGTCTCTCATCCTTCTCTTGGCAATGCCCCATAGATTCTCTATGGGGTCAGGTCAGGCGAGTTTGCTGGCCAATCAAGCACAGTAATCCCATGGTCACTGAACCAGGTTTTGGTACTTTTGGCAGTGTGGGCAGGTGCCAAGTCCTGCTGGAAATGAAGTCAGCATCCCCATACAGCTCATCTGCGGAAGGAAGCATGAAGTGCTCCAAAATCTCCTGATATACGGCTGCGTTGACCCTGGACTTAATGAAGCACAGTGGACCAACACCAGCAGATGACATGGCTCCCCAAATCAACACAGACTGTGGAAACTTCACACTGGACTTCAAGCATCTTGCATTGTGTGCCTCTCCATTCTTCCTCCAGACTCTGGGTCCTTGGTTTCCAAATGAGATTCAAAAGTTGCTCTCATCAGAAAAGAGGACTTTGGACCACTGAGCAACAGACCAGTTCTTTTTTTCTTGAGCCCAGGTAAGACGCTTCTGACATTGTTTGTTGTTCAGGAGCGGCTTGACAAGAGGAATATGACATTTGAAGCCCATGTCCAGGATCCGTCTGTGTGTGGTGGCTCTTGATTGCACTAACTCCAGCCTCAGTCCACTCCTTGTGAAAGTCCCCAACACTTTTGAATGGCCTTTTCCTGACAATCCTATCCAGACTGCGGTCATCCCTGCTGCTTGTGCACCTTTTTCTTCCACACTTTTCCCTTCCACATAACTTTCTATTAATGTGCTTTGATACAGCACTTTGGGAACATCCAACTTCTTTTGCAATTACCTTTTGAGGCTTTCCCTCCTTATGGAGGGTGTCAATGATGGTTTTCAGCACAACTGTCAAGTCAGCAGTCTTTCCCATGATTGTGATTCCTAATGAACCAGACTGAGAGACCATTTAAAGGCTCAGGAACCCTTTGCAGGTGTTATGGATTGATTAGCTGATTGGAGTGGGACACCTGGAACCTAGACTGTTGAACCTTTTCACAATATTCTAATTTTCTGGGATTGTGGATTTGGGGTTCTCATGAGCTGTACACCATGATCATCACAATTATAACAAATTAAGGCTTGACTTATCTCGCTTTGCATGTAATGCGTCTATCTCATATATCAGTTTCACTTTTTAATTTGCATTACTGAAATTAATGAACTTTTGCACGATATTCTAATTTTTTGAGTTTCACCTGTAGAAACATAGGAGACTGCCATATACTGAGTCAGACCATTGGTCTATCTAGCTCAGTATTGTCTTCACAGACTGGCAGTGGCTTCTCCAAGGTTGCAGGCAGGAATCTCTCTCAGCCCTATCTTGGAGAAGCCAGGGAGAGAACTTGAAACCTTCTGCTCTTCTCAGAGCGGCTTCATCCTCTGAGGGGAATATCTTGAAGTGCTCACACATCAAGTCTCCCATTCAAATGCAACCAGGGCAGACCCTGCTTAGCTATGGGGACAAGTCATGCTTGCTTGCTACCACAAGACCAGCTGTCCTCCCATAACAGGATGTGTTGGCTTTAAGCCGGTGTCCCTTAGACAGAACAAATAGCGCAGCTGCAGCATGAGGAGAGGAGGCAGGAGGACTCCTGAGTACCACATGAGAGCCCTTCAGGTTCCTCTAGGGGTGCTAGTAATCCCTGTGGGCAACCCCTATTATGGCACAAAGGATGGAGTAGATTGTTTGGGGTCCCCCTGCCAAAAGAAAATCCTGCCTGCACTAATGACCCTTCCTGGTTTTGTTCCCTCCACACCCCTCTGCCTGATTGTGGTTTGCTTGTCTGCTAAATCTGGAGCTATTTAGCTGCATATACCTTTCAGCTGGTGCACTCTCTTCTCCATTTGTTTCCTCTTCCTGAAATGTATTCAGAGTTGTGTAGTTGTCTGTGCATTTATATTCTGTTGTAAGACCTGAGGACAGTGTGCAACATCCAAAAACATAGCAATATATATATATATTAATTTTTGGGGACATACTGGCCCACCCACTCTGCAGCAGTAACACACACACACACACACACAGCAGCTGGCGTTGGCAGTTATATCTGCTGGAGGAGAAAGAACCTCAGAAGCAGGGGCGTATTTTTGGACTAGTGCTCGCATCAGTCAAAGACCATTGTGCCCAGGGATGGTGGTAGCTGTAGTCTAACAAGGTTGGAAAACGCTGCCTTGGAGACACTCTCATGACCCATACCCTTAGGACTGACTTCCCCCCCTCTTTTAATTTAAAATAAAATTAATCTTGTAATCTTTGTTTACAAACACCATTTTGATCTTGTTTGGCCTCTTCTCTTCCCTGAAACCATTACAGTCATCCCTTGCCAACTGTGAGGGTTCCAGTCTGGGAAAACCTCGTGGCTGGCGAATTTGTGGTTGGCGAGCCATGGAAATCAATGGCAGACAGGTTAGGGGAATCGTGGTTGCGAAAGGACTGCAAAATACAGGTTTTTTAAATAAAAAATAAAAAAATAGAGGGGACCCCAAATCAGCACGAGTCAGTAAGAGGAGTGAAAGGGAACCCCCCCAGAATCACCCCTGCCCCACCCTAATCACTCCTGACCTGAAAATTGTGGGGGACCCCCAGTTGCCAAAAAAAATCTCGCCAAACCATGGATACTTGGGTTGCGGATGGCAAGACTAGTCACAATTTCTCAGTCGCGGATACTCAAATCCGCAATTGGGACACCCTGGTTGGTGAGGGGCGACTGTACTTCTTTATTATTATTTTACTCTTCTGAGGGCAGGCGAATTAACATTTCAAGAAGACACTGTAAGCTGCTTTGAGCCCATAGGATAGCATAGTGTAACTCAAATAAATATTAGCTATTGTAGCTCAAGGGAGCTTCCCATATTCAAGAGTTGTGTGCCGCTTAATAATAATAAAACTGATTTCTTAGCCGCCCCATAATAAATTGTTCTCTGAGTGGCTCACAACACAGCATTAAAACATAAAATAAAAACATATAACACATTAAATCATAACAGACCCCCCCCCAAAAAAGGGGGAGGGAATGCAAAATACAATACAAAGCAATTTTAAATCACTTTTAAAATCAGTTTAAAAATCAAAATTTAAAAGGCCTGAATGAACAAAAAGCCCTTCACCTAGTAGTGTCTTAAAGAACAAAACGATGAAAGCCAGAAAAACCTCACTGGGGAGGCTCTTCCATAAACGGGGTGCAACCACTAAAAAGGCCTTCTCCCTGGTAGCCACCGGCCTCACCTCATTTGGCAGGGGCCCTCGGAGGAAGGCCTCTGAAGAAGATCTTAAAGTCCAGGTGGGGACATACGGGGCAAGGCGCTCTCTCAGGTAACCTGGTCCCGAGCCATTTAGGGCTTTAAAGGTTAAAACTAGTACTGAATTCGGCCCAGAAATTGACTAGGAGCTTCTGTTTCTGGACTGTTTTCAAAGGCAGCCCCACATATAACACATTGCAGTAATCTAAGCGAGCGGTTACCAGAGCATGAGTAACTGTGGGCAAGCTATCTCTGTCCAGGTAAGGTCACAGTTGCCATATCAGCTAAAACAAATAAAAGGTGCTCCAAGCCACAGGCCACCTGAGCCTCTAGCAACAGTGCTGGACTGATGAGCACCCCCAGACTGCGAACCAGGCCCTTCAGGAAGAGTGCAACCCCATCTAGAACAGGCTGAGCATCATTCACCCGGGCAGAGGAACCACCGACCAACGGTACTTCTGTCTTGTCTGGAATGAGTCTCAGCTTGTTCACCCTCATCCAATAGATTACTGCATCCAGGCACCAATTCAGGACAGTCACCACCACACCTGCATCTGATGAAAAAGAGAGATACAACGGAGTGTCATCCACATACTGATGACACCTCAGGCCAAATCTCCGGATAACCTGTCCCAGCCGTTTCATGTAAATGTTAAAAAGTATAGGGGAAAGAATGGAACCTTCCCGAACCCCAAAGCATAACTGCCAAGGGGTTCAACAGAAATCCCCCAGCACCACTTTTGCGAATGGGCCTCGAGGTAGGAGTGGAACCACCTCCCAGCAGTGCCTCCCACACCCAGCTCAGCCAGCCCATCCAAAAGGATACCATGGTCAATGGTATCAAAAGCCGCAGAGTGTTCCAATAGAATTAACAGGGTTGCACCCCTCCCCCCAGCACCCACCATTCTCTGTACAAGTCATCCTACAGGGTGATCAAAATCAGTTTCTGTTCCAAAGCTGGGCCTGAAGTCTGGTTGAAATGGATCTTGCCCAGGAAGGGAATATTGGCCACAGGCCTATAGATGTTCACATCCTCTGGGTCCAGACTGGGTTTCTTTGGAAATGGATGAATAATAGCTTCCTTCCATGGAGCTGGGACCACTCCCTTTCTCAACAAGACATTTAGAACCTGTGGGACCCAGCTAAAAATTCTCTCCCAACTAGATTTAATAAGCCATGAAGGGCAAGGGTCAAGCAAGCATGTTGTCAGCTCTACTCAACTAAACACCTTGTCCACATCCTCAGGGACCAATAATTGAAACTCCTCCAGCAAAACTAGACCAGGTGTTACTCCAGGTGGACACCTCTCCCAATGACACTGCATCAGCAGTAGAGTCCAACTCATGATGAATGCAAGCGACTTTACCCTCAACGTGCTGTGCGAATGGATTACAGCGTGCTACTGAGGGTTCTACATATTGCCCGAGGCCAGATTTCAAAAGGTTCCACACCACCTGGAAAAGCCCCTCTGGAGTACTTTGAGAGGATGCAATGGTAGATGGGGGAAACATGTCTTCTGTTCCATCACTGCCACAGAATAGGTTTGATAATGAGCTCTTACCTGTGTTCGTTCAGATTCACCTTGAATCTCCACTTTCACCTTGAATCTCCACTCCACTTACGTTCCAGCTGTAACTCCCAGCTTGTTTCATCGCCCTTAGCTCAGGTGTATACCAAGGCACTGCACGGGCTCTGCTTTGTGGGAGAGGGCACTTGGGAGCGATTGTGTCAGCCACCCGAACCATCTCTCTATTCCAGAGAGCAACTAGAGCTTTGACAGGAGCAGCTTCCATACCAACTGGAAAATCTCCCAGGGCGGACCATTTTAATAGGTCCTCCACCCTTGCAGAGTGGTGTAGGTGCTAAGACTCTAAACCTCAGAAGAAAGTGATCTGACCATGAGAAGGTCATAGATGACATATCCCCCTCTTGCAAATCACCATCCTCCTGTCCAGTTGGAAAAAACCAGATCCATAGTATGCCCCAATTCATGTGTTGGGCCAACAACAGGTTCAGACAGCCCCATGGTGGCCATGAAGTCCTGAGCCACTCCAGACAAAGCAGCCTCAGCATGGATGTTGAAGTCAACCAGAACAGTCATTAGGAACATAGGAAGCTGCCATATACTGAGTCAGACCATTGGTCTATCTAGCTCAGTATTGTCTTCACACACTGGCAGCGGCTTCTCCCAGGTTGCAGGCAGGAGTCTCTCTCAGCCCTATCTTGGAGAAGCCAGGGAAGGAACTTGAAACTTTCTGCTCTTCCCAGAGCGGCTCCATCCCCTCAGGGGAATATCTTACAGTGCTCATACTTCTAGTCTCCCTTTCATATGCAACCAGGGCAGACCTTGCTTAGCTAAGGGGACAAGTCATGCTTGCTACCACAAGACCAGCTCTCCTCCCCTCCCATCATTCTGAGGGACAGCTGGGCAGGGGGGTGGGCGGTACACCAACAGAATCGCCACTCTGTCCTGAGAGACCAACATTAGGTACAAACACTCTGAAATGGCACTCATTTGGATGGGGGGCCTAGAGAGAAAAATAGAGCTTTTTATAAATTATCTATGTACAGTTTTTATGTTGGTATCTTACATATTTTAAATCGGATTTGTTGTCATATTAATACTTTTAAGTATCATTTTTATTATATTTTTTAAACTTTTGTAAACCGCCTTGGGGTTGTTTTTAACGAAAGGCGGTACACAAATCTAACAATAAATAAATAAATTACAGCACATGCTCATGCACCGCACAGGCCCTCCAGCCTATGCTGATGCTGCATTAAATACCCAGGTGGATTCAGCTGGGAAAGACTAATCTCTCCCAGCTCCCGCAACTAGGTGTCTGTAATACAAACCAGCTCAGCCTCTTCGTGCACAATTTATTCATGGATGAGAGGAGTTTTATTCTGGACTGACCTAGCATTAATCAGCAGTACCCGCAGCAGGCAAAAGGACAAGCTGGTAAAGCAGCCAGGAACCCTCCCATTATGGGAACAGCCAGAAGAAGGGGTAGGAATAAGACGTTGAACCACTTTCCCCCTCTTCTGATGTAAACGAGGCCCTGTGCCATACCTTCTCCTACCTGTAACCATTCTAATTGAAGCGCGCACAACCTCGGAAGGATGGAAGGCTGAGTCAACCTTGAGCCCTTGGTCAGGATCGAACTTGTAACCTTCTGGTTACAGGGCGGCAGTTTTACCACTGCACCACCAGGGGTTAACATCCTCACTCAGTCAGGCACATAATTAAAGCAGCTAAAACTACTCCCAGCATGCAGAGTAGAGCCCTTGCCTTTGAGGTTCCCCAAAGGGCAGGCGAGCCCCTTCGGTGGTGACCCTGCCAGTGGTGAGCTTGCCTCCCATGGCAGTGTGCTGCTCTTTTATACTGCCAGCCTTGGAAATAACGCAGGGTCCAGCAGGGACTGCGGAGTCAACACTCTGGGCCCTCCTGGGACCTGCAGCAGCTGCTGGCATTCACCACGAGCTCTACTCACCACCTTCCAGGCCAGGGCAGGATGGAACAGGGTAGATGGAGCACTCCCTTCCTCTCCCTCCCGCCCCCCGTTGGAGCTAGTGGATACCATTTGCTGGAGAGCACCAGTCGGAGAGAACTCAGCTTCTGGTAGGGATAGACTCCTGCCTGAAACCCTGGAAAGTTTCTGCCAGTCAGTGTAGACCAGCCTGCTCAATATTGGCCCTCCTGCAGATGTTGGCCTACACCTCCCATAATCCCTGGCTATTGGCCACTGTGGCTGGGAATTGTGGGAGTTGTATAAAAACAGCTGGGGGGCCAAAAGTTGAGCAGGCCTGGTGTAGACGATACTGAGCTAGATAGACCAATGGTATGATTTGGTATAAGGCAGCATCCTATGGGCCTGAGAGCATCTGGTTGACCACTGTGGGTAACAGGATGCTGGTCTAGATGGGTGCTGGTCTGCTTCAGCAGGGCTGCTCTAATGGATCACTGCTGGGGGAAGAGCAACACCTGCTTTTCACCACTGGCACCAAATGCCCTGTCAGGGATTCTGCAGTGGGTGCAATGTGTTTGTGTACAAACGGGGACATATTTTTATTCATTCATTCATTCATTCATTTATATCCCGCTCTTCCTCCAAGGAGCCCAGAGCGGTGTACTATGTACTTGAGTTTCTCCTTACAACAACCCTGTGAAGTTGGTTAGGCTGAGAGAGAAGCGACTGGCCCAGAGTCACCCAGCAAGTCTCATGGCTGAATGGGGATTTGAACTCGGGTCTCCCCAGTCCTAGTCCAGCACTCTAACCACTACACCATGCTGGCTCCAACAGCACACCACTAAGAGATCTTACAATAAACAAGCTCTCCCTCCAGATTCACTCTGTCCATTAAAAGGTTGGGATTTACCTAACCTTTTATTTTCACAAGAAACATCTGAGTTCATCAGATAAGCCTACAAACTAACATCTTTCCTCCATTTCAGCTATGAACTGCTGTGCCTACGCTTAGCAAAGATAACTGTGAAAAGCTCTAGAATTGACCTCATTTTGAATGTTCAGTTCTGGGCCCCTCATTTCAAAAAGGCTGTTGAGAAACTAAAATGGTTTCACAGGATGACAACCAGGACGCCAGGGGTTCTGGAAACCAAGGAACCAAGCAATGTGTTTGTGTACAGCATGCATAATTAATCTATGGAATTCCTTGCCACAGGATTTGGTGATGGCCACTAGCTTGGAAGGCTTTAAACGGGGCTTAGACAAATTCATGGAGCACAGGTCAAACAATGGCTACTAGTCTGTGGCTATAGGCCACCTCTGGCTGCAGAGGGGCAAAGCCTCTAAATACCAGTTGAATATCTAGTCCAGCATCCTGTTTCACACAGTGGCCCACCAGATGCCTCTGGGAAGCCCACAGGCAAGAGGTATTTGCATGCCCTCTCTCCTGCTGTTGCTGCCCTGCAACTGGTATTGAGAAGCCTCGTGTCTCTAAGGTTGGAGGTGGAAAATAGCTGTCTTCAGATACCTGAAAAAAAGGTGTCACTTAGAAGAGGGAGGGAGTGAACTTGTTCTCTGAATCTCCAGAGGACAGGACTAGAACCAATGCACACCACTAAATATTGTAATTCATAAAGTCATTCAATGTCAGAGTTATTTCTTTATTTTATTCAACATTTATATACCATCTCAAACTCACATCTCTGGGTGGTTTACAGAAAAACGGCACAAATTAAAACATCAAAACAATTTAAAAAAACCATTCATTTGAATGATTTTATGAATTACAATATCTAGTAGTGTACATACATTATATCTTTTTATGTGGGGCCATAAATATTATAATGTCCCCATGGATGCTGCCTTTGCAGATTAATTTATTGAAAGGAAGGCGGGGGGGGGGCTCCATCTCCCTTCCACCAGCACCATCAATTCCGTAGAGTCACCTGGGGGGGGTGCGCGTTGAGGCAAGATGGAATAAGCCCTTTGTGAGCGGGTGAAATTCCATTTCCTTTCCATTGTGCTAGGTTCCTTGTAGATGTAAGACGACACCAAGGGTTAGAGGGTCCCACAAAGCAACCTGGGGGTGGGGACCAGCTGAGTACAATTGGCAATCGGTGAATGGACAAATCATAGGGGATGGGGTGGAAGTGTTGCACCTGGGGTCATTAATTGCATGCTTACATCAGGGTAGGTGGGCGGTGGGGGGAGATGGAAAAGGACAAAGCCAGGTGATTATTTGGGATTGGGGCGAAACAATGTCTGATGTACTAGGAACAAAGATTCTACCCGGGCATCTGCTCTTGATGGGACTGATAATCTTTGCCTTGCTTTCTCCTTTCCTCCCTGTGACATTTGGTGTTTTTCCAGTTTCCCAGTATTGCACCTGGGGTGTGGGCAGCTAAAAGGCGAAGAACATAATCCCCCTTGGAGACCTCGCTTCCGTCAGTATTGTGCTTTTTGAGCTACTTCATTATCTCAGACTATTTTTCTGCTACAGTCTCATGTGATCCAAAGGCAAGGTATCAATCTTTAACATAAATAATAAAAAAGCTCTTGTATTGATGATAGTTGTTGGCACAGAAATGCTAGGGGTGGTAAATGGTAATGCAAGCTGTGAGGGCTTGGCCCTCAGTCTAACCAGGGTGCTTTCCAGACTAGACCCTGCAATGGGGTCAGGACGTATCTCGGAAGTGTGCTTCTGCACTTCCTGTGTTGTGACACCGCAGTCCCTACGCTGACAGCAGGGTGCCGTTCACATTTCTGATGCCTTGTTTTGGATTCAATCGCTGTGATTTATTGCTATAACGTATGTCTGGCGTTAAAAGGTTGCTATATTTTCCAGTGGTTTGTTTATTTATCATATTTTTATACCGCCTGATATATACATCCCCTAGTGGTGTACAAAATTTAAAATATTTAAAAGTCACAGATTAAAATACATAAAATATATGTTCTTATTTAGAGAAACCTCACAAGAGCCTAGGTACAGGAAAGGTTTGTTCATACTATTTTAAAACAATATCCAAAAATTGTGTGTGTGGGGGGGGGGGGGAGGGGCAAAGACCAAGCAAAGGGCCCTTATAACAGATTATACAATATTTAGGCCAAAGGACTGTCAGCACCAGAAGGCTGTCAAATGCTGAAAAAATGATGGCAGCAAGGGGACCAAATGAACTTTTCTGAGCACGAAGTTCCAAAGCCTCAGTGTGGCCGCTTTGCACATTCCCACCAACTGAGCCTCAGACTCAGATATTGGTAGGATACACAAGGAGGCCTCCACATAGTTGGCTTTAGCTGGCAGGTAGACTATTGAGGGCTTCGTGGGACTATAAAGTAATAGGGTTTTAAAGTTGGAAGGCACCTTTGGGGGTTTTGTAGTCCAGCCCAGTATGAGAATCTGTTTCAGCATCCCTGACAGGTTGGGAGAAACAAAGTGGGCAAGGAAGGGGCTTGAATTTTTTGGGGAAAAACTGCTATAAGTTCACTCTGTGCCTACCGAATAAGCAGTGGTGGCCAGTGAGCGCAGTGCAGGGGGGACAGCGAGAGGCACCTTTAACCAACTTAATCGGTGATATCACCAGCACTTGAACGCTGTGGGGAGCAACAGCGCCCCACACAGCATGCTGCATAGTGTAGTGGTGAGAGTGTTGGAATAGGGCCGGGAAGACTCGAGTTCGAATCCCCATTCAACCATGAAATTCACCGGGTGACTGGGCCAGTCATGTAGCTCTCAGCCTAACCTACCTCGCGGGGTTGTTGTGAGGATAAAAATAACCATGTGCACCGCTATGAGCTCCTCGGAAGAAGAAGTGTAAAAACAAACACACACAAACAGACAGACAGTGGTGGCCCCACTGACAGCACTCACCAGGTTGCCGCAGATGCATGACGGCCATTTGCGTGGTCAGCATGGTGCTGCTGACCGTGCAAATGGTCGCTGCGGATGCAGGGCCAGTGGATGAGGACCGTAGGCAGGGCTGCCGGCATGCAGGATGCTGAGCGGGGTGCCGCTGCTCCCCACAGCGTTCAGGTGCTGGGGATATCGCCGATTAAACGTGCCGCTCGCTGTGCCCCCCGCACCACCCTCGCCGGTTGCCACCGAGAACAGTGTGAATGTTTATCAATCAAATACATCTGAGATATAAATTAAATAATAAATAAGTAAGGGCAGGGCCGGGTCAGGACATATTGCGGCCTTCAGCAGCTTGCCAAATCACAGTGACCTGGGTGGTGGCCCATGTCTAGGTTTTTTTGGTGGCCCACTGCGGCCCCTCACCCCCCTGCCACTGGCCTCCACGGGGGCTCCCTGCTGACTGCGGCCATCGCCACGGGTTGCACCCCATGATGCCACCGCAGCACGCTTAGGGTTGCCGTATCCAAGCTTCCCAAATCCAGGTGGCCTAATCGGCATATTTTGCAAATTATGCGGCAAACAGTTTGCATTTATTTATTTATTTATTTATTTGACAGGTTTGTCTACTTTCCCCTCCTCCTCTGCCCTCCCATGTGATCGGATCCAGAGTAAAATCCGGACAATCCGGGCAGCGCATTTGAAAGCCGTGTAAATACGGGTGGGATTTAGCAGCCGGGGGGAGGAGACAAAATCTGGGGGCCACGCGAAATTCCAGGGGACATGGCAACCCATGCTATAATGACATCTCTGCTCTGGTACATGGTTGCTCAATCATAGATTCACCCCCTGCAACAAATTTATTTATTTATTTATTTATTTATTTATTTATTTATACATTTCTATACTGCCTTTCGTTAAAAACAACCCCAAGGCGGTTTACAAAAATTAAAACATACAATAAAAAAGCAGTAAAAACATCAAGCTAAAAACATATAAAAACAAGCATGAAAACAATACAACAATACAAATGGCACCCCTCCCGTTCCTCCCTTTCTCTTTAAAAGCACACCATCTCTCCCTTCCTTTCTTTTCGATTAAGCAGGAAGAGGGAAAGGGGGTTGCTGTCTGTCTGTCTGCCCTGTATCCTGCCCCTCCAGTATAGGGCGGCTCGCCACAACAATAAAACAGGATAAAATTAATAAAAACGAACTGAAACGGAAACCATTTCAAACTAGATTGAAAAGGATGAGAAAACCCACCAGAAACAAACTGCACTAAAAGACAGCTAAAAAGCCTCTCTAAGCAAATCGGTTTTAAGATTTTAAAAACCCACCCACCCTGAGAGAGGGAGCATGGCGAAGCTCTTCCAGGAGGCTGTCTGTTCCAGAGTCAAGGGGCCACAACGGAGAAGGGCCTGTATCTAGTCCCTGGCAGCTGCGTCTTAATCAGTGGTGATGATGCTAGCAGGGCCTGCAATGAAGATCAGAGGAAACTGGCGGGGCGAGGCAAGACCGGAGCGGGCCCTGAGACAAGAAGTGCAGATGGGTCCCTGCCCCACACCTTTTGGGGGGAGGTGGGAGGGGGAGAGTGAAGAGCAGGCTGCCGCTTAGCTGGCGGATTCCCTCTCCCTCAGGGCCCGGGGGTGTCCCCGGGGATTCCCCCTCCCTCTCCCTCAGGGGCCCGGGGGTGTCCCCCCCCTTGTACAGTTCTAGCTACAACCCTGGACAATTCATATGGGTGTATGCATCCGACAGATCCCCTGGCCCCAAGCCATGTAGAGTATTAAAGAACAAGGTCAGCACTTTGAATCTAGCCTGGGAGCAAACCGGTAACCACTGAAGTTGCTGTAGGGCGAATTATTCTCGTGAAGAGTCTAGCACCCGCCACGGACATCCTTGCCGCAGCATTCTGGACTATCTGACTGATCTGTCTTCAAGGGCAGCCTGACGTAGAGGGCACTGCAGTAATCCAGTCGGGATGCCTGCTTCCTATGCAGGTCATTTGTAGTGGGAGTGTTGGGTGGGCTGCATCTGCCACTGAGAACTGGCCCACAATAATAATATTTTTGCTGCTTATTTTAACTGTCTGTTTTATTTGTTTTTAATTGTTCTGTTTTAATTTGGGTATTTTATTCTGTTTTCTGAAAGCTTCTTCGACATCTTTATGGTAGGCAGTATAGAAATGCAATTGATGATAATGATAATGATAATGATAATATAATTACTCCTTAATTTGCCACCTAAAGCCACACACTTCACCTCACTTCATGTTCAGGCTGGCTCTGAATAAGGGAACTTTTTGAACAAGTTTACCCCTTCTGTTACAAATCTTCAGCTCAGCTACCCCATAGAGATTATGTATATGTATGTACATTTATATGTTACAGGTATGAGACCAGCTACTCCAGTCATTGGCTTATATGGCACAGTGCAGAAGTAACTTGCCTAGGGAGCAAGAGGCTGCCGATTCAAATCCCCAATGGTCTGCTTCCCAGACTATGGGAAACACCTACATTGGGCAGCAGCAATATAGGAAGATGCTGAAAGGCATAATCTCATATTGCGCAGGAGGTAGCATTGGTAAACCCCTCCTGTATTCTACCAAAGAAAATCACATGACTCTGTGGTCGCCCCGAGTCGACACTGACGCGATGGCACAACTTTACCTTTACTTCCACTGAAATTAATGGGACAAGTAAACTTGTCTCATTAATTTCAATAAGACTGCTTATGAGTAACTTAATCTCTGTGTAAGTCAGTTACTGGAATACTGTATTCACCTGATTCCAAGACTAGGTTTTCCCCAAGTTGTTTGGTGTTAGAAAGCAGGGGGCCATCTTAAATTCAGTCAGGAAGAGAACATTGGGTAAATAAAGGTATAACCTGTATCTAATCTCTATTTTTAAAGGGGCTCATCTCAAATTCAGAGTCGTCTTGTATTCGGGTAAATTACGGTAGTCATCTTGTAACTGTAACATTTAAACATTTAATTAGTGTGTGTGTGTATATATACATAAAACTGTATATAAAAATATACATAAAACACAAATTTAAACATTAACAGCTACTGCAACCACAAGCTACTTGCAGTCACTAAGTCCACACTAAGTTACTTGCAAGCCGTCTTGTTGAGATTTATGGGACAAGTCCTATAAATTCCAGTGAGGGTACTCGGGGCTAATTTCCTGACTCCTGCCAGTCAGGCTGAGGGGAGCTTCAGCACGTCGCCTGCCAATCAGGAGCAGAGGGGGAGGGTCTTCACCCTCTCCCCTCCCCTCCCCTCCCCTCCTGCATTGGACACATCGCTGAGGACACATCAGTTCAAGCTGGCGATCCTCAAATAGAGAACAATGGAGTGGCTGCAAAGTGAGGGGGCCGGAGGGCTCAGAGTAACCCCTGGGAGTCTTCACATATCCAAACCCCCCTGTTGGGGACCCCCTGCTATAGGGCGCTGTGAGGCAGAGAGCCAAGGAGCAAGGAGAATTAAAAGGCACTGCGGACACAGAAACTAAATTCCACATCTTTGGCGGGCGGGGGGGGGTTGACTAGCCCTATTTAGATCCGAAGGGCCAATTTCTTCCGCCGTTACCTTTCCTCCCACCTGCTCTCCCGTCTCCCTCTCTTCAGACCACATCTCCGCCCAGAATGCTCCAACAAGAAGCTTTGGGTTTTGCCGCTTTCAATATTTTAACACGCTGGGAAATCCTGAGATGTCAACATGTCGCGCTGACATGTTCTCTTCCCCGTTAGGATTTCGTTCTTGCCATGCTTGGTTTCTCCGTGTAGCCATTAAAGTCACACTAATGCAACCACACAGCCTCCCGCTTGGTTCTCCCTGGGGCGGGAGATCTAATGTCAGTCGGGTACGATCCAGTTCACATCGAGGGGGATGCATTAAATCTTTTTACTCGGAGTCTTGTCAAGAAAAGCCAAGCTGCCTGCTATCAGATGTGCTGAGAGCCGTGCAGCCCCCATGAGGCTGTGGGGCTGTGCATTGATACAGAATGGATTGTCACAAACCCTCCGAGGCATCGTTGTCAAGGTCAGTGAGCACTGATCTCTCCGAACACACCACAGCCGCCAAGGAAGGGAGAGAAAGCAAGCGGATTCTGGAAGCATGACCTTTAAAGAACCCCGTCCTCTTTGCAGGATCTGTTTTAAAATGATGCAGTGGGATTGTGCGTGTTTGATTCATTGCCGCCGTGTGTTTGTTTTGCTAAGAGGCCTAGCAGTCCTTTGACCCCACCATATAATGTCAGCATTAACAGCACCACTGTGGCAGGGAGATTCACATCCCTACTTGCCTGAGAGAGTCCCCTTTCTCTGGAATCTGTCCCTGGGAAGTCTCACTCCTTCTTTTTGCCTTGTTCTGGTTTTTTCCCCACGTGAGTGGCTAGAGCCGCCATCCTAGACCCAGAGTCTCTAGAAATTATATCTCCAGGTGGATGGGGGGATGTATTGTGTCTCTAGAGCACCTGCACAGGAACACAGGAAGTGCCTGATGCCAAGTCAGACCATCGGTCCATCTAGCTCAGTGTTGTCTATGCCAGGTCGGGTTGCCAACTGTCCTTCATTACATGGGACGTCCCCCATTTCAGGGATGAAATGTTAGTCCCTATAGGCACAGCATTGGTCCCTCATTTTGGCAGCAGGGCGAGCCGTTTCTTATTTTGAGTAATTTTGGGTTGAAAAGTGATACAACTTGAATATGTTCTACATAACAGCAAAGCTGGCCCTATTCAATAGCATAGAATTCAATTACATGTATGCCAATGATACTCAGGCTCTTGATTACCACTGCATACACCCCGCTCCCCCAGCCAGCCCTCCCAGCCCCCCAAACGTGTGTCTTTCATCCTGGCAATGAAATATCGGCAACCCTAAGCCAGGCCTGCACAACATAAGGCCTGGGGGCTGGATTTGGCCTGCGGGACCTTTTTTACTGGCCTGCAGGTAGGAATATCCGACAGCAGCAGCAGGAGCCATGGAAAGCTGGTCTGTTATGCTGACGAGTGGCTATGGCTTGATGCAGTTGGCTGCTTGAGACCCAATGGCCCCTGCCTCTGGGCTGAAGCACACTGACCCCTCATCCTTCATCCCTCTTCTTCCTCCCCTTCCCTCCAACCTGGGACTGGCGTGCCCTCCAGGTGCCCCACTGACCGAGGGGGCACAGGGTCTATTTTCTGACCGCTGTTCTTGGATAAATTTGTGGGTCCTTTTTTGTACAGAAGAGATCCACAAGTAACGCATCATTGCTTTGATTAATATTGCAATAATATTATAATATTAATACACTGGGCCTTTTTGGTTGTGGCCCCATGGCTTTGGAACACCTCCTGGAAGAGCTTTGCTTTGCTCCCTCCCTCAGTGTTTTTTTAAAAAACAATTCAAAGCACATCTTTTAAGAGAGGCTTATAAATGTTTTATCTGCATCTTGATAGGTTTTTTAGTTCTCCATTTTTAGCTTTTTTAATTAATAACTTTTAATTTGAAACATTTAAACTTTAGCCTGGTCTTTTAACTTGCTTAATTTTATTAACCTTGTACTTTTTAAATTTACATTGTATCTGTTTTATTAACATTGTGAGCCACCCTGAGCAGTAGTGTACTGGAGGGGTAGAAATATTTTAAATAATAAATAATTTTAATGTAAATTAATGCACTGGAAATTGACCATAGGAACATAGGAAGCTGCCATACACCGAGTCAGACCATCTAGTTCAGTATTGTCTACATAGACTGGCAGAGGGTTCTCCAAGGTTGCAGGCAGGAATCTCTCCCTATCTTGGAGATGCTCCCAGGGAAGGGACTTGGAACCTTTAGATGCTCTTCCCAGAGCAGCTCCACCCCCTAAGGGAAATATCTTACAGTGCTCACACATCAAGTCTCCCTTTCATATGCAACCAGGGCGGACCCTGCTTAGCTAAGGGGACAAGCCATGCTTGCTACCACAAGACCAGCTCTCCTCCCCACATCATTGGACCTTGCCCCCCAATACCAGGTTATGGCTGCATTTGAGTTGTACACCTTGGTATACACTGACTGGCAATGGCTCTGACTGGCAATGGTTTGAGGCAGGAGTCTCTCCCAGCCTTACCTGGAGATGCCAGGCAGTGACTCTGGTCCCCTCTATATGCAAGCAGATCAGCTATGGTCTCACCCGCTAAGGGGAATGTCTTGCAGCAGACAGTAATTGCCCCTCCAAATGCAAACTAGGGAGGACCCTGCTTGGCAAATGGAGGCAATTCGTGCTTGCTGTGAAATGCCCTCAGCTCTTGCCTGTGGGCTTCTCAGAGGCATCTGGTGGGCCACTGTGTGAAACAGGATGCTGGACTAGATGGGCCTTGTCCTTATGTTCACTATCAGCTCTCTTCCCCACATCATTGGGTGCACAACACTAAGGCACTGTGCCAGGGCTGTATAACTTCAGATGCCTCCTGCAGATGTTAGAGTACAACTATTGACCACTGGGGGGCTGAGGCTGTGCAGGCATGCATTATATAGTGTGCAGCATCCAAAGCGTGGGATCCAGTTTGTAAAGGTAAAGTTGCGCCATCGAGTAGGTGTCGACTCCTGGCAACCACAGAGCCCTGTGTTTTTTCTCTGGTAGAATACAGGAGGGGTTTACCATTGCCTCCTCCCTCGCAGTATGAGATGATGCCTTTCAGCATCTTCCTGTATCGCTGCTGACCGATATACATGTTCCCCATAGTCTGGGAAACATACCAGCAGGGATTCGCATCGGCAACCTCTGGCTTGCTAATCAAGTCCTTTCCCGCTGCACCATTAGGTGGCAGCTAATGCTAAATATAATGGGGTGCTGGGCTTGGGGCAGTAATCCTTGCTATGGGGTTATAAATGTATCCCTATTTCCCCCTGCATAATGTTGGAGCGTATGCCCTCAATAGACGGTGACCTGATTTAGCATGTTGTTTGACCTCGTTATACAGGATGGATGGCTGCATGTATAGCTAGCTAGCTAGATCATAAAATGTTCCCCCTAAAAATGACCACCCCACATCTCCAGGGATTGCTACTGAATAGGGACTGGAAAGGCCTTCCAGCACAATGGAGCTTAGCGTCTCACTCCAAAGGAGGATTGTCTCAAAGTGGTGAGAGCTAGGAACCACCAGCGACTGGGTTACCAGCATGTCTGAATGTTCTGTAACATCGAAATCATCTGTCTGTTTCTCCCCCCATTAAGCATTAGCAGCAAATGACACCCATTTCTCTAATGACCACCCAGTCCAAACACTCCCTCTTGCCAAGATTGCCCGTGTTCTTATGCAAGGCAGGAGCTCAACCGGAAATATTTGTGTTCAACGTATTACCTCTTTGCATCTAAAAGGTAAATGTTGTTCGCGTGGCTGGCAAGAAGCCTAGCAGGTATCCACCAGGGGAACAACGTGGCTTTGTTTATATTTTATAGGGCAAATGGAAATGTGTTGTAAGCCGAGGATGTGAGCTTGTCAAAAACTGTAATAAGCACAAATAGAGGCTATTATGCATTGTAAATAGAGCAATTCCATGCAAGTAATGCCATAGCAGTGCAGAGGACTTGCTTCGTGATCCAGATCAGCAAGGGCCATTAGAATAATGTTTTCTGTCAGGCGTCTTTTTTCTCTCCTGGGCTTTGTCTGACCTCCATGTCTTTCATGCACATGGCTGTTCTTTCTTGCAGTGTTAGGGATTCTGGCTCAGTGGGAGGCACTATCAGCAACAATTATTTCTGTCTCACTTGCGCCGTTGCGGAAATCAGGCCCGTGCATTACGTTTCCAAGCATCTGACGATGGATGTTGAAACCCAGTTAACTCTTAATACCTACAAGCAAGGTCTTCCAGGCTGTGGTGTGGTGTGTATGGCAATCTATGTAGGGAAAGAGGAAGAGAACTAACCAGTTGGGAACCAGTGGCTGCTGGTTCAAAGGTGAGGAGTATAGTTTTAAGGACTGGGGAGGGTGCTCTTACCCTCCCTGTCACATTTCCCCTGCCAGTGCTGTGTTAAAAAACGGTCCCATGGGGCAGCAGCATACCTCCTTGCTGCCCAGGTGCATGCCGGACCAGAAGTACCCTCGGAAGTACCCAGTGCATGCATGCACACACACCGGATACTTCCGGGGATACTTCTGGTCTGATGTGCACCCGGGCAGCAAGGAAGTACACTGCTGCCCCGTGGGACCATTTTTTTTAACACAGTGCCAGCAGGTAAGAGAACCCTCCCTGGTCCTTAAAGCTATCCCCTCCACCTTCAAACCATCAGACTTTCGAAGGGCCAGGCCAAACAGATAGGTTTTAAGAGCTCTCCCGTAGACCAGTAATGAACTCAGATTATGGATTTCTGCCAGGAATGCATTCCACAGGCCCAGAGCGGCTACAGAGAAGGCCCGCCTCGAGTCGCCACCAGAAGAACCGGTGGTAACTGAGAGATTGGTTTGGGCCCGGGATACGGTTTGGGCCCGGGATACCTGAGGGACCGCCGGCTCACAAGGGTTACTGCCCGCTTGACAAGGTCATCTGAAGGGGCTCTGCTCCAGGTGCCAACAATGAGGGAGGCTTGGTTGTCGTGCACACAGGACAGGGCCTTCTCTGTTGCTGCCCCCAGACTCTGGAATGCTCTCCAGAGGAGCTATTCACTCCTCAGTCTCCATCAAAGTTTTTAGAAAGAGTGTAAAATCTTGGCTTTTTGCCCAGGCATTTATTTGATTCTTTGCTGCTGCTCTTTGTACTCTGTATTGCTTTGATGCTTTTGTTTTAAATTTTTAAATCAGATTTTTGTTTAATATTTTTCACTTAATATTTTAATTGTGTCTTTTTTGCCATCTTGTGTTTAAATTTTTGCTGTAAACTGCCTTGGGATTGTTTTAATGAAAGGCGGTACATAAATTTAACAATAAAATAAATAAATAAATTGTTGGAGAGGGCCTAGTTAATATCATAAATGCATCGCTGAGGGAGGGTAGGGTGCCTCCATGTTTGAAGGAGGCAATAGTTAGACCTCTTCTTAAGAAGCCTTCCCTGGATCCCTCACCGATGGATAGTTACAGGCCAATCTCCAATCTCCCTTGGTTGGGCACGGTGATCGAGCGGGTGGTGGCTGACCAGCTCCAGGTGGTTTTGGAGGAAACTGATTATCTAGACCCATTTCAAACTGGCTTTAGAAGAGGCTATGGGGTTGAGACAGCCTTGGTCGGCCTGATGGATGACCTTTACCAGGGAATCGACAGAGGGAGTGTGACTCTGTTGGTTCTCTTGGATCTCTCGGCTGCGTTCGATACCATCAACCATGGTATCCTTCTGGATCGCCTGGGGGAGTTGGGGATAGGGGGTACTGCCTTGCAGTGGTTCCGCTCCTATCTCTCTGGTAGATTCCAGATGGTGGAGCTTGGTGACAGTTGCTCCTCAAAATGGGATCTGTTGTATGGAGTCACCCAGGGCTCCATTGCTTTTTAATATCCAAAGCTTTTTAATATCTACATGAAACCACTGGGTGAGGTTATCAGGATACTCTAAGATACTGAGCTAGATTGAATTAAACATTCCCTTTCCCCTGCCCCTTCTCCACGGCAAGGTCTCCTGCCCCAAGGCACTTTGCAATGGAGATGGGCCATTAGGCTGATGCTACATATCACTGCATTGTGTGTGTTGATTGATTGATTATATTTCTATATTGCCCCATCTGTCAGCTATGGGCAGTTCACAGCAAGCAAAACAATTTTTAGCCAATTAATCAAATCTACCCCACACAATCAATTAAAACCAGAATCAGAAACTAAAATAATATGAAGTAGTTGAAAACCATTTAAAACAATTTAATATATAGTTTGGCCCTAGAACAAATCAAGAGATAAGTCATGCTGAGTAAGGGTCAGAATGGATTTGATGCTTCTGGGCGCTTTCCAGACTAGCTGCTCAGCAGCAGCAAAATGCCGCTGTTCGGGCAAGTCACATTCGAAACGTAAACAGCAGGGGGAGCAGTATCGCAGCAACTAACAACTCGAAAAAACCAGCAACTTTTTCACACTGGATATACGGCGTCCTAGCTCTATATCGTAGCGATTAAATCCAAAACAAGGCATCAGAAATGTGGACAGCACCCTGCTGTCTGCGTAGGGACTGCGGTGTCACGACCGCAGTCCCTACGTGTGGGAGCACATTTCTGAAATACATCCTGACCCTGTTGTAGGGTATAGTCCAGAAAGCGCCTTGGGGAAAGGGAAGAAAACCCAGAAGGAGGAGGCACAGAAGCACCCCAGTGAAATCATTTCATGTTCCAAAAAGGATTCTCCCAGGACCCTGCTCTACACCATAATTTAATGCAGGATAGTGGATCTCCAAGTCATATGTCTAATTTTCAATTTTTGTCCCAACAACCCTCAGTTTTCCTTATTCTTGCTCCTCATGTTTCATGGGAGAGGAGATTCCTGAAGGTGCTCAGCAAGCAGCCTTTTTTAAAATGAGTGACTCAGTACCACAAAGGATTGCCCAAAAGTTTATGAATCTGATTTCCCATCCTCACTTCTCTGCATCTTTGTGTGAAGAAAATATTGCTTATCACCCTAGGGGAGCATGTCTCCACGTGTTTGCATGCTGAAGACAATAATATTTTACGTATCGTGTCTCTCTAGGTTAGGCTGTGAGATATTCCTGGCAAGGACTTTGTCTGGTTACATGTTTGTTACAGCATCAGATGTGTGCCTCCCCCTGCTCCGCCCCCCGAATAGGTTATGATGACTATGATAACAACCCCAAGAGCTAGGAGCTATGGGATGGAGGTAAAGAGCACTGGAAAGGTATATTAAGTCTACCTTCTGTCGATGCCCTGGTGGGAACCTGGAACAGGGAACTCAACAGGGCAGTAGACACGATTGCTCCTAAGCATTCCTTCCGACCTGCTGCAAAAAGGGCCCCTTGGTATACTGAGGAGCTGCGGGGGCAGAAGCGGTTGGGTAGGCGACTAGAGCACAAGTGGAGGAGAACTTGGTTCGAATCTGACAGGATTCAGCATGTGACCCATTTGAAGGCTTATGCAGTGGCAGTGCGCGCAGCGAAAAAGATATTCTGATCTGCGCGCATTGCAGCTGCAGGTTCACGCTCGGTGGAGCTATCCCGGGTTGTGAGGAGTTTGGTTTCTCCTCCTTCTACTTCCAATCAGTCCCCGGAGTTGCTCTGCTGTGATGCCTTTAATGGGTTCTTTGCGAATAAGATCTCCTGTATTCGGGCTGACTTGGACTCCACTATTTCTGCAAGGTCTATGGAGGAGGTGTCCAGCAATCCTTCTTGCAGTATTAGATTGGATCAGTTTCAATCTGTGACTCCTGAGGATGTGGACAAGCTGCTTGGGGCGGTGAGGCCTACCGCCTGTTCTCTGGATCCTTGCCCGACTTGGCTGCTTCTATCTAGCAGGGAGATTGTTGGAGATGGCCTGATTAATATCATAAATGCATCGCTGAGGGGGGGTAGGGTGCCCCCCTGCCTGAAGGAGGCAATGATTAGACCACTCTTAAAGAAGCCTTCCCTGGACCCCTTAGCGATGGACAGCTACAGGCCAATCTCCAATCTCCCTTGGTTGGGCAAGGTGATTGAGAGGGTGGTGGCTGACCAGCTCCAGGCAGTCTTGGAGGAAACTGATTATCTAGACCCATTTCAAACTGGCTTTAGAATGGGCTATGGAGTTGAGACAGCCTTGGTCGGCCTGATGGATGACCTTTACCGAGGAATCGACAGAGGGAGTGTGACTCTGCTGGTTCTTCTGGATCTCTCGGCAGCGTTCGATACCATCGACCATGGTATCCTTCTGGATCGCCTGGGGGAGTTGGTGATAGGGGGCACTGCTTTGCAGTGGTTCCGTTCCTATCTCTCGGGCAGATTCCAGATGGTGGAGCTTGGTGACAGTTGCTCCTCAAAACGGGTGCTGTTATACGGAGTCCCTCAGGGCTCCATTCTGTCACCAATGCTTTTTAACATCTACATGAAACCGCTGGGTGAGGTCATCAGGAGTTTTGGTGCTGGGTGTTATCAGTATGCTGATGACACCCAAATCTACTTCTCCTTTTCATCTCCAGGAAATGGCACTCATTCTCTAAATGCCTGCCTACAGGCAGTAATGGGCTGGATGAGGGAGAACAAATTGAAGCTGAATCCAAGCAAGACGGAGGTGCTCATTGTGGGGGGCTCAGAATCTGAGGGGTGAGTTAGATCTTCCTGTGCTGGATGGGGTTACACTCCCCCAGAAGGAGCAGGTGCGTAGCTTGGGAGTACTCCTGGACCCAGGCCTCACCCTGGTATCTCAGGTGGAGGCCATGGCCAGGAGTGCTTTCTATCAGCTCCGGCTGATTCGACAGCTGCGCCCATTCCTCAAAGAGGATGACCTCAAAACAGTGGTGCATCAGCTGGTAACCTCCCGTCTTGACTATTGCAATGCGCTCTACGTGGGGCTGCCTTTGTACGTAGTCCGGAAACGTCAGTTAGTTCAGAATGCGGCAGCCAGATTGGTTTCTGGGGCAACCCGGAGAGACCATATGATGCCTGTTTTAAAACAGTTACACTGGCTGCCAATATGTTTCCGGGCAAAATACAAAGTGCTGGTTATTACCTTTAAAGCCCTGAACGGCTTGGGTCCAAGATATCTTAGAGAGCGCCTTCTTTTATATGATCCCCACCGCACGTTAAGGTCATCTGGGGAGGTCCGTCTCCAGTTGTTACCAGTTCGTTTGGTGACGACTCAGAGGCGGGCCTTCTCTGTAGTTGCTCCTGGACTGTGGAATGCACTCCCAGCGGAAATTCGTAATCTTGATTCTTTACTGTCCTTCAGGAGAGCCTTTCAGGGTTTTTTATCAGTTTTAATTGTTTTAATACCTGGTTTTCAGGGTTTTAATTGTTTTGATAGTTTAATTGTTTTTTAAGTTGTTTTAAATTGGTATTTATATTTGTATCTCTGTTTTAATTGTTTTTAATGTTTTCTGTTTTAATTGTAAACCGCCCTGAGCCATTTCGGAAGGGCGGTATATAAATCAAATAAATGAATGAATGAATGAATGAATGAATAAATAAATAAAGTGGTTTATAATAACTTTAATGTAACATGATTTATTGCCACGTGAACTTCTATTATTCTGTATCCGTATCATATCCTATGCTGGTCTTTGACCGTAATAAAGATGATTGATTGATTATATATGAAGTCTACTGTAAAGTGACATTTTGCTGCACTGTAATGAAGAATGGTTTTCTAAACTTAAAGGAAAAACACCCCATTAATTGAGATCTAGGCATAGCAGTGTAGAAGGCCTCTTCATACATGCAGCCTAATGCAGCTGGACCCCATAAATGAACATAAGAACACAAGGACAGCCCTGCTGTATCAAGCCCAAGACCCATCTAGTCCAGCATCCTGTTTCCCACAGTGGCCCACCAGATGCCTCTGGGGAGCCTACAGGCAAGATGTGAGAGCATGCCCTCTCTCCTGCTGTGACTCCCCTGCAACTGGTATTGAGAGGCATCGTGCCTCTGAGGCTGGAGATGGCCCACAGCCACCAGACTAGCAGCCATTGCTAGACCTGTCCGCCATGAATCTGTCTAAGCCCCTTTTAAAGCCGTCGAAGCTGGTGGCCATCACCACATCCTGTGGCAAGGAATTCCATACATTAATTATGCGCGGTGTGAAGAAGTACTTCCTCTTGTCCGTCCTAAATTTCCCAACCTTCAGTTTCATGGGGTGACCCCTGGTTCTAGTGTTGTGAGAGAGGGAGAAAATTTTCTCTCTGTCTACCCTCTCCACTCCATGCATAATTTTATACACTTCGATCATGTCTCTCCTTAGTCACCTCTTTTCCAAGGTAAAGAGCCCCAGGTGCTGTAGTCTTGCCTCATAAGGAAGGTCCTCCAGGCACCTGATCATTTTGGTTGCCCTCTTCTGCACCTTTTCCAGTTCTACAATATTCTTCTTATGATACAGTGGCCAAAGCTGTACTCAGTACTCCAGATGTGGCTGCACCATAGATTTGTATAAGAGCATTATAATATTAGCATTTTTTATTTTCAATCCCCCTCCTAATGATTCCTAGCATGGAATTGGCCTTTTTCACAGCTGCTGCGCACTGAGATGACACTTTCAATGAGCTGTCCACCACAATGCCAAGATCTCTCTCCTGGTCAGTCACTGACAGCGCAGATCCTATTAGCGTATATGTGAAGTTGGTGTTTTTTGCCCCAATGTGCATCACTTTACACTTGCTTAAATTGAACCGCATTTGGCATTTTGTCACCCAGTCCCCTAGTTTGGAGAGATCTTTTTGGAGTTCCTCACAATCCGTTGTGGATTTCACTACCTTCAATAGTTTAGTGTCTTCTGCAAATTTGGCCACTTTGCTGGTCACCCCAGTTTCTAGATCGTTTATATTATTATTATTATTAATTCAATTTCTATACTGCCCTTCCAAAAATGGCTCAGGGCAGTTTACAAAGAGAAATAAAACAAATAAGATGGCTCCCTGTCCCCAAAGGGCTCACATTCTAAAAAGAAACATAAGACACACACCAGCAACAGTCACTGGAGGTACTGTGCTGGGGGTGGATAGGGCCAGTTACTCTCCCCCTGCTAAATAAAGAGAATCACCACGGTAAAAGGTGCCTCTTTGCCCAGTTAGCAGGGTTATGAACAGGTTAGAGAGCACTGGTCCCAGTACTGATCCCTGGGAGACCCCATTTCCTACCAACCTCCATTGTGAAAACTGTCCATTTATTCCTACTCTCCATTTCCTGTCCTTCAACCAGTTACCAATCCACACATGAATCTGTCCCCTTATTCCATGACTGCTAAGTTTACTCAAGAGCCTTTGGTGGGGAACTTTATCAAAAGTTTTTTGGAAGTCCAAGTACTATATACTATGTCAACCAGATCACCTTTATCCACAAGCCTGTTGACACTCTCAAAGAATTCCAAAAGCTTAGTGAGGCAAGACTTTCCCTTGCAGAAGCCATGCTGGTTCTCCTTCAATAAGGCTTGTTCTTCTATACGTTTTAACAATTTTGTCCTTAAGTATGCTTTTCATCAATTTACCTGGTACCGAAGTTAAGCTGACCGGCCTGTAATTACCCTGATCCGCCCTGGATCCCTTCTTGAAAATTGGAATCACATTGGTTACTTTCCAGGCCTCTGATACAGAACCTGATCGTAGGATGTCTGCCATTCCAGACAGAGGCTTCTTAGCTGGAGAAGGACTCATGGTTGCAGTAAAGTAAAGTGTGCCATTGAGTCAGTGTTGACTTCTGGTGCCCATGGAGCCCTATGGTTTTCTTTGGTAGAATATAGGAGAGGTTTACCATTGCCATCTCCCACCCAGTATGAGATGATGCCTTTCAGCATCTTCCTATATCGCTGCTGCCCGATCTAGTCTGGGAAACATACAAGTGAGGATTCGAACCAGCAACTTCTGGTTTGGTAGTCAAGTCATTTCCCCACTGCACCATTAGGTGGCTTCATGGTTGCAGTACATCCCCTGTTTCAGCTTGTAGGGCTGTGTTCACAGAGTCTTGTCAGAAAACCAGCAATGGGGCTGATTAGTTGCTGGAAAGATGTTATCTTCCCCTGACTCCTGTCCCTGATGTATAAATGGGGGTGGGTGAGATTACTGTCTTTCTAAGAAGGCTTTGTGCATGCAAGCCACTGACCCAACTTTGCAGTTAGACTATGCTTGTGTTAGTTAACTCAAGTTAGAGCAGACCCTTTAATTGGTTTTTAAAGTGCATGTCTACAAGTGTTATTTGTGAATGTGATAAACAGATGTTAGAAAGTGTGTCTTATGCAAGAATGGGCCTTCAAAAAAAGCCCAATTCAAACATTATGTTGTATGAGTGTACAGATATCTGTACATTTGTACATGTTTTTGTGTGAAAATGAACCTGGGTGCAGGCCCCTCAAATGCATGATACAGATAGGAAGTGTACTGCTGTACCTATCTTCAACATAACATATGAATCACTGCACCTGTGAACAGATCTGTACCTGTCTACACTATACTAGAGATGTGCACGGAATGGATTTTGCTTTTCATTTTGAGCTTGAAAAACAACGCAAAATCCTCAAATCAATTCGTTGAAACAGTGGCCAAGCAGTTTTGAGTGTTTAGAGCGCCATTTTTCTGGTCTGGGGAGAGCTGGTCTACCAACTGGGATCAGTGAGTAGACCAGCCCTCCAAGGAAGATGATGCGGTCTGGAGTGGAGGCCTGTTCTACCTGCCACCCCCAATTGGTAGACCAGCTCTCCCTGAAAAATGGCACTTGAATCACTTGCAACGATTCAAGCTCAAAACGGGGTAGTTCTGTTTTGAGCTTGAAGCAGGCTCTTTATTTTAAAGGTGATTCGTCTTGAGCTCAAAACACTCGAAACGGCTGTTTCGAGTTCGAATAGATTTGCTCATCTCTATACTGAACACTCATTGTGCGTGTTGATTATAAACTAAAATGTTGCAGTATATCCCTGATGAGCAGGTGTTACCTGAACCTGTGGCTGAGCATGGTGAAAAAACAAAAATTCAAAAGTTATAATCAAAGACAGGAGTCCCTGCTCTAACCTGGGGCTCACTTCATATGCAACTATCCCCCCCCCCCCGCCGCCGTTTTCTGGGTATTTTTGTGTGTTGGGTGTGTGTGTGCTGATGCTCAATATCCGCTCCTATTCAAATACCTACCGCCTCAGAAACACAAAGCTGTGAAATGGCTGCTGATGAGAACATTGAAGAGTTTTAACCCCCTTACCTCCTCGGAAACAGAAGGGCTCGTGACTGTCTCAAAGGAGTGTCCTTCCAACTTTGAAATTTCCTGCACTTTTTCTTCCAGCCTTCCTCCCCACCCACTCACCACAGAGTGCCATTACTCTGCCCACCTGCCTGTCATTTACTGTTAACTCTCTGAGCTATGAACATTCTGTCCCACTGACTAACATTAGGGCAGTGGGGGGTGTTGTGTTTTTGTGTTTCTTTTGCCCCCTTAGGTTTTTTTCTCTTCAGATTTTTTGAACACCAACGTATCTGTGGGCCACCCTGAGTCTGCCAGTACCTCCCACTTGCCCTAGGATGCTCCGGTTCTCTGTCCATAAGTCCCAAATTACTGCACAACTTTGACCTTCCAGCTGTTGTTGGACTACAACTCCCATCACCTCTGACTATTGGTCACTGTGGCTGGGGATGATGGGAGTTGTAGTTCAACAACTTCTGAGGACTCAAAGTTGGGAACCCTTGATTTAGTTCAACATTTGGTGAGAACCTCCATTCACAAATCCTCTGGATGCAAAGTTGAATGTATCTTCTTGATTAATATTGTCCCCAAGGGCTTTGTGCTGTGATCATGGCGTGACAAAGGAAAGCATCTAATAAAAACCAGTGGTTTGGCTACATGGGTAATAATGATGCACAGCTGAGAAAGCTCAGTCTGCATGCACTGATGCACAGATCCACAAGTTTGTAAATTCATTGGATTGGCCATGCAAAGGAAATGGAGAATGGTCGTGCATAAGCAGCAGTACTGCATTGAAAAAATGTATTTTGTTTTGGTAAGACCCACATCTGGACACTAGGAGGCTCCCATACCTTGCGTCTGCATGGTGAGATTAAATTCCTTTACAGACTTCTGTTGATGGCAGCTTTGCTTTTGGAGCTACTTCCAACATTGTAAAGGGGCAAGTGGAAAGTCAAAAGCATGGGCATGGTCTGCTCCAGGTATGAGGAGGGCACCTTCAGGGGCAGATTAAACTTTTTGCCACCCATAGGCAGCCAAGGATTTGCCGCCCAGCTCTGGGGAAGGGGGTGACCGCAGCGGCTATGGGGAAGAGGGGTTGAGGGGAATCTCCCCCACCCCTTTACCTTTAAAAAAACCTGTTGCTGCACGGTAGAGTGAGGGCAGCAAAAGCTTCTTCCAGCTCTCCTCCTGCCTCCCAGGTAGGGGTGGCAAAATTTGCCGCTCCTCTAATTTTGCCACCATAGGCAAGTGCCTACTTTGCCTATCTGTTAATCCGCCCCTATGCACCTTGCAAGATTCCTGGGACTTAACTGTGATTTACCATGTCTGATCTTTCTAACCTTTCTGTCTGAATTTCTAACCTGAGTAAACTTAGAAGTCATGGGATAAGGGGACCAGTTCATGTGTGGATTGGTAACTGGTTGAAGGATAAGAAACAGAGGGTAGGAATAAATGGAACCTTTTCAAAATGGAGAGAAGTAAGAAGTGGGGTCCCCCAGGGATCTGTACTGGGACCGGTGCTCTTTAGCTTCTTCATAAATGTTCTAGAAGTTGGGATAACCAGTGAAGTGGCCAGATTTGTAGATGACACTAAACGCTTTAGGGTAGTGAAATCCAAAACAGATTGTGAGGAGCTCCAAAAGGATCTCTCCAAACTGGGTGTGTGGGTGACAAAATGGCAAATGTGGTTCAATATAAGCAAGTGCAAAGGTATGCATATTGGGGCAAAAACAACCCCAGCTTCACATATATGTTACATATATTACATGTATGGCGTTGGTAGGTCATTGGGCTGTTCCAGGGGAAAGGAATTCAGAAATTTAATTGCTGTTTCCCTTTCCAGCAGGCCTGCCATCTCTTTGACCTTGGAGAGAGTGCCAACAACCCACAGAACCTCACCTAATTACTCTGTTATGCCAGGTCATTTCCAAATAAGTCTGAGATCACCCATGACTTGATTATGGATGAAGGAGTTGACCTGGTGTGCATCATGGAGACCTGGTTGGAAGAGGCTTGTGGTCTAGTTTGGCCCCAGCTTCTCCCAGTGGGTTACTCCGTGGTGGAGCAGGTGAGAGAAGGTGGGCGAGGAGGTGGGCTGGCCGTGGTCTGTAAAAATACCATCTCCCTTACCCTGATCCCTGTCAGGGAATTGGCTTATATTGAATATGTGTAGCTAAGTCAGTAGTACATCACAAAAACAGAGGTGCATCAGCTCGTAACCTCCAGGTTTGACTATTGCAATGCGCACTATGTGGATCTGCCTTTGTACATAGTTCGGAAACTTCAGTTAGTTCAAAATGCAGCAGCTAGATTGGTCTCCGGGGTAACCCGGAGAGACCATATTGTGCCTGTTTTAAAACAGTTGCATTGGCTGCCGATATGGTTTGGGGCAAAATACAAAGTGCTGGTTATTACCTTTAAAGCCTTGCGTGGCTTGGATCTGGGCTACTGTAGAGAGCGCCTTCTTCTGTATGAACCCCATCACATGTTGAGGTCATCTGGAGAACTCCATCTCCAGTTACCACCGGTACGTCTGGTGACGACTCAGAACTGGGCCTTCTCTGTAGCTACTCCTGGCCTATGGAATGCACTCCTGGCAGATATTCCCAGTTTAGGCTCGCAGTTGGCCTTTAAAGGAGCCCTAAAAACTTACTTGTTTGGCCTAGCCTTCCAAGGTTTTTAAATTGTTTGTAAGTATTTTAATTGGTTTTAAACTGTGTTAAAATTATTTTTATATTGATTTAAGTAGTGTGTTTTAAACAATGTTTGTTTTTATGTTTTTTAAATTAGTTGTACACTGCCTAGAGCCTCTGGATGGGGCAGTTTATAAATGTAATAAATAAACAAAACAAAACAAACAAATAAATCTAGGGACCAAGGATAGACTGGGACTTCTGTTGGTATACCAATCACCCTGCTGCCCAACGGAGTCCTTACTGAGCTGACGGATCTGGCTGCAGAGCTGGCATAGGAATCGCCCAGGTTGTTGTTGGTGGCGGACTTCTAAGTTCATTTTGGGACCCGGTTGTCAGGAGCAGCTTAGGAGTTCATAATGGCCATGAAGACTGTGGGCCTATCCCAATTGGTTCCTGGACTGATGCATGCTCGATTGGGTCTTTTGCTCTGATCAGGGTGGTGTTCCATGGGTGGGGATTCCTGTCATCTCCCCTTTGTCATAGACAGATCACCATCTGGTTGAGGTAGGACTTGCAACCACAACCCACCTCTGCAGGGGTGAAGAACCTATTAGACTGGTCCTCCTGAGGAGGTTATTGGATCCAATAGGATTCCGCGAAGCCTTGGAAGGGTTTAGAGTTGGCTCTGCTAGTGATTCTGTTGATGCTCTGGTGCAGACTTGGGATAATGAACTCACGAAAACAGTAGACACAAACACTCCTAAGCATCCTCTCCAACCTGTTTCAAAGTCAGCCTTGTGGTATTTGGAAGAACTACAGGAGCGGAGTGGTGAGGTTTGGGGTGTTAAATCTTTTAAAAAACTGTTTTCAACTGCCACTGTGTGGCGGGGATGGCAGTGATGAGGGGAGACTGAGGCAGGGGAGGTAGTGGCAAGAGCTCCTTCCCTGAGCCTGCCTGCCACCCAAATGACAGATCGGGCCATTTCCGGGCCATTTCGTGGCTCTCTGTGCACGAACGCTCAGAGGGATCTTGGGGTCATGGTGGACAGCTCATCGAAAGTGTCGACTCAGTGTGCAGCAACTGTGAAAAAGGCAAATTCCATGTTAGGGATCATTAAGAAGGTGATTGAACACATTTGGAGTAATGTGTACAATTCTGGTCACTGTATCTTAAGAAAAATATTGTAGAACTGGAAAAGGTGCAGAAGAGGACAACCAAGTTGATCAGGGGCCTGGGTGCTTTCCAGATTACATGCAATAACAGGGATAAAATTCTTTGGCTTGGTAGGATCATATTGAAAATGATCTCCAGAATCAATACAACACCAAGCTTTCCACATGGCGACTAAGCGGAACATCCTGAAGCAACACGGCTACACACAGAAGTTTCTGGGCACTATTCTCGCATCCAGAAGAGATTCCATTGACCTCATATACCAATCCACATGGCAAGTATTCCTACGCTGGTGTTGCCATCATAGGCTCTCCAGAGGTGATTGTGGGCTCCTTGAGTTGCTCCTTTTCTTACAGGATGGCCTGGGTAAAGGCCTCAAGGCTAACACACTCTCAGATGTCAAGCAGCCTCCCTAGTGAATCTTCTCTCTACATCTACAATGCCAGGCCTACATTCACACCCTTTTGGCCATCACCTTGGCCAGACATGTCTCAGAATTATGCATCCTGTCCACTGACTCTAACCTTTGCATTTTTTCACCTGACTCTGTTTGTCTGATACCAGATCCTTCATTTCTACTTAAAGTCCATTCTGTTTTTCACTGCTTCCGGGACATAGTCCTTCCATCTTTTTGTCCCAAGCCAGTTCACACCTTGGAGAAAGCCTGGCATATGCTCAATGTGCAATGCTGCCTGAAAGTATACCTGTCACACACACCTTCCTTTCACTCCGCTGATGCCTTGTCCACCTCCTTCTTACCAGCATCTATGAGTCAGAAAGTTTCTGCCACTACTATCACCAGGTGGATTAAAGCCTACGAGGTACAGAACCTATGAACATCTATCAGTATCACAAAACGCTCTACAAGATCAGCAGCCACGTCAGCTGCATTTCCCACAAACGCTCTTCCTTGCTGAAATCTGCTAAGTGGCCACCTGGGCATCTACATCCACCTTCACTTGGCACTACAAGCTTGACTTACATCACTCTTCTTAAGCAGCCTTTGGCAGGTGTGTCCTTCAACAGGTTCTTCCCATTAGACGCTGACACTCCCAACCAGGGTTCTCAGCTGTGGCATGCCCCATGAAGATGTCCTCATCCTGCAGCAGAGAAAGGAGCATTGCTTATTCACCAGGAAGACTTCTTCTTGCTGCTGGATTTGAAGACATCTGCATCCACCCGTCCGGTATGTTCGAAACATGCTTAGCATTATAAGAAAATGCTAACTGAGGCCAAAACATGTTTAACATTATAAGAAAAACACAATAAGAAGAATTTCCCTGAATTATCCATGGGTGTGTCTTGGTCTTATAAGAAAAACCTATTGGATTATCGATTTGGAAATCCAAATTTTTGGTATTCCAGCAGAACTTCTTCGTGACTTTGGATTGTGAGTGTGGAATTCCTAATTCCTTTTTATTGTGACTTACTTTGAAGTTATATATTAAGAAGAACTCTTTGGGATTATATCAAATAAGATTCATTTGTATATTTGTTTTGATTTATTTGCACATTTATTATGATTGCTAATTGAATTTTATGAATACAGTTTTGTATTGCTATTTTAGTTATCTCATTATATTCAATGAGACTATAACTATACATATAGTTATATGTATATATGTTTTATTGTCTTCAGGTTCTGTAGATTATGGAGGATTATCTGTATTTTCAAAAGTATCAGTATTTCTCTGTTGGATGACAAGTATTGCTTTAGGTTCTTTTTGAAGTGTCTAATACTGTACTATACTGTACAAGCCAGTCAGGAGAACCTAGTTACTCACAGGGGTTCTATTCCTTGCCTACTGCCGCAAGTAACGGAACCATGAGTAACAAGTCATTATTGCTATGGGGAAAGTGGGGTTAGAATCCAAAGTGGAGGGGAAATGGGGAAAAACGTCAAGGGATCTGTTTGTGCCCAGGAATGCCCCCAAATGCCCCACCAAGCAAAAAAAATTGTGGAAAACAGTTCATAAAGTCTGCTTTTTGAAGGGAAAGAACCATAAAATGGCTCCCTGGAGACAAAATGGCGGGCATGGGTGACCTCCGTGATCACTTCAGGCCCTCTAGGAACCACAGATATGTGGGTTTTAACCCCTTGGTATCCAGAAAGCGGGTGTCAATTAGACACTCCACAGAACCATGAATAGTGGTTCTGCAAATAAAGAGGTTCTCCTGTATAATTTCTCCTGTATAATTTTCCCCCAAACAACCCTGGGGACTGTAGTTTTGTGGGGTGCTCAGCATTCTCTGGCATATGCTTATAAGATGCAGCAGTTTAATAATCTTTTAGCCAGGGATTCTCTGCCTTGGGTCCCCAGATGTATGTAGGACTGCAGCTTCCACCATCCCCAGCCTTAATGGCCTTCAGTCATTGTGGCTAGGAAGATGGGAGTTGTAGTCCAACAACAGCTGGGGACCCAAGGTAGAGAACACCTGTCCTAAGCAAAAGGCCTCTTAATTGCCTTTGCTGTTCCTGAACATAAGAAGCTGGAACCATTGCTTCCTTTAGCTCAGTAATGTCTACGCCAGGCCTGCACAGCATAAGGCCCAGGGGCTGGATTTGGCCCACAGCAAGAGCCATGAAGAGCTCTTGATCTGTCCTGCTGATGAGCGGCTCAAACACAATGCAGTTGGCTGCTTGAGACCCGATTCCCCCTGTCTCTGGGCTGAAGGACACTGACACCACCCTGCTTCCCCTGTGTGTTACCACATGGCTCCAACCCTGGACTGGCATAGGAACATAGGAAACTGCCATATACTGAGTCAGACCATTGGTTTATCTAGCTCAGTATTGTCTTCACAGACTGGCAGCAGCTTCTCCAAGCTTGCAGGCAGGAATCTCTCTCACCTGCAAACAGAAAGCTAATGAGCTAGGCAAGACATTCAGGGAAACCCATTCACATTTCTTAAAAGAGTGTGTGGTAGCCAAAAGAGTGTGGCAGGGAGTAAGTAAGCTGCTAGAGTGGCCTGATTTGGAAAATCAGACTTGGGAAGAACTAACCTTGGGTTTGAGCGATAGAACCTCTTTTCGAGGTCCCAGAAAGAAACCTTCAAGGAAATGGGATGGAACGGGTGCCCTCATACTAGGGAATTGGAACGTTCCCCTTCTCGTAATCCGGTTAGTAAGCCTGTATGTCATTTATGCAATGCTCCTGCATAGGAATAGGGAGGGAAGACGCGACCAAGAGGTTCACGCAGATGAGACAGTAAATCTCTTCTGGAAAAATTTGTATGGTTATGTGCAAAAAGACAAGTGTATCTCTTCTAAACAGCAATGGGACAAATTGTGGAAATGGATGTTGGACGTAACACCCCCCCCCCCATTACCTGATGTGCCTTGTAATCCCCCACCCCCGAGTTACAGTACTACCTGCATATACCTCATAACCTTGTGGTTTCCAAATCCTTGTGTGTAAATCTTTGTAGATATATCATGTACAAACAACCACTTTGTATATAATTGTGCTTTGGAAACGTACTGTATGCTGGAGATGAACTTCCAGTGCATCGACCTTTTGCACCAACTGTCCTAATGACCACTAGGGGCATTGGGAGTAGAGACAGTGAGTCAGGGTCTCCCTATCTGCCCCACACTATGACCCCTGGACTGACTCTGCAGCACTTCCTGTGCTGAGTCACAATCCTTCCTTTCCTCCTAGAGAGCAGATGGAAACATCTCTCTCTCTCCTTACCTATCCACTATGTAGTCCTTTAGATTAGAGATAGGTCTTTCCTATCTAAGTGTATTTAACCAATAAATATTTAGTGTTTAGTCATACAAGGATCTCCATGTGTTTTCTCTAAACAGCTGCAATATCCAAACCATCCTCTGCTACCTACTCTGTAACTGGAGTGTGTGCTCATTCCTTAGTGCTCTGCTGTTTTACCTATTGTGGGTAAAAAAAATCAACAACCTCTAACACTGTATGCTTTGGTAGTTTGTTGGTTCAATAAAGAAAATCTTGTCCTATAAATAAATAAATAAATAAAAATCTTGTCCTATCTTGGAGAAGCCAGGGAGGGAACTTGAAACCTTCTGCTCTTCTCAGAGCAGCTTCATCCCCTGAGGGGAATATCTTGCAGTGCTCACACATCAAGTCTCCCATTCAGATGCAACCAGGGCAGATGCTGCTTAGCTATGGGGACAAGTCATGCTTGCTACCACAAGACCAGCTCTCCTCTCCCGAGGAGAGGAGATTCCAGGTGCCCCACTGACTAAGGGGGCACAGGGCCTATTTCCTGATCGCTATTCTTGGTTAAAATTGTGGGTCCCTTGATGCAAAGAAGAGATCCACAAGTAAATAGTAATTGTTTTCATTAGTATTTTTAGCAGTTAATTTTAATGCAAATTAATGCACTGAAAATTGACCTTGCACACCAAGTAATGGTTGGTTCTGGCCCACAGGGGCATTTGAGTTGTGCACCCCTGGTCCACCGTGTGTGGTAGGAGCTCTCGAAGCTTTAGACAGAAGTCTATCTCAGTCTTGCTTCTGGAGAGCCTTTGAACTGGGTTTGGAACTGGAATCCCTGGCCAGGAATTGTACCTGGGACCTTATGCATACACATGCTTGCAACCCCACCATAAATGGAAGATTGCTAATCCTTAAAAAAAATTAACTGCAAGATTAGTTATGTTCACACCTTCTGGTGGCAGAAGGTTCCACAGATCAATTGAATCCTGTTTGATTTCCCCTTGCCCTTTTTTGTGTTTCTTTTCAATCACGTGCATACTAATGTTCTTGCCTATACTTTATCTGTAGTGTTGTATGAAAGACTAAACAAGTTTCACCTGCTTGCTTTTATCCAGATGCCTGAAAAAAAGTTCATGTTGTGACCAATTGCCTGAACTCACACATTCTTTCACCGAAAACAGTTAATTAGGAATTGAGCTGTGAAGTTAATTTTGCCAAGGTCACCCGGTATTCTGTTGGGCCCAGTGACCCTGTCTTGACTAATCGCAGCTTTAGCCTACAAAAGTTATAGCTTTTCTTTTCAGCTGATGACATAATCTCTTTAATTGGTATCAGGAGGCCTGCTTATGAAAGGGCCACGGAAAAACACCTATAGGCTATAATTTTGCTTGGCCCCATTCATGGAGGAGTGAATGAAACAAGCTTTAAGAATGTACTAGAGTCTCATTACGGGTGTCAACACAAAACCCTCGCCTTTCAAGCCGGAGGATTAGCAATGGGAAATTCTGTTTGCTACTAACTTCACTCCCTGAACTATTAACCTTTTCAGCAAAACTGGTGAAAAGTGAATGTCAGCTAATCCTTTCCTGAGAAACTTCATGCCAGGGGGTGGGTGGATGAGGGCTGGAGAGGGAGAGAAGGCACCAGGAGAGTGCCTTTCAGCTGATTAAAAGTGTGGTGAGAATCAGGTTTCCTTTTTTAAAACAAAAAACAAGCCAACGAAGGAAGCCAACGCATTCAGCAAAATGTTCCTGAATGTTTGGAAAGTCAGGGCTGAAAGAGGAAATAAGGTGCTGAAGCTGGTGTCGAGGTCCTTCCTCTGCCACAGACTTATCATATGGCCTTGGCCAAGCTAAATAAAAACTACGCTAGTTCACACTTTTGAAAACTTTCAAAAACTGGGCAGGACAAAAAGAACAAAACCCAGCTTTGGGAGCTGTCCGGGCGTTCTCCCAGTTTTTGATTGTGTGCTAGCAAGCAACTAGGTAGGAGGAGGGAGGAGTGATCGTGTGTTAGGCAGGAGCTGCGGCAGGACAGCTTTTCCTCCTACTTGTTAAAATGTTGGGTACCAGAACTGGGTAGGACGATGCCATCTTACCCTGCAGTTTAATGAGGTAGGAGGAAAAGCTGTCCTACCCAGTTCCTGCCACACACATAGTTGTTTGCTAGCACACGATTGAAAATCAGGAGCACACACAGCACCCAGAACTGAGTAGGATGCTTGTCTGGCCCAGTTTCCGGTTGTGTGAACTAGCCTACAATGTCCTGACTAGTCAGGGTCAGCTCCTGCTTTTAGGAGGCCCTTGGCAAATTGCCATGAGCGGGCACTGCACATTGGTTGGGTGGGACTTAGCAGGAGGGTGGAGGAGTGGCAGGTGAGAAATGTGGTGGTGGCCAGAGATGGGGCTGGAGGGTGGCAGGCAGCTGGAGGATGCGGCACTATTGCTGCTCCTTCCTCCTCCTTCTCCTCCTCCTCCTCCTCATCCCACCACAGTAGACACCACGCTCTGCATTTTCAGGCACCAAGCTACATCTGAGCTGCTTAAGGGTGTTTTCCAGACTATAAGATTTGTAACGCTTAAAGTGTTGCAAAGTGTAATGGAATGAGGCAGTGGTTAGAAACAGCAAGCGCAGCGATTCTCAGGCAGTATTATATGCAACGTGACAAGGTTTTGCCCGTTCATATTGCCTGTCACTGCAGCAGTTTTTCCAGACAGGGAGCGTCCATATTCCACTTCTGGAACACATTCACTGGCCCCCCCTCCTCCTCAATTTCGGGCCAATGGGGTTGCGGAGGGAGAGGGGGGCCGCTGACCTGACGGAACTATTAAAAAAATTCCCGTTGCACTTGCAGAAATCCACCAGCAGGGGAAAGCACTGTTTCAAAACAATGGCTTTTGTCATTGCAGGCTTGCACAAGCAAAGATAATTTTTTTTTAAATCCAGTGGAGGAGGCAGAGGGGAGGCGAGTGCTCCTCCAGTGAGGGTGAGCAATCTGAAGATGGCGGCCTTGCCTGGGAGGAGATCTGGTCTCTGTGCCCCCTGCCCTGAGCAAGAGCGGCGACTCCTCTGGGACTGGCTGGCAGTCACGGGCTTTCCCTAATCTGGGCTGTCACCACCGCGGCAGCTTCCTCTCCCCTTGAGTGCTGGACTGGCAGAGGGGCTCCAGAAAAACAGTGGTTTTGCAAGGGGGAGGGGAACACGATGGGGAGGCAGTCCTCCCCGCCGCCAGGAGCCCTCTGGAAGGAGAGGAAAATCAGTCTGGTAAAATTATTTCGTGGACGGATCGGAGAGGGGCTGTAAAATCAAAAAGTCCTCACACAGCTATTGCAATTGAGATGGCACAGAAGTAAATGTTTTAGTTCAATGGGCTTCCTCTTCTTAAAAGTGCCAGGGAACACACTACTGGCAGGGAAAGGGGTGGAAGGGAGCCTCTTGCCCACCATAAGAAGTGCCTACCCCCCACCACATAATAATAATAATAATAATAATAATAATAATAATAATAATAATAATAATAATAAATAATCTAGATTGTAACAATCTAGTAATAATAATAATAATAATCTAGATCATAATAAATCATCATCATCATCATCATCATCATCATCATCTAGATCGTAAAACCAGAATGCTAGAATGTAAGACCAGGAAAATCATATCAATCATCAATCATGCTCTGCACCCCCACAGTGATGTAGATAGGCTATACCTCCCTCGCAGCTCAGGTGGAAGAGGAATGCTGCAAGTCCATCAAACAGTAGAGGAGGAGAAAAGAGGCCTTGAAGAATATATAAAGGACAGTGAAGAAGATGCACTTCAAATGGTCAATAATGCAAAACTATTCAACACCAATGAAACAGAGCAGGCCTACAAGAAAGAACAAGTCAAGAACCGAGCAGAAAAATGGAAAAAAGAAGCCCCTGCATGGTCAATATTTGCACAAAATAAGTGGAAAATCAGACATCACCAAGACCTGGCAATGGCTTAAGAATGGCAACTTGAAGAAAGAAACAGAGGGTTTAATACTGGCTGCGCAAGAACAGGCACTAAGAACAAATGCAATAAGAGCAAAAGTAGAAAAATCAACCACAAACAGCAAGTGCCGCCTTTGTAAAGAATCAGATGAAACAGTGGACCACCTAATCAGCTGTTGTAAGAAGATCGCACAGACTGACTACAAACAAAGGCATGACAAGGTAGCAGGGATGATACACTGGAACATCTGCAAAAAATACAAGCTACCTGTAGCCAAAAATTGGCGGGACCATCAAATTGAAAAAGTGGTCGAAAATGAAGATGTAAAAATATTATGGGACTTCCGACTACAAACAGACAAACATCTGCCACACAATACACCAGATATAACTGTAGTCAAGAAGAAAGAAAAACAAGTGAAAATAATCGACATAGCAATACCAGGGGATAGCAGAATAGAAGAAAAATAAATAGAAAAAATCACCAAATACAAAGATCTACAAATTGAAATTGAAAGGCTGTGGCAGAAAAAGACCAAAGTAATCCCAGTGGTCATTGGCGCCCTGGGTGCAGTTCCAGAAGACTTGAAGAGCACCTCAGCACCATAGGGGCCACAGAAATCACCATCAGCCAATTACAAAAAGCAGCTTTACTGGGAACAGCCTATATTCTGTGACGATATCTATAACAACAGCAACAACATTGACAATAAAATTCAGCCATCCCAGGTCCTTGGGAAGGACTCAGTGTCTGGATAAAACAAACCAGTCAATAACACCTGTCTGACTGTGTAAATAAATTAATAATAATAATAAATAAATTATTATGAAAATAACTGCCCACACTGCAATATGCTGGGAACATAAATAACATGACAAGCCTCCCTACAATGGAAAAATACAACTACTTTCCTACAACGCTGTTACCACATTATAGGGCAATAACGAAACAATTAAATCTGAAACTGGGCATGGGAAATATGAACTGACAACATTACATGGGCAAAATGGAGGGGCACTTAGTGAACACATTACAACAATGTTACAGCACATAATCTGGAAAACGCCCTGGCATTTGGGCTCAGCTGACACTCTCTGCTGTATATATATTGAAAAATAAAATAAAATAAAGTTTTTTTAAAAAAGGTTTTTTAAATGTTTTTGTATTTTCTTGTAACTTGCTTTTTAAAAAAACAACAACTGTGCTTTAAATTGCATATTTTATTCCAGGGCTGCACAACTATGGCCGTCTTGCAGATGTTGGACTACAGCTTCCATCATCTCTAACTATTGGCCACTGTGATCTGGCATGATGGGACTTGTAGTCCAAAAGCAGGGCCAAAATTGTGTAGCCTGTTTTATTCAGTTGTTGTTTTATTGTTCTGCCTTGTGAGCCACCAAGAGAACAATTGTCATGGGGCAACCAACTAATAAAATTGTTTATATTTTATATATGGTTTTGGTTGGTTTTGAGCTACAAAGAGATGCTTATTGTGATGATGGTGGCAGTTCGTTTTGGCTAGGTGTTTATGTTTTGTTTCAGATAGTTGTTTTGTGGAGCTGGGTGCTAGCTGCTTTGGACAACATTGTTAAGAAATACAAGGTAAATTTTTAATTAAACAAATACAAAAAATCCTGTCTGATCAGTTAGTTCAGGGGTTCTCAAGCTGGGGACTCCAGATGTTGTTGTTGGACGGCAACTCCCATCCTTTCCAGAATGGCCTTCTGCTGTGGAGGATAGGAGTTGTAGTAGGCAGCAAGCATGACTTGTGGACAGGTCCACCCTGGTTGCATATGAATGGGAGACTAGATGTGTGAGCACTGCAAGATATTCCCCTCAGGGGATGAAGCCGCTCTGGGAAGAGCATCAGACGGTTCCAAGTTCCCTCCCTGGCAGCATCTCCAAGACAGGGCTGAGAGAGATTCCTGTCTGCAACCTTGGAGAAGCCGCTGCCAGTCTGTGCAGGGGCATAAGTACTATTAGGCAAGGGGAGGCGGCTGCCTGGGGGCCCCCACGCCTTGAGGGGGCCCCCAGAGGCAAGTCACATGACTATATATTGTGAAATGTGCGTGTGTATCAGTGAGGGGCCCATTTTAAAATTTTGTCTCTGGGCCCACTCCAGCCTTGTTACGCCCCTGAGTCTGTGTAGACAATAATGAGCTAGATGGACCAATGGTCATGTATATGGCAGTATATATGTATATGACAGTATATGGCAACTTCCTATTCTTCCTATATGACCCAACTTCCTATATGAACCAAGGTTGAGACCTCTTGGCTTTGGTCAAGGCTGCACAACCTCAGCCCTCCTGTAGATGCTGGGACGACAACTCCCGTCATCCCTGGCTATTGGCTGCTGTGGCTGGAGATAATAGGAGCTTAGTCCAACAACAGCTGGAAGGCTGAAGTTGTACAGCCCTGGCTTAGGTTATCCAGAGAGGTCCTCCTGAGGCCAGCCATCATCTGAGGCATGGTTGGTGGAAACAAGCAAAAGGGACTTATTGACTGTGGCTTTCAGGCTGTGGGAGCTCCTTACCTTGGGCAATCCAGTTGGCTTCCTCCATGATGTTTTGGTGCCAGCTGAAGGCCTTTCTGGTCTGGCCTTCTGTGTGACTGAAATTTGATTTTCGTTTTTCTTCACGTATTGCCGAAGAAGGTGAGGGACTGTAGCTTAGTGGACAGAGCATCTGCTTTGCATGCAGAAGATCCTGGGTGCAATCCCTGGCAGCATCTCCAGTTATGGCAGGGGAAGACACCCTGTCTGAAACCAATCAATGCAAACAAGACGGACCTAGACGGACCAATTATCTGCCACCGCAGAACATCTATCTGCTGTTCCATTCATGGATTTGTCACGTTTGCTTCCTTGGGCATTTTGGGTGATGTCTAAACTAATATTGCAATAGTAATATTGCAACAAAGAAAGATGCAACTAATTGCAACAAACAACTAATCGGGCAACAAACAATATTGCAGCAAACAATAAAGAAATTCTTGGTAACAGCTAATACTGCAACAAACAAAGATGCACCCACACAAGAAGGCCACACAGCTCAGCACATGCTCAGAGTTGCTCAGTCACTTGTGCTTTTGGCCTGCTGCTTGTGCAAACTTTGTGGTTGTGCAACGAAGATAGTGGAGAGCTTTGCCCCATTCCCTGAAATTAGTACATGAGCCAGCTGGGGTGGCTGGTGCTATCTGGGGGGACAAATGCCCACTGTGGTTTTCAACACGGTCTATACTTCTAGACAGGGGCAGAGCCACCGTTGTGCGAATGGGTTCAGAGAACCCGGGTCGCCATGCTCAGGGGCCGTGCCTCGCATCCCAGCCATGTCCTCTGCATCTAATGTCAGATGCAGGGACTGTGGTTTCGCTCACAAATGGGGCCACGCACCCCGTTTGTGAGTAAATTTATCTCAGAGAGACCACATCACTCCTCTGCTGATGGAGCTTCACTGGCTGCCATTAAGTTTCCGGGCAAAATATAAAGTGCTAGTTCTAACTTATAAAGCCCTAAATGGTTTAGGCCCTGGGTATCTAAGAGAGCATCTTCTTCACTATGAGCCCCACCACCCATTGAGGTCACTTGAGGAGGTCCATCTCCAGTTACCGCCAACCTGTTTGGTGGCTACACAGAGACGGGCCTTCTCGGTCGCTGCGCCAAGATTGTGGAATGCGCTCCCTGCTGAGATACGATCCTCTCCATCTCTGGCAATTTTCAAAAAACACCTGAAAACCTATCTTTTCGCCCAAGCTTTCTCAGCTTCCTACATTTTCTTAGGTTTTAATCTCTGGTTTATTTTTAAACTGTTAAATTGTTTAAAGTTTTTTGTATATGTTTTTAACTTGTTTTATGCTATTGTTAACCGCCCAGAGATGAAAGTTTGGGGCGGTGTACAAATTTGATAAATAAAACAAACAAAGAAATAAATTCCGGCCAGCGCCGCATTCTTTTGAGAAATTTAGAATGCGCCAGCTTCCCAGGCTGGCTGGGAACGCATCTCCCTGCCTTTTATAGCAGGAAGAGCTGCTCCCGGCCGAGCTGCGAATGCAGCGTTGGCCAGAATTTCCTTGCAAACGGGGTGTGTGGCCCCATTTGTGAGTGAAACCATGCCCCCTGTGTCTGATGTCAGATGCAGGGGGTGTGGCTGAGGGTGTGTGCTGGCGGCAGGCTCAGTCAGGGTCCTTGCTGGCCTCCCTATGCCACTGCTCCTCAAGATGGAAAATAGGTGATAGCACTGCAATACGTTCAGCTTTCAGAGTGAAATAAAACCATGTGTTTCTGGTTCTGACCATCGGGCAGGTGGCTAAAGTTGTCTAAAGTGGCTAAATTGGAGGAGGTTCTTTAAAGGCTTTTAAAAGTTTTACAAACACAAAAACTCCTATAAAACGTTATGGATGCTGTTGGAGGGATGGGAATGAAAATGGACAGGAATGTCCTCCAAAGATTTTCCACGGAGAGAGGACAACGATTTGTTCATTGTTACCCTAACCCTAACCTCCTGCTCTGTGCAAAAATGACTGCAATTTTACCCTAACCGTTTGGGGGTAGAGAACACGAAGAGGCGGCCACACAGAGAAAGCTGAAAATGCAACAAGGCTGTCACCTCTTTTCCATCTCTAATGGGGCAGATCAGATGTTGCCAAACATCATGATGAGCCTATGTCCCCTGAGATGGAAGCAGCGATGACCAACATTTGTGGGCCTGGCTCATGAGCTAAATTATATGAATTGAGGGGGAGCTTTCACACCAGGAGGTGCATCACCGGTTGCATAACTGCACTGCAGTTTGCTGCACCAGTGTGCCTCCAGTCTGGAATGCAAGTTTCCGGTGTAGCAGAATTCGCTGGCACAACAACCTTGCACCAGTGCAGAGTTATTTTATTTTATTTTATTTATCAAATTTGTTCACTGCCCGAAACTTTCATCTCTGGGCGGTTTACTCTGGGTGGTTGACAAGTGAGTCTGGATGACGGCCTGTATTTTAAGCTAGAAAGGTGGGCTATAAATCTCCCCAACAGATAACTAATACAAGGGCTCCACCTTGAAGGTGAGAGAGCCTGGGGGGCGGGGAGTGATGACTTTTTCATCCTCCTGCCATAACAAAGAGGCGATGGAAAGGACAACGAATGCTCAAAACTGAATGTGGACATGAACAAAGAATGCATTGCCGCCTTGGCAGTGGAAAAGGGACAACCCCCACCCGCGCCCAAGAGCAAGCCATGGAATGAATGGGCAGAGGAGGCATTGTGCCACGTCCTCCCAACTTGACTCAAGGGAGCCTTGGCAGTGGGGAGCATTAAAATGCGGCTCTTGGCGCTCCAGATTAAATAGCAGCAACTGGGAGCCCTCTGAACCGCAGCAAGAGGGAAACAAATGGAGACGTCGTATGAACAGAGTTAATTATCGAGGCCGATTAAAAAGCAAAGCTGGAGTCGTGCGAGCAGAAAAGGAGAAAAGAGGAGAGTGACATGCAGCGGTTGTCAGTCACCTAGCAACAAGTTTCCTTCCCCTGCTGAGCCCTTTAATTCGCCAAATCTGCTCAGGATGTCGGCCTGCTCTCCTGACAAGACGCATTATGCTGGCAGACTGAAGGAGACAGAAACCCACTGTACACAACACTCTGCTCCCCATTGACCACTGTTCCTTTTCTCTTCCAGCCACAAAAGAGGCTCGCATAAAACTCCGAAGGGCGGGCAGGCGGGCGGGGGGGGGGAGGTTGCTCGACAGAGAAAACATTTGCTTCTAATTGAGATTGACTACGTAATGAAAAGGATGTTCTTTTTAAAATTTGCCTTATTGAGGCCACACTCTTTTTTGGTGCCGGAGCACTCGGCAGGCAGCCCCTGCTGTGAAGAGGGGTAAACACTGGAAACACTCAAACCTGGGTGCTCCCCCCCCCATCCCCGCATTTCAGGGTTTGGAACAGGCACATGCACATTTCCAATGGCATGTTTCATAGTCATATGGCCAGTTCTATATCCTAAAGACGGAAAAGTCCTCTCTAATGAGCACTTTAAGACGTCAGTGGAGAGGCAGGTAAGGAAAGTGGTGTTCTCGTCAATTGATGCACACTGTGCAACATGGAATGTGTGCATAGTTGCGCAAGAGCACCATTGCGCAAAACGTAAAAATTGTGCAAACGACAGATTGCTATTGGAAATAATAGCCATCCATCACACAACTATATTTGTGTAATTCTTGTGTCTTGTGCAAGAGCACTCTTGTACAACTGCACCTATGTTCCTTTAAAAGGCATTTGTGCAATATGTCAGCCACAGTCTCCACTAACATGCCCTCCAGTGTTTCACAGATCAAACCAGGGGTGTATCTGGAGGAGAGCTGGTCTTGTGGTAGCAAGCACGAATTGTCCCCTTTGCTAAGCAGGGTATGCCCTGGTTTGCATTTGAATGGGAGTGCATGTGAGCACTGTAAGAGGGGATGGGGCCACTCTGGGAAATGCTTGCATGCAGAAGGTCCCAGGTTCCCTCCCTGACATCACCAGATAGGGCTGAAAGAGACTCATGCCTGCAACCAGTATTTTTAAATTGTTAAATTGTTTTTAAGCTTTTCTATATGTTTTTAACTGGTTTTATGTTATTGTAAACCACCCAGAGATGGAAGTTTGGGGCGGTATACAAATTTGATAACAAACAAACAAACAAACAAACCTTGGAGAAGCCACTGCCAGTCTGTGAAGACAATACTGAGCTAGATAGACCAATGGTCTGACTCAGTATATGGCAGCTTCCTATGTTCCTATATATTAGAATTACCTTCCTTTTCCAAAAAAAAAATTCAAAATATTTATACCTTCCCTTCCCATGGACAAATGTTCAAGGCAGCTTACGATAACTCAATCAATCAATCAATCAATCAATCAAATAAACACAACACCCTTGTCAACAGATTAACAAAACAAAGTGAATCGACCAAAGCAATCACAGTAGTGGAAGACGCTTCTGCAGTTCACCATGAATGAGGTCCAAAAGCTTGCTTGATAAGCTGAGTGTGCATGCTGAAAGGCAACAGTGGAGTCGACATGATGTGAACTACATTTGGGGAGGGTGTTCCATGGCCCAGGTGTTGGGGTTGAGGAGGGTCTGAATCTCATCACCACCCACCATGCATCAGACAGCAAAAGCACCATCCAGAGGCATAGCGAGGGTAGAGAGGCCCATGTGGGCCCACCCCCACCAATGCAACACTTTCTCAGATACATAACATACTTCCCATTCAGCAGAATGAGATGGCAGAATGGCTGTGTCACTGCAGAGTGCAGGTGGGGATCACGTTGCTGCATGCGCTCTAATATCAAAAATAAATTCCTGTAAGCCGCAAATGAGCACAGCAGCACTAGGCTAGCACATTTCTCCCGGATCCGGGCGCTTTCCAGACTAGCTGCTCAACAGCAACAAAATGCCTCCGTTCAGGCAAGTCACATTCAAAACGTAAACAGCAGATGGAGCAGTCTTGCAGCCCGAAAAAAACAGCAACATTTTTACGCTGGATATACAACGTCCTAGCTCTATATCACAGTGATTAAATTCGAAACAAGGCATTGGAAGTGTGAACGGCACCCTGCTGTCCGCGTAGGGACTGAGGTGTCACGACGCAGGAAGTGTGGGAGCACATTTCCGAGATACAACATGACCCCGCTGCAGGGTCTAATCTGGAAAGCGCCCTGCTCATTTTCTGCTGACAGGAGTTTTTTAATTTGGAAGACAATTCAAAAAGGGCATTTCTTCCCTGCAGCCTGATGTGGCACAGTCCATTATGCCAGGGCTGCACAACTTCAACCCTCCTGCAGATGTTGGATTACAGCTCCCATCACCCCAGGCTACTGACCACCGTGGATGATGGTAGTTGTAGTCCAAAAGCAGCGGGGGAGCGGAAGTTGAGCAGCCCCCTGCCTTACGCCATTTTATTCTGCAGCATGTGGGGACCAGGTCTCTGATACGGGGTTTGATTGGCCAGAATCCAAAGAACTTTGCAATGAATTCTCCGAGGCCAAGGACCTTTAGAGGGGGGCGAGTGAGTTAAGGAGGGCAAAACACTTCTAAGGCTGCAAATGCAGTAGAAGTGAAAAATAATAAAAAAATAAGAGTCACAAAATGTCCTCGCACTTATGCATGGGGGGAAGAGAGGTACAAAATGTGTAAAGCCAGTCCCTTTTCCTGCCCTGCCTCTCTGCAGTTAAAGAACCCTGCCTTCAGTGGGATCTGCAGTTCTTGAGGCATGCAATGTAAATTTAATGTACTGGGGATAGAAATTGCAAACAAGAATGCTATATTATTGATGGGATAGAAATTGCCCAGGCAGTCGTGTGGTGTTAGGAGTCCCTTCTGCCATAGAGTATTTTAACTAGGTCTTAGCAGTTCAAAATTGCTTAGCCTCGACTTGACCATTAGGGCCTTCAAACAGGGTGGGTTTTTCTTCATAGTTAACTGAACAAACCATTATGAAGTAGGGCTATAAAATGCAGAGAACAGCATGTATTTCCACTCTGGAACTACGAGGGATGCACTTAAAGTGGAGGCATCGCTGTATGGTAGGAAATTTCCCCTGCACCTTCTTTATATCATGTATTAATATATTATGACCTCAAGTGTAGCTTTTGCTCAGCTCTAACTGGATGCATTTCTGTCTCCATTTGTAAATCACCTTGGTTTATGGCTGAATGAAGAGGACTGGGCTATACTACCCGCCCCCCCCCCCCCACACACACACACCAGCTGCTCCAGAATTAACATTTCCCAGTGATCACGAGTTGCATCCCAAGGCACCTTGCAAGAGTGGAGGGCACTTCCACTTGCAAGAGGCACCTGTCCTCTCAATTTCCATTGATCCCTCTCCCCCACCCCCGCCGCTGCTGAAGCCCCATCCCCCATTCTGCATTGTTTTGGGTGGTCTCCCAACCTTGGAGAGCAGTGTGGAGGAGAGGGCAGGAAAGCCCTGTTGTGCAAGCGGAGTAGTGAAGCCGACGGATGCTACTTCGGATGAGGCAGAAACACTAGGAGTCAATTATATTTAATTTAAGTATCATGTTGCGTTTTGGAGGTCAGGTTTCCCACATGGCCAAACTAAAGCACCTCAAAGTGAGCACTCCCATTCTGGGTAGCTTGGTCATCTACATAATTCTGCCAAGCAGGAAGAGAATTTTATGACACTTTGGATGCCGATGTGTAGTAAAATAGTCATCTGTAGTCACTCAGTTTTTGTGCTTTACTAAACACACACACACACACACACACACACCCCAAGCCTTCTGGCATCATGCTACTGTTATTATACAACCTTCAACCCTCTTGATAAGTAATTGGCTACATCTTTTTCAGAAGTTCAGTAACAGGGCACATACTTTCCATGCAGAAGCTCCCAGTTCAATCCGTGGTCCTTACCTACTAGGGATGTGCGAAACGTTTCGGATACAAAACATTTTGTACCCAAAACAGCCTGTTTCGGGTGTTTTGTAGACAAAACAAAACACCCATTTTCCAGATCCAAAAGTTTTGTATACAAAACAAAACGTCCCTGTTTCGGCTACAAAATGGACGGACCTGTTTCGGACCTCCATTTTGTGGTGATCTCTGAGTCAGTCTCCATTTTGTGTTTGACATCTCTTTGAATTTCCCACTCTTCCAGCCTTCTGATCATGACCTAAATCATGGGCTGACCTGCTGACAATTCCCTCCTTGTTCCGCATTGGCTCTTTTGCTTCTTCCCACTCTTTACTGACCCCACATTGGCCAGGGGAAGGGTTGCTAACCCATGGGGTGCTGGGTTCTGCTGTTTCTGTGGTGTTCTCAGTGTAGATTCTTTGGTAGCATATGAGAGTGGATTCTTGTTTTTCACTGAAAATCTCATATGCTACCAGAGAATCTACAGTGAACACCTCAGAAACAAAAAAACCCAGTACCCCACAGGCTTGTGGGGGTGGGGGTTGTTGGCACCCTATGTGCACTACACAACCCCTCGCTCTGGGCAACCCCAGTGCCCCCCAAGTGGAATTATGGGGCTGCTGAAACCTCCATTATTTCCCATGGGAGAAATCTTAAAGACACGTAAACTTCAACAAATCACAAAAGATCAGCCCTTTGCGCAATTCCTTTGAAATAATTCTGGAAGTTTCCTTGCCTCCATTGGGCACTACCACCCACCACACTCTGCTCTGGGTCATCCCTTTCCCCTTGATTTGAAGCGATACATTTGCTGGAATCCCCATTATTCCCTATGGGAAAATTCTTAAAGATGTGTAAACTTTAAAAAATTCACACAAAAAATCAGCCCTTTGCCTAATTCCTTTGAAATTTGGGTGGTAGCTTCCACCCATTGGACACTACCACCACCACCCACTCTTTGTGCCCTAGGACCCTTTTTTAAAATCCAAATCGATTCGGATTCAGAAAATTTGGCTACAAAACAAAACAGGGCTGATTCGGATTCAGAAAATTTGGGTACAAAACAAAACGGGGATGTTTCGATTTGGATACAAATTGAAACAAGAAAATTCCAAAATGCACACCCCTATTACCTATGACCTTGGAGGGCAGCTGTTGACCAGTACAGCCGATACTGATCTGGATGGACCAAGGGCTTGATTCAGGAAAGAGCATGTTCCTACTGCAGCATCAGGATTGCATAGCTGTACTTTGGGCTGGTTGGTGGAGGGGTGTCCATGTGAGCTCCAGAACTGCCGGCTCGCCTCCCCTTCCCCTTCCCCTCCCCTTCCCCTCCCCTCCTCTGCTGGATGCTGGGTCACGAGCCTCCTCCCACACTGCGTTCAAGCTACCAGTGGCAGCTAAGTTCCTTGTTCAGCATTATCCTCACTCCAAATGGATGAACACATCTGCACACTTTCTATGCACCCGCCACTCAAATCACCCCAAAGGTTAGTTTTGCTGCTGCTGGAAGTCCACAACCCCATCCCATTGCAACTTGGCCCTAAATCTGAACCAATTGGGATCCCAATTGGGATCACATCTTGGACTAGAGGCAGGTGGCAGCTTTCTTCAAAGAGAGGAAGGCACTTTGAAAGAGGGATCCCTGCTCTTAGTTGGTACATTCAATCCACTTTTGACTCTAGGAAACACGTTTCACAGGTTTTAGTTTTGTTTCCTAATAAACATGTACAACCTGTTGGACCAGAGGGAGAGTGGGGCAAAACAAATATGTGAAAGCTCTCTTGATCCACATTTAAAACATTATTGGCTGACATCCAGAATAAGAAAGTGCTTGTGCAACCAAGGCTCAGCACACATTCCAGGGGAGGGGTAATTTTTGTGGAACTCTCCTTCCCTCTGAAGCCAACTGTGCTAGTCGGGTCCAGAGAGAAGGTCTGAAGATCAACAAAAATATGTCCTTGAGGGCTGCATGACTCTCAGGGACATATTTTCAGGAAAATTGCCCCTCCTCTGCAGTGTTCCTACAGCAAAGCTGCACCAGTGCTTCCTTAGTCTGGATGTCAGCCACTGTCTGTCTCCAACCTTGGTTCCTTTGGAATCAACCACTCTTACAACAAACCTATTTGGGGAGTGAAATGTTTAATAAACTAGCATTTCATTTCTGAGCTAGGAAGCAATTACACCATTAAATCAGTGTTGACATCTTAATATAATTACACCCTATTAGTGTCAGATAATGTTCATTAATGGGCCATGATGCTTGGTGGTTGGTCAGAGCTGGAAATCTATGCTGGGTTTAAAAAAAAATGCATGTCTTACATTCACCTTTCTGCTACAGTGCTCGAGTAATTGACATAAGTATATCTAATGAGTACGAGGCACTAATAGGATTGTCTCAATATGCCCCTTGTGTCTGTCAAAGATCTAGCTGTTCTGGTAATCACTGCCTTGCCAGTAATCCACGGTAGCTTTTCTATAAATTGGTCCGTCCTGAAAACTAATTAGAATTGTAAGTCCTGTTCACACATTGGCAATATTGTGCCCCATGCACACAGGCCAGTGAGATTGTAACCTCCTTTTTGCCAGGGTAGTTAGGGGTTAACAACAAAGTAGACCTGGTCAAGTTAAAAACAAAAGAAAACAAACGATCCATATTCAAATGTATGAAAGGTATGAAAGGGAGAGGAGAGCTGGTCTTGTGGTAGCAAGCATGACTTGTCCCCATAGCTAAGCAGGGTCTGCCCTAGTTGCATCTGAATGGGAGACTTGATGTGTGAGCACTGCAAGATATTCCCCTCAGGGGATGAAGCCGCTCTGGGAAGAGCAGAAGGTTTCAAGTTCCCTCCCTGGCTTCTCCAAGATAGGGCTGAGAGAGATTCCCGCCTGCAACCTTGGAGAAGCCGCTGCCAGTCTGTGAAGACAATACTGAACTAGATAGACCAATGGTCTGATTCAGTATATGGCAGTTTCCTGTGTCCTGTTCCTGTGTATGATTATTGGGACTCTTTGGTTTATTCTTTGTCCTACAAATGTACAGAATCAACAATGCAGAACTATGTACTGAAAATCTCAGCACTTGACTCCAGCTTCCTTATCCGTTCAGATGATACTGGACAACTTTCATTAAGAAGACATCAATCTTGCAGTCTCCGCCAAAGCTCTGGTTTGGAGAAACACAACCCACACAATTGTGGAAACCAACCCAAGGAAGCAGAAAATAGGAGAAAATGGGGAAACACTTGAACAATTTTAAAAATGCATTTGACAGCATGCTCCAACTTAAGCAGGCACAATTATTATAATCCCCTAATTTGTATTTCCTAATCTTTATTTTACCCAAGCCAAACTGTGATGTAACTTTTAGCACCAGCAACCTATTGACCACTAGGGGCATTAGGCCAGGTATAGCATGGTCAGAGGGGAATCCCTTAGTGAGTAAGTTTGTTGGACTGATAGCCTCAGGTTTCTATCTGTCACATGAGAAAATGACTTCCATCTTCTTCCTCCCTTTTCCTGATGTAGTGAGCAGCTAGGCACATAGGCTTTCTATATGTTTGATGTATTTCCTAAATACACTTCTTTAATTATAATGTTAACTCCGTGTCTCCAGACAATATTAATTAGCATGGCTCTTCTTACTTGTGCACTTCTGCCACAGGTGGGGTAGATAAATTATCTAACCCTTCTGAACTCTAACAGTTAGGAGGCTGCACAAGGACGGGACAGGATTCTGAATCCAATTCTCCCAGTCCTTTGAGAGCAGGGTTGTGCCAGCAAGCGAAAGCTCCCAGCTTTACCTGGGCTCTGAAAGCTTTCTGTAAGAAAGGAAACACATTGCTGAGAGTCAGTGATGAATGTTTCCTCTCTTACAGAGTGCTTTCAGAGCACAGGAAGTCTTGCCCAATGGCACAGCAGTGCTCACAAAGGATTGGCGGAGTTGCACACAGACCCTTGTTGCATCCTCATAGAGCCTCCTAGTGGATGAGCTTTGTTAGGATCTCAGCCAGGTGTCTCTTCCAATAGCTTTTGCTGTGGGGTGTGGGGTGTGTGTCGGGGTGCATTCGACTGTGAGCCTTTGGGGGACAGAAACCATTTTCTTATTCCTTTTGCTATTTAAGTAAACCATTTTGAGATTTGTTTTTGTTTTTTATGTAGCATATACATATTTTAACATTAATAAATTTGTAAGTAAATTAATGACGCTTTTATGAGAGACAAATTGCAAAGTACTTCAAATTTGTAAGTAAATTAATGACACTTTTCTGAGAGAAGAATTGCAAAGTACTTCATATTTTGAAAAATATTAGTGGTGATATCATATAACTATCCCTCAAAGTTTTGAGGGTGTATTATTTATCTGAACCCAAGACTAGAGTTTTTCCAAGTTTTTTGATATTAGAAATCAGGAGGTCGTCTTAAATCCAGAGTCCTGTTCCTTTTGAGTAAATGCAGGTTTAGGTTTATTTGATTTCTACTTTTTAAGGGGACTGTCTTAAATTCAGTTTCGTTTTTGATGTGGGTAAGTACAGTAGTTGCTGCTAGGGCTGTAAGATTCAGACCATTTACTTTGGAGAGTAAATAACTAAAATGTTATATTCCGATCCAGCTAGGAGCAGTGAGTGGCCGCCTTCGGATGTCACGGGAAACCTGAGACAAACTCACCTCAGGTCTGCCCCTTGCGACATACGAATGATTGGAACCGCGGTTCCTGGACCGAATGGCAGTTCCAATTCTCCCCCCCAATCTGGGAATGAACCCTCAATTGGAATTAAGTTACACTCACCAAACCGAGGATCCATAGCCTCCAATGTGACGTCCAGTTTGTGCAGCTTGCACAAACCAGAGTTAAGGGGAGGAAGCTCCTCCCTCTCTCCAGTGCAATTGGCTGCCGCAGCTGTCCTTCTTACATTGGAGGAAGTCCACACAGCCAGTTCCTCTTTTGAAGTCTCCCAGAGGATAGTCTCGGAGCATACTAGGGGGATGGATGGAAACCATGGATCCGTTGAACCCACCGCTTCAAGGTACATCCGAAGGTGGCCAGTGTGGGTGAATGTGTATGTTTGTGTATGTGTGTGTGTAAGCAGGTTTCCACAGACATAAACCTAGCTGGCTAGGGAAGAATGTGTGCCTGTCACCTCCCTCTCCAAATTTTTTATTGGAAGCTCCTCAAACAGGGTCCACTTCTTTTGTACTTTGTAAAGTGCCAGGCATGGTTTAACAACAAAAATAGCCTGCAGCAGCAGCAGCAACAACAACAACAACAACAATTCTGGTGACTGGCTCTGTAAAAATCTCTATAGTTGCAATATTGAAATCTCAAATTTTGAATCTGGCTTCTCTCCTGATGTCCATTCAGATGATACTGGTTTCCTTGCAGTCCAGAGACCTCTCCATTCCTCTTCCTCCGTCAAACAGCTAATTGGCAGGATTTTTGCTTTTAAGAAAGGGCTCAGTGCCAGCACCCTCTGTGGCTACATATGCCCACTGTCGGATCAGGGCACAAGTTGATTAATTGGTGAACACCGGTTTATTTGAATGAGTGAGTTAAGGGCTCCTGATGCAGGAGAGCTTTGGGCTTATTTTGATTATTATACTGGCTTACAGGATGTGAATATAAGAACAGCCCTGCTGGATCAGGCCCAAGGCCCATCTAGTCCAGTATCCTGTTTCACACAGTGGCCCACCAGATGCCGCTGGAAGCCTACAGGCAAGATCTGAAGCAGGGATGTATCTATAATTGAGCGGATGGGTTCAAAGAACCCATCACTCCCCACCCCCAGCTCCTTAAAGCCCCCAGCTCCACCCCTCCCTATTTTCTTCCTTATCTCCCTCATTCTAAGGGGCTGCTGGGGAGAGGTGTTAACACGGGCCCCCTCTTTCCCAGCTATGCCCCTGAGCTGAAGGCATGCCTTCTCTCCTGCAGTTCCTCCCCTGCAACTGGTATTTAGAGGCATCTTGCCTTTGAGGCTGGAGATGTCCTATAGCCCTCAAACTAGTATATAACTTATCCGTACAATTAGGCTCTGTACCCGAAGACTGGAAAGTAATCAATGTAATGCCAATTTTTAAAGAGGGATCCAGGGGGAATCCGGGAAATTATAGGCCATCTTAACATCTGTTGCAGGAAAACCGATGGAAAGCATTCTCAAAGTTAAATTGTAAAGCATATCAAGAACAGGCCCTGCTGAAGGAGAACCTGCATGGTTTTTGTAAAGGTAAATCTTGCCTCACTAACCTTTTGGAGTTCTTTGAGAATGTCAAAAGGTGTGTGGATAAAGGTGATCCAGTTGCTGGGTTGTACCAAGGTTGGAATGGGCCCGGAGACGAGATTTTAAAATGGGCTCCTTGCTGCCTTCTTCTCCTTCTCCTGGCCCTATATCTCTGCTGCAGAAGAACATTAAGGACACATGTAATATAGTGTAGCAGATTAACAGAGGACAGGAGACTACTGTTACAAGGTGTAAACAACAGCAGAACCAAATAATACAACCATATCAGCTTTGTGAAATACAAGAGGGCAATTCATGCCTGCTACCACAAGACCAGCTCTCCTCCCCTTCTGTGGGTTCCAAAGGAAGCTTCTGTTCCAAGCTTGTCAGGGCTATAGCATGGCGGGTTTAAAAAACAACAACACACCAATATTTTTCATTTGGAAAAGGCAGGTGAAGGGATATCCAGGCAAACCTGGAGTATATTTTAAATATATTTAAAATAATTTTAAATATATTTAAAATTAGCAAACAATCAGGAAGGATGCTAGGCTAGCTCCACTCTTCCCCAACCTTCAAGTATTGTGAGTCATTCTGGGAGCAAGGAACATTTCTTGAGAACTTGTTTGGTTGAAAAACTATTGAATATATTTTCAACAACCATGGCACCATCAAAGAACCAATCAATAAACCCCCTGCCACCACCTCCTCTTTCCTTTCCACAAAGAGGAAAATGACTCATTGCAAGTTGGAAGAAGATCACTTCTCATGGGTCATCAGGACTTAGAAGGAAGAACCCAATCATTAATATAGCTCAGGCACAAACAATCTCTCCCCACCCCCTCCCCGGTCTCTTAGGATCGACAAAAGAAAGTGCTTTTTCACACAATGCATAATCAACCTATGGAATTCTCTACCACAAGATGTGGTGATAGCCAACAGCCTGGATGGGTTTAAAGGGGGTTTAGGTAAATTCAGGGAGGAGAGGTCTATCAATAGATACTAGTCTGAGGGCTATAGGCCATCTCCAGCCTCATAGATAAGGTTGCCATATTGCGGAGACGTAATGTTCCATCACAAGGCTGCTGCAGACTCATAAAGTGGTTGCAAGCATGAATTGCCCCCTTTACTGAGCAGGGTCTGCCCTGGTGGCATATGAATGGGAGACTAAATGTGGAAGCACTGTAAGATGTTCCCCTGGGTGGATGGAGCCACTCTGGGAAGAGCAGAAGATTTCAAGTTCCCTCCCGGGCAGCATCTCCAAGATCGGGCTGAGAGAGATTCCTGCCTGCAACCTTGGAGAAGCCGCTGCCAGTCTGTGTAGACAACACTGAGCTAGATGGACCAAGGGTCTGACTCAGTATATGGCAGCTTCCTATGTCCCTAACTCAGCCTCAGCTGTAAGATCTGTTGACTCTGCCAGCTGCACTGCTTATGCTGGTCCCCATATGGACAGAATAGCAGCAGACTGCTTAAGAGTCCACAGTAGCCCAGGGTGAAGCATTCACACAGCACATCTAATAAGGAATGGCAGGATGGCGGGGTGTGTGTGTGTGTGTGTGTGTGTGTGTGAAAGGAGGCTGTTCTGTCCAATGAGGAGGAGATGCTTTTGTTTATCACCCCTGCTAACTTGGCAAAGAGGCACCTTTTACCATGGTGATTCTCTTTATTTAGCAGGGGGAGAGTAACTGGCCCTATTCACCCCCAGCACAGTACTTCCAGTGACTGTTGCTGGTGTGTATCTTGTGTTTCTTTTTAGAATGTGAGCCCTTTGGGGACAGGGAGCCATCTTATTTATTTGTTTGTTATTTCTCTTTGTAAACCGCCCTGAGCCATTTTTGGAAGGGCGGTATAGAAATTGAATTATTATTATTATTATTATTATTTATTAATTAAACATTGTCTTTCATTTTAGTATGCCAAAAGGGCACCTTTATGTAGGTTTTGATAATATGCAGAATTATGCAATGGATTAATCCATTAAAGATCAAGTGGACTGCCAACAAAACATTCCAATAACCAGTAATCATGTCAACATTTCAGTCATCAACTAAACAAATAGTTTACAGTCTTGATTGCATCTGGAAAGACAAGGGAGAATTGCTTTCTTTGCCTTCTGCAGAATCTGTCCTATGGCCCGACCAAGAGAGCCAGCCTTCCCTTTGCAGCCAGGAACATAATGAAACCATTCAATTAAGCTCCTTTGCCCTCTGGCTAATGACGAGGACACATTTATTGTGTAATGGGCCAATTAGTTGATATTCCTTAACGCTGTTCTCATGAGCCGGCTAGGGCAGCCTAGCCTGGGTTGCGTGGCCCATGTGCAATGCTAGGATCTAACCCAATCCTAGCACTGCCCTTGAGGGTAGCCTGACTTTCGGCCCCGTCCTTTAGCCAGGTTTAAGGGTGTGTGTATGCTCTGGCTGCACGCCCGTTTCATGAGGGTATCCCCCAATACACTGTACTCATCACATAGTGCATTGTGGGATATCTGGAGCCCAAGACACATCATCCCGGCCTCCAGAGATCTGTGCTGCTTGGAGCAGTGTGGCTAGTTTGGCAGCGGAAGCCATGCTCACAGCAGCACGTGCTAGGTCATCTAGCGGGGAGGTAGGTTCCACCCTGCTTTCCCACCCACCTGCATGATTGTGTGTATAGCCTTCTTGTCTACTGGCATCTTAAAAAAGGAATTTCGATCATTGGGATTTCGATCATTGGGATTTCGATGACAAAGGCATCATTCTCCTGTTCCAGAATATGGCTCAGCAGAATAAATACAGGAATCTTTCCAGAGCATGAGGTATGTTTATTTTAAAAGTTCCCTATCTTAGCACTTCACCATTTGAGGGTGGAGGAGGTCCTCTTTATGGAATTCACAAAATTCTGTTTATGGATTTCGCTCTACAAAGCATGGAACTTATTTAAAATCACAATAATAGGAGCTCAGTTGGAATGTAAACCAAGCAGCAGGAGGAAAGGTACCACCAAGTTCAGGAGGTTAGCATGGCTAACAAGTGGAGATAGGGAAGCTATAAAAGGGAAGGACTGGTGTGTGATGTCAGTGTCATGGACCACTTAGGGAACAGTGACCATAGTGCGATCAAATTCAGCATACATGAGGGTAAGGAATCACCAAGGAAGGCTAACAGAGACACTCTGAATTTCAGAAGAGGAAACTTCTCCAAAATGAGGAGTATGGTGAAAAGAAAGCTGAAAGGGAAAATCAGGAGACACTCTGAATTTCAGAAGAGGAAACTTCTGCAAAATGAGGGGTATGGTGAACAGAAAGCTGAAAGGGAAAATCAGGAGAGTCACTTCGCCCCAGAATGCATGGAATTTACTCAAAACCACAATACTAGAAGCCCAGTTAGAATGTATACCAAAAAGGAGGAAAGGTATCACTAAGTCCAGGAGGATGCCAACATGGCTAACTGGTAATGTCAAGGAAGCCATAAAGGAGGAGAAGACTTCCTTCCGAAATCGGAAAGCCTGCCCAAATGAAGAGAACAGAAAGGAACACAAACTCTGGCAAAAGAAATGCCAGGTGACTATAAGGGAGGCAAAAAGAGAATTTGAGGAACATTTAGCTAAAAGCATCAAGGGGAATAACAAAAATGTATTTAAATACATCAGAAGCAGGAAACCAGCCAGGGAGGTGGTTGGACCATTAGACAATGAGGGAGTGAAAGGGATTATTAAGGAGGATATGGAGGTTGCAGAGAAGCTAAATGAGTTCTTTGCATCTGTCTTTATGGCCGAGGATACTGAGCATATACCTGTTCTTGAAACAGACTTTTGGGAGATGGAGGCTAAAGAACTGAGTCAGATAGACGTGATGAGAGATGATGTTCTAAACTGTTTGGAACAATTGAAAACTAGCAAATTGCCAGGGTCAGATGGCATCCATCCTAGAGTCCTCAAAGAACTCAATTGTGAAATTGATGACCTCCTTGCTAAAATATATAACTTATCCCTACAATAGGGCTCTGTACCAGAGGACTGGAAAGTAGTCGATGTAACACCAATTTTCAAAAAGGGATCCAGGGGCGATCCGGGAAATTACAGGCCAGTTAGCTTAACGTCTGTTCCAGGCAAACTGATGGAAAGCATCCTCAAGGATAAAATTGTAAAGCACCTAGAAGAACAGGCCCTGCTGGGAGAGAACCAGCATGGCTTCTGCAAAGGCTTCTTCATGAACCTTTTGGAGTTCTTTGAGAGTGTCAACAAGTGTGTGGATAAAGGTGATCCAGTTGACATCATATACCGGGCTTCCAAAAAGCTTTTGACAAAGTTCCTGATCAAAGACTCCTAAGAAAACTTAGCAGTCATGGGACAAGGGAACAAGTACATGTGTGGATTGCTAGCTGGTTGAAGGACAGGAAACAGAAGGTAGATATAAATGGAGAGTTTTCACAACAGGGGGAAGTAAGAAGTGGGGTCCCCCAGGGATCTGTACTGGGACCGGTGCTTTTAAATTTATTCATAAATTTATTATTTATGTATTTATTTAATACATTTCTATCCCGCCCGAAACACAAGTTCTCTGGGCGGTTTACAAAACAATAAAAACAGCCAATAAAGGATTAAAACATTTCAACAATTAAAATTAAAAAGTTAACTATTAAAACACAATTAGAAGTAGGGGTAAGTAGCGAGGTGGCCAAATTTGCAGATGATACCAAACCTTTTTGGGTAGTGAAATCCAAAATGGATTGTGAGGAGCTCCAAAAGAATCTCTCCAAACTGGGTGAGTGGGCAACAAAATGGCAAATGTGGTTCAGTGTTGGCAAGTGTAAAGTGATGCACATTGGGACGAAGAACCCCAACTTCAAGTATATGTTGATGGGTTCTGAGCTGTCGGTGAATGACCAGGAGAGGGATCTTGGGGTCATGGTGGACAGCTCGTTGAAAGTGTCGACTCAATGTGTGGCAGCTGTGAAAAAGGCCAATCCCATGCTAGGGATGATTACGAAGGGGAGTGAAAATGAAACTGCTAATATTATAATGCCATAATACAAAACTATGGTGCATTGTTTAGAGTACTTCCAGAGAAAGGGGAGATCGGTGAAATTCCCCTGCATGTGAGCACCCTCACTTCGGAAGCAGGGACATTACCACAGTGCACAGTCTTGCATGAGTACAGCATTAGCCAGGAAATTGGCCAGTGACTAAAAGACTGAGCTAAGAATCAGGACTTGCCTGTTTCAAATTTCATCTCTGTCAAAATGCCATTATGCACATGGTGGCCTTAGGGAAGCTGCAATAAGGGAATAGTAATATGTAAAATGTTCTTGTCACCTTAAGTGGCACAGCGGGGAAATACTTGACTAACAAGCAGAAGGTTGTCGGTTCAAATCCCTGCTGGTATGTTTCCCAGACTATGGAAACACCTATACTGGGCAGCAGTGATATAGGAAGATGCTGAAAGGCATCATCTCAGACTGCGCGGGAGATGGCAATAGTAAACCCCTCCTGGATTCTACCAAGGAAAACCACAGGGCTCTGTGGGCGCCAAGAGTTGAAATCGACTTGACAACACACTTTACCTTTAAAATGTGCTTACCTTTCAGTGTTATTGTAAATCTTATATAGAGATAAATTCATATGAAGGGGTTTGCATACTTGAAAGCACAGTGCAAATGCTGACTGTTATTAAAGGTGAGATGTAAGTGTTTGTGAAATAACTGACAGGTATTCATTTTCAAGCTACAGTAAATGAGAAGTGCCCTGAGCCTTTTGGAAGGGCGGTATAAAAGTTTTAATAACAAATAAATAAATAAGTATACAGGCCCCATTCAATATGTCAACAGCATTGGTCAAAGGTCTGGTCATCTACTGCTCTCCTTCCACCCTAGTTGCTGTTTTTTTAATCTTATTTTTCTGTAATTATTGATTAGCTTAAGGCAAAGCTGGTGAGCAACCATATGGGATGTCTGTTATCCGAGCGGATTGAATCTGCTTGGATAACAGAATCTAACTGCTTTCCACCTGACAATCTTTAGGGTCAAGAGAAGATGAGGAGGAGACCAGCATGATTAGCCTCGTAGCCTCATCTTTTGCAAATCTGCCAGCGTGGCATGGGGGAGCAGTGGAGGTGAGGGGATGAGCTAATGAATGCTTTTATTTACACACCAGATATTTTCAGAAAGCCTGTTGCTCCGATTCCCCACAAGAGAGAGGAAATGGTCCAGCAGCAAGCAAATCCAAGGCAAAACATCTCATTCTTTGTTATTTTCCACCCCAAATATAAGTGCCTCTTGTTTCTAATTGAGCGAAGAGGCACCTTTTAAAAGTGGGGATTCTCTTTTATTTAGCAGAAGGAGAGCAACTGGTCCTATCTATCCCCAGCACAGCGTCCCTCCAGTGGCTGTTGCTGGTGCCTATCTTATGTTGTTGTTGTTTTAGATTGTGAGCCCTTTGGAGACAGGGAGCCATTTAATTTAATTTAATTTAATTATTTATATCTTTGTAAACCGCTTTGGGAATTTTTGTTGGAAAAGCAGTATATAAATATTTGTCGTATTCGTATAATCATAGGCACACTTAGCCCTGGAATTCAAGGCCAAAGTCCAGGACCTCCACACCATCTGGGGCCTCTTTAGTCTGTCCTGGGTGGTGTGGTTTCTGCCCTTAAGAACCTTTGTGTAATTGTTATTGTTCTTACATTACAATTATGCTTAACTTACAGCGGGGTGGGGGACGGGCTCCAAAGGCCTTTAGGTCCAGGCTCCAAAATAACCTCTGAGCGATTTTGAGTTGTGATGACAGGAATTGTAACTTTGGTTGGCTACAGTTCCCGCCACTTTGTAAGAGTTCCGCTGCTGATTGGAAGCCCGTTTCCCTGGAAGTAAGTCCAGTGAGCTGAGTGGGATTTAGGGCCGAGATCACGGCCAAGCCGCTATAATGCACCAAGAGGGGAAGGGGCGCTTAACCCTCCACTTGCCTCTCTCTACTCCGCTGCACTTGAAGTTGTACAATTGCGTGAAGTCTTGGTGAACCTGTGCAAATGTAGCATCTGTACAGCAAGAGTGGACAGCTTTGTATCATTTGCAGGTAAATGGACTGAGCAAGAGGTTGCGCAAGAGCACCACGTTGCACCAGTGCAACACTCGTCTGGAAGGCAAACTCCTGACTTAGTGGAATTAGCTAGTGCAACATTCTTGCACTAGCGCCACATGTTTGGTCTGGATGTCGTGTCAGTCACTGTCGATGGAACCTTTTGCCAAATATGCCGTTAAGAGTGGGTAGGAGGTGCTTAAATGGTGCAGCAGGGAAATGCTTGACTAGCAAGCAGAAGGTTGCCGGTTCAAAATTCGAATCCCTGCTGGTACTATATCAGGCAGCAGCGATATAGGAAGATGCTGAAAGGCATCATCTCATACTGCGCGGGAGGAGGCAATGGTCAACCCCTCCTGTATTCTTTGTGTAGACAACCACAGGGCTCTGTGGGCGTCAGGAGTCGAAATCGCCTCGACGGCACACTTTACCTTTAGGAGGTGATGTATTCTAACTAAATATTGAATATTTGAAAACGGTCCAGAAACTGCAGTTGGTCCCAAAATAGGGCTGCAAGGTTACTAACAGGGGCTGGACATTTTGATCATATCACACCAGCGCTTTGTCAGCTGCACTGGCTCCATTTCTGGGCCCAATCCAAAGTGCCGGTTTTAACCTTTAAAGCTCTAAATGGCTTGGGAGTGGGTTACTCGAGAGAGTGCCTCGTCCCATATGCCCTGACTCAGACCTTAGATCTTCTTCAGAGGCCCTGCTCTAAGTGCAAACAAAGTGAGGCAGGTGGTTACTAGCAGAGGTGCACCTAGGTAATTTTGGAGCCTGGACCTAAAGGCCTTTGGAGGCCCCCCCTTGCTGGACACCCCCCCCCACTGCAAGTTAAGCATCATCCCCCTATTTTCAACTCACATATTTCTTTCTGCACTCCCCTCTCTGTCTCTAAAGCACCAGTCACAGGTCATAATGACACTTAGCAGGCCAGCAGCAACCACACCACCCAGGACAGACTAAATAGGATTTGGGGGTGCCCAGGGGGTGTGGAGGCCCTGGAATTCGGCCCTGAAATCAAGGGGTAAGAGCACCACGGGGTACTAGGGTGAAGGCCTCTCCAGCGGGCGCTTTCCAGACTAGCTGCTCATCAGCAGCAAAATGCCTCCCTTTGGGCAAGCCGCATGCAAGATGTAAACAGCAGGGGAAGCAGTTTCACAGCAACTCACAACCCGAAAAAACAGCAACTTTTTTACACCGGATATACGACATCATAGAACTATATCGCAGCGATTAAATTTGAAACAAGGCATTGGAAATGAGAATGGTACCCTGCTGTGTGTATGGACTGCAGTGTCATGATGCAGGAAGTGTGGGAGCACACTTCTGAGATACCTCCTGACCCCCTTGTGGGGTCTAGTCTGGAAAGCGCCTGGTGAGGCTTGTCTGGCACCATCACTTTCTTCTTTTAGATGCCAGGTGAAGACTTTTTCTTTTTAAAACAGTTTTTTAAAAAGTTTTTAAAAGTTTTGTACTGTATTTTGTATTTGCTGTTGTAATTTGTTTTGTCTTATGTGCTTTAATTATATGTTTTTATTGTGTTGTTGTGAGCTGCCCAGAGAACAATTTGTTATGGGGCAGCTAACAGGGTTTGTTGTTGTTGTTATTCAACATGAATTCTTATGCAAGTGTTCAGCAAGCATTTGCAGAACAGCGCTGGTGGCTATTTCCCTTCTGCTCGCATAGTTCTTTGGATCCATCCAACCCAGAGAATGAATTTGGGATTGACCTTTATGAAAAGATGACCCGCCCTAACCATAATATAGAATTTTGGTTTGCTGTCCTTAAGAGGAGCCTTTGCTAATTCTTCTTGGAAACAATGGGGGGCAAAATGTATTTTTTCCAATTTGAAGATGTGCCTGATTCAAGCAAAACCTTAAACTGGATTTTTAAAAATGCAAGGAAAGGTCTTGAGGGGACTAATCTTTCTTTCCAGGAGCAGATGTTGAGTGTCTTGTTAATCAAAGCAGATTGTCAGGCAGGCGTTAATTACACTTAGTAGCAGAATAATTACTTGGCTTACCTAAACCGTTATAGGAATGAGGGGTTTGTGGTGTGTACCCCCACCCACACTTTCCTGAGCAGGATAAGCTTGTTTAAATTATGTTGTGTGTATATAAACTGAAAGCAGAACGAAAACGAGAGAGCAATCCATTAAAACTCATCCACTGGAATGAATGAAGAGCTTCCCATTTTATCTATGTATTTTTCTGATTTAGAAGTTTCAGAGTTACATTTGAGAGTACAGGCAGGAGTCTCTCCCAGTCCTACCTGGAGATGCTGCCAGGGATTGAACCTGAGACCTTCTGCATGCAAGCAGATGCAATGTCACTGAACTACGGCCCCATCCCAGAGTTGTGTGTGTGTGTGTTTAAATGAATGGCGCTTGTACAGTTTCATACCCGTGTTTCCCAAAAAATAAGACAGTGTCTTATATTAACTATAGCCCCCAAAAATGCACTAGGGCAATTAGCAGTACATCAGAAATTACTGCTAGGTCTTACTTTCGGGGTAGGTCTTACTTTCGGGGAAACAGGGTATCTTAGTCCTTTATGCATAGTTATGCAAAGTTCAGAAATAGGTACTTCTAAAGAAAAGAAAATATGAAATACTTGCTTTAGCTTCTTTAAAAGGGCATAATCAGTATAAGCTGCCCATGGTCCCATTGTGATCTTGTAGCACACAAGTTTGTATAAGAAATGCCCTCAGCAAGGAATCCTCCTTCCTAGGAAAGCCCCAAACTCATAATCATCACAGTTGGCTCGATCACGCTGATTGGGATTACAGCTGAGTAGCAGAGCTCATGCAGGAGCGATGGGAGGCCCGTGGCGCCCAGGTTCTGCCGCTGCCTCCTAGCCTCACCCCCTGCATCTGACATCAGACGTGGGGAGCCACGCCCCAATGTCTGACGTCAGATGCGGGGGCATGTCTGGGGCATGAGGAACGGCCCCTGTGGGGCAGCGGCCCAGGTTTTTTGAACCCGTTCGCTCAATAGTGACCCTGCCCCTGAGCTCATGCTAAGCATGCAGAAAGTCCCACGTTCAGTCCCCGACAGTGGCCGACATCGGGACGAATGCAGTGAGTGTGCAGCAAAGGAAGCACATGCGCAGCTGCTGTGTCCCAGAGTAAGCAAGTGCGGGCACTTGCACGTGGGGATGGAGTTTTTGACAAGATCCCCTTCTCTGAAGCAGTCTGTGCCACCCGAAAATAGGTCTCTGAAGATTGTATTCAGGAGGTTGTATTCGGGGACATATGTTTTGGAGGCACAGAGTGCTTCAAATTCAGAGGGAATGGGAGGTTGTCAAAAAAATACTTCCCCTGGACGTCCACGGCTTTACTCTGGAACACAGCAGCTGCATGCACGATTCCTTTGCTGCATATGTGCTGCTTTAGTCAGGATGCCAGACATCATCTCCTGGTAGGGCTGGACAGGGGCTGGGGACGGTCCCTGAATAAAACCCTGGAGAGTTGCTACCAGGCAGTGTAGACAAGATAGAGCTAGAAGGCAGCTCCTTCATATGAAATGGAATGAAGGCCACAGTAGTGGGATGATGATGATGATGATGATGATGATGATGATGATGATTATTATTATTATTAGTAGTAGTAGTACATTTATATCCCGCTCTTCCTCCAAGGAGCCCAGAGTGGTGTACTACATACTTGAGTTTCTCTTTCACAACAACCCCTGTGAAGTAGGTTAGGCTGAGAGAGAAGCGACTAGCCCAGAGTCACCCAGCTAGTTTTCATGGCTGAATGGGGATTTGAACTGGGGTCTCCCCGGTCCTAGTCCAGCACTCTAACCACTACACCACGCTGGCTTGAGTTACTGTGTTCAGTGGACCTGGACTGCCCAATGGGACTGGTGCCAGAGGGTGGCCCAATGGGGCCATGGCTGGTGCCGAGACCAGAGCTGGTGCTGGGTCCAGGGCCATGCAGCACGTGCCTTCAGAGCTGCCCATCTCCCTTAGAAACATAGGAAGCTGCCATATACTGAGTCAGACCATAGGTCCATCTTGCTTAGTATTGTCTACACAGACTGGCAGCAGCTCCTCCAAGGTTGCAGAAAGGAATATCTCTCCGCCCTATCTTGGAGATGCTGCCAGGGAAGGAACTTGGAACCTAGATGCTCTTCCAGAGCGGCTCCATCCCCTAAGGGGGATATTTCACAGTGCTCACACTTCTAGTCTCCCATTCTTATACAACAAGGGTGGACCCTGCTTAGCTAAGGGGACAAGTCATGCTGGCTACCACAAGACCAGCTCTCCCTCCCTCCCTCATTGGTGTCATCAAAGAGCCAGCGTGCATGGGGTCAGGATTGGAGAAGCTGCCCGCCCTCCTCTGTCCCTCTGCCCTGGCTGACAAGGATAACAATGTCATCACCTGGCATGTGTCTCTGGGCAGTGATGTCAGTAGCCCATGTGCCATCTCTTTGCCACTGCCAACAAGGTTAGGTGGGCAGCAGCCCTGGTCCCATGAGTGCCACCAAAAGATCCAGCCATGGGCCACTGCCCACATTACTACACCACTGGAAGGCCACAAATGATGTAGCCGGGATGTAATTTGTCCAAAATAATATGCCATATGTAAGATCTAACTTTGCCAACTCTAGATTTTTGCCATGAGGGTCTTCAAGGGGGCAGCAGGCATGTGCATTCTACACTGGTTTCCTAGACTAGCTGGTTTTAGGATGGTGCCATTCTTTGGATGGTGCCATATTGGCTTTATCAGCAGGCAATGTCAGCAAAGAGACACACGCGCCAAGGAACTCAGTGCACCTGGGTTCACTCTCTCTCTCTTTCTTTGAGAAATTAAACAGCCAACAATTGGTGTGCAATATTGGCTTTCAAATAAGGAGTATAAAATACTGAATAAAATGTCATGAGTAGCAGACAAAATTCTCATGTGCAGCAAACAACAAATCAAATACTGCTGCCTATCAAATATCAGAAGTCAAATATCAACTGCCAGACGCTTTTGGCTCTCAGATGTTGTCAGAGGTTCAAGAACAGCTGTCAGACAACAGATTCCATTGCATGCCAGCTCTGAAATACTGTCAAGTGCAGGGAAATGTCATTAAAATCAAATATAATTGGATGACAAACACTGACACAGAATATTGATTATTTGGTGGATATTGGATCTCAAAGGGCATATTCCAGCCTGCATATGTAGAGGACAAGATATGGAGGCCTCTGCATGCAAAAACAGGCTCCAGGCCCCTCCAGGAACAAAGTACAAATTCAGACTAAGAACATAAGAACAGCCCTGCTGGATCAGGCCCAAGAAGGCCCATCTAGTCCAGCATCCTGTTTCACACAGTGGTCCACCAGATGCTGCTGGGAAGCCCACAGGCAGGAGTTGAGGGCATGCCACCTCTCCTGCTGTTACTCCCCTGCAATTGGTACTCAGAGGCATCCTGCCTCTGAGGCTGTAGGTGACCTATAGCCTTCCTACTAGTAGGCATTGATAGACCTCTCCACCATGAAGTTATCCAAACCCCTCTTAAAGCCATCCAGGTTGTTGGCTCTCACCACATCTTGTGACAGAGAATCCCAAAAGTGGATTATGCATTGTGTGAAAAAGTACCTCCGTTTGCTGGTCCTAAATTTCCTGGCAATCAATTTCATGGGATGACCTCTGCTTCTAGTGTTATGTGAGAGGGAGAAGAATTTCTCTCTATCCACTTTCTCCACACCACGCATGATTTTATAGACCTCTGTCATGTCTCCCTGCAGGCGTCTTTTTTCTAAACTAAATAGCCCCAGGTGTTGTAGCCTTGCTCTAGGCCCCTGATAATCTTCGTTGCCCTCTTCTGCACCTTTTCCAGTCTTACAATGTCCTTTTTTAGATGTGGTGACCAGAATTGTATGCAGTACTCCAGGTGTGGCCACACCATAGTTTTGTATAAGGGCATTAAAAAATTAGCCATCCTTCCTAATGATCCCTAGCATGGAATGGCCTATTTCACAGCTGTTGCACATTGAGTTGACACTTTCAACGAGACGTCCACCATGACCCCAAGATCCCTCTCCTGGTCAGTCACTGACAGCTCAGATCCCATTAGTGTATTCTTGCAGCTGGGGTTTTTCATCCCAATGTGCATCACTTTACGCTTGCCAACATTGAACTGCATTTGCCATTTTGTCGCCCACTCACCCAGTTTGGAGAGATCCTTTTGGAGCTCCTCACAATCTGTTTTGGATTTTGCTACCCAAAAGAGTTTGGTATCATCTGCAAATCTGGCCACCTCACTGCTGCTCACCCCTGCTTCTAGATCATTTATGAATAAGTTTAAAAGCAGCGTTCCCAGTACAGAACCCTGGGGGACCCCACTTCTTACTTCATTCATTCATTCATTCAATTTCTAAACTGCCCTTCTGAAAATGGCTCAGGGTAGTTTACACAGAGAAATAACAAATAAATAAGATGGATTCCTGTTCCCAAAGGGCTCACAATAATTAAAAAAAAAAAAAAAACCACCTTCCCTCCATTGTGAAAACTCTCCATTTATACCTACCCTGTTTCCTTTCTTTCAACCAGTTAGCAATCCACACATGTACTTGTGCCCTTATCCCATGACACCTAAGTTTCTTCAGGAGTCCTTGATGAGGAACTTTGTCAAAAGCTTTTTGGAAGTCCAGGTAGACTATGTCAACTGGATCACCTTGATCCACATACTTGTTGACACGCTCAAAGAACGCCAAAAGGTTCGCGAGGCAAGATTTGCAGAAGCCATGCTGGTTCACTCCCAGCAGGGCCTGTTCTTTTATGTGCTTTACAATTTTATCCTTGAGGATGTTTTACATCAATTTGCCTGGAACAGACGTTAAGCTAACCAGCCTGTAATTCCCCAGATCGCCCCTGGATCCCTTTTTGAAAATCGGTGTTACATTTGCTACTCTCCAGTCCTCTGGTACAGAGCCTGATTGCAAGGATAAGTTATATATTTTAGCAAGGAGGTCGTCAATTTCACATTTGAATTCTTTGAGGACTCTTGGATGGATGCCATCTGGCCCTGGCAATTTGGTGATTTTCAGTTTTTCTTGACAGTTTAGAGCATCATCTCTTCTCACTTCTATTCACTCTTCTCACCCTGGCAACACACATTGCCCAGCTATAATTATTGACATTTTCGGCACCGCAGAATCGGCGCCGTGGGGTAGCGGCAGGGTGGGGTGGCAGCAAGAGGCCCTCCTGGGCTTTTGGAGGCCCCCTGGACCTTTAAGTACCACGATTTTTAAAAATCCAGGTTTAACTTTTTTTTTTAATAAACTTTTTAATTTTAACTTGCGGCGAGCCCCCCCCCCCCCCCCGTCCAAAGCCCTTCAGGTCCAGGCACCAAAATTACCTAGGCATACCCCTGGTCTTAAGGGCTCTTTTAAAGTCTGCCAAATATGTTATGCCACAGATATCTATAGGAAGCGCATTCCACATCCCAGAAGCGACTACAGAGAAGGCCAGCTCCTTAAATCCGTAAACTGACCTCTCTCGATGACCTTAATGTGCAGTGAAAATCATGCAGAAGGCAGCACTCTCCCAGGTAACTCGGTCCTAAGCCATCTAGGGCTTTAAAGGTAATTACCAGCACTTTTAATTTTGCCTGGAAACCTATTGGCAGTCAATGCAATTGTTTTCAAACAGGCATAACATGGTCTCTCCAAGAAACCCTGGAGACCAACTGAAGTTTCCAAACTATGCACAAAGGCAGCTCCATATAGAGTGTTTTGCAGTAATCAAGCCCAGAGGTTGCCAGAGAGTGCACCACAGTTCTGAGTTCAAGATAACTCCCTTAAAAAAGAAGTTAAGTACAGGTTATAGCAGTTAAGAAGCTAAGTACAGGTTATACCTGTACTTACCCAATAGGAAGAGGACTCTGAATTTAAGACAACACCTTGATCTCTAACATCCAAGAACATGGAAACAACCTAGTCTTGGATTCAGGTAAATATTGTATCGGTATTTAATACTGCTCTGGCTGACATCCAGACTAACAAGGTGCATGTGCAGTGAACAGGTAGCCTATGTTTTGGAGGAAGGGCGTTTTTTATTGATCTCCCTCTGAAGTGCTATGCCTGGGACATATTTTTGAGAGTCGCAGCTGGCTTCAGAGGGAAGAGGAGATTGACAAAATCATCCGAAAACCATCCCTCCTCTGAAGCATGCATGCCAAGTTTCTGTGCATGCACTTTCTTAGTCAAAACGTTGGCCAGTGTTTACTCTATTGGTCTTATTTATTATGAATATTAAATATATTAAAGTAGAGTGTGCTGTCGAGTCAGTGTCAACTCCTGGCGACCACAGAACCCTGAGTTTTCTTTTGATAGCATGCAGGAGGGGTTTACCATTGCCTCCTCCCATGCAGTATGTATTGATGCCTTTCAGAATCTTCCTATATCACTGCTGCCCGATAGAGGTGTTTCCCATGGAAACATACCAGTGGAGGTTCGAACCAGCAACCTCTGGCTTTCTAGTCAAGACATTTCCCTGCTGTGCCATATTGTAGTGGCAACAATAATCCCGGCTCTCCAGGATAATTTGAGGCAATTTACAAGTGACACAATCATAATAATTAATGAAAATGACATGCTTCTAAAACTTCTTAAAGCAATAACTAGCAGTTCAAAATAGGCAAATCAGCTAAATACAGCACAGCAGCATTTAAAAAACGAAAGAACAGGTAAAGATCCAATTAAAATATGGCTAAAAATGGATTCAAGACCAGCAGCTGTAGCATTCAGCCAGTGGCGTAGCCAGAGGAAGGGCGGACTGTGTCCCTTCCTGTGAATGATTTCCATGTGCATGACATCACTCGCATAGAGGTGTGGCCACACACAAAGGGGGCGTGGCCTGGGCTCTGGAGGGCTTTGTGAGCTCTACTGAGCTCATTTCTAGCCAGTGTTTGCTGGCTGGCTGGCTGGGTTTCCCCCCGCTGGAAATGCAATCGGGAGGGCTGGGGCGGGCCCTCCGGTGATCAGGACATGCCCCCTTTGTGCATACATCACACACAAGGAGGGCACCCAACTGCTCAATGGTGGCTCCGCCCCTGAGTTCAACTATGCCATGCACATCTTGTTTGTTCAGCATTCTTTGCTACGTTTTGGACTAAGGTCACCCATAAATAGAGCCAGCTTTTGCCATTTTACATCAATCCTTGGAGATCCAACTTTGGTTCACTACAGCTGGACTTTGGTCCATCAGGCCACAACTCTTTCAGGGGTAGCAGTAGTTTAACCAGGGCTGTACTGGGGGCACTGAGAGGGTGGTGGAATCTATGTAGGGAAGGCGCCGGGTTTGAGCAGAATGGGTACTTAAGGGTGGGAATATTCACTGCTGCGGAGTGTGGTGGGGTGCACCCGTGCCCCGTGGGTGGGGCGCACCGGGAATATGCCCTGTTGTCCTGCGGGCCAGTCCGAGCCTGAGTCTAATGGGGTTAAATAGGCCTTTGTAGAAGTGGATCGTCATGTGGGGGCGATCCTAAAGTTTTAACTGACCTTATGAGAAACCTTAATCGGATCAACGAGAGAGAGATGCACACCCGGACACATCTACATTTTTGTTGTCATGTAGAAAGACAAGGCAATAACAATGACCATCATCTGTCACTCCCGATGTGAGACTCACAAAAGAGAGTGTAACATTTTTGAAGCCCTGGAACGAATCCTGAAGCCAGCAGCGGACCCTTGTCAAAACCATCACGGTAACCAGAACAGCAAGCCGCCGAAGACAGAAAACAGAAAGACAAAATCATTGCCTTCCTTTCTGCCAATACTTGCAAATGATCCAAACACTTGGCCCAGCCTTTGATGAATCTGCCTTATTCCAATGGTGTCCTTTCTGATAAGCCTCAACAGAAGGGGTAACGATGACCCTAAGAGCCCCTTTGGAAGCTTTCGCATGTCTTTTTTTTGGGGGGGGGAAGCAAAGAGACATGTAAATCGATAATATCTACTGTCACAAACCACACTGGATTCAACATGTAGCTGCCAGGGCAAAGTACACAAGCCATGGGCATAACCCATCCCCTCTCAAAAAAAGGTGCAGTGTTCTGCTGCAGGAAGAGGTGATAGAGCTGTTCAGGGGCAGGCCACATCCTTTGCATGCCTCCCTGATAACTAGGAAAAGAGGCAGCTTTTAAAAGTGGCGATTCTCTTTATTGAGCATGGGGAGAGCAACTGGCCCCATTCATCCCCAGCACAGCATCCCTCCAGTGGCTGTTGCTGGTGTCTACCTAATGTTTCTTTTTGGAGTGTGAGCCCTTTGGGGACAGGAAACCCTCTTATTTATTATTTATTTCTCCATGTAAACTGCTTTGGGAACTTTTGTCAAAAAGCAGTATATAAATTATTAATTTTAGTATTATGAGAAAAAGAGAAGGTCCCAGGTTCAATCCCTGGGATCTCCGGATAGGGCTGGGAATGACTCCTGCATCCTGCCTGAAATTTTGGAGAGCTGCCACCAGTCAGTGTAGGCAGTACGGAGCTACATGGACCAATGGCCTGATTCAGTGGAAGGCAGCCTCTCAGAGCTGTGGCCAAATGATCCCTAGAATGGGATTTGCCTTTTTCACAGCTGCCTCGCACTGAGTTGACACTTGCAACTAGCTGTGCCCACCATGACCAGACTCCTGCCTGCAACTTTGGAGAAGCCACTCACAGTCTGTGTAGACAACACTGAGCAAGATGGACCCAGGGTCTGACTCGGTAGAAGGCAGCTTCCTGTGTTCCTATGACTTCAGCCAAGTTTTGAGAACCCCTGAACGAACCTATTGATTGTACCTGATGAAGTGAACTGCAGTCCACCAAGTTTTCCGCTACAATACATAAGTTAATCTTTAAGATGCCATGAGTCTCTTAAAATATCCATAGAAGCAAACTCTTCAGAGAGAGGTGGGGTTAACAAGAGGATTTCTACTACTACTACTACTACTAATTTATTTAATAAATGTATTATTTATTTACTACTACTACTACTACTACTACTACTACTATTATTTATATACCGCTCTTCAACCAAAGTTCACAAAGCAGTTTACAAAGAAAAATAAATAATACATAAATATTATTTCTGCAGCCAGGCCTAACAAATCTCAGTCTGGGCCTGGCTGCTGTTGCCATAGTATCTTTGTAGCTCAGCTCCTGTGCCTTCTGCTCTCTGGAGCCTTGCTTTCCCCTGCTTTTGAAACTCCTCTGTGTCAGACTGCTCTCTGTGGCTTTATTCAGGAGTTCGCAAACTGGAGTCCCCATATGTTGTTGGATGGCAGTTCCCATTATCCCCAGTCACTGAGGCCTCAGCCACTGGAGAACCTAGTTTGATTCTGGTAGCTATGGGCCACCTCCAGCCTCAGAGGCAAGATGCAGAGTTGCAGGGGAGCAACAGCAGGAGAGAGGGCATGCCCTCACCTCTTGCCTTTGGGCTCCCCAGAGGCAGGCATGTGATGGGCCACTATGTGAAACAGGATGGTGGACTAGATAGGCCTTGGGCATTGGGCCTGATCCAACCGGACTCTTCTTATGTTCTTATGACAAACCCTGGCCTAACTTTATCTTCACCCTGTCCCTGTTCCAGTTTCCCACCCACGTTATGGCTGTTCTTCCCACGGAAGCCTCTCCAGACAGCAGGCTTTACTTTGAGTTCAAATTTGCCCCCCAAAACCAACACAAAGAGTGGATTTTTAAACCACGGACATAAATCGGACTATGCTCTAACGCACAATGAAAAACTCAAATCGTGTCTGACACTGGCGTGCTCCCCAATAGCTCACAGGGATGCCAAGGTAAATCTGGCCGATATGTGAACACACACCCTCCATTGTGAAGGAGAAGCGTCTTCCTGGGTGACGGTCTTGGGAGGATAGTTCTCAGTGTCTTCTTAACTCCCCTCTATCATTGTAGGTGCTGGGGCCGGCGATAAGGTCCTCTTCTTTCAAGGTCTTTTCCACTTATGGTCTGGTTGTGATGGAAACACAGGGGCAGAATCAGTCTGTGGGAGCAAACAGGTAGCAAAGAATGTTATTCGGGAGCAAGGATTTTGCTACACATTACATACTTATAGAAGTAAGGTAATTTATGTAAATAATGTAGTTAATGTCTCCTCCTACCTGGCTGCACTGATTTCTGCAGCTTGTTCTGGGGTGGAGGAGTGAGTAAATGCAGGTTCTTTAAGCAACGGAGGCCTTTTAAAATTAATTCAAGCTATAGGGCCATAATATACTATGACTGCATTGTCTGATGCTTTGCTGTACAGTGCCTTTCTGGTGGGTGCGGGAGTGAAAGGGGGAATGGGAAATATGGGGGGGGGCACCCACTACCCCTTGATACCCCTTGGAGTCATCCTTCTGCCAGAAGCTGGACACCAGGTACAGCTACACGTAATTCTCCTGATGAGATTTCTCATTATATTAAAGGCCTGGCAAAGGGAAATCAGAGCCAGTCAATAACTTTAAATGCCAGGAGATAGAGAGCTAGCCATTGGAAAGGATATCAGGTCTTGTGGTAGTGAGCATAATTTTTTTCCTTTGCTAAACAAGGTCCAGCTTGGTTTGCATTTGTTTAAAAACCACCAGAGATGGGGAGATTCTTATTTCATTTGGGAGTGTTCCAGAGCTTCAGGGCAACCCGAGAGAGGCCTGGTTTTGAGTCACCACCAAGCGAGCTGGGAGCAACTGCAACTGGACCTCCCTTGATTATCTTAATAGGTGGCGGGCTTCATGAAGAAGAAGGCACTCTCCTAAATACCCAGGGCCCAAGCCATTCAGGGCTTTGTAGGTAATAACCAGGACTTTGTATTTTGCCTGGCAGCCAATGTAGTTCTCTTAAAATAGGAGTAATGTAGTCTCTACGGGTGGCCCCAGAGACCAATCTGGCTGCCGCATTCTGCACCAGTTGCAGTTTCCAAACTATGGACAAAGGCAACCCAACATAGAGCACATTGCAGTAGTCAAGCCTGGATTTTACCAGCTATTTTAAGGTCATTTGTCTCAAGAAATGGACGTGGCTGGCATATCAGCCGAAGCTGATATATGTGAGTGCTGTACAGGGGACAGGGCCATGGATAGGTCCATAGCTCAGTGGAAGATAATCTGCATACTTGCGTGCAGAAGGCTGTAGGTTCACTCCCTGGCAGCACTCGGTATAAGGCAGCTTCTTATGTTGCTGTGTTCCTAAAGTATGGTTAATCTGGCTCTGTGTACAAGCCTTGAAGATTTTTCTAGGGCAAAGAGAAGGTCTCCATTTATGGAAGAGAATGCACAGTTGAGGGGGAAATGGAGAGAACCATCAGAAGTTACCTTTCCAAAGGTGAACTGTTGCCAGAGCTTGGGGAAAAAAAGAGCATCATCTTCACATCAAATCAAGCAAAGGTAAGAAGAGCGGCACGCCAAAAGGCAATTTCTCGGCAAGATGTTAACATGGGAACACAAAGTGATGTGTCTGGAAGCAGAACTGCTGAGCTGCAGACAACCTGGGTGTGAGTCAGAGAACATTAGGACAGGCCCTGTCCACCAGGAAGAGAGACTTGATTGCATGTGACTTGTGTCAACTCTGGAGATGTCAAGAGCTACAACACAGAAAAAGCCAAGGCAACAGAGAGCTTTCTAAATGAGCCGTTCAGCCCTGAAGGCAAGCAAGCTGGCAGCAACTCAATTTATCAGGGAAACAGTCAATGATCCAGGTATGTTTGCTGGAGTTTGAGCATCTGTTCCTTATTTATTGGCCAACATGACACACAGTTCTAACATCTCCATTAGAACTTGTTGCGCTGCTGCTGCAGGTCCAAAAGCAGTGGCGCTACTATAGAGAACCAGTGGTAGTGCTACCAGAATTACCGTATTTATTCCCATTGTTGCAAATAGGAAAATCTGTGGTAATGTTGGTAGTGCTACCACCAGGTCTCTACCAGGGCGCCACTGTTCCCAGGTCTGCAGCACTGGTGCCGCAAGTTCTAACGTGGACATTAGAAATGTGCATCATGTTGGCCAATAAATAATGAATGGATGCTCAAACTTCAATGACATTTTTAAAGAAATATGCACATGCCAACAGAATGCACAACCAACTGATACTTGATTGTAGAATTAGGGTTATATGTTGTTTTGGTTTTTTGAAGAAGCGGACTCTCTTTTTCTCTGGACTAACTCTAAATCTTGCAGCTGGCTGAGAATGAGGCATAGAAGATACACATAGAAGAGATGTGGTTCCAGGAGAAGCACACAAGGGCACTCAGTACTTGCATGGATTGAGAGCTGCTTCATACTTTACACGGCACAAGTAGGTGGTCATTTCTGCCAGGACATAAATAAATATGAAGAGGAGAAGCATATTCTCAATGACTAAGAGACATCTGGCACTCCAGCACACGCTGCCAATTACGTGGCTAGAGACGGACAATTCCCTTAACATTTCTATGCATTTTCCACAACAAACAGCCATATGCCAGCATGTCCACAGTGCTGCACCCAGCAAAGCGGTTCTTAGTTGCCCTTGAAGACGAGTTAACTATTCAAACACATCAAGCTCTAGGAGGGTTTTAAACCTCACTTTCAATACATAGTTTTCTAGCACTTGGTGAGATCCACTCCCCTGTCCTCTTTAACGCTATTTAAATGTTGCTCCCCCGCAACTGCCATTTGGAGGCATCCTGCCCCTGAGTCTGGAGGTCACCTATAGCCATCAAGACTTCCAGTTAGAATGGGAAGGGACCTTAAGCATGCTTTAAGATGACACTTTCTGGTTTAATCTGGCCCTTCCTCCCCCTCCCATTCCTGGACTCAGCACAAAGTATAAATAGCAGTGGCTGACATACTGCTCAGCAATACATTAGCCTAGTAACGTGGTGTTAATGCAATGTGCACAAATGCAAGAACCATGCAAATTACATCACACTACTACTACCACTACCACCACTATTTATATACCGCTTTTCAAATAATGTTTCCAAAGTGGTTCACATAGAAAAATAAATAAACAATTAAGATGGTTCCCTGTCCCCAAGGGGCTCACAGTCACACCAACATTAGCCATAGAAGGGATGCTGGCGTTGGATAAGACCAGTTGTTCTCCCCCTGCTAAATATAAGAGAATCATCATTTTAAGAGCTGTCTCTTTGCTCAATTAACAGGGATATAAGGATCCTTAAAGATGACAAGATTAAGTTCATTATTTCCAATGGACTTACTTTTGTGTAATGCAATTTGTGCAATACTTGCACAGCTTGCATGCACGGCATGTTACTAGGTGTTAGATTGATTGATCAGATAATCAAGAGTCACGTACATTGTCAGTGGTGTATGAATGAAGTAACATCTTTTTTTAGATAAAGCCCTTTGGGGACAGGGAGCTATTTTATTAAGTAATTTATATCTATGTAAACCACTTTGAGAACTTGTGTTGAAAAAGCGGTATATAAATATTTGCCATATTTATATTTGTGTTTATTGTGTAGGATGTCAGCTAGTTCTATGAGCTCAGTAGGCTCTTCACAGGCCTCTGGACCCTGATCTTTCCTGGCCCTGCTGACCTATTGGCCACATTCAAAGAGTTTGAAGTGTTTAGGGTTCTTAGTGTGCAGGGGAGGGTTCTTTCTGCAAGGGTCACAGGGGGAAAATATCAGGTGCATGTGCAGAATGTGAATGTAGCCCATTTGGATTCTGACCAGAATGTTCTCTGTAAGCTGAATGCCACTGCCTACCTGCCCTCCCCTCTCTCTAAGCCACGAATGTAGAACCCAGTCACTTCCTCTTAGCTCGTTAGTGTCTTTGGGAATCTTAATGACTTGCTCCATTGCAGCGAAAGACACTCATTTTTATTTGATGCCATTGGCTGAAAGGGATTAGTCAACTCTTGCTTATTCATGCAAACAGCCTAATAGTAGGCTGGATAATAACCATATAATACAGAGAGTCCACAGTGCACATTCCAATCTACTGCAGTAAGTAGCATTTATGTCTTTGAAATACTTCAATATATTAATACAATCATACGTAGTACTTGCTGCCTGGTGATATAATCCTTTCCCACTCCAGCTACACTTTGTAGGCTCCTATTGTTTGGCTCTTGAATTTTCCAAAGGCAAAAGAAAGCCAAATGCTACACATTTATTGCATAAGGAAGGAAAATATTGTGCAAATTACATATTGCATGTGAGTTCAATGTTGTTATTTATTCATATAAATCGAATAAATAAATAAATAATAAAAATAAATACACCACTGCCAATGTACGTGGCACTTTGATTCTCTATCAATAAATCCAACATTCTTATTGATAATCGTTATTAGACTCTAGGTAGGAGCATCATTAGGGAGTGGCCCATGGGGACCAGGCCCCCAATGAATGGCTCAGAGCCCCGAATCTCATCAGCCACTTCCCTCCTCCATGACCTCTTCCAGAAAGGAAGTGCAGCAGTGAAGGCACCAGCACAGAGCACAGGAGAGAGCTCTGAGCCTCACCTAGCTCTCTACTGCTGCTTCTGCCTTTATATAGGTGCTTCATTGTAATATTAGAGACCTTTTAAAAATGTATGTGATTATTCTTGAAAGGGAATGACTGAGTTTAATTATCAAAAGGGGGCTGTGGGCCTGGGCCCTGGATCTTTTAAGTACCTAGCCACGGCCCTGGTAGAAGTGCCACTTCTATCCTTTGTCCACCTGCTTTTGACATCAGAAAAAGAGGCAGCAAGTTATTCAAGGCAGTTTTTAAACTTAAACAACATTAATTGCTCATGCGATGCATAATTCATTATGCAAATGACAGCCATTATTTCCAATGGCCATCAATTACGCAACTGTGTGCAATTTTTGCATTTAGTACAACAGCCCTCTTGTACAACTGAGCAAATGTTAACGTTGCAATGCACACTTGATGTTGTGCAATATGTCAGCCAAGAGATGCATTCATACATCTGTATTGTCATAGTTTGACCTATAATAGTCAGTACAAATAGATGAATGTAAATGAAACAGTCCCATCACAGCCCGGAAATGTCAGCAGGGTCTACCAGAATCTTTCATTGAGTCCAGCAAGTGGAGAGAATCTGAACAAGGTGGGGTGGAATCACTCCAGGTTCTGGCACATTAGAAGTACCACACAAAACTTGGAACCAGGACTGCTGGAACATACTTATAAACATACACTGACTGATTGATTGATTGATTGATTGATTGATTAAGTGCCGTCAAGTCGGTGCTGACTCTTAGTGACCACATAGATAGATTCTCTCCAGGATTATTTGTCTTCAACTTAGCCTTTAAAGTCTCTCAGTGGCACGTTCATGGCTCTTGTAATCAGGTCTATCCACCTTGCTGCTGGTCATCCTCTTCTTCCCTTTCCTTCAATAAATAAATGCAAATACAAATACAAAAAAAAAAAACACCTTCCCCCAGCATTATGGACTTCTCAGGGGAGCTGGGTCTTCGCATAATATTTCCGAAGTATGATAGTTTGAGCCTGGTCATTTGTGCCTCAAGTGAAAATTCTGGATTGATTTGTTCTAGGATGCATTTGTTTGTTTCCCTGGCTGTCCATGGTATCCTCAAAAGTCTACTCCAGCACCAAAGTTCAAAAGTGTCAATACTTTTTCAGTCTTGTTTCTTCAAAGTCCAGCTTTCGCATGCATAGAGTGTCACGGGGAAAACCACTGTACAAACGATTCTAATCTTTGTAGGTATAGACACATCAAGCATCTAAACAAACATACATATATGCCTGATTATCAGATGCTGGGCATATAACAACAGGGAACTGCCACTTCTCATGTTTTGGTGGTGGTGTGAGCTTCTCAAAAGTATTCAACAGGCCGCTCTTAGAGATGGACTACTTGATGAGATACATCGTTTGATCCAGCAGTACAGTTGTTCTGTTCTGATGTTATTCTTCAGTACCATCCAAGCAAGATTCAGTTTTCCATCTCAGTTATAAAATAATGGAACAATGTAACAGTTGAGGGGAAAGAAGAATGGGATTCATAGAGTATAGGTGGGCTGGGCATAAGGAAGGGGAGTAGTGGTTCGTGACAGTCTGTGGTGAGGAGGGCAAGGCTCTCTAGTGGAGCCTCTACAGGCTCCTTCCATTGTGAGAGCCACTGCCCTGACTCAGACCAATTGGGAGGGTGATTAGCATATGGGTCAGCCAGCAGATTTATCAACCAGCCATAATTTTACTATTCCAACCAGGAAAATTATGTTTCCACAGGTAATTGGTGGCAATTGTCCAACTGTGAATATTAACAACTGTTTGCTGAAAATTATAATTAGTATTCTTGCATATCCACATTGTGGTTTCCTAGACCTGGAAGTGTATGAAATAACATGCTAAAAGTAATAATAATGAAACAACTACATACATACTATGTAGTTATTTTACACATAAAATACATCCTAACTGTTATTTTAAATACAAATGGCTTCCCCCCCAACCCCCGAGAAGCCTATTTGTGTGCCCATAGGAACTCCTATTTGGCCCATGAAAAAATGTGAAGAGTTTCATATTATGATACATTTTTATTTAAAAATAAACCATTTTACAGGGAAATCCAAAATCAATAAAACCAACTATTATCACTATGACTGGTATTCTGTGGCTGTTACAAATCAGAATGGCTTTGCCAAAATTGCCCATGCTTAAATGTTTCAGGTATAGTTATGCAACCAACAGTTCCATTTCTTAATAAATAGCACCCAACCTGTTAAATAAGCTAGTCTGAAATGAAGCTACATGTGCTATGTAAAGTAAACGTTTATTGACAGTTTTAATAAATTAAATCTATGAACTCCAACCTTCGGATTCATTTTAAACGGATAGATGCAAAAATCTCACCACTGGAATGAAAATATGTATGCTCTCTTTTTCTTTCATTGTCTTACTTCTTTTAGGTAGGAAGCTGAAATGGTTAGTCCAGGCTAAGCAGCTACAAAATTTAAACTCAGTTAAAGAATATATTCAAAAAAGAGAAAAGGTTTTTCTGCTTTGTACAGAAGATTGAAAGCCTTCTACAGAGGCAGGCTCAGGCTGGGATGATCCAAAAGCAAATGGAAAACTGAAGTCATCTTTCCCATCTTGAAAAGCTTGGCCAGAAGAGCAGGATGGAAATGAAAACGCAAATGAATCCTCAGTGTCCATTTTCCCAAATAAACCTCCTTGAAGGGAATAAGGTTTTGAATTAAAGTTTGACTTAAATATAAACTCAAATAATTGTGTTTATAGAAGTGGGTGGCTGAGAATTGTACAACGTTCTTGATTTTAATGTCAGGTTATTTGCTGACGTGATGCACAGCATTACGCCTCTGCAACACTGCATTTTGGGGCTACTGCAGAGTCAGAATGCAGCCCTGACACTGGACAGAATGGGTGGTTGCACTAGCAGCACTTCCAATGCTTTCCCCATTTGTGAAAATGGGGACAACTGCAAAAGCACTGCTAGCCCAACTGCCCATTCTGACCAGCATCAGGGCTGACTCCGCAGCAGTCCTTGGGTGCAGCAATGCAGAGGTGAAATGCTGTATTTTATTAATGCTGCATTAATTGTATTGATCTTAGTAACTGTTGTCATTAATTATACTTTGTTATAACCCATCTACTTGAGTCTGCCTGTTCATTCAGGTCAGTCAAGTGGGGCTGAGGGTTATCTTGTGTGTCCCAGTTGCTATCCAAGGTACAGTTGGTGTGAGCACATGAGAGGGCCTTCTCTGTGGTTATGCCAAGGGTCTGGGATTTTTTGCCCAGAGAGATCAGGGAGGGAGCCCTGGTGATTCTCCAGCATTACCCAAAGCCCTTTTTGTTCCATCAGGCATATGACCTGATTATCTGTTTTTATTTTACTGCTACTAGTTTTTGTTAATGGGCCACCTGCTGATGCTTGATTATTGTGTTGGTTTATTGTTTGTCTTTTTGGTATCATTTTTATATTATTTTATTTTTGTAAGCTACTTGGACATTTGTAAAAATAAGGTATAAATGCCTGAATCGAACAATCATGATATTATAATAGATCATATGGAGAAATGACACAATATATTACCAATTCTATGCCTGTGCCGTCATTCAGCTTTATAGTGATGGGGAAGATTTGAGGGAGGCCTAGGCCTCATTTAGAACAACTGCTGGGGAGGGTGGTGGACCTCTCTTAATAAAGGAGAAAGAGAAAAAGCCCAGGGAAGTCAAAACAGAAGGACCAATCCAGAGGACTGGGTGGGAACTACACTCACAGCCACCAGCAGAAGAGAGACAAGCTTTGTTCTGTTTGTTTGTTCTGTCCCAGAACTGCCCTGACGAAGCAGCTAGCTGAGAAGCTGCTGAGGAAATGGGAGACCACAGTCTGGAACCTGGAGACAGCAGGAAGATCCCTGCCTGTGAGTAATAAGATAGGGTCCAGTTCAATTAGATGCGTGAGGGAAGTTATTTTCCTTTACTCTATTGCTTGAATCTGAGTTCCCTGGTTAATGAAAACAACTATCTCTTACAAACTGCTTTATGAAGAGACTGGGGATGGGCACAAAATACGATTCATATTTCCAAACCATGGGAAAGGAATGCTCTCTAGGGTAAGGCAGGGCTTGCTGGGGCGGGTGGCACGCTGGTGAGCGGTGACAGGAGTGCTGCTGTTAAAAGAAAGGCACTAATCCTCTCCTGGAGCACTTACGACTGCAGCCGCTACTCATTGACTGCAGGAGAAAGGGACAGAGGGTGGGCGAAAGGCTCCTTTCCTCAGCCCTGCCTTCCTCCAAATGAGGCAGATGGGCCGATTTCAGGCTTCTGTGCATGCACATTTCTTTTCATTATGAAAGCTTACCGATATCTTTGTGTGGAGAAGCAGGATTTACATTTCCAGCAGAATAGTTTGCATCTGTCTGAAACAGAATAGTCATTATAATGAATGAATCAGAAAATGATGCAATAAATTAGAAAATGGAGCATTTAAAAACACCATGTATTAATTCTCCACATACTACAAGATAAAAATGGTTGTGCAGCAGTATTGCCACGTTAGAGTCCCACAGTGGTGCTGCAGGCCTGACACCACCAATGGTACACTGCAGGACACACAAGCCTGTATTTTTATTATTTGGTACATTATAAAATGTTGTAAATGGGCACTAAGTAAATATGGTGTACTGTGCATCTTCAGGACACAACTCATGGTTGAGTGGAAGTTTGAACCCATGTCTCTCAAGACCAGGGATGGGCAAACCTGCCCTCCAGCTGTTGTACAACTCCCATAATCCCCAGCAGGGGGTAGGAAGCTGGGTAGAGGCCCTGGGACAGGCTGAAGCCATGTTTTTCTTCCCTCCGTGCCACTGCAGTGGCATTTCTTCCCCCATGCTGCTGCCTTGCTCCACTGTGCTCCCTCCCTGTTGCGGAGACCAGGCGCACTCGTATGCTGGCGACACTCTTCCCCACTGCATCTTCCTGGCCAGCTAGGAAGAAACGTGTGGCGGCTCCCTTGCGCTCTCCAACATGAAGCATGCACTTGCTTCTCCCTCCTTCCTCCCACTCCCCAGTGGGATGATTCTTTTTTCTCCAAGCATCCAGCCAAGCAAGTGCTTCATGAGCTGGAGAGAGTGAGGTGTCTGCGTTGCTGCATGTTCCTTGGTCAGGAAGATGCAGGGGCAGAGAGCGCGCCTGGCCTCCATGGTGAAGTGTGATGAGGGGAAGAATGTGGCAGAGACAAGGTGGTGGTGTGGTGGAGAAATGCTGCCACTGCAACGCTGGAGAGAAACACGGATGATGGAGCAGGATGGCGAGGGGCACCCTGGGGGAGATCGAGGGGGAGCCTTGGCAGCCTGCCCCTGGTCCCCCAGCCCAGGGATGTTTGTCCTTCCTTGCTCCACTGTCCCTATGCACCTGATCCCCAGTCACAATTTATTGTGGCACTGGCTGGGGATGATGGGACCTGTAGTTCAACAGCTGGGCGCTTTCCAGGTTACCTGCTACAACAGTGTCACAACGTATTTGCTAAGTGTGCTTCCGTACTTCCTGTATCGTGACACCACAGTGGCTTTGCTGACAGCAAGGTGCCGTTCACATTTCCGATGCCTTCTTTCAGATTTTATCTCTGTGTTACAGTGCTATAGCGTTATATGTGCGTTGCAAAAAAACAGGTGCATTTTCTCATTTTAGGATGGTTACAACGTTGTTTTGGTGGTGTGAGTGGTGTGGTGTTCAGTCTGTGCAGATGATTTATCAATATAAAGCCCCTTTTGCTTTAGAAATAATTTTTTTTTTAAAAAAAAAATTGTGCTGGGGTTGTGTTCTTCCATGAGCAGGACTGACTGCTGCAGCAGCTGCGGTGGGGTGTTGGCCGTGCTGAGCTGCTCCCCCAAGCCCGTTGCCACTGCGCCCACCCTTGTTGCTGCCCATGCAGCCACTTTTGCCCCCCCCCCCTCAGGATCCCCTCAGGATAAAGCGGCCCCGCGCAGGCTACAGCAAATTCCCCAAATTCCTCTTATGTTTTACCTGATTTGCTTTACTTCAGAAGAAATCAGTGGACCAAATTACATATCACAGAAGACATGGGGCTGCTGCTGCTTGAAACAACATCCCTTTTCATGTTTGCTTTCTTGCGCCATACCATGTAGTTTCTTTTATCCCTTGATGTTTTTATGTTGTGCATTTCCTCCACTCCTTCTCTATATTATTGATAGGGTAGGAAAATGCACAATGACCAACATCTCTACTAATGCTGTGGAGGCAGTGGCTAACATGATCCACAGCCCTCCATTGCCAGAAGGAGGGCTGTGAGTCCATCCACAAGGCTTATATCTGCTGGCTTCTTTCTGACGGGGGAAGGGAGGGGGAAGGGATTTTTGCATCTCTTCTCTCCCTTGCAAAGCCCTTTCCAGTTGCAGAAATTTGTTTAGCACCCAGGAACAGATTTATACAGACTGAAAGGGCTTTTGGAGGGGGAGAGGAGACATGTGAAAATCATTCCCCTTGCATGCCCATTTCCCTATGGAAAGAAACCTTCAGTGCAGCAGGGACTCTAAAGGCTTCTTGCAGACCCACAGCCTTCTGCAGCCCTCCTTCCAGGGACATAGGGCTGTGGATCATATCACCCCCTGCATGCAAAGTGCTACTGCTGCCATGCTTGGTAATCCAAAGCCCCATTGCACAAATGGAGGAGCGGTTTTTGCTGATATTTTCCTCCCACAGAAGTTGTGCAACTCTCAGGGACACATTTATGACTATTAAAGAGCACTTCTGGGGGAAGGGGAAGATAAGCAAAAATGCCCCCTGCCCATGCAGCAGGACTCTGGATTGCTAAAGACTGTGAAGACACTTTGCACGCAACACGTCTACACCATTGGTGGGGATGTCAGCCAATGTGACTGTATCACATCACAGGGTAAAAGACAGTGCATGTTAAAAAGAAAGGGAAGACTGTAACACAAGGATGCCGTTTAGACAGGTTGCTTACCCGTAACTTATGATCTGGAGGTGAGCCGTTATCAGTCGTGAGAAATGGGTTACTGCGCCTGCGCAGGGATCTCTTGGATGGATTAATTAGCTCCTCTTTGGCACCCCTCCCTGCTGTGCACGTGCTCTGTGCCTTCATTTTCTCAGCAGTTGGGCGCTATTTTGTCTCAGTTTCTTGACGATCCGTCTGATGATAGACAATCCACACGTCGTGGGATTCAGTGACCAAGTAGGTAAGTCAGTCTTGTTCTTAAAATGCTGCAGCAGGGAGGTACGGGTGGGTCTCATGACTGACAATGGATCAACTCCAGGTCATAAGTTACAGGTAAGCAACCTGTCTATCTGGAAATGATCCGTTGTCATCATGAGAAATGGGTGACTAGCCAGCTTTACCTCCATGGTGGAGGATGCAGCCATTTCACCTACTATTGAAGGATTCTCTTCAGTACTCCAAAGTTGGCCTCCGCCGCCATATGTAAGTCTACGGCATAGTACTTAATGAAAGGTAAGTGTGTAGACCATGTGGCAGCCGTACATATGTCCTTAAAGCGGAGACCATATAAATGTGCAGGGGTAGTAGCATACGCTCTCATGGAGTGTGCCTTTATCAGCTTGGGAGGTTGTTGATTCTGTAACTTGTACGTTAAGAAAATGAGCTCCACTAACAAGCGAGACAGCCTCTGTCTAGACACAGAGAGGCCCTTATTCTTGCCTTTGAATAAGACGAAGAGCATTTTAGTTCATCTAATAAGTTCTGTTCCTTTTAGGTAATACAGAAGGCATCTTCTCACATCTAGAGAATGCAGTGCTTTCTCTAATCATGATTCTGGCTCTTGAAAAAAGGATGGAAGAACGATGTTCTGATGCAAGTGGGAGTCAGTTACCACCTTTGGTAAGAAGGCTGGGTCAGTACGCATAACAACTTTATTAAAATCAAATTGTGTATACGGCGCATCCGCCCTTAAGGCAGTTAGCTCGCTTACACACTGGGCAGCAGTGATAGTGATCAGGAAGACGTTCTTGAGCATCAAGTAACATAGGCTTGCTTCACAAAGCGGCTCAAAGGGGGTTTCCATCAAGGAGACCAAGACTAGAGATAGACTCCATTGTTCAGCTGGGTGTCTTATAGTGGGGTAAAGGTTATTAATGCCCCGCAAGAACTTCTTGCACATTGGGCACAAGAAGGCAGAATGATCTTGCCAGCCGTTATGCTTTAACCTAATAGTGGCCAGGTGGACCCGTAGAGACACATTAGCTAGGCCCACTTCTTTCAGGCTGGTTAAATACAACAGGACCTGACTAGTAGAGGCCATGTTCCCGTGCATAAATAGCGAAGCACTTCCATTTACTCGCGTAACTCCTTCTGGCGGAGTTCAAAACGATATTTTTTAATAGCCAACCTTCCACGCCGTGAGCTGTAACGTCCAAAGGGATGGATGTAATATTTTTCTGCCATCTCTTGACAGTAGATTGGGCTTCAGCAAGAGATGGCAATAGTTGTTCCCCATCAGTCTTAGTAGTGATGGAAATCATGGTTGGTGAGGCCACCATGGTGCCACCAGAATAGCCCGTGCATTGTCCTGTATCAGTTTGCCCACTACTCTGTTGATCAGGGGTTGAGGGGAAAACATACAGAGAAGGCTTTTCCCCAGTAGGGATGTGCCTGGTCCGGAGCAGTCCGGACCGGCACTGAAGGGGGGCTTTCTTTTAGGGCGGGGAGGGCTTACTTACCCCTCCCGCCTCTTTGCCCCCTCCAGCGCCCGTATTTTACTGTGTAATTGGGGCGCTGGAAACCAGCCGCCCCTGCCGCCCCCCCCCCGCGAGCGGATTAGGGCCAAAAGTAAACTACTGCCGCCGTCGCCCGCTCTCCCTCCCTCCCAGCCGCCCGCCCGAGTCCTCACCACATGTTTTTCCAAAAAAGAGAGGAGCTCGCGAACAGAGCTCCTCTCTCGGCAAAGTCTCGGCTCCAACTGGGGCCTTGGGCGCGCGCACGCCGCAAAGGACAACTGGGAGTTCCGCCGTAGGCCCAGTCTACCAGGCCTCTTCCCCTGCCGGCGGGTAGACCGGGCCTCCGGCGGAACTCCCAGTTGTCCTTTGCGGCGCGCGCGCGCCCAAGGCCCCAGTTGGAGCTGAGACTTTGCCGAGAGAGGAGCTCTGTTCGCGAGCTCCTCTCTTTTTTGGAAAAACATGTGGCGAGGACTCGGGCGGGCGGCTGGGAGGGAGGGAGAGCGGGCGACGGTGGCAGTAGTTTACTTTTGGCCCTAATCCGCTCGCGGGGGGGGGGCGGCGGGGGCGGCTGGTTTCCAGCGCCCCAATTACACAGTAAAATACGGGCGCTGGAGGGGGCAAAGAGGCGGGAGGAGTAAGTAAGCCCTCCCCACCCTTAAAGGTAGACCCCCCACCCGGACCCGGACCGGCCAGGTCCGAACCGGTCCGGACAGTTCGGAGGCCTTTAGAATGGCCTCCAGACCGGTTCGGACACACCCCTATTCCCCAGTGGTGCTGAAAAGGATCCTTGTCCCAACGCCCACTCTGGAACAAAATCGCAGAAATGTCTTGTTTGTGGCCGAAGAAAACACGTCCACCTGAGGAACGCCCCATCTTTTTATCAAGCGGTCTAGGCACGGTTGTTTCAGTTCCCACTTGTGATGTTGCTGGTTTCTGAAAGTCCTGCTGAGGTTGTCCGCCAAGACATTTTCCAGTCCCTTGATGTGGATAGCAACTAGGAAAACATTCCTGGATATGCACCATTTCCACAACTGGGTGCTCAGAGTACACAGGGAGTGCAACACTATGCCGCCTTATTGGTTTACATAGGCGATCACCGTAGTATTGTCCATTAGTAACTGCACAATTGTGTCTTGAATTAAGGGAGCAAAAGACTTGAGCAACAGGTAAGCTGCCATCAATTCCAAGAAATTTATGTGCATACGTTGTTGTATTGTCCACAGACCCAGCATTTGATGGGTCCCGCAATGGGCTCCCCAACCCAACAGGTTGGTGTTCGTCATGACACACAGCGTTGGAGTCAGGGAGTCAAAAGCAACCCCGCTCAGAAGGTTCCCTCTCATTTTCCACGTCAGGGACTTTAGAACTTGTGGAGGGATGTCTAGCAGCATCCCTTGACTGTCAATGTTCAGGCGGAACGATCGTAGGTACCATAGCTGAAGAGGGCGCATACGCAATCGAGTATGGAGAACCGTGGCTTTGCATGAAGCCATTAAACCCAGCAGTCTCTGGATCTGATCGGCTCGTTGCTAGGAGTGATCTTTGAAGCGGCGTATAAGGGCACAGATTTGCTGGTACCTGTTGAGAGGTAAATAGGCCCATTTTATTTGAGTATCCAACACAGCCCCTATGAAGTCTATCGATCTGGCTGGCTGAAGTTTGAACTTGGCCCAATTGACTTGAACTCACAAGTCCTTCAGTAGTCATAGGGTGAATTGGATCTGAGAGTCCAATTTCGATTTGTCACTGTGTACCAGAAGCTAATCGTCTAGGTACGGAAAAACAGTGATCTCTCATGTTCGTAAATAAGCTATGATCACTGACATACACTTAGTGAAGACTCTCGGTGCTGTTGATAAGCCAAAGGGCAGAACTCTGTATTGGAATGCTAAATTTCCTATTGCAAATCTCAAGAACTTGCAATGGTTGTCCTGAATTTCAATAGGAAAATATACATCCTTGAGATCTAATGTGGCAAGCCATTCCTCCTTGGCTAGGAACAGAAGAATTCTCTGCAATGTTGTCATATGAAACTTTCGTGTATCCACATATTGATTCAGGTTGTGGAGATCCATAATAGCTCAGAGTCCTCCGTCCTTCTTGGGGACGAGGAAATAGTGTGAGTAGAATCCTTTCAGTCAGTCTGTCCACTGCACCGGTACTATAGCACCTTTTCCCAACAGGGCATGCACTTCTTGGCACAGGGCCGGGGTCGGTGGGGTAGTCTTTACGCCCTTGAAACTTGGCAAAGTTATGAACTCGATGGTGTAACCACTGGTCAGATGTTATCTGGTGCCATGCTGAGGCATGACTGACCAGTCTGATGATGTTGGGTGGCAAACAAGTTGGTATTGAAGGCATGCCATTGATGGTCAGTGCATTGGTGTTTAAGGCTTCAGCCGGCAATGATGGTGCAAGCAGTGGACAGTCTCCGAGATCAAAGAGAATGTTTGGTACTGTCCTTGCCAGTACGAGGTCCTTGGTTTTTATTTTCATTTTATTTCATTCATCTATGGATTCGCTAAAAAGGCCCTTTCCATTGAATGGAAGATGTTCAATTTGATCTTTCATATCATTATTCAGTGTTGTAGATCATAACCAGGCATGGCACCTGAGGAAGAACGCAGTAGTCATTGTTCTAGACTCAGTCTCCACCAAGTGTTTGAAGGTGCTTAATTGTTGTCTGGTGAGGTCACCTGATTTATTAAGCATTTCATCAAACCTCTTAACCAAATCCTCTGTCTTCAATGTGGTAAGGTCTTTGCGGAAGGACTCCCAATAACAATAATTACAGTGGGCCATGCATAGTTTGCTATGCAAATAGAAAGGATGGCCATAAAGTAAACGCGGCACCCAAGGACATCGAGTCTCCTACCATCTTTGTCAGAAGGGGTAGTATGACGTTGGCCAGACTTAGAAGACATGCAATCTATAACTAAGGAATTTGGGACAGGATGCTTCAATAAATAGGCATTATCTTCATTTATCTCTTTATGAGATAAAGAGTCTCTAAAGGTTTTGACGTGGGAGTGGATGTTTGCAACACGTCCCACACAGTTTTAGCTGCTTTAGTAATAACCAGCAGCATCGGCAGAGCAATTAGTTGTGTAGACTGTAAAGCTGCCATCATTTTATAAACGGGGTCTTCGAGGTCGGTAACAGGGCGCTTGACCTCTAGACCCAGCATTTCCGCCATTTGCTGAATCCTCTTCGTGTACGATTTCAGTTCTTCATTTGGAGAAGTGGAGGGCTTCGGTGGAACATTCAAAGGGGAATTGGAAGGATTCTGTGGGATATCATTGTCGCCTTCCGTGTCCATTTTGGAGGACTCCGAAGAATCATATGAGTCATCATCATCGAGGTAAGTGGTTCTGCTGGGCAGGAGGGCAGAAGCGGATCTGGGACCAGTCTAAGGGGTGCAACAGGAAACTGAGGTGGAGGCAGGTGGAAACGCTGTGGAGGCAGGCCATGGGCACATCAAATGGCACTGGCATAGTTTGAACACACTGGCTCAGAACCACTGGAGGTCCAGATGGCTTAGGAGGAAAGGCACCAAAGGTTGTACCGGGGGTACTCATTGTGGAACAGTTGGTTCCACAGCTGGTTGACGCGGAAGGAGGCCCTGAAGCATGAGTTGAATCTTCCACAATTGGAACTCTGCCCAATCTAGTAGGGGTGTGCACGGAACCGCACAGCTGCGGTCCAGCACTGTGGAGGAGGTTCATTTAAGGGCAGGGAGGGTTTACTTACCCCTCCCGCCACTTTGCCCCCTCCAGCGCTCGTATTTACTGTAGAAGTTGGGGCGGCAGGATACCTCCCTGCTGCCCCTTGCCCCTCCACAATGCAAAAGGCTCCGGCAAGCCTTTTGCGCACGCGCACGTCACGCGCGAGCTTCATGTCTCCCCGATGCTGGAGGCCCGGTCTACCCAGCCTCGGTCCCTGCCGGTGGGTAGACCGGGCCTCCGGCGGTCAGAGGCCCGGTCTACCCAGCCTCATCCCGGTAGGTAGACCGGGCCTCCGGCCGCCGGAGGCCCAGTCTACCCGCTGGCAGAGACCGAAGCCGGGTAGACCGGGCCTCCGGCGTCAGGGAGACGTGAAGCTCGCGCGCGATGTGCGCGTGTGCAAAGGCTTGCCGGAGCCTTTTGCATTGCGGAGGGGCAAGGGGCTGCAGGGAGGTATCCTGCTGCCCCAATTTCTACAGTAAATACGAGCGCTGGAGGGGGCAAAGCGGTGGGAGGGGTAAGTAAACCCTCCCCGCCCTTAAAGGAACCCCCTCCACCCGGACCGAACCGGCCAGGTCCGAACCGGTCCGGAGGCCTTTACAATGGCCTCTGGACCGGTCCGGACCCATCCCTACAATCTAGTTGCACCGCTGGTGAAATGTTATGACGAAAACTTCATGCATGGATGGGGTCTTTTTGAGGCACATTTTGTGGAGGGGGAACAAACATAGGTGTTGGTTTCCATGGTGAAGCATGAGCAGGTGGAACTAGCATCAGCACCCGGAAAAATGAAGACCTTGCTCCTATTTGGAAAGGAGACATTGAAGGGGTCTTCGGAGGCACATCCTCTTCCCTGACAACTTAGGTATCCAAACCCCCAGGTTAGGAACCCCAAAACATAGAACCCGAAGGGGTACTCGTGGAGGAATCCAATGCACTCAACAGGGATTTCATGGTCCCCTGATCCAAAAGGGCATCATCACTGGTATCGAACAGTAATAACAGCAATTTCAGAGGCATTCTCGCCAGAGAAAGCGGCAATGATTTGTACGATTGCGGCATAACAGTAGCCCTCTGAGAGGTCGGTAGAGCACAATGAAAAGTGCCAACTTCGGTATCGAAGGTAGACATCAAAGAAGTCGAGGGGGCAATCAATGTGAATGGCACCAGAAAAATCGGCATCGACATCGATGTCGATGCAAAGCCTGCTGTTGGTACTGATGGAAGAGTCGATGTCACCATGTGTGTCGATGCCGGCGGTGGGACGAATGGTCCAGAGGGCGTTACAATAGGTGACGGCATCGACGGGTCCAACAATGGTAGAGGTGGTCGATATTGGACCATTGATGGCGAAGGGGTCCTCGACCTCGATGAGTGAGTAGACTTCGACTTGTGTTTTTTCGGAGGCGGTGAATCACTGTCAGACATAACACGATGTCATTTACGCTTCTTATGCCCAGGGTCGGTAGACTTGGGCTTTTTGAAGACAATCTATTCAAGATCATCCTTCAGGATTTGAGACTGTGTGTGCACAGACCCTGGGGCAGACACCGAGAAGGTGCCCGTCAGTGTCGGTTTCAATCCCGAGATCGATGTTGATTCCAGCAGGTGCAGCGCTTCTCCATACAGCGTCTCCATACAGCGAGGTGCAATGAGAGAATCTTTAAAGTCTGCTTTGAAAAGGATCTACAAATCCTACAAGAAGTTGGAACATGTTCATCCAAACAGAGCAAATAGAGATCATGTTCATCAGTTGAGGGTAGTTTAGCCCTGCACTGAGAACAACGTTTAAATGTAGTTTTTTTCCTCTCAGCCATGACTTTCCCAACAGCAAAGCCATGGAAACATAACTGTCAAGTCCAAAATCCAAAGAATAGTCAACTCAGTCCGAAGTCCAAAACACTGAAATCTGTCTGAAGTAACTGTAATAATCAAGTCCAAAATCCAAAAACTGAAGAATAGTCAAGTCACTGTCCAAAATCTAAAACTCTGAAAATCTGACCGAAGTAACACTTCCTTTTCTATAAACTGAGGAGCAATAAACTAGAGGACTCAACGCATCAGCGATCGAAAAGACAAAATGGCGCCTGACTGCTGAGAAAAGGAAAAGACGGAGCACGTGTATGGCAGGGAGGGGTGCCAAAAAGGAGCCAATTAATCCATGCAAGAAATCCCTGAGCAGGCTCAGTAACCCATTTCTCATGATGACAACAGATCACTTCCAGATTAAATAGCTGCCTGATAGCTTTCATAATACGGAGGTTGGTCCTCAAGAAATCTGTTTAATCTCCTCCTCCCCAAATAAATTTTCTGGACTTATCAAAACTATGGAGAATCCTATTACATTTTGTTTTGAATTTAATTTTAGATGAAATTTTGGTGGCAAATTTATCCCTGGCACAATTATTTGAACTTCACAGCCTGGACTGACCAGACTATCCACATGCAAATACTTCATTGGAAAGTGTTTGTGAAGAATTCATTTTCTTCTGGGATAGAATTAAAAGACACAAATAAAATAAAACCTACCTGTGCTTCTACAGGAAATGACAAGAAAATACAGTAGAAACCATCTAATAATCCTCACATCAAGATCTGCCTAATTAAAATCCATTTTAAGAATACAACTGAAATTATTACAACCCATTGATTTCATGTTGACAGTATTTTTCCTAATTAATAGCCCCCCCCCCAGTTTTTAAATATTATAACAAAGCAATGACAACAAAAAGGTGGGGATATGAAGGGGGAAACCCAGAAACAAATGGACAAGGGGGGGAGGAAATGGGAGAATAAAGGGGTTAACACAGTTATTGATTTGAAAAAACAGAGGAAATTACACAAATAACTCTAAATAGAGTTATTTAAAGATGTACATATCAGCGGTATAAAAATATGACAGATAGATAGACAGATAGATAGACCTTCCAAATCCTAGTATGGGAGTTCTCTTTTGGCATATGATGGGTAGGTTGTCAGTTCAAAATTTGCCAGATTAGAGAGGTCTTCTGTCCACTGATAAACTAAGGTCCTAAAATGATCTTTCCAACACTGTAAAATAATATTCTTGGTAACAAATAGAGCATCAATAACGTCCACTACGCTAATGACACCACTCTAATAGCTGAGAATGTGGATTATCTGCAAGCTCTAGTAATGAAAGTCAAGGAGCACAGTGGAAAAAATGGGACTACAACTAAATGTAAAAAAGACTAGACTAATGACAACGGGTACAGCAATCAGCCTCAGAACTGACAATGAAGACATTAAGTGGTGGATAGCTTCTGTCTTTTAGGATCGACCATCAACAGTAAAGGATCCAGCAGTCAAGAAATACACCACAGACTAGCACTTGGTAGGGTTGCAATGAAGGCCTTGGGAAAGATATTTAGATGCCATGATGTGTCTATAACTACAAAACATCGTTCGGACAGTGTTTTTCCCCATGACGCTCTATGGATGTGAAAGCTGGATTTTGAAGAAGCACGACAGAAAAAGTATTGATGCTTTTGAATTTTGGTGCTAGAGAAGACTTTTGAGGTTACCATGGACTGCCAGGAAGAAGAAAAAAGGATCATAGAACAAATCAATCCAGAATTTTCACTCGAGGCACAAATGACCAGGTTCAAACTATCATACTTTGGACATATTATGTAGAGACCCAGCTCCCTTGAGAAGTCCATAATGCTGGGGAAAGTTGAAAGAAAGAGAAGAAGAGGATGACCAGCAACAAGGTGGATGGACTCGATTACGACAGCAACGAATGCATCACTGATAGACCTTAAAGGCCAAGTTGAAGAAAGATAATCCTGGAGAGAATGTATCTATGTGGTCACTAAGAGTCGACACCGACTTGACAGCACTTAATCAATCAATCAACAAATAATTCACAGGAAAGTCATGATCTGCTATCGCAGGAGAGGTTTCAGACATGTAGTAAATAACCAAGAAGGATTGTTTTGTCACAAAATTAAAAACTGGAATTCAAAAATAGATCAATCACATCTTGGTCAATCACGTCTTCCCAAAAGGGAGCTATTACATTGCAACTCCACATCATATGAATTAGTGAGCCCTCAGCAACACCACAGCACCAACATAAGGGAGAAGCAGTGATATGTTTACAGAATAAGCATTCAGGTGACCAACAGGTATGAAATACCAATTTTTGCTGGATAAGCTTCAATTTAAGATCTAGGGTAGAAGATAGAGGCTTTACAAAAGAAAGCTCAAGAGTGGACTATGCTGGAGGGTTGGGAAGATTGTGTTTTAATTTAAAGACCTGACTAAGCAAGTATGTTCTATGATATTGTAGGATATCTGGAAAACATTTTTTAAAAAAACCTCTAGGATTGGTAATTGTAATTTATGAAGGGAAAATCTGGGATTGTCTTTATGCCAAATAAACTGGTGGAAAGGTTTGAGAAAGCTGCAAAAGGAGCTTTTATGAATGCCTTAGTACTTAATTTCTGTTTGGCAAATTTTGAAATTACAATTATGAAATAAGGAGAGAAGAGGATGGATCCTCAGAGACATCAGTTCGGCCTTGGACCAATTAATGGAATAGCCAGAGAGCTGGCCAATCTTCGGAATTAAAGAAACCAAAGCAGGGATAGAATTAGCAGGATCCTCTATAAAAAGGAGAGTGTCATCAACATATAGAGCTATTTTAATAATATTTTGTACTCTAATCTATTCATGTTGACAGCTTAATGTTACCTGAACTGGTGAACTTTCAGCTCCAAATTCAGTAGAATCAAAGAAATTAAATCCTGGTGACTTTGTAGCAAAGCCCATAAGAAACGAAAAAGCAGGTGACTTGGACACTGATCCTTCACTTTCTGTCTGAAGTCTGATGTCATGAAACAAACAAACAAACAAACAAACAGACAGACAGAGAAAGCAAAGGGAAGAGAATGCAACATTTTAAGCTTAGCATGGAAATCCATGGATTTATATTCAGATATTCCAGTCTTACCAAATCTAGTACAATATCATTGAATCAGTGGAACATAGGAAGCTGCCATGGCCATTTGGAAAGAGGAACATAAGAAGCTGCTTTCTACTGAGTCAGATCATTGGTCCATCTAGCTCAGTGATTCTCAAACTTGGGTCCTCAGGTGTTATTGGACTTCAACTCCCATAATCCCCAACCAAAGGCCACTGAGGCTGGGGATTATGAGAGCTGAAGTCCAATAACACCTGAGGACCCAAGTTTGAGAATCACTGATCTAGCTCATTATTGTCTACCCAGACTGGCAGCAGCCTCTCCAAGGTTACAGGCAGGAGTCTCTCCCAGCCCTATATGGAGATATCAGGGACGAGGGGAATATCTTGCAGTGCTCACATGTACTCCCATTCAAATGCAAACTTCTCCTACAGCAGAATTGCTTAGCGAAGGGGGCTATTTATGCTTGCTACTAGGGGTGTGCACGGAATGGGATTTGCATTCTGTTCTAAGCTCGGAACAGAACGCAAATGCCTAGAACGTTCGTTGGAACAACCAGTCAGTCCAGGTGTTCCAACGGAACAAACCCTTCATTTGAAGAGTGTTCCATTTTGGCTTGGAACATGCAAAATGGCCTGTTTCAAGTCAGAACATTCTGAGTTCAGAACATTCTTTACATTCCTACTTGCTACCACAAGACCAGATCTCGTTTTCATTTAGCGCTCAATTTTCTTAACATTTTCTTATTTATTTATTTTCCTAACAGCCTAATCCTAATGTTATGTCAGCCTAGTAATGTTGCATGTTTGCAGTTGTATTTGCAATTTGCAAAAATGCTTAAACTGTGCAACAGGAATTGCACAGGAGTAATCCTATTGTATATAATGGGCTTACTTTTGCACAATTTTTGTTTTTTCGCAAACTGCAAACACATAGCCACAAATATATAATGTACTAGGTTGATGTAACATTGTATAGTATGCCAGCCAGCAATTTGGGTGGAATAATCCACCACAACTGTGGCATTCTAACCCTTATCCAGTCATGGAACAGCTGCACTTTATGGCCTCTTGGCTACAAGACTGCCTCCCTTCTATCTCCAGCTCTATCCCACACTGAGAATGTCCCATTGTAGGGCCTCTATATCTGGCTTCACAATAAAGCCCTTACAGAGCATTGGTGTACTTTGCAAAGGACCAGGATTTTGCAATGCCGGAAAAACTAGGAAAAATTACTCCACTGCTTTCTGATATTATTAGCACAATCATGGGGAGAAACATGTCTGCATAAGCTTTACTGGGATGTGGCAATTAATTTAAGAAATATATAACATGTGGGCTTGTTAGAGTCTTTCATTTTCAGAATTTTCAAGAAGAGCAAAGGTCAAGAATAATATTTGAACTAAAACTTACAATTCAGGTAGAATGTTTGCCCCACTAAAATCAGGTGTCTTCAGAAATACGTTTGGTTCAGGAAAGTGTTCAGGATCTTCTCCTACAGCAGAATTATGTCCAGTTGGCTTAATATAACATTCTGTCTGCCCATCCTGTTAAACGGAAATGTTAAATTTAAGATATTGCATGTCATTTACATCTATTGCAAAAACAACTGCACATGTCTGAGGGGTTTTTTTTTAAATAAAAGTAAACAAATTTTATATTAGTGTGCAGCAGCTGTGAAAAAGATAAATTCTATGCTAGGGATAATTGGGAAAGGAAAATGAAACTGCTAAAGTCATAATGCACTTATACAAATCTGTGGTGCAGGCACATTTAGAATACTGCATACAGTTCTGGGTGCTGCACCACCAAAAAAAAGATACTGTTGAGCTGGAAAAGTTGATAGAGAGGGCAACTAAAACGATCAAGTGGCTTGAGCCATACAAGGAAAGGCTGCAACATCTGGAGCTTTTTAGTTTAGAAATGAACTTTTTTTCGGGGGGGGGGGGGCGGACATGACTGAGAAGTATCAAATTATGCATGGTGTAAAAAAAATATTTCCTCCTCTGCCATAATACTAGAATTTAAGCTCATTTGATAAAATTGATTGGCAGGAGATTCACATAATTGAATGTGTTACCTGAGCAAATGACCATTGACACGGATAGTGAAAGAGACAAAGGTTTATTTCTCAGCACTGAGGACGACCCCTGGTGCCTTTTGGCAAAAGTCCAAGGAGCGTACCTCTTACAGACTAACAAGAGTTTATAAAGATTTTCCTCCACCCCTAGGCATCAACATTCAGCCCCAAAGAACCAATCAGTTCATTACATTCGTACATATGCTTGCACAGAGGCTGGACTTTGCGCTCTAAGTTTCTGAGTTTCTATTTCACAGCAGAGAGATAATTAATTAATAGGAGAAGCCTTCACATTCCTAGAACAATGCAGTTACTATTCAGGGGAGCCTATCTCTCCCCGCTGCTGCAAACCCCCACTTATTCTGCTCTGGGCAGATAGCTGACCCAACATTTTCGTTTGGTCTGTACTTTTCCATTCCACAGAGGCACTGACTTGCAAACACACTTTTCTACAAAGCAATTACAAAGCAGCTTTCTATTAATGCTACACATGTCACATCTCCCCCCTTAAGAACCTTCTAATTATAAAATTCAAGGTTCTTCCTCAAGCCTCCTTAATTCTTCAGTGGCAATTTTCATATACATCACTTTGGCATGCGTTTGGGCTATACCATGCATCGTGCGCTGAAGGTGATTAGTGGTGCATTGCAACAGGAAAGGAGCACAACAAATGCACAGCAATACAATTATTAGGGGACCTAACAGACTCGTCAAAAGTCCCTTAACCCAATCAGTTCCTGGTAACCAGTTCCAAAGCCCAGAAAAAGGGTTCGAGGTGCCCAACTTGTTGTTTGCAATAAGGGATTTTAGGTGAGTAAGCTCATCTTCAATCGTGCGATTTAAAGGGGGGGAGATAGCAAAACAGGATAATTCTCATGGCGATGCTCGTTGACCCGTGCGATGACGTGCCTCTGTTTACCTAGTCAGAGGTAGCAAGGGTATCTTGCCCCGTGCGATGACGTGCACCCATTACCGGTAGGGTGTAGCAGGGGGTTCTTCTTTACTTCACAGTGTCTTTTGGACCCTATTAAGTCTAAACCTGAGGCCCCCCTTAGGTTCAATCTCCCAGTTCTCCGGGGGGTCAGCTCTTTTCGCCCTGGTATGGTGAATCCAGGTTTTGACACCTGCACATTTTAAAGCAGTTGGTGTTACCAGCAGTATCTGGTGAGGGCCTTCCCAACGGGGCCTAAGGGGTTCCTTCTTCCACCTTTTCACCCAGACCCATTCCCCGACCTCAAAGTCATGAATTGGATCTATGATTGGGATGGGAACCCTTTCCAGCAAGTGCTTGCGCATGTGAGAGAGCATTGCTGCCCACTCAGCTGTTTTTGTCTCATATAGGTCCCTTTCCCCCTTTAGTACTGGCGAGGCCCTCCCATACATTGCTTCAAACGGGGTAAGTTTGTCTTTCCCCATCGGCGTGTTTCTCATTTTAAACAACACATAAGGTAACAGCGTCACCCAATTCAGTTGGGTGAGTTCAATCAACTTAGACATTTGATCCTTCAGAGTCCGATTTGCCCTCTCCACTTTTCCCGAACTCTGAGGTCTCCATCCTGCGTGAGTTTTCCATTCTATTCCTAGGGACCTTGACACCATTTGTACAACCTTTGACACAAAAGCACTCCCATTGTCTGAATTGATTTGAATCGGCAACCCATACAAAGGTAGGTGGTCATTCAACAAGTACTTTACCACCGCTTGTGCACTCTCAGCCTTGCACGGCTTTGCTTCCACCCACCCGGTTAAAGTACAGACTATCACCAACAAATATTTATACTGTCCACATTTACTCATTTCAGTAAAATCTACCTGAATTATTTCCATGGGTCCTATTCCTACTGCCACATTCCCTTGTTCTCGGGAGCCTTGCGCTCGCGGGTTAACCTTTGCACATGTTGTGCATTTCCTCGCAACCTGCCTGGTGTACAGAGACAGGTTGGGTGCATAATATTTCTTCCTCAACAGTTCATACATAGCTTCTGCCCCCATGTGTGACCCCTCATGTAATGCTTTTACCATCCCTAATATGTGTTTCTTTGGAATTAACAGCTTTCCCCCTTGCAGCACCCAGGCCCCTTCACTCTTATTTCCTCCCATTGCCTCTGCTGTTTTCTGGTCTTCCGGTTCATATTCCCATTCTTCCTCCAACTCTGAGAGGGGTGGGAACAGAACAGTCATGATGAAAGTCTTGTTCCTGGCTGCTTCCTTTGCCGCTTTATCTGCCCTTTGGTTCCCTCTGGCTTCTTCAGTATTTATCTTCTGATGCCCTCTGCAATGTATAATTGCCAATCTTTTAGGTAACAATACTGCTTCCAAAAACTGCAAGATCTGCTTCTTATATTTGATTGGCTCTCCCTTTGAGTCCACCATTCCCCTTTCACGGTAAAGTGCAGCATGTGCATGAGCAGTGTTGAAAACGTACTTTGAATCTGTGAATATGTTACAGGTCTTTCCTTCGGCCAATTCACAAGCTCGGGTTGCGGCTATTAGCTCTGCCAGTTGAGCTGAAGTTCCGGTCGGCAGAGCCTCAGCTTCCAGGCTTTCATGGTTGTTTACAATAGCATAGCCTGCCTTCCTCACTCCCTCCTCTACAAAGGATGACCCATCTGTCCAGAGCTCCATATCTGGGTTGCTAATCCTGACTGCTTGTAGGTCTGGTCTGGCTGCCCAGGTTTCCCGTATTAAGATCCAACAGTCATGTCCTGGGTCGCTTCCTTCACTTGGCTCTGGCAAATATGTTGCCGGGTTTAAGTTTAGGCTGGTTTCTAGTTTGACTTCTGGGTCTTCTAACAACATCAGTTGATACTTCATCAGCCTGGACCCTGTTAGCCATTTAGCCTCTCTGAGTAAGGTCTTTACAGAATGCATTGTCACCACGGTAGTTTCACTGCCGAATGTTAACTTCTTAGAATCTTGTAAGAGTAGTGCTGCTGCCGCTGCAGTGCGGAGGCAAGGCGGAAAGCCTCTCGCTACGGCATCGAGCCTTTTAGACAGGTAGGCACAAGGTCTAGTTGCTGGACCAACTTTCTGGGTCAACACTCCCTTTGCTATTCCTCCTTGTTCAATTACATATAACTTGAATGGGCTCTTGAGATCTGGTAGACCCAGTGCCGGACCTTTTGTAAGCATTTCTTTAAGAGTGTGAAAAGCCTTCTCTTCCTCCTCTCCCCAGTCCAGAGGGCCTTCCCCTCGTACAGCATCATACAGGGGTTGTGCTATTTGTGCGTACCCCGGAATCCACACCCGACAGTAGCTGGTCATTCCAAGGAATGTTCTAAGTCCCTTCTTCGTCTGGGGTTGGTCAATGTGTACTATGGCTTGCACTCTATCCTGGGACAAATATCTCTGTCCATTTTCTAGCCGAAACCCCAAGTAGTTTACTGCCTTTTGTACTAGCTGCGCTTTACTGCAAGAGACTTTGTAGCCACATCCTCCTAGGTGTTTAAGGACCCTGAGGGTTAAATCCCTGCATGTCTTCTCATCTTCGAGCTCCTCTTATCCCCTCCTCTTCTCCATATCGTGGAGTGCGTCCCTTCTTTGGGCATTCCCTCTGCCAATGCCCAAATTCCTTACAAAATGCACACTGATCTTGTGACATTGGCATTCCGCGTTCTCGTCCTTGCCACTGTCCTCTTTCTTGTCCCCGTCCCCGTCCTCTTCCTCTACCTCCAAATCCTCCAAAACCTCCTCTCAATGCCACAGCCATTGCGGTAGCCGTTCTTTCTTCCGGAGGATCACGGTTGGCATAGACTTTCCGGGCCAAACCCAGAAGCATTGACTCGTCCATGTCCTCCGCTTCCTCTCTCTTCTGTAACTTCTTCCTAATGTCTTTCTGTGCTTGGGCAATGAAGGTCATATTAATCTGTCTCCTATTGGCCTCGTCATCTGGGTCTATAGTAGTCCATTGCCGGTAGGCGGCTTTCAGGCGTTCCATGTAATCCCCAGGGGTCTCATCTTGTCCCTGTATGACTTCGGCCACTTTGGTCAGATTAATAGTCTTCCTCCCTGCCATCTTCAAAGCTGTCATCACCATCTTATAATAATTTCCGTGAGCCTCTTCGTTTTTCAATTCCCACTTTGGATCAGTACACCATGGGTATAATTTCTGAACCTGTTCCAGGTTCATCTGCTCTGTCTCGCCATAAGTCTCTTGCGTCTTTCTATAGTTCTCCAAAACCTGGCTTCTCTCGTCTGGGGATAGCAGGGCCTTGAAAAGGGTTTGCACATCTCCCCATGTGGGCCGATGAGTAGCAAACAGGGTTTCAAACAGACTAATCATCTCTCCTGGCTCTTCACTCAATGACTTAGTTGTTCTTTTCCAATTAATCAAGTCACTTGAGGTAAAAGGGACATACTGGTATTGCTTCTGGTCAACCTTTCCTTCCAGTATTCTGGTCACCCTTACAGGAAAAGCTGAGAGTCCCTCTTCCGGGTCTTCCCCTGAACTCTCCCCTCTTATCTCTCCTGCCTGCTTCGCCTTCTCTACTTTTTCGGCTTGGCGCGCGGGCAGATCTCTCAGCCCCATTTGAGTAGGCTCAACTGGCTTTTGTTTAACTTCTGGGTAAAGGGGTCTGTAGGGCGGAGGCATCTCCTCCTCCTCACAGGGTTCTGGGTTTACTTCCTTCTTCTTCTGAGGCAATGGGGGAGCCGATGGTGGGACAACGGTTCCCCTGGGTGCTGCATTTTGTCTTTGCCTATTTCTTTTCTTAGATCGGTTCACTACATATGTCCCTACCGCTTCTCCTCCTGCACATCCTTTACATTTCTTAAGCCAAGACGGTTGTTCTATGACATTTAACATCCACTGATCAATATATGGATACTGATCTGGATGGTAGTCTGTCACGGTCTTATGGACTTTCATAATTAACTTTAAATCAAATGATCCCTCAGCTGGCCATTCAGGCTCTTGGGCTGGCCAGTCCTCAGTACAGTGTATTTTTAACCACCCTGGAGTGGGGCGGGGATCTCCATAATCTCTGTCAAAGCCTTTACTAAAGTTTTCTAACATGCATTTCAGCGGGGTGAGTTTCGAACCTCCCCCACCCATTTTCAACCCTTTTTCCTCTTCTCACCACTCTCAAACACAGACACAAAAGGAAAAAGGAGTTCGACCAATTGGTAAGGGGTCCAATTAGTCTAGACGTTTGTAGGAAGACACCGACACCAGATTCGCGCCGCCTGTTTCAGTTCACTCCCGTCGCCGGGTTTATGAACCTAATAGGGCGTCCCGCCTTGCCAGTGACAAGGTCCACACTCAGTTTAGGTTTCCCCTAGTGGGTCCCCACGCAAACTCTCTCCACAATCACTCAACATTCATCAACTTTCCACCCTCGACCTCCCAGATACGCCCTTCTCCCAGGGCGAGCCGTTGCCGTTAGCGAGACGGTGTCCGCCGCCCCTCACGGTGGCTCGGGTAGACTGGACGACGTTCTACCCCAAGGGGGACTTCAACCAGAGGGACTTCAGATGGTGAAACCCTCCCCTCTCGGACCCAGACGGGACTTCAACCCCTGTGTCCGAAAAGCCCTTACCTGTCCGGACACTCCTGCGTTGTGTTGTGTCTCGTTCCGCACCCAGTCAGGAAGTCGAGTCTGGCTGAGGCCCCGCGAGTTTCAAGCCTCTCCTTCCAGATAGAGGAAGTGGTGCCGAGGGATCGCTCCTCGCGGGGCGGGAAGACAGACTTCGAGTCCACTTCGGGTAGGCCAACTGACCAGCTTGACCATCCGAGTCACGGCACCAGAATGTTTCCTGAGCAAATGACCATTGACACGGATAGTGAAAGAGACAAAGGTTTATTTCTCAGCACTGAGGACGACCCCTGGTGCCTTTTGGCAAAAGTCCAAGGAGCGTACCTCTTACAGACTAACAAGAGTTTATAAAGATTTTCCTCCACCCCTAGGCATCAACATTCAGCCCCAAAGAACCAATCAGTTCATTACATTCGTACATATGCTTGCATAGAGGCTGGACTTTGCGCTCTAAGTTTCTGAGTTTCTATTTCACAGCAGAGAGATAATTAATTAATAGGAGAAGCCTTCACATTCCTAGAACAATGCAGTTACTATTCAGGGGAGCCTATCTCTCCCCGCTGCTGCAAACCCCCACTTATTCTGCTCTGGGCAGATAGCTGACCCAACATTTTCGTTTGGTCTGTACTTTTCCATTCCACAGAGGCACTGACTTGCAAACACACTTTTCTACAAAGCAATTACAAAGCAGCTTTCTATTAATGCTACACATGTCACAAATGTGACAATTATATGCACATAATTGATTTATGAAATTTGCTGCCATAAGGTGTGGTTCTGGCAGCTCATTCTGGTGGCTTTAAAAGGGGATTAGACAGACTCATGGAGAACGGGTCTATCCATGGTTACTAATCTTGATATATGTGCTGTCTCCAGGTTCAGAAGCAAGATGCCTCTGAGAGCCAGTAGCAGGAGAGCAGCAGCAGAAGAGGGACATACTTTCATCAGTTGTTTGTATGCTTCCCAGAGACCTCTGGTTGGCCTTGATGGACCTTTGGTCTGGTGCAGACCTCAGAGACATGTTTTTCAGTGGCACAGAGGGATTTCGGGACAAGGGGAGGGCATCAAAAATCGCCGCTTCTCCACTACACTTGTGCAGTTAGAAGGGAACTGGGGCATCCTTGCTCTGTATGTTTGCTAATAGGTGTTTTTTTTTTTTTTTTTTGGAAGGGTATCTATCAAGCTGCTTTCAAAAGGGGAGCATCTATGAGAATTTAAAACATTCAACAATACAGTATTAACTGCCATAACATTAAGGAGCATGCTAAAACTGTAAAAATTTCTGTGTTGACTGAACATTAATACAACTAAAACAATTAGATAAAACAAATAGAAACTCACTTGAGATACATATACAGAATGCTCTGACTTGTTTCCTTCTTCTCTTCTTGTGCATTCAACATCTTTTTCTGCTATTAGAAAATTTTTATATTCAATATAAAGAGAGAGAGAGAGAGAGAGATCAGAGAACACATCCTTTTGAGGCTGAGATCCTCCTGAAGTGGTCTTGCCGTGATTCCACTATGTACTCAGCTGACTGCCCCAAACCCTCAGTTTGCTGTGAGCTTGTGAAGAGCTACAGACTTGCCTGCTTCTTCTTAGGCCCCCTCCAGCCTCAGAGGCCTCTTAATACCAATTTCAGGGGAGTAAGAGCAAGAGAGAGGCCATGCTCTCACCTCTTGCCTGTAGGCCTCCCAGAGGCATCTGGTGGACCACTGTGTGAAACAGGATCCTGGACTAGCTGGGCCTTGGGCCTGATCCAGCAGGGCTGTTCTTATGTGCTGTGCTTGTGCCCTGCACTGCCGCCCATCTGTGCCCTTTGTTGGGAAGACCAATGGGCTTTCAACATTTTCAAGGCATTGCACATGAGATCAGAATAACAGGAAAGGTATTACAGCCTATCTCTTTACCTTGAACTCTGTAAACTTTATTCCATCTTGCTACCTCTCTCTCCCCCTCCCCCCAGCTCCCTCCTCACCTACATAGCTGGTTGCTGCTTCTCTTTGCTTTGCCCATATAACTGTTCTGATTGCATTCAAATTCTTTGTATTTTACCAGCACAACTGGCCTGTGTCTTGGAACTGGTTGTCAAATACTTCTATTTTGCCTTGTGCTGCTGTTGTTTCAACAAACTTTATTTCTGTTTTTCACAAGCTTTGTTTCCGAATGCATTGCTCCTCTAGGGGTAATCCAATATTGGTTTGCCTTTGCCAGACTAGTGATACTCTGTTATTGAACACTTGCAAACTGGTTTCAGAGCTAATTACCCCAAACTTGAATGAAAGCATAGTAATTATGATGATGAATATTTATATACCACTTTTCAACAAAAAGTTCCCAAAGCAGTTTACATAGGTATAAATAAATATAATGGCTCCCTGTCCCCAAAGGGCTCACAATATAAAAAAGAAACATAAGATAGACACCAGCAACAGCCACTGGAAGGGTGCTGTGCTGGAGATGGATAGCACCAGTTGCTCTCCCCCTGCTAAATAAAGAGATTCACCACTTTTAAAAGGTGCCTCTTTGCCCAGTTAGCAGGTTAGTAATCAAACATGTTGCCATGCGTCTGAGCAAGTGTGGCAACAGGGTCTCCAGATATAGTTGGACTACAACTCCCATTATCCCCAGTCACAATAGCCAACTTAACCCATTGCTTAACTGACTTAAGACAGTACAGTGGTTTAAGTCACTGTGATGCCCCTCACATCAATCAACAGTAACACTTCCATCCTAAAAAAAGTGACCAGGGAGTTATTCGCACATGGCTTCATGCTGTGGGGTAAATGTTGAGCAAAGTGACTTCGAATTACACTCACAGCACTGAGGGAAGCGGCCCCTCCCTTCTGCTCTTGGGTTTTGTTTTGGTGCAAAATCACATCGCAAATCGCATGCTTTCCTTCTAGCCAATGGGGGGTGGGGAGGGAGATTTCTAAAGAGCTATATCTGCATTTCTAAAGAGAGTATCCCTCTTATCATGCTAATGATTCTACATCAGTGCCTCTCTCTATTTGCTTTGGCATTTTCAGAAAAAGTAGCTTAAAACCAGCATTTAAAAACCCAGAATATATTGAGATAAGCTAAAATTGGGAAGACAAAGCCCGATTTGTGTGTGGAGTGCTTCCAAGGATCTCGAAGGGACTTTGAGGTAGCTTTGGCTGGTGTGTGGATGCACACACTCTCTTCCGGAGGAGATTTGGGATAACAGCCCTATCTGTAAAGCCTCCTGGGTGACATAGTTACACCAGTAGAATATGGAGGGTCAGACTGCCCCTTGATCTCTTGTCTTGAAGGCTATCAGCTGTCCTCTGTACCTGCAGGAATGGGGCAGCTGGGAATGGGGTCACCCACAAACAACAGTAAAAGTTCTGGAGCCAAGTAGTAAAAGGGAACCAAGCAGAACTGATCTAGGTATGTTACTTTGAGTATGAGTGGCTCTCTTGATTGGAAAGCCTTTAGGACCATACATTAAATATGTCATCCTTAGTTCCACTCTTGTCAAACACTACTTTTTGTTGGAAGTGAAGGACTCTGCGCTGACTCATGCCTCAGTGGCAGAAGGGGACAGACTAGTGAGTCAGAGGGCTAGAGAGGTCAAGACATTGGTCATCCCTTCTCTGCTGCTCTGACACTATCCCTTTGGAATGTAGATTGCTACTCTTAAGGACACTTCCTTCCTTCCAGCCACTTCCTTCCTCTCTCCCTTCTCTTCCTGTTCCTTCTACCTTGCAACATGCAAGCTCTTCTCCCTGCACCATGTGTGCAGAGATGCAGAATCCATTTGCATCCAGCTAGATAGATAGATTAGAGATCCTAAATCCTCACTTTCCTGTCTAGAATGGAGTTCTCTAATAAATACCATATATATTGATTTGAAACTATGAACTGGCTCCAAGTTACTTTACTCTCAGCATACACGCATGCCTAACTAAATTCTGCTGTGTTGTACCTCTGTGCACTCTGCTATAATGAAAAAGGGTTTCTCCTAACAGAGAGAATTCCCAACACTTTTGCCCATCTTGTGCAATGCTGTGACTAGTAGTGGTTAGCTGTTACTGACTGGGCAGGGATAATTCTTAATGATCAGCTAGCCTCACATGCTGTGTGTGATTGTGACAGTGGCACAACACCACAGTTTCAACTTTAGGCCAGCACAGCGGTTGTTCTGAAGCATCCTGACAATTCAGGCTTTGGCCCACCCCCACCCCCCCATACAATCACATTTTCATCCTTAATTTTATGCAGTTTGCAGTTCACACAATAAGTGGCTGTCAGTAGGTTTTTTGTATTATCTTTCTTCTCCCCAGCTATGTAATTGTTTAGCAAGTATATTGTATCTTTTTCCATTCAGATGTTTCAGTAGCATTTTACCTATTTCTGGGGTCTCCACTTCAAACCACTGCTCATTATTTGTTTGCTTCTGATAAGACAGCAGCCTAAGGCAATAAACAGAAGAATTCATTGGTAATTAATTTGTTTGTTTCAGCTGCATTATCTTCAAGCAAGATCCTAGACTTCCACTAATGAAAACAGGACTCATTTAAAAGGTTACCTGAGTGGTGTTTGGTTTTGCAAGCTTCTTATACATGAAACCTGGGAAGTTTTTGCATTTTTTGTTCCCGTGGTGTCATTGCATTTCTAAAATAAAGGATATACTTCAGAGGCACAAAAATATAAAATCATAACTTCAGACATGTTGACTTTTCCTTAGGCTGTACAATATGGCTTGACCGCTATGCTATAAATAAAATCGTATTTGATCTCTTGGCCTCCATTTATATGTCATGAACATTGGCTGACATCCAGACTAAGGCAGTGTGAACACACCAGGAAAATGCAACTGCATTGCGGAGTGCATCCCCATTGCCACTGTGCCCACCGGGGGTGGGGAGAGTAATTTTCGGCAATATTGATCTTCTCTGCCTCCAGAAGTGTCCTGACCCTCAGGGACATATTTTTGGAAGGCGCAGGGCACTTCTGGAAACAAGGAAGATTGCTGAAAATCACTCCTCCCTCCGCCATGAGAGAGCACAGCGGCAGTGAGGAAGCTCTCTAGTTGCATTAAGAGCAGCCTCTGACTGTGAGGATGCAGCTACCATTGCGTCCTTGCAGCGTTAATCAGGATGTCAGCCATTATTTTTTTGCTGTTGTCAGATACCTTCTAGTTTGTCCTTTTTGTCTCCCTTTTTAAATACAGGCAACTTATTATAGCTGGAAATAATGTACTATGAAAAGGACACGTCCAAACATGCATCTATAATCAGAGGTGCTCTTACCTCTGGACTTTGGGGTCAAAGTCCAGGGCCCCCCAGATCATCTTTAGTTTGCCCTGGGTGGTGTGGTTTGTGCCCTCAAAGAACCTACATGTTACAAAATGATGCTTAACTTGCAGTGGGAGCGGGGGGCGGGGTCTAAAGGCCTTTAGGTCCAGGCTCCAAAATTACCTAGGTGTACCTCTGTCTATAATGAAAGTATTTAGTATACTTCCATGGTGCTGAAGATCCAAACAAAGGCATGATATAATATAATCAAGGTTAAACATTTGTGTCAGTCTCGTGGGCAGTTCTGCACCACCTGGATTGCTGCAAGTGTCTTAAAACAATGCTGGTGCTGTTGTGCAAGAGCATTTTTTTCACTAATATGTAAAACTGCACTGTAAAACTTAATGTGTAATATATAAAATTGCACTTGTGTGATGCTACGGACATTATTTCTAATACCTGTAGCATTCATTGCACAGGTGTGCTTGTTCAGTTTTACATATTAGTACAAGAGCATTCTTGTGCAACAGCAACATTGTTATAGGTGGTGCAGAACTCCCCACAGTATGCTGCGCATCACATCAGCCAATGGGACCAACAGCAGAGTCAGGATTGTGGTGCAGCAGGAAAGGTTTAAATACGCTCTCTCCATTGCCTGAAGTCCCCGTGTTGATCAGACTCTTCCACATATGTAGAAAAAAACAAAACATAGGGCTAAATATAGTATGTTTAAATTAAAGTGTAGTTTGGCCTTAAGTTTAAATAAGTTTTTGTACTGTACTGCTGTGAATTATTGAGACTTTGTATTGCTGATGTTCGGTTGCATTGTTTCACTGTTTGTTTTAATTAGTTTCTATGGTTTTAATTATTGTTGCAAGCCACCTCAAGACTTAAGAGAGGTGGTATATAAATGAGAGATTGAGCTTGAGAGAAAGAGAATTACAATTATTTACTATTGCCCATTTTTAAATATAAAATGATAAATATATAAAATGACAGGTTCTTTTCAACAAAATTGTCTTTTTAAAAAAGACACAAAAATGACTCACATTAATCCTTTTTTATCTTCCCAGTGGCCTCATCTATTTTCCATTGTCATACCTGTATTTCTTTTCCCACATAGCTGAAGTATGTACTGGACACTCCTGAATGTCCTGCAGAATCTTCTTTCCTTTTCACATCTACATTATTTAATATCAGTTTAAGAGTATTAATCCTACAATATGATCTCATTTAGTTGCATTTTCAAACAAAACAAAATAAATTGGCGCCTGACATTCTGACCAATGAAGCATATGCCTAAAGGAGGACTGTGGGGACACAGCTGGGGCCCATGCACAACTCCCCAAGTACTCTGTGTGTGTTGCACAAATGGGTGAAATGTCCCCGCTCTGCCTGTGCTCCAGAAACACTCTGAAAGAGAGGAAACACGTCACTGACCCTCACAGGCTAACATGTCCTGTCTACTGATATCTAAGATCCTTGTTTATTTTTGCTCTAGCATGGGCACTATTCATCCCAAGCAACATGGAAAGGTACACTGGTACTCACCGTGAAGGTGTCTTCTGGCTGGTGTAGAAGAGGTCACCCAAGCTTGGGATTACATCCCCCCACATGCTCCAAAAGGCAGGAAGTAGTCATACTTGAAGATCCTTAACCCAGTGCATGTGGGCGGATCTCCTCAGTGCTTAAAACAGCTCAAACTACAGAATGAAAACCACAGAACATAACAGAGAATATACAACAATATATGAACAATAATGCAGAGAAAGACAGAAAAACTGTCCCACTACAACCAGATCATCAGCTCCAGCCTAACACAACCCGGGCGGGCCTTGGGTGACCTCTTCTACATCAGCCAGAAGACACCTTCACGGTGAGTACCAATGTACCTTTCTTGGCTGGTGTAGGAGGTCACCCAAGCTTGGGACATACCACAGCACCAACCACGGGAGGGAAAATACCCAAGCTGGAGCTACTGACACGGAAGGACCCGTTGTAGGACCCTCCGACCAAATGCCACTCTGGCAGCTTCATGTTCATCCCACTTGTAATGCCTTGAAAATGTAAAAGGCAACAACCAAGTAGCTGCCTTGCAAATCTCTTCAAGGGACGCCGGTGAAGATAACACTGTGGAAGTGGCTGCCGATGTAGTTGAGTGTGCCGTAATCTGGCCAGGCACCGGAAGTTTCTGGGCTTCATACAACACCGTAATGCATGAACGGACCCATCGAGTGATAATGGCTGTAGAGACCTTGCATCCCATCTTAGAAGCCTTAAAGGCCACAAAAAGAGCATCTGACTTACAAAAAACCTGCGTCCTGTCAATATATATCTTCAACGCCCACCTGACATCCAGACGGTGCCACTCCTTCTCTGCAGGGTGACGAGCATCTGGACAAAAAGAAGGTAATTAAATGTCCGCCTCACGATTAAACTGAGACTTTACCTTAGGGATAAACGAAGGATCCGGGATAAGTCTCACAGAGTTCTTAGATAAAATACACAAATTACTCTCAACTGACAGAGCCTGCAATTCAGAAACCCTCCTGACCAATGTTACAGCTACTAAAAAGACCACCTTCCAGGACAAAATCTGCAATGACACAGATCAAAGTGGTTCAAATGGTGGAAACTACAGACCCCGCAACACAATATGCAAATCTCATGACGGAAAACGATGGCAGACCGCTGGAGACAACAAAGCTGCCCCCTCAAGAACTTGCGTAGAAGAGGGTGCCGTGCCTGAACGAACGCTGATGAGGAAACAACATCTGGATCAAGCACGCCACCTGGCATTTAAGCGTGTTGGGTTTCAGACCAAGCGCAAGGCCATCCTGAAGAAAACCTAGTAATTCCCTCGACCTGCACTTGTCCAGGTGCAGGGAGCGCTTTGCTGTCCAACGCAGAAAACTACGCCAAGTCGATTGGTAAATCTTGTTGGCTGAACACTTTCTAGACGCAAGGATGGTAAATCGGATCTTGACACAGCAGATCTGGATGGTCTGGCAATCTGGTTTTCCGACGATCTCGGAAAACCAAGGCCCTCTGAGCCAAAAAGGCGCAATCAATATCAGGGATGCCCGTGACCCCCGCAGCTTCCTGAGGCAATGGGAGAGCAGCGGCACTGGAGAAAATGCATACAGCAGACACGGAGGCCATGGCACCGATAGCGCATCCGTCTCTTCTGCCCCCAATGTCAGAAAACGTGAGTAAAACCTCTGAATCTTGGCGTTCTGAGGATATGCGAACAAGTCTATCTGGGGACACCCCAGCCGCTCTGTCAGCCACCAAAATACTTGAGGGTGCAGACCCCATTCTGCCGGCTGGATCTCCTGCCGTCTTAGCCAATCTGCCCGAACGTTGGACATTCCGTTTACGTGATAGCCCAGAATGGATATTAAGTTGTTCTCCGCCCAATCCAACAACTCCACAGACTGAAGGAAAAGAGATCTTGACTTTGTCCCCCCTTGCCTGTTTATGTGTGCCTTGGTTGAGATGTTGTCTGTACACACTAAGATGTTCCTTCCCTTCATCAAGGGCGTGAAGGCTTTTAGGGCCAGAAAGACAGCCCGCAGCTCGAGCCAGTTTATGCTATGGAGCGACTCCTCCACCGACCAAAGCCCCTGGGCAGAACTGTTCCAACAGTGAGCCCCCCAGCCCGATAGGCTGGCGTCCGTCGTGACCATCACTCTCTCAGGTTCTAGGAACAGCTTGCCCTTATCTAGGTTCCCCGGGCCGTCCAATGAATCAACTTGAGAAGAGACACCTAGAGAGGAATGTTCTTGTAACGCTTGAGAGCAATCCTGTGCTGGTAAGGGAGGAAAGCCCACTGTAACTGGCGAAGATGAAACCTCACCCAAGGCATCGAGTTCATAGCCGCCACCATGAGACCCAACAACCTTGCTAGATTGAGAAGGCTGGCCCACGGTCTTGAAGCAATCACACGAGCCAGTGACGATAAGACCTCCATCCGATCGTGTGGCAGAAACAGTTTGCCTACTGAGGTGTCCATTACCATGCTCAGATGACGAAGGCTCTGTGTGGGCGTCAGGTGACTCTTGCCCACATTTATCAAAAACCCATGGGCACATATTGTTCTGGACAGAGCCGACCGAACTGCCCCTTCCGAACTTGCATGGATGAGCAAGTTGTTGAGGTAACAATACAGGTGGACCCCCTCGGTGCATAAAGTGGCCACTAGCGGACTAGAACCTTTGTAAAAACTCGGGGGGCTGATGAGAGACCAAAAGGAAGGGCTCTGTACTGATAATGCCTCCCCGTGTAGCAGAAGTGGAGTATATGTCGACTGCGTAGATGAATGGGGATGTGTAAATAGGCCTCCTGGAGATCTATTGAAGACATGTAGTCCTCCATCTGCAATGCCTCTGAGATGGTACAGAGGGTTTCCATCCTGAACCTCCTTTTTATCACAAAGCAGTTGACTGGGCGTAGGTTGAGAACTGCCCTGGCTGATCCGTCCTTTTTTGGCACCGTAAAAATCACAGAATAGATGCCCTTGCCTCTCTGAAGAGGTGGGACCTCCTCTATGGCCCCTATAGCCACCAGATACTGAATGGCCATGGACAACCCCTTGTGCTTTTCCAGTTTCCTGGATCTAGGGGTAAGGAGGAATCTGTTTCCTGGGGGGCTGGCCAGCTCCACTTTGTACCCGTGTAGGATAATGGAAAGAACCCACCTGTCGTTGATGGATTCTTTCCAAACGGGCCAAATGGCGGGCCCCCACTTTGCCTGAGTGTGAGTCAGGACTGCTGCTTGGGGCCCCGCTGCTGGTTTCCGAAAGACTGACGGTTCTGCTGATTGAACCCTTGCCTGCCTTGGCCTCTGGATCTGTTCCACTGCAATCGAAAAGGCCTAAAAGGCTCCCTCTGACAAAACTGAGGTCTAAATGCCCTGAAGATTTGCGTCGGTCTACGATTAAAACTCTTGTCCTCCTTCCTAGGGGCTGGTGGCAGAGCCCTGCGCTTATCCTTAGTTTCAATGAGGACCTCTTTCAGGGCATCATCCCCATTAGCTTCCCCCCAGCATAGGGAACAGCAGCTAAATTAGCCCTAGACGTATTATCAACTTTCCAATATTTCAGCCATATGTTGCGTCTTGCCAGGACACCTGCACTGACTGCACGTGCCGAGAATTGAACACTGTCCAGAGTAGCATCCGCTGAAAAGGCGGCCGCCCTCTGCAGACGAAGTAGCTTACGCCGCATCTTAGATTGATCAGCGGGAGGGTCATTGGGTAACTCGTCGATCCACAAGACCGATGCTCTAGACACCAAGGACGCAGTGGTGTCAGCTCTGATGGCCATTGCTGAAGCCTCGTGGGCCCTGCGCAGTGCAGATTCTGCTTTTCTGTCTCCTGGCTCCTTAAAAGAGGAGTCCCCATCTTTGGGTACCACTATGCTACTAAGTAGGGCCCCAAAGTGAGCATCTGTAAGTGGCATCTTCAGCAAGTCCAGAGTCTCCTCCTCAAAGTTGTACAATTTGCTAGCCAATGCCAACATATGCTTTGGGAGTCGCAATAGCCACCCATTCCTCCTTGATGGTATTAGTAAAGCCCTCAGGTATCACTGATTTAATCTGTGGTACCTTAGCCTTAGGCAACACCAAGGAGCCCTTGGATACAGGAGAGACCTGTTCCTCTGTAACTGGCTTCAGATCAAGCGCAGCAATAGCCTGGTTAATTAGTGGCTGAAAATCCTCCATAAGAGAGAGCCTCTGACTGTGTAAGTTTGCTGCAGAGTCCTCAATAATCTCCCCCTCTTCCAAGGAGGAGGGCCCCTTGTCTGGGTTGCCCAGCAATAAATCTGAGGAGTCCTCTCCTGACTCGTCTGAAGACCTCCCCCTACCCCTGGGCACAGAGTCCTGGCGTATAGCCACCCTGGGCTGCTTAGCGGGCACCGTCTCCTCCTGAGAGTCTGAGGACGACACATGGATCACAGCCTGCCTTGCAATGACTTGCAGGCTTCCGCGCTTTAATCGCCACTGCCAGTGAGACCTGAACGGCCTCCTGAATCCAGCCCTTTACAGTGGCAGCATTGGGGGGAACCCCCACATTCCCTGTAGGAGTAGGCCCTGAGGGAGGGACCACATAGGGGGCATCTGCACCCACCTCCTCACGCCCCTGAGCAAGTCCCGATCTCACCAGGGGGAGCTGTTCATGGCCTTCTGGGTGCTCTGATGCCCCGTTCACAGGCCCAGCACCGCCTGCCTCATCATCCCGCACGTCCCCCCCATCTGATTCCAACGGGCTCTGGGGCGGCCACTCCTGCTGACGTTCCTTTCGGCGCAGCCCCAGTACTTGCTGAGGCAGTCCTCCTCCTGCACGCCCAACGGCTAGGGAAAGGAGTTGGGAGGGGGAGGCCAAATCTCGCAGGCTTACCTTGCCCGCGCTGCCGGGCGAAAGCACCACCAACGGGGCCTCCTTGTCAGGAAGCCTCCGCTTCTTGTGCCACCACTTGTGTCCTGCTACGGTGGATTGCTGGTGGCATGAATTGCACCCAGTCTCCTCACCGGTATCTGGCGACAGAGAGGACCGCTGTGGCCTACTGGCGCCAGCAAGGTCATCTGATACATCTGCCATTTTCCTTACAGGATTTGCGCAGTCCCGAGTTTTTGGCGGGAACAGGCGCTGACGGGCGGATCTCTCCCTAACGGCCAGGAGTCTGAAGGTCTTCTTAGCGGACATCGGCCAAAGGGTCGGCAAGAGGTGAGGAGAGATAACGAATAACAGAACGGACAGTAGAAGAACAGATATGAAATAATTTTTTTTTAATTTAAATTTTTTTTCTTTTTATTTCTTTTTCTTTAGTAACTAGAGAAAACTAATAGTAGTAGAATACCAGGTAAAGAATTGATTGGAAATAGTAAAAAATAATAGGAATATAAGCAGAAGAAAAGAAGAGGGCTAGTAAACAAGGCCAGAGCCAGCGAGCTGCAATGCGAGCCTTCTGGAGCAAAGGCAGGAAGCAGAACTGAGGAGATCCGCCCACATGCACTGGGTTAAGGATCTTCAAGTATGACTACTTCCTGCCTTTTGGAGCATGTGGGGGGATGTAATCCCAAGCTTGGGTGACCTCCTATACCAGCCAAGAAGGGGAAAACCCAGAGTAGAAATTTTTATAGAAATAGGCCTTCCTTCAAAAAGTGATGCACATTGGGACGAAAAACCACAACTTCAAGTATACGCTGATGGGATCTGAGCTATTGGTGACTAACCAGGAGAGGGAAATTGGGGTCGTGGTGGACAGCTCGTTGAACGTGTCGACTCAATGTGTGGCAGCTGTGAAGAAGGCCAATTCCATGTTAGGGATCATTAGGAAGGGGATTGAAAATAAAACTGCTAATATTATAATGTCCTTATACAAAACTATGGTACGACCACACCTGGAGTACTGTGTACAATTCTGGTCACCACATCTAAAACCACTCCGAGCCATTTTTGGAAGGGTGGTATAGAAATCGGATAGATAGATAGATAGATAGATAGATAGATAGATAGATAGATAGATAGATAGATAGATAGATAGGGACATTGTAGAACTGGAAAAGGTGCGGAAGAGGGCAACCAAGATGATCAGGGGCCTAGAGCACCTTTCTTATGAGGCAAGGCTACAACACCTAGGGCTTTTTAGTTTAGAAAAAAGACGACTGCAGGGAGACATGACAGAGGTCTGTAAAATCATGCATGGTGTGGAGAAAGTGGATAGAGAGAAACTCTTCTCCTTCTCACAGAACACTTGAATCGGGTCATCTCATGAAATTGATTGCCAGGAAAGTTAGGACCAGCAAACGGGAGGTACTTTTTCACACAACGCATAATCAACTTATGGAATTCTCTGCCACAAGATGTGGTGACAGCCAACAACCTGGATGGCTTTAAGAGGGGTTTGGATAACTTCATGGAGGAGAGGTCTATCAAGGGCTACTAGTCGGAGGGCTAAGGCCACCTCCAGCCTCAAAGGCAGGATGCCTCTGAGTACCAATTGCAGGGGAGTAACAGCAGGAGAGAGGGCATGCCCTCAACCCCTGCCTGTAGGCTTCCAGCGGCATCTGGTGGACTACTGTGTGAAATGGGATGCTGGACTAGATGGGCCTTGGGCCTGATCCAGCAGGGCTGTTCTTTATGTTCCAAGATGAAACAAATGGGTCAGTTAGTGTCAGTGAGACATAAGCTGGCAGAAGTGCCAGAACCTAGACAGAGCCAATAATGAATGGTATGTCTCCAGCCTAAACTCAGCAAAGAGCTTAAGATCACTTTCAAATTCAGCACCACCCCTGCAATGCAAATAGGTAGTTCCAAAGTGGATCTCAGGAAAGCTTCCAACTTTATCCTTTCCAAGGATGGAATTGCTCCCGTAATCCAAATAGGGACTCAGTATGGTATCTGAGACACCTATTTATGTATGTATGTATGTTTTATGTTTGTTTGATTTCTATACTGCCCTTCCAAAAATGGCTCAGGGCAGTTTACACAGAGAAATAATAAATAAGATGACTCCCTTTCTTCAAAGGGCTCACAATCTAAAAAGAAACATAAGATATACACCAGCAACAGTCATCGGAGGTACTGTGCTGGGGGTGGATAGGGCCAGTTACTCTCTCCCTGCTAAATAAAGAGAATCACAATGTTAAAAAGTGCCTCTTTGACAATTTAGCTTTATATTAACTGTGCAGCATCAAAGACAAACATTTATTATAAAAATATTTTCTTCCTAAGGTAAGTGCATTTCATCAGGGGCACAAAAAGATAATGTAAGAAAATCCTAGTAATTATAGTAATCCTAATAGATTCTATGCCAACAATAGTGAGGGGACAATAGATCATGAAGTTTTCATCCTTGTGCTATGCAATATTTTACTAAACTGAATAAATAAATACCAGTGTAGCATCTGAAACCTCTACAGTAAGGCATGTGAATTACAGACTACATTCCATTGAAATCAGCTTCACAACTACTATTGGTTGTTTTCCTTTCTGTTTAAAGGTTTTAATGCATTTTTTCAATAAACTTTACAGCAGCATACATGAGCACATCGAGTTTTTATTTATAAAACATATCCCCCACCCCTAGTGATACAATATCTAATGAGTTTCAACTATTTGTGTTGTAAATTGTTCCTGCAGTGAACATGTAAAATGTGAGGAACATATGTACATATTTACAGACCCATGTACATGCATCAAGGGGCCGTTGTTCAATCAACATTCAAGTTGTGTGTGTGTGTGTGTGTGTGTATGCAGGTGTTTAGAGATGCAGGTATGTAATCTATATGTTTGATGCGTGCTGAGAAACAGTGATATATAGGCAGCAATCATGTCTACTATATAGACTGTGGAGTCACCCTCAGGCCTGGTAGGGATTGCTTACTACAGGATAATTAAAATTCATGGTTCCCTCCACTCCAAAAAAGGCAAAAATAGAACCACAACATATGTTCATTACAGATATAAACTACACCTGTCTGTGTGTGCTGAATTGATGGCTTCAGAGTTGGTACACTTTGGACTAATTTCTGAGAAACATTAGGGAGATGGAGTGGTTTATACATCCGATGTTTCTCATTTAACAAATGCAGCTGATGACTCTTTTTGAATGAGCTGAAAGAAAGTAAGAGCTACAATGAAGGCAAGCAGTAAACAAGATTGAAGCGTTGGCACTTACCTGAAAGGTCATTTTCTTCAGAGGTATGGGTTGTATCCGCAGCAATAATGGGTTGTCTCGACCTCCTGCTCCTAGACAGGGCCAATCAAGAGCTTTGGCTTACATCAGGAGGGAGGGGCAATCCCCTGAGGCTCCAGTTCATAGCCAGCTCTAAACACTGCTCCAGAACAATAAAGTCAAAGTCACAGTTAAAGTTAAAGATAAGGTATAAACAGAACCCAGCAGAAACACAGATGCCAGGTAGTGAACAAACAGCAGAAAACTCAGCAAGGCCAAGTTCCGTGAGGAAGAGCCCAGACTAACTAACACCCTGCAAGGGGAACCAACCACCCCCAGAGCGAAACCACCCCACAGGAATATACCACCCCACAGGAATATAGGAGACAGATGGGGTGTCGGATTTCAGGACAGCAGGATAGACAGCCCAGACGAACAAGCGGGTGGGGGCGGATATGACCCATACCTCTGAAGAAAATGACCGTTCAGGTAAGTGTCAACGCTTCATTTTCCTTCAGAGGAGGGTTGTATCCGCAGCAATACTGGGACCTACCATAGCCCCTGAGATACTGGGTGGGAGCTGTGAGGTCTGGCGTCAAGGAGAAACCACCTGCTGTAAAACTCTTCTCCCAAAGGCCGTGTCTGCCGAGGTCCAATCATGAATTTTATAATGCCTCACAAAGGTGGAAATAGAGGCCCACGTGGCAGCGCGACAAATATCAATCAGGGGAGCCAAGGTGGAAAATGCAGCAGTAGAAGCCACGCTTCTAGTGGAATGTGCTGTAATCCCTTCTGGGGCCGGAGTAGCTAAGCCAGTGTAGGCTAATCTAATGCACTGACAAATCCAGCGAGACAAGGTGGAAGTTGAAACCTGCTTCCCCAATGAGCTATCTCTGAATGAAACGAAGAAGGAATCTGAGACCCGAAAGGGCTTAGTGCGCCTCAAGTAAATCCTTACTGCCCTGTGCACATCCAACTTGTGCCACTCACGCTCCCTGAGCGAAGAGGGATTTGGGCAGAATGATGGTAGCATGATCTCCTGAGCTCTATGGAACACTGCGTTCACTTTAGGGAGAAAGGAAGGATCTGTATGTAACAGGACATAATCCAGATAGACCAAACATAGTTCCTTCCGCACGGACAAGGCGCGTAGATCTGAGACCCTCCTGGCAGATGTGATAGCGACCAGAAACAAAACCATAAAAGAAAGCAGCCGTAAGGGAACAGTCCGCAGAGGTTCGAACGGGGCTTTGGTAAGGGCCCTTAGCACCAAATTAAGATCCCAGGTTGGGAACCTATGGACAGTGGGAGGATTGATTATCGAAGTGCCCCTGAGGAACATCTGCACATGAGGATGCTGAGCCAACGAAGGTCCCTCTAACGGTAGAACCGAGGCAAAGACCTGACAGCGCAGCGTATTGGGGCGAAGCCCCTTATCCAGGCCGCTCTGAAGGAAACTCAATACAAGGGTCACAGAGGCCGCCTAGGTAACACTCCCTGAGTGCTGCACCATCTCGCGAAGGTCTTCCAGGTAGACTGGTAAACTCTGACTGTGGACGGCCTCCTGGAGGCCAAAATCGTGTCCTGAACAGAGGATGGGTAGCCACAAGCTGCTAATGCGTCCCGCTCAACCTCCATGCAAAGAGATTGAGCCACTCCAGATCCGGGTGAAATACTGGGCCCTGACGGAGAAGTTGAGAATGAGACCCCAGTGGAAGAGGCAGATCGAGGGACATCTCCACCAGATCCCAAAACCAGGGCCTGCGTGGCCAGTGTGGAGCCACAAGAACGATCTCCGCTCCCAACATCCGGACCCTTTCGATGGTCTGAGGAATGACGGCGAACGGCAGGAAGGCATAGATCAGCCCCTGGGGCCACGGAAAGGTCAGAGCATCCACACCCTCTGCTCTGGGAGAGTGATACCTGGACAGGTAACGCTCCACCTTGGCGTTTTCCGGCTTTGCGAACACGTCCATGACCGGCTGACCGAAATTCCGAACTATTCGCTGGAAGGCCAGAGGGTCCAGCGACCACTCTGCTGGATCTATCTGTGAACGGCTCAGCCAGTCCGCCACTACGTTCATCACTCCGCTGATGTGATCCGCTTCTAGAGACAGCAGGTGTCGTTCCGCCCATGTCAGAGGAAGGGAGGCTTTGTGCATCAGGGCCTTGGACCTCGAGCCGCCCTGCTGGACGACATGGGCTTTTGCTGTGGCGTTGTCCGTACACACCAGGACATGACAACCCTGGACTACCAGAAGGAATTCCGAGAGCGCCAGGCGAATTGCCCGCAGCTCCAGCCAATTGATGGAATTGGAGCGTTCGGCTTCAGACAAAAGGCCTTGTGCCACGTGCTGAAGACAGTGACCGCCCCAGCCCAGAAGGCTGGCATCCGTGGTCACCTGGACCTGCTCCACCGGAAGGAATTTGACTCCCTTTGACGTGGCCGGAGACACCCACCAGTGTAGGGACCGGACAACCAGAGGCGGAAGAGTGACCAGCCGCCTGGACCGGTCCATCACCTGGTCCTGATACCTGAGGAGAAACCACTGGAGCGGACGAGAGTGAAACCGACTCCACGGTACTATGCCCAGGGTGGACACCATACGGCCCTGCAACTGGGACAGAGACAGGATGTCGGACTGGGGGCGAACTATCAGAGCCTGGCAGGACGCAACCAAGGAACCCCTGCGTTCCGTAGTCAAGCAGACGGTCCCCTGAACTGTATCGATCTCTGCACCCAAGTGAAGAACCCTGGTCCGAGGACACAGGGAACTCCTGGGTCTGTTTACAATGAATCCGTGTGTCTCCAGAACAGAGAGGGTTAGCTGGACGTCCCGGTGTCCCCTGGAAAGGGAGGGGGACCTGATCAAAAGATCGTCCAAATACAGGTAAAGATGGACGCCCCTGGTCCTCAAGTGTGCCACGAGTGCCACCATGATCTTGGTGAACACCCGAGGTGCAGTCGAGAGACTGAAGGGAAGAGCCCAGTACTGGAAGTGATGGGCACCATAAGCAAACCTCAGGAAGCATCGGTCCTGCTCGTGAATGGGTACATGAAGGTAGGCCTCCTTCAAATCCACCGAAGCTAGGAAGTCCCCTTGCTGGAGGGCCATCGGGATAGAACGGAGGGTTTCCGTGCAAAAACCCCTCCTCCGAAGGAACCTGTTCATGAACTTGAGATCCAGAATCGCCCTCCACTCCCCGTTCTTCTTGGGGACTAGAAATAGGATGGAATATACCCCTTTCCCTTGTTCCCCTGAGGGAACGGCCTCGATCGCCCAAATGGTCTGTAAATGGCGAATGGCTTCCCTCATCAGGCGGTGTTTGGACTCCTTGTGAGATCGTGGAGAGGGGAGAAAGCGATCTGGAGGCTGCGCTGCAAACTCCGGAGAGTACCCTGAAGAGATCATTTGTAATATCCAGGCATTGGAACAGGTCTGTGCCCAGGCGTGTGCAAAGTCCCCCAACCTGCCCCCCACTGTGTGGGGATCCTGATCGTGAAGGAGGGGACCTTGAGGGGAGTCATTGGGCCTGATTTCGCTTGAAACCTGGCTTGGAAGGTTGGCCGGACTACTGAGGCTTCCGAAAGGAATTGTCCCAAAAGGAGGACTGAGTCCTATGCCAGTTGGACCTATCGGGCCTGTTGTGCCTGAAGCGGAAGGAAGGCTTGTAACCTTTGAAGCCAGACGTAGGTGAAGAAAACCCCCTATGGTCCTGATGCTGGGACAGAGCTGTGGAAGGCATGGCCTTCTCATTGTCCTTGGTCTGAACCAAGACGGGCTCCAGAGTTTCACCAGAGAGCTTGCCCCCTTTGAATGCGGCATTAGCGAGGTTGGCCTGTGACTTTTGGTCAACTTTCCAATTTTTAAGCCACAAGTGGCGTCTTACTGTGATGTCAGAAGCCAGGGTCCTGGCAGACATCTGAGCGGCATCCAGCGATGAATCTGCCATGAACCTGACAGCTTTCCCCAATTTATTAAGGCCCTGCCAAAGGTTAGGAAGTTCGGGTGGGACCATGGGGGTGAGTTCCTGTACCCACAAAACTGCAGCCCTAACGAAGATGGAGTTAGCGACTGAGGCTCTGATGGAAAGAGCGTTCGCCTCATGCGACCTGCGCAGAACAGCATCGCACCTTTTGTTCTCTACGTTCTTTAGGGCATCCTCCCCTTCCTTGGGGAGCACCACCCCCATCACTAGGGTGGCCACCTCAGTGTCAACCAGTGGCACCTTAAGTCTACGCATGAGGGTACTGTTTGAATTGTACATGCGCCTCACAGCGGGAGGGGGCCCTTTGCCCTCAATAGGCTTGTCCCATTCAGCCTGAAAAACATCTAGAAACAGCTGGGGACAGGGGACATTGACCTCCTGGGACTTGAGTGAAGGAAGCACCGTGGGGTCTCCTTCAGTGTCTTCAGGTGCGGGCTGAACCCCCCCCCCCCCAAGTGAAGGGTTTTCCTGACTTTGAGAAGGAGAACCAGGTAGTCAGTCTGAGTAAACAGGTGGTAATTAGACTGATGAAAGGAGGATGGGTCCTCATCGTCTCCTGAGAGTTCCCCTTCCTCCCTGTCAGATTCTGAAGCCTCCAAAGGAGCAGGAATCTCTCGGGGAGCGGGGCGGAGAGCAGCTGCGGCAGGCAGAGTGAAGGGGGTCCGCTGTCCGGGAGGGGCGCGGCCGGGCCAGCGGGCGAGATTGAGCCTGGTGCGCCCGGAGCCATGACCAAAATGGCCGCCAGAGATCTGGCGGGAAGCGGCTGGGCGAGAAAGGAGACCAGGACTGCAAGCAGCTGAGTGGGAACCAGGTGCTGAGCCGTAACGGGCGGAATCAGCCAGGGTAGCTTCTGAAGTTCCTCGGCCACCACCCGCCTCAAAAGAGCCGCAAATCACGGCAGGATGTCCTCCTCCTCCTCCTCTGCCGGGCTTTCTCCTCAAGCAAGAGCGGCATCGGCAGCCGCGATAGAAGCGCACAAGCGCTTGGGGGGGAGAGAAGATGGGATCCCCCAGCCCCGACGTCCCCTCCAAAACATCCACAGGCTCACCTGCCAAAGCCCCCTCGATTCCCGATTCGCGTTGCAGGACAGGGGCTGAGGAATCGTCCCCGCCATCTTGGAGGAGAACTCCTTGAGCAGGCGATTGAAGCAGAGACCTGCCTTCTGCCGAACGGGTCCCCGAAGCAGTTTTGTTACGCTTCTTAGCCCATTTGGTGGACTTAGCCGACCCTTGGGACCGAGTAATGGGTGCGGGAGTAGAAGCTGCAACCCACTCGGCTTGGCACACTGAGTGCGCTATGGAATCCCCTGAGAGGGAGGGAGAAACCTCTCTCTCGCCTCGATGGGACTCCATCACCGCTGAGGGTATAAGGGAGCCGTAGCGAGGAATAACCACTTCCCTTCTTTCCCCCTTGCAATAACCTGTCCGCTATTGCCGAGAAAGAGAGGTAAAGGTGACAGAAATACAGACAATAGAGGATCAATAAAATAACAGCCCTGCTGGAGCGAGACAGGGCGAAGAACTGGGGCCTCAGGGGATTGCCCCTCCCTCCTGACGTAAGCCAAAGCTCTTGATTGGCCCTGTCTAGGAGCAGGAGGTCGAGACAACCCAGTATTGCTGCTGATACAACCCTCCTCTGAAGGAAAAAGTTAAATTTCAAGTGAGGTATCGGGGCACATTATGTGTAATTTGGCCATGGTAGCGCTGTACTGAAGCCTCACCTGGAGGTTTCACAGACAGGGTTCCCCTGCCTACGCCACCCCGAATCCAATCCTTATTGGAGTGTGTCAGTCCACATATTCGCAGGATTTAATCCAATCTCCCTGCAGGCTATCAGGGACCCGGACAGGACTTTGATTCTCCAGGAATGGAGGCTGCCAATTCTGGCTTAGACCATTATGTCTGAGGTAAAAAAAATCTTCTATTTCCAGCAGCGTTTGAAAAAATCTCTGGGGCTTCTGCTTTCTCCGAAGGTGTTGATGGAGGTGCTGATGGCTATGTGAATGGTCCATCTAATTCTTCGAATTAAAATGCCTTGAATCGCTCTTCAGATACCCCGAGGCATAGAGCCATGTGTGAAAAACCTCCTGGCAATAGTCTTAACACACATGTGACAAAGAGTAGAACAGAAATCATGACTCTCTGGCTCATTACAAAAGTCTATAACCTTCTGCTGGACTGGTGAATCTCTGTGTATGTGTTTGATATGTTAAATATTTTTCCTATGATCATTGAGTTTTCAATAGAATTTAAGCAGCCTATTAGTATTAAGGATGGCAGCCTTTGTGGATAGTCTATCTACCTACTGTAGATGTATAATATGTGTTTATTACTATGTAGCCATTTTCTGTATATAGCAAATTAGCTACTTTTCCATTTTGCCAGATGAGTTCAGTATGTCACTTGAAAGTGTATATACACTGGCTGACATCCTGACTAAATTTACTAGAAGTCGGATTGAAATGTAGCAGTCCTTTGGACAGTTCCCTATTGAGAAATTTGGTTAGGATGTCAGCCACTATCATGAAAAATCTGGCTGGCATCCAGACTAAGTTACTTAATAGTGCAACCCAAGAGTTACTCTAAATGACTACTTAATTTCAGTTTGGTTGCTTAGGAGTAATTTAGCCTAGATGTTAGCCTTTGTTTTCTTCCATATATATATTTACATTTACTGTTCACAACATGCTGCATTAATTGCATAATCACAAGGAAACAATGAAGCTATTCACATTTGCACCGAAAACCAGGTGAAGGAAGCCCAGCCCGGTGTGCATGTGTACCACCGGGATTGGGCCCAATCCTGGCGGTGCCTCGGTGGCAAACCTGCCTAGGCAGCCACCCTCCAAAACGAGGTTAGGAGAACGAGTGGTCTCCTAACCCCATTTTTGTGATAGTCTGAAGAGATTTATTTATTTTACTTATTTATTTTTACATTTTTATTTCCTGCTCTTCCTCCAAGGAGCCCAGAGCGGTGTACTACATACTTAAGTTTCTCCTCACAACAACCCTGTGAAGTAGGTTAGGCTAAGAGAGAAGTGACTGGCCCAGAGTCACCCAGCAAGTATCATTGCTGAATGGGGATTTGAACTCGGGTCTCCCCAGTCCTAGTCCAGCACTCTAGCCACTATACCACGCTGGACCCCAAGCAGCTTTGGAGAGGGGAGGGAGATCCCCATAATGCACTGCGCACTTGGAGCTCTGGGGGCCATGGTGATGTGGAGTGATACGTCCTGGCACCCCAGCCCTCTGTGTTACTGGCAGCAGCCGGTAGTCATCTGGGCGGGCGATCCGCCCGCTGAAGAGAATACCATCGATTGTCTGCAGGGAGGTAAGCTCTTTAGGGCTTCCTTCCTACTAAGCCTCTTGCCATTTCTCACTGCTCATGAAAAAGGGCTCAATGACATCTAATGCAATAGGATAGCATAGCTAAAAAGTAAAAACCTGTCCATTGTATTCATTGGGGGATTTGCCACAAATTTCAGCAGAGTCAGAATATTATACTTGATTTCATCAAAGTATCTTAGGATACAGCTTTTAAGATAAATATTTCTACCTTTGTATAAAACAGGGGTTCTCAAACTTGGGTCCCCAGAGCCACAGCGGTTGGGGATTATGGGAGTTGAAGTCCAACAACATCTGGGGACCCAAGTTTGAAAACTGCTGGTATAAAAGATATACAAAAAAACTGATAACTAGCACTGATGTTGGGGGATGAAAAATATATCTATAAATGGCAGTTCAGAAATTGTCCTTGTTATGCTTAGGCTGACTGGGTGTGCTGCATTGGAGTAACAAAGAAGTCTCATCTCTACTTCACATTGATCATATCTCCACATAAAATATACTGCACTAGTTTAATATTCATTCTCTTTCCCTTGGGAAAGGAACTGTAGTTGTGTGAATGGATGCTAAGGGCTTCCAACAAAATTTTGAGCACCCAAACTTGAAGGTTTCATTGAGAAAGGCATGGTGGTTGATTGATTGCCTGATTAAGTTCTGTCAAGTCGTTGTCGACTCTTAGAGACCGCATAGATAGATTCTCTCCAGGAAGATCTGTCTTCAACTTGGCCTTTAAGGTCTCTCAGTGGTGCATTCATCGCTGTCGTAATCGCATGGTGGTTGAATTGGTATAAAACTAACCTACAGTATGTCTGTTGTGCAGTTACATCCTATGTACAATTCTAGCCTTTGATTTACACTTGTCAATTTAAGGTAGTGAAGTAGATTTTAAGATGCTACCTTTCTTCAAATTTCTTCCTAGTTTCTAGATTGTTTGCATTTCCCCCATCTATCACTTCAGGATGATTTTGATCTTCTGTCATTCTTTCAAGTTGCTAAAAAAATGATAGATATAAAGAAACAAAATAATTGCATCAAAATCTGCATTATTTATTATGCACTACAGCTTACCTTACAACATTCAACAAGGGATCCATTACAACCCCTTTAAAACTTGGAATGTTACTTGCAGTCCCATCTTTCCATGGCTTACCCCCACCAATCAAAGTAATCCAGAGCCTACTTGTCTTTATTTATTTAAATGTCACCTTTATACCTTAAAGGTTCCTCTGATTTACAGGAGCAATAAAAGCCATAGCATAAAACACCATTAAAATTTCTAAAACAGAATAAAATCCCACTACAGATCCACTACAAAGTTCTGCAAAGTTCTCTACAAAACTGTCACTGCATGCTACTGAGGGATCTATAGATCCAAATGGATAAGGACTGGATAGAAAAAAAATACTCTTGCCACTTGGAAGAGCTGCCTGAGAACTAACATGGAGGAGAGGTCTATTAACGGCTACTAGTTGGAGGGCTATAGGCCACCTCCAGCCTCAAAGGCAGGATGCCTCTGAATACCAGTTGTGGGGGAATAACAGTAGGAGAGAGGGCATGCCCTCAGCTCCTGCCTGTGGCTTCCAGCAGCATCTGGTGGGCCACTGTGCGAAACAGAATGCTGGACTAGATGGGTCTTGGGCCTCATCCAGAAGGCTGTTCTTATGTTGCACTCTTGAGACTACCAGAAGCCTCAATTCTCATCGGACATTGGCAGTAAAGTGACCAACTATACAGGGTTTAGGGTTCTAAAAAGAATTACTGACATGAAGTGCCTTGACTGCTCAAAAAGTACAATACAAATGCTATAGGTATAATTCTGTCCTAGCTATGATGCTGAATCTCCCTCCATTATAAAGAACTGGAAGGGAGGCCACTATGACGCCTCGGAACTATGACCCCTGCTAGCTGGGCAAAGAGGCACCTTTTTAATGTGGTGGTTCTCTTTATTTAGCATAGGAAGAGTAACTGGCCCTATCCTAGTTATGTTTGATTGCTTGTATTTATTATTTTATTTAAAATATTTAAACCCCACCCCTCCATTATACTACTGCTTGGGGCAGCTCACAACATTAATAAAAATATACAATGTAAGATACAATGTAATGTACCTCTTTGTAAGCACATACCTTTATTATGATTATCTTGAAAGCAAGTGCCTTGAGCTAGCGAGATATAGATATTGATTATATCACACACAAGCACCCCAATTCCCACCTCCCCCCACTTCCACTGAGCAGCTTGTAATTAGAATAGAGAAAGACCAGAGACTGTAGTTTTGAGCTGGCATGTTTTTGCATCTGAAGGACATTTGCTTATTACAAGCAGGAACATTCCTGCTGATAAGAACCGACTAGCAAAAACATTCAGAATGTGTCATCCTGGAATGTGAAAAACATTTGATATATGAATGAACTAGGCCTTTATGGTTTGAAATATTGACGACATTTATGATGAACATTTGTTATTGATCAGAGACTTTTAACTGTATAAAAGGACTAGCCGCGACTCCACGAGACACATGGCCGATGACTTAGAGCTTGCTAGCTTGCTTGCTCTGGGACCTTGCCCCTTGCCTCCCCGCCCACCAAACTGGCTCATAATCTTGCCTGCTATCCAGCTGGCATGATTTCGCAACAAGACAAGCACTTTGCTAGTGACTCCTCCTCGGGGGAGTCAGAGGAAAGACTAATTGTAATTCATCTGTTCAACATGGTCCAGACCTTAGCTCTGAGGAGCAGGAGGAGCTGGTCTTGCGGTAGCAAGCATGATTTGTCCCCTTAGCTAAACTGGATCTGCCCTGGTTGCATATGAAAGGGAGACCACATGTGAGCACTGTAAGATATTCCCCCTCAGGGGATGGAGCTGCTCTGGGAAGGTTTCAAGTTCCCTCCCTGGCAGCATCTCCAAGGCAGGGCTGAGCAAGATCTCTGCCTGCAACCTTGGAAAAGCCGCTGCCAGTCTATGTAGACAATACTGAGCTAGCTGGACCAGTGGTAGACTCAGTATATGGCAGCTTCCTATGTTCTGTGACTGAGATCCTTCTGCAATCTGCGGCCTATACTTTCATTGAACTCCAGCAGTGACTAGCTACTGCCAGAGTTCACCAAGCTGCACCAGATTTGGTAATATGGGTGCCTACTCCATTCCCTCCTCTCCCTTTCTGTCCCCTCTCCACCCTTCCTTTCCTTCCTTCTCCTTGCCCTCCTTTCTCCTTCACAGTGTTGGAAGTTGTTAGCTGCCTACGTATTAGACAGTGTTAGCCACTGAACTTTAACACACACACGCACCCTTGCCAAGTTTATATCTCTGTTATGCTTTTATTAGTTCAAGCAAACATTTTGAACTACACCCTGTGTCTGTGCTTCTTTGCATCTTCTGCCAAAAACTGTTGTATCTCGCTAAGGAACTTGAGAGCCCCCAGAGGGCAGTGTGTTCAAACTCCTTTGACTCCAGTGTAGCTCCAGAGCATACACAGAGTGCAAAGTGACTGTGGCACACAACAGAGGGAGGCTGAGCAGAAACTCTGTAACCATGCAAGGAACCTGAATCCCAGAGTGGGGAAAGAGCATTAACATCTCTGTATGCAATGCTTTAAAACCACAATGTTTATTTATCTCTAGAACTAGTAACCATCATGCTTAAAGAACTTTTGTTAATAAAATCCTGTGGTTTAGTTTTATCAAGTGCATTTTGTTTTGTCTCCCACCTCACCTGAAGAGAGATCCCACACTACCACACAAGCAAAATGGGTGGGGGATGAGGAGAAGTATGACCTGGTCTCAGATCCTGCCTCCTCAGATCTGAGTAGAGGCAGCAAAGGTACTTCAGTAGGTAGGTTGACCCCTCACAGAGCCTCTAAAAAGAGTACACTATCTTCAAACATCATAAATTCATGGGGAAACCCATTTATTGTTCCTAAAATAAAATACCTTTATATTCTATTAAGAACACAGTAATTACTAACAGCAGATCCAGTTTGATTTATGCTCCAGATAATACAATATACTTTTATCAAGTGCAGTAAAGTATCGGGTGGCATTTTAGCACAGGTTATAACATAACATGAAATTAATAATGGGCTTTTACCTGTTTGAAACTATTTATTTTATTTTCTAGCTCCTCTGCTGTTTTGTCTAGTTCAAATGATTGTTGCCTGAGAACTGCCGCATTCTTAAGAGTTCCCTTTGTGCTTTGCCTCAAAGATGCGCTTTCTTATGTTAAGGAATCAATAAAACACACACAATAAACAGTCAAGTAAAAGGCTAAAGAGAATCACACTTCAGTCTGCAGCTATGCTAGATGGAAGTGCTCATTTGGATTTAAGCCACTGAAATCAATGGGACTAAGAGTCAAACTACACATTATGTTTGTTGCGCAAAAAATTGCAGACTGCTGGGTGAGTGCACAAGTGTTTGGTGGTCACTTGAGGTTCACAGTTACTTGGATCTCTTATGGAGAGCTAGAAAGCTGGCTCACTATTTTGTGGCATTTTAGTTCATTCTAAGAAATGTATTACCCTGCATTGGCTTTTGAGAGGTTTTCCCCCTAATGGACCAATATGGCTATTTTTGTGTGTTGTATTAAAGTTTAAATGAGCATAATACTCTTTTGCTGAAACAGAATAGTTCTAAGCTAAACTAATATGGGTGGCTGCACATGTCACAACACACAGGAGGTTTGGCAAAGCAGCTGGAGCCTCAGAAACACAAGTACTTCCAGTCTCAGGAAGGATATGCCGAAATGGGGTGTGTCATCATATGAGCCCACCAATCTTGGCATATTCTGTCCTACTTTGTGGTACAGACTCAAGAGCCCCTGGTGGTGCAGTGGTAAAACTGCCGCCCTGTAACCAGAAGGTTGCAAGTTCGATCCTGACCAAGGGGCTCAAGGTTGACTCAGCCTTCCATCCTTCCGAGGTCGGTAAAATGAGTACCCAGAATGCTGGGGGGCAATATGCTAAATCATTGTAAACCGTAGAGAGCTTCCAGCTATAGAGCGGTATATAAATGTAAGTGCTATTGCTATTGCTATCCCCCATTCTGTCCCCCAATGAGGGACAGATGTCAGGTTCTGACTTGCAAGTAGGACAGAATATGTCAAAACTGATCAGTTTGCCCAACACACCCAATCTTGACATAACCTTCCCAAGACTGGAATTAGGGTGCACATGCATTCCCAGGGCTCTGGCCGCTCCACTGAACCTCCAGTTTGGCATGACACATGAAGCTGTCCAATGCATTACTTGTTCATAATTTGTGCTGATTACAGTAGGTACAGATCCCAAACTAAGAGAAGGGCTTTGTTCTTAGCTTCTACTTCAATTACAATTCAATGGGCTTCTCTAGGGGTTAAAAACAGAATGCAGCTATCAGGATATTTTAACTGAAGCAACATCTTGGATTACATCATAGTAACATGGGTTACATCATAGTAAAGCCAACAAGACAACAAAAAACTAAATGTCAAACTTCCTCTTAAGGAGACAACGAGTGGATACATCTGTGAAGCCCAATAAGTAAGTGATGGAAATGGACCAGGATCTGGAAAAAAAGGAGTTCATACATTAATCTCACTTTAATCTCTTATGTATTTGGGTTAGAAAAGGAATCCACAGGGACCCATTTACACAAAGTCAACTTTTGTAAAATGTTTGGTAGAACAATGGCTAGGAAAAGGTACATTATGATATTAATAAAATACTAAAGGTGCATTGTAATTGGCATTTTCTGTTCCACTTTACCACTAGTAGGGATGTGCAAACTGATTCGCGTACAAATCAGTTTGTATCCGAATCTAGCTGATTCAGGTGATTTCGAGACAAAACAAATCACCCCTGTTGTCCATTGTCTAGATTCGGGTACAAATCGAATCGTGCCTGATTTGATTCGAATGAATTCGAGATTCGGATCCCTTCTATTAATTCCCCCAGATTCCCAGCTTTCATTTAAAAAAGAAAAAGAAAAAAGCTAAGCTCTAGCCTTTGTAGAAGTGGAGTTATGGAGCAAATGTGTGGTCACTATTTTGCAAGTGTTTGGATTCTTTGGTGTATAATAACTTTCCCTCAATGAATCTCTATGAGGATTCATTACACACCTCCATTTTTTCTATTCATTTTGACTGTCTTTTCGACAGTGCCAACTGTTAACTGCCAATTATACCCCACTCCCACCCGCAAGGCAGTGGGGTACTACTCAGTTCTTTTATTGCAGTCATAGGCCAAACAGATACCACTTAGTTTATGTTCTAGGATTCCACCCCCACCACCAATTGTTTAGGCTCTTTGGTGTCTAATAACCTTTCATCATAATGAATCCCTATGAGGATTCATTACATACCAAAGAGTGTAAACACCTCAAAAAATCCTAAAATATAAACTGAGTACCCAGTGGCTTGTGAGTTGCAGGGTAGTTGGAACACAGGATGCCACTAATTCTCCACCCCCACCTGCAAAGCAGTGGGGTCAAAATGAACAGAAGAAATGAAGGTGTGTAATTAAGACACCAAAGAAGCTAAACACTTCAAAAATACCTTAAACATAAACTGAGTACCTCAGTGTGTGTGTGTGGGGGGGGTGTAGTTGACACATGGCAGTTGACAGTTGACAGTTGGCACTGTCCAATGTTAGTCAAAATGAACAGAAGAAACAAAGGCGTATAATGAATCCTCATAGGGATTCATTATGAGGGAAAGTTATTAGACACCAAAGAATCTAAACATTTCAACACTCCTAGAAATTAAAGTGAGTATCCCACTGCCTTGCAGATGGTGGTGGGGGGTATAGTTGGCACATGGCAGTTGACATTTGGCACTGTCCAGTGACAGTCAAAATGAACAGAGGAAATGAAGGTGTGCAATGAATCCTCATAGGGATTCATTATGAGGAGAAGTTCTTATACACCAAAGAATCCAAACACTTGAAAAATAATGACTGCACATTTTGCTCCATAACGCCACTTCTACAAAGGCTAGAGCTTAGCTTTTTTTTTTTTAAATGAAAGCAGGGGATCCGTTTTAGGGTTAGGATATGGCAACTTGTTTCCTAGGGCGAAAATTGTTTCCCAGTGCAGAAATGTTCAAAATCAATAAAAACTAAAAGAAATTCATGAAAAATCAACTAAGTGTTCCACTGCCTTGAAATTTGGGTGGTAGGTGGCACCCATGAGGACCTACCTACCAGCCAAATTTGGTGCCCTTAGGACCTTGCTAAGTGGTCCAAATCAGTCCAAGTCCAAATCGAATCAAAGCAAATACAAATCGAATCTGGGGTGATTTGGAGGGGATAGATCTGGATACAAAACAACTCAGGGGTGATTTGTTTTGGGCACAAATCAAATTAAAAAATCAATTTGTGCACATCCCTAACCACTAGTAATTACTCAAGGATATGCCTGTGCAACATCCATATGTTGAACTTTTCATTCTATCACTATACTGTAAGCTTGCTAAACGAGGATAATATTTCATGCATGTGATGAAATGGGCTATAGTCCATTAAAGCTTATGTTGAAATAAATGGCCAACATCTTGACTCTGTGCGAGCAGAGCCCAAAAAAGCACATGTGCAGTAGCTACCTGCCCAATGAAAGTCAGAGATATTTTTGCATGTTACTTATAGCACTTCTAGAGGAAGAGGAGATTGGTGGAAATTGCTTCCCCCAGCCACACACTAAAGTGTGCACATTTCAGAAACAGCCAAGCAGCAGCTGCACACATCTTTTAAAGCTATGTGTGCACAACAATAATCAGAATGTTGGCCATTTATTTTAACACAAGCTTTCATGGACTACACCCCATTTTATGAGATGCGTGATAATGTTATCCTCAGTATATGGATGTCAGCCAGTGTTGGGCTTTAAGGTGCCACATGATTTTTCATTGTTTTTGCTACAACAGATTAACACAACTATCACTATGCAAGATGTTGAGATTTGTATCTTATTAAAGAGATATAATCCTACTAAGATTGCTCTGGAGTGACATCCTGTGCCGTCCTCACTAGCCATTGCCCTTCATTGTCAGAAACCTTTTGCTTATTTATTTATTTTATTCTCCTCTGCAGAAATTGACTCAATAACCTCTTCATCACATATTTCTTGTTTATTTCTGCTGCTAATTACAAAATAAATAACAAAAACAATAAATAAATAGCAAAAACAAGCCTACAGTTCTAGATAGAGGAGGTTTATATACATCAGAAATCTGCAGGTTTGTTTGTTTGTTTATTTCATTTTTATACTGCCCTATCCAAAGGCTCTGGACACTGCACAACAACAAAACAACAAACTAACAAACATCTAAAACAATTAACTTAAAACAATATAAAAACCAAATTTAAAAACAGTTTAAAATCATTTTAAAACAGTTAAAACATTCAACAACAATTTACAAACCCTGGAAGGCCAGAACAAACAAAAAAGTTTTATGTTTAATATTAGGGTTAAAATGAAGGCCAACAATTAAATGGACTTATTTTTATTATTTATTTATTTAACACATTTTTATACTGCCCAAAATGCAAGTTCTCTGGGCGGTTTACAACAATAGAAACAACTAATAAAAAGATGAAAACATTTCAACAATTAAAATTTAAAACATTAAAACTGAGCCATTTTGGAAGGGCGGTATATAAATCATAAATAAATAAATGAATGAATGAATGAATAAAACAATTAAAACACAATTAAAACAATATGTGATTAAAAGCCTGGGTGAACAAATACATCTTGACTGCCTTTTTTAAAGTTTGTAAGAGATGGGGAGGCTCTTATTTCAGCAGCAAGTGTGTTCCAAAGCCTCAGGGCAGCAATGGAGAAGGCCCATCTCCGAGTAGCCACCAGATATGCTGGTGGCAACTGCAGACGAACCTCTCCAGATGATCTCAATGGGCGGCATGGTTCATAGCAAAGAAGACGTTCTAGTAAGTACCCAGGGCCCAAGTGGTTTAGGGCTTTATAGGTTATAACTAAAATCTTGTAGTTTGCCGGGAAACTTATCGGCAGCCAGTATAGATCTTTTAAGATAGAAGTTATATGTTCTCTCTGAGATGACCCAGAGACCAACCTGGCTGCTGCATTCTGGACTAACTGCAGTTTCTGGACTACGTACAAAGGCAGCCCCACATAGAGCACATTGCAGTAGTCAAGTGTGGAGGTGACCAGCAGATGTACTACTGTTCTGAGATCATTTATCTCAAGAAACGGACGCAGCTGGCATTATCAGCCAAAGCTGATAAAAGGCACCTCTGGCCACTGCCTCAGCCTGGGAAACCAGGAAGAGTTTTGTGTCCAGAAGCATCCCCAGACAGCGTACCTGTTCCTTTTGGGGAGTGTGACCCCATCCAGAACTGGCAGATCAAAATAATCTCCTGAGTTCCGACCCACACAATAAGTACCTCCATCTTATCTGGATTCAGCCTCAGCCTGTTACCTCTCATCCAGCCCATCACTACCTCCAGGTAGGCATTTATGGAGGTTATGCCTTTTCCTGATGGTGTTGACATGGAGAAAAAGATTTGGGTGTCATCAGCATACTAATAACATTCTGCACCAAATCTCCTGATGATCTCTTCCAGCGGTTTCATGTAGATGTTAAACAATATCGGAGATAATATGGAGCCCTGAGGGACACCATACAGAAGTTCAGTTTTTGAAGAACAGTCCCAGAGGGACACCATCTGGAATCTGCCAGAGAGGTAAGAGTGGAACCACTGCAAAGCAGTGCCTCCCACCCCCGACCCCCTCAGACGCTCCAGAAGGATACTATGACCGATAGTATCGAAAGCCACTGAGAGGTCCAAAAGGACCAACAGAGTCACACTTCCTCTGTCAATTCCCAATTGGAGATCATCCATCAGGCCAACCAAGGCAGTCTCAACCCCATAGCCCACCAGAAAGCCAGTCTGAAATGGGTCTAGATAATCAGTTTCATCCAAGACTGCCCAGAGTTGGGAGGCCACCACCCTCTCAATTACCTTGCCCAGCCATGAAAGTTCGGAGACAGGCCTACAGTTGCTCAACTCTGAGGAATCCAAGGCAGGCTTCTTCAGAAGTGGTCTAATAATTGCCTCCTTAAGGCAAGGAGGCATCCTGCCCTCCCTCAGAGAAGCATTTATGATCTCTACCAGGCCTTCTACAACAACTTCCCTGCCAGATAGTATTAGCCATGTTGGGCAAGGGTCAAGAGTACAGGTGGTAGGCTGCATCACTCCAAGCAGCTTGTCCACATCCTCACGAGTCACAAACTGAAACTGATCCAGCCTAACCACATAAGAGTCGCTGGACACCTCCAATTCAGACACTGCAGTAATTGTGGGGTCTAAATCTAAGTCGGCCCAAAGAAGAGAGATTTTATCCACACACAAATCATTAAACACAGCAGGTAATAGATGGTTCCAAATTCTGATTCAAGGGAAGAGGGGCACTCACTAGCCCTCTTCCAACCCTGAACAACTCCGCTGGACATGAACTTGCAGACACAATACGGGCTGAAAAGAATCACTTATATATAAGGGTACTGGCTTGAACACACTTTATGTGAAAATACAGGAAGCATTTATCAAGAACAAATCTGACGGATCCGAGGATGAGGTGTGAACTGCACTAGCAGTTCCTTGTGATATTATCAGATGGATTGCAAGGAAAACTGCTGGTCTGTGCATACTCTTAGAAAGGACATCCTGACTCAGAACTATAGATGAACTAAATTTTAGGTCTCTTACAGGTTTGAAGTATTACAATTCTATATTAAATATATATTTTAAAGCAAACTCAGCTGGCCTTACAGAAAAAAACAGGTTGCTTACCTGTAACTGATGATCCTTGAGTGATCCTAGGTATACACACCACTGGGATACGCGCCTGCGCAGGAGACCAATTGGGAAGATTCTAAAAGGTTTCGCGGTGCTCCGGACTCCGCCCACAGCACACCTGTGTCTGTTGATATAGGTGGTTGGAGCACCACTCTCTTTGGTTCCTGGATTACCACCAGATGTCAGCAACCATCATAAGTGGAACTGGAGAGGTAAGTGAGAGAACAGGTAAGTAAAAACATAGATGTTGCCCTGAGCACGACCTCCAAGGAAGAGGGGAGGCAGGGTGGGATGTGTGAATACCTTGGATCACTCAAGGATCATCAGTTACAAGTAAGCAACCTGTTTATCCTTGACATATAGGTAAAGTGTGCTGTCAAGTCGATTTCGACTCCTGGCGCCCACAGAGCCCTGTGGTTTTCTTTGGTAGAATACAGAAGGGGTTTACTATTGCCTCCTCTTGCACAGTATGAGATGATGCTTTTCAGCATCTTCCTATATCGCTGCTGCCCGATATCATACCAGCAGGGATTCAAACTAGCAACCTTCTGCTTGTTAGTCAAGCATTTCCCCGCTGCGCCACTTAAGGGGATCCTTGACATGATCCCAGTGTATTCACACCACTGAACGATTAGCAAGCTCCTACAGGAGGAGGGTTTCTTGGACGTGCACTGTTAGCATAGAACTTACTTCAGAACACCCCTCCCAAATCGCACATCCTTAGAGGACTGGAGGTCCAAAGCATATAATGAAGGGGTGGTCTGAAGACCAAGTAGGAGAACTTCAAATCTCAGTCATGGAGACCAACCTCTGACAGATTGGTGGCCGAAGATGATACCGCTCTTGTAGCATGGGCTTTAACACCCTTAACTGGGACTTTGCCTTGAGACTTGTATGCCTCATCTATGGCTTGGATAATCCAGTGGGAGAAGCGTTGGTGAGTGATTTGCATGCCTTTCTTGTCCTTTCTATAGGAAACGAAAAGTCTATTATCTTTACGAAAGGAATGAGTCCTATCCAGATAGAAGGCCAGTGCTCAGCGAACATCCAATGTGTGTAGAGAGTGTTCTAAATCAGACTGTGGGTTGCGGGAAAAGGCTGGCAGGATCACATCTTTGTTAATGTGAAAACTTGTGTTTATCTTTGGAATAAAAGATATGTCCATACGCATGACTACTTTGTCTTTGTGAAACCTGACATAAGGGGGTTCAGACCTTAGGGCACACAACTCCCCCACTCCCTTGGCTGTGGTGATAGCTATGAGAAAGGCCATTTTAATGGACAAAAACCGCAGAGGGACAGTAGCCATGGGCTCAAACGGGGTGTTTATTAAACCCATCAGAACCCAAGACAGTGACCATTCTGGTGTTGGGGTCCTTGTACACGGGTACATGTTCTCCAGGCCCTTAAGAAACTTTTTGGAAAGGGGAAGGGAGAAAACAGTAGAGGCGTCCACCCCGCATGACAGCTAGAGATAGCAGCAAGGTGGATCCTAATGGATGGATTAGAAAGGCTAGCCAGTTTCAGGCAGGCTGGAGAGATATTGCAATACTGTATCTGTAACATGGTAGCTCTTGAGGGTGAAAAAGAGTGAGTCACCGAATATGATGTGAAGCGTTTCCACTTGGCAGCATTCATCTTCTGCGCAGAAGGCTTCTTCTCATTAAAGAGGATCTCTTCTAGTAGCTGGGCACAGGGTTCAGCAACTTGATCCTCCAAGCGGTGAGTTTCAGCATTTTGATGTCTGGATGCAACACCTGGCCATGGTGCATGGACAGCAGGTCTGTTGCAGCTGATAAGGGTCAGTATCTGCCCTTGGACTGTCTCAAGACAATAGGATACCACGCCTGACATGGCCAATCCGGGGTAATCAGAATGCAGTCTGTCTTTTGATGGATAAGCCTGTTGAGGACTCTTGGGATCAAGGGAAGGGGCGGAAACATATACAACAGAGTTTCGTTCCATGGCACAAGAAAGGCGTCTCCCTTGGAGTTGGTGCCTACACCTGCCCTTGTACAGAACAGATCGCATCTCGCATTATCCTGTGACATGAATAAGTCCACTCGTGGAAACCCCCATGGGTGGAATATCGGCTGCAAGTAAGTCATGGACACACTCCATTCGCGAGCATCCAAGCAATGCAAGGTGCGGCTCAATGAGTCAGCTTCCAAATTGCAAACTCCTTTGATGTGGATCACCACAGGGTGAATTTTGTGTTGAATACACCAGTCCCAGAGCTTCAGTGCCAACCTGCACAGGGGACGCAAAACAGTCCTCCCCTTGATTGTTCATTTAAGCGATGGTAGTAGAAGTTGAATCATGCCCATAATTGAGATCATGTGAATTTTTGTGGTCTGTACAAATTTGTTGAGGTCCAGGATAGGATGAATGCCTCCGTCCTTCTTAGGCACTTGGAAATACCTGGAATAGAACCCGCTCCCTTGGATGGTTGAGAGAATGGGCTCTATAGCATCTCCTGGTGGCGCAGTGGTAAAACTGAGCCCCTGGTAAAACTGAGCCCCTGGTAAAACAGCCCCTGGTAAAACAGAGCGCCTGGTGGCGCAGTGGTAAAACTGCCGCCCTATAACCAGAAGGTTGCAAGTTCAATCCTGACCAGGGGCTCAAGGTTGACTCAGCCTTCCATCCTTCCGAGGTCGGTAAAATGAATACCTAGAATGTTGGGGGCAATATGCTAAATCATTGTAAACCGCTTAGAGAGCTTCCAGCTATAGAGCGGTATATAAATGTAAGTGCTATTGCTATTGCTATCTCTTTCCAAAAGGGATATTACTTCTGCCTGTAGAGTGGGGGTAGGCATTGTGGATCTTAGGCCCATGAACCAAGGGCGAGTATGGAAATTGTATGGCGTAGCCCAATTGGACTATGGAAAGCACCCACATCTCCATAGTTATGTGTCTTCAGTTGTCCAGATGCCAAGAGATCATGGGAACTTGGGCAGGAACATTCAAGTTATCAAAAGTTCTGCTTCGAATTCTCACCCAGTTTATGGCGTTGAACAGAGGTTTTCGCCTATGCTGGTAAAGTTTACCCTGAGGCCTTGAAGATTTCTTAAATTCTCTCTTATTGCTGAGTTTGTATTGAGACCTGTACTTCCTGTAGGGAACATTAGGTACAAAGGAAGGCTTTGGCCTAGATTGATAGCCAGACTGAGTGGTAAGGACCGCAAATGACTTCAGTTTTTCTAGTGTATCGTCAGTTTTGGAGCTGAAAAGCCTTCAACCTCAAAGGGGAGGTCTACTATTTTCTCCCTAGGCTCATTTGTTCAATCGAACAAATAAATAAATAAATAAATATTGCAATATAGAGGAGTGAAGCCAAGCATGACATCACAAGGCTATCGAACCTGCCATGTTCCTAGAGTCCATCAGATGGCGAGCTGTGCTTATTTGTTGACTGGTAATATCAGCTGATCTGATTTGCAGCTCTTTCATTTTTGCCTGCACATCTTCCAGCTTAGTATCAGCAAGCTCCTCCCACAAAGAGTGTTGGTAGTGTGACATACATGTAGTGTAGTTTGCAATACGTATTGCCAGTGTACTAGTCAAATACAAGCACCTACCAAGGGAATCTAACTCACGACCCTCCTTGTCAGTCATGACTGAATGTTGCTTGCCCAAGCGGGAAGACAACAAGTAGTTAACCACCAATGAATTAGGTTGTGAGTGTTTGAAAACGTATTCACATCCTTCTTCTTGGACCTTATACATATTTTCCAGCCACCTGGAAGTGGAGGCCTTAGTAGATGGCTTCTTCCATGCCTGCTTTGAAGCTTATAGCAGCACTGGGAGCATTGGTAATGCAGTAGGTTGGGGCGTTTTTGCAGTTTGGAAAAACTTGTAAACAGAATCTTCAATGTTTTCAGTAACTTGTTTAAGACTAAGGCCCAAGGATTTGGCTATATCAATAATCAAGCTATGATAGTTCTTATGTTCCTCCTTCTGTGAATCAGATACTTTTAAAAGTACCTCATCATCCGGGGACAGTTCCGACGGGGTCTCAATGACTTGCGAGTCTGTGTCTGAGTCAGGTGCTGAATCATCCGGGATGGGAGAAAGGCCATCAGACAACGAGGTGTCCCGTGGTGTATCAGAGTTGGACTTTGAGGTTCAAGTGGTAAGGCTGGTTGTAACGGTGGAAGAATAGTTTGACTGGATTAGATAGAGTGGTTGGTGAAAGAGGTGATTCAGGATCAGTTTGAGTCGACATGGTAGCTTGAGTCATATGGAAGGACATCGAACCTGAGGTGACTGTATGCATAACCTCCTTGGGACGATGGTAATCATGTGGGCATAAAAAGACGCTTTCATCCCTGACTGGGTCAGTGTAGCACACTACATGTAAGGGTTGAGCATAGCAATATGTATGAGTAAATTCTTCAAAAGATGGACAAGTTGTTGATTGGAAAGTCTGATAGGGTTTGTTTTGATAAGCGCAGTCACCGCCTCCCTGATGCCACTGAGAGAGAGCAGGGCGCATGGGACTGTGTGCACTCCATGGTTTCTCAGTTTTCCATTTAATCGGATTCTGTCTCTCATCTTCCACTAAATGTCCATGAGTGACAGGGGGAAAGGACAGAGTCCTTGGAACTTCAACCACATCATCAGTATCGTTAAGATCAATAATACTTGGATGAGAAGGTGAAAAGGGGTATACACCCTGAGACAATGCTACATTAGCTTCCGAAGGTATAGCCAAAATATTGCATGGGGGAACTTCCGTTGTCACTGACAGTGAATGAGTAGTTGTCAGAGAGTCCAGTGTTAACATGGCCTCATTCCTTGCCTCCCTTATAGGCACAATTTTCAGCTTCAGTATTGTAAATTTTGGTACCAAGGAAGTTGACAACCCATTTCCGAACAGCGGCTTGTTTGGTATAGGTACTTCTTTCAGCTTCAGCAGGTTTTTCTTCAAAGACTTCACCAACATCGACTGCTTTGACGTAGTAAGATTCTCCAGCAACAAGCGTTTCAACGCCACGTCCAACGTTGACTGCATCAACGTCAAAGGTTTCTCTGACATTGGGTGCTTTGATGCCGAGTCCAATTTCACCTATTTATGAAAAGTGGCTGTCATAGTTGTGGAGGAGGATGATCCATGTTTCACTTCTGTCTTAGTTTTTCCCAACTGAACCTCTTTCGAGGTCAGAGAAGAGGGCTTAGGTGCTCCTTCCTTCGAGACCTGAATCGGCATCGAAGGACAATCGAGTTTCAGGCTCAGAGTCAATGTCAACTTCACCTTGTCCTAACTTGAGGACTTTGTAAAAGGGGTCACACTTGAACAGACAGACATTGAAGAATCAATTAATTTCGATACTGGGGCAACCGTCGACATCATTAACTGAGTTTAAATGAGCATAATACTCTTTTGCTGAAACAGAATAGTTCTAAGCTAAACTAATATGGGTGGCTGCACATGTCACAACACACAGGAGGTTTGGCAAAGCAGCTGGAGCCTCAGAAACACAAGTACTTCCAGTCTCAGGAAGGATATGCCGAGATGGGGTGTGTCATCATATGAGCCCACCAATCTTGGCATATTCTGTCCTACTTTGTGGTACAGACTCAAGAGCCCCTGGTGGTGCAGTGGTAAAACTGCCGCCCTGTAACCAGAAGGTTGCAAGTTCGATCCTGACCAGGGGCTCAAGGTTGACTCAGCCTTCCATCCTTCCGAGATCGGTAAAATGAGTACCCAGAAATGTTGGGGCAATATGCTAAAATCACTGTAAACTGCTTAGAGAGCTCCGGCTATAGAGCGGTATATAAATGTAAGTGCTATTGCTATTGCTATTTTTAGCGCCAAATTGTAAAAAGCATCCTTTAACCTCAAAAATTTAATTTTCCGAGTCTGTTTGGAAAACTCCTGACAGATTTTACAGTTTTTGGTATTATGTTCTTCTCTCAAACAGAGAAGACATAGCGAGTGTAGATCACCAGACGAAGGGAAAATGGTGAAGCATTTCCCGCACCTCTTAAATGTATTTTTCTTCTTGTCTGTCATGTAAACAGTCCAACAAGAAGAGCTAGTAATATTAGAAAATATATTCTCTCACGTATCCGAGTGGCTGAGGTGGCAAACCCCGACCAAGCAGAAGAACGTTCCAAGGCATCCGTACTAGTCGTTAGAAAGGAACTGAGGAGAATGGCGCTCCAACCGCCTATATCAACAGACGCATGCGCGCCATGGGTGGAGTCCGGAGCTCTGCGCGAAGCTTTTCGAATCTTCCCGATTAGTCTCCTGCGCAGGCACATATCCCAGTGGTGTGAATACACTGGGATCACATCAAGGATCAATATTTTTACCTTGAAGATCCATCACTTCAGCTTCTTTCTGTTTAAGTAGTTCTGATTGTTTCCGAACTCGGCTTTGGATTACTTCAAATTCTTTTCTTTCTCTGTAATATTCCTGTGCAGCTGCCGTTTCTAAATATTTAGCTTGGTGCTGCTTGAAAGTCTCTTCAAACTGTTTCATGTTATCCTGGTATATTTTCCTTTTAAAATAAATAAATACAGTCATTTTGGGGTGCTGTTTATCTCTTATCTCAGAATTTTAAGTTAACTGCTTTTACAAAGCACAACCAATTCTCAAGACACATGCCCATCTCAAAACAAGGGAAATTCAGAAGAATTTAAGACATGTATTTTATTAATTGAACTGTTATATAGCTGGGAATATTTAAGACCACTTTTTAAAAAAAACACCATTCCAGCAATGGGATGTGGCTTATTAACTGTGTACCTGCATGCCGGGAGAGCTTCCACAGTAGTTATCACACAAGTGGTGGTGGGTGGGGACCTCTCTTTTCCCTAAAACCACCTGAAAACATGTCCCTGAGGTTTGTATACGTAAGAACATAAGAACAGCCCTGCTGGATCAGGCCCAAGGCCATCTAGTCCAGCATCCTATTTCACACAGTATCCCACCAGATGCTGCTGGAAGCCTACAGGCAGGAGTTGAGGGCATGCCCTCTCTTCTCCATGAAGTTATCTAAACCCCCTCTTAAAGCCATCCAGGTTGTTGTCTGTCACCACATCTTGGTTGTCCTCTTCTGCACCTTTTCCAGTTCTACAATGTCCTTTTTGAGATGTGGTGATCAGAATTGTACACAGTACTCCAGGTGTGGCCGCACCATAGTGTTGTGGACAATTTTTTCAGGGGGCACAGGGCACTTCTTGGAGGAGAGATTGGTGAATATCAGCCCATCCTTTGGTGCAATAACCATGCAGAGTTCCAGAAACTCTTCACAGCAAGGATGCTTGTGTGAAGGGATACACAGAACACAGTTAATGAGGATGTCAAATACTCTTTTTACTTTATATGTAATGGATGGAATTGTTAGAATTAACAATATTTTATTAAATTATTCTAAATATATATTTTAAAATCATTGCATACTTGTCTTTTTCTGTTGCTTCTTGGCACTTCTGGAGTTCCTTCTGCAAATATTCCTCATGTTTATTAAGAATAATGTATGTTGGTTTCCAACTAGGGCAACAAGTTTTAAAGTATATTAAACTTCTATTCTGTTAAAGTATTAATATTGTTAAATATCATCAAAAGTATCAAAGCAATCAAAATAATTAGTGCTTCCCATCCAGGGGAAGCGAGGTATATTCAACATTTTCGTACTGGCACTCTCCCTTCCTATACCCAGTAGCTGACATCCACACTAAATTACTCATAATTTACTAGTTCCATTGAACCACATGATGCACAAGACAATGCTGGTGTTCCTGACTGGCCAGCACTGCTGTGCACATGGAAGCCAGCCCTGGCAGTGTTGCACAAGAGTACAGTTCTGCAAACTACTTAAAACAGTGTGCCTACAAGTGCGCAGTGCTACTTACACTGGAAATAGTGTACACTCTGCTGGGCAAGTGCAAGTTCCAGTATACCATGCAAGTCATAAGAACATAAGAATAGCCCTGCTGGATGAGGCCCAAGGCCCATTTAGGCCAATATCCTGTTTCACACAGTGGCCCACCAGATGCCGCTGGAAGCCACAGGCAGAAGTTGAGGGCATGCCCTCTCTCCTGCCATTACTCCCCTGCAATTGGTACTCAGAGGCATCCTGCCTTTGAGGCTACAGGTGGCCTATAGCCCTCCAGCTAGTAGTCAATGATAGACCTCTCCTCCATGAAGTTATACAAACCCTTCTTAAAGCCATCCAGGTTGTTGGCTGTCACCACATCTTGTGGCAGAGAATTCCACAAGTGGATTATGCATTGTGTGAAAAAGTACTTCTGTTTCTTAGCCCTAGATTTCCTGGCAATCAATAACGCTTGGTTCTAGTGTTATGTGAGAGGGAGAAGAATTTCTCTCTGTCCACTTTCTCCACACCATGCATGATTTTATAGACCTCTATCATGTCCCCCCACAGTCACCTTTTTTCTAAACTAAATAACCACAAGTGTTGTAGCCTTGCCTCATAAGAAAGGTGCTCTAGGCCCCTGATCATCTTGGTTGCCCTTTTTTGCACTTTTTCCAGTTCTACAATGTCCTTTTTAAGATGTGGTGGCCAGAATTGTATGCAGTACTCCAGGTGTGGCCGCACCATAGTTCTGTATAAGGGCATTATAACATTAGCTGTTTTATTTTCATTCCCTTTCCTAATGATTCCTCGCAGGGAATTGGTCTTTTTCACAGCTGCTGCACATTGAGTCAACACTCTCAACTGTCCACCACAACCCCAAGATCCCTCTCCTGGTCAGTCACCGACAGCTCAGATCCCATCAGCATATACTTGGAGTTTTTCGTCCCAATGTGCATCACTTTACACTTGCCAACACTGAAATGCATTTGCCACTGTGTCGCCCACTTCCCCAGTTTGGAGAGATCCTTTTGGAGCTCCTCACAATCCCTTTTGGATTTCACTACCTGAAAGTGTTTGGCATTATCTGCAAATCTGGCCACCTCGCTGCTTACCTCTATTTCTAGCTCATTTATGGATAAATTAAAAAGCACCGGTCCCAGTTCAGATCCCTGGGGGACCCCACTTCTTACTTCCCTCCATTGTGAAAACTCTCCATTTATACCTACCCTCTGTTTCCTGTCTTTCAACCAGTTAGCAATCCACACATGTACTTGTCCCCTTATCCCATGACCGCTAGGTTTCCTCAGGAGTCGTTGATGAGGAACTTTGTTAAAAGCTTTTTGGAAGTCCAGGTATACTATGTGTCAACTGGATCACCTTGATCCACACACTTGATGACACTCTCAAAGAACTCCAAAAGGTTGGTGAGGCCAGATTTACCTTGCTGATTCTCCCCCAGCAGGGCCTGTTGTTCTATGTGCTTTACAATTTTATCCTTGAAGATGCTTTCTATCAATTTGCATGGAACGGACATTAAGCTAACCGGCCTGTAATTTTCCAGATCGCCCCTGGATTCCTTTTTGAAAATCAGTGTTACATGGCTACTTTCCAGTCCTCCGGTACAGAGCCTGATTGCAGGGATAAGTTATATATTTTAGCAAGGAGTTCAGCAATATCACTTTGAGGACTCTTGGATGGATGCCATCCGGCCCTGGCGATTTTTTAGTATTCAGTTTTTCCAGACAGTTTAGAACATCGCCACTTCTATCTGACTCAGTTCTTTAGCCTCCATCCCCAAAAAGCCTGGTTCAGGAACAGGTATATGCGCAGTATCCTCAGCCGTGAAGACAGACGCAAAGAATTCATTTAGCTTCCATATCTTCCTTAATAATCCCTTTCACTCCCTCATTGTCTAAGAGTCCAACCACCTCACTGGCAGGTTTCCTACTTCTGATGTATTTAAAGACGTTTTTGTTATTCCCCTTGATACTTTTAGCTAAATGTTCCTCAAACTCTCTTTTTGCCTCCCTTATTGTCACCTGGCATTTCTTTTGCCAGAGTTTGTGTTCCTTTCAGTTCTCTTCATTTGGGCAGGCCTTCCAATTTTGGAAGGAAGTCTTCTTCCCTTTTATGGCTTCTTTGACAGTACCTGTTAGTCATGCTGGCCTCCTCCTGGACTTAGTAGTACCTTTACTTCTTTGGGGTATACAATCTAGATGGGCTTCTAGTATTGTGGGTCTGAGTAAACTCCATGCACTCTGGAGCGAAGTGACTCCCGATTTTCCCTTTCAACTTTCTTTTCATCATACTCATTTTGGAGAAGTTTCCTCTTCTGAAATCCAAAGTGTCTGTGTTAGACTTCCTTGGTGATTCTCTCGCCACATGTATGCTGAATTTGATCTCACTATGGTCACTGTTCCCTAAAGGGGTGATGACACTGACATCACGCACCAGGTCCTGAGTGCCACGCAGAATTAAGTCCAAGGTCACCTTCTCTGTGGTTGGTTCCAAGACCAACTGTTCTAAGGCACAGTCATACAGCTTTTCTAGAAATCGGACCTCTCTGTCATTACCTGACTCTGAATTGACCCAGTCTATGTGTCGGTAATTGAAGTCACCCATAATTACAGCCCTGCCTCTCCTCAACGCCTCCAATTTCCTCCTGCAGCTCGCAGTCACTATCAGCATTTTGATCCGGAGTGCAATATCACGTCCCCAGTAGCACGTTCCCTTTCAGGCCTTGTATTGTCACCCACAGGGTTTCTGTGGAGGACTCCAGTCCACCCAGGTTTAGGGATGTGCATAAAACCGGTTTGCCCAGTTCAGTTTGAATTCGAACCGGGTTCAAACCAGGAGGGGGTGGTTCAGTTTTGGTTTTGCTCAGATCACCCTCTGGTTCGGTTCAAATTCAAACCAGTTTCGAACCGGTTTGAACCTCCAAAAGTGGGTGGGGTGGTAGCTGGCACCCATTGGTACCTGCCACCCAAACCCCAAAGCACTCGGACACTCATACGATTTTTAATGAATTTTTGAAATTTATTTTTTTCTCATAGAGTATAATGGGACTCGAACCAGCCTATTATTCCCTATTGTGGAGCATCGATGGGTGCAAACAACCACCCAAACCCCGAAGCATTCAGACACCCCTATAATTTTTTATGAATATTTGAAATATTTTTAATTATTTTTCTCATAGGGTATAATGGGACAAAAACCAGCCCATATACCCTATTGCGGAGCACATAGGGGCAGAAATGTGGGGTGGGTGGTCGGCACCCAGGGGTGCCCACCACTCACAAAACCCCAAGGCAATCAGACATTCCTCCAATTATTGGTGAATTTTAAAATATTTTGGAATTCCTCATAGGAAATAATGAGGATTGCAGCAAATGTATAGCTTCTCATCAGGGGGAAAGGGGTGTCCTAGAGCAGAGTGTGGTGGGTGGTAGTTCCCAAGCGGGGCAAGGAAGCTATCAGAATTATTTGAAAGAATTGGGCAAAGGGCTGATTTTAAAGTGATTTTTGAAGTTTATGTGTCTTTAAGGTTAGCAATGAGAGTGGATTCATGGTTTGTCATTGAAAATCGTATATGCTACCAAAGAATCTACACTCGGAACACTTCAGAAACAACAAAACTCACTACCACATAGGTTAGCAACCCATGGGGGTGGTTAGCACCCTTGCTCTGGGCCACCCCAGCACCCCCCAAGTGCAATTATGGGGCTGCTGAAACCTCCATTCTTCCTTATGGAGAAAAACCTTAAAGCCACTTGTGGGGTGCTGGGGTGGCCCAGAGTGAGTGATGGTCTAGTGCACAGAGGGTGCCAACCACCCCCATGGGTTGCTTACCTATGGGGTACTGGGTTTTGTTGTTTCTGAGGTGTTCTGAGTGTAGATTCTTTGGTAGCATATTAGATTTTCAATGACAAACCGTGAATCCACTCTCATTGCTAACCTTAAAGACACATACACTTCAAAAATCACTTTAAAATCAGCCCTTTGCCCAATTCCTTTCAAATAATTCTGATAGTTTCCTTGCCCCCCTTGGGCACTACCACTCACCACACTCTGCTCTAGGACACCCCTCCCCCCCCCGGACATGAAGCTATACATTTGCTGCAATCCTCATTATTCCCTATGAAGAATTAAAAAATACTTTAAAATTCACCAACAATCGGAGGAGTGTCCGATTGCCTTGGGGTTTTTTGGGTGGTAGGCACCCTTGAGTGCCTACCACCCACCCTACTTTTCTGCCCCTAGGTGCTCCACAATAGGGGATAATGGGCTGGTTCGAGTCCCATTATACCCTATGAGAAAAAATAAAATTCTAAAATTCATTAAAAATTGTACGAATGTTAGATTGCTTTGGGGTTTGGGTGGTAGGTACCCATGGGTGCCAGCTACCATCCCACCCACTTTTGGAGGTTTGAACCAAACCACCCCGTTTGGTCCAAATTTGAACCTGCAGCTCGAACCTGATGCCTGGTTTGGTTCGAATTCGAACCTTTGAACCACCCCGGTTCAAATTTGAACCGGTTCACACATCCCTACCCAAGTTTTCTAGCTTGTTAGATTCTATGCCTTCTTTAACATACAGTGCTACTCCACCTCCAAGGCGCCCCTCCCTGTCCTTTCTATAGAGTTTATATCCAGAGATAACAGTGTCCTACTGGTTTTCACTGTTCCACCATGTTTCTGTTATGCCCACTATATCTATTTCTGTGTTTGCAACCAAGCATTCCAGCTCATCCATCTTGCCTCAGAGGCTTCTGGCATTGGCATATAAGCACCTATACGCTGAATCTCTTCCCTGGTGTATGCTATGTTTCTTTTGACTCTTTGACCAGCTGGCACCACCTTCTGTCTGCTCTTTATGTGGTTCTGCTCTGTCCCCTTCTGTTTTATCTGAATCCTTTGCACCCTCGCACTTTAAAGTAGGGATGTGCATTTCGTTTTGGATACAAAACGTTTTGTGAACAAAACAGGCCATTTCGCCTGTTTTGTAGCCAAAACAAAACACCCAATGCGCAAAACAGAACATTTTGTAGCCAAAACAAAACATCCCTGTTTCGGATACAAAATGTTTTGTTGTTTCAGCTGTTTTGGAACTCCATTTTGCAATTGCAAAAAGTCTTTCTCCTTCAGTCTCTATTTTGAGTTTTGACATCTGTGTGAATTTCCAGCCCTTCCAGCCTGCAGATTGGCCAGCGGAAGCATGAGCTGATCTGCTGGCAATTGCCTCCTTATTCCTTTTAAGCAAATTTAAGGGTAAATTTTACCCTCATTAGGCTAGTGTGCATTTACCCTCATTGACCAGTGGGGCAGTGTGCATTTCATTGTTGTTGTTTTACACTGTTGTGTGTACATCAATTGTATTTTGGGCAGGGGGGGAGGTGGATGTGCATGACCTTTGGAAATCTGCCTGATTTCCCCCCAAAGCTCTGCTGTTGTTGATGTGTGATGTTGATGTTATTTGGGGTGGATTGGGGGCAGAAAGGGGGATTTAGGGGCAGAAGAGTGGTTCAGGTGGTAGTGCCCCAATGGGTGCCTGCTGCCACCCAGATTCCAAAGGAATTGGGAAAAGGGCTGATTTTTAAAGAATTTCTGAAGATGAAATGTCTTTGGGGCAGATTCGGGGCAGAAAGGAGGTCTGAGGGGCAAAACAGCGGGTTGGGTGGCAGTGCCCCAAGGGGTGCCTGCCACAACACAGATTCCAAAGGAATAGGGCAAAGGGCTGATTTCTTAGGAATTATTTAAGTTTTCGCTTCTTTAAAGTCCCCCCCCCAAGGAATAATGGAGGTTTCAGCAGACCCATAACTCCACCTGGGGGGCACTGGGGTGGCCAGGAGTGAGTCGTGGTGTAGTGCACATAGGGTGCCAACTGCCCCCATGGGTTGCTAACCCATGGGGTGCTGGGTTCTGTTGTTTCTGAGGTCTTCTGAGTGTAGATTCTCTGGTAGCATATGAGAGCGGATTCATGGTTTGTCATTGAAAATCTCATATGCTAGAAGGAATTATGGAGGGCCATCATTCCCTATGGGGAAGAACTTTACAAACACGCAAACTCCATTACATCTTTAAAAATCAGCCTTCTGCCCAATTCCTTTGAAATACTTCTGGCAGCTTCCTTTCCCCCACTAGGCACTACCACCCACCCTACTCTGCTCTGGGACACCCCTTTCCCCCCAACATGAAGCTATACTTTTGCTAAAACCTCAATTCTTCCCTATGGGAAAAATCCTATACTTCAAAAATTCACCGAAACCCAGCCCTTTGCCCAATTCCTCTGAAATTTGGGTGGTAGTTTCCACCCATTGGGCACTACCGCCCCCACCCACTAGTTTTTCCCTGGGGCCATTTTTAAAAATCCAAAACGTTTCGGATTTGGATTTTGCAATTTCGAACAAAGAACAAAATTGGGGTGTTTCGGATTGGCTGGTTTTGAACAAAGTACAAAACGGGGGTGTTTCGGATTTGTGCCAAAAACAAAACAGAAAAAAACACAAAACGCACAACCCTACTTTAAAGGATGGCATTTGCTGAACCGGATACTGTCCAGCTCCCGTCAGCAATTCCCCAGGCATCATTTAAAAAGCTGCTCTGCAACCTTTTTGATTTTAAGTGCCAGCAGTCTAGTTCCATCTTGGTTCAAGTCCATCCCTTTTGTACAGGCCTTGCTTGCCCCAAAATGTATTCCAGTGCCTAACAAATCTAAATTCCTCTTCCTGGCACCAACGTCTCATCCACGCATAGAAACCCCTCAGCTATGCCTGTCTTACTGTACCTGCCCGTGGAACAGGTAGCATTTCTGAGAATGCTACCTTGGGGGTCCTGGACTTCAAAATGCTACCCATCAGAGTAAATTTGGCTTCCAGAACCTCCCGACTACATTTCCCCACATCATTGGTGCCGGCATGCATCACAACAGCTGTCTCCTCCCCAGCACAGCCTAACAGCCTATCTAGACGCTGCGTGATGTCCACAACCTTCGCACCAGGCAGGCAAGTCACCGTGCAGTCAACATGCGGGTCACAAACCCATCTCTCTATACCTCTAATGATCAAATCACTCACTACAAGGAGGCCCCCACCTCCCAGAGAAGTATCCCCTTTGTGGGAGGATATGGGCTCATCTTCCACAGAAGGGGTCCCTTCTAAAGGAGCATTTCCCTCTTCCTCAGACCCATGTCCTCCTTGCCCGAGACCTTCATTCTCCCTGACAGTAGAAAAGCTATCAGCCCTGGAGTGGGATGACTCTACCACGTCCCTGAAGGTCTCATCCGCATGCCTCTTTGAGCTTCTCCAGATCCACCACCTTGGTCTCAAGGGAACAAATTTGTCCCCTGAGAGCCAGGAGCTCCTTGCACTAAGCAGACACCCATGACTTCTACCCATGGGGCAAATAGTCATACATGTGGCACTCTGTGAAATGCACTGTGAAGTGCCCCCTCCCCTGCTGTCTTTCTATCTTCATACTGGTTTTGTTGGCTGTTTACAATATTTAGAAATAATTTATTAGAAGGATAGGTGTCAGATATTTAACTGTCCAAACAGCCTTTCTCAAGAACATGAGGGAGGGATCTGTACTTACGTTCTCTTCTCCATCAGGCTCCTTGTGATCACAGGGGCTTGCTCCAGGCTCCCCCGCACACTTCCCACTAAATTCCTGCAAAACTCCAACGTCCTGTTTGCTATCCCTGTTCCCTTGCACTCTTGTGCAACACTGCCAGGACTGGCTTCTATGTGTGGAGCAGCACCGGGCAATATCGAACTCTGGTGTTGCCTTGTGCATCATGTGGGCCACTGAAATGAATGAGACAAATTAATGACTTACTTGTCTCATTCATTTCAATGGGAATACTCATGCATAATTTAGTCTGGATATCAGCCAGTATATATTGTAACATAAAGGGATAATGCAGGCTCCTGCCATATACCTTTGGCTCATATTAGCATAGGTTCAGTATGAACTTTAAAACTACCACAATTTTACCATTGATTTTGATAGGATGTAGCTTGTAACCAATGTCAAATTCAGTGCTAGCCTATAGTGCGGAATATGACTTTTTAATGCTACAGATATGCTCATGTTCTCACAAGTATGAACATGGTCATGCTAATGAATATGATGAAACGGCTGTGAAATAAGGAAATCCACAATTCAAATCTCATTTATACCATTAATTTTCTAGGTGGCCTTAGTCAAGTCACTATAGTCAAGTCACTATTGCCTCAGCCCCAACATCTGCAATACAGGGATAATAATACTGGCCTAGCAGATCTGTTATGAGAGTACTAAGATGAGATAAGAATATGGCATATTGAGATAATGTATCTGAAGCAGCTAGAACACTTGTATGGTATTATCTTTTGTCTATAATAAAATACTTGACACCTCTTCCTACTGGCTAAATGCATAAATATTGAACTACTATTTGACTACAAGAGGAATTTATTATAGCAACCTGTAATTTAAGAAATGCAGCTACTGTATACCTACGTTTTACAGTTCTCCTTAGTGTTACTGTTGCGTTTATGCAGACTAAGGATCACCTCATCATTCTTGTTAATATCTTCTTGTAAATGACAGATTTCACTTTTCTCCCTTACAATATTTGCAGTATATACTGAAAGAAATGTTTATTTCATATTGTAAATAATTTGAGATCAGAATTACCCATTGCAACACAAATAACAAAACTGGACCCATCAAGTCCCATGGTTGAGGCTAGTCCTGATCAAGCCACTTCTTCTGTGTTCAACAACAGCTCTATCATATATACAAGGCTCCACTACCTTCTAGGGATCTTGAAGGATTCTTCTAGGGAACTCTAGGGATTCATTTCAGTGGTGGCACCATGTGTGTTCTTCTAGAGTTCTTCCAGATGGCAATAAATTGCACAATGCTGAAAGCTTCCGCCCAAGTCCAAAGTGCCATCTTACTGATCATACACATGTCCCCATAGGTTTCTGTGCTCCTTCCTATCAGGATGTTGTTCTCTGGCCACACACTGATCAGAGACCCCACACCACCTGCTAGTCAGAGTTTACATTCTGAGAAAAACCAGCGGTTGCCCCCAAAATTGCATTGGAAAAGGAATGGGTTCTTCTCAGAATGCAAGAGCTGTGACAGGTGGCATTGTGTAAATTGTCTCAGGTCCCTGATCAGGGTGTGGCCAGAGAACAACATCCTGATAAGAGTGCAGAAGCCTGCAGGAGCATATGTACAGATAGTAAGAAAGCGCTTTAAAGCTGTACAATTTATTAATGCCTAGTTAGACATTTATTTGGTCAGAAACAGTCAGAATGCAGTTTGTGTGTCACATGCAGTTCCCATACAACTCAAGTGCACAAGACATAAACAAGAATACAACACAAGTTTCCTTTGTGGTCCACTAAAGATAAGTGGAGGGCTCTAGTAGGCAAGGGAACATAAGAACCTAAGAACAGCCCTGCTGGATCAGGCACAAGGCCTATCTAGTTCAGCATCCTATTTCACACAGTGGCCCACCAGATGTATCTGGGAAGCCCACAAGCAAGAGATGAAAGGCATGCCCCCTCACCTTCTGTTGCTCCCCTGTAACTGATATTTAGAGGCATCTAGCATCTGATGCTCAGGTTGGCCTATATCCATCAGAACAGTAGACACCGAAAGAGCTACCCTCCATTAATTTGTCTCAGCCCCTTTTAAAGCCATCCAGGTTGGTGGCTGCCACCATATCCTGTGGCAGAGAAGACCATCGATTAATTATGCATGGTGTGGAAAAAGTGCTTTTCTCGGTCCTAAATTTCCTGGCAATCAGTTTCTTGGGATGACACCTGGGTTTGGGAGAAAAAAATATCTCTATCCACTCTCTCCGCACCATGCATAATTTTATAGACCTCTATCATGTCTTCCCTTAGTCATCTCTAAACTAAAAAGCCCCAGATGATGTAACCTTGCCTTATAAGGAAGGTGCTCTAAGCCTCAGATCATTTTGACTGCCCTCTTCTGCACCTTTTCCAATTCTATAATGTCCTTTTTTGAGATATGGTGACCAGAACTGTACACAGTACTCCAAATGCGGCCACATCATTGATTTTTATAAGGGCATTATGATATTAGTACCGGAAATGCCAAAGTGTTTGCTCAGGTTTGGGTGAGCATCCCCCCCGTTTTTTTTCCTTAGTTACTGAGAGAATGAAGAGAAGAAGCAGGCTACCTGGCTGACTGCATGTTGGCTAGCATGATATCCCTGTCAGAAAAGGAGGCACAAGAATGTTTCTCTATAATGTGAAAGGGCACATTCTTGTTTTTGATCTTAACACCTAGGCACTGAGGGCCACTTCACACATTAAGTTATTTAGATATACACTTAAGATGTCTTTAATGTACTCTAGGTCAAATTACTCATTATGGGCAGTTTCATCTCTGCCTATGGTCTGATTTTGATTAAGTACCGTCAAGTCTCTGTCGATTCTTAGCGACCACATAGATAGATTCTCTGCAGGATGATCTGTCTTCAACTTGGCCTTTAAGGTCTATCAGTGGTGCATTCGTTGCTGTTGTAATCGAGTCCATCCACCTAACTGCTGGTCATCCTCTTCTTCTCTTTCCTTCAACTTTCCCCAGCATTATGGACTTCTCGACTGGGTCTTCACATAATGTGTCCAAAGAATGATATTTTGAGCCTGGTCATTTGTGCCTCAAGTGAAAATTCTGGATTGATTTGTTCTATGATCCATTTGTTTGTTTTCCTGGCTGTCCATGGTATCCTCAAAATTCTTCTCCAGTACCAAAGTTCAAAAGCATCAATACTTTTTGTATCTTGTTTCATCAAAGTCCAGCTTTCATATCCATAGAGTGTTACAAGAAAAACCATTTTCCGAACTATTCTAATCTTTGTATACATGTCAGGGGTGCCTTTGCACGGCTTCGGCTAGTGTGCCAGCTGCGTCCCTTTCTCGAGAAGGCAGATCTGGCCACAGTTACCCATGCCTTAGTCACATCATGGCTGGATTACTGTAACACACTCTACGTGGGGCTGCCCTTGAAGAATATCCGGAAACTGCAGCTAGTGCAAAATGCGGCAGCTAGGGTTTTCTCGGGAGCTGCCCTGTGGGAGCAAATCACACCTATTTTGAAAGAGTTGCACTGGCTGCCAGTTCATTTCCAGGTCCTATTCAAGGTGCTGGTTTTGACCTTTAAAGCCCTTAACGGTTTGGGTCCAGGATACCTGAGGGACCACCTGCTCCCAAGGGTTGCTGCCCGCTTGACAAAGTCATCTGAGGGGGCTCTGCTCCGGGTGCCGACAATGAGGGAGGCTCGGCTGTCATGCACTCGGGACAGGGCCTTCTCTGTTGCTGCCCCCAGACTTTGGAATGCTCTCCCAGTGGCCATTCGCTCCTCTGACTCCATCAGAGTTTTTAGAAAGCTTGTAAAATCTTGGCTTTTTATCCAGGCCTTTACATGATTGTTTTATTGCTGTTTCTATGTGTTTTACTCAAGTATAGTTTTTATGTTTGTATTTTATAGATTTTAAATTAGATTGGTTTTATATTTTTTGCTTAATATTTTTATTGTCATTTTTATTTATTAACTTTTGTAAACCGCTTTGGGGTTGTTTTTAATGAAAGGCTGTATATAAATGTAACAATAAATAAATAAATAGGTATCTAAATATCCTTTCCAAGGCCTTCATTGCAACCCTACCAAGTGCTAGGCTGCAGCGTATTTCCTGCTGGCTCCTTTACTGTTGATAGTCGATCCTAAAAGGCAGAAGCTATCCATTACTTCTATGTCTTCGTTATCAATTCTGAGGCTGGTTGCTGTACCTGTTATCATTAGTTTAGTCTTCTTGACATTTAGTCGTAGTCCCATTTTTTCTCTGTGCTCCTTGACTTTCTTTACTAGAGCTTGCAGATCATCCGTATTCTCAGCTATCCGAGTGGTGTCATCAGCATGGCGCAGGTTATTGATGTTTCTTCCTCCAATTTTAAAACCATGCTCATCTTCTTCCAATCCAGCTTCTCTCAGTATATGTTCAGCATATAAATTGAATAAATAAGGAGAAAGTATTCAGCCTTGTCTGACTCCCTTGCCAATCTGGAACCAGTCTATTTTACCATGTACTGTCTGGACTGTGGCTTCCTATCCTGTGTATAGATTTTTCATGAGAACAATGAGATGTTCTTGGACACACATTTTCCTAAGGATATTCCATGACATGGTCGATGCAATCGAAGGCTTTTTTGTAGTCAATAAACACATATTGACTTCTTTCTGATATTCTTTGGCTTTCTCAATTATCCAGCGTGCATCAGCAATGATGTCTCTTGTTCCTCGGCATTTTTCTGAAACCAGCTTGAACATCCAGCATTTCCATTTCCACACAGGGCTCTAATCTGCGTTGGATGATCCTGAGCACTATTTTGCTAGCATGTGAAATTAAGGATATTGTGCAATAGTTTGCGCAATCTGTTAAATCTCCTATTTTGGTACGGGTATGTAGACTGACCTCTTCCAATCTGTTGGCCACTGTATTGTTATCCAGATTTGCTGGCATAGTTTGATTAGAGTCTTGACTGATTCTTCTTCAGTTGCTTGCCATATTTCTGTAACTATTCTATCAATTCCTGTAGCCTTTTTCATACTGAGAGCGAGAAAGCAATTGTAACTACTCCTGTATTTTACTAAGGAAACTACATGGATAGACTGCCTATGGTAGCAAGCATGAATTTATTTCGTTTGAGATATAGGGTCTTTCTTGGTTTGCATTTGGATGGGAGGCTACGAGCCAGGTCTCATGATCCGTGAGACCCGGTTTAGTGAGCTGAGCGAGTGCGCAGGCCATACTGGGGAGACCCCTGGAGCCGGGAGGTGGCTTTTCTCCTCCCCTTCGGGGGTCTACTCGTGAGTAGCTGTGGCGCGGAGCTTCACCGCAGCTACTCATGACCAGATAGCCCGGGTTTGTGGAGAGATCGCTCTGCAAACCTGGGCTAAGAGGAGGGGTACTTGAGCGGGTTACCCACTCGAGAACCACCAGGCTCGCAGCCAGGCCCGGGGGTTCTCATAATCGGGGGAAATTGGGCTAGGCTTTCCTAGCCCAATTTTTCCAGATCGTGAGAACAACCCCTACATGTGAGCACTGTAAGATATCCCCCTTAAAGGATGGGGCTATAACCTAGTGGAAGAGCATATGTGATATATGCTTGCATGCAGAAGGTCCCAGATTCACTCCCTGGCATCTCCAGGGAGTTATTCACACATGGCTTCATGCCAAGGGGCAACTCTTGAGTGAAACCACTTCGAATTACACTCAAGGTATCTGAAGGAAGCAGCCCCTCCCCTCTGCTCTTGAGCTTGCTTTTGATGCAGGTTCACATTGCATGCCTCCATATTTTCCTTCTAGCCAATGGGGAGAGAGCGAGCAAGAGAGTGTTCCTTGGATAGGAACACAATGATTCTACATTAGTGCCTCTTCCTATTTGCTCCGGCATTTTCAGAAAAACTCTCTTGAAACCAGCATTTTAAGAACCCGGAAATACATGAAGATAAGCTAGAATTCGCAAGACAAAGCCCGATTTATGTGTGGATTGCTTCCAAGGATCTTGAATGAACTTCGGGGTAAGTTTGGCTGGTTTGTGAACACACATTCTCTCTTCCGGAAGAGATTTGGGGTAACAGCCCTGTCTGTAAAAGCTCCAGGTAGGGCTGGGAGAGACATAACCTTGGAGAGCTGCTTAGACTGGAGAGCTGATGCCAGGTAGTGTATACAATACTGAGCTAGATGGGTCAATAACGTAAAGTAAAGTTGTGCCATCGAGTTGGTGTCGACTCCTGGCAACCACAGAGCCCTGTGGTATTCTTGATAGAATACAGAAGTGGTTTACCATTGCCTTCTCCCGCGCAGTATGAGATTATGCCTTTCAGCATCTTCCTATATCGCAGCTGCCCGATATAGGTGTTACCCATAGTCTGGGGAACATAGCAGCAGGGATTTGAACTGGCAAACTTTTTCTCCCTAGGCAAGTTACTTCTCCGCTACGCCATTAGGTGGCAGATGGGCCAATGGCCTGTCTCGGTATAAGGCAGCTTCCTGTGTTCCATGTCATTTTGCCTTTAAGAATAAAACAAAAAAGAGAACTGCAGGAGCCTACGATCTTGAGCAGAGGATCATCAGAGCAAGGAACTGCTTTTATCTTAGGCTCTTTTCTGCTCAGCATCACCTCCCCGCAAAGTTATTTTTCTTCTTGTCGGTGAAAAGATGCAGGGACATGTATATTTTCCACAGCAGGGAGATAGTCTATGAATAAAAAGTTAAGCAGTCCTGGTCCCCTGCTGATCTTCCACTGAAGAGTGGAGTTTCCCATGGTTGGTTTTACTAAAAAAATAACTGCATGTAACATGTTGTTTGACCAAGAAGAAGCATTTGGAACACTCATTAGGAAGACCTTACTGGCTGAATCTCCTTGTTGAGTATACACTTGGATTTGCTGCTATGTAGTATGTGAAATGGTCTTGATGGGGAAAGGGGACAACAAGGTACTTAGCTAGACCATCAACTAGTCCTGCTTGGCCCCTGCCTCGTTAGAAAGAGGATGGAGTCTCTAGGAGGAAGGAAGTCAGTGTATTAATATAAAGCAAGATTAAGAACATGTGATGATAGCAAAGACGAGCAAAGAAGTTGCTATAGCAGTGAGAAACTACTGAGCCATCTAGGATGCACCTAGAAGAAACCTGAATACAAAAATGGCAATAAAGTATAGAGGATGGGAGAGAAGGAGTAACTACTCACTCTGTATCTGCTGCGTAACATGTTCCTTAGAGTAAGATACTTGCTCAGTCTGAAAAACTGAAGCAGAAATATATATGTTTTTGTTTAGTATTATTGTCAAATCTGATATTAAAAGTGAAAACTTTCATATTTTAAAACATAACTCAGTCACTTGAATATTAATTTTATTCAAAATTTTAGGTGCATTTAAATCATTTCTTTAAGGTATGTGTATGCAACACATCATAACCTTTCCTCTACCCAGTTGCTTGCAACTCTGCAGGAGGAGAACGCAAGCTGATTTTCCTTCTGCAGATACCAAGCCCATGTCTGCCCTACAAACATCCATCTATTCTAGAACCATGCAGGGAGGTGGGAGAAGCAGCTTGGGGAGAATAAACAGGGAGGGGGGGTGGTAGTTACACCCACTGCCCCTTTTTTGCTATAAATTCCTCCCCTTCAAAGTGCATTGCTTGGAAGAAACAACCACTGAAGTTTTATTACATGCATTTATTTATATTAACCAGATAACCAAGCCCCATGTGCTTCCGTGGAACGTGATGTGAGAACCTGGAATTTCTGGGCTATTCCTGTCAAGCTACTGCAGTTAAACTGCATTTAACTGGGATAGATAACGTAGGGTTTGACCAGGTTTGACCAGTAATTCTGGGCTCTTATGTCACACTCTAAGGGAATGCATGCAGCTCAGCGATTGCAGTTAACTTTTTCCCCATTATTGTGAGAATGTGTTCTATATTTGTTCCTGAGAGTAACTCTCTCCTGATCCAGTAAGCATTAGCAGGGGAAAGTGTCCTGTGTACTTAAACACAGTGGTTCTGTAGCTCTCAGGGACATATTTTTGGGTGGCAGAACACTTCCTGGGGAGGGGGAGGTTGTCAAAAATCACTGGTGCTATCAGGGGCGTAACAAGGCCGGAGTGGGCCCAGAGACAAAATTTTAAAATGGGCCCCTCGCTGTTACACACACACACACTTCACAATATATAGTCATGTGACTTGCCTCTGGGGGGCCCCTCGAGACGTGGGGGCCCCCAGGCAGCCACCTCCCCTTGCCTAATAGTAGTTACGCCCCTGGATGCAATTAGTCTAGAAGTGCTGTAAGGTGAGCCTGCTCCTCTCATTCCACTGGCAGTGGCAGTTCTTTGCTCTGAATGCCAGCCTTTGCTGTTTCCGTGTAACCTGTGCTTTCTCCTTCACAGAGGAGAGTATGACAGACATACATCCAACCCAAATAGTCAGGGTCAATCTGGGGTAACAGGTTGCGGACATTAAGTTTCTCCTTTATCGCTTATTTTCAAAGTTGTTCTCTAGATCTCAATATAATCCACTGCAACATACCAAGCTGTAGGAGTAGCTTGCCCAGGTTGCTGAAGATAGTGTCATCCATTTTGTAACCTATTTGAGGAGAAAAACAGGTGTGGGGGAAGAAATGCATGGACTCATAGTAGTACACTAAATAGCCCAGTGACACAAACAGATATTTTCAGATTAAGTGATGGTGTCTATAAACATATTATTATGAACGCGTGTCTCTAAAAGTCTCTAAAAGTGTGCAGGTGAAACTTTCATGCAAAAGGGAAAAACTTTAATCTTACATTAGCAGAATGATATATTATTGTAAACTGAGCCCCTGGTGGCGCAGTGGTAAAACTGCCGCCCTATAACCAGAAGGTTACAAGTTCGATCCTGACCAGGGGCTCAAGGTTGACTCAGCCTTCCATTCTTCCGAGGTCGGTAAAATGAGTACCCAGAATGTTGGGGGCAATATGCTAAAATCATTGTAAACCGCTTAGAGAGCTTCGGCTATAGAGCAGTATATAAATGTAAGTGCTATTGCTATTGCTAACACACCCACTGTCCGTCATTTTTCATTCCTTTTTTCTCCCCCCTCAACATTATATTTATTTTTCATAGTCCACTACAATCCATCAAGCTACCACCATTTGTCTTACATTCAGCATTTACAGTTTTTCTTTTCTATTAAAATAGCTTTATCCTTATCATAAGAATGCCTTGGTATAACTAACAATTGTTCTTTTATCATTATACCTTACTATTTTTAGAAAAGGAATGAAAACAGAATCGATGCAAGACGAGAATCTACCACCTACAGTATTTATATAGCAACAATATAATGCCATTATTATTTTATAATATCTTCTTGATATAACCTAACATCTTGTGTGGGCTTCTCTTAAGGTGCGGGGGGGGGACACCACTGTGTCTGAGGTAGATGTTTTTTCTGAATTACTCATAGAAAATTGACCAACCTGCCAGTTTACTATGATGTGTGAAGCCAGTCATAGTGATAACTGGATCCTTTTCTTGCCTGGTTACAACTAATTAAAATTAATGGGTGATAACTATTTGGCACAACAGTGTACAGTCAACAGAAATTCCTTTCGCTCATGCAAGGTCTCTTGATCATCCTATGCAGGAAAGGTGCTTCCACTGAACGTATGGCACACTGTACCAAAGATCTGGATGCCTCCCATTGTGCCTGAGTAAATATCACAGACTTTCTAATTTTTATGTATTCTACATCTCATTATAATGTTGCATTAGAGGACATTTGTTTATCTGTTTGTTTATTTGATTTCTATACCGCCATTCCAAAAATTGCTCAGAGCGGTTTACACAGAGAAATAATAAATCAATAAGATGGATCCCTGTCTGGAAAGGGCTCACAATCTAAAAAGAAACATACCAGCAACAGTCACTGGAGGTACTGTGCTGGGGGTGGATGGGGGCAGTTACTCTCCCTGCTAAATAAAGAGAATCACCATGCTAAAAGATGCCTCTTTGCCAAGTTAGTAGGAGTTAACTTATCTGAATACTTGAGGAATATAAATATAAAATAATAATAATAATAATAATAATAATTACAAAAAGCAGCTTTACTGGGAACAGCCTATATTCTGCGACGATATCTATAACAATTGACAATAAAATCCTGGCATCCCAGGTCCTTGGGAAGGACTCGATTTCTGGATAAAACAAACCAGTCAATAACACCTGTCTGACTGTGTAAACAAGAAATAATAATAATATTTATTTATTTAATATCCTGCTCTTCCTCCAAGGAGCCAAGGTGTACTACATATTCATATTTCTCTTCACAACAACCCTGTGAAATAGGTTAGGCTGAGAGAGAAGTGACTGGCCCAGAGTCACCCAGCAAGTATCATGGCTGAATGGGAATTTGAACTCGGTTCTCCCCGGTCCTAGTCCAGCACTCTAACCACTACACAACACTGGCTATCTTCTGTGACTTCTTGAATCCCTAATGCTGCATCATTCAATAAGATGCAGAATATCAATGGACAGCAAACCATGCAGTAGCATTATAATAATACACAGCATACAGTACATAGAATTAGGAAGCTTGGGATACTTGCTTAAACACATTAACATTATTAACTGTAACGGCAGTGGAGGCAGGGAGCTGATTGCAGCAGTACTGTGGTACAGTTAATAAACTTTACACAGATACTCCGGGCCAAACCACATGTTACCCAGGAGTTTTGCAATGAGTCACCAATGGCTTTTTTACTCAGATGCAGCTGGGTGTGTGAGGGAGAAAGTGACTTTGATTGTGTCAATAGCAACCTACCTGACAATGGGCTCCCCCTCCCTTAGCAGCACTGCTGCAATCAAGGCAGCATTAAATTTAAAAAACAACAAACCAAAAACTGTCAGAACACTATTCAGGGTCCCAGAATCAAGCAGTACTTTCACCACCAGAGTAACAACAATCCACCACACATAATCTAGGAGAGGGGCAAGTCTTCATAGGAACATAAGAGACTGCTGAAGCATCAGACCAAGAGTCCATCTAGTCCAACAAATTATTTCCCACAATGGTTAACCAGATGCTTCCAAAAAGCCCACAAGCAGGGTTTATAGGCAATAGCTGTTCCTCACAGTTTGCCTCCCCCAGCAATTGATATTCAGTAGAATCATGGTACTTGGTGGCCCACTGCCTCGGAACATGGGGTGGGGGTGGGGTGTCCCATTTAACTACCATGGCTAATACCCAATTGTAGATTTTTCCTATCTTTTAAAGCTATCTGCCATCACCAGATTTTGTAGCACTGAATTCCATTAAATGTATACTTTCTCTATTCTGAAATAATATGAAGTACTTCTCTATTCTGTCCTGAAATTGTCCATCAGTTTAATGAGGTGGAAGGTGAGAAACAGAGTTCTAGTATTATCATCTATTATTGTTTGCTTTAACCTTCATTACGTTTTTGTGCTTGTACTTTTAACGTGTGATGTTAGTTACCTGGAGTGGCTCAGGACAGGTATGAACTAGAAAGGTGTGATTATATGTTAAAGATATCCCAGGATCATTGCAGGGGTGGGAGAAGAGAGTTTCCATGTCCCCCAACATTCTGGGTTTTTTAAGCATCTCACCCAGATTCGCCCGGATTTCAGCTTTCATTTTTTCTTAAAAAGCTAAGCTCTTGCCCTTGTAGAAGCAGGGTTATGGAGCAAAATGTGCAGTCACTATTCTGCTCAAAAATTATTTCCAAGCCAATTTACATAATATGCAAATTAGGCACCCAGATTTCAAAAGGGGCGGAATCAAACACCTCTTTCTCCACTTCTTCCATGCCATATGTGTACAACCTACTTAAGATTTTAGAAAGTTTCCATTGTGTCTCCCAACCCAACGTAACCCATTGTGTCTCCCAACGTAATGATATTCCACTACCACACACCCCACCTTAAAGTAAAGTAAAGTTGTGCCCTGGAGTCAGTGTCGACTCCTCGCAACCACGGAGCCCTCCGGTTGTCTTTGGTAGAATGCAGGAGGGGTTTACCATTGCCATCTCCCACAAAGTAATAGATGATGCCTTTCAGCATCATTCTATATCACTACTGCCCGATATAGGTGTCTGGGAAATATATCAGCGGGGATTTGAACCAGCAACCTCTTGCTCCCTAAGTAAGTCACTTCCCTGCTGCATCATTAGGTGGCATCCACCACACCTTAAGCTCACCCAAACACTTGCCCTCATGATAAGAAACATATCTTAAGAGCATGTCTAGGGATTTGAGCTGGCTATTCTGCAGTTATTCCTTGAAGCATTTTGGCCTGCATCCATTTTCACCAATGCCAACCCTCCAGGACTGGTCTGGAGTTTCCATAATCAATCTCCAGGTGGCTACTGAAGGCAGTCCTGTTTTTAATGGCTTTTATATTATTATCTCTTGTTTACACAGTCAGACAGGTGTTATTGGCTGGTTTGTTTTATCCAGACATCCAGTCCTTCCCAAGGACCTAGGATGGCTGAATTTTATTGTCAATGTTGTTGCTGTTGTTATAGATATCGTCGCAGAATATAGGCTGTTCCCAGTAAAGCTGCTTTTTGTAATTGGCTGATGATGATTTCTGTGGCCCCTATGGAATTGAGGTGCTCTTCAAGGTCTTTTGGAACTGCACCCAGGGTGCCAATTACCACTGGGATTATTTTGGTCTTTTTCTGCCACAGCCTTTCAATTTCAATTTGTAGATCTTTCTATTTGGTGATTTTTTCCATTTCTTTTTCTTCTATTCTGCTATCCCCTGGTATTGCTATGTCGATTATTTTTACTTGTTTTTCTTTCTTCTTGACTACAGTTATATCTGGTGTATTGTGTGGCAGATGTTTGTCTGTTTGTAGTCGGAAGTCCCATAATATTTTTACATCTTCATTTTCTTCAACTTTTTCAATTTTATGGTCCCACCAATTTTTGGCTACAAGTAGCTTGTAATTTTTGCAGATGTTCCAGTGTATCATCCCTGCTACCTTATCATGCCTTTGTTTGTAGTCAGTCTGTGCGATCTTTTTACAACAGCTGATTAGGTGGTCCACGGTTTCATCTGCTTCTTTACAAAGGCGGAACTTGCTGTTTGTGGTGGATCTTTTGACTTTTGCTCTTATTGCATTTGTTCTTAGTGCCTGTCCTTGTGCAGCCAGTATTAAACCCTCTGTTTCTTTCTTCAAGTTGCCATTCTTAAGCCATTGCCAGGTCTTGGTGATGTCTGATTTTCCACTTATATTGTGCAAATATTGACCATGCAGTGGCTTCTTTTTCCATTTTTCTGCTCGGTTCTTGACTTGTTCTTTCTTGTAGGCCTGCTTTGTTTCATTGGTGTTGAATAGTTTTGCATTATTGACCATTTGAAATGCATCTTCTTCATTGTCCTTGATATATTCTTCAAGGACTCTTTTCTCCTCCTCTACTGTTTGATGGACTTGCAGCATTCCTCTTCCACCTGAGCTGCGAGGGAGGTATAGCCTATCGACATCACTGCGGGGGTGCAGAGCATGATTGATCGTCATGATTTTCCTGGTCTTACAATCTAGCGTCTCTAGCTCTGCCTGGGTCCAGTCTATTATTCCTGCAGTGTATCTGATAACAGGTATAGCCCAGGTGTTTATGGCTTGTATGGTGTTCCCCCCATTGAGTTTGGACTTTAGGATTTTTCTAACTCTCCTGATGTATTCACTTCCTATTTTTCTTTTCACTTCAATGTGTACAATGTTATCAGCCTGGAGAATGCCCAAGTATTTGTAATGTTCTTTCTCTTCCAGGTTCTTGATCTTGCTTCCATTGGGCAGTTCTATTCCTTCTGTTTTTCTTATTTTCCCTCTGTTCATTATTAATGAAGCACACTTGTCTAGTCCAAACTCCATTGCTATATCGCTACTGAATATATGGACACTGTTTAGCAGTGATTCGATTTCTGACTGGGACTTTCCATACAACTTCAGATCGTCCATGTACAGCAGATGGTTGATTTGACTTGATGTTTTAGATGTTTGGTATCCAAGGCCTGTTTTGTTTAGTATTTGTGAAAGTGGGGTCATGACGATTACAAACAACAGAGGGGATAGTGAGTCCCCTTGGAAAATGGCTCTTCTAATGCTAACCTGTCCAAGTGTCTCGCCATTGATTGTTAACTGTGTACTCCACATGCTCATTGCTTTTTAAATAAATATCTGAATGTTTTTGCTGACACCAGTTGTTTCTAAACATTTTAGTATCCATGTGTGAGGCAATGAATCGAAGGCTTTCTTGTAGTCAATCCATGCAACACTTAGATTGGTTTTTCTTCTCTTGCAATTTTCTAAAATCATTTTGTCAATCAGCAACTGGTCTTTTGTGCCTCTGGTGTTCGGGTAATTTCCTTTCTGTTCAATTGGAAGCTGTTTATTAGTTAATAAGTGTTGCATCACTTCATCTGCTATTTTTCCACTCAATAATTTGAACATGGTTGGCAGGCAGGTTATCGGTCTATAATTACTTGGAACTGCACCTTTTGCTGGGTCTTTCATGATGAGATGAGTTTTCCCAGTTGTTAGCCATTGTTCAATGTCACCTCCTTGTAAAATGTGATTGAACTGTTTTGATAGTTGTTTATGAAGGCTTGTTAGGTGTTTAAGCCAAAAGCCATGCAGTTCATCGTTGCCTGGAGCAGTCCAATTTTTAATTTTCTTTGCTTTTTCACTTATTAATTCCGGTGTTATTAGAGCTTGCATTTGTTGGTTACATTTTTTGACCTCCTTCATCCAGCCTGCTTTTTTATTATAATCTATTGGATTGTTCCATAATTTCCCCCAGAATTGCACTGTTCCTTCTTTATTTGGTGTTTCTAGGTTTCTTGCAGTTTCTCCTTCTATGCTTTGGTAGAAACGCCTCTGATTCGACTGGAATTGGAGATTCTGCCTGTGTTGTGTAATTCTGGCTTCGTATCTGCTAATCTTCTTTGACACTGCTGTTATTTGCTGCTTTATTATTTCCAGGACTTCTCTAATTTTCCTTGAATCTAGGTGGTATTTTTGGATCAGATACTGTTTGGTGTTTTCATTCTTCAGCTTCTTGTCTTTCATATCTTTCAATTTACTAGCATCTGATCTAAGCCTGGAGATTTTATTTTCTAATCTAATCTTCCATTTAGGTGATGTACTGCTTTCTTTTTTTACAGGCCCACTGATCTTATATCCGAGCTCTTGTGTTGTTATTGTTGCTGCACTGTACATTAGTTGGTTTGTTTCTTGCAAATTATTGGTTGTTATTTCTGCAACTGCAGTATTGACATCTTTTAATACCTGAACAAGTTGTTTTTTGGCAACTGTTTTTAGAGCTGGAAGTCGAACCCTGATGGTGGTTTGGTTCATGTGCTCAGTTATTTTTTGCTTTAGTTCTTGTTGCTTTTCTGTTAAACGGCATTTGGGTTTTTGAGGTGAAGGCAAAGGGGCAGTTGCCTGGTTTTGATTTTGAAACAGTTCAGCAACAGTGGTATCCTCTATTTAAAACACCTCCTCCAACTGCACCTGAGCAACTGCTTCAGTTGGTGGTAATTCTTCTTCCATATCTTGAGCCCGTGTTGCTCTTTGCAGTTCTTCCAGCTCAACTCCTGTGAATACTTTATTTCTTATTATGAATCTTCTCTGGTCTGCTAGCCTTTGTTCTGTTATTTCTGTATCTGGATGCTTCTCTTTCCAAATTTGGTACATTTTATGGTCCCACCAATTTTTGGCTACAGGTAGCTTGTATTTTTTGCAGATGTTCCAGTGTATCATCCCTGCTACCTTATCATTCCTTTGTTTGTAGTCAGTCTGTGCGATCTTCTTACAACAGCTGATCAGGTGGTCCACTGTTTCATCTGCTTCTTTACAAAGGCGGCACTTACTGTTTGTTGTTGTTGTTGTTGTTGTTGTTATTATTATTAATTCAATTTCTATACCACCATTCCAAAAATGGCTCAGGGTGGTATACACAGAAAAATAACAAACAAATAAGATGAATCCCTGTTCCCAAAGGGCTATTATGAAAACATATAAGAAAGCAATGGAGACAGAGGTGGGATAATAACTACCCAGGAGCAGTAGCCTCAATCAGAGTTGGCAACCCTAGTTAAGAACATAAGAAGCTGCCATATACTGAGTCAGACCACTAATAATCCCTCTTGCTCAGATATTGTCAACCCAGCCTGGCAGCGGCTTCTCCAAGGTTGCAGGCAGGAGTCTCTCTCTCTCTCAGCCCTATCTTGGAGATGCTGCCAGGGAAGGAGCTTGGGACCTAAATGCTCAGATTTAGCTGTCTCTCTCATGGTGGGGGCCGCAGCAGCAGAGAGGAGAAGGAAAGCAGCTTGCCCGTTCCTGCACTGCAAACTTCTGTCTCGAAGGTGCAGAAGAACAGCGAGCTAACACGGCGCCTTTGTGGGTCTGTTGTGCGGCCTTTTCTCCCTGGCCACTAAGGGCGATCCTGCGCACACACAGCCAGGACCCACCGCCACCTCCCTCTCTCTCTCCTTTCGTCGCTGGGGAACCGGGCGCCAGAAGAACGGCAGCGGACGCCTCGGCCCCTTTCCCCTCAGCCCCAGTTTCTGAGGGCGCCACAAATTAGAAACAAGCACCGCGCCAATCCCGAGAAAAGAGGGAAGCCAAGGCTGCGCCCTGCGCGACTGTCTACCCACAAAATGGCGCCGCAGTGGGCTCCCTTCTCCTCTCAGCCTCCCGTCTTCTTCCCTCATCGGAGGACACGCACCCACAGGCAGGAGGCAGACGCCGCCCTCAAGGAAAGGGCGGGAAAATAGAAGGGCGTGCGCGTGCGTGGTGGGGCGGGGAGATGCAGCGTGCCTTGAGGACTCTGACTCTGAGGCGGCTCCTGCTCGTCTTCCCTCTGAAGGAAGGGAGACGAGCCTTCTCCTCCGCCGCTCCTCTGCCTCTATTGACCCTCAGCCGCCCTTCTCTAACATTTCAATCATCTTCCGGGGGGTGGGGGCAGGCACTGGCGTCGGCGGCGCTCTAAAGGGGGCTGAGGAGGAGGAGGAGGGCGGAAGAGGCGACCAGACCCGCGGGGGACAAGTGTCCCCAGTGGGGCCCCCTGAGGGAGGGGCCTCCACTCGCTGGGTGGCTGACCGCGCGTTCGTCCGTGCTACGCTCTGCAGCCCTGCCGAGGTTGTGTTTGTTACACACACACAGACATATATATATATATATGCCGATGTTGTGTTTGTGTATGTACACATACATATATATGCACCGCCCCAAACGTGTGTCTCTGGGCGGTTTGTTTGTGTGTGTGTGTGTATGTATATATATATATATACACACACACACACACACACACACACACACACACACACATACATATATATGCACCGCCCTAAACGCGTGTCTCTGGGCAGTTTGCTACATAAAACAAATTAAAATGATTTGTTTTGTTTCTTTATTTGTTATTCTTTCTTTGTGAACCACCCCAAACGTGTGTGTCTGGGCGGTTTGCAACCTAAAGCAAGTTAAAACAATTTATTTCTTTATTTGCTATGTGTTTGTTTGTTTATTTGTGCACCCCAAACTTGTGACTCTGGGCAGTTTGCAACCTAAAGCAAATTAAAACAATTTGTTTTATTTCTTTATTTATTCTTTATTCCACCCATGCTACCTGGACAAAGAGGCACGTTTTTAATGTGGTGATTCTTTTTACTGAGCAAGGGGAGAGTAACCGGCTCTATCCACCCCCAGTACAATACCTCCACAGTGACTTGCTGGAGTCTATCTGGTGTTTCTTTTTAGTTTGTGAGCCCTTTGGGGTCAGGGAGCCATCTTATTTATTTATTTATTTATTTTATTATGTCTCTGTAAAACCACTTTGGAAACTTTTGTTGAAAAGTGGTATATAAATATGTTGTTGTTGTTTATTTGTTATTGTTTGTTTGTTTATTATATTTGTGTATTGTCCCAAACTTGTGTCTCTGGGTGGTTTGCAACATAAAGCAAATGAAAGCAATTGCATGGTGGTGATTGGGCAGTGGGAATTCCATATGCAGATTGGGAAGAGGAGTGGGGAGAGGGTGAGTGAGCAATGGAGGGGGTGAGTGAGTAAGCAAGCAATGGGGAGGTGTGAATGAGTGAGCAAGTGATGGGGAGGGGGCGAGTGAGTTGAGCAAGCGGGGAGGAGGTGAGTGAGGGGGTGAGTGGTGGGGAGGGGATGAGTGAGTGATCAAGCAGGGGGGAGGGGGCAAGAGCAAACGAGCAGTGCAGAGCGGGTGAGTGAACGAGAAACCGGTGGGGAGTGAGTGAGTGAGCAAGTGAGTGAGCGGGTGGAAAGGGGGCGAGTGAGCGGTGGGGAGGGGGTGACTAAATGAGTGATGGGGAGGGGGTGAGTGAGTGAGTGACCAGCGGGGAGTGGGTGAATGAGCAAGTGGCTGACAGGGAGGGGGTGAGTGAGTGGCGAGTAGCAGGGAGGGGGTGAGTGACTGAGCAGTGGGGAGGGGTGAGTGATCAAGCGAATGTTGGGGAGGGGGCAAGTGAGTGAGCATGAGGTGGGGGGGGCAAGTGGGCAAGCATGAGGCAGGGAGGGGCGAGTGAGCGAGCGAGTGGTGGGGAGGGGGTGGGTGAGCGAGTGTGAGGTGGGGAGGGGCGAGTGAGAGTACGAGCAGGGAGTGAGAGAACAAACAGTGGGGAGGGGTGAATGAGTGAGCGATCAGCTGAGAGGGGGCGAGTGACCAGGGAGTAAGCAAGCGAGTGGCAGAGAAGGGGTGGGTGCGTGAGCGAGCAGTTGAAAGGAGAATGGGTGAGTGAATAAGCAAGCAATGGGGAGGGGGCAAACCAATGAGCGGCGGGGAGGGGGTGAGTGAACTAGCGAGCAAGCAGCAGGGAGGGGATGGCTGATAGTGGGTGGCTGACACTGAGCAATAAATCAGGGACTGTTGCTGTGGATGGGGTGGATGCAAGGAGAGTAGCAAAGTCCTAGCACACAGATAATCTGTGCAGGTTCAGCTAGTTCTAGTTTTAAAAGCTTGGATGAATAAATGCGGTTTTAGAGACTTTTTAAAGTTTCCTTGTATGAGGTGATTGTAGTAGGTATGGATGTTTTGTGTGTGTTTGTTTTAAGTTCTCAAGCCAGGGGAGTGTGTGCTGGCAACTATATGTGTGAAAGTGTCTGCATGTAACAATACGTCTCTCCCCCCATGATAGTAACCACAAATGTATATCTCAAACTAGAGCTAAGCTTCCAATAACACTTTATTTATTTAATTTTGGGTTTTTGTCTACATTTATATCCACTCTTTCTTCAATGAGCTCAGAGCAGTGTACATGGTTATGTTTATCCTCACAACAATCCTATGAGGTAGGTTATTTGTTTGTTTGTTTGTTTATTAGGAACATTTTATATTAGGAGAATTTAGGAGAGCCCTGAAGACCTACCTGTTCGGCCTGTCCTTCCAGTGCTCTTAAATTGTTTTAAAGGGTCTTTGATGTTTGTGAACCGCCCTGAGCTATTTTGTAAGGGTGGTCTAAAAATTGAACTAAATAAATAAATATACCGCCCACTCCGAAGACTCTGGGTGGTGTACAAAAACATGCAAAGCGAGACAACATTAAAATTATATTCTAAATTGAAAATTAGACAGAGATGTGGCTGTCCTAGAGTCACCCAGTGAGTTTCATGGCTGACTGGGGGTTGAGCTTGGGTCTCCCCGGTCTAGCCCAATGCTCTAAGGGCTGCACGGCTCTCAGGAATATATTTTCAGGTGCCACAGTGGGCTTCCTGGGGGAGGGGAGGGCATCAAAAACTGCCACTTTCCCCATACACCCATGCAAAGTTCTGTTAGGCTGCTCTCTTGCGGCACCAATGCATTCTTGCTCTCTATGACAGCCACCAGCTTTATGTGTGGCACTACAAGAGTGTGTTTTTACTCACTATCCATTAACTATAATAGTGTAAATGTTTATGTACATGCCTTTTTCCAGTTCTTCAAAAACAGTCAATTAAAAAACATTTTTAATCCAGGTATCAGTCTTCCCATGATCACTTCTGTTTATGACACTCACACTGAGACATCAAACATGCTGCGTCAGAAACTGTGATGAGAATAGGCCATGAGACATTGACCACCAAATGGTTATCTGAAAGCACTAAAAACAGCCCTCCTTTGTTTTCTGAATGAATCAAATTCTTCCTTCTGTCCCACCCCATCCTTCTTCAATATTCTTGTAGAAAAGCAATGAAGATGCTCCATCTGCTGGAGAAATTGTGCAGCATATCCCCAGGCAAACACTGCCAATATATAAAAAACGGCTCAACTACATTACGCATTATTTCAATACATTACGCTAAGTTTGGTTCCCATCTTTGTCCAAATACCATAGTCATTTTCGGAACTGAATTATGTGTTTGCAAAGTAAAATCATTAAAATCAACCCTATGTATGTTTACTCAGAAGTAAATCTTACCACATTCAATTGAGTTTAGTCCTGAGTAAATGTATATAAAACCACAGATTTCTAGCCTGTTCTATTCCCAGTGTTTGGGACAGATGGCAGGACTTGTACCCATTCAATCAAATGTCTACAGAAATGCAGTTCAAATGTCTGTAGAAATGCAGTACAACATTGACCTCTACACTGTAATGACGTTGAACGTTTTTGTGTTCATCCAAAACCATTTAAAACCTTACCTTATATCCTTTGCAAAAATAGATATTTTGACTTTTCTTGAAATCCCACAAAAGTTGCCATCCTGAAATCAATTGTGAGCTTGCAAGTTCAGTTGAAATGCATGTGTGGTTTATAAAATCAAGTGATCATGATTCACTTGATTTTATAAACCACACGTGCATTTCAACTGAAAATGTGCTTCATGAATCAAATGAGTCAAAAGATACAGTAAAACTAAGTAATAGCAACTTTCACCACACAACATAGGCAGCTATTTTGCTGTTACTTTCCAAAGCATTCTTTTATATCCCAATCCTGGTGCTTATGTTTTTGTTTTGCCACCCTTATTCAGGAGCCCATAGCCATCTAGAAAAAATGAGTGAACCTATTAGAGTTGTTGAAGAACTTGTGCATAATTACAGAGGCACACTAACCCCCGGACCTTGGGGACGTCATCCGGTCCTCCAAGGTCCAGGTGAGCCTCCAAATGGCCAGGCCTGGGAGCCTCTGACAGCTGAGCCACCCCGCACCCACCCTGCCAAAGTTTGGGGAGGGGGTGTTTCAAAACTTACTGCAGCCAAGGGGTGGCTGTGGCGGGAGAGTGGAGCAGTCCTTCTCCCTTCTCCCCTGCTCCCGTGACGTCACGGGCTTGCAAGGATCTCAGCTGCTCAGGTGTGCCTCACAGTTGCGTCAAGCTGCGGCCTGAACAGATGCGCTCAGCGTCATTCCTTCTCACATCCTGCCGCCTCCAGGGAGAAGGGAGAAGTACTGCTCCGCTCCCCTCCCTGCCCGCAGCCATCTCTTCGCCACGGTAAGAGTTTTGAAACCCAAATAAACGGTGCTTTGGCGGGGCAGGCCCCCCTAAAGGAAGTTTCGGGGGGCTTCCTGGGGGTCTCACGGCTGGGCGCTCCGGGTGCCTAAGTTGTTTTGGTGTGCCCCTGCTTAATTACGTAGTATTGGATCACATTGCCTTCAGATATCATCCATCCCTGTGATTCTGTAGTCCTATTCCTCTAAAGGTTGGCTTTGTGATAATAATATACAAGATACTTAACGTAAATTAGGATCACCATCACTGCTGCTAACTTGTTTCACTGAAGGAACTGAGCCTCTATTAGATCCCTGTCATAGCTACTTAAACAGTGAGATGAAAATAGTGTGATTACCTTGTTATTGGTGGTCATTGATGAGCTGACCATCCCTGATGGCCAGTGAATCAATTCATATGTGTTGCACTATATATGCTACTTTATTGCTCCCCCAAATTGTGCAAAAGGGCAGGCCTGAAGGACAAACTAGAAACAGTAACGATGGTCTAAGTAGAAGATTGTTTAATAAGAGAAGATTGTTTAATAAGAGAAAGAGGGAAGCAAAATAAACAATCATAAAACTGGTAGTCAGAGAGGAAAAGAAAGGAAGACAGCAATTGAACAAGAAAAAAATGCACTAGAAATGGAAGACGGGCAAACGCATCGAATTAATTCTGCTCAAGATATATCCTATTGTCAGTCACAGACAGAATATATGGCCTCAGGAAATCAACATTCACGCATCAAGAAATGCAGGAGCATGGAGGAGAGGCTGGGTAACCTGACCTTAGATTGAAAATGAGGAGAAATGAAGCAGATCACCACGTTTCCATCACAAATAGGAGGCTTGTAGGCCATCTTTAATTCACAATTACGCAAATTTGGCATTCAAAAACTTTGCTAAATAGATTGTTATATTGGTCTCCATCTCTCCATCTGTACAATCATCTCTGCATTTCATTCAGATTTGTCTGGAATGTTTGTCATTCTGACTGGTGGAGTTTAAGGCTCTTTTTAATGTCCTTCTGTAGCCAAGCCACTTTCCCATCAATTTTATTTATTTATTTAGTAATAATCAATTTTATTTATTTATTTAGCGCCATCTATATAGAATACCTTCTTGCTGGAGGTCTTCAAGCAGAGACTGGACAGCCATCTGTTGGAGACACTCTAGCTCTGGATTTCCTGTGACCTCACAAGAAGATGTGCAGATATGAAATGGAAATAATATATAGAGAATACATTGCTAGAACTACTTATAATTATGACAATGTCATAGATCTTGCCAGCCAGTTGCTCACGACATCATAAGTTGCTTGGAGCTGCTAAATACTGATTATTTGATATCATGAACCAGAGCTGAACCATTAAAAACAAAAAATGGTAAGTGGTTCAATAATCAGGCTATTGGCTTTCTATTGCATGGTTTTGGTTTTGGCTTTCCTGTTTTTACTACTACTACTACTACTGCTGCTGCTGCTGCTACTACTACTAGCATGCTGCTACTATTACTGCTGCTCATATACCACTTTTCAACAAAAGTGCTCAAATCAGTTTACACAGAAAATAGTAACAGCTAATGATGGCTCCCTGTCCCTGTATCTATATTGTTTAAAACCCCTTTCTAAAACTTTCAGAAATATGCTTTTTAAAAAAGAAATACATATGTTTCTCAAGTGAAAATAGTTATTTTATTCATTGCATAAAATTGCAAGCATGATTGATATTACTCTGCATTAAATGTATCTAAATTAGTTCAAAACTGGCTCAAAGGGTCTGAGCTTGTTACTGAACCACTTTCTAAAGTTAGTATCTGAGCTGGAACTGAACTAGAGAGTTGGAAAATTTTGATGAACTGGAATGGAACCCAGATTTTAATGGTTTGACTCACTAATCTAGAGCTGGAAATTAGTGTTTCTGATCCTTGTGTGCCTCTTGCTGCAGGTTTTTCTATTTTATGGTTGTTTAATACATGTCTATAAATTGTCTTTTATGTTTAGTTATATGAGTACCATCAGACCAAAATATAGAATAGAAATAGAAATATTGTACATTAGAAACCGAAATGATATTGTAAATCCAAAAGAAAACCAGCTATTATCTTTTAAAAGATTAACAGTAAGAAGTCTGTACATACATGACAGAGAGCTGTGCATTAAAATATGGGTCATTTCTATTAACAGATATCTATCAATATACTAAGTACACAAAACAATTGACAGGATCTGTGCGTGTAAACAATGTTTCAGGTATACCACAAACATTGTATCACATGGGATGCCCCATGGCAGAAGAGAGTGAGGCCAGCCCAATAATCAAACATAGTATGCTAGGTTGGATTTCCCTATGCAGATGGATAAGAAGATCCTGGGGTAGTACAATGGTCCAAAACAAGCACCATTGATTACATCGCTGTCTCTGGGAACCGGCTACCCTAGTACAATGGTATGTACAACATCACTGTGCAGATGTGGGATAGCATTTTTGAATGTTCATCTGCATTTAAACAACAACAACTTCCTGCAAACAGAAAGCTAGCACAACAGACTGGGCTAGGATCTCTCTCCTTGCTATGCTGGCTTTCTTTTCGCTGGGAGTTGTTGGCTTTTTGCATGAGGGAGCATTTATAATGGAATCCATTCCCGTCTTCGGTCTGAAATGGTGCAATCCATCCTTCTGCCTCAGAACTTTACCGTCTCATTCTGCTGCATGTTGCAGAATTAAGATTACAAAAATACACACACACGTGCGCGCGCGCACACACACACACTCATACTAGCTTCTCTCTGGGCTGGAGTATGAGTGAGGTTAAATGTTGTACAGAAGCCGAAAGCATGGCGATGAAAGAAGCAAGCAATACTGGTCTATGGCATCATGCTCCAAACGAGCTGTTTCCCCCCAGAATACTATTTATGTCAATTGTCACAAGCAGATTCATTTGTTCAAATAAATCAGTGCCATTTCTGTTTAGTCAAGCATTCCATGCCATTGAATTCAGAGAGAATTTTTCTCCTACTACCATCCCTAATGAGCCTGCTGTATGATTTCCAAGGCAAACAGTAGGACTTTAATGTTTAGGGCTGTGTAGATAAACAGCAGGACTTAGTATTAAATGTTTTATGGCTGACAAAGAACACTTTCATCCCCAGGACACTTGTTTGTTACTTGACTCAGCAGAAAGAGATGCTGTGGGAGAGAGCTTCCCCTCTTTCCCAGGAAGCGGAATCTGTGAGTCACAGGACAACATTGTACTTGGACTGCTGTATTTGTGCTTTAGCTCTTGGTACTTTTCTGATTCTGTGTGTTAAGTGAGGGGAGAGAGAGATGGGCACTTGGGCCTCACTCAATGAGGTCATTCACACAATCAAAAACTGAGGCTATTCTCACGATGGGGGGAAACCAGGCTTTTTCCCGTTGTGAGAACCACTGGGCTTACGGGCGAGCTCGGTGGTTCTCTGGCAGCTAGCCCGCCAAAGAAGCCCTCCTCTTAAATGGGGTTAGCGGAGCGAATGCTCCGCTAACCCCATTTCCCCGATTGTGAGGTGCCATGGCACGGCTCTGCACTGTGGTGACTTGTGAGGAGACCCCCGGTGGGAGGCTAAAACGAGCAGTTGCACGGGGCATCTTTGGATTTCTGGGGGCCATGCGGCCCCCCCATCCCTGCAGCCCCTACCGGCTCCGTAATGGAGCCAGTAATTGTGTGGGCAGCTGATCTGGACAGATCGTGTGTAGAGTGTCACCGTGTTCTACCCAGGTTTTGGAGCTGTGTGCTACCAGTTTTTGGTTGTGTGGAAGCAAAGTTAGAGGGGACACCTGGCTAGAAGTGATTGTGCGGAAGCAAGGTAGGAGGAAAAACTACCGGGGGTTTTCCTCCTACCTTGCTTGCACACAATCATTTCTAGCCAGGTTTTCCTGTTACCTTGCTTGCACACAATCCTCCTACCAGGTTTTCCTCCTACCTTGCTTGCACACAATCATTTCTAGCCAGGTTTTCCTGTTACCTTTCCTGTTACCTTCCTGTTACCTTGTTACCTTCCTGTTACCACACAAGCAAAAATTGGGAGCACACACAGCTCCCAAACCCAGCTAGAACACAGTTTTTGATTGTGTGGATGATCTCATTGAATTACTCACTCATGGGATATCACAGTTATTAGGGGTTTATCCCCACCAGATAGAAAACTCCATGACAAAATAAAATCTCCCTCATCACAACAACCAGACTTCCAGCAAGGCACTTCTGGTCAGAGTTGGTCTTGTGGTAGCAAGCATGACTTGTCCCCTTAGTTAAGCAGGGTCCACCCTAGTTGCATATGAATGGGAGACTAGAAGTGGGAGCACTGGAAGAGATTCCCCTTAGGGGAGGGAGCCGCTCTGGGAAGAGCAGAAGTAGGGTTGAGAGAGACTCCTGCCTGCAACCTTGGAGAATCTGCTGCCAGTCTATGAAGAGACAATACTGAGCTAGATGGACCTATGGTCTGACTCGGTATATTGCTGCTTCCTATGTTCATCTCTGACAGCTTTTTAAAAGACTATTAAGATGCATTTATTCATTCAAGCTTTTTGTTTAGAGCTGGGGTTTTAAACTGTTTTAGTGTTTTCATTTCTGATTTAATTTGCTTTATGTTTGTTGTAAACTGCCCAGAGATGTAAGTTTGGGGTAGTGTACAAATATACTAAATAAATGAATACCAGTAGAGTAGAATAGAATAGAATAGAATAGAATAGAATAGAATAGAATAGAATAGAATAGAATAGAATAGAAAACAGAAGTGCAGGATTCCTTCCAGTTCCTTGATACATTCCAACTGTCCTAAGACTGAGAGGAAGGGACTTGCAGGCAACAGGCAGAAGAATGTACCAGGTGTGCAGCAAAATGTAAGGTTTCAGATTTCTCTTTTCATCACAGTAACAATTAGGCCAATCCTCCAGGACCGGCCCTGGCGTCTCCAAGAATTGTCACCAACTTCCAGGTGATTACTGAAATCAATTCTGAAACTGTTAGTGGCTTGGTATTGTGAAATATATTGGGAAATACATCCAGGAAAAGTTTCAGAGTTGGCAGCCCTAGTGACAATCATAGGAAGCTGCCATATACTGAGTCAGACCCTGCCTTGGTCCATCTAGCTCAGTATTGTCTACACAGACTGGCAGCTGCTTCTCCAAGGCTGCAGGCAGGAGTCTCTCTTAACCCTATCTTGGAGATGCTGCCAGGGAGGGAACTTGCAACACTGCAAAATTATACAGTGGGTGTGTGGATGTGCACTTGGTGACCTTAGCATAGTGGGGAGCATGAACATGAGGGAATCCCCAAATAGTTTCATTCATCATTCCAGTTGATCTGCCACTCACTCTTGTTCCTAAGCAGGACACTCCCCCCCATCCAACTTCCTACCCTTAGTGAACCCTTTCCATGTTGTTTTGTCTGCTGAGGAACCTGTATGCATCTGCCACTCACTCCCTACCTAATGCACATTACCTCAGCATTGTTCTGTGCAAACTCAGAATGCACCCCAGACTACACACCCCTGTGCCTGTGCATTACAAGAAAGAAAGAAAATCACTAGTGTTCTTTCAGGGAAGGTTGTCTGCCATTCTTGGTCTTTTCACTGACAAATCTCTGACAATCTTCCAGGAAACCTCAGAGTTCCTAGGAGTTCAGTCTGAAAACCAAGGAGCTGCATCAAAGACACACTGGTGTTGTCTGTGTGGTTCCATGCATAAGAACACAGAAACCTAGGAAGCTGCTTTATACTGAGTCAGACCATTGGTCCATCTAGCTCAGTATTGTCCACACAGACTGGCAGTGGCTTCTCCGAGGCTGCAGGCAGGAATCTCTCTCAGCCCTATCTTGGAGATGCTGCTAGGGAGAGAACTTGGAACCTTCTGCTCTTCCCAGAGCGGCCCCATCCCCTAAGGGGGATATCTTAGGGTGCTCTCATGTAGTCTCCCATTGAAAGGCAACCAGGGCAGACCCTGCTTAGCAAAGGGGACAATTCATGCTTGCTATCACAAGACCAGCTCTCCTGAGGTGTTGGGTGGAATGTGAACTTTGGCCATTAGCCCATCCTTTCAGGATGTAAGATTTCTCTCCCCATCCCCTCCCTATAGGCACTGAAGCTGGCCCTAGAGCGCGGGCCTTTCTCCATCCCAAGAATAGCCCCGGGGGCAGTGGTGGGCGTGAAGTCCACAGCGTTCTATTTCCTTGCCCTTCCAGGAGCCACAACCCCGTTAAGCCAAAATATTTGGATTTCAAGACTATTTAGTCCAGCTACGACACCGATGAGTTTAAACTGGTCTCAGTTCAAAATGTTTCTGCTTAACTGGGACCCATATCAGGCTGTTTAAACTAAATGATCGCTCTGAAACAGGCGATCTGTTTCTCACTAAAAAAAAACCCAGCACCCCAGTTTTGAAAGCTGCTGGCATGTCGAACACATCCACAGTTGTCCTTAGTCTGGAACAAGATTCCTTACTCCGGAGTGAGAAGTTTTTACTCCGGAACAAACACTCCTGTTCCAAGCTAGGATGGAACAGCTGTGGTAGACGCGCTAACCCCATTCTTCGTTTTCAGAGTAGCATTCAAAAGCAAATTTGAGCCGCTCCCGTCAAGTTAAACTGGCTTTTCACAATTAGACTGAAATTGTTTTTCCATGCTTTAAATTCGACACATTAGAAGCGGGTTCACCAAGACTCCCAAACACCTCTGAGCCTCTCTCCTGTTGTTGTCCTTTGTGCGCTGTGAACGTGGTCAATGCGAGCAAAAGCGAACCGATTCTTAACTGTATATACGTGCTGGCCAACGTACATTTGCATTAGATCACTCAAGAAACCAGTTTTAAAACTGATATGTAAAACCCTTTGACTCCGCTGTTGAACAGAATAGTATCGATTCCTACAGCCCTGGTTGGAAAATGTGGTCCAGGGGGCCGAATGGTGTGTTTTGTTTTGTTTTGTTTTGTTTTGTTTTGTTTTGTTTTGTTTTGTTTGGAGGGGAGGGAGGGCTTTGAGAAGAACCTGGGCAGGACCTTTTTCTCAGCCTCGGCTTTTCAATCGGTTTCTCTGTTAATCTGAGGGATGCATCCTGCCACCTTCCAGCAGATTCTTGGAGGACGAAGGGGCTGTAGTGTAGCAGTCATCTGTGTTAGGAAATGAAGAACCTTCTGCGACAGAAAGAGAAGATAAGCACTCTCCTCCCTTCCCTGGTGATTAGGCTTTAATTAAGTTCTGAGTATCCTAAATAGAAAATTTAGGATTCCAGCCAATGAAACAGTCTGCACCATGCAGTCCTAAATTCATTTTAGTTACTAGGGGGTCTTGATCCCACTAAACATATTGGGACTTATTTCTAATATACTTAGAGGTCATTCACACAGCCAAAAACTGTGTTCTTCCCCTGGCTTGGGAGCTGTGTGTGTTTCCAATTTTTGATTGTGTGGAAGTAAGGTAGGAGAAAAACCTAGGTAGCTTTTCCTCCTACCATGCTTCTACACAATCACTTCTACTCGGATTTTCCTCTAAACTTGCTTCCACACAACCGAGAATTGGAAGCTTGCAGAGCTCCCAAACTCGGATAGAACACAGTTTTTGACTGTGTGAATGACCTCTTAGGCCTGCACTCTTAACCCCTATTTGGGCATTTTATTGTACAAATGTGCAGATGTCTGTGCACTGACTCATGCATGTGTTTGTGTGAATGACCTTGCCTGTGTTTATTTTAAAAGTGAATCTAGTACTGACCCCTCAAAAGCATGATACAGATAGGAAATATACTGCTGTACCTGTGGTCTTTATAACATGTGAATAACTACACTGATCTGTACCTGTGTACATTCTATGAGTGTTGAACATAAGCTACAAATGGGACTCTAGATATGCATAATGCCATAGAAAGGGCTCCTGCTGCATCCAAGGCTAAAAATCTTTGAGTCCCCAGATGTTTGATTATAATGCCCACCATTCTTAGCCACAATGGCCATTGTGGCTGTGAATGAAGGGAGTTGTAATCCAACAACATCTGGGGACCAAAAGCTGAGAATCCCCTGGTCTAGTCCAGCATCCTATTTCCCACAGTGGTCAGCCAGATGTTTCCAGAGAGCCAACAACCCCACTGTGGCATCTCCTGTTCAGAGGTGTACTACTGGAAAAGAGCCATCCCTACTAAGGGCCTGTGATAGACTTATCCCCCCATGTATTTGTCCGACCCTTTGAAAAGCCATCTAAGCCTGTGGCCATCACCGCCTCTTGTGGCAGCAAATTTCACACCTTAATGAGATATTGAGTGAAAACAGGTCAGGTATTACGTCTCACCATCTGTTTACTTAAGGAGTGGGCAGGTTTACACTGAACTAATGCTTCCTCAATATGGAAAGGTTTGCAGTTAATTAAGTTGCTCTGCTGGTGTTTTAACAGACTGGGGAATTTCTTCACAGAGGAAAATAACTGGCACAATCCAACCAACTTTAAACATGATGAGTCTTTGTAAGTGTGGATAGGATTCCCGCCATTAAAGAGTTCATACCCGGCTCAAATTAACCATGCCCAGTTTATTTCAGCGGGTGACATTTGAGCAGGTGCTTAATTTTCACGTTAAAATCGATGGGATTTATACGTGTTGAAGTCGGGCTGGATTGTGCCCATAGTTGTATGGAAACGTCCATTTTACACTCCAGTCCTAAACACATTAACTGCCAACCAGACTAAGTTACTGAATAGTATTATTACGGGGTTATTCTAAAGGACTACTTAATATCAATAGGAGTACTCAGGAGTAATGTAGCCTATATGTCAGCTGTTGACTTCAGAGTAGGGCTCCTTGTTTTCCCACGAAGTGCAGCGCTATCCTATGCATATTTACTCAGAAGAAAGTCCTACTAAGTACTCAGGAGTTCAGTGAGTCTCATTCCCTAGCAATGTAAACAGAATTGTAGTCTGAACTCCCAAGGACAGCAGTAATTCAGCTGTTCCCAACCTTGGGTTCTACTGTGGCTGCAGATGAAGGGATTTGAGGTCCAACAACATCTTGGGACTCAAGGTTAGGAATCCATGCTCCTTACTTAGAATTAAGATCCATTGGGGTTAGTAATTCTAAATGCAGTTTAGATCGGGATTATTTAGGATCGCAGCCTGCGAAAACTACACCCGCGGAATCAAAAGCAGTCCGAAACCCAGAGTAGCTCTGGCATGGAAATCAGCTTCGGAGTAGAGTGCTTTAATGGATCCCAACCCTTGGTTATTTATTTACCACGATGGGCCAGCAATGGACAACCTTCAGAATGAGAGGCAGCTCTGTAGAAGAGCCCTATTCTAAAATAAATATGTAAGAAATTGTTAATATATTCAGGGCGTGGATTACAAGCTACTCTATTAGTAATTGAAACCCGTCAACATTTAACTCCTAAACAAGTGTAACTGGAAATAAGTGTCATTGTGGTGTCAATAGAATTCGCTCCAAGACCCGCAGACTGAACTAGTTGCATTTCAGCCCGACTGAGGGCTGGCTGGAGGCAGCATTGGGCCCTGAAACCGCTCAATTTAATTTGTTTAAATTCGCTTTTACGTTCTGAGTTTGGTTATTGTTTTGAGTGTCGTTTTTGTATACCGCCTGGCATTCTGGAGCGGCGGTCTACCGATGCTGAAATACAACCAGGTTTAACTTGTGTTCTGGACCGTGGTGCAGCGCACAATGCCCAATCCTTCTGCAATCAAAGTGAGTCTTTAGACTCAGTTCCTTCCTTCGGAATTGGGTCCACTCTTCCCAGTAAGTCTCGGCGCCCGTGCCAGATGCATACATATATAAAAATAATTTATTATCATTATTCTCCAGCTCTCCTGTCGGTTTTTATGAAAATGAGCAATATTGAAAGCCTTTCCATCCCGCTAGCTGCAAGCCTCGCATAAATGATGAAAATGGCTTCGGGGTTTTTTTTTTCAAGTGAACTGTGCAGATCTGTGAAAATAATATCAGGGTTTTCCGTCAGAATGAACTTAGCCGCGTAGCCAGGCGTGCCTTAATCTGACCCGACACCTTCAAACCATCTGCGCTACGGATCCACCGTCTGATTTACCAAATCTTCCCGGGAAAGAGTCGGAGTGTACTTGATACTAAAGAAAAGACAGTGGAAGTCTCCCTCTCTGTGTGTCTACGTTCTCTCTCTCTCTCTCTCTCTCTCTCTCCTGAGAAAGATTGTTGAAGAAAACTGAAATATGGTTAATTTCACTCCATAGGGCATGCAGCAAAATGGTCTTCATTACACACACACAAAGAGGAAGCCCCGAAGCTCAAATTAGGAATATTTTATTATTATTATTTACAATCTAAGAGAGAGGGAGGAAGAAGCTATAATAACAAAGAAGACGTTCAAAAATAGAACATGGCTTAAAGGTCTTGCATTATAATATGCCTTCCAAATATCGGTTTTCTTTCCAGAGAAAACTGTTCTTCGAAGGGGGTGGGGGGAATAGAACATCTAGAATAAATTTCTGATCGTGGAGGTATTGTTTCCTCCCTTCTCCTTCTCCTTCTCCCTCTCCTCCCGCGATGGAAAACTGAAGGCCGTTCAAAGGACGATTTCAATCCGTTTGTTGACAGTAACGTTACGCGTTTGTTGTTGTACTACTAGTAGTTGTTGTTGAACAATGGAGTCTTCCGAATGGTCGGGGAAACCGCTTTTCTAACTTTCTGGACACTGTAGGGTTTGGGGGTGTTTTTAAAGGGAGGGAGAGAAAGAAGAAGAATGGTGGGATATTTGGGGAGGGGGAGTCAAAAATTATGGCTAATCAATAATTTAAGAGATGCCTTTAAGTTGCTTGTCCTGACCTACAAATGACTTCTCACTCCTTCCACGGCTATCCAGGGTGTTTATTCAAGCTCTCTCGAGCGAAAACAATGAGGTTTAAAATGAAAAAGAAAAAATTAAAGAAGCAAATGAAGGAGAGGGGTGACAGAGGCGACTGGAGGGCCCTTGGGTGCGAACAGGGGAATGGAGCGAGAGAGCGGATCTGTTCTTTCTGCTCTGTTCCTAGTTTTAAATTGTAGGAAATGTGCTAAAGATTTGGATGTGGGTCTCCCAGAAGGAAAACGTTTACCGAGTCAAGGCTAACTTCCGTCGCCTAGCTTAACTCTACCTTATTCACGCTTACTTGAGAGTAAGTCACATTGAACCCAGCGGGGATTACGTGAGACAGAGTAAACACTCATAGGTTTGGCTTCCACCGTTGCCCTCCGCAGCTCATTATCAGATCAACTCTGTTGATCAAGACAAGTGGGTTGAATAGAATTTACCTACTCTCTAGTTGAGCTTACATAGGACTGCAGGCAGGCAGGCAAGGAACCCGCTTTCAAAGCAAGGCCTTCCTTCCTCGCACATGGCCGTAGCATTTCTATGGGACATCCCAAAGCCGGGAAAAGAGGATGAAAAGTTGTTGGTGAGTGGGTCCAAAATAGGCAGGATCACCTGGGGCCAAGCAAACCCACAAGCCCCAGAACTGAAGTTTCCTGGCCTCATCAAGCTGCATAAAACTGCATAAAAACCTGTTCCTATATGGGCGTTTGGGGACTGACTTTAGTGCCTCCTTTGACTTCCCTTCGCATCCCAACTTTCCCTTTCTGACCTACTTTCTTTTCGCCGCTGAATGAGGAGCTGAATTACTCTCCAGAATCTATTTGTTGACTGTGGGCAGAAAGAGAGTCAGAGGGAGAAGGAGAAGGAGAAGCGCCTCTTTCTCCCTTAAAAAAACGGCAGCTCCGTCTCAGTCCGATCCAGAGCCCTAGCGCGCCTGGACCCTGCCACGAAGAACACGCGCAAGTAGCTCGCAAAGAATCCAAACTCTTTCTCCACGCCCGCCCGGCCTCTTCTAGCAAAGGGGCCACTCTCTGGGCGCTGTCGACCGCTGGGAGGTGCTGAAAGAAAGACGTGCGCGGAGCGGGACGGAGTGACCCTCCTTCTCCAAGCGCGCCGGGCTGCGGCGCTGGCTTTGCGCTTTGATTGGCAGAAGTTTGACAGTGATGGGCAGGCGCCCTTCCATGGCAACCGAGGGGCAGCCAATCTGGCAAGGCCAATCGCAGCAGATCTGCAGCTAAAAGGGCTGCGACGGCGTGGCGGGGGGAGTGGAGGGGGGGCTGTCCCCTCTCATCCCACCCTCCCTCCTCCCCCTCCGCTCCTTCCCCTTCCCCTCTGCGATTCACACACACATTTCGGCGGCGGCAGCGGCTGCTGCTCCAGCTGCCGGGAAAAGGTTCGCCCAGCGGGCGCCTGACGCGCGCCAAGAAGGGGAAAGAAAGGTCCATTTGGGGGTGGTGTCGAGGGGCTTGTTCTCCCCGGCTCGCCTTCGTCTCTAGCGCCAAGGCGAGCGAGTGCGCTGAGGCGTTCAGTTTTCCGTTTTGTTTCGGTTCAAGCCGCCAAAGGGAGAAAAGCGCTTCCTCCCGCCTGACATTCGGGGAAGAGGCGCCTCGTCCAGCCAGCCTGAAGCCCCGGAAGAGTCGCTTCAGGCTGGTGGACCCCGGGAACAGGCAGGCAGGCGGTCTCAGAGCGGAGGAAGCGGCGCCTCGGAGAGTGTGAGGGCGCGCGAGGGTGGCCCGCCTCAGCGCCGTCCCGAGGAAGGAGACGGGTCGCCTCCTCAGCCCGCCGGCCCGCCCGCCGTGGCCCCGCTCGGCCGCCTCCATGTTCCAGCTGCCCCTCCTCAACTTCAGCCCGCAGCAAGTGGCCGGGGTGTGCGAGACCCTGGAGGAGAGCGGCGACGTGGAGCGCCTGGGCCGCTTCCTGTGGTCGCTGCCGGTGGCGCCGGCGGCCTGCGAGGCGCTCAGCCGCAACGAGTCGGTGCTGCGGGCGCGCGCCGTGGTGGCCTTCCACGGCGGCAACTACCGCGAGCTCTACCACATCCTGGAGTCGCACAAGTTCCCCAAGGAGTCGCACGCCAAGCTGCAGGCGCTCTGGCTCGAGGCCCACTACCAGGAGGCCGAGAAGCTGCGCGGCCGGCCGCTGGGCCCCGTCGACAAGTACCGCGTGCGCAAGAAGTTCCCGCTGCCGCGCACCATCTGGGACGGCGAGCAGAAGACGCACTGCTTCAAGGAGCGCACGCGGCACCTGCTGCGCGAGTGGTACCTGCAGGACCCCTACCCCAACCCCAGCAAGAAGCGCGAGCTGGCCCAGGCCACCGGACTCACCCCCACGCAGGTGGGCAACTGGTTCAAAAACCGCCGCCAGCGCGACCGGGCCGCCGCCGCCAAGAACAGGTCGGTAGACCCGCACGGGGGCGCGCGGCGGCGGGGGCGGGGAAGGCGCTGTGCCCTGGCTGCTGGGAGGCAACAGGGAGGCGAGCGAGGAAAAGGCAGGAAGGCGGCCGAGTTCATGACTTGCTTTCGTTGGGTGGCATGATGGTGCGTTAAAGGCAGGGCGGCTCCGCCTTTCCCTTAGAAACGCCCAAGGCGGCTCACAGCAGATTTATAGCCTTTCCAGTTGCAAAAAATGCAACAGCTCAAGACTCCTATAGATACCTATATCCATAGGCGGTTAATCCACCTGATGCGCGATCTGTCAACGTGACAGGCATGCAAGGTAATGTGATTCGCCGATTTCACTGATATCGCTACCCATAAGTATTATTGTGAGCCGCCCCGTGCAGTATTGTACTGGAGGGGCGGGATATAAATATGTTATTAGGGTGACTACATGGTTCTTCTTCGATCTTCATTTGAGCCTCATGATAACCCTGCGAGGCAGGTTAGCCGAGAAAGAACAACCGCCCCAAGGGCTTCATGGCTGAGCCAAGATCTGAGCCAACTCGGGTCCCGCCAGTCCTAATCCGACACTTTAACCGCTATACCACACAGACTCGATTCTTCACACACGTCCATATTACCTATTAAATTCTTCACCCAACCAGGCTGCTACAACCCGGGGCTCACCACCTAAATTTCAATGGGGCTGACTTGGACGGAGTAAACCTGCTCGCGTTGGAACTGCACCTCTAAGCATCCTTCCTCGGAAGGAATGGTGCTGCATGCCTTAAAGGCGCTCTGCAGTCTTAAACACATTCAAGACGAGGTTCGTGGTTCGTATTTTATTTCCTCGATTGTTGCTGCACTGGATGGTCCGCTTCTTCTGCCCGCGTGCACTCAAAGCGGAACTGCGAGCAACCTGCTCCCTTCCCAGTGGTTTGGTTTTTTATATATTGTTTTCTCCTCCCCAATCCTCTTTATATTTATTTGATTCCATATGTTGTTAGTTTGACAATTAGCTTTTACAACGTGACCAGGATAAAAATGAATGATCAAATTAATACGGACAGAGGGACGAATTAAGACAGAAATGTATTTTCAGGTTTCCAAAATCAACCCAATTGGTTAAAATAGGGGATTTCTCTCTCTCTCTCTCTCTCTCTCTGCCCATTTTAAAAAAACTTGGAGTGCATTCAATGAGTCTGAATTCCCAGGAATATCTGTCTGTCCTTCAGTGGGTTTAACTTCCCAGGAATTCTCGACTTCTCGGAAATAAAAGTAATTTGTGGGAATTTACTCCGTCGAAATCGATGTGGTTTACTTCGCCCTAATGTGCTCGAGAATCATATATGTATAATATGTAAATATGCTCAGGATATCAGCTTAATATGGCTGTCCTGAAATACAAGTACGGTGTAGGCAGCACAGTATTTCGGTAGCCTCAGCCACCCAGCCCAAAGACTTCGAAGGAGACCCCCTCGTTCATGTAAAAGGCTTTCCTTTCCCATGGAATGGGTTTGGAAAAGAAGGTTAAGCCCCGCCCGGCCCTAAACACAAAACTTGGAGCTACGTTAGGCACCAATTCCCCATTGAAATCAATTTACCTTTTGCAGTTTACAATCAGATCACACTGATATCCTCAAGAGTGCTTAGAAAGTAAATTCCATTTAAATCATTGGGAGGAATGTTGCTTCCAAGTAAGAATGCAGAGTGCAGTTACCTCAACAAGTGAGATGAATTTCTCTTCAGCGTCAGTACCCTGTTCTTGCACATTCAGGCCGATGCCCTTTAGGGCTAGAAAAGGCTGCTGCTGAGTTTCCAGAGCAGGTTTTTGGAGGAAGTCTGGGAAACCACTAAACATTTTTTTTAAGGAAAACAAAACAGTTACATAGTTCTTTTTGTAAAGTCCAATAGATTCTGCAACAATTTATCAACAACCAGTTTTTCATTATTTATTTTTATTTGTTGTAATTTTGCAATACTGTATCTCTGTTTTACAATGGGGGATATGTGTTTCCTGATGGCATCCATCTCTACTTATACTTAGAAGCAGGCCGATGGATTTTACAGAAGCATATATTAAAATACTATAAATACAATCTATTTCCGTACATAGGCATATCATTTAATACTATTATGCTACGGTTGCTGATACCCACCTATACAGATGGATATTTCTAATACTATTAAATGCTCTCTGATACATAGATAAACACACAGCTCTCAACTGGGTTATGTCAACTGGGTTATGACAGCCCTGTTAAATCAAGTCTTTGGGCTTAAATGGGTGGTGGATCAGGCTGATGGAGCCCCAATCTTAAACACGTGTGAAGCGCTACCCTAAATTATATTTATTTTGAAAGAAGTCCCATTGAGTTAAATGAGACTTGCTTACTCTCAATAGATTTGAGTTTAATGTGACTTGCTTTCGTAGTGATTTTAGGTGAGGGGCTAAGCTTCCCATCTAAATGCAATTCCTCACATGAGTAAGTGCCTTTGATTTAAAGTAGACTTACTTATGAGTAAAGTATTTGAGCATAATGCTGCCTGGACAGAGAGGCACATGCTATGCTATTTCATTTTACTCACCTACCCAGCGTCTATTTGTGTAAGATTATAAATAAGCTATAAATAAAATACACACTGCAGTGGTCCTGATTTGTATTATAATGCACATGGATCCTACTGAACATCCATATTCAGCTGTAACAAGATATAACTCAAAATGTCTCTAATACAGAATTCAAGATATCTCGAAATATATAATGGTAAACCTTCTTTTAGAGGCAGCCACATGGAATCTGCTTCCACAGATGTGCATTTCCTGCATATTTTAGGATACATGCCATTCCTGTGAAAATTATGTCAGCATCTTTTCACCATTAGCCTTTATCCTCTTCCTGTGGAGGTGGGGTCATCTTGGTTATGCACTGCTCAGAAAAGATTCTCAGTATTGCCATTTGAATGTTGAACAAAGGTAGGATTATCTAACCCACTGAACTGGTTTGTTTGTTTTAAGGTGTAGAGGGGTGTGTGTGTGTGGGCTGAAACAAGAAATAAACAGAGAAAGTATGAGATTGTCTGGGGGGAGGGAAAAAGCTTAGAAGGGGAAAGCATTTCGGATGCCATTTATTCATATTAATTAGCACGAATGACCTATATTTTACAGGAGATGAGTAAAATGGCCCAATTCACAAGCCTGTTGTGCCATAATATTTGGGTGTAAGTCAGTTTTGTCCCTAGGACTCTGACAGAATTAGATCAGCTTAACTCCAGAGAGAACCACCACTGAGGTTGTGAACCAAAGGAAGGCCGCTGTTCTATGCAAATGTATGCAGGAGCAACCCGTTCAACTCAGTGGGATTTCTTTCTGAGTGAATTTACCTAGGATGGGGCTTCGTTGATCTCCCAGGGTCTAATATCTGAACGAAGTTTAAATGTAGAAGGGGGCTGGGATACAGTTTAAATATGGGCGTGATGTTAAGCAGAGTAAACAACTTGCCTATATTTTGCTAATAGCATTTTTAAAAGAAATAATTCCCATTGATTTCCATGGGATAGTCTTCTAAATAAGGCTCCTGTCTTATGCACACTTACCTGGGAGTAAGTTTCAGTGGGGAGGCAGGGGCAAAAAGACAATTTGGTAGGAAACGAAATCAATGTTTCAAAACTCACTGAATAATAAATTGTTTAATCTCTTCTTCGGTCCAGAATGATGAAGACTGAGTGCTCTGCAATAAATATGCAGTACAAACCTATGTATGTTTACTTGGGAGTGAATGCTACTAAGTTTAGTGGTATTTACTCCCATGTGTGTGCCTCAACAGCAGCATTAAATTTCATCTTTAAATCTATATAGGTCCACAGGAGTGAATGTGGGAAAATGGAAATTAAAGGATTTGGGTTTTAAGTGGGTTGCAGATTGAGTTAAAGGGGTACAAGTGAAACATAAAGCATATGACATTTATTAATACAGTAATTTCCTTATTCCTGTTCTTTTCTATGTTTAAATTATTTACAGATATACTTTAAAATATTCATAGCTAAAATTATAGATTTATTTCTTTAAAACTTTGGTTCAGATAATATTCTTTCTGTGGGTTTTAGAGGAAGTTTTGTTTGGTTGGTTTTGTTTTTTTTTTAAACTGCATAGGAAGAATGAACAGGAGGTCCTTTGTAGAATTCAGTTGCTATAGGCCATTTCTTGTATTACTGGAGGGAGTTTGATTCACATTGATGCTGAATTTTGCAGAAAACGGGGTTTCCTTCTCTCCCCATTGTACTGCAATCATGGTTAAATTGGTTGGAACAGGGAAGAGAATCAGTGTTTTAAAACAGGGAGTAGAGAGGGTAGAAGCCTCCAACAAGAGACTAAATATACCCTAAAAGCTGCTGGGAAGCAAGAATGCATCAATTTTTATGATACACAATACTCTGCAGAACTAGAAACTGCCATTTCATTACCAAATTATGGAGATTACACCCTATTATTTTGTTTGTTTTAGGTTTGTCATTAAAGAACCATTTCTCTGGGCAAGGCCTAATTAACATTGTTCTCGCCCCTCCTTTGTTCTTAGAACGGCAGACAGCCACACAACAATGAGCATGGTCGGATGATAATGATGATGATGATGATGATGATGATGATGATGATGATGATGATAGTGGTAATAATAACAGTAATAATAATGAGAACAATAAAAACAATACTTTTAATCACACATTCCATGTGTTAGGAGCTCTGCACAGATGCAGCTTATTTTGAGTCCAAACACCTATGCCATCTGAAGATGTACAGTTGGAAACACTTTCAATATTTTAAATCAGAGGTGGACAGAAAGTAGATAAGGATCTACTGTTAGTCCTGGGTGATCTACAATAGTTCTGCAAGGGTTTCTGGCCCCTGGTTGCTTAACAATAGCAACAACTTAAAGCTTTCCCCAACCCAGTTATACTGAAAACAAATTCTTGAGCTGAGAAGTCACTCAGAGGCTGAGGCCTGTTCCTTCATTCTTAGCATATGTCCACCCAGGCAGCACAGCACCTATTTTGCAGCTGGTGGGAGCCAATGGAGGCTCTCAAGGTTCTGGCAAAACAAAGCCAAAAAACCAAAAAGAGATCACACAAACCTGAAGTCCATCCACCCACCTCTATTTAAAACCATGGCTGACAATATGAGGGAAATTACTCAAAGATGTAGTACCACTGGAGTTACAAGAACAAGTTAGACATTGCCCAACTTCCTGAGTAATTTTCCTCAGACCATCAGCCACTGTTTATATTCTAATCTTAAATATATTCATAGGTACCATTTTGGTAGGGAGGGTTCAAGTCCCCTCCCTGGCAGCATCTCAAAGATAGGGCTGAGAGAGATTCCTGCCTGCAACCTTGGAGAAGCCACTGCCAGTCTGTGAAGACAATACTTAGCTAGATAGACCAATGGTCTGACTCAGTATATGGCAGCTTCCTATGTTCCTATGATGGGCAGAGCCATCGCCACCCCCATGTTCCAAAGCACACATTGATTGGTTGGTTGGTTGGTTGCATTTCTATACTGCCCCATACCAAAAAGTCCCTGGGCTGTTCACCTCCTATGCTTTTTCCTCAGGAGCACCTCTGCCTTGAACTGCTTTTGCACACGGTGTCTGTTCTGTGTCTGCACAATTGCCTGGGTCCATATGATAGGTGTGCACATTCAAGATACAGATTCCTTTTCTTTTTTTAAAAAAAGTGTGTGCATGAATGAAAGAAGCCACTTGACCTGCGCAGATTGCACTGCTGTAGTTATGACGAGGTATAACAAAGAAAATAATCAAACACATGTTCTTAAAATAAATTGGGTTGGTTTTGGGGTTGTGGTTGTGGTTGCATTTTTCCTTTGATTGTAGGCAAAAATGGCCTTTTTAACCTTGCTGAATTTGCATACCTCCTCCCTAAGGAAATCTGAAATGGCATCTCTAATACACGCACACACAAACAGACACATACACAGACACACACACTCCATGACATGAAAATTATATTTGAATACCTAACACACACACACACACACCCCTCCACCAAACTGCATGGATTATGTTGAAATAATTCCCATGGAAAACATACCATACCTACAAAATCCAATTAAACAATTTAACTTAATATCCCCTTAAAAATCGCAATAGGAAGAATAACATTGATAGTATCCAAAAACAATGTGATTTCTTAACTTGCTTTACAAACTTGTAAATATTATATCAAGATAATACACATGAAACACTCTACACACACTCAAAATAACAAATGCTGTTATCGTTACATGATCTGAGTGAGAAATACCTTCTTAAAAGTTGCTGACTATTATGCATAAAGATGTAAAATGATAGCAACAGTCATAATGCTATACAGAATTCAGAACTATACTTTAAGTGTAGAAATGCCCAAATTAAAGTGTATTTATTTTTCATATATATCTGGATGGTTTGCATACAATTAAATAAAACTGAAATTTAAACAACTAGCAATAAAATATTTTTAAAAATTTAAAACTTAACTAAAAGCCTGAAGAAACAGGTGTGTCTTAAGAGTTTTCTCCAAGGTGCGTAGAATATTACATGGAATGTTGGAATGATGGAGCTTTAGAGCCCTTCTGAGCTTACAGTGTGTGTGGGGATATGCACTTGGTGACCTTAGCATAGTGGGGAGCATGAACATGAAGGAATCCCCAAATCATTCCAGTTGATCTGCCACTCGCTCTTGTTCCTAAGCAGGACACTCCCCCCCATCCAACTTCCTACCCTTAGTGAACCCTTTCCATGTTGATTTGTCTGCTGAGGAACCTGTATGCATCTGCCACTCATTCCCTACCCAATGCACATTACCTCAGCATTGCTCTGTGCAAACTCAGAATGCACCCCAGACTACACACCCCTGTGCCTGTGCATTACAAGAAAGAAAGAAAATCACTAGTGTTCTTTCAGGGAAGGTTGTCTGCCATTCTTGGTTTTTTCATTGACAAATCTCTGACAATCTTCCAGGAAACCTCAGAGTTCCTAGGAGTTCAGTTTGAAAACCAAGGAGCTGCATCAAAGACACACTGGTGTTGTCTGTGTGGTTCCATGCACAGGAACACAGAAACCTAGGAAGCTGCATTATACTGAGTCAGACCATAGATCCATCTAGCCAAGGGTTCACACAGGAGTCTTTCCCAGTCCTACTGGGCAATGCTGCCAGGAATTGACTTTCTGCATGTAAAGCAGATGCTCCACAACTGAGCTATGCCCCCTAGACTAACCCCATGTATTGCTAGACTGCCAAGTCTATGGGCTCAGTCTATGTGTTGCTAGACTGCTCAGTCTATGGGCTCAGGCTATGTGTTGCTAGACTGATCAGTCTATGGGCTCAGGCTATGTGTTGCTAGACTGCACAGTGGTAGAGCCTCTGCTTTGCATGCAGAAGGGGTGTGTGTGTGAGACAGTGGGTGGGGGAGGGCCCCTATCCAATCCCAGCACAACAGCTCTTCAGTGGTTGTTCCTTAATCTAAAATGAAATACAGTATAGCCTTTTGATTCTTTTGGGAAAGACAACCATCTTATTTACTTGTTTGTTTATTATTTTTATGTGCAAACCACTTTGAACACCTTTTTAAAAGCAATATATAAATATTTGTAGTAGTAGTATAGTATGGACAGATAGTAGGGTTTAAGACAGGTGTCTAGTTAAGAAGGTAACATATTAGTGGCATGGTTGCCCATGGTGTGCATGCTCATTTCTTATGTACTCCTATAGACTAATCAAACTGGTTTATGAAACACAATACAAACCTAAGGGGGAAAACGATATTTAGGGAGGGGGGAAAAGGTCAGAGGGCAAAGTTTGTCTAGCAAATATGTTGTTAGGAAAACGTTGCTCTGTAGCAGAGGGTGTGTGTGTGAAGAAAAGGCAGTGTAATTTCCAAGTAGGCTTTTGCTTGCAATTGCTTTCCTGAAGCACCACTTATGTATATGTAAGCCAAATAATCCAGATTCTGAAGTCTGCTGTTGTCCTTTGAATAAGGACATGAATTGAAATGCTAGCGAGCCCAGAAAGCCCAGGAAACAAAAAATGCTGAGGGGAAAGAATACTGTTACTTTAGTATTATATGCCCCTCTAGTGACTCCAGGTCCAGCTACCCACTAGACCAACCTTGGATCCCAAGATATTGTTGGATTACAATCCCCATCATGCCCCACCCCCAGCCACAATGGCCTTGAGGATGAATTATGGGAGTTGCAGTCCAACAATATCTGAGACCCAAGACTGAGAACTTCCGCACAAGTCAGATGAAGAAAAGGAAGTAGTTCTTCATACAATATATAATCCATTTATGGAATTCAGTGTGCATCCCAAAAAGGGGGGAGTGTGCAGTGGGGAGAAGGCATCAGGCATCTTGACTACTTGGGCGCAATTGGGCATGGGTCTCTCTCTCTCTCTCTCTCTCTCTCTCTCTCTCTCTCTCTCACACACACACACAGGGGGGGGAGAGCCTACTGAGGGCATCTGGGGAAACCCTATTGAAAACCCCCTTAGTAAGAAATACACACATAATCAGGATAAGAGGCATATGGAAGGAATATGGAAATAAATGTTCTATAAAGTGAATAAGTGTTATTTAAATGTATATAAAGTGAGACTATGTTATCAAATGAAACTGCTTTAGAAGAGTCTGCATCTTTCTAGCTCAGCGTGGTCTGCTCTGTCGGCAGTGTAGTTTTCCCAGAGGTCTAACATCCCTGCCCCCTGAGATCTTCTTCTAGCTAGCAATGGTAGGACTGACTGAATCTGGGATCTCGTGCATGCAAAGTATGTTGCCTGCGTGGGTAAATGACTTGACTACAAAGCCAGAGGTTGCCGGTTCGAATCCCTGCTGGTATGTTTCCCAGACTATGGGAAACACGTCTATTGGGCGGCAGCAAAATAGGAAGATGCTGAAAGGCATTGTCTCACACTGCCCAGGAGGAGGCAATGGCAAACCCCTCCTGTATTCTACCAAAGACAACCACAGGGCTCTGTGGTCGCCAGGACTGACGCCGCACACTTCACTGAGCTAAGGTCTCTTTCCAAGCGGGAAGAGCAAGGTGGTTGTGTGACCGTTTTAAGATTCAGATGCCCCTGCTAACTGAGCAAAGAGACACCTTTTAAAATGGTGATACTCTTATATTTAGCAGGGAGCGAGCAACAGGCCCTATCTAACCCCAGCACATCGTCCCTCCAGTGGCTGTTGCTGGTATCTGCTTTATGTTTCTTTATAAATATCAGTCATCATAGTAGTAGTAGAGCCTATGGGCTGAATGTCCATTTTCTTCTTTTCTCGGGATAGCATTTTGTCAAAGCACCATTTGACAAAATGTGAGACCCAGGGCAATTGCCCTCTCCCTCAAAGTGGGGGAGGGAGGAGAGACTCTTTCATTAATATAGCCGGGGTGAACTATGTTGGGAGGTGAGAAAGTTTTAGTAGTGAAGTTTTATTGGGCATGGATTGTAGTGTCCAATGACGTTATCATTGTGATCACTTTTTATCAGAATTTGGGTAGTTAGAACAGTGTATTCACCCTCCCACCCCCCCTTCAGCACAAATTTCTAGGTTGATCAATGCTTCAAATCTTTACTGGAGTGGCCTCCAAAGCACACATCATAAAACACATTAAAATTTAAAAAACACACATTTAAACCAGAATTAAAATTAAAACTATATCATTAAAAGCCAGGCTAAAAGAGCGGCACGTTCATCTTTTGGGGAGAGAAGAATATAGAGTTGGGAGCTGAAGTTCAGAGGTATTTTAGGTTGCAGTGGAGATGGGGTTGGGATACCTGAAATGGCGCGTGGGGTGATGTGGCGTTAAGGGCAAGGTGGAAGCACTGTGGAGGTCTTTAGTAAAGTAGTGGGGATTCTGGTCAATACCAGCAAGTTGTCTGGGGCAGTGATAATAGGTGGTCAAACTCAAGCCGGACATAATCTGACATTTTGGGGTGAGGAAATCTAAGGATAGCCCTGGAGAAGGGAAGGAGGAAGGAACAGTCGGGACTTAAGTACACATCGCCTAGTATTTTACAATTATTTAAAGGTATTCATTACAAAATTTAATTTTATGAGTGTTAAAAAGAGGTGTCCAGTGCCCATCACTTATTACATTTTAAATCCAGTTTGCTCCACAGAGAACATAAGAACATAACAGCCCTGCTGGATCAGGCCCAAGAAGGCCCATCTAGTCCAGCATCCCGTTTCTCACAGTGGCCCACCAGATGCTGCTGGAAGCCACAGGCAGGAGTTGGGCTTGCCCTCTCTCCTGCCATTACTCCCCGGCAACTGGTTCTCAGAGCCATCCTGCCAGAAGAGCTCTGGTCCCCCTCCCCACTTTATATCCATAACAACCCTGTGAGGTAGGTTAGGCTGAGATACAGTGGCTGGCTTCATCATGTCTGGAATCTCCCTGTAGAAGTGGTCAGAGTCAGAGCCCTGCCCAGAACCGTAATGAACTTGAGGATAACATGGACTTTTGGAAGGGGAGAGGGCGCGCTGGCTGGTGCTCAGGTGTGGGGCTAGAGTTCGGCGGGGTGAATGATGGGGGGGACGGGGGAGGAAATGAGGGGCCAGGAGCCCTATTCGGACATCACATTGCCTGCGTGTTCAGGTGGCTGCACAGAAGAGGATGTCCGGTCCGGGGGAACAGCCAGGGTGGAGGCTGGAACTGGGAGGGTCCCTGTGGGTCGTAGTGGCCGCAGGGGTGCGTTCCCGAGGGTCGGAGCAAGGGGGTGACTCTCTAGGTGCGGCGGGGGGGGGGCTACCTGGGGATGCGTGTGTGGAGGCAGAAGAGAAGGTCTGGGCAAAGGTGGAGCTTGTGGGTGGGTTAGGGGGGTGGGGAGGGCGCCCGAGCGTTGGCGCTGAGGTTGGGGGCGCCTGGAGGGAGGGAGGGAGGAGGCCTGGTGGTGGCGGGAGGGGGCGCCTGGCGCAGGGCCTGGACGCCGTGGAGCGTCTGCTCGGCGGAGCCCGGGCTGGGGTTCTCCTCCTCCCGGGCCGGTGGGGAGCGGGATCTCGGGCCCCGCGACTAACGGCTCCTCTCCGCTTCCAGGCTGCAGCAGCAGGTGCTGTCCTCTCAGGGCGCCGGGCGGCCGCTGCCCACGTCGGAGGAGGAGAGCGCCGGCGAGCCGCTCCTGGGCGCAGCCTCCAGCCCCGCCGCCAGCCTCTCCAGCAAAGCCGCCGCCTCCTCGGCCATCTCCATCACCTCCAGCGACAGCGAGGGCGACCTGTGAGGAGCAGGGCCAGGAGGAAGAGCCGCCGCCGCCGCCGCTGAGCCCTTCGGAGCCCCCACCGCCAGGACGGCGCGGGCGGGGCCGCCAGCCAGCCCGCCCCGGGCGCAGCAGCCGCAGCCAGCCAGCCAGGGCAGGGCAGGGCCCGGCCGAACACTCCCCTGCTGCCCGCCAGTGCCTGCCTCTTCCCGGCCGCCTGCATCGCTTTGCCTTGCCCGCCAACCCGGGCCTGCTAGCTGGCTGGCCGGCCGAGCACCACAGCCGCCTCCAGGCCGCCAAGGACCGCCCGGCCCCGGTCTCAAAGCCAAACAAAGGCCGCCGCTCGGAGAGAGACTCCGCCGCCGTTGTTTCGTCGCCTTTAATTCTTCAGCAAGGATCTGCTTGTGAAAGATGCGCCTCAGAAACCAAACACACAAAACAGGGAGAGCGGGAGAGAGAGATTGAGAATACCAGCTCCATCGCCTGCCATTTTTTCCTTGGGAATTTTCAGTCGAAAATACACTGTTTTGTTTGGGATTTGATTTTTCTTTTCTTTTTCTTTTCTTTTTGGTTCGTTGGCTTTTACTTTTTAAAAAAGTTTTTTTTAAATAAATATATAAATATATATATAAATATAAATATTCTATATAATGTTGGCTTATTTAAAGAATTGCTCTGTGGGTAGATTGTTTCCTTTGATGATCATAATGATTATTATTATTATTCATTATTATAATTATTATTTGGGGCTTGATGCCTACGTGCACAGGTGATTTCCATTTTCGCTTTCCGTCGAGCATGTGCAGGACAGACTACTGTACGGGGAAGAGTGGGGCAGCCAGGACACAAGGGGGGGGGACTATTTGACGAAACAAACCATTCAAATATAATAAAATATTGGGTAAGCGAACCTAAGATTCTCTCTTTCCCTTCCTTGACTTAGACATTCTTAACGCGGGGGAAGAGCCGGAGGTTTTTTGTTTAGGCTCCAAGTCGAGGCATTGAAAAGGCCTTGGCTAAGTGGCTCGCGTACAGCAGGATTAAAAGAGAGAGAGCTTTGCAAAACAGCCGCCCCCCGCCCCCCGAAAAAATGGAAAAAAAAATTTTAAAAAAGGTTTGGGGAAAATTTTGCTCTTGAGCAACAGCTAACCTCTCGAGCCTAATAGCGTGCTCAGGAGAACTTTGCGGTAGGTTTATACCCATATATATATCGGATTTCTTCTACAGGTTTCTCTTTCTCTCTCAGGATAAAGCTAGTTTGAAAGACAAACAGATCCAAAGAGGTAAAAAGATGCGAGGAAGGTGGGAGGGAGGGAAAGACGCATGTTTTGGTAGAAGAGCGACGTAAGTAACCGTCTTTCTTGTTTTGGAAACAAAAATAAGGTTGCAGTCAAGCCTTTGCGCCCTCACTTGGGGGAAAACTCTGGGCTCCTTGGAGGGAGAAGGGGATATAAATGTAAGTAAATAAAAATAAATAAGTAACCCCGTTGAATTCAGCAGGGCATTCTGCTCCCCAGCCCTAGTAAACACACATCTCTAGGCTCCGGCTGCACAATTGCTCATTGAGAAATTAGACCACCGTTCTAATGAGCTCATCAATTAGTTTCCTGACTCTTGAATTAAACCCTGGTTGTATTAACAGCGAACTAAAGCAGCAGGACAAACAATTGCAGCCTTTAAGAGCAATGTTACAAAACTAATCCATCTGGGCAATATAAAATGCAACCCACACATCCTTTTGAATACGGAAAATTCATAAATAACAGATCTTCCCATCTTGCAATTTATAGAGGGTAAGTTTGAGTTATCTGCACTATTTCTGCCCTGCTCTTGGTCCACAAGGACGCCCGAGGCGGCTTTCAAAGTTAAAAACAATGTAATTGCACCAATAAAACAGCACAAACTCCACAGCAGTAGGCCACCCTAGCCCAAAAACTTCCGATACATTCACAACCATAACACAAATAATAAAACAAAAACGCACCAATGCATAGCAACAATAGAACAATCAATCAGCAGAGCAATAGAAAAGCACACAGTTCCCCAGCGTGAACGCTCTCCCATAATTCATTGACCACATAAAAGAGAACTTGGGACTATCGAACCTCCAGTGGAAGAGAGTTCCAAGGGATCAGGGCCACTCAGGGTTGTACCTATAATTGAGCAGATGGGTTCCAAGAACCACCACCCCCAGCTTCTGAGGGCCCCCCAGCTCCACTCCTCCCTATTTTCTTCGTTATCTCCCTCACTCCGAGGGACCGCTGGGAGAGGTGCGAACAGGGCCTCCTCTCACCTAGTTACACCCCTGGGTCCACTACAGAAAAGATGGATCCTTCCAAATTCAGGAAGCAGAACTGAAAAGGACCCTCCTCTGGTGCCCTCCCTACTTAAACCCGTCTTACATGCTCCGATGGTCTGTTATCGATCTTTAAGTGCAGCTTATCTACATTAAAAGGGTCTGCAAAACGTGCCCAGTCTGTCAACCTAATATACACTAGCCAGCACGCATGACGGAGGAAGCGCCATTGAAATCAACCAGACAAGTTGGATCTCATTAATTTCAACGGGGACTCTGGATGTTGCACCCATGGACAGCGATATCAGTTGGGTTATTTATAGCTTTTCCACTGGATGCTAGAGGACTAAGAGCCGAATCCTAGGCAGAGCCATATCGATGGATTTTGCCGCTCAAACTGCGTACTCCCTCCGATCCTGGAAACTAAAGCCCAGTGAACTAAATCCGAGTTTATTCCGAGTAAATAGACATAAGATTGGGTTGCACCATTAGAAACAAAGCAATAATCTAGGGCAGGTGGGTGCTTCACCTTTTTACACCCACCCATCTTCAAATATTTTATTTATTTATTTATTGTTAGGTTTATATACACATTAAAGGTAAAGTGTGCCGTCGTCAAGTCGATTTCGACTCCTGGCGCCCACAGAGCCCAGTGGTTTTCTTTCGGTAGAATACAGGAGGGGTTTACCATTGCCTCCGCCCACGACGTAAGAAATGGTGCCTTTCAGGTCTTCCTATATCGCTGCCCGATATAATACCAGCGGGGATTCGAACCGCCAACCTTCTGCTTGTTAGTCAAGCATTTCCCCACTGCACCGCTTTATATACCCATTACAATACTGTAATCTCAAGGCGATTTACAATATGTTTAAAAATAATACAAAACTATCAGACAGTTAAAACAACAGAAATATTATTGTTGGTACAATACAAGTATTATTTATTTGTTTGTTTGTATTATTGCAACCACCCCAAACTTGCGTCTCTGGGCGATTTACAATTAAAATCATGCAAATCATTTAAAACCAACATTAAAAACTAAAAACTAAAAATTCAATCTAATTAAAAGCCTGGGTGAGTAAATGTGTCTTCAGTCAGTGCCTTTTTAAAAGTTGCCAGAGATGGGGAGGCTCTGATTTCAACAGGGAGCGCGTTCCCAAGTCCAGAGGCAGCAAGGGAGAGGGCCGCCGCCAAGTGGCCACAAGGCGAGTTGGCGGCAACCACAGGCGAAGGGCAACCTCATGGACCCCCCCCCCCCAATATACATTTACATGAGATTCCGAGAGAGAATAAGTACTCAGGAGGACAGTTATTTCAAGAACTTTATTCTGGCTCACATGGACGTGCCCCATAGACCCCCTGAAGGCCCCCAGATTGAGAAATCCCATCTTGTGTCTGGGCCCTTTGCGTTCCATGAGACAGAGAGAGGTTCTCGAACCAACTGCTGGCAAGTTCCCTTGTTTTCAATCGGGCTTACCGCATGATGTAACTCAAGGCGACAACTGCCTTGAATGGATCTTCTAGGATCTTAGGGGTAGAGGGCGCGTAAGAGGCAGTTTGTTTTTCCCCCAGCAGAAGATGGAGCCGAGGTTGTGACTGGCCTCTCCTTCCCTCCCTGTGCAATTGCCTCCCTGGCTCAATAGAACAATTGGCCCATGATGGGCAAGTCCTTGGAATTCATAGTCTCCCATGCAAGCATCGGCTAGATCCAGACCTGCTCAGGCAAAGCTAAAAAGCCGGCGCCTGCAGACCATGCAATCAATGCGTCAAGGGCTTCCAAGCAAGGTGCGTTAGGATGGGGCAAAAGGAAAGGAAAGGAAAGGTTGTGCCCGTGTCGACTCCAGGAGACCACAGAGCCATGTGGTTTTCTTGGCAGAGCACAGAAGTGGTTTACCATTGCCTTCTCCCGCGCAGTATTAGATGATGCCTTTCAGCACCTTCCTATGTTGCTGCTGCCCGAGATAGGTGTTTCCCCATATTCTGGGAAACACCCCATGGGGATTCGAACCAACAGCCTCTTGCTCTCTAGGCAGGTTGCTTCTCCGCTGCGCCATGACGCCTACATATTTCACCACCGGTTATAAAGAGCAGGGCCGGGGCTTGCTTGCTACTAGATACTCCACCGCTCCGTGGAGCCAAAGCTCAATTTCATCCTCCCTTCACCTGGACTTCCGTTCCTGGCCACGCACACCTCGCCTGGCTGGCTTTCCTCCCCATCCTAACTCCTGGTTTGGGGGTGAAGGAAGCAAATGCTCCCTCCCCGTCTTCTAGAGAGAGTCAGCTAAGCTCCTTTGCTGTTCCCCCGTTTCTTCCCCAGCCGCAAGGATTTGACAATATTATACAATTGGAACACTGATCTTTAAATCGCTTGAGCTGTGCTTTTTCGGTCTCGTTTTATGTCCTCAGACATTCGTCTCCCAGAATAAGCTGATTGCTTGGCTTGGCTTTTTTAGTAGGAGGAGAAGAACCGGAGACGCAGGGAGCGGAGGGGAGGCGAGGCGAGGCCCGGCGGGGACCTCAGGCAGTTCCGCTGCTTGAAAACGGCTTCTCTGCCCCTCCACGACCTTAGAAGTCAGCAACCCCCTTTCAGCCATGGGGCAGCAAAAGCGCCCCTGACATGACCCTCGTGATAGGGCTGCCATTTGGAAAAGAGGACAGGTTCCTGGTGCCTTTAAGAGATGGACACAGAAAAGGGGAATTTCAGCAGGTGCAGCTTTTCTTTCCCCTGCTTAACCAGCTGCACCTACTGGAAACGGGAGACCTGTCCTCTTTTCCATATGGCAACCCTGCTGGTGTATTAACATCAGCCAGGGGTGCAAATCCCCCCTCAGCATTTGAGGAACCCCCTCTCATTTTACTGAATCCGCCCAGAAACCTAATAGCTCTTATATTATTTATTTATTTATTTATTTATTTATTTACACAGTCAGACAGGTGTTATTGACTGGTTTGTTTTATCCAGACATCGAGTCCTTCCCAAGGACCTGGGATGGCTGAATTTTATTGTCAATGTTGTTGCTGTTGTTATAGATATCCTCGCAGAATATAGGCTGTTCCCAGTAAAGCTGCTTCTTGTAATTGGCTGAAGGTGATTTCTGTGACCCCTATGGTGTTGCGGTGCTCTTCAAGTTGTTGTTGCTGTTGTTATTATTATTATTAATAATAATAATAATAATAATAATTCAATTTCTATACCGCCCTTCCAGAAATGGCTCAGGGCAGTTTACACAGAGAAATAATAAATAAATAATATGGACCCCTGTCCCCAAAGGGCTCACAGTCTAAAAAGAAAGGGAAGATAGACACCAGCAACATTCACTGGAGGTACTGTGCTGGGGGTGGATAGGGCCAGTTACTCTCCCCCTGCTAAATAAAGAGAATCACCACAGCAAAAGGTGCCTCTTTGGCCAGTTAGCAGGGGAATCTTCAATCCCCAAAACACTTTTCCCCTCCCAAAAATGTCTTTCCACCCCGGGCCCTGCCCCAATTTGAGGACTTGCTTCTCAAGCTTTCCCTCTGTCTGCACCCCACAGCATCTCTGCAGAGGAAGGGAGAAAGGAAGGAAACCATCACGATATAGTATCTTACTTCCCGGGCTCCAGAAAAATAGTTTTCTGGCTGTATGTGGCTAACTGCTACTGACTTGGTGTATGCATTCTCTTTCGTTGTCTTACAGAGTACCATATTGTTCATTTACACTGCTTCGAAGCAGTGATAAGGTATGGTTGGTTGGGATGCATTGACACTGTAGTCTCGCGGACCAGAACAATTCCCCTGTCCTGCGATTAAAGAAATTCTAGTAGCGTGAATAAATTTTTAAAAATAGCGTGAATAAAAGAGGAGAACGCCCCTATACATTATGCATAGCAGGAAGGAATCTACGTTAACCAGAAGTTCTGTTAAAATCCGTGGAACATATTTAGGATCAAATACAAGAGAACAACCTACAGTAAACTTGTTTCCGTGTTCAAGAACTGCTGGTAAACAGCCTGTTTTTATTCGGCAGTAAGTGCCGTTGAGTAAGCTATATGGGGCTAATCCCAATATAACGATTGCAGGTTTTCAGCCCAGTCCTAGATATGTTTATTTACGAGTAAGCTCCACTGAGCTCAGCGGAGCTTACTTTCTGGTAAATGTACAAAAAGATTGCAGTCTCAAGAAGCAACCCCGGGGGAAATTGCCAGATAACTCGGACAATGCAAAGGAAACCCCATGTTGGTACTAATATTTTCGATCCATTCGGAAGTGACAATACAGTAACTGGAACGTTCCCTGGATTGATAACATTATATTACTCCCATGCTCGCTCCAAGCAGTAATACCTAATTAAAATCCATAGGGCTGCAAACTTTAATCATTTGAATAAAGTAGATTAATCAACTAACAGCCCAGTGCTTTGCCTCTTTACTCAAAAGTAAGAGGTATTGAAGTAAATGAGGTTTACTGTCAAGAAAGGATGTCAAGAACTGTAATCTAAACCTTTAGGTGATTAATGGGGCAATTTTAATTGGGATGGATCGGATGAGATTTAAGTCCACAATAGCTCATTTTTTTCGGCTGTCTTGGATCTGGTGTGTGTTTGTAATGAGGAATTTAAGACAAAAGAAGAAATAACGAGCTCAATCCAGCCGAAGTAAAAAAAAAAATCCCAGTAAAAAAATTTATGTGGATTTTAATTGCAGAGAGTCCATAGAAACTCAAGGTGTGTAATTTTGCCTGGATAGGCCGTAACTTTTATTTAATAAATCCTAACTTATTGCACGCTTCCCCAATATCTTATATCAAGGTTTTAGTATTATGCTCATTGATTTATTCAGTTAAAAGGCAGGCAATATCAGCTAACACTCCCACCTACTCAGCACTAAGCCCCACTGGTTCATATCCAGACCAGCTTACTGAGTACAGCTACTCTGGATTAATTTCAATAGGACTACTCAGGAGTAACTTAGTCTGGATGTCAGCCACTGATTTCAGTGGGACTTACTTCCATGTAAGCTTGCTCTGCATTAAGAATATGCCCCTCTTAATAATGGAAGCTATAACTCTATGCACACTTAAGCTAAAATTAAGTCCTATTGAACATAGTGGGATCTACTTCAGAGTCTGGGCTGTAAAATTCATCAGCTGACAGCCCTAAATTTTTAAACCTACTTTTGTATATAAATATAAATTCTGGACTTTAAATAGAGTTTAAAAATCATTAGATTGCACATATTGTATGAGAGTGCCATTAAACCCCAAAATAATACCGGGTGGATGGATGGAAAACAGACAGGCAATAAATATTATAAGCCCTCTTCTTCTCCCTTGCAAACAGGAATTCCAGTCTGTTTTTCAACTACTTTTTGCACTATGTTCTCACTATGATTTAGTCTCAGTCTGCAAACCTACTTCAGGTCCCAGTGATAGCTTTAAGATACCATTGTGATTTTCAAGGCAACTCAAATAGCAGAACTCAACTCAAACCAACCCACTGGCATTTGGAGAAGTCTCAGTGAAAGGTACCAGGGAGGTGGGGGTGGGGGAGTGGTTTGCAGATTTGAAGCCAATGAAAATGGCAACATTACCTTAAACACACTGGGTGCAATCCAAAGACAGTTAGGTGTGCCTAAAGAAGGTGAATTAATACATGCATGTGTTTCTCTCAGTGACTGTAGCATCAAGCGATCCCTTGCATGTGTGCAAGCCAGATCCATTGGAATCATGATGCTCCTAGTATAATCTATCTATCTATCTATCTATCTATCTATCTATCTATCTTTTTTTCCCGTTGGATCCCAGCCAAAATGTTTAGAATGAGGCTAACAATGTAGACACCTATGTGGATCTCTGACTCAGTAGTGCAAAGTCACCATATTTTGAAATGAGTGTATGAGTTGAAGGGTAACCATTGGCTGTGCTCATGCACTCTGGCTCAAGCCTAGACACAGGCAAAAGGACTCTTTCCTGCCCTACCTTGGATGGGATCACACTTCCCCAGAAGGAACAGGTACACAGTCTGGGGGTGCTTCTGGATTGGAACCTCTCCCTGATGTCCCAGGTTGAGGCAGTGGCCAGAGGTGCTTTCTATTAGCTTTGGCAGAGACACCAGCTGTGTCCATTTTTGGTTTTTTTAGATATGCGACCTCAGAAGAGTGGTACATATGCTGGTAACCTCCAGACTTGATCCTGCAAAGCACTCTATGTGGGGCTGCCTTTGCACATAGTCTGGAAACTGCAGTTGGACCAGATTGCGGCAGCCAGGTTGGACTCTGGATCATCCTGAGTAAACCATATTACTCCTGTATTGAAAGAGAGGTACATTGGCTACCAATAACTTTCCAGGGAAAATACAAGGTGCTGGTTATAACCTATAAAGCCTGGGCATATACTCTGATTTCTCTAAACTAGAAGTGGTTCAGTCAAATTTCCTGAAGAATATATTTCAGGTTCCCAGCTGCGTGCCTAGGGCTGCTCTATTGCTGGAAGCAATGTTGCTCAAAGTAGAGGCTAGAGCTTGGATTATTATTTTTGAATTCTGGCTTAAGCTGGTTTTCCAACCCACTGGTTTAGCTCCACTTGTGTTAAAGGACATCTATCACTTAAGGTGGGGAAAAGAGGTGGAGGAAAGGCTATATTATTATGGCTTTTCTCCCATTGCATTGCTAACCTTGGCAGGGGTGTAACTACTATTAGGCAAGGGAAGGCCCCCACGCCTCGAGGGCCCCCCCAGAGGCAAGTCACATGACTATATTGTGAAGTGTGTGTGTATCAGCGAGGGGCCCATTTTAAAATTTTGTCTCTGGGCTCACTCCAGCCTTGTTACGCCCCTGAACCTTGGCTTATGAAAGCACCAGAGTCATAATAAGGGAAAGGGTTTATGATATGGAGCGGCAAATTGATGAGAGCTCCATTCCTGTTGGTGTCTTTTGGGACAATCAAATTTTGAGCTTTACCCCTGCCAACCATTTAAACCAGTTAACAGTCCCAAAGTACCACAGAGCTCTGACACTGACCTGATGCAATGCCTTGCGCACGGCTGTGATGGAAGGAAGATATCAAAAAATCCCATACGGAGAGCGTGAGATTGAAACCACGGCTCATGTACTCTTGCACTGTCGGTACTATTGTGACATTTGGCATAAGCTTATCTCCCCATATATTAACACATATCCAGCTGTGTAGATTCTTTTTATCTTAATTTCCTCTTGACAGAGCAGAATGACTTTAGATCCTACAATGTGGCCACATTTTGCCTCATAGCTAGAAAAATTCATTCAGAGTTTAATAAGAACTAAACATTTTAGTGCTTGTATGTATGTTGCGTCCACTTGTTGGATATGCTGTTGCCATGCATAGTATAGAATACAATATGGAATGAGATTTAACAGCATTCTGTGTTAGGTACATAATTTTGCTTTCTTGCCTCCTTTATATAATTTTATTTATTTATTTATTTATTTATTTAACATATTTCCATACTGCCAAAAACTTATGTCTCTGGGCGGTTTACAACAAGATAAAAACATTAAAACATTAGTTAAAAACAAAAACAAGAAATTTAAAACACAACAAATTAAAAAGTTTAAAACAATATTTTAAAACAACATTAAAAACAATCAAAACAGTATCAGTTAAAAGCCTGGGTGGACAGATGCATCTTTAAAGACTCAGTATCATTCTGATACCAGTGTTGATTAATTTTTACGTATAGCTTTATGTTCATAGTCTTAACTTTTAGCTTCTTCTACTCACTATATTATGTTTTTAGGTAATTTTATAGAGATCCCTTGTATTACCTTGTACAGTAGATTGTCTTAAATGTTTTTGCTTATTTTGCTGTTATGCTGGCCAAAGACTGAAATAAAGACCATGCTTATGCCTATAAAGCCCTAGCTTAGGCCCAGGGTCTTTAAAAGAACTTCTTCTTTGCTATGACCCCACCCTCCATTGAGATTATCTGGAGAGGTTCCTCTGCAGTTGCCACCAGCTTGTCTGGTGGCCACACAGGGATGGGCCTTCTCTGTTGCTGCCCCGAGACTCTGGAATGTGCTTCCCACGAGAATTAGAGCCTCCCCATCTCTAACAACTTTTAAGAGGTCTTTAAAGACACATTCCTCCCCCCACCCAAGCGTTTAAACTCGACTTGTGGCTTTAAATTATTTTAAGGTTTTGATGTTTGTTTTATTTTATGTTGTTGTAAACCGGCCAGAGATGGAAGTTTGGGGTGGTCTACAAATATAATAAATCAATATACCCTTTCCATAGCATGAGATGTGAGAATTCTTCTGCACACATCATCTGTATGTCCTCTTCTGGGCATCACACTCTAAGAAGGATGTTGACAGATGGGAACATGTTGAGAGGAGAGAGCCACACAGGGGACTAGAAACAAACTATTTGCAGAAAAGTTGAAGGAGCTGTGTAGGGTGAGCCCGAAAAAGAGGCAAGGGAGGGAAAACCTGGTAGCACTCCTTAAACATTGGAAGATGGCGAATATGACAAATATTTATATACTACTTTTCAATAAAAGCTTTCAACGCAGTTTACGAGAGATATAAATACATAAAATAAAACAAAGATAGCTCCCTGTCCCCAAAGGCCTTACAATGTAAAAAAAAGAAAAAGAAACATAAGATAGACACCAGCAACAGCCACTGGAGAGATGCTGTGCTGGGGATGGATAGGGCCAGTGGCTCTCCTCCTGCTCAATAAAGTGTATCACCACTTTTAAAAGGTGCCTCTTTGCTCAGTTAGCAGGGGACATTGTAATTTATGTAGGATATTCAATTCCCCAGATGATCTTAATAGGCGGGAGCATTCATGATAAAGGGCACTCTTAAATATCCTGGAGCGGACTCAAGCTATTAAGGGCGTTATAGGTAATAATTAACCAACACTTGGTATTTCACTTGAAAACATATTGGCAGCCAGTGCAGTTCTTTTAAGATCCATGTTATATAGTCTCTTTGGGTTGTCCCAGAGACGACTCTGGCTGCTGCATTCTGCACCAGCTGTAGTTTCCAGACTATGTACAAAGGCAGCCCCATGTAGAATGCATTACAGTAGTCAAGCCTGAAGGTTACCAGCATATGTACCATTGTTTTAAGGTCATTTTCCTCCAGAAGTGGGCATAGCTGACGTATCAGCCGAAGCTGATAAAAAGCACTCCTGGCCACCGCCTCAACCTGAGAAACCAGAGAGAGTTTTAGGATCGAGGAGCACTCCCAAGCTACATGCTTGTTCTTTCTGGGGGAGTGTAACCCCCTCAAGAACAGTCAGATCAGATCCAAACCATCTCTTGAGTTCTGACCCCCGCAGTCCGTATCTTCATCTTATTTGGATTCAACTTCAGTTTGTTATTCCACATCCAGCCCATTATTGCCTCCTGGCAGGCATTTAGAGAAGTTATGCCATTACCTGATGCAGTTGATATGGAGAAATAGGTTTGGGTGTCATCAGCATATTGATAACACCCTGCACCAAATCTTCTGGTGATCTCCCCCAGCGGTTTCATGTAGATGTTAAAAAACATTGGAGACAGTATGGACCTTGTAGAACTCTGTACATTAACTCCCACTTTGCAGAACAACAGTCTCCAAGCAATACCATCTGGAATCTACCTGAGAGGTAGGAATGGAAACACAGTAAAACAGTGCCACCCATCCCAACTCCCTCAAGTGACCCAGAACGATACCATGGTCAATGGTATGCCGAGAGACCCAAAAGGATAAACCAAGTCAGTACCTAGTGGGAGATCATCTAGGCATCAGGCCGACCAAGGCAGTCTCAACCCCAATAGCCCACTCAAAAGCCAGTTTGAAAGTTTGGTTCCAGATAATTTGGCTCTAGATAATTTGTCCCCTCCAAGACTGCTTCAGGAGTCACAAACTGAAAGTGATCCAATCTGATCCCATAAGAGGAGTTGCTGGACACCTCCACAGTAGACTCTGCAATAGATGTAGAATCTAGCTCAATAAATCTATTGAGCTAGATGGACCACTGATCTGACTCAGCTTCCTATGTTCCTTTGTACAGCTACTCCTCCCTCAAAAGCCAAGGCCTAGGCATGAGCAGCTGAGGTCAAAAATTCTCTTGCTGTTTTCACTGGACTAGCCACCAGAACCCCCACAATCTTTCCGTCTCAGCACAGGAACTGATTGCACGCACACAAGACCCTTCCTGCACCATACCACTAGGAGGAGGAGGTGGGCCTCATGTCACACTGTGCACAGGATTTGCATCCAGTGATGAAGTGAATTAACTGCCAATGTGATTCACTTCCTTTGCTCTGGACTTAGTGGCTGACATACTGTGCAGTGATCTGCCCGTCCAAGAGGAATGCATATTCGCTGCTTCTGAGCCAGCCAAGAGCTTATTCCCAATGGCAGTAACAGTTTAGTAGCGACAACACACCATTTTGGAGGCAGGGAGCAGACTCTGCCTTTGGAAGAATGGGCTTTTGGCTGGCTCAGAAGCAGCAACGGCACACACATCCAGCAGCAAACTGTGCAGTATGTCGGCCAGTGTGCTTATATTTGGGAGATGCCATTAATAGAAATTTTATGTGGGGTGGCATGCTGTCATGATATAATAAACAAGCCGACCCCGCACAGAGCATCTGTGCGCTCTTTGGGGCCGGCTACCTCTCTCTCTCCACCCCCCGTCTCCGGCGGGGCCGAGTGCGGCCGCCGCCAGCGGGCCGAGTCCCCCTGCCGCAGCTGCCACCGCCAGCGGGCCGAGTGCCGCCTTAACATCCGCGGCTGGGCCAGGCGTTAATTCTCCTGGGTGCGCCAGCCAATCAGGCGCCCCCGCAGCCCAGCCAATCAGCTGGGCTGCCGGGACGCATTTTTCCCTGGCACACCCAGGAGAATTATATATATAGATAGGGAACATGTAAGGCTGCAGTCCTATGAACACTTATCTGTGAGTCAGCCCCATTCAACACAGTGACTGACATCCAGAGGAAAAGCCCTCAGGGACATATTTTTGGGTGGCACATAGTGCTTCCCAGGCAATGGGAAGATCCTTGAAACCCCTCATCCCCCAAATGCAAGCACTAGCAGAGTGTTCGTCTGGAATTCACCAGAAGCACTGGTGATACGCTAGTGCTCCTCTCATAGCACTGGTGTTTTGTTAGTCTCTAGATAATGTTCAGTGGGACTGATCCCTGAGTAACCATGCATAGGATTGCACTGTAACATTAGTAGTAATACCAAGACATGGCACCATTTATCAGTCTAAAAGATCAAATTCTATATTAAAACGATGCCAAAAGTTCTGAAAGATTGCTAGCTAGCTAGCTAGCTAGACAGACAGACAGGGGGAGGGAAACCAAAAATAAAACAGGATATTTACGTTAAACAAAGTGCGGTAGAAAGGCTGGCTGGAAATCTGCCTTGACCTGTCTCTCTTTAGAGGAACAAAGAGGAAAATATTGTATCAAAAGTAGCGTGAATAGGGAGGGAGGAGAAGTAAAACAGCTTTTTCCCTCTATTCAGTCAGTTGAATACTTCCGTTTCTTTTGAGAAGGAGGACAGCCCTGGGCAGGCTTGAATAGGAAAGTCTTCTAAGCAGGCAGGGAGGCTGTCAAACTGCTCAGAGTAATCAGCACTAATGAGATGGTTTGGAGTCCTCCCTGGGACAAAGCGGGACTCTGGGGGGCCTGTCGGGACTGAATAGCTAATACATTTTTTGAAGAGGTGGGGGGGGGATGAGTTAGCTGTCAACGGATTGATTTTTCCAAGGAGCAAAGAAAAGGCAAGGGGAACGTCCTGGCCTGGTGCAGCTGTGGACAGAAGGCCCCTTCAAGCAGCCAGCCCCTTCCCCTTTTACCTCCTGCCAGGCAGGGCTCAAGCAGACAACAGCAAGCTGGGGACCACCGGATAAACAAAAGGGAAAGTGAACTTGGGTTAAAAACACACACACACACAGGCACACAGACCCTCATTCAGCCGCTGTGGCCCTCCAGGCAGGGACACTCCAACCGAAAGTCAAATTGGCAGCGGAGACCAAAACCCGTTTCAGGCCAAGCCACACCAGCTTGAGGGGTTGGGGGATGGAGTTGTGCGGAACCCCAGCACAGCATCCCTCCTGTCTGTGGTTGTTGCTGGTGTCTCACTGATGTTTCGTTTGAGTTGGTGAGCCCTTTTGGGACAAGGATCTATCCCTTTTCATATATAATTATTTTTCCATGTAAGCCACTTTGAGGACTTTTGTGGAAAGCAGTATATGAATATTTGCCGTAGTAATCGTATAGTAATGGGGCGCTTGGAAAGAGGGAGGCAATGCCTGGTGTGCAAAGGCTTGCGCCCCCTTCTTTTTCTGTTGGACTGCTTTCAGATTGGGCCCCCAGCAGTGGCTCAGTGACTTAAGGGATGTTGTCACTGGGGGCCAGAGTGGCGTAGTGAATAGAGCACTGGACTAGGAGCAAGGAGACTGCAGAATTGTAGAAACAGAGGAAGTTAAAATTGGAAGGGGCATTGGACATCCTCCAGCACAGACCCTTGCTCTGTAGGAAATGGCTGCAACCACTAGGGATGTGCAAGCTGGCTCGAGCTTAAGCCAGCTCAAGCTCAAACTGTCCTGGTTTGGTGCAAGAACTGAACAGGTCCGGTCCAGTTCAAATCCAGTTCGGATTCAAACCGAACTGGGCAAACTGGTTCCGTGCATATCCCTAGAAGCCAGCCCGACAGATGGCTGTCCAGCCACTGTTGGAGCTCTCCAAAGGTGAGCTGCATGCCTCTGACAGTTCCATGGTCAAAGAGCTCTTATAGTCAGGAAATTCTTCCTAAAGTCTAGCCTAAATCTGCTTCCTTGTTATTTCAACTCATTGACTGATATATTGATTAAGCTAGTGGCAGTACTCTGGGAAGACACAACTGTGCTATGGAGTGTATTCTTAGCTCTACAGCACAGAGTGAACAGGGAGTGGGGGGCAATTTTCTCTTTGCTTCTCCCCGAAGTGCTCTGTTCCACCCCAAAACATGTCCCTGAAGGTCACACAGCACTCAGAGACATATTTTTGGGTGATGCCAGGCAATTCCAGGAGAAACAGAGACTGGTGAAAATTGCCCCACTCCACCCTGATTGCTCCACACTATGGCTCTCTGGAAATCTTCCGCAGGGCGGGTGCATCTTCCTGGTGCTTTGTCACTGCCAAGGTCAGAATCTCAGCCAATGGTCCCAGCCAATGGTCCCAGCCATTGTTTCCCACCCTCCCCTCAGGAGCAACAGAGAACAAGTCTGCTCCTTCGTCTATTAGATATTTGAAGATGGTTATTTCCCTTCGCCTTCTCTTCTCCAGGCTAAATATACCCAGCTGTTTTAACTGTTTCTCATAGGAAGTGCCCGGCATCACCCAAACAAAGATGGAGAGGCGATGCTCAAGATCGCCCAAAAGCGGGCTAAGGCAGCCTAGCTCCACAAGCAGCCTCCTGGGCTCGGGGGTCTTTCCAGGATGCCCCGCGCACTTGCACTTGCGTGGGGGCATCCTGGAACTTCCGGGGGCCATGCAGCCCCCTGATCCCCGCAGACCCCGCTGGCTCCGTGATGGAGCTGGCAGTTGTGTGGGCAGCCGATCTGGCCGCCCAGGGCTGCAGACTTGCTCATCTGTGGGGAGAGGGAGCTAAGCCAGCTCTCTCCACCTAACCCCATCTGGCGAGTCTCACTGATCGTGAGACTCGCCTCGGAGACTTCTCACCATCTTTGTTGTCCTCCTCTGAACCCAGTCCAGTGCATCAATATCCTTCTTTAAAATGCGACGCCCAGAACTGGACAAGATTGATTCAAGTCCCTGCTTGTACTTGAAGCTCATTGGGTGACTTTGTGCCAGTCAGCATCTCTCCGCCTAACCTACCTCACAAGGTGGCTGTGATTGTTTATTTTTCATATGTTCAAAACAGCTCTCAGAGCAGTGAACAATATTATAATAATATGCAGTGTTGAAATTAAGCATCCGTCAGTCAAACAAACACAGGAGACCTGAACAAGAAAAAACAATCCAAATTGGATGAAGCCAATAAAATCAGTGGGAAGGGAAAAGGAGCAGCAATTAAAAATAAGATAACTGACGTGCTGAGAGGCCTGGGCAAATGAAAATGTCTTCACCTGGTGCTGAAAGAACAATGATTTGGCACTTTTGGAAAGGCAGTCCAGATAACACGACTGAGGAAAACTTATCTCTGGTTATCAAATGGTGGAATCCACAAGCATCACCGGCCTGAGTGACTGGTAGCAGGCAGGATACAAATGTGGTACATGCATGATAGATGGGTGGATTTAATGGCCTTTATTTGTTTTATATGGTTGCTGTAAGTTGCCTTGTGCATTCTTGAAAAAACAGAATATTTCAAACAAATAAATACATAAGTTTGGGACAATGGAATCGAGGGGCATGTGAAATATAATGTGTTCTGCAAAGCCTGTTTGCAAAGTCAAGGAAATAAAGCCAATTAAAGTGCAGATATTCTATTAAACCACAGCTGTAATATCTTCCACCTTGGGCCCTAGCAATGCACCACCGGGTCTTCTGATTTCTGATGTACTAGTTCCTCTTTTGTGGATTAGAACGGGGGCTTTACGTGCTATTCAATTTCAGAGCTGGCACTGAGAGGAGTCAAAGACTTCTGTTTGTTTCTTATTAAAGTGCCACCTACCAAGAGATCATTCTGTCCTCACAAATGTCATTTTCCACCAACAAACAATTGACCATGCCACGCTGTATAATTTTGTGTGCACACAGCAGCCCCATCCTGTGTTGTTGGATGGAGGCTAGTCATGAAAGACAGATTGGCACCATTGCTTTGTATATGTCTTTAAGGAGTCAAAGTGAATTTCTGTCTTTCTTCTCGGAAAATGGGAGATTGCCTTGTTAGCCAGAGAATAATTGAAAATGCTAAAAATTGCCTCAGGGGAAAAACACAAAGGACAGGGGAGGAAATACCTATCACAGGGAGAACAATCATTTTAAAACATTTTCGCTGATTGTCTTGCTTTCAGCTGCTTAAAAGAAATATATTATGTGGTTCCTGGGACACTCTGGCACCTGCAACTTCAGAGCCTTGGGAAAGCATATAAGCGACTGCTTTATATGGCCATTCAATGCACCTTCATAGGTCATGTGACTAAGGCTAATCCGCACAATAAGAGAAAGCATATCCTTCTTCAGATTATTTAATTTTTAATTTTATTTAAAATATTTGAATCCTCCACAGTCATACTGCCTGGGCCAGTTCACAGAGACAATAAAACAATATAAAACTAGTAAAATTCAGTTTTAAAGAACCAATTAAAACTAGGTTTACAAATTAAAAACCCACTAGAAACAAAGAATACAAACCAAAAAGCTTCTCTAAAAAGATGGGTCTTTTAGTGTTTCTTTAAAATTCTGAGGGAGGGGAGCATGGAAAAGCACATCTGGGAGGGAATTCCAAAGCCAAGGGGCCACAACCAAAAAGGCCCTGTCTAGTCCCTGCCAACTGAATGGCAAAACCACAAGCCACAAAAACCACAAAACCACCACCAGCTTCTCCCTGATACACTCATTTTTTATATACAGAGAAGTTTTTCTACTGTGGGGGGATATTTGAATGTGTGGCTCTCACATACACTTTGAAGTAACCCCAAGATCCAGAAAGCTGTGCTACATGGTTCATTTTTGTGAATATGTGACATAGTCTTATACTGAGTCAGACCACTGGTCCATCTAACTCTGTATCATCTACACCAGGGTTTCTCAGCCTTGGGTCCCCAAATGTTGTTGGTGTTGCAGAGAAATTACTTATCCTCTATAAGTAATTGAACAGGAAGCAAATTTAACTGAGAAACAAGAGTTTGATATTTACTACTAACTAAAACATTGGCTAAGAAAACAATAAACAGTCTCTGATGCAGAGAGGGAGAACCTCTCATTTTGAATTCAGGACAGCAAGTGAGGAGCAGACAAACAAACTGTGACTCCACCCTGGGCCAGTACGCAGACACATTCAAGCAAAGACAAGCATGCCCCATGAAAGGAAATGAGACAATGTCCATGGCAAAATCCTAACATTCCCCTTCTCATTGTATCGTTCTTTCAATCATGAGTCCCAGGGCCTCTCGCAAATTTTGAAACTTTCCTCTGGCCAAAGGCTTTGCGAGAATGTCTGCCACCAACTCCTCTGAGGCATAGTACTTTAGCTGGATCAAATCTTTCTCCTACAAGTCTCTCAAAAAAGGGTACTTGATTGATTGATTGATTGATTGATTGATTGTTACATTTATATACCGCCTTTCATTAAAAACAATCTCAAGGCGGTTTACAAAAGTTAAAAAACATACAATAAAAATGACAATAAAAATATTAAGCTAAAAATACAAAACCAATCTAATTTAAAATCTATAAAATACAAACATAAAAACTATACGTGAGTAAAACACATAGGAAGCAGCAATAAAACAATCATGTAAAAGCCTGGATAAAAAGCCAAGATTTAACAAGCTTTCTAAAAACTGTGATGGAGTCAGAGGAGCGAATGGCCACTGGGAGAGCATTCCACAGTCTGGGGGTAGCAACAGAGAAGGCCCTGTCCCGAGTGCACTACCGCCAAGCCTCCCTCATTGTTGGGCACCCGGAGCAGAGCCCCCTCAGATGACCTTGTCAAGCGGGCAGCAACCCTTGGGAGCAGGTGGTCCCTCAAGTGAGGCTATTTTCATGCACAGCAAAAACTGAGCTAGGGAAGCCCAACCCAGTTTTCACTGCATGTGAGAACTGCTGGGAACCATGTGGTTCCCGGCAGCAGCTTGCCTCAAGCCCGCCTAAATACCCTCCCCCTTAAATGAGGTTAATGGAGCAAGCGCTCCGTTAACCCGTTTCCTGGTCATGTGTCTGCCACTGTGGGCACACTCGGGGAAGGGGGAGGGGATCCCAGAAATGCATCGCACATTCGGGTGGTGCATTACTGGGGTGCCAGGGGGAGCACAGTGTGGCGGTGCCTCCCTTTGCCTGACCCCTGGAGCGCCTGAGCGAGCTGCGGGCGGGCGCAAGGGTGCAGGAGCGAAGCCACTGCTCATCTGGGCAGGCAACCCACCCACCCAGGGAGAAGGCACCGATTGTCTGCAGGGAGATAAGTACTTCCAGGCTTCCTCCCTGTAAAACAAGGTAGCCCTTCCCATTTGATCGTGGGAAGAGCCTCAGTGTCAATATGTTTGCTTCTTTGTGTAGTTTGGTCACTTTGTGAGAGCAGAATGCAGCTCTGGTTGTCCTCACGCATGGTAATTGGTGTTGGTTCAGTTATCTCAAAGTTCAGTAGGAGTCTATGCAATCACACAACCTCTTGACAAGCCTGTGCTGCAGATACGATTTCTGCCTTGGTTGAAGAGAGGGCGACAACGGACTGTTTCTTACTCATCCATGAAATCACTCCTCCTCCTCCTCCTCCTCCATAAAATAATGCATCCCCATTGGTTGACTGTCTGTCCTCCTTGTCCTCAGCCCTGTTGGCACCCATATCACCTACCAGTCTAGGTTTTTTACTGGCAGGCAGTAGCAACTCCCAATCTGCTATGCCCTCTAGATAGTGTCCAATGCTGTTAACTGCAGTCCAGTCTCTCTTTGTTGGTGAGTTCACTCTTCTGCACAATATCCCAACTGCAGCTGCCATGTCTGGCCGTGAAACATTTGATATGTATAGCGATTTTCCAGTTCCCATTCTGTACTTGTTATTATTTTCCAGTGGTTCACTCCATTACTTTTCCTTTAGAAAACTCATTTCCATTGGTGTGTTTACCTTACTTGCTTCTGTCAAGCCAAGACATTCTATTAAGTCCACAATCTTTTTTAAAAAAAATTAAGGTAAAACTCCCAACTTCTCTGCCTTTTTACTTGCATTCCAAGATAACAGGAGATTTCTCCCAGATCTATATTTTTTTTTACTTAAATGTTTCACTAACTCATCATGATCTCTCTTATCTTGATGGCGCACTATCAGGCCATCCACGTTTATGAGACTGTATCTCTGAGCCTCGTATATAAGCAGGGAGCAGCTTTTCCTTGCTTGAATCCTTCCCTTAGAAGCAGTTACTATAATTTTTAGTTTCAAGGTCTGGCAGCTTGTTTCAGTCCATATACACTTTTCTGAATCTTACAGACCACTACTTCTTTTTCTGGTGCCTCAAAACCTGGTGGTTGTCTCAGATATATGTCCTCTTTAATGTCACCATATAGAACTGCTGTCTTAACATCCAAGTGATGTACTGACATTTTCCTTGATGCAGAAATAGTATGTACAGTAGCTGAGTATGTAGACAGTATGGAATAGTATGTACACAGTGGCCCACCAGATGCCTCTGGGAGGCCCACTGACAAGAGCTGAGGGCATGCCCTCTCTCCTGCCATTGCTCCTCTGCAACTGGCATTGAGAAGCATCGTGCCTCTGAGGCTGGAGGTGGCTATGTGCCTGTGTCCGGTCTGGGCATCTTCCTTAATTGCCCTGGTGCAGTGCTGGTCTGGACGTCAGCCTCTGTATTCACAACAAATTGTGAATTTGTTGAATTGCTGGGACTATGATGACCAATCTGTATCTACAAAAAGTCTCCCACCGTGCATAAATGTTATCCTTTTTCATGGAGCTGGCCTGGCATTCCTCTGCAGTACAAAGTTTCTTTAAATAGCTTGGTTTCATGCCAGGTTTTATTAAGGCATTCTGCTATGGTTGGCACATTTAATAATACTTAGCATTTGTACAGCGCTTTCTGAGATTTATTTATTTATTTATTTGCCAAATTTGTACACCGCCCCAAACGTTAGTCTCTGGGCAGTTAACAACAACATAAAACAAGTCAAAACATACACAAAAATCTTAGAACAATTAAGGTAATCTAAAAATTAAAAAGAGGTTAAAACCTACAAGTTGAAAAAGCTGAAAAAGCTTGGCCAAAGAGGTGGGTTTTCAAGTGCTTTTTAAAAATTTCAAAGCATGAAATTTTTCAAAGCTTTTCACATGCAAAGATGGCCCAAGGTAATGCAGCACCTGGGACAAAAGGCAAAATGCTACCTAGCCCCACACCCCTCATGGGGGACAATCCTCTTTAAAAAAACTAACCTTTGCAAACTTTGAAAGTGATTTAGGAGACAGGACGAGGGAGGTTGCCAGCAGCAGTGCTGCCTGTAACAAGAATTCCCAGAGGTTGTTGACTACATCTCCCAGCATTCCCAGCTGCAATGGCCTTTGGCTGGGGATTGGGAGTTGTAGTCAACCTCTGGGAATCCCTGTTACAGGGAGCACTGGCCAGCAGCCTCCTCTTTACTCCTTGTGCTTCTTGCAAGCTTTGCAAGGCGTGTGAGGAGAGGCACTCCTGGCAATGATTGCAAGGGTCAGATCAGTCCCAAAGAGCTTGCTGCTGGTGACTTGCTGCCCTGCTGGTTCCCCAATAATCTGCTGCCTGAGGCAACTGCCTCGCCTCGCCCCATGAAAGGACCGCCCCGTTCACATATATTACCTTGATGCAATCCTTGTTAACTGCCCGGCAAGGTCAGTCAGCATTACTACTTGCATACTGGGGCTTGGGAAAGGCTTTCCTGAGACCTATCGAGTTTGTAGAATTATTATTGTTGTTGTTGTTGTTTACACAGTCAGACAGGTGTTATTGACTGGTTTGTTTTATCCAGACATCGAGTCCTTCCCAAGGACCTGGGATGGCTGAATTTTATTATCAATGTTGTTGCTGTTATTATAGATATCGTCGCAGAATATAGGCTATTCCCAGTAAAGCTGCTTTTTGTAATTGGCTGATGGGGATTTCTGTGACCCCTATGTTGTTGAGGTGTTCTTCAAGTTGTTTTTGAATTGCACCTAGGGCGTCAATTACCACTGGGATTATTTTGGTCTTTTTCTGCCACAGCCTTTCAATTTCAATTTGTCAATCTTTTTATTTTGTGATTTTTTCTATTTCTTTTTCTTTTATTCTGCTACCCCCTGGTATTGCAACGTCGATTATTTTAACTTGTTTTTCTTTCTTCTTGTCTACAGTTATATATGGTGTATTGTGTGGCAGATGTTTGTCTGTTTGTAGTCAGAAGTCCCATAATATTTTTGCATCTTCATTTTCTACAACTTTTTCAATTTTATGGTCCCACCAATTTTTAGCTACGGGTAGCTTGTATTTTTTGCTATTATTATTATTTATTTACACAGTCAGACAGGTATTATTGACTGGTTTGTTTTATCCAGACATCAAGTCCTTCCCAAGGACCTGGGATGGCTGAATTTTATTATCAATGTTGTTGCTGTTATTATAGATATCATCGCAGAATATAGGCTGTTCCCAGTAAAGTTGCTTTTTGTAATTGGCTGATGGTGATTTCTGTGACCCCTATGTTGTTGAGGTGCTCTTCAAGTTGTGAACTGGTTATAAAAGTCATCATTTGACTGAAATCAGCACCTTGTCACTATCTGCATCTGAGATTTGATTACGTAGAGGTCTTTTAAAAATTGTGTGCATGCACACATGTGCCAATTTCTGCAGAGACACATTTTTAAGAATTCCTATTGTCCTTTGAAAGCATGGGCATGTTAGGCAATGCCCCCCTTTTGGGGGGAGGGGGGCCATTCCTCCCTACCTTCAACAGAACGTGATTTAGATCAGGGCTCAACAATTATTAATTATATTATTATTATTTCTTGTTTACACAGTCAGACAGGTGTTATTGACTGGTTTGTTTTATCCAGACATCGAGTCCTTCCCAAGGACCTGGGATGGCTGAATTTTATTATCAATGTTGTTGATGTTGTTATAGATATCGTTGCAGAATATAGACTGTTCCAAGTAAAGCTGCTTTTTGTAATTGGTTGATGGTGATTTCTGTGACCCCTATGGTGTTGAGGTGCTCTTCAAGTTGTTTTTGAATTGCACCTAGGGTGCCAATTACCACTGGGATTATTTTGGTTGTTTTCTGCCACAGCATTTCAATTTCAATTTGTAGATCTTTGTATTTGGTGTTTTTTTCTATTTCTTTTTCTTCTATACTGCTACCCCCTGGTATTGCTATGTCGATTATTTTCACTTGTTTTTCTTTCTTCTCGACTACAGTTATATCTGGTGTATTGTGTGGCAGAGGTTTGTCTGTTTGTAGTTGGAAGTCCCATAATATTTTTGCATCTTCATTTTCAACAACTTTTTCAATTTTATGGTCCCACCAATTTTTGGCTACAGGTAGCTTATATTTCTTGCAGATGTTCCAATGTATCATCCCTGCTACCATATCATGCCTTTGTTTGTAGTCAGTCTGTGCGATCTTTTTACAACAGCTGATTAGGTGGTTCACGGTTTCATCTGCTTCTTTACAAAGGCGGCACTTGCTGTTTGTGGTGGATTTTTCTACTTTGGCTCTTACTGCATTTGTTCTTAGTGCCTGTTCTTGTGCAGCCAGTATTAAACCCTCTGTTTCTTTCTTCAAGTTGCCACTCTTGAGCCATTGCCAGGTCCTGGTGATATCTGATTTTCCACTTATATTGTGCAAATATTGACCATGCAGGGGCTTATTTTTTCCATTTTTCTGCTCGGTTCTTGACTTGTTCTTTCTTGTAGGCCTGCTTTGTTTCATTGGTGTTGAATAGTTTCTCATTATTGACCATTCAAAGTGCATCTTCTTCACTGTCCTTGATATATTCTTCAAGGCCTCTTTTCTCCTCCTCTACTGTTTGATGGACTTGCAGCATTCCTGTTCCACCTGAGCTGCGAGGGAGGTATAGCCTATCGACAGCACTGCTGGGGTGCTGAGCATGATTGATGGTCATTATTTTCCTGGTCTTATGATCTAGCGTCTCTAGCTCTGCCTGGGTCAAGTATATTATTCCTGCAGTGTATCTGATAACAGGTATAGCCCAGGTGTTTATGGCTTGTATGGTGTTCCTGCCATTGAGTTTGGACTTGAGGATTTTTCTAACTCTCCTGATGTATTCGCTTCCAATTTTTCTTTTAACTTCAGTGTGTGCAATGTTATCAGCCTGGAGAATGCCGAAGTATTTGTAATGTTCTTTCTCTTCCAGGTTCTTGATCTTGCTTCCATTGGGCTATTCTATTCCTTCTGTTTTTCTTATTTTCCCTCTGTTCATTATTAATGCAGCACACTTGTCTAGTCCAAACTCCATTGCTATATTGCTACTGAATATACGGACAGTGTTTAGCAGTGATTCGATTTCTGACTGGGACTTTCCATACAACTTCAGATCGTCCATGTACAGCAGATGGCTTATTTGACTTGATGTTTTAGATGTTTGGTATCCGAGGCCTGTTTTGTTTAGTATTTGTGAAAGTGGGGTCATAGTGATTACAAGCAACAGAGGGGATAATGAGTCCCCTTGGAAAATGCATCTTCTAATGCTAACCTGTCCAAGTGTCTCGCCATTGATTGTTAACTTTGTACTCCACATGCTGATTGCTTTTTTAATAAATATCTGAATGTTTTTGCTAACACCAGTTGTTTCTAAACATTTTAGTATCCATGTGTGAGGCAATGAATCGAAGGCTTTCTTGTAGTCAATCCATGCAACACTTAGACTTGTTTTTCTTCTCTTGCAATTTTCTAAAATCATTTTGTCAATCAGCAACTGGTCTTTTGTGCCTCTGGTGTTCGGGTAATTTCCTTTCTGTTCAACTGGAAGCTGTTTGTTAGTTAATAAGTGTTGCATCACTTCATCTGCTATTATTCCACTTAATAATTTGAACATGGTTGGCAGACAGGTTATCGGTCTATAATTACTTGGAACTGCACCTTTTGCTGGGTCTTTCATGATGAGATGAGTTTTCCCAGTTGTTAGCCATTGTTCAATATCACCTCCTTGCAAAATGTGATTGAACTGTTTTGATAGTTGTTTATGAAGGCTTGTTAGGAGTTTAAGCCAAAAGCCATGCAGTTCATCGTCGCTTGGCACAGTCCAATTTTTAATTTTCTTTGCTCTTTCACTTATTAATTCTGGTGTTATTATTAGATCTTGCATTTGTTGGTTACATTTTTTGACCTCTTTCATCCAGCCTGCTTTTTTATTATAATCTATTGGATTGTCCCATAATTTCCCCCAGAATTGCACTGTTTCTTCTTTATTTGGTGTTTCTACGTTTCTTGCAGTTTCTCCTTCTATGCTTTGGTAGAAACGTCTCTGATTCGACTGGAATTGGAGATTCTGCCTGTGTTGTGTAATTCTGGCTTCGTATCTGCTAATCTTCTTTGACACTGCTGTTATTTGCTGCTTTATTATTTCATGGACTTCTCTAATTTTCCTTGAATCTAGGTGGAATTTTTTGGATCAGATACTGTTTGGTGTTTCCATTCTTCGGCTTCTTGTCTTTCATATCTTTCAATTTACTAGCATCTGATCTAAGCCTGGAGATTTTATTTTCTAATCTAATCTTCCATTTAGGTGATATTCTACTTTCTTTTTTGACAGGTCCATTGATCTTATATCCGAGCTCTTGTGTTGTTATTGTTGCTGCACTGTATATAAGTTGGTTTGTTTCTTGCAAATTATTGGTTGTTATTTCTGCAAGTGCAGCAGAGACATCTTTTAATGCCTGAGCAAGTTGTTTTTTGGCAACTGTTTTGAGAACTGGAAGTCGAACCCTGGTGGTGGTTTGGTTCATGTGTTCAGTAATTTTTTGCTTTAGTTCTTGTTGCTTTTCTGTTAAACGGCATTTGGGTTTTTGAGGTGAAGGCAAAGGGGAGGTTGCCTGGTTTTGATTTTGAAACAGTTCAGTAACAGTGGTATCCTCTATTTCTAACACCTCCTCCACCTGCACCTGAGCAACTTCTTCAATTGGTGGTAATTCTTCTTCCATATCTTGAGCCTGTGTTGCTCTTTGCAGTTCTTCCAGCTCTACTCCTGTGAATACTTTGTTTCTTATTATGAATCTTCTCTGGTCTGCTAGCCTGTTATTTCTGTATCTGGATGCTTCTCTTTCCAAATTTGGTACATTCTTTTTAAATAACCTCTTCTAGTTGGACTAGATTTGTAATAGCAGATCATTATTTCCTTGTTGGCATTTTCCGTATATTTTTTTCAGTTAAGCGACGTTTCTTCCAGTAACCTTGCAATCTCCAGCCCTAGTTGTTCAACTGAAGATCCTGAGTCCCGTAGCCCACTTGCCACCAGATGTCCAGGGACTCCAGCACCTGGCGCGGTCCTTGTTGACCCGGGTGACAACCGATCCAGTATAGATTTATTAAAGTTACGTCTCACCATATTGTTGATGGGAGAGGCATTCTTCGTCTGGCTCCTCTGGTGAGACCTGTCCAGTATGGTTGGACCTCTGGCATAGCTCTCACCTTCCTCAGAGCATGCAAGCCCCACAACCACGCCAAGGTAGTGCCTCACTGGGGGGCTGTTGTTGTTGTTGTTGTTATACCACTTTTCAATAGAACCGTGCTCAAAATGGTTTACATAGAAAAAGAAAAACAAGAAGATGGTTCCCTGTCCACTAGAGGAATGTTCTGCTGGGTTTGAAAAGGGAGTTACTGGGTTTGAAAAGGGAGTTACTCTCCCACTCCTAAATATAAAAGATAATCTCAACTTTGAAAGATGCCTCTTTGCCCAGTAAGCAGGGATTCATGGCAGGATGAAGCATCAAAGTGGAGATGTTTGATTCAACACACAGTTGCTTAGCTGCTGTTTCACACACCAACCTTTTTACAGACTTCTGGGGTTTTTTTGTTTTTTGTTTTAACCAACAATAGTATATTACCAACCAGTTGCAACCTTGACTCTCTGTGGCCTTCTATGCCTCCTCCCCAGCAGCATGCTTTCAGAGCTCAAAGATGAGTAGGACCTTTCCTTAGACCTAGAATCAGGCATTGAATTCTCATAGAATTCCACTTTGGGAACTTTTCTTGAAAAGCAGTATATATATATCATCGTCATAGCAGCTGTTCCACATTTACCTGCACTGTACTAATACAGGGAGATCATGTATCTGGGTCCCACCCCCACTCCAGGATCAGACCATTAATGGGCTATGGCATTACATTTACACTCCACAGCAGAAAGCCTCCTCCTTTGCAAATGGTTGGACTCAATTTGCTCAAGAAGGTTGTACAGTTTGCCTGCTACATTATATGAGCCAGAGAGGTCACTAAAAATAGTTGCACAGCACTTTACGTCCTCAGCCAGGAGACCTTTGTGATCATTTAGCTCTTCTCGCCGTTGCATTACCTATCTTGGTTCCTCCAGCTGAAATAATGCATCAGCGCTGAGCCAGACTGAGTGTTTCCAGGGTTCACGCGTTGATGGAGGGAATAACTCCAGCAATATTGTAATCGCTCGAAAGAGCAAGCTGAGCAACCCATTTCCTACATGAACAAAATAAAGCTGCTGCAAGCAAAATCCATCGAGGAGGACTGTATTTATTCTTCCTCTCTCTCTCTCTCTCTCTCTCTCTCTCTCTCTCTCTCTCTCTCTCAGTAAAAAGCAAATAAACCTCATATGATTTGCTGAGTTCCTTCACCTTAAAAGCTTCATTGTGGGCTTGATTCCACAATTCTAGTGGAAGATAGAAAACTGCCTTCTTTATTTTTATTTTGTTTATTTATTGTTTGATTTCTACGCCATTTGTTTGTTTGTTTGTTTGTTTATTGAATACATTTCTAGACCCCCCAAAACACAAGTTCTCTGGGCAGTTTTCATTAAAAATCTCATTAAAAATCATCTTCATTAAAAATTCATTAAAAATCTCATAGTGGTTTATACCGAGTCAGACCCTTGCTCCATCCAGTACTGTCTACACAGACTGGCAGTGGCTTCTCCAAGATTGCAGGCAGGAGTCTCTCTCAGCCCTGTCTTGGAGATGCTGCCAGGGAGGGAACTTGGAACTTTCTGCTCTTCCCAGAGTGGCTCCATCGCTTAAGGGGAATATCTTACAGTGCTCACACATGTCGTCTTCCATTCAAATGTAAACCAGGGCAAACCCTGCTTAGCAACGGGGACAATTCATGCTCTCTGACACAAGACCAGCCCTCCTTCAGAGTGCATAGAGGAGAACCAGATTTCAAAGGCTCCCATTCTTTCAGTGCTAGTCCCATAGACTGTGGCATTTTAGCACATGTAGTATCTGAGGTGAGGAAAACTACATATGTGGAACATCCTCTTCTCTTCTACATGCCTATTAAAGACAGGAGACCAGAGATTCCTTTGTGTCTGGGAATTCTAACCTAGTTGTCCGCTAATGGAACAAAGTCTTCTTGTCTTCTTCAGTCTTCTTGTTAGGTAAGCATTATTTCCCCCACCGGTAGGCCTACTGCAGTTAAATGTACTGTGACAAATGTCATGCCTTTGTGAGTGAACATAGTGAGGCTGTTCTCATGAGCAGTCAAGCCTGGGCTTGGGTGCCTATGAGATCCACTGGGATCCATGTGGATCCTGGCCCCTCCGCAGCACCAAATCCGGCCTGGCTTTCAGCTGGGTTTAGCGGAGTGAGCGCTCCGTTAACCCAGGCTCTGGGATCATCTCTGACACAGAGATAACACAAATTCCCATGGGAGTATCCCCCAATGCACTGCACTCATCACATGGTTCACTGTAGGATTTCCCCGGCCTCCGGAATGCCATGCTGGTTGCTGCAGCCGCATTTGTGTGCGCCACAATGCGGCCCAGTCTAGGATTGTCTGCGGGGAAGGCAGGCTTAACCCTGCCTTCCCCCACCTGCCCATGTGATCATGTGAAGGGCCTCAATAAATTAGAAATATCTGTGTTTATTTATACACACACGCGCACACACACACACACACACACACACACACACACACCCTTTAATCCCTTTAATACTGGGCTGGCTATGGGGTGGAGACTGCCTTGGTCGGCCTGATGGATGATCTCCAACTGGGAATGGACAGAGGAAGTGTGACTCTGTTGGTCCTTTTGGACCTCTCGGTGGCTTTCGATACTATCGACCATAGTATCCTTCTGGAGCGTCTGAGGGGGTTGGGAGTGAGAGGCACTGCTCTGCAGTGGTTCCGCTCCTACCTCTCAGGCAAGTTCCAGATGGCGTCCATTGGAGACTGTTGTTCTTCAAAATCTGAACTTGTGTATGGTGTCCCTCAGGGCTCCGTATTGTCTCCGATGTTGTTTAACATCTACATGAAACCGCTGGGATAGATCATCAGGAGATTTGGTGCAGGGTGTTATCAGTATGCTGATGACACCCAAATCTATTTTTCCATATCAGCATCATTGGGAGAGGGTATAACCTCCCTAAATGCCTGTCTGGAGTCGGTAATGGGCTGGATGAAGGATAACAAACTGAGACTGAATCCAGATAAGACGGAGGTACTCATTATGCGGGGTCAAAACTCTGGAGACTATTTTGATCTGCTTGTTCTGGATGGGGTCACACTTCCCCAGAAGGAACGTACGAGTCTGGGGGTGCTTCTGGATCCAAGTCTCTCCCTGGTGTCCCAGGCTGAGGCAGTGGCCAGAGGTGCCTTCTATCAGCTTTGGCTGATGCGCCAGCTGTGTCCGTTTCTTGAGATAGATGACCTCAAAACAGTGGTACATCTGCTGGTAACCTCCAGACTGGATTACTGCAATGCGCTCTATGTGGGGCTGCCCTTGTACGTAGTCCAGAAACTACAGTTGGTTCAGAATGTGGCAGTCAGGCTGGTCTCTGGGTCATCTAGGAGAGACCATATTACTCCTGTATTGAAGGAGTTACACTGGCTGCCGATATGTTTCTAGGCAAAATACAAGGTGTTAGTTATAACCTATAAAGCCCTAAACAGCTTTGGCCCTGGGTATTTAAGAGAATGACTTCTTCGTTATGAATCCCACCGCCCATTGAGATCATCAGAAGAGGTCCGTCTGCATTTGCCACCGGCTCATCTGGTGGCTACTCAGGGACGGGCCTTCTCAGTTGCTGCCCCGAGGCTTTGGAATGCGTTCCCTAGTGAAATAAGAGCCTCCCCATCTCTGACAATTTTTAAAAAGTATTTAAAAACGCATCTGTTCACCCAGGCTTTTAACTGATACTGTTTTGATTGTTTTTAATGTTGTTTTAGAATATTCTTTTTAAAAATTTAAATTGTTGTGTTTTAGATTTCTTGTTTTTGTTTTTAACTAATGTTTTAATGTTTTGTCTTGTTGTAAACCACCCAGAGACATAGGTTTTGGGCAGTATAAAAATATGTAAAATAAATAAATAAAAAATCAAATAAATAAAAATAGCCCTAGAAGTGTTCCTGGACTTGTACCTCTCCTAGGTTGAGGCAGTGGCCAGAAGTGCTTTTTATCAGCCTCGGCTGATACACCAGCTGTGTCCATTTCTCGAGATGAACGACCTCAGAACAGTGGTACATTTGCTGGCAACCTCCAGGCTGGATTACTGCAATGTGCTCTATGTGGGGCTGCCTTTGTATGTAGTCCAGAAACTGCAATTGGTACAGAATGCAGCAGCCAGGTTGGTCTCTGGGTCATCTCAGAGAGACCATATACTCCTATACTAAAAGAGCCATACAGGCTGCAGATACATTTCCGGGCAAAATACAAGGTGCTGGTTATAACCTATAAAGCCCTAAACAGCTTAAAACCAGGGCATTTAAGAGAACTTCTTCTTCTCCCCATCCCCTGTTGAAATCATTCAGAGAGGTCCACCTGCAGCTGCCACCAGCTCGTCTAGTGACCACACAGCAACGGTGGGCCTTCTCTTTTGCTACCTCGACACTCTGGAATGCACTCTTTGCTGAGATAAGAGCCTCCCCATCCCTGACAACTTTAAAAAGTCATTAAAGCCTTACCCTTTCACCCAAGCTTTTTAATTTAACGATAGTTTTAAATTGTTTCAAGGTTTTTTGCTTTTGTGTCTTTGCTTGTTTTTATGTTGTAAGCCACCCAGAAACAGAGGTTTGGGGCAGCATACATATTAGATAGATAAGAACATAAGAATATAAGAACAGCCCTGCTGGATCAGGCCCAAGGAAGCCCATCTAGTCCAGCATCCTGTTTCGCACAGTGGCCCACCAGATGCCTCTGGGGAGTCCACAGGCAGGAGCTGAGGGCACTCCCTCTCTACTGCTGTTACTCCCCTGCAACTGGTTCTCAGAGGCATCCTGCCTTTGAGGCAGGAGGTGGCCTTTAGCCCTCTGACTAGTAGCCATAGATAGATAGATAGATAGATAGATAGATAGATAGATAGATAGATAGATAGATACACGTATGACTCCCATCAGCCATAGACTATATTTAAAAAGTTCAAAATGGCTCCCTTAGGTGGTGGTCTGCCAAAGCTTTCAGTGACGATGTAGTGGTTTGCATAAAGGAAAAGCTTGGAAGTGGTTTCTATAGTCTGCGTCTCGGCCCCTTCTACCAAAAGTTGTGCTTGCCTTCTCAACAGCAGCTGGCCATTGATTCCCCACAGTCAGGATGACCATCAGCTTGGACCACCCAACGGTGTGCATACCCTCTGGGGAGGGGGAAGCCCCGTCTCCCATCATACCATGTATTGGTGCTGTTGGATCCTTGTTCAGAACGGCAGAAGCATATGAGGCTGCCAGTGCAGAATTTAACTCACTTCTCAGATTTTCATATAAGTGTTAACATGTCTCTGAGTGATGGCAGAAAGAGTCACACCTGCACATTTCAGCAGGGAATGCCGGGGCCGCCTTAGAGTGCTTCAGCCCACAGGTTTAAAGTCTTCAGTGAGTCTCCAGGGCTCGGTTTTCTGCAGGACAGAGGGGAATCTAAGCTGGGATATTAGTACAGGGGCAAAGGGTGAACCCCGAGGTTGTCAAACATGAGTCCCCAGATGTGGTTGGTCTACAACTCCAGTCATCTCTGCCACAACTTTAGAAAAAGATATTGGGCGTTCCAGCCAAGGAAGTCCCTTGTTGTGGCGGTCTGGCCCTTAGGTAGCAAGGCTGGGAAAAAGCTCTGCCTGTGAAACCTGCTGTCAATCAAAGTAGATTTTTTTTAACCCTTTATTTTTCAGAAATAGAAATACAATTAAAATAGCACAAAAAAGAAAAGATTCATTATTAATAAGTTTACAAATAATCAAATTTACACAAGCTAGAAGCTACAAAAACAATAATATAATTCTGCACACACACACACACACACAGAGAGGGAGCTTTATGTAATTTTTCTTTATCCTGTTAGATCAAGAACCCATTAGGACCCAAAGTAGATTATTATCATGGGCAGGATCAGGGTATTTTTAAGACGCTGAGAGACTCTGTTCATTTGAGCTTTCCTTCATTATTTTCTCACTGCATCATCCTGTGTCAATGTAATAACTCTTTATCCTAAGGTTACATTTTAACTGATTAGTTTTACTGTGGCTGAGTTCACACAGTCACAAGGACCCTGGGAAACAAATTAGTAAGCCCAGCAGAGCTGATTGTGTGAGCTCAAAATTTCAGGACAATCTTGGTCAAACCACTCCGGTTAGTCGGCATTTAACCAATCCTGGTTATTTAGCCCTGCACCCCAATATTCCTCAGGAATAATGTCTCTGGATACTATGACAAAAACAAAGTACTCCCAACAAATATTCTTACAAAAGCACTTTTGTGCAATTTCATCTTGAATATATTCAAGACCAGAAAGATTTTAATCCTTCTGTGAATCTTAGGAACATAGGAAACTGCCATATACTGAATCAGACCATTGCTCCATCTAGCTCAGTATTGTCTATGCAGACTGGCAGCAGCTTCACCAAGGTTGTAGGCAGGAGTCTCTCTCAGCCCTATCTTAGAGATGCTGCCAGGGAGAGAACTTGGAAATTAGATGCTCTTCCCAGAGTGCTTCCATCCCCTAAGGGGAATATCTTACAGTGCTCACACATGTAGTCTCCAGGGCCGGATTAACATAGTAGCAAATGTAGCATTTGCTACGGGCCCCACGTTTTCTAGGGCCCCGCACGCCTGGCTTGAATGTCTGCCCCTTCTTTCTGCTCTCTATTTGGTGCTCTCTGCTGACTCTCCTCATTGCCTGCTGCTGCCCATTTTCATCTCCGGAAGAAAGGAAGCTAAAGAAGATGCTAGTTGAATGTTGCCAGCGTTTTCCGACTGACTGGGAGAGGGTAAAGATAAACAATGAGAATGTGTACCTTTAAGAGGAAAAAGAAAGCTGGAAGTAACTCAGATGCAGGGCAAGAGGAGTCTCAAAGTTTAGTGGATCAACTGAGGGGAGCTTGAAGGGAGATTATATTATGGTCTTGTTGGGTAAGGTCACTTATATCCTCCTTTAGTATCTAGTGCTGTTGGGAGGGAATTTGTGATCATTGCTTTTCAAGGAACTGCCAAATTTAAGGTGAGCTCCTTTCCTCTCCTCTAGAACTGAAATAACTACTGCTGCGTTGCCAACTTCATTAGCTTTACATTGGGATGCCTGTTGAAATTGTCCAAAGATAAACGGAGGCTGCAAACCTAAACACACTTACTAGAGAGTAAGGCTCATTGAGTTCAGTGGGACTTACTTCTGAGTAAACATGCTTAGGTTGCACTGAATGATTTGTGCATTTCCTCCTTTTAATTAAGCATGTTAGTGTAATTTAGATTGAAAGAGGCTGTTCCTCCTGCCAAAAGATTGTCTTTTGGATACTTCTGTTTTCATGGAAGTTGCTAATGCACCTCATCATAATCACATTCATTTGCAATGCATCAACTATTTTAAATATACATCTGCTTTCCTGTCAGGCTTGCACAAGAGGTTAAACATATATTCTTAATAGTGTCAAATGGCCCTTTAATGTGATGGCTGCTGGGATCCAATATGGGATCTCGCACATCAAGTCTCCCTTTCATATGCAATCAGGGCAGACCCTGCTTGGCTAAGGAGACAAGTCATGCTTGCTACCACAAGGCCAGCTCTCCTCTTGACTACTGGACTTGACTACTCCAATGCATTCCATGTTGGGCTGCTTTTGTACATAGTCCAGGAACTGCAGCCGTAGCCTTTATACATTAGGAGGTTATCCCACAGTGACTAGGCAGCAAAATCCCGTTCCTATCTGGCATAGATCAACAGCGCCACCATGTGGAGAATTCAGGCTTCACCTAGCTTTACATCCAAATAACTGCCCCCCTGTATAGCCTTCTAAAAACATAAAATTCCACCCCCCCACCCAGCCTTCTAGCTAAGGGAGTCATCACAAAAGATTAGACGTTGAGTTCCTTCTACTCCCATCACTCTATGGTTGATGCTGTTATCATCATTGACCGGTGTGAAATGCACCATTACAGAAACTGTGCACACTGTGGCAAGGCTCCTGCGAGGATGCTGCTGTCAGTAAAATATATGCCACAGGAAAATATAGAGATTCCCATTGAACAGACATTGTTTTGTTCACGGGAACTAGCCCTTCGATTTGATCTGCTCTGTCTCCAGTGTGTCTGAGACACTCATTATGGAAAAGAAGAGAAAAGCTTGTGCTTTGCAGAGGGAGGGGAGACAAAAAATTATTGGGGGTTAAGCAATGAATCTTTGGCCCACATTTCTAAGGTGCATTTCTTTCACTATAGTTTATCTCTGATTATTTCCATGTATAGATGACGGTCCCTGTAGAGAGCAGGGAAGTTGTTCGCCCTGGACAGGGCAGGGCAGATGTGGCCCTCCAGATGCTGTTGGACTACAACTCCCATCACCCACGCCATCCTAAATTGCAGCTCAACATAAATTGTGGCTCCAGTTTAGCAACATCTGGAGGGCCAAGTTTGCCTACCCCTGAACTAGGACATGGGTGACTGGGGGCAGGTGTGTCTCTCCTGAAAAGACGACAGCTGGTGAACCAGATGAAGCTGTTTAAAAGCGTTTTTAAATCACTGCTGCCCCCTGCCAAAAATCCATGGAAAGTGCTGGGCGTGTTGCTACGGGAACAACACAGGCGCAGAAAGCATGCCAGCAAGTAGGAATGTTATGTTATGATTGCGTTAGTCCTACCACAAATTAATGCAGTTGTCTAGAGCTTCTGATTGTATTTATCTGAATCCAAGACTAGGATTTCCCTTTTTTTATTTTCCTTTCCTTCCCTTTCCTTCCCTTCCCTTCCCTTCCTTCCTTTAATGTTAGAAATGGAGGGGGGGAGTCGACACAGGTATACAGGTATGGATCAATACATGTATAACTTGTATTTAGCCTCTGTTTTTAAGGGGCTCATCTTAAATTCAGGATTGTCTTCTATTTGGACAAATGTGATAGAATTTACCATGGAATTACGTAAGACCACCTGACTGTGTAAACGTTCAGCCAGACCAAAGCCCGCTGACCTTTTCAGGCCTGCTCAGCTATGGGCACCCAACTGTTTTTGGACTACAACTCCCATAATCCCCAGCCACAGTGGCCAATAGCCAGGGATTCTGGGAGTTGTAGGCCAACATCTGCAGAAGGGCTGAAGGTGAGCAGCCCTGGTTTAGATTAATACCCAGCTTGTTGCACTGAAGTTCTCCCTCAATGGCAGAGCTGCCTGCTTTGGATTGGCTGAGAATTTCCACAGTCAGGTACACCTCGATAGATATTTTTGAATTGTTTAGTGGTTCTGCAGTTCGGTTTCACTCTACTGAAATAAATCGACTCTGCCGGGCTGCTGTGTCTGCTATCTTTATTTAGTGTATTTGTTGCCCAGGGGAAATGCTTTGCTAAGAGCTCTGCGTCTGCCTGGAGTTATTTTGTGTAAATACTACCAAAGACTTTAAGGTGGCAACTAAGGTGGGATACAGAAGCTTGTGTAATTCTATGGCATATTGACTAAGAAACTCTAGACCAGGGGTGGGCAAGCTTGACCCTCCAGATGCTGCTGAAATACAACTCCCATATAATGCCCTTATACAAAACGATGGTGCGGCCACACCTGGAGTACTGCGTACAATTCTGGTCACCACATCTAAAGAAGGACATTGTAGAACTGGAAAAGGTGCAGAAGAGGGCAACCAAGATGATCAGGGGCCTAGAGCACCTTTCTTATGAGGCAAGACTACAACACCTGGGGCTTTTTAGTTTAGAAAAAAGACGACTGCGGGGAGACATGATAGAGGTCTATAAAATCATGCATGGTGTGAAGAACGTAGATAGAGAGAAATTCTTCTCCCTCTCACAGAACACTAGAACCAGGGGTCATCCCATGAAATTGATGGCCAGGAAGTTTAGGACCAACAAACGGAAGTACTTTCCCACACAACACATAATTAGCTTGTGGAACTGTTTGCCACAAGACATGGTGACAGCCAACAACCTGGATGGCTTGAAGAGGGGTTTGGATAACTTGATGGAGGAGAGGTCTATCAACAGCTACAAGTCGGAGGGCTATAGGCTACCTCCAGAACTCCTGACCAAGATCATCTCCATTTAATCTGGATTATCTGGATTAGGTTTGTTGGTTGTCATCAGGGCTGTGTATAGAATGATGTTAGGGCCAGACTCTGCCCAAGATGATAACATGCAAACCAGCACAAAACCAGGGCCTGTGGCAGCATTTCACCTGGAAAACAATGCATCAGCCTGACAACCAGAGCAAACCAACACTTGAGAGGTAGGAAAATATCTACACCACAGACTGAGATTGAACAGCCATTTCCTCTTCCCAGGAAATCCTGGGGACTGTACTTCTGTGAGGGTGAACTAGGCATCTCTAACAGAATGCTCTAGATCCGCACCAAACTACAATTCCCACAATTCTTTGGGGGAAGCAATGACAGACTACTAGCAATCCAGTATGGATGTGTGATGTATATGTGCCAATATGCAATGCTGTTATTGGACTACAACTCCCATCATCCTTTACCACTGGCCACTGTGCATGGGGATGATGGGAATTGTAGTCCAACAACTACTGGAGAGCAAAAATTCTTCAGCCCTGCTGTAGAAAAAGTTACTAGGTGGAAATATGGATTGTGGGAATGCACCACTGGTTGGTTAAGAACATAAGAACAGCCCTGCAGGATCAGGCCCAAGGCCTATCTAGGCCAGCATCCTGTTTCACATAGTGGCCCACCAGATGCCTCTGGGGAGGTTGGTTGATTTTTATTTTTATGGTGTGCCTATTGGCATTTATAAGCCACCTTAAGTGGAGCAGCAGGGAAAAGCTTGACTAACAAGCAGAAGGTTTCAATGAGCCCCTGGTGGCGCAGTGGTAAAACTGCCGCCCTGTAACCAGAAGGTTACAAGTTTGATCCTGACCAGGGGCTCAAGGTTGACTCAGCCTTCCATCCTTCCCAGGTCGGTAAAATGAGTACCCAGAATGTTGGGGGCAATATGCTAAATCATTGTAAACCGCTTAGAGAGCTCCAGCTATAGAGCGGTATATAAATGTAAGTGCTATTGCTATTGCTATTGCTATTGCTATTGCTAAGGTTGCCGGTTCGAATCCCCACTGGTACTATATATCAGGCAGCAGCGATATAGGAAGATGCTGAAAAGCATCATCATCTCATACTGCGTGGGAGGAGGCAATGGTCAACCCCTCCTGTATCCTACCAAAGAAAACCACAGGGCTCTGTGGGCGCCAGGAGTCGACGCCGACTCAACGGCACACTTCACTTTATCTGCATTTCTAGAAGTTCCGTTTACGTTCTTGCACAGCTGATGAGCAGATCAGAAAATGGCCCAACGCCTTCCCCGAAACTTTCCCCTCTCATTTATATCCACAATGGAACTTAGCAGAAATTCGCATATTTGGACATGGAGTCTGGTTCCTTGCTTAGGCGTTGCAGAAACGCCGTGCCTTCGGTCAATTTGAACATCTGGCACGGGCACAAGAGAGGCCAGGGCTGCCTCTCAAAGAAAGCTTTGTTCCAAAACTCAGGAGCAGCACCTCACTCATTGCCAGCTGGACGGCTGTGGATTGGCCTTGTGAGGTGAAGGCAGGGCTGTTGGTTGCTTCCAGGTTGGCTGCCCTCTCCATTTCAGCCGTAGACAAGGGGCACTTCAACACATTGCGTGCAGTCAGCAGATGTGAAGGAGCAATCACTGAGTCTCTTTCTCTGGGAAGGGCAACAACTCAGGCAGTATCCCCAAAAGAGACATGCATTTGGGGGGGCTCCTGGGTGGTCAGGTGCTGGCAATGGCCAGAGGTGCCGCTGCAAAGCCTTGGCAGATACACCAGCAAGGGCCTCTTCTGGAGAAGGCCTATCTGTCCATCGGCAGACATGCTTCGGCCGCATCTCAGTGACATCAATAGTTTGATTTTAATTGTTAATTTGTTTTAATTGTTTTTATCATATTGTGAACCACCCTGACCCATTTTGGAAGGGCGGTATATAAATCTAATAAATAAATAAATAAATAAATAAATAAAATAAATCTCAACTGGTCTAGGAGAGGAGAGCTGGTCTTAGGAACATATGAACAGCCCTGCCGAATCAGGCCCAAGGCCCATCTAGTCCAGCATCCTGTTTCGCATAGTGGCCCACCAGGTACCACTAGAAGCCCACAGACAGGAGTTGAGGGCATGCCCTCTCTCCTGCTGTTACTCCCCTGCAACTGGTATTCAATGTTATCCTACCTTTGAGGCTGCAGGTGGCCTATAGCACTCAGATTAGTAGCCATTGATAGACCTCTCCTCCATGAAGTTATCCAAACCCCTCTTAAAGCCATCCAGGTTGTTGGCTGCCACCACATCTTGTGGCAGAGAATGCCACAAGTAGATTATGCATTGTGTGAAAAAATACTTTCTATTGCTGGTCCTAAATTTCCCGGCAATCAATTTCATGGGATGACCCCTGGTTCTAGTGTTATGGGAGAGGGAGAAAGATTTTTCTCTATCAGCTTTCTCCATACCATGCATGGTTTTATAGACCTCTATCATGTCTCCCCGCAGCCATCTTTTTCCAAAACTAAATAGCCCCAGGTGTTGTAGTCTTGCCTCATAGGAAAGGTGCTTTATGCCCCTGATCATCTTGGTTGCCCTCTTCTGCACCTTTTCCAGTTCTACAATGTCCTTTTTAAAGATATGGTGTCCAGAATTGTACGCACTAGTCCAGGTGTGGCCACCCCATAGTTTTGTATAAGGGCATTATAATATTAACAGTTTTATTTTCAATCCCCTTCCTAATGATCCCTAGCATGGAACTGGCCTTTCTCACAGCTGCCACACATTGAGTCGACACTTTCAATGAGCTGTCCACTACGACCCCAAGATCCCTCTCCTGGTCAGTCACCGACAGCTCAGATCCCATCAGCGTATACTTGAAGTTGGGGGTTTTCGTCCCAATGTGCATCACTTTACACTTGCCAGCATTGAACCGCATTTGCCACTTTGTCGCCCACTCCCCCAGTCTGGAGAGATGCTTTTGGAGCTCCTCACAATTGGTTTTGGATTTCACTGCCCAAAAGAGTTTGGTGTCATCTGCAAATCTGGCCACCTTGCTGCTCACCCCAACTTCTAGATCATTTATGAAAAAGTTAAAGAGCACTAGTCCCACTACAGACCCCTGGGGGACCCCACTTCTTACTTCCCTCCATTGTGAAAACTCTCCATTTGTACCTACCCTCTGTTTCCTGTCCTTCAACCAGTTAGCAATCCACACATGTACTTGTCCCCTTATCGCATGACTACTAATTTTCCTCAGGAGTCTTTGATGAGAAACTTTGTCAAAAGCTTTTTGGAAGTCCAGGTATATTATGTCAACTGGATCACCCTTATCCACACACTTGTTGACACTCTCAAAGAACTCAGAAAGCTTTGTGAGGCAAGATTTCCTTTTGCGGAACCCATGCTGGTTCATTCCCAGCAGGGCCTGTTCTTCTATGTGCTTTACAATTGTATCCTAAAATTGTGGTCTTGTGCTAGCAAGCATGACTTGTCCCCTTAGCTAAGCAGCGTCCACCCTGGTTGCAAATGAATGGGAGACTAGAAGTGTGAGCACTGTAAGATATTCCCCTCAGGAGATGGAGCCACTCTGGGAAGAGCAGAAGGTTCCAAGTTCCCTCCCTGGCAGCATCTCCAAGATAGAGCTGAGAGAGATTCCTGCCTGCAACCTTGGAGATGCTACTGCCAATCTGTGAAGACAATACTGAGCTAGATAGACCAATGGTCTGACTCAGTATATGGCAGCTTCCTATGTTCCTGGACTACTGCAGCGCCTGAGAGAGAGCGCCTTGCCCCATATACTGTAGCTCTACCCAGACCTTAAGATCCTTTTCAGAGGCCCTGCTCTCAGTCACCTTGTCAAATAAGGTAGGGCAGGTGGCCAGGAAGGAAAGGCCCTTTTTGGTGGTGGCACCCCATCTATGGAATCACCTCCCCAGTGAGGCTCACCTGGCATCCTCACTTTATTCTTTCAGATGCCAGGTGAAGACTTTTCTCTTTTTAAAAAAAGCCTTTTAAAAGGTCGTTCTTTAAAAAAAAAACTTTTTAAATGTTTTGTTTTTATTGTAATTTTCTTTTAATAGATTTAATATTTTAAATGATTTTAATTGTAAAACACCCAGAGACGCAAGCTTTGGGCAGTATAGAAATATTACAAATAAATAAATACACTTTTGTTTTGTTTTAAGTGTTTTATATGTTTAACTTAATTGTTTGATGGTTTTACTTTTGTGAGCTGCCCAGAGAACAATTTGTTATGGGGCAGCCAACAAAGAAGGTGGTTGGCAAAGGACTGTAAGTGGGGCTGCCTTGGAGGAGTGTTCAGAAACTGCAGCTGGTAGAGAACGTGACTGCCAAACTACCCATGATCCCGCATATCTTGGGAATCATCAACTACCCATGATTCCGCATATCTTGGGAAAGTACTGTGGTTGGAGCTGCACTGGCACCCAGTTCAAATGGGCTGGGTAGAATCCTTAAAGCCCTAAAGTGGTTGGCAGCTCAAGTCCTCTGTGTGCCTGAGGCAGAGGGCCCAAGGCTGCCTCTCTTGCTCACACCCTTCTCCCCGCTTTCCCTTTTTTAAAGAAGGGGGCTGGAGGGCATTTTGCTGCCCCCCCGGTGCCCCAATAATCTGCTCCTGATGTGGACACCCCACCTTGCCTCATGGTAGGGCTGCTCCTGGGCCCAGTGTTCCCCCTATGGCATGCACATGTGCACACGCTCACATGTTTTTTGATGTCCCCTCGGTTATTAGACCCCACTCAGGTTTAATTGGGATGGTCCCATTCTGAATGCATGTGTGCACACACTGTCTTGATACTGCCACCCAGAAAAGAACTCATTCCACACACAGATGAAAAAAATTAGAGGAAACACTGCCTCGGTCCAAGGTACTTGAAGGACTGCTTGCCCCCACAAGATCCTGCTTGCCTCTTGTGTTTAGCCAGGAAGCTCTGCTCCATGTTTCTCCACCATCTGGGTCCATAGGACAGGGCCTGCTCAGTCATGGCACCCAAATTTTGGAACTTCCTCCTCCCTCAAGAGGCCCTCCTGCCTTCTATCCTCCTGCATTCCCTCAAGAGGCCCTCCTGCATTGATAGGAGAGCTGGGGAGGAGATCTGGTCTTGCAGTAGCGAGCGTGACTTGTTCTCTTTGCTAAGCAGGGACAGTCCTGGCTTGACTCTGGATGGGCGACTACACAAGATTGCTGTGTGCTGCAAGATAGTCCCCTTAGGGGATGGGGTTTAAACTCAGTGGTAGAGCATCCGCTTTGCATGTCTGAGAACTTGGAGGGCCACTGCCAGTCAGTGTAGACAAAACTGAGCTAGATGGACCAATGGTCTGACTCGTTAGAAAGCCCATAGTGTTGAGATGGGCCTTCATGGTGGTTACATTTGGCACCCTCTGAAAGATGGATTGTCTTTTGTCAATGGTGGGTTGTCAATGGTGGGTTGGTCCCAAAAGAGTGAGCAGAAGAGAAACAGCTGCCAGCTCTGTTCCCAAATGCTCGTGCTTGCACATCTTTGTGCAATAGCTCATGCAGCACTATAGCAGAGAAGTTCTCTGGCAGGTGTCTCACTGGCTATTGCACAGTGAGGCAGAAGGAGCCTCTTTGGATTTAGTTTCACTTTTCTTATGGCAACTTTGTAGCACCAAGTGGAATGCCTCCTTTCCGAGAGCAGAAGACAACTTCCACATGTCAAAAGACATCTCTGTATCCAGCCCAATGTGTCGATTGTGCTGTGTTGGGGATATTGTGTCGGTTTTACTATAATTCTGCACTGCTCTGGCGGTCTCAGCCAAAAATGGTGTGTCAGTCTTTGACTCTTCTAAGGGGCTATGACCAGAGGAGCACATAGGTAATTTGGGAGCCTGGGCCTAAAGGTCTTTGGCCCAACACCCTCACCCCCGGCTGCAAATTAAGCATAATCCCCCTACACACACACAGTATTTTTAACATGTGGGTTCTTCAGGGAACAAACAGCCACTGAACTCACAAGAATGTAAGAATATAAAACAGTTATATTTACGCAAATATGCATTAGCAGAAACATTTCAATACAGAACTTAACATATTCCCATCCCACATATTTCTTCCCCCACTCCCCCCCCCCCATCTCTAAAGCAGAGGTCACACTCAGCTACCGGGCGCAGGTCACAGTCACGCCAACGGCACAGCACAACATGGCAACCACACCACCCGGAACAGACTAAAGAGGATTTGGGGGGGGGCAGGGGTTGTGGAGGCCAGAACTCCAGGGGTAAGAGCACCTTTGGCAGTGACAAAGCATGATAGAGTTCAGTAGGGGATCATCTCTAAATCCACAGTTGTCTACAAGAGATATTTTCCTTGCCATACAGCAGAAAATCTGGCATTTGGGGCCTGCTGGAAAAGGCTGCTGTCCAGCTGAGACCTAGAGCTGGTCTTGTGGTAGCAAGCATGACTTGTCCCCTTAGCTAAACAGGGTCCACCCCGCCTGGGAGACTAGAAGTGTCTCCCATATGAATGGGAGACCAGAAGTGTGAGCACTGTAAGATATTCCCCTTAAAGGATGAAGCCACTCTGGGAAGAGCAGAAGGTTCCCAGTTCCCTCCCTGGCTTCTCCAAAATAGGGCTGAAAGAGAATCCTGCCTGCAACCTTGGAGAAGCCGCTGCCAGCCTGTGTAGACAATGCTGAGCTAGATAGACCAATGGTCTGACTCGGGATATGGCAGCTTCCTATGTTCCTATGTTCCTAGAGCCTGTTTGCATTAAGAGCACATTCTCCTAAAACAGAAGTCCACCAACATTATTGAACTACAGCTCCCATCATCCCTAGCCACAAAGGCTTCACCCTGGAAGTTTTTCGTACAGCAGTTTTACCACAAGGTTTTTGCTTTTAGCTCACATCTTCTCCGGAATGGAGGGTGCAAGTACACACATATCGGCCAGATTTTCTCTGAAGTCCCGACGAGTTATCGGGGAGCAGTCCACACATGCAATTCGGGTTTTCCACTGTGCCCGAGTATAGCCCAATTATCTCTGGAGTTTTAAAAAAACTCCACTATTTTCAGCGGTTTTTGAGACAGCTTTAAGTTCATAGTAAAGCCTCCCGGTAAACCCACGGTAAAATCTGCTGTGCGTAAAACCTCCTGCATGCAGTTTATATTAGAAAATCATAAGAACATAAGAACAGCCCTGCTGGATCAGGCCCAAGGCCCATCTAGTCCAGCATCCTGTTTCACACAGTGACCCACCAGATGCCGCTGGAAGCCACAGGCAGGAGTTGAGGGCGTGCCCTCTCTCTTGCTGTTACTCCCCTGCAACTGGTACTCAGAGGCATCCTGCCTTTAAGACTGGAGGTGGTCGAGTAGCCATTGATAGACCTCTCCTCCATGAAGTGATCTAAACCCTTCCTAAAGCCATCCAGGTTGTTGGCTGTCACCACATCTTGCGGCAGAGAATTCCACAAGTTGATTATGCATTGTGTTAAGAAGTACTTCCGTTTGTTCGTCCTAGATTTCCCGGCAATCACAGTAGTCCTCACAGTATGACCAGCAGATAATAAGCTTGGCCATCATAGTATTAATGACAAGAAGACACATGGCCTTAAGGAGCTGCCTTACATTGGCTGTTCTCTAGGTTTTTAGGCACAGGAGTCTTTTCTCGGAGGCTGTAAAATGAGCCTGGTGCACCCTGTGTGTGCAAAGCATGTGCTGCTCTGCAGAGCTGCTAGTAAAACAAAAGACAAAAGATATCTCTATACTAGACCGTTGGATTACCTGAACATGGAGGAAAATCCCACATCCTTTTCTGTAATGGGTTTTTCCAAAGTCAAGGGGCCAATCTGGGGATGCCAGCACTAATAAACAGAAGAGGTTGGGAAACATGTTGTTAATGTAGGCAGTGCCTTCAAAGCCAAGGAATGCAAGTCGCTGGCAGTGAGCAGAGAGGTCTGGATGGTAACGGGTGGTGCTGGCAGGAAGCTAGACTCTGGCACGCAGACGTGTTCCTCTCTCTCACAGGCCAGCTAGGATGGCAGCTTGGAGCTGCCAGTTGCTGCCCATGTAGCCAGTGCCCAGATGAAACCTCTGGCACAATTTTAAAGGCAGCCAGTTCAGGAAACTGGGAACACAAACGTGCAGGAAATGAGCATTTGCGGGGGGAATAAGGCTGAAAACTGCTTAGCTCTGAGAGGGATGGAGCCAGTGAAAACAAGGAAATGACAAATAAATCGCAAAAGCACCAGGGTGAGCTCCAAAAAGAAAATGCAAAAGCAACGCAGAGAGTGAAGCCCAGGAAAGAGGCCTCATACTGGGACGGCTTTTAGCAGAGGGCATCAGTAAGAGGGGACATGGATGAGCAGCTCCTGGGATCAACTGGGAACTGCCCCAGAATCCCTGCATGTCTCCCAGAGCATGTTTTTGGTCCTGGGAGCACACATGCAGCACCAGTGGCCTCGGACGATGCAAGCCATCCAGTAGCAGCCATGCAGTCCTTCTCGTAACTCTTCATGAACTAATGGAGGGGGTTCTCAAATTTGGGTCCTCAGAGGTTGTTAGACCACTACAGTTCCTATCATCCCCAGCCACAATGGCCAAAGGACCCTTGTGTGTGTGGGGGGGGGGTTGGTATCCATGGGGTAGATCCAGGTGATCTATGGGAAAGTATATATATAATTAAAAGTAGTTTTAAAAAAAACCCATCACTTATAATCATGTACAGGTATGTCCTTTATTTCCCCTCAGACTTAAACTATACCTTCACTGCTGACCGGAGACGGCCGAGTATCTCTTGCTAACTAAAGTGGGGTTGCTGTTGTTTTTTAAAGAGGTCTCTCTCTCTTTTATCTAGCAGGGGGAGAGCAACTGTCCCTCTCCAACCCACGTACAGCTTTCCTGCAGTGGCTGCTGTTGTACTGCTTTCTATCTTATGTTGCTGTTTAGAGTGTGAACTCCTTTGGGACAGAGAGCCGAGATCAAAAATCCCTGTTCAACTATAGAATTCATTGGGCGACTCTGGGCGACTCTGGGCCAGCCGCTCAGGCTCATTTACCTCACAGGGTTGTTGTGAGGATAAACTTGACCATTTACACCACTCCGGGATCCTTGGAGGAAGAGTGGGATATACATTAAGTAAATGAATAATAAATAAAACTAATACATTGACCATGATGTCCAAACCCACCAATTTCGGCTTATTCCAACCTACTTACTTCAGGAAACCTGAGCTCTGAACTCTATTATTATTATTATTATTATTATTATTATTATTAATTATTTTATTATTATTATTATTTTGCATTTATATCCCGCTCTTCCTCCAAGGAGCCCAGAGCAGTGTACTACATACTTAGGTTTCTCCTCACAACAACCCTGTGAAGTAGGTTAGGCTGAGAGAGAAGTGACTGGCCCAGAGTCACCCAGCTAGTATCATGGCTGAATGGGGATTTGAACTCAGTTCTCTCTGGTCCTAGTCCAGCACTCTAACCACTACACCACGCTGGTACTCAAGGGTTGAAGTAAGTTTCAGATCAGAGATTATAGACTGATTAAAACCTTTTTAGGGTTCAAAAAACAATAAGTAGAACACAAAAGAATCACAAATAAAAATCTTAATATACAAATATTAAATCATGAAATATCCCATTTAATCAAACTTGTGTTGATTCCTATGTCTTTATCCCCCTCATAACCTATGACTGGCACTATAAAATCCTTACAAATGATCATATATAAAAATAATTTCCTTCATTAAAAGTGTATAAATTCACTCCTATAATAATATTTTAAAAGTCCAAATGGATATGTCTTCTGAGATTTCCAGTCAATGTGAACAAGGTCAATATAATGCCCTTAATGAAGCTCCATGAGGTCATTCACACAATCAAAAACTGTGTTCTACCGAGGTTTGGCAGCTGTGTATGCTCCCAATTTTCAGTTGTGTGGAAGCAAGGTTAGAGGAAAATCTGGGTAGAAGTGATTGTATGGAAGCAAAGTGAGAGGAAAAGCTACTCAGGTTTCCCCCCTACCTTGCTTCCACACAATTACTTCTACCTAGGTTTTCCCCTTACCTTGCTTTCATGCAGCTGAAAATTGGGAGCACACAGAGCTCCCAAACCTGGGTAGGACACCGTTTTTGATTGTTTGAATGACCTCCCTAGATGTTTTTTAATGATCCATGAGTTGATTTGAATTGTTCCAGAAGGATGTCTAAAAGTCCTTCACAATAGGCCAGACAGACACATTTCAGCTATTTCTCAGCCTTCTTCAGTGGCATTAATCCAAAAATGCTTTATAAACCTGCAATATAGTTATGTATATTCAATGTTCTAATACTGTGGGTCAGAATAAAGATATCCTCTCAGTCAAAACAAATACATCCTTCAAGAGAGGATGTCTTTATTTTGAGCCACATATATCATTTTATATATGATTGTTTGTAAAGATTTTATAGTGTCAATTATTATGGGTTATGAGGGGATCCATACATAGGAATAGGAACATGGGAACATAGGAAGCTGCCATATACTGAGTCAGACCATTGGTCTATCTAGCTCAGTATTGTTTTCACAGACTGGCAGCGGTTTCTCCAAGGTTGCAGGCAGGAATCTCTCAGCCCTATCTTGGAGATGCCAGGGAGGGATCTTGAAACCTAGATGCTCTTCCCAGAGCAGTTCCATCCCTTGAGGGGAATATCTTACAGTGCTCACACATTTAGTCTCCCATTCATATGCAACTAGGGTGGACCCTGCTTAGCTAAGGGGACAAGCCATGCTTGCTACCACAAGACCAGCTCTCCTCAAAAATAAAGTCATAGGAACATAGGAAGCTGCCATATACTGAGTCAGACCACTGGTCTATCTAGCTCAGTATTGTCTACACAGACTGGCAGTGGCTTCTCCAAGGTTGCAGGCAGGAATCACGCTCAGCCCTATCTTGGAGAAGCTAGAGAGGGAACTTGAAACCTTCTGCTCTGCTCCCATGTGGTCTCCCATTCAAATGCAACTAGGGCAGACACTGCTTAGCTAGGGGGACAAGTCAAGTGTGATCAAATAGGATACTTCATGATTTAAGATTTGTGTATTCGGATCAGAGGTTCACATGACATCTGAACTTGCTCTCTGTAAAGCATACATGTATATAAGATAAGCACAGGGACAGTATTGTGTTATTGCCAATTACAGCACTACTCTTGTGGACTGCCATTGTATTTATGTCCATCATCATTGCATTTTTAGATTGTTTCAGTATTATGATGGTTTCACAAGTTCCTTTGTGGATCCTGTTGGGACCAGAGAGGTGGAAGAGCAATACAAACAAAATAAAACTAGACTCAGGATAAAATGAGATGAGAAATAGTTTGCACATGGTTATCACCTGCTTCTTGCCCTCTGCCTCCTTTTTATGGAAGGCTGCAATAATGGCATACAAATGAGGCCAGCTGTCCAGCAGAGGGCACTCAAACTCCAGAAAAGAGGCTTTGGCATCAGAAGACTGAAAATTCAGAGCAATGCTGTTGGCTGCAAATGCAATAAATAAACATAATGTATTCAGGTTTTCAGTGGCTGTCAAAAAATTACTTATTTAACCTCTATAGAAGGTATAAATGTAACAAAAATAGTTAAGATAACAAATACCACTGCAGACTGAAAACACTGACGCAGCACTAACATTATAACTAGAACAGCACTGAAGCTATTGTTCCTGAAAGGCCTAGAAAAACTACAAGGTATGGGAAACTCCTATTTAGGGCAGCAGCGATATAGGAAGATGCTGAAAGGCATCGTCTCATACTGTGCGGAAGATGACAATGGTAAACCCCTCCTGTATTCTACCAAAGACAACCACAGGGCTCTGCGGTCGCCAGGAGTCGACACCGACTCGACAGCACAATCTTGCCTTTCCTTTTGCCGCGTGCTTGAAGGATAATGGCATGGGTGCTAGCTGATTTCCCTGGAGAGAGAATTCCACAAGTGGGGTGCTACAACCGTGAATGCCCTGTCCTGGGTCCCCATCTGCCTCACCTCCAAAGGCAGAGGCAAGGGCACCCACAGGAGGGCCTTTGAAGATGACTCATGCTGTTATGGTACTCTGCGCATGGGTAGGAACATGGGGGAAATTAGCATTTCCTCTAGAGAAGGCGAACAGCTGGTTATGTGACTCCCCCCCCCACCCTGCCCACTATAGTCCCCTGGGGCTGCTGGGAGAAGTGCATTCTTCCTAATGCACATTGGTTTCATGCGAATGGCTACTTCACACACTAAAGGTAAAGTTGTGCCCTTGAGTTGCTGTCGACTCCTGGTGACCACAGAGCCCTGCGGTTGTCTTTGGTGGAATACAGGAGGGGTTGACCATTGCTATCTCGTGCACAGTGTGAGATCATGCATCTTCCTGTATCTCTGCTCTCCGATATAGATATTTCCCATAGTCTGGGATTCGAACCAGCAACCTCTTGCTTCTTAGGCAAGTTACTTCCCCATTGTGCCATTAGGTGGATACTAATTTCACACACTAGATAGCCCTTTAATAGGAAGATTAGCGATCGGACAATTTAGAGTGCAAACTGACCCTCGAGGAGGCTTCCTGCCTCCAGATCCCAATTGAGGCTCTGCAAAGACCCCTGATGGCCCTCGGGCTAGAACTGTGGCCAAACCACAATCTGCAATGTTGTTCTTGTGGTTGTTTTGTAGTACTGTACAAGTCACCTTAAGTGGAACAGTGGGGAAATGCTTGACTAACAAGCAGAAGGTTGCCAGTTCGAATCCCCGCGGGTACTAAATCAGGCAGTAGCGATATAGGAAGATGCTAAAAGGCATCATCTCAGACTGCGTGGGAGGAGGCAATGGGAAAACCCTCCTGTATTCTACCAAAAGACAACCACGGGGCTCTGTGGGCTCCAGGAGTTGAAATGGACTTGACGGCACACTTTACCTTTACATTTTTTAACCAAAAAAGTTCTCAAATTCATTTACGTAGAACAAAGAATAAGAAAAAGACAATTCCCTGTCCCCAAAGGGCTCATAATTAGGGATGTGCACAGAACCAGCGGGGGGGGGGCGTGTTCGCAGGTGGTTTTAAACGGAGTGCCAACAGGGAAAACGCAGTGGGAGAGGGAAGGGCACCCTCCCCCGCCCGTAAAGGTATGCCCCCCGCCTTCGAACCGATGGAACTGCCGGTCATTCGAATAGGTTTGGAGGCTCCGAAAGGGCCTCCAAACCAGTTCCATGCACATCCCTACTCATAATATGAATACATCAATACTGATATTTTAAAAAATATTGGCTGACATCATGGGCAGTGATCTGTCAGTGGAGGCACGGGGGCTTCCAGATCAGTAGCGGCCTGTGCTAAGATGCTGGAGTGGCAGGAAATGGGCCTGCCACTCATCTTCTTTGGTACCAGATGCTGCTCCCTTTCGGCCCTGCCCTGGCTCTAAAGGAGCCATGCAGGCTGGTTATTTGTCCAATAGGGGAGGGCAATCCCCAACACTGGTCATTTGCACGGTTGGCAATTTCCCTCCTCTGCCTGATGAATGAGCAGCCTGCATGACTCAATTTCAGCCAGGGCATGAGCAGAAGGGAGTGAGAGAGCAGCTGTGAGTAACAAAGCAGCTCGGGCTCATCTTTCGGCCCGACAGCTTGTTAGCATGGGCCACTACTGCTTCAGAGTAGGGGAGGGGCGTATCTAGGGAAAATAGTGCCTAGGGCAAGCACTGAAATTGCGCCCCCTGTCCAAACATCTGACACCCATCTTTCAGATAACTTTACTATAATATCAGCTGAAAAATGCAAGTCAAGCTTGTTAATCTTTTAATATTTCAAAAACTATTTAGCAGTGGACGTAGCCAGACCAAAAAATGCTGGGAAACTAAAAATTTCACTATGCTGGGGCTCATGAAATACCCAAATACTATGTGGAGGTATACTTGGAAAACTAAACAGAAGTGCCTGTCTAATCTTCTACTATGCATTGTTGCATCACTATTACATAAGTTTTAAAAATAAATGGAGAATTTGACTTTTCCCAGATACTCTGAAAATAAAGGATATGCAGAGTAAACTGTGTCACTGCTTGGAATATATTTCAAGAAAGACAGTTAAAATGTATTTCAGAAAGACAGTTAAAATGAGAGAAAGAGAGTAAGAAACCCAGCGGGCCTTAATACTAAGGATTTCACACTGATTCAAAGAAAAACTCACCATTAATAGCCATATTATTAAGACATCACATTTAACTCACTTATCACAAGAAGCAAAGTAAGAGCATGTCCTAGCTCCTAGATACAATCCTAGCTCATATGTTTCAGCTCAGTATTCACAAGCCCTGATTCTCTGTACATAGTGCCAAACTAAATATGTGTACAGCAACTTATATTATATTAAATTATTTTATTATAGAATAATAATATATTATTATTATATTATATTATTATTTTTTACCTGTAGCCCCTTCGAGGGGCTTCCTAAAGGCTGGGGGGGTCTGAAAAGGTTCCCCCTCCCCCTTCTGGCTTCTAGGGCCTCACAGGGATCATTTGTGCATGTGTGGTGGCCATTTTTATTAATTTTTTTTAAATGGCCGCTGAAAACAAAATGGCCACCGTGCATGCTTAAATGGCCTCTGCGTGTCCTGGCATGGCCTAGGGCCTCACAGAGTCCATTTGAGCATGTGTGGTGGCCATTTTGTTTTCAGCAGCCATTTTTTAAAAAAAATAATTTTAGAAAATGGCGCCCCCCCTTCAAGTGGCGCCCGGGGCACGTGCCCTGCCTGCCCTACCATAGATACACCCCTGCTGGGAAGAGCTTTGTGCTTCCTTCTCCTCCCCACAAAAGCTGTGCAGCCTTCACAGACACATTTCTATCGTGCTGCTCACTAAGAAATACAGGTAGATAACTGTCATGTATTGGGCCATGTTCAGAAAAACGAAACTACGTTTAGTTTAGAAAAAAGACAACTGTGGGGAGGCATGATAGAGGTCTATAAAAGCATGCATGGTGTGGAGAAAGTGGATAGAGAGAAATTGTCTGACATAACACTAGAACCAGGGGTCATCCTATGAAAATGACTGCCAGGAAATTTAGGACCAGCAAACAGAGGTACTTTTTCACACAACGCATAATCAACTTGTGGAATTCTCTGCCACGAGATGTGGTGACAGCCAACAACCTGGATGACTTTAAGAGGGGTTTGGATAAATTCATGGAGGAGAGGTCTATCAATGGCTACTAGTCGGAGGGCTACAGGCCACCTCCAGGCTCTGAGGCAGGATGCCTCTGAGTACCAGTTGTGGTTGAGTAACAGCAGGAGAGAGGGCATGCCCTCAGCTCCTGCCTGTGGTCTTCTCAGAGGCATCTGGTGGGCCACTGTGCAAAACAGGATGCTGGACTAGAAGGGCCTTGGGCTCGATCCGGCATGGCTGTTCTTATGTCCTTGTGTACTTGCATTTATGCTCCAGTTACTCAACCAAGATTCCTCATTCCGATTGGGCTCCCCCCTGCAAAATGTTTAACTATGAGCTGTTCCCAAGTAGAGGCACTCTGGGAGAAATGCAATGTCCCTGTGAACTATCCTCACCTGCAGGGGCGTCTCTCTCATGAGGCAAGGTGCGTCAGCTGCAATAGGTGACTGGGCTGCCAGAAGGGTAGCAAGGTGATGCCCTTTGCTGTCACCACTGGAGCAGCTCTTCGGGTGCAATCTCACCCTGGCAAGCTTTGTAAGGAGTGCCTCCCCTCTAGGGATGTGCACGAGCTGGGAACATCTGGGAATGCCTGTTAGAGGGAACACTGGTCCCAAGTAGCCACCAAACGAGCCAGTGGTAGCTGTAAACCACCCAGAGATGTAAGTTTTGGGCAGTATAAAAATATGTTAAACAAACAAACAAACAGACCTCTCCAGGGTGCTTTCCAGATTGCACACTATAACAGTGTTGTGACAGGTCCCTTAAGTGTGCTTCCATCTTGCCTGTGTTTTGACATCACAGCCCCTGCGTTGTAAGGAAGGTGCCCTTCATATTTCTGACACTTTCTTTCAAATTGTATTGCTGCATCACAGCCCTATAATGTTGCATCTGCATTGCAACCCCCCCGCAAAAAAACCCCCTGTATTTGCCCATTGTAGGAGGCTTGTCCCCTTACAACAGATCTCTAATGCGGTTTAAATCCGGTGCCACAAAACGCTTCAGTTCACACCCCTTTTTGCAGGTCAGGCTCGCAATCTGGAAAGCGTCCAGATGATCTTAACTGGCAAAAGGGTTCGTGACAAAGAAGGCTCTCTCTTAAATACACTGGGCCCATATTAGGGACTTGAAAAAACAAATATGATTATTCTTGGGGGAGGCGGTATGATTGAGTTTAATTATCAAAAGGAAGGCTGCCGACCAGAGCCTCAGATCTTTTAAGTGTCTTGCAAAGCCCCTGTGTGCTGCCCTGAGGGCAAAGCAAAGATGCTCTCCAAACCCCAACAAGGAAGACCACATAACTCACTACCAGGTTCTTTCACAATGGCGCCACTTGTGCAGAAGAACCCGCAGGACACGTCCCGTTGTGCTGGTGCTGCCGCCGCTCTTTCGGGCTCGCATGGCTGCCGATACACACCTGTTCTGGCTGCCACACGTTTCACCGTCCATTAACAGGACAGAAGTAAAGGACTGTGCTTCATTGGGCCCCGGAGGGCAGTTATTCTATTTTCTTTCTTCAATGAGCTGAAACAGCAGCAGAGGCGAACATTGCTTAGCGGTGCGTTCCACTTCCTGGACTCGCAGCAGGCATCACGGGGGTTGCTAGTGAGAATTCTGTTGCTGCTTTAAAAGAGTTGGCATATTTGAGACCAGAACTAGCAAAAAAAAAAAAAAACCTCCGACAACCCCAGCCTTTTGCAAGCAAAATGGAACACAGAGTGGATTAGTGCTGAAGAAATAAAGTTCTTTTTGACGGGACGTATTGGAGAGGAAGTGTCAAAGATGATTGTGCTGTTTGATACTATATTCATACTTTGTACCATTGGCACTTGTACAACAAATGATATATTGGTTAATTCAGGGGTCCCCAGATGTTCTTGGACTAGAACTCCCATCATCCCAGCCACAATGGCATTTGGCCATTGTGGCTGGAGATGATGGGAGTTGTAGTCCAGGAACATCTGAAGACCCAAGTTTGAGAATGCTGCCTTGGTCCATTCATTTGGCATTACTTGCCCGATAAATCCACCTAATGGCACAGAGGGAAAGTAACTTGCCTAGGGAGCAAGAGGTTGCCGATTCAAATCCCCGCTGGTGTGTTTCCCAGCCTATGGGAAATACTTATATTGGGCAGCAGCAATATTTATTATTATTGTTGTTGTTGTTGTTGTTGTTGTTGTTGTTGTTATTTCTTGTTTACACAGTCAGACAGGTGTTATTGACTGGTTTGTTTTATCCAGACATCGAGTCCTTCCCAAGGACCTGGGATGCCAGAATTTTATTGTCAATGTTGTTGCTGTTGTTATTATAGATATCGTCACAGAATATAGGCTGTTCCCAGTAAAGCTGCTTTTTGTAACTGGCTGATGGTGATTTCTGTGGCCCCTATGGTGTTGAGGTGCTCTTCAAGGTCTTTTGGAACTGCACCCAGGGCGCCAATTACCACTGGGATTATTTGGGTCTTTTTCGGCCACAGCCTTTCAATTTCAATTTGTAGATCTTTGTATTTGGTGATTTTTTCTATTTCTTTTTCTTCTATTCTGCTATCCCCTGGTATGGCTATGTCGATTATTTTAACTTGTTTTTCTTTCTACTCAACTACAGTTATATCTGGTGTATTGTGTGGCAGATGTTTGTCTGTTTGTAGTCGGAAGTCCCATAATATTTTTACATCTTCATTTTCGACCACTTTTTCAATTTTATGGTCCCACCAATTTTTGGCTACAGGTAGCTTGTATTTTTTGCAGATGTTCCAGTGTATAATCCCTGCTACTTTGTCATGCCTTTGTTTCTAGTCAGTCTGTGCAGTCTTTTTACAACAGCTGATTAGGTGGTCCACGGTTTCATCTGCTTCTTTACAAAGGCGGCACTTGCTGTTTGTGGTTGATTTTTCGACTTTTGCTCTTATTGCATTTGTTCTTAGTGCCTGTTCTTGTGCAGCCAGTATTAAACCCTCTGTTTCTTTCTTCAAGTTGCCATTCTTAAGCCATTGCCAGGTCTTGGTGATGTCTGATTTTCCACTTATATTGTGCAAATATTGACCATGCAGGGGCTTATTTTTTCCATTTTTCTGCTCGGTTCTTGACTTGTTCTTTCTTGTAGGCCTGCTTTGTTTCATTGGTGTTGAATAGTTTCTCATTATTGACCATTTGAAGTGCATCTTCTTCACTGTCCTTGATATATTCTTCAAGGCCTCTTTTCTCCTCCTCTACTGTTTGATGGACTTGCAGCATTCCTCTCCCACCTGAGCTGCGAGGGAGGTATAGCCTATCAACAGCACTGCGGGGGTGCTGAGCATGATTGATGGTCATGATTTTCCTGGTCTTACGATCTAGCGTCTCTAGCTCTGCCTGGGTCCAGTCTATTATTCCTGCAGTGTATCTGATAAGAGGTATAGCCCAGGTGTTTATGGCTTGTATGGTGTTCCCGCCATTGAGTTTGGGCTTGAGGATTTTTCTAGCTCTCCTGATGTATTCACTTCCCATTTTTCTTTAACTTCAGTGTGTGCGATGTTATCAGCCTGGAGAATGCCCAAGTATTTGTAATATTCTTTCTCTTCCAGGTTCTTGATCTTGCTTCCATTGGGCAGTTCTATTCCTTCTGTTTTTCTTATTTCCCCTCTGTTCATTATTAATGCAGCACACTTGTCTAGTCCAAACTCCATTGCTATATCGCTACTGAATATACGGACAGTGCTTAGCAGTGATTCGATTTCTGACTGGGACTTTCCATACAACTTCAGATCATCCATGTACAGCAGATGGTTGATTTGACTTGATGTTTTAGATGTTTGGTATCCGAGGCCTGTTTTGTTTAGTATTTGTGAAAGTGGGGTCATGGCGATTACAAACAACAGAGGAGATAGTGAGTCCCCTTGGAAAATACCTCTTCTAATGCTAACCTGTCCAAGTGTCTCGCCATTGATTGTTAACTGTGTACTCCACATGCTCATGACTTTTTTTATAAATATCTGAATGTTTTTGCTGACACCAGTTGTTTCTAAACATTTTAGTATCCATGTGTGAGGCAATGAATCGAAGGCTTTCTTGTAGTCAATCCATTCAACACTTAGATTGATTTTTCTTCTCTTGCAATTTTCTAAAATCATTTTGTTAATCAGCAGCTGGTCTTTTGTGCCTCTGCTGTTCGGGCAATTTCCTTTCTGTTCAACTGGAAGCTGTTTGTTAGTTAATAAGTGTTGCATCACTTCATCTGCTATTATTCCAGTTAATAATTTTAACATGGTTGGCAGGCAGCTTATCAGTCTATAATTACTTGGAACTTCACCTTTTGCTGGGTCTTTCATGATGAGATGAGTTTTCCCAGTTGTTAGCCATTGTTCAATATCACCTCCTTGCAAAATGTGATTGAACTGTTTTGATAGTTGTTTATGAAGGCTTGTTAGGTGTTTAAGCCAAAAGCCATGCAGTTTATTGTTGCTTGGCGCAGTCCAATTTTTAATTTTCTTTGCTCTTTCACTTATTAATTCTGGTGTTATTATTAGATCTTGCATTTGTTGGTTACATTTTTTGACCTCTTTCATCCAGCCTGCTTTTTTATTATAATCTATTAGATTGTCGCATAATTTCCCCCAGAATTGCCCTGTTTCTTCTTTATTTGGTGTTTCTAGGTTTCTTGCAGTTTCTCCTTCTATGCTTTGGTAGAAACGTCTCTGATTCGACTGGAATTGGAGATTCTGCCTGTGTTGTGTAATTCTGGCTTCATACCTGTTAATCTTCTTTGACACTGCTGTTATTTGCTGCTTTATTATTTCATGGACTTCTCTAAGTTTCCTTGAATCTAGGTGGTATTTTTGGATCAGATACTGTTTGGTGTTTTCATTCTTCAGCTTCTTGTCTTTCATATCTTTCAATTTACTAGCATCTGATCTAAGCCTGGAGATTTTATTTTCTAATCTAATCTTCCATTTAGGTGATGTACTGCTTTCTTTTTTGACAGGTCCACTGATCTTATACCCGAGCTCTTGTGTTGTTATTGTTGCTGCACTGTACATTAGTTGGTTTGTTTCTTGCAAATTCTTGGTTGTTATCTCTGCAAGTGCAGCATTGACATCTTTTAATGCCTGAGCGAGTTGTTTTTTGGCAACTGTTTTTAGAGTTGGAAGTCGAACCCTGGTGGTTTTTGTTGTTGTTGTTGTTGTTACATTTATATCCCGCTCTTCCTCCAAGGAGCCCAGAGCGTTGTACTACATACTTGAGTTTCTCTTTGACAACAACCCTGTGAAATAGGTTAGGCTGAGAGAAGTGACTGGCCCAGAGTCACTCTGCTAGTTTCATGGCTGAATGGGGATTTGAACTCGGGTCTCCCCGGTCCTAGTCCAGCACTCTAACCACTACAGTACGTTGGTGCTGAAAGGCATCATCTCACACTGCACAGGAGATGGCAATGGTAAACCCTCCTGTATTCTCCCAAAGACAACCACAGGGCTCTGTGGTCGCCCGGAGTTGACACTGACTTGATGGCACAACTTTAAATCTACTACTGATACAATACTATACTTAGATAGCTTTGCTGTCTTCTGCACGAAGTGTTGCTTGTAACGTAGTTCTTTTCTTATTTTCTTTTTTTTAAAAAAATGTTTTAATGTTATGAACTAATTTTGATTGCGGGGTGGGGGAGAGAGAGAGAGAGAGAGAGAGAGAGAGAGAGAGAGAGAGAGAGAGAAATGTGCAGTGGTGTAGCAAGATCAGAGGGGGCCCGTATTCAGTGCCTCCCCCCCATTTATTTTTTGCATTTTTGTACTTACTTTTCCGGCGGCTGCAGCTGCTGCCAGCACAAAGACCCCCCCCAGGTCCCACTCACAATTGTTTGTTTGTTTATTTATTTATTTAGCATGCCGCCCCAAACGCAAACCACGCACAGCGCCCTGCCACCACGGCCACCCTTGCTGCCGCCACTCCTCCTGCTCGCCGCCTCGCCACAGCACCTTGCTGCCCTTGCCCCTGCTCCCTGTGTCAGCATCCTCCCAGCCGCCTCTTGTGGGCAAGCATCGACTTGCTCCCCACAAGAGCCAGGCGCGATGTGACAGTGAGTGGGGGCAGTGAGTGGTGGGTGGAGGAGGCCAGAGGCAGTGGCAGTGGGCAGAGGAGGCGGACGGAGGCAGCTCCTGAGAGCTTGAGCCTCTGTTCCCAGGACACCTTCTTGAGCCCTGGTAGCTCTGCCCCTGGAAAGGTTCTCCCTTCTGCCCTTGGGTAAGATCCTGGCTGGCCTCCTGATTAACGCTGCACTTGCACCAGGCTCTTGAGCTCCGTCTGTACCTTGCGTTCCAGACGAGTGTTGCACTAGTGCAGGCATCCCCAAACTGCAGCCCTCCAGATGTTGCTGAACTACAACTTCCAGCATACCCAGCCACAAAAAATTGTGTCTAGGGATGCTGGGAGTTGTAGTTCAGCAACATCTGGAAGGCCGCAGTTTGGGGATGCCTGCACTAGTGCAAATATGTCTGCACTTTCACAGCCAGGTGTGCAACCTGTGGCACGCCTCACACGCTTGGCAGGGAACTTTTGTGTAAGAGTGCAATTTTGAAATGCTCTGTGACCTAACACGCAGTCACGCATGGGTAGAACTTCAGTCTACACAGTACTTTGTTCATTGTGCATTAGTCAGGACGTTGGTCACTGTGTGCATATCTTATAGGTTGGTTGTATTTCAAAATGTGTTTGTGCTGTGTTCAGTGAATAGTCCGGAAACACCTGATGCATGTATCTTTACTGAAGCTAATGAGAGCTGGTCTTGTGGTAGAAAACATGAATTGTCTTCTTGGCTAAGCAGGGTCCGCCCTGGTTTGCATTTAAGAACATAAGAACAGCCCTGCTGGATCAGGCCCAAGAAGGCCCATCTAGTCCAGCATCCTGTTTCGCACAGTGGCCCACCAGATGCCACTAGAAGCCACAGGCAGGAGTTGAGGGCGTGCCCTCTCTCCTGCTGTTACTCCCCCGCAACTGGTACCCAGAGGCACCCCGCCCCCGAGGCTGGAGGTGGCCTAGAGCCCTCCGACTAGTAGCCGTCAATAGACCTCTCCTCCATGAATTTATCCAAAACCCCTGTTAAAGCCATCCAGGTTATTGGCTGTCACCACATCTCGTGGTACTAGTTGATTATGCGTTGTGTGAAAAAGTACTTCTGTTTGCTGGTCCTAGATTTCCTGGCAATCAATTTCATGGGATCACCCCTGGTTCTAGTGTTATGGGAGAGGGAGAAGAATTTCTCTCTATCCACTTTCTCCACAGCATGCATGATTTTATAGACCTCTGTCATATCTCCCCGCAGTCGTATTTTTTTCTAAACTAAATAGCCCCAGGTGTTGTAGCCTTGCCTCATAAGAAAGGTGCTCTAGGCCCCTGATCATCTTGGGTGCCCTCTTCTGCACCTTTTTCAGTTCTACTATGTCCTTTTTTAGGTGTGGTGACCAGAATTGTACGCAGTACTCCAGGTATGGCCGCACTATAGTTTTGTATAAGGGCATTATAATATTAGCAGTTTTATTTTCAATCCCCTTCCTAATGATCCCTAGCATGGAATTGGCCTTTCTCACAGCTGCCGCACATTGAGTCGACACTTTCAATGAGCTGTCCACCTCGACCCCAAGATCCCTCTTCTGGTCAGTCACCGACAGCTCAGATCCCATCAGCATATACTTGAAGTTGGGGTTCTTCGTCCCAATGTGCATCACTTTACACTTGCCAACATTGAACCACGTTTGCCATTTTGTCACCCACTCACCCAGTTTGGAGAGATCCTTTTGGAGCTCTTCACAATCAGTTATGGATTTAACTACCCAAAAGAGTTTGGTATCATCTGCAAATTTGGCCACATTTGAACAGGAGACTGCATGTGCAAACACTGTAAGATGTTTCCCTTAGAGGGTTCCCCTTAGTGAGAACATCAGAGGGATGGGGCCACTCTGGGAAGAGCACCTGAATGCTTTCATGCAGAAGGTTCAAAGTTCCTTTCCTTGCAGCATCTCCAAGATAGGGCTGAGAGAGATTCCTGCCTGCACCCTTGGAGAAGCTGCTGCCAGTCTGTGCAGACAATAGTGAGCTAGATGGACCTAGGGTCTGACATGGTATAAGGTAGCTTCCTATGTTCCTATGAGTGTGGACTGGTCAGCAAGTTGGAATTGAACTCCACAGAGGTTGAGAGATCTCTAGGAGCTTCATATAAGTGCCTGAAATTCAGGCTGTTGCAATCGCCCAAATACCTTGCTCTTACACAAAGACCTCAGAAATCACCCATCTTACATGGAATTCCCTCCAACTTGCTAACTGGATCCTGTCTATGACTAAGTAAATCATAGCAAATTCATCTAATTGATTTTAATCTATCACATTTGCACATGAAGTTAGATCAGCACTCTGGTCATTACCAAGTCGGAAGGCTACAGGAATTGATGGAATACAGGTGAAACTCGGAAAATTAGAATATCGTGCAAAAGTCCATTAATTTCAGTAATGCAAATTAAAAGGTGAAACTGATATATGAGACAGATGCATTACATGCAAAGCGAGATAAGTCAAGCCTTAATTTGTTATAATTGTGATGATCATGGCGTACAGCTCATGAAAACCCCGAATCCACAATCCCAGAAAATTAGAATATTACATGGAACCAAGAAGACAAGGATTGAAGAATAGAACAATATCGGACCTCTGAAAAGTATAAGCATGCATATGTATTCAGTACTTGGTTTGGGCCCCTTTTGCAGCAATTACTGCCTCAATGCGGCGTGGCATGGATGCTATCAGCCTGTGGCACTGATGAGGTGTTATGGAAGACCAGGATGCTTCATTAGTGGCCTTCAGCAATTCTGCATTGTTTGGTCTCGTGTCTCTCATCCTTCTCTCGGCAATGCCCCATAGATTCTCTATGGGGTCAGGTCAGGCGAGTTTGCTGGCCAATCAAGCACAGTACACTGTATACTTTTCAGAGGTCCGATATTGTTCTATTCTTCAATCCTTGTCTTCTTGGTTCCATGTAATATTTTAATTTTCTGAGATTGCGGATTTGGGGTTTTCATGAGCTGTACGCCATGATCATCACAATTCTAACAAATTAAGGCTTGACTTATCTCGCTTTGCATGTAATGCGTCTGTCTCATATATCAGTTTCACCTTTTAATTTGCATTACTGAAATTAATGGACTTTTGCATGATATTCTAATTTTCCGAGTTTCACCTGTAGCTACAGAAATATGGCAGGCAACAGAAGAAGAATCAGTCAAGGCTCTAACCAAACTATGCCAGCAAATTTGGAGACCGACACAGTGGTCAACAGACTGGAAGAGGTCAGTCTACATACCCATACCAAAGAAAGGAGACTTAACAGATTGCGCAAACCATCGCACAATATCCTTAATTTCACATGCTAGCAAAATAATGCTCAGGATCATCCAATGCAGATTAGAGCCCTACGTGGAAAAGGAAATGCCAGATGTTCAAGCCCATTTTCTTAAATTGTTTCAGAAAAGGCTGAGGAACAAGAAACATCATTCCTGATGCATGCTGGATAATTAATAAAGCTAAAGAATACCAGAAAGAAGTCAATATGTGCTTTATTGACTACAGAAAAGCTTTTGATTGCGTCAACCATGTCAAGTTGTGTAATATCCTTAAGAAAATGGGCATCCCATTACATCTCATTGTTCTCATGATAAATCTATACACAGGACAGGAAGCCACAGTCTAGATAGAACATGGTGATAAAGACTAGTTCCAGATTGGCAGAGGAGTAAGACAAGGGTGTCTACTTTCTCCTTCTTCATTCAATTTATATGCTGAACATATACTGAGAGAAGCTGGATTGGAAGAAGATGAACGTGGTTTACATCAATAACCTGCGCTATGTTGATGACACCGCTATGATAGCTGAGAATGCGGATGATCTGCAAGCTCTAGTAATGAACGTCAAGGAGCACAGTGAAAAAATGGGACTACGACTAAATGTAAAGACTAAAGTAATGACAATGAGTACAGCAACCAGCCTCAGAATTGATGAGTACAGCAACCAGCCTCAGACCTTGAAGTGGTGGATAACTTCTGCCTTTTAGGATTGACCATCAACAGTAAAGGATCCAGCAGTCAAGAAATACGCCACAGACTAGCACTTGGTAGGGTTGCAATGAAGGCCTTGCAAAAGATATTTAGATGCTGTGTGATGTGTCTACACCTACAAAGATTAGAATTATTCAGACCAGGGATTCTCAACATTGGGTCCCCAGATGTTATTGGACTTCAGCTCCCATAATCCCCAGCCCCAGTGACCTTTGGTTGGGGATTATGGGAGTTAAAGTCCAATAACATCTGGGGATCCAACGCTGAGAATCCCTGGTTCAGACAATGTTTTTTCCCGTGATACTCTATGGATGCGAAAGCTGGACTTTGAAGAAGCAAGATAGAAAAAGTATTGACGCTTTTGAACTTTGGTGCTGGAGAAGACTTTTGAGGATACTATGGACAGCCAGGAAAACAAACAAATGGATCATAGAACAAATCAATCCAGAATTTTCAATCCAGGCACAAATGATCAGGCTCAAACTAGCATACTTCGGACACCTTATGCAAAAGCCCAGCTCCCTCTAGAAGTCCATAATGCTGGGGAAAGTTGAAAGAAAGAGAAGAAGAGGATGACCAGCAACAAGGTGGATGGACTTGATTACAACAGCAATGCATGCACCACTGAGAGACCTTAAAGGCCAAACTGAAGACAGATAATCCTGGAGAGAATCTATCTATGTGGTCGCTAAGAGTCAACAACAACTTGATGGCACTTAATCCATCAATCCATCAAAATAACAGTTTTGAAGAAAATAACATAATTTGTGTTTAAATGGCACAGGACTGCCATATTATAAAAGAGGCATTCCCTCCTGTGTGTGAGTAGAGCAAGAAGAATGCCTCTTCTGCATGCCTTCTATGTGCAAATTTTATCTCTGAAATAAATAACTATATTAAAGATTTCATATTTTTAAAAAGTGGCTGACATACTGCACAACAGTATGGCAGCCTAGCAACATTGCAAGCATGCAAGTTACACAAATGCAAACTTTGTGCAAATGATGTTACACAAGAGCAAGCCCATAATTTCCAGTAGGCTTACTCTGGAGCAACATCATTGGTGCGACTTGCAGTCATGCAGTGTGACTAGGCTGATGTACCATTGCACATTACATCAGACAGTAACTGTTACAAGTTTGTACCCCTCTCAGAGAAATGATGCTCGGGCACTGCATACTGGATCATACCTGTTCTCTCTCTCTCGCTCTCTCACCACTGGCAAAAGACCATGTTAACTTCAGCTAGTGCCATTTTTATAAATTTTGTAATGGGGTAGTTGCAAGCGGAAGAAATGAATCAAATGCCAAGTACCCTGTGCCCATGCAACACCTTACGCAAAAGATTAATATTCTATTGTTCTCACCAGGAAATCCAAACCACAGGGTGGATTGGGAGTCATGTTGCCCGTGTGAAAAAGGAGAGACTTTTAGGTGGGGAAATGCCTGCTCCATACATTTCACAGCAGCCGTTGGGGAGAGGCTCAGTGGTAGGTCACATGCTTTAAATACAAAAGGTCCCAGGTTCAGTTTCCAGGCCAGAGGCCCCTTGCCCTAGTGGAAGCTTTCAAAGCAGACCCCTGCAAGTTTTGAAAGTGGGGGGCAGGGAAGAGGGGAGGTTGCCAGCAGCCACCTCTTGGCGCCTCGGGCTTCTTGCAAGCTTCACAAGGAGTGTGAGGAGAGGTGCGCCTTGGAAAGGCTGCAAGGGTCAGATCAGCCCCAAAGAGCTGCTCAGATGGTGTCTTGCTGCCCTGCTGCTTCCTCAACAATCTGCTGCCTGAGGCTATCGTCTCGCCTCGCCTCGTGAAAGGGTGGAGATGGCTGGTCTGGGAGGAGATAGCTGGTCTTGTGGCAGCAAGCATGACTTGTCCCCTTAGCTAAGCAGGGTCCGCCCTGGTTGCATATGAATGGGAGACTAGAAATGTGAGCACTGGAAGAGATTCCCCTCAGGGGATGGAGCCCCTCTGGGAAGAGCAGAAGGTTCCCAGTTCCCTCCCTGGCAGCATCTCCAAGATAGGGCTGAGAGAGATTCCTGCCTGCAACCTTGGAGAAGCCGCTTCCAGTCTGTGAAGACAATGCTGAACTAGATGGACCGATGTTCTGACTCAGTATATGGCAGCTTCCTATGTTCCTATGTTCCTATGACTGCTTCTGTTCCAGGCATCTCCAGTTAAAAGGATCAGATGGAAGCAATTAGAAAGACCTCCCTCAGATCCTGGAGAGCTCCCATCGAAGAAGAGTGGTTGGATCAGGCCTGCTCAGCTTCGGCCCTCCTTCAGACTCCCATAATCCCTGGCTATAGGCCACTATGGCTGGGGATTATGGGAATTGTAGTCAGTGGTGCTCTTAGCCCCCTGCCCCCTCCCCAAATCCTCTTTAGTCTGTCCTAGGTGGAGTGGTCACTGCTGGCCCGCACTGCGCCAGGGTGGCCAAGTGAAATTGTGACATGTGCCAGGTGCTTTAGAGACGTGGGTGGGGGTGAGGAAAGAAATATATGGGATGGGAATATTTTACATTATGTGTTGAACTGTTTCTGTTAATGCATATTTGCATAAATATACCTGTTTTATATTCTTACATTCATGTGAGTTCTGTTGCTGTTTCCGCCCTCAAGAACCCACGTGTTAAAAATACTCTGTGTGTCATGGGGTGTGTGTGTGGGGGGGGATGATACGTAACTTGCAGCGGGGGGGGGGCTCCAGTAAGGGGGGGGCTCCAAAGGTCTTTAGGTCTAGGCTCCAAAATTACCTAGGTGCACCTCTGGTTGTAGTCCAAAAACAACTGGCGGGGGACAGGTTGAGCAGGCCTGTGTTATATGGACCGATGATCTGACTCGATATAAACCTTCCGTATTATGAACCCCACAGCCTATTGAGATCGTCTGGGGAGGTCCACCTGCAGTTGCACCTGGCTCACCTGGTGGCTGCCCAGAGATGGGCATGCCCGGCTGTCACCCCAAGGCTTGGGAATGCACCCCCTGCTGAAATAGCAGCCTCCCCATCTCTGACCACTTTTTTTTTTTTTTACAGACACTTAAAACCCATTTTGTCCATCCAAGCTTTTAACTGGTTTTGTAAAGCTTTTAACCATTTGTAATGTTTTAATTGCTGTTTAAAGTTATGTTGCCTTTGATGTAAACACCCACAGATGTGAGTTCAGAGCAGTTTATTTATTTACTAAATAAAATAATAATAAAGAATAATAATATGACTCCCCCCTGACATACATAGTTATTTTATTTATTTGTTTGTTTGTTTGTTTGTTTTACATTTTATATCCCGCTCTTCCTCCAAGGAGCCCAGAGCAGTGTACGACATACTTAGGTTTCTCCTCACAACAACCCGGTGAAGTAGGTTAGGCTGAGAGAGAAGCGACTGGCCCAGAGTCACCCAGCAAGTCTCGCGGCTGAATGGGGGATTTAAACTCGGGTCTCCCCGCCCCTAGTCTGGCACTCTCACCACTACACCACGCTGGTTAGAGATGTTGCTGAATTTTTAGTTCCTAGGGCAGGGATAGGCAAGGTGTGGCTCTCCAGATGTTGATGAACCACAATTCCAATCTCCCCCAGCCACAATTTATTAGCTGGGGATAATGGGAGTTGTAGTTCAGCAATCTGGAGAGTCACACGTTGCCTACCCCCATTCTAGGTGATACACAGTATTAGATCTGGCAAGGTGATACCTTCTGAAGCGGGGCGGTCACTCCATGAGGCAAGGGGAAGCGGTTGCCTCAAGTGGAAGATTATTGGAGCAGCACAGGTGGAGTACTAAAATGCCCCCTGCCACCCACCCCCTGCTGCCTAACCTGCCTCCTGCTTCCATCGCTTGACCAAAGGGAAGGGTGGCATCATTTGGCACTCTGCCTCAGAGACACAAAGACATCTTGGGCTACCACTACTATTATTTATTATTTATTTATTCATCAAACTTATATACCGCCCAAACTCCAGCCAAACAAGGCTGAAGACCTCAGCTCAGGTTGTAAGTTTGAATGGAACTGGGGGCATGGAAAATCCTGGACCAATAGCACCCTAAGAATATCATCTTTTGGTTGCAAAAGACCTTGCATGGTGTGGAGAAAATGGATAGAGAGAAATTCTTCTCCCTCTCACAGAACACTAGAACCAGGGGTCATCCCATGAAATTGGTTGCCAGGAAATTTAGAACCAGCAAATGGAAGTACTTCTTCACACAATGCATAATCAACTTGTGGAATTCTCTGCCACAAGATGTTGTGACAGCCAACAACCTGGATGGCTATAAGAGGAGTTTGGATAACTTCATGGAGGAGAGGTCTATCAATGGCTACTAGTCGGAGGGTTATAGGCCACCTCCAGGCTCTGAGGCAGGATGCCTCTGAGTACCAGTTGCAGGGGAGCAACAGCAAGAGAGAGGACGTGCCCTCACCTCTTGCCTGTGGTCTTCTCAGAAGCATCTGGTGGGCCACTGTGTGAAACAGGATGCTGGACTAGAAGGGCCTTGGGCCTGATCCAGCAAGGCTGTTAGGTTCTTATGAGTTCTCCAACTCTTGTAGAAGCATGGAGGGCAAGACCACCAAGATATGCCATCTTGGTGGTCTGGCCATCCATGCTCCTACAAGAGTTGGAGAACTCAACATCTTTTGCAACCAAAAGATGATATCCTTAGGGTGCTATTGGTCCAGGATTTGCCACTCCCTCAGTTCCATTCCATGTGCATATCGCTCATCAGCCTTCCTAAAGCAGTTGCTCCAAGAGGCACCATCTTGGTCAAGATGCCACTTCTTCAGAGCTACAGTTGCAAGAAGCCTACCCATAATGCACCCACCTTGTACCATTCTGGAGGCGCTTGACTGCCACCACATGGAATCCTGGGGAAGGGCAGTGGAATAAGCCTTGTTGCTTGAAGCCAGGGTTCCCAACCTGAACTACAACTCCTAGCACCTCCAGCCACACTAGTCAGAGGGGATCCAAGGGCCTTTGAAAAAATATTGTATTGTTCAATTTATATACTGCCTTTAATAAAATTGTCCCAAGATGCTTTACAAAAGTTAATACAATATAATTCCATAAAAATCACATTAAAATATTAAAATCAATTATAAAACCATAAAAACACCCAAAGCAACAGCCATAGGAACAAAACAGAGCAGCTGGAAAGGAGTTATGGGAATTTTAGTCCAACAACATCTGGCGATCCAAAGGCTAGGAATGTTGGGAAATGTAGTCCAATAACCGAGGTTGGGACCCCCCTTCTTTAAGCTTTAAGTGTCATAAAGGCTAAGACTCTAAGTCCACAGAAAGGTCCCTCGTGTTGGAAGTGAAGGACTCTGCGCTGACTCATGTCTTAGTGACAGAGTGGGACAGACTAGTGAGTCAGAGGGTTAGAGATGTCAAGACATTGGTCATCCCTTCTCTACTGCTCTGACACTATCCCTTTGATATGTAGAGTGCTACTCTCAGGGACTTCCTTCCTTCCTGCCACTTCCTCTTCCTTCTTTCCCTTTCTTCTCCCTTGCAACATTCATCCTCCTCTCTCCCTGCACCATGTGTGCAGAGATGCATCCATCTACATCCAGCTAGATAGATAGATTAGAAATCCTATCTCTCCACTTTACTATCCAGAATGGAGTTCACTAATAAAGACTCCTTATATTGATTTGGAACTATGAACTGGATGCAAGTTATTTTACTCTCAGCATACACACATCCCTGGGCAGACTCCGCTGTGTTGTGCCTCTGTGCACTCTGCTGTAATAGAAGGGTATCTCTTACCAGAGAGCATTCCCAACACCTCGCTCACAGAGAAGTTCCATCTAGTGTCCCTTTCCCTTCCCCCATAGCTGAAGCACATCACTGGGGTGACCTTCTCAAATCCTTGCTCAGAAAGGCATTTCTAATAAACCTCTGGGGAAAGGAAGGCAGGGGCGGGGGAGAGGGCCAGCCAGTCCTAGATTTCACAGCCTCCTCCTCTCCATTTTATTTCCATCATCTCTGGGCTGAATTGAATCCGAGATAGCTCCTTTGAGCTTTCTGTGTGTCTGTGGGCTTGTTGTGGGGAGATGTGGGCCAGCATATCGTGTTACAACTTTCATTTCCTGAAATGTTTTTTTGAGGTGGGGGGACATCCAGGGCTTTTATCCACACATCAGGCTAAGCCGGGAGCTCGGGTTTCAGGGCCTGTCACTCAGCTGTCACCAAACAAATGAGTCTCTCAGAGCAGGAGATGGAGAGAGCTACCTGCTATTCATGACCTCCTTAAGCAGGTGATTGCTCATGGGAAAAAAGCAGGTAGAATTAATCACTGGGCTGTTTTCTGCTTCCTCCCTGCCTGGGCCCTTTGGCTGAGCAACACAGTGTGAAATCTGTCAGGGAGAGGAAGGCAGAGGGGCAGGGGAGAGGTAATGAAATCAGCTCCATCTCTTTTGATAGGCCACCAGTCACGCGGGGGCGGGGGGAGATGTGAAATACAAAAAGAGCAAGCTGGAGAAAGAAAAGCTCCCAGGTGGCTTTCAGGTTATCCCCAAGAGGAACAGACATCCTTCAGGTGAGGTCTTCTGAAACAGAAAGAAGTTTGCTAGGAAATGCATCATGTAATTCACTCAAGTCCATAATGCTGGGGAAAGTTGAAGGAAAGAGAAGAAGAGGACGACCAGCAGCAAGGTGGATGGACTCGATTATGACAGCAATGAATGCACCACTGAGAGACCTTAAAGGCCAAGTCATTAAAGGACAGATCATCCTGGAGAGAATCTATCTATGTGGTCGCTAAGAGTCGACACCTACTTGACGGCACTTAATCAATCAATCGATCGATCAACTCACTCCTGTTTGGGAGTGAACCCAAGACAAGGCACACCTCTCTCACACACCTGGTCCCAGGTATCCTCAACATGTGCCCTGCTCTGTCTTGTGGCTTTCTGGCCCGTCACTGAGCTTGCTGCCTTCTCTGCTGTCGGTCTGGCCCTGGTCATCTCTGTTGAAATAGCAGCCCGGGTTTGCAATCCTGTTCACACTTAATCATAAGAACATAAGAACATAAGAACAGCCCTGCTGGGTCAGGCCCAAGGCAGCCCATCTAGTCCAACATCCTGTTTTGCACAATGGCCCACCAGATGCCTCTGGGGAGCCCACAGGCAGGAGCTGAGGGCATGCCCTCTCTCCTGCTGTTACTCCCCTGCAACTGGTACTCAGAGGCATCCTGCCTTTGAGGCTGGAGCTGGCCTGTAGCCCTCTGACTAGTAGCCGAGGATAGACCTCTCCTCCATGAAGTTATCAAAACTCCTCTTAAAGCCATCCAGGTTGTTGGCTGTCACCACATCTCTTGGCAGAGAATTCCACAAGTTGATTATGCGTTGTGTGAAAAAGTACTTCCGTTTGTTGGTCCTAGATTTCCCGGCAATCAATTTCATGGGATGACCCCTGGTTCGGGTGTTCTGTGAGAGGAAGAAGAATTTCTCTCTATCCATTTTATCCACACCATGGATGATTTTATACAACTCTATCATGTCTCCCCACAGCTGCCTTTTTTCTAAACTAAAGAGTCCCAGGTGTTGCAGCCTTGCATCATAAGAAAGGTGCTCTAGGCCCCTGATCATCTTGGTTGCCCTTTTCTGGACCTTTTTCAGTTCTACACTGTCCTTTTTTAGATGTGCTGACCAGAATTGTACACAGTTCTCCAGGTGTGGCCGCACCATAGTTTTGTATAAGGGCATGATAATATTAGCCGTTTTATTTTCAACCCCCTTCCTAATGATCCCAACCATGGAACTGGCCTTTTTCACAGCTGCCGCACATTGAGTCGACACTTTGTCCACCACGGCCCCAAGATCCCTCTCCTGCACATAATGGCTGACATGATGAGGAAAATTACTCAGAGTGAAAATAAAATTACCCATTGAAAAGAAAAAGGACGCAGGGGTGTGGGGACAATGGAGTAAGGAGGGAAGACCGTCCCACAGCTGCCAGGGTCTGGGGGCCACCAAGGCACCCCCTCACCCTTGGCCAGGGCACTCCTTTGCTCCGTTCTCACACCCAGCCAGCGAACGAAGCACTCATTTGCTGGGAACATGAGGTGTGCCCCTCTCCTTCCCAGCCAGAGTTTTATTGAAACACTGACTGGGGGAGGACGGGAGAGGGTCTGAATAGACCCTCTCCCGGGCAGTAGCCACGCCCCCAGCATCTGACATCAGACACAGGGGGCGTGGCCAGTAATGGTGATGGGGCCGGTCAGCCCCTGCAGAGTTTCCCCCATCAGCAGTTCATTGAATCGCTGACTGGGAGCTCCTTTTCTTGCCTCCACGTGGAGGCAGGGAAAGGAACTCCCAGTCAGCAATTCAACAAACCACTGACGGGGAAAACTCTGCAGGGTCTGACTGACCCTTTCACTGAGTTGGCCACATCCCCTGCATCTGATGTCAGACACGGCGAGTGTGGGGGGGTCTTGGAGCAGGTGCATGAAGTGCGCATGGTTGGGGAGCCACCTGCAGGCCTACACCCCTGGAAGGACAAGTTAGGCAGTGTCTAACTTGTTACTTCGGAGCAAACATGCATAGAATTGCGTGGCTACAATCCTGGGAGTTTATTTCTAAGTAAATGCATGTTAGAGTGGGGGGTGAAGCAACATTTTCCTTAAAGCAGGCCCATGTTGAAGATTCCATGCCTCTAGAGCTAAGATGGATTGCTGGGGGTGGGGGGAGAATATTCGAGAATATCAGGATTTTGCTCACAAGAATTGAAATGTAAATACTTAGATATCGACTTTCCTCCTTCAACGTTTCCAATTACTGTTGGAATGTAAGCATTTGAGAGGGGACAAAGACAAGGTGTGAAAGGTATTGGCTGGCTTGGTGAGGAAAATTACTCAGAGTAGTACCACTGAAATTAATTTAATTTCAGTGGGACTACTTTCAGTAATTTCTCTCATCATGTCAGCCATTAAATTTAGCGCACTCATAATTAATGTTGCAATTAGAGAATTCTTAAAATTAGTGATTCTGAAAATGTAAATTCGTGATTATTAAAATGTTTTATATTTTATTTATTATCTTTATATCCCACTCTTCTTCCAAGGAGTTCAGACAACAACTTACACATAGTTCCCAGGTGATTTCCCATCCAGACTCTGCTCAGGGGTAAGAATCCACTTTAACTAACTGCAGTTGAATCTAAGCATGTGTCTTCAGACTATTATCCAGGCCATGCTATTTAAAACTGGTCCTCTAGATTGGAGTCTAAATGGACTTGATGGCACACTTTACCGTTACTCTAGATCTAAGGCTAAGTGTTTTACTCCCCTGCTAACTTGGCAGAGAGGCACCATTTTAACTTGGTGATTCTTTTTATTTAGCAGGGGGAGAGTAATTGGCCCTATCCACCCCCCGCATAGTACCTCCAGTGACTGTTGCTGGTGTCTATCTTGTGTTTCTTTTTAGATTGTGAGCCCTTTGGGGACAGGAAGCCATCTTATTTATTATTTCTCTGTGTAAACTGCTTTGGAAACTTTTGTTGAAAAGTGATATATAAACATTTGTTCCTGTTGTTTTCAAGTATCCTTCAGTGTAACATTTGGGGGGAAACCATCATATTTTTGCTTTTCAGTTTAAAAAGTCCCTTTGGGTTGTTACTTTTTGAGGATTTCTTTACAATTTAAATGGAGCTTATTTTTATTTTTATTTATTTTATTATATTTATTTATTGTTCAATTTATATACCGCCTTTCATTAAAAACAATCCCAAGGCGGTTTACAAAAGTTTAAAAACATATAATAAAAATGACAGCCAAAAGTATCAAGCTAAAAATATGAAAACAAATCTGATTTCAAATATATAATATACAAACACAAAAACTGTACATGGATAAAAACACACAGAAGCAGCAATAAAACAGTCATGTAAAGACCTGGATAAAAAGCCAAGATTTAACAAGCTTTCTAAACACTGTGATGGAGTCCAAGGAGCGAATGGCCACTGGGAGAGCATTCCAAAGTTTGGTCTGGTCGCTCCAGGGCTTAACATTCACATCAGTTTCGGAGGATGAATGCAACTGAAGGAAGCCCGGGCGGGTGCGCGGCTGCGGGAGTCAGTCATGTGACTTGCCTCTGCCCCGCCCCAAGGCAGTAGGCCCCCAGACAACTGTCTCCCCTTGCCCTATTATAGTTACGCCTCTGTGTGGTAGCAAGCATGACTTGCCCCTTTAGCTAAGCCGGGACTGCCCTGGTTGCGTATGAATGGGAGACGAGAAGTGTGAGCACTGCAAGAGATTCCCCTCAGGGGATGGAGCCACTTTGGGAAGAGCAGAAGGTTCCCAGTTCCCTCCCTGGTAGCATCTCCAAGATAGGACTGAGAGAGATTCCTGCCTGCAACCTTGGAGAAGCCACTGCTAGTCTGTGAAGACAATACTGAGCTAGATAGACCAAGGGTCTGACTCAGTATATGGCAGCTTCCTATGTTCCTGTGAGGAAGGGGAAGGATGGACAGACTGATGCCATTGTCAACCAGTGCATAATGGCAGAGAATTCCATAAACTAATGATGCATTAAAAATAAGATGCAAAGCAGATGTATGGGGTTTTCTGCTAACAGGAACGATGATGCCTGCTGGTTTATATGGCAAACAGACAAGTTTGTGAAGAATTGGTCTGTGAGCAGATATGAACCATGATGATGACTAAATAGAACCTCCATATTCAGAGGCAGTATATGTCGGAATACCAAATGCTAGGAGGCAACAGCATAAGAGATCTACTTCTATCATGCCCTGCTATTCCTAAGGACGTTTGGTTGGCCATTGGTGGGAAACAGGATGCTGGACTAGATAGACCCTAAACACAGGAAACAAGGAAGCTATTCACACGTGCGTGCGAAAACGGGGTAAGGGAGCCCAGTCCGATTGTACATGCTCGTGTGAACTGCCGGGAGCAGGCCCAATCCTGGTGGCTACATGGCGGCAAATTTAACCTCTTACATGAGGTTAAGGGAGAGAGAGTGTTGTTATTATTATTTAAATTAAATCTCGGATGCTGTTCTTGTCTGTACACCACTCTGATTCTATAGATTGGGCAGTATATCAAATCTCTAAATAAATATAAACAAACAAACAAACAAATAAAACAAATAAAATGTGCTCCGCACATTTGCGGGATGCATTTTCTGAGCTCTGGGGGGACGGGACGCTGCACGGTTGTGCATCCCGGGACCCTGACCCCCAGAGCTGCCAGGAGCGCAGCTGGTCATCTGGGTGGGTAATCTGCCCGCCCAGGGAAGAGAGCTCAGTCATCTGTGGGGAGAGTGAGTCAAACCCGCTCTCCCTGTAGACCTCCATGGAGTTCTTCTCACTGATCGTGGGAAGAGCTCCATAGAAGTACAGCAAGCTGCCATATACTGAGTCAGACCCTTGGTCCATCTAGCTCAATCCTGTCTGCACTGACTGGCAGCAGCTCTCCAAGGTTGCAGGCAGGAGTCTTTCCCAGCCATTCCTGGAGATGCTGCCAGGGATTGAGCCGGGGACCTTTTGCATCTGCCAAGCAGATGCTCTGCCCCAAGCTGCTGCAGCCCCATTCCCTGAGTTTGATCCGGCAACACTCCTTTTATGCTGCCATATTCTAACAGCTGTGAATTCTTAGGCAGCGGTTCTGCCACCAGCTTTCCAGGTGGCCTTGGGGAAGTCACTGTCTCACCATTTGGGGGAAATATGTGGCCCTGCTTGAAAATGTTATCAGGCTGAATGGGGTCTGCCAGACACTTGGCAAACTGAACAGAAACAAATGGCTACGGGTGATTGAACCAGAGTCTCTCGACTTCGCAGTGTAGGAAGAGGCCACTTAGTACTTTTTGCCTAGAGGGTAGAAGTAAGGGGTGGGGAGAGGAGGGAGGCAGACAGATGCAGGAGCTAGGCAGAAGCAACCCCTTTGTTCCCTATAGAAAATCAGCAGTGCTGTGTTTACTTTCTAAACAGCCCAAGGACAGTGTCCGGGGCCCCTCTCTGTTCATTTTGGGAGACCAGCTGTCTGGGCAAAGTTACAACCCCCGAGTGACAGAGTTCTGCATTCAATTCACCATCTTCTTGAGAATAAAAAAATCAAATACCTAAAAGAAACCCAAGTATCCCCTGCAGGCAGAGATGGCCACGAACCTCAGTGGACTTATTCCACAGCTGTTTCATTGGCACCCATGAGACTTCTTCAGGATGTTTGTGAGGGCAGGGCCAGTGTCACCTAAATGCTTGTTTACCCTGTCAAGTCAAAATCAATTCGTGATCGCAAACCATTTCAGCTGATGTATTTGAATTCAAGAAATATAGAGGGTAGAAATTTCAATTTCTTTAAATGCCAAGCAATTTAGGTCCAACAAACAGAAGTACGTTTTCACACAACACATAATCAACTTGTGGAATTCTCTGCCACAAGATGTGGTAGATGTGTTGTTGGCTGATAGTTTGGTTGGCTTTAAGAGCAATTTGGATAACTTCATGGAGGAGAGGTCTATCAACGGCTAGTAGTTGGAGGGCTATAGGCCACCTCCAGCCTCAGAGGCAGGCCTCTGAGTACCAGTTGCAGGGGAGTAACAGCAGGAGAGAGGGCATGCCCTTAACTCCTGCCTGTGGCTTCCCAGAGGCATCTGGTAGGCCACTGTGTGAAACAGGATGCTGGAATAGATGGGCTTTGGGCCTGATCCCGCAGGGCTGTTCTTATGTTCTTAATTCAAATTTGAGGGCTAAGATGGCAGTCCTAAGCATACTTACTCAGAAATAAATCCCACATCAAAATCAATGGGACTTTTGTAACAGAGTAATCACATTTAAAATTGAATTGTTCATTTTTTCCTCCACTTTTAAAATGCAAATAATCCAATTTAACTAGTTTTTGGTCACAGATGTAGATGCTTGTATGATGTTTCTCTCTAGGTTTATCTTTTCTGCACATTTTCCCTGAAGTATCTTACTCCTTGGCAAATTGAAATGGGCTTTCTTTCCCCCCAATTTATGGTCTCAGTACTGCATCACTTTCTGACACTTCTGCGTATATAAATCTTGAAGGATTAGGCCCACACTTTGGATAAAAAGTAGGCCTTAAAACTTCAAATTATGCCCTTTCTGGTCCACAATCCAGATGATTGATTCCATGTCTTTTTGAGACTTGTGGTGGTGCTATTTTGCATTAATGAGGGTTAATTACAGAAAAAGGCACAGTGGGGAAATGACTTGACTAGCAAGCCAGAGGTTGCTGGTTTGAATCCACAGTGGTATGTTCCCCAGACTATGGGAAACACATATGTCGGACAGCAGCGACACAGGAAGATGCTGAAAGGCATAATCTCATATTGTGTGGGAGGAGGCAATGGTAAACCCCCCCTGTATTCCACCAAAGACAACCATAGGGCTCTGTGGTCACCAGGAGTCGACACCGACTCAATGGCACACTTTAACTTTACAGAAATCCAAGTAAAGATGATTATTCCAAAGTAATTCATCTGGAGCAAAAAAAAAAGGTTTGCACCAGGGCGTATCTATAGTGAGGCAGGCAGGGCATGTGCCCCAGGCGCCACTTGAAGAGGGGCGTCATTTTTTAAAATTATTTTTTTAAAAAAAATGGCCGCTGAAAACAAAATGGCCACTGTGCATGCGCAAATGGTCTCTGTGAGGCCCTAGGGCATGCCAGGCCAGGCCTCACAGAGGTCATTTGAGCATGCGTGGTGGCCATTTTAAAAAATGGTCACCGCACATGCTCAAATGGTCCCTGCGAGGCCCTGGAGGCCAGCAGGGGGAGGGGGAACCTTTGCAGACTGCCCCCCCCACAGCCTTTAGGAAGCCCCCCGAAGGGGCTACAGGTATTTTTTTAAAAAAAATTAATATAAGTCACAGTACACATATTCAGTTTGGCATTATGTACAGAGAATCAGGGCTTGTGGATACTGAGCTGAAGCTTATGAGCTAGGATTGTATTCATTTGCTCTTACTTTGCTGCTTGTGATAAGTGAGTTAAATGTGATGTCTTAATAATATGGCTATTAATGGTGAGTTTGTCTTTGAATCAGTGTGAAATCCTTAGTATTAAGGCCACTGGGTGTTTCTTGCTCTCTTTCTCTCATTTTAACTGTCTTTCTGAAATACTAGAATATATTCCAAGCAGTGACACAGTTTACTCTGCATATCCTTTAATTATTTTCAGAGTATCTGGGAAAAGTCAAATTCTCCATTTATTTTTAAAACGTATGGAATAGTGATGCTACAATGCATAGTAGAGAATTAGACAGGCACTTCTGCTTAGTTTTCCAGTTATACGTCCACATAGTATTTGGGTATTTCATGAGCCCCAGCATAGTGAAATTTGTAGTTTTCCAGCATTTTTTGGTCTGGCTACATCCACTGCTAAATAGTTTTTGAAATATTAAAAGATTAACAAGCTTGACTTGTATTTTTGAGCTGCGATTATGGTTAAGTTATCTGAAAGATGGGTGTCAGATGTTTGGACAGGGGGCGCAATTTCAGTGCTTGCCCTAGGTGCTGTTTTCCGTAGATACGCCTCTGGTTTGCACACTTTGTGTCTTTCCTTTACATCCACTGCACTGAATATATCTGCAATCCAATGTCCATTTATTTTGGAGTAAACCCCACTGAACTTTGTAAAACTTCCAAGTAACCATGCATAGGGTCAGAGTCCAAGACTTAATCACAGATGACGCTCGAACCTATGCATGCTTACTTGGAAGTCAGTATCTGCTGTGCACAGAGGCCCAGCTCCAGTCCTTGGCGGCATCTCCTGGTAGGGCTGGGAAAGGATCCTGCCCAAAAACTTGGAGAAGCCGCTGCCAGTCAGTGCTGACAATACTGAGCTAGATAGACCAATGGTCTGACTAAGGCAACTTCGTAGGCACTCCAGATATGAGTGCCTCGGATTTCAGCTTTTGACCTCAAGATGGACACTGAGCAAATTTGAACTGAAATGTATTCTACTGTGCACCTGTGCCCTGGGCCAATTTCATGAGTCAGTCACTGTTTAAACGCTCAGGGGTTCGCAAATGTGAGTCTGTAGGTGTTGTTGGACTACAACTCTCACCATCTCTAGCCACAAGCCCCTTCAGCCTTGAGGCTGGGGATGATGGGAGCTGTATTCCACAATATGGGAACTAGGTGGACCCCTGCTAACGGAGCAAAGAGGCCGGGGCATAACTATAATAGGGCAAGGAGAGATAGTTGTCTGGGGCCCCACTGCCTTGGGGGAGCCCCCAGAGACAAGTCACAGGACTGACTCCCCCAGCCGCGCACCCTCCCGGGCTTCCTTCAGTTGTATTCATCCTCCAAAACTGATGTGAGTGTTAAGACCTGGAGCGACCAGAACAGCTTGTCTTTCTCTAGCACCATTAAATGACTTGCATCGTCCACAATTTACAAAACCTTTTTAAAAATAAAGATTCCTTTACTTCATGAGCTGAGCTTCAGTGAGGGGGTGCCACTTTAAAATCTTGTCTCTGGGCCCACTCCAACCTTGCTACACCCCTGAAAGAGGCACCTTTTAATGTGGTGATTCTCTCTATTTAGTGGGGAGGGGGGACACCTGGCCCTATTCACCCCAGCACAGTACCTCCAGTGACTGTTGCTGGTGTCTATCTTATGTTTCTTTTTAGATTGTGAGCCCTTTGGGGACAGGGAGCCATCTTATTTATTTATTATTTCTCTGTGTAAACCACTCTGAACCATTTTTGGAAGGGTGTCATAGAAATGAAATGAAATCAAATCAAATCTGAGGACCCAAGTTTGTGAACTCCTGGGTGATCAAAGCACCCGCTCCTGGAGTGAAGGAGAACGATTTCTCTAGCTGGTCATTCATGTATGCCAAGCATTACAGCAAGAGGAACATAGGAAGCTGCCTTATACTGAGTCAGACCCGTGGTCCATCTAACTCAGTATTGTATACACAGACTGACAGCGGCTTTTCCAAGGTTGCAGGCAGGAGTCTCTCTCAGCTCTATCTCGGAGGTGCCAGGGAGGGAACTTGGAACTTTTTGCAAGAAAACATGCATGTGCTTCTCTCAGAGCACCCCCAATATCTTACACTGCTCATAGGTAGTCCCCCATTCAAATGCAAACCAGGGCAGACCTTGCTTAGCTAAGGGGACAATTCATGCTTGCTCCCACAAGATCAGCTCTCCTCCCTGAGGAGCGGAGGCTAGTGGGGCTAAATTCTGTCCAAGGATGAGAGCCTGCCCTATGGATCGAGTAATTTGCCTCATTATCTGGGGAGCTCATTAATCATAACAGGGCCCAAAATGTGGAGTTTAACTCTTGATTTAATGGGACCTGTTGTTCTTCTGGTAAAAGGTTTCTGGCAGCTATGATACTGTGGAAAGGTAGAGAGCTGCTGGTTTAACCGCCACATCTCAATATGTGCTTTTCATGCAGAAGGTCCCAGGTTCAATCCTTAGCCTCGCCAGGATGAGGTTGAGTACCCAGGATAAGACACATTTCTCTTACTGTGACTCTAGAGAGCTGCTGCCATCCAGTCTGAGGCAGTGCTGAGCTAGCTGGACCAACAGCTGAGCTATGTGGGATGGACAATCTCCAACTCTATGGAGCTGCTGACAGAGTGCTGAGCTAGTTGAACCAATAACAACTAGGTGGGACAGACCTCTTCGGTTCTAAAGAGCTGCTGTCACTGCCAGCCAGAGTGAAGTCGTGCGGAGCTAGATGGACCAACGGTCAGCAGGTAGAATTTGTGTATGTTCATATGAGAGTGGAGTGCACACAACTGAAGCTCTCTCTCTTCCTAATATGGAGTAGTACACATTGGTTCCAATGTAATCATGCAAATCCCATTTATCTCAGCAGAACTTAATTTCCAAGCAAACACTCACAGAATCAAGTTGCCAAGGAAGGCACTAACAAAACATCAGTGGTACCAGGTACCTCTGTCTGGTACTGAACTGATGCAAAACTCAAGGTATTACTCAACAGAATTGTAACCTCATTTACACAGGAGGCAAATTCCACTTAAAGTGGATGTTGAAGGATGTAGTCCTTAAGAACATCCTCAGGGCCAGTTTAAGCTAGTGCGGGGCCTGTAGCATATGTTATAAAGGGGGCCCTACATTTTTTAAAATGCACATAAATATTAAAACATAAACTATTTACTTGCATAGTAAAATGATTTAATTTTTTCATTTGCTATCTTTTGGAGTATGGGAGACCAAGCCACAAACTCACACTTACTACAACAACAGTGAACATTTATATACCATTTTCCAATCAAAATTCTCAAAGTGGTTTACATAGAAAAATGAAGAGTGGATAGATGCTTCTCTGTCTCCAAAGAGCTCACACTCTAAAAAGAAAAATGTGGTAGGCACCAGCAACAGCCACTGGACAGATGCTCTGCTGGGCCTTCTCTTAAAAGGCACATTTAGCAGAAAATGGATATTTTATCTAACATGGACCAAATAAAACAGGTAAAGTTTTAACTTTAATTCCCAGTTGGAAGCTGGGCATGTAGGGCCTTAAAAAATGCGGGGGGCCCGTAGCAAATGCTACACTTGCTACTACGTTAATCCACCTCTGAACATCCTACTGAGTGTACTCCCAGTATTGATCTGGCCTAAATAATAATAATTGTCATTATAGTAGAGGTGTGTGTGTGTGTGTGCACACGCACACACATGGGTTCTCAACCTTGGGTCTCCAAATGTTGCTGGACTACAACTTCCATCATTGTCAATGACAATCGCCCTTGGCTGGGGATGATGGGATTTGTAATTCAATATTTTACTGTCTTTAAACAATAAACCTTGGTTTTCCAAGGTTTTACAAACTGTTTTAGTTGTTTTAATAATGGTTTTGTGTTGTTTTTACAGTTTTTGATTTTAATAGTTAATTGATTTTTGTTTTGTTTTAATGTAAACAAATGGCCCTGAGCCATTTTTGGAAGGGCGATATAGAAATGAAATGAAATCAGATCAAATCAATCAATCAATCATATCATTTGGGTACCAAGGTTGAGAACCGCTGTATTCAAGTTACCCTAACACTGTCCAGCCAAATTGAAACATTGCTTAAGTTTTATCAATTGACATGGGAGATAGATTATGCATATGCTTAACTTTCTGTTTATTTCAGTGGGAGGCAAGAATGCCTAAATTTTGACTGGAGCCTTTATGTCTATAGTTATTTTGATGTTTCATTGCATCCTCTGTAAGGATACTTAGGAATCAAAAGTGGTGGAGGGAATTAAAACGTGGGGTTTTGGGGTATTGGCAGATATCTTCAGTAATTATTCAATCTGGGTGCCTTTCTTTCTTCCCTTGAGAAAAGAAAGAATAATTCTCCCTCAGGCCTTCGCAGATATCCTTTCTGTTCGCGAGAGAACGCGGCAGTACCATCATTAACCTCACACATAAAGAGATTATATGGCAACCCAAAGAGGATTTTCGCCCTCCCGACTTGCGCTCTTGCATTTCAGGTGTCATCCTGTCCTGCGTAGAAGCTAGGAGGAGTTGGTTCCGGACAGCGATATTTGGATGTGGCTCTGCCACAAAAGCTACTCCTCTTTCCGTGTAGACAGAATGCACGAAAACGGATTGAGAATTTGCTTTCTGGGAACGGGGAGGCCCCTATGCAGCTTTTCCTCCTCTTTCCTCCAGTGAAGTGCCTCTTTATGGCCCACACTTTGTTGTTGTTACTTGATGCCGAGTACAGGCAAGAAGCTGTGTTTACACGGAATTCGATTTGCCGCCGTAAAACGGCGGCGATTTCCACGACGGCTAACTGAAAAACTGTCTTTGGGCGGCCTATTGATTTTGGAGATTTTTAATATATATATATATTTAAACCGAATCTGACGCAGGGGTAGGATTCACCACCCAGCCTCTCTTCCCCTGCCGCCTACAAAAAGGGCGATCCTTCCGAGGCCCAAGACCTGAAGAATAAACATAGCAGGGACTTAGATAAACACACGCTTAATGATGCAAAACGCCAACAGGGGAGATCGGGGTCATTAGCTCTAAGCAAGAAAACATGGGTGGGGAGAGGAGGAGGAGGGGATAAAACAGGGATGGGAAGGCAGGTTGGGATGGTATCTGTGCTGGGGAACAGGCTTCCCTTCTCTCCGCCCCCCCCCCGCCCCTACACATTACAATAACGCCACAAAGCCCTGCTAACTGGGCCAAGAGGCACCTTTCAAGGAGGCTACTCCTTATTCAGCAGGGAGATTTTAGCAACTGTCGTCCCTAATTAGCAAACAGCCACTGGGAAAGACTTCGTGGCCGGCTGGTGTCTCCCTTCTCCCCACCCCACCTTGGATTGTTTGTGAGCCCCTTGGGGCAGAGAACCATCTACAGGTCCTTCACTTTGGGAATCACCCCTGCTAACTGGGCAAAGAAGCACTTTTCAAAGTGGTAATATATTTAGCCCCCCCCCCATGCCAAGTCCTGCTATGCTGCCTCATTGGGGGGGGGCGTGTTCCTGAGAGGGAGGAGCGAAGTAGGCCCGGAGGTCCACTCCCCGTAGGGTCACCCAAAGCGAGAAGGTCACCCCAGCTGCCCAGCTAAAACAAGCAGGCACCTATATTGAGTAGCAGTGATCAAGGAGGGTGTTGGAGGCTACGGATCACGTCCGTGACAACGACGAAGGCATCCTTTCGTACTGTATGGGAGGAGGCAATGGCAAACCACTCCTTTGGTTCTGGAGAAAGCTTCTGAGGATGCCTGGACAGTCAGGAAAACAAACAAATGGATCATAGAAGAAATCCAGAATTTTCACTCAAGGCACAGATGACTAGGCTCAAACTATCGTACTTTGGACACATTATGCGAAGTCGCAGCTCCCCTGAGGAGTCCATAATGCTGGGGAAAGTTGAAGGAAAGAGAAGAAGAGGACGACCAGCAACAAAGTGGATAGACTCGATTAGGACAGCAATGAATGCACCACTGAGAGACCTTTAAAGGCCAAGTGGAAGACGGATCATCCTGGAGAGAATCTAGCTATGTGGTCACTAATAGTCGACACTGACTTGACCGCCCTGAATCAGTCAATCAACAAACCAACCCACACATTTAGCAGGGAGAGAGCAGCTGTCCCTATAAATTCAGCAGAAAGTTCCTCCCTCTGTTTCCCTTGTGGATATTTTTTAGATTCCTTTTAGACGACGAGCCCTTTGAGGCCATCTCATTGTTTTTGCTAGGTAAACCGCTTTGCCAAACTCTTTGGCTGAAAAGCGGCATATAAAACAATAACCCTGCTCCGCACAGTTTTTCGACCTGTAGTCTATGGAGACTGACGTCTCTCTCTTTGGGCAGGAAAGAAACTTCCAAATCAAAATATTCTAGAATGTAAACACTTAGGTAAAGTGTGCCGCCAAGTCGACTTCGACTCCTGGTGCCCACAGAGCCCTGTGGTAGAATACAGGAGGTGTTTACCATCGCCTCCTCCTGCACAGTATGAGATGATGCCTTTCAGCATCTTCCTATATCTCTGATGCCCGATATAATGCCGGGGGGATTCGAACAGGAAACCTTCTGTTTGTTAGTCAAGGATTTCCCCACTGCCACTTACTTGCAGCGTAATTCTGCACGAAATTTCCTGTGAGTAATCCCATCCACACAGTGGGATTTACTTACCTTCTGCATGTTTACTCGGAAGTGTGTCCCATGGAATAAGTGGGGGTTACTTCTGAATAAGCAGGCACCTGCACGTCTCCTGCCCCTTACTCAGAAGTAAGCCTCCTCACTTGGAATTGAACTTTTTATTTCTCTCCCCCACCGCCTTTCCTAGTACGTTCAAGGCGGCTCACAACATGTAAATTTCAATTTTTAAAAGACACACAAAAACGTTCAGTTCTAAAACAACAACGACAACAAAAGTATCCCACTCCTAAACACAATTACTTTGGGGAGAGGGATTAAGCTGCACACATTTGGGACTAATTTCAGTGTAAACATGAACAGAATTTTAAGTGTGCAAGGCTGACGGGGATGATTCACATCCACTTAAGGAGAAGCAGCTGAATTTTAATCAAGAAGGACTAAGCTGGAGAAAGTAAAAGAAAACAGAACAAAACCCTCAACCTGTAGGTTGTGGGTCGTACAGCTAGTAAAATAATTCTTTCAGGCCAGAAGCGAGAGAGGAAAGACCACCGCTGAGTGTTAACTCCCATTCAAGAAGTAAATTCTGAGATTACCTGGAATTAAGCTTTCTTATTTACTTCCGAGTAAATCATGATGCTTGCGCTGTATGGCTGAGATCCTAAGCACGCTTCCTTGGAAGTATATGCCATTGAAATCAATAGTAAAAGTGTTTAAATTGGCTTGCTGGCCGGTCACCTCTGTTTGAACGATTTAAGAAGCAGTTGTCCAACTTTTTAAAAAGCGCTTAATACAGGAGCCAAAATATTTTTTTTAACTTTAAAAACAATCCCAAACACAGGTTATTAATTCCATCTCAGCTGCACCGCCTATGCTGACGAGCCAGCGTGGTGTAGTGGTTAGAGTGCTGGACTAGGATTGGGGAGACCCAAATTCAAATCCCCATTCAGCCATAAAACTAGCTGCGTGACTCTGGGCCAGTCACTTCTCTCTCAGCCTAACCTACTTCACAGGGTTGTTGTGAAAGAGAAACTCAAGTTGTAGTACACCGCTCTGGGCTCCTTGGAGGAAGAGCGGGATATAAATGTAAAAAAATAAAATAAAGAAATAATAATAATATGCACGACTTATCGAGGCGTTAAGCAGGCATTATCGGAAAGGCATTCCACTGAATTTATTGAGACTTACTCTTGAGTAAAGCCGCACGCTTCTACACAAGCCTTGATGAACAACTCAGGACTTCCGCGTATATAGGTGCAAGGTTGTCTTAGACCTCTTTTTGTTTTCCTGCCTTTTCCTGGACCACCATGAATCCACCGGGAAGGTCTCCTGCACAAGCCTCACTTAAAATGCTGTTGTGTAGTTTCCATTAATTCCAGTGGCTTTCTGCAGGAGACCTTTGGGTGTGTTAGCTAGGGGAGAGGGGGCCGGGGCCCTGTTAGTCCCTCTCCTGTGGCCCCTCGGAGTGCGGGAGATCATGAGGTGCAGCTAGGGGGCCCCCAGGAACTGGGGGGCTGGGTTCTTTGAACCCATCCGCTCGATTATAGCTAAACCCCTGGATCAGGTGGATTTGAAGTTTCAGCCATAACCAGGCTATGCAAAATAAACCCGATCTAACCACTCTCCCTTTAGAGGTTTCCATCTGGGCACACTTCCTTGAGACCAATTCCCATTAAACACAGCGAGACTAGTTGTAGACTTCTTTGCATCATGTTCCAAAAGTCAGTCTCCATTGTTTAATGGGACTCCTGCCTAGGCTGCAACTTACTAGCGAGTAAGTCCCACTTAAATTTAGTGGGGCTTACTTCTGAACTGAGTGGCTGACATCGACTAAATTACTCCTGAGTAATCCTATTGAAATAGACCTTAGAATAACTCCTGATGAGTAGTACAATTGAGGAACTTAGTCTGGATGTCAGCCAGTATGTGGTAAAGCTTAACTCTCTCAGTACACAGTACTACTGAGGCAAAGTATGTTTCATTGGCTCGTGGCCTCTTTTTCGGCTCCTGCTGCTTTTCACACACTTGCCTGAGTTTATTCTCTATGAAAGGAATGATGAATGTTTAAATCAGTGTTGATAAACATAAGTTGTTTTAAAACAGGGGGGTGGGAATTCCAGATCAGCCATAATTGTGCAACGGCTAATTGCCTAAAATTTAGCAAGAGGCCTTTTTAATTGGCATTAATGCCTTTCTTCCCCTGCCCAAGCATTCTTCCCCAAGAGCCTTCCTTGACACCTCAACGAGATTATTCCAGATTAAACATGATTTAACACTTCAGTAACAAAGATATGGTTGAACATAAAGGCAGTCTAATTCCCCAATTCTAAATAAAATAATTAGCCTTTCATGTTTTCAGTCATCTTATCATGATTTAATTTAGACTTCTTTGGCTACAAGAAACCTGGAAAAAATAAAGCACATGCTACTATTGGTAACAAAATCAAATTGCCAGTTTGTTTAGTTTATTTTCTTTTTCTGCAAGCCAAACTATGGGGAAAGAGAAAAAGTGGGATCAAAAAAAAGGAACCTATAAAACCAGTATGGATTATGGATAGATGTCTGAGTAGAAATGGTTCCTGGTTTTTTTGTTATTGTTGATGAGGATTTTAAAAAAAAAAAATCACGTGGATGCATTTCCTACATTCACCACAAACATAAAAATGACATGAATGTACAGTCACGTTTAAAATTTACTCTAACAAACAGGCCTCACGCATCTGCTTTAAGACATAGGCACTTCCATTCTTCTAATACTGCGGCATTCTTATTTTTCCTCATTTTTAAGCTACTGCAAAATTCTTTCAGAACACTAAATCTGACAAAAGGAAAAAAAATAGCTGTAAACTTAATTTGCCCTCTCCAGATCTTCCTTCCAAAATAAAAGTTTTGGTACACTCTTCCCCACCCCCCCACCCCCATTTCCTAAGAATTCATACTGGGACAATCACCATCTTCTCTCCTTTATTAAAACTACAGTCCTAAGTACATTTACTAGATACTGCAAAAACTGCAATACTATGCAGGGTTTGGAGTCCTCCCCATTGAACTCAATGGAACTTATTTCTGTGTAAACATGCATAGGATTGCTCTACAAATCCCATTGGCTTCAGTGGAGTATGAAACATTTCTCGCTACTTTTTCTCCTCCACAGGAAAGAAAGCAGATGGGATCCATCCAAAGTGAGCCACTCCCAAGTCCTATGTGCTTAAATGTCCCTGTTGGAATAGGTAGAACTTATACTGTTCACTATGACTGGATGGTATCCACCTTTAAAAACAACAACAATTAAATAAAAATTAAAAATAACTATTTGTAATTCTAGCTGGTAAGAGCTTAAGGTTGCAATTCTAAGCACGTGTACTAGGGAGTAAGTCCCATCAAACAGTGGGGTTTACTTCTGAGTAAACATGCACAGAATGAGTGGACTGGAAAGAGGGGAGTGAATCTGGAGGGTGGGGAGAAAACATTCGCCTGTTGTTTTCCTGTCTAAGACCTCATAGGAAGGGTGTTGTTGGATAAAAAGAGATGGAAAAGGGCTTGTTTTGGGATCGCTTCAGGAGAGAATGGTAAAAGTCACTTTAAGAATCACCAGGTAAGCTCTGGAAAAAACAAAACCGAAAAATAGATATCGCGACACTGTCCCCTTATTTACAAGCCGGTGGGTGGGAATCCTCCCCTCTGCCTCGCTCGCTGGGATTATGAGCCCAGGTCCACCAGGCTGGAGGTGAGGGGTCCGAGGAGCGAGTCCTGCAGCTGGTGCGCCTGGAGGCCGTGGGTCGCCTGGGAGGCGGTTAAACCGGTCAAGGAATAGTTGGAGTTCCTGGCGTGGCTGAGATTGCCCTGCAGCAGGAGAATTGAGTTCTGGTCTGGACTCTGCGGGGGTGAAAACTCTTCTTCCGAGCTGGACATGAGCGGCTTGGCCCCGTCCAGGGGAGACAGCTGGTTCTGCTTGTTGGTGGACGCGTTGTTGTTCTCCGTGTTCTCCCTGGGAAGACAGAGAAAGGTGGAGAGATGAATGCAAGACCCCACGCGTGCAGGCAGAGGGGAGTGAAGGAGCAACTCTTTGGTTTTATTTGTTTGCAGACGGGGGGGGGAAGAAAAATGAGGAGTGGGGTGGTGATTTCCATATGGGTCATCAGGTTATGTAGGTTTAGTAAAATAGTAAAATGGGGGGGGACTCCTCAAATACGGGGTGGGGTGGGGGCTGCACCTCTGGAAAACCAGATTGGTTGCAAAAGCAAGACTGGACCTATGTTTAGAATGGATTTCTCTCCCGGCCACCACCCCGCAATGGGGCTGTAAGCCTAAATGTATGACCGGTGGACTGAATTCTAAATATAGATCCAATCTACACAACACAACACAGAGTAAGATGGTAGAATTCTGGACTGTTCCACTTAAGGTGTGTTTGTGGGGAGGGAGCGAGTTTCATACTCCGCTATACAAAGAACATCCTGAATTTACTAAACTAGCCATCAGAAAGAAGTGCTCAATAAACCAACTTCTTCCAACATCCTAGTTTACTACATTCAGTGAGGAGGTTTTTCGGCCTGGAAAAGCATTCTAAACTGTAACCCCACCCCTGCAGTCTGAAGTGGAATAGTCCAGAGTTCTACCACCTTCTCTGCCTACTATGTAGATAGCGTCCTATTTGCACCGGGAAAATAAATTCACATTAATTTCAGTAGGACTCACATACAATCAGGCTTGGTTGTAGTCTGATGGAACTTTCTCTTGAGTAAGCTAGGCAGTTAAATCAGAATGAGAAAATCTCTGGCCCCTATCCAATACACGGGCTATGCGGCGATACACCACCATTCCAAAGGGGACACTTTGCCCTGTATTTTCAGTATGATGAATCCAGTAACTGATTATCCCTACTGAGCAAAGAGGCACCTTTTAAAACTGTGATTCTCTTTTATTTAATAGTGGGAGAGCAACTGTTCGATCCAGTCCCAGCACAACATCCCTCCAGGGGCAGTTATTAATAGCTACCTTGTGTGTCTTCTTTAGATTGTGAACCCTCTGGGACATCTTATTTATTTCTATGTAAACCACTTTGAGCATTTTGTCAAAGTGTGATATATAAATATCCGCAGACTTGGAATCGGGTTGCTCCTCTCCTGCGAAACACTAACCTATAGATGTCTGAGAATTAAGACCCACGGGATTCAGTGGGACCTGCTCCCAAGTACGCGGCCTTAGGATTGCAGTCTGAGGGCTGTTCTCTTGATCAGGCTTCCTTGAAGGCAAGTTGCCATCTAAGCTTAACAGTTCAGAGTACAAGACTGCAAAGAGCTCCAGATTTCATTTTGTGGCACAAAGGCCGAGGGACAATCCATCCAAGGACTCGTCCTCGTCTCAAGCCATCCCTTATCACTTGGATCAAAGCAACTTTTCACGCACGGAACCAAGTTTCATTGAGATGAACGGGACTTGCTTCCAATCGCAGGGCTTCCAGTCAGGGTTTCGTTTGGGAACGAAACAGAGACAGGGCGACCACTATTGAACTTGCTTCCAGACACTTCTGTATTTTTAAAAACCACCATCACTCGCGCCGTGCTTTCAAAGCAAACTTCTTAAAAACGGACATGAGGCCGCGGTAGTTCAGGGCAGGTTGCAACTAAGCTTTGGAAATCCTTTGAGCTCAATGGGAGAGACCAGCATGTCTTTAACTCTCCAAGATCGAATGGGACAAGGCGTAACTTAAACAAACGTAACTGAATCGTGCCCTCAATATTTTTAATCGAAAGGTAGGCACCTCCATCCTATGTGAAAAGCTTAGAAAAATACGGTTATTAGGCTCAGATTGCAAATATTTCAGATTATTTCTGACAGTGGATAAAATACTTTGAGCCCTAACATTTCCTGGAAATAAACCCCGACTGAAATTAAAGGAATTGGTCTCATTTGGAAAGAGACACTTCGCTAAAAAACAAGAAGAATCCTGGCGTTGTGGCACGGCTGCTTTTTGTGAGGAGCGACCACTTTGCCTTGCATCCCCACCAGACGAACTCTTGGGCCATGGGGTTGTAGTCCGGCAACATCTGGGGTCCCAAGATTGGTGGGAACCCCTTAATTAAGGCATGGATTAGGGGAGGGGGCTGGTATGTATCTGTCCATCCAACAAGACATAAACAGCCCGGACTGAAAACGGAAACAGGATTGGAAGTTGCCCCTAGCAACCGGTTTCTTACAAAAATATAGTGGCTGACATACTGAAAAAGGACAAGTAAGGGGTTTTAACTGCAATGGGACTACTTTGAGTAATTCCCCTCAGCCTCTCAGCCAGCGAAGGTAAGTTCATTGGCAATTAAGGAAAAGGTTCCTCATCTTGGGTCTTCATATGTTGGACTACAACTCCCATAATCCCCAGCCATTATAGTGGCGGGTGATGGGAGTTGTAGTCCAACATCTGTGCACCCAAGATTGGGAACCCCTTCATTAAGGCATGGATTAAGGGGAGACCTGATATTTCTCTGTCCATCCAACAGGCCATGACTTTAACTGCCTTGTCCAATGTTGTTTTAACTCCTTACTTGATAGGTGAGCCACTGAATGAAGCTTACTCCCACGTAAGTACGCATAAAAGGATTCCAGCCATAGAGGACACGCTTTCCTGTGCAAGCAGCACTGGAAAGGACTAGAACTCAGTCAAGAAGCCATCAATGCGCAAGAGAACCTCCTCCCGCTGGAGACTAAGAAGAGTAGCTCTGCTTTAGTGTGTGTGCGAAATGACATTTGCTGCGGTAGGAGAATCAGTTCCTACAGCTTTCCATGAGCCGGAGAAACCGAGCGCACTCGGTAATTAACGGCAATTAACAAGCTACTTAAGCCGAAGGGCTTGAATTTAAATCGGCGTATACCGGCGATACCGCGGGGGCAGCCATTCGGAAGTTTAGACCGCAAGTCCCATTGTGGGCTGGGAACCGGGTCCGATGCTCCGAATGCCAGAATGATGCGAATCCCATTAAAATCAGTGGGACCTAATTTCCACTAAGCATGTTTACAATAGGAGGCAGGAATTCCATGAACTCCGGAAAACGCTTCTGTTTAAGCGGGCACACCGACCTTAAAAACTGGAAGCAGAAAAACTGGAAGCATTTCGACTGGAAGGGGCCATGGGCCCATCCCTTAAGGCGGATTACTTACTGCTTATTACCATCTTGATACAACCGTCACAATTAGTGTCTTATCAACGTCTGCCTCTTGCAGTTACGGGTGAAGTGAGCATTCTGCATTACCTCCACATACATATTATTGCCATTCGGAACAAGTCGGCGGTAGTTTATCCAGATTTACAAATATAGAGGGGGGAGAACTGGATTAAGGTGTGAAACCAGTTTGTAATTAAATCAAATGATGTCCATTTAAGAACAAGGGAGCGAGCGATTGATCAGAGAGGGCTTCTCACATACATACACACTCACTCTCTCTCTAGGAGGAACTGGAGTAGAACCCGTACATAGTTAAGCATGTTTTTGTTTGATTTGAATTACTGAAGCGTGTGTTAATGTCTCCCACGGAAAGTCAGTGACTTACAGGAGGAAAATTACTCAAAATAGTCCCATTGAAATTAAAAAGACACGTTAGCCATTGCCTAACTTCATCCTTTTAATTTCAATGAGGCTACTTTGAGTAATTTCCCCCAACATGCCCGCCACTGAGACTGCCAGAAGCTGAACTTCGGCTGGATCGTGGCCGTGGTCTTCTCAGGTGTAATGCAGTGGGTGGCTGGGCGCGGGGTAGGAGGAAGAGAAAACCAAAATATTTTACAATTCTCTGAAGAGCGGCTCATATTTTAATAATGGCTTCATCGTTGCAGCTGCCACATTTGGCCTCCTATTTGGACAGCTGCACATTTGGAACAGGCGAACTGATGTCAGTGTTAGCTTAGGTGAAGGAGACGGGCTTGAGATCTCATGTTATACGGCAGAAAAAGGGGAGAACGGTCCTCCTCAGCAGGGCTGTTCAGACAGAAGCCTCCACATATTGAGGATGGAGAGGAAAATGGCCGAGAAAGGGGACATCTTAGCCAAGTGACGCTCGCAGTCTGGAATGCGCCCGCGTGTGATTGATGCGGGATAGAAAGCGATAGAAAGCCCATTTTAAAGCCATTTACTCGGGTGACATGTAAAACCGGTTTGGGCATTTTCGGGGAATGTTAATTCCTAGACTGGATAGCAGCGTACAATCCGATTTTAAAGTGGCCTCTGCTTCCGCTTACCGTCGCCCGGTTACAATATCCACCAGTGCCTACAAATAGTGAAAAGGAGGGCCAAAGCAGTTTCTCTTATGCCATGTGGACAAGCCACACCACTTGCGTTCCTCAGAACATACATTCGTTTATTGAAAGGGTTCTTGCTTTCCTCCTTGCTTTCTATTCCGCACCGGCCGCGTTGGCACGTGATACCTCTACATATCTACTCAGAAATAAAATCCCAGCGGCTTACTCCCAAATTCGGGGCGTAGGAAAGCAACTTTTTAAAAATTACTAGTGAAAATCCCCTGACTTGTAGCCCGCCTAGGTACTTACTCCAATGTGACTTACTCCTAATGAAGCATGCAAAGGCAGGCAGCAAAACAACGATTCCCCCCCACTTTTTGCTGCTAAAAATCCACACGACTACTCGGATATCTAGAAGGCCTTTTAACATGTACCATTGATAGTAGTAGCCTTCTTTTCTAGTGGGCATTAGGCAACAGGATTTTTTTAAAAAATAAAAAATAAAAAATAAGGATTGATTCTAGAAATACTCTGAACACAGGTGAGAATATTTAGAGAATCCATTTCGATTTAGAGAATCCATCTGTAAAAACTAAGCAGGTCTGAATTCGCAGCCTCCGAGGACTCTGTGTCTGGTGGCTTCAGGTGGGAGGATCACTGGCTAGGAGGCAGGAGTTTCAAGGGCAGAAGGGTTGAATCCTCCTCGGGTGATTAAGGAAGGGAAAGCAACGAAAAGCCTCTTTCCATGGAGCGATCTCGCCCATCTAGATCAGATTTGATGGGCAGAAGGAGGGGTGGGGAGGGAGGGGATTATTCACTTCGAAGGCCGCGATTCCTTCCTTTCTCCCAACATTAATTCCTCCTGGGTAATACTATGCGCCGTCTTGGTACAGGAGATAGCAGTCTCACAGCTCTCGGGTTACTCCTTTTTTCTTCCGGACTCCACTTTGCCATCTTATCAGCTGACAGCACCGTCTACACAGCCCCCCCGCCAGCAACTGAGAAGCAGCCAAGTATAACATCCCCATCCGCAATTCAATTAGGGCTGCAAAATCCTCTTTTGTAACTTGTCCTCTCGCTTCCTCCTCTTCCCCCCCCCCCCCACGATTTGGAATGCGACCTCCTCGGGGCACCGACCTGTGCTTTCCCCAAGCCTCCTTTTGCGAAGCCCCCGTGGATACAGATGCTACCGGACAATTGCTGTTCGGCGTTGGTCCCTCAGTCCCGTAGCTCAAGAGATGAAAAATAATCCAACTGATTTCAACGGGCTCATACATGATTGTGATTTCTAAGCGTTACCTCTCTGTCTGCTTCCAGGTTTTTTGTGGGTAAGATCTGGGAGTCATCAGTGGGACTGACAAGCTAATCCTAAACACATGTAAATGGTCTTAAAGTCAAGTACTTTAACTCGGGTGTGGTTGGGGTTGGAAGGAAGATAAACGACTCCCCATAACCTCACCAGCATGGTTATTAACCCCCTCAGCGACTGTTGGAAATGCCTTTCCCAGGGCTGCAGAGCTCCCCTAAGCGTTTGGGGACCCCCCTCCACGAAACCTAATAACCTCCCCCTCTAAAAGTGTCTTTCCTGCCCACCCCCACCCCAATTGAGGATTTGCCCCTCAAGCTTCTCCTCTGTCCGTATCTCTGGCCTTTCCACAACATGGTTGAGCCCAAGGCTCAGCGAAAGCGCGCTACAGTACCGGCTAGGCGCTGTGAAGCCCGCAGTCCTACAGATTTTTACTGCAAGCCTGACTACCTCTAATAGGCCTTACTCACGAGTAAGCCTCTTTAGCACCGCAGCCTTAATGAACCAGAGAGGGATGAAGGCTTATCAGAGGTCGGCACAGGTCTCCTTTATGTTCATGAGTAAGGCACAAATGCAAGTAAGGCACAAATGCAAGTGCCTTACTCGCTGAAAGGAGCCAGATCTCCAGACAGCACAGTTTAGGATCGCAGCCTGTGTGCATTATAGAAAAACCTGCGGGACTATTCAGAAGGTGACCTCCCCATCTAATCTTCTGCTGACCTTTTAACATCTTTACCACCGTGTGGCAGTTTTGAGATCTCCCACCAGGCACGCTTACTTGGGAGTAGGTGCTCCTGAGAGGACATGCTTAAAGCCCAGCTTTAACCCGCTTCTACCTTCTCCCCACATCTCTCGCCTCCTTGACCTCCAGAACCGAAGTGGAAACTCAGTGCAGCTTTCCTCTCGGGTCCTTCTGCGCCTTGGCTTTCAATACAAGAACCCAAGAGACGTCGTGGCTTGCGAGCTCACCCGGGAGTTAGTTTTGGTTTCCGAATAAGGCCAAACTGAGACACCACACACACGTCTGGAGACGGATGACCCTACACTACACCCAGAGAAACCACAAACAAGACGGGGCTTAGATAGCACGCCCTCTCCCTTACTGCTGGGTTTTGTTATTCCTCCCCATCCATGCTTCCTGCTGTATAAAAGTGCAATATTCTGAGAGAGGGTCGTAATCGCGGAGCTATAGGGCAGGTAGCAGAAGCAGGAAGCCTTATGCCCTATGCAACTGGCAGATGAGAAAGCAGGATGGCATTTGCGGGGAGCACAGGGGCACCTGCCCTGCTCTGGAGAGGGGGGAACTAGACGCGCCGCCTTTGTTCCGGCGGCCGCTGCTCCTCTCTTGCCTTCTTAGTTTACACCCAGGCCGCCCAACTGAACTATTCCAAGCTTCCTTTGAGCTGCGTGTCAGGCCCTGTCCACGCACCAGGGGAAAGGCCCGCCGTCCCTGTTCAGACGACTCAGTCTACGAGAGGATGGAGACACGGGAGTGTGTGTTTGACGAAGGAGGGAGGAGGTGTTATCCCCCCCCCCCACACACACAGGGCAAATGGAAGAGGTGAAGGGCCGGGCTGTCACTCTTGGAAAGTCAAGGCACGATTTGGTGCGCCGCTTTGAGGATACGCCCAGCTTTTTTTAGCAAGACGGACTCCCCCCACGCTTTGGCACCATCACACCCCAGCAAAGTAGGGTAAGTGCTATTGACTTTCCTGCAGGCATTTAGAGCTCCGCACTAGGCGCCGCGCAGAGCCTGAAAGCGAGGCAAGCCCTCAGCAGAGAGGCCCGGTGTGTGGGCATGCTCCGGCCACTGTTAAGCCCCAAGGTCCCGTTGATTTCCAGAGCAGGGGGTTCGTTCCGCGGTGAACTGTCGCATTGTACTAAATGGGGCTTGCTGTATGTGCTACAGGAATCAACCCTGGTAATAACATTAGGCAAGGTACGATCCAGCCAAATCGAAGCACTTCAGAAATCCCATTGAGGTAAGCGGGGGAAGTGCTTACCTTTAGGGCTGGATCGTACCCTACAGCGCCTTCGCAGGTAACTATGGCAAACTCAGTCCTAAGCGTAGCTCCTCGGAAGTAAGTGGGGTTTGTCTCCCCAGGAACTGTGTATCGTGAGATCGTTCAAACCCTAGGGGTGCTTACTAGGGAGTAAGCCCCCGAATTGCAGTGGGACTCTCTGGTCCTAGGAAACTCGGTTCGCGTTTCGTTCCGGTGGCCAGATCGGTTGGGACTGCGCCAAGCCGGCCAGGAAACACCCACCTTTCCTTCGCCTCCGCCGCTCTGTCCCGCTGCCTCCGGTTTTTAAACCAGTTGCTGACCTGGGTGGTGGTGAGGCCGGTGGCTTCGGCCAGCTCCCGCTTCTCCCGGGGCGAAGGGTAGGGGTTGTGCGCGTACCATTCCCGCAAGACGCCCCGGGACTTCTCCTTGAAGCAGTAGCTGGTCTCCTCGCCGTCCCAGATGGTCCTGGGCAGGGGGAATTTCCGACGCACGCGGTACTTGCCCACGGCGCCCAGCGGCCTGCCGCGCAGCTTCTCGGCTTCCACGTAGTGCGCCTTGAGCCAGAGCTGCTGGAGCTTGGGGTGGTTGTGGGGCGAGAACTGGTGGCTCTCCAGGATCTTGTAGAGCTCGCGGAAGTTGCCGCGGTGGAAAGCCACCACCGCCTTGGCTTTCAGGACGCTCTCGTTCTTGTGCAAGTGGTCGCAGGCCGGCAGGGACCACAGGAACCGGCCCAGCCGCTCCAAGTTGCCCCCTTGCTGGAGGACCTCGCAGACGCACGCCACTTGCTCCTGGGTGAAGCCGAACGAAGGCAGCATCGACATCGCTCGCAGCGGGCGAGCCCAAGCGCCGCTGGCTGCAACTCGGGCGGGCGGCGCTCAAACGGGCCGAGCGCTGCGGAGGCGGCGGCGGCGGCGAAGCCAGGCGCCGCGCCCGAGCGCTGCAGCCCGGCGGAGAAGGAGCCGCTTAGAAGCCAGCCAGAGTCCAGGGCGGGCGGGCGGGCGGGCGGGCAGCTTCCCCGCGAAGCCAAGGAAACCCGCCACCCACCCCGCGAGCCCAGAAGCAACAGCCCAGCGCGAACGGATGCTGCCGCCCGAGGAAACTTTTGTTGCTGTCCTCCCGCAGCCAGGCTTAAAGCCGCCCCAGCGTCCGGGCGCTTCGTGATTGGGTAGCTCCGGCGCCTATCGGAACGCGCGTCCAGCCAAGCGGCGGGAGCGCGCGCTGCCTGCCTGGGCAGGAGAAGCGAGGCTCCGGCCTGCCTGGTGCGCGGTTGCCGCGGAACCGGGCTGGCAGCGGGAAGGGGGGGGGAGCCCACACGCGCGCCCCGCCGAAGCTGCTGCTGCCGCCGCGATCGCAGCGCTCTTGCTGCAGCGAAGCGTCTGACTCCGAGAGGAAGGCGAAAGAGACAGATAGAGGCTCTTTCTCCCCCAGTCTGCCCCTAGAGGGGAGACACGTCAGGACCTTGCAATCTGAGCCGCTTCTCAAGTGTCACCTAAGGGGAACTAAACTCGGCACAAATCAATTATTGCAGACTTGAAAGGAGGAAAGCGCGTGCGCGCGCGCGCGCACACCCCAACCCGCCAGCCCTCCCTCCCTCCGGGTCCATCACTTTCCTCGCCAGCCAACCTTTCTCCCCCCGCCCTCTCCAGACCTGCTCGTTCCCGGTGTGCTCATATTTAATTACCTTAATGTTCAGAATGAATAAATGATGCCCCTGATGAATAGCTTATGGCACGCGATAAATAATTAAAGCGTCGTCCAAACTTGGGCTTCGGATGGGAGGGAGCGAATGGACATCAATAATAGCCTCATCAACAGCAACTTCCTTCAAGGAAATACACGTGACTCGAAGTTTCCATGCAGAACGTCCTCAAACAAGGCTGAGAGAAAAGCGATGCCTTTGGGATAGTGCTGAGACGTGTGTGTTTCCAAAGAGCTGTTTCCTTGTTTGTGTGTGATCTGGATAGAGAATCCGAATTAGCTGTTGGGGTCGTTGTTTTTTTCTTTTTAACTATAACACTGAAAGTTGCGTCCGTATCCTGCTTCAAACAGCTCTTTGGAAACTCACACATCTTCTCAGCGCTATCCCAAGGGCATAGCTTTTCTCTCAGAGAGGTAAATTTTGGGCGGTATAAAAATGTTTAAATAAATAAATAAATAAATAAATAAATAAAATACCTGGGCGACCTGTCCCTACCCCTGCTAGCTGGGCAAAGAAGCACCTTTTAACATGGTGATTCTCTTTATTTAGCAGGAGGAGAGAGAGTGGCCCAATCCACCCCCAGCACAGGACCTCCAGTGACTGTTGCTGGTGTCTGTCTTGTGTTTCTTTTTAGATTGTGAGCCCTTCCAGGGCAGGGAGTCCAGTCTTATTTATTGATTATTTCTCTATGTAAACCGCTTTGGAAACTTTGGTTGAAAAGCGGTATATAAATATTTGTTGTTGTTATTGTTATCTGCACAGAGTTTCAAAACTGTTTCCAAAGTTAACAGAAAGGGGCCTAAAGGGTGCCTCCTGTTAAGTAATTTATTGTGTGTATGGTTTGTGAACCACCTAGAACCTTTGCAATCAGGAGGTCTATACATTTTTAAAATTAATAATAATAATTTAACTTGCCAATAACCCTGCTTCTCTTCCCCATTTGGAATCACCCCATACAATTCAATGGGGCTGCTCCTGATAGAACGATCCCGACTTACACTCATCCTCAAGCATTCTCCACGCAGTTAGTCTGAGAAAGTGGTTTTGGCCTTGCAGCCTGCTCTGTTCTCATAATCATCATTTATCCCGGCCTACTGAGAAATAAATCCCCCTGTGTTCCATCGCAGCCCACTTACTGAGTGGGAATGATCTCCTAGTAAATATGGATAAAATAGGGCTGCATTTTCCTAGTAAAGCTGCAAGCCTTACCGATCTGAGTGTAAGCCCAAATGAACTGGTAGGGGTTCTTTCCTAGTCACCAGGAAAAGGAAGATAAGAAGCTGCCATGTACTGAGTCAGACCATAGTTCCATCTCGCTCAGTATTGTGCACACAGACTGGCAGCGGCTTCTCCAAGGTTGCAGGCAGGAGTCCCTCTCAGTCCTATCTTGGAGATGCTGCCAGGGAGGGAACTGGGAACCTAGATGCTCTTCCCAGAGCGGCTCCATCCCTTAAGGGAGATATCTCTTACAGTGCTCACACTTCTAGTCTCCCTTTAGTATCAACCAGGGCAGACCCTGCTTAGCTTGAGGGGACAAGTCACGCTTGATACCACAAGACCAGCTCTGGGATGCTCGACCTATCAGGTGGTGGGGACGAACAGATAAATTCAGTGGCATGGAGTTTACACTCAAATTACAGTGTTTAGGACTAGGAACCACCAACTTGGGGTGGTGGGGACGAGATTAAAAAGTAACTGGGGAGAGATGATTTTGCCCTCCTCTCTGCGCCTGCGTGGCGAAAACCGCGCCCTCTCTGTAACTCTAATCCTCATTTTACACGCCTGGTTCAAAAAGCAATTATGGGGAGGAAGATGGTTTCGGGAAGGGGGGAAAGCCAATTAGAGCCTCTCCAAACAAAGGTAATCTGTTGTCAGTAGCAGGGGCAGGATGTGAGATAAGGACAATGAGGGAGAGATAAGCAACCGATCGCCAGCAAATAGCGCGAACTGGGAGCGCCTTTATGGGCTGCATTTATCTTGGAGGAGATAAGTGGTCAATAGCGACGCTTATTAGGAGAGGATGTCTCTTCAAATGCGGTGAGAAGCGACTCGGATCCACGTAGTCCAAGCTGAGCAATGGCCTCCGTTAAGCCGAGTTCGACTTTGAAAGCGAGTGCTATTATTTGCAGTGGAGTTTACTTCGGAGAGTAAGTGTCCTTTGGACTGCAGGTGTTCACCCCGCTGATGTCAATCGAGGTTTGGGATCCGGTGCACATCTAGGGAAAGAGGGCCGCTGAAATCAGTGGAACCTTTTACCTCTTGATCCCACACGAGTTGACCTGAAAGCAAGTCCCTTTGATTTCAATGGCATTTATTTCCAGGTACATTGATTCATTACAGCCTTATTTATTGTTGATAAGACAAGCGTTTGTGTAGGGCTTTAGAATGGTCAAAGCGCTATATATGTCAGCAGTAGTACAGTAGGGTGGATCAGGATCGAATTATCCCATATGCCTGTAAACTGCCTATATACTATATAAATGTAAAATGTCATTTATATATAAATATAAATGAAGGTGGGGCTGGGGCTGAGGAGAGACTTAAACCAGGGTGTTTACCATTTACACTCTTAGGGCATAATCTTGTTCACACTTATCTGGGAGAAAACTCCTGTGAACTCGGTGGGATTTACGTCTAAGTAAACATGCACAGGATTGAACTTCTGATTTTCAGGTGACTTTAATCCAAACTCTACCATCCGAGAGGAGTTATGTTGTTTATTGGATATGGCTGTATTGTTTTACCCTGCCTTGTCATAAAAGACTGTTAGAGTAATCGGGCCAAAGGAGACTCGAGTTCAAATCCCTCCTCGGCCATGGACGAAGCTGATTGGGTGACCGTGGACCAGTCACTCTTCCTCTTTGAACTTAACCTACCTCACAGGGTTGTTGTGAGGACAAAATGGAAGGCCTGTATCCTGTCTCGAGTAGTATGGAAAAGCAGTAATCCAAGCACGGATTGGCCTGAGATATGTGTGCGCAGGCTGGTTGCCTGCTTGGATTGGGAACACGCCCACAGCACATACACCTCACCTTGGGCTGTGAAAGGGATCTGTGTGAGGGGCTAGATGGTAATCCCTCCCCGCAAGGGTGGACTCAGGGTTGAAACCCCAGGGGTCTGCTCCCCTAAAAGACATTCTAGGCCCCTCACTAAATTTTCAGCTTCTATCTTTAGCCCTGTAACTTGTGGAGATATAAGGAAAAAAAATCTGCAGGCAGGATTCTACCCAATTAAACAAATACCTTCGCGAATATTAAGCTACCAGTATTTACATTCCGGCCCTTCGGCCATTCTACGACGCCCCCTTAATCTCACCCGATCACATTTCTGACGACAGGCCGGGTGGGACTAAATGACCTTCTTGGGCCCCCGTGTAACTCGAATGGTTCTAGAATGGTCACATGGGCGGCTGTGTGGTGCGGTTTAGGCGTTCGGGACCCGAATCTAGATGCATTTATTTGCATGCTTGGGTGTACATGCATAAAAACAGACACGATCCTGGCTACTACCGAATACGCATTCCTGGCTGCAACTGAAGATCCTCGCGGACTCATCCTCGTGGAGCGAAACAAACAAACAAAAAACCCCGCACAATCCAAGACAAGAGTCCCTCCCCCCACCCCCACCCCGCCTGGGCCCTGCCTTGGCTTGCTCTGCAGCCCTGGATGAGGAAGCCGATATACAGAAGCTTGTTACTCCTGAGCTGAGTAAAGAGTCACCTTGTAAAGCGGCGATTCTCTGGCACTTAGGGGGAGAGATCGCGGCTGTCCCTATCCAGCCCAGCAGAATATCCTCCTCCCACCCCGGGCTGTTGCTGGTATCTACCTTCTATTTCCTTGTGAGCCCTTCTGGGACCGTCATAGTTTTTTTTTTTTTTTAATGTAAACCGCTTTGAGCACTTTAATTGAAAAGCGGTCTATAAATAATCATAGTAAAGGAAAACTCCCCATTTTCATCCTTTCTGGTAATCAGTCTGTCGGGAGGTCGGTGGGGAGCAGCAGGTTTAAACTGCCTTGTTCCATCCTGCCCAAACGCGTCTCAGTCAGCGAGGCGGGCCCCCAAGCCTCCGTGTATGCTCTATGGCGTGTGTGTCTGTTTAGCAACCCAAACACCAACCTCTGTGCGCTCCTGTGGCCACGACTGCGCGTCTGGTAATTTTCCCGTCCCGTTTTATTTTGGTACTTATGATGTTTGAGAGAAGCTTGCATGTCCTGCCAGGAGGAAGAATGTCTCTACTTGGAAGGGATCCTTATTGACAAGGCAGCTGCGTGGGGACCGGAACGGGACTCTTTAAACCCGGCTCTCTCCCTCTGTCAAAAGGAGAAAAAAAAGAGAGAGAGAGAGAAATATACACACAAATGATGCCCCTCGGTACCCTAAAGTCTCGAGCAATCGCGCACGCTTTTTTCTTTTTCTTTTATGCTGCCGGATAGAGGCTGCAAGCTTTTTCGCATGGTTTGCTTCCCCCGGAACAGAAGCGCTGCTCTCAGAGAGGTGTTTGCTAAATGGATGTTTACGGCGGCTAATGCTTTTCAAAGAAGGACATGAAGAATCTTTTTCTTTTTTCTTTTTAAAGGGGCAAAGGTCTGACAGATTATACCTGCAGGACTGGCGGGGGAGCAGAAAGACAGATCTGCACCAAATTGGTGCAGATAATTCTCTGGGCTGACAGTGATTTGTCTATTTTCACCACCAACCCCACCCCCCTGGGGGTCCTTAAAAAAAAAAAGTCTGAGAGGCAAACCCGGAGTTTATCATCTCTATCTCTGGATTTAACTGGGTCAGAAAGCATTTTTAAATAACCTGTAATGTAGATTTAATATATCCACATAACAAGAATGTGGCCAAGGATTATCCAATTCTTTTAGAACCAGAGTCATAACTAATCAGCAAGCCACAAATTATTCTGGATTCATCTCAGGCAGTTTTAACACTGCTTTTCAAGCATATTTACAGCCGGGATCTGGCTACCTTACTTAGAAGTAACATCCCATAGATTTAAACGAGGCTGATTTTAGCTTACAGCGTTTAGGATGGGAGAATATCATTTGCGTAAATTACTTTGTATTTCAGTGAGGTCTACACTCAAGTTAGTGTAGGGTGGAACTTGCTTTCTGTTTCAAATAAGTCCCTTTTAGGCTGAACTGGCATTTTGGCTTATTCGAAAAAGATCTATTTCAATGTTTTACTTTTGTAAACTAGGGAAATCTATTTATCTATTTTTAGACCACAAGGGGTCTCTACCTGCTGTGTGGGGTCGAGTAATAGCCGTGAATACTCCTTGTTTGCTCTCTTTCAACCCAGAATCCTTTCACTTTTTTAAACCACGAAAGAGAGATGAAATGGTATGCTGTTCCTAGCAGCAAGGGAGAACTTATCACCCTGAATTCATCACCAGGGCACGGGAAAGTTGTATTTTCATCCAGCTATTCCGGTAGGAAAAAAATGCTATTAAAAATCAGATTAAACAAACAATCTCGGATCGGGCTACTATGATTCTACAGAGAGAACCTGCACGTTTCTGTCTTTCTAGCCCATCCATGTTTATTCAGAAGTCTCACTGATTTCAATAGAACCTGCTTCCCAGTAAATCCGTTTTGGATTGCAGCCTCCCGAGTCCCAGTCTTAGGCATGTTTACTCAGAAGGAAGCCCCACTGAGTTTAGAGGATTTGTTCCCCCAAGTAAGTGATGCCATAGGATCGCAGCCGAATCTTCTTAGGAGACGTAATTTGATGGGAAGTCCGTCAAAAATATCACAGAGACGCCGATTCCAAATATGCTCATTCCGGAGTCAATCAGATGGATGTTAGCGGCGCGCAACAGCTGTAGTCTATGCAGGTTTAGGAAGCAAATCCTCGGCCTTACTCCCAGGCAACTTTGCACGGGATTGCAGCCTTGAAGCTGCGGTAATTAGCGCAGTTACCACGAATTAAGTGCCGTCAACTCCACGACTCGGGCAAGGTCTGGGTCAATGCTATTGCGAGTGTGAAGTTAGAATGATTTATAAAATCAATGTAATTTTTAGAAATAAAATAAAAAGCATCTTAGTCAGAAGACTGTGTGTGGGTATGTGTGAAGATTCCCACCTAAGTCTTTGAGGACTTTCCCCTTCATTTTATTGAACTACACTCAAAACTCTTTTCTTCCCCCGCAAAAAAAAATAAAAAAATGAGGAGTTGGTTTTCAGAATTTCTCTCCGTCTGCACCCCTATATGTCTGTGTGCCCCCAGCTGCAGCCCCTTAATTCTGTACAGGGAGGGACGTTTCCAACTAATGTGTAATATTAAGTCATGTAATATTAATATATTAAGTCATTAAGTCACCTACTTCACAGGGTTGTTGTGAGGAGAAACCTAAGTATGTAGTACACGGCTCTGGGCTCCTTGGAGGAAGAGCGGGATATAAAAAGTAAAAATAAATAAATAAATGTATGTATGTCTAGGACCTACAGTTTCCTATCGGTCTGGTTCTTTTACACTCCCCCGTAAGTTATATGGGAAGTACGCCCATAGCATTTCCCATATAACTTCCCATGTGCATGGACAGCCTTAGTCCTAAAATCAGTGAGGATCTGGTCTCTCGTTTGTGGACAGAAGATTTGTATTTCCACACCCTTCTTCACATGCCTGTCCGAAGTACAACTCCTGGTAGTATAAGCCCCGCTATATTCAGTGGAGTCTAGTTTTGATGCACAGAATCGGGGCTCCCAATATGTCCCAGTTTACATTTCAGACCCGAACAGCACTGCTGCCCAGAAGTAGCAGGATTCGGTGGACAAACCGAACCGTGTTACCTTGGAAAATCGATTTGCACCGTAAAATCAAACTGTTCACGGATATATTGCACGCATCTGTGGTCTGGGCGTGGGGAACAGAATGCCCACCCTTACCGGCCTCCTTGCTTCCCATTAATAATGCAAATAGAAAAAGAAAAGGAGTCCAAAGACTGAACTTCTGACTATGTATTAATTAAAAATAAAGCGATTTTCAGAATGCGTCCAGGCGCAAGTAACCCAAAACGCCAGCGATTTCCGAGCCTGCAGAAGGAGAGGAAACACAAAACCGGGCCATTAGTAAATGAGTTTTCTGTTGTGGAGGGCTCCTTTCCCATCCACTTGCTGTTCTGAAAAATAGATCACATTTCGTTATCTTTAGTGGGAATCTGCAATGCGATACCGGATCTCTCCCTCCCTAGCTGTTAGGCGCAGAGGAGAGGCGGGGGTGGAGGGTGGCCTCGGCTTATTCCTAAACAATAAAGGATTTGTATTTTTCCTCCCCCCTCCCTCACCTTACCTTCTTCCTCCCCCCTCCCCACTTGAAAATGGAAAAGGCTGAAAGAACTGGCATTTCTTTTCCCCAGCCCTCTTGAGTGCCATCCCTTGCACGCGGCATTTCTGCCCAGCTCGCCTAAAAACGCGGAGGAGGCAGATCTACTCGCCATCATTGCCCTGCTCCAGACACCTGTAAAAACAAGGCGGTGTCGTGTCCTCCAGGCGGCTCGGGAGGAAAGCAGAGGCTCGTCAGGAAGCGTTTACAATCTGTCCAGAGGAGCGGCGTCCAGAAGGTAGCCCCTTCCCACCCTTCTCAGCATTGCACGTGTGAATGTGCGCCTGGACGCGCTTCGGGGCTTGCAAGGGAGAAAGGAAGCATTTGACCCAGGAAGGGGGCGCTCGCTCACGTCCCCCGTTTGGTGGCAGCTTGGTTGGGTTTTCTTTGTCTGCAATTGGTTGAAATTCTAGGCATATTTTCTTGAGAGTAAGCCCAACTGAAATCCGAGTGGATGCACAGCACTGAACTGAAGAACTGCAAAGCTCTAGAGGAGATGACCAACACAAGCACACAGGACAACCCGGCCCGGGTTTATTACTGGTTTTATGCGTTCATTCATTCACTTACATTTATATTCCGCTTTTCCTCCGAGGAGCCCAGGGCGGTGCACATGGTTATTCTTATCCCCACAACAACCCTGTGAGGTAGGTTAGACAGACTGAAAGATGGGTGACTGCCTCAGAGTCACCCAGTGGGTTTCATGGCTGAATGGGGATTTGAACTTCGGCCTCCTCAGTCCTAATCCAGCACTCTAAGCACGACACCACACTGACTCTTTTTTAAATTTTCATCCTTTTATTATCCTCTTATTATAAAGGATATATATACATCTTTTCTCCAAGCAGCTCAGGACCCATATACGACTCTGCCGTTACAACAACCCTGTGAGGTAGGTTAGGCTGAGAGATGGCGACTAGCCCAGGGTCCCTCCGGACAAGGGGATGGGTGGCCCTAGCTCTGTGGCAAGAGATCTGCTTTGCATGCAGAAGGTCTCAGGTTCAACTCTCTGGCAGCATCTGCAGGTAGGCCTGGGAATTACCCTTCTGAAGCCGCTGCCCGTTAGAGCAGGCAAGACTGAGCTAGATGGATGATTCGAGTACGTCCCGTACAAGGCAACTTCCTAGGTTCACTCATGGCTGAATGAGTGTCCACTCACACCTCTCCCCTCTCCTAGTCTGACACTCATCGCCACCACTCGCACGATGCACACCTAGCTAGGAAACCGTCTTGTTAAAATAAGTGCGACTCACTTCTGAATAAACAGGGATGCGACCGGGCTGCCCTGTGCAGATGGAGTCAGGCAGATCTTCAGGCCATTGATGATGCTACTACTCAGGATTTAAATCCCGCTCTGTCCCCTTTCAGAACCGCTGTATATTAAATCAGTCCTATATTCTCCCCATATTGCAAGTGAGAGGGTTGTGGCTGGGGGTGGGGGGGAAGCAGACCTTCCTAAGTCCATCTTTTAAGTGTATCACAGAGGCAGAATTTTTTATTTATTGTTAAACTTCTATACCGTCTTTCATTAAAACAATCTCAAGGCGGTTTGTGAACCAAGGCCTTCCTCCTTGACAGCTCGGTCTCGTAACGCAGTTTTAATGTTCGTAAGAATTAATTCTCGCACGGTAAAAGTTACTTGCAACCAACCCTGCCGGCCTGGGACCAGGCTCCGCAGTGAAATGACTAGGCTCGAAAAGAAGCCTCAACTTTCTCGCATGCAATTTAAAAAAAAAAATGCCTGTGCGCTGGAGCGCAGGTGTCCTCTTTGAAAAGAAAAAGGTGGGTCTGGGGGAGATGAGGCAAGAATCACCCTCCTGATGGGCGCGCGGGGAGGTGGCGTCTTTGGGGGGGAATCACCCGCGTGTCGTCAGTGAGGCCTCGCGTTTGTCAGGCGCCGCCCTTGCCCAGTGGAGGACAGAACTTGAGGCGCGATTCGAGAACACATCGCTCTCCAGGTGAGCTGGTGGCAGCAGCAGAGCAGAAAACTCGCTTCCAAGAACAAGGGCGAGCGCAACGCGTGTCAGGTCAGGTACTCTCGTGTGAAACTGGCATAACCCTTAACTGAAATCCTTCACATGGTGGCCAGCGAGAAGAAGATCCGTCAGTTAACCAATCCAGTTCAGGTGGATCTTTAGATTCCAGCAGAAATGATTGATAACAGTTTTGTAAACTGCCTTGAGATACAGATGGTGAGAGGTATATAAATCTGTAAAACGAATAAGCAAACTCGTTAACTCAGGGGCGGCCAGCCTGAGGCTCTCCTGTAGTTGTTGGACTGCAATTCACATTCTGTTGTTGGACTACAACTCCCAACAGCCCCGGCCGCTCTTTAATCCGGCTATGGGTGATGGGAGTTGTAGTCCAACAGCTGAAGCACCGCAAGCTGAACACTCGCCGTCACCCGCGAGATAGCTGGATAGGTATACTCTTTTGACCTCAAGGAGTGGGGCTCTTTATGCTTTCATTCACATTCTACAGTGCAAGCCTGTGCATATTTACTCAAAAGTGAGCCCGTTATGTTCAGTCTATATAGGGGGCTGAAGTCTCGCTCTCACCCGTAGCCAGAAGGGATTAGGGCAGCCCAGTTTGTCTCTGCCCCCTGCATGCGGAGTCCACGCGCGTCTGCTTCGCCAGGGGAAGGCAGGGCTCCCTTCTCTTCGCCTTTTTCTTTTTCCTGGTCGTTGGGTCTGGAGTCCAGAAAGAGAGAGGTAAACACGGCTCAACTGAGGCTGTGTCGTCCCTACCTACGTGCATCTGGAAACCAGGAAAGAGCCCACATCCCTCCCTCCCTCCCACAGGAGCTGAGAAAAATGTAAAACTGCTCCGTAAGAGGGTTTCCACGCTTCTTTAGAAGTATAGACTTTCTCATGATTAACATAATATATGGTTGCATTGAAAAAAGCCCTTGTCTATGGCCACCGGAATATTTCACCCGCAAGGATGGATTACATGCTTTGCTTTTCCTCTTCTCTCTCCCCCCGCCCCGCCCATCCCGCACGCGCCCCCAGTTCTCCAAAGCTCCCTTATACACCGATCCTAAAACACATTTTACTTGAGAAGCAGCAAAGTTCCACTAACTTCAACAGACTTTACTTTCAACGGGCTTTACTTTCATGTACATCGATGAGGACACGATCCGGAGACATGAAGGCATTAAGTCACGTTGATTTCCGTGGTAGAGGTGCCGTGCATTCCTAGATATGTTTACTCAGAAGTAAGGCCCTTGCTAATTAACTGGGCTTCTGCCTAGTAAGCGTGTTTAGGACTGCCTTTAAGGCTTCATGGAAGCGTGCTTTAAGTGTGCATTCCGCACTTAACAGAGTAAGCCCTATTGAACACGATGGGGCTTACTTCCGAGTAAACATGCCCTGGGATCCGGCTGCATTTCTTTCTCCCGGACTGCAGTCGAAGGGGGTTTCGAACTAAGTGCTCCACTTTGGCAGGATCGGGTCCCGCGTGTTTGGAACCCGGGCAAGACGAGGGAGCAATTCAGAGCCGTGACCATCAATGGACGGTGGAGAGAATTGACTCCTAAAACTTGCAATGGTAGCCAAGGTAATAGCACACGTGCATTTTCTGCCCAGATTTCCTTCGGCGCACCTTCTAATCTCTCTCTCTCTCTTTGCGTGTTCAGTCATCATAAAAAATAAGCCATAGGCGGACCGCCCCCGGCCGCCCCCCCCCCGCCCCGCGCGCCTTTTCCTCCTTCTCCACTAATGTACATCCTGGATGCTGAAGTCTGTCTAAGCTAAAAAGAATTTCCTCTTTGGAGGAGAGAGCCTCCAGCTCCTTCTGTTCAGAGGAAAGTGCCAGTGATGGTAATGCAGGGTGACACTAAATAAACAGTTAAGTTGGGCTTGGAAAGATGGAGTTCATTATCCAGTGAGCTGCAGTTAAAGCCAGACCAGGAGGGGCCGGTTTGTTTTGGCGCACCGAGCTGAGCGAGGCTGCAGCCGGCTCTGTTTACCCGGCGCTCTCGCTCCACCTCCTCCGCAAAGCCACTTTTTCTTTACTTTTGGATTTCGTCAGGGTCATTTCCAAAAAATTAAAGCGCTCGTCTTTAGTGTTTTTTAAAAATATACTTTTTAATATATAATAATAATAATAATAATAATAATAATAATAATAATAAATTTGATTTCTATATAAAAAGTGTGTGTGTATATAATTGAATTTGTAATTATATATAATTACATTTCTAATTTTTGAAATGAGAAAGTCGGCACGGTTGGGGTTTCTGCGTGGATTTATTTGATGTTTAAACGGCTCCGAATTAATCTGCAATTGTGATCCAATCGCGCCATTGAAGACTGAATGCCTCGGACCAGGAGTTAGGCATGCCTGGGATCGGAGGGTGAGGCTGCAGACCGTGCGAGGGGGATAAGCCCCGCCGCACGGGAGCTTGCTTGCTGCAACATGCACCGGATCGGGCTGCGAAGCAAGTCCAGATCCGATTGTTCTGAAGTGGAAAGATCGATAGCTCGATCCTGCGTATGTTTTTACCTAGGGAAAAAGTCCCGTTTTATTCAGTGCAGCGTTAAACACGTGATTAACTCTCCCTTGCAAATTAACATTACCTAAAAATGCAAGTTTGCCCGGATCGTGTCCTACATACATATTTTTAAAGTCTTTCTTTCTTTCTTTCTTTCTTTCTTTCTTTCTTTCTCTTTCGCTCTAGTCCATAAATCTAAACATGTTTACTTGGAAGTAAATACAGTTACTATAGATATAGATGTTTGCGATCTGCAGAGGGAAAGAGGAAGGCTTTTCGGCGCGCACACTACGTTGGTCTGGAAGTCGGCTAAGGCGTTGAGAATCGCGAAGTCTCAGAGCCTCTCCGACAAAAACCGAGCAGAGCGCTTGTCCTCCTAATAAAGGTATTCGGCACGAAATCCAGCACCATCCCACTAGGTGAAACATCCAATATATACGCTTAATTTTCTTTGCAACTCCTCCCTTTCCCCCCAAGCGTGCCTCATTTTTCTTAATTTTTATTTTCGCTACCATAATTCTCCCATAGGAGCTTAAAAAGGAACCCCCCCAAAACCTGCAGTTCTTGGCATAATAAGCCAATTGTGCCAAACGTCTATTTTCCTCCTGCGAAGTTGCACAAGAAAAGAGCCGTCCCGGTAACCTAAAACGTTCGTCTTAAAAGGTGGGGGGGAGGAAAGGAAAAGGGTGGTGGTGATGGTGGAGGAGACGTGAAGGAATAATCGCTGGATGCCCCTCTTTCCGGGTAATTACGGTACTGCTGGTCTCCAATCAATCCTAATGCGATGGCAATTGGAGTCTCTGATGAATGCATCTCAGGTTTCTTGTAATGGCTCTACCACATTTTCCTGGACCTCCGTCTTTAACCTGAGATGCCAGAGGGACGGGTCTCTTCTCAGCTGCTGATTACTTCAAGATGTGGGGACTTGCTCTGGGGGAGGGGAGAGTGTCTTTGGATATTCTGAGACTGTTTGTTGTTGTTCCGAGCTGTTTATTTAATCACAGAACAAAGCCCTTGCCTGCCTGCCTTTTCTCTTTCCCCTCTAAAAACACTTTCCTCCCCAGCGGGCTGGATTCTGGCTCCTGCCTTAGCTAAGTCTGGGCCTCTGTAATATTGGCCGACCCAGTTTCCTAGCGTGTGTGGTTTAGGGCCTTTCCTGAGTCCAGATTGAAACATTTTAGTTGATTAGGCATAGGAGTTAGAAGTTAACTGATTAATCGATTTAAATCTGCATATATTTGCAGGTGGACACACAGGCCTAAAATGGCTTGCACTTTGCAGGCATGCCTCCTGAGTTCTGTACCGCAAACTCTGGACTTTCTGTGTCTGAAAGTACCCAAGAAAGCTGCCAAGGTTTGTTCGAACCCTAATCCATGCTCTCCAATGGGAGTGTTTCCCCACATTTTCCTGGAACGTAATGAAAATTTCCAGGGTTTCCCATTTTTTAAAATAGTCTGAGCAAGGTCTGGAACCTGCCAGCGAAAATAAGATGTTTCTTCTGGCTGTCCTGGTTTGGCCTGGGAGTTTCATGCCAGTGAGTGAGTGAGGCACAAGCAGCTTCATTTCTTTATCTGTAGCTATAATCAGTTTTTTAAGCAAAGCACATTCTTTGTTTTCCGGTACTGCATGTATTGTTGTTGTTGTTTTGTTGTTATTAATATGAACCATTGTATATTGCTTTCCAACAAAAACGTTCTCACAGCAATTTCAAAAGAAATAAAATAAAATAAAATAAAAGATAAAATAAAAGTCTCCCTTTCCCAAAAGGGCTGACAGCCTAAGAACAAACAAGAGACAAGGGAGGCAGCAGCAAATAGCCACTGAAAAAGACACAGAGCTGGGATTAATAGAGACTTTTCCCATGCTAAATATGAGAGCCCAAACTGAGAAGGTGCCTCTTTGCCCAGTTGGGAGGAATGCATGGAATTAGAGGAGGAATGCAAGGGTAGAGGAAGCATTCTCTCCCATATGAGAGGGAATGGGGAATGTCTCTTCTAAGATGATGCCTGACATAGGAAGTTGCCTTCGGAATGCCTCTTCTAAGATGATGCCTGACATAGGAAGTTGCCTTCGGAATGCCTCTTCTAAGATGATGCCTGACATAGGAAGTTGCCTTCGACCAAGTCAGACCCTTGGTCCATCTAGCTCAAGATTGTCTACACTGACTGGCAGCAGCTCTCCAAGGCTTCATGCAGGAGTCCCTCCCAGCCCTACCTGGAGATGCTGCCAGGGATTGAACCTGGGACCTTCTGCATGCAGAGCAGATGCTATGGCCTCATCCCCAGCTGCAGTATTATAGATTTTTAATTAACATTTAAAAAACATGTATTGCCTGATTAATTGGTGATGCCTTTGCAGTTGGTTAAAAAGCTTTTAATCAGTTCATTGATCAACTTGTTCGCCTAGACGTAACTAATGTTGTGAGTGCCAGGGCTCCATAGAGTTATCTAGTATTGCAAAGGCACACTAGAAAGGTTTCTGAGCATGTGCCGAGTGCCTTTCCTCCACCATTTTCACACTTGAAGCCAAGGCTGGACTCACCATGAAGCTGGCCACTTCAGGCAACTTGTGGGCCACATCTAAGGGGCAGCATAGCAATCAGTCCAGCTCCTCTCTCCTCATAGATGGCCTGCAGAAGGGGGAGGCAAAATAACATCCGGCTGCTTTTCCTTTTCTAATAAAAAAAGGAAGGAATGGGGAGAGACTTTCAAGAAGGAAGGCATTGGGGGGTGTTTTTAAAGAGAAAGGGGGGGGGGGGAAGGGGCTGTCATCATGAAACCCTAATGAATGCCAAAGTTCCCGCTTTGCTGGGCCAAGGTTAAAATAAAAATAAAGAACCTCAAACTGACACCCAGAGAGCTTAAGAACAGAGGCAGGAAAACAGGGCCCTCTGTGGAAGACGCTGTCCCAAGCCATTGCGTCAGGATCAAGCTGGTCACCCCAGTTCCCCCCTCACCTGAGCCTGGCCTATGGATGCAACAGAATGGGGTGGAAATTATGTAGCAAACTGGACCTGGTGCTACTTCAGACTGAAGGCCCAGGGGCATTCTATGACTCAATGCTCCCCTTTGTTAAACAGACAAACAAACAAACAAAAGCAAACAAGCAACCCTTCCCTGGTGAGCAGAAAACTAGAAGAGCAAGCGGGAGGGGACATTCTTCTCTCTCCTGAGTTCCCTTCCTTTGTTTTTTGCAGAGTGTATCCACCTGGGAGGGAGCATGCAAATCTGGCACCCCCACCCAAAGCCAGGATTCCTTTGTTCACCTCATTCTCCTGCATTTATGCATCCACCTGGAGCCATCTTGGATTAAGAGGCAAACCACAGGTTGTGGCTCTGTTTATACACGTGCATCGGTGTGAGAAACACTGATTGGTTTAAATGAACTTACTTCCACATTGCTGTGTTTTGAAGGCAGGGGTCTGATTCCTTCAAGTAGTTCTCTTTACTGAAGTTATGACCCACCCAGCATAAGCAAGTAATTTGGGGTATAAATTAAAATCAAGGATTTCTGTGGAACCAAGGGAGGAATCAATATCCCATTTGGTCATTAAATGTTTGGGTCTTCCTCTGGATCAAGGAATGGGTGAAATGTATAAACTACAGTATTACTCCTACCCTTTCTTTCTTCTTCTTTTTTAAGGTTGTGAGTCCTTTGGGAGCAGCTAACCATCTTTTCATGCCTTTTGATATGTAAACCACTCTAACTTTTGTTGTTGTTGAAAAGCATTTCCTTCCCATTAATGTCAATGGATCTTCAGTGCAGAGTATCGGACTGTACAGTTTAAGACTGCAGCCAGACGTTTTAGATCTAGCACTGAGATATGCATTATAACTACTGCAGAGTTTTAATACAACTGAAATTTTGAGAAGGGAATTAATGTAGCAATTATTTATGTATGCAATGTCATTAGGGCAGCAAGGTTTAATTGATATGTTGATTAGATTAATTACAAATACTCAACTAAAACAGGCCCCAATTAAATATACCTATACCTATACTTATACATAGATACATTTTATACAAGTGCACAGGGAAGAGGGCAAAGATTTCTCTCCCTCTCCCATAACAGTAAAACTTGGGGTCATCCTATGAAACTGATTGGATGGAGATTCAGGACAAAATTCAGGACATCAGAGGCATCCGGTGGGCCACTGTGCGAAACAGGATGCTGGACTAGATGGGCCTTCGGCCTGATCCAGCAGGGCTTTCTCACAGAACATCATACATTTATGGAACTGTCTGCCACAAGATGTAGTGATACTACTACTAATTATATTCCACTCTTCAACCAAAGTTCTCAAAGCAGTTTCCATACAAAAATAAATAATACATAAATCAAACTGTCCCCTGTCCCCAAAGGGCTCACAATCAAAAAAAGAAACATAAGATAGACACCAGCAACAGCCACTGGAGGATTGCTATGCTGGCGTTGTCTAGGGCCAGTTGTTCTCCCCCTGCTAAATCTAAGAGCATCACCACTTTTAAAGGTGTCTCTTTGCTTCATTAGCAGGGGTAGCTATTAGCCTAGGCAGCTTTAAAAAGGAGATTCGGTAAAGCCATTGAGAACAGGTCTATTGATGGCTTCTGGTCATGATGGCCATCTGCTACCTCCAGCTTCAGAAGCAGGGTGCCTCTTGTGGGTAGGCCCGCCCAAACTCCTTCAAAAGCTGAGGTGGCTTGTGGTGAAGGATTGCTCCTCCCAAGGCACATGAAGCCTGCCCGGCACCTATTCCGCCTCCCAGTCTCTGGCCCTTGATCCTGACAGTGTGTCAAGTAAAAATTCCACTTTCCTTCTCAGCCCCAATTTCTTTAGGAGGTGACTGCTCCCCATTACCCGAACTCTCCTTGGTCACTGTTTAGTTATCAAATGTGGTGATGAATTAGTTCCATGTTTTGCATGATTGTCAGGAAATCTAGGACCAACAAATGGAGGTACTTTTTCACATAACACATAATCGACTTGTGGAATTCTCTGCCACGAGATGTGGTGACAGCCAACAACCTGGATGGCTTTAAGAGGGGTTTGGATCACTTAATGGAGGAGAGGTCTATCAAGGGCTACTAGTCGGAAGGCTACAGGCCACCTACAGCCTCAAAGGCAGGATGCCTCTGAGGACCAGTTGCAGGGGAGCAACAGCAGGAGAGAGGGCACGCCCTCAACTCCTGCCTGTGGGCTTCCCAGTGGCATCTGGTGGGCCACTGTGTCAAACAGGATGCTGGACTAGATGGGCCTTGGGTGGGGCCTGATCCAGCAGGGCTGTTCTTATGTTCTTATCTTGCTTTTCCTTTTCTGTATCCTTATTGAGTGCTGATGGCATGTTCTGTAGCAACATAAAAGCTCAATAAAAATCTGTTTCCCTAGCCTTTTCCACAGCAGCCACCCCACCCACCCCCGTTCCCTTTCCCCTCTGCATGCCAAGTGTGCCGGGCAACCATTTCCTCCCCTCTCTGCTCCGGTGTCTTTTAGCTGGAGGTGGCAGCACCAACCACAGCTGCTCGGGTGAACCCTTCTTCTCAGACTGGCACTCACATAGTAGTATTGTGCTCTTCTTTCCTTTTAAAAAGGGAGGCAGCGGGCAGGAAATGGGGTGGCCACCAGAACTTCCTGCCACCGTCTTCTTTTTGAAATGGCAGGGAATGCACCAATGGTCACCAATGATCAGGTGAGGGGCAGGACAGGATGAAGCCTTTGCCTGGGTGACACAGTGGCACCCCACTGCTGCCTCTATCACCAGGTCGACTAGGGCAAGGCTTGGGGAGGTGCATGGTGGGATGGTAGCAGCGGCATGCCCACCCCTGCCTCTGTGGCCAGCTCCTCCAGTCTGTTGCTTGAAGTGGCCACTTCATCAGGCCTCATTGGTGGGCTGGCCTAGCTTGCTGGGAAGCAACTATGGGAGAGGGCTATGTCTGCATGTTCTGACCCCCGAGCTTCTTTCCCAGGGGCTCCTGGTGAACCCTATTGGAAACAGGATGTTAGCCTGGAGCAGGGGTGGGCAAACCTGGCCCTCCAGCTGTGGTTGAATGACAACTCCCATCGTCTCCAGCCACAACAACATGTTCTTACATGTGAATTGCATGCTCTTACATGTAATTACACATTCTCACATGTCAACTACATGCTCTTACATGTAATTACATTTAATTACATGTAATTGTTATAATGAAATTAATCGATTACATGTTCTACTCTCCAATAACATAGGAGAAGAGAGCTGGTCTTGTGGTAGCAAGCACAACTTGTTCCCTTCGCTAAGCAGGGTCTGCCCTGGTTGCATTTGAATGGGAGACCACATGTGAGCACTGGAAGATCTTCCCCTTAGGGGATGGTGCTGCTCTGGGAAGAGCAGAAGGTTCCCAGTTCCCTCCCTGGCAGCATCTCCAAGATAGGGCGGAGAGAGACTCCTGGCTGCAACCTTGGAGAAGCTGCTGCCAGTCGGTGTAGACAATATGAGCTCAATGGACCTATGGTCTGACTCAGTCTATGGCAGCTTCCTATTTTCTTATGTTCTGTAGTCACAAGTATTGTGGCTGGGGATGATGGGAGTTGTAGTTCAACAACAGCTGAAGGGCCAAGTTTGCTCACCCCTAGACTAGATGGACCTTTAGTTTGATCTGGCAGGAGAAGGTGGAGGAGGAGACTGAAAAGGAGGAGATGAAGAAGAAGGATAAGATGAAGATGAAGAAAAAGTCTCTTTTAAGAAGATATCTGCTATGACACATGCATAATCAGGTTTATTAAGCTTTTAATATATTTGCTGCACTTTAAGTTCATAAGATTTCTTGTTAACTTGATTTGACTGTTTAGTTTTATACACTCTGGTGGTAGTTTATTGTTTATTTTGGTTTGTTGCTGGTCGCAGGCCATAATGAACTGAACTGAACTGCATAATCTAAAATCAAATTAAGTGTACATTTTGCTTTGTAACATTGGCTGACATCCCATGCAAGGACCCATCAGCCCAATAACATTGTGTACATGCAATTTGCATAAGTTTCATTGGGTGATTGCGCTAAAAAAACCTGAAATCATTGTGGCCATGGATGCAATTTTATTATTATTATTAATTTATTTATAATATTATTTATTTATTTATTTCATTTCATTTCATTTCATTTCATTTTATATCCCGCTCTTCCTCCAGGGAGCCCAGAGCAGTGTACTCCATACTTTAAATATTTTAAATGTTGGGCTGGATTTGGAGGAGGACGTGAATTTTCCCTGTACAGCATGAACTGGTTCTTCCTTCTGAATTGTAGCCAAGAAAGCGGATCCCATCTTTCTGCCTTGGCCAGATGGTACCAGCTGGGCTCAAACCAAAGATGAGTCCTAAGGAGGAGGCAGAGATAGAACTCCTTATGCGTTAAGGTCACGTGTAACCCTGTGCTTATGGGGCTGTGGCAGCAAAGATCACAATGCAACGTGCAAGGTCATGGATGGCCAATTTCTGTATTCTCTGGGGCCACTCTGGTACCACATCTTGATTAAAACTGAGTACGGCTGGTGTGTGTGATCTGCTAATACTGGCTGTACTCATATGGCTAACCCTCATACAGAGGACACTGGGATTTAAGTATGGGCACCAACAGAGGCAGCAACCCAGAAAGGTGTGCATAGCTGTATCTGTGTATAGAGCAATACGTCTGTGTGCTCTCTGCACAGATTGTACATGCATTGAATACAGGGGTGTAGCATCCATTGTGCGAGCGGGTTCAAAGAACCTTGGCCGCCATGCCCCAGGGGCTGTGCCTGGTGCCCCAGCCACGCCTCTGTGCCTGATGTCAGATGTAGGAGTGTCTGACAGCAGATGCAGGGGGGGTGTCTGGGGTGGGGTGGGGCAGTGGGGACAGCCTGGATAAGAGCCACCGGTGTCCTTGCTATGCCACTGATTGAATATATAATATAGGGATAGGATTACAGTAAGTCAGCAACAAACCACATCAGGTTCCCACTGCACCAGTGTTCCCTCTAACAGGGATTCCCAGATGATGTTGTCTACAACTCCCATCATCCCCTGCTGCAATGGCCTTTGGCTGGGGATGTAGGGAGTTGTAGTCAACAACATCTGGGGATCGCTGTTACAAGAAACACTGTCCTGCACTCCAAAGCGCTTCAGGACTCAGCTTGCTCTCTGCCCCAGATCTCTTTCTCTATGGGCAGCTGAACCAGAGGTTCGTTGAGCCCCGGGAAGGCACACATGCCCTACTTCCAGTTTCAGGGAGGATATGCCAGGAACAGGGTGTGTGTGTCATACAAATCCACTAATCTCAGCATATTCCACCCTACATGTGGAATGGAACCCGACATCTGTAACCGAGGTCTGAAGTGAGAGACAGATGTCAGGTTCCACACCTCAAGTAGGGTGGAATATGCTGAGATTAGTGGATTTGTATGACGCACCCAATTTTGGCGTATCCTTCCCAAGACCAGAAGCAGGGCAGGTGTTTGTTCCTGGGGCTCTGATGGTTCAGCCAAACTTCCAGATGGTTGAGTTTTTGCTCACAACAACCCTGTGAGGTAGGTTAGGCTGAGAGAGAAGTGACTGGCCCAGAGTCACCCAGTGAAATTTATGGCTGAATGGGGATTTGAATTCAGGTCTCCCTGGTCCTAGTCAAACACTCTAACCACTTCACCACCACCAAAATGGCTTGTTCCATTCTCTCTCTCTCTCTCTCTCTCTCTCTCTCTCTCTCACACACACACACACACACACGTATGTATTATCTCTTATGGCTTCCCCACATGCAGAAAGATGGCTGCAGAACCATCGTCCATTAACCCTCTATTTTCTGGTCTCCAGGACTATCACCCAGTGGCCAATGTTGGCTATTTAAATCTTTTGTTGGGTGAACATTCATAACTCCAGTCTCAATAACACTATTAACCGATTACAGAAGTGATTAATCAAGTGTATTTAAATGTATTTGCATATAATAAATCACTCAGTTTAGTGCCTTCCCCTCCTGTTTTTTATTTATATAAAACTACAAAAAGGAAAAAAATTACAAAAATCCCTTTATCAACGTAATATAAACACAATCCCCCCACCACAATAGGGGAAACCCCCACCTTCTTCTAAGGATATATTGCTTCAAAACATGAAGAATTCATTAAAGTGGGACCAAATTACTGAAAAATCCTCTTTTTTCATCTTTCTGTCTCCCAGTGCTGTATAATGAGCCTTTTGGCAACTAATGCCTTCATGGAGATATTGAAGGATTTGTGCAATGTTTTATTACACTTTAATAAACAAAAGTTGCCATTCATTCTTAGGAAAAGGAAAAGGCCATCTTTAAATATTTATTTTATTTTATTTTATTTTAAATTTACTATTGCAACAGCACAGAGGTCCCTGGATGTTGCTGGATTAAAACTCCCATCCTTTGTGGCTGAGCATGATGAGAGTTGTAGTCCAGAAACATCTGGGGACCCAAGACTAGACAGCACATCAGAGTCAAAACAGCAATGTTCCTATCCTTAATTTACGCTAAGCTGGTTCAAATTGCCTCCCACCAGTTAAAAAACTAACAGGAGCCAATGCAAAGTTTAATCAGAAATGGTAGAAGATTCAATGGGAGGACAACAACAACAGAGCTTTGTGGCACCCTAAAGACTTAAGTGGGGAAATGCTTGACTAACAAGCAGAAGGTTGCCGGTTCGAATCCCCGCTGCTAATATATCAGGCAGCAGCGACATAGGAAGGTGCTGAAAGGCATCATCTCACACTGCGCGGGAGGAGGCCATGGTAAACCCCTCCTGTATTCTACCAGAGATAACCACAGGGCTTACGGCACACTTTACCTTTAAAGACGAACACATTTAGGCAGATGCTCTTGCAGACAATGACAGTAGTGCCTCTTTTCCAGCCAAGCCCAGAATAAGATGAGAGAGGCCAGGTGAGAGAACTCAGAGAAATCCGTTTCTGTTTCTCAGCAGAAGCCTGTGTGAATAGTTGGGCCTGTATAATCTGCACAGGGACCTGAACAACTCTAGGGCAAGGAAGAAGAAAAGGAGGGAGTGGGGGCAGGCACAGAAGGGACAAAGCACATTTGTGGGTGGGTGAGCTGTGTCCCACATGTTAGATTCCTGAAACAGAAATGAGGGAAGATGGGGTGGGGGCAAGCCCCCCTCACCCCCGCTGGAGTTGACCTTGCCCAGATGAACTAGACACTTGAGAAAGCCTTCCTTCCTTCTGCTTGTTTGCCCACTTGCCTGCCTTTTCTCTCTGACAATCTAAGTTTGAGGCCCTGGGCTTTTCCAGTAAATGGTAAGCAATAAATGATAGAGTTACTCGAAGAGGTTTGCTTGGTGGTGTTCTTCTCAGACATCCCACAGAACTGAGAGCCAGTGTGGTGTAGTGGTTAGGACACTGGACTAGGACCAGGGAGACATGAGTTCAAATCCCTGTTCAGCCAAAGATCTCACTGGGTGACTCCGCTGGAAGATCACAGAGTGTTAAACCCGAGGCCCAGCCTGGCAATAGATTCTTATTGTTTCTTAACACCACTTGGTGTTCTACATTCCCCCCCCTCCAAATTATAAAAACGGGGGGGGGGGATGGAGATGGGGCGGGGACGATTGTCTGTCACTGGCAGACAAGAAATCAAGGTGGGGCTGTTGCAGACAAGTCAGCCCTTTTAAGTGTGCATTATTATGACTAAAGCAATCTGCATTTTCACGGGGCATTGTTTTTCCTCCGGTTTCTCTGCATAATGGAATTTGCCGTAACTCGAGATACGGGTAATTGCAACTTTCATGCACTGCCCCTCCCCCGCTTCCTCCTCTTTTCAAAATAAGATAATGCATTTCAAATTAGGTTTGGAAAATGCAGTAGACAAATTGGGGAATGAGAGTCTGCGGGATTGATTGGGTTTTTTGGGTGTGTGTGTGATTTCTTCTATGCTTTTGGGTAAACCCATGTGGGGTACTTTGCCCTCTCGGACTGGGCCTGCATTGTGCAGCCTACAGAAAGAGGGAAGCACACCTATAAAAAGACTGTTTTATTCCTCCACCACCCCTGCCCAAAGTATATTGTGCACTGAGGGAACTCAAACGCCATGATGCAAATTCTTGATTGTGCATATGTTATGGCATCTGCCTGTTTGCATTTATATTCATTTGCATTTGAAATCCATTATTTGAGCTTTTGCTCAGTTTGGTTTTGCTTGTGGATTTGCTCCTCAGGAAACGCAGTGAAGGTAGGAGAAGGTTTCTGGATAAATACTGATCGGGGCATAGCTGGGTGGGCCCCCTCAAATTGAGGGGAGATAATGAAGAAAATAGGGAGTGGTTGTGGGGGGGGGAGCTGGGGCACCCTCAGGAGTTGGGTCCCCCGGGTTCTTTGAACCCATCCACTCAATTATAGCTAAACCCCTGATGCTGATCAAGTTGCTGGATCTGGTTAAGGGCAAGTGGATGCGGGGGGACCAAGACCAAGGATGGTGTTGGCAATCTTGGCTCTTGATTACCAGCCTTGCAGTTACAGGGTTTCACCAGAAGAGGGTTCTGTTTCTCCTGAGAGGTCTGTCTGAGAAGCCCCGCCCACAACTCTTTTGATTGGCTGTTGGTGACCTTTGAAGGATAAGAGTTTCTAGGTCAGATCCACCCTTGGCAGTAATGTCTCAACAGAGATAAGAAAATACCAGAGTGACTCATCCAATTATCCCTATAAGGATCTTCTGGGGTGACACTGGAAGCCATTTTTGGTCTCCCTCGGGCGGAAAGGAGAGCTGCGCATAGATATCATCAAAGAAATCAAATATTTTAAAGCTGTGATTGTTAAGCAACAGGTTCCCCCAGCCCAAAACACGGACTCAAAGAGAGCCGCAAGGAGAGGCATTTATGCTCTTTCTAACGCAGACCTTATTCTGTGTTGGAAGCATTAGTTTGTTTAGTTCTTAAACATTAAAAAAATTATCCTGCCAACACCAATTCCAATGCAAATAAAATTATTTTTAAAAATGACCACACTAATTAAGACCTTTGTTACATAAGAACAGCCCTGCTGGATCAGGCTCAAGGCCCATCTAGTCCAGTATCCTGTTTCACACAATGGCCCACCAGATGCCTTCAAGAAGCTCACTGTCAGCATGTGATGGCTTGTCCCCTCTCCTGCTGTTGCTCCCCTGCAACTGGTATTTAGCAGCATCTTTCCTCTGAGGCTGGAGGTGGCCCATAGCCACCAGACTAATAGCCATTGATAGACCTGTCCTCTGTGAATTTGTCTAAGCCCCTTTTAAAGTCATCCAAGCTGGTAGCCATCACCACATCTTGTGGCAGAGAGTTCCATAAGCTAAACATGCGCTGTGTGGAAAAATACTTCCTTTTGTCAGTCCTATATTTCCTGAACTTCCATTTCATGGGATGACCCCTGGTTCTAGTGTTGTGAGAGAGGGATAGGGAATTGCTCTCTGTCCACTCTCTCTACTCCATGTGTAATTTTATACATCTCCATCATGTCATCTCTTTTCCAAACTAAAAAGCCCCAGGTGCTGTAGCCTTGCCTCATCAGGAAGGTGCTCCAGGCCCCTGATCATCTTGGTTGCCCTCTTCTGCAACTTTTCCCATTCTTTGCTATTATCTTTATTTGTGGGTGAACATTCTGGTTCCCATTCATATCCGAGCTAAATTCTTGAATGCCTCTATTAATTTCCAAGGGCAGCTCCCACCTGCGAGAGAAAAAGAGTTTAAAAGAACCCAGGGCCAGCCCTAGGATTTTTGACACCCTAGTCACCTTAAGTTGTGCAGCGAGGAAATGCTTGACTAACAAGCAGAAAGTTGGTGGATGGAATCCCTGCTGGTACTATATTGGGCAGCAGTGATATAGGATGATGCTGAAAGGCATAATCTCATACTGCGCGGGAGGAGGCAATGGTAAACCCCTCCTGTATTCTACCAAAGAAAACTACAGGGCTCTGTGGGCGCCAGGAGTCGAAATCGACTTGATGGCATACTTTACCTTTACCTTAGGCAAAATTTGACTTTGGCGCCCCCCGCAGCTGAGAAGTGAAAAAACCCTGTGCTAACTGAGTAAAGAGGCACCTTTTCAAAGTGGTGATTCTCTTTATTGAGCAGGGGGAGAGCAACAGGCCTTGTCCACCCCCAGCACAGCATCCCTCCAGTGACTGTTGCTGGTGTCTATCTTATGTTTCTTTTTTGGATTGTGAGCCCTTTGGAGACATGGAAGCTTTTTATTTATTTATTTATATCTATATTAATCACTTTGGGAACTTTGGTTGAAAAGCGATATATAAATATTTGTTGTATTCGTATTTCAGTTGAGCTGCACAAGCTGCTCCTTCGCAAGTGCGAATGACCAGCCTTCACAGATGACCAACTAATGACTAGTCCATGCTGGTTTGAGGATACAGTGGGAGAGAGTTCCCCAGTCCATGGTGCAGGCAGAAATCTAACACTTTAGAGCTGAAAAGATGCTGCTGTTAATTTGGAAATCCAGTCCAATTCTTTTTGGAAATGAATGCTGAGGCAGGCAATTCATCTTCAAGAGAGAGAGTGCAGAGTATGAGACTAGCTATTTATTGGGAGCTGAAGCGCAAGGAGCAAAGACGACTGTGTATTTTGCGGAGCAGAAAGTGCAGGCCTTTTGGGGAGCAGGGTGCAGCATTACATCTTACGTTCTTAAACCCCTGTGCAGTACTTTGGGATGCAATACAAGAAGGAGAGAAATAACCATTGGCAGTGCTATATTCTGGCACTGCTTATGCACCCACCACAAGAACTGGTGCCCTAGACCAGAGATTCTCAATGCTGGGTCCCCAGATATTAATGGACCAACTCCCATAATCCCCAGGCCCAGTGGCCTTTGGTTGGGGATCATGGGAGTTGAAGTAAAATAACATCTGGGGACTCAGTGTTGAGAATCCTTGCCCTAGACCAGGGATTCTCAACGTTGGGTCCCCAGATGTTATTGGACCAACTCCCATAATCCCCAGCCAAAGGCCACTGGGCCTGGGGATTATAGGAGTTGAAGTGCAATAACATCTGGGGACCCAACGTTGAGAATCCTTGCCCTAGATGACCTCTAGGGACCAACGTTTCATCCCTGAAACGAGGGACATCCTGCGTACTGAGGGACAGTTGGCAACCCTACTAGTGGATGGGCTGACTCTGAAGAATTGGAAGTCCTACCTGTCAGTCTAGCCATGAAGTCTATGACTGCCTACCTGTCAGTCTAGCCATGAAGTCTATGACCACCTCCTGCTGCTCTTGGGCTCTGTTCCAGGGATCCTCTGACTTTGGTCTCCAGATGTTGTTGGACTATTGGACTATAACTCCCATCATTCTGTGGGATTATGGTCATTGTGGCTCGGCATAGTGGGAGTTGAAGTTCAACAACATCTGGGGATCCAAGTTTGAGAACCGCTGGACTAGCTGAGGCAGAATAAGGGTTAGGCATGTGAGCCATGAACCAGGAAAGCTCCTGCTTCAGTTCCCTGCCAGGGCAAAGCGCTATTATCTCAGGCCCCACTTTCCATCTGCAATATAAAGTGTCGAGACTGCCCTACCTTACAGGGCTATTGTAAGGCTTAGTGAAAGAATTATGTGAAGTGCTCTGAACACTTGATTTGCACAATATAATTTGTTGTTGTTACTACTACTACTACTACTATTTTTAATTATTATTAATGTTGTTATTGTTGTTGTTGTTTTAGCTCCAGCCAATTATTGGCTTAAACTCTGACTGGCAGTGGCTCTCCAGAATTTCAGACAGGGGTATTTCCCTGTCCTGCTCTCTGAAATCTTTTTCACTGGAAATGTTGGAGCTTGAACCTCAGATCTTCTGCATGCTGATTGTATGTTCTCTCTATTGACTATGGGCCCCTTTGCAAATTAAATCTGATTAAATATCTTAATTTGAATGTGCTGAATAAAAGAATGATTGCCTTTGGCTTTGGTTTCTTTCTTTGTGTTTCCATTCTTTACTAAAACGTTCAGATTTTAAACAAACCAGTCATTCCAGTTGCATCTATCCAGACTTCTTTCTCCCTGCTACAGTGTGTGTGTGTGTGTGTGTGTGTGTGTGTGTGTGTGGTGACACACCTGGATCCTGCAATTTGGTTAATCTATTCTCTCCAGAGCAAACTTCTCCCAGGGCTGCATGACTGAATGCTATTTGAGATTTGCATCTCCAGCCTTGTTTACCTACACTCTTTGCATCCTGCGAGAAAACAAATATTCCCATCAGAGGGAAGTTGTGCACTCTGCCATTTAGCTGTGATGAGAAGCAAACCAGCATCCCCGGTTTTATTTTTAAGTGTTTCCAGACTGGCCCCGATGTTAAACGAAGTGGGTCTTTGGAAAGTGGTGGGAGAGGCTGGAAGAGACCTTCATACACAGTTGGAGAGTCTAAGAGAGTTTGGGGGGTGGGGGGGGAGAGAGAGAGAGAGAGAGAGAGAGACCTTTCACCCCCCATTAGTGGTGCCATCAATGCTCAAGCAGAACAGAGCTGAGGTCATGTTACATATGGGCACACCGTCTGTTCAGCGCTCAGAACATCAGCTTTGAAATTTAAGAGAGGGGAAAGGTCATCTTTAATAAGCTGGAGTCGAGGAAGGGGGGAGGTTATCAGTTCTTTCCACACAAGCATGGTGGGTGTCCCAGCATCCACTACCGCCAAGGTCTCAACTGCTCAGACACAGCAAGCCAGCTTCAATGCTTCTGCCTTAAAAAAAAAAAAAAACAAAAAAAAAACCCCAAACCATCGGCAACAAACTGTTTATCCCACCCTCCAAAATATGTAGCTCGTCATGTTGTCCTTTAAGAGGGTCGCGGGGATCTAAAAGCCATTGGGAATGCCATTATGAGGACCCACTGAAATAACATTTAGTTGTAAGCTGCAAGGTTTTGAGTTCCCAAAAGTTCATCAAAGCAAATGGTTGAAAGGAAAGATGGGCCTGGTGTGATGTCAGAGCCTAGAGACATTCCAGGGCTGCTCAAACTTGGGACCCCAGATATTATTATTTCTTGTTTACACAGTCAGACAGGTGTTATTGACTGGTTTGTTTTATCCAGACATTGAGTCCTTCCCAAGGACCTGGGATGGCTGAATTTTATTGTCAGTTGTTATAGATATCGTCGCAGAATATAGGCTGTTCCCAGTAAAGCTGCTTTTTGTAACTGGCTGATGGTGATTTATGTGGCCCCTATGGTGTTGAGGTGCTCTTCAAGGTCTTTTGGAACTGCACCCAGGGTGCCAATGACCACTGGGATTATTTTGGTCTTTTTCTGCCACAGCCTTTCAATTTTCTTTTTCTTCTATTCTGCTATCCCCTGGTATTGCTATGTCGATTATTTTAACTTGTTTTTCTTTCTTCTCGATTACAGTTATATCTAGTGTATTGTGTGGCAGATGTTCGTCTGTTTGTAGTCAGATGTCCCATAATATTTTTACATCTTCATTTTCGACCACTTTTTCAATTTTATGGTCCCACCAATTTTTGGCTACAGGTAGCTTGTATTTTTTGCAGATGTTCCAGTGTATCATCCCTGCTACCTTGTCATGCCTTTGTTTGTAGTCAGTCTGTGCGATCTTCTTACGACAGCTGATCAGGTGGTCCACTGTTTCATCTGCTTCTTTACAAAGGCGGCACTTGCTGTTTGTTGTGGATTTTTCCACTTTTGCTCTTATTGCATTTGTTTTTAGTGCCTGTTCTTGTGCAGCCAGTATTAAACCCTCTGTTTCTTTCTTCAAGTAACCATTCTTAAGCCATTGCCAGGTCTTGGTGATGTCTGATTTCCCACTTATTTTGTGCAAATATTGACCATGCAGGGGCTTCTTTTTCCATTTTTCTGCTTGGTTCTTGACTTGTTCTTTCTTTTAGGCCTGCTTTGTTTGATATAATAATAAATAATAATAATAATAATAATAATAATAATAATAATAATAATAATAATTTCAATTTCTATACCGCCCTTCCAAAAATGGCTCAGGGCGGTTTACACAGAGAAATAATAAATAAATAAGATGGCTTCCTGTCCCAAAAGGGCTCACATTCTAAAAACAAGACAGACACCAGCAACAGTCACTGGAGGTACTGTGCTGGGGGTGGATTGGGCCACTCTCTCTCCCCCTGCTAAATAAAGAGAATCACCATGGTAAAAGGTGCCTCTTTGCCCAGTTAGCAGGGGCACTACAACTCCCATCATCCCCTAGTGGCTAGGGATAATGGTAATTGTAGTAGTCCAGCAATATCTGGGGACCCAAGTTTGTGCAGCCTAGTCTTAGACTCCAGGTTATCAACTGCACATTTTCCCCCATCCCCAGCTTCTCTCCCCTCCATCTGCTCTGCTTAACCTCCAGCCTGATTAAGAGTTTTGGAGGACCTTACTGCTCGTGACTTGGTCATTTTGCTGGGTCCTCCTAAAGGGACAGCCAGACTGTGGCTTCTAGATTCATTCCTTTTCCTAATAACTTTCCTGTTGCCTTTTAGCCCAAGTTTTCCTTTATTGAGTAGCAGCTAGCAGCCGATTTAAAAAGAAGTTCAAACTTCCTTTTGCTTGATCCATAGCCCACTTAATCCAAAGGATACGGGTATTTACACTAGGACTGTTACCCAAATGAAGGTAATGACCAGGAGAGAATTAATCGGATCTGCAGTGGCCAAACTGTACATGATGGGCACTTTCTTTCTATTCTTGTCCCCTGTTAGTGACATAGAGAGCAAAGTTCCCTGTAAGAGGGATGTCCAGATGGTGACTACAACTCCCATCATCCCTACCGGCAATGGCCTTTGACTGGGGATTATAGGGAGTCAACAACATCTGGGAATCCCTGTTACAGGGAACACTGGTACAGAGTCATCTGAATCTGCCATTCTGCACCCTACATTACTAACTGAAGAAAATTAAGAACATAGAAACAAGCCCTCCTGGCTCAGATCAAATAATTTAAAAGTAATGGCCCACATTCTGACTAGCAAAGTGCTGTGCTACAGTGGTGTGTTCCTAAGGCAGCATGGTACTCACACATGGGTGTGTGTGTGTAAGTCTGAAACACGCCCCCACCCTTTTCCTGGAAGCACCTTATACTACCCCGCCAAATGTCCCTGAGGGCTGCATGGCCCTTAGGGGCATATTTTCAGGTGCCACAGCATTCTTCTAGGGGAAAAGGAGGTTGTCTAAATTCACTCACCTAATGTAAGTGTCAGCACTGCGTTATCTGAACCCATCAGCAGCACTGGTGCACCTCACAGGGCCCCAGTGCTTTGTTAGGATACTGGCCACTCTTTTTAATACAAGTACTTAAACATCTTGCAGATGGCAAGTACCATCTTGGCCAATGGACAAACCATCTTGGCCAATGGCCAAACCATCTTGGCCAATAGACAAACCATCTCGAACACACCTGCTCTCATCGGATGTCGGAAGCTAAGTACCACCTTGAAAAGGACCTCTCCCTTTTCTCTTTTCTCACAGCAGGGGGAATCTATTATATATTTTGGAGTTTGTGACTTTGGGCAAAAAATGACAGGGCTCAGGGAGGGCTGCCTGATCGTCTGCGGGGAGAGCAGGTCAACCCGCTCTCCTCGCAGACCCTGTTTTGGGTCTCCTGCTCTTTCCTGCTTTATCTCTGCTTCCATGACCCCTCAATTGATAGAATGTACTCAGGAACTTCCTGGGAGTGACTTCGTTCTCCTTCTTTCCAGAACTCTTTCCGATTACCATGTAGCCAGCAGCTAGGGTATAGGTCTTTCCTATCATCATGTACTTCTAAAGGAAGAAGATTAGTTTCACCTTAAATCAGTTTCTATGCTTATCATTTACAAGCTGTTGCCCCCAGACCCTTTTAGCTTCTGCTGTAATGGGAGTGAGCTAGCTCCTGAAATACTCCCCCCCTCCCCGCTGGCTCTCTCTCTCTCACTCTCCATAAAGAGATGGAGAGGGAGGGTTGGAGAGAAGTAGCCTGCTCATAAACCCCTTTCCCCTGCTAACTGAGCAAAGACACCTTTTCAAGAGGTGATTCTCTTATATTTAGCATGGGGAGAGCAACTGGCCCTACCCAACCCCAGCACAGCATCCTTCTGGTGGCCCATGTTCCTCCTGCCAGCGGCCTGTATTCCTCCCGCCAGCGGCCACCCCGCCATGCCCCCTGCATCTGACATCAGACGCTAATGCAGGGGGCACGGCTTCGCTCCCAAACGGGGCTGACAGCCCCATTTGAGAGCAAATACGGCCAGTGCTGCATTTGCAGCATGGCTGGGAGCTGCTCCCCCTGCCTGATTGGTGGTGGCCCGGGTTCTTTGAACCCGTCTGCTCAATGGTGACTCTGCCCCTGCCTGTCTATTGGGACAATTCCACAGTAACAAAAGATTTTGTGACAGTTTTCCCAGCTCATGACCTGCTGGGGTCAACAGGACTTTCATTTTGCCCTGCAGCCCGTGGGGGAGGACCAGTGCAGGAGAAGCCACCACTGCATCTTCTTTTGCTGCTGCTGAGCTGTGTTCAGTGTGATCTCCTGGTCATGATCTGGCAACTGTACTTGAGATTTTTCTCCTCAGGGCTACTAGGAGCAGCAAGTGGCCCACCTAAGTGTCCCACTGTACCCTCAACCAGGTCTCCCAGCAGGCAGTTTCCAGCACTTCACCTCCTGTGCCACCCATACCCTGGCCCTTCTGCAAATTGGTCCAAGAAAACCTTAGGAATGTGCCTTGTACTGCGTCAGACCCTTTCCCCCTCCATCTCGGTATTGTGTACACTGACTGGCAGTGGCTCTCCCACTCCCAGCCCTACCTGGAGATGCTGCCAGGGATTGAAACCAGGACCTTCTGCATGCAAAGCAGATGCTCTACCCCTGAGCTACAACCCCACCTTAATGGAGCAAGGGCGCCCTCTAGGGTGTCTTGCTGGGCTGAGCACTGTCAGCTGACCTCGATGTGGTCAGCTGACCCCTGGGCCATATAAAGCCCTAGCCTTGGAGCTCAGTCCTCAGCCGGAACAACTTGTCCCCAGCATGAGGACACTGCCTACGCTCCTGTTCCCGATTCCTGCTTTAGGTCTTGCTCCTGACTAGTCTTGAGTATGCCACTGCCCCTGGCCCCTTCCTCCAGCCCTTTTCTGCTGCTCTGGAACTTGCCCTCTGCAAGTTTTGGACCCCGGGTGGCCCAAGGTATTCTGGCACTTGAGGTGAGGTGACAAAAGCTGCCTTGCTCCATGCTCCTGGGGAGGGGGGACAGCCCCCTTTCAAAACCCACCAGGCGCCCACAAATCTACTGGCCAGTGTTGTCAGTGGCAAGTGCCCCCAAGCATCTGGTGAGCAGGACCCCCAGCCCCGTACAGATCTACTCTCCAGAAGTCTCATTTCCTTTGGTCCTTTGGGGAAGAGAAGAAACTGCAGAAATCCTCAGAAAGTATTTCTGGGGATTTCAGATTTCAGGAGGAGAGGGCTCCCACTGTTTCTCACCATCTCTATCTCCCAGTGCAAATGACAGAAGACCTGCTTCTCCTAAGCCCTCTGCCTGTGTGCCAGAAAAGGATCTGAGGGCAGAGAGGGGATTGGTGGTGACTAGTGTGCCCTCTGACAGGGATTCCTAGATGTTGACTACAACTCCCAGAAGCCACAAACAAAAGCCATGATAGCTGGGGATTTTGCGAGTTGTAGTCAACAACATCTAGGAATCCCTGTTAGAGGGAGCACTGGTGGTGACCACAAATAATGGCTGGCTAGTGAACTAAGCCTAAATCTGTGGATGCCTGAAACTGACCTCTGCAAGCTTTGAAAGCGGTATGTGTATGCAGGAGAGGAGGTTGCCAGCAGCATCCGCTTCTCGCCTCGCACTTCATGCAAGCTTTGTAAGAGTGTGTGGAGAGGCAAAGCTCGCAAAGGAAGAACTGCCCTGATGGCAGTGGTGGGGGGCACTTTGGTCCCCAGCTGGCGTTCCAAGGATCTGTTACCTGAGGCCGCTGCCTCAGCTCGCCCCACGAAAGGGCCGCCCTTGTTTGGACAATGGTGCTCCACCTGAGTTGGTTGTGCTCCCTAGAACATGCCCCAGAATCTGCACCCCTCTCTCTGGAAAAGCCAGCGGTTCTGTAGTAGAAACAGCACAGCAGTCCCAGAAGGCAGAAAGTTGGAAAACCACTGCCCTAGAGTTAAAACCAGATGTACAATATCATGAAGCCCGGGGGAAGAGGGAGGGACAACTGGAAAGAACCGACTTGCCAAATACAAAACAAGGCGAAAGAGAATGAAAATGGTTTTGGCCGTCATACAAACCTAACAGACATCGGTCACACGGCCCCACCCAACAAAGTTTCCAACTCAGAAGAATGCGGAAAGGGTTAGTGGCTATAAGGCCGAAAGAGGGTGGGATACAGAAAAGAGGTTGGCAGCTGGCCTGAAAAATGAATTGTGCGGAGAATGATAGTGTACTCAGAATCAAGAACTGAACATTCCTCTTGTTTACCATAAATAATCTTCCAGCCAACAGGGGGCACTGCAGCAAAGCTCTAACCCATGATGAGTGGCTGATGTGTGGCAGAGGCCCCAAGGTTGTGTGGGACTTCTGCATGAGACCAGTTCTATAGAGTGTCTCCTGAATTCTACTGCCCTTTTAATCCATGAGTCAAGTCTACAAATTTTGGCCACCGCTACCCTCTCAGGGGACAAATGCTCACAGTGATTCCTGGAAATGTCAACACCCCCTAGAGTTGGAAAATAGGTGATACAGTTGTCGCACTTACAGCTTCGTGTGTGTGAAAAATTACCCCTTTTTCTTCCCTACCCGCAAACGATTATGGTGAAATTGCAGTCATTTTTATATTGCAGAAAGGGTTAGGGTAAAAGGGGAACAATGAACCAATTGCTGCCCTCTCTCCATGGAGTAATCTTTGGAGGACATTCCTGTCCATTTTCATTTATTTATTCAATTTCTATACCGCCCTTCCAAAAATGGCTCAGGGCGGTTTACACAGAAAAATAATAAATAAATAAGATGGACCCCTGTCCCCAAAGGGCTCACAATCTAAAAAGAAACACAAGATAGACACCAGCAACAGTCACTGGAGGAACTGTGCTGGGGGTGGAGAGGGCCAGTTACTCTCCCCCTGATAAATAAAGAGAACCACCACATTAAAAGATGCCTCTTTGCCCAGTTAGCAGGGGTATTCCATTCCTCTGACCACATCAATAACATTTTATCATAGTTTTTGTGTTTTTCATCATTCTGCCTCCTTCCCCTTTTCATCACTAGCCTCATAGTGGCACGTGAGGGAGTTAGGAGGCAGTATGCCAGGCCAGGAGGAAGAGATGGAGGCAGAAGATGTGGTCATTGTTTGAATGCATGGCTGTGCATGCCTGCTGTTACCCCCCACCCCCCGCCCCGCTACCAATGCCAACCAAGAAAAGAGGTGTCTGTTAGGGAGGAACACAGGAAGCTGCCATACACAGAGTCAGACCATTGGTCTATCTAACATAGTAATGTCTTCACAGACTGGCAGCGGCTTCTCCAAGGTTGCAGGCAGGAACCTCTCTCAATCCTATCTTGGAGATGCTGCCAGGGAGGGAACGTGGAACCTTCTGCTCTTCCCAGAGCGGCTCCATCCCCTGAGGGGAATCTCTTCCAGTGCTCACACTTCTAGTCTCCCATTCATATGCCACCAGGGCAGACCCTGCTTACCTAAGGGGACAAGTCATGCTTGCTACCACCAGACCAGCTCTCCTCTCCAGAGATGATATCTGGCACCTTGTCTTAGGTGCACTGAGGTCTTGGGCCTACAGTCCCCACCATTAAAAAAAAACAACCAAAAAGAAGGCAGCAACAGCAGCTGCCACTGAAAGGGATACTGGCTGACAGCCAGACAAGCGAAGCGCTTGCATAACCAAGTCTTGCTAGTGTCACGCACTGGCCTGGGCTCACTGTCTCCAACCGCCTCCCTTCCTCTGATCCTGTCCATAGGCCAAGTGGCCTCAGAGGTGCTGGGGTGGGGGTTAATTGTTGGGATGTGCATGGAACTGGTGGGGGGCAGCTTGAGGGGGCAGATGTATCTCTCTGCCGCCCCGTTGCCTCGTCGGACCAAAAGGGACCAGAAGTGCCGGGTGCACGTGCTTGGCGAGCGTGACGTGCACATGTGCACCCGGCACTTCCGGTCCCTTCCAGTCCGACGCGGCAACAGGGTGGCAGGGAGGTACACAGCCGCCCTACCGGACCCTTTTAAACTGCAGCGCCGGTGGGGGAAACGTGGTGGGAGGGATAAGAGCACCCTCCCCCACCCTTAAAAGTACACCCCCCCTCCACCTTTGAACCGGCTCGAACGCTGGTCCACGGAACCAGTTTGGTGCTCCTAGAATGGAGAACCGAACGGTTCTGTGCATATCCGTAGTTAATTGTCACCCTATTCCTCCACCAGCTGTCAGCGAGAGGGGTAAGACTGCTCCTCACTAGGAGTCTCTAGGCCCAAATCACGCCCATCTCTCCAGACCTCCTCATCCCTGGCCATCCAAGCCTTAAACCAAGCCCTGCAACCAGGACAATCCCAAACACCCTCTCCTGACTCCACCCCCTGCACTGTAGCTGCCTCCTTCAGCTGTTGCCTGTCTTGCCAGCTGTTGAGGCCCAGCCTTCTCCTCGTTGCCACCAAGAGGCAACCTGCTGGGCCACGCTGGCCCAGCCTCGGTCTGTGGGTTCCTGGGTGTCCTGGCTCTCCCTGGCAACCGTGTAAGGTCCCAGCTGGCTTTGCCTGTACCCAGGGGCTGTACTGCCTCTGTCTTCTTGGTTCCCCAACCGGGTGAGTACTTGGCCCGCCTGCGGCCGGCGGGAAGGCCTGACAGCTAGCATAAGAAGATTTCACCGTCGATCTAAAAACTGGGAATTTTCAGCCCTGTGCTGTTGGCGCTATAGTGCTCTTGCACAAAAGTCCCCTTGAAAATAGACGAGGTGTGCCATAGAGTGAACACTAGTCTGGAACACAAGCTGCAAGACGTAGAGCAACTAACGAGCCCAACAGTTTTGTGCTTGTGAGACATCCTTCCAGAAGCACCTTGTTAGCCTCTGTGCTGGGCTGAACTTTATAAGCTGCTCTCTTCCTGCTAAATAGAAGAGCTCCTTTATAAGGTGCCTCTTACCCAGTTAGCAACGATAACAGGGGAGCCCCACAAAGTGGGAGCCACCACCAGAATGGCCCTCTCTTGCATTAGTGCCAGATAAACTTCAGAATTTATCCTGGACATGCAGGAGGACCTCCCTAATAGATCTTTTGGGATGGGCAGATTCATGTAGGAAGAGGCAACCCTTTAGACTTTTTTTTTTATTTTTTATTTTTGCATGGAAGAGGAGAGAGCATGCATGTGCCTTCCGCCCCAGCTGAGAGCCCATCCTTGCAGCGAGCCATGGGGCGGGTGTGTGTGTGTGTGTGTGCTGTTGCATGCGCACAAACATGTGCATAATTTTTGCTGCGCTGCCATCACTATTGGAAATAATGGTGGTACCAATGTAACAGCAATTATGCACACCTTAGTGTGCATACGACACCCCCCCCCACACACACACACTGCTCGCTGCAAGGACGGGCTTTCGTCTGTGGGGGAAGGCATGTGCACGCATTCCTCTTCCATGGGGCACACTGTGCTGTGCTGCATGTTAGCCCATGAGAAGAAGGGGGCACTCAAATGAACATTCTGGCCCCAGGCCTCTTAAGAGTCCCCAAAGGGCCCTGGCATGTAGAACTCCATCCACACCTTCAGCTGAATGCGCAGAGATTGTGGGGGCCACGCCTGTTGGAAGTGAAGGACTCTGCACTGTCTCAATGACAGAAGGGGGCAGATTAGTGAGTCAGAGGGGTCAAGACATTGGTCATCCCTTCTCTACTGCTCTGACACTATCCCTTTGATATGTAGAGTGCTACTCTTAGGGACTTCCTGCCTGCCTGCCACTTCCTCCTTCCCTTTTCTTCTCCCTTGCAACACCCACACTCCTCCCTCCCTGCACCACGTGTGCAGAGATGCAGAATCCATCCCTCTGCATCCAGCTAGCTAGCTAGGTTAGAGAACCTATCTCTCTACTTTACTATCTAGAATGGAGTTCACTGATAAAGACTCCTTATATTGATTTGAAACTATGAACTGGCTCCAAGTTTCTTTTACTCTCAGCATACACGCATGCCTGGGCAGACTCTGCTGTGTTGTGCCTGAGTGCACTCTGCTGTAATAGAAGGGTATCTCTTACCAGAGAGAATTCCCAACAGGGCCAAAGGGTATGCTTTGCATGAATGTCTTTTCTAGAATTTGAGCTCCAGCCTGTCCCAGACTGCATTCCTCCTCTGGACTCTCGGATCTGATTTGCTTACTCCAGTTCCACCTTACTATGACCACATCCTCATCTTGGCACCCAACAACCCAGAACACTCTTTTACGAGGCCTGGCTGGAGTTAAGGTGAGGAGTTCAGGTGAGGAGAGCGTGCAACTGGTATACTAAGCTCAAAGGTGGCAGAGCGAAAGACCGACTTGCTGGACGAGCCTCATGTTCATCTAAATGGACGAGCCTCATGTTCATCGAAATGAACAGATATCGTTCAAGCAAACCTGTCACCAGGGCTGGGTGAGTGGGCTTGGGCAGGCCTGCCCCCACAAATTTTCTCTACTCCTACTGCAATTCTTACAAATTATTTTAAAAACTGCGGTACTGTAAGGCAGTGGAGAGCAAGCAAGGTTTTAAAACCTAGCCATTTTCTTGTGACCCTCCTCCCAGATTTGTAGGCTGACTATGAGGCTCTCTGTGTGTGTGTGTGTGTGTGTGTGTGTGTGTGTGTGTGATATATTTCTTAGCCTAGCCTACCTAGGGTTGTTCTGAGGATAAAACCACCCATGGACACCACTCTGAGCTCCTAACAGGAAGAGCAGAATATACATGTAAAAATCACAGCAAAGAGTTGGGTCAACCCTGAAGGAGGCCTCGACCCTCGGAAGCTTCTGCTAGGATCTTCCAATGCAGCCCTGTTGGACGAAGAAGTGGATATTTATCAGGTTAGAAGCACATTCAGTACATAACCCGCTTGTTCAGAATAGCCTCCCTCTCATCTTGTAGCCAAAAGCAAAGCAGCTAATTTGGCACCTCAGAAGACCCCTCCCCGTCTGGAAAGCCGGCCTTGCTGGCAGCTCTTTGGCTGCAGTCTCCAGTGAGCTTAGCCAGGTTTGAAAAGGAGCAGCGAGCGTGCGGCCTCCGGCATGTTATCTAACAAGCAGCCCCCTTTGTTTGAAAGGACAATATTTATTTTTGCTCTGGCAAACTCCAGGGCACTCCTAGGTTGCAGAGAGCTAGCATGAGCCCAGGAGCACCTCGGATCCTGTCCTGTCTGTAACTCCTACAAATGCCTATTGCTTTAAACTGCCAGAAATGCTCCAGATGGCTTCCGACCCTAATTCATCTGGAGAGGTCCGTCTGCGGTTGCCACCAGCTTGTCTGGTGGCTACGCAGGGACAGGCCTTCTCTGTTGCCACCCCAGACTCTGGAATGTGCCCCCTGCTGAAATAAGAGTGCCCCCATCTCTGACAACTTTAATGTCTCTAAACTTCTAAAGGCTTATTTTTTCACCCAAGCTTCTTAACTTGACTGTGGTTTTAAGCTACATAGAAAACTGCCATATACTGAGTCAGACCATTGGTCTATCTAGCTCAGTATTGTCTTCACAGACTGGCAGCGGCTTCTCCAAGCTTGCAGGCAGGAATCTCTCTCAGCCCTATCTTGGAGAGGCTGCCAGGGAGGGAACTTGGAACCTTCTGCTCTTCCCAGAGCAGCTCCATCCCCTGAGGGGAATATCTTGCAGTGCTCACACGTCAAGTCTCCCATTCAGATGCAACCAGGGCAGACCTGCTTAGCTATGGGGACAAGTCATGCTTGCTACCACCAGACCAGCTCTCCTCTCCTGATCAGCTCTCCTTTCCTACACCTAGTTGCTTTGAGGTTTTCATTTTTGTCTTAATTTGTTTTATGTTGTTGCCCAGATATGGAAGTTTGTGCAACAACATACAAATTTGATAGATAGATAGATATTAGGCAAGTGAAAGTCAAACTGATGGACTTCTACAATGTATTGAAAACACGTTGTTATAAGTAACATCTTTATCTAATGTGTCAATTAGACATTAACTGGTTTAAAACAGCATGTATTGCCCTACTTAGATTTTATGCAAACTGTTAGAATACATTTAGTCCGTAGGATGGGTAAGAGGGCAGGACAAACATCCTTGCGCACACTCCCGATTTTCTATCGTCTGTCTTTTCTGTCAGCTGAAAATCACTTCTGAAGTGATTGTGAGGTGCAGGAGCTGGCCAGGATGGCTTTTCCTCCTAACTCATTAGGAGGGCGGGAGAAAGAGGAGAGAGCAACTCTCTCTCACACGTGATCCCTCCCTCCTCCTATCTAGTCCTTTGCTGACAGATAATAAAAAATTGGGTGTGCTCACAGATCCTGAAGATGGGTAGCAGGGGGCTTGGCCAAGCTTCTTAGCAATCCTGTGAAGTGACTTATTATTCTTTTGGGTCATAGGGACTACCTTCAACTGAAGAGTTGAAGGCAAAACGTTTTCCAACTTCTTCATAAGTTGGAAAACTGTTGTAGTAGACAACAAAGTTGATTTTCTTTTCTGGTGCTTTTAATAATTTCAGAGACAATGGCTTTTTAAATGCTGTTTCTTTTATCTCTTTCCCTGATTTTTATCTACAAACTCAGTTGTTTGACCTTGTTCACGTTTTTTTAGAGTTTTATTATTTTATTATTGTGAGTCACCTCGAGGCCATGTGTGATGAAAGGCAGGTGGCAAGCTTTATAAAAAGAGATGCCGGGAGGGCTCTAGCGTGCTGACCATATGAAAACTAACTCGTATCAAGATGGACCATTGGTTCCTCTAGCTTAGTATGGTCTACTCTTGATGGGCAGCATCTCTCCAGAGTAGGGTTGCCATATGCAAGCTTCCCAAATCTGGGTGGCCTAATTTGCATATTATGCAAATTGTGCTGAAACTAATTTGCATTTGATTTTTTTATTTGACCGATCTGTATACTTTCCCCTCCTTCTCTGCCCTCCCATGTGATCGGATCTAGAGCAAAATCCGGGCAGTGCAGTTGAAATCTGTGTAAATCCGGGTGGAATGAAGGAGCCGGGTGAAGGAGCCAAAATCTGGGGGGCTACCCTAAATTCTGGGGGACATGGCAACCCTACTCCAGAGTATGAGGCAGAAACAAGGCTCTTCCCCAGCCCTACCTGGAGATGGCAGGGATTGAACCTGGGACTTTCTGCATGCAAAGCAGATGCACTCCCACTGAGCATGCTCTCACTGAGATGCTCTCCCACTGAGCTATGCTCCTTCCCTGCATTTTTAAAAACTGGTTCTCTGATTGTCTGATTGTCTGCTGTAATTTTTATCTGTTACTCGTCATCCCTTCCTCTTATTTTTCATGGATTTTGTAGATTGCGGTTTAATCCCTCCCTCTCCTTTGCTGCTTTAAGTGATCCAGCTTTGGTCTAGCAAGGTGGGACAGTAACACTCTTAAAATAAGAAAGATAAATGGTTTTTAAGTGGAATAGACCAGAAATAATAAAAGTCAAAAGATTGACATTTATAGTTTTCTGTATGCAGAAGCTGGATGTTTTGTTTGCAGAACATGGATGGCAATTTCTTTTTTTAAACACCGCTCACTGCAAAGCATTCATAGCGGCAGACGAGCCCATGCCTCCTTGATGGTGGCAGAGTTTATTTTCTCTCGGACTCTCATCAGGCCTTCAGCTTGCCAAGTTGGACCCTGCAGCAAATCCTGGCTTACACCGCTTCTTTGATATAATCCCTCCTGACCTTTCCTTCTTCCCCTCTCCCAGCCCAGCCCAGCATTATCGGCACCTGCTAGCGAGGACATTCCACCCCTTCCGACAAAGCCAGTCTGATGCTGTAAGAGGAATATTAAATAAAACAATTGCCTACAGGCTCAACTATTCTCAGTTCGAAACAGATGAAGCTGGAAAAACAAAGCACAGCTCCTAAGATCCAACAACAACAAAGAAGCCTGGTTCAGTCCGTCTAGCAGCGGCCTGTCCTAACAAGCTGGAGGGTGCCAACGGAGGCAGTTCAGATGGTGCCTCCCACTCCTACCTGAGAGCCAAGCTGTCTGCAGGCTGGCTGTTCGTCAGGTAGAGCTATGAGGCTAACCGGGGCTCTCGAGTGGGGCGGGAGAGAGAGGCACAACCTATGCTGCCTCCTTTGGTGCTCCCCAGGCTTGTTAGGATGAGCTGCTCCTGAGTCCACCCAACTGCTGAAAGGCCTTTCCTTGGTCAAAATGTTGGCTGTCTATGTAGCACTTAAGACGGTGACACATTTCTAAGGAAGAGGACCGAGGTGTATTTGCAGCTCACCCGAACTACAAAAACTGCCAAGGTTCAGTATCTCAAGTCTGTGTGGGAATGGAACAGCAAGATCTTGTTGTAGTCTATGAGCCAGGCCCACAAATATTGGCCACTGGCACCAGGGGCGTAGCGAGACCCCCGGGGGCCCAGGGACAAAATGTTTGGAGGGGCCCCTTTTATTGCACATTCAAAGCACGCACATACCCCAAGCCACGCCCCTCTGCGACTGACATCAGACGCAAGGAACGGGGCAACAAACAACTTCCCCCCAGCGCCCCTGCCCCGCTGCTGCAGCTGATCTTTCCCCCGACAGCGCAGGCCGGGCCTGGCCTCTCCTCGCGGATGCAGCGACTGGGCCGGCCGGCTGGTATGCCCCCCCCCCCTCTCCAGCCGGCCGAACTGCGCACCTGAGCAGTTCTATTGACGTCACATGCCCGTGATGTGACGGGCATGCAACTTCCATCGTTGGAACTGCGCAGGCACGCAGTTTCAGCCGGCCAGTGAGAGAGAGGCACGCCAGCCAGCCACAAAGGAGAGGCCCGCATCAGCTGCTGCAACAGGGGCAAAGATAAGAAGTGGCAGCAGGGCAAGGGCAAGGCGGGGCAAGGGTGGTCTGGTCTGCTGGGGCCTCCCTGACCCTCTGGACCCAGGGACATTTGTCCCTGCTTGTCCAATGGGCACCACGCCCATGGCTGGCTCCATCTCAGGAGATGAATGCTCATCATGATCGTTGGCAATGTCAACACCCCCTTGAGATGGAAAATAGGTGAGAGCATTGTTGCACTTACAGCTTTCTATGTGCTATCAGCCCTTTATTCCTACCCTCAAAGAATTAAGGAAAAATTGCAGTCATTTTTGCACAGAGGAAAGATAGCAATGAACTCTCTCCATGGAGTAATATTTGGAGGACATTCCTGCCAATTGTCATTTCCATTCCTCTGACAACATCGCTAAATTCTATAGTAGCGTTTGTTTTAAAAACCTTTTTAAAAAGTTTTAAAATGCCATTGCAAACGTGGCCACCTAGGCCCTGTGGTCAGGACAATAAAAGCACAATAACATACTGAAAGCTGAAAGCATTGCAATGCTATTACCTATTTTCCATCTTTAAGGGTGTGGACCTTTTCAGAAACCAGTGAACATTTGTGCCCTAGGTGGTACTGACCACTCTAGCTGGGGTCAGTCTGGGGTAATGGGTAGTCCCAAAATGCATACCTGGGACGGGTATGTTCCTATTCAATTTCCTTGCTGTCTATTGCTGAAACACCCAGTCCCAGATATGGATCTGGATATGGCTGCCCATTATGCTGGCCTAATCCAAATATATATGCAGACAATATAGTCTTGGTTTTCCATATCCAAGGGACTGGAGTTATCTATGCATAGTGGTTTTCAACCTGTTTCTGGCTGAGGAATCCCTACGTCAGCATATCCTGGGGAACAGCAACCCATTTTCCATGCCCCCCACCCCCCCAGTTAAAAAATTAAGTAAAAACTGATGATAAACTATTTGTTTTTATAATGACATCAAAGTTCAAAAGCAACCATTTGTACTAATTAAAAACAACATTATCTAGAAATAAACGTATTTAACAATCGTGACTGCTTGTTCTGGTCACCTTTTATTCCTGTGCTTTTTAATGATTTTATATTCTGCTGCTTTTATAATGTTTTACTGTTATATAGGGTCTTAAAATCTTGTTGTAGCTGCCAAGAATTTGCTTGTGAAGAATGACAGAATATAATGTGTTTTAAATAAATGGATGATCTGACCATTAAAATGGTCCTAAATCTAATTCCAAGAGTTTATTCACTTTTCCATGTGAAACTTGATGCAAGTCTTTAATATTAAGGTGGGCCCTTATGTTTCAGAACCCAATTGCAATATTACCCTGCCTTCTAAGCCAAAATTAAATGAAATAGATCACAATATATACAGTGGCCGCATTCGCATGCAACCGGAAACTGGCGGTGAAGGAGCCTGAGGTTGAATTTCTTGAATGTCCGAATGCGTGCAACCGCAGTTCCATCAGAAAAGTGACCCAAGGTTTCCCTTCCCAAACACCAGTTTGAACTCTTGGGTTCAAACTCCTGCCTGAGGTTTGAGTATGGCAGCGTTACATCCAAAGGCAGTTACACTGGGGTCTAACTGGAGTTGAGGAAGGAAGCTCCTCCCTTGCTCTGGCTATGATTGGCTGCCGGGGCTGTCCTTTATGTCAGAAGGAGCACACAGCCATTTCCCCTGCCCACACAGCAAGCCCCCCGCCCCCCGTAGTCTCCAAGACTGCAATTTTGAACATCTGCAAAGCGTGCGCAAGGGGTGGGGAGGAGAGACCCAGTTTTCCATTACATGAGAATATGGCCTCTGCCTCTTTTGTCAGACCACTCACAGACAAAGACTAATTTTGAGCACTGAAGAACTGAAGTTCACAAGATGTGTCATGAGAATATACCAGGCTATTTGTGTTGTGTTGTGAGGAGATACATTAAAGTCCTCATACAACAGAGTACGCTCTGGTGGTAACGAAGTTTAGCCCAAGAGATTATCAACCTCAGACAGTACAGTAGGTTGAGTTTAAATAAATAAATAAATATTTATTAAGAAATTAAACATCATATACTGAGAGACAAAGAACGTCCTTCAACAGGCACTAGATTTCAACAACTGAACAATTCCAACTGACTCTGACCAAGTGAGACCTATTAACATCTCATCATGCCTCTAGTGGCCAGAAGAGGTTATTGTGGTGCTAAGAGCAATGCTTGAGAATTCTCACTTCTAACCATTTGTGGGTACTCTTACTTACGAGAGTGGGGATGGCCTTCCTTGGGAATGAGAGGCATCAAAAACTGCCACTTCCCTGCTGCAGTTGGGAAGTTCTGTTAGGCTGCTCTCTTGCTGCCCTGGGGCATCCTTGCCCTGTATGTCCACCAGCATCTATATCCTACCTTTCCATCAAAAGAGTGATCTTCGCTATTCTTCAAGCAGGAGGCACTTTGGCAAAAAAAACCTTCCATGTGAGAGCCATTTCCCATTGTGCTGACCTCTGCACACACTGGGCTTTTCTCAGGGTTGGGAGGGTCCTCTAAGAGAAAGAGTGCTTTCTAGGAGGAAAGCACTCAGAAGGGGTACATTTCTCAGCACTCTGTGCATGCCTTCTAGGATAATGCAGGATTGCTCAATTTCCCTTAAAGGAGCAAACCCCACCCTGCGCTGGGGGCAAAGGACAGCACTGCAGGGTGGAAATGATCAGCTCTGCATGGTGCCAGGGGGAATTACTCTGATAATACTGATTAGTCCGAGTATTCCGATCAGCTTGAAGCTTCACACAGGCCCCATAAATGATTAGTCAGAGAGCCACACTTGAGCGAGCTGGTACTGTGGCAGCAAACATGAATTGTCCCCTTTGCTAAGCAGAGTCCACCCTGGTTTGCATTTGCATGGGAGACTACATCTGTGAGCACTCTAAGATATTCCCCTTCGGGGATGGGGCCACTCTGGGAAGAGCATCTTCACGCTTGCATGCAGAAGGTTCCAAGTTCCCTCCCTGGCAGCATCTCCAAGGTAGGGCTGAGAGAGATTCCTGCTGGCAATCTTGGATAGGGTGCTGCCAGTCTGTGTAGAGTGACCACGGCGACTCAACTTTGGCTCTCCTGCAGATGTTGGCCTACAACTCCCACAATCCCTGGCTATTGGCCACTTTTGCTTGGGATTGTGGGAGTTGCAGTCCGAAAACAGCTGGGGGGCCTAAGTTGAGCAGGCCTGGTGTAGACCAGGGATTCTCAATGTGTGTGTCCCTAGATGTAATTGGACTTCAACTCTCATATTTCCCAACCAAAGGCCGCTGGGGATTATGGGAGTTAAAGTCCAATCACATCTGGGGACCCACATGTTGAGAAACCCTGGTGTAGACAATACTGAGCTAGATGGACCAAGGATCTGACTCAGTATAAGGCAGCGTGCTATGTTCCGCCCCATGTTCCTAAGGTTAATGGGGGCCACCACTGGTCCCTGGGCCTTACAATGAAGTACATTGCACTGAGATGTTTAAGGTGGCTCACAACATAAAAGCAATAGCTACTAAAAGAATAAAAATAAAATGAACACATTGACAGGAGGCAGAGGCCGTGCCTCCCATAGCCAAAATTAAGTTGTCTTTACTGCTATTGGTCCTTCTTCGAAAGGCTGCCCAGAGTTTCCCAGCATGCTGAAGACAATAGCCTTAGACGGCTTTTCCTGGAACTTCCCCACCTGAGCAACATCTTCTTAGGTGGAGCCTGGAGCATACTTAATTTCTGGTGATCTGATTTCGTCTCTCCCTCTTTTGAAGGCAGGCCTTGAATGCTTTTAGAAAGCTCGATATAGGTCAAACTTTGTGGTTCAGAACCATTTCATCGCAATCCACTTTGGGTACTTCTAATAGATCCCCCCCCACCGCACTGATACACACAATGGCTTTAAGCTAAGTGCTCTCCGAGAGCCAATGTTTTGCTTTCATTTTCTCACTGGCTGCAGTTAAATGGAGTTTACTCCTTTCCAAAAGTATGGATTATTTATAGTCACTAAAGAAAGAGGCACAAATGCTGGCTTGCTATTGCGGTTGCTCTTAAATGCTTTTTATTGATTAATGGCTTTGCTCAATTCCTCCTGCTGCACCCAGAACATTAAACCGGACGTTGCATCTAATTTCTTAAAGGTGTTTGGTTTGGAAAGAGATATGAAATACAGGAGACAAGAAACTATGTACCTGCTGTCACCAAGAGGGCAAAGTGGCTAGAACAATCAGGCAAATAAGACACCACTCTTACTAGCCCATTTCCCCTCACATTCCTATACACATAATTTATGGCACAGTAGTATTGCTATGGCAACCACCTAATGGCACAGCGGGGAAATGACTTGACGAGCAAGTCATAGGTTGCTGATTCGAATCCCTGCTGGTATGTTTACCAGACTATGAGAAGCACCTACACCAGGCAATAGCAATATAGGAAGATGCTGAAAGGCATCATCTCAGACTGCGTGGGAGGAGGCCATGGGAAACCCCTCCTGTATTTTACCAAAGACAACTCCAGGGCTCTGTGGTCGCCAGGAGTTGACACCGACTCAACAGCACACTTTACCGTTTTAGTATTGCTATAGTTGTGCCATAACAATATGGAGGGGAATGGGATGAACTAGCTCTCTGTTTGCAAAAATCTTCTTGCCTGATTGCCTACAGATTTATTTTGCTCACCATGGGCGAGCACGTGAGCAGCTACTTCAGCGTCTGGGTCAGAACTGAAGGATATGAAAAATGAGCAATGCATCTTACCCATATCTGCATACACTCCACCTGCACCCATTTATTTATTTAGCACATTTATATACCACCTAGAACTAGGTCTCAAGGTAGTTTACACTTGATTAAAGTATCTATGTTGAAATCAAAGTTAAAAACTAGTTCAATTTTACTATCTACTAGAAGCCTGACTTGAGCAGGTGTGTCTTCAATGCTCTTCTGAAGACCACCAGAGATGGCGGAACTCTAACTTAGACAGGGAGTTTAACAGGGGCTCAGCTAAATTATATGTCAATCCTTGTTAAAAAATACAAAGAGACTGTTGGAATGGCCTCTTTGAGACTCAAGTTATCTTCCGAGTTAGACACAAGGAGGGAGAAGAGGCTGGTACATGTCTCGGGCGGGGGGACCTTTGGGATTTTGCTTCAGTGTGGCCTCGCTCCCATCAGCCTTAGTCGGCAACTGAAGCTTTACAGAATTGATGATCAAACTGTGTTTTGGGGCCAGGGTTACATAGGAGGCCGACTTATACTGAGTAGGGGTGTGCGCGGAACCAGTTTACACGGTTCGGTCCAAATCTGGACCAGGCTGTGGTCCATGAACCAGTTCGGTCGAATTGCCCAGCTGCCTGCCTGTCTGTCCAAACCAACTCGAACTGGTTCAAGTGCCTGTAAAGGGGAATCCAGTGAGGATTCATCTTTGCTTCCAAAGGTAATAAAAGACAGTGTGGGAGCAGCGAGAGAGGTGCCTTTAAAACTGAAAGAGAAGGTGCTTACCAGCAGGCCTGGAAGATACTCCGCCCCCCTCTCAGCAGCAGCATGCATACAGCCTCTGCACATGTGCGGAGGCCATTTGCATGCCGCCGGGGGGCGGGGTGGGACACGCTGAGCAGGCCTGCCCGTAAGCACCTCCTCTTTCAGTTTTAAAGGCACCTCTCTCTCACTGCTCCTCTGCTGCCTTTTATTACCTTTGAAAACAAAAAGGGAATCCTCACTGGATTCCACTTTCAATGCACTTGAACTGGCAAACCAGTCCATGGACAAACCGGGCTTAGTGTGGTTCGATTGCGGACTGCACCCCTTTTCACCAGGGCCAGTCCACAATAGCATCAGCCCAGTTCCCTGCAGTTTAGGACCATAGGAAGCTGCCATATACCGAGTCAGACCATTGGCCTATCTAGCTCAGTAGTGTCTTCACAGACTGGCAGCGGCTTCTCCAAGGTTGCAGGCAGGAATCTCTCTCAGCCCTATCTTGGAGATGCTGCCAGGGAGGGAACTTGGAACCTTCTGTTCTTCCCAGAGCGGCTCCATCCCCCTAAGGGGAATATTTTACAGTGCTCACACTTCTAGTCTCCCATCCATATGCAACCAGGGCAGATCCTGCTTAGCTAAGGGGACAAGTCATGCTTGCTACCACAAGACCAGCTCTCCTCTCCTGGTCTGTGGTTTGATCTCAGATGCACTGAGTTCATAAGCAGCAATGGTGAGATTCAACCAACGTCTTGAGGGCACAACTTTGAACATAAGCCAGAATTCTCTGCAATGCAGTGGGGTTTTGTGGCAGATGAGCATAGCTGAAGATTCCCTAAAAGCAGAAATGTGAAAAGCATTGCTGTGGAATAATTACACCAGTCAAATGAAGAGCATGGCATCCTAATTCTAGCCACCTCGAATGTTATTCTTGTGCAGGCATTTGGACAGAGGATTGTCACAGACGACTCATTCCACTCATCATTATTTCCTCAAAGGTCACTCTCACACAGAAAGATTTGCAGGAACAAAACTTTACACTGCCAACTGTGACTTTTGTCTCCTCACACCTTGCCTAAAGCTAGGGACAAATCAGCATCTGCAAGTTGTAGGCCCATAAACCACTCCTCCCGTTTGCATTTCAACTACTGACAACTATTCCCCAGGGAAAATTGCATTTCCTACTTTGCAGCAAGAAGCAGTGGTTCTGCAACACCAACTATGTATAAATATAAAGTTTATTCCGTATATAGTGTTTAGAAAAATAAGTTCACATTTCAGAATACAAATAAAACACACACTTAAAATTTCCAGGCACAAACCTCTATTACAGTACCACATACATACATATTTTCTGCTTTCTTTGGTTGGGGTGTTAAGCACAGCAATCTCTCTCGTGACACAGAACACTTCATTCCTGTACAGTGCAGCGGACTTGCACTCCAGCCTCTTAGCATCAACATTTCCTGTAGATTTCATCCTTTGTCATAAGGCACAATCAAAACCATATTGATCCACAGAAAGAAACCCTCATGCTAAATGTACAGTTTGTGTGCAACAGAACAAGGAGCACTTTCCCAGCATAAATGCCAAGGGCTAAGAAACTTGCATGCTTCTTTAAAAAAAAAAAAAGTTGAGAAATACAGAATTAAATTTTAAAAATTACAAGGAACTTATAAAATGTACACATCAAACCATCCTTCATGATATGACTGCGAACAAGAGCTGCAGGAGATTTTCAGTAACTGGGCTTATGCCAGAAGTTCTCCAACTGGGGTCTCCAGATGTTGCTGGACTACAACTCCCATCACCCCCAGCCACAATGGTCAAGACCACTGTGGCAGGAGATGATGGGAATTGTAGTCCAGCAACATCTGGGGACCCCCAGTTTGAGAACCCATGGCTTATGCATATACAAACACCTCATATGAACACCTCTGTAACATTTACTTCTGGGTTACCACATGCCCCATGTCAAAAATAAAGGAAGGATGTAGGGACGCTACTGGGAAACGTTTTGCCTGCTCCTAGTACACGGCTTCTCAACCTTGGGCCCCCAGATGATGCTGAGACTACAACTCCCATCACCCCTGCCACAATGATCATGAGGTGATGGGAGTTGTAGTCCAACATCACCTGGGGGCCCAAGATCTCAAACACCTGTACTAGTAGATGTGCTAACAGCTCCTACCTGAAGGCAGGCTACATAGCAGCCAAAAGGATAATGCCCACTGCTGTGAAACGTCAGTTTTTGGCCAGAATTTCAATGCTCTCCTTGTATCTCTTGCTCTATAAGCACAGAAAATAAGTTACACAGATGTACAGAATTTCAAACTTTAGTAAATATTAACACCTGCTGAACACATTCAGAGATTGTGAACACAGAAAAGGCACAGCCCTTTAATCGCCCATCTATGCATATGGAGAGTTAGGAACAGAGGAAGCTGCCTTATACAGGGTCAAACCAGCGGTGCATCAAGCTCGGTACTGTCCACACACAGACTGGCAGCGGCTTCGACAAGGTTGCAGGCAGGAGTCTCTCTCAGCCCTATCTTGGAGATGCTGCCAGGGAGGGAACTTGGAACCTTCTGCATGCAAGCAGGCAGATGCTCATCCCAGAACAGCCCCATCTCCTGAGGGGAATTTCTTACAGTGCTCACACATTTAGTCTCCCATTCAAATGCAAACCAGGGCAGACTCTGCTTATCATAGGGGGCCATCCATGCCTGCCACCACAGGACTAGTTCGCCTCCCACAGCTGAATTCTGTGGATTTTGTTTCCTAATAATGAACGTGGCTTTATAGGGACTGAGGAGCCTTTGGGTCTCCACTATACATGGATTGGCTGTATGGCTCAAGTTTCCTACAGAATCAGTTTCTCTCACTGAATGTCCTTCAGACGCACTCATTAGTCTTCTTGTATCCAGTTGCAGGAATTTTGACGCCATCAACCCAAGTTCCATTTGGACTTCAAAATGTAGGTGTAATTCTGCAGGAGAGCAAGAGCAAACCTGCTGACTCAGACCAAAAGGTCTGCCTCAGGGGTTCCCCTTCTTGGGCGCCCAGTTGTTTTTAGACCACAACTTCCATCATCCCCAGCCACTATGGCCTTCTGGCTGGGGATGATGGGAGCTGTAGTCCAACAACATCTGGGGACCCAAGGTCTATCCAGCCCAGCATTTGCTTTCTCAGAGTGGCCTAGGAATCCCACAAACAGGGCCTGAAGGCAATAGCCCTTCCTCAATATTTATCCCCTGCAAAAAAACTGGTATTGGGGGATATACTGCCCCTGAACATGGGGGTTCTATACAGCCACCATAGCTACTGATAGACCTATCCTCTGTGGAATTTGTCTAATTCCCTTCTAAAGCCATCACATCTTGTGGCAGTGAGTTCCATCAATTCACAATGCAAAGAAATACTTAAGTCACTTGCCTAGCGATCAAGAGGTTGATGGTCCAAATCCCCGCTGGTATGTTTCCTAGACTATGGGAAACACCTATATTGGGCAGCAACAATATAGGAAGGTGCTGAAAGGCATCATCTCACACTGGTAAACCCCTCCTGTATTCTACCAAAGAAAACTACAGGGCTCTGTGGTCGCCAGTAGTCAACACCGACTCGAAGGCACAACTTTACTTATAATGCAGCTTCCTATGTACCTATGGCAGGGGCGTAGCTAGGCGAGAGGGGCCTGTGTGAGGGAGATAATGAAGGAAATAGGGAGGGGTGGAGCTGGGGGCCCTTCAGAAGCTGGGGCGGCGGCGGCCTGCGTTCTTTGAACCTATCTGCTCAATTATAGCTATACCCCTGACCTATGGATGAACCACACACAACCCCTCAGATAAATACCATACATTGGAACTGTGATTTGAGTGCCATTTAAGGTAATATGCTCAATGGATAAACTCCAAGTGTTAGACTCGCTGCTAACTTCTAGAAATGCTAACTTTAAACACCCAGACCTAATCAGACAGTTTCATTCAAGTCATTCAAGAGCAATCAATTTCATTTGGGTCAAATTGCCTTAAAGCATTGTCGAATTTCAGAGAATACATTTAGAATAAACACAGTTCAAATTTTTACAACACATTTTGCCAGTGCCCACCAGCATGTTTCTCATCTCACTCATTTTATGGTGCATATCACATGTTTCTACACTTGTTAAAAATCTGTCAACTTCTGCAAATAAAATTAAAGTCCACTTTTTGTCTCAAGCCAATTTGTACCACAAATTCAGGGTAATATAAAAAGCCTTGAGAGATTATCTAGCTTGGTGCAAAATCTCATGGGATCCCGATATCCTGTAATTATCCATTTTGCCACACAACTGAGGGTATTCAAAACTGTGCCCCATGTTTCTAAAAGATCACATTGTGGAAAATATCCAGCAGCCTCTAACGAAACACTCCTATAGCCCAGTTTGCTGCTGTTCTGGTAGCTAGTGCAATGTATTCATGCTCAGTACAGTGAAGCACTCCATAATACACAAGACTACTTTTGAAATGAAAACACTTTCCCCTCCACATCTTGCACAGTGGAGTGGTCCTATGTAAAATGCCCTCACAGCATAACATGCCAAATTTCCACATCCCGTTTGCTCCCACTACCCTGTGATGGTTTTCCCCACCTCAAAAATGGTTGTGGAAATCGGTTATTAGAGGGCTTGGTTGCCCCTGAAAATGCTACCACTTTGAGCGAGTGCTGTTGATTTATGAAAGGAGAGGATCTGGCTGGTAAACTGATTATCCTGCCACAACTGATTATCCTGGGGACTCTCAAATTTGGGTCTCTAGTGACTAGACTACAACTTCCATCATCTCCAGGCAAAATGGTCAAGGGCCATTGTGGCTGTGGATGACAGGTTGTAGTCCAACAGCTGGGACCCAACCTTGAGAACCAGGGAGAGCTGGTCTTGTGGTAGCAAGCATGAATTGTTGCCTTTGCTAAATAGGGTCTCTCCTGGTTTGCATTTGAATGGGAGACTATATCTTTGAGTACTATAAAATATTCCCCCTAGGGGATGGGATCCTCTGGGAAGAGCATCTGCATGCAGAAGGTTCCAAGTTCTCTCCCTGGCATCTCCAGATAGAGCTGAGAGAGACTCCTGCCTGCAGCCTTGGAGAAGCCACTGCCATTCTGTGAAGACAATACTGAGCTAGATTGACCAATGGTCTGACTCAGTATATGGCAGCTTCCTATGTTCCTAGGGCATTAAATAAACATAAAAAGGGGGCCTCTTATGAACTGTATCCATACTGCAGTTGGTATTCTAATTACCAGAGAAATGATGAACAAAAAAGGTTCTTTAGAATATACCAATTTTAACACCACCACCCGAAAAAACAAAAACCATGTGCAGTGACTGTGCATCTCCGCACATTCTTCTAATAAGCAGCTTGCAATGAACTAATGTATGCCCATTATAAGCATTTTCTGCTGGTGTCCCTCTCTGAAGCTCCTGCATTATTAGGAGTAGCGGTGACTAGAGGTTTCTATCAGCTTACTCCTGCTACACTCAGGCCTTCGTGCTATTGCCATAGCAGAATAAGCTCAATTCTGAATTTACATTCACTACTCGGAGACAGGCCCACCTTAAGTGGCGCAGCTGGGAAATGCTTGGCTAACAAGCAGAAGGTTGCTGGTTCGAATCCCCGCTGCTATGTTTCCCAGACTATGGGAAGCACCTGTATCAGGCAGCAGTGATATAGGAAGATGCTGAAAGGCATCATCTCATACTGCGCGGGAGAAGGCAATGGTAAATCCCTCCTGTATTCTACCAAAGAAAACCACAGGGCTCTGTGGGCGCCAGGAGTCAACACTGACTCGACGGTACACTTTACCATTACTCGGATACAGACAAGCAACTACAAAATAGAGGCACCCTGGTCAAGTTTGAAGGGCATGACTACATATGTAACCATTCAACATCTCTTAAAAATACTTGGAAGATGAAAGTTAGTGACTTCTCCAGTGACTGCTTCCAAGCATCTTAAAAGGGACACACACTGGACTGAATATTCATGCTCCCTTCAGACTTAACAAGGGGTGCATGTGTGTGTGTGTGTGTGTGTGTGTGTGGCCTTCCAAATGCAGAAAAATTAGTCACCTCTGGATTAGGATCTAAGATACCGGACTAGAGGGAACATCAGTTTGATTCTGTCCAAGGCGGCTGCTTAAGGAATTTCTGCACTGAGGATTATCTCGATCTGGGGAACACGGAAACCTCCAGGTCAGGGGTTCTCAAACTCGGGTCCCCAAATGCTGCTGAACCACAACTCCCTAAATCCTTTGGCTAATGTGGCTGGGGATGATGAGAGTTGCAGTCCAACAGCACCTGGGGACCCAAGTTTGAGAACCCTTGCCCTAGTCCAAATGCAGACGAGGCAGACTTAGGTAATGGGAACTTTAGGATGCTGGGGTGGGGTGGGAGGGGTGGAGACTTCTAGGAGTCTGTGTGGCATCCAGGCACCATGCATCAACTGTGCATTGTCCCTTTAAACAAAACCCAGCTTCCCAACTTTCTTTCCTCCCTTGGCCTGGGGGAAGCCCTGCTGCAGACCTGTATTAAGAGCCTTTCCAAGGAGCTACATAAAACCATGTTCAAACCAGTTAAGTTATTGACACCGATGGGCAACAGCCTGAACACAATAATCAGAGCAACAGATCTGCAAATAAATAAATTTTTATATATATATATATATATAAAATTTATTTATTTCCTGGAGGGAACACATTTTAAATTAAGCAGAAGTTCCATTTGGCCAGCAACAGTGGCTCCATGCACTGAGTCACTCTTATCTAAACTGAGACACTTGCAAAGAGCTCTTTATCCACCACCACCACCCCTCCGCCCCCAGCACAAACACAGACAGAGGCTTTAACAGACGTCTCAATTAAGCATCTCATTTGTTCCCTTCCATTTTTCTTGGCTGGCACACAAGATCAGCAGATAGAGGGGAGAACCCCATCAAAGCTTCTGCTGCTGTTTATTCTGGGGAGGAGATGGTTAATGGTGGGCTACTGCGTGAAACAGGATGCTGGACTAGATGGGCCTTGGGCCTGATCCAGCAGGGCTGTCCTTGTGTTCTTAATGAGCCCTTTGCCTTTCTCTCAGCTTATGCTGGAGAAAACGTCTGGTCCCCAGTGGAGCCTCCAGTGCCCAAATGGGAAACCCTCTTGGCCTGAACAGAGGTCCAAGGCCACTGATTGCCTATCCACATTTGAAGACAAATAACTTTTCTTTACTATCAAAAGGTATGTAGCAAGTTATCACAACCGTGCAGCGGAGCAAATGAGGCCCTGTTCCTACCTAGAGAGATGAGAGTTCTGGCATTCTTGACCTCTAAGGCCCATTTTTGGACTGGATCCTAGACAGACCAAAATCTCTAATGGTGCCTTCCAGAGGGTTTTTCTTTTTCTTTTAACAAGGGGCAGGAAGTGGGGGAGAGCTACCAAACAACAGATCACATTCAACACTGTTAATTAATGCCTAGATAGACAGCCAAAAGGTTATCATTTGGGTTCTTGCCAAATGGTATGCATGCATTCATTTTCTCTAAGTACACAGCCAGCTTCTGTGAGCCTCTTCCAAATATGCTTTTTTCAAAAAGCATCTAATAAAACACCTGCAGCTCCTAGATTCCATTCAGTACATTAAAGACTGTGCATGTATTTTAATGGGATGCTGAAAGGGCTGGGCCCTTCTCTCATGTTTGTCTTATCTTTTGCAAATATTTTTAATGTCTTCCAAGATGCTGTCTTGGATCTTTCCCCACTGCATAAACAAGATGTCAGTACAATGTCTGACAGGAGCCAGAGGATATTCAAAGGATCCTTTTAACACAAATTTGTACGTGTGCCTGGAACCATCTTGACAAAACTATTCAACAGGATGTGGTCCCTATCTGCTTTTTCCACCCTGTTAATAATCAAATCTGTTGAATTCTCTGCTACAAGGTGTGCTGATGGCCACCCATTTGGATGGCTTTAAAAGAGACTTGGACAAATTCACAGAGAATGGAGTCGATCAATGGCTAATAGGCCTGATAGCTACAGGCTATTTCTAGGCTCAGAGGCAGGGTACCTCTGAATGCCAGTTGCAGGGGAACAACAGCAGGAATGATGGCATGCCTTTATCTCTTGCCTGTGGGTTTTCCCACAGGCAACTGGTAGACCTCTGAGAGACACAAGATGCTGGACTAGAGAGGGCTTGGGCCTGATCCAGCAAGGCTCTTCTGTTGTTCTTTCGTAAAACCATAACATTGTTCTCAGCCAGATTCCGAATTTCAAATACTGCCTCTATATGAAACCTGTGATTGAGCTCCCAGCAAAATATACTCAAAGCATCAACTGTGGTATCCCACACACACCTGTAGCCCTCTATAGATCTCTTTTCTCCTGAACCGGTCATTCACCAAGCTCAGGTATCCTATTGGGAAAGGCAAAGGAAGAATCTCTTCGCTGGTGCCAACTGCAGTCAGGGTTTGGGGAAATACACTATAAACCCTCTCCCCATCTATTTCCCTCTTCCAAACATTTGACAGCAATGGCACTTTCACAAAAGCTCTTCTGGCAGGGATTCACACAAAATTATTCTCTCTAAACCACCATCCTCATGCCAACACAGGAAGCTTTCTGTCACCAATTACATATGGCATTTCTTGACCCAAATAACATGGGATCAAAGCGCTCGCCCCCGACAAAGAAGCACCAGGCTTGGATTTGCTTGAAGTCTCCTCTAGAACCCATCAAAAACAAGCTGCCTTATGCCAGGTCTGACTAGCACAGTACTTCTATGTTGTTGAGACTACAACTCCTACAACCCCAGCCAGGCCACATGTCCTGGCTCTCCAGAGTTTTAGAAAGAGATCTTTCCCAACCCTACCTGGAGACGCCTGGGAACAAACCTCGGACCTTCTGCATGCATAGCAGGCACAATCCTAAGCCAACAACATCTGGAGACCCAATATTGGAGACTCTTGGTCATCACTGCCTGGCCCAGTGTAGACAAAGATCTTTCTCAGCCCTACCTGGGTCCTAGGGATGTGCACGAATGTGTTCGGTGTTCTATTCTTAGAACACTGAACAGGTTCGGAACCCCCGCGTTCGAATCGGCTCAAACGTGGGGGTGGTTTTAAGGATGGGGGAGGGTGCACTTAGTGCCCCCCACCCCACGCTTCCCCCTCCAGTGCTGTGTAGAAATAGTCCCGTGGGGTGGCAGCGTACCTCCTAGTTGCCTCATTGTTTCAGTGACCGGAAGAGCCGTGCACGCTTGCGTGCACCCACCCGGGACGCGCACACGGCGCTTCCAGTCACCGAAACAATGAGGCAACAAGGAGGTACGCTGCCACTCCGCGGGACTATTTCTACACCGAGCATCAGAGGGGGAGCATGGGGGCGGGGGCTAAGTGCACCCTCCCCTGTCCTTAAAGCCACCCCCGCCCTGCCATCAGCTTGAAAAGAGCCGGTTCCATGCATATCCCTACGGAGTCCCTTCCATATGCAAAGCAGGTGCTCTACCACTGAGCCCCTCACCAAACGGGTCTGTTTTGCCCATAATGCACTACCAAAATAAAAATAAAACAACCCCTCCTCTGAGTGTCTCTACCCAGTTTCTGCCATACGTGATACCATTACTGCAGGGTGAGGTGCAGATGGGAGATCCCGGCGCAATTTAAGCCAAAGCCAATGTAAAGTGCAGTTGAAAATGATTTTTAAAAAGAAAATTATTTGTGCACAACTTCAGTGTTATTAAAGCATAAACAGGTGGTTTTTTTGATGTTAAATGTAAACAAAAGGTGAAATCCACTCCATCTCTCCAGGATCAAATACTTGGCAATAAGTTAATTCTAAGTCCACCACAGCAAATCAGGATACTACCGAATCCCTTTCAAGCAGCAGAGGGGAGCTTCTATGCGGTTTTCAAGCCCAGATTCAGGAAAGCACTCCTGAAAATTATGAACTGAATGAGAAAATACCTAGTTGGCATACTGGAGCTTTCCTCAAACTTCCCTGTCACTCAAGGACATTTTCTTTTCTTGAATTAAACTGGGAGGCACACTTCACTATTACACCCAAAAAAGTTTAGTTTATGTGTATGCAAGGGTAAGGATTACCAGCCCTAAAAAACCTATTTCCTGCAAGTCCTGAGCCTGCCTCCTGAATGCAAGGAGCTAAGCTCAGCCAAGTAACATGCAGAGATGCAGTGGGCAACCTCCTCTGAGGGCAGGTAATTTTGCCCCGGGACTGACTGAAGGATCCCATAACACCCAACGCAGAGATGCCACAGAATTACCTGCCCTCTTACAGAAGCAAGATCAGATCAATCAAGGAGGGATCCAGTGGGCACCCTACTCGGTGAATGGGTGCTCTGGGAACATAGGATCTTGCAGAAAACTTACTTCTACCACAGCCTGGTAATATGCCCTGGCACACACTTTGGAAACAGCGAGTCTGGTGGCATCCTGCTTTGCAAACTGTTAGAACTCAACATGCAATCTGGGAATCAGAGGCAGGGTGCCTCTGAGTACCAGTTGCAGGGGAGTAATGGCAGGAGAGAGGGCAGGCCCTCAACTCCTGTCTGTGGCTTCCAGCGGCATCTGGTGGGCCACTGTGCGAAACAGTGTGCTGGACTAGATAGGCTTCCTTGGGCCTGATCCAGCAGGGCTGTTCTTATGAATAGTGTCTTTATTCTGAGGGTTTAACTTCAACATCTTTGCACCAAATTTCACCCCAAATGATCAAAATATTTTTACTTATTTATCAAAGAAGCCAGACTGGTTTCAGTGGGGTTGCTCAAGTAAACCAGCCAAGCAGGAACCAGCCTCAAGGCTGGATTGATGCAGAGCAGAACTTTAATGTGATCTAGGAGTTCTCAAACTTGGGTTCCCAGATGATGCTGGACTAGAACTCCCATCATCCACCATAACTCCTGCATGTATGATGGGAGTTGTAGTCCAACAATATCTGGGGACCCAAGTCCGAGAACCCCTGAATCTATTAACTGTGCTTGTAATAACAAGGATGTAAGGCCACTGGGGAGAAAAGGCACATGGACTGGGTGTTTAATTTTTTTTAACACAAATAAAAGTTGCGAAACTACTTAAAACAAAACAGAAAGCACAAATCCACAGGGGCTTAAGAAAAATATTTCAAACTGTATCAGTTTATGTTCTAGCTTCTGTAAAATTAACCTGTTGTCTAAGCAGACACTCAACTGATGAAACCCTAACAAGAAAAGCAAAGTTTAAAACCTGTGAGAAGTAATTCAGTTTACCTGCTGCTCAAATGATTAAAAATAAATTAAAGCAGTTTTAAAAAAAACCCCACAAGACTGTTCAATATGGCTAAAAACGGCGCGAGGACACCAATAAGTATAAATAGAATCCAAGATACTAATAAAAAAAGGATTCCCCTTTAGAGCAATTAGAACAACATTTACATATATAATGGAGCAAAGGATTCTGGGTTGCATAATTCTGATTTGCAAAACAATTTCCCCATCCCCACCCACCATCCCTACCCACTGCATTGATTCAAAAACCAGAGAGAAAGAAAGAGAGAGAGTGCGAGCGCTAACATTGCAAAACCAACAATGGGTCAGATTGCAGGGCTTTGGGGTATGAACAAGATTCTGCCAAAAACCAAAAGAAAACAAGAAAATCAGCAAAAATCACTGGCTGACATCCAGACTAAGTTACTCAACAGTATTACTCGGGAAGCAGTCTAACACACTACTTAATTTTCACAGGACTGCTCGGGAGTAATTTAGTCTGGATGCCATCTATTATTTGCAGTTGTGCTTCCTTTTTTAACCTCGATCAAGAAGGTAACAGCAGCTTGTGAGGTATGATCTAAAACAGGGGTTCCCAACAGGTGATATGCCAGATGTTGCTAAACTACAACTCCCATCATCCCCAGGCACAACAAATTGTGGAATGATGGGAGTTGAAGTTCAGCACATCTGGAGGATTACAGGTTGGGAAACCCTGATCTAAAATATCAATTACAATGAAAACACACACATACACACACACAATTTTGTCAATGCCCACCATCTAGAAGTCAACTTGCATCCAGACAAAAAAGCAAGCTCTCTCTTTGTGTCAGACTTTTGAGAGAGCGCATTCTGGCTTCTACCTAATATTTGAAGCATACACTTTCTGAAAATACACTGAAGCGCGATGTGTCTAATGAAACTATTTGGATTATACTAGCAAGTCAGATCATCCCATGGCTGACTGTGACTGGCATTTCTCCCTCTACATTAAAGTTGCTTGAACCGCATTTAACTGAGTAAAGGTAAAAGCTTAGATTTCATGCAAAACCCAAAACCAAAACTGAACAAAACTTCATTTTGTTAACGGAGACTCTACTTATTGAAATTGGAGCCTTCCTGTGTGCTTTTGGGGTTGTCCTGTATGCATATTTTGATTAGATGAAAAACACACACACACACACACACACACACACACACACACACACACACAGACAGTGCTTCTAGGGCCTCATGAGAAAGAGACTTCTCTACTGAAATGCAAATCAAAAATGAAGGAAATATATATATATATATATTTCTTTTTACAAGTCTTGCATATCTTCATCCATCTGTACTGTCTGGAGTTTGGCAAGCTCTTTTTTGTCTGTCTCCAGCTCTTCGCAGATGGCATCCACCATATTGCTCATAACATATTTGGTTTTCGAATCCAGCATCATTAAGCTACTAGCTGCTTTACTCTCAGAATCAGATAAGAAGTTTTCCTTTATCTCGGGGACCGAGTGCAGGATTAACCGCTGCTCTCCACCGAAACTGGGATGAACTTCCACTGACGGGTGTCCGATGTGATTGCCGGTTGCCGGACCGATTCCTCCAAGTGCCGACTGCGTGGTGGAGATGGACATCAGATCATGGCCAGTAATGAGGGAACAGTTCTGGAGGGTTGCATAGTTTGTGTTGCTGACAGAAACAACGGTCGCACCACTTGTCACAGGCGCCACCGACATGGGGGTGCTGCCGGAAACACTGGAGCTGAGGTCTTCTGCATTTAAAAGAGTGGGCGGCCCTAGGGAAAAGTTATGAGACAGAGTGACGTTGACTAGCGAGGAGGCTGCAGACTGGAGGCCTCCACTGGTGAGGCTGTCGGGAGGCAAACTAGCATGAAGCTGGGAGTGCTGACCGAGAGGCATGACTTGAGAAAACACAAGGCTGGTTTCCAGTCCTTCTTGCTTCACTGGTCCAATCGCCTGGCTTGAATTTGGGACGGTGTACACCACTGCACTAGGGGCGAGAGAGCCAAAAAACACTTTCCCTTGGGCTGAGGCAGAGTCGCTTGTGAACGTGCTCCCGTCTGATGCGCTTTGATGGATTGAAATATTGCCTGTGGCGGGAGAGAAACGAATGAAGAAAGGAAAGGGGGTGGGGAAGAGATCGTTCTAAAGTTAGGCAACAGTGCAAGACAAAATTAAGAGTTCAACATTGCATACATACACTTGTATGGCACTTCTGTCTATAGCTTTTAGAGCAGGACTTACCAAACAAGGGTATTTAATTTAATTTATTGCATTTCTATACCGCCTAGTATAGAAATCTCTAGGCTGTGTACAGATTGAAACATAATATAAAACAAAACATTTAAAATTCATAAAAACCAATAAAAATCACCACAATAGATAAAACACACATTAAAATCTAAAATTTAAATTTCAGTTAAAAGCCTGGGAAACAAGTACGTCTTCAGGGTCCTCCTAAAAGCTAACAGAGAAGGTGATGCTCTTATTTCAGCAGGGAGTGTGTTCCAAAGTCCTGGGGCAGCCACAGAGAAGGCCCGATCCCGAGTTGCCACCAAACGAGTTGGCAGCAACCATAACCGGACCTCTCCAGATGATCTTAATAGGCGACAGGGTTCACGACAGAGAAGGCGCTCTCTTAAATACCCCGGACCTAAGCCGTTAAGGGCCTCATAGATAATAACTAGCACTTTGTATTTCGTTTGGAAACATATCGGCAGCCAGTGCGGTTCTTTTAGAATCGGTGTTATATGGTTCCTTTGGGTAAACCCAGAGATCAGTCTGGCTGCTGCATTATGTACCAATTGTAGTTTCCGAACTATATACAAAGGCAGCCCCACAGAGAGTGCATTACAGTAGTCAAGCCTAGAGGTTACCAGCGGATGCACCACTGTTTTGAGGCCATTTGTCCCCAGAAACAGACATATTTATCCAAGAATCTATAGCTAAGGAGGAGGCAGACACAGATTTTCACCCTGAAATCACATATAGGAATGTCTCAATGGGATTATATTGTAATGTACCAATACCCTTTATGGCAGTGAAGCCTTTGCGCAGTGATTGGCTGAGCTGCCCCAGTGTCACAGAGGGCAGGAAGCAGCATCTTTGGCTGCCATCTGCTGAGCTGCTCTGATCCAAAGGCTCTCCTCCTGCCATTGATTCAATTGGCAAGTTCTGAACTAGAAGAGGGCACGGCAGGGAGAATACCCTAGCAAAGGAACAAAAGGAAGGAGAAGGAAGGGGACTTGAGAAGGCAGAAGACCAGTGTTACCTCTAACAGGGATTCCCAGATGTTGTTAACTACAACTCCCCAAATCCCCAAGCAAACACCATAGCAGCTGGGGATTCTGGGAGTTGTAGTCAACAACATCTGAGAATCCCTGTTAGAGGGAACACTGCAGAAGAACAACAGCAGGTAGCAGGGTGCAGAGGATGGTTTAGACTAAAGGAGGAGTTTCCAATTTTTATTCCCCAGATGTTGTTGGACTACAAAGGGACCCAAGGTTGGGAATCTCTAGACTAGACAAAGGAGGGGAAGGGATTTTATTTGTTTGTTTAGCATAGTGGTATACTGCCCCAAACTCACATCTCTGGGTGGTTTACAAGAGATGGGAGAGAATAAACTGAAAGGAGAGCTGCAGATAGCAAGAGCTGCCAAGGAAAGGGCTTCAAGGCATAAAGGCATCCTTAGGGGCTCCACTGCTCATTGAGATCATCTGGAAAGGCCCATCTGCAGTTGCCACCAGTTCAACTGATGGCTGCCCAACAGCATCTGGTAGCCTTCTCTGTGGCTGCCCTGAGGGTTTGGAAGGCGCTCCCTACAGAAATAAGAGCCTCCCCATCTCTTGCAGCTTTTTACAAGACTCTTAATACACATTTATTCACCCAAGTTTTTAAAGTAGAACTGTGGTTTTAAACTGTTTTAATATTTTGATTTCTGTTTTGTTTTATGTTTGCTGTAAACTGCCCAGAGATAAGAGTATGGGATGGTGTACAAATATACTAAACACAAACACACACACCTGCCTTATATGGAGTTGGAGATTAGTCCACCTAAGTCAGTACTATCTGCTCTGACTGGCAGTGGTTTTAGAAGGTCTTGAGGAATCTTTCCTGGCCCTGCTACCATAGATCTTATTAACTCAAGATGTCAACCATAGAACTTGGGGCTTTCTGCCTACAAAACACATTCTCAGCCTCTGAATTATGACCCCTCCAAGGCTGAAGTTCACATACTAATCCAGAACAACCAACAAAATCTTTGCCTGCAAGCCTCTAGTTCGGGGTGCTCAACCTTGAGTTCCCAGATGTGGCTGGACTCTAACTCCCATAACTCCCAGCCTTCAGCCACTGTGGCAGGGGATGATGAGTGCTGTAGTGCAGCAACATCCAGGGATGCAAGGTTAAGAACTCCTGCTCTAGTTCATACACAACTGATCGAGATTCTCTGTTTGAACACAAGAGAAAAAGCCTTTGGAATGATGACGCCCTTTTCTCTTGTGTTCTATCCTTTCTTGAAAGTTAACAGAAAATATGCAAGTCAGCAAATGGCCAATGCTGTTTTGTGACATTATCAAAGGCAATTTTATCCACCTAAGGTGGCACTGCCCTAGATGTGTGGTGCTGATTCACATGACTGAAGAGATCACTTCAATGCCCTTTCAAGGTGCCTTTTAAATTATACAAGAGGTTTGAGTACCCCAAAAATGACTAATCCAATCCAATCCAATCTTTATTACGGTCATAGACCAGAGTACAAAAACACAAAAAAGAACAGAAAAATGACTAATATTTTGATTAGTGAAGTCATGACCAGATCAGTCTTTGAATTTAACCGATTAAAGCAATCTACTGCATTTATTATGCTTTACTGAAATGTAAATTCTATCCCAACAAAAGGGAATATTAAAAACACCTGGGATATCACCGAGCTGACAACTACTTATAAGGCTCCTTATATGTCACAGAGGGGTGTGGTTGGGGGTAGATGAATAGCACCACTGCCAGCAATTCACACATCTGCCTCTCCTATAGCTATTAAAGCAGGTCTTTCAGGAAAAAACCATGTATCCAGATATCTACAGTTAAGTGGGGGAAAGACTCTCAAGGGTAGAAAAGCAACTGTGGCAAGATGCAAAACCCCGACTCTCACATTATTTGATGCAATTCAGTTTGGTTCACAATGCTTATTTTCTGAACTGGTTATAAAAATCATCATTTGACTGAAATCAGCACCTTGTCACTATCTGCATCTGAGATTTGAATACGTAGAGGTCTTTTAAAAATTGTGTGCATGCACACATGTGCCAATTTCTGCAGAGACACATTTTAAGGAATTCCTATTGTCCTTTGAAAGCATGGGCATGTTAGGCAATGCCCCCCTTTTTTGGGGAGGGGGGCCATTCCTCCCTACCTTCAACAGAACGTGATTTAGATCAGGGCTCAACAATTATTAATTATATTATTATTTCTTGTTTACACAGTCAGACAGGTGTTATTGACTGGTTTGTTTTATCCAGACATCGAGTCCTTCCCAAGGACCTGGGATGGCTGAATTTTATTATCAATGTTGTTGCTGTTGTTATAGATATCGTTGCAGAATATAGGCTGTTCCCAGTAAAGTTGCTTTTTGTAATTGGCTGATGGTGACTTCTGTGGCCCCTATGGTGTTGAGGTGCTCTTCAAGTTGTTCTGGAATTGCACCTAGGGTGCCAATTACCACTGGGATTATTTTGGTCTTTTTCTGCCACAGCGTTTCAATTTCAATTTGTAGATCTTTGTTATTTGGTGATTTTTTCTATTTCTTTTTCTTCTATACTGCTATCCCCTGGTATTGCTATGTCGATTATTTTAACTTGTTTTTCCTTCTTCTCGACTACAGTTATATCTGGTGTACTGTGTGGCAGAAGTTTGTCTGTTTGTAGTTGGAAGTCCCATAATATTTTTACATCTTCATTTTCTACCACTTTTTCAATTTGATGGTCCCACCAATTTTTGGCTACAGGTAGCTTGTATTTTTTGCAGATGTTCCAATGTATCATTCCCTACTACCTTGTCATGCCTTTGTTTGTAGTCAGTCTGTGCGATCTTTTTACAACAGCTGATTAGGTGGTCCACGGTTTCATCTGCTTCTTTACAAAGGCGGCACTTGCTGTTTGTTGTGGATTTTTTTTACTTTGGCTCTTATTGCATTTGTTCTTAGTGCCTGTTCTTGTGCAGCCAGTATTAAACCCTCAGTTTCTTTCTTCAAGTTGCCATTCTTAAGCCATTGCCAGGTCTTGGTGATGTCTGATTTTCCACTTATATTGTGCAAATATTGACCATGCAGGGGCTTATTTTTCCATTTTTCTGCTCGGTTCTTGACTTGTTCTTTCTTGTAGGCCTGCTTTGTTTCATTGGTGTTGAATAGTTTCTCGTTCTTGACCATTTGAAGTGCATCTTCTTCACTGTCCTTGATATATTCTTCAAGGCCTCTTTTGTCCTCCTCTACTGTTTGATGGACTTACAGCATTCCTCTTCCACCTGAGCTGCGAGGGAGGTATAGCCTATCGACAGCACTGCGGGGTGCAGAGCATGATTGATGGTCATGATTTTCCTGGTCTTACGATCTAGCGTCTCTAGCTCTGCCTGGGTCCAGTCTATTATTTCTGCAGTGTATCTGATAACAGGCATAGCCCAGGTGTTTATGGCTTGTATGATGTTCCCGCCATTGAGTTTGGACTTTAGGATTTTTCTAACTCTCCTGATGTATTCACTTCCAATTTTTCTTTTAACTTCAGTGTGTGCGATGTTATCAGCCTGGAGAATGCCCAAGTATTTGTAATGTTCTTTCTCTTCCAGGTTCTTGATCTTGCTTCCATTGGGCAGTTCTATTCCTTCTGTTTTTCTTATTTTCCCTCTGCTCATTATTAATGCAGCACACTTGTCTAGTCCAAACTCCATTGCTATATCACTACTGAATATACGGACAGTGTTTAGCAGTGATTCGATTTCTGACTGGGACTTTGCTTACAACTTCAGATCGTCCATGTACAGCAGATGGTTGATTTTACTTGATGATTTAGATGTTTGGTATCCAAGGCCTGTTCTGTTTAGTATTTGTGAAAGTGGAGTCATGGCGATTACAAACAACAGAGGGGATAGTGAGTCCCCTTGGAAAATACCTCTTCTAATGCTAACCTGTCCAAATGTCTCACCATTGATTATTAACTGTGTACTCCACATGCTCATTGCTTTTTAAAAAAAAAATAAAAAATTATCTGGATGTTTTTGCTGACACCAGTTGTTTCTAAACATTTTAGTATCCATGTGTGAGGCAATGAGTCGAAGGCTTTCTTGTAGTCTATCCATGCAGCACTTAGATTGGTTTTTCTTCTCTTGCAATTTTATAAAATCATTTTGTCAATCAGCAGCTGGTCTTTTGTGCCTCTGGTGTTTGGGCAATTTCCTTTCTGTTCAACTGGAAGCTGTTTGTTAGTTAATAAGTGTTGCATAACTTCATCTGCTATTATTCCAGTTAATAATTTGAACATGGTTGGCAGGCAGGTGATCGGTCTATATTTACTTGGAACTGCACCTTTTGCTGGGTCTTTCATGATGAGATGAGTTTTCCCAGTTGTTAGCCATTGTTCAATATCACCTCCTTGCAAAATGTGATTGAACTGTTTTGATAGTTGTTTATGGAGGCTTGTTAGGTGTTTAAGCCAAAAGCCATGCAGTTCATCATCGCCTGGCGCAGTCCAATTTTTAATTTCCTTTGCTCTTTCACTTATTAATTCTGGTGTTATTATTAGATCTTGCATTTGTTGGTTACATTTTTTGACCTCTTTCATCCAGCCTGCTTTTTTTATTATAATCTATTGGATTGTCCCATAATTTCCCCCAGAATTGCACTGTTTCTTCTTTATTTGGTGTTTCTAGGTTTCTTGCAGTTTCTCCTTCTATGCTTTGGTAGAAACGTCTCTGATTCAACTGGAATTGGAGATTCTGCCTGTGTTATGTAATTCTGGCTTCGTATCTGCTAATCTTCTTTGACACTGCTGTTATTTGCTGCTTTATTATTTCATGGACTTCTCTAATTTTCCTTCAATCTAGGTGGCATTTTTGGATCAGATACTGTTTGGTGTTTTCATTCTTCAGCTTCTTGTCTTTCATATCTTTCAATTTACTAGCATCTGATCTAAGCCTGGAGATTTTATTTTCTAATCTAATCCTCCATTTAGGTGGCAAACATACTACATACACCGCTCTGGGCTCCTTGGAAGAAGAGTGGGATATAAAAATAAAAATAATAATTATTATTATTAATAATATGCCTTCACTTTTGCCTTCACCTCAAAATACTTGAGTTTCTCTTTCACAACAACCCTGTGAAGTAGGTTAGGCTGAGAGAGAAGTGACTGGCCCAGAGTCACCCAGCAAGTCTCATGGCTGTATGGGGACTTGAACACGGGTCTCCCCGGTCCTAGTCCAGCACTCTAACCACTACATACAAGCAAGGTCGAAAGTCTGCTGTGCCCAAGTAAAGGGCATTGCTGGAGGCAAGCAGTGAGTTGTGGGGCAGAGGGAACTCCAGCTGCTACATTTTGGGACTAGCTCCTAGACCTAAAGCAAGTTTGTTGAGGCCAGATATGGATGCTGCTGCTTTCAGCTAGAGAAGTCACTGAAGCTTGAACTATCCAGGGTGTGGTCAATTATTTCTTAAACCCTTTATTCTTGAAAGACACTTGGGAAAATAAACAACGTCTACGCCCAGCAGCCAGTGTCTAAATTCAGTGCTTGTATCACCTAACTAGTGGAAGATCCATAAGTGGAGAGAGAGTTGGATTTGGAATGCAGAAGCCCAGGTTCAAATCCCAATCCAGCCATGACGCTCAGTGGGAAATCTTAAGCAAGTTATTATTTCACAAACCAACCTACCGTGTTTCCCCAAAAATAAGACACTGTCTTATATTTATTTTTCCTCAAGGAGACACACTATGGCTTATTTTCAGGGGCTGTCTTATTTTTATTAAGTGTGGTACAACAATCTACATTTATTCAATTATAGTTAAGTCATCTTTTTCTGGAACATCATCATAACTCTCATATGATCCATATAAGACCCACAGACTGTTGCTGGTCAGTGTTGGGGAGCAGCAGCTTTACTGGTGTGTGTGTGTAGGGTGAGAGAGACCCACAGACAGGGGCGTAACGATACCGGTAGGGTTGGCAGGCTGCAAGGCACACGGTAGAGGGAAGTACAGTAAAAATCTCCTCAGAAAATCTCCTCCTCAAAAATCTCCCCTCCTCCTGGTGGTGGTGGGCAGCAGCGAGAGTAAGCGCGGTGGTGGCGGGAGGCAGCGAGAGTACGCCGGGAAGTGACGCCGGGCCAGACGGCAGGCCTCGGCGTCGACTGCGCACTGGCGGGCGGGAGTGAGCAGAGCGACGCCGAGGCCTGCCGTCTGGCCCGGCGTCGCTTCCCGGCGTACTCCCGCCGCCTCCCGCCACGCTTACTCTCGCCGCTGCCCGCCACTGCCAGGAGGAGGGGAGATTTTTGAGGAGGAGATTTTCTGAGGAGATTTTTTACCGTACTTCCCTCTACCGTATGCCTCAGCTTGCAGCCTGCCACCCCTACCGGTATCGTTACGGCCCTGTCTGTGGGTCTCTCTCACCCCACACAAACACCAGGGGGATAGGGGAAAAGCTTCAGCAAGCAGCCTGCTACTGAGCCAGGAGAGATCACCACTATGTCTTATTTTCAGGGTATGGCTTATATTGCACAACTGCTTAGAAATCCTGCTACGGCTTATTTTATGGGTATGTCTTATTTTCGGGGAAACACGGTACCTAAAAAGGTCACTGTAATTGCAATTAAGAGGTTGTTGTTGCAACTGCAGTTTTGCTTTTAAAGAAGTGAACCCCTCTTTTTAAGGACTGGTCCACTGATAGACGGTTTCCAAGCATTCAGCTTTTAAGTTTCACCAAATGTAAAAAGGTCTTTTCCTCAAACTACCTTGATGTTTTACTTCCAAATTAATCTCTTTGTAAAACTCTTCATAAGAAACTGATAGTTATCACTATAGGAAACAGGATTGGTTGGTTTTGCCTGCCTCCCCTTTAAAATTTTGCCCATTGAAGTGGTTGAGAAAGAGCTGATAGAACTTAAAAATCAGGATGAGAACTGGATAACTCCCTGGGTTGGGAAACATGTAAGAGTATCAGCATAATAAATACTTGGTCACTGTGGCTGGGGCTGACAGGAGTTGCAGTCCAGCAACAGCTGGAGGGCCAGGGTTGTGCACCCAACAGGAACATAGGAAGCTGCCATATACTGAGTCAGACCATTGGTCTACCTAGCTCAGTATTGTCTTCACAGACTGGCAGCAGCTTCTCCAAGGTTGCAGGCAGGAATCTCTCTCAGCCCTATCTGGGAGAAGCCAGAGAGGGAATTTGGAGCCTAGATGCTCTTCCCAGAGCAGCTCCATCCCTTGAGGGGAGTCTCTTCCAGTGCTCACACTTCTAGTCTCCCATTCATAGGCAACCAGGGTGGACCCTACTTAGCTAAGGGGACAAGTCATGCTTGCTACCACAAGATCAGCTCTGCTGTAGAAGGATAAATCTGAAATGAAGTTTCCCCACACATATTTCATTAAGTCTAGTTATAGACGTATTTGTTGCTGTGAGTCTGGCTCTAGATGCCTCAAATGTGTTGGCATTTGGTGTTTCAGGAGTTCTGTCGTGCATTGTCCTGTGCCCCACCTTCTCTGCAGCCTTTCGGGTACAAGTCTGCTCCCCTGTAGCACACAACCTTCCTCCTAAAAAAGCTAATCCAATAAAATGTATAATCCAAATGATTTTGCATCCTAAATGTCCAATGATTCTTATGGGCATGGACATAGTAGCCCTTACTCTTTTATAAGTTTCCAGCTATAAGAAATGTTTGGTATCTCTTTATTTCAGTAGTTATTCATTAAGTAACAGTTCTCAGACAAGAGCAACCCATTCATCTGCTTGTGCCTCAACTGTTCAGGAGAAAAACTGGGCATAGAGAAACCAAAGTAAATTGTTGCAAATGTTCCTTGTGCTAAAAATTTAGATGTTCATATCTGGATCAGAGGCACTGATGTGGGGGTTTCCACCCAGAAAATCTTCCAATTCAAAATTTTCCTGGAGAGATATGCTTGGAAGAAGAAAATCACAGAGTTTAGTAACAGAGACAGAGTATACTGGCACAGTTGTGCCAGTATAGTTAAGAGGAGGAGTGTTTTCAACATTCCGCCATTATAAGCCCTGAACTTTCTATTGCTTATAAAATAAAAGGTATCCACTCAATCCCTCTGAAAATATGCACACATCAACTAGGGGACAAGACACACCACTCCTCCAACTTTGGTCCAAATTCACCGAAAAACGGCTGCGTTATAGCAGTTTTAACTACTAAAAAAAGGGTCAGAGTGTGTTGCCGTCCTTTTTTCACCACAGATAATGTATATTTTTAAGTGTTTAATGTCTTTTTAGCATTCCCCCCAAATCCAGGTCCATATGAGACTGGTGCCTTTTGCTGGTTGTGAAAAACATCAATCTGGTGGATTTGGGGTAATTATTGCTAGAGATCCTGTAACAGGAAAAATAACTAAGGCCAAGTTAGCTAAGAGCATAACTGAGTCTGCCCACTGAGAATTCTGAAGCTAAAGTTGGGAGGGGCAAGTCCTGGCAATTTCTAGTGAGTGATTTCCTGGCTCTGAACATAGTTGCCCGATAAGCATAGTCTATGAGAACTCTGGCACTTGTATAATTCAACAACTATTCCTTCCCTTCCAGGGACTTTTGTTATTCCCCTCTGCCCCCTTTCGCTCAACCCCACCAAAGCAGGAAAGCAGAGGTCCTCAGCAAAGCTTGGATTAAATTACTAGAAAGTGGAGCCCATTGATTTCACTGGAGTTTACTTCTGAGTAAAGACAGATAGAGTCTACACCAGAATGACGGCTTCTTGGCACTGGCTGGGAACAGTTTCTGAGACTTCCTTGCTGTACTTCTTTGGGGCTTTCTGGAAGAATCTAGCTGACCACTTTCAGAAACGAGATGTTGGGCGGAGTACACCTGCCTTTTCCAGCAGCATTTTGATAACTCAGCCTGCAGTTCTACATGCAGACTTACACGGAAAAACACTATTAAACGCAGTGGGACCTACTTCCAACAGGGAACAGTTAAACTATCCCTCAAAAATGGTGTGTGGCGTGGTGAATAATGGAAACATTCTTTTAAATATGTGGGTGAGAAATAAGCCATTCCCACACAGTGGGAATTCCCTCCAAACTATTCTGGTGTAGACTGCTTTTGAACACAGAGGTTCTATAACAGAGCCACATTCCCTGTGGATATGGAAGCTTCACTTGACCATACTTAATTTGATCATTTCTTCATATGAAATGAAGCCTCCATGTTCACAGACAGTTTTGATCTCATGTAGAACCTCCATGTTTAAGAGCAGTATATACCAGAATAGCTGTTTGTTGGCACTGGGTGGGAATGGATGCAATTCTCTACGCACAGTTAGAAGGGGGTGAGGTCCATTAAACTCAGTGAGCTTGCTTCAAAATAAAGAGGGAACAGTTAAGCAATCCCTGAAAAATGATGTTGGGAGAAAAATAATGGAAAGATCTTTTTTTAAAAAAAGATGTGGGTAGGAAACATGTAAAAGTTCTGTAATATAAACCCACAACCACTACCATCACCCCACTGAGTACACTGCCTGTTCTCACAGAATCTGACATTATCTACAGCATCCCATGGGGCATAGGCTCCGTTTCGTAGTATATTAAAGAATGCCAATAACCCTCTTCTCCTACTATGTACACAATAGAGCAAGATAGGCAGCGGCTGACATGATGAAGATTACTCAAAAGTAATAATGTGGAAATTAAACTTTTAGTTTCAATATGATTACTTTTGAGTAATCTTCCTCCTGTCATGTCAGCCATTAACTATCTCACAGAAGCCTTATGGCTTAAAAAGGGAGAAATGTACTGTGCTCAGAGTATGTCCTCTGCGAACAACTGCTTTCTAAAAAAGCAGGAAGATACAGACACTAGTAAGTAGGTATATGCCCGAATCGTTTTGCTGCCTTGTTACAGAGGCACTGAAACTATTCGAGCTGCCGCCGCTGAATCATTTCAGTGGGGAGACGAGCTGTAGCTTTAGAAAGGAGGCACGCAGGTCTAACTGCTGCTGCGCTGCGCCCCCATAGTGAGGTTGGTTCTAAAAAGCGGCGCAGGTTTTTCGAACTGATAGCGCCGGGATGGGGCGGCAGAGCAGGTGAGGCCTGAGTGCCTCCTTTCAAAGCTACTGCTCTCCACCCCATCGTGGCTGCACCAAATGCTTTGTGCACATCCCCACTAGTAAGTTACATTAAAATATGCCACAACTTTACTAAAAGAAAAAAAGAGCCAAGGTTAGAGGAGCTCATATTATCATCAGCTTCTGAGAGGCCAACTTTGCCCCGAGAACTTGAGTAGCCCCTTCCCTTGCCTTTCCATGGCTTGCTTAATACCTGCGTGGAGGGAAGGAAGGAAAAGAAGAAAAGGGCTCACAACTCTTCCAAGAAAGCAACTCTTTCAGGGTAGAAACCTATGAGGCTCATAGGTTTATCTCCTGAAGTAGTTTCTACCAAGAGTTTGGAAGTTTGTCCTATAGGAGGGCATAAGCAGAGTATGAGTTACCATATAGAGTTTTTAAAAAGTGTAATTCAGAGGGTGCAAGGCAGAAGAGTCTCTCCCGAGACTCAAGAGAGCAGCCTGGCTGGAGGCCTCCATTAACATGGAGACCGCAGCAGAGATCTGATCTCAGCACCATCCTGAAGAGATCTGAATCAAGCAGAACTGTGAGATTTGTGGGGAATTTCTGGAAAGACAAGTTTTGTACACTGAGTCCAAAGCAGTTGTTTTTGACTGAAGTTTCTTATGAAGAACCAGGCAAGGCTGCTCCACTTATTTACATTTATTTACAATTCAGGTTAGCAAACTGTACAGCACTATTGAGGCCCTGCTGCTAAGTGAGCCTTATTTCTGCCACCCTCTTCACGTTCCAGGATGCTTCCCTCCAAAATCCAACTTAGATTCTTAAAGTGATACTATCATCACCAAATCCCCCTCCTTTTTAAATTTATTTTTTCAAGAAATGAACAGAAATTACCTGCTTCTTCTGGTGTGCTCATTCACTGCTGAAGCAATCATGAGGTGGGAATCACACTGCCACTGTTACTGAATCCACTAATTTCATTTAGTTTTGTATTTTTGAAGAAAACTGTGAGTTCATAGTTGGGGTAACAGAAATTTTTGTGCACAGAAATGGTCAACATGGGGAAGCGCTACCTTGTGCTTTGAGGCCTGCATGATTACGGTTTTCTGCATGATTATGCAGGTCAACTAGCCTGAGGACAAAAGGCCAACTCCAGCCTCAGAGGCAAGATGTCTCTAAATACAAGTTGCAAGGGAGCAACAGCAGGAGAGGGGGCATGGCCTCAACTCCTGCCTGTGAGCTTCCCAGAGGCATCTGGCAGGCCACTGTGTGAAACAGGATGCTGGACTAGATAGGCTTTCGGCCTGATCCAGCAGGGTTTTTCTGATTCTCCGTAGATGCTTCCCTCCCTAGCTCAATGTCCAGATGAAAATACAAGGCAAAATATGGGTGCATGGAGCCTCATTTCTAAAGCCAGCTTAATATACCAGACTGTACAAAGTCTTTACAGCTTATGTGGCACGGACGTTAAGATCTTAACTTGGAATTTCCATGCTTTTTAGAGCACAAGTGAAAATGTAAAGCATCTTAACTCATTTTAAACCAAAGGTTTTTGGATGACTAAATTCTTCTCTACACCTCCCAAATGTAAATAATTAGACGCCATTCATGTGCCATAAACTTGCTTGGTGGCTTCAGTTAAGGCACACTCTTCCAGCTCATCAGCAATATGGGAAACTATATTGGCCAGCTTTGCAGGTTTTTTTAGGATCACAGAAATAAGCAGTGTGAAGCATGGTGTGAACACTCAAAGTGCAGTGTATCAACACAAGCAATTGCACTTCTGTTTTCTACACCATTGTTAGCAGCTGCCTTGTTTGAAGCTTCATTCAAGGAAGCAAACACTTTCCAAGGAAGCACCCCAAACACTACTTATTAAAAAAATCCCCTAGACATCAGGAGGGCCATTCTGAAGCTGGAAGAAGCCACCTGTGGAGCAGAGCTCATGCTTTGGAACGGAAAGTGATCTGTGTTCTCTCTAACAGGGATTTACAGATGTTGACTACAACTCCCAGAATCCCCAAGCAAAAGCCATTGCAGCTGGGGATTCTGGGAGCTGTAGTCAACAACATCTGGGAATCCCTGTTAGAGGGAACACTGAAAGTGATCATATATACCACACAGGGAATCGCTGGGGAAAGATGTGAGACCCCCCCAGTCTTATTAATTTTATTATTATAATTAGGAACATGGTAACACAGGAAGTAATCTCCTGAATATTTGTGCTCCGAGGGCAGGATTTTCGCCAAATGATCATGATATAAGATATTTAGATGTTTCCGCCTTGGTTATGTTGGCTAATTATTACTACCATCTAGCATATTTGAGGGCAAACAATGTAGCAGGTGTTGCCAAAGATGTAGTATACAACATGGCCCATGGCTGGCAGGCATACTGCACAACATTCTATGCACGTTGTAATCCAGCGTACATAGGAAGCTGCCTTATACTGAGTCAGACCCTTGGTCCAGCTAGCTTAGTATTGTCTACACTGACTGGTAGCAGCTCTCCCAAGGTTTCAGACAGGACCTGGAGATGCCACCAGGGAGTGAACCTGGGACCTTCTACATGCAAAGCAGATGCTCTACCACTGAGCTATGGCTCTATCCCCTAGAGATAAATTAGTTCACTTTAATTTATTTATCCATCTTATCATTAAACAGAAGGCTTTTACCTTGGGTAGTTGCAGCAGAAACAGGAGGCAGCTGCACCGAAGAAAATCCCATGCCTCCGTTAAGTAACTGGCCATTTGTCACTGAATTTGGAATCTGGACAACGCCATATTGGTTTATTTGGACGGGAGCTGTAAAAGTAACTATGGAGCTGCCATCTTGAGAGGCAATGGCTTCTTCGTTTTCTTCCCTTTTCACCTCCATGCTGGGTATCAAACCTGGGAAAGTGATGGGAACCGGACTGGGACTGTACGTTGTCGTCGTTGATGATGGCGCTGCGGAGCTCGACATGGAATTCTGGAGGATTTTGAAGTCTTTCGCATCTTCCGAAGAAGATGCCAACAGATTGGTCAGGGATGCCCCATTGCTCAAAGCACTTGGAGATGTTTTGGGTGGATTTAACGATATCGCTTGTGAAGCCCCCACATTCAGCCCATTGAGAATGACGCCGTTGGGCCCCTGAATGAAAGAGGTACCATTAAGGAAAACGGGAGACGGGCTGGCAGGCATCAAGTTTCCATTCAGCAAAACTCCTGAAGAGCTTAGAGATATTTTGGTATTTCCAAGCTGCTGCATGAAGACTGGCTCCAAATGGCTAGGAAGGCTGAGGTTGGTGCTTCCATCAGAGGTACTGGCCAGTGGATGTGGAGATAGGTCCTCCTGTCCCTTACTGGACTCATCTTCTGTGCTGGGGTTACCGTCTGACTCACTACAAAGCAACAGAGAAAGAACACTGAACTTGCAGAGCAACCCCATTGGATTTCAAAACCTGAAATGTCTTATAAGCAGGGCTGTATATTCTTATAGTATTTAAGAATGCTCCCTGCATGCAGAGAACTATCATAGCCTGATTCAGACATTATGCTGTAAGAGTGTAGAGCACTCGTACAGTGTAGAGTGTCTGTACATTCGTACATGGGTTTGTGTGAATGGCTGTGCCCGTGTTCGTTTTAAAAGTGAACCTGGACATAGGCTCCTCAAGTGCATGGTACAGATCGGAAGTGTTCAACATAACATATGAGTGACTGTACTTGTGTACACCCGTCATACAAGTGTTGACCTTAACGTGTGAGTGGGTCTCATGTTAATCAGAATTCTAAGTTAGAAAACTAGCATGTCAGCAAGGCTACATGTAGGGAGCTTCTCCACCAGTGTTCTCTCTAACAGGGATTCCCGGATGTTGTTGACTACAATTCCCAGCATCCCCAGATGCAATGGCTTTTGCTTGAGGATTATGGGAGTTGTAGTCAACAACATCTGAGGATCCCTGTTAGAGGGAACACTGTTCCCCGCCCGTCCCGCTCCCCACCGCCAGGGAGAGCATTCACACAGGAGGCCTCCCACCTGCCATCTGAAAGGGTACAGTCCTGAAATGGTGCAACAAGCGATTGGTGCCATGCACATATATCAGATCTAAGCCCTCTGGGCTTCTACTGTGCCACTTCTGTTTTAGCACCCATCAACCAGCTGGCATTAAGCGAATGTTTAAACAGCAGTAACTACTAGCATGATCTTTTAGCACATTTTGAAAACAGAAATGGCGGCCAACATTTCATGCCGCAGACAAGTGTGGGGACCTGCTCAGGGTGCTGCACAAAGATAGCCCAGGTGTGGCAGAGCCCGGAAGTTGCACAACGACCTAGAAAAGTAGCAAGCACTTCCGCAGCTTTCGTTGGAAGGAGCACGATAGGAGTGCTTGCATGCTGTTCTAAATCCATGCTGTGGATCTTTTCATGTTGCACAGCAGTCCTGGCAGGTCCCTAACAACACCATTTCTCTGTGTGGAAAGTCCACCAATTTTTCTGATCAAATACAAACATGGTAGCCTTGGGTTCAGGACAATATATTTTACCCATATGCAAATTCAATCCATTAATCAAATCAGTCAACTAAAACTCATAGGACTGACTTTTCTTTAATTGGGCAGCAGTCCTAATGTGAACACACTCTGGCAAAAGGAGCAGAACCAGAGAACTGAGTAAAAGGAAACCCAGATTCGTTTGTGGCCCCTCCCCACAATTCTCATGATTTTAGAACTTTTAGCGTCACCCACATGCAGCTGGGTGTAATAAGGTTACAATCAAAATAATGTAGAATCAGTGCAACCTGCCCATCAAGTGTACTTTGGCACCAACTTGGTTCATGAAAATGATATGCAAGTCAGATTAATTAGAGAGAGGGAAACTTGCCCTCCCGCTCCTATTTCCAGTGCCGTCCAAAAGCTTTAATGCAAATGTAATCCAAGGAAAGATACAGCCCAAGGCAAGCCTCCATGCCTGCTGCTAAAATGCCTTCACTGAGGTAAACAAAGGGATGGGTTTCCTCCTGGCAGTCACTTGGCAGGCTGGCAGGAGTACTGAGCAGATCTGGGAGGTTTATCACACCCTAGAAAGGTCTACAACTGCAGGCATTTAGGAACCACGGCCAAACCCCAGTGCAGAACAAATCTAGCCTGTATTTACTGGGATGAATGGGAAGACATCTTCTTGAAACCCCAGTTGTTGGAAGTTATGTGAAACATCTGGGGACCCAGGTTTTAGAGCCCTGCTCTAAAGGAAAGTCATACGAAAAATGTCATGGCTTCACAATTACAACCAGATCACCTTTTCAAGACCAACTCATGGTTAAATTTCTTATGCCATGTTTAGCCTCCTTTCCAGTAGGCTTATGAGATCACCCGGCATTTCATGTGTCTCTGTGTGTGTGTCCCCGCTCAACTTCGCAATGCCTGAACCAATATGAACTAAATAGGGTAAAGTTGTAGGGACACCTCAACGACGTAGTTTGTGATAATGTCATCCACCCCGATTCAAGATGGCGGCCACGTAAGCTTTTGAGGCGCAATTGGGCTAACTTGTGAACCGCCTAACTGATTTGAACCAAATTTGCTACAGCTGTAGGGGCACATGGGGAAACCTCAATGGCGGAGTTTGTGATGATGTAATCAACCCCAATCCAAGATGGTGGACACGTGAACATTTGAGGTGCAAGAGTACCTTGATTTGAACCAAATTTAATCCAGTTGTAGAGATTGTGAAAGAAAAGTAGGCTGATTAGTTCTTACTAGAATGTGTTCATTTCTTGTAATTCTTTTAATGCCATTTCCCCCACCATTTCTAGTAGTCTTTTTAAAAAACTGATTTTACAATACCTACACACACACGCAATTTCCTACTCCAAGTGTATGCTATTTATAAGATTTAAATATATAATATAAAGCTGCTTGTGCCTCACTGACTGACATGAAACTTGCACACCAAACCACAATAGATACAAAGATAGAAACATGCTGTTTTCACATCCAACCTCTGAAGAAAAGAAACCCTGGAAAAATGCATTAATGCACCAGAAAATCGCATTGATTGAACAGCATGGGTCATAAGACCTCATAGAGCTAAGGAAAGTCAAGTGTAAGCATATTAATGTCTTACGCAACATAAGACATTAATATGCTTGCAAACTATGCACCGTTTTACTAGTATATATCTACAGGATTATCCATTGTGCATGTTTTCCTTACTTGGGACACAATCCAGCCAAACCTAAGCACTTTTGAATGCTTTTGATTTCATCAGTGGAAAATATTTAAGCATGTAACTCTCCCATTGAAATCAGTGAAACCTGAAATGGTTAAAATTTGGTGGGATGGCATCCAGAGTATTTGCATAAACAAATGCATTAAACACAAAAAGCCCCACCCACACTCAGCTTCATATGGTAGTTAGGACAGCTTTGTATCTCCTTGCTGGGGGAGATGCAAAATCTAATTTGGACATTATGATGAGGAGGAGGAAGAACAAACAGAATGAGGTGTTCTTACTTCCTGTGCTCGGCATGAAATCTAATACTATGCCAAGATCTATCAGTCTCAGGATGCAATACTTTCCAGCAGCCTACAGCAAACAGTTCCTGTAAAGTTGTGCCTCTGAGGCAGTGTTGACTCCTGGCGACCACAGAGCCATGTGAGGTTTTTTTGGTAGAATACAGGAGGGGTTTACCATTGCCATCTCCCGTGCAGTCTGAGATGATGCCTTTCAGCATCTTCCTATATCGCTGCTGCCCGTAGTCTGGGAAACATACCAGCGGGGATTCGAACCAGCAACCACTTGCTCCCTAGGCAAGTTATTTCCCCGCTGCACCAGTTCCTGTACCATTTACAAAATATGAATCTCCAAAAGCATTGGTCCCAACCCAGAAAATTGTGCAACTAGTTCTGCCTGCCCAGTGGGGCACCCCACCACCCCTCAGCTCAGCAACATTTTTTTAAGTCTAGGGATAGAGTTTGGGTATATTAAGAGCCTCATTGGACATCTGCAAGCTTGACTGCATGAGTGTGGATGCACCAGAACTTGCTCTTCAGATTGTGGGCTCACGCTCTTCCCCTTCCACAGAAATGGTAGGTTAAAAAGGAAAAGCAACCGATGCCTAACAAGAATGTAAAAATAAAATGCAAGATTTGAACACTTTCCAGCACTTTACTTTTGAATAAGTCTGCAAGTCCATTAAGGAGGAAGCGGATGCCAACACCGTTGGGGTTGCCAATGCATCGGATCATGTTTGCAAAATGACCCTGCCTTGGGTAGCATTGCCAGCAGGCTAATGATCCACTGCAAGGCTCCTGTGGAGCATTTGGCTTCCTCTGAAATTAATCTGGCAGGCGCTCTCTCTCTTTCTCCCTCTAGGAAAGCCACCCCTTTGTCTGAATCAAGACCAGGGGTGGTTATAGACAGCAATTTTCTCCACACACACCAGAAGGTATACAGGAAGCTGCTTATGCCGTGTCAGACCATCAGCCTCCTTTGGTTTTTGTGTTTTTTTGGACAGAAGAACCCCGAACATAAATAGCGTTTGAAACTCCAAGTTTCAAGACTGGTTTGCTGTGTGGAGCTGATAGAAGAGAATGACCAAATTCCCCTCTACAGGTCCGAACTGGCTGTACTGATCTTTGAGCTGCGTGCCACAGCAGGGCCAGGAGACAGAGCAATGGAGCAGACACCTCCAGGTTAAGTCTCATCTCTTCCATGAACTGACCAGGTGGTCTTAAGCAAGCCACCTCCTCCCAATCCTTGCAATATGGGGACAATAATGCTGGCTTACCTTCAAGAGAAGAATAAGACAGCATATGCAGACTGCTTGGGAAAGGCCTTCAAAGCAGGATATTACTGCTGAGATAGTGAGCTGTAGTGGTCAGCTGGTCTTGTGGCAGCAAGCATGACTTGTCCCCTTAGCTAAGCAGGGTCTGCCCTGGTTGCATATGAAAGGGAGACTTGATGTGTGAGCACTGTAAGGGATTCCCCCTTAGGGGATGGAGCTGCTCTGGGAAGAACAGAAGGTTTCAAGTTCCTTCCCTGGCTTCTCCAAGTTAGGGCTGAGAGAGATTCCTGCCTGCAACCTTGGAGAAGCTGCTGCCAGTCTGTGTAGACAATACTGAGCTAGATGGACCAATGGTCTGACTCAGTATATGGCAGCTTCCTATGTTCCTAAGACTGGGAAGACTTGCATTCAAATCCCCACTCAGCCATAAAAGCTAACTGGGAGATCTAAACTACATTGTTGGACTGTTACAAGGATGGATCCTGCACCTTTCAAAGTGAGAATTCTCTTATATTTAGCCAGGGGAGGGGTGAGGTCAGGGGAGAGAAGCAACTGAGCTTCAGAGCTAAAGAGCCCCTGGTGGCACAGTGGTAAAACTGCCGCCCTGTAACCAGAAGGTTACAAGTTTGATCCTGACCAGGGGCTCAAGGTTGACTCAGCCTTCCATCCTTCCGAGGTCGGTACAATGAGTACCCAGAATGTTGGGGGCAATATGCTAAATCATTGTAAACCGCTTAGAGAGCTCTGGCTATAAAGCGGTATATAAATGTAAGTGCTATTGCTAAGTGCTATTGCTAACTGTCCCTATTCATCATCTCTTCAGTGTTTCTTTTTAATAGACTGAGTCCTTGGGAAGACAGAGAACCATCTTATTGTTCTTTTTCTGTGTAAACCACTTCATAGACTGCTTATCAATGAAAATGTTCTCAAAGTGGAAGGAAGGAAGGAAAAGTGGGGTTGGAGGACAGCATGAGCCACCCTGAGCTCCTTAAAGGAAGGGTGGGGGGAAATCATAACCACATGGAAAATATATGCATCTTGCACAGGGATATTGGGACACTGAACAAGAGAGTAACTTCTTCATGGACCCCACCACCTATTAAGATCATTGGGGGGAGATCCAGTTTCAGCTGCCACCAGCTCGTTTGGTGGCCACCCCAAACCAGGACTTCTCTAGGGTTGCCCCAGGGCTCTGGAACACACTCCTAGATAAAATTAGTGTTAGAGAGCCTGGAGGGAAGATTTCTACATCTCCCCTAGCTACAGGGGAAGTGAACAGGTAAGGGAGAACCGCTAATTAATACTGTCTGGAAGCATGGAGTTGAAGTTCTAAATAAAGTAGTTGATTTAGGGAACCTATCAGGGAGATAGATAAGACCTACATGCCTCCAGCACCACCTTAAGAACATAAGAACAGCCCTGCTGGATCAGGCCCAAGGGAGCCCATCTAGTCCAGCATCCTGTTTCGCACAGTGGTACACCAGATGACACTGGAAGCCACAGGCAGGAGTTGAGGGCATGCCCTCTCTCCTGCTGTTACTCCCCTGCAACTGGTACTCAGAGGCTGGAGGTGGCCTATAGCCCTCTGACCAGAAGCTATTGATAGACCTCTCCTCCATGAAGTTATCCAAACCCCTCTTAAAGCTATCCAGGTTGTTGGCTGTTAGTACATCTCGTGGCGCAGCGGGGAAATGCTTGACTAACAAGCAGAAGGTTGCCGGTTCAACTCCCTGCTGGTACTGTATCGAGAAGCAGCGATATAGGAAGATGCTGAAAGGCATCCTCTCACACTGCACGGGAGGAGACAATGGTCAACCCTCCTTTATTCTACCAAAGAAAACCACAGGGCTCTGTGGGCACCAGGAGTTGAAACTGACTCAATGGCACACCTTACCTTTGCTTGCTTCCAACAATCAGACGCTCCCCATCTCTGGCTGTTTATAAGTGACTCTTGAAAATACGCATATTTTATCAGGCTTTTCGTTTACAATGTTTTAAAATATTATTTTAATTTGTGTTATAAGATTTAAGGTTTTAATCGTTTTAATTTGTAAACTGCCCAGAGATTTTATATGGGGTGACATATAAATGTGATTTAATTAATAAATAAAGTGGATTTCCTGTTCTTTCCATTCAGTTTTGCATCTGCAACAACAATTATGGGGACTGAACCATAGGGTGGCAGTTATTCCAGATTCATTAATCAGGCATAGATAATGGCAACCTTGTGTATCGGACTAAGGTAGGAGGAAATGTGTGAGAGAGAGGAAGAACTCCAGTAGGGAACCCATTTCTGACGAGAGTGTTTTTAAGTGTACGGAAAAGGAGACGGAAACATCCATAAAGCTCAGGCAAGAGCATAAAGCAGGGATCTTCACTACTTTTCAAGAGCAGGCCACTTTGGCAAAAGGTCTTCAACGCAAGAGCCCTTTCTCGCTGTGCGGACCTCTGCACAGTCCTGCTGTTTCTCTCAGTGCTGGAAGGGCACAGAACCCTTAAGAACTCTATGAGGAAGGTGCAGGAAAGGACGTTTCCTAGCACTGCAAGCACACCTTCCACAATGGCTCCATTTCCCTTAAAGGAGCCCCTCCTCGCCTTCTTGGTGCTGGGCAGAGTGCAGCAGTACATGATGAAAATGGCCATCTCTGCATAGCGTCTGGGCAACTCAACTGTGCAGAGTATTCAGCTTCGGCCAAAGCTTCACACAGGCCCAACAAACAATTCATCAAGAAGCCACGCTGCAGGTTGATGGGGCTCCCCTGGTTCCTAGGCCTTACAATGAAGAACACTTGTGTAAAGGCTTGTTCACATGTTCAACAAAGACAGGGGCAAAGCTTTGCCCTGACTGAACCACTGCAGGTTACTTGTGGGGGGAACCAAATTGAAAGCCCCTGCATATACAGAACCAGGCTGGGGAACATTGAAACATGCACCTCCCACCAACAACCTGAAGCAGAGAGTCCAAGAAGTGCTTTGCCTTTTGATTCTGTTGAACACAGGAACTGGAGAGTGGGAGTTTAAAGTACATTTTCTAAGATCAGTAGTATTTTTCTCTCTCAATATGCCTGAATCTTTGGCACTGAAAGAGGAGGGGAGGGCAGGAAAAGACCGACTGACTGGGAGAAAAGGATTAATACATCAGAGTTATGTCGTGTGCAGAGACCAATGTGCATGTCCTGGCAAGAGAAGAGGGAAGAGAAAGGGAAACAGGAGTGACTAGGCTTTTAAAAAAGCTAAGAGCGGTAAGCAGCACACTTGCAAATTATGGATGGCTAATTTTAAGCACCTATGACTAAGAGCTTCACAAGTGTGTGTAAACGTATTATGACAAGTGCATGAGTAAAGTTGCATACGTTAACCACCACAGCCCTATAGCTGGAACTTAAGATTGAGACAGGATCCATCAATGGACATCTCTTGAATCGGTTTGGAATGCCAGCATTCAACTTTGGAAAATGTAAGAGAATGTCTTCTCTGTCATGAACCCCACCGCCCATTGAGATCATCAGGAGAGGTCCATCTGCAATTGCCACCGGCTCATCTGGTGGCTACTCGGGGGCGGGCCTTCGCCGCCGCTGCCCCAAAGCTACGGAACGCACTCCCTGGTGAAATAAGAGCCTCCCCATCTGACAATTTTTAAAAAAACCTTTAAAGACACATCTGTTCACCCAGGCTTTTAATTAAATACTGTTTTAATAGTTTTAACATTGTTTAAAACAATGTTGTAATGTTTTAAATTGTTGCTGTTTGTTTTATCTGTTATATATTTGTTTTGTTTTAACTAATTGTTTTAACTAGTATTTTCATTTTGCTGGTTGTTGTTTTTTTTGTAAGCTGCCCAGAGACTAAGTTTTGGGTGGTATAAAAATATGTTAAACAAACAAACAGGGATTCCCAGATGTTGACTACAACTCCCATAATCCCCAAGCAAAATCCATTGCAACTGGGGATTCTGGGAGTTGTAGTCAACAACATCTGAGAATCCCTGTTAGAGGGAACACTGGATAGACCCATCCTCCATGAATTTCACTACTTTATTTAAAAAAAAAAAAAGCATGGAGGATGGATCTACCAGTGGCTAGTAGATTTAAAATGCCATCTAAGCATCTCATAGTGGTAAAGTCATGGGGTCCTCTGATGATGTTGACTACAATACCCAGCCTGGCTGGGGATGATGGAAGCTGTAGTCCAACAGATCTACTGCAGTCAGGCTGTGGATAATGGGAGTTGTACATAGGTAGCTGCCATGTACCACGTCAGTCCATTGGCTAGTTGGACCAATGGACTGACTCGCCAAACCCCTGCTAACTTGGCAAAGAGGCACCTTTTAACATGGCAATTCTCTTTATTTAGCAGGGAGAGAGTAACTGGCCCTATCCACCCCCAGCACAGTACTTCCAGTGACTGTTGCTGGTGTATATCTTATGTTTCCTTTTAGATTGTGAGCCCTTTGGGGACAGGGATCCATCTTATTTATTTATTATTTCTCTGTATAAACTGCCCTGAGCCATTTTTGGAAGGGTGGTATAGAAATCTAATAAATAATAATAATAGCAGCAGGAGCTCAGGATTGTCTACAGACTGTAACTTCCCCAAGGTACAATACCACCTGAGCTAACAAGATAGATATAAGTTTTTTCAGTCATTGACCAGCATAAGTTAACAATGCATTCTGTGAAACTAGACTTGTGTGTTTGTTTCTATAACCCACTGTTGATCAGCTTCTTGAGATGACCCCAAATACTGGTATTACAAGAGGACAAATATTTCCTTCTTCCTTCCAAATTAGTCATAATTTTTATACACTTGCACCCTATGCCTCTCCTTGGTATTCTAAGTCCCCCACAACCTAAAAAAAGTCCCTAGTGCTTTAGTCTTTCCTCATCTGTCAGGCCCACAGATCCAATTCCTAGAAAGGCCGATGCATCTCCTGTTTTAGACATGAAGCACTCTCAGGACTGAGCACATTTGCCACACCTGCTCTAGTAGGCATGACAGAAAACAGCAGACAGACCACGTTCAAGACACCGCTATGGAGGATGGACATCAAACAAGGCAGTAAAGCAACACCCAGCACAGTGAGCTGATCCAAATGACACCGGCCAGTCCCAGACACAACAGTCTGTGATGGGCTGTTTCAACTGATGAATTTACCACCACTGTGAGAGCATGGCCAAAATGTGTTAGATGTTTTTCAGACCCTGGCACTTCCCAAGGAGAAGAAAACAGCGCACAGGAGAAGTGAAAGAAAAAGCACCCCCAAGGTTATTGCAGCTGCTGGCTTCCACAAAAGCTGCTCATGGGAGGGACTCACACTCCCCTGCAAATGAGACACAGGATCTCCCCACTTATTTTGATCACTCATTTATCTAGCTCTCTGGGTCTAACTGAAGAGCATTTGAGAGTCCTGTTCTTACTCATCTGCACAACAAGCCATTCATTCTTATGCAGAAAGATTCAAGGGAGAGGGAGGAAAGGGATTAGAGTCTGGAAGAGAAGCCACAGAAGGAAAAAACAAACTGATCTACACTTCTGTGAATTAATATAAATTCAGATTTATATATTATTTATTTATTGAATTTATATACCACCTAGTATAAAAAATCTCAAGGCGGTATACAGAACACACACACATATATAATGTGAATATATATGAATATATTCATATATATTAATATATAAAAAACAAATATAGTTTTTCAGCCTCCTGAAAAGCTCAGGGAGAGACATGCTGACTGCACTCCAGGTGGGTTCATAATACCATAACCAATGTTGCTAACAGTCAAAAGTGGTCTATTCTTAGACAGGAGAAGAGGCACCAGTTTTGACGTCTCTAAGTGGGAGGGCAAGAAGATGTGATGGCGGAGCGGGGGAAGACAAGTTCAAGGTCTGCTCTTAGAGAGAGATTATGATTTAATGCAATCCTATGCATATTTACTCAGAAGCATGTTGCACTGTGTTAAGTGGGGCTTACTCTCAGGAAGGGTACTCAGAAGCACAGCCTAAAAAACCCCGAGAATAAAGTCTTGTGGCACCAGAAAGACTAGCAAATTCATTGTAGCACAAGCTTTTGTGGACTACAAGACGTACGGAGTATTATTATTATTATTATTATTACATTTATATCCCGCTCTTCCTCCAAGGAGCCCAGAGTGGTGTACTACATACTTAAGTTTCTCCTCACAACAACCCTGTGAAGTAGGTTAGGCTGAGAGAGAAGTGACTGGCCTAGAGTTACCCAGCTAGTTTCATGGCTGAATGGGGATTTGAACTCGGGGCTCCCCTGTCCTAGTCCAGCACTCTAACCACTACACCACATGTCAATGGAGGAAAGCACTTCGTGCATCAGATAAAGTGGGCTTCCATTCACAAAAGCTTATGCCACAATAGCTCTATTCACAAGGCTCACGAAGTCCATTAGTCTACTTGTCTGTGACGAGCAAAAAATGATGCCCGACAAGTGAAATGAGTTATGTACCAACATAGCTTGGTGAATAAAATTTGTCTGGCTTGTGTATAGAGCCAACATTTCTTGACCTCTGCCTATTTACATGAGAATTAAAGATGCTGTATGCGCTGCAGCCTCCCCGTCACAGAACTGTTCGCCATCACAGATATGGCATTTGCCTCTTCAGTTGGACACTGCTATTACTGTGAGTGGCATGCTCCCAGAGGTGATGGACAGACTGGGGCAGGATTTCCAGCCCTAGAACTCTTAAAAAGTGTCTTTAAATCACATCTGAATAGAGCAAATGTGCTAGTGGAGGGGTCCCCAAATGGTGGTCCTCCAGATGTTGCTGAACTACAACTCACATTGATTGATGATTGATTAAGTACCATCAAGTCAGTGTCAACTCTTAGCGACCACACAGATAGATTCTCTCCAGGATGATCTGCCTTCAACTTGGCCTTTAAGGTCTCTCAGTGGTGCATTCATTGCTGTCGGAATCGAGTCCATCCACCTAACTGCTGGCCATCCTCTTCTTCTCTTTCCTTCAACTTTCCCCAGCATTATGGACTTCTTAAAGGAGCTGGGTTTTTGCATAATGTGTCCAAATTATGATAGTTTGAGCCTGGTCATTTGTGCCTCGAGTGAAAATTCTGGATTGATTTGTTCTATGATCCATTTGTCTGTTTTCCTGGCTGTCCATGGCATCCTCAAAAGTCTTCTCCAGCACCAAAGTTCAAAAGCATCAATGCTTTTTCTATCTTGCTTCTTCTAAGTCCAGCTTTCGCATCCAGAGCGTCATGGGAAAAGCCACTGTCCGAACAATTCTAAGCTTTGTAGGTGTAGACACGTCACAGCATCTAAATATCCTTTCCAAGGCCTTCATTGCAACCCTACCAAGTGCTAGTCTGCAGCGTATTTCTTGACTTGCTGGATCCTTGACTGTTGATGGTCGATCCTAAAGGCAGAAGCTATCCACCACTTCAATGTCTTCATTATCAATTCTGAGGCTGGTTGCTATACTCATTGTCATTAGTTTAGTCTTCTTGACATTTAAACATAGTCTCATTTTTTTCACTATGCTCCTTGACTTTCATTACTAGAGCTTGCAGATCATCTACATTCTCCGCTATCAGAGCGATGTCATCAGCGTAGTGCAGGTTATTGATGTTTCTTCCTTCAACTTTAAAATCATGCTTATCTTCTCAGTTCACATTACCCCCAGCCAAATTAGCAGCTGGGGATGGTGCAACTGGTCATTCAGCAACACCTGGAATACCACCATTTGGGAACCTCTGCACTGGTCCCCAAATGTTGGACTACAACTCCCACCCACCCCCAACCACAAAGGCCCCAGGCTGGGAAAGATGGGAGTTGCAGTCCAACAACATCCAGGGACCCACATTTGAGAAGCCCCGCTCCAAAGCTTTAAAAAGGATTCTTTATTGCTTTTGCTGCTACCAACCACGTGGCCATCCTTTCAAAAGTCCGATTTTAAACTGGCTTTCCTTTTTTTATGCCTAGTAACTAATAACATGTTATCGATAGAGGTCAAATAGTCACACCTTTTTTTTTTTTAAAGGAAAAAGCAAGCAGGAGGGTGTGCACTTTTGACCTGGTACATAAGCCAATGGCATTGTTTATGTGACAACAATACTCAGCACCAGTGAGCCAGCCGAAGATCATGGATGTTCCCAAGGAGGAAGAGCTGCCTTATGTTAGGGATGACCAACCTCAGGCTCTCCAGCTGCTGTTGGACTACAAACCCCATCATCCCCAGTCAAGAGTGTGCAGGTGGGATGATGTGAGTTGTAGTCCAACAGCTGGGGAGCCTCCAGCTGGCCACTCCTCTCCCATGTGGTCTGAGACAAGGTGTGGAACCAGTGGGCCAGTTCCCTGCCCTCCCCAAATGGCACCACTGGACAGCTTCTGGATTAAGAGGGCAATGATACAGAGGCAGGAAGTCATCGGGAAATCAGGATCCTCCTGCACACCAGAGGCAAACACATGGTTGTAAGGCAGGCACAATAAGTATGGAGGAGACCTGGTCTTCTGGTGGCAAGCATGAATTGACCCCTTTGTTTATCAGGGTCCACCCTGGTTTACATTTGAATGGGAGACAACCTGTGAGCACTGCAGGATACTGATGGGGCAGCCCTGGGAAGAGCACCAGCATACTTGCATGCAGAAGGTTCCACGTTCCCTCCCTGGCAGCATCTCCAGATAGGGCTGAGAGAAACTCCTGCCTGCAACCTTGGAGAAGCCGCTGCCAGTCTGCGTAGACAATCCTGAGCTCGATGGACCAATGGCCTGACTTAGTAGAAGGCAGCTTCCTATGTTCCACATTACCAGGGCTTGGGTTGGCTTGTTATTTTTAGCATGTACTACACTGGTACGTGTTAAAACATGTGCACAAAAACACACCACAAAGTCGCCCATAGATGCAGGTGAAGCGTAACACATTTTAGCTTTGCCTACTTTTGTTTTTGTTTGCTTTCCGTGTAGCCAAGACAGAGGAATTTAATAATTGCTCTAACCACCCTAGGAAGACCTTCGGAGCTCCAGAGAGTGGGTAGTTCACACCACTGGCAAAGAAAGAAGGGGTTTTTTTGGGGGGGGGGTGACTCACCCTGCAGGCATCGCAGCCTGGCCAAACGGCCACCCAGGCCTTTCTCTTGCTCACACCTCTCCAAACACCTCAGCAGCCCAGCTGAATTTTGCTGACTGGCCCTCTCCCGGTTTGGCACCCTCCCCCTTTCTGCCGCTTGCGGCTTTGATATATGTGCTCCAAGGACAGAAAGGGGCTGGCTCAGCACAACTGTGCCCTTGCTTGAAAACGGGCCCTTAGGGCTTTAAGAAACCCACACAAAACACAGATCTGCCTTTAGTCAGTCCTCTGAGAAGGCAGCAAGAGGGCAGAGGGAGGGGAGAGAGCGAGCGAGCAGGAATGCACCCTGTCCAGGCAAAGGAGATCACCTCACCTGGCGCCTTCCACAGATGTTGCCTGCCCCCCTCCCCCCCACTAGTCACCTTATGAGGGGCTTCTGGATTTTTAAAAATGGCTACCAGGAAAAAAAATCACAGGAGGAAGTGCTTAAAGTTTCATGTGATAAGTCAACAGACATAGTGCAGGCTGCCTTGCTCTTCAATCTAAGTAATGCTGAACTGTGTAACTGCTCTTGCATTTTGTGTACATTAAAAGTTTTCATAAATGCCAAGCAAGAAAACAATGTATTTTCATTTAAAGGTATTTCTAATGCAGATAGGCGTTAAATAACTGTTTTTGTTGGAGTTAATTTTTCATGGCACATTTTCCAAGTGTGTGTATATGTATATATAATATTTATATATACGTGTGTGTGTGTATATATATGTGTGTGTGTGTGTGTGTGTGTGTGTGTGTGTAAACCTAAAGCTTCATTATTTCTATTTTCATTGTCCTTTTTGATAGAATACATTTTTCTAATGCTATGGGGCCTTTTAACCTTGACGTAATTTAGGGCCTCAACACATCATAATCTGGCCTTGCCCCCCGCCAGTTAACTTTCTCCTCCTTTACCCTTTTAGGATGCTAGCACCAGATCAGTGACATCTGGATTCAACCTGAACACATGCTTGGTTGATTTTGATACGAACGTCTAACACAAGGATCCCAACCCTGGGTAACCAGATATTGCTGGACTACAACTGCCATCATCCCGCCACAGCCCCAATGACCAAAGCAGCAGGGGATGATGGGGACTGTAGTCCAACAACACCTGGTGGGGACCTAAGGTTAGGAAGCCCTGTTAGGAACAGATCATAGGTTTTTGCTGAGGAGGAGAGAAGAATAAAGGAAAACCAGTAGAAGAGGGACCAGTGCAGTTTCACCAGAAGGCGAACTGCACAACAGACAGGTCAACCCCATGCACACCCCACTTCAGATTAGAGGCCAACTAAAGGGAGATCAGACTACGGAGCCTTTCAGGTCAGGGGCTGCTTGGGATCACAGACCCAGGCAGTCCTTGTTCGTCTCTTCTGGGGAAATGAAACCTGATCCGAATCAGCACAGAATCAAGTTTCACAACAAGAGGAGAGGAGGGAACCCTCTAGTCAAGCCATGCGCTTTATGTTTCTTCCCCCCCCCCCACTAGTGACATAAAACCTGGGCAAATGATTAACGCTGTCAAAGAAAACAAGCAAAAAGTCTCCTCTGACTCTCCACAGGCAGAGAGAGGAGCAGACCGGGAAGGAAATCACTGAAAGGGTGGGCAGAGACGAGGAAGGCAAAAGGAGATGGCATCGGAATCGCCAGCTTTTCCTCCTCACGGGGTCTGGGAAAAGGAGGGAGTTGGCAGATCGAGAATTGTTCCTCTGCTATCACCCTGCTGTGAACAATTGCAGATTCTGAATGTTAGGTTGGTGTTGTACAGGCACAAAAAGGAATAAAGCGTGACTGTTTATACAGAAAGGAAAGAGAAAATAAGAACTAGAGACCCAAGGCTATAGAACTGGGAGGAAGACAGGAAAGTCTGAAGGTTGGGAGCAGCAGTTGTGTTGGTGGAGAAAACTATATCCAAGTAGAGGGTGGGGGGTGGGGGGGAGAGACAGACATATTAGAAGGATTTACTTTTTCGCAGGGGGAGGGAAAACCATGTACATAAAGCAGATCCCAGGAGGGATCCCATAGCGGAAATAAAAAGAACTCTTGCAGATCAAGAGGAAAGTCTAGAGCACATGGAAAAGTTTCCCCAAGGGCAGAGATTCCTCCTGAAGGTTATGGAGAAAGCACCGATGGGGGAGATCTTCCACTCGAGGATGCTGGATTTGTTATAGAAGCTGGAGCCAAGGAGGGGAACAAGCAAGGGAACTTGAGAATTGATTCCTTTACTTATTTATTGATGGGTCTGAGTGCAGGATGAAAGAGAGGAGGAAAAGGAAGCAGGAGGGAGAAGAGACCAGCAGTCTCTCTCTCTCTCTCTGCTGCTAGGAACACTTTCCCTGGACTCCAAGGAGTGGGTGTGTTTTGAGTGAGTGTGCATGTTGTGGGGGGGAGGAAACACGAAAGGGTTGCTGAAGGTAGAACGCCATGTTTGTGGAGGAAAGAAAGCCAGGCAAGGACAGAGGGCATGGGAGGGGAGTAAGAAAGCCAGAGAAGAGACAAGGGAACAGGCAGAGAAGCCAAGGGGCAGATTTGGTGATGATGGGGGGAAATAATGTCAGGCGCCGTGGCAGGAGATGCAGAAGGACCAAAGAAGAGGCAGGAAGGCCGAAGGTCAGAGCAAGAAATTGGGCAAGGGGCTAGGAGTCCCCAGGTCCCACCTTGCCTGTGCCACAATCTCAAAGGACAAAACTCCCAGCTTTAACTCTGTTAGTCTGCAACACAAGGATTAGAGCTGTGTCTTGCTTTAGGAAGAAGTGGTAAGGATTACAGGGAATGTATGTGAAAAGCAACATTATGCAGACTGTCTAAAGTACAATATAAATGCAACAGCAAGTGAGGAGATGTATGGGACAGAGAGAAGTGGTGGGGAAGGAACAGGAAATAAGAGGGGCAAGCGAGGCAGCTGGCGTGTGGGGCAGTTGTGGGGAGAAAGTAAGGAAAATAGGTAGGAGAGCAGTTTTGGGAGAGGAAGCTAGGAAAGAAAGTGTAGACACAAGGAGGAAAGGCAGAGAGAACAGAAAGAAAGAAAGAAAGAAAGAAAGAAAGAAAGAAAGAAAGAAAGAAAGAAAGAAAGAAAGAAAGAAAGAAAGAAAGTTAAGGTGGAGAAGTAGGATGGGGCGTACCCGGACACCTAATGCCATGGCTTAACGCTGGAACCTACGACGTAATGGCAGATCACACAGCACCTCTGGGCATGTCCAGAGTGCATTTCCCTCCTCACAGGGCAAATCAGGAGCGGGGCTTGCAGACTGGCGCTTGAGCTTGGTTTCCAGCCAGTCTAGGAAGCACCCACTTTCCTCAGAAGTCAAGCGCCGGGTTGAGGCGAACTCCTGCCCCCCCCCCCGGCAGCTCCCCGCGCTCACCTTTTGGACTGGGGCTCGGAGGGGTTGCGGTCCCGCTGCCGGCGGTTCTTGAACCAGTTGCTGACCTGCGTGAGCGAGAGGCCGGTGAGCTTGGCCAGGTTGCGCTTCTCGGCGGGCGAGGGGTAGCGGTTCTGCTTGTAGAGCTCCTTGAGGGCGTTGCGCGACTTCTCCTTGAAGCAGTAGACCGTCTCCTCGCCGTCCCAGATGGTGCGCGGCAGCGGGAACTTCCTGCGCAGCCGGTACTTGTCGACGGCGCCCAGGGGCCGGCCGCGGGCCCGCTCCGCCTCGGTGTAGCGCGCCTTGTACCAGAGCTCCTGCAGCAGCGGGTGGTTGGCGGCGTCGAAGCTGTGGCTCTCCAGGATGCCGTAGAGCTCGGCGTAGAGCCCCTGGTGGAAGGCCACCAGCGCCCGGGCTTTCAGCAGGCTCTCGTTGCCACGTAGCAGGTCGCTCTGGGGCAGCGACCACAAGAACCGGGCCAGCCGGTCCAGGTGGCCGCCTTGCTGCAGCGCCTCGCAGACGCACGCGACGTGGTCCGGGGAGAAAGCCAGGAGGGTCTGCGGAGAGGAGGAGGGAGGCGAGGAGGAGCAGGAGGACGGCAAGGGCGAGGGAGAGGCAGCCGCCGCCGCCGCCGCAGCGTGGTGGTTCCTAACCAAAAGTTCCGCGTGGAGCAGGACCTGATCCGCGCTGGCCGCGGCTGCACTTTCTTCTCCTCCTCCTCCTCCCTCCTCCTCCTCCTCTTCCCGTGCAAAAGGAGCCGCTCCAGCAGGAGGTGGTGCAGACGCGGCGGGCGCCGAGCCGTCTGGGGTTACCTTCTCCGACGCCCCAGAGAGCATTTCCAGCACGCTTTCTTGCTTGGTCGCCGCCACGCCGGGGATCGTGGCGGCGGGGGAGGCAGAAGACATTTTTTTGTTGTTTTGGTTTGGAGTTGGGTGCTGCTTTTCCCCCCCACCTCCTCCTGCCCTCCCTCCCCCCCACCCACCCCCCAGTCTGGAAAGTGCACACACCACCTCCGCTCCTCCTCCAGCACCGCCACCCGGCTGGCTTTTAGCCGATCAGGTTTCCTCTCGCCACGCAGTAACCATTAAGACAGCTTGTTCCGGCAAAACTAGTGTAAACGGATCGCAGCGTCTTTTTTTCCCCCGCCGCCGTTCTCCTCCCCCTCCTCCTTTCCCCCCTCCCCTTCTTTCTTTTCCCAACGTGACTCCTCCGAAAGCTTCTCCCTCTCTCTCTCCTGCTACATATTCTTAACACCACAAGCAGCCTCCTGCTCCGGAGAGGCCCCGGATTGGCCGGTTCACACGGAGGGGCGGAGGATCTGGTGTTTCTATAGAAACCGTCAATCAACTCCTCCCCTCTTGGCCCCCTCCGCAACTTCCTCCCTCCTCCCCTTCTCTGCACGTGAAACACCTGGAGGCTAGGTCTTTTCTGGGCGCTTTGTTTTAACCACTGGGGGCTGATGGTGGTACCAGGCTACATTGCTAAGATCATCACATACCTGTCTCTTTCCATAGGATACCAACTTTACAATTTTTTTAAAAGTCAAAACAAAACCCCGAAGTTTTTAGTATCCATAATGGGCGACGAGCTACTTTTTAATGGATGTCAGTGCAGAGTTAGGTGAGACTTGGGTTCAAATCCATCACCTTTTTGCACAATCCACTTACTTGGGATAAGCCTTTACAACGCCTTATGTATGTCTACTCAGAAGTAAACCCCTGTCACAGTGTTATTTGTTTTAGTTTTATATCACTCCATCTGTTAGCTCTGAGAGGTTTACAATGAATTAAAAAACAAAACAAAACAAGAAACAATTATACAATCAATAAATTAAAACAATGTTTTATAGCTGCTTCCCTTGTAAACGGAAATATATCTTATGCTGCTTTAACTAAGTTTTTATTCAGAAGCTACTCCATTCTTTTCCTTCTCCTTTCCCTCCCTTTCCTTTCTGACTCCAACCCCCACACTCTCTACACAGGATCCCCTCTGGGGCAAATGTCTAAACAATTTACAAAAAGATTACTAGATAGAATACAATACATCCCTCTCTTTTTTAACAACCAAAATTGAACTGATTTACAATTTAGTGACAAAGTCTTTTAGGTGGTCTCCTGTCACACACACTTCTCCTAAGTCTTGGGTTCTCTGGCATAGCAGCTGTTTGTGATTTTTCGTCTGGTACCCAGAATTGTCCATCACTTTCATCAGCCTCCTCTGTGAGGTCAAAACTGGAGGCAAGATCAAATTCCTCTTCAGTTCCTCTCTTGAGATCAGACTCCCTTCTTTCCTCTTATGGTATCCATGCTGGAAAGTCTCAAACTGTTCCATTTCTTTCCATTATCCAGTATGACAGAATACCCTCAGATTTCAATTATTTGTTATGGTCCAGAACGTCAGGAATATCCCTTGCTCACTTTATAAAGCAACCATATGCGAACAAAGTCCCCCACCTGAAATGTTTGCTGTTTCGCACCCCATTTCCAATCCACATACAATTTATATTTTTGTTGCTTCTGCTACCCGAATATGAATCTCTGTATCCACAGGGTGAGATGGCATGGGAAACCCTATCAGTTGTTGCTATTGGGTAAGTTTGGTGGTAACTTTGCATTCTCTCAGCAGTCCAGCAGTTGATTTTCCTGTAGTGGAATGACGAGTAGTTTGAAAAGCAAGTAGAATTTCATGGATTGCCTCTTTCTAGGGTTGTTGTGCACAGTAAGTAAAGGTAAAGTGTGCCGTCGAGTCAGTGTCGACTCCTGGCGACCACAGATCTCTGTGATTGTCTTTGGTAGGATACAGGAGAGGCTTACCATTGCCATCTCCCATGCAGTATGAGATGATGCCTTTCAGCATCTTCCGCTGCTGCCTGATATAGGTGTTTCCCATCGTCTGGGAAACATACTAGTGGCGATTCGAAACGGCGACCTCTGGCTTGTTAGTCAAGTCATTTTCCCACTGTGCCATTAGGTGGCTGTTGTGCATAGTAGCCAGTTGTAAACTTTCCTTCACTAACCTGTTCATTCTTTCCACTAAGTCATTCCCTCGAGGAATAGTCTTGTGTTTTATCCCATGATTGTGCAAGTGTTGCTCCATTTCAAAAGAGGTAAACTGTGTCCCATTGGCGGTCACTAGTTCTTTAGGAAGACCGTCTCTCGCAAAAATTGCAGCCATTAACTGGATCACCTTGTTTGTAGTAATGTTGTCAGCAAATGAAACTTCTGGCCACCTGGAATAGTAATCCACCTTCACTATAACAAATCTTTGTTTTGTGTGTTGTTTATCAAAAGGCCCCATTATATCCAGAGCAATTTTTCCCCAGGGGCCATTGGGATTCTCTGCTAGAGTCAAGTGGGTGGGGAAAGTCTTCTGCAGTGCAATGTCTGATTACATCTTCAATGTGTTTGTCCATACCTGGCCTCTAGAAACTTTCTCTTACTCGCTTTTTAGGTGACCTTTGTGGGCAATTTTGATCACCTTTGCTTGTAAGGAAGTTGTCACTACCAATCAATCACTCCTCAGCATCAGCTCATTGAGAAGAAAGAGAAAATTCACTTGCTACATGCATGTATGGTTGAAGATGATCAAGTACCTTCTTTTTGCATGGCCATCCATGCGTTATGTAAGGTTTATATTGTAAGCACTTGATCAGCACTGAGAGCCACTTTCCATTCAGAAGTCATGATCGCTCCTTCATCCTCTTCTTCTGGGATCGCCTCTTGGCCTGGAAATGTAAGTCGAGATAAGCAATCTGCACTTGTAGTCCGAAGACCTGGAAGATATTCCATCTCCAGAGGCGTAACTATAGGGGGGGCAGGGGGGGCACGTGCCCCGGGCGCCCTCTTTTTTGGTCACATGGGGGGCGCCGCCATGACAAAAAAATTTAAAAAAAATTTTTTTAAATTTTTTTGTTAATACAAATGTTTCCTGCTCAGTGCAGCAGCGCTGCAGCAGTCAAGGGAGCGCGTCAGCGCCCCCTCCCCCACGAGCGGTCCCTTCCGCGCCGCCTGCACCCCCCCCCCATTGCTTTGCTGGCGCCTGGCGGCCAGTCAGTGGCCTGGCTTGGCGGCAGCGGTGGGCGCTTGTGAGGAAAAACCTAAGTATAATGTAGTATGTTGGGGGCGCGGGGGGCGCCATTTCAATGCTTGCCCCGGGCGCCGTTTTCCCTAGTTACGCCTCTGTCCATCTCAAAATCAAAGTCCATAAATCTGGTGATCCATTTGGTTGTTCTTGGGGCTGCTCGACTTGATCCCCGAATAGTAAATAAAGCAGACAGGGGCTTATGGTCTGACCGTAAAGTGAATTTCCTGCTCCACAAGTAAGTCCTGAAGTGCCTCACCACCCAGAAACATGCCAGGGCTTCTTTTTCAATGACATAATACATCTTATCTGATCCCATCCTTGTCGCCAAATGTTTTATAGCTATTCCCCTTGTAAATGAAAATCTTATGCTGCTTTAACTAAGGCTTGATTAAGAAGTAACTTCATTTTTCTCCTCCTCCTTTCCCTCTCTTTTCTTTCTGACTCCACCGTGCCCCCCCCCCACACTCTACAGGAACCCCACTGGGACAAATGTCCAAACTACAAAACACAAACGATCACTAGATAGAACACAATGAGGCACTTCTCACAGACAGTGGGAAGCGCCGAGAGGAGGTTCGTAGGGAAAGCGGGCTTAGCCAACGATCAAGCCGACGAGTGGGCTTAGCAGACGATCAAGCGGCAGCTCACAGGACTGCCGGCTCCATCACAGAGCCGGTAGGGGCTGTGGAGATTGGGGGCCCGCATGGCCCCCAGAAGTCCCAAGATGTCCTGTGTGAGTGCACGGGGCATCCTGGAGAGACCCCCCAAGCCCAGGAGGCTGTTTGCAGCCTCCCGGCGGGGGTCTCCTCATGTGTCGCCGTGGTGTGGAGCCGCACCATGGCAGCACACGATCTGGAAACCTGGGTTAGCGGAACACTCGCTCTGCTAACCTGGGCTAAGGGGAGGGGTATTTATGGTGGTTAGCTGCCGGAAGCCGCGTGGCTCCCGTCGCAGCACACGATCACCCCAAAGTGGGCTAGGCTCCCTTAGCCTGCTTTGGGGCGATCGTGAGAATAGCTTTGATATAAAATAAAATGATGTGAAACAGTTTAGCAGTCATGACTAACAGCCTCTGTTCCCAGGAGTTTGTTGCCAAGGTGCTATCAGCAGGGTTTAAGAAACATCTCACCCTGGGTTCTGAGCTTTGACCAGAAGTTGCTTACACCTAGTTTATGCTTGTCCCTGTGGCCACATGGGCTACCAGTTCCCAACTTGCACAGATGCTTGCACAGAGATGTACTCCCAGGTGTGTGTGGGATTGCAGCCTTAGTTTCAGAAAAGTCAGAGGATCCTACCTGGAAGTAAGACCTATTTAATAAAGAAAAAGATAGTGTGCGCCATCAAGTCAGTTTCGACTCCTGGCAACTACAGAGCCCTGTGGTTGTCTTTGGTAGAATACGGGAGGGGTTTACCATTGTCATCTTCCGCACAGTATGAGAAGATGCCTTTCAGCATCTTCCTATATCGCTGCTGCCCGATATAGGAGTTTCCGATAGTCTGGGAAACATACCAGAGGGGATTCGAACCAGCATCCTCTGGCTTGATAATCAATTCATTTCCCTGCTGTGCAATTAGGTGGCTAAGTCCTATTTATACAATGGGTCCCCCCACCACCACCGCCTTCTCCTGAGGAACCATAAATATGACTACAGCCTGGATATTCAAAATATCTTTCAGTCTCTGTCTTTTTTATTTTCACAACATACTTCTAAGGAAAAGTCATTGTTACACCCACTTTGCAGAAGGGTAAGGATTATCTACATGAGACAGAGATCTGCCAAAAGGCTACCTGCTGAGCAGGGATTTGAATTCACCTTTTTGGCACGTGGATAACAATAGTGTCTTGTCCTACCCTCTGTGTGTTTAGTCCAAAGTAAGTCCCACAGAGTTCAGCTATACACTCAGGATCAGGTCAGGATTGCATCAGACTGCACCTTTACTCCCAGAATGGCTGCAGTCCTGTGCACCACTGAACTTTGTGGGATTCGTACGGAGTGAAACTGCAAAAGACTGGTCTGCATCCCTACATAGGATTATGGCCACAGGCTCTCAATTTTCAAACGTGCCCTCCCCCATCCCAGCACATTCAGGGCAAACAAAAATGCATATTATTTTATTTTCAAGGTTTATTTTCAATTATTTTCAAGGTTTTTTAAAAAAGCAGTGACTGACATACTGAGCAACATTCCATGCATGTAATGCAACAAAACTGTGCGGAGGCAGAGAAAGGAGATCCCCCCGCCAGATCTGGCTTTTTTAAAGCCAAATTTTGGGTTATGGCCCATTTGACTCACGAGTATACCCCTTAGGTTCTGGCCACACTCCGACTCCTAGTCACTGATTCAACAAACAGCTGATTGGCCCCATCCCCGGTATTGGCCACGCCCCCTGTGTCTGATGTCAAGTGCAGGGGGCGTGGCTTGGGAAATGCATGTCCTCTGGCCGCAGGTAAGCTCCCTACACTCCTACCCAGGAAAATGTGTATGGAATTGCAGCTTCAGATTGTGTAATTTTGACTGGTTTATCCCCTTTTGTTGCAGTATTTCCAGGAAAAGATCACTGGCATCTTTTATTTTTGATTTTCAAAAGGAAACCCTTAACTCTGCACTATAAATTGCTGAGTGGCTAAATACAAAACAGCTATCCTTGTAACCTCAAGTCACCGAAAGAGAGGGGGGAAATCGAACATACAGAAATCAAACAACATATAAGGCCAGAGAAACTCATAGAACCCTTTCGCTCTGAGGCAGACTTATTTCTGTTGTGCACATTTAATAATCATAGAATCACAGAGTTGGAGAGCCCTTTGGCCATCTAGTCCAGCCCCTTGCGTAATGCAGGAAATACAGAGCTGAAACATCTCCCACAGAAGGCTATCTAGACCTCCAGCCAGGGGGAGCCCACCACCAGCTAGACGATTGGTTCCATTATCAAACTGCTCTTTCCAATAACAATTGTATCCTACCATAGACCATGGTATCTTTCTGAATCGCCTGCAGGGATTGGATGTAGGGGCCATCGCTTTGCAGTGGTTCCGGTCATACCTCTTGGGCAGATTTCAGAAGGTGTTACTTGGAGACTGCTGCTCTACGAAGCAAGAGTTTTTGTATGGTGTCCCTCAGGGCTCCATTCTGTCTCCAATGCTTGTTAACATCTACATGAAACTGCTGGGAGAGATCATCAGGGGATTTGGTGCAGGGTGTTATCACTATGCTGATGACACCAAAAGCTACTTCTCCGTGTCAGCTTCATCAGGCAATGGCATAACTTCCCCAAATGCCTGCTTTGAGGCAATAATGGGCTGGATGAGGGATAACAAACTGAGACTGAATCCAAACAAGATGAAAGTGCTCACTGTAGGAAGCCTCAGTTCAGGAAATGAGATAGACCTGCCTGTCCTGGGAGGGGTTACACTCCCCCCCCCCACCGAAGGAACAGGTTCGGAGTTTGGGAGAACTTCTGGACCCAACCCTCTTCTGACATCTTAGGTGGAGGTGGTAGCCAGAAGTGTTTTCTATCAGCCTCAGTTGGTTCGCCAACTGCATCCTTTCCTGGAAGTGAGTGACCTCAAGTCAATGATGCACATACTGGTAACTTCCAGGCTTGCCTACTGCAATGCACTCTATGTGGGACTGCTTTTGTATATAGTCTGGAAGCTGCAAATTGCAGTTGGTGCAAAATGCTGCTGCTAGATTGGTCTCTGGGATGTCCCGTAGAGACCATATTACTCCGATTCTAAAAGATCTACACTGGTTACCAATAGGTTTCTGGGAAAAATATAAAGTGCTGGTTATTACCTAGAATGCCCTTAACAGCTTGGGCCCACGGTATTTAAGAGAATGCATTCTTCGTTATGAACCCCGTCACCTATTAAGATCTTCAGGGGAGGTTCATCTGAGGGTGCCACCACCTTGACTGGTGGCGACCCAGAAGCATGCCTTCTCTGGGGTTGCCCTGGGACTGCGAAATGCTCTTCCTGCTGAGATAAGAGCTGCTCCATCCCTGTTGACTTTTAGGGTCTGAGCAGGTGAACCAGCATTTTTTTAACACTGTTAAACCCAGAGAGGTTTCTGCAAATTCGCTCCTTACTTATGACATCTGAGTCGGAGGTGGATATTTTGTTATTATGGCAAGCTTACACAAGCATTTCAACACCTATCAATCAATCAATCTTTATTACGGTCTTAGACCAGCATAAAGTAAAAGGGTGATTACATAAAAGAACAGATTTTAAAGGCCTGTAGATAAATGACTAAGTACAAGATACAAACCTATCCTAGGGCCAAAATTGAAAGTAAAAGTACAATACGAAATAAAACTATGGTTAAAAGCCTGTGGGTGTATACAGTACAGGCATAGACTAGAAAAATATAAAAATATATAAAAGAATCAGGAATAGAAATAAAATTAATAGCATCATAAAAAAGAGGTAAGAATGCATTATAAGGTCCTATAAGAGGCCTTTTTTTACTAAAAGGACTAAAAATACTAAAAATAGAACATACTACACCAGGTGCATGAAGGCCTAAATGCCTGAGACATAGTAAAAGTCATAAAGGGTACAATGCAAACAAAGCATAGAAAGAGAAAGAGGGCATAAAATTGTAAAAGACGTAAGAGAAATACCTATTATACAGCACATCTGTAAATAAACAGTGGCTTAAGCCATATTGTTCTAAAGGTTGGTTTGACTCAGATTGTTATAATGCTAAGAGAACCTTAATTAGAGCTTTCAAGGAATATAGGGAGAATCCAGCTTTAATGCCTCCCCCAAGTTTATTACTGCAGAAAAGAAGTAGAAATTATTGCTGAATAATAATAATAATAATAATGATGATGATGATGATGATAAATAAATAATAAGTGCAGTGAAAGCTGCCTGGCAGCAATGTATTACTGTAGCTAAGGCCAAATTTTCAGCTAGGTTTTGGCGCCTTGTTGCAGACAGACCTGCATATGGCCCATCCTGTTTGGACTGCCATATTTCAGCTGCAGTCTGGGAAACCCATTTTCATGATTTATATACTGAGGAAGTAGAATGTTCCTTTGAGGTGGAGTCTGTGTCTGCTTCTCCTCCAGTTGGCCTCTCTGGTTACGACTGCAGTGGTAGCCAATTTGACAGCTCAATTAAAAACAGGTAAAACCCTGGGAGTGATCTTATTCCATCTGATTTAGAATGGTGGGCCCCTATTTTAGTCTCTCTTTTGCAGCGGGGGAATGACTTTAATAGCAAGCCAGAGGTTGCCGGTGCAAATCCCTGATGATATGTTTCCCAGACTATGGGAAACACCTATGTCGGGCAGCAGCGATATAGGAAGGTGCTGAAAAGCATCATCTCATACTGCACGGGAGATGGCAATGGTAAATCCCGCCTGTATTCTACCAAAAGACAACCACAGGGCTCTGTGGTCGCCAGGAGTCAACACCCACTTGACAGCACACTTTACCTTTACTTTTTACCTTTATTGATTGGACAGCCCATATTCCTGAAGAACTGGGATTGGCCATAATAATCCCCATATTTAAAAAGGGCAGGAGAGATGATCCAGTCAATTATCGCCCTAAAAGCTTATTAAACATCATTAGTAAGATGTATACCTGCCATTTATATGAGAAATGGCTTGACTGGTTTGAGACTGAAGAGATTTTAGCAGAGAAGCAAGTCGGATTTAGGTCTGTTCGTTCACTCTTAGAGCAGGGCTTGGTCCTTTGTCATTTGGTAGAAAAATATACTCTAAATTCTCATTCAGCCTTATATGCTGCTTTTGTGGATTTTATATTAGCTTTTGATCTAATTTCATGGGAGAAACTATGGAGAAAACTTAAAGCCTCCTTAGCTAATCAGAGATTGCTTCTTCTTATTTACAAATTGCTGGAGGCGATTTTGCATATCCCATCGACAGCGAGAATTACAAATAAGGAAGTTTTAGATCGAGTTAAACCAATAATATCGCTAGAAGCTAAGATTACCAAACATAGACTGACATATTTTGGTCATGTTGTGAGCTGACTCACTCGAAAAGACAATTATGCTGCGAATGATGAGTGGGAGAAGGAGACGGGGATGGCCTTGCACTCAGTGGCTGGATATTATAAAAAAAATGACACTGGAATGACCATGGCGGACTTAAAGGAAGCTGTCCGAGATAGGATGACATAGAGTACAGTGATCCATAGAGTGACCGAGAGTTGGACACAACTGAAAGGATAGAGAGAGATTTACAAATTGTATCAGAACACCCACTTGTAAGCTAGATGCAATGCACATGGTCAGCTTTCAGAAGAGATTCTTACCCAGAAAGTTGTAAAGCAGGGTTGCATTTTAGCCCCGCATTTGTTCAATTTTGATATAAATCCCTTGGCTAAGTAATTTAGATCACCATCCTCCAAAATTTGCATCTAAGCATATATCTGTGCTCCTTTATGCAGATGATGCTGTGATTTTATCCCTGTCCCCAGCTGGGTTAAGAAGAGCATTGTGGGCTCTTTCATGCTACTGCAGGGAATATTCCTTGCAAGTTAACTATCAACAAACTATTATTATTATTATTATTTACATTTTATATCCCACTCTTCCTCCAAGGAGTCCAGAGCGGTGTACTACATATGTTTCTCCCCACAACAACCCTGTGTAGTAGGTTAGTCTGAGACTGAGAAATGACTGGCCCAGAGTCACCCAGCAAGTGTCATGGCTGAATGGGGATTTGAACTCGGGTCTCCCCGGTCCTAGTCCAGCACTCTAACCACTGCACCACGCTGGCTAAAATCATGCTGATTGCAAAGTCCCCTCAGAAGTTGAATTGGAGTATTGACAGAATTAAAATTGAGCAAGTTGACCACTGTAAATATTATAGTATAGTTTTCCAAGCAAAAGGGTTTGGCACCTTTCATACTAAAGAATGGCATTCAGTCACAATGGAAATTCCTAATAGTTAAGAAATTATATTTACTTGGATTCTCTCCTGAGTTATTGACAGCATGGGGCCACGAAAGTGCCAAGTTAGCCCTCAATCAAAGGCTCCTAGATATCAGACGGCAAAACAATCTAAGTTATGTTACAAATAGATTTTATCTTGGGAACCAAATATATAACTCCAAAACAGCTAGTTACCTTAGCAAGTTAATGGTGCCTAAGTATAGAAGAATGTTCTCATTGGCATGTTTTAATGCTCTCCCATCAGCGGTACTGGAGGGTAGGTTTAAGCCTACCTTAAATTCCTTTTGAGGAACGGGTATGCCTGTTTGGAGATGAAACAGTTGAGTCTATAGAGTCTATAGAGCCCCTGGTGGTGCAGTGGTAAAACTGCCACCCTGTAACCAGAAGGTTACAAGTTCGATTCTGACCAGGGGCTCAAGGTTGACTCAGCCTTCCATCCTTCCGAGGTCGGTAAAATGAGTACTCAGAATGTTGGGGGCAATATGATAAAAATCATTGTAAACCGCTTAGAGAGCTCCAGCTATAGAGCAGTATATAAATGTAAGTGCTAGAGCCCTTATTTTATTATACTGTCCTTTCTATTCAGATTATTATATTTATCTTCTATCTCCTTTATGAATAAATTTTCCAGGCTGTTCAGATGAGTTTTTTGTTTGTTTTCTTCTTGCTGAGCATGACTCTGATGTTACATATAATGTAGCCAAATTTTGTGAGGTGGCCAATAGAATCAGACAGACTCTAATACTTAATCCAATTTAGTATTAGAGTCTTGTATTATGGGGAAGCTAAAGATGAATGTAGAATTAATTGCTATTAATGTTTAACGTTTTTAATCTGCCTGCTTTGCTTTGCTGGTCAGAGACTGAAATAAAACTGAACTACTAATCTGATTTAAACACAAAGAGAGATGAGAATAAATCCTGCCAGGCTAATCTTATCAAATTCATTACGGCTTCTTCTAATAACTACATTGTTATCAAGATATTTACAGACAGACTGCTTTATAATATAGCTTCTCTGATGCTGACACTAGTCCGCATTCATCCTTGGTGATCTGTCCTCCGCTCCAAATTTTTGTGCATGGTTTGTTTTTTCCAGCTCATCCCCAAACATTTTGTTCAGCCATATTGGCTTTTTAAAATGTCCTCCATTTTTCTCTCTTATTAGAATTGCTTGACTGTGCTTGTAGTAATTCATATCTTCAAGAATTCCCACCTATGTTGGGCTCCTTTTCTTTTTTATCTAGCCATGGAATCGTACCTAATGCTTCTCTGAGCTTATTAAAATCAGCTTTCTTGAAATCAAACACACACACGACTACATTCATCTTCCCCATAATCTAAGAATTCCAGTACTATATCACCAATTTCCCCTCAGAGTTCCCACTGCTTCTGCCTTCCTTCACCTTCTGAAACAGGAAGTTGTCAGCAAGCATCTCAGGAATTTGGTGGAGATTCCATGCTTAGCAGAGTGTGTCTCCCAACAGATATTAGGGCATTTGAAGTCCCCCAGTCCTACTAATTCTTGTTGTCTAGAAAGATGTCTAGAAAGATTTCCTTGTTTCAGAAAAATATATTCTGCATGACTGCACCTTTTCCTTGGTAGGTTGGTCTATAGTAAACTCCAGCTACAATGTGTGTGGGTTTTTTAAAAAAATCCCTTCTCCGTTTATTTTTATCCAAATGCTCTCCACTGGACTACCATATTCACTTTCTTGGATTTCGGTGTAGCTACACACATCATTGACATTTAATGCTACTCCCCCTCACTTTCTTTTGTGTCTTATTTTTGAACAAGCTATATCCTTAAATTGCTACATTCCAATCTTGGGAGTCATTCTGCCTTTATACTGATCAAGTCACATTTACCTTTCTGTACTAGGAGTTAAAGCTCACCTTGTTTATTCCCTATACTCTGTGCATTAGTGCAGGGGTTCCTAACTGTGGGTACCCAGACGTTGTTGGACTACAATTTCCATCATCCGCAGCCACAATGGCCAAGGGCATTGTGGCTGAGGATGATGGGAATTGTAGTCAAGAGAACATAAGAACAGCCCTGCTGGATCAGACCCAAGGCCTATCTAGACCAGCATCCTGTTTCACACAGTGGCCCGCCAGATACTTCTGAGAAGCCAACAGGCAAGAGGTGAGGGCATGCTCTCTCTCCTGCAGGAGCAACTGGTATTCAGAGGCATCTTGCTTCTGAGGCTGGAGGTGAGCTAGAGCCACCAGACTAGTCGCCATTGATAGACCTGTCCTCTATGAATTTGTCTAAGCCCCTTTTAAAGCCATTCAAGCCAGTGGCTGCTCAAGGTCTCTGTGCACCTGAAGAACGATGCCAAATGTTGTTTCACCTTCCTTCCCACTTTACCCCTTTGAAAGTTTGCTCTTTTCCTCCTGAGTGAGGAGCCAGAGGGTTTCTTGCCACCTTGCTTACACTCGATTAATGTGCTGCCTGAGGTCACTGCCTCATCTCGCCTCATGGAAGGGCCATCTGGCGACCCATAGCTGGGAAATCCTGCATTAGCGTATGGAAATTGGAAGCCATGGAAATCATGCACCTTGATCTCTGCCTGCTACTATTTTATTGTAGGGTTTGCTAGGTGACCCCACAACTCCCCCACTTTCTCCTGTAGCTCCCAAGTACTGTTGTATTTCATCTTTGGGCTTTTGTCTCAGTTCTCCAAAGGATTTAGTTTAAATTCGGCTTGCCAGGTTCTGTCAAACACATTCTTCTCAGTCCTCATCAGGTGCAGCCTATCTCCCACCAGTAGTCCTTCCTTAAGAAAGCTTAGACCAGGGATTCTCAACGTTGGGGCCCCAGAAGTTATTGGACTTCAGCTCCCATAATCCCCAACCAAAGGCCACTGGGGCAGGGGATTATGGGAGTTGAAGTCCAACAACATCTGGAGACCCAATGTTGAGAACCCCTGGCTTAGCCTGTGGCTCCGGAAGTCGAATATCATTGACACTACCTGTGTGACCAGTCATTCACCTCATATATTCTTCTCTTTCTTTGTAGTCCTCTAACTTCTAGAGGAATTTGATATCTATTTCTGAAGAACTGGAAATGTTATGAATCTGATGGACGCATAACCAGAGCACCCATGGGCAAGAGGGAGGCACTGGCAGACTTGAGATAACCTGCAGATACATCAGATTCACAAAAACCTGAAGAAAGAAATCCAAAGGAGACAACCCCTCCACCCCACAGTCCCAATGTGACTCAGTGGAGAGGAATGTTCTTCATCTTCCCTTGGAGCGAGGTAGTGTAGCAAGACCAGAGTGGAATTTTATTTATTTATTTATTTATTTATTTTACATTTATATCCTGTTCTTCCTCCAAGGAGCCCAGAGCGGTGTACTACATACTTGAGTTTCTCGTCACAACAACCCTGTGAAGTAGGTTAGGCTGAGAGAGAAGTGACCGGCCCAGAGTCACCCAGCTAGTATCATGGCTGAATGGGGATTTGAACTCAGGTCTCCCCGGTCCTAGTCCAGCACTCTAACCACTACACCACGCTGGCTCCAGCATGGAATGTTAATAGACTCAGAGAGCAGTTAACAGACAACCAGGTGGGTAGAGCAAATGTAACTCAGTAGGGAAGGGGTGCTTGCACATACACACACAAAGAGGGAAATTTATCAACTTCAATAATACTCCCTCAAGAGAGTCACAACCCCTTCCACCTTTGATGGGGAAAGGTGCCTAAAACTTTCATCATGGCCAGGCACAGGCTCAGGTAACACATGCACACCAGGGATATGCTGCAACATTTTCTTGTGGGTCCATACTTGTGGCTGTTAGCCATTATGGCTAAACTGAACTTCTATGTTCAGAAGCAGTATACCTCTGAATATGAGATCTGAGGAAACATGATAGAAGAAAAAGCCTAGCTTGTGGACTCTCAAGATGAATCTTGTCAGCATTTGTGGGAAATAGGATGCTGTACTAGGGGGATTTGGGATCTGATCCAGCAAGGCCATTCATTTAATTCAGTGAGACTTACTTCTGAGTCAACCTGCACCTTATTGGGAAGGGCCTTTCCTATTTAAAAATTGCTTTGATTGTTCTGCACGAAAGCCACCAGTTTATTTTCTTTAAGGCATTTGAAGCAGTTATCCATCATATACTTATTCTCAGCTAGTGCTAGTGTCTTGTGGATTGCTGCCAAAATGAGTGGGATCCATAAAACACTTAAGCAGTACTTTAAATGTAATCCCTGTTTCTGAACTGATTTGTAGATCTCAGCTGAACCGATTCCCACAAATCTCTTCCTCTTCAGTTTTTTTTGCTGTTATTAATATAAAAAGGTAATTTTAAAAGAAGAAAAGTAAACACGTTTATTAAGAGAGAGAAAGTGACTATTTTAAAAGCTGCAAACAGAACTCCATACAAGTATTACCTGGATACCTGAAGGATAGCAATAGCAATAGCAATAGCACTTACATTTATATACCGCTCTATAGCTGGAAGCTCTCTAAGCAGTTTACAATGATTTAGCATATTGCCCCCCAACATTCTGGGTACTCATTTTACCAACCTCGGAAGGATGGAAGGCTGAGTCAGCCTTGAGCCCCTGGTCAGGATCGAACTTGAAACCTTCTGGTTACAGGGTGGCAGTTTTACCACTGCGCCACCAGGGGCTCTTACCACTGCGCCACCAGGGATGATGTCAAAAAGAATAGTATAAATATATTGTTGATTAACAAAACAGAAATATAATGGGCAAGACATTGGATAACATAATGCAATATATTTACATAAATAGGAAATGTTTCCTTGAATTGTGAGATGAGTTTAAATAAATAATGGGTTATTGCAGGAGAGAAGCTTCTCAAGCAGCAATCAAACACATTTACTTGGAAATAAGTTCCCACTGAAATCAGTGAGAATTTACTGCTGAGTAAATATGGTTAGGACTGGGGTGTCAAGTCCTGTAATCTGATAAGATTGCATGGAATCTGGAATTCAGTTACTGATGGTGTCATAATTAGTTTGCACAGCATCTCTCAGGAAATACATCACATTTTTGGGTTTCAATCTACAAGTCAGTTGAGCACTTGGACTTAAGATCTAATTATAATCTTGCTAGAATTCTGTACAATTCAAAAGCTCATGTAGCTAATCCAATAACTGTCATAAATTTTTAAACCTTTCTTTTTGTGGCACCAGAACAACCCCCATTTGGATTTAACTGCATTATCTTCAAATTAAAGTACTACCATTTATCTGCCTTGTGAATCTCCATACTTTTTGATGTCAGTGGGGCTATCTCAATCAGATCCAAGCACTGCAGTTTAACTAGTTAATAGATCACTGGGGCTTCTCTGATACTTTTCAGAAACTGAAATGTCTAAATCACTTTTTTTACAGAGTAAGATGCAATACTTACTTGGGAGTAAGTTCCTTTGAATTCAATGAGATTTACTTGCAATTAAATATGCTTAGGAACAGACTGAAAAGGGCACATATTTGGGATTAAGCTCCATTGAATACAATTGGATTTACTTCTGAGTAAATGTGCACAGGATTGGGTTGCATGAGCCTTTTATTTAAATGGGAGATAAGGTTAAGTATGTACTTAATTATCTACAACTGGAATTAAGGAGAATGAAAGTGTCTACCTTTGACTGAAGAGTTTGTGATTTTGAATTATCTCTGTGCACTAATCGTCCATCACTTCTGTGTTCATCCCAGGGCTTTTTAAAAGGAAAATTCAGAACTGCACAATGTATGCAAATTTAATTCATGCACACAGCATGTGCCACTAAATCACACACCTGTGCATTTTCCTTACTTGTGTACACATACTTTGTTGTTTAGAGCCACATTGTATGGCATTTAGAAGCCAGAGTGGCAGAAATAAAACCCTTAGAACAGGGAATTTGACAGCACATTGCAGAAGTTGCTGAAGAGACTCTGTGAGGAGTAGCAATAGAGTCTGCAAGGTAGGCGGAGAATAAATGGGTATACTTAGAAGCCTATTCTGCTCCCTGTACTTTTCTCATTGTTATATCGGTCACTTTTAACATCATCTAACATCATACAGCGTGTGCTTTATTTGAACGTTTGAACTACAGAATGTTTTTTTTAGAACTGCACTTTTTTTTTCTTTTTTAGCGGGGGAGGCGGAATTATGCATTTTGCTCTGGTTCAGCCTGATCTTAAGCAACTTTCGAGTTACACTCAGAAGCAGTAAATTCCAGTTTAGCATGCGACCGTATCATAAACGTAGTGTAGACGCTGTATTAATAAATCTACTTTGCCTACCTATCTTAGCCAAGCCTCAGATCGTTATCTGCACTTCCATTGGCTTTCCTTTGCCCGATCGCCGCTGCAATTATAGAATGATTTCTATTGCACGTGCGTAGTCTGAGCCTGTTTACTCGGAAGCAAATGCCACTGTCTCCATTAGAATTGGCTCTCTGTACAGGCGCGCTGAAGCCCATTGTCTGACATCCAGACTGAGTTACTCCTGAGTAGTCTTATTTAAGTTAGATAGTAACTTTAGTAACTCCTGAATAGTACTCAGTAAGTTAGTCTGGATGTCAACCAGTGGACTTAAGCATCCCTAACTCTGCACAGGGTTGCAGCTGTCGAGGTACAAATTGCAGTCTTCTCTTTGTCCTGACAATCTTTTAATCCTAGTTTAGCAAGTGAACGCTGCAATCCGATGCACCTTTAAAGGTAAAGTGTGCAGTCAAGTCGATTTCGACTCCTGGCGCCCACAGAGCCCTGTGGTTTTCTTTTGGTAGAATACAGGAGTGGTTTACCATTGCCTCCTCCGGCGCAATGTGAGATGATGCCTTTCAGCATCTTCCTATATCGCTGCTGCCCCATATAGTACCAGCGGGGCACTTTTACTCGAGGGTAAATTATGTTGAAAGAATTGGGATTTACTTCTGAGTAAACATGCATAAAACGGTGCCTGCAAAGGAGTGTGTGTCAAAACCTCAGGAATCTAGTTTCCTCCTAGGTGAGTCCAACACTAACTGCGCCCAGTCTTATGCATGCTTTTTCAGAGAGAAATTCAATTCCACTGAGTTCAGTGGGACGTATTTCCCAATACGCGTGCACTGCAGCATGGGCTTGCAGGCTCGCTTTTTCTTTAACCCATGCGAGTTGCCTCCCACCTTTTGTGTCTACGGAGCCCCCTGGTTGGTTTAGTCCTTAAACAGGGAAGCATGATTTGGTGAGGAATGGTGGATGCCACTAAAGCCCCCCTCTCCGTCTAACTTTGCCCCATAAACTGAGTACTAGTGATTGTAAGCTCCTCCGGGCAGGAACTGCGTGGTTTCCCAGACTAAGACCGCGCTTCGCGCTTCTGGTGGGCAGTGGGCACACGAACATTGCAAACAGTGGGCTCTCTGATAATCACTCCTCTCGCCCCCTATTCCTCTTCCAAGACCACCTTTTTAAAAACAACATGCTTTTTTCCTACTTTCTTTTCCAAAACGCACACACTAAATTTAGCAGCGTCGCTGAAAAGAACAGGAGTCGGAATTCTCCCCCGCCCGCAAAGCGGAACCCTTCTTTCGCAGCTTGAGATCCGGCGGGCCGTTGTTTGAGGAGGGACGACGGTGCTCTCTGCAGAGCAGAGAGAACAGCAGATGCGGCTGCTCTTGCAGCAGCCCGAAGTCGTGGGAGCGGCTTCGGCGCCAGGGCAGGCGGCATGGATGACCAGGGCTGCCCCCGGTGCAAGACCACCAAGTACAGGAACCCCTCCCTCAGGCTGATGGTCAACGTCTGCGGGCACACGCTGTAAGTGCTGCTGCGGGCATTGGGGAAGCGGGCTGGAGGAAAGAGAGCAAAACCAATAGTCCAGTTAGCCACTGGACTCCAATCCAATGGCTCATCCCTTCCCATATCCGCTGGGACTCATCCTTGCTGCCCAGAAGCCAGCCAGCTGCTCTTAGCCCCCGATCACCTGGCTTCCTGCTTGCAGAGGTTAAGGGGCAGGTGGTGTGGGAAGTGCACTCTGTATATGCTCAGAAGCGTGCCTACCCTTGCTTCCCCGCTTTCCCAGCAGTGAAATGCCAGCCTTGAAAATGGGCCTCTTGTGGCTGTTGTTAAGCAAATCGGAGACACTCTCTACAGTTTCCTGAATTCTTCCGTTTCCTGGCAAAGTGGAGATGGAAGTAGCTGTGCAGGAGTTCATATTGCTGAAAGGAAGATGTTGGAGGTTTTGCATCTCTAGTGGTTCTGTCAAAGGGACCATGTGGGTTTACGGAAGTGTGTGACTGAGAGGATGGGACTTCTGCACATGGCCCATGTTGCCTCAGGATTGAGATCAGGCACCAAAAACTCTAGTCCAAATTAAGCTGTGTGTGCATGCATGGATATGCTCTTCAAGTCTTGCTACTGATGTTTTGTGAGGCTTGTTTAGGAACTCCTTTGATAGTAACGTGGAACTTGTCTATGTGTTTGTGCCTTTTTGTTATATCCTGGGCTTTCTTTGCACATCAGAACTTAATGGAAAGGCAGCCTGTTAAATAAGATGTGTCTACTAAACAGAAAAAATACACTTAGTAGTAAAGTAGAATGTAACTGTTACTTGATACTTCAGCTTTTGCTGTCACATGTATTAAAGCACTATCAATATGCGCTTTATAGAGTAAGAGAAGCTGGACAGATAACTTTCTGCTTTGAGGTGTCACAATATAAAAGTTGAGGGTGAGACAGGAGGAGATAATGTACTGGAAGTATTTTAAAGAGTTCGGCAAAATTATCATTTTGCAATGTTTATTCCATCAGGTCTTTCCCTAATGCTATACATGTATTTGTGACTGCCCTGTTTGAATAAAAGCATTTCTATGATTTTAGAGTTGTGTTTACTGTGTCTTTTAATGAATTTTGTTGTAAGCTACCATGAATTCATTTATGGTGACATTTTAAAATAAATACGTTATTAGTAATAGTGATAGTTATGGTAGATTCAAGTAGTGCTCTTTAATTCTTTTTCATCTCTGTGCGGAATGAGTTTTGTTTTGGGTGGGAGTTTCAAGGCAGTGCGCGCGCACATGCATTCAGAATGGGGCCTTTCTGATTCGACCTGAGTGGGATCTCAAATTAACTGAGTGGACATAAAAAAACTTGTGAGTGCAGGCATGTGTACACGCCTTAGAGGGAACACTGGATTCAAGGTACATGTTGAAATGATTACCGTAATAATGTTTATGATGATGAAGGTGATTGATTTACATTTTATATCCCACTCTTCCTCCAAGGAGCCCAGAGTACTACATACTTAAGTTTCTCCTCACAACAACCCTGTGAAGTAGGTTAGGCTGAGAGAGAAGCGACTGGCCCAGAGTCACCCAGCAAGTATCATGGCTGAATGGGAATTTGAACTCGGGTCTCCCTGGTCCTAGTCCAGCACTCTAACCACTACACCACGTTGGCTCACTGTTTAGAGAAACAGTGTTCTAGGAAATGTATTGGAAAAGTGTGAATGGGCAAACTGTTGTGATTGCATCTTGTTTGTGTTATATTGGAGTGTTTTGAGGATTGGGTTCCCGCAGTGGGATTCTGTCTGGTTCAAAAAGTACTGAGTTTCTGTGTCAGTGTGTTTGAGTATTCATGGGCAGAACTGGATTCTTCTTGAGCCCTAATCAGACATTATGTTGTATGTGCATTGTGGTGTCTGTGCACATGTATGTGTGTTTTGTGTGAAGGATTGTTCGTGTGTTCTTCTAAAAGTGAACCTGGGTACAGGCCTCTTAAATGCATGGTACTGATAGGAAGTGTACTGCTGTACATGTGTGCAATATAACGTGTGACTTCTCCATAATATGTAGTCACCAAACTGACTTGGTGTCCTGACAGCATTATAATGTTATATCTTTGGCTTCAACTAGCAGGTTGGGGAGATGCACAGCTTACTGATATTAGGACACCAAGTAAGTTGTATTGCACATTATGGAATGGGAGTAGAATTGAATACAGGACTGCCTTTTCTGGTCTGCAGCTACTAACGTAGGCATGCTTAGGAGTAAGCCTGTTGAATTCTGGTGGATTTACTTTTGAGAAAACATGCATAGGATTGGGCTGTTAGGCCAATTTGACAAATTGCAGGTGCCAGGAAGCCATGGCTCCTAGAAATTTAACCATGATGCCTAGATCTGGATATTTAGAGGTGAGGTAATCTTGTTTAGTCCCAGGCAACCCTGTTTCTGTTCTAAGTATGATATTTGTAAAGGGGATTAAAAGAAGCCCATTTACCCTAAACAATGCTTGTCCAGTAATTGTAAGAACATAAGAACAGCCCTGCTGGATCAGGCCCAAGGAGGCCCATCTAGTCCAGCATTCTGTTTCACACAGTGGCCCACCAGATGCCTCTGGGAAGCCCACAGGCAGGAGTTGAGGGCATGCCCTCTCTCCTGCTGTTACTCCCCCGCTTGCCTCTGAGGCTGTAAGTGGCCTACAGCCCTCCGACTAGTAGCTGTTGATAGACTCTCCTCCATGAAGTTATCCAAACCCCTCTTAAAGCCATCCAGGTTGTTGGCTGCAACCACATCTCGTGGCAGAGAAGTTTTGTCAGATAATTTTGTCAAGTGTCCATTATCTGGCTCATAAGTTCTTGGTCTGGCTCCTGGATCCAAAGAATTCCAGGAGGCCTGTGTTAGACTGAAGCCCTACATGCCTTTACTTGGATGAAAGCCCCACTAAAACATACCTAGAATTGTGCTGGGAGTTTGGGGCACAATCTAGCCAAAGTTAGTAAAGTGTGCCGTCGAATCAGTTTCGACTCTTGGCGACTACAGAGCTCTGTGGTTGTCTTTGGTAGAATACAGGAGGGGTTTACCATTGCCTCCTCTCCGTGAAGTATGAGATGATGCCTTTCAGCATCTTCCTGTATTGCTGCCGCCCGATATGCGTGTTTCCCATAGTCTGGGAAACATACCAGCAGGGATTTGAACCAGCAACCTCTGGCCTGGTAGTCAAGCTATTTCTCTGCTTTGTCACTTCTTATTTCAATGGAAGAATTGAGTGTGTGCCTAAATCTCGCTCATTGAAATTAATGGTATTTGAATGAACTTAATTTTGGCTGGATCATGTCCAGCCAAAATTAAGACTCTAGTCCAGGGAAAGACACTTTCCGTATTGTATGAGCATGCACAACTTTTGATTGCTTTGGTAGTTCCAAACATACTCCCAAGTGTATTCTTTCCTGCCTGGCTTTACACGAGACTATAAGGTTTATCTCTTGGACTCCCTGCTTAGGTTTTATTGCTTGCAATGAATTTTAGTTGGGAAAATGTAGGTTTATCGCACTACTTTGATGCTTAAAAAAAGGAAAGGAAATACCTGCACGAGAGGGGAAAATGCATTCACGTAATGCAAAGACTTATGTTGAACAGGACCATGGAAAAGAGGTTTATGGCCAGCTGTAAAATGTGCCACATGGTCTCCCAACGTTAGGCATCAAAGTCCTGCATGATAAATACATACATAATTTAAAAAACGAAACAGAACACCTCAAACCACCAGTTAATAATTTTTCCACTTTCCCGGCTTTTTTGGTATACCATAAAGGGAGGAGGAAAACTGTTCCATAAAGTTAATAAAGTGTCCCAATAAGGAGTTAGCTCAAGGCTATACTTAAACATAAATAAATAAATAAATTTTGCGCCAGGTTAATTGAACTTCTATGACAAGAGTAGTTGACTTCTGCTGACTGCTTAAAATATGCAAATTGAGCTAATTTGCATGACCTCTTACTTTGCAGGGTTAAAAAAATATTTCTCAGTAAAATAATTATATCCTGCCTTTCTCCAAGGATCACAGGCTGATATCCTGTCTAAATTTACCAGAGAAAGGCCTATTGAAATTTACAAGCCCTTTAGAGCGGGGGTGCAGTCAGTGGGCATACTGGCAGCCCAGGTGCAGACTGCCACTGGTGTCTCTCCCATTGCCTGTGCGTGGGTGTGTAGGCCATGCCCCTTGCATTGGCATCAGATGCATGCCAACATAGGTGTTATGGCCAGCAGCAAGAAAGGAGGGTGCAGTCTCAGCGCAAAGGAAAGAAGCACCCGGTCCTTGGAAATCTCCCACTCTTCCTAGGAGTGAGGAATGGGTGCATGACCTGCTCGAGTTAACGGCACATGAAAAATGGGCCCTCATAAAAGTAAATAAACTGGATAAATGGTCAGAAATCTGGGATAACTTTCTGTTGGAGATGAACTTCCAGTGCATCGACCTTTTGCACCAACTGTCCTAATGACCACTAGGGGCATTGGGAGTAGAGACGGTGAGTCAGGGTCTCCCTATCTGCCCCTACACTATGACCCCTGAACTGACTCTGCAGCACTTCCTGTGCTGAGTCACAATCCTTCCTTTCCTCCTAGAGAGCAGATGGAAACATCTCTCTCTCTCTCCTTACCTATCCACTATGTAGTCCTTTAGATTAGAGATAGGTCTTTCCTGTCTAAGTGTATTTAACCAATAAATGTTTAGTGTTTAGTTACACAAGGATCTCCATGTGTTTTCTCTAAATAGCTGCAATATCCCAACCACCCTCTGCTACCTACTCTGTAACTGGAGTGTGTGCTCATTCCTTAGTGCTCTGCTGTTTTACCTATTGTGGGTAAAAATCAACAACCTCTAATACTTTCTTGAATTATTCTTAGAATAAAAAACACTTTTGATTTACCCACATTTATTGGTGCAACAGTATGTCCCTCCCTCCCCTTCAGCTCCCCTTCTCACTCTTTCTCTTTCCCTCTCGCTCTCCTTTCTTTTCCCACCTCCTCACAGCCAGCACAGCATGCAAAGGCTGACTAGGGGCGGGAAGGTAGGGCTCAGGGGTGGGGCATGGGGGAAGGGATAGCAGGGAATGGGGAAAGAGGTGTGTCAATTACAAAATGTCAAACATCTGAAAAATCTTTGGAAGGCTGTTGTAGAAACACAGGTGGGAGAGGTTAACCACCCCCAAACTGTGTGCTGAGATGAATGAATTAATAAAACAATTAAAGGTTCCTTCCTGTGGCATCCATCCACAGCAGGTAGATTCCTTTGATAGTGAATAATTCAGGTCTGTCTTTGCCCGCCCTGTGAGGAAATTAGCCATGCCATAGAAGTACACTTTTGCAGATATAAGTTTGCAGAACTGGGTGTCTAGTTTTTTAATGGAGGGGGAAAAAGTATGCACCAGCAATCAGAAGTTTCGGGAATATTGCCCGATAGAGTTCCTTGAAGGTCACATACTCTGCCAGGGAACGCAGGGCTTTTCAGCAAAGCAACACTGCCTGTGAATGGGATCGGGAGAGAGACCTATTTTCCGCTGTAATCGGAGCCCATCCTTAACAGTAGAGTTGTGTACCCAGCATGCCTCAGGAACACAGTCAATTATCACAGCAAACATCCGGTCTTAGTAGGCAGAGACCTCACAGCCCCAGTTCCGTTCCTGTCTTGCTTCAGTGAACAACTACCAGAGAGAGCTCGTGCCTTCTACAACTTCTTCAGGCTTGTCCAACTTCTAACCCTCTTTTCCCTTTCCCCACTCCTTTTCTTTTTTGTGCAAGGGTGGGAAGAGAGTCTTTATTGTTAATTTTACCAAATTCTAAATGATTTTTTAGTTACTTCATATGGCCAGTTGGATATTTCCTATTGAGTTTGTCTTGTTTGTGTTTGGGATCAGTTCCCTTATGGACCCATCCCAAGCAGCCACGGCCTTGGGTTCCCTGTCGGAGGGTCCCCCTTTGGAAGCCCCACTAGCTCAAGAGGCTCAACCAAAGAGAAAGTGCTCACATTCTGCTTTTCCCGCCAACAGGGCTGCCTCTCCGCCCACCTCTGCAAACTCCGTGGCTGTGGATAACACTTCTAAGGCTATACACAAAAAAGCCAAGAAGAAGATGAAGCACACGCTTCCCGATGGGGCACAGTTGCTTCCTAAAAAAAAGAAAAAGAAAGCAAACGGATGATTTCCCGCCTAAGCAAACACCTGCAAGCAGTCTGCCAGCAATGGCAGCCACGCCGCATCCTCTCTCCACGCCTACTAGTGCTTGAGGGAGCAAAAACGAAAGCGGAACAGATGGGTGCCATTTTATTGCCTGTGACTTTGCAATCTGGCACGAACATGGGGGAGGGGAACCGGTCATACCGCTTCATCCTGGAGCCCAGCCAGCACCATCAGCCCCCACGGATCAAGGGCAATTGCCTCCAAACTCTCCTACAGCTCTATGGGGCCAGTCCCTCCTTTAACTGAGTAATGCGAATTCGGGGAGGAAAGAGGATGCTAATCCTCTGATATCAAAGGATACGTCTAAATGGTTAAAGGACACAATTGCCAAGGAGTTTCAATCCCTGCCACCCTCACTCTCCTCTGTCACCCCTCCCCATGCCAGTGAGAAAAACCATTCCGGTGGGGCAGAGGGGTTGTTTCTTGCCCAGACTCAGCTGCTCCCACAAGCGGCGCCCAGAATCTTCCTCGTCCTCATCTGAGGACATTCCTCCGCAAAAGACCTCCCCACTACAGGGCAATCCAATTTATCCTCCTACACCAGTACAGTCTGAAACCCCTCAGATCCCTAATCCTATTGATCCTCCTGTCCAACCTATCATTCATGTTAACCCTGCTTCAGAGTCTGAGGAGGGCAAGTTATCGGATGAGGAAACCTCCCTCCAGCCAACCAATTCAAACCGCTTCCATTAAGAAGAGGAATATTAATGCAGTCCACACTAGAGACACCAACTCCCAATCAAGGTCTAGATGAAAAAGTATTTCTTTCCTCTTCAACTTCTTCCGCTTCTGTACCCTTTCCGCCACTTTTTCATTCCACCATGATAGTGGAATGGGTGGCTCCATTTGCGCACAAACCTGTTACTCCTTTCCCCACTAAATTGTATTCATTACCACAAGAGATTTCTACTCTTCTGGCTCCCCCAGTGGTAGACGCTCCAGTTGCCCAACTAGTCTCTGGGGCAATTATGCATAAAGAAGGCGAGGAACAGTTAACAATTCCTAAAGACAAAAAAATGTGAATTTCTTTTGAGAGAGGCTTACGATGCATCAGCTACGGTCACTAAGGCTGTAGCTGCCATCTCTATTTTTGCCAGGGCTATAGTTCTCTGGGCCTAAGAACTATCACAGTATATTCCACCTGATAACACCAAACTCTGCCAGGGTATCAACAAGATGGCAAAGGTGGCAGCCTTTATGGCTGACTCTAGTCTAGACTGCATTCAGCATGCATCTAGATCTATGGTTTCAGCGGTTGCTGTGAGGCGGTGTTTATGGCTGAAACATTGGAAAGTGGATTCAAAATCAAAGTTGAATTTGGCACCCATTCCCTTTAAGGGAGCCATACTATTTGGATAATCCTTTGAGCCTGTCCTTATAGAAACAAAAGATAAGAAAAAGGCCATGCCATACTCCAGACCTGATTCACGCAGACCTTTTAGAGGGAATTCAGCTTCCTTTCATTCCTTTCATCCTTCCTTTAGACAGCCAGGTTACTCCACCAGCTCCTCATTCCGTGATACCAGAGGCTTCAGCTCCAGAACAGCAGGCTGACCCCAGTGGCAGCAGTGAGGCAGAGGTGGATTCAGACAACAAAACAGGCACTTCCAGTCCCCTATCTCCCAATCCCACAAACAGTGACTCCCCACTGGTCAGAGGTAGGCTCCTAAAATTTGCAGATGCCCGTGCAAGAGTCACTTCCAACTGCTGGATATTAAGAACAGTTTCCGAAGGACTGTCTCTAGAATTCTCCTCAAACCCACCAGGTAGTTTCATTTTCACCCCTCTGTCCAAGCTACCAGCCAAGCGCCAATGCATGTACCAGGCAATACAACATCTTTTACAGATCCAGGCAGTGGAATATGTCCCATCGACAGACTTATGTCAGGGCGTATATTCTATTCTGGTTTTGGTCCCAAAGATGGATGGGACATGGAGGACAGTACTGGACCTCAAGGCTCTGAATCAACACATTCTCAAATGAGAGAATGGAGAGGAGAGCTGGTCTTGTGGTAGCAAGCATGACTTAAGCAGTGTCTGCCCTGGTTGCATATGAATAGGAGACTAGAAGTGTGAGCAGTGTACAATATTCCCCTCAGGGGATGGAGCTTCTCTGGGAAGAGCAGAAGGTTTCAAGTTCCCTCTCTAGCTTCTCCAAGATAGGGCTGATAGAGATTCCTGCCTGCATCCTTGGAGAAGCCACTTTCAGTCTGTGTAGTAGACAATACTGAGCTAGATAGACCAGTGGTCTGACTCAGTATATGGCAGCTTCCTATGTTCCTATGTCTATTCAGAATGGAGTTCCTGCAGACCATCAAAGAGGCAGTGAGGGATATGGAGATTCTGTCATCAATAGATTTATCAGAGGCATACCTACAGATCCCAACCCAACCATCAACGCTATCTCCAGTTTTGCATCAATAACTGTCATCTCCTGTACAGGTCTATGCCCTTCGGGCTTTCATCGGCCCCGAGGGTATTCACAAAAATCATGGTAGCTCCGATTGTCTTCAAACACAAACCATCCACATTCACCCGTACCTAGATGACCTCCTCATCTGGTTGTCATCCTTCCACCAGGCCCAAAAGGACCTCCTGAGAACCTTCCTTCTCCAGTCACACAGGTTTGTCAACTGCCAAAAGAGTCACCAACTCTCGACACAAAAATTACACCACCTAGGGGCCATCTTCAACACTTCAGTAGGCCTGATCTCATTGACACCAGACTGGAGGAAGAAAATATTCCATCTAACATCAGCAGTATTGAGTGGCCCTTCAGCAGATCTCATGCCCATGATATCATGCCTAGAGTGCACCCCATGGACCAGATGGCATTCATGCATCCTACAATGGTGCCTCCTTCCCTACCAGGACCAGATCATAGCCCACACTCATCTGGAAATTCCCATTCCCCTACACCTCTGCCTCTCTCTTCTCTGGTGATGGTCCACAGCTCTTCAAAAGGGTCTACCCCTGCATCCCCCATCTTGGGTGACCGTCACCACAGATACCAGCCTCTCAGGGTGCGTGGGGTGGGTTCACTGCCTCAGCCATTTTGCACAGGCCATGTGGAGTCCTCGAGAGCAAAGAAAATGAATCAACTTATTAGAACTGCGGGCCATCCTTCTGGCACTGATTCACTTCCTTCCACTCATTAGACAATGCCATATCCTGGTTAGGACAGACAATGTGACTGCAAAGTCTCATGTAAACAATCAAGGCAGAACGGGGTCAAAGGCACTTATGAGGGAAGCCGCTCTCCTTTTCACCTGGGCAGAAAGGAATATTTGTTTGATTGTGGCCAAACAGCTCAGCAGCTTTGTTAGCGGACTGGCTCAGTCACCAGGGAGTTGACCCAGAGGAATGGTCACTACATCCGGAACTTTTCCAATGGATAACCCAAGTTCTGGGATCACCAGTACTAGACCTCTTCTAAACAGGCCTCAACAGCCAATTACCGAGGTTTTTCTCCCGGTTCGTGCATCCAAGAGCAGAAGTCACAGATGCTCTATCAGCACCTTGGCCAAAGGGGCTCCTATACGTGTTTCCTCCTACAGGCATCATATCGAAGGTTATCCACAAACTCCAGCACGAGAAGGCAATCATCATCCTAGTGGCCCCCTTTTGGCCACTGAGACTGTGGTTTGCTGATCTAGTTTCTCTGTCCAGCCATCCTCCATGGCAGCTCCTCAAGCGCTGAGACCTTCTGTCCCGGGGCCAGTCCTGTAGCCTGACCCGGATTGGCTCCAACTCAATGTGTGGACATTGAGCAGGTGTCCCTAATTCACCATGGTTATGCCCCAAAGTACAGGATACCATCCTAGCCTCTAAACGTCCTTCTACTACTAGGATCTACCAGGCTACATGGATGGCATTTTCCTGCTGGGTTAGGAGGAAAGGGTTTACATCCACCATGGCTTGGGTTCTGGAAGTATTGTCCTTCCTCCAATTGGGATTAGACCTGCAGCTACGACCAAGCACCCTCTTTGGGCAGACATCTGTATTATCTTCTGTCTTGGGCCTCGATGGCCCTGGCTCCCCTCTCCTCCCCTCTCACATTAGACGCTTCCCAAAAGGAGCAAACAATTTGCACACCCCCAGGTGCAAAAAGGGTCTACCCCTTCCTGGAACCTGAATAAGGTGCTTAACGCCCTCACCCAGACCCGCTTTGAGCCTTTACTGTATGTTCTGCATCTCTCAAGATTCTATCATACAAAGTTCTGTTTCTTGTAGCAATTACTTCAGCTCGTTTTGTTTCTGAGCTGGCTGCCCTTTCAGTATGCAAAGAGCTATGCCTATTAGGCATGTGCCTGAAACGCTTCAGAGGCCATTGTAAAGGCCTCCAAAACGTTTCAGCACTGGGGGTGGTATTTGGCGTTTCGGCACTGGTGGGGGTAGTACTTTAAGGGCGGGGGAGGGTGTATTCACCCCCCCGCCACATTTTCCCCACCAGTGCTCTGTAAACTTTAAGCCCCTCGGGGCAGCAGCGTTCCTCCCTGCCGCTCTGTTCCCCCCCGTTGGCCAGAAGTGGCCAGAAGTAGCGAGCGCGTGTGCGCCCATCGTGTGTGCTGTCGTGCACATGCACAACAGGTGCACGCGCACTCGCTACTTCCGGCTGATGTGGGGGGGCGGGGCAGCAGGGAGGAATGCTGCCGCCCCGAGGGGCTTAAAGTTTACAGAGCGCCGGCAGGGGAAGTGCAGCGGGGGGGGGGTTAGTACACCCTCCCCCGCCCTTAAAGTACTACCCCTGCCGGTGCTGAAGACTCTCAGTGCACGTCCCTAATGCCTATTCTAGAGTAGTGCTGCCATCCGCAAGCTGGAGCCGACCTTCATACCCAAGATCAATTCCTCTTTTCATAGATCTCAACCAGTGGTTCTTCCATCATCCTACCAGTCTCCAGTCCACAGTAAAGAAAAGAAATGGCATACCCTGGATGTTCTAAGGGCTCTGCGCATATACATCCGAAAGACCAAACCTTTTCCGAAGTCTGATTCCCTATTTGTTTTCTTTTTACCAGCTTCCTTGGGGAACAAGGCATCCGAGACCATTCTCTCCAAATGGATCAGGGCCGTGATTTCATTGGCGTACGGATAGTTACATATTCCGGTTCCTCGAGGCATCACAGCTCATTCTACCAGAAGTGTGTCAGCATCCACGGTGTTTTCAGCTAGCACCCCATGCAAACTATCTGCCAGGCAGTTATGTGGTAGTCAGTCACTCCCTTTGTCTGTCCCTATAAGATTTCTTCATTCCACGTGAACCAGGTGGCCTTGGGATGCACTGTTCTTCAACAAGTAGTGTTGTAGCGGATTTACCAGCTTTTGTCTCACAGCAAGCCCACGTGAGGGGAAGAAAAATGCTGAATCATTTCCTCCATGCTTTCAGAAGAAAGGCTTCTCCCCAAAATTTCCTTTATCTTTGTTTATGTAGTTTATATGCTGCCAAGCCACCTAATGGTGCAGCAGGGAAATGCTTCACTAAAAAGCAGAAGGTTGCCTGTTCGAATCCCTGCTGGTACCATATTGGGCAGCAGTGATATAGGAAGATACTGAAAGGCATCATCTCATACTGTGTGGGAGGAGGCAATGGTAAACCCCTCCTGTATGCTACCAAAATAAAACCACAGGGCTCTGTGGGTGCCAGGAGTCGAAATCGACTTGACGGTACACTTTGCCTTTATACGCTGCCACCATACCCAGTTATCAACAGAGTTTAAACACCACCCACCCACCCCAGTCTTGGGTGAAATTCAAGGGAAATTCTCTTTTCCGTACTATTGGAAAAGTACAAAAGCCTTCCACGTGCAAGCTTACACGTGGTGAGAAAACTGGTAGAATTGCTGAACGTAATGAGGCGTGTTGCATCAGAGAAAAAGCCCCCTTTCCCTGAGTTAAAAATCCACTCAGAGAAGCTTGTAAAATGTAAAGAACAAAAAGAAAGAAACTTTTATTCAAAATACCACAGACAGCTTGTGTCTGAGGCTCTCTCATCTTTAAGTTACAGGTAAAAGAAATACTCAGTAGGTTACAAAAATACTTCAAAAAGCACCCCAGATGATATTGGGGTGGCACACTTTAAAAATCATGGTTATCCAGTTGCAAAGAACATGGACATAAGAAAACACAAAAAACACCTTTAAAAGTTTACAGAGCCTTTTTGCAATGTCCTAGGTGGATGGGCACAGGTTTGGCTTAGTTTTAGCTTAGTTCACTACAGGTAAACTACAATAGAACAGGTTCAGGGATATGCAGAGCACACAAAAGAAAGAGAAGTTTCTAATGCAAAATTTGACAAACAACTGTTCTCTAGACTAATCTCCAGAAGCCAAAAGCCCTCGAGTCCTTCTCCCTTGAACTCACCCCAGACTCCAGAAGAGAATGCAAGTTTCCTGTTCTCCATACCTTTCCAAGAGTTGCAAAGCTTATTCCATGAGAGAGATTTCCAAGCCAGCTTTTGACCATGAGGAAGCAAAACTCCATTGCTCCTCCAAAAGCCTTCCTGCCTGTGCTTCTCTCAAACAAATACTCCTTCTTCCCAGAATTCCATGCATCACCTCTCCAGGGCCCACCCACTTGGTATATTGATTGGCTGCCCTGAATTTCCCAGCGTGTCAGTCAAAACAAGGGTTCACTCCCTGTTAACTCTTTAGGGGAGAGGAGGGACTGATCAGAGGCTGATAGTTACAAGTGTAATATCCGCTTCCCGCCCAATACCACCAGTTACACAAACTTGGTCATGTCCCTACTGTTAAGGATGGGCTCCGATTACGGCAGAAAAAGAGACCTTGGCCTTACCTATGAAGGGTTCTTTTTTGCCGTGATTGGAGCCCATCTGGTTTTCCCTGCTGTATTACATCCTGCATTATCCTTTTCACTCAAGTTCAGAAATATTCCCTTTTTCAAGATGGTTGCCAGTAAGGGTGGTGGTCGACTCCCAGAGCATTCAGTCTTTCCTTTCCTTTCTTATGTGTTTGTATTATAATCGTTCTCTGAGTTGTCTTTTAGCTCTCTGGTCTTCATAGCATTCTTCCATATGACAGTCCGGAACTGGGGCTGTGAGGGCTCTGCTTACCAAGACCGGAAGTTTGTCTGTTCCTGAGGCATGCTGGGTACACAATGCTACTGTTAAGGTTGGGCTCCCATTACAGCGAAAAAGAACCCTTCACAGGTATGGCCAAGGTCTCTTTCTCAGATCCTACAGATAATAGACCATATGAACTAACATCCATTTGAGTAAGATGTTGGAAGCAATAAGACCTGGGAAACTATGCAAACCAGAAATAAAATACCTGGCTCAATATGGTGGTATATGTAATATTGTGGGGATCACAAGGATTCGCCTATTGAAGTAATGCCACTGAAAAAGGCCATGCCAAGGCCGAAACGCATCTGGCAACATTAGATAAGTACTGGAAGAATTTTTTCCTTGTGTGGTTTGTGACTGATTTTGACTCTCTACAAGACACGAAGTTTGTATTTCATTTAAAACTGATTGGATTTTCCATCTGTTTAAACTGGACACTTAGAAACCTGGAAGAAAATCTCATGAGTCTTGTGGATTGCAAGTTGCAGCACTTTCTTTATATTTATTTTGAAGACTCCGGCAATGAAGTCTATTTTGTACATATACTACATAGGACTTTTTTTAAAAAATTATGTTTTTAATTGATATATATGTTCATTAAGAGTTTTAACATTTTTTATACATACAGTTTACATTGATGTTTTAGCTAAGCTTCTTTATTACATGTTTCCTCTACAGATTTCATGGTGTTCAGAGGTTTGATAGATTTCTATTATCTATCTATAGGTTTTATTGCTTTTGGAGGCCTATGCATACTATCAGATCAGGTGATTATATTTTAGTGGGTTCATTTTTGGTATGTCTGTGTATTTGGTGGAACTCATTTAGGTCCTTTCAAGCTTTACAGTGGTTTCCTACCATAAAGATTACTTTAGATGCAGAAGTCTGGGGTTGCTTGGGTTGGCGGTGAGGAATGGGCCAAAGCTGACAGTGCTGCTGCTTGCAATTACTTGATGATCTGAGGCAGTTCTTCTAACAACTAGTTAAGACCTGATTTGTGGTGTTCCTGTTTGGCTGAATGAAACTACTTCATTTTAAGTGGTTAAGCACTGAAGTCTAAATTGGTGCTTTAATCTCAAGCAGCAATCTCAGAAACCTTTAAGGGCATACTTAATTTTACTCTCTTGATGATGATTCTTCTTGAGGTGTTGATTAGTTTGATGTACAGGAGCGAATCGCATACAAATCCCAGTTCCCTCTCAAAACACGGTAACGTGCTCTACCCGTCATGGTATGTTAGCTGTGAGAATGGCTTTTGGCTTTGCAGGAGCAATAGCAGCTGAATGATTTTTGCTTGTTGCTTTTGGAGAAAGCAGTGTATGAAAACTAGCGTGGGGAGGGACACGTTGGGGATTACTTGAAAGCAAATGTGTTTAGTTTATGCTAGATTTCCCCCCTAAATATAAGTTTTGTTTTAGTCAGCATCCGTCCCCAGCCCACAAAAGATGTTGACTGTTTACTCCATGGTACACAGTGGGCCTGGAGCGGTCTGCCTGCAAAGCAAATGCTCTTGGAAAGAAGGATGAACTATTTACAGAAACTCTAAATGGTCTGGGATCTGAATATCCTGGGGACCATCTCCTTCTCTATGAACTTCTCTGAGCACTCAGGTCATCTGTGGAATCCCTGCAGACGAACGCTTCAACATCATCAGGAGAAGCATAACCTCCCTAAATGCCTGCCTGGAGGCAGTGATGGGCTGGATGAGAGATTACAAGCTGAGACTGAATCCAGATAAGACAGAGGTACTAATTGTGTGGAGTCAGAACTCAGGAGATGATTTTGATCTGCCAGTTCTGGATGGGGTCACACTTCCCCAGAAGGAACAGGTATGTAGTCTGGGGGTGCTTCTGGACACAAACCTCTCCCTGGTGTCCCAGGTTGAGGCAGTGGCCAGAGGTGCCTTTTATCAGCTTTGGCTGATATGCTAGCTGTGTCCGTTTCTTGAGATAAATGACCTCAGAACAGTGGTATATCTGCTGGTCACCTCCAGACATGACTACTGCAATGTGCTCTATCTGGGGCTGCCTTTGTATGTAGTCCGGAAACTGTAGTTGGTTCAGAATGCGGCAGCCAGGTTGGTCTCTGGGTCATCTCAGAAAGACCATATCACTCCTATCTTGAAAGATCTGCACTAATTGCTGATAAGTTTCTGTGCAAAATACAAGGTGTTGGTTATAACCTATAAAGCCCTAAACAGCTTGGGCCCTGGGTATTTAAGAGAACGTCTTCTTCGTTATGAACCACACCACACATTGAGATTATCAGGAGAGGTCCATCTGCAGTTGCCACCGGCTCGTCTGGTGGCTACTCGGGAACAGGCCTTCTCCACTGCTGCCTGGAGGCTTTGGAACACACTTCCTGCTGAAATAAGAGCCTCCCCATCTCTTACAACTTTTTAAAAGGCAGTCAAGACACATTTGTTCACACAGGCTAATTAGATACAGTTTTAATAGTTTGATGGTTTTCAGTAGTTTTAACGTTGTTTTAAACTTTAACTTGTTGTACTGTCTTAACCTTTTTATTGTATTGTAAACAGCCCAGAGACTTGCATTTTGGGCAGTATATAAATATGTTAGATAAATAAATATAGTGTTCAGGGTGGGCGTGACGCTTCTGAGTGCATCCGCACCAGATAGGGCCTGCAGGCACACTCAGGATGCCGTCCTGGAGCACAGCGTCTCACATCTGGAGGGAACAGAGGAAGTGGCCTTATACTGAGTAAGACCATTGGTTTATCAGTATTGTTGACTCAGTATTATCTACACTGATTAACAGCAGCTCCCCAGGGTTTCAGGCAGGGGTCCCATGTTCCCTCTAAGAGGGATTCCCAGATGTTGTTGACTACAACTCCCACAATCCCCAAGTAAAAGCTGCTGCAGCTGGGGATGCTGGGAGTTGTAGTCAACAGCATCTGGGAATCCCTCTTAGAGGGAACACTGCAGGGGTCTTTCCCAACCCTGCCTGGAAATGCCAGGGATTGAACCTGGGAGCTTCTTCATGCCAAGCAGATGCTCTGCCTCTGAGCTGCAGCCCCATAATAATAGGGAATGGTATACAGGCAAACCTCATTATATGTGGAACCGCTATTTGTGGTTTCGCGTATCCATGGGTGTCAAATAGACACCTGACCTCCTTCTCTGTGAATACGAAAGAGTTAAAACCTATGTATCTGAGGTTCTAGAAGGCCAGAAATGACCGTGGAGGCCATTTCTGGCCACCAGTTTGTCTACAGTAGCCATTTTGTGGCTTATTTCATTATTATTATTTTTTAATTTGGACAAAATCCACAACTTTGGGGGACTTTTGAGCAGCATTGCTGGTTGCCAGGAGACCCATGTCTGTTAGGGGGGCACTTTATTTGGCCTGTTTTAACATTTTTGGGGCATGTTTTTAGGAGTGGGGTTGAGTCTAGGAACCTAACCGCTGTGATCCCATAGACTCAGTGACTCATTATCTGTGGTTTTGTTACGGGGGGGATGGAACCCTCCGTAGATAATGAGTTCCAGGAAAGGCCAAACGAGAGTTGAACTACAAACGTTTCTCTGCTAACTAGGCAAAGAGGCACCTTGAAGTGGTGATTCTTTTATTTAGCAAGAGCAACTGGCCCTATTCAACCCCAGCCTGGCATCCCTCCAGAAGCTGGTGATGGTGTCTCCCTTGTGTTTCTTTTAGACTGTGAATCCTTTGGGGACAGGAAATGACGTTGTTGTTGTTGTTGTTTGTTAGTAAACCACTCTGATAACTTTTTTGTCAAAGTGGTATATAAGTAGGAGTAGCTGAGGATGATGGGAGTTGTAGTCCAACAACAGCGGGCGAGCCTCAGGTTGGCCACCTCTGGAATATACCATGATTTTGTGACTCTTACGTATTTCTGTCAAGAATGTTTGGATAACAGGACACAATCAGATTATATGTATGTAGTTAAGATGCCATACTGTACTTGAACCCTAGTGTCTCGGATATTGCAATAAATGTCATTGAGTCTGTGAGGAGCAAGAAACCCTTGGTAAACTTTGTTGTGTATACTCTTTATCAAAAAGACCTGTTTACTAAAGGTAGAATAACATGAATTGGTCTGATGGGAACATTGGCAATAATCCAGTACCATCCCTCATTGATCAAGAAGCAACCTACCGTATTTACTCGAACAGAAGATGACTCTGAATTTAAGACGACCCCAATAAAAAGTAGAGGTTGAATACAGGTCATACCTGCATTTACTTGAAAGGAACAGGACTTGGAATTTAAGATCACCTCCTGATTTCTAATATTTAACTACTTGGACAAAACCCAGTCTTGTATTCAGGTAAACACGGTAAATTTCTGTCCAAGCGTTCTTCATTGTAATGCTTGCAGGCCAGTAGTGGTGCCTAAGTGCGGCTCCCTGGTTAACTGTTGGTTGGGCCTGTATGAAGTTCTAGCCAAAGCTGAATACTCTGCACTGTCCCCCTGGCGCCCTGTGGAGGTGACTGGAATGCTGTGCTTGGCCCAGTTACAGGTTGGGGTGGTAGGAAGGAAATGGAGCGCTCTTGAACCATCTTGGAAGACATGCACAGTGCCCTGGGAAATGTAGCCCTTCCCAGGGCTTCCTCCCTAGAGCTCTTAAGAGAGGACTCCGTCTCTCTTAAAGGGCCCTCCCCACACTGAGAAAAGTGCAGTAGTGTGCAGAGGTCAGTACAGTGGGAACTCTCATGGCGCCACATACATGTGGCTCTCACATGAAGATACTTTGCCGAAATGGCCCCCACCTGAAGAGCTCCAAAGATCCCTGCTCTATTCTATTTCTTTTAACATGTTCTCTTTCTGTTGCACTGGTTTAGCTGATTTTTGAAAGGCTCGGCCACTCCTTTATGAGTGTTTAATGAGTCGTCTTATGATTAAGAATGAAAACATCCAGGAGGGTCTTTTCTTGTGTTATCTAGTCATATAATAGCTCTGGTGTTTTTTAAAAAATGGGGATGAGTAATATCTGCAGAAATGTTTGCAGGAATGCGGTGTTTCGATGATATGTTGAATTATATTGTAGACGGGACACAAGAGCATTACTGAGTGGAAAGGATTTCTTTATTATTTATTGCATGCCTTCCTTTGTTTCCTGAAGCCAGCCATACCCTTCACTTCAGATGTGTGCCCTCTGGGAACCGTAGTAGGTATGACTTAGATGAAATTGCTGCCCCAAGCCTGTTGGATAGCTAGGGTGGGGTATAAACAGACATTTTGTGTGCAACTTAAAAAAATAATAATAATAATGCTGTGAAATAGTACTTTTCTTGGCTGTTGCTAAGATGAGCCTTCCAACATAAACTAGACTACAGGCTGCCACTTCGCAAGTTCCCCCATCCATCCTGTAAGCTTCTCTATGAACAGTGAAAGGATAAGAACTGGAAATCAATTGATGACCATTTTTTGATGTCTGCCGTGTCTACAGCATATTGGCTTCCTGAAGTACCAGTAAATACTCTTGGAGGAGGGGAAAACCTGCCCCTCACCCCTGCCACTATAGGAGTTGATTGTTAGAATAAAAAAGAACCAGGAAGAGACCAGCACAATCAATACTGGATCCAGATTGGGCAGCTAGTTGGCATCTTCTGCAGTAGGCCTCAACAACATTTCTTTGGGGCTGTGTTGTAATACCCACATGGGCCCCCTAGCCTCCTCTCCCTTCTGCTCCCCCTACTCCTTCTTCCTTTTCTGTTGGCTCTGTTGCCAGAACCTCAGGGGTATACTCATGAATCAAATGGGCCATAACCCAAAATTTGGCTTTAAAAAAGCCAAATCTGGCAACAGAGCGCAACAACTAGTAGGCAGGCAGGTGGGAGGGCAAGCAAAGTGCTAAGACCATCACTGATACCAGGCACTTGATCACCAAGCTGCAGAATCTGAACAATGCTTATGGACCCCCAAGCAACTTCCTTGAGATTGACATCATCACCCCACAGATGGTTTGGGTTGGTAGGGACCGCTTCATGTCCTATGAGATCAGGGTCAAAACAAACCTCTCCAGATTGAAGGAGTCGCGTGTCAGGAAAATAAATAGCAACTTTAGCCCCATTCAGACATTATGTTTTACGAGTGAACAGATATCTGTACATGCTTTGTCTGGATTCATTTTAAAAGTAAACTTGGATATAGGCTTTTCAAATGCATGTGTTGGGCCTAAACCTCTTCTTTTTATATATAGGATTTTATATTGCAATTGCCTTGTTTATTCACTGTGTTAAGAAAATTGTGTAGCAGTCAGGAGTTCACAGTTCCTGTTCAGCATTTTCCACTTTTAGGGTGATGAAATGTAATAGTTTGATTTTGGAGGGAAGTGGAGGTTTAATTTTATTGGTTATGTTTTGAAAAAATGGAGGGATCTTAAGTTATATTGATTGGATGGTTTGGAAAAGTGGGAGGAAAGTTTGTGTATATAAGTAGGCTGCTTTCAGCAGAGTTTTAGTGGGAGTTCAAGTCTGGTGCTGGAAGAAGAGCCCAAGAGAGTGCAGTCCAAGTTGGGAGAAGAGAGTGCAGAACTGAAGAGTCCAAGTGAAGGAACTGCTGACACAGTCTGAGAGATGAGCAGAGCTGTGGCTGGAAAGAGCTGATAAATCACTAACAGAGTGGGAATCCTCTGGACAGCTAACTCATTCACCAGCCTTGTTCCAGGGCTGAACAAGGGACAAGCTGGGTTGCTGGAATAAATGAGGTGACTGTAGAGGACTCTGAGTAAGGGCCCAGTGTTAGACAGGTCAGTTGGTTTTAGTTGGATCACTCTTCACTTCCTTATCCTCATCTGGTTTATTTTATTTTATTTTATTTATTTATTTATTTATTTATTTATTCATTTATTTATTTATTTATTTATTTGATTTATATACTGCCCTTCCAAAATGGCTTAGGGCGGTTTACAATTAAACTGCCCTGTTTTTGGTTTAAAACTTGAGCTATTTTCAAAGTAAAATGTCTTGTTTATATATTTAAAAAATCATAGCTTCTATCTGTTTCTCTGTTGCACACCTAAAGCCCATACCACTCTACTAAAGTTTTTAAAATATACAAACAGAGGTTTGGAAGGCTGTTGTAGTAGACTCAGCCAGGTAAAGCTTAAATGTCTACTTGGTGGCAGTGGGTTACACCTAAACATCATGGGGCTGGTTGAGACTGGGCTGTGACAAGCAGTAGCAGCTCAGGGTGATCCCTGAAAGCTCTATTGTATTCTATACATTGGAACTAAAGCCATGAGAGAGTTGTTTCCTAAGGACCACACACTGAGATCATTCCAAAGCCCTGTGAGTTGAGATTTGAATCTGTGTCTCTTAGGGTGCAGAGCAACAGAAAGTTGGCATTTGTGGTCTGATAAGTGGTTGACGTTCGGACTAGTGTTGTGTTCGTGCCGCGAGAGAAGTTGCATGCGCTTAAGAGGTTTGTGGAGCTGTGCAACATTGCAGTGCTCTCCAATATTACCTAACTGTGGGATACATGTAAGTGTGTGCAATCTGCTGTACTGATTGTGCAACATGTCAGCATCTATGGCTAGTGCAAGAATAAATCTGGAATAGAAGTTGCTTTGTGTAACGTCATTGTGCAGCATACTTGTGTATTGCAGTCTCATTGCCCAAGCTCAACACTAGTCTGGATGAATGGTTAAAACCAGCCTACTCCTGAGTTCATCTGCAGCTAGACTCCCATAAACATCTCTGCCTAAAGATATTCTGTCTTTTAATTATTATAAGTATGTAACCACAAAAAAATGTTGCAGAATATCTCTGGTGCTCATATGTTACCTGAACCGATGTGTGAGCATGGGCGAAGGTTTTTAGGCACCTTTCCCCATGAGGGGGGATGTGACTGTCTTGAGGGAGTATTCTTCAAGTTGAGAAATTCCCCGGTTTGCTTAAGCCCTCCTTCCCTGCTCCTCACCTCTGAGTTCCGTTAGCTTCGCCACCTGGTTAAGTGTCCTCTGACTGTGCAAACATTCCACTTCATTTAGTTGCACTGGGGCAGTTTGAGTTTTGTCCCCATTCATATGTTTGTGAAACTGAAAAATCTGCTGGTTACCTTAAGTCTGCCAGTACCTCCCTCTCACCCGCAGGTGCTCTCCGTATGTGTTCATAAGGATCATTTCTGACTCTTTTGGAAATAGATATAAGATTTTAATGGCAAGCTTCTTTGGTTTCTTGTTTTGTAATATAAAAATATTGCAGTTGGGTATACTGTCAACTCTTTAAATTCTGTGAATCCCTATGGTGTCTTCTCCTGAACCATTGAGTCTTGTCTACTTTAACTGGCAGTAGCTGCCAGCCCTATTAACTCAGATACTTTAGCTGTAATGGTGCAGCGGGGAAGTGACTTGACTAGCAAGCCAGAGGTTGCCGGTTCGAATCCCCCACTGGTATGTTTCCCAGACTATGTTTCCCAGACTATGGGAAACACCTCTGTCGGGCAGCAGCGATATAAGAAGATGCTGAAAGGCATCATCTCATACTGCGCTGGAGATGGCAATGGTAAACCCCTCCTGTATGGTAAATCCCTTCCTCCAGGGCTCTGTGGTCGCCCCGAGTCAACACCGACTCGACAGCACACTTTACTTTACCTGAAGGTGCCAAGGCTTGAACCTCCAATCTTCTATATGCAAAGTAGGTGATCTACCCCTAAGCTATGGCCCCTTCCTATCTACCACAGCTGACCCATAGTTCTAAAGGGATAGGTTTAGACCGGTCAATACACAAGGCTCAGTTTCTGGCCTGTACATTTTTGTTTGGTTCGATATTTTGTTCTTTTAAAAGTCCAAAGATATTTGATGGGAGGGAAAAAAAGAGAGAAAAATGCTGAACCAAAAGAAAAAAGCCCCGAATATTACTTTGCTTCACTAAAAAAGAAACAGAAAAAAGAGCCAAATATGGAAGTAGTTATTACTGAAAATTTAATGATGCTTCCATCGATATGGTGCAGTGCCTCTGCATTTTGCAGTGATTTATTTATATTTAATGAGCCTGCAATTTCTACTTTTGGGTAAAAGGAGCGACTGCTTATGGCCATAACTAATGTGTTTACAAAAAGCAGGTTCCATTGTCTGTAATGTAGAATTGTTAGAACAAATTGGAGGCTAAATTTAATTTGTCCACTGTTGTTGAAGCATGTAACCGGCTTTGTCATCGAGCTGTCCCACCCTGCCACTGACTACACATGGCAGCTTGTTTAAAAAGACACATCAAACCCTTGGCTTTAGCAGTTACTTGGGATAAATCAAAGTATCACTGCGTTTCATCAGGCCAACGTTTGCTTGAATTAGTACCTGAGAATTTGCTCTCTAACTAGGATAATAAGTAAACACATGAAGCTGCCTTATAGTGAGTCAGACCTTTGGCCCTTCTAGCTCGATATGGAGGCAAGCCTCACGATCAGTAAGACCCGCCTTAAAAGGGTTTGCGGGGAGAGCGGGCTTAGTCTGTTCTCCCCGCAGACGATCCTCAGACAGGCCTGGTTGGCCGGCTCCATCGTGGAGCTGGCAGGGGCTGTGGGGATCGGGGGCCGCGTGGCCCCCAGAAGTTCCAGGATGCTCCATGCAAATGTGGGGAGACTCGCAGAAACGTGAAACATGGGGAGAAATGTGGGGAGACCCCCAGGAGAGACCTGCAGAAATCCTGGAGAGACCCCCAGGGCCGGGAGGTTTGTTTCAGCCTCCCAGTGGGGGTCTGCTCATGTGTTGCCGTGGCGTGGAGCCCCGCCGCAGCAACACATGATCAAAAAAAGGAGGTTAACGGAGCGCTAAGTGTTGGGGTACTTTAGGAGGTATCCCGTTGCAGCTCATGATCGGCAAAAACTGGGCTGGGCTCCCTTAGCCCACTTTTTGCCAATTGTGAGCATCTCCTCACTGTCTACAGTGACTGGCAGTGGCTGTCTGGGGCTTCAGGTCTTTGGCAGTCCTACCTGGAGATGCCAAGGGCTGAACCTGAGACCTTCTGCACTCAAAGCACATGCTCTGTCACTGAGCCGTGGTCCCTTCCGTGGGGAATACCTAGTACAAGTGTGGACCCCACAAAAAGTTGAAGTATATCACCAGTGTGCGTGTGTTATCTGAGCCGGTGTGTGAGCATGGTGCAAGTTTTGGCACCTTTCTCCCTCAGAAGCAGAAGGGGTTGTGACTGTCTTGTATTCTTCAAGCTGAGAAATTTTCCACCATTTCCCCTTAAGCTTTCTCCACCACCTGGTTGTCTGTCAGCTGCTCTCTGGGTTTGCTACCATTCTGCTCCATGGGAGTTGAAGTCCCACAGTATCTGGAGACCCAAGTTTGAGAGCTGCTATCTTAAGGCCACATGGAAAGTTTGTGTCTGAGGTTACTGTTAAGGTTTGAATGCCAAGGTAGTTTGCCCTGGTCCTAGTAATCTTTTCCCATGACTTTCTTCTTAGAAAATATATATTGCATGCATCTTTGCATGTATGTGCTGGTGAAACTACTCTGTTACTAGCAAGTGAAAATGGCCTGTTTTCTAGTTGGTGGGGAAATGCTTGACCAACAAGCAGAAGGTTGCTGGTTTGAATCCCCACTTGTACTAACTATATTGGGCAGCAGTGATATAGGAAGATGCTGAAAGGCATCATCTCATACTGTGCAGGAGGAGGCCATGGTAAACCCCTCCTGTATTCTACCAAAGAAAACCACAGGACTCTGTGGGTGCCAGGAGTTGAAATCGATCTGACGGCACACTTTACTTAATAGGGAGAGGGCCTTTTTGGTGGTTGCACCCCATTATGGAATAGCCTCCCCAGTGAAGTTCGCCTGGCTTCATCACTGTTCTTTTAGGCGCTAGGTAAAGGCCTTTTTGTTCACTCAGGCCTTTTAAATTTTGATTTTTAAATTTGATTTTTAATGAGTTTTTAAATTGCTTTGTATTTTTAAATTTTCTTTCCCCTCTTTTGGTTATATGATTTAATGTGTGGGGTTTTTTTTTAATTGGATGTTTTAATGTTGTGTTATGAGCTACCCAGATAAAAAATTGTTATAGGGCAGCTAACACAGTTTGTTGTTCTTCTGACTGCCCTGGTTCTGGTTTGTTAAATGTGTACCCCAACTTTCCTTCAAGGAGCTCAGCATGATGTCCGTGCCCCTCTCATATTAGTCACATAGCAGCGTGAAATAGGCTAGGCTTGAGAGAGAGTGACTGGCTTAATATCATTTACTGAGTGTCATGGGTGAGTGGGGATTTGAACTTGGGTTTTTCTGGATAATGTCCAGCACTCTGTCTGCTGCAGCCTGTCGCCATTTGTTCTGTTCGGGTCCCAGTCCAAATCTCTCTTCTGCGCTGGTCAGACCTCACTTGGGATGCTGTGTCCATTTCTAGGCCCTGCCTTCTGAGAAGGACACGGCTGGAACAGGTTCGGAGAAGGGCAGCCAAGATGGTGAGTGGTTTGGAAACCACATCCCTTGAGGAGCGGTTGAAGGAGCGGAATTTGTTTTGCCTGGAGAGGAGAAGACTAAGTGGAGACATGACAGCCGCTGTCTGCAAATATATGAAGGGCTGCTACATAAAAGAAGGCAGGGCTCTCTGTGGCTCTTAGGGGCAGAGCCAATGGATTGAAATTACAAGGAAGCAAATTTAGGCTAGACATTAGGAAGGATTTCCTAGCTGCGAGAGCCGCTTGACAGTGGAACGGTCTGCCTCATGCAGTGGAAGGCTCTCCTTCGCTGGAAGGAGGTTTTCAAAGAAAAGCTGGGTGGCCATCTGTCAGAGATACTAACAGGGGTGTCAAACTGTGTCCCTCCAGCTGTTTTTGGTTGACAACTCACATTATTCCTAGTCAAAACGGTCAGCAGCCAGGGACAATAGGAGCTGTAGGCCAACATCTGCAGGAGGGCTGCAGTTTGACACCCGTGTTCTAGCAGTTTTCTGCTCTGAGTAGGAGATTAGATTAGTTGACCTCTAAAGTGCCTTGATGCTCTAAAATTCTATGATTTGATGAGTTGCAGTTTGATCGTTGTTTTTTGGTGATGGCTAATGGCAGGGAAAACCATCTTTGCAAAACAAAGTGGCTTCATTTACCAACAGCGCCTCCAAATGCATGCTCGAGTATTAATGCAAGCTAGTTTTATTTTTCTTTAAAAGCAAAAAATGCAATATTTTTGGTCCCATGGACTGCATTATTTAGTTTATAGCCCTCTTAGTATTTCTCATAATTGTAACTGGCATGCATCCATTCATTATTTGATTTGTATTTTGGAGAGGGATTCCAAGAAGAGAGGCCCATATAAGGTGATGTCGTTGAATGCAGAAACATAAAACTTAACAACCAGGAACATTCTCTGCTAATGCAGCCTGTGTAGCTATCTTGAGTGTAATCTAGAAAAGGGAGTGTTCTTTCTTTCCTCCTTAGCAAAAATTGTACATATGTTTCTACTTGCCTCATTTCCCCCCTTTTTGGTGTAGGTATATATAAACCAAAGATGAATGAGGCATTACAGAAAAACGCAAGCTTGCAAGTCATATTTTATTTAACTTGCATTTAAAAAGATGTATTGAAGTGTATCTTCTGCAGCAAAGTGTGGTCCTTCTGCTCTGGAGGTTATGGGGAAATCTGTGTTACAAGTTTAGAACAGTTTAACTACCATGGCTTTCTTCAGCTCATATATTAGTAGTGCTTCCCCCCCCTCCCAACAAGGCGGTTATTTTGGTTTTAACAGCATCACTGGCCTATCTGGTAACTTTCCTTACTGCTTTGCCTGTCCCATAGCTGCCATTTCCCATGCTTAGTTTATTTTATTTAAAATATTTCTATCCTGCCCCTCCAGCACATTCTGCTTTGGGTGGCTTGCAATAAAAACACAATCAAACCATAATAAGTAATAGTAAAACAAGCATAAGAACAAACCAACCGCAGGACTAGACCTGATTAAAACGGGAAACCCAATTAAAATCGGTTCGAAAATGCTGCTTTTAAAAAAGGAGAGTTTTCATGTCCTTTTAAAAAGGAATCAAAGAGGGAGACTGACCAGCGGTTTTCAAGATTTCTACTGCCAGTCTGCCACAGAGCTTTGCCGGTTGCCCAGGATTGCTGGGAGATGTTCTGTGGCATCTGCTTGATCCACGTGGGAAGCTGGCATGGCCTGTTGGGGTTGCCCTGTCTGAACCAAGAGCACACCCTAGAAGCCACCAATCACCTGTTTTAGGGTTCCAGGAGAAGATTGGTAGCAGTGGGGGCAAGCTGTCTTACGGGCCCCAGGGTTCTCTGGAGCACAGCTTGAAAGGCTTTAGGACATGGAACAAGAAGCTGATGGCCTGAAGGCACTGGCAGCACCTCTTTGGTGACGATCTTCTCTGGATGGCCCTCTTGTTCTCCCTGCTTTGGAACGATCTATCCCAGGGTTGTCAAACTTGTGTCCCCAGATGTTGTTGGTCTGGTGGTAGCAAGCATCAGTTTCCCCCTTTGCTAAGCAGCGTCTGCCTTGGTTTGCATTTGGGTAGGAGACTACATGTAAGTGCTGTAAGATATTCCCCTTGCTGGAGAAGCGGGCCATAGCTTAGTGGAAGAACATTTGCATGCTTGCATGCAGAAGGTCCCAGGTTCACTTCCTGGCATCTCCATTTGGGGCGGAGAGAGACTACTGTTCATAACCTTGGAGAGCTGCTTGGAAAGCCGCCGCCAGTCAGTGTAGACCAGGGATTTTCAACGTTGGGTCCTCAGATGTTATTGGACTTCAGCTCCCATAATCCCCAACCAGAGACCACTGGGGCTGGGGATTATGGGAGTTGAAGTCCAATAACATCTGAGGACCCAACGTTGAGAATCCCTGGTGTAGACAATACTGAGCTAGATGGACCAACAGTCTGACTCCATATAAGCCCAGTTTCCTATATTCCTACGACTGTAACTCCCATCATCCTTTGGTGGCTGGGGATGATGGAGATTCTAGTCCAACATCAGACAACCCAGGTCTGACAGCCCCTGGGATAGGCTATCCTTGGCACAGGTCAGCCATATCATATTGCCAAAGTAGTGATATTGTCTCTCTCTCCTCTTCTTTGGGGAGCTCTGCTTTCCTGGAAGCGACTCTGTGTGTGCAGCTGTAGCTGACGACACGGGGAAAGTTGTTCCGCCTGTGACAAGTACATCCTGTCCCTGCATCCCTCACTTTGAAAGGGTAATGAATGCGAAGCAGGTGAGTCAGCCTATTGTGCTCAGGGCCAGGTGCTTTTCTGGTCTTTTTCTTTTTTGGGGGATGGCGTGCTAGGACACACCCAGCCATTCATCATATCTGCAAATACTCCAAGAGTGTGTGTGTGGAGAGTAGAGGAAAGGTAGGGGTATGCGTGTGTGTGAGACGATCAGTTTTCATTAAAAGTCTAGAAGTGACTGGCTTCTCGGTGGCTTCCTTTTGAGGTGCCACCACAGAGTAAAACGTTGGGGTGGTCACACGACTGCAGTATGAACATCATCAAGACTAGTAGGAATGTTATGGAGCAACGATTTCCACAAACAGGCAGTGGGAAGAGGAAGGGGGGAGTGCCAGAAGGGACAAAGAAGAACACCTTTGATCTGGTGTCCGTGTTAGATCTTAGTTCAGGATTAAATGCTGCTGTTGATGAGATTTCATTTACCTTAACTGCAGCCCTGCAGAGTAGGTTAGGCTTGGCTTTGTTGCTTAATGGGGATTTGAACCTGGATATTGTCCAAACGAAACGCCACACACTATATTCATTTGCACGGCAAGGGTGCTACTGGGATTGCTCGGGTTGTCCTAGTGAAAGTTGCTATGAATAAAATTGCTGCAACCTGAAGGCCTTAAAATGGTAGGGCTGCAGCCTGTCCCCTCCTCCCATCCAAAATCTGGCCAACTAAAGCATGGTGAAGACTTTCCAGCAGCCGCAGACTACTGTCTAGATCAGCACTCCACAACTTTGGCCCTCCAGCTCTTGTTGAACTACAGTGCCCATCGTCCCTGACTATTGGGCACTGTGGCTGGGGATGATGGGTGTTGTATTCCAACAACAGTCAGAGGGCCAAAGTTGTGTAGCCCTGGCCAGGAAGATGCCACTTACTTGCATCTTGTATGACCACTTATTCTGTACAGTGGGTCAATTCCGGTGTCCATCCACTGGACAACTGGAGGAAAGCTCTTGGAGTCCACTGCTGTGATAGCACATACATGTTAAATGAATTTGTTCTGAATGGGCTATCTGCATTGTGGAGGGCAGAAGGTAGATTGAGATCTGCTGTTACATCTGTGGATAGTTTTGCAGTAGATCAGAAAAGGTTTTTGACTCCAAATAGTCCAATGATTAACCCTTCCCACAATTATGCCTTTTTTCTTTTTGCACATTCATCGATCTCTATCCTGCCTTTCAGGACAATAAGAACATAAGAACAGCCCTGCTGGATCAGGCCCAAGGAAGCCCATCTAGTCCTGCATCCCGTTTTGCACAGTGGCCCACCAGATGCCCACCTGGTACTCAGAGGCATCCTGCCTTTAAGGCTGGAGGTGGCCTATAGCCCTCCGACTAGTAGCCGTTGATAGACCTCTTCTCCATGAAGTTATCAAAACCCCTCTTAAAGCCACCCAGGTTGTTGGCTGTCACCACATCTCATGGCAGAGAATTCCACAAGTTGATTATGCGTTGTGTGAAGAAGTACTTCCGTTTGTTGGTCCTAGATTTCCTGGCAATCCATTTCATAGGCTGACCCCTGGTTCTAGTGTTATGTGAGAGGGAGAAGAATTTCTGAAGTTGTGAAAGATAAACTCAAGTATGTAGTAGACCGCTCTTGGCTCCTTGGAGGAAGAGCGGGATATAAATGTAATAATAATAATAATAATAACAACAACATTGGAAGTAGGCTTATACTGAATCAGATCATTGGTGTCCATCTAGCTTAGTATGGTCTACGCTGTCTATTAGTGGCTCTCCGAGGTTTCATGCGGGAGTCTTTCCCAGCCCTACCTGGAGATGCCCGGAAGGGAACTTGGAACCTTTTGTATGCAAAGTGGATGCCCTACCACTAAGCCGAGCCTATGGAGACCTCTGAGAGTGTGAGTGTGAATGGGGGATCTGTGGATGGTAGGGGGCTGGGGTGTGAAGGATGAGGCAGTTGATCCTGCAACCAAATGTTCATTTCATGGCCTCATTGACCAGGAGTGTGGTCTTGTACATGTCAAGGAGATGACCTTCCTATCTCTGCACTACTACTTCCTGGGAAGTCAAGCAGTCCAAAATCAGATACTGAAGTAGTTCTCACAGTCGTTAATTGGGTACGAGAAGCCTCCTACCCAAGTTTGGAAGCTCCACGCCCTTCTGTTTTCAGATCATGCGCAAGAGGGAAAGCAAGGTAGGAGGGGCAGGAAGTGATTGTCCGCTAAGTTATTGATCATCTGTAGGCTTAGTCTTACCCAGCAGCTGCAAGAAGGTTGATGAAAAGCCCTCCGACTCAGCTGCTGCTTAGCAGATGATGACTTCCTTCCCCTCCTACCTTGCTTTTTACTCATTGAGCATTGGAAAATGGGAGAGTGTGCAGCTCCCGAACTTGGGTAGGAGGCTTCTCCTACCCAGTTGATGATTGTGAGAACAGCCCTACTACTGTTTCTTAAAGGGTTGTGGGCTTCAGCCAAGTTGCCTGATGTGGTAATTGCATTTATGTTAGGTAGGGGACATAGCTAGCTCAGTTGTAGAGCATGTGTTTTGCAAACAGACCATCCCAGGCTCAATCTCTAGCATCTATAGATAGAAGGTCATCTGCTGAAACTGTGAAAAACCATTGCCAGTCAGTGCAAACAGTTATTATTTAGAATACCATATATACTGCTTTTAATTAAACACATACGTGTTCAGAGCAGTTTACATAGCAAAAAGCAATGCGAAGATGGTTCCTTGTCCCAAAGAGGCTCATGATCTCTAAAGAAAAACAATAAACAAAACCACACACACACATGCTACCAGAGAGGGGCTATGTTGGGCTGAACAGTGATAGTTGCTAAAACCTCCCTGCAAAATATGAGTGCTATCACTTTAAAAGGTACCTCTTGGCCCACGTAGCAAGTAATAATACTGTGCAGAATGGGTTAATAGTCTTACTCAGGATAAAGTAGTTTCATTTTTCATGCTCCAAAGCATTTTGAGTTGATAAAGCATTGCTAAAAGGGAGGTGTTTTTTTTTTTTTTTAATTTTGGATCACCTGTTAGTGGTGTAGATCAAACTTTTGAGTTGAGACAGGACTCCAAAATAAAATACCATGGGCCCAATTTTATTTCTCCTACTGCTTGCAACCAACACAGTAGCAGCATAAACACAACTAGCAGGGGAGACCCGTCATTGACCAGGCGAGGTCGGTTTGCATAGATTACACTGCTAGGAAAGTTCAAGAAATGAAATCAAAGAGGGCCTCTAATATTGTGGGAGTAACGTTCATGGAAACCGTGGTACTGGGGTGCTTGACCTAAACCCCCCAAATGAGGTTAGCTCCTTAGCTAAACAATCCATTCCCCGCCTGTGTGAGGAGAGGAGCTGTTTAAACTGTAAACCTCCCCATGCATCAGGTGTATTGTGGGGAGGTGTAAAGTTTAAATAACCACTCTCTTCACTTCAAAGCTAACCTTTAGGGAGGTTTAAAGAAGCAGCACAGGAGGCGAGTGGATGGAACAGCCTGTGTCTCTCACACCACTTCTTTTAAAATCTCTCCACACATCAGCTGAGCAATCTAAACTATATACCAATGTAGTTGGGTTGGGGGAGAAAACAGTGAATGACTGAAACTGACCCTCCATTATAATTTAATTGGAATATAAGGAGGTAGTCTATAAATGGGTAAAAGCACTGTTCGAGGGTCACCTGTATATGACATAGAATTTTTTCTAATGTAATGTGCTTGCAAAGCGAAAGTAAAAGAACACCTTGATAGTTGTAGGATTTCAACTGCATTTTATTGAATAATTACCATATATGGTCAATTTGAATTGTAGGAAATTTGGATCTGAGAAAGATCTTCTGCTTCTCTTGGGAATGATATTGTTTTGGAATTATTGATCTGATTATTGAATGTTAAAGATCTGAGAACAATATTGTTAAACTATGATTATATTCAGAATTTCTTCTAAAAATAAAAATATATTCCCTTTCCCCCATATTATGGCATAAAAAGTAATGCATTCAGGTAATTTAAGGGGCAGGATTGTTTATGCAAAATTTGGTACCTGTAGGTAACTGAGAAGTAGGATATTGCTAATTTCTTCCAAAAAATAATTTAAGCATTTTCCAGTGTAAAAATTAGTGTATTCAGCTAATTTCACTGGCAGAATTATGTGCAAAATTGTATACCTGTAGATCATTGGGAAGTATGACTTAGTTTTGTACAGACCAGCCAATCAGCTCTTCAAAATCTATAATAGATTCTCTTTTATTAGCCTAGAAAAGATGTGGAATGTCTATATTCTGTGTGCCTTATCCTTTATCCCCAGTGTTCTTTTCAAATATACTCTTACTGGCCTGCCCTTTTGAAAGTACATGAGCAGAGAGGACAAGACACATTCTCAAGTGTAACCCTGTTTTCCTATTTTAGAATGTTGACATAACCATGTAAATCCTTGCACCCTTTTCCTTTCCCCCCTCACTGCTGGTGGTTTTTAAAGGCTGAAAGCAGCTTGACTCATCAGCTAGATAAAAGCCAGAAAATTAAGGAAGCGGGTTTCCTTAATGGGGATCTGAAAGATTTATGAGAAGGCATGTGAGAGCTTGAGATGGCTAAATATGATCAACAGGAATGGAAGGGCTTTTCTCCCTTGTCAGGTGTTGCATATGGCAAGAATACAGTGTTGCTTGTCATGATTGATGAAACAAATGACATCAGGGTTGGCACATAGGTGATGCAAGCACCTCCCAAGCTCACTTACACTGAGCTGTGTAAGGCGCCAGGGTGACGAACTGGGGCGCCAGGGTGACGAACTGGGGCACCCAGCAATCCAGACCTGGTGCCTTCCCTTCTGTGCCACAAGCACTCTAGGCTAGTAGTTAACACAAACATTAAAATCAGGATAGGAGGTGAATTGCTCGGATTTGTGTGATCGTAAGAACTCACGCATTTCCCTCCAGCCCAGGTTGCTCCCAGCAGGGCTCCCAGCTTTCAACTGAGGGTGGAGGAGAGGAGAGCTCTCCTAGCCCCGATCCTTTCACTGTGAGAACCCTTGTGCCTCTTCTGCCCAGCCACTGGCAACTCTCCCTCACATGGAAACCATAGAGAGCTGTGCATACAGTGCCTGCTGTCAATGGACACACTCTGAATACCAGTTGTAGGGGAGCAGCAGAAGAAAGGGAGCATGCCTTAATCGCTTGCCTGTGGGCTTCTCAGAGGCATCTGGTGGGCCACTGTGGGGAACAAGATCCTGAACTAGATAGGTCATGTGCTTGACCCAGCGGGGCCGTTTTTAGGTACTTAGGCTCCCTTTCCTCACTTTGCCTGGCTTTCTCTTCTGGAATCTTGACCTTCCACCCCACTTTGGCCCTGCAGACCCTGATCCACTTGTTCCGGCCTCGATCTTGCTGGTTTGGATCACAATCCTGTCTCTCCACCCGTCAACAGAGAACAGACCTCTGCTGAGGACTAAAAAGCCCACAGGCACCTGTTCAAAATACTAAAAATTGCTGGAGCGGTATTTTGGGCCCTCCGCAGCTGTAGAGCAGGCCTGTATAACTGGTGACCCACCAGCCTGAGCACAGCTGATCTGCCAAGCCCACCAAGGGCTCGCTAAATTGTTGTTGTTGTTGTTGTTATTATTATTATTATAATTAATTAATTAACTAACTAATTAATTAATTAATTCAATTTCTGTACCGCCCTTCCAAAAATGGCTCAGGGCGGTTTACACAGAGAAATAATACATAAATAAGATGGCTCCCTGTCCCCAAAGGGCTCACAGTCTAAAAAGAAACGTAAGACACACACCAGCAACAGTCACTGGAAGTACTGTGCTGGGGGTGGATAAGGCCAGTTACTCTCCCCCTGCTAAATAAAGAGAATCACCATGGTAAAAGGTGCCTCTTTGTCCAGTTAGCAGGGGATGCCTTGTCTTTGCTGCCTGCATTCGATTGTCAAAGCAAGTGCCTGGCAGACCTCAGGGCATGGGTAGGGGGTTATGTTTGCTTTAGAGCACTGCTGCTCAACTTTGACCCTCCTGCAGATGTTGGCCTACAATTCCGATAGTCCAGGCCTGCTCAATTTAGGCCCCCCAGCTGTTTTTGGACTACAACTCCCCTAAACCCCAGCCACAGGGGCCAATAGCCAAGGATTATGGGAGTTGTAGGCCAACATCTGCAGGAGGGCCGAAGTTGAGCAGGCCTACTATAGTGCTTGGCTATTGGCTACTGTGGCTGGGGATTATTGGAGTTGTAGTCCAAAAACAGCTGGGGGGGGGACTTAAGTTGAGCAGGCCTGCTTTAGAGAATCACATTGGGTAATGTGCTGTAGAAGTAAACCAGAAAACCTGTGTCTTTTTAAAAGGGCTGGTAACTGAACACCAACCAGGTTTCCCGTTATGTTGCCTAGCTCAGTGTTGGCTGCTCTGTGCAAGCAACTTATGCGATTGCTTCTGGCAGCAGTCATGTACAGCCGGAGAAATGCACCCCAAGTTCCTTGCAGGGTCAGTTTCTGGCTTCTTTCTTTTGTTAATGGAACTGCCCTGGGGTGACACCCCAAAACTGCATTCGGGCTTTGTGTGGGGAAATTAGCTCACCTGGGTGGAGCAGTTCCACGTCAGAATAATCTTTATGCAAAGTTTGATTGTGGGAAAATGGACTGAAAGGTTAAAGTTTTTATTAATAAAACAAGGTTTTATTGTAGGGTAGGGGTAGAACAGAATAAGCAAGTTGATTAAAGCAATATTACTACTAAAAAATACGCTACAAGATTAACCAGATAACTGCAAAGAGTAAATTTAGCTTAGTGTCCAGTGGTCCTTCTAATTTTTTTCATCTCAGTGTGGAATGAGTTTTGTTCTGGGCAGCAGTATCAAGGCAGTGTGTGCTCTCACATGCATTCAGAGTGGGGCCTTCCTGATTCAACCTGAGAAGGATCTAAATTGAACTGAGCGGACATCCAAAAACTTGTGAATGTCTGCACATGTGCGTGCCTTAGAGGGAACAGTGTTAGTATCCCAATTAAAATAACTTCCAGGCTGACCAGAAAAAGGAAGCTGGAGAGAAACAGGATTTTGGATTTAAGAAGAGAGCAGGAATAGGAAGTCCAGAGGGGCGTAAGGATTACTATACAACCTTGACCTTGCTTTGGTGGTGGTTGGATCCTTGTGGCTCTGGCGCAGTCAAGAGACCTCTTTCCTCAGAGATGGACTGGGAAGTAGCAGGCAGGAGTGGGGAGCCATGGGGGTTAGATGGCAAAGACAGATCCAGAAAGTGTCTGTTCTCAAGCAGCCAACTTCTGGTGGCAGCAAGGCTGGCTGGGCCGATCTGGAGGCTGGAAGTGTTCTTGGCACGTAGAGCAAGACACAGCCGAGTGTAATGGCTGGTGTCAGATCTAGCATCTAAGGTGTGAGTGACTCGCACTGGAATCCAAATGGAGCACACCTGGGAGCTCACTGGCTCAGGGCAATTAAAGTCCAAGATGCGTCATGAGGCAACATTCTTGCTGCCCTTCTTTCTTGAATAGGGAACTTCTGGGGAATCACAAAAGGCTCCATTTAGTGTTCCTTCTAGTTTTTTTTTAAATCAGTGAGCAGAAAGAGTTTTGTCCTGGGCAGCATCATCAAGTCAGTGTGTACACCTTCTCTCTCTCTCTCTCTCTCTCTCTCTCTCTCTCTCTCTCTCTCTCTCTCTCTCTCTCTCTCTCTCTCCCTTGCAAACACCACAGTTGCACATTTTAAAAAACCTTTTTCTCCCTGCGGCAGGTGGAGTGGGGGGAGCCATCTCTGCCTCCTGTCCTCCTCTGGCTGCTCCATTTGCAGATCTTGTGAGATCTGCAGCCGGAACAGGAGGAGGAGGATGCCTTGCTGGCGGGGGGGTGGGTGGAGGCAGTGGCTGTTGTGACTCAGCTGGGGAGAGGGGGAAAGCGTGGCAATGTTTCCCGGCTGGTGGGGGGGGGAATGGGGTGCTGGGGACCGGGTGCCAGGCAGTTGGGTGGCAGTGGTAGAGACTGTGCACCCACCATAAATTTCTGCACAGGGTCTGGAAGTTTGTGTGCACCTGTATGCATGCACCTTAGAAAGAACAGTGGTTCCATTGTTTGTGTTTACTGTGCTGCACTACAACACATTGTTTGAATGGGTCAAGAGTACCCTGTTATGTAAACGGAGTGGATGGACGTGTAAACACGACATCTCCTTAGGTTGGAAGACTCTAGTAAGCTAATCAGTATTTTAATGGGTGCACCTCTGAGTATCTATCGTCCACTTAACTTTCTTCTGATAGGAGGGGAACTGCATTGCAGAGCCTTATCTGGGTTCCCTGCTGAGGTAACTGGTTTTTAGCTCGTTTGAGGCATCTATGGAGGGGAGTTGGACCAAGCCGTGGTCTCTCTGGTTGCAGAGATACCTTGAGAGGAGAGTTGACTTTGTGAGTTAACTCTTGAGTCTACTTAGGCATCCCAGCATAGGGAAGTCGTGAGTCTAGTTACCTTTCAATTTGGCTTTGGCAGCTGCTAAATCTAGGGGTAACCGTCCCACTGCCCACCAAGTGACTGGTCCCCAATATGCCAGCAAATGGAAAGCTTATGATCCCACGAGGTTCCTGAGCATGTTAAAAGTGAGACCTATATGCCTGCAGTCTCAAACACAAGCGGAGAGGCTTCTGGGAGCCTGCCGAAAAGAGGTGATAGCAACACTCTGTCAGTCACATTCTAGAGTGACCAAGAAACAGAATCCAATGTCGGCTGGTGCTGAAGGGTGTAGATTCAGGGCCAGTCACTGGGTTGGAAGAGAACTGGACATCATACAGGCCAGTTTGGGTAGACTTTAAGCCTGCTGAATCTATTTCAATTTTGCATTATGACCCTGCCAGTCAGAGACAGTAGAAAACAAGTTGTTTTAATAAGAACTAATTTTTCTCCTTTCCTTTCACTACCCCCTACAACTGGACTAAATTTGATCCAAATCAGTCAGGCAGTTCACATGTTGCCCACTTGCGCCTCAAACGTTTACGTGTCTGCCATCTTGAATTGGGGTGGATGACTTCACAAAATATGTGTTTGAGGTGTCCCTATGTGTCCCTACAATTGTGCCAAATTTGGTCCAAATCAGTTCCCACTAGCACCTTGAATCATTGAGTCTGCCATTTTGAAACAGAGTGGATGACACCATTATAGGCTACACCCTTGAGCCGTCACAATGTGTCCTTGCACCTGTAGCAAATTTGTTTCAAATTAGTTAGGTACACAACTAACGGTACACAAGTTAGCCCACTTGCTCTTCAAATGTTCACGTGCCCACCATCTTGAATTGGGGTGGATAACATCATCACAGACCATGCCATTGAGGTGTCCCTGTGTGTCACTCACTAGAACTGTACCAAATTTGGCTCAAATCCGTTAGGCGGTCTGCAAGTTAGCCCTCTTGCGCCTCAAACGTTCATGAGTCTGCCATCTTGAATCGGGGTGGATGACATCATCACAGTAGTTTATTTATTCATTATTTATTTGAAATATTTCTGTACCGCCCAAGACTTGCGTCTCTGGGTGGTTTACAATGAAAATCATTTAAAACATTAAATCAATTAACGATTAAAATAATTTAAAAGATTAAAAACATTTAAAATCTAGTTATTAAAATCATTTAAAACTATAAATCTAATTAAAAGCCTGGGTGAATAAATGTCTTCAGTGCCTTTTAAAAAATTGCCAGAGATGGGGAGGCTCTTATTTCAACAGGGAGCTCATTCCAAAGTCCAGAGGCTGCAACGGAGAAGGCCCGTTCCTGAGTAGCTGCCAGATGAGTTGGCAGCAGCCGCAGGCGAACCTTTCCAGATGATCTTAGCAGGCGGTGGGTCTCATGGTGAAGCAGACGTTCTCTTTAATACCCGGGGCCTAAGCTGTTTAGGGCTTTATAGGTAATGACCGGCACCTTGTATTTTGCCCGGAAACATAACGGTAGCCAGTGCAATTTCTTCAACACAGGAGTAATATGGTCTTTCCTAGATTACCCAGAGACCAACCTGGCTGCTGCGTTCTGAACCAACTGCAGTTTCCGAACTACGTACAAAGACAGCTCCACATAGAGCTCATTGCAGTAATCCAGCCTAGAGGTTATCAGCAGATGTACCACTGTTTTGAGGTCATTCATCTCAAGAAACGGACGCAGCTGGCGTATCAGCCAAAGCTGGCGGCAACTGGAGACGAACTTCTCCAGACGACATCAGTGGGTGGTGGGGCTCATAATGAAGATGTTCTCTTAAATACCCAGGGCCTAAAGTGTTTTGGACTATATAGGTTATAACCAGAACTCTGCCTGGAAACCTGTTGGCAGCTAGTGTAGTTCTATCAACAAAGGAGTAATGTGGTCTTTCCCAAGATGACCCAGAGATCAACCTGGCTGCATTCTTTACCAACTGGAGTTTCTGGACTATGTACAAAGGCAGGCCCATATAGAGCGTATTGCAGAAGTCAAGTCTGAAGGTTACCAACATATGTACCACTGTTTTGAGGTGCAGCTGGTGTATCAGCTGAAGCTGAAAGAAAGCCCCTCTGGCGACTGCCTCAACCTGGGATACCAGGGAGAGGTGTGGATCCAGAAGCACTCCTAGACTGCGTACTTGTTCCTTTGATTTGATTTATTTGATTTATGCCATGTTTTAATGCTGCCTTGGCAGCAAGTGCTATTGATTCTAGTCTTAAAATAGTGCTGTGCCCTCCTTGTTGTCTGTCAAAACTTGCAAGTGGCTGGGGCATTGCCCTCTGTTCTGATGGCTCCAGATTCTGCTCTGATGTTGCTCAGGTGCATTATGAGGTTGGTGTAGGCCTGAACAGGCTGGCCTGGTTCAGGCCTACACCAAGGTGTGTGTGCACAGAGCCCCTAAATGGGCTGAAAATGGCCCAACCTGTCATTTGGGTTGCTCAGCGAAGGAGCTCTTGTCGCCTTTGCCTCACCCGCCTCAGTCTGCACCCCTACGGCCGCCCCCTGTCTTTACTACCATCTCCGCCATGCAGGGGTGGTTGAAAAAAGTTTTTTTTTTAACTTGTCCCCGATCCCTCTCCTGTGGGCAGTGGTTGGGCTCTGGGGAGGCCCCCCCCCCGGTGACAGGAGGCTACGGACCACATCCCCAAGGTCCGTGGCAAAGTGCACCTCTGCCTTGTTTCTCCAAGAAAGGGCTGAGAGAGCCTCCTGCCTGCAACCTTAGAGAAGCCACTGCCAGTCTATGAAGATAATACTGAGCTAGATGGACCAATGGTCTGAGTTGGTGTATGAGGCAGCTTCCTACTGTACTTGGGAACAGCATCTGGAGACCTAAGTTTGAGAACTTCTGGCCTACTGGGCTTTTAGATATCATGGGAACCAGAGATGGAGAGTTCTGTAGGGTTGGTTAGAACAGTTTGATTCAAGCCATGGCAACTCCTCTATGTTTAACCTGAGCAGAATGTTGTTTGTAGTCAAGCTGGGAGATTATCATCTCTTTCCTCTTCTCATTCTCTCCCTTCCCTCCACAGTTTTCCCAAGTTAAGGGCACTTCCTGGAGTGTTCCTGTTAAGTGCCCCCGATACAAGTGACTCATAATTGATGGTTAATCCTGTGCCCTTTGCTCAGGATCTGATGAAATGCTGTGACCATACCTCCAGCGATTATTATTTTCAATTGCTTCTTGTTTGTTCTCTGTAATGAAGGCCTTTACAAATTTGCTTTGGATCTAGGACCCACCCCTAAAATTTTAGGCATCAGACAATGGACCCCTGACAAAATGATCTGACTTTAGTGATGGACATTGGGGTTAGGGAGGGTAAATGAGCTTCTCTTTGACCCCTTTACAGTTTGAGAGAGAGAGGAGAGCTGGTCTTGTGGTAACAAGCTTGACTTGTTCCCATAGCTAAGCAGGGTCTGCCCTGGTTGCATATGAATGGGAGACTTGATGTGTGAGCACTGCAAGATATTTCCCTCGGGATGAAGCCGCTCTGGGAAGAGCAGAAGGTTTCAAGTTCCCTCCCTGGCTTCTCCAAGATAGGACAAGATTATTATTTTTTTAAAAATAGGACAAGATTTTTCTATTGAACCAACAAACTACCAAAGCATACAGTACGTTGCCAAAGCACAATTATATACAAAGTGGTTGTTTGTACATGATATATCTACAAAGATTTACATACAAGGATTTGGAAACCCACAAGGTTATGAAGTATATGCAGGTAGTACTGTAACTCGGGGGTGGGGGATTTCAAGGCACATCAGGTAATCGGGGGAGGGCTGAGAAAGATTCCTGCCTGCAACCTTGGAGAAGCCGCTGCCAGTCTGTGAAGACAATACTGAGCTAGATAGACCAATGGTCTGACTCAGTATATGGCAGCTTCCTATGTTCCTACATACTTAGAACAGAAGCAGGGCTGCCTGGGGCAAATAAAGATTTGAGATTCAGGAGCACTCTTCCTGATCTCGGAATATGCTTCAATTGACTGGCAACATCTCTTTCGTATTGGCATTGTTTACTACTCATAATATAAATACCATCACTACTGTATTATCAAACACTGATAAGCTGTTAAGTGCTATTATATATAAAACATTGAAACAACAAGGCTTTGCCGTGGTTCTCTCTGACTCTCCTGTGCCTCCGCTGGTGGCAGACCCCCATCTTGAGCAACAACCCCCATCTTGACCCCCATCTTGAGCAACAATATTTTTAAGGTGGATATGTGTTGGGGCCTGAACTGATACCTCTGGAAAGCTAGTCTAGATGGGCCCTGACTCTGATCCTGCAGGGCTTCTCTTACATTCTTACAGCCCTCCCATGAGTCAAAGTGAGGCATTTCCCCCTTGCGTAACCAGTTTGCGGCATCATTAATGACAGCAGAGTAGGAGGTGAAGAGGCACCATCTTTCCTGAATGTCTGAATAGGAGCTGTGCAGGGCTCTGATAGCAGCATTTAGTGGAGCTTAGGAGAGGTTCCTGGCAAGTTGTGCCACCCTTAATTAGTGGAAGGGAAAGATGCTCTCTCAGGCAGCAGCAGAAGATTTGGGGTTGGCCTTGCTTCTGTCCAATTTGGAGAAAAGTACATATGCCTGAGTCAGACTGTGTGCCCATTTTATTGACTGATTGATTGAATTTACAGGTGAAACTCGGAAAATTAGAATATCGTGCAAAAGTCCATTAATTTCAGTAATGCAAATTAAAAGGTGAAACTGATATATGAGACAGACGCATTACATGCAAAGCGAGATAAGTCAAGCCTTAATTTGTTATAATTGTGATGATCATGGCGTACAGCTCATGAAAACCCCAAATCCACAGTCCCAGAAAATTAGAATATTACATGGAACCAAGAAGACAGGATTGTAGAATAGATCAATATCGGACCTCTGAAAAGTATAAGCATGCATATGTATTCAGTACTTGGTTTGGGCCCCTTTTGCAGCAATTACTGCCTCAATGTGGCGTGGCATGGATGCTATCAGCCTGTGGCACTGATGAGGTATTATGGAAGACCAGGATGCTTCATTAGCGGCCTTCAGCAATTCTGCATTGTTTGGTCTCATGTCTCTCATCCTTCTCTCGGCAATGCCCCATAGATTCTCTATGGGGTCAGGTCAGGCGAGTTTGCTGGCCAATCAAGCACAGTACACTGTATACTTTTCAGAGGTCCGATATTGTTCTATTCTTCAATCCTTGTCTTCTTGGTTCCATGTAATATTCTAATTTTCTGGGATTGTGGATTTGGGGTTTTCATGAGCTGTACGCCATGATCATCACAATTATAACAAATTAAGGCTTGACTTATCTCGCTTTGCATGTAATGCGTCTGTCTCATATATCAGTTTCACCTTTTAATTTGCATTACTGAAATTAATGGACTTTTGCACGATATTCTAATTTTCCGAGTTTCACCTGTATATACCACCTCGTATATTCCGCCTAGTATAGACATCTCTAGGCGGTGTACAGAATTAAGACATAATATAAAACATTTAAAATACATAAAAAGATAAAAATCATTATAGATAAAAACACACATTAAAATTTGATCTCAGTTGAAGGCCTGAGAAAATAGGTATGTCTTCAGGGTCCTCCTAAAAACAAACAGAGAAGGAGATGCTCTTATTTCAGCAGGGAGCGCATTCCAAAGCCCTGGGGCAGCCACAGAGAAGGCCCGGTCCTAAGTCACCACCACATGAGTTGGTGTCAACTGAAGCTGGAGTTTTTGCCCAGTATTGCCTTCCCTCTAACTGGCATAAGTGTCTCAGACAGAGGTCCTTCTCAGCACCTACCACTGGATCCTTTTAGCCTGAGATATTGTGAACTGAACGGGGACCTTCCGCATGGTCTGCCTCTGAGCCATGGACCCAATTCTGCCTTTGTACACCCCTGTTTTCCCATTACTGAGCCCGGGAGAGCCCTTTTCAGCACAAAGTCTAAGAGAGGGGGAAATGGGGAAGACGAGAGAGGTGTTTGGAAGTAGACCCAAGTGGCATTGTTCTGGAGAGGTAAATAGAGACACACCTTTTCACTTTGGGCTCTGTGTTTACTGGTAGGCAAGTCCTGACTCATAAAATCTTAAAAATGCCACAAGTGTTATGAGTTGCATGGATTTCCCTTTCTTAGAAAAATCTGTGATTTTTTTGGAGCCAGAAGTGTTCCTTTGGCTTATGTGGCGTGGGCGAACCAAGTAGGTAAACAGCTGTCCAGCCCTTGAGAGTCTTAACAAGAAACACAGAAGAATCAGCCTAAAAAGTTCTCTTGCCATGCAGAAAGTTGAGCAATGAACTGGCTGCGTCTAGGAGCTGCATTCTTGATGTTTAAGCTTGTCTTTTATCAAGACTATTTGTCTTGGCTCCCGTCAACTGAGAGGCAATTGGTGTCGAACTGGGTTTCAGATGGACTTAAGGAGGTGCGTTACGCATAAAAATTAGGACGTTTCGTGCAATGATCGTCACTCATGTTTAAAAAGCTTCCTTCTGCTGCCAACTCTCTTTCCCATGCCAGGAGGATAACTGAAAGAGATTCCTCCCCCTCCTTGAGTGTTTGAGCCCATCTGTTTGCCCAACACGCTAATGGATTTTGAAGTGGCCCTTCTTGCACCTTGGGTAAATGTTGTGTTTAACCTAACATTTCATACATATTGTGCAAGGGCTTATTTTTCTCAAGAAGCAATAGCTCCTTTCAAAATGGTTACAGGGAGGGGTGTGTGCGCACACATTTAAATCTACACACACATATGTTCAGGTCCCAGAGCATGGCTTCAGGGCACATAAGAACAACTCTGCTGGATCAGACCCAAATCCATCTAGTGCAGCATCCTGTATCCCACAGTGGCCCACCAGATGCCTCTGAGAAGCTCATAATCTGGTGGGCCACTGTGGGAAATGGGGTCTTAGAATAGAAGGGCTTTGGGCCTGATCCAGTAGGACTGTTCTTATGTTCCTGTTCATGCTTTCTCCTGCTGTTGCTCCCTTGCATCTGGTATTTAGTGGCATCTTGCCCTGCTAACTGGGCAAAGAGGCACCTTTTACCGTGGTGATTCTCTTTATTTAGCAGGGGGAGAGTAACTGGCCCTATCCACCCCCAGCACAGTACTTCCAGTGACTGTTGCTGGTGTGTGTCTTATGTTTCTTTTTAGAATGTGAGCCCTTTGGGGACAGGGAGCCATTTTATTTGTTTGTTGTTTCTCTTTGTAAACTGCCCTGAGCCATTTTTGGAAGGGCGGTATAGAAATTGAATTAATAATAATAATAATAATAATTAATGAGTAAAAGTAGAAAAATCCACAACAAACAGCAAGTGCCGCCTTTGTAAAGAAGCAGATGAAACAGTGGACCACCTGATCAGCTGTTTTAAGAGGATCGCACAGACTGACTACAAACAAAGGCATGACAAGGTAGCAGGGATGATACACTGGAACATCTGCAAAAAATACAAGCTACCTGTAGCCAAACATTGGTGGGACCATAAAATTGAAAAAGTTGTAGAAAATGAAGATGTAAAAATATTATGGGACTTCCGACTACAAACAGACAAACATCTGCCACACAATACACCAGATATCACTGTAGTCGAGAAGAAGGAAAAACAAGTGAAACTAATCGACATAGCAATACCAGGGGATAGCAGAATAGAAGAAAAAGAAATAGAAAAAATCACCAAATACAAAGATCTACAAATTGAAATTGAAAGGCTGTGGCAGAAGAAGACCCAAATAATCCCAGTGGTCATTGGCGCCCTGGGTGCAGTTCCCAAAGACCTTGAAGAGCACCTCAACACCATAGGGGCCACAGAAATCACCATCAGCCAATTACAAAAAGCAGCTTTACTGGGAACAGCCTATATTCTGCGACGATATCTATAACCATTGACAATAAAATTCAGCCATCCCAGGTTCTTGGGAAGGACTCGATGTCTGGATAAAACAAACCAGCCAATAACACCTGTCTGACTGTGTAAACAAGAAATAATAATAATTAATAATCTTACCTGTGAGGTGGCCTATAGCCATCAGACTAGAAGCCATTGATAGACCTGTCCTCCATGAATTTGTGCAAGCCCTTCTTAAAGCCATCCAGGCTGGTAGCCATCACCACATCCCTTGGCAGATAAATCCTCTAAGGAGCCCAGAGCGATGTACTACATACTTGAGTTTCTCTTTCACAACAACCCTGTGAAGTAGGTTAGGCTGAGAGCAAAGTGACTGGCCCAGAGTCACCCAGCTAGTTTCATGGCTGAATGGGGATTTGAACTCGGGTCTTCCCGAGTTAAACATTAAAATTGTTTAATGATTTTAATATTTTATTGTTTCAGTTGTTGTATGTTGTGTTTTTAATTTTTTGTACATTTTATGTAAACTGCCCAGAGACGTCTATGCTGGGCAGTATAGAAATACGCTAAGTAAACGAATACTCAGTGCTAACTTTCTGAAACCTGGCAAGAGGGCTCCAAGTACCTGCTGGTAGCCCTTCAAGTACCCCTAGGGGTACTAGGACCCCCTGCTCTGATTGAGTTCTGATGCGCTGGGCCCTGCTGCTGCTGTGGTCTTGGGGCTCTTCGGATGCTGGATGCAACAGATGCGACCTTCTGTGCTTGCATGGTCCAATTACAGGAACATGAAGTACACAAAACCCTGTCTTTTCAAAGTGATGCAGAAGTGATGGCTGACAGGAATATAAAGTTGAGTTGTCAGGGCTGGCCCAAGGCTCAGGCGTGCCCCTGATGAAGCCCACCTGGGCGCCCCTGTCCGCCCTTGCTGTCCACGTACCTACTTTGCTGATTTGGGTGAGTGGGCGTACGCTTCCCATTGCCTGCCTGCCTTCCTGGCTGCCACCTCCAACCACCGAAAGCAGAAGAAGCCGCGACTGAATGCTGAGAAGGGCAGGAGGGTGAGCGGGCAGTGAGGAGCGTGCATCTGCCGTCCTCGCTGCCATCTCCAACTGTTGATTTCACGACGAGCTTTCATGATGTCATTATAGCTTGCTGCGAAGGTGGCAGGTAGCGGTGGCGGTGAGGAGGGTGGTCAAACAGGTGGGAGTTCCCCATCACCTGTCCCTCCTCCTCACCACCTCCTCTGCACCTGCTGCTTTTGCGGTGAATTCTAACGACATTGCCGTGCGACGTGGCTCCTTCACCATAGCTCACCGTGAAAATGGCGGGCGGGGATGCGGGGAGGGCAACAGAGAGCACCCACCTTTAGACTGATTTTTCTACTGGAAAGTTTATCCACAGCTTTGCTGTATTGTTCTAATGTTTGATGTATTTGTATGTTGATATATGTTAGGATATACTTTTCTGAGAGCTTGGGTTGTGAAGGTTGGCTAATAAATGCCATGAATAAATAAATCCTGGAACGAACCCACATCTGCTAAATTTTAAGTTTTTCTGTAAATGGAGAGCTGAGCGCTGCAAAGTGGCAGATTCATCTGTCCAATAGCGTTCAGCAATTGATTTTGGGTAGAGAAGCATGCTCTCCTACATTCCTGCATTGGCGCTTTCGATGCTGGCCCATCGTTTGTTTCTATAGGCAACCGATCCAGAACAACTGCGGAGTTTCAAGCAACTCTTGTTGTTTTAACATTCTCTTTAATGTTATTTGAGAGGGTAGAACAAACACTTGAAATGCATTTCTGAAGTCCATTTGCTGATTCTCTGAACTCAGCTAAGTTGCCATCCAAATATTTGGGTTGAGCATGGAAAGCCGTGCAGTTGCAGGACTGGAGACATTAGCCATTCCCTCCTTCACATTCCTTGATGACTCTTGCCAGGTTTGTATAGCGGAAGGGCTGGGAAGGCAGCTCTCTTCTGCTGAGCCGTTCCTCTAATACTTTGTCGTTGGAAAAGGGGAAGCAGAATCTTGGCAGGTTTAGCTGATGTTGCTGCAAATTAGTGATTTCTAATACCTTTTACCCCGAGTGAAGTTTTCCACATAGCTTTATTTGCTGAGGAGCCCCTGGTATGCAATCTTTGTACATTGCAGAGAGGATGCTGGGTGTCTCTTTAGTTCCTGAAGTCACTCTAATTGGCTTAATCTACTACACAGCAGTGTTCCCTCTAAGGTGTGCGCATGTTTTTAAATGTCCGTTCAGATAATTTTAGATCCCGCATAGGTTGAATCAGGAAGGCCCCATTCTGAATGTGTGTGTGCCCGCACTGCCTTGATACCGCTGCCCTGAAATTTTTTTTATTCTGCATACCGATGAAAAGAGTTAGAGGGAACACTGCCACACAGGCTTGTTGATAAGTGTATTATTATTATTTTAAAGGGAAATGATGTAGTGATGATTGGGGCAGGGGTAGGCAATGTTGGCTCTTCAGCTGTTGTTGAACTACAACTCCTGTCTTCCCTAGCCACAGGCTGGGGATGATGGGAGTTGTAGTTCAACAGCCGCTGGAGAGCTAACGTTGCCTATCTCTGGATTACAGTGTTGGACTTTACCAAGGAGACTTGGGTTCAGATTCCTGTTCAGTGAGCTCAGTTCCCCTCCAACAGCTTACTGCAGGGCTGCACAATGTTGGCGCTCCAGCTGTGGTTGGACTGCAACTCCCATAATCTCTGAGTATTGGCCATTGTGGCTGCGGATGATGGGAACTGTATTCCAACAACGTCTGGAGGGCCGACTGGGTGCAACCCTGACATCTAGGTAGTCTTGAGATGGCCCGTGTCTCTCAGCCTCACCTATCTCACAGGGTGGTTGAAAGGCCGTCCATGTATGGCTCCTGGAGCTCTTTGAAGGAAGATTGAGATAAAAATCTAGTACTTTAAATGAATAATTGATTTATCCAACACATTTGTATACCGTCCCAAATCGGCGTGACTGCTCAGTATACAACAAAAATAAGATGAATTAAACAAAATCATTTAAAACCCAACATTAAAAATGATTAAAACGGTAAGTCTGATTAAAAGCCTCGGGGAACAAATGTGTCTTCACTTCAGTGCCTTTTAAAAAGTTGTCAAGGAGGCTCTTGTTTCAACAGGAAGCCTATTCCAAAGCCTTGGGGCCAGCAATGGAGAAGGCCTGTCTTCGAGAGCCACCAGACAAGCCAATGGCAACCGTAGAGAAACCTCTTGAGATGATCTCAATGCCATATGAACTGCCTTGAAAGTGCTGGAGGAAGGGCAGAATGCAAATATAATAAGTAAATAATCTATTCTCAGTGCTGTTCAGCAGCTTTAGGTTTTTTCCCCCTTGGGTAATGTGGGAAAGTGTGCTGTTAGAACAAAGAAACTCTGGCTTCATTGTCTGGATCATGAGGAACATCTCAATTTATTCTGCAAACACTGCTAAAAATGGCAGCTGACATCTGCAAGAGCTGAAGACAAACCCAGAGACAAGATAAGTCCGTACGTCAATGCGCACGAGAGTAGTAAGGTTGGCTTGCCACTCACCCCTCACCTGTGGCAACTGGCAGGTAGGAGTTGCCTCCAGACCACCAGGAAGGGAAGCTTTCATTAATGGGAAAAGAGTTGGTGCTCTTACTCTCCTGCCTCGCAACCTCTCAGGCCATATTGGAGATGTAAGATGCAAGGCCAATGAGGTGCAATTATAAACTCATTTGCAAAGGCATTTAGAATACAAAGCTGCATCTCTTTTATACTGGTGTTTCCCAACAGATGGGCCACGGCTGGTGTGCCACGCTGACTCTCTGAGTCAACTCCAAAGTGGAGTGTTTGAGTTTCCTGCTTTTGCTCCCCTTATGCACTGAGAGGAACAGCTCCAAAAGTGGGAATTTAAACTCTCTGCCTTTGTCAGTGAGTTGTCCTGCAATGCACCAGGCGGGATCTGTCCCGGCACATAACACACAAACATCATGCTGCAAAGGTGGGGCAGAGAGAGAGAGGCGGTATGAGTGTGAATACTGGAGGAGAAGTGTGCCTTGTTTTTTCTTCTTTAAAGTGTTCCTCAGGCCAACGAATATACATTTGGGGCCATGGAGCCTAGAAACTGGGATACTGTATTCAGAGGTAGTTATTTAATAAAATCTGTATTCATCTCGAGCAACTCTGTTTCTGTTCTAAGTGTGTTACTTGCAAAGGGGATAAAGAGAACCCCATTTACCCTCGTTCTCCACAGTGTCTGTCACTAAGTCTGGTAACTTCGCCAAGTGTCCATTGTTTGGCTAATAAATTTTTGGACTGGCTCCCAAATGCAAAGAGAGGCCTTCTCAAGGCCTGTCTCATGAAGAGGACCCGTGACTCCAAACACGGTTCTTCTGATGATGGTGCAGTGTCTGTCTAACTGCTGAATCAATTCCCCTGATGACGACCAGCCAAAATGCATTGGGAATAATTTGCTTTACTCAACCATAATCTCTCTTGGCCTTTCTTTTTGCATCTTTCCTGCTTTTTACGTGCATCTTTTTAATCTTGCCCTTCCTCCAAAAACCTCAGAGTAGTATATATGGTCCCTGTCTTTTCTCCTCACAACAACCCTGTCAGGTAGGCTGGTTCTATTATATGACAGCTAGCCCAAGACCAGCTAGTGAGCTTCATAGTTTAGTCAGGATTTGAACCTGGGTCTTCCTGGCTTTCATCCAACACTTTAATTTTTTTTAATTTTTTTTTACATTTTATATCCTGCTCTTCCTCCAAGGAGCCCAGAGAGGTGACTACATACTTAAGTTTCTCCTTCCTGTTGCCTCCTCCCACCGTAGTGTAGATGATGCTACAAATATCCAGTGTAGGGCTGTATAGCAAGACAGGCTGGTGCATAGGTTTGTGGGCTGATACTTTTTATGGAAATAGGAACACAGGAAGCTGCCTTATGATGAGTCAGACCCTTGGTCCATCTAGCTCAGTATTGTCTACACTAGCAGCAGCTTTTCCAAGGTTTCAGGCAGAAGTCTCTCCCAACCCACCTGGAGATTCTAAGGAGCACCTGGGATCTTCTGTATGCAAGCATGGAGATGCTCTTTCACTGAGCTATGGCTGCATCCTTAAGGGGAATGACTTACTGCACTCGCTTGCAATCTCTCATCCAGTTGCAAACCAAGGCAGACCCTGCTTAGCAAAGGGGACAATTTATGTTTGCTGCCACAAGACCGTGTGAAGGACTGATGCTCAAAAGTTAAGGTGCTTGTTTTTCCTGCGACAAAGCTGCCTGCCGGTAGGAATGTGCACGAGCCAGTTCGGCGCCTTCTCTGGGAAGCACCGAACGGGCCCGAGCGCCGGTGTTCGAACCGGCTCACTGGGCTGGGGAGCGGCTCCCTTAAGGAGCTGGTAAGGAGCTCCTTATCCGCTCCTTCCCACCGCTTTTCTGGGTGTGGTGCCCGCTTCCCAGCCGGCTGTGCGGGGCTGAAGCGCTCTTCCCCGCACCTGGAAAAGTGGTGGGGTCGGTGGGGGGAGTTCCTTACCAGCTCCTTAAGGGACCCACTCCCTGCCCTGCCAGCCTGTGCACGGGCCGTTTGTGCCCATCTCGACCTGCCAGCTCTGCAAACATTCTCTAGTTTCCCTTCTCCCATCTTAGTTTTTCTAGGGCTTGGTCACAGTGCGCGTGTTGGATGTCCACCTGCTTCAGAACCCTAAAGACCCAGAAGCAGGTGCCCTTTCTGGAGTATTGACACTCTCCCAAAAGATCCACGGCGGCAGCTGTTGAGGCCCCTTCCTTTCGTTGAAAGGGAGCCCTATTTATATCTTTGGTGGGCTGGCGGGAGAAACAGTTGTAACCGACGTGACTGTCTCTCCGCAGCCATTCCCACAGCGAGAACTTTCAGGGAGGCAACGGTGCGAGTTCGGAGCGAACTCACTTTCTCTGGGAGCTTCTCGAGATGAGGCTGGCTCTGGTGATCGATACCAACTCTGTAGCCAACCGGTTTTCTCTACCCTTGTTTTCAGGCCAGGGGAGTTTATCCAACAATGCACTTTCAATTATTTGTCCTGGGCTTAGCGTTGTCGGAGTGAAAGGTACCTCAGTGGAGTTCAAATAGGACTTGCTCAGCCAGACAAATAAACATTGCTTTCTTTTTTTATTTAGATTCCCCACCCACAGATGCACACACCCCATCCCAGTGATGTCTTCCTCAGGAAAAGGTTGGGGAAGCAGGGAGGGGGCAAGTGTTGCTTTAACCCCACCCTCGGTCCTTACTACTTTTGTGGCTGGGGATGATGGGATTTGTAGTCCAGTAACATGCAGGGACTCATGGTTAGGAACTCCTGCCATAGAGAACCCAGTTTCAAAAGAGTATTCTATTCCAGAGCCGGGAAAGCGTGATGAAAACGGTCAGGGGTCTGCAGCATCTTCCTTAGGAGGAATGGCTAAAGAGTCTGCTGTCTGCTGAGTCAGATCATTGGTACATCTAATTCAGTGTTGTCTGCACTGACTGGCAGCAGGTCTCCGGAATTTCAGATTGGGGTCTTTCTCAGCCCAGCCTGGGGCCTTCTGCGTGTGAAATACAAGTCTTGCCACTGAGTTTAAGCTTAATACTATTGAGCTAAGGTCCCCTTTCCTCATCACTGGCTGTGACTATAGTGTCCCCTGCTAACTGAGCAAAGAGGCACCTTTTTAAAGTGGTGATTCTCTTGGCTGAGCAGGGGGAGAGCAACTGGCCCTATCCATCCCCAGCACAGCATCCCTCCAGTGGCTGTTGCTGGTGTCTATCTTATGTTTCCTTTTTTTTTTTTTTAGATTGTGAGCCCTTTGTGGACAGGGAGCCATTTTGTTTGTTTGTTTGTTTGTTTATCTGTCTATTTATGTAAACCGTTTTGGGAACTTTTTGTTGAAAAAGCGGTATATAAATATTTGTCATATTCAGGGAGGGAGGAGAGAGAGAGTGTACACACACACACACACACACACACACACACACACACACACACACACTTTTCCCTCCTCTTTATGACCTTAGATTAGTAAATGTAAAAATTTGGCGAGAAGAATCAGTCATGCAGATAATTTAATTGTAAATCTAGTTTCTGTACATACGTTCTTCGCATCGTGTGTAAATGTTGTTTGCGAATGTGAACTTCCAATCTGGAGAAAGTTGCTCCTCTCCTCCCCCACTCATGTTTCCTCCCCTTTTCCCCGGGGCCAAAGTGGTGGTTGTTGATTTTGTTGTTAATAGCCTGAGTACATGTAATCACATATTTCAAGCAGTTTTTCTTCTTTCTGAAATCCAGTCTGACTAGCTTGCTATGACCTTCTCCTAAACCTAGTTTCTGCTGTCTTTTAACTTCGTAGATCAGGGGTAAAGGGCATTTTGTGGAGGGGACAGTGTTTCAGTATTGGCCCCTTTGCCTGATTATCCATTGTGAGCAATAAAGACATTTAGGTGAGAAGCTTGCCAGGTTTGTCTTCTAGTTCCTCACTGTCAGAGCTGTACCATCAGCAGGATCATGTGGTGCAGTCCTTCATTGTAGGTTCAGGTTGTTCCATGTTGGAATGCTTTCCCATGTTTGTTTGTTTTGTTATCTGAATAAATAGAATTATAATAAAACTGCCCGTGTAATGTGATGTAGTGGTTAGAGTGTCGGACCCGGACTGGGGAGACCTGTGTTTGAATCCCTATTTGATGGTGATATTCGCTGGGTGGTCTTGTACCAGTCACTCAGCCTGACCTACCACCACACAGGGTGGTTGTGGGGGAGAACCACGTACACCTCCCTGAGCTCTTTGCGGGGAAGGCAGGATATGAATGAAATAAACATTTATATGTTGCTTTGCTCTAGATATATGTTCAAAGTGGCAAGCAGAGATAAAAATCCGTCCATACAGCTTTAAAATATTAATAAATACCATAGTTACACAGAAGGAAAAAAGTACAAGAAACGTAAATTATGGCCATAATAGGAGATTAAAAGGCTGTTGGAACAAAGTGCCCCCGAATCAAAACGTTCAGGAAGGAGCCTAGTGGATCTCCCCTGGAAGGGTATTCCACAGTCTGTGGGTCCCAACAGAGAAGGTTCTGTCTCTACTGTGTTTCTGATGATAATGGAACGCAGAGAATGGTTTCCAGTGGTGATCGTCACACTTGGGCATATTGGAGAATATTCCAATATTCAAGGCGCTGCCTTATATTGAATCAGAGCCTTGGTCTGTCTGGCACAGTATTATCCACACTGACTGGCAGGGACTCTTCAGGATTTCAGGCAGGGTCCCCCCCCCCGCCCCCGTCCTCCCTGATGTCAGGAATTGAAACTGGGACATTCTGTTCAGCCGAGCAGATGGTCTGCTACTGAGCTATGGCCCATTCCATGTAGCTATTAAGGTATTCTGGTCCTACCTAGGCGGTTAAGGGCTTTTAAGGTTTAATTCCAGAAGCTGAATGAAGCCTGGAAGCAAATGGGTAGCCAGCGGAGATGGTCCAAGATTCTCTGAGACAAACACAAAAGAAGCCAAATGTATATACAGATTGAGTATCCCTTATCCGGACTGCTTGGGACCCGAAGTGTTCTGGATTTTGGAATATTTTTGGAATATTTGCATAATGAAATGTCTTGGACATGGGATCCAAGTCTAAACATGGAAGGTTTCTTTTTTTTTTAAAGGTTTTATTTAAGGTATAAAAACAAATAAGCATTGAATTTACAATCATTCCAGGTAGCTGTAAATGTAATGAAAACTAACTGCGAGAAAATTTTCAATGCAATAATGTTGCTGGTCATGTTAGACTAAAACATGGCATTTTAGGTATGGTTGAAATTCAGATTTCATGTGAAAATAATGTTTTGTACTTCCTAAAAAATATATATTTTTAAAAAGGGATTTTTTTTTTTTTGGACAAGTGTACCCTTTCTGTTGCAAACTTCAGCTCAGGTAACCGAGAAGGCGGGGGGGGGGGGAGGTTTACATCTAGATTAAATATATATGAGACTGATTTGCATTCAGATTAACTGATTTACATTCAGTTACTCATTTTATTTATTTTGGCTGGGTTCACACAATCACAAGGATCCTGGTCAAAAAGTTAATCAGGATTAGTGAGCCCTGTGGAACCGATTGTGAGAACACAGAATTTCAGGCCAATCCTGGTCAAACTGCTCTTAACGAGGCTAGGAGGAAGATCCTCCCTTCCCTTCTGCAGCACACACTTGGGCTTCAAGCCAAATTTGTTCCTCCGATGGGGAACAAATAGCGCATCTGCAGCATGGGGCGGCAGAAGGGCTTAACCATGGTTTAGTGTTTAAGCCTGAACCAAGCACTAGCTCTCTACTTGGACTGCTTCTTTTTCTCCACTGATTAATCATAAACTGGTTGCATCGGCATGTAAGTGCTAAGAAACAGCTGCACTAGCACAGCATCATAATTAATCAGGATGATATGCAAGTGTTGATAGGGTCCTGTGGCGCTGCAGGCACATGCCCCAGCACAAAGGATTAGGACAAAAGAATACACAACAAACAACAGAAGCACATGCTTTTGTACCAGCTGGCGATATAAGAACATAAGAACACAGCCCTGCTGGATCAGGACCAAGGCCCAGCTACTCCAGCAGCCTGATTCCCACAATGGCCTATCAGATGCCGCTGAGAAGTCCACAACCACAGGCAAGAGAAGAATGAATGCCCTCTCTCCTGCTGTTGCTCCCCTGCAACTGGTATTTAGAGGTATCCTGCCTCTAGGCCTCACTCTATTACCTTACATCACCTTACATCACACTATTGCCATCAAAACTTGTTGCAACTGATAGATCTGTCTTCCATAAATTTGCCTAATCTGCTTTTAAAGCCATCCAAGCTGGAGGCCATCACCACATCCCATGGCAGAGAGTTCCACAGATTAATTATGTGCTGTATGAAAAAGTGCTTTCCTTTTGTCAGTCCTAAATTTTCTGGCAATCAGTTCCCTGGTCATGACGTTGTAAGAGAAGGAGAGAAATTTCTCCCTATCCACTCTCTCAATACCGTGCACAGAGAGCCCCTAAATGGGCCAAAACCAGCCAGTCCGATCTGTCATTTGGGAGGCAGGTGGGCTCAGAGAAGGAGCTCTTGCCTAGGTGCACCCCTGATTCTAATATGGAAACTGTAGTTTGTATATTACAAATGATAACAAACTGGGATATTAGCCCATGGTTTGATATCCTGCTTTTCTCAGTTCAGGGCTCGACATCTTTTCTTTGGGAACAAGTCCCAGAATTTAGGATCCAGACTGCTTTCTGTTCCATGGGGCCGGGGCCGGGGCCGGGGGGGCAGGGCAGATTCACCGCTTGCTGCCAGCAGTGCCCTCTGCCCTGCGGCCAGACTCTGCTCTCAGCCCCAGCAACACCATTCCCTCCATGGTGGGGGGACTCTCCGCTTTGCTTGGCCTCACCTTGCTTGTTCCTGCTGCCGCCACCTCCTCCTGGTCACTTCTGTCTGGTTCAGGCAGCCAATGGGAAGGGAACAGGCAAAGTGGAGGAGGGTTGGTCCCTCCTCCTGGCCATATCTGTCCATCATCTGGCTCAGGTGCTGCACTCTCCAGGAGGCACCATGGTGAGCTGGCACCTGGGAATGGTTGAGCTCTGGGTTAGTTAAACCTTGGTTTGAACAAACCACTGTTTTGTGTTTCTGGACGAAATTCTATTCTGTGGTTTGTTTCAAACAGCAGTTGAAAGTTTTTAGATTTCCTCCTCCTCCTCCTCCTCCTCCTCCTCCTCCTGCACAAAGCAGGGAGGGGAGGTTCTCGGAGCCTGGTGCTTGCTGTGGCGCATGCTCGTAATGCTAAGTGAGATGAATGCAAGTGATGTGTTGGTGGCCTCGGACATGGGGTCAAGTCACGCGATATTTTTGGTTGCACACCTAAAAATGTGAAGTTTGATGGGGACCAGATGGTTGGAATTGGTCACACGATTGGCTGCAGTTTCCTGTTGCATGTATTCTTAATGGCAACTTTGACTCTGCATGGCAACTTTGACTCTGTGAAACAGCCCTTGGATATAGTCTCGTTACATGGCCTTGGACAAACTGCTCTATTTCTTCTTTTTAAAATGTTACTCTAACTCAGGCGTGGGCAAACTTGGCCCTTCAACTGTGGTTGAACAACAACTCCCAACTTTCCCAGCCACAACAAATTGTGGGTTGGGATGCTGGGAGTTGTATTCCAGAAACAGCTGGAGAGCCAAGCTCACCCACCCATATTGCAGGATTGTCATTGGGCTGAAGGTAAGAGTGGCATGTCCGTCCTTTTTTCTGCACATGCAGGGTTTCTTCAAAATTAATTGGAGAATGTTGAAGATCGAAAAATTTGAGATTGGTGTTGGCTGCTATGTGTGGTTCCCCAACGCCCAAGCATAAATTTTTGCATTCAGATGTTTTCCTTCTTTCAGCTGTGAAAGTTGCGTGGAGCTGCTGTTTGTCCGGGGGGCCGGGAACTGCCAGGAGTGCGACACCCCTTTGCGGAAAAGCAATTTCAGAGTGCAGCTCTTTGAGGATCCAGCTGTTGACAAGGAGGTGGAAATCCGGAAGAAGGTGTTGAAAATGTGAGTGTCAGGGCCCTGCAAATAAGCTAGGCCTCATCTGTTCATTCTTCAAGGGTTGGCATTTGCTTGTTTTGTGGGCGGGGGCATTTTAAATGATGCACTAACATTTCTTGGTTTGGATATCCAGAGATGATAAATGTGGTATCTTTTAATAGATACAAAACCAAAAGAGGTTATCGATGGTCTCATCACCAAGTTAAAAAAAATTCTGTTTCATAAAGAACATGTTTTTTACATTGCAGATTTGAACAGATGTAACAATCTGGATGGAAATAACCTGTACTGTTGACTTAATGTGTCAGGAGATTTTAAAGTCCAAGTCTTTGTAAATGGTTTTCGACAATCATTTTATTTTGATCATAAAAGTTCTGTATCTAATTTTTTTCATGATAAAAGAGCCACCAAAGGCAACCTGTCAAAACATAACTGACAGCTGATTATAAATGTTTTTATTTTAACAAGCATTTGTTGTAGAGCAGGTTCTTTTAAAAAGAAAGATCACTTTACCTGCCTGGCATATATACTGTTGGGTGTGCAAATCTGTGAATTTTTAAAGTTCTATTTACACAGATAGAATGCTTTACAAGTGAAATCTTGGCTTTTTACCCAGATGTTTGTAAGTGTTGTTTTTGTTGCTGCTGCTCTGTATTTTATGGTCCTATTATGTATGTTTTTTTAAACCTTTAATTAGATTTGTATTCTTATATACCAATTTAATATTTTTATTGTGTAACTGTTTTGTAGTCTCATATTGTTTTAAATGTTTTGTAAACCTGTTTTAATGAAAGGTGGTATGAACATTTAAAGATAAATAATACATACACCCACACATTAGGGGAGATTGGAGATAAAAATCAGAGGTGAGATCAGTTAGAGACTGCCCAGTGAAGAAATGTGACTTGCCCAATACTGTTTATTCTATAAAGAAAACAGAATGATGTAAATAAAAGTTTAAATGGGAACTCCCCTTAAGGCAAAACTGGACTGCCTTAATCAAGGCACTGATAGGAAACATGGCAAACCACTTCCTTTTTAAGTAATTCAATTTGAATCAAGGCAAAACTGGATTGTCCTCCAAAAATGGTAGCCAGTGGCTTCTGTAGAAATGAAAATACTTATCCTTGAGTTTTGAGCAAAGGCGGCGCCAGATGACGATCTGCTGCCCCCTGAGCTCTAAAGATAATATAGGCTGGTGGGCCCCCATTTTAGCTAGTTTGTCTGCGTCCTTCTCTATGTCTCATCTCTCATTTAGATTGTGGACCAGAGGGTAGTGCCTACGTCTTCTGTTATGTCTTGCACGCAGCAACTAGTTTTTGATGGCCCTCTAGAAATGACACTAAAAAAATCATTATCCTGGCTTCTTTCTAGTTTGTATACTCATGTTTTTTTTCATGGAGGTTACCTCAACCTTTTGGGTTCAGGATATCTTCCAGTAGAACATCTTCTATTAGTAGAGGAATATGCAAACTTTTGAGTTTACACACCTGAAGGGTGGGAATGTAGCTAACCATTCTTCAGACTCTGCCTGACGAGGAATTATGTCCTATTATTATTCTCTGGGGCCAATAGAGCAACACTTGTTTGAGTCATCTTACTGGGGTGTGAGGCGGTGGGGCGGGTAAGAAATGGTGCAAGTAATATATTCAAGTCACACTGGCTGATGTGCCCCACACTGTAATGAACCAGTGGGTGGTTCAAAACTGCCTATGCTGCTGGAGGACTCTAATGCGTACACCACAGTGCTGTTGCACAAGAGGGCTGTTCTGGTACACATCACCCTTGTGTGACCCCAGGTAGCACGCTACTTGCATTGGGAATAATGGACATAATGTTTGAGATTGCAAAAGGATGAGTTGTACTGGAACAGCCCTCTTGCACAGCTGCACTGTGGGCATGTGTGTTAGAGCCCCACAGCAGCGCAGGTGGTTGTGAACTGCCAGTGTTATGCTGAGGGGCATGTCTACCACTGGCTGACATCCTAAATTACTCAATAGTACTACACAAGTAGGGGCGTAGCCACTATTGGGTTACTGGGTTCAAAGAACCCAGGCCACCGCCCCACAGGAGCCGCACCTTGCGGCCTGGACATTTCCCCCACGTCTGATGTCAGATGCGGCGGGGGGCTGCTTTAGCTCCTGAATGGGGCTGTGCAGCCCTGTCCGGGAGTTAAATGGCTAGCACTGCATTCGCAGCACAGCCAGGAGCGGCTCTCCCTGCCTTTAAGGCAGCCCCGGCCTTGATCTAACTCCCGAACGGAGCCCCGCAACCCTGTTCGGGAGCTTGACCACACCCCCATGTCTGATGTCAGATGTGGGGGTGTGGAGAACTGCCTGCATCAGAAGTAGGGGGCAGGGCGAGGGGTGCTGCGGCTGGACACGGGCCGCCGCTGGTATCCCTCCGCTAGTGTACACAGGAGTTACTCCGAAGGACTACCAAATTTCAATAATAATTGCTCTAGTAAAATTAGTTGGTGTTGACCACTGCCCTTGGAACAAGGTGGACTTATTTCTTAAAAATAAAAGAGCAAAATCACCGTTTAATCAGGCGACAGAAGGCTGGTGGCACTAGGTGGGTTCCCATGGGCAGGGCGTTCCGTACTACTGGTGCCATGACTGAAAAGGCCATGTGATCCCCTGCTGAAGTCATTGGAGCAATGCAGAGAGGGCCTTGGGTGTGGGATGGAGCAGATATTAATTCAGACCACACACCCTTTTACTTAGGACCTCTATCCTAGCTATAATTTTAATTTGGAGAAGCATTTTCACTGGCTGTTTAAATTGCTCAAGAGTTCAAATGTGGTCAGTCCAATAGCAGGAGGGGGCGGGTGAGCAGGGGGGAGCGGGGCAAATGAGGCACAGCTGCGTCTGGTTCCCAGCAGCTCTGGTTGTGCCTCTCTCTCCCATTCTGCTCTGGTGTTAATGAGAAAATAAGAACAACCCTGCTGGATCAGGCCCAAGGCCTATCTGATCCACCATCCTGTTTCACACAATGGCCAAGCAGATGTCTCTGAGGAGCCAACATGCAAGAGTTATGTGCATGCCTTCTCTCCTGCTTGTGCTCCCCTGCAACTGGTATTGAGAGGCATTGTGCCTCTGAGCCTGGAGATGACCCACAGACACCAGACTGCTAGCTACTGATAGACCCGTCCTCCATGAATCTGTCTAAGCCCCTTTTAAAGCCAGCCAAGCTGGTGGCCATCACCACATCCCATTACAAAGAATTCCATAGATTAATTATGTGCTGCCTGCAGGCTGGCCATGCATCAGATAGAGCTGTGTGGGCTGGTCAGTGATTAACTGGCTCGTATCACTCAAATCCCCACTGATACCTGTATCGGGCAGCAGTGATATAGGAAGGTGCTGAAAGGCATCATCTCATTCTGTGCGGGAAATAGCAATGGTAAACTCCTCCTGTATTCTACCAAAGACACGCAGAAGGCTCTGTGGTCGCCAGGAGTCGACACTGATGGCACACCTTACTTTACTGTAGCTCTACCTGATGAATAGCCGGCCTGAAGACAGTGTAGTGCTTGTTAATGCCAGAGTGGGATGGGATGAACAGGAGAGGCGCAACCAAAGCTGCCGGGGAACCAGAGGCAGTTGTACCCCGTTCAGTGCCCCCCAGCTTGTTAAGGCGAGCCGCTCATGGGTCATTCCAGACAAGCCTTAGGTTCTGGGTCTTCCGCGTCTCAATGAGAGTGGTGTGGCATAAGAAGCTGTCGTTCTAGCGTGGTGGCTGTATGCAGAGGCATTGTTTCATTAATACGCTCTTCTTTTAAAGATACAACAAACGAGAAGACGACTTTCACAGTCTGAATGAATATAATGACTTCCTGGAAGAAGTAGAAGAAATTGGTAAGGCCTTATGCTGGTATATTTGATGCGCTGGACGCTTTTATCTCCTGCGTGTCTCGTAGAATGTTACAGCGAAATCTCTTTTCACTGGGCTTTATCGTGGTACCCAATGGTTATCTAATTACTATCTCCTTACATTTTTAACCGTAAGCTGTTCATCTGGAGGGTATATTTCACTAATAAATGTCATTTCTAGCTATCGGGGTTGAAATGGGTGAGGGAAAGCATACAATAGTTCTGGCTTACAGGGAAAATATTGTAAGGGCGTTGCTGACATTGTAAAAGGGGGGAAAAGAAATAAAGGGTAAAACTGAAATTCTTCACCATCAGTGCCCCCAATGGCTTTATTTACCGTGAAAGAAGCCATATGGCCCCCCTTTCATCCTCTTGCTCCTTCAAGTACAGTAGCAGGGAGTGCTTTGATGCTTTTGACCCTGCATACCATTTTGGCAGTGTTTTTATGGTGCTAATGCAAGAGGAGGAAGGTTTAAGAGCAGGCCTTGATCTCTCTCTCTTGTTGGATTTCAGGCCTACAGATGCTGTAGCCTGAGGGCACGGGCTTTTGTAGGGGGCGGGGGTGGGCCGTTAATTTGGGGATGGGGAGAGAAGAGTGGATGAGTCAAAGACATTGCTAAGAGAGGGAGATTTTATAAAACTGCCCAATGAGATGAACTGGGAAAGGTATTAGGTTTGGGAGGATATAGGCAGGTAGGAACATAGGAAGACCCTTGTTAACTGGGCAAAGGGATACCTTGTCAAGGGAAGGGATATTTATCAAGGGGGAGGGCAAATTGCCCCACCCAGCCCAGCATAGCATCTAGACAGTGTGTGTTTAGATTGTGAGCTTTTTGAGGACAGGGGACAATTGCTTTTTTCCAATTCTTTTGCTCTGCAAACCACTTTGAGAAGTTGTTGTTATTGATAATTAGTACAGGAGGACCTTGTTATCTGTGGATTCGTGTATCCGTGCTCAGGAAAAAGACACCGACCTCGGCTTATGTGGAAAAAACAAAAGAAAACATATGCCAACCACTCATATCCATGGGTTGGAGGTGGTCAGAAATGACAGCAGAGGTCATTTTCAGCCACCATTTTGTTTGTCAGAGCCATAAAAAGGCTCCCATTAAAAAAAAAAAAAAAGTCAACTTTGACTGATTTTAGGGCACTCTGGGGGCACAGCACGACTTGTGGGGAGCAGCAAAGCATAGTAAGGAGCTCCCCCCTCCATTCCATCCCCAGAAAAACCAGCCAATTTTAGGTAGTTTTGAAGCATCTTTGGCTGACTGGGGACCTAACTCCTGTGAATACATTGATGTAATGCCTCGATATTCACGGTTTCCATATCCACGGTACAACTGCGGGACGAAACCCCCCCTGAATATTGAGGTCCTCCTGTATTCAGATTTATTATCATCAAGCCATCAGACCAAGGGCTATCAAGTCCAACATTCTGTTTCCCATGGTGGCCAGTCAGATGCCATTGGGAATGTAATGTTTTAATGATTGTTTTATTGTGTGTGATGTTTTAAAACAATTGTACTACTTGTTTTGAGCCAATTCAGATGCTTGTTAAACAGCAAATCTGAATAAAATGTGTTTAAGAACAGCCCTGCTGGATCAGGCCCAAGGCCCAATAGATGCCTCTGGGAAGCCCCCAGTCAAGAGCTGAGGGCATGCTCTCTCTCCTGCTGTTGCTTCCTTCCATCTGGTATTGAGACAAAGTTCCTTATCAAAGACTCCTGAGGAAACTTAGCTGTCATGGGATAAGGGGTCATGGGATAAGGTACATGTGTGGATTGCTAACTGGTTGAAAGACAGGAAACAGAGGGTAGGTATAAATGGAGAATTTTCACAATGGAGGGAAGTAAGAAGTGGGATCCCGCAGGGATCTGTACTGGGACCGGTGCTTTTTAATTTATTCATAAATGATCTAGAAGTAGGAATAAGCAGCGAAGTGGCCACATTTGCAGATGATATCAAACTCTTTCGGGTAGTGAAATCCATAACTGATTGTGAAGAGCTCCAAAAGGATCTCTCCGAACTGGGGGAGTGGGTGACACAGTGGCAAATGCGGTTCAGTGTTGGCAAGTGTAAAGTGATGCACATGGGACAAAAAACCCAACTTCAAGTATATGCTGATGGGATCTGAGCTGTCGGTGACTGACCAGGAGAGGGATCTTGGGGTTGTGGTGGACAGCTCATTGAAAGTGTCAACTCAATGTGCAGCAGCTGTGAAAAAGGCCAATTCCATGTTAGGGATAATTAGGAAGGGGATTGAAAATAAAACTGCTAATATTATAATGCCCTTATACAAAACTATGGTGCGACCACACTTGGAGTACTGCGTACAATTCTGGTCACCACATCTAAAAAAGGACATTGTTGAACTGGAGAAGGTACAGAAGAGGGCAACCAAGATGATCAGGGGCCTAGAGCACCTTTCTTATGAGACAAGACTACACCACCTGGGGGTTTTTAGTTTAGAAAAAAGACGACTGCGGGGAGACATGATAGAGGTCTATAAAATCATGCATGGTGTGGAGAAAGTGGATAGAGAGAAATTCTTCTCCCTCTCCCATAACACTAGAACCAGGGGTCATCCCATGAAATTGATTGCCGGGAAATCTAGGACCAACAAACGGAAGTACTTTTTCACACAATGCATAATCAACTTGTGGAATTCTCTGCCACAAGATGTGGTGACAGCCAACAACCTGGATGGCTTTAAGAATGGGTTTGGATAACTTCATGGAGGAGAGGTCTATCAAGGGCTTCTAGTTGGAGGGCTGTGGGCCACCTCCAGCCTCAAAGGCAGGATGCCTCTGACTACCAGTTTCAGGGGAGTGAGAGAGGGCATGCCCTCAACTTCTTCCTGTGGCTTCCAGTGGCATCTGGTGGTCCACTGTGCGAAACAGGATGCTGGACTAGATGGGCTTCCTTGGGCCTGATCCAGCAGGGCTGTTCTTATGTTTTTATGTAGAGGCATCTTGCCTCTGAGGCTGGAGGTGGCCTATAGCCACCAGAGAAATAAATATATTCTGGAAGTAATGTGTCATGCTTTTTGTTTGGGAAAACTTATAGTGCCTCAGGACTGAGGATATTTTAGAGGTGTGGTTTAGGTCTGTGCCAGTGCCTGCTATACTTTGTCATAATCACCTCATAACAAGTAGTTAGAGGTCCTTGGAGAAATGCCTGTGCTTACAAACTGCATGATTGGGCTAGTGGTTTTGGAGGCACTGCCTGAATTGGGCAAGCAAAAGCCTGGTTGCCATTGGCCAGGCAGGCTGAGGTTATTGAGGCAAGGCAGATGTTGAGAATGCAAACCAGCAAGAAAGTCAGCAGAGAAACAGACACTGGCAATTGACAGCAGTTTGGTCAAGAATGCAATTCCAAGGGTAACGGATTCAGGCATGTTAACATTTTTTCAATAGTGTATCCATATGCAAACCTTCAAGTAGATATTCTCTATATCCACTGGCAAGAGAATGTCTTCTACTATAAGGCCATATTTTTAAAAAATGCAATATTTTATATTTAATAATGTAAAAATATTTCATAGATTTCTAATATTTACAAAATGAAATATTATCGATAGTGTCTGAAACATGTGAAATACCTTTATAATGGAATATGAAATGATGTCCACACATTCTGATTACCAATATATTCATGTTTCAGACACTAATTGTAATATTTAAGGGTTTTGTGTAATAAGGCCTTATAATAGGGTTATATAGAATATCAACTTGAACATTTGCTTATTGCTACAGTATTGAAAAAGTGGTAACATGCCTGATTCCGTTACCCTTGGAGTTGCCCAAGGGCTGTCTAGCTCAAGTTCTGAGGAGCCAGGCCAGACGATTAGGCTTTATAGGGCCAGCTGAAATTCCATTGGCTCCTTGTGTCACCTGACGGCTGCTGAGTTAGTATACTGCCATAGCACCTCCTGGCCATCTGCACTGATAGTGCCCAAGTGGAATGGCTAGAAAGCCAGTGGCTCCCTCTTGGTGCAGAGAGGAAGGCGACAAGTCCATGGTTTGAGACTTCCCACACTGGCTTGGGCTGCAGCGAGTAAGGAAAAGTAGCACAGGTCTTGAGACGTGGCCTATTATCGTATATGCAGTTTCTGCCTTGTCTTCTGCCTAGTCCCACAATGGCTTGGAAGACTCTCCTTCCTTTCACTTTGAAGCATTTTCCTTTTCCCTGCAAAGTCAGAAGAATTTTTGTTGAGAAAACTGTTTCTTCAGACACTGAATTGGTATTCAAAGAGAATTAAACCTTTCAGGCTCATGAAACAATGGGCTTTTTGTATTGCACTTTGACAGATGTCTAAAGGCAGGCCAACATGTAAACCCGCCAGTGAGAGATGGACGAAGAGATAAAGAAAGCTAGTCTACGCTACTGCTGCTTCTTTCTTTCCCCCTCAGTCCCCTAAGGCTGTCGACCCACAGGCAGGTTCTGTTTGGAACTTGTGCTTTGCTGTGAGCACGAATGAGCATCTCCGCTGAAATCCTTGCAGAGCAGCCACCTGCTCTGTGGTTCACGTTTTCCTACCATGGAACTGAACCCATATAGCTCTTTTAGGGGGCCTTATGGGATTTTCCATAATAGCCTCAAGGCTGTGGAATGACCTCCCTGATGAAGTTCACTGATGCTTCTCTCCATTAGCTTTTGGGTTTAAAAAAATAATAATGCAAGATCCTTTTTTAATTTTCTGTGGGCATTTGATAGCTGAGTACATAAGATGGTGGCTGGCTAAATTATTTTTTATTTCATTTTCTCTTATTATTTTCCTTTAAGGGTGTTTTTTGTTTTGTTTGAAGCAGCCTCAGATTGTGAATGAGTCAGGGTGTAAATGTTTTAGTAAATAATGTATCAGTTTATTGAAACGCTTTCTGAGTTTGGATTTAAAATAAAATAAAATGAATGAATTAGGGCCTAATGAATGGTCTGGAAACTTCTGAGGTTTCTGCACTATTGAATTCAAGTGTGTGTGCACCTGATGAGTAATCTGGATCAAATCTGGACCAATGGGACCCCGTGTAAGGATGGAATAGAGGTGTAATGTGCAGATTTTTAAAAAATGTTATTGGAAAAACAGTTAACTAGAACAATTAAACCTTACTCTGCCAACTTTAATTATAGCATTTTTATGCAGCCTAATAAAATTTCCTCTAGCTGGTTTACAAAATAAACTATTAAAATACCAAAATTAAAACAAAACAATTAAAACAATTTAAAACCATTTTGTTGGTCAGTGACTGTAATAAAGATGATGATGATTTTAAATGATAGTTATCAAAATGCCTGGCTAAAGAGATGCTTCTTTAGAGCTCTCTTAAGGGCCTTCTTGGTCCAAAGAAAACCTTCCCGCTTCCCCTGAAAGCTATTTTTCTGAAATAAAATGGTGGTGTTGGAGAAGAAAGGTCCATTGGACATTTCCTGTTGGTACTCTGCCTGTCCTTGCAGTATCTAGTGTTGGGTTTTGAGTGCATAGTGGACCTCGAACTGGTGGGGGCATGGATTCAGCTTGGGCGCCACCACCCAGCACACAAGGAATGGAGCTGCAGGGAGCTGAAGCAAGGCTAGTCCAAGAAGCCGCCTTGCTCCAGTAGGCCAGATCAGGGTGCTACTACACCCCGATCTCTGCAAAAGCTCCTGGGTTGGATTAGTCCAGGCAACTCAGAGGCCTGCTCGTGCTGGCTACAGATTGCTTTCACCTTCTTCCATTTATGCCTCTGAGCTGGTGGAATCAGAGCAGTTGACCTCGTCCAACTGTACCATTCACATTTGTGTCAAGCACGCTCAAATTCTCCTGAGGCCACCATTTCCAGTAGTGACTGTAGGAACCGATGGCTGCAGCTAGACTGAGATATCCGCAATTGTTTTGCAACCGGGATCAACCAGAAAATGAGATGTGGGGATGAGGCTGTAACTCAGTGGGACACTTTTTGCTTGCAGAAGGTCCCAAGTTCAGTTCCTGGCAGCATCTTTAGATAGTGCCGGGGAATGCCTGCCTGAAACCATGGGGAGCTGCTGCCAGTCAGGGCTGACAGTACCCAGCCAGGTGGGCCAACGTTCTGACTCGGTAAAAGGAAGCTTCTTGTGTTCATGTGTAAATGCATTTATGCAAGTTTATCTGAGGTGCATGGTTGCCATCTTTACATGTGGGGTTCTGTGGAGTAACAGTTTAGGATGTCTGGAAATAGAAATTGAGTTTTAGTGTCAGGAAAGGAATGTTTTTAGGAAATATTGCCCTTGCATGAAAGTAATGTTTGCCGTGACTGTTGTTAACATCTAGCTCTGCCTCTTCCTCCCCTCCCCACTGCTGTCTTCTGAAATGCTGGTCCAGTGTTCAACCTGACCAACAACGTTGATGTAGAGAATACGAGAAGGAAAATGGAGATGTACCAGAAGGAGAACAGAGAAGTCATTCAGAAAAATAAGATTAAATTGGTTAGTTGCTTTGTCCTTTCTTCATTAAAACTCTTCTTCTGTTAGGGGTTCTCAAGCTTGGATCCCCAGATGTAGTTGGACTGAAGGCTGATGGAAGTTGTATCCCACAATGTCTGGGGACCCGAGTTCGAGACCCTCGGCTCTCTGGATAATTCAAAAAGGGAAGCGGGAAACCGTGGTAGAATACTCAGAAGAGTAGAAATCTTTCTGGCATCTAAACTTATACTTATTTTCAAGTGATTCAAAGGGCTTTTTTAGCTATCAAAACTTTTCTAAATTGATTAAAAAGTGGTTGGAATAAAGCAGGCCAAGCCTGAAAACTAATTTATTTGTTTGTTTGATAGATATATACATACATTTCTATACCGCCCAAAACACAAGTTCTCTGGGTGGTTTACAAAACAATCAAACAACCAATAAAGATTAAAACATTTCAACAATTAAATTAAAAAGTTTCAATTTTTAAAACACAATTAAAACAGTATCTAATTAAAAGCCTGGGTGAACAAATGCGTCTTGACTGCCCCTTTAAAAGTTGTGAGAGATGGGGAGGCTCTTATTTCAGCAGGAAGTGTGTTCCAAAGCTTCGGGGCAGCAATGGAGAAGGCTTGTCCACGAGTAGCCACCAGATGAACCGGTGGCAACTGCAGATGAACTTCTCCAGATGATCTCAGTGGGTGGTGTGGTTTATAGTAAAGAAGATGTTCTCTTAAATACCCAGGGTCCAAGTTGTTTAGGGCTGATAAATGATGCAAATGAAATAATAATTATATATGGCCCTCTTGTTTATAAAGGTAAAGTGTGCCGTCGAGTCAGTGTTGACGCCTGGCGACCACAGAGCCCTGTGGTTGTCTTTGGTAGAATACAGGAGGGGTTTACCATTCCCATCTCCCTCACAGTATGAAATGATGTCTTTTAGCATCTTTCCTATATCGCTACTGCCCGATATAGGTATTTCCTGTAGTCTGGAAACATACCTGTGGGGATTCGAACTGGCAACCTCTGGCTTGCTCGTCAAGTTATTTCCCCACTGCCCCGTTAGGTGGTTCCTCTTGTTTATAGGTCTCATTTAATGGGCCATGGGCCTAGTTATTGCTGTAAAGGTGGGGAAACTGAGCCTTGTCTTGGACACAATGGTAAGCAGTTTTTACTTTCTAGCTGTGGTTAAATTAGAACTCGCATCAACTCCAGCCACAATTTATTGTAGCTGGGAAGGATGGGAGTTGTAGTTCAACTATGGCTGGAGAGCCAAGGTTGCTTACGCCTGCTCTCACTTCTGACTTGGTTCTCCTATTCTTGCGCTGGTGTAGAATGTCTCAAGTGGCACAGCCCATACATTGTTTAAACCATCTAGGCAGAGAGAATGCAGTTCCCTTTTTGCTGCTAGTTTAGGATGTTTGAACCTCTTACGAGAGCCAAAGGCCTAGTTCTCACTGAGGTGGCAAATCTGTATCTGGGCTGTACAACTTGAGGCTGCAGATCAGTGTTCCCACTAATTTTTTTCATCTGTGTGTAGAATAAGTTTTGTTCTGGGTGGCAGTATCAAGGCAGTGTGTGGGCATGGGCATTCAGAATGGGGTCTTCCTGAGTCAAATTGGGTGGGATTGAAAATTAACTGAGCAGACATTTAAAAAGTGTGTGTATTTGTGTGTGCGTACGCCTTATTTTATTTTATTTTATTTATTATTTATTGTTAAATGTATATACTGCCTTTCATTAAAACAATCCCAAGGCGGTTCACAGAATTTTTTTTAAAAGACTATAAAAATACACAATTAAAATATTGCTAAAATATAAAAACTTGAGTCTGACTAAAGATTTAAAATACAAACATAAAATAACCATACAAAATACAATGTACAAAGAAGCAGCAATAGAGACAATCATTATTTATTTATGCCTTAGAGGGAACACTAACATTAGGAGAGGAGAGCTGGTCTTGTGGTAGCAGGCATGACTTGTTCCCTTAGCTAAGCAGGATCTGCCCTGGTTGCATATGAAAGGGAGACTAGAAGTGTGAGCACTGGAAGATATTCCCCTCAGGGGATGGAGCCGCTCTGGGAAGAGCATCAGAAGGTTCCCTCCCTGGCAGCATCTCCAAGATAGGGGCTGAGAGAGATTCCTGCCTGCAACCTTGGACAAGTTGCTGCCAGTCTGTGTCGACAATACTGAGCTAGATAGACCAATGGTCTGACTCAGTTTATGGCAGCTTCCTATGTTCTATGTCCCCATGTTCTACCATTGCCTTAGAGGGAGCACTGCTGCAGATGGGGGCTCATGTGACTGAAACCAACAGTTCCTGCACATAGAAAACTAGCAGGTCAGAGACGAGGGTTGTAGCCTAGCTTAAGTGTGGAGGTTACATGAAACACAACGAGCCTTGTACCCAAGAGGGATGCGGGCGTGCTGCTTGTGAAATGCTCACCAGTCCATCAGTGCTCCTAGCCAAAGCATGGCAACAATGCCAACAATGCTCTGTGTCATTGCTGCTGAGCCCAGCTGGCGGTCGGGTGCAGCAGCAGTGACCAGACCCCTGCTCACTGAGGCACCTTTTAAAGTGGCGATTCTCTTTATTGAGCAGGGGGGGAACAACTGGCCCTATCCATCCCCAGCACAACATCCCTCTAGTGGCTGTTGCTGGTGCTTAACCTTATGTTTCTTTTTAGATTGTGAGCCCTTTGAGGACAGGGGACCATCTCTATCTATCTATCGATCTATACTGCTTTGCAAACTTTTTTTGAAAAGCGGTAGTAGTAGTAGAATGTGTTTGGCACAGAGCCTCCCATGGCTTCACCAGGAGCAGCAACGGAGAGGTGAGTGTCGCACAACCAGCACACCTGCATCCCTCTTGAGAGTACCGCTCTCTGCTCTGTTTGTAAGCCAGGGATTTTTGTTTTGTAATGTATAGGCTAGAGCAGGGTTTCTTAACTTTGGGCCCCCAGATGTTTTTGGACTACAGCTCCCATCATCCTCAGCCACAAAGGCCATGTCTGGGGATGATGGGAGTTGTAGTCCAGCAACATCTGGGGGCTCACAGTTAAGAAACCCTGGGCTAGAGTGTTGTTTAATCACATCAGCTCTCCCTTGCAATCTGACGTGGTATAGTCCAAACAAAGGCTTACTACCCCAGGGGGAACTAGACCTTGCTGATGTCCCACCAATCCTGTCAAACATTTTGATTTAGTGGCTGCTTTACCAGTTGTTGTTTTTTTTTTTTAATAACTTGTAGAAATGTGCCTCTCTAGAGAATCTGGATTTGTTTCTCCCAGAAGTGCTTACAATTGTTGGTTGTGCATCTTAGTCTCGAGAGCAAGAGGAGCTTGAAGAGGCGCTGGAAGTTGAGCGGCAGGAGAATGAGCAGAGGCGGCTCTTCATCCAGAAGGAGGAGCAAATGCAGCAGCTCTTAAAAAGGAAGAACAAGCAGGAGCTTCTGGATAAACTGGTAGGTCGTGAAGGGCCTGGATTTTTGAGTGCCTCCCCATCACTTCATCCCAGAGTGAGCGATACGATCGGTTGTAGTCCCATCTCTGACACCGCCAAAGGGCTGGATCACCTTCCTTGTGGGGTAATAAGAGCTTTTTAGTTTAGGAAAAAAGGGACTAAGGGGAGACATGAGAGAAGTTCCCCCTGCTAACTGAGAAAGAGGCACCTTGTAAAGTTGTGGCTCTCTTATATTAAGCAGGGGGAGAGCAACTGTCCCAATCCCACCCCAGCACAGCATCCTTCCAGTGAGTGTTGCTGGTGTCTACCTTATTTTTCTGTTTAGATAGCGAGCCCTATTATTTCCCTCTGTAAACCGCTTTGAGAACTTTTGTTGAAAAGCGGTACATAAGTAGGAGTAGGTTTAGAGTGTGGAGTTGTAGTGTGGAGAAAGTGAATAGGGTGAAGTTTTTAATCCCTCTCTCAAAACATGAGGAGCAGGCGTTGTGCCATGAAACTGCTTGCCAGGACATGGGGTGGGGGGTGGGGGCTGAAAAAATGACGTACTTTTTCCTACGTGCGTGATTAAGCTATGGAATTCTCTGCCACCCGATGTGGCGACGGCCACCAACTTGGATGACTTTAAGTGGGGCTTAGACAAATTCATGGAGGACAACTCTTATCCATGCTGATGGCTATAGGCTACCTCCATGTTTAGGGGCAGGATGCCTCTGAATACCAGTTGCAGAGGAGCAGTGGCAGGAGAGGGGGCATGCCTTCATCTCTTGGTTGTGTACCTTCCCAAGGCATCTGGTGGGCCAATGTGGGAAACAGGGTGCTGGACTAGGTAGCTGGGCGTTGGGCCTCGTCCAGCAAGGCTATTCAAATGTTCTTTATACCAGAGTGCTGATCCTTCAGCAGTGGATGCCCACTTCTAGCATAAAGTAAAGTGTGCCATCGAGCCAATTTCAACTCCTGGCGCCCACAGAGCCCTGTGGTTTTCTTTGATAGAATACAGGAAGGGTTTACCATGGCCTCCTCCCACACAGTATGAGATGATGCCTTTCCCATAGTCTGGGAAACATACCGGCAGGGATCTGAACCGGCAACCTTCTGCTTGTCAGTCAAGCATTTCCCTGCTGCGCCGCTTAAGGTGGTACTTCTAGCGTAGACATTCTCTTTTAATGGCTTAGCACAGGGGTTCTCAGACTTGGGTCTCCAGATGTTGTTGGACAACAACTCACATCATTCCTGGTCACAATGACCAAAGGCCTTAGGGACCCAAATCTGTAGATTAGGCTGAGTGCCAAGATAACCCAGCGAGTTTCATGACAGAGCAGAGACATGAACCCTAATATCCTGGTCCAAGTGAAAGGCTTCCAAAGGCAGCCGCGGGCAGGGTTGACGAGAGGGCACCTTGCTGGTGCTGACGCGGTTCTAAACCCCGGCGCTCCCCCCAGCAGTGTGGCTCACATGGTGGCGGCACAGTTCCAGCCTCCACTCATGCCACGCTGGAGTTTTGAGGAGCCACCAGTGGCAAATTGCCCCTGACCCCACCGGCTGCCCTCAGAAGACTTTTAAGGGCAGGATTCCCCTTTACAAGCATAGCCCCTCGACTACGGGTGGAATCAGTTCGATCGAATGGACCAAACCGTGGGTCGGTTCAACCGAACTGGTTCACGGACCGGTAGCTCAGTTTGAATACAAACCAAACTGCAAAAAACAGTTCCGTACACACCCCTAGTGTGGAACTTCAGCGAAGGAGTTCCTAATCGCTGCTGATGACTCCACTGCTACTGGAGGAGGTGAAGCATGACTCTGGCAATTCTTAAATGAATACGATGAACCAAAGTCCAACCAAATTCCCCTAAATGGTTTGTATAGATATGAATAAAATGGCTCTCTGTCCCCAAAGGGCTCACAGTCTAAAAAAAACACCCCTAAGCTAGACATCAGCTTCAACCACTGGAGGGATGCTGTGCTGGGGATGGATAGAGCCAGTTGCTCTCCCTCTGCTAAATAAAGAAAATTGCCACTTTTAAAAGGTGCCTCTTTGCTCAGTTAGCAGAGGAGATATATCATTTACCTATATTTCTGTACAGGGTTGTTCTTAAGAATATTAGACTGAAAAAGAAAGACACAAACTTTTAGCTTCCCTGTCTGGCTTCACGATCCAATCCGAATGTCTTTCCAGTACAGTTGTTCCTCTGTTTTACTCTGTTGTCCATAACCTTCACTTTCCCTTTATCTACTCGTATATGTTCCAAATTCATCTTCCTCCCTCCCCCTCCCCACCTGAAACTTTCTAGTGTTTTACTTTTATAGTCCTGTCCAGTTCTTTCTGTATTTCATTTCTGCTCTAATTTCTTCCTTCCTATGGGAAGGCTGAGAACCTGAACTTCGTGTCTGACCCTGAGGGATATCCACTGAAATGGAAGGAGGTTGGTGTCAGGTGATTTAAGAGGTCTAAGAGGACTATTTACAGTCCTGGGGGGGCTATATACTAAAGGAGATGACCATGCAGGAGTAAGGGGCATGTGGGTCTTCTACAGGATCCTTTTAAAATAAGGGGTGTTCCGTTCTTTTTTCCTTTAGGCCATGGGCCTAGATATCCAGGCATGCATCTTGTCTAAACTTTGGAACATATGTGTTAATTAGGGGTGTGCACGGAACCGCCAATTGCGGTCCGGCACTGGGGTGGGGGGGGTCCCTTTAAGAGCGGTGGGAGGGTTTACTTACCCCTCCCGCCGCTTTCCCGATCTTTCGCCGTAATCCGTAGAGTAATTGGGGCAGCAGGACACCTCCCTGCCGCCCCTTCCTTTCCCTGCCTTCTCAGCAGGAAAACAAGCTCACAGTCGGTGATTCGATGAACTGCTGGCTGGGAAAGGGAAGCTCTGCTGGGTCTGAGGGGCCATCGTTCTTGGCATTGGCCCTGCCCCCTTGCATCTGACGTCAGGCACGGGGGTGTGTGTGTCATGGGAGACACATACGCTTTGGGCACGCTATGGTAAAGCCTAGCAGGTGGGGGAGCCGCCAGAGGACTTTGTCCTTCGGCCACACGCCGCAGTCAAGCTGCCAACACCCCTGCCCTTCCTACAACACTCCTGTCCTTCCTGCAAAGCTTTTCAGACTGAGTCCTCTCTAAGTGGGTTACTTGTAAAGGAGATAGAGAGAACCCCATTTCCCCTCCCCTCCATTATGTCTGTCACTAAGTTTGGTAATTTTGTTATGTGTCCATTGTCCTAGATCTTTGGGCTAGTCCCAGTATCCATAAACAATGTGTGAAGGCTTGAGTATCATCTGCAGGAGTCATTCTTCAACTTGGGTCCCCAGATGTTTTTGGACTACAGTTCCCATCATCTCAGCTGCCATGGCCAGATGGGAGCTGTAGAGGCTATTCTCACGATCAGGCGAAATCGGGCTGGGGGAGCCTAGCCCGATTTTGCCTGATCGTGGGAAACACCGGTCTCGCAGCCGAATCCCGGTCTCACGAAAGCGGGTCTCCCGCTTAGATAGCCCTCCCCTAAGCCCATGTTAGTGGAGCGAGCGCTCCGCTACCGGGCTTTCCGGTTGTGTGTGTTGCCGTGCTGCAGTTCCGCGGCAACTCATGAGTAGACCTCCCCAGCGGGAGGCTGAAAAGCCGCCTCCCCGCTTGGGGGTCTCTCCAATATGCCTTGCGCGCTCGCGCAGGGCATGCTGGAGCTTCCAGGGGTCATGTGGCCCCTGATCCTCCCAGCCCCCGCCGGCTCCGTAACGGAGCCGGTAGTCATGTGGACGGCCACTTCGGCCACCCGGAGCAGACTGACTACTTGTCTGCGGGGAGAGTGGGCTAAGCTCACTCTCCCTGCTAACCCTCCCCAGGCTCTTCTCACCCAATCGTGAGAAGAGCCTCGTAGTCTAATAACATCTGGGGACACAGTTGGAGAGCCCTTGTCTTAACAGATCTACTGCAAATCACCCAGAGATCTACTGTTAGATCTGGATATGCTATATTTCTGCCCTCCATCCCCATTAGACATAGTCTGACTATGAAGGTCAACTCATAACAATTCTGTTGCTAACAGTTTATTTCATTTCATGGCTTAAGAGTGGGGAAGGGAGAGGAGGGGTTGACTGAGTCACTAAAGTGTTTCCAACTCAGCTTTAAATGCCCTTTTAATTTAGTTGGGGCGAACATTGTTTTCTTACCCAGCAGTTGGTTTTACTGGAAATCCATTTTGCCAGATGGCTTGCAAAAAGGAGCAGTTATAAATAATCTTTATAACATGACCAAAATAGGTAATTTAACGACGTTTGTGCACGCTCCGCTACTAAACATATCTAAATATGTTGTTAATGATGGAAAGGTAATGCGAAGGGCAGGAGAGAGTAGGTTTTTGTTTGTGCTCTTGCGGTTCTTTTTCCTTCTTTAAAGGGATATTCTCAGACTTCGAGCCCCAATTCACATTTTTAAACATCAAGATTTTATTTTATGGATATTTTTTTAAAAAAATCTTTTGTTAATGTTAGAAATTACCTACATTCTTCAGAAATGTGGGCTTCCATTCTCATGTGGAATTTAAATAGTACAGGAGACCCTCATTATTTGCGGGTTCTCCATTCGCGGTTTCTGGCATTCAGGGACAGGTCATAAGGACCTGGTTTAAGTTTTTGCTGGGGTAAATTCCAGCTGTTTTCAGCTCTTCACGGTTCCTGAGGGGCCAGAAGTGACTTCGGTGGCATTTCCACCCTGGAGGCCGTGCAGAGTCATTTTGTAGCTCTTAAAAACACAACACACACACACATACACAAAAAATCAGAGTGTTTAGGGTACATTGCTGGATAGCAAGATATTGTGCTGTATCCCACCCACCCACCCCCCCGGCTGCTTTTTTGGTCACTTTTTGGATATTTTAGCACATTTCAGTGTGCTGAGGAACCTAGCTGCCCAGTTCCTAAAGGCTCAAGGTTTCTTTTTTTGCACTTCCATTTTCACAATGATAGGCAAGAACGGAAGCTCCGCAAAAAAAGAGGGCCTCCTGTATTACATAATGAAAAGACTGTGCTGATTATTTTTTAAAATACATACTTTTCAAATTCCTCAGACATAGTCTGTAAATATGCAAATAATAGCGCAGTTGCTAGGAACTTAAGAAGAGCAGTGGCGTTGTGATGCTGGTCCAATCCTATGTTCAAATTGGCTGCTACTGTGCTCACTCGCTGCTGCTGGCCTCCACGGCCCTGTCCACAGTGTTGTATAATGACATCATAACCTGGAGCCAGGTCTTGATGTCGTTATACTGTGCCATGCTGACTGTGCTGAATTGGCTCGCATGGGCCATCACCCATCAGGAAGGAAGGTTGAACAGGTGAGAGGGAGAGAAGACTGGTGGGCCTGGAGTGGGTGAGGGCCCCAGTGTGGAAATGGCAAATGGCATTTTAAAACTGCATTTTAACAACTTCAGCTCTTGGTCCTTGTCAAATCATTAGTGTGTTGATGACGGGGTGGAGTGCACTGTGTTTATCTGAGTTCCCAAAGAGAAGATTAGCAAAGTGACTTCTCTTATGCAAGAAAGGAGTTAACTATTTCCCTTGTGAAGGTCTGATGTGCCAACATAGTGGGAGAGTATTTGGCTAGTTAGCAGGTACCCTGCTAACTGGGCAAAGAGGCACCTTTTACCATGGCGATTCTCTTTATTCAGCAGGGGGAGAGTAACTGGCCCTATCCACCCCCAGCACAATACCTCCAGTGACTGTTGCTGGTGTCTGTCTTGTGTTTCCTTTTAGAAGGTGAGCCCTTTGGGGACAGGGATCCATCTTATTTATTTATTATTTCTCTGTGTAAACGGCCTTGAGCCATTTTTGGAAGGGTGGTATAGAAATCAAATAAATAACAACAACAACAACGCCCAGTGAGGCACTACCTTGGCGTGGTTGTGGGGCTTGCGTGCTCTGAGGAAGGTGAGAGCTATGCCAGAGGTCCAACCATACTGGACAGGTCTCACCAGAGGAGCCAGACGAAGTGTGCTTCTCCCATCAACAATATGGTGAGACGTAACTTTAATAAATCTATACCGGATTGGTCGTCGCCTGGGTCAACAAGGACTGCGCCAGGTGCTGAAGTCCCTGGACATCTGGTGGCAAGTGGGCAACAGGACTCAGGATCTTCAGTTGAGCAACCAGGGCTGAAGACAGCAAAGTTACTGGAAGAAACGTCGCTTAACCGAAAAAAATATACGAAAAATGCCAACAAGGAAATAATGATCTGCTATTACAAGTTTAGTCCAATTAGAAGAGGTTATTTAAAAAGAATGTACCAAATTTGGAAAGAGAAGCATCCAGATACAGAAATAACAGAACAAAGGCTAGCAGACCAGAGAAGATTCATAATCAGAAATAAAGTATTCCCAGAAGTTGAGCTGGAAGAACTGCAAAGAGCAACACAGGCTCAAGATATGGAAGAAGAATTACCACCAACAGAAGAAGTTGCTAAGGCGCAGGTGGAGGAGGTGTTGGAAATCGAGGATGCCACTGTTGCTGAACTGTTTCAAAATCAAAACCAGACAACCTGCCCTTTGCCTTCACCTCAAAAACCCAAATGCCGTTTAACAGAAAAGCAAGAAGAACTAAAGCAAAAAATAACTGAGCACATGAATCAAACAACCACCAGGGTTTGACTTCCAGCTCTAAAAACAGTTGCCAAAAAACAACTTGCTCAGGCATTAAAAGATGTCTCTGCTGCACTTGCAGAAATAACAACCAATAATTTGCAAGAAACAAACCAACTAATATACAGTGCAGAAACAATAACAACACAAGAGCTCAGATATAAGATCAGTGGACCTGTAAAAAAAGAAAGTAGTACATCACCTACATGGAAGATTAGATTAGAAAATAAAATCACCAGGCTTAGATCGGATGCTAGTAAATTGGAAGATATGAAAGACAAGAAGCTGAAGAATGAAAACACCAAACAGTATCTGATCCAAAAATACCACCTAGATTCAAGGAAAATGAGAGAGGTCCTGGAAATAATAAAGCAGCAAATAACAACAGTGTCAAAGAAGATTAGCAGATACGAAGCCAGAATTACACAACACAGGCAGAATCTCCAATTCCAGTCGAATCAGAGACGTTTCTACCAAAGCACAGAAAGAGAAACTGCAAGAAACGTAGAAACACAAAATAAAGAAAAAACAGTGCAATTCTGGCGGAAATTATGGGACAATCCAATAGATTATAATAAAAAAGCAGGCTGGATGAAAGAGGTCAAAAAATGTAACCAACTAATGCAAGATCTAATAATAACGTCAGAATTAATAAGTGAAAGAGCAAAGAAAATTAAAAAATGGACTGCACCAGGCGATGATGAACTGTATGGCTTTTGGCTTAAACACCTAACAAGCCTTCATAAACAACTATCAAAACAGTTCAATCACATTTTGCAAGGAGGTGATATTGAACAATGGCTAACAACTGGGAAAACTCATCTCATCATGAAAGACCCAGCAAAAGGTGCAGTTCCAAGTAATTATAGGCCGATAACCTGCCTGCCAACCATGTTCAAATTATTAACTGGAATAATAGCAGAGGAAGTGATGCAACACTTATTAACTAACAAACAGCTTCCAGTTGAACAGAAAGGAAATTGTCCGAACACCAGAGGCACAAAAGACCAGCTGCTGATTGACAAAATGATTTTAGAAAATTGCAAGAGAAGAAAAACCAATCTAAGTGTTGCATGGATTGACTACACGAAAGCCTTCGACTCATTGCCTCACACATGGATACTAAAATGTTTAGAAACAACTGGTGTCAGCAAAAACATCCATATATATATATATATTTAAAGCAATGAGCATGTGGAGTACACAGTTAATAATCAATGGTGAGACACTTGGAAAGGTTAGCATTAGAAGCGGCATTTTCCAAGGGGACTCACTATCCCCTCTGTTGTTTGTAATCGCCATGAACCCACTTTCACAAATACTAAACAGAACAGGCCTCGGATACCAAACATCTAAAACATCAATTAAAATCAACCATCTGCTGTACATGGACGATCTGAAGTTGTATGGAAAGTCCCAGTCAGAAATCGAATCACTGCTAAACACTGTCCGTATATTCAGTAGCGATATAGCAATGGAGTTTGGACTAGACAAGTGTGCTGCATTAATAATGAACAGAGGGGTAATAAGAAAAACAGAAGGAATAGAACTGCCCAATGGAAGCAAGATCAAGAACCTGGAAGAGAAAGAACATTACAAATGCTTGGGCATACTCCAGGCTGATAACATCGCACACACTGAAGTTAAAAGAAAAATTGGAAGCGAATACATCAGGAGAGTTAGAAAAATCCTCAAGTCCAGACTCAATGGCGGGAACACCATACAAGCCATAAACACCTGGGCTATGCCTGTTATCAGATACACGGCAGGAATAATAGACTGGACCCAGGCAGAGCTAGAGACGCTAGATCGTAAGACCAGGGAAATCATGACCATCAATCATGCTCTGCACCCCCGCAGTGATGTAGATAGGCTATACCTCCCTCACAGCTCAGGTGGAAGAGGAATGCTGTAAGTCCATCAAACAGTCGAGGAGGAGAAAAGAGGCCTTGAAGAATATATCAAGGACAGTGAAGAAGATGCACCTCAAATGGTCAAGTTTGCAAAACTATTCAACACCAATGAAACAAAGCAGGCCTACAAGAAAGAACAAGTCAAGAACCGAGCAGAAAAATGGAAAAATAAGCCCCTGCATGGTCAATATTTGCACAATATAAGTGGAAAATCAGACATCACCAAGACCTGGCAATGGCTTAAGAATGGCAACTTGAAGAAAGAAGCAGAGGGTTTAATACTGGCTGCGCAAGAACAGGCACTAAGAACAAATGCAGTAAGAGCCAAAGTAGAAAAATCCACCACAAACAGCAAGTGCCGCCTTTGTAAAGAAGCAGATGAAACCATGGACCACCTAATCAGCTGTTGTAAAAAGATCGCACAGACTGACTACAAACAAAGGCATGACAAGGTAGCAGGGATGATACACTGGAACATATGCCAAAAATACAAGCTACCTGTAGCCAAAAATTGGTGGGACCATAAAATTGAAAAAGTTGAAGAAAATGAAGATGTAAAAATATTATGGGACTTCCGACCACAAACAGAGAAACATCTGCCACACAATACACCAGATATCACTGTAGTCGAGAAGAAAGAAAAACAAGTTAAAATAATCAACATAGCAATACCAGGGGATAGCAGAAAAGAAGAAAAAGAAATAGAAAAATTCACAAAATACAAAGATCTACAAATTGAAATTGAAAGGCTGGGGCAGAAAAAGATCAAAATAATCCTAGTGGTAATTGGCGCCCTGGGTGCAGTTCCAAAAGACCTTGAAGAGCACCTCAACACCATAGGGGCCACAGAAGTCACCATCAGCCAATTACAAAAAGCAGCTTTACTGGGAACAGCCTATATTCTGCGACGATATCTATAGTAACAGCAACAACATTGATAATAAAATTCAGCCATCCCAGGTCCTTGGGAAGGACTCGATGTCTGGATAAAACAAACCAGTCAATAACACGTGTCTGACTATGTAAATAAACAAACAAATAAATAAATAATAGTTATTTTAGAACAATAGTGCCTGAAAGGCCACCAGGGAGGTGAGCACAAGGATAGTCTTCCTGCAGCCTCTGGTTAAACTTGGCCCTAGAGCCACATTTTCCCGGGCTACATGCGAAGGGACATACCCCTTGAGTTGGCTCATGTGAACCAAATGGTGAGCCTACAACCCTGTAAGTTCTGAAAAGGCAAAAGTGGAAACTACAAGCCTGTAGCTCCAAAACTGGTATAGAGGTGTCTCTGGAAGCCCCCAAGCAAGATATCTCAGTAACAATAGATAGTGTTCTGATTGGGCGTATTGTTTGACCTATCTATTTAATTAAAGCAAAACATCATTTTTGCATGCTGTGCACCAAAGTTTTTAAAGCAGCCAAGTAGTTGAACTGAAATAATTGATTTTGCGAGGGGAGTGGAATCGATAGACACTTAATATGATTTAAAGGTTCTACTGAAATAAATTCAAAGTTTTGCATGGGAAAAATATTTTTATTGAAATTCTCAATAAAGTCATTGTTTCATAAATTCATTAATAATAATGAACTGATGCCAATGCAATATCAGGCAAGTTTGGCAATTTTAGCATGAGTCAGATGATTATTCCTAGGAAGTGTATGACAGAGCATATATGTGATTTTTAGAAATGGAAAATGTTCCACAGGAAAATACAGTATGGGGAAATTTTCAGACCCACCCCCCCCCCCGCCAATTTTAGAAGATGGTCCTATTGAACACATAATATACTAGAATCACTAGTGTATATTCTCCAGTCTCTTCTAGTTTTGTTTATAAAGTCCTAGGAGCTATACAGACCACTGGAGGACAATGATGCTACCCTGACAGATGGAACATAGGAAGCTGCCATTTACTGAGACAGAACGTTGGTCCATCTAGCTCAGTATTGTCTACACAGACTGGCAGCGGCTTCTCCAAGGTTGCAGGCAGGAATCTCTCTCAGCTCTATCTTGGAGATGCTGCCAGGGAGGGAACTTGGGACCTAGATGCTCTTCCCAGAGCGGCTCCATCCCCTGAGGGGAATATCTTACAGTGCTCACACTTCTAGTCTCCCATTCAAATGTAACTAGGGCGGACCCTGATTAGCTAGGGGGACAAGTCATGTTTGCTACCACAAGACCAGCTCTCTTCTCAAAGCAAGGAGAAGATGGATACGAACATAGGAGCTGCCATATACCGAGTCAGACCTTTGGTCTATCGCCCTCAGTATTGTCTACACAGACTGGCGGCAGCTTTTCCAAGATTGCAGACACGAGTCTCTCTCAGCCCTATCCTGGAGAAGCCTGGGAGGGAACTTGGAACCTTTTGCTCTTCCCAGAGCGGTTCCATCTTACAGTGCTCACACTTCTAGTCTCCCATTCATATGCAACCAGGGTGGACCCTGCTTAGCTAAGGGGACAAGTCATGCTTTCTACCACAAGACCAGCTCTGCTCTAAAGGTGAAGGGGGTCACCTGGCAGCGAGGGTTTCCCTGGCACTCCAGCGGTTGACTTCATTGCTCACCCCCTGGAAATCCTCTGCTAGGGTGTGATGGGGAGTTGTAGTACAAACACATCTGGCAACCCACATTTGCAATGCCTTGCAGTAAGGCTCAGATGCATCAGGCAGTGCAGGAGCAGTGCATTGTGGGGCATCTTTGCTGGTGCCAGGCACTCCCTTCTCCCCTTCTTGACTTGGACCTCAGAGACCAAGGGAAAATTTGTGTGCATGGCGGGCAAGTTGGAAGTGAGCAGAATTTGTGACATTGCATAACAGCATTTCTGATCACGTGACACATCTGTTAAGGCATCAGTCTTTGGTTTCAGTTTTCTGACTTTGTGGAGCTTGAGCCAGACTGAGATACCTTTAACTCTGGCCTTAAATGGGCAGGTTTCTTGACCGCAGAGGATTTAGGGGGAGGAAGGGCAGGCAACACAAAAGTGCCATTTTTTTGTCGGCAGTTGCGTAGTTGATGTCATGTCTAGTCCTGGCTGTAAGAGAGTCATTTTTGCTAATAACTTGATTTCTTGTTCTAGGTACGCTGTGTGTTTTTATACACATCAACTGTCCTTCTCCTGTTCTTGCCCAGTCATAAGATTTTAAGTGATTCACTCATTTTAAAGCCATTTTATTGCTTCATGTGCACATGGGCACTTAACTGCCCCCCCAACCCAGTTTGATTGACATGCCAAAAAAAATAGTGCAATGAGAAAATAAATATGCTGTCTGTTGGTTGCATGCACAATAGCCCCATTGTGCAAGGCTAAGCAAGGATCACCTCCAGGCGGCCTCAGGTGAAATCTAATGGGGAAAACAATTTGAAACTGGATGGAGTTCATTGGCCGAAAGAATGTGCCTTAGATAAACATCTGATCCAAGTTAGATGACTTTCTGTGCTGCTTTTTTGTGTGATTAAGTTCTAATTATTATTACTTAAAAAAACATTTGAATACGCATGACTGTGTTTGGCCTTCTGGAATAAAGAGCTTGTTATATTGTCATTTAATGTGGAATCTATAAAAATGGCTGTTTTCAGGTTCTTCTGATTTATGAGGCTAATGCAGCTTTTTCCTATTACCTAAAGTGATCATTTTCTGGTAAACTGGGGATATCGAGCTGTGCCCTCTCCTTCTGAAAAGGACCTTTTGAGATGTAATTTGTGGTCCTAGGATTATGCAGCTCTGGCAGTGGGTTGTTTGCGGCTTTTAGATGTTTGACTCCCTGTTTGTGATTTTGTTTGTTTGTTTGTTTGTTTACAGGAAAGTTCTCATTTGCCTGCCTCCTTGTTGTTAGCCCAGCATAAAGACCGGTCGACACAACTGGAAATGAAGCTGGAATTGCCTAAACCAGTCAAACCAGTGGCATTTTCGACTGGCATCAAAATGGTAAGGCCAGCTGTCTGTCTGTGAGAGTCAGAGGGAAGGATTTTCTGTTTTCTTCGACACAGACGTCAACCCTTTCCCGTCTGAGATTCCAGTGTCCAGATTTTATTGGCTTCTAGCATCACATTGGCCTCTAGGTTCATGCAGCTAAGTCAGGGAGGCCAACCTTGGCCTTCCAGCTGCAGTGGAACTATAATTCCCATCATCACTAGCCACAAGTTATTGTGGCGGAGTGGGAGTTGGAAGTTCAACATCTGGAGGGCCAAGTTCCACCCCTGATTTAAGCACAGTATTCGAATTATAGAATGGTAGAGGTGGAAGGGCCCTTGTAGGCCATCTTATCTAACCCGATGCTCTGTGCAGGAAATCCAGAGCTAGAGTATCCCCAAGGGACGGCTGTCCAGCCTCCACTTGAAGACTTCCCATCACTCCCCTAAGTAAATGGTTCCATTCTCAAACTGCTCTTAGGGTTAAGAAATTTCTCCTAAGGTTCAGTCAAATCTACTCTCCTGTAACTGAAGCCCATCAAATCATGTCCTGTGTTCTGGGACAACAGAGCATAAGTCTTTGGCCTTTTTCTATGTTAAAGTAAAGTGGGCCGTCAAGTCAGTTTCGATTCCTGGCGCCCACAGAGCCCTGTGGTTTTCTTTTGATAGAATACAGGAGGGGTTTACCATTGCCTCCTCCCGCAGAGTATGAGATGATGCCTTTCAGCATCTTCCTATATCGCTGCTGTCCGATAGAGGTGTTGGGAAACATACCAGAGGGGATTTGAACCGGCAACCTTCTGCTTATTAGTCATGCATTTCCCCACAGCGCCATGTTATAGCCCTTCAACTATTTGAAACATGCTACCACAACCCCCCTGGGATTTCTTTTCTCTGGGCTTCATCATACCCAGTTCCTTCGACCTTTCCTCAAGGGTTTCTTTTCCAGTTCCATCCTGACTATTTTAACTGTCCTTCTCTGGACCTGTTTCAGTTGTTCTGCACTCATCTAAAGAGTAGCATTGATAAGTTGACAAAGTACTCAACATGAGGTCTGACGAGTGCAAAGTAAAGTAGAATCATTACGTCTTCATGTCTTGGATTGGATTGATTAATGTAGCTTGGAATTATATTAGCCTTTTTTGTGGCTGCATCACACTGACGACGCGTGTTCATTTTGTGTTTTCATCTGGGCATCAAAATGGAGAACTTTACATTTGACTTGGTTGGATCTCATTTTGTTATGATTTCCCCCAGTTTTTCATTCTGTCAGGTAGTGCCCGTATAATCTGGAAGTGGTGGTACAGCAAACAGATCCCTTTCCTTCAAAATACCTCCAAAGCTGTCTCACGGTGCCAGTTCATGCCGATGGCAGAAGTTGTGTATACAGCACATGGGAAGGTACACCCGTGGGGCTAACTGACTGCAGGCTACTGGAACAGGGATTCTCAACGTTGGGTCCCCAGATGTTATTGGACTTCAGCTCCCATAATCCCCAACTAAAGGCCACTAGGGCTAGGGATTATGGGACTTGAAGTCCAATAACAGCTGGAGACCCAGCGTTGAGAATCTCTGGACTAGAGGTCTTCCAGGGTCCCTTCCAGCTTTGGCTTCTGTGACTCAAGAGAAACCTAAGGGAATACAATATTTTGTCATGTGCTTTTTATATCATTGTGAGAGTCCTCAGAGGCTCTCCCCCCAGGGTCCCAGCTGTCTAAGCTGAGGCAGGTGGCTGTGGAGGGAGTTGCTTTCAGTTGTGGCTCGCTCTGTATGGAACTTTCCCTGCTTTGCCTTTCGACTGCATGGCCCCTCCAATGAATTCCCCAGAGCCCCAAAGGTCATCAGCCACTCCCTCCTCTGTGATCTCTCCCAGAAAGGAAGTGCAGCAATTGAGGCATCTGCACAGAGCACGATGTGTGTGGGGGAGAGAGAGAGCTCCGAGCCTCAGCTTGCTCTCTGCTGCTTCCCCTTCCTAACTGTTGTGTTAGAGACTTGAAAAAACATTGGTCATTATTTGGGGGACTGGTATGATTGAGTTAAATCATCAAAAGTGGGTCCGTGGGCCTGGGCCCTGGATCTTTTGAAGCCCCTAGCAATTTCCCTGGCCTACGCTATCGTTCTGTTGGTGCCAGGCAAAGGTCCTTTTATTTTCCTCGACTTAACATATGATGGGTTTTGAGATTTTCCTCAGCTGATTTTAAAATTTATGTTGTGGTTTTTAAAAAATGGTTTAATTATATTTTGCTTTATCATTTGTGGTGAAGTACCCATCTTGATAATGGCTACTGCAGAGCGTCATATAAATCAAATGAATAAATAATAAATGGGATACTGTGTATGGCAGGGATTCCCCAACTTGATTTGTCAGACTACAACTCCCATCATTCCCAGGCACAATCTTCTCTCTCACTGAGAGGTGAGATTTGGCCATTGTGGCTGGGGATGATGCGAATTGTAGTCCCACGACATCTGGGAAGCGAAGTTGGAGAACCCTTGTGTGTGGCACCAAACCATGCTGATCTCCCCTTTCCACTCAGCTAAAGGAAGAGGATGAACTGAGCTTATCTTGGTCCAGCACTAGAAATTGTTCTTGCTGCTAAGCTCAGTTCAACTTGTGCAACAATAATAAGTAAGGGTGGTGGTTCTGTGCGTGGGTGGAATTCAGCTCGGATTTTCAGGCATGATTTTGCCATTCCTCTGATCAAAGTTTTTAAGATACATTGTGAGCCTGGTCTCTACCACCATGATGGCTAGTGCCACAAAAAAACCTGACTTTCTGCATCCTTGTAACCTTACTGTAGCCCCGCAAGCCACATTAAACCTGCCGAGCTTCTCCATCCAGTCTGCCAGTTATCTGCTCTCTTCCTCCCTCCCTCCCTCCGTCTCCTTTGGCCCCCATAATGTTTCGCTGCTGCTCCTGGCGGCTTGGTTTCCGAGTTGCTGTGGGTTCTTATAATGCTAATGCACAACGTCTCTTAAAATAGCAATGCGCACAGAAGAACCACTGCCAATATGGGCTGTGCAATAATTCGAGCATTTATTTAGAATATCTGTCTACTGAGTATCAATAGAAAGTTCTCAAAGTGACTGACTTAGGTAAAATAGGGCAATAATTTTAAAATGGTCTAAAGCAGGGGCTCTCAAACATGGATCCCCAGATCTCCTTGGACTGCAAATCCCATCATTCTCAGCTGCAGAGGACTGGCAGGGAGTGATGGGGTTTGTAGTCAACATCTGGGGACCCAAGTTTGGTAACTCCTGCTGTAGAGTGTTGAAAGGGTTTCGTGTACATTTCCTCAGAAATCCTTTCAGAAGCCCTGTAAAATAGGCTGATATTATTTATCCCCATATTGCAGATTGGAGGGTAGGGGAGGCCCTGAGGCTGAGACTGTTGAGGCTTGCCTAAAGGCATGTGGTGCATTTGGGACTGAGGTGAGATTTGGATCAGCAGCTTCACGGCTCACACAGATAAACTGGACATTGGCCTAAATGTGTGGCTGCTGCCAAAAGTGGTAGCTGTGTATCTTACCTTCTGTAATGCCTAGTAGAATATACTTCATAGGAACATAAGAACTGCCCTGGTAGATCAGGCCATCTCGTCCAACATCCTGTTTCACACAGTGGCCCACCAAATGCTGCTGGAAGCCTTCAAGGCAGGAGTTGAGGGCGTGCCCTCTCTCCTGCTGTTATTCCCCTGCAACTAGTACTCAGAGGCATCCTGCCTTTGAGGCTGAAGATGGCCTATAGCCCTCCGGCTAATAGCCGTTGATAGAACTCTCCTCCATTTAGTCATCCAAACCCCTCTTCGACATCCAGGTTTTGGCTGTCACCACATCTTGTGGCAGAGAATTCCACAAGTTAATTATGCCTTGTGTAAAAAGGTACCTTCTTTTGTTGGGCCTAAATTTCTTGGCAAGCAATTTCATGGGATGACCCCTAGTTCTAATGTAATGTGAGAGGGAGAATGATTTTTCTTTATCAACTTTCTCCATACCGTGCATGATTTTATAGACCTCTATCATATCTCCCTGCAGTCATCTTTTTTTTTCTAAGCTAAAAAGCCCCAGGTGTTGTACCCTTGCCTCATAAGGAAGGTGCTCTAGGCCCCTGATCATCTTGGTTGCCCTCTTCTGCACCTTTTCCAGTTCTACAATGTCCTTCCATAGGAGTGGTGACCAGAATTGTACGTAGTACTCCAAGTGTGGCCGCACCATAGTTTTGTATAAGGGCATTATAATACTAGCGGTTTTATTTTCAGTCCCCTTTCTAATGATCCCTAACATGGAATTGGGCTCTTTTACAGCTGCCACACATTGAGTCGACACTTTCAACAAGCTTTCAAACAAAAATCCAGCTTCACATATACTTCTCTCCATTGTGAAAACTCCATTTATACCTCCCTCTGTTTCCTGTCTTTCAACAAGTTAGCAATCCACACATGTACTTGTCCCCTTATCCCACGACTGCTAAGTTTCCTCAAGAATCTTTGATGAGGAACTTTGTTGAAAGCTTTTTGGAAGTCCAGGTATACTATGTCAACTGGCTCACCTTTATCCACACACCTGTTGAAACTCTCAGAGAACTTCAAAAGGTTGGTGAGGCAAGATTTACCTTTGCAGAGGCCATGCTGGTTCTTGTCCAGCAGGGCTTGTTCTTCTATGTGCTTAAGAATTTTAACATCATTTCATGCCATGATGGTTTGTGTCCCTTGCCAAGAATATGGGTGGGACACAGAATGTTACAATGTAACTACTACTGATTTATGAAAAAACAAAAACAAAAAACTGTTACTGGACACTTCAGGTCTGGAATACCCTCCCAAGAGAGATCTGCTTGGCCCCATTGTCAGTTGTGAAGGATCCGAAGACATCTCTTTGTTTTAGTTAACAGGGACTTCAATGCTGCTGCTTATCTAGTCTGCTCTTAATGTGTTCCTGTGCACTTGTTTCAAGGTTGCTTATTCTTTTACTTCTGTGGTTATATTCAGACATTATTTTACTGTCTTTTGTTTCAGTAAGCAACAAAGGCAGCTTGCTGCGTGCAAATTAAGCATGTTGTTAACGTAGTTGCTACATTCCTTTCCCCCCATGTAATCAATAACAGATAAAATTAAGAAATCAGTAACAGATAATATGTAAGGAGTGGGTGAAATCAGATGCATGGCTGCCATTTTGGGGAGATGGACATGCATTTAAACCAGTGGTCCAGCTGGGAACCCATGTCTGGGAACCCCGACTCCTAGCATCCCTTGCCACGAGGGCCATCCATTGATAGGATGAGGATAGGAGTTGCAGTCCAGCAACATATGAGGACTGAAGGCTGGGAATCCCTGGTTTAAAATAAAGCCACCATACCTCACTAGTCCACTAACAGGTCAAAGCTATTCTGCCTCTTCCTCCTCTTTGTATGCCAGTCTGCTCTTCTGTAATGAGTAACTTTTCATTTTGGTTCCATTGCAATCCATTATATTGTTTTGAAAACTCTTATTAATAAATTGATACTGTGTAACATTGAACTAATAGACATTCTCATACTCTCCCTCTCTACCTGTTAGCACTCAAAGGTTTGTCTTGTTTGTCTTAACAGATATTTGTTGGTTCCCTGTAGCCAGATGGAGATAATTACTCAATTCAGCAAGTATGCTAATGCCAACTGGAGCGGCATTATCTAAAATGTCAGTCTTATAAAAATGTGTAGAGGTTTGACTCCTGATTCTGCACGAACATTGCAGATAAAGGTAAAGTGTACCCTCAAATCGATTTCTACTCCTGGTGCCCACAGAGCCCTGTAGTTTTCTTTTGGTAGAATACAGGAGGAGTTTAGCATTGCCCCCTCCCACGCAGTATGAGATGATGCCTTTCAGCATCTTCCTATATCGCTGCTGCCCAATATAATACCAGCGGGGATTTGAACCGACAACTTTCTGCTTGTTAGTCATGCATTTCCCCGCTGCAAGATAAAGCAGATTATGAAGTGGCCTTCGCAAATACCTGTGAAGACCACAGTTTTGTATCAGCAGTAGGGGACACTGTGGCTTCCTGAGCATATGAAGCTGCCTTATGCAGGTCCATCTAGCCCAGGGTTGCCTACTCTGATTAGCACAAGGTCTCCAGGATCTTAGGCAGTTAGCGGTCTTTCCCATCAGCTGCTACCTGTGATCTTTTAACTGGAGATGCCAGGGATTGAACATGTGACCGGATGTTATTCCTGGGTACAAGCTCTACAGAATGGACAGGGAATGGAGGACTCTGGGTAGATTAGCACTGTACATCAAAGAAGGGGTAGAATCCAACCAACTAGAAAACCTAGGAGGACTAGATCCTCCACAGAATCGTTATGGGTGACAATACAAGGACTGAAAGGAAATGTGTTACTAGGGATGTTCTATCGCCCTCCAGATCAGAATGCTGGGAATGACCTGAAGACAGAGAGGCAAATCGGAGGGGTGTCAAAGAGAGACAGAGCTGTAATAATGGGTTACTTCAATTGCCCTAACAAGACTGGGCCAGTTCACATGTGGGCATTGATAGGCCAGATTTCTAGACAAGCTAAACGACTGTGCCTTAGAACAGTTGGTCACAGAATCAACCAGAGAAAAGGTGACCTTGGACTTTATCCTGTGTAGTGCCCAGGACCTGGTTTGAGATATCAGCGTTGTAGAACCTTTGGGGAATAGTGACCATAGTGTGATCCAATTCAGCTTATATGTGAGTGGAGCATTGCCAAGGAAGTCCAACACAGATGGACATATGTTGGACTTCAGGAGAGGAAATGAGCGGACTGGTAAAAAGGAAGCTGAAAGGGTCAAATCACTCCAGAAAGCATGGAACTTATTCAAAACCACAATAATAGAAGCTCAGTTGGAATGTACAGGACCTTGATATTTGCGGGGGTTCCATTCCGTGGTGGTACCGTGGATACAGAAACAGTGAATATCGAGGCATTGAGTCAATGGGGAATTGGGGGTTAGGTTCTCTGTTCCCGGGTAAATGAAGGGGGAAATGCTGATTTTTGGCCAAATTCCTTGGGGGAGGGGAGAAGCTCCTTACTATGCTTTGCTGCTCCCCCTGTCATGCGGTGCCCCCAGAATGCCCGAAAATCACCGTTTGGGTTTTTTTTTTTAAAGGGAGCAATTTTGTGACTCAAAGAAACAAAATGGCCGCCAGAAATTACCTCTGCGACCATTTCCGGCCACCTCCAACCTGCAGATACGCAAAGTTGACATGTTCCTCCTGCATATGCCAAGTTTGGGCGTCTTTTTCCCGACCGCAGATAAACAAATCCATGGATATTGAATCCGTGTATAATGAGGTTTCCCTGTATAGCAAGGAGGAAAAGTACCACTAAGTTCAGGAGGATACCAGCATGGCTAACAAGTAGAGTCGGGGAAGAAGACTTCCTTCAGAAAATGGAAATCCTGCCCAAATGAAGAGAACAGAAAGGAACATAAACTCTAGCAAAAGAAATGCAAGGTCACAATAAGGGATGCCGAAAGAGAGTTTGAAGAACATATTACTAGAAGTGTCAAGGGGAATAACAAAAACTTCTTTAAATATATCAGCAGCTGAAAACCTGCCAAGGAGGCAGTTGGCTCCTTATATGATGAGGGTGTGAAAGGGATTATTAAGGAGGATAAGGAGATTGCAGAGAAGCTGAATGAGTTTTTTGTGTCTGTTCATGGTGAAAGATACTGAGCTTATATCCTCTCTGGAACTGAGTGTCTAAGGCTTGGATGCTGAAGAACTGGGTTAATTTGAAGTGACGTGGATGCTCTAAACTGTCTTGAGAAACTAAAAAATAGCAAATCACCAGGGCCAGATGGCATCCACCCAAGAGTTCTGAAGGAACTCAAATGTGAAATTGCTGATCTCCTAGCAAAAATATGTAACTTGTCTCTACAATGGCACTGTACGAGAGAACTGGAAAGTAGCTAATGTAACTCTGATTTTCCAGAAGGGATCCAGGAAATTACAGGCTGGTTAGCTTAACATCTGTGCCAGGTAAATTGATGGAAAGTATACTTAAAGATTAAATTGTTAAACATATAGCAGAACAAGCCTTGCTGAAGGAGAACCAGCATGGCTTCTGCAAGGGCAAGTCTTGTCTCACTCACCTTTTAGAGTACGTTGAGAGTGTCAACAGGCATGTGAATAAAGGTGATCTGGCTGACCTAGTATACATGGACTTCCAAAAAGCTTTTGACAAAGTTCCCCACCAAAGGCTTATGCATAAACCTAGCAGTCATGGCATAAGGGGACAGGTTCATGTGTTGAAGGACTGGTTGAAGGACATGTTAATGGAACTTCTCCAGGGTGATTGTTGAACACCCCTAAATGTGTTTGGGCTTTGTGTGGGGAATTAGAGAACTGGGGTGAAGCAGTCCCACATCAGAATAAATGTGTGCAAAGTTCTGGTCCCGGGGAAATGAACTGACAGAGAGTAGGTTAAGAGTCAAATAAAGTAAGTGCTTATTTGGGGATTTAGGGGAATATTGGAGAAGAGAGTCGATTAAGGCAATATTCTTACTCAATTACAGAGATTAATCCGATAACTTACAAAGAGCAAGAATGGCATGAATAGCAAGACATGGTCTGGTGTTATGGCTGGTGTCAGGTCTATTGTCCAAACCATGGGTGAATCCAAGGTATAGAGACCAAATGAAGCACACTAGTTCATGAAACCAGGGCCAGTTATAGCTCAAAATATGCCCTGAGACAAAATACCGGCCACTCCTCCTCCCTGAGGAAGGAAATTCTGGTGCATCTCAAAAGGATCCATTGTCTTTGTTGGGTGTAAGAGTATAACAAAATGTCATGAATGGTCAAGAACAACCTGTATGTAAATGGACTGAATGGATGTGCAAGGATGGTATCTGTTAGGTTGGAAGGACCCGGTAAACCAACCAGTAATTTTAATGAGCGCGCCTCCTGAGTTCCTATTGCCCACTTAGCTCTTTTGTGATGGGGAAGGGAGTAGCGTTCATAGTGCCTTGTCTGCTTTCCTGCTGAGGTGATTAGTGCTAGATTGTTTGAGGCAACTGCAGAGGAGAGGGAAGTAAAAGGGTTGATCTTTGGACAGAGAGAGCTTGAAGTGAAGTTAACTTCGCAGCTCATTCAGGCTAGTTCCCTCTGACATTCCCAACAGAGGGAACGGTGCGGGGCTAATCTCCTTTCAGTTTGCTTGGTAGCTGGTGAATCTGGGGGCAACTGTCCCACTGCCTGCTAAGTGACCTGTCCTCATATGCCAACAAATGGGGAGCGCATAATCCTGTGAGGCTCCTGAGCATGTTAAGAATGGGAACTACAAGCCTGTAGTTCCAATCACAAGCAGAGAGGCTGCTGGGAGCCTGCAGAATGGCAGTGCTGGCAACAAAGAGAGGGTAGGAATAAATGGAAAGTTTTCACAATGGAGGGAAGTAGGAACTGGGCTCTCCCAGGGCTCTGTACTGGGACTAGTGCTCTTTAACTTGTTCACACATTATCTAAAAGCAGGAGTAAGCAGCAAAGTAGCCAAATTTGCAGATGACACTAAACTATTTAGTACAGTGGAATCCAAAAAATATTGTGAGGAGCTCCAAAAGGATCTCTTCAAACTGGGTGAGTGGACAACAAAATGGCAAATGTGGTTCAATGTAAGCAAGTATAAAGTGATGCATATAGGGGCAAAGAAAACCCCAACTTCACAAGTACACCGATGGGGTCACTGATGGGGTCACTGATGAGGTCTGAGCTGTCATTGACCAACCGGAAGAGGGATCTTGGGGTCATGGTGGACAGCTCATTGAAAGTGTCAGTTTCGTGTGTGGCAGCTGTGAAAAAGGCAAATTCCATGCTAAGGATCATTAGGAAGGGGATTGAAAAAAAAAATCAAATATTATCACAGGTGAGATTTTCCCCACGTTACCTTATAGAAATCTATGGTACAACCACATTTTGTGTACTGTGTGCAATTCTGGTCAGCGTATCTTAAAAAGGACATTGTAGAACAGGAAAAGGTGCGGAAGAGGGCAGCCAAGATGCTCAGGGGCCTGGAGCACCTTCCCTGTGAGGCCAGGCTTTTTAGTTTGGAAAAGAGGTGACTCTGGGAGGACATGATAGAGGTCTATAAAATTATGTGTGGAGTGGACATAGAAACTTTTCTCCCTCTCTCACAACACTAGAACCAGGAGTCATCCCATGAAACTGAAGTTTGGGAAATTTAGGACCGACAAAAGGAAGTATTTTTTCACACAGCACATAATCAATCGATGCCATGAGATGTGGTGATGGCCACTAGCTTGGATGGCTTTAAAAGGGGCTTAGACAAATTCATGGTGGACAAGTATATCAATGACTGCTTGTCTGGTGGCTGTGGGCCACCTCCAGCCTCAGAGCCAAGTTGCCTCTAAATACCAGTTGCAAGGGAGCAACAGCAGAGAGAGGTCAAGCCCTCCCCTCTTGCCTGTGGCCTTCTCAGAGGCATCTGGTGGGCCACTGTGTGAAACAGGATGCTGGACTAGATAGGCCTTGGGCCTGATCCAGCAGGGCTGTTCTTGTTCTGCATGTAGAACAGGTACTCTTATCCCTGAGCTATGGCTCTTTCCCACGAGAGGGCCGAACCACCTTTTCAGCATAAAGATCTTACTGGAGATTTCCATTATTCTGAACCTTCTTTTTCCTACCCATTTTACCTTTCCCTTCTGCTACTTTTCAGATGCTTGACCGTCATTGTGTTCTCCATCTATCGGGACTCAAGGCCATGAAAACTGCTTGTTGTGTGCAAATTAAGTATGTTGTTAATGTGGTTGTCACGTTCAGTTTTGCCTCCCTGCTGACACTGATCAGGATGAAGGAAGCGGACAAGACAGAAATGAAAAAAATCTGGGCCATCCCACTGTCTGGTTCTCAACAAAATCCACTAGTCCCAACTTTGGGTCCCTGGACGTTGTTGGAATATAACTCCCATCATCCCCAGCCACAATGGCCAAGGGGTGATGTGGGTTGTAGTCCAACAACATCTAGGGACCTCTAACATTGGGGATGTTGTGGACCTCTGACGTTGGGGTACATGATGGATGGATGCGTGTGGTATGGTGAAAAGGAGCAGAGATGTTCTTCTCCCTGTCCCATAATAGTAAGACTAAGGGTCATCCAGTGAAACTGATTGGCACTCAGTTCAGGACATTAAAAGGGAAAGGTCTTCTTTACATAAAGCAAGCTTTCTCAGCTTTGGTCCCCAATTGTTTTTGGACTACAGTTTTCATAGTCCCGAGCCTCAGTGGCCAGTAGCCAGGGATTATGGGAGTTGTAGGCCAACATCTGCACAAGGGCTGAGGTTGAGCAACCCTGACATAAAGCAACATTCATGTATAGAATTCCCTGCTCCAAGATGTGGTGGTCGGCCCTAGCTTAGTTAGATTTAAAAGGTGATTAGACAGATCCATGGAGGAGTCAGAGTCTATTGACATGTATTAGTCATTATGGCAATGTAGAGCCTCCATGCTCGGAGGCAGGGTACCTCTGAATACCAGCTGCTGGGGAGGGTTCATTCATTCATTCATTCATTCGATTTCTTTACTGCCCTTCCAAAAATGGCTCAGGGCGGTTTACACAGAGACAGAGGTGTATCTAGGGAAAATAGCACCTAGGGCAAGTACTGAAATTGCGCCCCCCGTCCAAACATCTGACACCCATTTTTCAGATGACTTTACCATAATATCAGCTGAAAAATACAAGTCAAGCTCGTTAATCTTTTAATATTTCAAAAACTATTTAACAGTGGTTATAAGTGTGAGCCAGACCAAAAAATGCTGGAAAACTACAAATTTCAGTATGCTGGGGCTCATGAAATACCCAAATACTATGTAGAGGTGTTCTTGGAAAACTAAACAGAAGTGCCTGTCAAATTCTCTACTATGCATTGTAGCATCACTATTACAAGCCCTGATTCTCTGTACATAATGCCAATCTGAATATGTGTACAGTGACTTATATTATATTATTATTATTATTATTTTTAACCTGTAGCCCCTTCAGGGGGCTTCCTAAAGGCCGTGGGGGGTCTGCAAAGGTTCCCCCTCACCTCACTGGCCTCTAGAGCCTCACAGGGACCATTTGAGCATGTGAGGAGGCAATTTTTAAAAATACTTTTTTTTAAAAAAATGGCCGCTGAAAACAAAATGGCCACCGTGGATGCTCAAATGGCCTCTGCGAGGCCTAGCATGGCATTTCAGTGGCCATTTTTTAAATTTTTAAATTTTAAAAAATGGCGCCCCCCTCCAAGTTGCGCCCGGAACACGTGCCCTGCCTGCCCTAACCTAGATATGCCCCTGCACAGAGAAACAACAAATAAATAAGATGGATCCCTGTCCCCAAAGGGCTCACAGTCTAAAAAGAACCATAAGATAGACACCAGCAACAGTCACTGGAAGTACTGTGCTGGGGGTGGATAGGGCCAGTTACTCTCCCCCTGCTAAATAAAGAGAATCACCACTTTAAAAGGTGCCTCTTTGCCAAGTTAGCATGGCATTAGCTTTTAATATTTAATTGGTTTAAATTGTTTTTTAAAATGAGTTTTGCGTTAAGTTTAACTTTTTTAGTGTTATGTTTATGTTAACATTTTTAAATGTTATATTGAATTTTTTGTGTTAGCCTCCCTGAGCCATTCTGGGATGGGATGGGTGGTATATAAAATAAACAAACAAATAAAAGGTCTTGCTTGTGCGCCTCCCAGAGGCATCTAGTTAGTCACTGTGTGTAACAGGATGCTGGACTCAATAAATATTTGGTCTGCTGGAACTTAGGAAGCTGCCTTATACCGAGTCAGACTTTTAGTCTATCTAGTTCAATACTGTCTACACTGACAAAAGTTTTCGGGCAGGAGTTTCTCCCAGCCTTACCTGGAGATGCCAGAGATTGAATCTGGCACCCCTTCACCCATCCCAGTGCAAACCATGGCAGACCCTGCTTAGCAAAGGGGACAATTCATGCTCTGTACCACCAGACGAGCTCTCCTCCCTGTTAAAATGTTAGCTTTGCATGGGAATGGTACCGAGTCAGACAATTCAGTTTTGTCTGTTCTGGCTGTAGCTCTCCAGGGCTTCGGGCCCACCTGGAGATGCCAGGTCTTGAACCTGCAACCTTCTTCCCGCAAAGCAGATGGTCTGCCTCTGAGCTACAGCCCCATCCTGCTGCAGGCTGCTGCTATGCTCATATAACATCACTGGAAGTGGGCTGGACTTGACAGCAGGGCTTAGGAAAGCAAAACTCCAAGTGCTCTTTCCCCACTCCTCTGAGAAGGCCTCCCAAGCATGTGGAGTTCTGTTGTACAGTGAGATGTGCCTGGACAGACATCATGCCTGGAGTTTTTTATTGGTAGAACAAAGGCTGTTTAGCAGCATGAGACGAATCTCAACTTTCTTCGCAAAGCAAAGTTTCAGGTAGGAACACGTTCAGCTGCATTTGAGAAGGTTGAACTCTGGAGAATTACCCCCCACCCCTTTCCTTTTTCTTTTTGTTGTTTTGAAGTGCGAGCCAGACACTGTGTGTTGAAAAGCACTTTGTCGTCACATCACTTCTTTATGTGTGCTAACCTGCCAACTAATGTATAAGCTATTTTAATTAGTTCAGGGATTTGCTATGTAGCTACTGATCTATCAGAGTGTTCAAACATTTGGCACCATTACTTTGACTTCAGATCCCACCCCCCAATCTTGGTAAAAAGTGTGAACGTAAAAAACCCCTCTCAAGAATTGAGTATTAGTCCCAGACCATTTTTTGCTGTTCAACCTTAAAGTCATTAACTCTGCTTCTCAAATTGAGAATCCATTCCAGAAGGATGGACTGTTTAAGTTGAATTACCCAGTTTAAACAGTCCAACCCTGTGTATCAGTGGTTCCCATCCAGGGTTCCTCCAGATGTTGCTGAACTACAACTCCCAGCATCCCCAGCCACAATAAATTGTGGGTCTTGGTGGCCTGCTCAGTGGTGGCCATGTGCCTGCACACAGGACCTCAGTTAACGCTGGGATCTGCATGGTGTTTCTGAGTCTTGGGAATGCATGCTCCCTGCTCGCATCCCTGTGTGAGCATCTACTTTCTATCTCAGTTAAAATAAACTGAGATTGGTCGTGTCATCCAAACCCACCAATCTCGGTTTATTTTAACCTAGATAGGAAGTAGACTCTTGCATAGGGATGGGAGGGGAGCACGCACGTTCTCGAGACTTAAAGATGTTTGTTGCATGGGGTTCAGCTCCACCTGTGTGACATACTGTATGACATCTGAACCAGCCCTATCCAGCATAAGATACGTGGGAGTGAACTCCCATTGGCAAATAGACGCCTTTTCAAAGTGGTGATTCTTTTTTAACATACTGAGGGAGAGCATCTGGTCTTATTCCCGATTAATTGTGGCTGGAGATGATGGGAATTGTAGTCCAGCTACATCTGGAGAGCCAAGATTGCCCACCCTTGGCCTAATGAGTCAGGACATTGAGTCCATCTAGCCAGGATTGTTTACTCTGAGGGTGGTAGCAACTCTTCAAGAACTGAGGCACATCTTTCCACCCCCAGCCCTGTCGATGCTGGGGATATAATTTGGGACTCCTTACATGCATTGTTCATGTGCAATGACACTGAGCTATGGCCTTTCCTAGTTCTCTGCAGTGCATGAACCCCGTTTGAGTACCTAGCAACACCCCTGCTTCTAGGCAGCAAGTCTGACAACCTCTGCCCTCAGCAGAATTGCTGTGTTGATCTTAAATATGGAAACACGTTTTGTACTTCAAAAAAGCTCTGTAAATAATAATGTGTTGATAATTAAGATGCTTATTGTACCTCTTCAGAGGTCCTGTTCTGGGTATCTTTGCCATCATGGTTGCACTGGAGGCTCATTTCCTGAGACAGGGGACTGGGTCTCATGATCAGTGAGACCCAGTTTAGGGCGCTGAGCGGGAAGAGCGGGCTAAGCCCGCTCTCTCAGCTCACAAGCGGGCAGGGAGCCCTGGGCGGCCGGATTGGCCGCCCACATGATGGTTGGCTCCGAGATGGAGCCGGCGGGGGCTGGGGAGCTCGGGGGCCTCATGGCCCCCAGAAGCCCCAGTATGCCCTGCGTGTGTGCACAGGGCATACTGGGGAGACCCCCGAGCCGGGAGGCTGCTTTTAAGCCTCCCGGCCGGGGGTCTACTCACAAGTAGCCATGGTGTGGAGCCGCGCTGCGGCTACTCACGAGCAGATAGCCCGGGTTTGCGGAGTGCTCGCTCCGCAAACCCGGGCTAAGGGGCGAGCTACAGGAGCGGGTTAGCCGCTCCAGAACCACTGGGCTCGGCTGCGAGCCCGGTGGTTCTGACGATCACGAAAATTGGGCTAGGATTTTCCTAGTCCAATTTTTGTGATCGTAAGAATAGCCCCAGGGTCTTCTCAGCTGTGGCACTGAGATTATGGAACTTCTTTCTGGGGGAGATCTGTTCTGCCCACTCTCTGCTTTAATCTTTCAGTGCTGAGCCGAGGTAGTGCTTTTTCTTTCTTTCCTCAGAAAACCCCTATAGATTCTATTTGGTGTGGAGGGGGCGGTTTGCTGTCCCCGTGGGTTATTAGATGTCCGTGGGTTGCTGTCCCCTGGACATCTGTTCCCACAGTTTCCTAATGTGTTCTTCATGTGTGTCTCTTTGTTTTCATTATTTACATCACCATTATTATTATTCATCTATTATTTATTGTTTTGTATTATGGATTTTAAAATTGCATTATCTTTGTTGTAGAACTTTTTAGACCAAAAAGCCGGATACAGACATTCTAATAAATACGTATTTGTCAGTTAACGAGCAGGGCTTCCTAATTCCAGACATGCTGATTTAGCTGCCTGTTAGTGTGCGTTAGTAATGCACAGAGATTGGTCTTGAAAGATGGAAAGTGTCTGTGAGAATAAGCCAAAATTTAGTTGGCAGGTAGGCTTTTTTGTCCCTTGCCCCCTCTCTCCACCATTGTTTGCTTTGGAAAGATCACACTTTGAGCACATGGAAATACTTCACACGTTGGAGAAATGCTGACTTCCTACATGCTTTATGAAGGAACAGCACATCATTCATAGAGAGTAAGCACATTTTATAGATTATTTCAATATAACTTTTCATTTTTGCCTTTTTAAAAAAGATGAAGTCTAATGTGTCCCTCCTTTTGGATACTGTGTTTTGACCATGTGCTGCATAAATCACGAATAATTTTTTTAAAAGAATAATCTTGCAGCACATAAATATAACAGAAAAGATGCATTCTGGGCAGTGAATTTTACTGGTCTAGAATCTTGCTAATAAACTTTAATTCTTGAAGTGAAATGAACCAGAAGGGAAATTTTGGATGGGAATGCAGTGACTGTCAACCATGAATGGGCCTCTGGACCCACTCGGGCTTAGATAGATGTTCTTTCAGTTTCACAACAAAACAGCAGTGAGGATTGAAATGTCTCTTTAGGGGTAAGCACTGATTTTAAACCCCAGAACGTTCTGGTTTCCCCCATAAAGCAGCGTCTAAGATACCAGGAGAAGTTGATACATTTGCCAGTTGTGCCTGCTTAGGTTCGAATGGATTTGTTTAAAATGTCAGAAGCATCCCTCAGACCAGGGGTTATCTGGAGACCCACATTGGGAACCCTTTTCCAGATGATCAGTCTGTCTCATTGCAAGTGGCATGGGAGTAGAAGCTGCAACTATGATGTGGTTACATCATGTACAGGACTGCCCAAAGCAGACATGGCCTTTCTTTGCGGGGGGCGGGGGGGGGGGGTTATTATTGAGAATGCCAGCTTTTCTCTATGGTAAACTTCAAATTTTGCTTCACAGTATATGACGATGGAAGTTTGTTCCCCCTCCCAAAATATTTTCTGTGGGTAAACAGAACTGAAAGGGGAGGGGGGAGCATGTGGATAATTAGTGGTGTTTGGCTCACTTCTGTTTCATCTAGGAATAAGGAACTCTGTTTAAGAGATGGGTGTGGGGTGCAGAGGTGCACCTAGGTAATTTTGGAGCCTGGTCCTAAAGGCCTTTGGAGGGCCCCCCCCCCCCTGCCGCCGGCAAGTTAAGCATCATTTTTTAACAGGAAGGTTCTTGAGGGCACAAACCACACCACCCAGGACAGACTAAAGAAGATTTGGGGAGGGCCCAGGGGATGTGGAGGCCCTGGTCTTTGGCCCCGAAGTCCAGGGGTAAAAGCACCTCTCGTGGGGTTGCCAACTTCTGATTCTCAAAAGATGCTGGGGCCAGGGTTAGGGAAGACTAGAATAGTTTTCCTCTACTATAGGAAGAGGGATATCCAAGAGGAAGATGGCCTTTTGGGAAATGAAGCAGTCTTCAGCAACATGGCAACCAACAACTTGCAAATTAGTCTCAAAGTTGGAGCTCTCGCAGTCTTAATTCAAGACTGGCTACTTCAGTTAGCCTGACTGCTGTGCAGTGTCTGATGTTTTTGTTAATAATCTAGTGTATTTTGCAGTTGCTCCCAGAAATGTAGTTTCTGTAAGTTTAAAAGAGCTTGAACTTTGAAAGCTTTTGATGAGCAGAGAAAAGGCCAGGAACAAAAAAAGATATAAAATGCATTGTCTGTTTTGGTAATCAACATTAACATAGGTCCAGCCATTGAGGTTCTTCGTGCATCCTGGCAAAACAGCTTTTGGATCAAAGAGATAATGCACTGTAGCAAAGAAGTCCTAGATAATGGTTTTCCTGATGGGTGTTTGCTCAGGTGTTCAGAGGCAGAGAGGAGAGCATTGTTCCAAGAAGCCTTCATTGGACATCAAAAGCCGGCATCCTCTGTTTGTGCCCAGGCTGGGCTTGGTATGTCAATCAAGATCCTCCAGGGACAGCATTGATGGTGCTGGTTACTCTCGAAAGAAGCTACCCTGCTTCTTCAAAGGGTAAAGATGCTCAGTCTTTTGAAGGATTTAATGGCTTATCTTAATTTTTTTAATCGGTTTTATTTGTTTTAAGATCATTAACCCAGCTAATCAAGTTTCAAAGTATGCAGTTGGATTCTGTTTGCAAATCCTTGTACCCATGAATAACAGTCTTGGTAGCTTGTTGGGCCCGGAGGCCTCTTCATATAAGCTGTGATGCATACTGTAGTGCAGGGGTAGGCAACCGCAGCTCTCCAGCTGTTGCTGAACTACAACTCCCATCACCCCCGCTGTAATTTATTGCAGCTGGGGATGATGGGAGTTGTAGTTCATCAACAACTGGAGAGCCATGGTTGCCTATCCCTTCTGTAATTTGTAGATCCACAGAAGGTTCAATAGGTCTCATTTGTCCCATGGCCAAATCTGACCTTGGCCTGGTCTTGTGGTAGTAAGCATGAATTGTCCCCTTTGCTAAGCAGGCTTCACCCTGGTTTGCATTTAAATGGGAGACTACATGTGAGCACTATAAGATATTCCCGTTAGGGGATGGGGCCACTCTGGGAAGAGCATCTGCCTGCTTGCATGCAGAAGGTTCCAAGTTCCCTCCCTGGCATCTCCAGACAGGCTTGAGAGAAACTCCTGCCTGCAGCCTTGGAGAAGCCGCTGCCAGTCTGTGTGGACAATACTGAGTTAGTAGATGGACCTAGTAGATAGTTAGTAGAGAGTCTGACTCAGTATATGTCAGTTTCCTATCTTGCTAGAAGTGAAATGGGAGTGGAGCATGGTTGGCATTCTCAAAACCTGTGAGGTGCTGTCCTTATGGAAATGAACCAGATCTGTGCAAGAGTACCTCTGTGACAGGTTGCACCTTGCATACGAGATACCGTTCGGCGGGGGGTCGTGCCCTTCGCACAGGATTGCATTGGATCTCTGTCCCTCTCACTGCAGGAAGTGCAGTGGGGCAGAGACGGTCTCCCTTGAACACATCTGCTGGCTCATCCCATCTCAGCTCTGCTTTGGCTCATTTGAGGCCATGTGAGCTTCCCAAAAACCCCTGTAACAGGAAGCAGGAAGAGGTTGCTGACAGGGGGCCCAGCTCCTGTTGAGCTGCCCTTCACTGTGCTGAACTTGCTTTCTGACTCACTCTTTAAAACCTTCTTTGCCAGGTTCTGCCCTGATTCTCCTGGAGTGTCTTCCTGCCTGTTCCCAGCCTGTTGCTCTTGGTCCTTCCTCAGTCCAGTTATGCTGCCTGTGTCCTCGGTTGGCCCTTGGCAGGGACCCCAGACGCACTACCAGACTTCTCCAACATGAGCTCATTCCTCAGTAGCCTCCTGCCAAGTAGGGGTTTAGCCACATTTCGGGAGCAGAAGTGTGGTTAAAAGTTCATCAGTACGGACCCTCTCCCATCTTTTTGGCCACCAGGCTGTGCATTTCTAGCCATAGTGGTTTGGCTTCACAGAATTTGGAATAATCTGGCAGAGAGTAGTTTGGAGGAGAAGAAGAAATGGAGGGAGGATTAAACTTTGAGGATGGGAATTTGAAGTTAGAAAGAACTGAGCAGTGCAGAAACCTTTCTCTGGCACACCTTCAGCCGATAATGTCTGCACACTTTTTCCAAAACGTTCGAGTAAGTCTTTATTACAATATTTATACCCCGCCTCTCCAGTGCAGTGCTGGTCGAGGTGACTCACAAAATTAGTAAAACACACACAATATAAAAACAACAAAATTAATCACACTACTAAAAACAGGAACCTGTTGAGACCACATTTAAATGTGGCCAGTTAAAAAGTTAAAAACCTGCCAGATATGAGCTACAGATAGAAAGCTTAGGAGAATGCCTCTCTAAAAAGATGGGTCTTCAGCTGTTGGTTTTTTTTAAGACCCAAAGGGAGGGAGCATGGGGAAGCTCTTGCAGGAGGGCGTTCCAGAGCCAAGGGCCGCAAAGCCTCTGACCCTAGTCTCATGTTAGTGGCAGGGCCATGAGCAAGCTGAATGGAGGGGTCTGCATTAGGGATGTGCACGAACTGGCATTTGGCCAGTTCGGCAGCGGAGTTACTTTTAAGGAGCAGGGAGGGTGCTCACCCCCCCGCCCCCCGCCGGCAGTGTGGTGAAAACCGCTGGTGCGGGGCGGCAGCATCCTTCCTTGCTGCCCCGGCCAGTGTTGTCCGACGCCGGCCAGGGTGGCAAGGAGATATATTGCCTCCCCACGCCGGCAGTTTTCATGACAGCACCGGTGGGGAAAATGTGGTCGTGGGAGTGGAATGAGTGTCCTCCCCGCTCCTCAAAGGTAACTCCACTGACCTGGTCCATGCACATCCCTAGACTGCATGCTGCAACAAGTCAATCCAAGTGTTGATCCAATTCTCACTAGTTCCTGGCATCTTTCCCCTTCTGTACTGGCAAGATGGGGATTATAGTCCATAGAGGAACTAGTAGATTTTGCTGCAGAAGCTGGAGTGCGGGCGGGGAAGCTTTAGCAGATCCCAAGTTGTCTGATCCTGTCAACAATGTTAAGAACTAGAATCGCTGTTCAACTTTTTGGAGTGCATCTAAGAGAGACATCCATGCTTGTTCCTCATTGGCTGACATTGTGGTGCCTTCATGGGTGAGTGAGCCATCCCAGATTACTTGCTGCAGATAGAATGTTAGTGTCACCCCGTGAGGCGGAAGGGCTGTAGCTCAGTGGAAGAGCATCTGCTTTGCGTGCAGAAGGTCCCGGGTTCAATCCCAGGAATCTCCAAGTAGGGCTGGGAAAGATTCCTGCCTACAATCTTGGAGTGCTGCTGCTAGTCAGTGTGGAAAATCCTGAGCTAGATGGACCAAGGGTCTGACTCGGTATAAGGCAGCTTCCTATGAAGCTTATGTAACTTGTGCACATAATATATTTCAGTGGCAATAGTTCCTGTATTCAGGTAAGAGTCATCAAGTGGTATGCATGTATGTACGGATCAGCTCTAAGATTCTCGGAACAATATTTTTGCACCAGATCTTGTTCTATGTACAGAATGAAACGTCACAATGAAGGGGATGTACACGTACCTGGCTGTTTCAATGCATTGTCTGCCGTAGGGACCCATGTTCTAGCAGCACGATTCTCCTGGGATTCTCATGCAAAAGAACCTTGCAAAAGTGTGGAGGTAAAAGGTGGGAATGGAAGATTGGCATGACTAAGACGAGGAGGAGTTAACTATCAAGCAAAATTGGAAATTGAGTCAAAAGTGTGTAGGGGTAGGGAGTGAGAGAGGTTGGACCTACATTTACATGCACCATGGGCTACCGTTAAGAAATGGCATCCCTATTTCTTAGTCTCTCCCCCTGCCCCATAAGATTTAGGATAACTCAAGTTGCGATGTCATCACATTTTGTGTCAGCAGCCATTGATTCAGTAGCCAACGATATAGAGCAGGGGAGGGGAGAGAACTTGTTACAGAGATGGCACTTTTGTTAGGTTCATAAGAAGCTGCCTTATGTTGAGTCAGGCCCTTGGTCCCTCCAGCTCAATATTGTCTACACTGACTGTCAGAGACTCCGCATGGTTTTAGGCAAGAGTCCTTCCCAGCACTACCTGGAGATGCTGCCAGGGATTGAACCTGGGACCTTCAGCATGCAAAGCAGATTCTGTGCTGCTGAGCGACAACCTCGTCCCCTAAGGGGAATATCTTAAAGCAGAGAGAGCTCACGTGTAGTCACTCACCCAAATGAAAACCAAGGCAAACCCTTCTTCGCAAAGGGGTCAGATGAGGCTAGCTTTGGCAAGACCAGCTCTGTGTTGGCAGCTCTGTGTAATATGTAGTTTCAGCCAAGAGAATGGAGAGAGAGGGGGCGGGGGGGACTTCTTCAGGCCCAGGGCTCTCTAGGGCTGAGCCCTGGAAAAAATGATGTGAACTTCTTTTTTTAAGTTGATCTTGGCTGTGTGCTTTTCCCAGGAGTAAGAACCATTAAAAATTTGGGTTCAGTTGCAGTTTAGGCTCATCATTTTATTTTATTTTTTAAAAAATTTTTTAAACCAGGACAGCTAGAAAGTTAATATTGCAATAAAGAAAAATAAAATGGGTTGCTGTGAAATTTGCCATTCCAAAACATTATAAAAGGAGTCCACTCCTAAAGTAATTTCAGGGGGTAGGGGAGAAGGTGAGTGTCCTGTATGCTGTGCCCCAAACATTTTTCACCCAATCATTTAATGTTGCGGTGACTGTTCTTTTCCATTCGAAAGCTACGGAATGCTTTGCTGCTGTTCCAAATGAGATTATCAGATCCAAGTGTATTATTTCAACATCCTGTTGGAGAGAACCAAAGTTTTCTTGGTGTCCTATGGTGTGGTGTATCTTGTCACCTGATGAATGAGATCCAAAATGTTTCTCCAAAAGGTTTGAATGATTTTATAAACAGCTGGCGTTCTTCATGGGGCACCTCCGTCATGCAATCTTGCATGGTGTACAATAATAATAATAATAGGAACACAGGAAGCTGCTTTGTACTGAGTCGGACCATTGGTCCACCTAGCTCAGTGTTGTCGACACTGACTGGCAGCGGCTCCTCCAAGATCTCTGCATGCAAAGCGGCTTCTCTGACCAAAAGGTGGGTCTTGCATCCAGGCACTGGCCACACCATGATCTCCTTCGCTTCAGCTAGATGGCTGTCTTTTGTACCCTTAGACCAGGGGTAGGTGACCTCGGCTCTCCAGCTGTTGCTGAACTATATCACCCCCAGCTGTAATTTATGGTGGCTGGGGATGATGGGAGTTGTAGTTCAGCAGCAGCTGGAGAGCCAACGTTGCCTACCCCTGCTTTCGACCAGGGATTCTCAATGTTGGGCCCCCAGATGTTATTGGACTTCAACTCCCATAATCCCCAACCAAAGGCCACTGGGACTGGGGATTATGGGAGTTGAAGTCCAATAACATCTGGGGCCCCAACGTTGCCTACCCCTGCTTTAGACCATGCTCTGGGGCCACAGAATATAGTTTAGAGCTGGAATGCAACTTGGAGGTCTTCCTATTCCAACCCTCAGCTCAGTGTAGGAAATGGTAACCAGCCTCCCTGATAGCTGGCCATCCAGCCTCTGTATGGAAACTTCCAGTGCCTGCGAGCACACCGCTGCATGAGTCAACATGTTCCACTGTTGAACAGATTTTACAGTTAAAGAAATTCTCCTAATGTCTAGCCGAAATCTGCTTCCTTGTAGTTTCAAACCTTGGTTCTAGTCCGGCTCTCCGGAGCAGCACGGAACAAGCCCTCTCTTTTTCTGTGCGACAGCCTTCCAGATATTTGAAGAAGGCAGTCATATTATACCCCCCTCTTAGTCTTCTCCAAACTAAACATACCAGCCCCTTCCTCACAGTTCCTCAAAGGACTCTGTTTCCAAACTCCTTGTTGTGTGAGTTGTCCTCTGAACCCATTCCTATTTATCAACCTCCTTCTTAACCTCTGGGACCCAGCATTGGACGCAGTCTTCTAAATGAGGTCTGGCCAGTGCAGGGCGGAGTGAAACGATGATGACTTGTTCTCTGGAAATTATACTGGGAGGAGAGCTGGTCTTGTGGTAGCAAGCATGAATTGTCCCCTTTGCTCGGCAGGGTCTGCCCTGGTTTGCATTTGAATGGGAGGCTACATGTATGAACATCATAAAGCAAGAAAGGAGGCACTCAGGTGGGGGAACTCTTGTCCTCAGCTCCTGAAAAGATCAGCCTGAGACAGTGCTATTAATCTTAGGTAATCTGCTTATTTTAATATTGTAAACCGCTTTGGATGCCGTTGTCAAGGCAGAAAGGCATACGTCTTTCATGTAACATGTAATAAACAAACAAACAAACAAATATCCCCCTTAGGGGATGGAGCCGCTCTAGGAAGAGCACCTGCATGATTGCATCTCTTAAGCTTACCTGGCATCTCCAGGTAAGGTTAGGAGAGACTCCTGCCTGCAACCTTGGAGAAGCTGCTGCCAGTCTGTAAAGACAATACTGAGCTAGATGGATAGACAAGGGTCTGAATCGGTATATGGCAGCTGCCTATGTTCCTGTGGTTCACTTAATGCAATGCAGTCCATGTGATATGAAGTACTGTTGGTGTAATATATTAAAGAACTGCTCTTTCATATCTGTTGAAATCAGTCCTCAATGAGAACAGTACTAAGAATCTAGTTCCACTCTATTGGGTTCTTCAGTATTTTTTAACTTCCCGGTTTAGTTCCTGTTCATATGCTGACTTTAAAAGTGGTTCTGTAACAAGTTCAGAATCCTAAACCAGTTTGATTCTGTCCAGCATGAAATTTATCAGTCTCTTTTGCTTGCAGTGCACACGAATGCCACAAAGAACTATTTAACTTGAGAAAATTTATTTTAAAATGTCTATTTTTGAACTTCTGAAAAGTTTTTGACAAAATAATGGAACAGAATAAAATGCAGGAAATGAAAATATTAATCATACAGTTAAGAGCTGGCTCTTGAGCCGCTTATTTTGAACTTTTTGTGATAAGGGGTTCTTTTTTTTGTGATAAGGGGTTCAGTTCAGGTTTAAGGCAACCAAAAGGTCTTAGGTTCTGGGTGCAGTCCTGGTTCATTAAAAAAAACCATATACCCTGAACCAGTTTTTTGGGTTCAGTTAGACTCCTTGGTTTTTCCTCTGACCAATAAGTAACCACAACCAGCCCTCAGATATGGGAGCTGAGTGGAAATGGCTTTGAGGTCAGAGACCAAGATATCTGCCTCGCCTTAAGCCTCGGCACATCTTGTTTTAGCAACTCAATGCTGGGAGTGGGTGGTGGTTGCTAAGCTCAGCTGCTCTAGAGTTCTGCCAAAAATGTGGGTTTGAAGTGGCGGGGTGGGCCACTGGAAGTCCTTGAAAGATAACAATCCCGCCCCCCCCAAGGCTGTGTGTGTCTGTGTGCGCGCGCAAGTGTGAGTGAGTTTGGGAAGCATACCAATTCCTTATTTTTCGATCCTACCAGTGACTTCATGAATTTCCAATGGCCTGTGACAGCTAATGGTGAGGGAGGGGTTGGAAGGGGAGCGGGGGGGGCACGGGAAGAGTGTGAGCATGCCTAGATAAGGAAATGTCACCTGAATCAACAGATTTTAGTTTTGGCAAAGCGAAGCGATTTCTTCGATAAGCTAGTTTGAACCTGAAGTCCCCAGATGAAAACACTCAAGCCAGCGTCATCAGCGCCTTTCTGTTTCCTTTCCGCTCTTTCTTTTCAACAAAGAGAAGTTTTGATGACTAATCGCATGGGGCTCAGAAGTTAATGTAAATGATGTCGATGTTTCTGTGATCAATTTTGATGTAGTTTTTAGTGCTCATGAACTCTAGGTTCCCCTTCTCCCGCTGGAGTTTTGCACTCAGTACTGGTGCCAGGTAAAAGCAATTGTGCCTTACTGTTAATTACCTTTCCAAAGGCTTTGTTTAATTACGTTAAGGATTCAGGTGTTCTGAATTGCAAACATTATTCTGGACTGCATTTGCATGGTTATGCATTCAATTTGTTCTGCTTACAATCCAGAGAGGCCGCCATGATTGCAAGCAAACACCAAAGAGTTTTTTTGGTGCCACTTCACAGATGAATGCATTTCCCGTAGCATAAGCTTTCTTAGACTAAAGCCCACTTCATCAGTTGCATATTTTTATCCTCTGTGGTTGTTTGTGTGTGTACACACACAGAGACAGACAGGCATACAGAAAGAAAGTGATAGTGTGGCCAAACTGTAAAGGGTACAGTCTGTGTCAAGTTTATGCAAATGTTTCCCTGATTCTGTGTATCCTCTTTGCAGACCAAGTTGCAGATCTGCTCAAGGAAACTAGTCCCCCTAGTGGTAACTCAGGGAATAGCTTATTTGGTGGCTGTGTTGTGTGTAGGAAATGCTGGGATACAGACGACTTTGGCTTTGGAGGACTGATGTAATAGCAAACCCATTGAGTGTGCAGAATGTCCGAATCAGAATGGAGAGAGAGAGAGATTGGGTTTCCATTCTGTACTGTTTAGTGATGCTTTAGAGATCTGAAATATGAGATCTGATATAGTGATGATATTCTGGAATAAATGATGCTCTTTGAAACAAAGGAGACTTGTGATGAACCAAATAGCATATTCATAGCTGTGTCTTTGAATGGCGGGGGTGGGGGGAACCTACTCTTGTAGCTCAGTCATTTAATTGGTAGGAGAATTTATCCTCTGTTTGATGGCTTTTTGTTAAAATCCCATATATTCTGTTGCTTTATCACAGCTGTGTAACCTTTAACTTTACATGCAGTTTCTGTAAGATTTCATGTTTAGATTTTATCTCTGTTATGTTTATGGACAAGCCACACTGTGATTTCAAGATGGGTATTTATTTCCCCCCAACAAGTTCATGTTTTAAAGTTCAGTGCTGAGGACTGATAATTGTTAGTAATGTGTTTAAGTCTCCTAATAAAAGTGCTTCTGCTTCTTCTGCTTCCTCCTCCTCCTCCATCATTTAGATCTTGCCTTTGAGTTGGCTAACAGTTGTGAAATACTTAAAAAAACCAACCAATTTCCAATAACAATAAAACCTAAAAACCCCCACCATAGAGCAATGAAAGTAAACTAGTAGGAAACATGAAACTACTACTAGGAAACATGAAAACCAGGCAGTAGCAGGAGTTTTAAATTGGCTTAAAAAGCAAATAGCTTAGGATCCTGCAGCAATCCTGTTTAATCACAGAATAATTAGTGGCATATTTGCTGTTTGAGAGTTTGAACTATATTTCAGGTTAAGGGGTGAATGATTTGATTTTTGGAGCAATACATCTGTATCGTAGAGTTACCGGAAATACTGTACTAAAATCACTTTGAATGCTCATTTGGAAAAACGGTATAGAACTCAAATAATATCAACACAGGGCATGCACCATATGGTGTGATGTTTGTGCAACAATAGTGGTATTAAAGTCTGTGGCTACTTTTTTCCTAAAAGAAACTCAAGTGAAATCTTTTTATAAATTACAGAGTTTATCATAGTGATCAAAAGTGCTAAAAGATTAACCACCTCTTTGCATTTGGGGTCATAACTGCCCCCGAGGGCATATTAATTTTTTTAAAAAACTCTTCCCTCTCACCTGTGCCCCTTGATAAAAGCATTAGAAGAGCCCGGCTGGATCAGACCAGAGGTCCTTCGAATCCAGTATACACGTGGGAACCTTTCCCAGAAGGTTGGGAAAAAGTGGTAGTTTGATTTTTGTGTGTGGTTGTTTGTTTTAAGGCTTACCATAGAGTTGGCCCCCGTTTGCTGGCAGCAATGTATGTATGTATGTATGTTTGTCTGCAAGTTTTTTTTTTAAATACTTTGTTTACAAGCAAAACATTCCTCCCTTAAAATAACAAAATACATGACATAAAATTGCAATCTAGATATGGAATTAATCATTAAGTATTTTGTATTTATTCAGGCAACCAAGAGGTCTTGAGTTGAAGGAAAACATTACACAACTAAAGTATTGGGGTCTCTAAGACCCCATAGGAGTTTACAGAGGGGGTCCTTAAGTACCCTGATGCATAACCTGTATACTGATAGCCCTGTACTGTAAACAGTGATCACTTATACAATCTGATTCTTTTTACATTAATTGGAGCAATTGGCAACTCCTAAATTTTTTTTAAACCAAGATTTTATCAAGCTCTATTTAATCTGTATCAGATTAGTAAAAGTGCCTTTTGCAAGCGCAGGAGGGTTAAACTTGACTTGTACATGGAGGATGAGCATTGTGCAATAACACCCCTTCATTCCCCTTTCATAATAAATCTCAGGGGAATATTCATCTGAAGGGCAGGATGCCAGAAAGAACAGGTTCGACTTGTCTGCAAGGATTTACACCACAGTAGTACGCACAACTGTTTTTTCAGAGGTCATCGTGAAGGTCATGGAATGAGCTTGCATTACTGAATGGGAGCAGCTTTATGGCAGCAGGAGAGAAAGAGCGAGAAATCGTATGGTAGGTTTAAAACCTGGCATGAAGTTTAGCTTGGAATTGGTCAAACCAATTTGCTGAAAGAGAAACGCACCATTTTGCAAAATTACCCATCGCAGTTCCCCACCCTTTTCAGACTCCAGAGTAGAAGTCTTTGAGAGCTCAGTCTGTGTCTCCCAAATTGGTTACGAGACCATCCGTGGCACTGCGGCACTTACTCTTGAAGGAGAGGCTCAAGCCAGTGGCTGGCACCCTGACTTGCCACGCGTGTGTGTAAGGAGGGTCTGTAGGGCTGCGCCGGGAGCCCGTCTGCCCCTCCTACAGGCCTCCTGTGTGGGGTGGGGAGATGCTGAGCCAGAGGGCCAATACGAAGTTTGCAAACATGTCCATCTAGGTCCGGATTATACCCACTGGCAGTGGCTTTCTGGGGTTTCAGGCTTCCCCATTCTTTCCCTGCCCTACCTAGAGACGCCAGGGGTTGGATCTGGGACCTTTTGCATGCAGAGTTTGTTGTAAACTGCCCAGAGATGTAAGTTTTGGGCGGTATAAAAATATGTTAATAAATAATAATAATAATAATAATAATAATAATAATAATAATAATATTTTAAAAGTATGTGCTCTTCTACTGAGCTACAGTCCTTCCTCATGAGAGGAGTTACAGCTAGGGATGTGCACAAGCTGTTTGTGCACTCCCTTGCAGGGCAGGGTGCCTCTTAACAAACAGGTAAGGAGCTCCTTTTCTGCTCGCCCCCTCCCCGCCACTCCCCCCCCGCCGGCGCATGCGCACTGGTCATTTGCATACTGACACTGATTGGAGCTGCAGGGAGCAACGCTGCAGCCCCACGTGGCTGATTCTAAAACAAGGCCTGGCAGCAGGAAAGGGGCAGGGAGGGGGCGAGCAGGTAAGGAGCTCCTTACCTGTTTGTTAAAGGCGCACCCCCCCCCCGCCCATCAAGCCAACTTGAACGCTGATGTTCGAACAGGTTCGGCATTCCAGAAAGCGAGCACCGAACCTGTTCGTGCACATCCCTCGTTATAGCTCCATTCCAGAGTTGGAATGCCACCATCAAAAAGGCCCTTTCCTCTGATCTCTAGCCGCTTGAGCTTCTGAAGTCATCAGCACCTGGAGAAAGCTCTTAAAAGAAGACCTTAGGACAGGGGTTTGGAGGCTTGGGTCCATGGATGTTGCTGGACTATGACTAGTGTGGGCATTGGCTATTGAGGCTGCGGGTGATCGGAGTTGCCTCTCACCTTCCGTTCGAACACAGCCAGGCTCACCAGGGAGTCCCTCTTCAGAGCTAAGGCTGTTGCCTCCATCCCCTGCTTGGGAGTTCCCAGGAGCAATCTGGCTGATGTGTTGGAAACCAACACCTGGACTGGAGAACCTTGGTCTCTCAAACTGAGGGGCAGGCATTAGGCTCAGGAGGTCCTATGTTCCTGCCTGAGTGGGGTCATGGCCGCACCCTTTTCAATCTCTCTCTCTCTTCGGATGGTCAGGGTTGCTTTTTCTTTTCTCCTGTTGATTTCTCCCCAGTTCCTTTCCCCACAAAGCAGCCTAGCCTCTCTTGCTCCCCTCCTGCTCTGCAGGAACATTCTCCCGCAATTCAGTGGTTTTGATGTTTAGAATTCCTTATACTGTCCATGCACATTTTTATACAAGCTGCTGTGTTATGTCATGCTGGTAGCTCCCAAAGTTCTGGCAAGAAGGAAAAAGTAGCTTACTCTGACTACCTCTGCTCTAATCCATCAAAACTGCTGTTGAAAGTCAAGATGATTGCTGAAGTTCATTTTTTCCTACAGTGTAGCATATTTTTCCTGGCCAAAAAATAAAGAATTAAAATCAAAATCAAAAGTAAACACAAACACACAGACACACACACATATAGAGAGAGTAACAAATGTGGTCTAAGTTTGAGGGGGAAAAGAACCTCGACTGTAGTCTTTAGGGCAGGGCTGCAAAACTTCAGCCCTCCAGCAATTGTGGGACAACAACTCCCATCACCCCCAGCCACAGTGACCAGTAGTCAGGGATGATGGGAGTTGTAGTCCAAGAGCGGCTGGAAGGCCCAAGTTGTGCAGCCCTCCTTTAGGGTTCCTTTGCCTTTAAACAAAAAGAGGCGCTCCTTCCAAACGGCAAGTAGCCATTTGGTAGAGTTTTGTGGGGAGCTTAATTAGTAAACTGCGGAATGTGCTCCAGCAGATGTATCTGATTGGCACGAACATGTGTGGCAGCAACTGGTGGAAAGCGGGCGCTTCTGTTTGGGCAGCTATTTCCAAAAAGGCTTAAGGCTTCAGAGGTGCCTTCGTCTTGGAACGGCCTGTGCTAATTGCTTCAAAGCAGGGCGCTTGTTGGCATAGAGGACTTCCTTTAGAGTTTATGGCGTGAGCTCAGCATTCTGAACAGATAAAGAGTAATTGGACTTCCGAACCTTGTGTGAATGTTGTGTGGGGAAAAACCAGGACGCAGCAGCAGCAGCAGCAGCAGCAGCAGCAGAGGAACCATGGGCTGCAATTCAACAAGGCAGAGCTGTGTGCATAACTGATGTGGGTGCAAATGTGGGAGCAAAGTCTGGGGTGCCGCCAGGGCTTGTTTTAGGAGCAGGCAACCCAGGCTTGGCGTCATTCGGTGCAGAGTGCATACAATGCCATCACTCGGGCAAGATGAACTGCCCCTGTGCTGTAGCGACACGGCTGTCAGAAGTGTCGCCAGTTGGCCGTTGCACAGTGAGATTCCCACTGCAGTACTGTGGTGGACCGATCAGTGAAAGTAAACAAATAGTGGGTGAAAGGTGGGGGGTGCCTGAGGATGCTTCTAGCCTGAGGTGGCGAGTTGGTCTTGTGGTAGCAAGCATGAATTGTCCCCTTTGCTAAGCAGGCTCTGCCCTGGCTTGCATTTGAATGGGGGACTACATGTGAGCACTGTGAGATATTCCCCTTAGGGGATGGGGCCACTCTGGGAAGAGCATCTGCATGCCTGAATTCATAAGGTTGCAAGTTCCCTCCCTGGCAGAATCTCCAAGATAGGGCTGAGAGAGACTCCTGCCAGCAACCTTGGAGAAGCCACTGCCAGGCTGTGCAGACAATACTGAGCTAGATCGACCAATGGTCTGACTCAGTATATGGCAGTTTCCTATGTTCCTATTTGATCTGAGGCTGCCCCCGGGTGCAGAGAGTCCATGAGCCAGGCTCACATATTTTGGCCTTTGATACCCTCTCAGGGGAACATCCACAGCCCACCCCCCACCCCACCCGCTGATGGGAAATAGATTATAGAATTCTTGCACTTGCAGCTCTTTGTGTGTTACCCTGTTTCCCCGAAAGTAAGACCTACCCCAAAAGTAAGACCTAGCAGTAATTTCTGATGTACCGCTAATTGCCCTAGTGCATTTTTGGGGGCTAAAATTAATATAAGGTACCACCTCTCCTTCATCCCTACCCCCAAATGATTGTGGTAACATTGCAGTCATTTTTGCACTGAGAAAAAGGGTTAGTGAGGGTCAGGGTTAGCATAACAGTGAAAAAATTGTTGTCCGTGGAGTAATCTTTGGAGAACATTTCTGTCCATTTGCATTTCCATTCCTCCAACAACACTGATAAAATTCTATAGTAATTTTTGTGTGTGTCTTTAAGATCTTTTAAAAGCTTTTAAAACATCATTGCCAGTTTGGCTGCTGCGGATCTGATGATCAGGACAATAAGTGTCTTGCACTGTTATCGCCTGTTCTCCATCTCTAGTGGTGTGGACCTTGTAAGAAATCACAATGAGCATCACAGTGGGTACTGACCACCCCAGCTGGCTCATGTACTAAGTGGCATAAGATTACTCTTGCCTTCATGCCCCCGCTTGTGGGTTTTCCCAAGGCATCTGGTTTGTCATGGGGGGAAACAGGATGCTGGACTAGTTGGACCTCTGATCTGAGCCAGCTGCATTCTTTTTCTATTATTATGTGCATCTATATGTGCACCAAAGCATCTATATGTGCATCTGTTTGTGCACCACAGTTTTTATCTTGGTCCCATTCGGTTAACTGTTTTTAAAAAACCCCAAGTTGTCCTAGTAAGAACTAATCAGCCTACTTTACTTTCACTGTCTCTACATCTGGACTAAATTTGGTGCAAATCAAGATCCACAAGTTAGATCTCTTGTGCCTCAAATGTTCATGTGTCCTCCATCTTGGATTGGGGTGGATGTCATCATTACAAATTGCACCATTGAGGTGACTCTGTGTGTCACTCACTACAACAGTACCAAATTTGGTTCAAATCAGTTAGACAGACCACAGGTTTGCCCACTTGCACCACAAATGTTCATGCATCCGCCATCTTGGATTGGGGTAGATGATATCATCACAAATTATGCCATTGAGGTGTTCCTGTGTGTCGCTACAGCTGCAGCAAATTTGGTTTAAATAGGTTAAGCTGTTCACAAGGTAGCCCACTTATGCCTCACAAGTTTACGCATCCGCCATCTTGAATCAGTGTGGATGACATAATCACACACCACACCATTTGGGCATCCCCATGTGTCCCTACAGCTGTAGCAAATTTGGTTCAAATTGATTAGGCAGTTCACAAGTTAGCCCACTTGTGCTTCAAACGTCCACCCATCCGCCATCTTGGATTGGGGTGGATGACATTATCATGGACTACAGCGTTGTGGTGTCCCTACCACTGTACCCAATTTGGTTCATATTGGTCCAGGCATTGCAAAAGTGATAGAGAGTCTCTGTCTGTCTCTCTCTCTCTCTCTCTGTCTCTCTCTCTCTCTCTGTCTCTCTGCCAGGCGATCTCATAAGCCTACTGGAAAGTAGGATAATAAACGTGATGATATGCATCTCTGCCTGGATACTCATCCCATACGGAGCTGCTAGCGTGCACCACAATGGATCAGGGCCATTCTATTTAACTGGGTTGCAAATCAAGGTCATCATTATGCTTCCCCGTTGTCACCATGGAGATTGATCAGGGGAAACTGATGATATAAAATGGGCTACAGGTAGCTTAGCATTGTTTTTTTTTTGGAGTTCATGTTAGGTATGCGTCATTAAAAACAAATTGCAAAAAATCAACCCCACAGCAATCTTTTTAATTTATATCATATAGAAAAACATTTTGTCTCCATTTTACCACACTATAAATATCCTTCACAAACATCTGTGAACACAGACCCAACTTTGGAAAAATTCACCCAATGTCTTCCTTCATTTACAGAAATTAACTTGTAATTTTTGACATTGTTGCTTAGTCCTATCATTTTAAAACTCAGTCATTAATTATTGGAATCTTATTTTGTTTCCAGTATTTAATGTACAGTGTTCTAGCTGCGATAATATAATTAACTCTCTGTAACTGCAATCCTAAACACATTTGCTAGGAAGTAAGCCATATTGGAGACCCTATTGCTATATTTTTGAGTTAAACATGCATTGGATTGTGCAGTGTGGTGTCCATTTATAGTCCTTGTTTTCAGCTACTGGAATAAAAAAAATTAACTAGCTGACCCCGCACAGAGCTTCTGTGCAGTAGTGCACCAAGCCTGTGGCATCCCCCCTCTCCCCCCATTGCTCGCTCCCCCCCCCACTCTCTCACTCGCTTTCTTCCCACCGGACCAGTATCTCTTGCCTTCTCCTGCCTTCTCCTTCCAGCCGCCATGACAGTTGCTCCCCCAGGGCAACCCCCGTTACTCCTTCCTTGAGCTCTTGCCGAAAATGGTGCAAGCTTATTTCTTGCCGCCCTCACCCCCTCACTCCTTTCCGGGGCTTTGTCCGAAAGTGGCGAAAGCTTCTTTCTTGCCACCCACACCCCTTAATGCCTTCCCGGAGCTCTGCGCATGCTGCCATTATTTCTCTGCCAGGCCAGGGCTGCCGCCGCCATTTTCTTCTTTGTCTGTTGCCTGCCCCATCACTGAGCAGCAGCTCCATCCCTGCCTTTTCATTGGTTGCGACTGCAGCAGGGGGCGGGGCTTGCTACGCATCCCCACATCTCCACGCATGCCGGCTAAGATAATTAAATATATAGAAGATAGATAAGTATATAGATAGAATTAAGTATATAGATTGAACTAGTTAAACTGCTTTATTTTGCTGGGCTTCCCCCCGCCCCCTTTTAAGTTTGGATTACTGAAAGCACTAAGAACTTCTGTCCTTTTTTTATCTCTCTTTTGCATTTTAAGATTAGTTTTTAATGCCTGCTTTTTCTTGCATCTTGTTTTTAGGTGGTCTTATTTTTTTTACCATGATACATATTAGCTGCCTTGTGGGCCTGATTTGGGTCTAGAAACGTGCAAAGAAATGATGAAGCTCGGCATTGATTTATCCTCCTTGTGCCCTGCCAGATCCCAAGTGGTTGGGTCCCATTTACCTTTTCAAAAGCACTAATGGCCTGAGTCTGTGAACAGTAGCAGGTAGAACAGGCCATGACCGACTATGGCTCCAGTAGACAGTCCAAAAATTTAGGAACCCTACTGCTCTCTGCTTTATGGGGAAATGGACTTGCCACTTGTGCCCAGCAATGCCCTCCTTTCCGTGGAGGTGGGGGGGGCATTATACCTCACACCCCCAACAACACCCTCTGCTCCATGGAGAGGGTGGACTCCCCACCTTGCTTGCTTCTTCCTCCTCCTGGTTGCATCTATCTGGCTCAGACAGGCGATGGAACCAGGAGGAGGAGCAGGGAGCAATTGGCCCAGCCTTGCTTGCTTACTTCTCTTGGTTGCCTCGGCCCATTGCCTGGTTCAGGTGCCATGCTTAAATTTCCAGGCGCCAGGGTGAGCTGGCGCCTGGGAATTGCCAAGCTCTCCGCTGTCTTGGATCGGATGCAAAGGCCCTCCTTTAGTCCACGGTCTCAGGTTAGGATGTAGCACTTGTGCAGCAACCCATTTGTTTAGGTATTTGTTTCACAATCGCGTATACCAAGTTGTGGTGTGGCTGCATGGGTGGGGAGTGCTGTCTCCACCTGCAGGCACTCTTCTCCTCCGCCAAGCTTTTATACTGGGGTGAACTTTTTTGCGGGGACGGGGGGAGAGCACCTGGCGGGGGGGGGGGGGAAGCAGCAACTCCCCTCATCTGCATGCCTCTTCTTGTTCTAAAAGACCCTTGTGCCCACCACCTGCTTTATATAGGATTGGGGCAGGCCCAGATTTAAACAAACAAGTTTCGTCACAGTTCTGTGTCGTCGCAGCTTATGACTGAGTAGTGAGACTGCGAAGACTTGTATGAAATCTGGGCAGGAAAGAAGTGTGGGGCAGAGGCAGGATGGGTGAGCCCAGCCCTATGCATAGCAGCAGGACCAAGGACCTCCCTGTTTCCAGGGCTGCAGCTGCAAAACATGATGCCTAACTTTAAAACCATAAGCACCAATTTAGAGTGGGACACTGGTTAGTGGATCTGTTATGCAGGAACACAGGAAGCTGCCTTATTCTGAGTCAGACCATTGGTCTCTCTGGTTTAGTATTGTCTACACTGACTGGCAGTGGCTTTCCCAAGGTTTCAGGCAGGAGTCTTTAGGAACATAGGAAACTGCCATATACCGAGTCAGACCATTGGTCTATCTAGCTCAGTATTGTCTTCCCAGACTGCCAGCAGCTTCTCCCAGGTTGCAGGCAGGCATCTCTTGCAGCCCAATCTGGAAGAAGCTGGGGAGTGAACTGGGAACCTTCTGCTCTTCCCAGAGCAGCTTCATCCCCTAAGGGGAATATCTTCCAGTGCTCACACTTCTAGTCTCCCATTCAGATGCAACCAGGGCAGACCCTGCTGAGCTATGGGGACAAGTCATGCTTGCTACCACAAGACCAGCTCTCCTCTCCTTTCCCAGCCCTACCTGGAGATGCTGCCAGGGATTGAAGCTGGAACCTTCTGCATGCAAAGCAGATGCTCTGCCACTCAGCTACAGCTCCATTCAGTTCAAGTAATATCAAAGACCACACTTTTTTTTTAAACTGCAGTAAGTTTTTCTCAAATATTCCATTAATCTGAGGGTTATGCAGTAAAAGAAAACTTGAAATAAATGAAAAAGAAGGATATGCATAATATTACAAAAGGAGCCCATTTCTTATTCAGATTTCTTATTTTGACATTCAAACAATGAACATTCTTTAGGCATGCAACATTTCTTATGAGCCCAGAGATGCACCCAAAAGTTCATGGAGTGGGGAAACGCAGCCTTTGTGATGCACTCTATGCGAACTGAAGACGTTCATAAATTACACTCCTGTTCTTTAGTTACAAAATTCCATACACATAGCTTTAAATCATTTGTTAGGATGTGAAATTCAAGGCTTGTGAAGATTTAAGGCAACTGCTTGTTATGGTTGTATAATTTTAAGCATGCACAAACCTTTGAGTCATAGTCTGGTTATACCTCTATTGGAACCAACAAAAAGATCACAGAATAGTCAGCAAACCTTTGAGTTCTCCAGAACTCTTCTTCAGACCAGATGAAGACAAACCTTTGACAAATCCACTTCTGGATACTAATCAGTAGTAAAGCCAGCCTGGCCTGCTTGTCACAAGATGTTCACTGATCAGATTTGGCAAGCTCAAAAGATGGAATTTTTTCTTCTTCAAGCAAGCTTTGCTTGGATTATGACAAAGTTAATCTGAGATGATTATACAGTAAGATTATTCTTGCATGCATGCATTCATTCAGTTTTCATACTGCCCCCAAAATGGCTCAGGGCAGTTTGATAATAGATAAAGTGTGTCATCAAGTTGATTTCGACTCCTGGCACCCACAGAGCCCTGTGGTTTTCTTTGGTGGGATACAGGAGGGGTTTACCATGGCCTCCTCCCATGCATTATGAGATTATGTCTTTCAGCATCTTCCTATATTGCTGCTACCCAATATCGTACCAGCGGAGATTTGAACCGGCAACCTTCTGCTTTGGATCAAGGTGATCCAGTTGACATAGTATACCTGGACTTCCAAAAAGCTTTTGACAAAGTTCCTCATCAAAGACTCCTGAGGAAACTTAGCGGTCATGGGATAAGGGGACAAGTACATGTGTGGATTGCTAACTGGTTGAAAGACAGGAAACAGAGGGTAGGTATAAATGGAGAGTTTTCGCAATGGAGGGAAGTAAGAAGTGGGGTCCGCCAGGGATCTGTATTGGGTCCGGTGCTTTTTAATTTATTCATAAATGATCTAGAAACAGGGGTAAGCAGCGAGGTGGCCAAATTTGCAGATGATACCAAACTCTTTCGGGTAGTGAAATCCATAACTGATTGTGAAGATCTCCAAAAGGATCTCTCCAAACTGGGGGAGTGGGCGACAAAATGGCAAATGCGGTTCAATGTTGGCAAGTGTAAAGTGATGCACGTTGGGACAAAGAACCCCAACTTCAAGTATATGCTGGTGGGATCTGAGCTGTCGGTGACTGACCAGGAGAGGGATCTTGGGGTTGTGGTGGACAGCTCGTTGAAAGTATCTATTCAATGTGCGGCAGCTGTAAAAAAGGCCAATTCCATGCTAGGGATCATTGGGAAGGGGATTGAAAATAAAACTGTTAATATTATAATGCCCTTATACAAAACTATGGTGCGGCCACACCTGGAGTACTGCGTACAATTCTGGTCACCACATCTAAAAAAGGACATTGTTGAACTGGAGAAGGTACAGAAGAGGGCAACCAAGATGATCAGGGGCCTAGAGTACCTTTCTTATGAGACTAGGCTACAACACCTGGGGCTATTTAGTTTAGAAAAAAGATGGCTGCGGGGAGATATGATAGAGGTCTAAAAAAAACATGCATGGTGTGGAGAAAGTGAATAGAGAGAAATTCTTCTCCCTCTCCCATAACACTAGAACCAGGGGTCATCCCATGAAATTGATTGCCGGGAAATCTAGGACCAACAAACGGAAGTACTTTTTCACACAACGCATAATCAACTTGTGGAATTCTCTGCCACGAGATGTGGTGACAGTCAACAACCTGGATGGCTTGAAGAGGAGTTTGGATAACTTTATGGAGGAGAGGTCTGTTGACGGCTACTGGTCGGAGGGCTATAGGCCATCTCCAGCCTTGGGGGTGGGGTCGCTCTGGGTACCAGTTGCAGGGGAGTAACAGCAGGAGAGAGGGCACGCCCTCAACTCCTTCCTGTGGCTTCCAGCAGCATCTGGTGGGCCACTGTGCGGAATGGGATGCTAGACTAGATGGGCCACCTTGGGCCTGACCCAGCAGGGCTGTTCTTATGTTCTTATGCTTGTTAGTCATGCATTTCCTTGCTGCGCCACTTAAGGTGTTGGTTTGATAATACAGTACTGTAACAATATTAATCTAACAATAGCTTTGTTATAACGATTCTCTATTTTCTCTGCTGTCATGTTGCTCAGTGAAACAGGGTCAGTACCCATGCTGTTGCAGGCACAACTCCCCCCACCCCACATAACCCGCCAGTGGTCTTGTGCAAGAACACTCTTGTGCAAATACTGTACTTAAAATGTCACTTTCGCACTTCTGCAATGCTACTTGCCTTGGAAATAGTATGAGTTGTATTGTGGAAATGTGATTGCACCAGTTCAAGAATTCACCCAAGGGTGCTCTTGCACAAGACCAGCAGCTTTTTTAAGGCACCGGCAGCAGAGTGGGTGTTCAGAACTGCCTGCATTTCACAGCACAGCATATTGGCCACTCTTAGCAAGCAACACTGGGCATTTATTTATATAGGTTGTTTGAGTGTCCAGGATGTTTTGTATGCATGGACTTAGGAATCCTTACAGAGAAATTAGGTCAATATTAAATTAAATTAGGTCAATATTACTGTATTTACTCAAATAGAAGATGACCCTGAATTTAAGATGGAAAAAAGGAAAGGTTGTCCCATTGAAACGATGTCGACTCCTGATGACCACAGAGCCCTGTGATTGTCTTGGTAGAATACAGGAGTGGTTTACCATTGCCTTCTCCCATGCAGCATCTTCCTCTATTTCTGCTGCCCAATATAGGAATTTCCCATATTCTGGGAAACACACCAGCGGGGATTCGAAACAACAGCCTCCTGCTCTCTAGGCAGTTTGCTTCCCCACTGCGCAATTAGATGGCTAATTTAAGACGAACCTCTGAAAAAATATGGGTTAAATATAGGTCATACAGGAGTACCTCGATATTCATGAGGCATCCGTTCTACACTACAACCACAGTTACGGAAACTGAGACTATCAAGGCATTAGGGCAATGGGGAATTGGGGGTTAGGTTCCCGGCTTGAGGAAAACTGCCAAAAAAATCAAATTTCTGGGGGGATGCAGGGAGAAAGCTGTCTACTATTTTAGCTGTCCCCCCTGAGTTCTGTGCCCCCGAATGCATCCAAATTGCTCAAAAATTGCAATTCTCCCCATTTTTTAAGGAGCTATTTTGAGGCTCCAAAAGCACAAAATGGCGACCGGAAATGAGCTCTGTGGTCATTTCCAGCCGCTCCTGACCTGCGGATATGCAAGGTTGACAGGTCCCCCCTGCTTTCCCCCACATATGCCGAGGTCGGATGTCTGCTACCCAACCGCAGATATGCACATCCATGGGTATAGATTCCACAGATATCGAGGTCTTACTGTACTATTTACCTAAAAGGAGGAGCCTAAATTTTAAGATGCCCCTCCCTCCTCAATTTCTAACATCAAAGAACTTGGGGCGGGGGGGGAAAACTAGTCTTGGATTCAGGTAACTACAATATTATCCCCATTTTGCATATGGGAGGGTCGTGTTAGGGTGCAGACACAGCCACCCCAATAAACATTTGAGGAGTCCCCCCCTTATATTACTGAACTCCCTTCTTCCAAACCCCAAACCCCATATCTTCTCCTCCAAAAATGTCTTTCCTCCCCCGCCCCCCCAAATGAAGTGAGGAGTAACTTCTCAAACTTCCCCTCTGTGTGCACTCCTGGGGTTGAGACTGAGAGAGAGTAGGTCATCTAAGGCAAGACTGCACATCTTCCACCCTCCAGCCACTGTTGGATTACAAGTTCCATCATCCCCAGCCACAGTGACGAGTAAGAATGTAAGAACAGCCCTGCTGGATCAGGCCCGAAGCCCATCCAGCCCAGCATCCTGTTTCACACAGTGGCCCACCAGATGCCTCTGGGGAGCCCACAGGCAAGAGGTATGTTGCATGCTCTCTCTCCTGCTGTTGCTGCCCTGCAATTGGTATTCAGAAGCATTGTGCCTCAGAGCCTGGAGGTGGCCTATAGCCACCAGACTAGCAGCCATTGATAGACCTATCCTCCATGAATTTGTCTAAGCCCCTTTTAAAGCCATCCAAGCAGGGGTGGAGCCACCATTGTGCGAACGGGTTCAAAGAACCCAGGCCGCCGCCCCTCAGGGGCCACGCCTCGTGACCTCGACACCCCTCGCATCTGACGTCAGACGCGGGGAGTGCTGGTTTAGCTCCTGAGTGGGGCTGCGGGGCCCCATCCAGGAGTTAAATGGCCAGCACTGCGTTCTTAGCATGGCCAGGAGTAGCACTTCCCTGCCTTCAGGGCAGGGAAGAGCCGCATGCTGTGTGAAAAAGTACTTCCTCTTGTCGGCCCTAAATTTCCTGACCTTCAGTTTCATGCGATGCACCCTGCTTCTAGTGTTGTGAGAGAAGGAGAGGAATTTCTCTCTGTCCACCCTCTCCTCTCCAAGCATAATTTTATAGACCTCTATCATCTCTCCCCTTAGTTGCCTCTTTTCCAAATTAAAGAGCCCCAGATGCTGTAGCCTAGCCTCATAAGGAAGGTGCTCCAGGCCTCTGAGCATTTTAGTTGCCCTCTTCTGCACCTTTTCCAGTTCTACAATATCCTTCTTAAGATAGTGTGACCAAAGTAGTGTGGGATGATGGGAGTTGTAGTCCAACACCAGCTAGAAGGTTGTGCGTCCCGCCTATACTGCCATCTAGTGAGGTTAGATTTGAACTTGGGGACAAGTGATTCAGGAGGCAGGGTTTTCAGTGACTGACTGTTTGCATGTCCTGCTTCTGTCTGGAGTGCGGTTGGTGGGTGCATGTGAAAGGACTTTGGACCTTTCCGATTGTCTTGTACAGGCTGTGGAACTTCCTGCCTCAGGAGATTTGCCTGGCTCAGATTCCTTCTTTTAGATGCCAATTAAAAAACTGATCTCCTTAAGAAAACATTTGGTCTGACTGGATAATGTTTTGTCTGGCTTCGTTGTGGTTTGATCTTTTTCCTGCCCTTTGCTTATATATGTTGGTTTTTAGAAGGCCGTTTTATTGTTCTTAAATTATTGCTACAATCTGGCTTAGCTGTTCTTTGTAAAAATGGATTTTTTTAAAAGGAATAAATAAATGCAAATTTGCAAGAGGTATTCACTGTTGAAATACTAAAGTAGGCCGATTAGGGGCTGGCCCAGTGGGGGGTGGCTGGACTGTCTCGGTCAGGGGTCTGTCTTTTGCTTATGTTGCTTTGTAAAGCAGGGGTGGGCAGGAGGTAGAAAGGATCTACTGGTGGATTGCTGGGTGATTTGCAGTAGATTCGCAAGACTTTCTGACTCCCCTTTGTTCTTACAACAGAGAATATTTATTATAAGGGAAGCATCTCAGGGAAAGTGTTGTAATAATGGTTGGCTTCATTTACCCTCACACAGGCTGGGTAAATTCATCTTCAGGTAGTAACAAAGAGATCAGATTTCTAGATACCCTAAATGACTGTGCCCTGGAAGAGCTCGTCTTGGAGGCAATTGGAGGGAAACGAACCTGGACTTCATCCTGAGTGGCCCTCAGGACCTGGTGTGAGATGTAGGGTCCACCTTGGTTTGTGTTTGGATGGGCTCGGTAAGAAATTCATCTCAAGGGATCAGACCATAGCTCATTCCCAGGTTCACTCCCTGGCAGCACCTCCAGGTAGTTCTGGGAGAAACTCTTGCCTGAAACCTTGGAGAGCTGCTGCCAGTCAGTGTAGACAATATTGAGCTAGCTCGGGGTTCCCAACCTGTGGCCCTCCAGATGTTGCTGAACTTCAACTCCCATCATCCTCAGCCTCAATAAATGGACCAATGAAATGACCAGACAGCTTCCTATATAGAGCAGGGGTGGGTGAAGGTATCGCAGTGCTTGAGGTGAGGTGTGAAATGCTGCCTTGGCTCATGCCCAGGGTGTGTGTGCGGAGGCAGGGGGCAGCCCCCTTTTAAAAACTGACCCTTGCAAGCTTTGAAAGTGGTATGGGGATGGAGAGGACGGAGGGTTGCCGGCAGCGTCATCTCCTCTCCTTTCTCTCCTTGCAAAGCGTGCAAGAAGTGTGAGAAAACGCCATCCTTGCAAAGCTCATAAGGGTCAGATCCGTCCCGAAGAGCTGCTCTGACGGCAGCAGTGGGGGTCATCATGCCACCCTGCTGCCTCCCCAGTAATCCACTGCCTGAGGCAACAGCCTCATCTCACCTCGCCTTATGAATGGGCCGCCCCCGTGTCGAACCGGTAGGGAACGGGTTTTTCCATTTGGTGGCCCTTCAGATTTCGGCAGCAAACGACTGTCCTTTTCGCATCCACCTTGTGATGGGAGGTGCTGCTTGTGTGTGTGTATAGATCTGATACATATATTCTGTATACCAGCTATGGAAAATTCTCTTTGCTTTGGGCAAAGCAAAGAGCCAGGTAGAAAAGACTGATATGCATTTTTTGAAACCGAATATGCCCTTCAAAATGAGGCATTTAGAAACCACTTGTGAAAACAAATACTTCATCCGTTAATACAATACAAAATGTATTTCACCATTTTCCTTTTCAGGGGACTTTCTGGGATAACCTCTCGCACACAGCATGTGAACATCATGTGACTGGGGGATTGCTGCACGTGATATAATAAGGTGTAAAAGATAAAAACCATGGAGTAGGAAATACCCCATATCAAGGACAAACATTTATTTATTTATTTATTGGAGTTTTCTTTTTACATTTATATCCCGCTCTTCCTCCAAAGAGCCCAGAGCGGAGTACTACATACTTAGGTTTCTCCTCGCAACAACCTTGTGAATTAGGTTAGGCTGAGAGAGAAGTGACTGGCCCGGAGTCACCCAGCAAGTATCATGGCTGAATGGAGATTTGAACTCGGGTCTCCGCGGTCCTAGTCCAGCACTCTAACCACTACACCACATGTATTTCTGGTCAGCATTTTTCTTCCTTTGTCACTGGAATTCATCCTTGAGTGCTAATTTTAACAGTGTTATCTTTGAGCAAACACCTGTTGTGTCCCGGCTCCTTGGCACATGCATGTCTCTTGCTCACTGGCTCAATTCAGACTTCATGTTAAACCATGGTGTGTGCTAACCATAGAGGCTGTTCTCACAATGGGGGGAAGCCGGGCTAAGGGAGCCCAGCCCGGTTTCCCCCCATCGTGAGAACCAGCGGGCTCGTGGGCGAGCCTGGTGGTTCAGCAGTGGCTGGCCCGCCTAAGAACCCCTCCCCTAAAACAAGGTTAGTGGAGCGAGCACTCGGCTAACCCAGTTTTACTTCTCGTGTGCTGTGGCACAGCTCTGCACTGCGGCAACATGAGTAGACCCCCGACCGGGAGGCTACAACAAGCCTCCCCGCTTTGGGGGTCTCCCCAGAATGCTCCGCGCACTCATGCAGGGCATCCCGGGACTTCCAGGGGCTAGGCGGCCCCCGATCCCCGCCGCCCCCACTGGCTCCGTGACGGAGGTGGTAGTTGTGTAGGCGGCCAATCCGGCCACCCAGGGACGGCTCTCTGCTTGTGTGTGGGGAGCAGGCAAAGCCTGTTCTCCCTGCCGAACCCTTCTCGGCTCCACATGTTGCTGGTGTGTAGAACCTCATCGTGTAATTGCTAACCCCCATAGTGTTGTGTGCTAACCATAACCTAAACCATGGTTTAGAGCTGCTTGTCTGCTTTTGTTTTCCATCCTCACAGCACTTAGCATCATAAGTTCACTCCTGACTCCATGGTACAGCAACCTCTGGAGGCAGAACAATGGCCGTAACCATGGTTTGTCCATTCAGGCATCAGGTGAGGTCAGACAGCAAGTGGAACCATGGTTATTTTTTTGCCTAACTGGGGTTAGTTTGTATGTCTGAACCTGTGCCAGTCATCAAACTGTGGTTTATTTTGGCAGTCAAACCACAGTCTGAGACCAAGGTTTGAATTTGGTGGTCTCGCATGATGTCTGAACCCGCAATTGTGGTTTAATCTTGCTCTCACATATCTCGCAAGTCCAGATCATGGGAAATAAGGAGAAACAACAGGATGCAAATAAACAATATGGCAAAACAAACCAAGAATTGGTGATTTTCTGTGGCACCAATCTAGATTTGTCAAATAAACCATAGTTCTACTTCATGTCTGAGCCTGTCCATCTTTCCAAGGTATATTTAGCACAAACTCTGGCTTGCAAATCCACCTTGAACTATAGTTTTCTGGCTGATAATAAATGATAGGTTGTCAGTTGAGGCATCATGCCAAACTATTGTTTAAGCTTCCTTTAACTTTGCTTGGGTATGAGGTCTGAACTGAGCCATTGACTGTAACAGCCACTACGTTCCTTGCCATGCCTTTCTAGTTATGAACGTCCAGTTTGCTTGCTGTCCCTTAGTGAGGTGGATTCTATCAGTTCATGGAGTAGGATCTTCTCCAGGCTTAGGTTCATGTTTCAGGTGGCCCTTAGTAAACTGCCCTCCATGGCCCCCTCCAACATGGGCGAGCCCCTTCTAAGGCTTATGGTGGGGCTCACCTTGCCAAATGGGATGAAATGAGGTGGTGATGAAGTTATTTGGTTTGAGAGGGTCTCTCTGCTACCACCACGTGGGCTGTGATAATGAATGGGGATGTAACTCAGTGGTAGAGCATCTGCTTAGTGTGCAGGAGGTCCCAGGTTCAATCCCTGGTAGCATTTCTGGGTGGAGCTGGGAAAGGCTCCTGCCTGAAGCCCTTGAACATAGGAAGCTGCCATATACTGAGTCAGACCATTGGTCCATCTAGCTCAGTACTGTCTACACAGACTGGCAGCGGCTTCTCCAAGGTTGCAGGCAGGAATCTCTCTCAGCCCTGTCTTGGAGATGCTGCCAGGGAGGGAACTTGAAACCTAGATGCTCTTCTCAGAGAGGCTCCATCCCCTGCAGGGAATATCTTCCAGTGCTCACACTTCTAGTCTCCCTTTCATATGCAATCAGGGCAGACCCAACTTAGCTATGGGGACAAGTCATGCTTGCTACCATAAGACCAGCTCTCTTCCCATTGAGAATCATTGCCTACTGAGCAAGATGGACCAATACTCTGACTCTGTATAAGGCAGCTTCTTATCTTCCAGTGGGCCCTTCTAAGGGCCTTTAGTAGCTGCCCAATAATGCTGGCCCCTGAAGCTGGTACCCATGCCATGGAGCAGCCTCTACAAGGAGGCGTCCCTTTCCGCCCCCTTGCTCGTTTTGCATGCTTTTTTTTCAAGGCTGACAAGCCCAATCCATCAAGAGAGATCCATGTCTCAAGTAGCCCTTGGTGTGCATTGCCAACAGACAAGCGTCTCTGGATACACATCCCTATTGCAATGGCGCTTCAAGTCTTACTGAACTGGCTGGATGCGCCTTCTAATGCAACTGGAAACCATGCATGCACACTGGGCCACCATTTATTCTTTAGGGCTAGTTGCCCATGGTGACAGTGGTGTTGAGTGCCAGTGCTCTTCACATGGCCAGTGCTCACTTTTGACTGTAAAGTCATGAAGAGTAGAGCAGTGTATGTGTAAACTAGCCCTGCCAACCAGTGAACCCTCTGTGCCCACAGTCCTGTCAACCTGACCATGCTGACAGTAATAAATGGTTCATGTCGATTGCTGTTTCAGTAGCAATTGAAGTTGGGCAGGACCATCTCTGTTTTGGTTTGCAACATAAAGTAGGTTTCTCCGTCCATATAAATAGAGGGGCCTGGGGTGTGGTCTACCAGGGCTCTTGTGGCCGGAGAGGCTAATTAATTGCCTGGAAATTCTAGATACAGCTCACTAAGCGGGAAGGCTCTGCTTCACTTTATTGTTCAAAAGAGTTTTCCAGATGGAAGGGAAGGTACTGATCAATGGACGTGGGGTTATTTCTCAGAAGAGGGACCTTAAAACATTGGAATTTGCATTGACTGCATTTGCATCAACTGCTCAAAGAGCTTAGCATAGATTTTCCTTTATGGAAATGTCACATAGGATCATCAAAGAAAGGAGAACCTTTCTATACATCAGGTAAGAGACTCAGTGTACAGTATAGATGTTTATATGCCAATGCCAGAAGCTTCTGAGCCAAGATGGGTGAGCTGGAGTGCTTGGTTGCTAATGAAAAACGTAGATTTAGTGGGCGTGACGGAAACCTGGTGGAACAGTGAGAACCAGGGGGACACTGTAACTCCTAGATACAAACACTACAAAAAGGACAGGGAGGGGCAGATTGGGGGTGGAGTAGCACTGTATATTAAAGAAGGGATAGAATCCAACAAGCTAGAAAACCTAGGAGGACCAGAGTCCCCCACAGAATCATTATGGGTGACAATACGAGGACTAAAAGGAAATTAGTTACTAGGGATGTGCTATCACTCTCTGGATCAAAACGCTGAGAATGACATGGACTTGGGGAAGCAAATCAGAGAGGTGTCAAAGAGAGACAGTGCGGTAATAATGGGTGACTTCAATTACCCTTACATAGACTGGGCAAATTCACGTGCGGGTATTGACAGAGAGGCCAGATTTCTACACATGCTAAATGACTGTGCCTTAGAACAGTTGGTCATGGAACCAGCCAGAGAGAAAGCAACCTTGGACTTAATCCTGAGTGGTGTCCAGGACCTTAATCCATTGTTGTCATAGTCAGCAATTGTGAGATGTCATTATTGTAGAACTGTTGGAGAACAGTGACCATAGTGTGACAGTTACCATAATGTGATCCAATTAAGCTTATATGTGAGTGGAGCATTGCCAAGGAAGACCAACACTGATGCTTGGACTTCAAAAGAGAAAACTTCTCAAAAATGAGAGAACTGGTGAAAAGGAAGCTGAAAGGAAAAGTCAGGAGGGTCAAATCACTCCAGAAAGCAAGGGACTTACTAAAACCACAATACTAGAAGCTCAGTTGGAATGTATACCAAGAAAGAGGAAAGGCACTACCAAGTTTAGGAGGAATGGCTAACAAGTAGAGTCAGGGAAGCTATAAAAGGGAAGAAGACTTCCTTCAGAAAATGGAAGTCTTGCCCAAATGAAGAGAACAGAAAGAAACATAAACTCTGGCAAAAGAAATGCAAGGAGACAAAAATGTGTTTGAGGAGCTTCCAAAAAGCTTTTGACAAAGTTCCCCACCAAAAGCTCTTGAGGAAACTTAGCAGACATAAGATAAGGGGACAAATTCAGTTGTGGATTGGTAACTGGTTGAAGATAGGAAACAGAGGGTGGGAATAAATGGACGGTTTTCACAATGGATGGAAGTAAGAAGTGGGGTCCCCCAGGGATCTGTACTGGGATCAGTGCTCTTTAACTTGTTTATAAATGATCTAGAAGTTGGGGTAAGCGGCGAATTAGCCAGATTAGCCAATGACACTACACTATTTAGGGTTGTGAAATCTAAAACATATTGTGAGGAGCCCCAAAAGGATCTCTCCAAATTTCCTTCTCTCACAACACTAGAACCAGGGGTCATCCCATGAAACAGATGGCCAGGAAATTTAGGACCGACAAAGGAAGTGTTTTTTCACACAGCGCAATAATGAATCTATGGAATTCTCTGCCATGGGATGTGGTGATGGCCACTAGTTTGGATGGCTTGAATGGGGGCTTAGACAAATCCATGGAAGACAGGTCTATCATTGGCTATTAGTCTGGTGGCTATAGGCCACCTCCAGCCTCAGAAGCAAGATGCCTCTATACCAGTTGCAGGGGAGCAACAGCAAGAGAGAGGGCATGCCTTCACCTCTTGCCTATGGGCTTTTGAGAGGCATCTGGTGGGCCACTGTGTGAAACAGGATGCTGGACTAGATGGCCCTTGGGCCTGATCCAGCAGGGCTCTTCTTATATTCTTAACCTTCCTATAGGTCTTATCTTTTGATTAACAAATGCTTGCCATTTTGATTCCTAACCATCCATTCTTTTCAATGACAGTGAGCGTTGTTTGTGTGGGTGAATGTGTGTTTTAAGCTCCTGTCAACATCAAAATCTACACAAACATCTTTTGCATAATGTAGGGAGTCAGCCTGACTTCCCATGAATTAAGGTGAGGGGCTTGAAGAAGCCAAAATTGTACCCCAAATTGGCTCTGGCCTCAGCCTGTCCTTGCTTATATGTAGACATTGCCATTTGGATACTGAATGAATATTTGACGACTATATGTTTTGCAAACTTTGCAAATAGATTTCAGGTTCAAACTAATGTGACTTACAGAACAATGAAGCCATTTAAAGAAACTGAGTATTTAATTCAGTTTATTTTGTTATGGTGTGTTGATTGCTTTGCATGCAGAAGAAGCTCTTCAGCCATTGGGACTGGGGATGAAGGGAGTTGTCATTCAACAACATCCAGGGATCCCGGTTTGGGAACCCCTTTAATAATGGGATGGAGAAGGGTGGAAATGTTTAGTGTCCTAGTTTCTTGATTTCAAATTTTTGGGACTGAAGAATGAAGCAGGGAGGCAGCCTCAAAAATAAAACTGGAGGAGGTGGTGGCCTCAGTTAAGCCCAGGCAATTGTCCCCTGCCCATTGCTGTGTGCCTTGGACTGGAATCTTCTGCTCCTTTAGGGCTAGGAAAGAGCATGCCCACAGAGTCAGATCGTGAGGATCAGAAGCTGAAGCTGCCTGGTATGGAATCAGACCATTGGCCTATCCAGTCAGTACTGTCAAGGGCAGGGACAGGCAGCCTTTGGGCACTTCAGCTGTGGGGGTTCAGCAACAGTTATTAGCGTCAGCTGATATGCCAGCTGTGTCCGTTTCTTGGGATAAATGATCTCAGAATAGTAGTACATCTGCTGGTCACCTCCAGACTTGACTACTGCAATGCGCTCTATGTGGGGCTGCCTTTGTATGTGGCCTGGAAACTGCAGTTAGTCCAGAATTTGGCAGCCAGGTTGGTCCCTGGGTCATCTCGCAGAGACCATATCACTCCTATCTTAAAACATCTACACTGGCTGCTGGTAAGTTTCTGGGCAGAGTACAAGGTTTTGGTTCTAACCTATAAGGCCCTAAACAGCTTGGGCCCTGGGTATTTATGAGAACGTCTTCTTCGCTATGAACCCCACTGCCCATTGAGATCATCAGGAGAGGTCCGTCTGCAGTTGCCACCGGCTCGTCTGGTGGCTACTCGGGGACGGGCCTTCTCTGTTGCTGCCCCGAGGCTTTGGAACACACTTCCTGCTGAAATAAGAGCCTCCCCATCTCTTACAACTTTTAAAAGGGCAGTCAAGAGGCATTTGTTCACCCAGGCTTTTAATGAGATACTGTTTTAATTGTCTTTTTAATAGTTGTGTTTTTAATAATTTTAACTTTTTCAATGGTTGAAATGTTTTAATCTTTTATTGGCTGTTTTTATTGTTTTGTAAACTGCCCAGAGAACTTGTGTTTTGGGTGGTATAGAAATTTATTAAACAAACAAACAAACAAACAAACAAAGGAACAAACAGTTGGAGTGCCCAAGGTTGCTTACTAGGTTCTCGGGCCTTTCTCTGCTACCTGGAATCCTTTTTGTTGGAGATCGTGAGGACTGACTCTGGAATACTTGCACATGCAAAGTATTTGCTCTGCTCTCTCAAAATACTCACCCCATGGCAAATTCCTGCTCCCTCAAGGAGTGCATCTCATCACAAGGATACATTTAAAAACAACAACTCTGGGATGGCCTTTGTGGATGTTTGACTTTTTCCAGAATTGTGTGTGGTTTATGCTCATCTTGGACAGGATGCTGTCTAGTGCACGGCAGATGGGACGCAAGGGAGAAGGTGATGGCTCCTTCAGGAACTCTGAAACATTTGCTGAAAACTTAATGAATGGCTAGTTCCAAGAAACACCCACAAACTCTCCTCCCATCACTGTTCTGCGTCTACATCTGGCACTGCAGATCCGATAACCATCCAGGAAGTTTTGATATATTGATGTGAATGGGCGGAAAGGGGCTCAATAGCTCCGTTCAGGTAATCCCGAAACTGGCTTTGCAGCCAAGCAGACTGATATTTCTATATATTATTCAACAGGCATTTACATTCGTCGGAGACATTTCTTTTAAAAAGGCAGTAAGTGTGACTGTGGAATTACTTTTCATTGGATTCAAAGTGCATATTGAACAGCTTTCTTTATTACCATTATCCATATACTGATTTTCATCAAAAAGTTCTAAAAGCATTTTACATAGAAAAGGATAGTAATTAAGGTGATTCTCTGTCTCCAAAGGACTCACAGTCTAAAAATAAACAGAAGGTTAACACCAGCAACAGCCTCTGGGCAGATGCTGTGCTGGGCCTGAAATAGGATCAGTGGCTCTCCCCAAGCTTAATATAAAGAGAATCCCCACTTTGAAAGGTGCTCTGCTCCGTTAACAGGGGGCAGTTGGCTTATTCCTGTTGGCCCATTTCAGATTCTCAAACTGTATTTATGTTGGCCCATTTCAGGCTATCTTCATCATGAATCCCGCCACCACTTAAGATCACTGGAAGAGGTTTGTCTGGGATTCCCACTGGCTTCTCTGATGGTGACTCAGCTGTGAGCCTTTTCTGTAGTTGCCCCAGAGCTCTGGAAGAGTCTCCCTGTCCAAATTACAGCTGCACCATCTCTGATGGCCTCCAGGAGAGCATTGAAGACCCACCTGTTCAGTCAGGCTTTTAGCTGAACTTTAAATCTGATTTTGATTTTAATCCTCTGTTTTTAACAGTTGATTTTATTGTTGCTTTTAACCAACTGTAGAGACCTTAAGTGGCGCAGCAGGGAAGTGCTTGACTAACAAGCAGAAGGTTGCCGGTTCAAATCCCCGCTGCTGTTATATTGGGCAGCAGTGATATAGGAAGATGCTGAAAGGCATCATCTCATACTGTGCGGGAGGAGGCAATGGGAAACCCCTCCTGTATTCCACCAAAGAAAAACCACAGGGCTCTGTGGTTGCCAGGAGTCGAAATCGACTTGACGGCACACTTTACCTTTTTTTACTTTAGACCACCACGAGGCACTTGTGTCTGTTGATATATAAGTACGCTAAATAAAACAAAAAAATAATCACCTAAATCAGGGATAGGTTCAACATTTGGAGGGCCATTTGCCCAGCCCTGTTTTAGATCTTCTTAAGCAGGCCGTAGACTTGGCTGACACCTGTTGAATGTGCTGATGCATCTAGATCAGTGTTTCCCAACCTGGGGGCCTCTATCTGTTGCTGAACTATAACTTCCATCAGCCTCAGCCACAATTTTGATTATTCTCTCCTTGTTTCTTTTATAAATTTTTTTTTAAAAGGAATGTTTCTCTTCAATTTTGTGCTGATATGTAGTTACCTTTGGCAGAGTATCATTGAAAGAAAGTGCAGCAGGAGTTAGTTGTGTGATTTTTAAAGTCAAATTACCAAGTGGGTAATGCTAGTTTTCCATGCCCCCTCTCATGCTTGTGCCAGGTGTGGGCAATTTTGAATCAGGTTCTTCTGAGGAGAGCTGGTCTTGCGGTAGCAAGCTTGACTTGCCCCCTTTGCTAAGCAGGGTCCACCCTGGGAGACTACATGTGTGAGCACTGTAATATATTCCCTTTGGGGATGAGGCTGCTTTAGGTAGAGCACCTGCCTGCTTGCATGCAGAAGGTTCCAAGTTCCCTCCCTGGCAGCATCTCCGAGATATGGCTGAGAGAGGTTCCTGCCTGCAACCCTGGAGAAGCCGCTGCCAGTCTGGGTAGACAATACTGAGCTAGATAGACCAATGGTCTGACTCAGTATATGGCAACCACTTGTGTTCCTGTGACCCCTCTCTGCCCATTCTGGGACCTAACCCAAACCTTACTGCTTGCCTCTTCTGAACCCGGCTGAGGCTTGATACCAAATTTAATAAGTAAATAACTGAGTGAATTACAGGCAGCAGGATGGAAAGCCCTTTTTTGTTGCAGCAAAGGGAATGGGTTTTTGCATTTCAGCTGGACACTTCTCTTGTTTGTTTTCAAAAGCTGGAGAAGAGAGGGAGGGTAGAGGTTAAGATAATAATACAGACGGTGTGCTGACTTATCTGGTCACTCTCCTCTTCCTGGGTGGTGTAATCTGTCAAATCGATCTGAATCAGAAAAACTCTGTACACTTGAGGCACAAGTTGGGTGGAGTGAATGGGTGAACCTGGGTCGGGGGCGGTGGTGGTGGGAGTGAGTTGAGGTTCCTCTAGCTGCTGATTGGGTTTTTTCTGTAGGAAATTCTGCTGCATTTTCTTGCAATCTGAATTCTGCTAGGCATAAGTGAGGTAGAGATAAAAACAGAGACGCACTTAAAATGTAAAGGGGAAACGGTTTGTGGCTGTGTTGAAGCCATGTGTGGGGACAATCCAAAAAAAGTGCTTCACATGGGTAAAACAGAGTTTCCCAAATGCTGCGCTGTGGAGCAATGGCTGGCACACCGTACTGCCTCCCTGAATCAGCTCCAGGAGTAGCGAGTTCAAATTCCCCTCTTTTGAAGGTGACTCGTCCCATAATGCACCATGACGGACCAATTTCTCCCAGTGCACAAGTGGGGCATGTCACTTCCAGAAGTGGGGGATTTTTGTGAATTGTCCTCTAACGCACTGGGAAGACCCTGTTTCTCGGGGATCCTATGGGGAGCGAGTCAATTCTAAATGTGGTGGGGAATTTGAACTCCCCTTCTTTGCAGGCAGGTTGCCCCATAATGCACTGAGAGAGCCTTGTCCCTGCCAGCTCATAACTGTCAAACAGACATTGCATGGTGTGTTTGTGTTGGGAGGGGAGAGGGTATGTGTATTTGTAGTGCAGAGGGGCCGTGTGCCTCAATCTTTTCTCTTTTTTTAGTGTGGCTCAGAAGGTTAGGGGGGAAAACACTCTGAGCCTCCTGCACCCCCACAGCACACACTGCTTCATTTTATCTAACCCCTGCCCTTCACAGACCACAGCTTTCCTGTGTCCTGCTCCCCCTTGAGGCATGCTTGATTCCGGGGATGGTCCAGCGCAAAGGAGGCTGTGAACGTTCCTTGGTCCGGTGTAATGGGCCTAGTGCAAGCTTTAAAATTACCCAGAATTCTTTTAAGCAAATATTCTACTAGAGTACCATTGGCTGCTGTGTTGTCAAACATTCTAACTCTATTTCAGCTGCTCAAAGCCTCCAAGACAACGCCTGGGGCTTTTTAGTTTAGGAAAAAGACGACTGTGGGGAGACATGACAGAGGTCTATGAAATCATGCATGGTGTGGAGAAAGTGGAGAGAGAGCATTTTTTTCTCCCTCTCCCATAACACTAGAACCAGGGGTCAGCCCATGAAATGGATGGCCAAGACATTTGAGACCAACAAAAGGAAGTACTTTTTCACACAATGCATAATCAACTTATGGAATTCTCTTCCACAAGATGTGGTGTTGGATACTAGTTTGGATGGCTTTAAGAGGGGTTTGGATAACTTCATGGAGGAGAGGTCTATCAACGACTATTAGTTGGAGGGCTACAGGCCACCTCCAGCCTTAGAGGCAGGATGCCTCTGAGTACCAGTTGCAGGGGAGTAACAGCAGGAGAGGGGGCATGTCCTCAACTCCTGCCTGTAGGCTTCCAGCGGCATCTGGCGGGCCACTGTGTGAAACAGGATGCTGGACTAGATGGGCTTCCTTGGGCCTGATCCAGCAGGGCTGTTCTTATGTTCTTCTGAGGCATAGAATTGTGATTCTATCATCTCTGCCAAGGGTCCCCCAGTGCATCGTAACAGGTGTGGGCTGGCGTGCAGTGGCTTGCCTCTGCTTCCTGCCCCCTCTCACCCCATGTTATAAGGCCTTACTGCCCTCCCCCTCCCAGATTAAGCTTTGACCCATGTTTAGTGCTGCACTCCAAACCCACGTAAAACATGCTAGCACAAACTAAACCTTTCAATAGTTTTGCAGCTTACAGAGTCGGAAAGAATGGCTGTGGTATCATAGACCATGATGAATTATGAAACAACCCCCCAAAAACCTCCCCTGTTGTCTGTGTTCTTGGAAGCTGTTGTAGTCACCATTTGGACGCCGTCAATTTCTCCTGTGCAAACATTACAGCATCCAGAGGGAATGAGAAACACTTACCCATGACCACAGAATCAGATGCTGGGTCTGACAGGTTCAAGCAAAGCAGAGGCAGATGTTAGGCCTACAGACTCCCTGCTGTCTTGATGGACACGCCAGCCCCTGCCCGAGCTGAATCTTAGTGGCTGAGCTTAGTTGCCTGCCTCAGCCAGACTTTGATTGAGTTACAAAGCTGAGGATAAAGTGTTGGTGTTTGTAAGTTAACAAACACCTTCTAACACCCCAAATCCGTGAGGCTGTGTTCTGGGAACTTTTTCTACTGACATTTTCAAGCATCTTTTCTCCGCTAGCTTCAACGCCGGGAGTGCTAGTGGTGATCAAAATGGGCATGCCTGTTGCAAACTTGTTTGTTTTGATATAGGTAGATCCTGCTTTTCTGCCAAAAAAATAAAAAAATAAAATTCAAAGCTGACTATTTTGCAAAAGTAATGATACCATACTTAAATCCATATACACCATCTTGAGAAATATTGTAGGAAAAGCAGATGCAAATAATAGCAGAATCTAGAAGTCTGTCTGGTGGCAGTGTTTTACGTGAGTGAGATGTCGGGAGTCTGCTGAAAGAAATAGTTCTCGACTGTGTGTCAGGAAGCCAGCAAGGATGGAGCCTGGCAGATCTCTCCTGGAAAGGAGTTCCACAAATGAGGCACTGCGTACTGAAAAGGCCCTGCTTCTCATGCCTGGCTGTGCACCATCCCTCCAGTGACAACAAGCCACCAGCGGCAACCTTAATACTCAGACAGATTTATAAGGGAGAAGATGTTCTTCCGTAAAACTGGACTTGTTTGAGTGGGAGGTAGAAACCGGGGCTGTGTCATCTGCTTCTATGCCATAGAGTGCAGTCTCCATTGGCAAGAATATGAATGCCAGTGAAACACATGCAGCAGCACTCATGCATCGTCAACCCTCGCCTTCCCCGTCCCTCTACGAATAAGATTCCCCAGCTTTTGAAAACCATTAAGTTATGTGGGTGGGTCCATGAACTCCTTTGGGAGGAGTGGACCTCATCAGGGGAGATGCACATTCTTTTCTTGAACCCTCCCTTGGGTAGCCTTTTGACCAAAGGAAGGTCGGCTTTCTGTCTTGAAACTCCCCAAGCTGGCACAGTGGGCGAGAACTGGGCTGGCAAGTTCCCAAGTCAAATATCAGTTCAGTTATGATGAACTTACTAAAGTTGCTTTGGGTAAACCACAGGCCCCCCACCCCCTCTCACCAGCTACCTGCAATGCAGCCAGCCCCTGTACAGGATTTCTTTTAGGGATTACTGAAAGAATACGGTATGTGTGAAGTTCTTTGAAACACTCCAAAATGATATACCGTATTTATCCAAATAGAAGATGACTCTGGATTTAAGACAACCACTTTGAAAAATAGTTATGCCTGTACTTAGCTGAAAGAAAGAGGACCCTGAATTTAATGACACCATCCCGCCCCCCCAGTCCCCCCCCCAAGTTTTTTAACTTGGGGGGGGGAACTAGTCTTGGACACAGATAAATACAGCATAAATGCTAAGTGTTATCAACCCCAACTTCTGATGAGTGTGCCCTTGAGCCAGGGGCGTAGCTAGGGGAGAGGGGGCCCGTGTTCATCCCTCTCTCGGGCGGCCCCCCATAGTGAGGGAGACAATGCAGAAAATAGGGAGGGATGGAGCTGGAGGGCCCTCAGGAGCTGGGGTCCCGTGTTCTCTGAACCCTTTCGTTCAATTATAGCTACGCCCCTGCCTTGAGCCTTTTTCTGTAGTGGATGGATGTTTGTTCACTAAAAGTGGATGTTTGTTCATTAAAAGTGGATGTTTGTTCATTAAAAGTGGATGTTTGTTCATTAAAACCGCCCAGAGAACTTAAGTTTTGGGTAGTATATAAATGTATTAAATAAATAAAATAAAAATAAAAGGATTTCCCCCTGTCTTTTGTACCATAAGACCTCACTAAATGGCTTACAAATGCAACACAAGTAAATAAATAAATAAATAAATTAAATAGAACACACACAGAGAGAGAGAGAGAGAGAGAGATTTCAAGCAATCAAGTCCATGTTTTTTTTTTAAATCAAAGATCAAATACCTATTCAAGCTATGTCGACTTTATAGCCGAAGCAGGGGTGCCAAAGAAGTGTGTTGTAAACAGGAGTTAGTGGCACCTTGCTTTAATTTAACCTTCAGTCCAACATGCAAGAATTTTAGATTGACAGATACTTTTAAAGGAGTTACTGGTTCTTTCACAGAGGCCTTTGTAGAAGTGCCATTGAATTAAAATTTTATTTTGTATGTGTTCTTCTATTTCAGTTATGAACAAATGGGGATTTGCGGAATGAATTAATTTTTATTCCTCTGCAAATGCCCATCCTGAGAATAATTATATATGGTCGCTTACAAAGCCCTGCAGAGAGAATTTTTTTTTTTTAAAAAAGCTTCCCCTGCTAATTAGGGCTTTCAGGAAATAATTGATTACAAGTTGCAATAGGCTCACTGCATGATATTTGTTTGATATTACTTATGACAAATGAACGTTTTTGCCTAATAAGTTCTCCAGTGACCCTGGGAAGCAGCTGTGCTCAGTTACAGTAAATCTGACATCAGTAAATCTTGTTTTCCACCCCTCCCTCTCACAAGAATTATAGCTAACAAACCATTATTCCCATACCGTTAAAGTCCCAGGAAAGAATTCAAGTTAGAAGCAGGAAATGAATCGTATAATGGCCAGTGAATGCTTAACGTGATGTTTTCAATCCAGCTTCATAAGGGTCAATAGAACCTTCCTAGTACGAATCTCCTAAAATATTACAGTGCCTTAAACCTCCTGCTGTTTCTTTTCAACAGGGTCAGCATATATCGTTAGCGCCTGTTTCAAAGATTGAGGAGGTACTGTATGAGTATCAGCCATTGTATGTAGAGACCCATGGACCGGTCGTTCCAGATGCTGAGTTGCTAGGAAAACTTGGGTAAGTTTTTCCCCCCTTTTAAAGTTCTTGTCAAGTGAGATGGCATTCAAATTGGGAACCTCACCACTTCAATCCCCCCAACACACCCAAAAGCAGAGGGGATTTTCTTATTCAAGGCAAAGCAAAACAAAAATACCTTAATGAAATAGTTGTCTTCCTGCCCAAACCAGTGTTTTGTTTGGGTGGCTAAATGTGATTTTTGTTTCTCCCGCCTTCTTTCTTTGCCTTTCTGGTCTTTTATAGATCAGTTGAGAATTTGGCTGGATCGCATTAATGTTCAAGGTTGCAATTGGCCGCTGAGGAGAAGTCGCTGTTCATTTTCATTTGCACAGTATTAAAACACGAAAAACAAGGCGGCTTGCTTTTTGCCTTGCAGAGGGCCAGTAAAAAACGTCAGGGCTGGGCCTTTGCCATGATGTCATTCTCTGACCATCAGCTGAGTGGCTCCTGCTTGAGCTCCGTTGATGTGAATGGGAGGACTGGCTGACCCAATGGTGATTCCCATGCAACTTCCTCCGTGTGTGTGTGTGTGTGTGTGTGTGTGTGTGTCCTGGTGGGCTTGTCCCATCTCCTGTGAATTGCACGAACCAGTGGCTGCATCCAAACCTCATGCTTCCAACCACGCTTTGGAAGTTCAGGAATGAGTTGTGGTGCTTCCTACTCTGTCCCTTCCCCTTTCCCCCTCCCACTTGTGCACTTGACCGAATGGAGTACTTCCTGTTTTGACCAAACCCGGAAGTATTCTTTCTAGTCAAGGGTTCTTAACCTGGGTGTCATGGACCCCCTGGGGGCCATGGGGTCAGTCCAGATGGTCTATGTAAAATTAAATATATAATTAAAAGTAGCACGCGCCCCACCCCAAACATCCCTTATAACCAAATGTGGTTCTATTTTTTACATCTTTTTAATGGAAATATATCATACGGGGCTCCCCAGCTTAGTTCCCCAGATGATGTACAAAGGTTATTTCGTACAACCACCATTGTGGCTGCGGTTAATAGGTGGACCCAAGGTTGGGAAACCGTATGATATAAATGGGGTGGGAGTCCATGGGTAATACTAGAGGACCTGGGAGTACGCAGGTGCAAAAGAGCTAAGCATTGCTGGATTAATTTGGCACATCAAGGGTGGGGTGGGGGTGGGATGGTGTATGTAAGCACTCATGGCTCATTCATGATTCTCCAAATAGCAGTTTGTAGGACTGAAAATGCAATATCTGAATGCAGCCAGTGTGCCTGTGTGGGGACAGTCAATGCTCAAAAGATGGAAGGTGCTCTTGCAAAAGTCCCATTTTGTTTCAGTGAATTATCTCGATCAAGAGACATTCCATAATGCAGAGGTTCTCAAACTTGGGTCCTCAGGTGTTGTTGAACAACAGCTCCCATCTTCCTCATCCACAGTGGCTGGGGATGATGGGAGTTGTAATCCGACAACATCTGGGGACCCAAGTTTGAGTACCCGTGCCCTAATGGATTGCACTGAGTATTTTGAAGAAACAAAGCAGAGAGGATAGTTTTGCTCAGAGGCAGATTGTGGGGTAATTGGCCAACAGCAGAAGTCATATGGCTTTTTACACAGCAAGTGTAGCCATGATGGATTGGGCGTCTGGACTCTGGCGTCAGGACAGTGAAGGCCAATAAGCCAGATCCCATGGTGCCTCTTAAGCTGTTGTGGTGTAAACAGAGACTTGTGTTTGCTGTTGTGAACGGGCCTTCCAGCTCTACCTGCTTTGCTGTTTGGATGCACCAGTTTTAAGCTGACAGTGCAAATGCATCTACTAAAGTTTAGTAAACTGGTTACAGGCTTAACCTCAGACGTAATTATGGGCTATTGTGAAGGGTGTGGACTTTGATGGTACCTTGAGGGACTGTTCCTGCCATATTGCTGAGGAGCCCTCCAAACCTCTTTTAAAGTGTGGGTTCTGCATTTGGCTTTTTGTTCTGTGCTTTCCTCCCCATTATCTGGCATATCAGGTTATCAGAGGGAACTATTAATTAGCTTTCCCAGCGCTGTGTAGCCTGACCCAGCACACAAGCCACCTGTCAGCACAGCAGCTGCTCCGGCCTCCAAAGCCCTGGGATTTCTGATGACAAATTAAAATGTGTGGCAGGAAATAGGCCCCTCATTCCAGATCAGGGATCTCTTAGTTCTTGGCATTTCTTGTTTTCCCCGACCGTTTGAGAAGCAGCTTTCAGCAGTATATGTGAAACGGTGCGTTCTGGAATGCTTATCAGCACAAGATCTGCATTCGTCTGGTGTTGATGTGGGTGTTTTCTTTTTGTTAAATATGATCGTTGTTTAATCATCTGATTTTTAGCTGGTTAGTAAGTTTTCAGCTTCAGTTTAAACTTGTGCTATGCATGAGTTTGTTCTGAAGCAAGAAGAGTACAGTCGTCCCTTGGCAACCGCGGGTTTCCCAATTGCGGTTTTGAGTATCCGCGACTGGGAAATTGTAGCAGGTCTCACCAACCCCGACCTGAGTATCCGTGGTTTGGTGAGACTATTTTTCAGTCTGGGGGTTTCCCCCTTGATTTCCAGGGGTGGGGGTGGGGTCATTTCCAGAGGTTGGGGGGTAATCTTTGGGGGTTGGGGGTTCATCTATGGAGGGATCAAGGTCATTTTGGGGGGTTGGGGGTCATTTTGAGGGGTCCTCTTCACTCTTACTAACTCCTGGTGATTTGGGGGGATTTCCCCCCTATTTTTAATGTATTTTTTGGTCTTTTTGCTACCACAATTCCCCTGACCCCCTGTTTGCCATTGATTCCAATGGCTCATTTACCGCGAATTCGCCAACCGTGAGGTTTTCCTGGAACGGAACCCTCACAGTTGGCGAGGGATGACTGTACTGTATTTTCTCTGATAATTAAATTATGTATATGAGTGTCATGGCAGGCATCCTCTAAGAAGCAGCATTCCCTCCTACCTGAGAGACGGAGAATGCATCTTTTGAGGTGGTGATGTATATGGGTGCCATAGTCGGTAGCATCTCAGTAGAAGCATTCCCTTCTGTGTGAGACAAGAAGGGGAGTGCCTCTTTTTAAGATGGCATGTGCAATCTAAAAAAAAAAAGTGATTATACTGTTTTATCAATGGGTTTTTCTCAATTAAATGCACTGATACAACATTGCAGCCATATAACCTATGATTATTGTTAACAATTTAAAGAATGAATAGCACTGTACAGGAGACTGTTACTGTTGTCCTCACAATCAAAACGGCCACTGTCCTGACAAGTAGGGGCTTGGTGTTAGAGGGGTTTTATGCTGCTGGGACCCTTGTGGAGAGGTGTTAGCACACAGGCCCATGTAAGTCCTGTCAGCCAGCCGAAGTAAAGGTGGAAAAGGTCCCTTCTTGGAAGGGAAAGAAAAAGGGGTGAACTCCAGGATAACCATTGTGGCATGGCTTACAGGCCAAACTAGATTGATATTCTTCATTGCGTTTGGCCCAGGGTTGGTTTTTTTTTTTTTTTGAAATGCAAAAAGCAGATGGGGGTGGGTGGGAAATGGGACCGTGGTGTGTGTGTGTGTGTGTGTGTGCGCGCACACACACACACACGTGCAGGATGTGCATGTGTGTGCAGGGTGTGAGTATGCAGGCTTAACCTCTTAACCACAGCAGCATAAGGATAATTGAAAAGATCAGTGGACCACTGCCACTTCCTGCTATGTTTCCTGCTCCTTTTCTTTGGGAGGTCCTAGGCCTGCTCTCTTGTAGAAGTTGAAAACCCTAATGATCCTTAGCAGAGGATCTTTTTTTTCCCCCTGGGGAAAAAGAGGTTCCCTTCTATTGCTGTACTTAACGTCCAGTACTGAGGCTGCCATCCTCACTAAGAGTGCTGGAAACTCAGCTTCAGATCCTCACTCAGTTGTCATCTGTCAACTTACCTCCTTGACAGGCTTCACATGGTATACTAAGAGAGGCATACCATGGTTCCTCTCTTTGATGCTCTTGGAAGGGTGGGATAAAATTGTGACAAAAGGAATAATGGAAATCCAAAGAGCCCCTGTTAGGTTTAAGGGCTTGCTACAGATGCAGCTGGGATCTCATGCATCACAAACATTTTTTTAAAATGTCCCAAGTTTCAGAAGGTGCCTTGATATGCACAGGGGTGTATCTAGGGTGGGTCAGGCAGGGCATGTGCCCTGGGCGCCACTTGAAGGGGGGCACAAATTCTTAAAATTAATTTTAAAAAAAAAAATGGCCACCAAAATCAAAATGGCCACTGCACATGCTCAAATGGCCTCTATGAGGCCCTAGGCTAGGCCAGGCCTCACTGAGGCCATTTGAGCATGCACGGTGGCCATTTTGTTTTCAGCAGCCATTTTAAAAAACAACAATTATTTTTAAAAATGGCCACAGCACATGCTCAAATGGTCTCTGCAAGGCCCTAGAGGCCAGCTGTGGGAGGGGTAACCTTTGCAGATGCCCCCCTCCCACGGCCTATAGGAAGCGCCCCGAAGGGGCTACAGGTTAAAAAAAATTAATTTAATATTATATAAGTCACTGTACACATATTCAGTTTGGCACTATGTACAGAGAATTAGGGCTTGTGAATACAGAGCTGAAGCTTATAAGCTAGGATTGTATTCATTTGCTCATACTTTGCTTCTTATGATAAGTGAGTTAAATGTGGTGTCTTAACAATATGGCTATTAATGGTGAGTTTGTCTTTGAATCAGTGTGAAATCCTTAGTATTAAGGCCCACTGGGAGTTTCTTTCTCTCTTTCTCTCATTTTAACTGTCTTTCTGAAAGACTAGAATATATTCCAAGCAGTGACACAGTTTACTCTGCATATTCTTTAATTATTTTCAGAGTATCTGGGAAAAGCCAAATTCTCCATTTATTTTTAAAACTGATGTAATAGTGATGCTACAATGCATAGTAGAGAATTAGATAGGCACTTTTGTTTAGTTTTCCAAGTACACCTCCAAATAGTATTTGGGTATATCATGAGCCCCAGCATACTGAAATTTGTAGTTTTCCAGCATTTTTTGGTCTGGCTACGTCCACTGCTAAATAGTTTTTGAAATTTTAAAAGATTAACGAGCTTGACTTATATTTTTCAGCTGATATTATAGTAAAGTTATCTGAAAGATGGGTGTCAGATGTTTGGACAGGGGCGCAATTTCAGTGCTTGCCCTAGGCGTTAGTTTCCCTAGATGCGCCTCTGGATATGCAGCTCAAGAGGCTTCTGTTTTGAGGGGAGAAGCTACACTCGGCACATTGGTCCACTATGTGAGTATCTGTATAATGAGCATCAGAACACGGGGTTTCAGTAGCGTTCTCTGGACAAGGGGAGAACAAGTGGATCTGAGACCAGCTCTAACTTATCCTCCCTTTTGTTTGTGTAGTAGTGTGGGGATTTCTCTTCAAGTGACAAGAGATCCCCATCACCATATCTTAAGAAGGATATTGTAGAACTGGAAAAGGTGCAGAAGAGGTTAACCAAAATGATCAGGGGCCTGGAACACCTTCCTTATGAGGCAAGGCTACAACATCTGGGGCTTTTTAGCTTGGAAAAGAGGCAACTAAGGGGAGACATGAGAGAGGTATATAAAACTATGCATGGAGTGGAGAGAGTGGACAGAGAGAATTTTTTCTCCCTCTCTCACAACACTAGAACCAGGGGTCATCCCATGAAAATGAAGCCTGGGAAATTTAGGACCAACAAAAATGAGTAGCTTTTCACACAGCACATCAGAATTATCTGCCACGGGATGTGGGATGGCCACTATGTGGGATGGATAGTTTTAAAAGGGGCTTGGACAAATTCACGGAGGACAAGTCTATCAATGGCTACTAGTTTGGTGGCTCTAGGCCACCTCCAGCCTCAGAGGCAGGATGCCTCTGAGTACCAGTTGCAGGGAGCAACCGCAGGAGAGAGGGCATGCCCTCAACTCCTGCCTGTGGGCTTCTCAGAGGCATCTGGTGGGCCACTGGGTGAAACAGGCAGTGCTGTCAAGTCTCCCGTTTTAGCTGGGAAACTACCGTATTTTACCCCTCTTTCCCGCCATCCTCCCGTATTAGTATTTTCCCGGAAATCTCCCGTATTATATAATTGTTTAAAAATCCTCTCTGCCACTCCAAACTGAACTCTGTCAGTGATCGTGCTTGTGTCGCGGATGCCCCGGCTAGTCTAGGATTGTTGGGTCTATAGCAGAGTTTTGTCGCTCTAGGCTTTGGTAACGCCATGGTAAACGCATCTTATCCTTTGTACTGAGAAGATAGAGTGGAAAACCGAAGATCGGAAGTGCCGAGAACTGCCGTAGTGATAGAATAAGAGTACCGCTGCAATTGCTCTCACGGTCGGAGCAGGGCTTTCCCCCACCCAGCGTCCTTTGAAAAGCTTATGGGGGTTTGCAACATAGATTTGCTGAGAGACAGAGAGATGCGACTCAACGTCTAGGGTTTCTATTTCTACCGGAAGTTCAAGCCTGTGTGTCACTCTAGTTTTTTAAAATCTCTCTGGAGACTGGAACCGGATTGAAGATATTCCCGGCCAATAGAAACGGGTGCCACTTTATTCACTGGTACCTCAGTGGTGAAAGCCTTCGAATTGTATTACATTTTCTTGCATGGGAGCATGTAGCAAACTTTTATCCTGGAAGTTCCAAAAAGGAAGGTGTGAAGATGTGTTAGGACTGGACTCCCCTTTGCTTCAAGACAGTGGTTTTGAATTACCTTTGCGAGAAACTGATGTTTGAAATCGGTGAGTTAAAAGTAGGAGTAGATATGTGTGCGGGGACAGGGGTGGAAGACTAGAGAAGGGTGGAAATAACCTCTTTCTAAGAACATAGAAGAGAGAGATACTGGAGCTTGGTTGTGGTGGTGGGATGGCTCGCGGCAGGTGTCGGAAAATTTCCCTTATTTTCAAATCCAAAACTTGACAGGTATGGAAACAGGATGCTAGGCTAGGTGGGCTTCCTTGGGCCTGATCCAGCAGGGCTGTTCTTCTGTTAAGTCCACAAGCAGAAGATGGAGGCATGCCCTCTCTCCTGCCGTTGCTTCCTTGCAACTGGTATTCAGAGGCATCCTGCCTCTGAATCTGGAGGTAGCAAATATCGATCAAGGCTAGCAGCCAACGGTAGACTGTGCCTTCCCCCTGAGCCGCAGCTACTCAGTGAAAGATGCCGCGATTTTGCTGAGAAGGCTGCAACAAGTATCTTATGAATGATATTAGAAAAGCCGGTCTGTTTTGAAGGACCCATCTCATGGAATGTCCTGAAAGTAATAAACAATGTCTCGGAAATCAATAGAAAACGCTACCAGAAGTCAATTCAGAAAGCTGCAGGACAAAATGTAATACACTGCATTGGCAACATCTTTCCATGGCGGGGGCGGCGGGAAGAGAGAGCTTTTGCTTCTGGGAGCTGGAGAAGCTGAAGTCTGCACATCGTTTTTGGAAACTGGCTGGTAAGCAATAAATTTCAGCAATCAAGTTGCAATATTATTTTAGGGACATGACATTTTGCTGTTGTCTATGATAACAGCAGTGTGTGTGTGTGTGTGTGTGTGTGTGTGTGTGTGTGTGTGTGTGTGTGTAAAGGAAAGACTGAGAAACAAAGTGAAATGGAACCAGCCTTCGTGTTGTAATGTTGTAGCTTTTAAACCGTGTTTGAAGGAATCCTGGAGTTCTGCAGAAGCTTATCAGAGAGTCCTGAGCAGTGGTCCCTCTAACTTCCTTCATCTGTGTACAAAATGAGTTGTTCTGGGAGGCAGTATCAAGGCAGTGTCTGTGCACCTGCATTCAGAATGGGGCCTTCCTGATTCAACCTGAGCAGCATCTAAAATGAACTGAGCAGGCATAAAAAAAAACCTGTGTGCACGCACATGTGCACACACCTTAGAGGGAACATTGGTCCTGAGTGAGGGAATCCGGAGCCAGTGTGGTGGAGTGCTTAGAATAAAGGAATAGGATTGCGGGGACCAGAGCAGGCCAAGGATTGTGGCACCTGGGGCAAGGCACGAAATGCTAACTTGGTAGGGGTCAGCCCCCATTAAAACGGACCCTTGCAAGCTTTGGAAGTGGGACGGGGGGCGGGGGCAGGGAGGAGGGAGGAGGGCAAATTGCCAGCAGCCTCATCTTCCCTCCTTGTGCTTCTTGCAAACGTTGCAAGAGCTTGTAAGGAGAGGGGCTCCTTGCAAAGCTTGCAAGGTCAGATTCACCTCGAAGAGCTGTTTGCGTGGCACCTTGCCTCTCTGCTGGCATCCCAGGAATCTGCCGCCTGCGGCGACTGCCTTACCTTGCCTCATGGAAGCAGTCCCCTTGGGAGAGATCAGGGTTTAGCTTCATGAAGCTCACTGGGTGACCTTGGTCCAGTCACACTCTCTCACCCTACAGGGCAATACACAACAATGCCCTGCGCCTTATGCTCATCATGTTTGCCCCTGCTAACTGGGCAAAGAGGCACCTTTTACCATGGTGATTCTTTTTATTTAGCAGGGGGAGAGTAACTGGCCCTATCCACCCCCAGCACAGGACCTCCAGTGACTCTTGCTGGTGTCTATCCTATGTTTCGTTTTAGAATGTGAGCCCTTTGGGGACAGGGAGCCATCTTATTTATTGTTATTTCTCTGTGTAAACCGCCCTGAGCCATTTTTGGAAGGGCGGTATAGAAATCGAAATGATAATATAATAATAATAATAATAATGTCCATTGCATGGATGGGAGGGCATACAAAGAAAACCAAACAACCCAACGTGACTAGAACAGTAGAAAAAGGAGTACTCTTTTTCTGCTGTTCTAGTCACGTTGGGTTGTTTGGTTTTCTTTGTGTGTATCTCGTGACTCCTGTTGATTTAGAAACAATTTGAATGGGAGGGCAGGCATACCTGGGTGGGTGATGGGCAGTTGTGTCACTTCCCCACCTCCATGTGTCTATATATGAATGCGATCAATATTTATATACCATTTTTCTACAGAAGTTCCCAAAGCGGTTTACACAGATATAAACAATCAAAGAAATACATTTAGAAAAAAATGGCTCCTGGTCTCCAAAGGGCTCATAATCTAAAAAAGAAATATAAGATAGATACCAGCAGCAGCCACAGGAGGGATGTTGTGCTGGGGATGGACAGGGCCAGTTGCTCTCCCCCTGCTAAATAAAGAGAATCACTACTTTAAAAAGGTGCCTCTTTGCTCAGTCAGCAGGGGAACTGCTCTGTATACTGTGAGAAGTGCAAATGGGGCAAGCATATCACTAGCAGAAGCCTTCACTTTCTTGTCGTCTCTTGCATAAAAAAAACCAAACTGTATTAAAAAATGTTGCTTAGGATTTTTTCAGATGTAGATATAAAGCTGTGCAAATCTTTTCTGCTGCAAGGTAAAAATAAGGATTAAAATATCTATATGGCTCCCATGTGGCACTTCTCTCTCTGGCACTGCTGATTACAGTAATTTGCTGCAGGCAAGATGGAAACACGAGTTAACGGTCTTGCCAGTGAGGGCTGAATTTTCCTAGTGCTGGATTCTGATTGGGATTCCCAAGACTCCCCTGTTAGCATAGGAAAACATCAGCTGCTGGAAGCTGCAGATCTATCTATCTATCTATCTATCTATCTATCTATCTATCTATCTATCTATCTATCTATCTATCTATCTATCTCACTTTCCCCTCTGCTTGCACTGTTTTGGAAACCAAAATGTTGACTTTGCTTCTGTTGTTGCTTTCAGCTTCGGGTTTTTCCATATGCTAAGTATTTTATAGAGTAGCCTCTGGGTGCCTCTCCTAGTGCCCTTCTGCAAGAGAGCACTTCGGGCATTGTTCTTCACTGTAAGGCCGGGGAGCCAATAGCAGCTCCCATCAACCCAAAGTACCCCTGCCTGCCTAATTGATCATTGGGACTGCACAAAGCTTTGGCCGAAATGGAATACTCTGCACGGTCCCGTCCCCCGCTGGCACCATGCAAAGGTAACTCTTCCCACACTGCAATGCTGTGCTTTGCCCAGGGCAGATGAGGCTTCTTTAAGGGAAACAGAGTCCTCTCTTGAGTCCCTGCATGGTCTCAGAAGGCCTGCACAGCATGCTGGGACGTGTAGCCCTTCCTAGATCTATAGAGCTCTTAAGAGAGGGCTCAGTCTCTCTTAAAGGGCCCTCCCAGCATGGAGAAAAAGCACAGTTCTGTGTTGTCTCTCAGACTGAAGGTGGGGTGTTGTGCTTTGTGTTTGTCCAAAGTGGCCCCTGCTTGAAAAATAGTGAAGATCACTGACTTAGAGTGTGCCAACCCTCAGGTTGAGAGATTCAAGGGTCTGCTTTGTTGTCCTTTTCCATTTTTTAAATAGAATGTGTTAAATAAAACAAAATAAAGAGAGAACTTGGCACCTGTATTCTTTAAACAACAACAACAAACCAAACCACAGTACTAGAATGGTGGAAGAAACTGTGCTTGCTGGAATGTTCCCTTCTATAAAACTCTGAGAGATACAGGAGCCTTTTGTTATTTTAAATCTGGCAACCTAAACCAGTTTGGCTGCTGGTTCTCTGTAATGTAGAGGTTCTTAGAAGGGCGAGGCCAAGGTACACCCCCTCCACCCCCCACTCACTCTTCCCTCTGTCCTTGTTAAGTGCTTACAAAGTAGAGGATGTGATGTCTGGGCTGGAGAGATGTGGCTTGGCACAGGCTCTCCAGTTCATTGCTGGTACACACTAATGAATCTTGGTTTAGATCCCAAGATTCCCTGGTGGGAGCAGAAGATACTTCTGCTCATGTGCAGGGGGTGGCCTTCTGATCCTCTTTTCTGTTCCAGCCAATGTGAGCCATGCCAAAGATTTGGGGGGACGCTCAAGATCAGTGTGTGATATAGTGGGGAGGATACAACCCAGGGATTTGTGTGAATTGTTGTACCCCATGTGTACCACTCAGGCAGGAGATATTTGGATCCAAGCTCTTTGTTTTTAGAAAGATTTATTTTTGTTGTCTGTTGCTGTCTTATGCATAAGAGTAGTATCTAAGTAGCATCTAACCATTCTCTGCTACCAGGGGAGAAAAGCTGGTCTTGTGGTAGTGAGCATGAATTGTCCCTTTTGCTAATCAGGGTCTGCTTTGGTTTGCATTTGGATGGGGGACTGCATGTGAGCACGGTGAGATATTCTCCTTAGGGGATGGGGCCATACTAGCTCAGTGGAAGAGCATCTGCTTTGCATTGCAGAAGGTCACAGATCAACTTCCAGGCAAAGATCTGGGTTGATTATGAGAAGTAACTTTTCAGATTGTTCCTGCTCATGCTACTGTCTCCAAATAAATTTGGCAAGATGCGATAACCTGAAGGCAGGATCTTTACAACCAGTTCACTGAGAAATGATCTATACACAGTCCAAGAAGAACCCATCTCCCTATGTGGTATTTACTTGTTTATACTTCTCATTTATCTTGGAGACAACAGCATGGTATAGGTTACTGGGGCCAAATCTATGACATCTAAAATAATTAAATGAGCAAAAATAGTCACTTGGAGGCAGCCAGATAGGTAAGTTGGCTCTGGATCAATGTGTTCTAACCACCTGATTTCCATGTTGTCCATCGCACTAGGAGATCAGTTCCAAGAAACCGAATCACCTCCTCTTCTTTCCACACCACTGCATCCTACTTTGCAAAGCAGGTATGTGATGGGCGAATGTGAGAAAAATGATTTTAATGCACTTTGCAGGAGAATAGAGCCACAGAACAGGAAATGATTAGAAGATACAGCCACAAAATAGCGTGTGCCCCAGTTACGCAACCAGACAGCTGTGTGCTGAAGCTGGCTGATGTACATGCTGCAGATGAGACACAGGCACATGTCTGGCTTCAGATGTGCGTCCATGGGTCGAGATGCTCATTCAGGCCCCCTTGAACTGACTCCTGATGAGTCTTCTGATGTGGATGGGTAGGCATATCCCTGTCCAGGGAAGCTAGTTGTTGCTCAAGACCAGTTGCTCATGACAAGAGCTGAATCAGGTCCATTGATTTCTAGGAACGGATTTATTTTGCTTTTAAGTTAATATGCTTGGAATGCTGCTACTTTGGTTATGTGGAGGTTTGGAAATATTTGGGACTATTAAAACAAAAAGTAGTAATGAGGGAAACAGATAGTGCTGACTGCCCAGTTGAATCGAAACCAAGTGTAGGAACGTAGCCTGCTCCAAGAAGCCTCAAACCTCACTGTTTAGAAAAGCGAGGATGTTTTGGCACGATATCTTCTGAGCATTTTAAACAGCACCCTGTAGTATATGGAGTTTTTGCAAGGAGCTCCTCTGTCAAGGTCGTTAGCAGAATATGTTAGTAGTGGACTGCTTATGAAACAGAATTTTGACTTCCTGTCTGCCCACCTGTGGGTTTAGTGTGGGTTCTGTAACTGTTAACGGTCCCGGGAGGAATATAAAACCAAAGAATATGGAAAACGTATAAAGAAACAGAAAAGGAAGCCTGCACAAAACTGTGCAGTTACTTAGATTCCAAGTCGGCTTCCATCATACATGTTGCCACTAAATTAACCTCAAAAGCCTGGACCTGACAGCAGAATGTCCATGGTAATTGTTTTCGTTGGCGTTTGCCTTCAGAATTAACTCATTGATCTAAGACGAGCCTGTGTGCTCTGAATACTTGTCTGGTAGAGTGTGTTTTTTCACTTTTTAATGCAATCATGGGGGAAAAAAGCGTTTCTGCTTCAAGCAGTTGTCAAACAAGCTTCTTTCATTGACAATCAGACACGGGGCAGCTGAAGGGGGTTGTTTAGTCTAGAGTAAATACTCCAGAGATTACGAGGTCACTGTAGGAAATGTAATTATACCATTTTATTCTAGAACCGTCTCTGTTTTCATGAGGTGAAGGTAGTAGGGCCTACAGAATGCTAAATTGTAGGGCGAGTGTAAATTATTATCTTTCTCTCTTCAGGACCAGAAATGTTAGACATGCAGCGGTCACATGTAACAAAGCGGAGTGAATGCAGAGTGAAAGTGCTCTTAGCAATGGTTTTCAGACTGTGGGGAATCTTGGGGTTCCTTGGGGTTTTTTTGAGGAACTTCTCAGTGGGAAGCTTGGTAATAGTGAAGCTTCTCTGTGGTATGCATCTGTAGGGAAGCACTTGGTGTAGACATGATAGAGGTCTATAAAATCATGCATGGTGTGGATAAAGTGGAGAGAGAGAAATTCTTTTCCCTCTCACACAACACTAGGACCAGGGGTCATCCCATGAAATTGATAGCCAAGAAATTTAGGACCAACAAACGGAAGTACTTTTTTACACAATGCAAAATCAACTTGTGGAATTCTCTGCCACAAGATGTGGTGACAGCCAACAACTTGGATGGCTTTAGGAAGGGTTTGGATAACTTCATGGAGGAAAGTTTGGATAACTTCATGGAGTATCAATGGCTACTAGTCGGAGGGCTGTGGGCCACCTCCAGCCTCAAAGGCAGGATGCCTCTGAGTACCAGTTGCAGGGAAGTAACAGCAGGAGGGAGGGCACGCCCTCAACTCCTGCCTGTAGGCTTCCAGCGGCATCTGGTGGGCCACTGTGCGAAACGGGATGCTGGACTAGATGTGCCTTCTTGGGCCTGATCCAGCAGGGCTGTTCTTATGTTCTTATGTGAGTGAAAGTGAGGCCCAGTGGACCAGCATCCTTTATGAATTAGTTGCCCACTCTACCACACCTACCGGAATCCTTTGCAAAGCACAGTGCTTCCTTTTAACAGATAACTCCCTCGAAGGCAAAAGGTTTGTAAATCTCCACACAAAAGACTTGAGCTGATAAATTGACGACGTGGCAGCATGTTAGCCTTGTTAATTGGATCACTGGGGAGAATATGACTAGTGCCTGCAGCAGTACAATATGGTGCATTGTAACCTGAATAAACTAAAGAGCATCTTTAGCTTGTATTCCCTGTAATAAGGATTCCCAGATGATGTTGATTTCAACTCCTATCATCCCCAGCCAAAGGCCATTAGAGCTGCGGTTGAGGGGCATTGTAGTCAACACTATCCGGGAATCCCTTTAAGAGGGATCACTGGTCTTCACTTTCCTTTTCCAGTGTGAAATCCAGGAAACCAAACTTGGTTAGCAGAGATCAGTCCATGGTTCAAATGCTACATTCCTCCTCCTCCTCCTCCAATTTGAGAAGGCTAGTTTTAATAAAGGTGTGTAGTAAATTGTGTTCCTGACCCCTCTAAAGCTTCAGGTGTCCATGTCAATGACATGATTTGGAATGAATGTATGATAGTCTCATTGTTTAGAGATTTCCTTACTCAGTGAGGTGTCCTGAAGTAGTTCTATATATGGGTGTGGTGCAGTGTGCATTGTGTGTGTGTGTGTGTGTGTTGAGGTGTGTGAAGCAGCGAGTGGCCCAAATTATTGTGGTGCCGGAGGCGAAGAGTTAAATACTGCCTTGCCCCACGACCCTGGTGGGGGCCGGCTCCCTTTCAAAACTGACCTCTACAACCTTTGAAAGTGTGGGGGGGGGTCAGGAAGGAGGGAAAGTTGCCAGCAGCCCCCCTTTCTCTCCTCAGGCTTCTTGCTAGTTTTGCAAGGAGTGTGAGGAGGAGTTTTCCATGCAAAGCTTCCAAGGGTCAGGTAGGTCCCGAAGAGCTGCTACGATAGCAGCAGTGGGGGGCATCTTTCTTGCCGCCCTTCTGGTGTCTCAGGAACTTGCCACTTGAGGCGAATGCCTCACCTTGTCTCTTGAAAACAAGCAGATACCCACTTTGTTCCGGATATATGCTTTGCTTTTTCCATTGCATGAGGAAGATTGTTGACCAAACGGGACTTCTTTGGGAGGCAAGCTTTAATTTAGCTCAACCACAATCTTGGCAGTATAAAGCAAAGTGTCATGTTTGCTCAGATAAATGGAAAGACACAATAGGGATGTGCAAAATGTTTCAACATCGAAACGTTTTGACTCGGAACTGGCTGTTTTGAGTGCCTTGAGCTCAAAACAAAACACTCTTTAAATAAAAGGCCTGTTTTGAGCTTGGAACAAAACAACCCCGTTTCATTTTGAAATGGTTTGATATTTTGAGTGCCATCTTGGAGGCCTGTTTTCCCCTTGCTGAATGGTTTTCTGGCACTGGCTTGTGATCCTACGGAGATTTGGGGGAAAGGTTAAAAATTTGTTTAAAATCGCCTGCTTGCCCATTTCTTTTGTCAGTTGGGTGGTAGATAGCACCTATCATGTCCTACCGCCCAACCCACTTTTGTATCCCTAGGAGCTGCCCATGGGGAATAGTGGGGTGTTTTGAGTTTCCCCATTGTTCCCTATGGCTGAAACACTTGAAACATTTCAACATGGCAAATGTTTCGAGTTTTGTTCTGTCAAAACAACCAGGTCGACTGCTGTTCCTACGAAAGGTTTCGGTTGTCTGCGTTTTGTTTCAAGCTCGAAACAAAACACAAAATCTGTTTCATACACACCCCTAAGACCCAATCCTACCATGGCTGGCACTTGAGTAACTGAACTGGCTACCCTAGTATGGCTTAGAAAGGGGATGCATGTGTGCATGTTTTTAAAATTTTCATAGTGGTGGCCTTCAATCCAGCATTAATACATTTTAAACACATTCCAGATCATCAGTTAAGTTGAGTTTCTGAGCTTGCATGCAATATCAAGAAAGTTGTTTTTCTGGTTTTGGAATCTAAACGCCCCCAAGTCATGTGATGTTTCTAATAATAAAATAATGACTTGAACATATGCAGCCTTTACAGATTAGCCATTGTCGGGGCTAGAAGGTAACACGGCCCGTATTTTGTTCCTTTGCAGAACTGGCTCTAAATGTAAAAACATAAATCCTCCGCCGTAGGAGGGGAGAAAGGGGGAGTGTGGTTTTCATTTGCTATAATTTCCTGTGAGACACGATTGCAGCTCTGGCCCACCTTTGCAAGACAACGCCGTTTTGCGTGTCCCAGTATGTATCTCAGCATATTAAAACCTTGTTTAGCCAGCCCTGGGTATTTAGCACAGTCACAATGCACGTGTTTAATAAAAGGAGGCAAAGTTTGAAATAATTCTTGAATTATTTGACAGTAGTAGCACAAGTTAAATCAACCCCCTTCCAGTCATAAATGTCACCAGCTCCCCCCATCATTATACTTGCTTGCCCCTGCAAAATCAATTGTGTAACCATCCCCCCTCTGCCAACAGTTTTTCTCTAAAAAAAACAAAACAAAAAAACTAGCTTGTATGTTACTAAGCCCTAAGAACACTACACTTCTGTAACTTGTCAGAATCAAGTTTTAGTTAATAGATATTTTTCAGTGATGTAATGGGAAACGTTTGGCAGAGAGACAGAATATAATGGACTGTGATTAATGTTTTAATAAGCACTTTTGCTCTTACTTATGATGCAAAGGTGAAATGCTTTCCTGCTCAGATTGATAGGCCTGTAGCAGGTGGTGTGTACACACGGGGGAGAAAAGTTTTAAAAAAGAGCTCAACTCTTTTTAAAAAAATCATCAATATTGATGTCTATGAAAATGTACCTTCCAGAGAGACTTTTCCCACTACCTAGACTACTTTCACAAGTTTGTACTCTCTCTCTCTCTCTCTCTCCCTCCCTCCATGCAGTAAAACGATTTATTTGAAAATACTTCAAAGAGAGTCTAAGCATTACGTCTGGTAATAATAGTTGATTTAGGTTTATTATTAACTCTGATGTATGCACTTGCATTTTGCACACATTTTGCCTCTTCATTATAGAAATTGGTATTTCTTGACTATTTAATATGTTGTTAATTCATGTTTCAGTTAAGTTTCCCCCCAGAATCCATCTCTCTGGAGAAAGCTGGTTGGAGGTACCTTTGTTAAATGTCTATGAGCACTTTGGCAAGCAATATGAAGGGCACAGTGATGAAAATACTTGTGTTTCATAATTCAGATAGGACAGCCACATGGTTTGGTGTGCATGTTATGAAATGACTTCGATTTACGTTTTGTATCACGATAACATTTAGAGGTGATACTTAAAGATCATGTCTACAGTTAGGGATGGCAGTGGGGGAGATTGCCCACCCCCATATGTCAGATATGTGGTTATTTCTCAGGAGCAGCCATATCTTTGGTCATGTTAGAAAGGAGCCACAATAAAAGAATTTCCTTATAGTGCAGTGCATTTTGGCAATTTAAACTTGAGTAGATTCCAAGAGCAGACCTTTGACCTTGTCATGACATTTGCTCTGTCCTTAATCTTTCCCACCCCCATGGCTGAAACCCAAAATGGCATCCCTGTTAAAGGCACAGTGCAAGGAGAAACTATCCTATGCAAACTCTACTGAAGGAGAAGGGAGTTCTTGTACTGGGACAAAAGGGAGCACCCCCCATGGAAGGGGCGGCCCTCCCATGAGGCGAAGGTGTGCCAAGGGGCACAGGGGCTTTCAAGTACTTAACCCACTATGCATCATTTAGTCATGTCCCTGAACATAAGGCTCCATAGACCTGTCACGGCTAATCACCACTGAGAGACCCATTCTGCACCATCTGAGGCTTAGATGACTTTAAAAGGGAATTAGACCAGTTCATGGGGGATAGTTGGATCAACCTCTTGTCCACCTGCAGTGCGGGAAATGCTTTCCTGTGCCTCTCTTTATTGCTTCTCTTTCACACAAACAGCCATTCACACTTTCTAAATAATATATTTTCTTAAGCTCTTCCCAAATGTTTGTCTGCATTGAAGTTTGTGGAGGGTTTTATCGCTTATTCTGACGGGGCTGGTAATTCACACTTGGCTTCGCTTCGTTTCCCTTCTTAAGCACACAGTAGAACTTGATGGAGTCGGTAGGCCGGAGAGGGGATGGTGGTTTGGCCTGACGCTGCTAGGCTTCATGTGGAGCTGTGCTGAATCTTCGCACTCAAAAGTGCTCAAGGCTCAAGGAGGCACACTTCTGTTCAGAGGCACATTTCACTAAGGGCTGCAAATTTTTAATTGATTATAAACTACTAACTTTTTCTGGCCCGTTGTAATAACGGGCGCTAGTAGGGGAGAGTTTTCCCCCCCTGCCCCACTCCCTCTGGCCTCCCCCCCCCCGCCCTCCCAGCTGCCCGAGACCTCCTTACCCGAAGCAGCCCGCAGCAGTCGGGCAAACGGAAAGCAGTTTTTGCGCAGAAGAGAGGAGCTCCCGAACAGAGCTCCTCTCTGTGCTTAGCCAATGCCCAAACTGCTGCTATGGACGGAAAGGACGCCTATTGCGTCCTTTCCGTCCATAGCAGCAGTTTGGGCATTGGCTAAGCACAGAGAGGAGCTCTGTTCGGGAGCTCCTCTCTTCTGCACAAAAACTGCTTTCAGTTCGCCCGACTGTTGCGGGCTGCTACGGGTAACGTCTTGGGCAGCTGGGAGGGCGGTTGGTGGCTGTGGCGGCGGCCGCGGAGGCATTTTCCTGGGCCATTTTGGCCCTTAATCATTTGGGGGGGGGGAAGCGGGGAAGGAGAATTTGGGCAGCTGGGAGGGCGGGAGAGCGGGCGGCGGCCGTCTCCCCGTCGCGGTCTCTGTCTCTGCCGCCGCCTTGGCTAATCTCCCCTGCCGCCTCTTCCCTGGCTTTTTTGGGGCGGCACCTTCTGGCCGCTCAACATGGCCGCTGGGTTCTGGTGGTCGTGTTTCCCTCGGACTGTTCTGAGCATGCAGTCTGCGCATGCTCAGAACAGCCGAGGGATGCACGGACACACGCTTGGTGTCCGTCCACGGACGGACACCAAGCGTTTTATTAGAGAGGATTTGGTAAACTCAAAAGGTGTTCCAGCTGGATTATGCAGCTGTCCCCCCCCCCCAAATACACACACACAATGCGAACAACAATAGCAAATGGTGCCATTTTAGGTATACCTCCTTCCTCTTAAACAGGCGGGAATGCCTCTTCTGTTGTTATGTTTCAGGGCCCAGCATGGTCTCTACAGAGTTTGGCAACCTTGGGAGTTGTGGATCAACAACAACTGCATGCCAAAGATTGCTGCCTCCTGGTCTGAGGCAACTTGTGTGGCCAAACAGACTGGTAGCGTTGCTCCAGCTGCTTCTTGGAGCAGACTGTCAGTTTTTATGGCTGCTGTCCAGGCAGTGTGAGTTGGCTCCGCCTCTTCCTTGCAAATACTATGACAAAGGTTTATATGCCGCTTATCAATGAAAGTTCCCAAAGCGGTTTGATTGATTAAGTGCCGTCAAGTTGGTGTCGACTCTTAGTGACCACATAGCTAGTTTCTTTCCAGGATGACCTGTCTTCAGCTTGGCCTTTCAGATCTCTCAGTGGGGCATTCGTGGCTCTTGTAATCAAGTCCATCCACCTTGCTGCTGGTCGTCCTCTTCTTCTCTTTCCTTCAACATTTCCCAGCATTATGGACTTCTCAAGGGAGCTGGGTCTTCACATAATGTGTCCAAAGTAAGATAGTCTGAGCCTGGTCATTTGTGCCTGCATTGAAAATTCTGGATTGATTGATCTCTATGATCCATTTGTTTGTTTTCCTGGCTGTCCATGGTATCCTTCAAAGTCTTCTCCAGCATCAAAGTTCAAAAGCGTCAATGTTTTTTCTATCTTGCTTCTTCAAAGTCCAGCTTTCACATCCTTAGAGTCATGGGAAAAACCATGGGCCGGACAATTCTAATATTTGTAGGTATAGACACGTCACGGCATCTAAATTTCCTTTCCAAGGCCTTCATTGCAACCCTACCAAGTGCTAGACTATGGCTTATTTCTTGACTGCTGGATCCTTTACTGTTGATTGTCGATCCTAAAAGGCAGAAGCTATCCACCACTTCAGTGTCTTCAGTGTCAATTCTGAGGCTGGTTGCTGTACCCAATGTCATTAGTTTAGTCTTCTTAACATTTAGTTGTAGTCCCATTTTTTTTCTCTGTGCTCCTCAACTTTCATTACTAGAGCTTGCAGATCATCCACATTCTCAGCTATCAGAGTGGTGTCATCAGCGCAGCTCAGGTAATTGATGTTTATAAATATTTATTTATATCTATGTAAACCAAAATGGTTTACATATGAATGAATGAATGAATGAATGAATGAATGAATGAAATGGCTGCCTGTCCCTAAAGGGCTCACCATCTTAAAAAGAAATATAAGAGAGACACCAGCAGCAGCCACTGGAGGGAAGCTGTGCTGGGGATGGATAGGGCCAGTTGCTCTCCTCCTGCTAAGTAAAGAGAATCAAAACTTTAAAAAGGTGCCTCTTTGCTCTGTTAGCAGGGGGCTCAGTTTCTTAAAGAGACCATACCTGATTATTTAAGTGGTGGCGCTGGCGACCTCTACTAGGGATGGCAGGTTTTCCAAGTCAGAGGATGAAGCAGGACTTGGTCCTTGGGTTGTGCTGAGGGTGCTAGCATACATTCCCCAGGTTCTCCTGGTGTGGGGGCTTATGGCAATGCAGGTTCACCCAGGGTTTGGGTTTTACTCTTCTCCTTTACCCTGTGTAGTTTCAAAACTATCTGCTTTGTCTTCTAATTGGGAGGAGTCCCAGATTTGGGATCATGACACTATGATGGGATTGTACCAACTCTAAACATTTCTCTGCATGGATCCCTCCTGCTTCTGTTTTCTGCAAAATGCCAGCCTAAACAGCCCATGCCTTGTGTGTGTGTGAATGTAGGAAGACCCCTCTTGGATCGTCAGACAAAAGGCCTACTATCATCATTTTTCTCACAGTGGCCAACCCAATGCCTCTGGGTAGCCCACAAACAGGGAAGGTGGCAAATGTTCTCTCCTGCTAGTGTTCTGTGCAGAGGCCATCTGCTCTGAGGATTCATTCATACCAAGGTGGGCACAGTTAGTTGGCATGTTGGCATGTTGTGGGAGGAAGACGGGCGAAATGATCATATCCCCCGTGCCCTTGTTAAGCTCACAAGGGCTCGAGGACTTGAAACAGGGGCTTGAGTCTAGACCAGACTTGCTCAACTTCGGCCCTCATTTAGATGTTGGCCTACAACTGGCAGTTGACTACTGTGGCTGGGAATTATCGGAGTTGTAGTCCAAAAATTGCTGGGGGACCAAAGTTGAGCAGGCCTGATCTGGACTCTTAAGACCTTGCCTGGTGACCGTCTGTGCTCAGGAGTCCTTCTTTGTCAGGCACAGAAGGGTTCAGGCTATGCAACATCTACTGCAATGACTGGCTGGTGGTATGGTGCCATGCCCAGTATAAATTCCAGGAACCTGGCCTTCAACTCTTGCCTGGTCAGCAATAAGCAAGTACCTATTGTACTCCAGGCCTTGGCTGCTGGCTGAAGACCTCATTCTGGCTTCAGCTCAAGGCCCTGAGTTTTAGCAATTGATCTCAGGGGCCCACACATTCTCCAGGTCTGGATTGGGAGTACTGCCACCCTGCAGCCCTGACTTGCCCCTAGACACAGGGTCTGTGTTTCACAACAAGAAAACAGCGTTGTGAAATCACCTAGAATTATCGTGGCAGAAATCTATTGGCCTTATGAACAACATGGTAGCAGGTTTAACCACATATCTGCTTCTGTGCTTAAGATTGAAATCGTGTCTTTAACTCAAAATGAAAACGAAGGGAAATCTCATCCTTCTGTTTCAATTGGGACACGTATTCCCTTGGAGAATTAATTGGAACCATAAGGGTTTTTAGTGAATCCAATATTTGGGTTGGTTTGGAAGTAAACGTTTGGTTTTAAAAGAACTGCTAGCTTTTGTTTTCCATGAGTCCCCCAGCAGTCTCAAGAATGGAATATTTTTGTTCTTTATTCCCCAAGAAATTGAATACAAAATAGCAAAACAACAACAACAACAACAAAAACCATTTGCAGCCCAACAGGGCTACTGAAGTGGATCCTTGTGTTTCTGATGATGCCGGAATGGTAGAAATTCACTGTAGGGCCAGAATTGTGTTTCTTTTGAGTTTTGATGAGCTTTTTTTGCGTGTGTTCAGCACATCTTTGCCCTTTTGTAGGGATACAGCAGCTGAAACAGCAGAGTCTTGCCACACACCATTCTGGCTGAGCTTTGTTAGAAAAGCTCAGTTGCTGCCAAGGATTTGGGACCTGTTTTTAGAACAGGGTCTCCGTTGCCAGTTTGCTTAAGAAAGCAAAGGACAGCCTCTTAAGGCAAGAAGTGCAACTCCAAGAGAGACTCCAGAGCAGGGGTTCCCAACATGTGGTACTCCAGATGTTACTGAACTACAACTCCTGTCTCCCCCAGCTACAATTTATTGTGACTGGGGATGATGGGAGTTGTAGTTCATCATCATCTGGAGCACCACATGTTGGGAACCCCCACTATAGAGCATGCATCCCATTTAAAACATTTATTTTAAATTTAGAAAGTTAGTCTTTCTCTCATCTTCAGAGGAGCCAAGCAAACCCTTGAGTCTCTTATTCTCCCAAGAGCAGAATTTCCTCTTACATTATAGTTGTGAAGCCACTGTTTCCTCCCCAAAATTGCAAGGGCAGTGGTAGAATCTGAGGAACAAAATGGAAGCATTTGTATGATGCAGAACCCTTTTCTGCCACTGGATGGCTAGAAGGAGCAGCACTTGCAAAATGGCTGCTCACAGCCATAGAGGAGGTCTTAAAACAAGAGAAATTCCCCAAGCATGTCATGTGACCAAACTTCGGGTGAAGAGCTGAACACAATCAAATGTAAATTAGCAGAGGTGATAGATTTATCTTGGGTTGTGCCCTTGAACTAATTTAGAATAGTGGTTGATCACTGAGGGGTTCTACAAACTGGAGTTTAGGAACATAGGAAGCTGCCTTATACTGAGTCAGACCATTGGCTCATCTAGCTTAGTATTGTCTTCCCAGACTGGCAGCAGCTTCTCCAAGGTTGCAGGCAGGAATCTCTCTCAGCCCTATCTTGGAAATGCCAGAGAGGGCACTTGGAACCTTCTGCATGATGCAAGTTTGCAGAAGCTCCTCTCAGAGCGGCCCAATCCCATTCATATGCAAACCAGGGTGGACCCTGCTTAGCAAAGGGGACAATTCATGGTTGCTGCTACAAGATCTGCTTGTAGCAGCATATAGTAAGGCACTTGGTACTCTCCTCTACCAGTCCTGCTTGGGAGCCGAACTTGCCTGTATATGTAAAATGTTTTAAGTATCCTCTCTGCTCAGAGTCCAGTGCTTTGTCCCAATAAATTGTGGCCCTTACTCCCTGATTTTGCTGGGCCTATTTTTTGTATGTCTCCTCTTGCACACCCTTGCACACTATCTCTCTCCGTGCCTCCCACCCCACGTTTTTGCTTCATCCTCTCTTTCCCCCTTGCTTTAAAAAAAAAAAATAGTTATGACCCAGCTTAGCTTTCCCCACAGTCCAGTTTTGGATCCCAACCACCAGTTGATAGACCAAAAAAACTATGGTGGTTTGGATCAAACATTAGGCAAAACCAGCCCTCTGTTTCTAGTTAAAATCTCCCTCTTAAGATTTTTCACACAAACTCTAGTGTGTACATTATTTTTTTCTGCCCTGTTGCCTTGAATTAGGAATTCTGTGTGTTGGTTTCTGTAAACTGAAGCACTGTTTTGGGGCACCAATGGAAAATAGGCCTAGATTTGAATCATTGTGGTTGTAAAATGTGATGGGAACTGTCATTTGGCCAGATAGCAATGCCCGAGCATTGTGGATCCACCTCCTAGACCACTGTGCATGGCCTTGATTATTTGTCTGTAGGCTCAAATGGAAAGAGGAAGCTGACCTGTAAGAAGGGCGTACACACATTTGCCAGGGTTCTTTGACAGTTTTGCAAAGGTAACAGTAGGGCTTGCTTATACAAGCATGGTGCAGAGGAGTCAGGTGCCCAGTTCTGAGTGCTAGCGGAGTCTGGCTCCAGTAGCTGGCAAGGTTGCAGTTACCGGGAAGCAGAACCGACAGGCTGGGATGGAGCTTGTAGCCCAGACAAGAGGCCAAGCCAGTTTCCCGGTTGTTGGGTTTAAAAGGCAGGGCAGAACGGAACAGGAGGCTGGTGTAGGAGGTGGCAAGCGGGCAGAGCCCAGAAGTGAGTAGGTTGCATGGTGGCTTCTCTCAGTGACACATGGCCAGGAGTGAGAGAGGGGAGTGCACCCTGAAGCTATATAGCAAGCAGTGACATGGGATTGGCTTAAGCAGGGCCTCTCAATTTCGGCCCTCCTGCAGATGTTGGCCTACAACTCCCATAATCCCTGGCCACTGTGGCTGGGGATTTAAGGAGTTGTAGTCCAAAAACAGCTGGTGGGGGGGGGGGGCAAAGTTGAGCAGGCCTGGCTTACAGGGACCACATGATTCCCAGGGTGAGGAGAGTCCTGATGCTTGATGTTACTATACTGACTCAGACTGCCTGCAGCTTTCACCTCCAGGCAGCAGCCCAGGTGGTGTAGGGAGCAGGGAAATGGTGCCCAACCCAGGTCTCTGGAATGGGCAGAGCAGGCCATAGGGGTGTGTGTGTGCATGCATGCGCACACACTGAGCAGAGACTGAAATCCAGGGTTTGCACTCTGACCTCTGGACCACCCTTCCCAGCTCTTCTGAAAACATTTTTTTTTTATAAAAGGCACTCTACAAATGTTTACCTTTCCTTCTTCTAGGTTGGCTCTAGGCTTGATCTCCATTTTATTTTCATTCACAGCTGCGGTTCTTCAACGTGGTCAGTTGCATTTTCATTTGGGTTCTTGTGCATTGTTTTGTGCAACATAATTTTATTTTATTTGCGTCAAGAACTTCTTTTGGAGAGGAATATGAAAACATTTATGATTACATGTTTTTGTGGCCAAGGAAAATGCTGAATGCAGTCTTGAAGCAAAAATAAACACTGATGAAAATGGTTCAGTTTTCACAGTTTCATAACTTTGTGGTTGGTTTTTCTTCTTGAAAAAATCAGCATAGGGCCATAAGTTTTTCATTCTTGTAACTTCTTCGTTCTGCTCCAAATCCTATCAATGGCAGAGAGTTTCTTTCAGTTTCTATACTTGATTAAATCCCTGCTTTTGGTTTTTTCCTTTCTTTCCTGTCTTCAGATATTCCCTTCCTCCCACCGTTTGAAACTTTTGAACTATATTTATTTCTGTTAGGGATAAAAATGGAAAATTAATTTATACATGACAGGGAAGAGGTTTATTGTCACATTAATTTCTGGGTCTGTGGGCATCCAGCACTAGCTTATGCTTATTTTATCTCTCTAAAGCAAATTCTGTGATACTTTGCCACACCAAATACACTTATAAGAATTAGCCCTTTAAAGATTGTAAATCTCCCTAAGATTTTATAAATAAATAAACAAACAAAAGATTACTGCTAAGACTTGAAATCTAAAGTTACTTTATATCCCCCCCGCCCCATTTTATTTTATTTTGGTGCAATCTGCTTTGGGTTAGCAGAAGATCATTCTGTTCACGACACTGAATCTTAGAGTATGCACCCCCACAACCACCCAGGTTTTGGCAATCAGCATAGTAACCTGCAATTATGCCATAAGTATTCAATGTTCTTCATAAGAACTTGGCTTGCCTCCCAGTTCTGGTATATCATTTACTTTCTTCTTGTTACAGAGGCAATTGAATAGAGTTGGATTTGACAAAATAAACCCCACTTGGGTTTGTTGGAATTTTTTTTTAAAAATGCAGTGTGCTAACAATTTATTAGACATTTCAAGTATTTGGAAATCTGTTTAGATTTTTACTGTGGCCTCAAGGGCTTGGGATAGGTAATGGCACTTTAAACCTGATTAATAAAATTTCTAATCAAAGTATAAAATACTTAATCACAGGATTAAGGGACTGCAGCAGAAGAAGCTGCCATCCACTTCCACGGAGTCAGATGACTGCTCCATCTAGTCTAGTATTGTCTGCTCAGACTAGCAGTATTTCTCCAGGGTTATTAATAACAGGCATTGCCTGTTATTAGGGATGTACAGAACCGGTTTGTGATTGACCAGTCCACTGCGAACTGGGCTGGTTTGAGCAGTTCAATTGCAAACCTCTTCGAACTGGTTTGAGCAGTCAAGCTGGTCGGTTTGACTGAACCAGAGACGCGGTTCAGTCTGAATTCTGCAAATGGTCCATGCACAGCCCTACCTGTTATCTTACCTTGTAGTTGTAGATCCCAGGGATTGAACCTGGGACCTTCTTAATGCAAAACATTTGTTCTAGTATTGAGCTATGGCCCTTTGCCTTAAACATGATAGTAGAACATCAGGGAAAGGTGATCCTGAGCAAAGCATGTTGGCTGGTGTGGAAGGTAGCTGATTTTTCAGCTATACAGGACAAAAAACCAGGTAAAGAGGCACCTTTTAAAGTGGCGATTCTCTTATTCAGCAGGGTTAGCAACTGTCCCTGTTCAACCACAGCGTAGCATCTCTCCAGTGCCTGTTGCTGATATCAGTCTTGTTTCTTTTTTGATTGTGAGCTCTTTGGGGACAGGGAACCATCTTGTTCCATTTTCCTATATAAACTGCTCTGAGAGCTTTTGTTGTTGAAAAGTGGTATATAAATATTTTTATATTAATATATAAAGTGGTGTGTGTGTATATATAAATATATAAAATAAATTATTTAAATTATATAAATATATAAATATTATATATATATATATATAAAAAATATAATGAGGCAGAGCTGGCTATACTCTCGCATTGCTAGTTCTTGGCATACAGAAAGGTTTTGTCCTGATGCTGTTGAAAACAAAGTGAGGTTGAACAAGGAGGGAACCAAAAGCACAAAAATAGCCTTTTCTGATTGTCTTCTGCCTCTCCGATCCTTCCTGTGTATTTGAATTCTGCCTGAGGGCACTTTCCTCTGTAAGTCTGAAACACAGGTCTATTTGAAGGTGCCCCATGAGCAGATCTTCCTGCCACCTAGTGTTGAATGTGGGACTTCTGTGCTCTCTGAAAGCTGGCAGGGAGCAAGCTAACAAGCAGGTCCTGCTCTGAATAGACTTCTGCCAGCACAGGGCCATGGGAATAGAGTAGGCCGTTAGGCATCCTGCACCCTAGTCCAAAGGGCAGAGTGAGAAGTAGTATTTTATTTTCATTTTCATTGTGTATATTTTTCGACCACCCAATATATACATCTCTGGGCAGTTTACTTGCTAAAATCAATGTAAAACAACCAACAATAATAAAATGAGTGAAACAATTTAAAATCTCAATATAAGTTTTAAAACTTGTTAACCAAAAGGCCTAATTGAAAAGCTATATGCCTTCAACTGTTTGGGGAGGCTCTGCTTTTATTTGGGAGCACGTTCCAGAGTCCTGGGGCAGCCCTAGAGAAGGCCCAGTTTAGGGTCGCCACCAAATGCACTGGTGACAACCTGAAACCAGATGTCCCCCGATGATCTTAATAGGCCACAGGGTTCAGGAAGAAGCAGCCGCTCTCTGTGCTTTATTTATTTAGCATATTTATAAATTCCCCTGTGGCTTTGTGCCTCTTCCTCCTTGTATGCTTCCCCACCATCAGTGGCTACTAGTCTGAGGGCTATAGGCCACCTCCAGCCTCAGAGGCAGGATGCCTATCAATCCCAGTTGCAGGGGAGCAGCAGCAGGAGAGAGGGCATGCACATACCTCTTGCCTGTGGGCTAACCAGAGGCATCTGGTGGGCCACTGTGGGAAACAGGATGCTGGGCTAGATGAGCCTTCAACCTTTTCCAGCAAGGCTATACTTGCGTTATGTTCTCTTCCAGTTCAGCAATACAGCATGAAATCAGCCACGCAGTGGGGAGGGGGCTGCCCACACTCTAAAGCCCTGTTCAGACATTATGTACAACACTCGTACGAGTGTACAGTCTACACATGACCCAGGTACAGTTATCCGCATGTTTTGTTGCGCACAAGCAAAGCAGTGCACTTTCTATCTGTACCATGCATTTGAGGAGCCTGAATCCGGGTTCCCTTTTAAAATGAATACAGGTACAGTGTTGGTTCGAATCCCTGCTGGTGTGTTTTCCAGAATATGGGAAACTGCTATATCGGGCGGCAGCGATATAGGAAGATGCTGAAAAGCATCATCTCAGACTGCGTGGGAGGAGGCAATGGTCAACCCCTCCTGTATTCTGCCAAAGAAAACCCCAGGGCTCTGTGGGCGCCAGGAGTCGAAATTGACTTGATGGAACACTTTACCTTACCTACCTAATGGTGCAGTGGGGAAATGACTTGCCTAGCAAGCATGAGGTTGCCAGTTTGCATCCCCGCTGCTACTATATCGGGCAGCAATGATATAGGAACATAGGAAGCTGCCATATACTGAGTCAGACACTTGGTCCATCTAGCTCAGTATTGTCTACACAGACTGGCAGCGGATTCTCCAAAGTTGCAGGCAGGAATCTCTCTCAGCCCTATCTTGGAGATGCCAGGGAGGGAACTTGGAACCTAGATGCTCTTCCCAGAGTGGCTCCATCTCCTAAGGGGAATACCTTACAGTGCTCACACATCTAGTCTCCCATCCATATGCAAACAGGGTGGAACCTGCTTAGCTAAGGGGACAAGTCATGCTTGCTACCACAAGACCAGCTCTCCTCTCCCCGATGCTGAAAGGCATCATCTCATACTGCACGGGAGATGGCAATGGTAAACCCCTCCTGTATTCTACCAAGAAAACCACATGGCTCTGTGGTCGCCCGGAGTCGACACTAACTCGAGGGCACAACCTTTCCTTTCCTTTTTCCTTTACGCAAAAGCATATATGAGTGTACAGACATCTGTGCACTCCTACCACACAATAAGGCCAAATATCACGATTAGGTTAGAAAAAGCCTCCTTCCCTAGCTTGAGAGCTGTAGCCACTCCTGTATGCCGATCATCTGTCGGTTAAAAGGTGGGCCGTTAAAAGGCAGGCCTTCTCTGTAGCTGCTCCTGGGCTGTGGAATGTGCCCCCTGCAGAAATCCGTCATTGGAACTCTTTATTGACCCAGGAGAGCCCTTAAGACTTATCTGTTTGGGCTGGACTTCCAGGGTTTTTAAACTGTTGTAAGGAGTTTTTAATGTACTGGGTGTTTTTTTAAAAAAGGGTTTTTAAATTGTTTTTTAACTGATTGTTTTATGGTATTTTAATTTTTTTTGTTTTTATTGTTGACTGATTTTAACTGTTTCTGTTTTGTTTGTAAACCACCCTGAGCCAAATTAGGAAGGGTGGAATAAACATCCAATACATACATACATACATACATACATACATACATACATACATACATACAAGGTCGGAGGCGCTGTCAGCGATTGTGTGCTAAGCAGGACCTGGGTCAGAGGGCTTCTTGTCCTACCACATTCAGCAGCTGGGTACAGCTGCTGGACAGGAGGGAGCCCCCCAACCCAGGAGCTGCTGCTGACCACACGATGGTAGATGCCACCTCCAACCTTGTGTTTAACTGGCAATCTTTTGGCAAACAAGAGCACCCACAGCTCCCAAACAAGTGTAGGAGACGTCTCGTCCCCCGGTCATGACCACATGAACCGCTTTATGTTAGAATAACCAGAGTGGTGTAGTGGTTAGAGAGTCGGACTAGGACTGGGGAGACCTGAGTTCAAATCCCCATTCAGCCATGAAACGTACTGGGTGACTCTGGGCCAGTCACTTCTCTCTCAGCCAGGTACGCCACTCTGGGCTCCTTGGAGGAAGAGTGAGAGACAAATGTAAAAATAAATGAAATAAATCCCAATCATGTGAACTGCCTTAATGTCAGAGAAGGAATTAAATGGAAGCAGTTGGCTGACGTCCCATTAAAGGATGAATACCTGGGGTAAACGTTGCGTTTGTTCAATGAATGGGTGGGCCGTATCCTGACATTCTGTGGTGCTTCCACACCAGCTGGAAAACGCAGCCCTTTTCTCAGAAGAAAAGGCTGTCTTTAAAAAAGAGAAGTATTTAATTTTTCTATTCTGTCATCCTGTTGAGACTGCAGTTTGCAATGGGTGGCTCGGCGTTTGAGGTTCCTTTACAAGTCGCGAAGAACCCCAAAAGGGCAAGGAGGGCTGCTTTTGCGTAACAACTTGAGAGTACTCTTCCTCAGCCCAGATCCTGACTGGTTATTGATCAGCACACTGTTAGCCTCGAGAACTGGGCTTCTGCGGCTTCGGGAAATTGTCTTCGCCACTCAGGACTGTATCATCTGTAAATGGGGAATGGAGTTCAGCATTCAGGACCAAAATCTTTCTGCTTGATGCTCCCATTCGTTGTGGTCTTTACTGTAAGAGAGAGAGCGAGAGCGCACATGTCTGTTTTTTCTCTTTCTTGTTTGTTTCTTTTTAACTGCCTTTCTCTGGAAATTCTATTATGGTGTGGTGGAGTGGGACAATAAAACGGAGTGAGTTATGCACAGATTTTCTAAGAAATCGGAAAAACAGGCCTAAAGTTATTTTATACAGGAGCCAAAGAATAATAGCATTCGTAATATGTTGACAATGAGAAGGCAGCCAGTTTGTATAGACTGTTTTCTCTTCCCGCTCCCCCACCCCAGTCCCTTTTGCAGGAATAGCAATAGAACTTCGCCCCTGAGCTGTTTAGCTTGAAATGCTATCAGTTGCTGAGGAGCGCTCGTCTGGTGGTCGCAAGCATGACTTGTGCCCTTAGCTAAGTAGGGTCTGCCCTGGTTGCATGTGAAAGGGAGACCTGATGTGTGAGCACTGGAAGAGATTAGCAGAAAGTTCCAAGTTCCCTCCCTGGCACCTCCAAGATAGGACAAGATTTTTTTATTGAACCAACAAACTACCAAAGCATAGGCTGAGAGAGATTCCTGCCTGCAGCCTTGGAGAAGCCGCTGCCAGTCTGGGAAGACAATACTGAGCTAGACAGGCCAATGGTCTGACTCAGTATATGGCAGCTTCCTATGTTCCTATGACTTTTGGTGGGATGCTGGGCTTTTGAAAGCAACGTCCCCTTGCAGGGCTCCACAGATCGCAGTTTCGCACGCAGCACTTGAATTCTGGCACCCCTCGCTGGGATCCCCAACATGCCAAAGTTGCCCTGTGTGGGGGGTGGCAATCCAGTCTGAATGGGGCCTCAGCTGGGTGGAGCTCTGTTTGGGAAGTTCCAGGGGGTGGCATAACACAGTGGCTCAGAGGCAGAGCTAGGAATTGGGAAGTCCCGTCCCCCCTCTCCGAGTCTTGCCTCTGCCCTGGGCTCACTGGGTGGTCTGGGCAAGCCACTCCTTCCGAGCCCCCATTTGCAATAGGGGGGTGATGCTGCTGACCTTGAAGGGCTCTTGCATGGAAGATAATCCATGCAAGGAGCCCTGAATGCTCAGAAGCTCCACACCCGGGCAGCCAAGCTGAGGCTCTCCAGCTTTGGGCTGCAAGTCGCATAATTCCCAGCCACCGCTTATTGTGACTGGGCATTGCGGTTCAAAAGCTGCTGAAGAGCCCAGCCCTGCACTATACACATTGTTTGCTGCTGTAGTTGTCGTTCTTAATTTTTGAAGCCCAGCATCCCACTTAACTGACGCCTGGGAGACACAGGGTCCAGCAGTTCCCTTAACCTTCCATCCAGCATCTTGAAGTCCATGTGAACAGCTGCTGGCTCCAGAATTGCAATAGCTGGTTTCCCCACGAGAGTGTTGCACACTCTCTCTCACTGAGCTTGCTGCTGCTTCTGTTATTTCCCCCAGGCTTCCTCCAAGGAGCTCCGGACGGCATGCATGGCCTCCTTGCCTCTCCAGCCCTGTGCGGTAGATTGGGCTGAGAGAATGACCTTCCTGAATACATCCAGGCTGCTTTCACAGCTGAATTCGAACCCAAGTCTCCCCATTCCTAGCCTGACTCTCTGAGCACTACACCGCTACACATCTCAGTGCTGTGTGGCTTATTTTATTTATTTATTTATTTATTTACATTTTATATCCCGCTCTTCCTCCAAGGAGCTGAATGGGGATTTGAACTCGGGTCTTCCCGGTCCTAGTCCAACACTCTAACCACTAGCCCACGCTGGCTCTCTTTATGCAGCACTTTGGGGCATCAGGGAATTGAAATGGCAGAACTTAATTCCAGCAGGATAATTCTCAGACCGGAAGAGAGATTGGGCTAAAGTTCTCGTGTTCTGCCTCTGCCCTGTGGGGAAAGGATTGTGTTGCATGGTATATTGCAATCTTCAGTTCTCAAAGCATTGTCTTAGGTTAATTCTGAGGTACAGGTTGAGTATCCCTTATCTGGACATCCAAAATCCGGAATGCTCCAAAATCCGGACACCACGCTGTAACAAAAACAAAAATGCCTCAGTTCACTTGCTCGCAGGGTTTTTTTCTTTAATCCTCTCTAGCTGCAGCTCTGCTTTTATTGCAAAGCTTTTTAATGTTTTTGATGCAAATATTCCACAATCCAGAAAAATCCAAAATCTGGAACACTCCTGTTCCCAAGCAGTCCGGATAAGGGACACTCAACCTGTAGCTCTGTTCATTGTTACTAATACTGTTAATGTGCACCTTACTTTTTTCCTGGCATATGTGAGGGTTATCTCAGTTTGTCCTTTTGAAGGTTGAGAGGCGATGACTGACCAGAGCGAGATTTCCGTGGAGCCTCCCTCCTCTAAGACTCACGCCATCCTGGCTGTCCTTCATTGGAACCCCCATTGACTTTGGAGCCAAGTATTGCATGAGGTGCCCAATTTGCCCTTTAGCCCATCTGCAGGGAATGAATCCAGTCCGTCAGTTACTTCAATAGGATCTAAGCTAAAACGCCTTGCTTTGCTGATTTAATCCACAACCTTTTTGCTTCATTTTGCTCCAACGGAAGTCCATGGGGCTGCTTCAGAAATATTTCAGTAGCTGGGTTTAGACATGCCTTCACCTCTTGCCTGTGGGCTTCCCAGAGGCATCTGGTGGGCCACTGTGTGAAACGGGATGTTGGACTAGATAGGCCTTGTGCCTGCCCCAACAGGTCAGTTCTTATGTCCTTACGATCACACGGAGCTACGATTCAGCTTCATGTACGTTGACAAGCCAGCTTCAAACCTAGGGTTCAGATCTGGGTTTGATTCCCATAAATAAGCCACAGTTTAGTGCTGTGGCGTGGGTTCTGATGATCGAAGCAACCTAGGTTGGTTGAAATAGGTGGAGGTTCTGTGCGATGTCTGAACACTGCCCAGCATATTTGCAGATTGCCCTTGTGACTGGTCACAATTCAGGGCTGCTGTACCCCAAGACTGGTGAAGTGAGCCACTTTCAAGTGGCAGGTTGTGGGCCAAGAGAGTGAGGAAAGGTGAGATGTTTGAAATAAGGAAAGTATTTACTAACTTACATTTATATCCCGCTCTTCATCCAAAGAGCCCAGAGTGGTGTACATAGCGATGTTTATCCTGACATCAACCCTGTGTGGTAGATAAATGACTGGCCAGAGTCACCCAGGGAGTTGTATGGCTGGACGGGGATTTGAACTCAGGTCTCCCTGGTCCTAGTCCAACACTCTAACCGCGGGCTCTTATTGGGGAGGGGACTGATTCCAAAGAAAGAGAGAGAAAAAGGAATGGTGGGTGTGTGTGGGTGGGTGGGGGGCGGAGTACCATTTGCTTCTGTGCTTCAGGCACTGACACCACCCACTTTTTTGACTGTGCTACAAAACAGTCAGTCGTGTTGTAGTGCTGCTTTACTGCAGGGATCGGCAAGCCTGATCTGATGAGAAATCCAGGCCTTCGAATTCCATGCAGTTTCATATAAGAGGAAAGCCAATGGGAGTGGAGAAGCGTCCCTCGCGTTCAATGGCATTATCTCCCCCACCCCCCGCAAGAGCCGTGCCTGTGAAGGCCGATTCAGTCACGGCCTAAATGTAGCCACAACCTCTGTGGTTGTCAAGTGTAATCCATCCCCACCGTGCAGCGCGAGTGCGTTGCTAGAGTCCTGCTTTGGGACTCGCCTGCAGTGTCCTTGCCAGGCAGAGCCGCGGCTCCAAGGATGTGAAAATGCTTACTTGCAGTTGTTTCTGCGGAGGGATGATTGATTTGCTCTATCTGGAGGGTTTCGGACCTGGAAACCTGAGCGCAGCAAAAAATGCGCTGGCTGTTTTGGCGGAGCAGGGTGTTGAGAGGACAGACAGCTGGCCGATGACCTCAGGAGAATGACAAATGGGGGGCCAGGTGCCTCGGCCGTTACCGAATGCTTCGAGCTGAGCCATGCCCTCTCCTTGGAGCACGAGCCGTGGAGGCCGCTTGGGCTGAAAGGGGGCTTCCCACAAGCCGATCGCAGGTTCTGGAAACAGGTGATGACTTGCACTGGTAGGCTTGGTGTGCCAGGAAGCCATGGGAAGGAACATCCTGCTTTCCTTTGCGGGGCTAAAAATTCAGTTGGAGCCATCCTGGTTGGTCGGGCAGTCAAGTGATGGCATGCGGAATGTGGACGGATGAGATCACTGCAGTAATCTAAGACACCCGTGAATTTTTTTAAAAAGATTTTTTTAAAAGGCATTTGTTGACCCAGCATAACCTAGGTCTTTCGCCGCAGGATGTATTTGCACCTGTTGAAAACTCCAAATGTCTTAAAAAACAAAATGCCACCCAAAACTTTGTGCTAACTTTTCATTTCCTAACACCTCTCAAGTGTTAAAATCAGAACATGTGGCTCGTGGAATAAGGAAGTTTTGGAGTAAATGAAATTAGGAGTCTGCTCTCAGGTTAAGTCATGCAAATCAATAGTTTGTATGCAAATGATCTTAGGCTGCAATCCAAAGGAACTTGTTTAGAAGTATGGTATATTGAGTCAGTTTGTCATGCATCCAAATACCGTATACATCAGGGTTTCTTAACCTTAGGCCCCCAACTGTTGTTGGACTACAACTCCTAGAATCCCCAGCCACAAAGGCCATGTCTGGGGATTCTGGGAGTTGTAGTCCAACAACATCTGGGTGACCAAGGTTAAGAAACCCTGATGTATACATATTTAGGAAGGAAGTGGCTGTCTGTATAATATTCCTTGTACTTTGTATTGAATCTAGGATTTAAATCTTTGCAATATCTAGTTTTTTGTTTTAGTAAAGAGGGCTGTGGAAGCAGGAATAGAAATACTGGCAAATGATCAGGTTGGCGTATATGGGGAGGGGAGCACTAATTGAGACCTCTGAGCACAGCACAAAGAAATGTTTTCACTCTTTATTCCATAAAGTCTTTGATTCCAACCCAGAGAAAGTTGTTGGTGCTAAGCACCCATTTATTTCAGAGAGTATAACTAACTTCCTCCAGATTGGGGCCACCATGAATTCTGTTCATGATTTAGAAACAAATGCAGATTGTTGTGTATGAACTTGGGAAATTGTGGCTTAAACAGACCACAGTTTCCCATATGCAGACAGACCTGGCAACTGTAGCTTGTTCTAACCAGAAACCGAAGTTTTCTATTGCCTCCCCTCGTGTGGAGTGAGGAGCACATGAGCCTGAGGCTCATACTTGATCGTGCACGCAGCACTGGACAGGAGCAGGACAGTATCCAGTTTGGCAAATGCCATCCTTTAAAGTGCAAGGGTGCAAAGGATTCAGATAAAACAGAAGGAAACAGCAGAACCACGTAAAGAGTAGACAGAAGGCTGTGCCAGCTGGTCAAAGAGTCAAAAGAAAGATAGCAGATGCCAGGGGAGAGATGTAGCATATAGCTGCTTATATGCCAATGCCAGAAGCCTCCGAGCCAAGATGGGTGAGCTGGAATGCTTGGTTGCTAACACAGAAATAGATATAGTGTGCGTAACAGAAACATGATGGAACAGTGAGAACCAGTGGGACAGTGTTATCCCTGGATATAAACTCTATAGAAAGGACAGGGAGGGGTGCCTTGGAGGTGGAGTAGCACTGTATGTTAGATAGAATCTAACAAGCTAGAAAACCTGGGTGGACTGGAGTCCTCCACAGAAACCCTGTGGGTGACAATACAAGGCCTGTAAGGAAATGTGCTACTGAGGACATGCTATCACCCTCCAGATCAAAATGCTGACAGTGACTGGGAGTTGCAGGAGGAAATCAGGGAAGCGTCAAGGAAAGGCAGGGCAGTAATAATGGGTGAGTTCAATTACCCGCACATATACTGAGTAAATTCACAATCAGGTAATGACAAAGAGGTCAGATTTCGAGATACGCTGAATGACTGTGTCTTAAAACAGTTGGTCTTGGAACCAACCAGAGAGAAGGTGACCTTGGACTTAATCCTGAGTGGCACTCAGGACCTGGTGCATGATGTCTGTGTCTTCGACCCTTTAGGGAACAGTGACCATAGTGCCATCAAATTCAGCATATATGCGGGGAGAGAATCACCAAGGAAGTTGAACACAGACACTTTGAATTTCAGAAGAGGAAACTTCTGATGTATGGTGAAAAGAAAGCTGAAAGGGAAGAGGAGAGTCACTTTGCTCCACAATGCATGGATTTTGCTCAAAACCACAGTACTAGAAGCCCAGTTAGATTGTATACCCAAAAGGAGGAAAGGTTCTACTAAGTCCAGGAAGATGCCAGCATGGCTAACAGGTAAAGTCAAGAAAGCCATAAAAGGGAAGAAGACTTCCTTCCGAAATTGGAAGGCTTGTCCAAATGAAGAGAACAGAAAGGAACACAAACTGTGGCAAAAGAAATGCAAGGTGATAATAAGGGAGACAAAAAGAGAGTTTGAGGAACATTTAGCTAAAAGTATCAAGGGGAATAACAAAAACTTCTTTAAATACATCAGAAGCAGGAAACCTGCCAGGGAGGAGGTTGGACCATTAGACAATGAGGGAGTGAAAGGGATTATTAAGGAGGCTATGGAGGTTGCAGAGAAGCTGAATGAGTTCTTTGCATCCGTCTTCACGGCAGAGGATACTGAGCATATACCTGTTCCTGAACCAGGCTTTTCAGGGATTGAGGCTAAAGAACTGAGTCAGGAAGAAGTGAGATGTTCTAAACTGTCTGGAAAAACTGGAAACTAGCAAAGGTAAATCTTGCCTCACAAACCTTTTGGAGTTCTTTGAGAGTGTCAACAAGTGTGTGGAACAAGGTGATCCAGTTGACATAGTATACCTGGACTTCCAAAAAGCTTTTGACAAAGTTCCTCATCAGAGACTCCTGCGAAAACATAGCAATCATGGGATAAGGGGACAAGTACATGTGTGGATTGCTAACTGGTTGAAGGACAGGAAACAGAAGGGAGGTATAAATGGAAAGTTTTCACAATGGAGGAAAGTAAGAAGTGGGGTCCCCCAGGGATCTGTACTGGGACCGGTGCTTTTTAATTTATTCATAAATGATCTAGAAGTAGGGGTAAGCAGCAGCAAGGTGGCCAGATATTGCAGATCATACCAAACTCTTTTGGGTAGTGAAATCCATAACTGATTGTGAAGAGCTCCAAAAGGATCTCTCCAAACTGGGTAAGTAGGCAACAAAATGGCAAATGCGGTTCAGTGTTGGCAAGTGTAAAGTGATGCACATTGGAACGAAAAACCCCAACTTCAAGTATATGCTGATGGGATCTGAACTGTTGATGACTGACCAGGAGAGGGATCTTGGGGTCGTGTTGGACAACTTGTTGCAAGTGTCAACTCAATGTGCGGCAGCTGTGAAAAAGGCCAGTTCCATGCTAGGGATCATTAGGAAGGGGATTGAAAAATAAAACAGCTAATATTATAATGCTCTTATGCAAAACTCTGGTGCAACCACACTTGGAGTACTGTGTACAGTTCTGGTCACCACATCTAAAAAAGGACATTGTAGAACTGGAAAAGGTGCAGAAGAGGGCAACCAAGATGATCATGGGCCTAGAGCACCTTTTTTATGAGACAAGCCTACAACACCTGGGGCTGTTTAGTTTAGAAAAAAGATGACTGCGGAGAGACATTATAGAGGTCTATAAAATCATGCATGGTGTGGAGAAAGTGGATAGAGAGAAATTCTTCTCCCTCTCCCATAACACTAGAACCAGGGGTCATCCCATGAAATTGATTGCGAAGAAATTTAGGACCAACAAACAGAGGTACTTTTGCACACGACACATAATCAACTTGTGGAATTCTCTGCCACGGGATGTGGTGACAGCCAATGACCGGGATGGCTTTAAGAATGGGTTTGGATAACTTCATGGAGGAGAAGGCTATCATCAGCTACTAGTTGGAGGGCTGTAGGCCACCTCCAGCCTCAAAGGCAGGATGCCTCTGAGTACCAGTTGCAGGGGAGTAACAGCAGAAGAGAGGGTATGCCCTCAACTCCTGCCTTTAGGCTTCCAGTGGCATCTGGTGGACCACTGTGTGAAACAGGATGCTGGACTAGATGGGCTTCCTTGGGCCTGATCCAGCAGGGCTGTTCTTATGTTCTTATATACTAAAACATAATTTAGTGTTGCATCTGAACTGGGCCAAAGTGTGGAGAAGGAGGCACGTATCTGAATGTGCAGTCGACATGATGTAAGAAGCCTTGACCCCTCTCCAAATCCCTGCATTGGCTCCCCACTCTATCCACATCCAGCACAGATGCTTTGCTCTTACTTTTTAAATTTGTCATGGCTAAGACGCCATCCTGTCTTCTCTCCCTTATTTCCCATTATATTCCTAGCAGCGGGGGTGTGTGTGTCCCCTCAGGGATCTGTACTGGGACCGGTGCTTTTTGATTTATTGAGGGCATGCCCTCAACTCCTGCTTGTAGGCTTCCAGCGGCATCTGGCGGGCCACTGTGTGAAACAGGATGCTGGACTAGATGGGCCTTCTTGGACCTGATCTAGCAGGACTGTTCTTATGTTCTTATGTTCCTGCTTGTAACCTTTGGATAATTTATTTCATGATTGCGGACCTTCAGATCATCAAAAATGTTTGCAACTTTGCTCTTTCAACTCCACCATTTTCTGTCACCCAAAAGGTCTTCTGTTCCTAAGTGACTCCACTCACTCTCTCTTGCTGCCTCTTTATGCCTTGAACACTATCCCAGAATACCTGTGATGCCACTTCTCTTTTCCGGCAGGTCTTTTCTGAATAGCCACCTTTTCCGTGAAACGTTTGGCTTATAACTCATCACCCTAAATCCTCAAGTTTGAGTCCCCAGATGTTGTTGGACTACAGCTCCCATCATCCCCAGCTTTTAGGCATTGTGGCTGAGGATGATGGGAGTTGTAGTCCAATAACCCCTGGGGAACCAAGGTTGAGAGCCCCTGTCCTATATTGAAACAAACCCTACGTACATATCCCTGCATTTGCTCATATTCACCCACTATTCCCCTGACCTCTTTCCTTTCCTTTCTCTGTCGTGTGTCTTCATAATTGAGCCTTGAAGTGTATGCTCTTTCGGGCCAGGGGCCAATTCCCCCCTCCCTGTGTTATTTTGCGAAGTACCATTGATGTCGACGTCACTGTATAAATAGTGATGATGATAATCACAGGACTCCTTCTGCAGGGGGCGTGACAAAGCCCAGACCTTTAGCTTGCAAGTGTTGTAAGACTTCCTCTGACTTGGATTGGCTTTTGGTGTTGAGGATTCAGCCTTTAGCTGACATTATCTGAACATGTGTCATGTATCATTTCAACTGTAATCAATTTTGGAAGAGAAGGGAAGCACACTGTAGCCATATTCGCACATCATGTTCAACACATGCACAGTGTGTGTACAGTGTGTGCATGTACAGATCCAAATTTGCGTACAGTTCTGCACATGTTATGTTCCAGACATGTACAGCAGCATGCTCCCTATCTGTTCCATGCATTTGAGGGCCCTGTACCCAGATTCATATTCAAACTGAATGCTTGCATACAAAAACATATGTATGTGCACAGACTTTTGAATGCACATACAGCATAATGACTGACTAGACGTATGGCCTGTGCCATCAGCTGGAGGTCTAAGGCAGGGGAGGGCAAACCGGCTGGGGATGATGGGAGTTGTAGTCCAAAAACAACTGGAGGGCCAAGTTTGCCAGCCCCTGGTCTAAGGGCTGCCGAGTTGTGTGCATATATGTGTATTTTTTATATTTTGGCAATCTGCTAAACTGCCTTGAGGTCATTCGAACAAAAAGTGGGGAACAAGTCTTTGGATAACCCATCCCGAACCGGGCCCAAACACCAGGGAAGAGCAAAGGTTGCAAATTTAAACTGGGGGTGGTGGTGGTGTACAATCCAATATATGTGTACATCCAATCTCTTTTTCTCCCACCTTTATTTGGTTGCCTTTTTTGTCTGTTTTGTGATACTGAGGTTAAATCAGGAAGCCAGTAAAGTTATCTGGTGGGTGAACAACTTTCTCTCATCTTGACAAACAACTGGTGAGTGAATCTTATCTTCCCCATGCTGCCCGTAAGACATCTGGACAGCAGATTTAAGGAGAAAAACATCTGCATACCAAACACAGATGTGCTGTGTGCTGTTGATGGGCCATCTGCATCACACACAGAGTAATGGCTGCCTACGTTGGGACTAGAGAGGGAAGAGAAGCTTGCTGCTCTTGTCTCTGCATTAGCTTTGGGGCCATGTCATGAGAAACATGAAAAAGTTCTCACCCTTTCACTGTTCATGTACTCACCAGTTACTCTGAACGCGAGCTCTAAAGCACTCCCAGTCATGGGTTTTGGTGCCATTTTGAGTTGCTTAAGCATTTCCCAGCGTTCAGGACAGAGGTTCTTTGGGCAGTCGCCCAATTAAATACATTTTAGTTGATTCATCAGATTAATTCTGATTGATTGATTGATTGAACCTTAATAAATTTGCATATAAATAAACCAATGGTTTTGAAGAAGAATAGTATACTTTGATTTTATGTGTGTGCCAGCCTCTCTGAGCAGTATTGTACTGGAGGGGCAAGGCACAAATATTTTGAATGAATGAATAAGCAAGCAGACACCATCTTAAGAGGAGGCATTCCCTTCTGTGTGTGTGTGGGGGGGAATGCCTCTTCTAAGCCTCCCCCTACAGAATGTATAGTGTTTATAATTCTTGCCATACTGAGTAAGAGTGGAAGTGGGGATCCTCAGGAGGTGCATTTTCGGGAGGCACAGGTGGCTACAAAGGGAAGGAGAGAAACAGTGTCCAGTATGACAGGCAGCACTCCAGCAACGTTAGGGACCTGCCAGGTCGCTGTGCAGCTTGAAGGGCACTCCTGATGGTGTAGCGTGACAGATCTGCTGCGGAATGATTTAAAACCACTTCTGGGCAGCAATGCAGTGTTGCTTCCGTAGGAAAGGGTGGGGAAAGCACTGTGCTGCTGCCCGGAAGCCGTTCAAAGTCATTTCATAGCAGCCTCGCTGCGTGACGCCGTTGGGGCTGCCTCTCAAGTCATGCAGCAGCCCTGAAGGGTTCCTAACATTGACTGAGTGCTGCCTGTCATGTTGGCCACTGAAAAATTGCCCTTCCCCTCCATGCCCAGGCGAAAGGATTCTCTGTGCAGATTTTCCCTGTTCTGTCCCTATTTCCCCCTCTTTGGAGACTGCTTTGTGGAGTTGCCGTTCTTCAGGGTTCAGCTCCCTCCCCAAGGAAATCAAGTTGGTGGGTGGGTTTATGGATAAATACATCCACGTGTATTTAGTATCACCATGGAGTATTAGTGTATTGAAATGCACCAAATCCATCTAGTGCCCAGGTGGGCCAAGTTCAGCATGGGCCTGAAGGGTCTGGCTAACCCCTTGGTGCTGGTGGAGTTACTGTGCAAGAACTAAAGTAAAAGTAAAGTTGTGCTGTCGAGTCGGTGTCGTCTCCTGGCACCCACAGAGCCCTGCGGTTTTCTTTGGTAGAATACTGGAGGGGTTTACCATTGCCATCTCCCGCGCAGTATGAGATGATGTTCTAAATGATCTAGAAATTGGGGTAAGCAGTGAAGTGGCCAAATTTGCAAATGACCCTAAACTAAACGAGAGGAGAGCTGGTCTTGTGGTAGCCAGCATGAATTGTTCCTTTTGCTAAGCAGGGTCCAGCCTGTTTTGCATTTGAATGGGAGACTACATGTGTGAGCACTGTAAGATATTCCCTTACGGGATGGAGCCGCTCTGAGAAGAGCAGAAGGTTTCAAGACAAGGTGGAGAGAGACTCCTGCCTGCAACCTTGGAGAAGCCGCTGCCAGTCTGTGTAGACAGTACTGAGCTAGATAGACCAATGGTCTGACTCAGTATATGGCAGCTTCCTATGTCCCTATGATGCCTTTCAGCATCTTCCTATATCGCTGCGGTCTGACCTAGGCATTTCCCATGGTCTGGGCAACATACTAGCAGGGATTTGAACCGGCAGCCTCTGGCTCCCTAAGCAAGTTACTTCCCTGCTGCCCATTAGGTGGCTGTGCAAGAACTACAGAGAGATAAAATAGAGAGTTGTGTTGCGACTCTATAGAGTTTCTAAATACCTTTTTGTGATTCTTGCAGCAGCTCCCACCAACCATGGTCTTTCTTCTAAGCCCCTCTGATAAGGCAGAGGGCTTTGGGATAGAGCTGTAGACTTGTGGGAGAAGGTCCACTGGAGGTTGCCACTTAAGCCCCCCCCACCTCCCCCCAAGTGCTGGGGAAGAGGAGGAGCTGCTTCTTCCCACCTGGTGAGGTGTGCAGGGGGGCGCCTGCATCCCATTTGGGGGGACCAAGGCCCAGAGCAACCCACTGTGGCCCTACTCTAGTGTGCATGCAGATAAATGTGCGTGCATGAACAGTAGGGCGCCTTTCTGTGTACAGCTCTCGTCTCATGCCCTCTAGCTGCTGACTTCAACTCCCATTGTCCCCAGCTGCAGTGGCCTTTGGCTGGGGATTATGGGAGTTGTAGTCAACACCATCTGGAAATCTGTTACAGGAAACACGGGAGCCTAGCTTTATTCTTGCTAGCTTATGGGTTTCCTGCATGGCCGCAATGAGGAATTCAGGGCTGGGCTGCCAACCTTCCATAAGCAAAGCAGGTGCAGGATGAAGCCCTTGAGGCTCTTGGAGGCTGTAATCCTTGAGGACTTTGATGGAGGCGGAAGGTCCCTGGGGAGCTTGTTTAGGCAGAGTTCAAAGGGGAAGCCACATTGCTCTTTTGTGGGGCTGTTTTGTTCTGATCAAAAAGAGCTGGTCTTGTGGTAGCAAGCATGAATTGTTCCTTTTGCTAAGCAGGGTCCACCCTGTTTTGCATTTGAGGGTGCAAAAATGGCCTTTATTACCTGGCTTTAGAGTGGCAGAAGCTTCTGAAACCCAAAAGGAGAGGAGAGCTGGTCTTGTGGTAGCAAGCATGACTTGTCCCCATAGCTAAGCAGGGTCTGCCCTGGTTGCATATGAATGGGAGACTTGATGTGTGAGCACTGCAAGATATTCCCCTCAGGGGATGAAGCCGCTCTGGGAAGAGCAGAAGGTTTCAAGTTCCCTCCCTGGCAGCATTTCCAAGACAGGGCTGAGAGAGATTCCTGCCTGCAACCATGGAGAAGCCGCTGCCAGTCTGTGAAGACAATATTGAGCTAGATAGACCAATGGTCCGACTCAGTATATGGCAGTTTCCTATGTTCCTATGTTGTGAGCTGTGACTTCTTTTTTTAATCCGAGGGTTGATAGCTTCCTTTTTCCTGCTTGCAAGGTTTACTGTTTGGACTCAGCAACAGATCTGAATGTTCTGGACTTGCTAATGAAGCCAGCCCAGGGTCCTCCAAATCGCAGGACCCAGATGAGCTTAAACAGACTGGGCTGCCCCTCCTCGCCGCCCCCCCCCCCCGCTGCCCACCTCTTCCTGGTGCTGTTATAAAGGTGTACATGAAAAGACATGGGCCTCCGCCAGAAACCTCGGGAATCCAGTTGAGAGATGTAATAAAGGAATTCAAACAATACAGATGTGGGGAAATGTGAAAGGGTGCAAAAATGGCCATTATTACCTGGCTTTAGAGTGGCAGAACCTTTTGAAACCAAAAAATAAGCCTTTTAGTTTTGTTCTTTCATATGCTGCAATAACAAACACAGAGTCTTAGGGGTCTTGGTCCAAATACGAACTTGCCACAGTTTCACAGCCTGCCGTGGATGGAATTTGTTGTGTTGGGATGTTCGATCCGGGAGTAAATGAGGACTGTCGCCCAATTACAGAAATCTTAGTTGATGGATTTTATGGGACAATTAATCGTGATTTAACTGTGTGAATCTTCATATGAGAAGAAACAAATGTTCCAGAGAAAGAAGCATACTGCTTCTGGTTGTAGATGATGTGCACAGGGGTCATAAAGGCGACATGAAAAGACACAGATCCTACGAGGCTGCCTCCTCCTCTTTTTCAAGATGGTGCAATGGTTATGAGTTCTTCTCTTAAAAATATTATTTATTTGGCACATTTGTATACTGCCAAAAACTTGTGTCTCACAGCAGTTTACGGAGAAATTAAAACAATAAAACCACAATTAAAGCATAATAATTAAAACAGTTTTAAAATAGTTTTAAAATAGCAGCAGCAGCAAAATCAACTTACAGCTAGCTGGAGGCTTGATTGAATAAATGTGTCTTAAGAGCTCTTCTAAAGGCTGCTAGAAGTGGTAAAGCTCTTAGCCCAACAGTTAACAGAAAAATTAAACCGTCTTCTATTAAATAGTTCTACTGAAAACAAATGTTGACTGATCAGTCAGGGACACTTTGTTAGTTAAAGATGTTTTCGATTAATCTAACTGATTAATGGACTAAACATTGCAGCCCATCTAATAATTAGGATGACCCTGGGCCAGATCTGTAGGGCCAGGCATTTGCAAGGACCCAGGGCCGTCTCAAGGCTCAGGGGTGCCCCAGGTGAAGCTTACTCGGGTGCCCCTCCATCTGGGCACCCTCCCCACACAACCCATGTTGCCCGCCTGGGCACCCTCCTGGCCACAGCGGGCAGGAAGGTGGGTGGGCTACAGGGAATGTGTGCCTGCCTGCCCTCCTTGCTGCTGGTACCCAGCATTTTGCAGTGGCAAGGAGGGCGGGTGGATGTTACCCCAGCTAACTTGGCAAAGAGGCACCTTTTAATGTGGTGATTCGGGGGGAGAGTAACTGGCCCTCTCCACCCCCAGCACAGGACCTCCAGTGACTGTTGCTGGTGTCTTATCTTACGTTTCTTTTAAGATTGTGAGCCCTTTGGGGACAGGAATCCATCTTATTTATTTGTTATTTCTCTATGTAAACTGCTTTGGAAACTTCTGTTGAAAAGCGGTATATAAATATTGGTTGTTGTTGTTGTTGATGTTCCTCGTCACCCACTCTCCTCACTGCCACTGCAAAGTGGTGGGAACCAGTGGCAGTGGGGAGGGCAGGCTCATGCTCTCCATCACCCGCCCACCCTCCTGCCTGCTGTGGCCAGGAGGGTGCCTGGGTTGGTGATGGGGCTGTGGAGGGGTACTGGCTGCCACCCATGTTGGCTTTGTGCTCTGAGCAGGAACTTTGCTGGCTTTAAGGGGCTGGCCCGCCCTGCCAGGACCCCAAGACTGAAAAAAAGTCTTCCACCTGAACTGTCAATAGTGGCTCATCCTCACAAGCCGGGGGGGGGGGAGCAGGCATCGAAGAAAGCAGCTTGGGTTGCTCCTCTCTCTCCTGCTCCTCCTGAGAGCCAAGCGGCCTGCAAGCTGGCCATTTGTCAGGGAGAACTGTGCAGTTAACTGCACAGCTCTAGCTGATGGGTGGTCAGTCCATTTAGGCAGCACAGCACTCGGATGGGGCGGGAGAGAGAGGAGCAACCCAAGCTGCCAGGAAGCAGAGGCAGCTGTGCCTCCTTTGCCCCCCCCCCCCCTGGCCTCATCCGGACCAATCGCTACTGCTACCGGTAACTGTGCCCCACTCGGCACAGAACCAACCAAGAAGGTATCCGGCAATGTGAGAGTGTTGCTGGTCTGGACACCACCACGGCTCCTGGCCCCATGGCACTGTGGTAACCGTGACTGAGGAGATGTCACAGCCCCCGAGATGGCATTTGTGACAGAGGGCTGATGATGCAGCATTTCAGTAAGCCCATCATATCAACTTTTCACCATTCGGCTGGGAGAAACAAACACAATTCACGCAACTTGAGTCATTCAAGACGCCTTCGAACAAATGAGATTTTCTGCTGGATGTTTAAAGGAACGAGCCAAAGCCAGCCCCACTGCCTTTAAAGAGACGCCTTTGTTTTCACTTTCCAAAGAAGCAAAATAAAACAGATAAATCCTTTGTGGGCTGACAGCCATCTTACATTTAATATTAAAGGGACGTGAGATTTTTTTGGTCTCCGTTGTGCACAGATTTCCTCTGGTTCCATGTGAGGGAACGTTGCACAGAGACTGGCTTTGGGAAGCATCCCTGAAAGATACTCATGGGGTGGAACAAAATGCTGGTGTTGGATTTTTCTTCCTTGGTTGATTTCACCCTATGTCAGGCTGGGCACACTTAGCCCTCCAGTTGTTTGGCTGGGGATGTTGTTTGGCTCTCCAAATTGTGGCTGGGGGTGATGGGAATGGTAGTTCAACAACAGGTTTGCCCACCCCTGGGGAAACCTAGTGAATCCCCCTCCCCGGGGAAATTAATCCCCCCTCTCTGGGTTATGTGGTCAACTTAGTGGATTCACTGCTGCAGGACGCAGTGCTAGCGCTAGCCTCACTCAGAAGGCTGAAGAAAAGGGCCAGATGCGTTCCTTCCGCATAGGTTTCCCCGCTCCTGTTAGCGGGCCTGATCTGACCCTGGCATTGGGCAGCCTCACATGATCAGCGCAAAGTCCCGTTCCCGGGGAGTGTGTGCTGCTGCCAGGCGGGCTGTGCAGTCCGGGTCCGGAGCCTTCCACCCAGCATTTGCCCACTGTTCTCCCAACACTGGTTGAAGTGAGGCAGAGAAGGCCAGGCAAAAGTCTCAGGAGCTGCCCTTTGGCGCCTTTGCATGACACCCTGGCCAGGAAGGGCACTCTCTGGGAACCAGCCTTCATGCTGATCATGTGAAGCCCCCAGTCCTTATCCCCTCTGCTTCTGAGTTTGATCCGGGGGGGCAGGTGACTTTGGGGGGGAGGGCTCACTCTTGGCCCCACTGCTGAGGCAGCCAGGAACCCAGCAGACATCCGGCGTAGGGCGAGGGAGCCTTTGCTGGGGTGTGAGATGTCCAGAGCGGACGCCTGGCCTGGCTGTGATGGAGGACAACTTCCTTCAAATGTTTATCGGCGTCTTGAAGGCCAGGAAAGGCTGGATATGAATCTGTTAAATAGAAGAGAGCTGATCTTGTGACAGCGAGCAAGAATGGTCCCCTTTGCTAAGCAGGGTTCACCTTGGTGTGCACATGGGAGCATTGTGAGATCGTTCCCTTAGTCGCCAGTCCTCTCCCGGGCAGCATCTCCAGGTAGGGCTGACTGAGCTACCTGCCCGAAACCTTGGAGAAGCCGCTGCCAGTCAGTGCAGACAGTACGGATCTAGATCAGGGATTCTCAACGTTGGGTCCCCAGATGTTACTGGACTTCAACTCCAATAATCCCCAGCCTCAGTGGCCTTTGGCTGGGGATTATGGGAGTTGAAGTCCAATAACATCTGGGGACCCAACGTTGAGAATCCCTGATCTAGATCGACCAATGATTTGTTATAAGGCAGCTTCCTATGTTCCTTTATATGTTTACGTGTGTAGAATATTTACCTGCCCCTTTTGCGGAGAACCTCTGGGCATGTGCAGAGTGACACTTTTTTGCACTACCCGTAACTAACTGCAGCTGGCTGTCCTCCTCCTGGGACTGGAAAGCAAAATTTGTGCATGTGGCTATCAGGCTGATTTGATCCTCTACCACATCTGTCTTTGGACAGCTTAAGCAGTGAGTTTCCACCCCTGCCCAGGAAGCAGATTGGGAGGATGTGCCTCAGGCAAGGGTAGGGGCTTAACAAAATGGGAACGGCAGGGGAGACTGACCTTGGCAGAAAACAGCGCGTTCGCCCTCTCTATTCTGCCCACTTAGCATCTTCACAAAAATAACCAAGTTAGAAATAGTGCTCGCGTCTGCATATTCGGGTTATTAGGTGCAAGACTCAGATTTTTGGCAAACAGTAATTAATCAAAATAAAAGTTTAAAGCCCCCTCTTTGCACCTTTCCAGCATTGATAGGTCTAGTCTGTTTATGACATCTCACCTATAAAAAGCTGACCTGCCGGCGCCCCCGTTATGGAGACCGTGTGCCGCTGTCCATGAGGAGATGCAACTGTTTGGGCTATTTTCCTGGTGGTCCCGTGTTCTGCAGCCAGCCCTGCAGCTGTTTCAGGTTTCTCGGGACACAAGTATAAAAGGCTGTGGGTGGGTTGCGAGTTTATGCTTGAACTGCCAAGTCGAGAGATGGAATGAGTCAGCCTTCCCAGGAGAAAGTTGGGCCAAGATGGGATGAATCAAAACGGGCGAGTTGCAGTCTCCGTGGTTTGCAATGGAGCTGTGAAAGCTGGTTTTCATTTGGGAGAGCATTCTGTTTGTTTTAGGGACTAAGCCGCTTGCCTGCTTACAACAGGATAGCTTCGCCTTGGAGTGATAGGCAGACGGCAGCCCCATTGGGGCCCGCGTGGGTTTCCCGTCTGGCCCACAGGAGGCCCCCGTCCAGTCGTTTTCTCCAAGCACAAACATGGGGAAAGGACTCTCTTCTTTGAGTGGCCACAAAGACTTTCTCCCTGTGTGCACCTCCACGGATTCCTGTGTAGAGCCAAGGCGGGACATGGAAACTAGCCACTGAGGTACATAAGGAGCGGAGTGCCCGGCCCGTGCCATGATTGCTGTTCACACTCAGGAGGAGAGGGTTAAAGAGCCCTTTGCCCATCTTTGCTCACATGGGAGTGAGTCAGAGGAAGCGTCCAAGCTCTGACTCTTCAGCTCTTACTCAGTTTCAAAAGAATTGATCGATAAATCTAGGGGCTGGCCGGGGCTTGGAGGGTGCAGCTTACAGGCTTCCACTGGTGGGAAATGTGTGAGTTTTGCGGAGGCCTTTTTCATTTTGTCGTCACAGAAGAGTCTCCAAGGGAGGGATCTCACAGCAGACCCCCGTGGTAGCTTTGGCAGTGTGCCGCGACAAAGTCATGGGGTGGTTTCCCCCAGTTGCTGTAGTGGAAAGCAGATGTTTGCTTTGGCCCCTCAGACCAGGAAGGGTGTGGCTCCCCCACTGCTGTGGTGGACTTTGCTGCCACTGCCCCAGGAAGGGACTGCTGCTCAGTGGGCAGAGCATCTGCTTTGCATGCAGAAGATCCCCGGTTCAATCCTTGGCAACTCCAGGTAGGGCTGGGAAAGACCCTGTCTGAAAGATGGAGAGCTGCTGCCAGTCAGTGTAGACAGTACTGAGCTAGATGGACCAATTGTGTGATAAGGCAGCTTCCTGTGTGGGAATCGGGCCCATAGCTCAGTGGTAGAGCATTGGCTTTGCCTTCAGAAGGTCCCAGGTTCAATTCACAGCATTTCCCGGTAGGATTGGGCAAGACTCCTGCCTGAAACCTTGGAGAGCTGCTGCCAGTCAATGTGGACAGTACTCAGCTGGATGGACCAAGGGTCTGACTCAGTCTGTAGCAGGTTCATATGTCCCTAGATGATGCATTCTCCTCTCTGTCAAGTTGCTTCTTGGCTCTAGGGCTCCATTACTGGGGTTATTGAATGTGACCATAATAGCCAGGCCTGATGCTCTCCTCTCACTACCACGAATTATGCAGTCGGATACCACAAATTTCCCACATTCAGGGCAGTTGCAGGGGTCAGCACACCCACAGTGCAATGGATGAGCCTCACTGCAGGGCGCTCAAACTGCAGTCTTCCAGCGGTCGTCGGAGTACAACTCCCATCCCCACAGCCACAATGGCTGGTAACCCAGAATAAGGGTGGTTGACAGCCAGGAACTGCAGGTGGGCTGCATGTTGAGAACCTGCTTCAGCTGTGCCCTGCCTTGGATGTCTGGCTTACCTTCTCCAGCTCGGCTACATGGGCAAGGCGACAAGTCGCAGTGGCTCTCTGGCTTGGGAACCTCAGGATCTAGAAGTCAACAAGATGTGGTGACAGCCAACAACCTGGATGGCTTTAAGAAGGGTTTGGATAACTTCATGGAGGAGAGGCCTATCAACGGCTACTTGTTGGAGGGCTGTGGGCCACCTCCAGCCTCAAAGGCAGGATGCCTCTGAGTACCAGTTGCAGGGGAGCAACAGCAGGAGAGAGGGTATGCCCTCAACTCCTGCCTGTGGCTTCCAGTGGCATCTGGTGGGCCCCTGTGGGAAACAGGATGCTGGACTAGATGGGCTTCCTTGGGCCTGATCCAGCAGGGCTGTTCTTACGTTCTTATGTTCTAACCCAAAGGACCTACCTGCAACTTCCCCTTCTTTTGTTTCTCCAAAAGATAGGATGCAAACCTACCCTAGATGTCAGAATCACAGTGTACTCTAACTGGCATTTCAGAAAATGGACAGTTGTGTTTCCTTTTCTCCCTTCCCCTGCAATGTATTCCAGGCAACCTGTGTGTAGACCCCATACTCAGCTGTCCCGTCTTCTCTACACCAGTCACACTTTGAGGAACAGGTTTGCATACGCGGAGGCCTGCCAGAATTTGCAGCCCTGCCTTTGGTGTGTTAGCACCTTCTCTGTGTTCATGCATGCCTTTGTTTCTCTCTCCCTCATTTGTCACACTACTCATTCTTGTACACCCACAACTACATATGCACACTGTTCACATACAAAACATTCACACGCAGTCTGAACAGTGGTACCCACTCCACGCTCTGCTGACCTCCTTCCACCAACACCACCCAGCCCCGTTTGTCCCGAGGGCTCTTGTGCTGACATTTTTGTAACCATCTGAGCGGTTGTAATGCTCATAAACATTCCATAGCACCTTGGCAGCTGAGATGCAAACTAGACTCTCATACACTTATCATGACTGGGCCTCTGTGTTGGAGCTTTCAGATATTAATAGCAGCCACAAGGGTCCCCACTCAGGGCTACAATATGGCAGCATAGAGGGCTTTATCCCTAGTCCCTTACTAGGATCGTGACCCAGATTCTCCCGCTCCTAAAGGTAAAAAATGGTTAAGTGTGTCATCAAGTCGATTTTGACTCCTGGCACCCACAGAGCCCTGTGGTTGTCTTTAGTAGAATACAGGAGGGGTTTCCCATTGTTTCCTCCCACACAGTATGAGATGATGCCTTTCAGCATCCTCCTATATCTCTGCTGCCCGATATAGTAGCAATGGGGATTTGAACCGGCAACCTTCTACTTGTTAGTCAAGTCTACATGCCTGCTATTTGTAAAGGACAATAAACTCTCATTGATACCAGTAGGAACTGTGGCTGACATACCACACAAGAGGATGTCAGCCCAGCAACTTGGCATGTATGCAAGTTATGCAAATTGTGCAAACGCGAAACTTGCACAAATGTTGCTACGCAATAGTGAGCTCATTATTTCCACTACTTTGGTGGAACATTATTGGCACAATTTTTGCAGTTGCACAGTTTGTATACATGCACCGTTACTAGGCTGATGTACCCTTGTGCGGTATGTCAGCCTGTGTTGGGAGGACTGGGGTGAAAGGCCCTCTCTCCCCACACGGTCTGGATCAGAGGACCCACAAAGTAGCTGTTGATATTAGGAAATCAAGCAGGGAGCTCCCAGTCATGGACTGGGTGCTGTGCTGTCTGGTTTGCGCCTGAGGCAGTTGGCAAAAGAGGGCTTATTTCAGCCATCTAAAGCCAGTGCTTTAACAGCCTTCAACAGCAATGGAGGTTTCAAAAACTGCTACCCTTTATTAAAAAAATGTGGTCAGTTTTATCTATTTTGTTTAGTAAATTGGCATATGGTGAAGTTGCTCTTTTTCTGCAAAGCTCTGTTTGTTCTTTATAATTCAGTACCTCATTACAGCCACAGCAAGTACCCAAAAAGATTATCCAAAGCCAACCTTGATTTCACAGAAGGATACACAGGGGTCCCATTGTTGAGCCCTTTCCTGCCTAGGTGTTTAGAAACCATTTAAATTCCACCAGGACAAAAAAAGTTGTGACGACAGGAGCGATTTGGAAATGGCCTCTCCTTTCTTTGGCTGCCCAGGAAAGGCTGGGCGGCTTCTGGCAAGGACGCCTTTGGCAGGAGGGGACTGGACAGATGAGCCACCAAATCCCTTTGCCTTCTCTAATTACGTGAACGGTGAATTCAACAAGGGGAGTGACATCGGGTTTCATCTCTCCAGTTTCCGATTCCAAGAGGCTGGGAACTGTTCGGTATTTGTTGAAATGTGTTCAGTGGTGGGAACCAGAGAAATCGGATTTTCTTCCCGTCCCCGTCCTGGAGCATGAAATGTTTGCTTCTCGGCTCAGACAATGCCTCTCTTTGTTCTAGGTATCTAAGCCACGTCCGAACCGCCTCCCCGCAGGATCTCGCCGGTGGCTACACTTCCTCTCTGGCCTGTCATCGGGCCCTTCAAGATGCCTTTAGCGGGCTGTTCTGGCATCCAGGCTAGCCTGGGAGAAACCAACCCCGGAGCGAGAAAAGGGAAAAAAACCTCAGGTGGATATTGCTGCCGTCTGCACTACGGCTTAGCTGCCGTCATCTTTCTTCTTTTTTGGATTTGGGGGGGAGAAATGGTGAAGCCAGCTGTGCTTAAGTATTAAAACTCTCTCTGCACAGAAACTTACTTTGAAAAAGTTAGGTCACTCTTGTTGTGGAGTGGTGGGAATGCTTTAGTCACTTTGCTGAGTGGGGCTAGTGGAAGATGTGAATAATAATTCTGTTTTGTGTCTTTGAGGTTTCAGAAACACGGCTTGGAAAAAAGTTTTAAAATAAAGCCAGATTTTTTTATGATTATTAAATTCTGCGGTTTCTGCCTTATCCTCCAGGGTAGTATTTGCACAAGCGCCGAAATGCTATTAAACTTCTGCGAAGTGTCACTCTGCAATAAGCATGGAGGATTTGGGTTGTTTTGTTTTCATGAAACCAGTTTCTCCTCACACAAACCAATGGAGCAGGAGACGAGACGCAGAGGTGTGCTGAGGTCTCTCCTAATTCATCCCCTCGTGTGCTCCAAAAGACTAAAGTTGCTGGAGATACACACCAGCTCTGTTGCTGTTGAGTGAGCCGCTCTAGGGGCCAGGATCCGAAACAGCCCTAGACGCAGGTAGAGGGGAGCCCCATGGACAGCTGGAGGTTTGGGTACGATCATTTCTCTCTCCGGTCTGTAGCGGAGCTCCTGCCACATGCCCAGCAATGCTTTATATACAGATCTCCAGCAGCCCTCTGCTTGTCCCCACAGACCGCCCAGGTTGCAGGGAACGGCTGGGTGCATTGTGCAAAGTACCCACGTAAGGACCTACCTGGAGGAGCAGGGAGAGGGAATCTTCAGGAGAGGCCTAGAAGCATGGGCCCACAACCGAACATTGCAGTGTTTCCCTGGCGTGTGGGGGGCGGGGGGAGGTGAATGTTGTGTTTGTGTGTGTACATGCACACATATAACAACCGGCAGATTAACAGACACAGTGTGCAACTTCCCTAGGGTTGCCATATTCTGACTTTCAAAACCCAGGTGTCTAATTTGCACATTATGTAAATTGGCTTTAAAATAATTTTTGAGCAGAATAGTGACGGCATGTTTTGCTCCATAACTGCTTCTACCAAAACTAGAGCTTAACTTTTTTTTTTTTTTTTAAGAAAACGGAAATCCTGGCAAATCTAGGTGAGATGCTTAGAATCCGGGTGAAACCAGGAATTTGGGGGGGGCATGGCAACTCTAAACTTCCCACTCCGTTCCTTAGGAGAGTTCAAACACATACTCTTGTTTTTTATGATGTTGGGTGAGGACATGCCAAGCGCTTAAATGTGCCAAACCCCTTCCCCCTCAGAAATGCAAAGCTGTGAAGTGGCTGGTAAGAAAATGGAAATGTTTTAGGCACCTTCCCCGCAGCCACAGAATGGGGTTGTGACTGTCTCGAGGGAGTCTTCTCCAAGCTGAGAAATTTCCCACTCTTTTTGTTCGTCCTCCTTCCCCACTCCCCACCACAAGAGTTCCACTAGCTCCGCCCACTGGTTGTCAAGTGCCCTCTGAGTCGGCAAACATTCTTCTCCTTTGAGTTACATTAGGGCAGTTTCTGAGATTAATTTTTTTGCCGCCTTGGGTTTATTTCTTTCAGATTTTTGTGAAACCAGTGTATTTGCAGGTTACCCCAAATCTGTTGATACCTCCCTCTCACCTGCAGGGACTCCAGTTATGTGTCCATTAGGATCATGGCATTTCCAGCTGTTTTGGAAAGAGGTGTAAGATAGGGAGCCTCTCTGTGTGTGCAGGCTCTGTGCACACAGAGGCAAGCACCTTCCCCCTTTCCCCTCCTACAGTAGTTCTTAGTGCCAGAGAGGCAAACCACTTTGCTTCCTAATTAAAAGCCAGAGAGGCAAACCACTTTGCTTCCTAATTAAAAGCCAGCTTTTCATAAGCATAGAATTTCACAATGTAGGTGGTACATATGATGCAGCATTTATAGAGTGCTTTTAATGTGTCCAAAGTGCCTGAGCATCTCTTGTTGGCTGGACAGGTATATGGAGGGGCAGAGGGGTGAGCAGGAGAGGAGAGTCTAATTCTTTTCCAAACCACTGACAATTCTTTTCACATGCCCCGTCCCGATCTCTCCCCACTGCCCACCCAATCCAAAACTGTGAAAGAGAGCATGGCTGAGGAATCAGCCGCACAGGAAGGGGTTTAAGCACCTTTCCCTCAAATGATCCCCCCACCCCCAATTTATCTTGGTAAATGCATGGTTAGGATTCTGCATAGGAAAGATTCAGTTTCCACCATTAGCCATGACTAAATTTAGGCAGATTTGGAGAGGACAGTGTAGTGTTCTGAAGCACTAGGAAGGTTTTTAAAGAAGCGATGAACTGTAAAGAAGCCACCACAAGCAAGGCAATCATTGCCCAGAAATATGCATTTCTTGAATACTAGAGTTGAAAAAAGGAAATACAAAGTGAATTACAATTAAGAAATGCAAACATCGCAGAGTGGATGTTGATTCAATCCCCACCGCACGTTAAGGTCATCTGAGGAGGCCCGTCTCCAGTTACCACCGATCTGTCTGGTCCTGATGAATTTCTGCCTTGTGTATTACGTGCTTTACACACAGTCATGGGAGGAGGAAGAGTATAACAGCAGCTCTTACCTATGTTAGCACCAGATTTGGAGGGGTGGCATTACCTAATTCACATCTGCAAACACTTAGGCAGATTCGACAGAGTTTAGATGTTATGATCAACAGAATGCTCAGGGCTTATAATGGTAAAATGGTGAAACAAGTCATCTTAACTATACTGGCACTAGAATGCCAGTATAATGCATATAATGCACCGCAGATATAGAAAAGCTACAACGGTAGGAGTGAGCTGTCTAAAATGTAGGAATGTGCCCTATTTAAACTGCCTTCCTAGGGTTCAGAAGCCACACAGCAGCTAGACTGCCATCTGTATCCTGGGATCTGCTTTCATCCATGGGATCGCTGCAGGGGAATTCGCTACACCACAGGCTGTCAAGCGTTAAATTTGTATTGGAGATTTGCAGTTGGGACCATCATGCCCCAAAGGAAGAGGGTAAAGGTAGCCGAGACAGCTGTATGCCTCAAATCAAACTGACTCTGGTGCCAGAAAACAGTCTTTAGCATTTTATAGCTAAAAAGAGAGCCAGTGTGGTGTAGTGGTTAGAGTGCTGGACTAGGACCGAGGAGACCTGAGTTCAAATCCCCATTCAGCCATGATATTAGCTAGGTGACTCTGGGCCAGTCACTTCTCTCTCAGCCTAACCTGCTTCACAGGGTTGTTGTGAAAGAGAAACTCAAGTATGCAGTGCACTGCTCTGGGCTCCTTGGAGGAAGAGCGGGATATAAATGTAAAAATAAATTAATAAATTAATGAATTAATAATAGTGTGTATTTCGTGCATCCAAAGAGCTTTGCACACATTTGCACGCAGATCTGCACCACCTTCACTTTGGAGGGCTCATGCTTGCTACAGCGACTTCTGTGATCAGCTGCCGAGAGCAGGGTAGGGAGGAGGTTGTAGGCTGCCTATGCTTTCCACATCTTCAGCCCCAGTGGCCTGGAAGGACGGTAAGTATTCAGGAGAATGCAAACCGGCTTCCTCCCCAGCCACATATTCTCTCCCTTGAAATTGGGTCCTGGGAGAGAGAGAAACACACACACCCCACTGTCCCTCACTGTATAAACCGCCTTCTCCCATGGGGCTATTCCTGAAGGGGTCCCTCACCCCTTCCTACAGTAAACCTCTCATCATCCACTGGCTCCCTCTCTTGAGAAAGAGGAAGGTGTGCAGGAAATGGTGCTTGGTTGCAAACTTAGCAGCGCCCTCATCCTCCCCACAGCAGCATTCATGTTAGAAAAGAAGGGTCAGGAGAACTCTGCTCTCACCCTTTCCTCAAAGGGGTTAGATCCAATAGTCAAGGAGAGGGATCGCTATCGCACCACAGATCTCCTTTGAAAACTCGGCCCCAACAATAGACAACACAAGCACTTTCCTCTCCTCCGGACCCCTTATGAACTTCGCCCTCCGTGGAGGTGGTCTGACTGGACAAAGCTGGAACCAAAAAGTCATCAGGACCAGTAGGGGCTGTTGCTGGTTTGCCGGCTGTGGTGAGATGACCCCAAAGGTGCTTTTTCGCCTCATTCTTTTCTCGCCACAGTTTGTCACTGGCCTGGGAATGACTGCACACAACTGGAAGAGAAGACACTACCTTGTGTAGGAAAATAAAATTTTTTAATATCCTTTCAGATAAGTAGCTCTGGCCCAGCTATCACATAATTAACAAAACCAAACCAAACCAATGCATATATTAAATGACTGCAGCAGCCCCAGCTTTCAGAAACAGACATCAAGACAGCTCTTCTGACTGGCTCCTAGGAGGAGATCCAATCGACTCTGTACACCTTGGAAGACAGAGGCAAAATCCTGCTTGGCCATCAGTTAAGGAGCAGAACTCGCAGGGTCTTGGGCTTCGGTTCTTCCTTCAGCGGAGCCTTCATTTGGGCGCAGGCGTTTAGAGGCGGGCTCCTGGGGATCATCTGCACCTATACATTTAAGATAACAGACCGTCTGAATCCATAAGGGTCTGGGAGGCAACGTTACATTTCTGACAGAGTTCATGGGAACAGTTTCTGTTCACCTCACACTGTCCCCAGGCGCATAGTCAGGTCAAGTGTGCCGTCAAGTCGGTGTCGACTCCTGGCGCCCACACAGAGCCCTGTGGTTGTCTTTGGTAGAATACAGGAGGGGTTGACCATTGCCTCCTCCCGCACACTATGAGATGATGCCTTTCAGCATCTTCCTATATTGCTGCTGCCCAATATAGGAGTTTCCTATAGTCTGGGAAACATACCAGCAGGGATTTGAACCGGCAACCTCGGGCTTGCTGAGTCGTTTCCCTGCTGCACCATTAGCCACCTGAAAATAGGGCATGCATGCCAGCATTTGCTGTCACAGAGGGAAGCTCTCCATCACTGGTCTCCTCAAAGGTGTCCACAGGAGGTGCTGTCCAAGGGCCTCAGTGCAGGGGCGAGGCCTCCTGGCATGCGCCCATGGACGCTGTCCTCGGTAGGCCTGTGCTTTCAGCCGCTTCGCATCAAGAGCTGCACCATTGCTGTGGACAGGCAGCTGCTCACCATGCCGCCATCTCCTCACAGTACCATGTGCTACCAGTGTGGGAGGGGTCTCCTTTACGAGGAGCCGAGCCCCACTACCACCCGGCAGGCAGCTGGGACGGCGCATGGGGTGCGGCGAGAGTTGTGTGCAGGGGAGTGATGGAAGAGGTCGTTCTTCCAAGCACTTCCCCCAAGAACTCTCTGGGGAGAGCGTTTGGAAGAACAACCTCTCCCACTGCTCTCCAGGCCCCAGCCCAGCCGCTGGGACGGTGCGGGGCTCAGCGTCCCCTCAAGGACTCCACCCACCCACTGGAAGCATGCCATGTTGTGTGGAGTCGGCCATACTGCAAGTGCTCTGCACAGCGGCACTGGTGCGGTTGTGCACTTGATTTGGCTCCGGAGCAACTCAAGCACAGGCCTGGCATTCAGGGACAGCGTCCATAAGCAGAAGGGGAAAGAAGGGCAGGTGAGCACCAATCAAGGAGCGTTGGGGCAGGAGCCAAAGAGCCACTCACTGTGCTCTGCGTGGACCCTGGCGATGTTTAGCCCCCTCTTCCCAAGGACCCTTCCCCCAAACCGTTTTTGACAGGGCCTCCCCAGAGCAGTATCCTGTATAGCACAAGGAGCTGCCGCTGAAAGAGAAATCTTTGGACTTCAACCCTGAACTAAAGCCCCCAAACAGGACTGAGCACCCCATGCAAAATTCTACCAAGCATCTGACAAGGCACCACGAGTCTCGGTGTCCATCTACAACAGCCTGTTAAAAGAACTTACACTGAAAGCTCTCCGCAGAGAAAAAAGCACAAAAGCCACACATGGATGTATGACTGCTCCACACACTCATTTCACCACATGTGCTGGGAAGCTGGGTTTGGTTGTGGCTTTCCCAACATCACTTTCATTGCTGCACCTGCAATCACATATTCTCCCCATGTAGTTTTCATCTCACAAGTGCTTTCTGTGGAGGAAGTTAATAGCATTTGAAGTGGCCTGGGGGTCACCCATAACCCACCTAGAGGCGAAGAACCATAAATGTAGGCATCCACATTTCAGTGTCTAATCCAAGACAAAGGCTGACAGCCAGACTAATGAAGCATGCGCTCCAGGGGAGAGCCAACTTTTGTCCATTTCCCCTTCCCTCTGAAAGGGACTGCAACTCCTGAAAACATGCCCTTGAGGGTTGCACAGCCCTCCAGGATATATTTTTGGGATCCCCAGTCTGTTTCAGAGGGAAGAGGAAATAACAAAAATTGCCCCTTTCCCAGAGTGCATACTGCACATCCATTGTGTGTGTGTGTGTGTGTGTGTGTGTGTGTACACACACACACCAGGGTGGATAAAAATCAATGATTTTTAAAAAATAAAAAAATCAGATTTTTAAAAATTTAAATCAGATTTTTTAAAATAAAATGCTTTTTGAGGGAAATAAAATCTATCTAGTTTTCTATTTAAGATACATTATAGTCCAAAGGCATTCATCATGAAATAAGGATTCGTTTTTAATTATGTGGCTGTATATATGCAATGTTTAAATTTTTTGGTAAATGAATTCCATTAATCCATTCACAATGTCATGCTCTTCCAGAGGTTTCTGTGAGATTATTTTGGACAATTTTTCTATCTAGAAGAGGACCAAAAATGAAACCTTAATCTGGTTGTAAATATTAAGATTATACCAGCAAGAATGAGTCTTTATGTAAAAAAACATGGTTTAAATCTAGCCTTACTGACTAGTGATTTAAATCATGATTTAAATTAATCTGATTTAAATCAAATCCACACACACACACACACACACACACACACACACACACACACACACACACACTCTTCCTCTGGACGTTGGTCAAAGGATTTAGAATGCCTTGTGCTTTAACACAAACTCTCCACAGCAATCCTCCCTCTACCTCTGGTGAATTTACCTGTCAGTACAGATGGCTTCTTATAGAGCACCTCGGCTGGGATGCAGAAGCTGATGCACATCATTTCCTTACCAGGTGCCACATTCCTCACCAGTTCCACAGAACATTGGCTCTCTAGGGAAGCTCCCAAGGAAGCTTCAGCTTTTTCCTGAATGTCTTGCATGGGGTTGTCGTGCTTGGAGAAGCCGTAGCAGTGCACTGTGGGAAGGTCAGCACTGCTGCTCGGCTCTCCATCCAAGAGGCTCTTGAAGACATCCAGGAACTCGACGGCCATTGCTGGCAAGTTCATGACAATGTGCAGGGAGCATTTCCGCTCTTTGGAGGCGAGCTGTTTTGCCAGCTCTTCCTTAACTGGCCCTTGAAGGAAATCCCGGCCATCCAGGTTGAAGACTTTGACCTTTTTCTCCACTTTGTTTAATCTGCAGTTGTGCTGCAGCCACTTATACGATTCGGGGTTCAGGTCGTTCGCAAAAACGACACAGTTTTTCTTTGCTGCAGGCACCGCAAAAGGCCCCACCCCTGCAAAGACATCAAAGAGAAGGTCGCCCGGCTCTAAGAGGCTGACGATGCGCATGTGTTCTGTACAGAGGCGGGGATTCCAGTAGACTTTGGAAAAATCAAATTCGTACGAGACGTAGTGTTCTTTTACCTGCAAGAGTCCAAGATACTTGGTTGAACTCCAGCCATCAAAACTCAGAAATGGAGAAAGACTGAAGAACTACATTATGGCCAATAGTACACCCAACATCTGGACTGAACATATATCCCAGGAATATCATTATTACAAAAAGTCAGAATCAGAAGCCTTGGGGCTTCCTTGTTGCTGGCTATAGAAAAGAAGTGCATGCCCATGCTCTTGTAGAATTCCACAGCCAATAGCAGAGGTTCCAGGGCATGTGCAAAGTTTGGACTGCAGCCTTAGTATGGGCCTGTACCAGAGGCTCTCTGGGGCAGCTCTTTTGATCTGCCCCTCCCTCTGTGCTGCTGCTCAATGCCTTCAGTGCACCAGTACGGATTCTCCTTCAGCCCTGGTTACCCTTGCCTTCCCCACTCTCTGTTTCATCATCTTCCTTCACAGTCAAAACTTAGAATTCAAGGCTCCTAGGATCAGGACCAATCTCTCTCTTGGGGAGGAGAGCTGGTCTTGTGGTAGCAAGCATGAATTGTCCCCTTTGCTAAGCAGGGTCTGCCCTGTTCTGCATTTGAATGGGAGACTACATGGGAAATTGTAAGATCTTCCCCTTAGGAGATGAAGCCGTATAGCTCAGTGGTGGAGCATCTGCTTGGCATGTAGAAGGTCCCAGGTTCAATCCCTGGCAGCATCTCCAGGTCGGGCTGGGAGAGACTCCTGCCTGGAACCTTGGAGAGCCACTGCCAGTCAGTGTAGACAGTGCTAAAATAGATGGACCAATGGTCTGACTTGGCAGAACTTGGCAAAAGTGAGTTGCACGGCCAAGTGACATTTTGAACCTGGATCTCAGGTACAGACCTCAGTCCGCCCATTTTTAAAAAAGCAACCTGCCCTCTCATGGTTTGAGGATAGCTATTTGATTGTTCTCCTTTATTTAAACCAGAGAACCAATGCCAATGAATTGAGCTCCTCAGCTCAGCAAGGGGGTTATGGCGCTGATGGAAATGAAGAGGCATAGTCCTGTCCTAGGCTAGGGCTTCCTAGTAAGGGATGCTCTGCACATCAAGAATGGTACCCGAGAGCCAATCTGAGTATGAAATACACGTAACGCACCTCATTCTCTATGAATGGCATCCAGGTAGAAAGACTGTGGTCTTTGCTTGCGAAATAAAGACAATCAGTACTTGGGAAAGGACTGGGCCTCTGGTTACGTATATTTTGCAAGCAAAGGCTGCAAGTAGGGATGTGCCCAAATCATGTTGGCACCTCTTTGAGGAGGAGCTGAAACGATTCGGCTCCCTGTGTCCAAAACGCTTCGGCACAGGGCGAGGGGTACCTTTAACGGGAGGCGGGCAGCTCCTTCCAGGAGGCCCCTCCTAGAGGTCTCCGCCACCCCGCACTGCCCCATCATGGCACTGCTCTCAGAAAAGCATCCCTGTGAAAGCGGCAGCCTGTGCCGCTGTCTCCTTCAAACTGGCTGCTGCAGCGACGGGGTGCTTCCGCCAGCATCCCTCGCGCGGTGGCGATGCGATTCGAGGGATGTTGGGGGAAGCATCCCATTGCCAGGGTGGGGCAGTTTAAAGGAAGCACAGGATGCTTTTGTTTGTTTGTTTGTTTCTTTATCTATCAAATTTGTACCCCGCCCCAAACTTTCATCTCTGGGCGGTTAATAACATACATAAAACTTAAAAACAAATTTAAACAATTTAAAAAGTCAAAACAGATTAAAATCTAAAAATGTAAAAAGCTGAAAAAGCTCGGGCGAAGAAGTGGGTTTTCAAATGCTTTTAAAAAATTGCCAGAGATGGGGAGGATCGTATTTCAGTAGGGAGCACATTCCACAATCTCGGGGCAGCAACCAAGAAGGCCCCCCCCCTCATGTGGCTGCCAGCTGAGCTGAGAACCGCAATCAGAACTGTTCTCTTTTCTGAGAACAGCGCCACGATGGGGTGGGGCAGCGGAAGATACCAGGAGGCGTAGGACCTGCCCGTCTCCTCTTAAAGGAACCTCTCGCCGCTCTTGAGATGGTGCCGAAGCAATTTCAGTACACATCCCTAGGTGTGAGACTTGTGGGTTCCATTCAAAAACAGTGTGGTGCATGTGCATTTTCCTTTCAGGAATCAGCTCCCATTAGGAACATAGGGAGCTGCCATATACTGAGTCAGACCATTGGTCTATCTAGCTCAGTATTGTCTTCACAGACTGGCAGCGGCTTCTCCAAGGTTGCAGGCAGGAATCTCTCTCAGCCCTATCTTGGAGAAGCCAGGGAGGGAACTCAGAACCCTCTGCTTCTCTCAGAGAGGCTCCATTCCCTGAGGGGAACATAGGAAGCTGCCATATACTGAGTCAGACCATTGGTCTATCTAGCTCAGTATTGTCTTCACAGACTGGCAGCAGTTTCTCCAAGGTTGCAGGCAGGAATCTCTCTCAGCCCTATCTTGGAGAAGCCAGGGAGGGAACTTGAAACCTTCTGCTCTTCCCAGAGCAGCTTCATCCCCTGAGGGGAATATCTTGCAGTGCTCACACATCAAGTCTCCCATTCATATGCAGCCAGGGCAGACCCTGCTTAGCTATGGGGACAAGTCATGCTTGCTACCACAAGACCAGCTCTTACAATATCTTACAGTGCTCACACTCCTCACTCCCATTCAAATGCAAACAGGGTGGACCCTGCTTAGCTAGGGGGACAAGTCATGCTTGCTACCACAAGACTGGCTCTCCAAGGTGTACCACATAAAACCATTCTCAATCTTTCTGGGGAAATTCAGTTTCCCTACATTTTGCTCTTCAGACCAAAGATACAAAGACCAGAGGAGAAAGCTGTCCTATTTTGGAAGCAGCAAAAAACAGTTCATGAACGAATTTTAAAACCAGTCTTTTGCAAGAGTTCATCAACATCTTTGATTATGTGGGTTTGGGGTCTTATGAACAGAGCTGCGATTTCATTCAGGCAGGACTGAGACATCTGGGAGCACACACAGACTGCCAGGTCTGTATTGCTGAGAGAAAGACACCATTAATACACTGGACTGTGTCTTTCCATGATGTCTGGTCTTTGTTTTGTCTGCCTTCTCGGCGCTGGACTTTTAACCCCTTTTTGCTACATGTAGTACTATTAGAAGTGCAGGTACCTTTGTTATCATACTGGTCTCCTCTCCAGCTATCACCTCCATCTGAAAGTTCCGATAGGCATTGTCGATGGTATTTGTTTTATTTACAGCACAAGTGATTCCTGGATTCTTGTCAATGATCACTTGGCCTGAAAGGCAGAGAAATAAGTAAACATCGCTGAATCTTGCAGGGTTTGGAAACGTTCCGTGACTCTGCTTTTAAAGTAGAAATGCAATTTATGAGTCTGTATCAGAGACATTAAAACAACTAGTAAAACTATACTCTGTCTCCATGAAATTAGGGCTCTCTTTAAAACAAAGAAAAAAGTACTGCTGTCTCCCGGTCTGCGGTAGTATTGTGCTGCACTTGTTGGTGGCTGTGGCATGATTTCCTCTGGTCCAGGCTTATGTTGATAAGGCCTGGAGGCCAGATCCTCATGCTATGGGTAACTAATAATTGCTTTCATTAATATTTTTAATGAGTAACTAATAATTGCTTTCATTAATATTTTTAATTTTATTGATTGATTGATTGAATTTATATACCGCCTAGTATAAAAATCTCTAGGCGGTTTAATGTGCCGAATATTTGCTTCGGCCCCTGCATACCAAGTCATGTTTGGTTCTGGCCCACCAGGGAATTTGACTTGTGCACCCCTGCTCTAGTCCCAAAGCTCTCGAGTGCCCTTTAAGGCCAGAAGGGAAGAGACCACTTCCCATGGAGTATCCATACGGCTTGCTAATGGCTACAGGGCAAGCATATGGAGGCTACTCATGGGGTGGCCTCTTCTTGCCTTAAGGAGCCAAGAGCCCTTTAGAGATGGAACAGAGGAGAGGGAAGCGTGAAGGGAGAAGCAGGATAAGTGAACAGAGAAGAAGGCAAGTGAGCCTTGTAAACAGGTTTTATAAAACCAAAGAGGCGATAAGGGTAGCTTAAAGGCAAGTATTTTCTGCTCCTTTACAAAAAGCCTTTAGAGTGACTTACTAGGGATGCGCATGGAACTGGCTAGCCCAGTAGAGCTCAAATCTGGACTGTATTTGAGCCGCCCCCGGTGGCTCGGGCTTGATTGATGGCCCGGTCCCGACATCAAGTCACCTTGAGGGGCCCAATGGCTATACTTGTAAAAAGGAATCCAACAAGGACTCCCCTTTACTAGTAAAGGGCTATATGTGAGGTGGGGAGGGAAAAGGTACCGCCTGTTTTTTAATCTTTAAAGCCGCTGCGTGGCAGGGATGGCGGAGGCGTCTTCCACCTGCCCGCCGGCCTCCCAAATGGCAGCCTGGGCCAGGTTTCAGGTTTCTGTGCATGCCACAGTCTTGCCACCTGGGATGACTCCCATGGGGGCCGTGGAGGAGGAGGATTCTTCAGATGAAGACCCAGCGCAGGCTGAAACTCCGGCCGGCTCAACAGACAGAGTGGACAGGCTTGCGGGCCCCTCTGCCACCTTCCCTCCCTCCTCCTGATGAAGCCTCCGAGGCCGCTGAAGTCGAGCTGCCGGCCCCAGATCCCCGGCAGCGACGTTTGGCCAGAGTACAGGCTCAGAGGGAGGAACGCCGCAGGTCGGAGAGGCCGGCCAGAGGGAACAGGTGTCCCAGCTCTGGCCCGGCTGCATCTCCACGACAAGGCCCAGCTGCAGCAATGGGTGGGGCTCTCGCACTCTGCCTATTTAGAGCAGCCGGGAAGCTGGGGCTCTGCTGGAAACAACGTCCGTAGTGACCAGCCCTACCGCGAGCAACCTTGACTCTGTTTCGTGTGTACCCCCGATCCTATGGACTTCCCAGTTTAGACCTCTGGCAACGTTTGTGACTCTCCGGTCGTCCGTCCTCTGGTGTGGATTCCTGGCGACGTCTGACTGTCCGTCCCCGTCTCTCCTTTCCCCTCCGAAAAGAGTGGTTTTTGCAGCTGCTGGGCAGTCGGCCAAGGCAGGTCATCACACTACCCCCTTTGCCATCCCTGCTGCTGCTCTGCCGGCCGCTGCCACCATCCTGCCGCACAGCAGCTTGATTTTTAAAGGTAAAAAACAGACAGTACCTTTTCCCTCACAGAAAAACCCTTTACTTGTAAGGGGGAATCCTTGCTGGATTCCCCTTTCCAAGTATAGCCATCAAGCCAACTCACGAGGCACAGGCTTGGCTCGACTCACCCTTGGACCCTCAAATCACCCTGCCCAGTTTCACCCTGTCAAATCACCCTCAAATCACCCTGCCCAGTTTGGTTTGAGGGTGAGCCTTGAGTGCGAGCTGGCTTGATTTCGAGCCAGCTTGCACATCCCAATGACTTACAGCGAGCCAGGTTATTCTTGTCAGGCATTTAAAAGCCTGATTGGTTTCCGCACCCCAGTAGCCCTATTCAGACATTGTGTGGTAGGAGTGTAGAGATGTCTGACCCTCGTATGTATGTTTGTGTGAATGAGTGTACTTGCATTCATTTAAAAAGTGAACCTGGGTACAGGCCCCTCTAATGCATGGAATAGAGAGGAAGTATACCTCTGCACCTCTGTTCAACATAATGTGTGAATAATTGCACCTGTGTACAGATCTGTACCTGTGCACACTGTACACTTGTATAAGTGTTGAACATTGTGTGTTAATAGGGCTAATGTTGCTTTAAAGCAGGGGTTCCCAACCTGTGCTACGTCAGATGTTGCTGAACTACAACTCCCATCATCCCTAGCCACAATAAATGGTAGTTGAGGATGATAGGAGTTGTAGATCAGCAGCGTCTGGAGTACCACAGGTTGGGAATCCCTGCTTTAAACTATAGTTGCTGATTTAGCCCTTAGAAAATCACGCAGTGTCTAGAAACCACTCTAACAAATGGCATTAAGTCTTGCATACCGATTAGACATTTGTAGGGCAGCTGATGGTCTCTCAGGTTCAAGTGAGCGATATGGCCCACTCGGCTGAATGCAGTGGTCACTTCTTGACCTTCAGGAAGCACTGCTTGCAGAACCTCTTCCACCTTGAAATGGTCGTAAGTCAGTTCCAGGTTATACTTGACTATTTCAGGGTTAACGTTAAAGCTCTTTAAGACCCGCTGCTCAGATTCACCCAGGGAACCATCAGCAGATATTTTACGAGGATCTAACAAAACGAACCTTCTGCCTTCATCTTCGGGATCCTCAATAACTCTCTTGAGACCTGGCCGCTGGATCAGCACACCTTTGAGAGACTTCACCAGCTTGTGGATGATGTCTTGGTTAACCTTAAGAGCTGGGACGACAACATCCCTTTTGAAAGCAGCTCTGTCTAGGGTGGTCATTCCACGGACTCTGGGATGAGGCACATGCAGATCAAGGTCAACTTTGTTCTCAAGCATCTCTGGCATGGTGAAGGAAGAATTTCTCTGTGTGATCTGGGCTACTGGTCTGGGCAATCGGTCAAGAGAACGGCGCCAAAGCAGCCAGACTGCCGGAAATGACGTGTTTGATCTACTTGTCCCAATATATTTCGTTTTCAGGAGACTAGCAGAGAAGCTGTTTAATCGCCTGAAAATCCTAGAAGGGAAATTATTCATTTAACAGACATTATGTAAGCATTCTGTTTAAAAAAAAAAAAGCAACAAATTTGCATGTTTGTACTGTTCTCATAAAATCACTCCCACCTATATCAGGTTATGGAAAGCTGTCCTGCATGACCCAAAGTTGAGACTTGGGGACAATTTCATTGAGGAAGAAGATATTGTCAACACCGACATGGATACAATGTCCCAAAGCATTGTGCCATGCTAGCACTGCACGCAAACACACTTGTGTGGATATTTAGAACTGGAACATAGGAGGCTGCTGTATACTGAGTCAGGCCATTGGCCTATCAAGCTCAGTATTGCCTACACAGACTAGCAGGGGCTTCTCCAAGGTTGCAGGCAGTAGTCTCTCTCAGCCCTATCTTGGGAGATGCTGCCTGGGAGGGAACTTGGAGCCTTCTGCTCTTCCCAGAGCAGCTGCATCCCCTGAGGGGAAGATCTTCCAGTGCTCACACTTCTAGTCTCCCATTCATATGCAACCAGGGTGGGCCCTGCTTAGCTAGGGGGACATGTCATGCTTGCTACCACCAGCTCTTCTCTCCTTCTACAAATACGCGCAGAACCAAGCAACTGGGCAGTCTGGAGCACATTCCAGGCCACAAGGGCTCCCCAAAGAATCTATGGAATTCCTTGCCATGGAATGTGGTGATGGCCACCAGCTTGGATGGCTTTAAAAGGGGCTTAGACAGATTCATGGCGGACTGGTCTAGCAATGGCTACTAGTCTGGTAGCTGTGATATATCTCCAGCCTCAGAGGCAAGATGCCTCTCAATACCAGTTGTAGGGGAGCAACCGCAGGAGGGAGGGCATGCACATACCTCTTGCCTGTGGGCTCCCCAGAGGCATCTGGTGGGCCACTGTGTGAAACAGGATGCTGGACTAGATGGGCTTCCTTGGGCATGATCCAGCAGGGCTGTTGTTATGTTCTTATCTGGCTCCCAGCAAAATGCAATGGACCTCCCTGTGGACCATCTCAACAGTTTTCTCCCACATGTGAGACATAGGAGACAGGCTCTTTAACAACAAACTCACTGGCACCCCATACTGACTGCAACAAAGGTTCATATATATATATATATATATATATATATATATATATATATATATATATGCATTATATATATATGTGTGTGTGTGTGTGTGTGTATCTATCTATCTCCTGCTTTTCTTCTGAGAAGCCCAGACATGGTTATAGCTATCCTCGCAACAACCCTGTGAGGTAGGTTGCTGAGAGATAAGCAACTGTGGCTCAGAGTCACCCAGTGAGTTTCATGGCTGAATAGGGATTTGAACTCGGGCCTCCCCAGTCCTAGTCCAACACTCTAACCACCATACCACACTGGCTTCTTCAATCTAAGTTCTCCCCTGAGGACCTCAGCCTCAGACTCCCTTGCCCAAGCTCAATTCAGGCAACCTGGAGGGAGCAGCTGAAGTGCATAATAATTTTAATTGTGTTTTTAATAGTTTTAACATTTTAAATTTTAAATTGTTGTAATGTTTTAATCTTTTTATCTGTTTTTATTGTTTTGTTGCAAACTGCCCAGAGACTTGCATTTTGAGCGGTATACAAATGTGAAAAGTAAAATAAAATATAAAATAAAATAAAATAAAATAGAAGAGGAAGACACCTGTATTTCCTGTCACAGGGATTTCCAGATGTTGATGATTACAGCTCCCGTCATCCCCAGTTGCAATGGACTTTGGCTGGGGATGATGGGAGTTGTAGTCAACAATATCAGGGAATCTCCGACAGGGTAGCCGTATCAAGACACTGTGTTCGCACATGCATACAGCGTGGGGCCTTCCTAATTCAACCTGAGCAGGATCTAAAATTAACTGAGTGGACATCAGAAAACATGTGAGCATGTGCACATGTGCATGCCTTAGAGGGAACAGTGTGGGGGACCCCACTTCTTACTTCCCTCCATTGTGAAAACTCTCCATTTATACCTACCCTCTGTTTCTTGTCTTTCAACCACTTAGCAATCCACACATGTACTTGTCCCCTTATCCCATGACTGCTAAGTTTCCTCAGGAGCCTTTGATGAGGAACTTTGTTGAAAGCTTTTTGGAAGTCCAGGTAGACTATGTTAACTGGATCTCCTTTATCAACAAATTATTTATTTATTATTTCTCTGTGTAAACCGCCCTGAGCCATTTTTGGAAGGGCGGTATAGAAATCGAATAAATAACAACAACAACTCACTTGTTTACACTCTCAAAGAAATCCAAAAGAGATGTCAGGGAGGGAATTTGGACCCTTCTGCACATAAGCATGCTGGTGCGCTTCCCAGAGCAGCCCCATCCCCAGAGGGGAATAGCTTGCAGTGCTCAGACATTCTCCTATTCAAATATAAACCAGGGTGGCCCCTGCTTAGCAAAGGGGACAATTCATGCTTGCTACCAGAAGACCAGCTCTCCTCACAGGCCAGTTCTCAAGATCTGCACAGAAGACTCTTCTGACTAGAATAGGTAACCTGAGCTCTCTGCTTATGAGCAGTGAATGAAAAAGCAAATTGCTAGCAGCAAATGGCAAGTTTATACTATTTGCAACTACACAAACAGCAAGTTTCCTTGCATCATCATGCTTCCTGCTCTTCTGCACTCTTATTGCCATATTTACTCAAATCTAAGAGGAATCTGAATTAAAGAGGACTCCCCTAAAAGGGGAGCAACAAAGAGAAGCAAGTGTATTCAGCAACAACTCCAGGTTCTCTTTCCCTTTCCCTCTTGACTCCTCCCCCACACTCTCTACAGGATCCTCCCTGGGACAAATGTCCAAACAAACTGCAAAAGATTACTGAATAAGAATACAAGTAGCTGAAAGAAAAAGACTACCCCACCCTCTGGGCACTGCCTGAGGAGTCAATCAGCATGATGCCTTCTGATTGGCATCAGGGCATTTTAAGCTCCACCCACCTTCTGGAAATAAAGGCAAGCCTTGTAAATGGCTCCTGCCTCATTAATATTCAAATCTGAACCACTCTGTGTGTTCCTATTGGTGTTGACAAAATTCTGGTACCATCGCCCACCCTATGTACCCATTGGGGCCAGCCGGCAGGCAGGGAACTGGCAGAGACAGGCAGGTAATGAGGCAGACAAAGAAACGGCTACGGAAGCCCGACAGAGGAGGTAAAACGGATGACAAATATTTGCTGCCCACTCTGCCCTCAGGTAAGAGCCACCACTGATCTAGCCCAGCATCCTGTTTCCTACAGGGACCCAGCAAAAGCTTCTGAGAAGCCCACAGTCAAAAGGTGGGGACATGCCCTCTCTCCTGCTGTTGCTCCCCTGCAACTGCTACTCAGAGGCATCTTGCCTCGGAGGCTGGAGGGGGCCTAGAACTCTCAGACTAGCAACCATTGATAGACTTCTGCTGTGGCGGCAGCGAGGGTGGGTGTTCCGTATCACCCATTAACCCTCCTCACTGCCGCTGCAAAGTAGTCTGCACCTCCATCACCTGCCCGCTCTCCTGCCTGCTTTGGCCAGGAGGATGCCGGGGTGCGGGGAGGACACCAACCACCAGCCACTGCCGTAGCTGGCGTTGTGCCCTAAGCAGCCAGCTTTAATGGCTGGCCAGCCAGCCCTGCTGTAACTGCTTATTCAGAAATAAATCCCACTTCTTTTCAATGAAGTGTCTCTGTGACCGTAAGTTTAAAGACATGCTTAACTTTTTCTCTGTGGAAATCCACAGATTTGTTATGATAGCTTGCTAGTTTTGATCTGACCCTTCAAATCCAAGTCCCTCCCCATGGCAACCAGTGGGCCCTCTAATTTTTTCCATCTGTGTGTAGAATGAGTTTTGTTCTGGGCAGGCAGTCAAGGCAGTCTGTGTGCACCTGCAGTCAAAGCTGGGCCTTCCTGATTCAACCTGAGCGGCATCTAAAATGAACTGAGCAGACATCCAAAAACTTGTGAGCACACACATGTGAAACGGCTGCCAGAACCTAAGGGGTATACTCGTGGGTCAAATGGACCGTAACCCAAAATTTGGCTTAAAATAAGCCAAATCTGGCAACTGTTCGGCCTGGCCCAGGGAACAGTGAAAGCAACCCACTCTCCTCTTTGCTTACAAAGGAGCAAGTCCCACTGAGTGCAATACTTACTCCTAAGTAAGTGTGCCTATGAGCCTCTCCCAAGTTCCTCTAGGGGTGTGCACAAACTGCAGTTCGAGCACCGGTTCAGTGCCGAGGGGTGCGGGAGTTTTAAGAAAGAGGAGCACACACAGGTCCTCACCTGCTCTCTGCTCCCCATGCCACTTCCTGCTGGGCAGGAAGTATCCCTGCCAGACACCAGCACACACATGGTGTCTGTGCATGTGCCATCCAATTCTGGTAACAGGGCGCAGGGCATCCAGGTGGTCAGAAAAATGCAACATACCATTAAACACGTCGCTTCCAAAATAACCTGGTGCCCCAGAGTTTGTTTGCTTTTTAACAGCAGGGCTTAATCGGAGTCAGTGCTAAGGTCTAAACACCCAGGATTATTAATTGTTATTATGTATTTAATTTATATACTGCCTGACTCGGAGCCCCTATGGATAGGGCTGCCAACATTTCATTGCCAGAATGAGGGACATAAAATGGGGGGGGGGTTGGCTGGGGGAGGGCAGGTGTATGCAGTGGTAATCAAGAGCCTGAGTATCATTGACATATACGCAACTGAATTATATGCTATTGATTAAATGGAGGGACAAATGCTGTCCTTGTAGGGACCAACATTTCATCCCTGAAACGAGGGACATCCTGCGTAATGAGGGGCAGCTGAGCTGGCAACCCTAAGTCCCCCCGATGTCCATCGCGTTTAGCATCCTATTCCCAGCTGTGGCCGCCTCTCAGCTGCCCACCGGCCTGGCTGGCCCCCTGGCTAAGTAAGAGCCCTCCCTTGGCCGATCGATCCCACGCCAAAGCAGCCCTCGGGCCTTGCTATTGCTGGAGATCACAGGAGAGAGCCCCTGAGCGTGTGCAGAGCGCGGACTGGCCTCGCGCCCTCTGCGAGGAAGGACGCCCTCTCTCGCTTTGGCCCCAGCGCCTCTTTCCATCTCGCCACTACCGGCGAGCCTCACCTCATGCCGCCGCGGCCGCGCTGCCCTCCGCCCCTGCTGCAAGAGCCCGGCCTCCTCCCCGCTCCATCATCAGCCGTCGCCGGGCGAGCGCGGGGCGGCACCAAGGCCGATCCTCCTCCCGCGGCTTCGCTCCCGCCCCGCGCGCCGCCCCCGCCGGGTCCTCCTCCTCCTGCAGCTGCCCCTCCTCTCCTCGACCTCCTGCTGCTGCTGCTGCTCCGCCCGGCGCGCTTCGCCTCTCGCCATGGAGCAGCAGCAGCAGCCGCAGCCGCCGCGCTTCGGGAGCCTCAACAGCGAGCAGGGCTGGTACCTGTCGGCGCAGGAGCTGCTCGAGTCCGAGGAGCAGGAGGCAGCCCCGCTCCTCTCGCGGCTGGAGGCGCCCGCCCCGGGCAGGGTGCGTCGGGCTGGCAGGGACGGAGGAAGGGGCAGAGAAAGTGGGTCTGCCTGGGGAGGGAAGGGTGGGTGGGTAGGTAGGTAGGTAGGTAGGGCCTGGGAAAGGAAGGCAGGATGGGCGCTCCGGACAGACCTCCCTTTCCGTGTCACACAGCGTGTTCAGACGTGCCGTGCAACACGCGTCTTGCCTCTGCTGCGTGGAAACGGGATGCCCTGCTCCCTTACCCGGGAGCGGGCCCCGGGTGAAAGAGGGAGCGGGCCCAGCAGTCTTCCTTGCAGTGTGTGCCCTCTAACCAAATTGGCTCCAGAGGGCCAAACTTTGGTCGAATTAAAGACGTATATAAATAGTAGTAGTAGTAGAGTGGGGATATGGGTGGGCAAGTGCCCCCCTTTCTCTCCCACAAATCTGACATGTGGGACACAGCTCACCCACCCCCATCAATTCACTCTGCCCCTTCGGTGCCCCCTTCCCCCACGGTCTTCTTCCTGGTGCTGCTGGCCTGCAAGATCCCAACTATGGGTCCCTCCCCAGTTGTTGTTGGAATACAACTCCCATCATATCCAGCCGCAATAGCTTTAGGCCATTGTGGCTGGGGATGTTGGGAGTTGTAGTCCCAACAACAGCTTGGGACCCGGGGAGGGGGTGTGCAATAGTGCGTCCTTGTGCCACTGGAAGAAGGGCAGGATCGAACAGTAAGAGAGCCTCTGTGTGTGGATTACATCTATGCGCCTGCACATGTACACACACGCTCTTAGGCTACAGTGCATTGTGTATGTTTCCTTGGTGAAAGATCCCTTGAACCTAATGGGGCTTACTTCTGAGTAAGCATGCACAGAATTGCACTGTTTGCATTTTTGCACAGAGACTAACTGCTGTCCCATGCTTGATTTCTCTGTACGTGAATGTATTATATATGATTCCACCCTTTCTCCTAGGAGCTCAGACAGCATACTACTACTATTACAAATATTTATATACCACTTTTCAACAAAAGTTTACAAAGTGGTTTACACAGAGAAAAAATAAATAAGAAAGATGGATCCCTGTCTCCAAAGGACTCACAATCTAAAAAGAAACATAAAATAGACACCAGCAACAGCCACTGGAGGGGTACTGTGCTGGGGGTGGATAGGGCCCATTGCTGCCCCCCCCCCGCCAAATAAAGAGAGCCACCACTTTTAAAAGCTGCCTCTTTGCCTAGTTAGCAGGGGAGTTATACCCTGAAGCACCTAATGGCTCAGTGGGGAAGTAACTTGCCTAGGCAGCAAGAGGTTACTGGTTTGAATCCCCACTAGTATGTTTCCCAGACTAAGGGAAACACCTATATCGGGCAGCAGTGATATAGGAAGATGCTGAAAGGCATCATCTCATACTATGTGGGAGATGGCAATGGTAAACCCCTCCTGTATTCTACCAAAGAAAACCACAGGGCTCTGTGGGCGCCAGGACCCAGGAGTCGACACAACATCAACTCGATGGCACAACTTTACTTTTATCCAGGTTTTATAGCAATCCTCTTGAGAGAAGGGATTGACCCAGAGTTGCCCAGTGAGCTTTATGGCTGTGTGGAGATTTGAATCCACATCTCCTGAGAGCCGCCTCCTCACTCATGGCCCCGACTCCTGATGCCTCACAGCCCCATAGAATGGGCTTAAATCTCTCCCTCCTCCAAGCTCATCTGTAGCATAGAAAGTCCCTTCACCTTCTGAGAGCCACCCGAAATTACTTAGCCCAATAAAACAAGCGTCCACAGCTGAGCCACTTGAGATTTCACAGCTCCATAAAAGATGTGCACAGCCGTTCTTATCTCAGCGTTATATAGCCCTACTATCAGCTTGACGGTTCCCTATGGTTTCCCCATAGGAAATCCTGCTTGTTACTTATTGGACCTATTTAGCTTGCCTGTGTTTCTCTAGAACCCCAGGGGGGAAAGGATCCCTTCCTAGCATTGCTGAGTTACACTGCATAGGCCCATAAAGCTTCACAGCTCAGTGGGTCCTATAGAATAGATACCCCACCCTCGACTTCACAGAAGCCTTTCATAGAACCCCACAGAATGGACACACTTTATTCAGCCCTAGTAGTACAAACATTCATAGGCTCACAGGATGTTAGAACTGGAAGAGTCCATCCAGGTCTTCTAGTCCAACTTTGTATTCTGTGGTGCCTCTCAGCCCTGCAGAGTCCTGTAGAATGGAAATGCATACTTCTCCAGTCCAGTGTTCCCTCTAACAGGGATTCCCTTTGTTGACTACAACTCCCAGAATCCCCAGCTGCAATAGCTTTTGCTTGGGGAGTATGGAAGCTGTAGTCAAGCTGGATTGGAAGAAGATGAGCGTGGTTTTAAAGTTGGAGGAAAAAGCATCAATAACCTGCGCTATGCTAATGACGCCACTCTGATATCTGAGAATGCGGATGATCTGCAAGCTCTAGTAATGAAAGTCAAGGAGCACAATGAAAAAATTGTACTACGACTAAATGTAAAGAAGACTAAACTAATGACAATTGGTGCAGTAACCAGCCTCATAATTGACAATGAAGACATTGAAGTGGTGGATAACTTCTGCCTTATAGGATCAACCATCAACAGTTAAGGATCCAGCAGTCAAGAAATACACCACAGACCAGCACTTGGTAGGGTTGCAATGAAGGCCTTGGAAAGGATATTTATGTAGATGCCGTGACGTGTCTATACCTACAAAGATTAGAATTGTTTGGACAGTGGTTTTTCCTGTGGCACTCTATGGATGCGAAAGCTGGACTTTGAAGAAGCAAGTTAGAAAAAGTATTGACGCTTTTGAACTTTATTTATTTATCACTTTTCTATACCACCTGATGTGTATATCTCTAGGAACTTTGGTGTTGGAGAAGACTTGAGGATACCATGGACAGCCAGGAAAACAAACAAATGGATCACAGAACAAATCAATCCAGAATTTTCACTTGATGCACAAATGACCAGGCTCAAACTAGCATACTTCGGACACATTATGTGAAGACCCAGCTCCCTTGAGAAATCCATAATGCTGGGGAAGGTTGAAGGAAATAGAAGAAGAGGATGCCCAGCAGCAAGGTGGATGGACTCGATCACGACAGCCCTGAATGCACCACTGAGAGACCTTTAAAGGCCAAGTTGAAGACAGATCATCCTGGAGAGAATCTGTCTCTGTTGTTGCTAAGAGTCGACACCGACTTGACGGCAATCAGTCAAAAAGTTAACAACTGGGAATCGCTGTTACAGGGAACACTGCTCCAGTCCTGTACTGTTCACAGCACAAACACCTCCCAACCTCTCATAGGGGTGTAGGAAACTGCCTTACATAGAGTCTGACCCTTGATCCATCTAATTCAGTCCTCCAGGGTTTCAGACAGGAATCTTTCCTCAGCCCTACCTGGAGATACCAAGGCTTGAACCTGGGACTTTCTGCTGGTAGATCTGAGCTATGGCCCATCTCTCAAGACAGCCCCAGAGCACAGTCATTTGTCACGTTTCCATACAATGGGCACAAGCTGTCCGACATCCCATATATACAGTAGCCCTATGGTAGGCTCTTCTCAGCCTTCTGGAATGAGTGCATTGGCTCTCCTCACTGCATTAGTCCAAGGTACAGGTGTGCCCCATATCCCATGGGAGAATCCCAGCATGCAGGACATTTTCTAACCACATATAACTCATGGCACGGGCAGTTCACTGATCAGTGATGTTGCTCAGCTCATTAACACTAACATACCAGACATTTCTTCTGCTGCTCAAAGCAGGAGTCTCAAACTCCAGTCTTCCTTTAGATGTTGGCCTAGAACTTACTGTACATTATCTCTAGCTACCCCAGGAGGGCCACCTAATGGCATAGCAGGGAAATGACTTGACTAGCAAGCCAGAGGTTGCTGGTTCGAATCCTCGCTGGCATGTTTCCCAGACTATGGGAAACACCTATATCGGGCAGCAGTGATATAGGAAGGTGCTGAAAGGCATCATCTCATACTATGCGGGAGATAGCAATGGTAAACCTCTCTTGTATTCTACCAAAGTCTCTGGTTACCAGAAGTTGACTCCAACTAGATGGCACACTTTACCTTTACCCCAGGAGGAGAGAGCTGGTCTTGTAAGGAGGAGAGCTGGTCTTGTGGTAGCAAGCATGAATTGTCCCCTTTGCTAAGCAGGGTCCGCCATGGTTGCATTTGAATGGGAGATGACACGTGGACACTGTAAGAGGGGATGGGACCGCTCTGGGAAGAGCATCTAGGTTCCAAGTTCCTTCCCTGGCAGCATCTCCAAGATAGGCCTGAGAGAGACTCCTGCCTGCAACCCTGGAGAAGCTGCTGCCAGTCTGTAAACAATACTGAACTAGATGGACCAATGGTCTGACTTGGGATATGGCAGTTGCCTATGTTACTGGCTGTTGTGGCTAGGAATGATGGGGAATGAACTCCCAACAACATCCGGAAGACTGTGTTTTGAGACCCTTGGCTTAAAGTTTTACAGAACAAATGCCGTCCCCCCCATAGCTCCTCCATGTAACAGACAGGCATTCGAATGTATGACCCCATCCCAAAAGGACTTTCCACAACTTCATAGAACTCCAGAACTGCCCTACCTACTTCCATGGGAGGTGTGGAGGGGATCCCACCTGGCCCCACAGGATAGAACCTCATCTAGCTGTAGAGGCCTGTAGACTAGGCATCGCTCTGACGCCAGTGAGGCTAGAGTCTAGGGATGTGCACGAACTGGTTCGGCGTGCCTTTTACAGAGTGCCGAACTGGTTCAGCAGTCCAGCGTTTGAGCCAGTTCAGAGGCGGGGGATCTTTAAGGGGAGAGGAGGGTGCTCTTACCTTCCCCCCCCACCAGCACTCTCTCAAAAACTACTGGTGTGGAGCTACAGCATATCTCCCTGCAGCCCTGGTCAGGGTCATACCAGAAGTGGCCCTTAAAGCCCCCCCCCCCCGCCCCTCCCAGGAGTGCATGAACCAGTTCATGCACATCCCTACTAGAGTCCGTATTGAAGAAGGTCACAGACCAGACAGTTGTGTTCTCTGAGGGTTGGGAAGAAAAAGGCTTATTGGAAGGACATTTGCTTTGGGTGCAGAGTAGACACCACCAGATTCAGTCCCTGGCATCTCCAAATAAAAGTATTAGAAACTCCCATCTGAAACCTGGAGAGCCAGTGCCAGCCAGTGAGGACAATACTGAACTCGATGGAGCAGTGATTTGACTTAAGATAGCTTCATATGCTCACAGAGAAAAGGCTTGTTCATGTGACTGCTAAGCGCGTGCTGCCAGTTTTCAGTTGTGTGCAAGTACAAAGCAAGGTAGGAGGCAGGGAGTGTGATTATCTACTAAGGCTCAGTCGGGTAGGATGGGTGCATCCTACCCAGGTTCCATAATCAGTTTCTGAACAAGGTAGGAGAAAAAGTGCCCTGCCCATCTGAGACATTGCAGAAAATCATGCTCCCTGCCTCCTTCCACTTAATGTCTGGTTGTGTGAACAAGCCTCATGAATCCCAGATCAGGTATTTCCCGTATCTCTGTGCCTCTGGGCTCTGAGAACCAACAGGACTGGTATCTTTTCAGCAATATAGAACCCTCTTGTAGCAAATAAACGGGAGGAAAAGGCATCCCATAACTCCACAGTAAGGTGCGGTAAAGTGTGCCGTCAAGTCGATTTCGACTCCTGGCGCCCACAGAGCCCTGTGGTTTTCTTTTGGTAGAATACAAGAGGGGTTTACCATTGCCTCCTCCAGCGCAGTATGAGATGATGCCTTTCAATATCTTCCTATATCACTGCTGCCCGATATAGTATCAGCGGGGATTCAAACGGGCAACCTTCTGCTTGTTAGTTAAGCATTTCCCCGCTGCACCACAAAGAAGATTTTTGAAAATTGTCCACATTGCTCTCCACAGGCCCTTGGAGCCCATTAGACTAGAGATCTTCCAGTTTTTATCAATAAATGCTATTTATGTTGAGTTTTTGATACTCCGATAAATTCCGCAGAACAGGGCTGGCTCTGGTTTAGCCTAAGAAAGGTCAGTTTCCTGGTTTTATTGCCACTTAGGAGATCAATGAACAGAGTTTCCAACATGAAAGTTGGAAGCTCATGTTTTGTTCACGTGATTTCCAGCATCAGAAATCTCTTCTTTTCAGAACATTTTTCTTTTAAAAAGTATTTCAGATTTGATCTTCCTTGGTTTCCCTTTTGATGTTGTTCTTCGAATCCATTTATCTGGTTTACCTCTGCGGTGAGCCCTTTAAGAGAGACAGGCCCATTAATTTTCTTCAAAACTTGTGTTAATCCATCCTGAACCTTGAGGATATGGTGGGACATAAATATTCTAAATGGCCATCATTTGTAGTTTTAATAGGTCTTGAAGTAACTTGCATGCTGGGCACCTGCCTTTAAGGTATTTTGACATTTGCATTTATGAGTTAAACGGCTTTTTCAATCTGCATTTGCTTTGTTTTTGTATTATTGTCCTTCCCCTGACGAAGAATTTGTCATGTAACATTCTGTTTGGTTCCATTATTTACAGAGATCTTTCAACCAAGAGTCATCTGGTACTTCTTTTGGCTTCTCGGTGTTTAATTTGATGAATGCTATAATGGGCAGCGGGATACTTGGGTTAGCTTATGTCATGGCCAAGACGGGGATAATTGGATTTAGGTATGTTTCTAGTGTCAGTTATATGTTTAAACATTCTGAGAGACTTTATAGTGCTGTATATAATTTTCTTTTATTAACCCCTTACCTCAAGATTTTGTGTGTGTGTGTGTGTGTGTGTGTGTGTGTGTGTGTGTGTGTGTTTTAAAGCTTTTTTTAAAAGCTGCAACAAATTTTGTAAGCATCATTACAGATGTTTATTATTATTAACATTTTATATCCCGCTCTTCCTCCAAGGAGCCCAGAGCGGTGAACTACATACTTAAGTTTCTCATCACAACCACCCTGTGAAGTAGGTTAGGCTGAGAGAGAAGTGACTGGCCCAGAGTCACCCAGCAAGTACCATGGCTGAATGGGGATTTGAACTCAGGTCTCCCTGGTCCTAGTCCAGCACTCTAGCCACTACACCATGCTGGCTCTCTTCTAAAATGCTGTCTAAGATGCCAGTTATGTTACATTCCCAACTCAGCCTAATTCTAGCTACCAGAAACTTATTCAAAGCAAAAAGGCCATGTTTGGGCTTTGGTTCATCTCCAGGAGAGAACATTCCACCTTCATGAGTCAGACACCAAGAACCTCTCTCTGCACCTTTGTTGGGTCTGTTGGCATACAAATCACTTGGTTGAAGAAGACATTGTGATCCAGTCTGTGATAGTGAAAGGGCAGTGGGGTGAACTGCAATTTCTAGCACTATTTCACTGGGCTGTATCTGTATCTCTTTCCCTCCCAGAGCTGTCTTCCTTGGTGACCGTTCTACCTGGATGTATTAGTAATGATGTGACATGATGCAATAATTGGTACAGGAGAACCTCATCCAGTGTTCCCTCTAACAGGGATTCCCAGATGTTGTTGACTACAATTCCCAGAATCCCCAGCCAAAGGCCATTGCAGCTGGGGATGCTGGGAGTTGAAGTCAACAACATCTGGGGATCCCTGTTAGAGGGAACACTGCTTATTACTCACAGGGGTTCCATTCCTCACCTCCTGCCACAAGTAACAGAACCACCAGGAATGAGGCATTACAGCTATGGGTAAAGGGGGGGCTAGGTTCCAGAGTGGAGGGGGAAATCCAAATAAAGGCCCCAGAATGGCAAAAAGAAAAAAAAGTGGTTCAATTCTACTTCTGTTGCCTTACATGAGAGGGTCATAAAGTGATCTAATTTAACATGCAGCAGAGAGCCCAAAGGAAAGCAGAACGTGGAAAATACTGAGTAACCAGCAACTGTGTGAATCATGCTGTGCCACTCTGAAACATAAAATGAGGAAATTTGTCTTATGATTTCTGTGTGTTGCTGGTGAAATACAGCCTCCCAGCTCTCTGTGTTAAAGAGAGTGGCTGACATCCAGGCTGATTACTCCTGAGTAGTCCTGTTGAAATTAAGTAGACTTTTACAGTAACTCCTGAGTAGTACTATTGAATGACTTAGCCTGAATGTCAGCCAGTGTATATTATTTTGAGCATGGCCCTGACTGTGGATCTTTTCTCTCCTAGCGTGTTGCTGCTGATTGTAGCCGTCCTCGCTGCTTATTCTGTATACCTCCTGCTCAGTATGTGCATCCATACTGGTAAGTGATGGAAGGATGCCGCTTTAAGGGGTTACAGCAGCAGGGCTGTCCTTAGGGCATGGCAAACAGGGCGACCGCCTCGGGCCCCACTCTTTTAACCCCTATTATTATTAACTGGAAGGGGGCCCACACTGGCTGATTTGCCCCGGGCCCCGCACACCGCCAGGGCTCTCAGGACGGCCCCGTACATCAGAACAGGCAAGCTAGGAGTACAGTCCGATTTTGCAAAATACATTTCAAGAGCTGGACCATTAGTGTGATCAGTGTAATGTGAGCAATAAATTGCTGTTTCTTTGGGATGAAAAGCCATGATTTTCAAACTTTCTACTTTCAGGCGACTTTTCCATGTTGCCTTGCTTGTTGGGAAAAATCACCCGTATCTGCCAAGGATATGGCAGATATTCATGTTTCATGGCATGTTCTAGAGCAAGGATTCCCAACCGTGGGTTACACAGTAGGAACATAAGAACAGCCCCCCTGGTATTTAGAGGCCTCTTGCCTCTGAGGCTGGAGGTGGCCTTTAGCACTCAGACTAGCAGCCATTGATAAACGTCCTCCATGAAATTATCTTAATCCCTCTTAAAGCCATCCAGGCTGTTTTCTGTCACCACATCTTGTGGCAGAGAATTCCATAGGTTGTTTATGTGCTGTGTGAAAAAATGCTTCATTTTGTCAGTCCTAAATTTCTTGGCAATCAGTTTCATGGGATGACCCCAGGTTCTAGTGTTATGAGAGAGGGAGAACATTTTTTCTCTCTCTCCACACCATGCATGATTTTATAGACTTCTACCATGTCTCCCCTCATTCGTCCTTTTTCTAAACTAAAAAGCCCCAGGTGTTGCAGCTTTGCCTCGTAGTTAAGGTGCTCTAGGCCCTGATCATCTCAGTGGCTCTCTTCTGTACCTTCTCTGATTCTATAATGTCATTTTTGAGGTATGGTGGCCAGAACTGTATGCAGTACTCCAAATGTGGCCACACCATAGTTTTGTATAAGGGCACTATGATATTAGCAGTTGTATTTTCAGTCCCCTTCCTTTGGCCACCTCACTGCTTACCCCAATTTCTAGATCATTTTTGAATGAAGTAAAAAGCGCATTCTACTTCTGAGAATGCTACTTTGGAGGTCCTGGACTTCAGTATGCTACTTAGCCGCCTAAATTTGGCTTCCAGGACCTGCCAACTACATTTCCCAACATGGTTGGTGCCAATGTGCACCACGACAACTGACTCCTCCCAAGCACTGCCCAACACTCTATCTAGACGCCGCATGATGTCTACAACCTTTGCACTAGGTAGGCAAGTCACATCTCTCTATACTCCTAACGATTGAATTGGCCACTACTAGGAGGCCTCCACCCCCTGGAGGAGTATCCCCTGAGCGAGAGGATATGGGCTCATAATCCACAGAAGGGGCACCTTCTAATGAAGCATTTTCCTTGGAATGATGTCCTCCTTCCCCAAGGCTTTCATTCTCCATGACACAGAGGAGCCATCAGCCTGGGAGTGGGATGCCTCTATCACGTCCCTGAAGGTCTCATCATCCACATACCTCTCTGAGCGCCTCCAGATCAGCCACCTTGACTTCGGGGGAACGAGCTGCGTAGGATGAGGTTGTTGGGGCAAGGGCCTGCTTCGCACACAGTCACTTTCCCCATCTCCAACCTAGCTTTTAACTCACACATGACTGGAAATTGGGAGTGGCTCCCAAACTTAGGGTAAGTCCTACCCATTACGTGGGTAAGTCCTACCCACGTAATGGTCATGTGAACACATCTACTGGAATGGCCACCAGCGGAGGCTAGCTACAGAATTAGTAGGAAGACTCAAGGATTACACAGTCATGGACTAATATAACTCATGGACCAGTATAAGTGTCTGCTCAATGGGCAGAAGTTGTGGGTGTGTCCTCAGTGCAAGGAACTCTTGGTTCTCAGAGAACAAGTTCATTCCCTCGAAGCCAAGGTGGCTGATCTGGAGATGCTCAGAGAGTCAGAGGTATGTGGATGAGACTTTTAGAGATGTGATAGAGGTTTTATATCCCACTCTTCCTCTGAGGAGCTCAGAGTACATGGTTATTTTTATCCTCACATCAACCCTGTGAGGTAGGCTAGGGTGAGAGATACATGACTGGCCCAGAGTCACCCAATGAGTTTCATGGTTGATAGACATTCCTGCCTGCAACCTTGGAGAAGCCGCTGCCAGTCTGTGTGGACAATACTGAGCAAGATGGACCGATGTTCTGACTCAGTATATGGCAGCTTCCTATGCTCCTATGGTTGAATGGGGATTCTAACTCGGGTCTTTCCGGTCCTAGTCCAACACTCTACCCACTAGGCTCTCTTTTAACTCACTTTTCCCTCCTCCACCTAGCTTTTAGCTCCTGAACTTGGATAGGGCCTTGTCCTACCCACTTAATGGTCACAAGGACAGCCCTCGTATCTGTGGCCCTGTGTCGTAGCAGTGCAATTCTTGCTTGCTACGAAGAAGCTAGCTCTGTGGAACCCAAAGATAGCGCCACTGAGCCCTAGTGGGACCTAATTTCAAGTAACCGTGCTTAGGACTGGCCTGTTAAAAAGACAAGAACCCTCTCCTGTATTGACTTCAGCAATCTTCCAGTCAAGCAATGCCCTGTTCCACCCTGAAAATCTTTTTTGCTTTCTTGAGGCCCCCAAATCATCAAGGCGATGTATTTATTCTGCTTCCTCATTTTTTTCCTTTTTTCTGCCTGCTTCTGCACATGACAGAGAGCGAGAGAGACTGAGTCAGCATTATCTTTGCTAACCTCATTGTTTCATTATTGCAGCCCGGCCTGACCTTGTGGAAGGGGGTGGGGTACAAATCTCAGTACAGCTTATCCAGTATTTTTTGGCCATGCTGTCCTTTTGTCATGCCGTTTACATTTTAATCTCTGAGTGCCTCCGTTTTCCTTTTTCTAAGGAGTAGGGCTCGTGTTGTGTGAAGCCATTCCCCTCTCTCTTTCCTCCTCCTTTTTATTTCCCATAGCTTTTTCTGGTCACTCAGTTGACCCTGACCTGATTCTGCTCAGAGGCTGCTGCTCCTGTTTTCTACAGGCACACAATCTACGTCTAAGTGACTGAGGTGGGGCCTGGTTGTTGCTTTTTAATGTTAGAATTATTTATTATTTATTGAAGTGATTATTTATTTATTTATTAGATTTATAAACCACCCCATCCAAAGGCTCTGGGTGGTGTACAACAACTTTTTTAAAAGACATAAAACTCACAATTCAAACACAATGCTAAGAACAATATTAAAAAATTTAAAAACGATTAAAGCCATTTAAAACCAATTAAAATGCTTTTAAAAAACAACACTTTAAAAGCCTTAGAAGGCCAGGCCAAATAAATAGGTTTTTAGGGCTCTCTTAAAGGCCGACGGTGAGCCTAGGAAACTGCCAGATACTGAATCAGACCATAGGTCAATCTAGCTCAGTATTGTCTACCCAGACTGGCAGCTGCTTCTCCAAGGTTACAGGCAGGAGTCTCTCTCAGCCCTATCTTGGAGATGCTGCCAGGGAGGGAACTTGGAACCTTCTGCTCTTCCCAGAGTGGCTCCATCCCCTGAAGGGAATAATATCTTGCAGTGCTCACACATCAAGTCTCCCATTCATATGCAACCTAGGCGGACCCTGCTTAGCTATGGGGACAAGTCATGCTTGCTACCACAAGATCTGCCAGGAGTGCATTCCATAGGCCAGGAGCAGCTACAGAAAAGGCCTGGTTCCGAGTCACCACCAGACGTACTGGTGGTAACTGGAGACGGACCTCTCTAGATGACCTCAACGAGCGATGGGGATCATACCATAGAAGCTATGGAAAGGTGATAGCCTTTCCATAGAAATTCCATAGAAATTCCAATAAGGCAATGTTTTTAAAAAATTGAAAATGAAGTCAGCTACAAAATTGGAAAATATAAAAATCACAAGATCAGTACATGAATGAAAAAAAAATATCACAAGAACATCAGGGCAGAGCCCATAGCTCAGTGCAGGAGCACATGCTGCAGAACATTCTAGGTTTTGTCTCTACCCAGGTAGGTCTGGGAAAGATCCCCTGCCTGAAACTCAGCGGAGCTGCTGCCGGTCAGAGTAGAGAGCACTGAGCTAGACAAACCAGTGGTCTGACTCCATAGAAGGCAGCTTCTTATGCAGTGCAGTGCAATTATAATAGCCACCTAATGGCGCAGCGGGGAAATGACTTGACTAGCAAGCCAGAGGTTGCCGGTTCAAATCCCCTCTGGTAAACACCTATATCAGGCAGCGGTGATATATATAGGAAGATGCCGAAAGGCATCATCTCATACTGCACAGGAGATGGCAATGGTCAACCACTCCTGTATCCGACCAAAGACAACCGCAGTGGTCTGTGGGCGGCAGGAGTCAACACCGACTCAACGGCACACTTTACCTTACAATTATTATATTGGAAGTCAAAACAGATAAGGAGATGTCTATTGGATCAGCTCTGAAATACCTTTGGAAACAGAAAGATCTGTATCTCTAGCAAAACAAAGCAATAGAATGGGGTTGGTGGGTCTCCCTCGGAAGGTCTCTCCACTATGTGGGGGCATGCCCTGCCCTGTGTGTTACTAGTTCATATATCTGTGAATAATATTCCATGAAGTGAAAGTGTTGGTGCATAAGAAATTGGCCGAGGCCCCTTTAAGGAATAGACCCTTCCCTGGTGTAGGGGTGGGGCTAAGAAGGATCCCTCCCATCCAGCAGGCAGGGAGGGCCATATGAGTCATTCCCTATCCTTCCAGAGCCCCGCTACCGCCTGTACCCTGAATGGGGATACACACCAGACTGTGCTCTGGGCGCTGTCCAGAACTGGGTGCTGCTGCAGGACTCTTCCCGCCACTGGCCCCATGAACCCATGGGAGCCACCAAGTCCCTCGCTCAGGTGGCCTGGAGTGCGGGTTTGGTGACCTCAGGGAAAGAAACTCCACTTTGGAGCCTGGAGAGTGTTAAAAGTGAAGGACTTTGTGCTGTCTCATGTCTCAATGACAGAGGGGGACAGACTAGTGAGTCAGAGGGCTAGAGAGGTCAAGACATTGGTCATCCCTTCTCTACTGCTCTGACACTATCCCTTTGATATGTAGATTGCTACTCTCAGGGACACTTCCTTCCTGCCTGGCCACTTCCTCTTCTTCCCTTCCTTCTCCCTTGCAGCATGCAAGCTCCCCTCTCCCTGCACCATGACTGCAGAGATGCATCCATCTGCATCCAGCTAGCTAGCTAGATTAGAGATCCTATCTCTCCACTTTACTATCGAGAATGGAGTTCACTAATAAAGACTCCTTATATTGATTTGAAACTGTGAACAGGCTCCAAGTTATTTTTGCTGTCAGCATACACGCATGCCTGGGCAGACTCCGCTGTGTTTTGCCTCTGTGCATTCTGCTATATTAGAAGGGTATCTCTTACCAGAGAGAATTCCCAACAGAGAGGAAGGAAAATCTCTGTGGAGTACAGTGGGGTGGCAGGGGAAATGTGGCGGAGGCAGCTTGTCACAGCCAATTATCTGCTCCCTGGACCATGAAGCTCCATAGGCCAGCAGAGGAGAGCTGGTCTTGTGGTAGCAAGCATGACTTATCCCCTTAGCTAAGCAGGGTCTGCCCTGGTTGCATATGAATGGGAGACTGCATGTGAGCACTGTAAGATATTCCCCTCAGGGGATGGAGCCGCTCTGGGAGGAGCAGAAGGTTCCAAGTTCCCTCCCTGGCAGCATCTCCAAGATAGGCCTAAGAGAGGCTCCTGCCTGCAACCTTGGAGAAGCCGCTGCCAGTCTGTGTAGACCAGGCCTGCTCAACTTCGGCCCTCCTGCAGATGTTGGCCTACAATTCCCATAATTCCTGGCTATTGGCTGCTGTGGCTGAGAATTATGGGAGTTGTAGTCCAAAAACAGCTGGGGGGCCTAAGTTGAGCAGGCCTGGTGTAGACAATACTGAGCTAGATGGACCAATGGTCTGACTCTGTATATGGCAGCTTCCTATGTCCATATGACATCCCTGCATTAAAGCCTTGGGAGCTGAAGTGAACCTGAACTGAAAAACAAGGTTCAGAGTTGTTGTAGGGTTAGTAAAATCCATTGGTTGTCTTGAACCTGGACTGGAAGTGAACTGCCCAACACAAAAAGTGATAACCTATTCATTAATCAGGCACTCGGGATATTCTTTTATGGTGGGATTTCTCAACCATAGGTCCCCAGATGCTGTTGGATTAAAACTCCCATTATCACCAGCCACAATGGTCAAATAAGCGGTAGTTCAACCACATCTGGAACACTACCCCTCTTTTAAGGAGTGCCGAGCACCTTTCTGCTCCTGCTGTATTTGGAGAAACTATATTTCCCAGGGAGTCATTGGAAAAGAACCAGAGGATGAGCAAGAGAGATTGGTAGATTGGAGTGATATGATATTTATTCCACAACTGAAGGGCAAGATGATATTTAAAAAGGATAGAGAGAAAGAGATTTAAAAAGGATAGTTATTGTAGTTATTGCTACCAAATGTTTGCAATGTGTATTTCAAGATATTCTTTTGAATCAAGATCTATCAGATCAAGTAAGATGGTACTTGATATATGCATTATAAGGTGAGATATAATATTCTACTTCATATATGAACCCAGGCTTTTAATTAATATTGTTTTAATTGTTTTAATGCTGTTTTAAAATATTGTTTTAAATTTTTTAAATTGTTGTAATGTTTTAAACTTTTTGTCTTTAACTAATGTTTTACTTTCTGTTTTTATTTTGTTGTAAACTGCCCAGAGACGTAGGTTTTGGGCAGTATAAAAATATGTTAGATAGATAGATAGATAGATAAATGTATATATTTAATTTGCCACTGAATATGATTTTTTATTTATTTATGTTCAACAGCTGCCACTTCTTACGAAGATCTTGGTCTTTTTGCATTTGGATCACCGGGAAAGGTAATTACCCAATCTTTCTTATTACTCAGCCTGTCTTATGCAATCCTTTTGCTTGTTTTTCTTTTTAATTGAGATCATAGTTCCAGTAAATAGGCTGATTTCCAGAGGGCAATGAGGAAGGAGTGATGCATTTTTAAACTACGGGAGCTGTAGTCGAGAGAGCTCTGCAGACTTCTGTACATGCAAGAGATGTGTTAGGAAGTGTCTGTTCTTCTCCAGCTCTGCCTACCTGTTAAGAACTCCGGGGAAGGCTCTGGACTGAGTGTCAACACCTTCTGAGCTCTGGCTGTCAAGCAAATGCGATTGGGTCTTCTCTGTAGCAGGCCCCGGGCTCTGGAATTCACTTCATTTGAGAAGTTCAAGATGCTCTTTCCATTTTTAGGCACTTTTGTAAACGGTTCAGCCCTTTTATGAGGCAGTGAGACTGTGTCGTCCCTGGGTGGATCAGGTATGGGTAGGAGAGCTGGTCTTGTGGTAGCAAGCATGACTTGTCCCCTTAGCTAAGCAGGGTCTGCCCTGGTTGCATATGAATGGGAGACTAGAAGTGTGAGCACTGTAAGATATTCCCCTCAGGGGATGGAGCCCCTCTGGGAAGAGCAGAAGGTTTCAAGTCCCCTCCCTGGCAGCATCTCCAGATAGGGCTGAGAGAGACTCCTGCCTGCAACCTTGGAGAAGCCGCTGCCAGTCTGTGAAGACAATACTGAGCTAGATAGACCAATGGTCTGACTCAGTATATGGCAGCTTCCTCAGTTCCTATGTAGCACACCATGGGAGCAGGCAAGTCAGAGTTACCAGCAAGGGGTCAAAAGCCAGAAGTCAGTCCATTGGGGCAGGCAAGGCGAAGTCAAACTAGCAGGAGGTCAAGAGCCAAAGATCAGTCCATTAGGGTCGAAGTCCGAAAACCAGCAAGGGGTCAGAAGCCAGGGAATCCAAGAATAGGAACGAGTTAGCACGCGTCCACAACTTGTTTAGCAAATGGTGGAGGCAAACTGAAGCCTTAAATACAGAGCCATCCCTGCAGCCCTGCCCAGGTCTGCAGTGGCTTAAAGGGGCTATGCTCTGTTTCTTAAGCACTAGCTGTGGCGTCGCTGGGTGGCTGCTGGTGGGGCTTGAGGAGCTTCTAGTTCCTCCTCCGATGGCACAGGCAAAGGTGTGTGAAGGGGGTCAGCAGGTGCTGCGTTTCCATGGGTGGAGTCGAGGGCCCCTTGAAGTCTGCTTCGTCCGGTGAGTCATCTCGGTCAGAGTCTGTCTCAGGGGTCATCCTGGGATTCCTCCGTGTCGGACTCAGGGTTGATGACCGACAGTCACTTCAGGAAGCAGATTACTTGGGCACCAGCAGGGCAGGGCACCGTCAGAGCAGCTCTCCTCACACTCCTTGCAGAGTGTACAGAAAGCACCGGGAGAGGAGGAGAGGCTGCTGGCCTTTCCAAGTGTTCTGGGGTCAGTGCTGGCTCCCCCCAGGATCATGGGGCAAGGAACCGCAAGGTCTTGGGCCTTGCCTATTGGTCTGTTTCAACAGGTTGGGGGAGGGCTTCTTTGCTTCAACTTTTGCTCTCATCTCTCTTTTGTTATACAGGAGAACCTCGTTCTTCGCAGGGGTTCCGTTCCTTGCCTACTACCATAAGTAACGGAACCGCGAGTAATGAAGCATTATGCGGAAAATGGGGTTAGTTTCCAGGGTAGGATTTTAAAAAAACACACAGCCAAAAATGGCCCAGAACTTACTGTGGTGTGCTCCTGGTCCCCCCTGTGCCCAGGAATGCACCCCAAATGACAAAATGTGTCAAAACGTCCTGGAGCAGAAGTCTGGTTTTGTGAAGAAATGAGCCACAAAATGGCTTCTCTAGACAAAATAGAGGGCGGAAGTTACCTCTGTGGTCACTTCTGGCCCTCTAGGAACTGCGGATATATGGATTTTAACCTATCGTATCCGCAAATACTGGAAACGGGTGTCTGTTAGACACCCCACGAATATGCGGAACTGCAAATAACTAAGTTCTCCTGTATTTGCTTTCAATGTTGTGGTTTCATTTATTGTTGTGTTCTTAATTGTTGTTAACCACTTTGGTTTGTTTCTAAACTGAGACGTAAGTTTTGGGTGGTATAAAAATATGTTAAATAAATAAACAAACTGAAAACCAGAAAAACAAATAAATAAAAGCTTAAGAAGGAGTAGCATCTTCCGTGTGCACTGAGCTCTGTGTGAATTCTGGAACTGCTGAGTTGTATCTGGACCCAGGCTGGACAACTTGTTTAGGACAAACCTGTTGTGAGTCAGAGGGCCATCACTAATGTGAGTTTTCAGTTGCACACATCTGCATTTCATTTTCCTGAGCATGAGGGTTCTCAAACTATTAACTGACGCTTGAATTGGTGGTAGTTATACAGTATATCATGAATCACCTGGAATTGTCCTCCTATGGTTTCCAAATGTTTTGATGTAAAGGCAAATCCAAGCCAGAGCAGACTTCATTGGTCATTTTTAACTGTATCCTTTTAAAAAGTTAAGACTATTATTGCCTCCTTTTCTTGCCTCCTTTTCTCAGACATCTTCCCTTCTAGCATTAATTCACTGCTTCCTGCTCAAAATATGATTTAGGGCTGGTGTGAAATGATGGTTCTGTTTTTCCTAACATAATTTATTGTTTTGGTAGGTTCTTGTGGCCAGCACAATCATTATACAGAATATTGGAGGTAAGAAATGTCAGAATTCAGTAATTAATAGCACTGAGGATCCTTTGCAGTACAAGTACACAGAGCTGCCTTGAAAGCAATTATACACTCTACATATGAGACAGTGGAAGAATAAAGGAGAGGTGTAGCCATTTGATCTTGTTGTACTCGGCTGCCTTTGACTCCTTGGATATTCTGCGTCTTCCCAATTCCAGCCACTGCCTAATTATTCTGAATATGAAACGTGAACTTTGGAACTATGTTATCATCTGTACATTTGTTGACACTTCAGCAGTATGCTGTCAGAGGTTATGATATATTTACCTAGGCAAGTCTAGTGTAGTCTTTTGAAAATTGGCTCCCCATGAAATCCTTTTGGCTGCCAAACTGGAATATCTGAGGCCTTTGTCCTGTCAACTCTTCTTCTCCATGACTGCAGGTCAAAGTATGTCTTTGCCAATCCTTTCCCAGGGGAGGAGTGATCTATTTCCCCTTGTCCTCCCTTATGCAAAATATTTCACAATTGCGTTTGATATGCAATAGGAGTGAGCATGGACCGTGGTTTGGTTCACAGTCTGAATTTGGACTGGTCTGCAGTCCGGTGTACCGGTTCTTACCGGTTCGCCAAACTGCGGACCAATCCGGCAGTTCGAGGTGGGGCAGGAGGCACTGAGTGGCACCTCTGAAAGGTGCAGGAGCCAAAGAAGTAAACAGACACTGGGGAGGCACGAAGGGAAGTGGGACAGGATGTGGGAAGGGGTGGGGAAGAGTTTTATGCATTTATTTCAAGGTTGACTCAGCCTTCCATCCTTCCGAGGTCGGTAAAATGAGTACCCAGAATGTTGGGGGCAATATGCTAATCATTGTAAACCGCTTAGAGAGCTCTGGCTATAGAGCGGTATATAAATGTAAGTGCTATTGCTATTGCTATTGCTATTGCTATTTATTTATTGTTTGATTTCTATACCACGTTTCATTAAAAGAATCCCTAAGCAGTTTACAGTATAAATAAAAACAATACCCCATTAAAATACAAAATGTACAAATATTAAATATAATATATCTCTATTTAAAAGTTTTAAAACCTATATGAAACTGTAACAGTAACCAATATAAAGCAGAAACACAAAGCAGCAGCACGAAAAATCTGTACTCTCATATAAAAGCCTGGCTGAAGAGCCACGTTTTAACTTGTTTTGTAAAAAATGGTGATGGAGGTGGAGGAGTGGATGCCAGCCTGGAGAGCATTCCAAAGTGGGGGGCCATGACTGAGAAGGCCCTGTCCCAGCTCTTGGGTCAGGACAGTTGCCGGGGAGAGGCGAGTGGGGAAAGTTGTGGAGCTGTTCTGCAGAAGGGAAGGCTGTACAGCCTGGCATGGCTAGCCAGGCAGTTCTCGCCTGCCCAACAACAAGGAAAAACAAGGTAAAAATATTTCTCTGTAATCCACACCCACTTAGTTCCTAACACTCCCTATCGTGGGAAAGGGGAGGAAAGTATAACTCGTAGGTTATATATACAAAAATAGGGTAAATAATAAGACATTACTTGGAATATAATGAGGGAAGCAAATTCCCCTTCAAGAAGTGGAGCGCTGATTGCCACTCCACCCATGATCGGTGTGAACATCTATTCCCCCTGTATGTCCCGGGGGGGACACACACTCATTCCCCCCCATACATTTACATGATCCCCACCACACGTTAAGGTCATCTGGGGAGGTCCGTCTCCAGTTACCACCGGTTTGTCTAGTGGCGACTCAGAAGCGGGCCTTCTCTGTGGCTGCTCCTGGACTGTGGAATGCACTCCCGGCAGAAATTCGTAATCTTAATTCTTTGCTGTCCTTCACGAGAGCCCTTAAAACCATCTGTTTGGCCTGGCCTTTCAGGGTTCTAAATTTAGTTTTAACTGTTCTAATCTTAACCTGGTTTTCAGGGTTTTAATTGTTTTGATAGTTTAATTGTTTTTTAAGATGTTTTTAAATTTGATGTTTATATTTGTATTTCTATTTTAATTGTTTTTAATGATTTCTGTTTTTTAATTGTAAACCGCCCTGAGCCAGCTTGGAAGGGTGGTATAAAAATCAAATAAATAAATAAATAAATAAATAAATAAATAAAATAAAATATGTCCCGGGGGGGACAACACGCATTCCCCCCGTATATACAAATACGACACATATTATTCCCCATGTACGTCTCAGGGGAACATGCATTCCCCACATATGTTCCCCACTTATGTCCCAGGGGAACACGTATACCCCCACGTACATTCCCCATGTATGTCCCCGGGGAACAAGTTGGTGTAGATAAACCCATAGGCAGTTTGCTGCCCTCATGTTAAGTCGCTTGACCATTTCCACGTGCCTTGTATGAGGAGGATTCTTAATATAAACTGGAAGGATCAAGAGGCAGATGCCAAAATTGCTGAGCAGTGCAGTTGCATAAATTTGCACCACCCTGTCAGTCGCTGCATACACACACCTAGAACTAGGCCACTTGCTTTCATAATTCAGTTTAATGGCCTTCCTTGTAGGACAGGTTGCGTTATAAAGACTAACAAGCTCTTGCTATTAAATCCAGACAGAAGTGTGAACACACTAATCCCAAGGACGAAGGATTATTTATTCATACCGGTTTGGGGTGACGTTACATGGCAGAGAACAAATTTTTTTAATTTCCTCTTCTTTTTTGACTGGACCTCTCAATAAACATCATTAAATAAGTTGGGGGTAAGCCGTGAAGGGTCAGGCAGACCTGGGACCCAGAACAAGAGTGTGCCGGTCAAAGGAAATTTGAGTCATATTTCCTCCTCTTCCTAACAGTTCATAACCTTCTCTGTGTGTCACTTTTAATAAAACTCGCGAGCAACCCTAGAGGCCTGGCTCCTGCACGCTGGGTGTTATCAGACTAGTTATCCCATCCTTTGCAATAAGCCTAGCTTTCAGGAACCTGGGACACATCTGCCAAACATTTTCATTTCTGATTAATTAACTATAACTATATAACGATATCGGGCAGCAGCAATATAGGAAGATGCCGAAAGGCATCATCTCACACTGCGCAGGAGGAGGCAATGGGAAACCCCTCCTGTATTCTTCCAAAGACAAGCACTGGGCTCTGTGGTTGGCAGGAGACGACACCAACTCAACGGCACACTTTACCTTTAAAGTCACTACAAAAGGAGTCACCTTGCCATAACCAAGCGACATTCCCAGATCACATTGACCATATTCTTTCATTTTTAACGTTTAATTACATCTCTTGTGTGCACTTTAAGATGCTTGGTCTCCAAGCTGTGTACAGACAAATAGAATAAAATCAGAATTTAAAATTAACATTAAAACAGAATTAAAATTAACCTTTACAGTTCTTTGACCAGTTAAACCCATTCAAATGCTTGCACAAACTAAGATCATTGAGAGATCAACCGCACAAGGTGCAGAAAAGAACTGCCGGAATAAAGGCTTGAGAATTTGGGGGGGGGGGGGTTGTTTGGTGGGGGAATTTAAGGGGACATGATAGAAGATTTTAAAAGTATGGCATAGAGAGAGTGGACAGAGATATTTTTCCCCCTTTTTTCTTCCCCTTAATGGAATGGACCAGCAATTGATTCAGAATAGTGAGTAATTTGGTACGCAGCACATAGTTAGCCTTTGGAATTCACTGCCACAAGATGTCATAGAATGAAAGAGCTGGAAAGGACCTTGGAGGCAGCATCCCATGTTCCTATGTACATGTGAGAGGGAGAATATATCCTAAGCAGCAAGAAATAATATTCCCTTGAAACGTTGTCCCTCTTAGAAAATGGACAAAGTTGCTTTCTCTGTTAATGCTTTCTGAAGAAAAGATAAAGTGAGTTGATGATCTACAGTGCAGAAAGGGTTTAGCTGATCCACTAGCAAATATTTACTTACTTAGATATGATGTGAGATGTGAGAAACATGTTTACTAGGGGCCGTTTAAAATAGAGCCAGGTTTTGGTTGTGTAAAGCTATCTGTAGAATCTTAACTCTCCCAGCCTTAGAAGTGATTAAGGATCTGGTGCTCTGATTCTTTCTACACATGAAGAAACATAAAGTGGCTGGGATGAATATATATATATTCATTTCCTTGTGAATAAAAGAGGGAAAGTCTTGATTGTAGTGGGAATATTTTATCCTATAAGGGTGTAGCTCCTCGCTCCTCGCAATGCTGTTGTCTTGCCATCTGCTGGTCACTTGGAGAATAGACATATCCAAATTTTTTTCCAGAAAATAATTAAGAGCCAGAACTGAAGGGGAACCTTTGTAAGGTTCCCCTTCAAAGGAGGGCAGCAGCTGTGAGAGAAATTAGAGAATGATGGAGATTCTGACTTTCCAGAGGAAAAAGTGATCTTAAAACCTATTGAGCTATTATAGCACTACATTTTTTGTTGACAAGTCTGTAACGGGATCATCTTTTAAAAATGTTTTTAAAAGATTTTAGAGGCATCTTTTAAACGTTGTGAATCTCTTTATTTAGCAGGGGGAGAGTAACTGGCCCTCTCCACCCCCAGCACAGGACCTCCAGTGACTGTTGCTGGTGTCTATCTTACATTTCTTTTTGACTATGAGCCCTTTGGGGACAGGGATCCCTCTTATTTATTTGTTGTTTATCTGTGTAAACCGCTTTGGAAAGTTTTGTCGAAAAGTGGTATATAAGTATTTACTGTTGTTGTTGTTTGTTTATTACCACATTTTTATACCTCCTAAGCACTTGGTCTCCAGGCGGTATACAAACAAATGCAATAAAGTCAGAATCCAAATTTGAAATGAATGATCAAAGAGAATTAAAATTAACATTTGAAATTATGTAACCAAATGCCTGAACAAGGAAATGTGACTTCAAGGCTCTCCTGAAGGGAGGAGGAGGAGGAGAGCTGGTGTTGTGGTAAAGGTCAAGTGTGCCGTTGAGTCGTTGTCGACTCCTCGCGACCACGGAGCCCTGTGGTTGTCTTTGGTAGAATACAGGAGGGGTTTACCGTTGCCATCTCCCGCAGAGTATGAGATGATGCCTTTCAGCATCTTCTTATATTGCTGCTTCCCAAAATAGGTGTTTCCCATAGTCTAGGAAACATACCAGGGGGATTCAAAGCAGCAACCTCTGGCTTGCTAATCAGATCATTTCCCCGCTGTGCCATTAGGTGGCCTGGTCTTGTGGTAGGGAGCAAGAATGGTTTCCTTTGCTAAGCAGGGTCCACTTGGGTTTGCATTTGGATGGGTAACTACATATGAGTACTGTGAAATGTTCCCCTTAGCAGTTGGGACTATAGGTCAGTGGAAGAGTATCTGCTTTGCATTCAGAAGGTGCTGGGTTCAAGCCCTGATAGCATCTCCAGGTAGGGCTGGGAAAGACCCCTGAGTCCGAAACCTTGAAGAAGCCACTACTACTCAGTGTAATCAATACTGAACTAGATGGACCAGTGATCTGACTCAGTTTAAGGCAGCAACCTCTGTTCCTATGAAGGTGGACAAGAAAGTCAAACTCTGCATCTTGGCAGAGAATGCATTGCAAAGCTCAGGAGCGTTTCAAGATCCTCTTGCTTTTCTCTTGGAGACAAACTGTATCCTCTCTAATACTAGTCTAGACAATAGCTTTTTTGTTTGTCAACATTTGTTTTTCATTTAGCTGATTTACTCTTTTATTTCTGAATGTATTGCGCATATATTGGGTTTTATAGAAGCACTCTTTGAAGAGGAGGCATATCACTGTATTTGCTCCACCACCTCCTGAGAGGCCTTGCAGGAGTGCAAGGATGCTTGTGTGTGTGTGTGTGTGTGTGTGTGTAGTAGGGTTTCCGTGGTATGGAGTGTGCTGTGGCATCCTCCAGTTCCTGCAGCTTCTGGTACCGAGCTGTTTCCCCGGCATCTAGAAGATCCCAGACGGCTCATGAAAACTGGTACCTATGTCCAGATGTCTGTGCACACATACCTATTTTTGTGTGAATGACTACCTGCATTTATTTTAAAAGTGAACCTGGGTGGATATGGGTCCCTCCCTCAAGGGCATGCTGCACACAGGAAATGCACTGCTGTAGCTGTGTTCAGCATGACATGTGAATGACTGTACCTGCGTACAGATCTGTGCTTTATGTGTACTGACCACAGGTTGTGATGTGTGTGAGACTTGGTGTCGTTGACCAAAATGGTGCCAGGTTGATTGCAAAGGAGAGTGGTGCTGTTACCTACTCAGTGTCCTCTCAGTAAAATAGGATGTAAGACAGGCTTATAAATATCCACTTGTCTGGTTGCCTATGGCAAGTAAGAGCCAACTTAGGGCAACCAGGCATTGTTCTTTATCTCTCTTCCCCTCCTGCTTTCAGGCCATCAGTGTGATGCAAATTACTTCCAGACCCCTTTATAGACAAGTGGGTGAACAACTTTCTTGGACTCTTCTATTTCTATACAGCCACCTAATGGCTTGGTACCACCTAATGGCACAGCGGGGAAATGCTTGACTAACAAGAAGACGTTTTGCCGGTTCGAATCCCCACTGGTATGTTTCCCAGAGAAACACCTATATTGGGCAGCAGCGATAGAGGAAGATGCTGAATCATCATCTCATACTGTGTGGGAGGAGGCAATGGTAAACCCCTCCTGTATTCTACCAAAGAAAACCACAGGGCTCTGTGGGCACCAGGAGTCAAAATCGACTTGATGGCACACTTTACCTTACCCTCTTAATGGTGCAGTGTGGAAATGACTTGCCTAGCAAGCATGAGGTTGCCGGTTCGCATCCCTGCTACCTATATTGGGCAGCTGTGATATAGGAAGATGCTGAAAGGCATCATCTCACACTGTGCAGGAGGAGGCAATGGTAAACCCCTCCTGTATTCTACCAAAGAAAACCACAGGGCTCTGTGGTCGCCAGGAGTTGACACCGATTTGATGGCACACTTTACTTTTCTATTTATAGATTTCTCATATTTATCTACCACTCAAAACTATGGGTGGTTTACAATAAGACAACACAGATTAAGACAAACATTAAAACAATGACAAATCCTTTTAGTCTAATTAAAAGCCTGGATGAACCAGTGCTTCTTAAGAGTTCCTTTAAAAAGCTGTCGGGGATGGGAAGGCTCTAATGGCAGCAGGGAGCGCCTTGGAGAAGGCCCATCCCTGAGTAGCCACCAGAGGAGCTGGTGGCAACCTCACCATTTTGAGCCTCATCTGCACTGACTCCCAGGGGTGATGTGATCAAAACGGGAAAGGTGTTTTCTTGCATGTGGTGTGTTTAAGAACTGCAAATCAAGGGAAGTAAAAAGGCAGATCAAGGGAGGAAAGTCAGAAGTATGGCCTCTCCTGTCACCATTGCACATACTTTGCAAACCATTTGGAAATAAACAGACACCTAAAGGGGAAGGGCACCTTGCTGTTTCCTGCCCCGGGGGCATCCCTTTCTTGGTAAAGGTCTGCCCAAATTAATCCTTTAAGTAGCTTCTGTGTTTTCCACATGCATGGATTGTTTACAGAGGGATTTAGGCTAATTTCAGTGCTCACCCCTTCATCCCTCAGCAGCTTGTGTTTGGCTTGAAAGCTAATTACACTTATTGTTTTAAATTGAGGATTTCCAGCTCTGCTTTAATTTAAGGGCAGGCTTGCCGTCTCCAAATTTACTTGAACAATTTGGGGCCATTACGATCAATTAGGTGTTATTTTTGTAACACAGGGAATAGTCCCAGGATTTTTAAATACCGGTACATACATAAAATAAAAGAGCCGTGGCTGACATACTACGCAAGAGTACTTCAGCCTAGTTATGTTGTATTTGCATAAGCTACAGGAACACAAAAATTCTGTGGATTGTGTCACATCAGAGTATGCCCATTGGAAAGAATGGACTTACCCTTGTGTAACACAGTTTGCACATATGCAGCATTACTAGACCGATGTACTCTTGTGCAATATGTCAGCAACCAATACTTTTTTCAAAAGAGAAACCATTAATGTGCTTGTGGGTTGAATCACTCTGTACATATAGACTGACCAGTAGGAATGTAGAGAGCAAATAACGGTAGAATAAATACATTTTTATAAAGAGCAGCACTTTTGAACTTGGGATCTAACTGAGGCTGAATCAATTAAAGCAACACATATTTTTTTAAAAAAATAACTATTATTTTGAGTAATGCCAAGTATGTTCCATTGTATGTGGAACCCCCTGCAACATTATAATTCTTTCTAGTTTGCATTGTGAAGCGTGCATCTATCTTGGGTCCTTTAAAATTCCCTGCAGCTCCTAATAAGGTTGTTGATTGATTGATTGATTGATTGATTAAGTGATCTCAATTCAGTGTCGACTCTTAGTGACTACATAGATAGATTCTCTCCAGGATGATCTGTCTTCAACTTGGCCTTTGAGGTTTCTCAGTGGTGCATTTATTGCTGTTGTCATCAAGTCCTCTCTTCTCTTCTCTTTCCTTCAACTTTCCTCAGCATTATCAGACTTCTCAAGGGAGCTGGGTCTTCGCATAAAATAAGGTTGCTATCTGTTTGTAATTTCTATGCAGTATCTATATTTTAGGAGCTCTGTCCAGTTTGTAGAAACTTTACAAAGAAGAGGTTTGCTCATACTTCTGGGGAATTTTCAAAGCAAATTTCAACAAGTTCAGTATCAAAAATAATTGCTGGGGTTAGGGAGAAGGAGGCATCTGGAATCTCAGGTGTGTTTGGAGTTTACTAGGGTTCATTTAAGCCACCTAATGGTACAGCAGGGAAATTATTATTATTATTATTATTAACATTTTATATCTCGCTCTTCCTCCAAGGGGCCCAGAGCGGTGTACTACATACTTAAGTTTCTCCTCACAACAACTCTGTGAAGTAGGTTAGGCTGAGAGAGAAGTGACTAGCCCAGAGTCACCCAGCAAGTATCCTGGCTGAATGGGGATTTGAACTGGGGTCTCCCTGGTCCTAGTCCAGCACTCTAACCACTACACCACACTGGCTCTCTAATGATTTGCCTAGCTAGCAAGGGGTTGCTGATTCGAACCCCTGCTGGTATGTTTCCCAGATGGGAAACACCTATATTGGGCAGCAGCAATATATTATTATTATTATTATTTATTACACTTATATCCCGCTCTTCCTCCAAGGAGCCCAGAGCGATGTACTGCATACTTGAGTTTCTCTTTCACAACAACCCTGTAAAGTAGGTTAGGCTGAGAGAGAAGAGTAGAGTAGGTTAGGCTGGGCCTGACTGGCCCAGAGGAAGGTGCTGAAAGGCATCATCTCATACTGTGTGGGAGGAGGCAATGGTAAACCCCTCCTGTATTCTACCAAAGACAACCAGAGTCGACACCGACTCTAGGGCACAACTTTACCTATAGGGTCCATCTGCCTGCACTTTGGGCTTTTGCATCATATCCCTAGTGATTGTTTAGAACAGAGCCTGCCATTCATGTTACCTGTGGTACTCGAACACAGGGAGGGACTTTATACTATAGGAACCTATGCAGGCAAACCTCGTCACTCGCAGGGTCTCCATTCCTTGCCTACTACCACAAGTAATGAAACTGTGATTAACAAGACATTATGCCTATGGGGAAAGCGGGGGGTTCCAGAATGGGAAAAAAGGTTTTAAACAGCGAAAAAAGGCAAAAATAATGTTTACTGTACCGTTCATTTTATTTATTTTATTTAACACATTTTTATACCACCCAAAACGCAGGTTCTCTGGGCTGTTTACAACAGAACTATAAAAACAAGCAATAAAAAGATTAAAACATTTCAACCATTAAACTTTTAAAATGTTAAAACTATTAAAACACAATTAAAACAGTATCTAATTAAAAGCCTGGGTGAATAAATGCGTCTTGACTGCCTTTAAAAAAGTTTTAAGGGATGGGGAGGCTCTTATTTCAGCAAGAAGTGTGTTCCAAACCCTCGGGGCAGCAGTGGAGAAGGCCCGTCCCTGAGTAGCCAACAGATGAGCTGGTGGCAACTGCAGACGAACCACATGCTCTCACGTGCTCAGGAATGTCCCAAACTGTGAAGAATCACAGAAAAAAGTTTTTTTAAAAAAAGAGAGCCACAAAATGGCTTCTCCTCGCAAAATGGCAGCCAAAAGTGACCTCCGCGGTCACTTCCGACCCTCTAGGAACTTTGGATATGTGGTTTTAACCCTTTAGTATCCACAGATAATGAAAGCCAGTGTCACTTAAAAGGTAAAGCTGTGTTAACTCCTGGCGCCCACAGAGCCCTGTGGAATACAGGAGGGGTTTACCATTGCCATCTCCTGAGCAGTATGAGATGATGCCTTTTTGCATCTTCCTATATCACAGCTGCCCAATATAGGAGTTTCCTATAGTCTGGGAAACATACTAGCGGGGATTCAAACCAGCAACCTCTTGCTCCCTAGGCAAGTTATTTCCCCACTATGCCATTAGGTGGCTGGGTGTCAATTAGATACCTGCAAATACATGGAACCATGAATAACGAGGTTCGACTTTATCTGCAAAGCAGTTGCTCTACCTCTAAGTTACAACCTCGCCCCCAAACCTTACCACTAACGTTCCTATCCGAATTTTTTTAAAGTCTCTTCTATTTATTTCAGTGGGATTAATGTTCTCTTTCCCAGCCATGTTTTTGTTACAACCAGTGGAAGTGAGCCAAAGGGAAACTGCTGTTTATACTATATATCATGAGTGATTTTTTTTTAAACTCTCCTGAGCATGTCAAAAGTGCCTTTCCTTCAAGTAAGACAGGTACAGCAATGAGAACAACTGGGAAGCGTAAACTTGTAAAAAGTGGTTGGTAGTAACAGCTGATCTTCACATTCTCACCCTTAGTCCATATAAACCTTCTGTAAAGTGCTTTGTGAGCCTCTTCCATCAATCCCTATAAAACTGTCAGTCCTTTTGAATAATGATGTCATGAACTGAACTGGTTGGTTAGAACCCGCCAGCCAAAGGGAATGAGGTTCATTCTTTCCAACCACCGGATGTTTTTAAGGGTGTCCTGCCAGGCCTTCAGCAGGGAAGGAGCAATCCCACGAACCCTCTCGAAGCTCCCCAAGCGAACAAACACACATCCTCCTGGTCACCAGGCTGGGGGTTTGGCAGGAATCGCTTGTCTGTGGACAGGGCGGTGAGGAAAAGCTGGAGCCGAGAGAGACGCTGTGATGGTGGACCTTGAAAAGAACAACAATGCCATCTTGTGCTGGTTAGGATTGGGCTGTCTGTCCATGGAGTGATGCGTCCTCTGAAATGTCCCTGTCTTTCCCTGTAATGAGTGAATGGCTTTTTCACACATTCTGTAGGACAAACCCTATCCACCTCCAGCACAGGACCTCCCGTAGCTGTTGCTGATGTCTGTCTATGTTTCTTTTTAGATCGCAAGCCCTTTGGGGACAGGGAGCCATCTCATTTATTTATTTATTTATTTCTGTGTAAAGCGCTTTTGGAAACTTTTGTTGAAAAGCGGCATATAAATATTTGTTGTTGTCATCGTTGTTTGCCGTTGAGAATATCGAACTCTGACCGATTTGGGCTCCTGGAGGAGTATGCTGGCACCATGCGTATGCTTGTCATTTTCACGTTTTGAGGGAGCGGGGGCGGCAGTGATCAGCGGCTGCCCTATGAGGAAAGACCACGACGTTTGGACCTTTTCAGTTTAGAAAGAAGGTGGGTAAGGAGGGACATGATAGAGGGGTCTAAAATTATGCATAGCGTGGATGAAGGGGAGAGAGATGTGTTTGGAGAGGGAGGAGAGCTGGTCTTGTGGTGTCAAGCATGAATTGACCTCTTTGCTAAGCAGAGTCTGCCCTGGTTTGCATTTGAATGGGAGACTACATGTGAGCACTGTAAGATAATTCCCCTTCTGGGAAGAGCACCTGCCTGCTTGCATGGAGAAGGTTCTAAGTTGCTTCCCTGGCATCTCTAGATTGGACTGAGAGAGTCTCCTCTCTGTAACCTTGAAGAAGCCACCGCCTGACTGTGTAGACAATACTGATGGACCAACGGTCGGACTTGGTATAGGGCAGCTTCTTATGTTCCTATGATGATGCTTTGACAGGAACCAGCATAGCGTAGTGGTTAGAGTGTTGGACTCGGACCGGGAAGACCCGAGTTCGAATCCCCATTCCACCACGACACTCACTGGGTGACTCTAGGCCAGTCATGTATCTCTCGGCCTAACCTACCTCACAGGGTTGTTGTGAAGATAAACATAACCATGAGCTCCTCGGAGGAAAAAACGGGATATAAAATAATAATAATAATAATAATAATAATAAATAATGATAGAACCACTCGCCTAGGATGGTGGTGGACTCTCTCTCAGTAGAGGTCTTCAAGCAAAGCTTGGGGAACCATCTGCTGGGGAGCCAGTGGCAGCCCCGGATAAGCCCGCTGCCAGCATCTGACATCAGACGTTGGAGTGTGGTGTCGTTCACAAACAGGGCTGCGTGTCCCATTTGCAAACAGACTTCGGTCAGCGCCGCATTCCCAGCACAGCCAGGAGCATCTCTCCCTGCTTCTAAAGGCAGGGAGACACGTTCCCGGCCAGGCTCGGAAGCCGGTGCTGGCTAAGCTTCTGAAAAACGGAGCCGCGCGAACATGGCGCTGGCCGGAATTTGCTAGCAAACGGGGTGCGTGACCCTGTCTGTGAGCGAAACCATGCCCCCTGCGTCTGATGTCAGATGCAGGGGGCGTGGCTGGGGCGCGCGGGGCGGGTTCCTTGAACCCTTTCGTGCAGGTGGCTCCTCCCCTGTGGGGAGCTTCATCTCTGGATTTCCTCCACAGACCGGGGGTTGAACTGGCTCCCTTGAGCTCTACAATTCTATAAGGTAATTGCTATGTACATGAGGGGTTCCAGCTGGAGGGTTGGCACATAGGAAGCTGCCTTATGCCGAGTCAGACCCTTGGTCCCATCTAGCTCAGTGTCTTCTACACTGACTGGCAGCAGCTTCCCAAGGCTTGAGGCAGGAGTCTTTCCTAGCCCTATCTTGGAGATGCAGCCAGGGATTGAACCTGGGACCTTCTGCAGGCAAGCGGATGCTCCACCCACTAAGCTATAGCCCCACCCCCTAAGGAGAACATCTTGCAGCAGATGGCGCTCACATATAGTCACCCATCCAAATGCAAACCAGGGCTGACCCTGCTTAGAAAGGAGACCATTCATGTTTGCTACCACAAGACCAGCTCTCCTGGCCTCCAGTTGCCTGGGCTTCGACTGAGCCATAGGCATTCTGCTGAGAAAAGGGATTAATGTGCTGTTTTCGATGCAAGATTTGAGACTTGCACAAGAAGACCCAACCTCCTCTCTGCTAACCATATTAGTATTCTAAATAGTAAATATGAAGGCAGACATTCTGGCCTTGAGCCATGTTGGGAAACAAGACTGACAAGTCTAATTGATACCACATTGGACAGAGTGACTGGCCATCTCCCATGCACTAGAGGAATGGTGGATTGATTCCAAATTGCCGGGAGCAACAGGCCTAGCCCTTGAATCTCCTGGCTGCAGAACTGGGCAGCCAAGGATGGAACAAGGATGGTGAGCCCATAGAATCTTTGCTTGCACGGTTGAATATATTCAACAGTAGCACGAGAAGGTTATCTGTAAGAGGGACTTGAAAACTGTATGGGGACAAAGGTGAAGCTGGGAAACGGATTGCCAGGATAATTTAGGGCCGGCAAAAGGAAGCCCTTTTTCAAACCGCGCATCATTAATCTATGGAATTCTCTGCCACTGGATGTGGGGATGACCACCAGCTTGAATGGTTTTAAAAGGGGCTCAGACAAATTCATGGAGGACAGGTCTGTCGTCTTGATGGCTTTGGGCGGTCTCTGGCTCAGGCAGGATGCTTGTGAATACCAGTTTTAGGGGAGCAACAGCAAAAGTGGGGACATGGCTTCTTCTCCTGCTTGTGGGCTTCCCGGAGGCATTGTGGGAAACAGGATGCTGGACAAAATAGGCCTTGGACCTGATCCAGCAGGGCTTTTCTTACGTTTTTAAAGAGGAGTTCAAACCTCGGAATTTAATTTATTCCTGGAAACCACAGGGACTTAGACCACAACCTGGTTTCTACAACAACCTTTCAAAAAGCAAAATAATGATGTCAGGGCCTCTGATCATATATAGAATGACTTTCTTTCACTGCTGAGTAATCAAAAACAACCTTCCACATGTCTTCCCCCTGCCTGCACTCAGAGATTAGAAAACTGCCTGTGCTAGATTTTATTTTATTTTTACTTTTACATCCTGCTCTTCTTCCAAGCAGCCCAATTGGTGTGCATGTTTATGTTTATCCCCACAACAACCCTGTGAGGTAGGTTAGGATTGTGAGCTCTCTGGCATCTACTGAAGATGCGAAGTACTGATTGCCCCTCCTTTTGCAAATCCACCAAGAAATGTCATGAATCTGCAGGTGGTGGGGCCATTTAAATAGCTATAAAACTCAGAGGATCTGGCTTGGTTGAGCAGCATTCTGTTTCCAGCAGCTGCCAGCCAGATGCCAGCATCTTTCATGTAAACTGGCTGTCTTTGAGCCCACACAGGAAGCAGAGTCTGCAAATTAATTTAAGTGCCTGTAAACAGGAGCTAATTGCCACTGTTAATATCTCATCATTGATGACTGAGTTACCTGGCTGTGGGAATGCATGTAGAATTAGTATTTAACCTTAGGCTTACAGGGTAGCCCACTCGACAGCTCTGTAATAAAAGTCTAACAGTAGCTGTGTTCGGTTTCTTAGCGCCACTGCGGTAACTAATTTTTAAACCAAGTGCATTTAAAGAAATGTCGGTGAACATTCGTTTGTATGCAGCCTTTATGAAAACATAAAGGCTGATACCCTGACGAACACTGCGCTTGCACAACAAACAAAGTAGCAGTAGCGCAAGAAGATCATGTAGCTGCAGGACATCACATATTCATTTTCGGAATCTCAGAAGAAGACCGCTTAATTCTTTGACGTCGCTCGAATTTTCGGAATTGCACCATTGCACAAAAGTTCTCTGCAAAGCGTATGAGGTTTGTCATAGGTTGTGCACCACCTTGCACAAGTGCAAACACATTTGTGTTAGTGCAACTCTAGTCTGGAATGTACTCTCTAGACTTTGTGCAAGGAGCTAGCACAACACCCTTGTGCTAGTGCAGTGTCCTCGTGCAAGCACAGCATTAGGAGATGGGCCTCTATAAATTCTTCCCCAGTTTTCCTATTTGTTCCAGTGGCTGCACAGTAACTCCTTTCTTCCTCTTTCAGTGTGCGTTAGTATGATTTGATGATGGTTTTTATGTGAGTCTCCCTTCAGTGCAAAACATAGGGAACACCCCACCCCCCCGCAGAGATTAACCTTTTAAACTTTGGATAAAGCACACTCGTCCGAATAGTACTATTTTTCTCATGAGTTGCCAAAAGAAAGATCTCTATCTTGTAGAAGCTTCAGGGTATGAATACATTCATTGAACTTGACATAAATTTTCTTCATAGCCTGGAGAAAGGAAACAGTATACAAGGGAGAGACAGAGAGAAACACTAATGCTCAATTCTTTTTAGTTTGTATAAAGACACCCAAATGTAACAGAGAGGACTGCATCCCTTTCTGGAGAGTGGTATTCAAAGGAATTGCACTGCCATTTAGGAAACAAAAGAGTCAATCACACAACAAAGGATAAAAATGATCAAATGGTTAGCCAGCGGCTAAAATAAATGCATGTGAAAGAGTGACAGTTTGTATATTGGCAGGAAATCTGATCTTAAAATTAGTTGCTGTGTGTGTGTGTGTGTGAGTGAGAGAGAGAGAGAGAGAGAGAGAAAATGTATATAAAACAAATGTGTCTTTAAAAGAAAATGAAAGAGATAAATGTCTGATCCCACAATTTCTGATCCCACTTAATGGAAATGAGAAATAAATATTCAGTTATGATACTGAAGAAGTTTTCATTTCTTTGCCCCGGCTTGAAAAACCTTTCATTCATTCATTCATTCATTCATTATTTTTATTCTCCTTTCCATTCATTGGCATCTCTGGGTCACCATCATCAGCAAACATAGGTTCTTTATTACTGTCCTGTAGTCATACCGGTGGTTTTCAAATTACATGCTCTTATAACACTCCATCAAATTTCCTTTTTAAAAAAAGGAATAAAATTGGAGACACCAAATAAAATGTCTCCCCATGCCTTAGTCAACCGGGAGGGCTGCCTCCGATTGGAAAAACCTGAGTGTCTCAATACAAAGAAGTGAATGTTTCCTTATTTAGTGACCTCACAACTGTTTTTAATTTAACCTTGCTGTAGGTACATGCCACTCTGGATTAATGCAATTCACTTTTCTTTACAGAGGCCACATTCCTTCACTTCAAAAATTGTAATCTTAACTGTTTCAGGCCTGCAACGTTTTGCAGTTACTTTTTCTGCTCTTTATGTTGTCATTGGTTTTAATGACCAGCTTACGGAAATGTGTAGCATTTTGATTTTCATAATACATAAATTGTGCTGCAGTACAAGTTATCCAGGGAATCTCTTTCTGTTTGTTTAAAAAGCCCTGGTTTTCCACAGCAAACTACAAAATAGAATTCAGCACCAAATGGAGTTGACTACAAGGCAAAAAACCCATATGGATGTGCCATGGAACTGAGTTTTATTAATGCGCTAGTGTGTGGGTTACCATCAGGGGATATTAGTACCCCTTGGGATACTTGAAGGGCTTCCATTTGGTACTTGGAGCTCTTCTGCCTCCCCACGCTGCCACTGTGCCCTTTGTTCTCCATCTCGGGATAGCTGGCTTCAAGCTGGTGCATCCTCAGCGGTGTCTCCACTGCAGAAGGGGGAGGAGAAAAGTGAAGGCCCTCCTCCTCTGCTCCTGATTGGCTGGCTACATGCTGAAGCTCTGCACACTCCTCCCCTCAGCCTGACTGACAGGCTTCAGAAAATCAGCATTGAAATGAACAGGACAAGTAAACAAGTCCCATTCCTTTCAGTGGGAGTACTCATGAGTAACTTAGTCTGGATATGAACCAGGGATTGGAGTAGCCTGTCTCATAACTGTGACACTTAAACTTGTGTGTTTATGTATATACAAGTATTTTTCAGCCCGTTAATTTAACGGGCGCTAGTCTGCGCCCTCAACCGCCGCCTCCTCCCACCCGGGCCCACTGCCTCCTTCAGCCGGGGCCGGCGCCATCCAGGGCCGGCGCCATCCGGGCCAGGCCCCCCGCCACTGGCCTCCCTGGCCGGGCCAGGCCCCCCACCACCTCAGGCCTCCCACCTCAGGCCCCCCGCCACCTCAGGGCTCCCTTACCCTCCCCATGGCTGGTCCGGTTCCGCGGCCGCGGCCTCTGGGCTTCCCGCCGCAGCCGCCACCGCCAGCAGGCCCAGTCCTCCCGCCGTGGCCAACGCCGCCAGCGGGCCCAGTCTCCCACCATGGCGGCTGCCGCCAGCGGGCCCAGTCTCCTTGCGGCCACTGCCACCACCATCAGGGCCAGTCGCCCCGCCGCGGCGGCTACCACCAGCAGGGACCGCCGTGGCCACCGCCGCCTTGCCCGCACTGCCGCGGTGGCAGCCGCTGCCATCAGGGTCAGTCACCCCGCCACGGCCACAGCCTCCGGCCTTCCTTCCAACATGGCCGCCCACGTCCCTGCGGCCGTATCTTTCTCGGCCGTATCTTTCTCTTTCTCATGCCCAGAGCAGCCAAGAAAGACACGGGCAGGGACACAGGATTACACTCTAGGGCTTTAGAGGATGTGTAATAATAATAATAACGAGCTGAACTGGGCACAGAGCATCCGCACCTCTAGTTCGCTGCCAACCCTCCCCCCCTGCCACTGTCATTGTCCTCTTTTCCGCCCACCCACCCAGGTGATTCCCACGCCTGCCTGCCAGCTGCTACTTTCCCCACCCGCCCGCTGCTGCCGCCTCTGCCATTTTCTTCCCGCCCTCTTCCCCCGCTGTTCTCTGCTGTTTTCTTTGCCGTCACCATTTTCTTCCCTCCCTCCTGTCCTCATCGCTATCTGGCAGCTGCTTGCGAATTCTCACAAAAGCTGCTACGCATGGGATTAGTGATGGGTATGCCTGAGAGAGAGAGAGAGAGAGAGAGATTTTTTAAAAAATTATTTGTTAGTTGCCCCATGACAAATTGTTCTTTGGGCACAAGCACACATTCTTAAATGTCACCGTTATGCAGCGCTGCAACTTTTGTCCTCTGGCTGTTTTTGGACTACAACTCCCATAATCCCCAGCCACGATGGCCAATGGGGATTATGGGAGTTGGCCAACATCTGCAGGAGGGCTGAAGTTGAGCACCCCTGCCGTGATGACAGGCCTGCTGAACTTAAGCCCCCCGGTTGTGTTTGAACTACAACTCCCATAATCCCCAGCCACAGTGGCCAATAGCTAGGGGCTGTGGGAAATGTAGGCCAACATCTGCAGAAGGGCTGAAGTTGAGCAGCCCTGCCTTATGAGACCGGCTACTCCAGTCACTGTCTTACATCCAGGTTAAGTCACTCATCATAAGCCGTTTTATTGCAATTAATAGGATAAGTATACAAATCCAGTGTCTACACTGCGCACAAGAGGGCACAGATGGACTGCCCATGAGGTCTTCCTCTGCCAGTCTTTTTATTGTAGCTGCTTGACCAGCATCGACATGGAGCCTCTGTCACACCTTGGGATAGCAGCGACAGAGCTGGTGATGGGAATGGGTGAGAGAGAGAGCCAGCCCATTTGAGAGAACTGAGAATGGCTAGGCCAGCAGTTCCCAACCTTGGGCTACCAGATGGTATTGGACACGGTAAAGTAAATGGCTTCTCCTCACAAAATGGCAGCCAGAAGTGATCTCCATGGTCACTTCCGGCCTTCTAGGAACTTTGGATATGTGGGTTTTAACCCTTTAGTATCCACAGATCATGAAAGTGGATGTCAAAGGTAAGATTGTGTTAAGTCCTGGTGCGCACAGAGCCCTGTGGTTTTCTTTGGTAGAATACAGGAGGGGTTTGCCATTGCCATCTCCGGCACGGTTTGAGATGATGCCTTTCAGCATCTTTCCTAAATCGCTGCTGCCTAATAGAGGTGTTTCCCCAGTGGGGATTCGAACCAGCAACCTCTGGCTTGCTAGTCAAGTCATTTTCCCACTGTGCCATTAGATGACTACACCTCCCATTATCCCCAGCCCCAGTGGATTTGTGCCAATTACAGTTGCTGAGACATGCCAGGGTTCTAACTCCATTAACGGTTCATTCTGTGTTTGCAGCTATGTCGTCTTATCTCTTCATTATTAAGACTGAACTTCCCACTGCCATTGCTGGACTTCTGGGTGAAGATCACAGTGGGTAAGGAGAGAGAGGCATTTTCGCTGCTGCTGCTGCTTATTTATTATTTATTTGTTACATTTATAGACTGCCCCATCCAAAGGCTCTGGGCAGTACACACGTTTAAGAAGACATTTTTAAAAATCCCACCATTTAAAACACACTGCTTAAAATAATATAAAAACAATTTTAAAAAATTCAAAACCATTTAAAACCAATTAAAATACTTTAAAAAAAAAAACTATTTAAATACTTTGGAAGGCCAGGCCAAACAAGTAAGTCTTTAGGGCTCCCTTAAAGGCCAACAGCGAGCCTAACAGAGAGCCAGCGTGGTGTAGTGGTTAGAGTGCTGGACTAGGACCGGGGAGACCCGAGTTCAAATCCCCATTCAGCCATGAAACTAGCTGAGTGACTCTGGGCCAGTCACTTCTCTCTCAGCCTAACCTACTTCACAGGGTTGCTGTGAAAGAGAAATTTAAGTATGTCGTACTCTGCTCTGGGCTCCTGGAGGAAAAGCGGGATATAAATGTAATAATAATAATAATAATTTTAAAAACCTGCGGATATCTGCCGGGAGTGCATTCCATAGGCCAGGAGCAGCTACTGCGAAGGCTCGGTTCCAAGTCGCCACCAGACGTACCGGTGGTAACTGGAGACGGACCTCTCCAGATGACCTCCATGTGCGATGGGGTTCATACAGAAGAAGGTGCTCTCTAAGGGTTGGTGATGCTTCTCCAGATGAAAGAGAGAGGAAACCTTGCAAATGCCCACACCTGTGCATAACATTCTGCACCACTGGCAGTCCAAGTGTGCTGCTGTTCACAAGTGCCGTTCCTTGCTGACTGAGCCTCTAGTGATTAATAGGATCCTGCACGTCCTAGCTTGCTGTCAGTCTGTTTACCTCACAGCCCACAGCAAAGATAGTCCTTTCTTATTTGTGCCTAAAGAGGAGTCCTTGAGGCCGGTCTACACAATCAGCAGAACCAAGTGGTAGTGCTCTTCCTGGACTGTATCATTTTGGGCTGCAAGCAGGGAGGGGGATTAAATGCATTAAAAAAATAAATAAATCCTTTCCCATGTTAAGGTGGGATATCAAGGAGAAGGCTAGGCTGAAACCTGATGAGCTTCCTTTCCACACCCAGGAAGTTTCTTAATCAATGTAGGGGATAATTCAAACATGCATCTGTGTTTTGAAGTGGTACAGTCCAGGAAAAGCATTAGCGTCCTGCTGTCTGTGTAAACTGGCTGTGAATCTCTAGTTGAAATGGGTCTGAACACCAGCTATCCTGAGGCCAGTTCCAGACACTACCCTTCTCTGCCCACCTGATTTGACAGAATTCCATTATTGTTTTCCTCCTAACTGGTGGTTTAATATATCTCAGCCATGCCCTTTAGATCAGGGCAGCACAACTGCGGCCCTTCAGCGGCTTTTGGACTACAACTCCCATCATTCCCAGCCACAGTGGTTAGTAGTCAGGTATGAAGGTAGTTGTAGTACAACATCTGCAGGAATTGGATCTATCCCAAAGAGCTCCTCTAATGAGGGCAGCAGGGAGCATCTTGTCTCTCGGTTTACACCCCCGTAACCTGCCACCTGAGGCGACCACCACACCTTGCCTCATGGAAGAACCGCCCCTGATCTTCTCACAAGTCGGACATGTGAAGCTGCTATCTACTGAGTCAGACCATTGGTGCACCTAGCTCAGTATCGTCTACCCAAACTGGCAGCAGCTTCTCCAGTGTCTCTCTCAGCCCTATCTTGGAGCTGCCTGGGAGGGAACTTTGAACCTTCTGCATGCAAGCAGTCTGGTGATCTTCCCAGAGCAGCTCCATTCCCTGCGGGGAATATCTCACAGTGCTCACACATGTAGTAGTCTCCCATTCAAATGCAAACCAGGGCAGATCCTGCTTAGCTAAAGGGGCAATTTATGTTTGCTGCCACAAGACCAGCTCTCCGGGGTCTCAGGCAGAGAAGGGTCTTTCTGAGTCCTGCTACCTGGGACTCTTTTAACGGGAGATAGCCGTGATAGAACCTGGGACCTTCTGCGTGCCGAGCCGGGGTCCTACCACTGAGCCCCTTCCTTCACTTTACCACATCACTTTCCTTGGAGAATGTTTGACTTGGATGTGCTTTCACCTGGCAAGGTCCGGTATTTACCTCATTCAGATTAAAGTTTCCAGTGGGTTTCCATGGCCAGAAAAAGCCACGTTGTGCCAAAGGATCTGCACCAAACCTTTAACATGAGAGTCGGTCTTGTGACTGAGCTTGAAATGTTTAAACTGCTGCTGTCATGTTACCATGTTAACATTTTTTTTTTAAGCCACAAAGCAAAACCTGGCAGTTACTGAAATTTTAAATATTTTTGTTTTCGCTGAGTAGTTATTGGACTTTGGGACATATGCCAGCTTTCATATTTGTTTTATAATTCCTCCAATTTGGTTGTGCAGCTGTGATCACTTCGTCCTTAGAACAGACTCAAAACCAAAATAAAAAAAGGAGGGGGGGGGAAGTGGTTCAGTTTGCTGAGAAAAATGTTCCAACATTGGAATAGTTGTTCTTGTTTTGAATAGAACGGCTCCTGCTCCTGCAATAGCTTCAGGCTGGCTTTTGAATCTTCTTGTTTCAGTGAATTCAAACTTTACCATTAAATATATTCTTTGAACTGAAGTTTAATGAACAACATCTTTAATAGGGTTATTCTTTAAGAGGTTGTTGATTTGAGGAGGGGGATTATATTAGCTTGACATTAAGAATTTGCTGCTATTTAGAATGGGCTCCCTTTAAATATGTTTTTAATCTTCCAGTCAAGCGAAAGAAAAATAAATGGTGCAATCTACCATCGCTTGATCAGTACTGTAGAAATGATCAGGTTTCGTTTTCTCTGGTTATATAGCACTCAGTTTATAGATCAGGCCCCAACTTAGGGTTGGCTGCAGTGGTATTATCATTATCATTTCCCTTTTTCATTTAGGCCAGTGGTTCTTGAACATGGGTTCCCAGATGCTGTTGGACTACAACTCCCATCATTCCAAGCCTTTGGCCATTGTGGTTGGGAATGATGGTAGTTGTAGTCCAACAACATCTGGGGACCCATTTTCAAGAACTCCTATGGTGTGCGTTCTCTCTCTCTCTCTCTCTCTCTCTCTCTCTCTCTCTCTCTCTCTCTCGCAAGGAAGCAAGCTAGATAAAGGCAGGCAGTTGGGAGTAAAATAGTATGATGGGAGTTCTAGTCCAACAACATGGGGGACCAATGTTTGAGAAGCCCTGGTTTAGGGTTCTCCCCCCCCCTTTTTTTAAGAGAAAGCAAAATAGAAAAGGTGACTAGAAGCATGGGAGAGTAGGCCAAAGTTGCCCCATGAAACTGAAGGCCAGGACATTTGGGACCCACAGAAAAAATTACTTATTCACACAACAAATAATTAATCTCTGGAATTCTCTGCCATGGGATGTGGTGATGGCCACTAGCTTGCATGACTTTGGAAGGGGCTTAGATAAATCTATGGAGGACAGGTCTATCAATGACTACTACAGGTGAAACTCGGAAAATTAGAATATCGTGCAAAAGTCCATTAATTTCAGTAATGCAAATTAAAAGGTGAAACTGATATATGAGACAGACGCATTACATGCAAAGCGAGATAAGTCAAGCCTTAATTTGTTATAATTGAGATGATCATGGCATACAGCTCATGAAAACCCCAAATCCACAATCTCAGAAAATTAGAATATTACATGGAACCAAGAAGACAAGGATTGAAGAATAGAACAATATCGGACCTCTGAAAAGTATAAGCATGCATATGTAGTCAGTACTTGGTTTGGGTCCCTTTTGCAGCAATTACTGCCTCAATGCGGCGTGGCATGGATGCTATCAGCCTGTGGCACTGATGAGGTATTATGGAAGACCAGGATGATTCATTAGCGGCCTTCAGCAATTCTGCATTGTTTGGTCTCATGTCTCTCATCCTTCTCTCGGCAATGCCCCATAGATTCTCTATGGGGTCAGGTCAGGCGAGTTTGCTGGCCAATCAAGCACAGTACACTGTATACTTTTCAGAGGTCCGATATTGTTCTATTCTTCAATCCTTGTCTTCTTGGTTCTATGTAATATTCTAATTTTCTGAGATTGTGGATTTGGGGTTTTCATGAGCTGTACGCCATGATCATCACAATTATAACAAATTAAGGCTTGACTTATCTCGCTTTGCATGTAATGCGTCTGTCTCATATATCAGTTTCACCTTTTAATTTGCATTACTGAAATTAATGGACTTTTGCACGATATTCTAATTTTCCGAGTTTCACCTGTAGTCCGGTGGCTATAGGCCATCTCCAGCCTCAGAGAAAAGATGCCTCTAATACCAGTTGCAGGGGAGTAAAAGCAGGAGAGAGGGCATGCCCTCACCTCTTCCCTTTGGGCTCCCCAGAAGCATCTGGTGGGCCACTGTGTGAAACAGGATGCTGGACTAGATGGGCCTTGGGCATGATCCAGCAGGGCTGTTCTTGCATTCTTATGTTTTCCTGAAAGTCAAATTCATGTAACAGAAATAAATGCACATATTTCCCCTGCTTAACCTCTCCCCATTCCTGTCCCCTTCTTTTGTTGTCTCCCCGTGTTGAATTTTAGTCTCTAAGCTTTCCAAGCAGGCCCTTGCCCTCTCGTTGGTCGTAAAGCGACGTGCACATAATATGGTGCTATGTGAATAATAGTAGCTGGTGTTGCTTTTCCCACCACTGTGTGACAAGTTGCATTGAGATTTCCTCTTTGCAACTCTTAAAGGTGCAGGAGCTTTGGTCGCCCTAAAGACAAAAGGAAGAGAGCGACACATGGCCGAAAAATTAAAAGTAGCTTCCCATGGGGGTGAGGCTGCGATAATTCCTATAGAGAGAAACCATGTGGGTTGGCCAAATGATGTGGGTTCTTCGGTCAACATACATATGGAATCCATCGCACAAGCGGAATGCAGGGCTAACCAAAGGCATTTTTCTGTCCATAACTGCACTGTTCCAGCAGAAGGGGCACATCGGCTGCCCCCATTGCTTTCCAAACTCAGGGCAGCTCTGAGTGGCCTGGGTTGGATGGTCTTTCTCCTCCCATATGTATCCACCCACACAATGAGATCATCTGAGATCTGCTCTGAATGCCCCCACCTTCAGATGTTAGGCCGTCAGTGCCTGGTGACAGGGCCTTTGATGTGATGGTACTCCGATAGTGGGATCCTTCCCCTTGCCCCCACAATATTTGTGAGATATCTGGTCTTCAATTTTTTAGGTGCCAGGTTAAGACTGTTTTGTTTGCCCATACCTCTGGTCCAACGTCTTCCTGATTCTTTGTCTGCTTCTGCTTGCTTGTTTCCTACTCATCCTACTTTCATTATTACTGGGGGGTTTTGTGTGTTATTTTTTTGTTTGTTTGATTGTGAGCTACTTTGAGCACTGTTATCCAGAAAGGCAAGATATGTTTTGTTATTGTTTACTTAAAACAGTTGATATCCCACCCAACCCATTCCAGTTAGGGAAGGTTAGGTTAAGGTCCCAACCCATCCTGGCCCCTGTAGCATTCACCAGATTTGCTGAGGAAAACAGTCTGGGCCAAAACTTATGTAGCTGCATAAAATAATAATTGGGGAGTCGACTGCAATAGATGTTCCCGACTGCCAAGTGAAACATGCAAGCCCTTCTTATAAAAATAGTTACCAAAAAAAGACAAACCAAAGCAGTTTATAAAATTCCAGGAGCCAAATTATTAACTCCATACTGTCCTCCTTAACAACTAGCCAGCACTTTTCAGGGTGAATCTGTTTTCTTGTGTTTTTTTAAGCAGCCAGTTTTAACGCCTGTTCGGACACACAGCTCTAACCTTGGGAGTTGCTACCTTAGCCAATAATATCATGCTTTCCATAACAAATATTTTTAAATTGCTGTACAAGCAAGAAGCATCTTTCTTGCTTTTGTCAACATCAGCCAAAGACTAAGTGCTGATAGGGCAGAATTCCCAATTGCCTAAATAACATTTTTTAAAACAGAGTCTGGTTCCCAAGAGCCTTAAATTTCGTTAAGTTTATCCATGATGGAGCAAAGCCTTCACGTGCACCTCTATGCAATGGATTTTTAAAGTAGATAAAATGCTTAGAAATGAAAAAAAATGCACGCCAAATGTAAGGAGAGGCTTAAAATGTACAAGGAATTGAAATATGAAGGTGATTGTTATTGGTTTTTCCCCCCTCCCACCCATATGATGGCATGACAAACTGGTTTATATTAAGTGGGGCATGGTATTTAATTATGTTTTATTGATATAATTTTAGTTCAGATACGTGTGGCAGCTCTTGCCTTGGTTCTGTTTTTAAAAATAATCTTTATAACACAGAGAGTTACAAAAATAGTTTAAGAACTGCATACATTTGAAGCAGGTTAATCCAGTGCTCCGGTGGGCTCATATCCAGGATTCATGTTTTGTTCTTCCCCCTTAGCAGTCTGTGGCCCTGAACCTGGATCACTAATGCAATAGAGAGGAGTTTTCCATTGCAGCTTAATCCCTGCAGGATTTATTCATATTTTAGGCCACTTTTCTGCTAAACCTTCTAAAGCAGCATACATCACATTGGGTAGAAACATTAAAAGAAATAATCTTATATCTATTTCTGAAAGAGCTGAAAATGTTGCAATTGTTTTGGGCACATAACCGGAATACCTGCAGGCATGAGGGAGTTACCAGCAAACTCAGGGTAATGTAATTCAGTGGAGCGGAATGTTTGTGGATTTAGAGGGCACTTAGCAGACAACCACATGGGTGGAGCTAATGAAACTTAGTGGCAAGGAGAAGTGGGGAAAAGAGGGCTTGAACAAACCAGGGGATCCTGCTGTGTTCTGGTGTTTCCCATTCTTCTATGTACAATGAGAGGAAAGCAGGCAGGAAGGAAGCAAGGCCAAGAGCTGTTGTTGATCTCACTACCTCCTGAGCTGTGGCAGGCGTGGGATTTCTCATCCAGACAGATCTTTAGTGATGGCAGTAGGTTTGGTTTGTGATTGCAAAGCAAATGTGGCTGACATCCAGACTAATGTTACATGTGCCAAAAAACATTTCATGCATTCAACAGATCTTCATTGATCTGCCCTTCCTTTTGTAGCCCATTGCACCTCCTGAAAGTATGGGCAACCTTCCGGGACATATTTTTTGAGAGGCACAGAGGGCTGCAGAGGAAAAGGGAGATCAGCTAAAATCAACACTACCCCTGTTGGGCATGCAATGCTTTTTTTTCTTTTTTTTTGGACATGTGTTTAGTCTGGATGCCAGCCAGTGAGTGGAGTGTGAGGCTGCAGGACGAATATCCACATCATATATGTCCCTGCCTTTCACAACTTCCATTTCACACCCATCATTCAACAGAGAGGTGGGCAAATGTGACTATAGCTGCACTAAATTATTGGCTTTAGGGGTTGTTGGCTAGACCAGGGATTCTCAATGTTGGGTCCCTGGATGTTATCAGACTTCAACTCCCATAATCCCCAACCAAAGGCCACTGGGGCTGGGGATTATGGGAGCTGAAGTCCGATAACATCTGTGGACCCAACGCTGAGAATCTCTGGGCTAGACTGTCACTAGAAGCAAGCGTGTTTGGGGTCTGTGGGGCAAACGGAAACAACCTGGCCACAAAAGGCACAACTTCACAAATTATGTTGTGAGTGCAGGTTCTGTGTATTCCCTCAGGCAGGCCAGACGTGTAAGCTGTGCCTTAGCTTGGCACTGCCCGTCCAGTTTCTACAACCAGTACAGAGATGCCTATGAGTATCTGTGATGCACTTAAATGGTAATTTGATGCCTTGCCTGTTTATGAGGTGCTAACCATGTTCTGGGCTAAATAAAACCGGAGACCAAAGGCCAAGGTGTTTATAGGGAACAACCCTAAGGGATGATGTGAAGACATTTATCAGTCTGCACGAGGCTTTTTTGCAAGGAGGTTGCTTAACACGATGGCCCTTCGGAACATTCAGGAGGAGCTCGATAGTTTATGGTCAGAAGAGCACTTAACTTCTTCAAAGAACATTTCTCTGTCATCAAGGCCCTGTGGCAGAAGAAGCGGCATTGATTATTCTTGTTGTTGCTAACTGTGTCTGGGGCACTTGTTCCAGTGTGCAAAGTGCTTTACAGTTGTGCCGTGCCGACCTTCACAACTGCCCTGTGAGGTAGCCCTATTCACATGCTCTGTTCCACACTCCAATCTAAATGCCAGTTGCAGGGGAGCAACAGCAGGAGAGAGGGCATGCCCTCACCACTTGCCTGTGGGCTTTTCAGAGGCATCTGGTGGGCCACTGTGCGAAACAGGATGCCTTGGGCCCAGTGTTCCCTCTAACAGGGACCCCCAGATGTTGTTGACTACAACTCCCAGAATCCCCAGCTATAATGGCTTTTGCCTGGGGATTCTGGGAGATGTAGTCAACAACATCTGGGAATCCCAGTTAGAGAGAACACTGCTTGGGCCTCACCTAGCTGAGATGCTCTTATGACTGGTGTTATGGAGTCCTCAGAAGCAGAGAGCAGTTCAGTCCTTACCCCACTGGAGGTTACTGAGATTTCCTCATTACTTTCTCCCATATACAGTAAATGAATGGTTGCCGTTCGCTCCTATGGGAACATAGGAAGCTGCCATATACTGAGTCAGACGCTTGGTCCATCTAGCTCAGTATTGTCTACCCAAACTGGCAGCTCCTTCTCCAAGGTTTCAGGCGGGAATCTCTCTCAGCCCTATCTTGGAGATGCTGCCAGGGAGAGAACTTGGAATCTTCTGCTCTTCCCAGAGTGGCTCCATCCCCTGAGGGGAATATCTTACAGTGCTCACACATCAAGTCTCCCATTCATATACAACCAGGGCAGACCCTGCTTTGCTAAGGGGACAAGTCATGCTTGCTACCACAAGACCAGCTCTCCTCTCCTTAGACCAGTTTTGCACTTGAGGGACAGTGCTGCAATGAAGGCAAAATCTGCCTCCCACCCTTGAGATTTGGTGGCTTTGCTCTTACTGACAGGCATCCTACAGGAGCCTGTCCACTCCACCCTAACCCTCACAGGAGTCCTTGCAATATGCAACCCCTCGTACTGTGGACATCTCACCTGTGACAACTGGCATCTTGCTAGGTTTTAAAAAATATAAATATATTACTTAATAAAAGGAAAATGACGCTAAAACTTTGGAAGAAAGCCAGTCTAAGTGCTCATTTTCCAAATCAAAACGTCATGTAATGCAGACTGCAGTGAGTTAATGTAATAAGCTGGGTAGGAACTTCCTTACTGCTGTGACTTCTTGCGCTTTGCCCCTCCTGTTCCAGTCTTGCAGCGGCCTTGTTACTTTCACGAAGTGCCACCCCAGTGCGGTTAAGTCATACCAGCATGCTGACATGGCAGGCAGCTGTCAGGAGGGCTGATGATAATTTCTCTGGTATGCCAGAGAGCGTGTCCGTAAAGAAAGCATCTCAAAATTCCCTGATAGTACAATTGGGGAAGCATTGGGGCTTTCTAAATGGTTCTTTTCTATTGTATAAATATACAATGAGCTGCCACAATTATCAACACTCTTAATGGCTGTTCCTTCAAAGTAGTTATGCACAACAGGAGCAATTGTTTTGTGGTTGTTCTTACAGCCAGCATAGAAGGGAAGGAATGCCAGAACTACTCCCTTACCATGAGTGGTACTTGGGAATTATATGAGCTGTGGTTTAGTGCTCAGCAATTTATATATGGTTTCTCTGAATGATGCACCTAAGACCAGTCAAATCCTGCATATCCTTTGTGTAAAAACTCAAGTTGTACTGTGTAGGCAAATTAATTGATTGAATTAATTAGAACCCTTTTGATAAATTAAACAGATGTCCCTAATTACACGAGCAGTTGATTATTATTATTTTTAAATAACTTTTTGAAAGTTGTGAATGGCAGCCTCCATTTTAGAAGAGGCATTCTCTCTCCTATTTAGCAGAATGCCTCTTCAAAAACGGCACACTATAATAACTGCAAGCAAAACTGTAAACTGCCCAGAGATGCAAGTTTTGGGTGGTATAGAAATACTTTAAATAAATAATGGACAGAGTGTTTATTTTCTTTAGGGTGTTTTTCTAAAAATAGCAAATGTATGCAGATTCAATCAGTGAAAGTCAATCCAATTAATAAACTAAAATTCATTAAATAATTGGGTAGAACACCTTCCAAATACTTTTGCGGTCAGTGTTAACTAAAGAAGGTGGCTGACATAGTGCGCAATAATGTCCCACGTGCCTTTTCACAAAATGTGCAGAGTTGTACAATGGATGGGCACTGGAAATAGTGACTGTACCCTGCAACTGAGTTTGCACAAGAGTGCTTTTGCATAGCTGCACATATGTTTTGTTAAACAGCACACTGAATGTTAAGCAGTGTGTCAGGTGGTAATTTTAATTTTGATAATGCTCATTTCACCACGATTTACATGTGAGGGCTCAGTGTCTAGTAAAAGAGTATTTGTATTGGAGGCATTAAACCCCCTGGGATTATCTCTCCCAATAGCTCCTGGTATCTTGATGGGAAATTGTTGCTGCTGATTACCTCCATCTGTATTGTCTTCCCTCTAGCACTTCTTCCCAAAATTGGTAAGTAATTTTAAAGGGGGTATTATTGCTGTCATAATTACTATTAGCAGTAGTGTTCTCTTTTAGTAGCAGTTTAATTGAGGGGCTTAAAAGAAACCCTTAATGGGTTCCATTTTTTTTTTTAAGATCCAGGCAAAGATTGAGGGGTGGGCTTGGGGGCTGCACAGATTTATTTGCAACCTAGTCTCTCCTCCCGCCTTGCCTAGTTAACCTATTACTTAGATTGCAAGTAGTATTTTGTCTGCTCTACTAAAATAAAACCTTTACAGCAGAACATTAAAGAGCTGCATTTACTTATAGCATGCCATTAGTGGTAAGCCAGTTCTAATTCTGCCCTACAAAACTACATAAATGATCTGTGACAGGCGAGTTGGAATGTTGTTATTCGGAGTCTTAAGCCCCAGATACCCAGCCCTGTAATGGGAAACATACCTACAACATGAAGCTCTTTTAGCCCTACATCAGGATCACTTTCCTTATAAATTGCCTCTTATTTTTACTGTTATTTTACAGGCTTTCTTGGCTACACAAGTAGTTTATCATTTTTCTTTATGGTGTACTTTGCTCTTGTGGTAAGTCTGAAGAAAAAACCAACCATCCCAGATCGCAGCTTACGTTGAATTTTCTTATTATTTTGATGGATTTCAGAGCTCCTTTGAAAGAGATACCTTGCCATTTCTAAGCTGAAAGCATTTCTTCTCCTGTCCTCTATATGTGGCATGCGTGTTTCCTTACTTTTGGATGTGTATGTTTGGCTGAAACTTCAGGCATGTGAAAAGATTTACCATTGTTAATTTTTTTGGACCGTTAATTTTTTGGACCATAAAATGCAGTAGTGTGTTTGTTTTGCTGACACAGCAGTGAAAAACACTGGTCTGTATGCCTTTTTATTTGTTTAATTTCCCCTCCTTCTCCACGTGGGGAATGGAATTTGATTGTCTTTGCTTCTTACCACCTTTTACTTCACTTTGTGCAGAAGAAAATGTCAGGTAAATTGAATGTACATGCTAGTCCAATAATAAAAAAGCATAAGCAGTATCAAACCCCCTTTGAGCAATTTAATGAATATATCAAATACCTTATTCTTCCCAGCTAAAACAAATCCTATTTATTTATTTATTCATTCATTCATTTAACCACCCCCCCCTCTCTCAGCCAACTAGTACATTTCAGTGCTAATATTTACAGCCACTGATTCCTGTGTGGTTTATGGAAAGCATACTACTGGAATATCTTTGGTTGGCTTTGGTTTGGTAGTGGTTTCTGCAAAGGAGAGAGTATAGGAAATGGACTGGTATGTAATATTCTGGATCAATGGAGGCAGGACTCTTTTCTACCCCCAGTCCTTATCCTTGTTCTATTACATATTTCATAAATGAGATCCTTTGTGCAGTGTTCCCTGTAAGAGGGATTCCCAGATGTTGTTGACTACAACTCCCAGCAATCCCAGCCACAATGGCCTTTGGCTGGGGATTCTGGGAGTTGTAGTCAACCACATCTGGGTATCCCTTTTACAGGGAACAGTGCCTTTGCGGTATAGTGCGCCTTGGGTCCCTATATGTTATTGGGCTAGAACTCCCATCATCCCCAGCCATAGTGACCCAGAGCCATTGTGGCTTAGGCTGATGGGAACTGTAGTCCAAAAACATCTGGGGACTCAAGGCTGGGAACCCCTGGTATTGCAGACAGAGTGCTTGACGTCAGCTAGGAAAACCTGGATTCAGATCCCCACTCAGGTCTCTGGGTGACCATGGGCCTTTCACCATCTTTCAGCTTTACCTACTGTACTTCACAGGGTTGTGAAGATAAAATGGCGGATGAGCATGCATACTGCCCTTGTTGGAAAAGTGAGATAAAAATGTAGTGAGTAATAAAACCCTTACCTGCACTGATGCTCCAGGCAGCTGCCATATCTCATTTTCCAGCCGAAACATGTGCCAGCCGCTGGTATGGCTGCCAGCTGGTCCGTATGTTGCTAGCAGGACCGCGTACAGGAGTTTGCATCATGTCTGAATTGGCCCTATTCACACGTTATTTTCAGTGCATGCCCAGATCTGCATGTACAGTTATTCACATATTATGTTCAACAAACCCAGAAGTAGTACATGTCCTATCTGTAGCCTTCATTGACACAAAAACATGTACTTGTATACAGACACCTGCACACATGTACAACTTAGTGCGTTGGTTCAGACAACCAGCTGCAAGTAAGGTGGCAGGAACCAGAAGTTCCCAGTGTGAGCTGCTACTTCCACTCATTTCCTTGTCTGAACCTGCTAATGCTGGATTCCCTTCCGCACACACCATCCACAACTCAACTTCAAAAGTAGGTTACAGGTGTTGGATATCAGAGGGAACCCAATACTGGCAGGTCTGGGCAATACTGAAATGAGCAGAAATACCAGCTTGCATGGGGAATGTGCATTCGCTGGAGACCTCCAGTTCCCACCAACTTACTTGCAGCGGATCATCTGAACCCACCAAGTGTCTGAATAGGGTTTCCATCAAGGAAATATGTAAGTAAGTGTACTCTTTAGAACAGGAGTGGGCAACTCCAGGTACCATGGACAGCTTGCTAGTCCTATCATCATGATTCCTAGAGGAATTCTCCACCTTATATGTGTATAATCTCTGTAGGTCTCCAACGCCTTCATATTTTCTCAGTGACGTTGCTACCTCAGTGGTGACTTATTTTATTTATTTATATTTATATATCGCCTGATGTATGTATCTCTAGGTGTTGTATGTAGTCCAAGATACAACAAATATAAAACAGAATAAAAGCATTTAAAACAATTTAAAATTAATTAAAAGCCTGAGAAAATAGGTGTGTCTCAAGGGTCCTTTTTAAAGCAATCAGATATGGTGGAGCTCTTATTTTGACAGGGAGTGTATTCCAAAGCTCTGGGGCAGCCACAGAGAAGGCCTGGTCCCGAGTCACCACCAGACAAGCCAGTGGCAGCCGTAACCAGACCTCCCCAGGTGATCTTAATAGGCAACAGGGTTCATGACAAAGGAGGTGCTCTCTTAACTACCCTGGATCCAAGCCGTTCAGGGCTTAATAGGTAATAACCATAGCTTTGTATTTCTCTCTGAAACATATTAGAAACTGATGTTATATGGTCCCTTCAGGTTGTCTAGTTATCTACCTTGAAACTAAGTTCGGAAATACTTCAGAATTTCAGAATTAGCGAAATGGAATAGGATTTCCCCCATAGAAGTGAATGGGGAAATCAGGCAGGGGATCACTAAAAATCACTATTTGGTCCTAGAGCCTAGAAACTTGCTACACATGTGGTAAAGGAGGTCAGGGCCCCCTGTAACCAATTTGAAGAGAATTGGTCAGTGCCCTGATCTTCGGTGAGTTTTTGAATATTTGTAAAACATGGCTAAAAATGGTGAAGTCTTCTGAAACTGAAGATCCCCCTTGGGCGATCATTCCACCAGCATGTGGAGGAATCTGCCCTTTGGCTTCATGACAAGAGGTAACAGCATGCCCCTTTTGCCTCCCCTTTTGTATTTCTGGAATTATTATTTCTTGTTTACACAGTCAGACAGGTGTTATTGACTGGTTTGTTTTATCCAGACATCGAGTCCTTCCCAAGGACCTGGAATGGCTGAATTTTATTGTCAATTGTTACAGATATCATCGCAGAATATAGGCTGTTCCCAGTAAAGCTGCTTTTTGTAATTGGCTGATGGTGATTTCTGTGACTCCTATGGTGTTGAGGTGCTCTTCAAGGTCTTTTGGAACTGCACCCAGGGCGCCAATGACCACTGGGATTATTTTGGTCTTTTTCTGCCACAGCCTTCTTCTTCTTCTTCTTCTTCTTCTTCTTCTTATTATTATTATTATTTTACAATTACATCCTGCTCTTCCTCCAAGGAGCCCAGAGCGATGTACTACATACTTAAGTTTCTCTTTCACAACAACCCTGTGAAGTAGGTTAGGCTGAAAGAGAAGTGACTGGCCCAGAGTCACTCAGCTAGTATCATGGCTGAATGGGGATTTGAACTCGGGTCTCCCCGGTCCTAATCCAGCACTCTAACCACTACAGTTATGAAATCTGGCACACATAAATTCCACATTGACAGGACTGTATTTTTTTTTTAAGGCTGTGGGTAACTCCTCGGGCGTTTGGAGAATTTTTTGTGGGGGAACTACAGATTGAAAAAAAGAACTAAAACTGACTTGTTTCAAGCCCAAACCAAAGGTTCTGGATCTGAAGCCCTCCCTGGGACCATCATTCCACCCCCATGTGGAGGAACAAGGGCATTCCTATGATTTTATATTAATGTATGTTTCCCCATTGCAGAAGCACACAATCGGTAAAAGTGAATGTTCTTTGAATGTTTCTTTTTGTCGATAGAAATAATTTTTCACTTTACCTTCTAGCCATTATGGGTTAAAAGGTGTGAAATCTGTTTAATCCCTTTTAAAAGGTCTGCCTGCTCCTGCAAAGGGGAAGAAAAAAATTAATATAAAATCAAAGGAATGTCATTTTTCCTCCACATGGGGTCAGATCCAGAAGTTTTTGTAAAGTTCTGGCTTGAAATAAGCCAGATTTTGCCTATTTTAAATATTTTAAAAATTCATCCAAAATCTGTGGATAGCTTTGAAAAAAATTAGAGAGTCCTGCCAATGTGGACTTCATGTATGCCAGATTTCATAATTGTATGAGCATATATTCAGGAGATATAAGGGCAAAGGGGGCATGCTGTTACCCTTGTCATGAAGGCAAAGGGCAGATTCCGCCACATGCCGGTGGAATGATGGTCCAAGGTGTGTCTTTTGGTTTTTGTAAAGTTCTGGCGTGAAACAAGCCAGATTTCACAATTCAGCCATTTTAAAACTTTTTTTAAAAAGTCACCAAATATCAGGTGATTGACCAATTCTCTTCAAATTTACTACAGTTGGCCCTGACCACTCTTTCCCTACATGTGGCAAGTTTCAGGGCTCTAGGACCAACCATTGATTTTTGGTGATTTTTTAAAAAAATCTTCTTTGGGACCCTCCCCCCCCCCATTTGTTCAGCCCGCTCCCTGGCTGCTTTTAAGGCCCTTCTTAAGACCCACCTGTTTCGCCAGGCGTTTGCCTGTTAATTATTATTATTTTAATTGTTATTGTTATTGTTGTTCACCGTCTAGAGTCTTTGGAGGAGGCAGTATATAAGAACATTTTAATAAACAAACAAACAGATAAATAAATACGTTTCCCTAGTTACCACTAGGGGGAGAAATCCAAATTTAACTCAGAATTCGGATTCCGAATCCAGTGACCAGAGCCCATAGAATCCGAATCTGATATTGTCAAATTTGGATTTAGTCAAATCTGAGTCAGGATTTTCTGAACGTGCACAGGCCTAATCTATACAGTAATGGAAGTCCCAATCTATCCCTAGTTCCTAGACAGGTACAGGTACTTGATATGAGCCAATTCTTTGACAGGGGTCTGGTAAGGGAGATAGTATTCTTCTAGACCAGTGGTTCCCAAACTGGGAGCCTCTAGATGTTGCTGAACTACAACTCCCATCAGCCCCAGCTACAATTTACTGTGGCTGGGGACGGTAGGAGGTATAGTTCAGCAACATCTGGAGGCTCCCAGTTTGGGAACCACTGGTCTAGACCATAGGCACACCACTTCCTCTTCCTCTTACCTGCACCTCCACAGAGTACTCTGCCGGAAGAATATAGATCAAACTGGACCACTGGCCTCTCCTAACCAAGTCTCCATGATGAATTCTGTCACTGTGGCAGGGCTCACAGCAAACCCTGCCCCTCACCCCTTTTTAAAGTGCCCTTATGCCAAGTGCAGTAAGAGGATGTCTTACTCATAGAGTAAGGGATTGAGAACTGTTGGAGAATATGAAGCTTTAGGGATTAAATTTTATAAGTGCCCTGACAGGACTCTCAGGCTGTGTGGAATTTACAAACCTACAATAAAGTATTAAATAAAACAGGGGGAAAACACATAAAATCACAATAAAACCACAGAAGTTGCAGCAGGAATCGAGCAAAGTAATAAGACAACATTCTATCTATCTATCTATCTATCTATCTATCTATCTATCTATCTATCTATCTATCTATCACATTTTTATACCGCCCCAAGCGCGAGTTCTCATTAAAACCAGCTATTTGACAAGCTGGAATGTCTGGACAATTAAAGTGAATGGGATAATCCACATGCTTAAGAGTTCCAGGATGAAAATGGATAAGTCTATACTGTATTTACCTGAATCTAAGAACTAGCCCTCACCCCCTGCCCCTGGTTCTTTGATGTTAGAAATTGAGGGGCCATTTAAAAAACAAAAATTAGGATCCTTTTCCTTTTGGGTAAATAGTATAACATATATTTAACCCATATTTTAAAAGGGGGTCGTCTTGAATCCGGGGTAATCTTCTCTTCGGGTAAATATTGTAGTCGGGAATGGCTGGCTTTGTCTCTATCCCTTCAAATCTTTGTTTGTGTGCAAGGCAGCTTTTTTTCTGGTGGTGCTGCTGGATGGTTTAATAAAACCGAACCTTGAGATAAAATCTGTTTGTGTGTGCAAGAATGGCAGCCTACCCATCTGTCCTCAGTTGCGGTGATTTGTGCAGCTGTGCAGGCCCTGGAGTGCAAAGGTCAGTTTCATTGCCCCCATTATTTTTGGACCCCCCAACAAATGGCCCCTCTTCTTTTCTTTGGGGTTACTAGCCCAGGGGCCAGGATGAGATTAAGCCTCACCTGTGGATCAGTCTGCCCTGTTGTGTCTTCTTTCTGAGTCTGTTTTTGGCTGGCTTTTAATAGCCTGAGTGCGGGAACAGGCTGTCGGGGACATTGATGGTGGGTCGGGAAAATGCAGAAGATGCTGTCATTTCATTAAAATACTTGTTCTGAAAGACCAAGGGAGATTATATCAAATAGGCTATATCAAGTCAGGAAAATGGTTGATGCTGTGTTTTTAATTGGATATATTTCCTTGTGGTCTCAAACTTGTTCTAAAGATGGATTTGGAAATGAAAGTTTTTTAAAAAAATAAACCCACAAAAGTGCTGGTGGAGGAGCAATTCATCTGCCCTCCACCCCACCCCACCCCACCGCACCCCACCAGACTTGCTTTGCTGAAGTTCCGTGCTCCTGCTTTGGATGTGGAAGGAATGCCTTGTGGTTTCTTTGACTTGCATTGACATGCATGCTGGTCTTAGCTAATGGGTGCTGTTTTGTTTTTCTTAGCGCCCCCACTGCCCCGCTTTCTTTTTAAAAGATAAAAATCATGTAAAGGCTGTGCAGCAAAAATGCTATCCAGAGTGCAAGAAACCAGCCCATTAAGGACCTGAGCCATGTGATAAAATCAGACTTCAAAGCAGCTCCCTGAGGAGGGTGTCTGTCAAGAACTCCCAAAATACCCCTGAGAGTTCTAGGAGATGACAGCCTTCTGCAGCCTGCTGAGGATGAGTAGCAGCCTTCATTAGATAAATTCCTACTTAATACAAGCCCTCTTCAGGCTTACACTGTACGTGTGTCCAGGAGTCTGCACACATGTGAATGTTTTTGTGTGAATGACTTGTACATGCATTCACTTTGAAAGTGAATCTGGTTACAGGCTTCCTGAATGCAGGATACAAATAGGAAGTGTACTGCTATCCATATGCCAATTCACACATTACATTCAACAATCGTATGATGAGTGTTCAGTGTACACAGGTATAATAATTTACATTATGTTGAACGCAGGTACAGAAGTACATTTCCTATCTGTCCCATGCATTTGAAGGGCCTGTATCCAAGTTCACTTTTAAAATGAACACAGGTACAGTCATTCATACAAACACATGTACGAGTGTACAGACATCTGTACACTTGCACAGCATAATGTCTGAATCGGACTCATGTGTTCTATGTAACTTGCGAATAACTGTTCGTGCATACAGATTTGTCTGTGCATATACATTACACAGATTGTACATGCAATGAGCATAATGTGCATCTAGGGCTACAGACTCTGGTATATGTACAACCAAAGTATATGGTATGTGTAGAACCACCTGCTTGGGTACACCCCGTGGGATTTTTAACTGAACAACAAACCTCTTGGCCCTGTCACAGGAAGAAACACAGAGAATGGGACAGAGTGCAGGTCACAAATACCACTGCATTGGTACTGTCTCAGAATGTCCCCTGGTTTTGCATCTGGTGACAGTGGGGACATTTCAGCAATTTTCTGGGATGAGCGCACTCCTCCCAGCAGCCTCAAATTGTTTACCCGGAATACCACTACGTCATGACATTGTGTACGTTCTGGAGCTTCCTTTGAGAAGAAGGTGGCCACTTTAATATGTTTCATCTAGTATGTTTATCCAATATGTTTCATCCCCATCCCCCAAATTCTAAAAGATGTAAGGTAGCTTCACTCCCCCCTCCCCTCCCCAATCAAGCCAAAATGTTTTCATGAGATATGGTGCCGCCCAAACCAAACTTTCATCTCTGGGCGGTTAACATAAAACAATTAAAACACATATAAAAGTTAAAACAAATCAACAGCTTAAAATCCACCATAAAATTAAATAGACAATTTTAAAAAGCTGAGAAAGCTTGGGCGAAAAGATGGGTTTTCAGGTGTTTTTAAAAAAATTGCCAGAGATAGGGAGGATCGTATCTCAGCAGGGAGTGCATTCCACAATCTCGGGGCAGCGACCGAGAAGGCCCGTCTCTGTGTAGCCACCAGACGAGTTGGCAGTAACTGGAGACAGACCTCCTCAGATGACCGCAGTGGGTGGTGGGGCTCATAATGAACAAGACGCTCTCTTAGATACCCAGGGCCTAAGCCATTTAGGGCTTTGTAAGTTATAACTAGCACTTTGTATTTTGCCCGGAAACTTATATTTATCATATTTTTATACCCCCTGATATGTACATCTCTAGGCGGTGTACACATTTTAATATCAACAATCACAGATTAAAATACATTATGTTGTGCGGATGTACAGATGTCTGTACACTAGTATATGTTTCTGTGTGAATGACTTCACCTGCGTTAAGTGAACCTGAGTACAAGCCCTTCAAATGTATGGTTCTGATAGAGAAGTGTACTGCTCTGCCTGCTTGCAGCATGACGTGCGAATATCTGTACTCGTATCAGTGCTCAACGTCATGTCTGAATCGGGCTTTAGGTGAGCATGTGTAAGTTTGCTGTCCTTAAAAGTACAAGTGCAGCATGAGTATTCTTCAAGCATGGAAGTGCCGGGTCTGAGAGTTTTATATATTTCTATGTTTGTACTCTTCTACCAAAGACAACCACAGGGCTCTGTGGTCTCCAGGAGTCGACACCGACTCGACGGCACACTTTACCTTTTACCCGGCCTTTCTCCAAAAAAACGGTTACTCTAGATGGCTTAGAAATAATAATAAAAAGATTGTTTTAATCTTAGCAAGAACAGAAATACAACGGATAGTAAAATTTGCATGATAAAAACCTCACATCAGCAAACAGCAAGTTAAAAAGCACATAATCACAGGCTGTAACTAAAAAAATGAAGGGCGGGGGGGAAGAATGAAAGAGCCTCCAGACAAAGTGGGGAGCCAAGCTGGGGGCAGGGAGTATTCTGTATTTTAGCAACCACAACTCAAAACTGCATTCAGAATCCTGATTTTGTTACTGCATATATTTGTTGCTTAGAATTTATATGGCATTTTTATAAGTCCCTGGAAGACAGTTCTTTGTAATCTGGGCTCTCTGCACACCAGGGAGGGCATAAGTTATGAATGGGGAAACTGAGGGTACCAGAAATAGCCTGGCTTCTTGGCCACCCATTGAGCAGAGCGCAGGATTTGAATCCAGATCTTGCATGTCCGTTTCCACTGGGCCATGCCGGCTGGCTATCACTGATGCAGAACTGGTCCTTGGTCTTTGTTAGCAAAGGAGGAGTTTCTTCCGAAGGGGTTTCTTATAAAGTTAGAGCAGTTTCCTAAGTTGCCTGTGTGGCAACTAGTGCCAAGAATTGACATGCATGCACAGACACACCCTTTATCCATAAAATGTTATATATTAAAAGTAGTGCTGCTTTAAAAAACTAAAAGGCAAAAAGAGAGGAAATAAATCCTTTTATGTATTATCCCATTTGTCACACTGAAATTCTGGGAGGTGTATTTAATGCAGTTCAGTTTTCCCAGCTAATTGTTTTCTGAAGCTGGAAAGATGTAATGTTGAGATACAGGCTGCAGTTTGTATGGCGTTTGTTGCTGTCACATGCAGATACGCCTTAATTTGTTCCAGGGAAGGAAAAAAAAATCCGCACTAGGCATATGGAAGCAATCCTTTACATTTGCTGTAATTTTCTGTGATTGGTTTCTAGGGCAAACCATCTGTTCAGATTATTGACTGTGAGAAAAATGTTAATATTGGCTACAGAAACGTCCTTGGACTTGAGAGACCTTTGAGTTAGTGGGTTGAAATCCCACCTCAGCCAGGGACTGCCTGGGTGATCTCATCCATTTTTATGAGAATCACAGGGACCCACCTCACAGGGTTGTTGTGAGCAGGAGCAGACCCTACCAGTGGAGGGAGGGGGGATAAACGAACCACATGTGCAGCTCACTCACGCTCTGCTCTCCCCACTGTGGCCACCTTGCTGTGCTTTGTTTCACCTGCATTAACCCCAGGTACGTGGGCTGGTTATTTTCCCAGCCAGGCAAATAACCAGCCTGAGCACCTGGGCTTAACATGGAGGCGGTCGAAACAAGGCACAAGGAGGTGGCTGCAGGGGGAAAGAAGAGTGGGAACGAGCCATACCTGCAGCTTGTTAACCACCACTCCCCGCTCTGCCATACGGGTTACTCCTGGTTGTGAGAATGAATGAACTGAGGGTAGCACAACTATTCGTAAACTAAAGGAGGGCTGTCACGTCAGTCCGTTTCTGGGCCCAATTCAAAGTGCTAATGTTAACCTTTAAAGCCCTAAATGGCTTGGGACCAGGGACTTGAGAGAGCTCCTTGCCTCATATGTCCCTACCCATACTTTTAAGATCTTCTTCAGAGGCCCTTCTCCGGGTGCCCCTGCCAAACAAGGTGAGGTGGGTCGCTACCAGGGAGAGGGCCTTTTCGGTGGTTGCACCCCATTCATGGAATAGCCTCCCCAGTGAGGTTCGCCTGGCTTCTTCACTTTGTTCTTTTAGACGCCAAGTAAAGAATGTTATGTTCATCCAGGCCTTTTAAATTTCGATCTAATTTTAACTGATTTTTTAAAAGAAGTCTTTTAAATTGTTTTGTTTTGTGTTTTGTATTTTCTCCTCCCTCCCCCTTTTATGGTCTGTTATGATTTAATGTGTTGTGTGTTTTTAACTCATGTTTTAATGTTGTGTTGTAAGCCGCCTGGAGAACAATTTGTTATGGGGCAGCTAACAAATAAAGTTTATTGTTTTGTTTTTATTTTATTATTATTCACCTGATTTTAAAAAAATGCATTTTATTAATTACTTCAGCTGCAGTTACTTCATTTAAACTTTCCAGCTGCTTCAAATAGAGCATTGATAATGGTGCTTGGACATTGAAACACATTTGCTTGATTTTGGAAGATCTGTTATTTTATCCTATTTTACACACTAAAGAGGTCTAAAAAACTTGTTTGAAGAACGGAAGAATGCATATATCATCACCATCATATTGTCTTATTCAAAGGGCATTTTAATCAATTGATTAATCCAGTGTTCTTCATTGTAAGGCTGGGGGGCCAGTGGCGTCCCCCATCAATGCTACATGTGTGTCCCCCCACAAATTGTTTATTGGGCCTGTGAGAAGCTTTGCTCAAAGCTGAATCCTCTGCACAGTCCCTCTGGTACCATGGTGAGGTGGTCATTCCTACTGTGCAGGGCTGTGCTTTGCCCAGTGTGGAGAGGGGACTCATTTAAGGAAATCAAACCTTCTTGAGCTCCTGCACTAACTTAAAGGTGTGTATGGAGTGTTGGGAAATATATCCCTTCCCTACACTTTCCCCATAGAGCTCTTAAGGGAGGGCTCCATCTTTTTTTAAAGGCCCTTCCCAGCAAGGAGAAAAGCACAATATTTTTCAGCAGCACAGTGGGAGATGGCTCTCATGGTGAAGATTTTTTTAAATTATTTTTTTTTGCCCAAGTGGCCTTGAAGAATAGTGAAGACCACTGGGTTAATCGTGCCTTCATTTGCATACAACTAAAACAATCATTATGAAAAAAAACTGTCTTTGTTTTTAGATGATGGATGTGTATATGTTATAGTAGGTACCATCTTGGAAGAGGCATTCTCTCCTGTGCAAGAGTGAAAAGGGAATACCTCTTCCAAGATGGCTCCTACCACTTGCAGTTTTTAGAAGTACTTAATGAAAATAATTAACACTTTAAAAATGTGTTGCCTGATTAAGGCCTTTTTAGTTTACGAACTTTTAAAATAGATTGATCAATTTAAAGGTGGTAGCCCTAAACATAGGAACATAAGAAGCTGCCTTCTGCCCAGTCAGACCATTGGTCCGACTAGCTCAGTATTGTCTACCCAGACTGGCAGCGGCCTCTCCAAGCTTACAGGCAGGAGTCTCTCTCAGCCCTCCCTTGGAGATACCAGGGAGTGAACTTGGAAACTTCTGCATGCAAGCATGCAGATGCTCTTCCCAGAGCAGCCCATCCCCTAAGGGGAAGTTCTCACAGTGCTCACACGTAGTCTCCCATCCAAATGCAAACCAGGGCAGACCCTGCTCAACAAAGGGGACAACTCATGCTCGCTACCACAAGACCAGCTCTCCTCTATCTTCAGCACTAGTGGAGAGAAGCCAGCAGCATCCCGTGTCTGGCCGCCACGGTGGACCCCCTCGCCTCGCCCCGCCCCGCCCCGCCCCCTACGTCTGATGTCAGATGCGGGCGGATAATGAGGTCCACCTGTATTTTCAGTATAGTTGCTACAGTCTGTATCGAAGACCCTTGCTCCCAGAGCGTGGCCGAAGGGCACATGCTACAGCCCCCTTGCTGAAGCTAAGCAGGTCCTGGTGTGGACAGTTCCTGGATGGACACATGTATGCCTTCACTGGGGATGGGGCCGAAGCTCAGTGATAGCGGATCTGCTTTGCATGCAGAAGGTCCCAGGTTCAATCCTTGGCAGCATCTCCAGGTAGGGCTGGTAGAGACTCCTACCTGAACCCTTGGAGAAGCTGCTGCCAGTCAGTGTAGACAGTACTGAATTAGGTGGACCAGTGTGTATCTGACAGCTTTCTGTGTTTCTATGACTAACTTTTCAACTATGGATTTTAAACACACCCGAACCTAGCCTGCAGAATATTCTATATTCTTTCTCTACAGATCATAATTAAGAAGTGGTCCATTCCTTGTCCTCTGCCATCAAATGCTGCTGTACAATATTTCCAGGTATGTAAGCTATTCAAAATTCTTTTTTTTTCAGCTGTGCAGTTCTTTGTTTTCGTTAAGTGCTAAGTTCATCTTGTTCTTATACAATGCAGTTATTTGTTGATCAAGTATTTTTGGTTGTTTGAAACTGCACAAATGCTCTGGGTTCAAGCTAGTCTGGCGGCATGCATTTCTCTATATGTTTTATCCAGGATTAATAACCTCCATACTACAAATCCAAGTCTTTTAATTTTAATTTTATTTTTGCATGTGTCTCCTGCCCTTCCTCCAAGGAACTCAGGATAGTGTATGTCAGTGGTTCCCAACCTGGGTTCCTCCAGATGTTGCTGAACTACAACTCCCATCATCCCGAGCTGCAATTCATTGTGTCTGGGGATGCTGGGAGTTGTAGTTCAGCAACATCTGGAGGAACCCAGGTTGGGAACCACTGGTATATGTAGTTCCTTCTCCTTTTATCCTCACAGCAACCTTGTGAAGCAGGTTGGACTGAGAGATCGTGACTGGCACAAGGTCATTCCCTAATAGCTGAGCAGGGATGTCAACCTTGGACCCCTAGTTATATTTCACCTCTCTAACCATTACACAGCACTAGCTTTCTGTATTAACACATACAGTTGCTTTGTGGTGGGTTATCTGGAAAGAGAGATGTGTTGCTCCTAGCAGAAAAGAGTTGTCTTTGAATAATGGGAAGAATGAGGGTGAGTTCTCTCTCTCTCTCTCTCTCTCTCTCTCTCTCTCTCTCTCTCTCTCTCTCTCTCTCTCTCTCACACACACACACACACACACACACACACACACACACACACACACACACTCTTCTGTTCCTATTCTTTCTGTATTTGTGGCTGCAGTGGGCTGCATGGATAATTCAGCGTACTGAACAACACTGGTGCATTTATAGCACACCATGGCCACAAGCTGTTGCAGACATATTTCATTTGTACCATGAACAGGCTTTGTACATTCATGCATAGAATTCATACATTCATGCACAGAATTTTCTAAATTTTAAAATTATAAATAATAAAATTATTATACATTTATTTATAATTATAAGTAGTAAAATTGTATTTTAAAATTATGTGATGAAATTATAAAAATGTATTTATAACAATAATAATTAATAATGAAATTATATATTTAAAAGTATGTGTTTTGAAATCATTTGATGAGTCACATTGTGTTTCTTGCTTGTTTGTCTTATACAGGCTTCAAATTCTTCCGGTGATTGTAAAGCAGCACTCTTCCATTTTTCCAAGGAGGTAATTTTATTGTATTCTCTTAACAGATCACAGGGGCTTCCAAAAAGCATTTCAGCCCCTCTTGCATTGCAAATAAAACAGTGCTTCTTAAAATGTATGCCTTTCAGCAGCTTCTTGCTGCTTTGCTAATGATAATCTGAATCATGAATTTTCAAAAACTGTGTTTTAAAACTTCAGAAGCTCTCCACAAAAATGGAGGGAATCTAATTTGAAAACCTTCAGTTCTGTCACTGTGACCATCACTCAAGGGGTTAGATAGTCTGAGGAACATAGAACATAGAAAGCTGCCATATACTGAGTCAGACCATTGGTCCATCTAGCGGAGTATTGTCTTCACAGACTGGCAGCGGCTTCTCCAAGGTTGCAGGCAGGAATCTCTCTCAGCCCTGTCTTGGAGATGCTGCCCGTGAGGGAACTTGGAACCTTCTGCTCTTCCCAGAGGAGCTCCATCCCCTGAGGGGAATATCTGACAGTGTTCACACTTCTAGTCTCCCTTTCATATGCAACCCGGGCAGAGCCTGCTTAGCTAAGGGGACAAGTCATGCTTGCTACCCCAAGACCAGCTCTCCTCTTTTAGAAATAAAAGAAAGGTTTTAGAAATAAAGGTTAAATATTACAGACTTTTTTTTCTAAACAGGGGCTTTTCTTTCTCTCTTTTAGAGTGCTTATGCCATTCCAACTATGGCTTTCTCATTTCTCTGCCATACCTCAGTACTGCCAATTTACTGCGAGCTCCAAAGGTAACATGTTATTTGTAAACGTATTGTTTTAAAATGTAACCTCCCAACTCAAGTTTTGGGGGCTGCAGAGGGAAGGGGGGGTTGTCAAAATTGCCCCCCAGCCCCCCATTTGCACTGTGAATGCCTTCCGTTTCTGAAAGAACAACTTAGGATAAAAGGACATTGTTTTGAAAGTAGCATTCAGAGCCTTTTCAGTTGTGACCCCTCGACTTTGGAATGTCCTCCAAAGCTTTGCCATGCTCCCTCATTGTTTTTAAGAAACAACTGAAGATGCATCTTTTTAGAAAGGCTTTTTAATATCTTATCCTCTGCTTTTATCTGGTAGGTTTCTGAATGTTTAGCCTTTTATTGTTAACTTTTAATTTCAATTTTAAAAACTTATTTTAATGATGGTTTTAGCCTGGTATTTGAGTGTTTTAACCTTATTCATTTTAATACATTTTTTAAAAATTAATGTTGTAAGCCGCCCTAAACAGTAGTGCACTGAAAGGGTGGGGTATAAATATTTTTAATAATAACAATTCAATTAGTGCTCAGGTGGCTAATTTGAGATTCAAAAGCTTGAAATTTTCTGGGGACTCAAAAGACATTATGCCAGAGGCCTAATGGAGCTGACTGTGGTCCATGGCACTCCCCATCCTTCCTTTGTGGGACCCTGGCTTAGCCCAAAAGATGTTATTAAGGGAGGAAAAGAGACCCAAGCTTGCAGGTCTAACGGAGGGCTATAGGCCACCTCCAGCCTCCAAGTCAGGATGCCTCTGAGTACCAGTTGCAGGGGAGCAACAGCAGGAGAGAGGGCAGGCCCTCAACTCCTGCCAGTGGCATCTGGTGAGCCACTGTGCAAAACAGGATGCTGGACTACATGGGCCATGGGCCTGATCCACCAGGCTCTTCTTATGTTCTTATGTCCCGTAATCCATTTGAGCTATTGCTTATTCATGGGAAATACAGGTATACACTGCAGGTTCTTGTCTGTATTTTCATGCTCCGGCCACTCCTTCCAATGCCTTAAAGAATGCCACATTTTTCTTCTGTGTTCGTAGTCCATCCAAAAGCAGGATGCAGAAGGTAGCCAACACAGGAATTGGCCTGAGCTTCCTAGTTTATTTTGTGTCTGCGCTATTTGGATACCTCTCTTTTTATGGTATGTATTCATTCATTTGTTACTTATATGGGGAACAGCAGACCTGCACAATTTGTGACCCACCATGCTGAACACGGGCTACCAGAGAGGCTCAGTTAAGCCCCCTGATGTTGCTGCCTGCCTGGGTCTGCAAAAATAGGAGACAGCCAAGCAGTTTGGCTGCTCACAACATAGGGCTGGAGGGCTTAATTCCCCTTGGTGGATCACAAGTTGGACAGGTCTGGAATAAGGCACATAGTCATGAATACACCTAAGGCTTTCCTTCTCAGCCATAATACTGTGGAGTTCTCTAAAGGGGGCCTGTATAACTTTGGCCCTCCAACTCTTGTTGGACTACAACTTCCATCATCCCCAGCCACAGTGGCCAATAGCCAGGGATGATGGGAGTTGTAGTTGAACATCAGCAGGAGCCCTGTTCTAAAGGCTTGTATATTCCACTGTTATTTGACTAATGTATGGGCTTAGCTGGTGCTTAAAAACATCACCTAGTTACCCTGTGCCAAATAGCTGTCCTCTGGATTTGTCATGGTGGCTTTCTTCTCTAGCCCAGTTGGAGAGAAACTTGCCTCTCTGTAGCATAACTTCTAAAATATATTATTCCTGCTTGGACATGTGGAAGCTCCGTTTCCACCTGCATGGATACTTAGCAGCACAAGGAGGAATGCCCTCTGCTTATGTTCAGATTGATGTCAATCCAGAATAGGCTCCAGGTTTGAGAATTGGCTCATATACAGTTCATAATACTGTATTCATATACAGTTCATATTCTGGTATTGTATGCCAGTTTGAGAACTGGCTCATATACAGTTCTCCTTATGTATTCTTACTGTTGTTCACAGTCTTACACAGAAATATATAAAACTCACAGAGAAATAAATTGCACAAAACAGCTGAACAAAAAATAAACACCGAACCAAGTAGGAAATGGTCTCTGCTATAGCCCATTGTCACCTTTTGGGCAGGTGGAGGTACAAAGAAGGGAGGGCAGGGGAGGGGAAGGGAGGGGAAGGCAACCAAAGACACAAGGCTAGAGCCGAATTCAGACATTATTCCAATGAGATACTGTGCCTGGGTACAGCGTCTCAAAAGGGGCTGGAATTCCCGCCTTGGCCCTGTCACTCACTCCTGCAGCCACTGCTCACGCTTTCAGCAGTGTTCATCTGAGGAGGCAAACACAGCTTCTGTGATGGCAAGTGCTTCCATGATCGGGAGGGGGCACGCATCCCGATCACTGAAGCATCCACCATCATGGAAGCTGCATTTGCCGCCTCAAATGAATGAAGCAGTATGCGTGAGCGGCAGCTGCAGGAGTGAGCAGCCCCCTTTTGAGACGCTGTACCCAGGTTCAGCATCTCATTGGAATAATGTCTGAATTTGGCTTGGATCCACTGGTACCCTGCATCCAAAAACAAATAACGTGGATTTAACTCAAGTGTCAGTCACTATGCATAAGGATTTTAAAAATAGGAATATGTGCTCTTCGCTCTAGTGTGGAGCTTGAACTGTGCACACACAACTTCATGTGGTACCTATTTCATCACCTCTTCTCACACCTCTTCAGTATATAGAGAGAAACAGGCCTACTCCTGATTAAATCAACTCGGCAGTGCTCTCTGAAAAATCAGATCCTTGCTACTTATAGACTTATGTACATAGATTGGCTTATGGTGTGGACTTGTACAGAGCTATTTAAGAAGCCGTGTTGGATCTCTGCATCCAGCCTGACTTGACTGAAAGTCAACTTGGGTTGGAAAAACTCCTTGAACTGAAAGAACAATCATGCAAAACCCCCTTAAGAGAGAAGATTGCCTAAAATTAACGTATCTTCTGATACATAAAACCAGTTTAGCAAATGGAGCATCTGTATCCACCCAGAGTGGATTCCACACACAACTACATTTTTCAGGTGATGACCGTAACTCTGATGAGTTCATTAGAAACGGCTGTTGAATGTTGTTCCTCTTTTGGTATATACCAGTGGCAACCATTAATGGGTAAAAAGCTCTCCACAATGAGAATATTTCTGTGGTTGTCTGAATCCGTATAGGCTTGTGTTCCCTTAATATCCAAGCCCTATTCACACATTATCTTCAACACTCGTACATGCCAGTGTCCGCAGGAACAGATCTGTACACAGTTACAGACAATTAAACATGTTATGTTAGGCACAGTTATTCACAGATTTTGTTGAACATAGGTACAATGGTACATATCCTATCTCTACCCTGCATTTGAGCAATGTGTACCCAGGTTCAGGTTTAAAATGAATGCAGGTACACTCATTCACACAAATATACATATGAGTCTACAGACATCTGTAGGCTCGTACAACATCATATCTGAATTGGGCTCCAGTCAGATTTCAGCACTCCTTACACCTTGGTGGCTTTCTTCTTTTCAAAGGTCCATCAAAATACTGCAGAAAGTTGGTGAGTGACTGACTTGAAATGGTGGCATGGTTGGTTTATGTCATGTAGTTAGAAGTTAATTGCTAACCATGTGGGTGATCATTTTGCCCACGCCTTGATGTTTGCCGATCCCTGCACTGCTGTGTGTTCTTGTTTCTAGGAGAATGCTTTTGAGCCCTGTCTTGCTTCCTTGCTCCTCTTCCCCCTGTATTTTCATAGCTTTGGTTCCTAGAAGAACCTCGTGTGCATGTCCGTGTGCCAAAGGGAAGTTTTCTCTCAACACTTCATTCAGGAAGCTGGATTCATTTTGCCCACTGGGAATTTGCTTGCTTTGTGCAGTCATGGTCATTTAAATGCATGACTGCCTTTTCCTGAATATCTGTCTCCTGAAAGTAGCTTGAAATGTGCATTTAAATCATTTAGGCTTTAGTAAGAGATGTCCTTGACTTTGGATCCGCCAGTGTCTTATCTGCCTTCCTCATGTCTCTTTATCTTGTGGACTAGACTGGCTTTTGATTTAATCTTAAGCAAGTTGATCTTCAGTGGGGAAGTGCCTTGCTGCTGGCCTTTTGAGGCCATATCCACCCCTTGCTTTCAGCTGCCTCTTTGAGACCAGATTCCAGGGCACTTGGTTTGTTTGTATCCCATTTTTAGTTAAAAACAGCAAAGCAGCATATGTTACAAAAATATATAAAGCAGCAATAAAACAACTTTTAAAGCTGCAGAATGAAACCGAGGGGGAAACATCTCAACTTGTGGTCTGAAAGCCACTAAAGAGGATCCAGATGGACCTCCCCAGACTGATGGCATTCTGCAGAGAAGGGGCTATCACTGAGTCTACCACTATTATTTTCCCCCACATGCAGCAGATATTGGCCATTGGGCAACACCTCCACTAGCCAATCAATAGCTTCAAACTATACCTTTCCCTACAACCTTCACACCCACTGAGATGTCATGAATTTGTTTTCATATTTATTTATTTACTTACTTACTTACCATAAGTGTATACCTTTTCTGTTGTCCTAAGCCCTAAATCAAGTTTTTACAAAGAAACAAGAAGTTCTGGTAAGAACTAATCTGCCTACTTTCCTTTCACTATAATCTTAATTGATTATGACTGTACCAAATTTGGTCCAAATTGGTTAGGTGGTTGACAAGGGATTCCACTTGTGGCACAAACATTCACGCATCTGCCATCTTGAATTGGGGTGGATGACATCATCACAAACTACACAATTGAGGTATCCTTATGAGTCCCTACAGTTGTACCAAATTTTGTTCAAACTGGTCCAGGCATGGAGAAGTTGATAGGGAGGGAGAGAGAGTGAGAGCGAGCGCAAGCTGGGTGATCTCATAAGGAAAGTAGACTTATGAGATCACCTAGGTGTGTGTGTGAAGGAAAGTAGGCTAAAAACAACCAAACTCCTAGAAAAAGCACAGCATCCTTCCAGTGGCTGTTGCTTATGTCTGCCTTAAGATTCTTGTGAGCCCTTTTTGGACAGGGAACCTTTTTGTTTGTTCTTTTACGTAAACTGCATGGAGAACTTGCGTTGAAAAGCAGTATATAAATATTGATGGTTAGTACTGGGACAAAATATGAAACAGCAGCATGTTCCAAGCTGCGAATGGAAGCTTTCAATCCCCTCCCCTTGTGTGTAAAGAAAGAGGAGGGGAAGTGTGTGGCAGCCAGGCTCTCTGTGGCTTATGCACCGTCATGCTAAGCCATCGATCAGCTTTACTGCCTCTCAGCAGGAGCTGTATTTTGTGTACATTATACCTTTCCTAGGTCCATTCTCTTAGTTCCCCCTCCCTATGGTTCTAGATCTTTAGAATTGGTCTTAATAGTCAAACCTCATGCACTTTTTGCCCATTTCAGAATTTTGGAATTCGCTTAGCAGTGATACTGAAAAACAGGGAAATAGATTCCCTGCTAACTAGGCAAAGAGGCACCTTTCAAAGTGTTGATTCCCTTATCTTTAGCAAGGGGAGAGCAACTGGCCCTCTCCAACCCCAGCACACCATCCCTCCAGTGACTGTTCATGTCTCCCTTGTGTTTCTCCTTAGACGATGAACCCTTTGGAGAGAGGGATTCTTCTTCTTCCTTTAAGAACTTTTTCATTGAAAAGCAGTATATAAATAGTAGTAGTCATAATTTGAGCAGAGTGGCCCCAGAAGAGAGTGTTTTACTGTCACTCCATTTAGCTTCCCAAACTCTGTAAGAAGAAAATCATCTTTGCTGCTGGCCATGTTACACTCCCTGAGTGTAACTAGACTGCATTCTCATCCTCCATGGTTATGCCATTGCCCTCCTGTACGGCTCTTGATTAGCTGTACTTCTGTACCACCCACAGTTTGATTCAACAGGTCTCCAGGGTTGAAATTTTAGCAGTGCACACCACCCACTTGCGTATAGAAGAGGCTCATAAGATATCATTACTTGGGGAGGGGGAGTATATTTTGAGATGCGTTGAGATACAGGGAGGGATCATAGCTCAATGGCAGAGGAGATGTTTTGCATGCAGAAACTCCCAGGTTCCGTCCTCGACATCTCGTAAGTGGGTTCAGGCAAGTATCCCTGTCTGGAACCTTGCAGTGCAGCCACTACTGAGCTAGATGGCCCAGTGATCCGATTCAGCAGAAGGCAGCTTCGTAGCTTTGTGAAACAGGCACCATCGGCCAAATGAGACCTAGTTCACACACAAGGGAGATGAGCTTGTAAGACTGTTCTGGTCTCTTTGGACTTCAGCTGTGGGTTCATATAACTGAATGCTTCTCCATATAAAATTTCCCGAAACAGATGTTGGCACACAGCCAGTACTGCACATGAGTGGTTAGTTAGCAGCTGATAGCCATCACTCAGTGGTATTTAAAGCAGGCATCAGCAGCGCACGCTCTGGCATTGATCTCTGTTGCTCCTTCGTGCACAGACATGTGGCCCCTGCCTGTTTCTGCACTGAGCTCCAATATGCCTCAGTGTTCCCAGATGCTCTCTTGGGGTTCTTTTCTGCAGTGCTTGGGAATTGTTGTTTTTGGTGGAATCTAAAGGTTTTACCTGGGAACCAGCTTGGGTAAAAAGACCAGATCTTAAGGGGTTTTTTTGTTTTGTTTTTTTAAAATGAGTAGCTGTAAAATGAGTAATTTCCCCCACTCCCCAGCTTTTTGTTTCCAAGAAATATAGCTGGGAGTGTGCTTGCCAGCTAGAAGTTTGCACTCTGCCACATGGGAATGATTAATACATGATGCTCCCTTTGAGAAAGATGGCGGGGTTCCCATGCGGGAAGAGTTAAGGTTCATTTTGCAAGATATTCTCTCACTGCCAAAGGCACGAAAGTGCCTCACTTCTTTTTGCAGACAGGGTATTGCAGAGGCAGGAAGCTGCACAGTGACCTGAAACAGTGTTACTTGCCTAAGAACACACAAACAGCCCTACTGGATCATGCCCAAGACTAGGGGTGTGCACAAAACCAGAAAACCCGTTTTGGTTCGAGAAGAACCGTACTCAAATCAAACAGAGTCCGCTTCTGTGCACACTAGAGCCAGGCCCGGTCCAGTTCGGGTCTGGCTTGGGGAGTGGGGAGGGAGAATGAATTTATTTTTATTGAATGAATTTATTTTTAAAAACACGAAGAAGCGGACATACCGCCATTGCTGAGCTTCTGGGGGTGCTGCCAAGGGTGGTCTGTTTGTTTGTTTGTTTGTTTGTTTATTAACATATTTTTATACCGCCCAAAACTTGTGTTTCTGGGCGGTTTACAACCAAGGTTTTTCCTCCCCTGCCAGCCTTCCCCATTCTCCAACAAGCCATTTTTGGCCCATTCCGGGCCTCTATGTGCTGGCGGCAGCCATTCTGGAGGCCACCACCCTCTCAATTACCTTGTCCAACCACAGAAGGTTAGAGACAGGCCTATAGTTGCTTAATTCTGAGGGATCCAATGCAGGCTTCTTCAGAAGAGGTCTAATGATTGCCTCCTTAAAGACAGGAAGGCATCCTGCCCTCCCTCAGAGAAGCATTTATAATATCTACCAGGCCTTCTACAACAACCCCCGCCCCCCCGGCCAGAGAGTATAAGCCATGTGGGACAAGGGTCAAGAGAACAGCTGGTAGGCCGCACCGTTCCAAACAGCTTATCCACATCATCAGGAGTCACAAACTGAAACTGATCCAGCCTAACCACATAAGAGGAGTTGCTGGACCCCTCCGCATTAGGCTCTTCAATAGTGGGGTCTGTGTGTAAGTCGGCCTGAATATGAGATATTTTATCCACTACGTACCCATTAAAAGCATCACAACAGGCAGTTGATGGTTCCAAATTCTGATTCAAGGTAGGAGGGGCATGTACTAGCCCTTTCACAACCCTAAACAACTCCACTGAATGAGAACTTATGGATGCAGTACAGCCAAAAAGGAATTGAAGACATAGAAGAATCTATGTTGTAATCTGTTGGATCCAAGTTGAGTCTTCCTCCACTTGTACTCTAGTCTGCTACCTTGCTCAGCTCCTGTAGTCCTTCCATATACCAAGGAGCCAATTTTGAAGTGGATCAGAGAGGATGCTTAGGAGTGTTCATGTCTGCTGCCCTGGTGAGTTTGTTGTTCCAGTTCTCCACCAGGGCATCAACAGGATCACTGGCAGAGCCAACACTAAATCCTTCAAAGGCTTCTTGGAATCCTACTGGATCCAATAACCATCTCAGGCAGACCATCCTAATAGATGCCTCTGGGAAGCCCACAGGCAAGAGATGAAGGCATGCCCTCTCTCCTGCTGTTGCTCTCCTACAACTGGGATTCAGAGGCATCCTGCATCTGAGCCTGGAGATAGCCCTCAAGACTAGTAGCCATTGATGGACCTGTCCTACCATGAATTTATCTAAACCCCTCTTAAAGCCATCCAGTCCGATGGAAACAATTGAATTGGAAACAATGGAAGGTGTTTGAGATAAGTGCCCGCAGGGTGCTGTTTTAGGTCCTTGGGCAACTTCCTGCTTCCCCAGCATCACCGGGGCTGCTTTTCACATTGCACAGCAGCCCCAGCGGAGCCCTAAGGCTGGTGTTCTGCTGCGCAGAACATCAGCCCCCGTCTCCAGCTGCTCCTGATTTCTCCAGCATGGCTCTAAGCCTTGCAACCTTCAAGGATGCTGTCAAGTGCAACTCTGTGTAAGCAGGGTGACTAATGCCAGGAGGATGGTTTGGATGCTGGACTGAGATAATTGAATGAGATCATTGTTTTCAAGATGCTTTGGGGGGACTCCTTCCAACTGGATTTACTTTGCCAAAAGCCCCCTGTGGATTGAACACTGCGTTACTGTACATTGCAGAGGTTTGGGGGATGTGTTCTGAAGCAGGGGTGGGTGGACCAAAGGCTTCCAAGTAGGGATGGAGCCCCCATTGTGCAGACGGGTTCAAAGAACCCTGGATGCCATGCTCAGGGGCTGTGCCTCGCGCCCCGGCCATGCCCCCTGCGTCTGACATCAGATGCAGGGTGGCGTGGCGTGCTTGCAGACGGGGCCGCGCACTCTGTTTTCAAGCGTATTCTGCCCAGCGCTGCCTTTGCAGGCCCGGAATGTAGCTCCCTGCCTTTTAAAGCAGGCAGCGCCGCTCTAGGCTGGTTATGTTTGAAAACAGGGTGTGTGACTCCGTTTTCGAGTGCGCCGTGCCCCCCTGCGTCTGACAACAGGCGCAGGGGGCATGGTGGGGGGTGGGGGTGCGGCAGCGGTGAGCTGAACCAGGGCCACTGTCAGCTTCCCTGCAATCCTGCTTCCAAGGGATTCTTCTTTTCGTTAGAGCCTTGGGAGCTACCACGGCAAAAGAGCAGCTTGGGGAGGCAGAGCCAGTAACAAAATGGCAGCTTGTACAATACGATACATTGACGGAAGAAGGGATTTTAACACATAACGCACTGGATTCCAAAAGATTTTTTTCTTCAGGGCAGGAGAGGAGCAAGAGAGGCTGCTTTGTGGGGAAAGAAAGTAAAGTAAAATTGTGCTGTCAAGTCGGTGTCGACTCGGGGCGACCACAGAGCCCTGTGGTTGTCTTTGGTAGAATACAGGAGGGGTTTACCATTGCCATCTCCCATGCAGTACGAGATGATGCCTTTCAGCTTCTTCCTATATCACTGCTGTCCAATATAGGAGTTTCCATCAACTGGGAAACATACCAGCGGGGATTCGAACCGGCAACCTCTGGCTTGCTAGCCAAGTCATTTCCCGCTGCACCCTTCGAAAAATTAATGGGAGAGGAAATAAAAGTGACCCTGATCACTCAAAGAGAGGGAAATTTAAAATGTTGCAGCCATGCCCCCACTCAGCTAGCCAACCAGATTTGTAGAATTGGCTGGAAGGAAGGGAGAGGCAAGCCCAGATGCCTGCAGAGACACTTCGCACAAGCCCAGGAGCTACCACAGACCCCGAACTACCTAGTGTCCACCCCTGTTCTACAGCATACTCTTAATTCCCAGTGGGTGCCAACCACACCTGTTAGGGCTACCTGCCACACCACGTGACAACGACTCCCTAGAATGGTCCAAAATCTCCTCTGCCATTGCTAGGAAAGACCAGCCATGGACCGGCCAGCTGTCTTTCAGGGAAGCTTTGTCTGCCATTACTGATCTTCTTATCAAGGAACACCTGATTAAAACCGCAAGGTATGCCCAAGTTCTCCTAGAACAAGAGTTTCAAAACGAGGATTGAACACACATGGTACTGAGTGTGCAGGGTCCAGCTCAGATCGTGACTTCACAAAATGTGCAATTTAATAGCTTATGTAATGTTTTTCCCCCTCTCCAGACCATGTGGATTCAGAATTACTGCAAGGATACAGCAGGTACTTGCCCCATGATACTGTCATCATAACGGTAAAGCTGGGCATACTCTGTGCTGTGCTGTTGACGGTGCCCCTAATCCATTTTCCTGTAAGTACTGCCAAAAATGTGATTTCTGGCCCAGCAAAGTAACTCTCTTAATTCTTTACAGGCCCTGCCATCTATTCGTGGATGTCTCATCCATTCGTCAAGTGGCTGATCAGAGTCCTTGCGCTTGTATATGTTACCATAACCTCAGCAGAGGAACGAGGCTGAAACCGCTAAAATAACGTGGGCTTCTCCCCCTTTCCCCTAATTGAATTTTAGATTTGAGCTGACTTGCAACATCACTTGCCATTTGCAGAATGTGGTGCTCCTAAAAATTTATTTGGTTTGATTTTTCTTTCCCTTCATTTTTGGTTTGCAAGAAAGCATGCATTTTTAATGAGTAAATAGGAGTCAGCAAAAAGCAGGCTAGCTAATGATTTCCCGCAAGCTCAAAACAGGTTTGTCTCAATATAGAGTTTACTTTAGGGTTTTTAACAGGGATAGTACAAAACCACAAATCTGGTCTCAGCCATTTCTGAACACTTCTTGATTTCAGGTCCATATTAGGGCCAAACTAGACATCACACAGCAGTAGAACAAAACAACAACAACAACAACATAAAATGCAAGGAGCCACAGAAGGCAATTGTGAATTGGACTGGAGAAGCAGCAAAAGGGAAGGTGATTAGCTTTAGGACTGACAAAAGGAAGTATTTTTTCACACCTGCATAATTAATCTATGGGATTTTCTGCCATGGGATGTGGTGATGGCCACTAGCTTGGATGGCTTTAAAAGGGGCTTAGACAAATTCATCGAAGAAAGGTCTATGAATGGCTACTAGTCTAGATGGCCATGCACAACCTCCAGGCTACAGGTGCGCACAAACCAGCTGGCGTGGTTCGGTCTAAATTTGGACAGAATTGAAGGTACAAGGACTGGTTTGAACAAGCCTGAACTGGTTTAGAGCTGTTCACAATTGAACTGCTCGAACCGGTCCGGTTTGATCGCGAACCGGTTCTGCACATCCTTACTTCATGCTCAGAGGCAGGATGCCTCTAAATACTAGTTGCAAGGGAGCAATAACAGGAGAGGCAGCATGCCTTCACCTCTTGTCTGTGGGCTTTCCAGAGGTATCTGTGGGGAAAAAGGGTGCTGGACCAGAGAGGCCTAAGGCCTGATACAGCAAGGCACTCTTTATGTTCTCCACAGGCCATTTTTTAAATCACAATCTCCCTCCCCAAGTGGTTTTCCACCCACAATGGAAGAGAAACAGATACCTATGCCATTTCCCCCAGTATTGGGGCGGGGGAAGAATTTGATCAGAAAAGCAACCAAGAGGTGAAGGAGTTAAGCAATCCCTCCCCTTCCATTATTCCTCCAATCAAATTTGCAGCTGACCGCAGAAATAAAACAGGAGATGATTTTGTAATGTTTAATTTTCCTAATACAAAGTAATCAGAAATGAAGGAAATAGGGTGCCCAGCACTGCATGGGAGGTTGGCTCAGAAGAGGCCTCCAAGATCTCTTTCAGCACTAAATTCCTGTTACCCAAATGGGCTTTGGGTGAGGGTGCATATGGGGAATAATTGGTTTTTAAAATGGATTTTTTAAAAAAAGTTTTAAAAATGTTTTGTATTTTATATTTTTTTGTTTTGTGCTGCGATTTGTTTGTCGTGCTTTATGAATTTTAATTGGATGTTTTTAAAGATTGTGTTTTGAGCCACCCAGAGAACAATTCGTTATGAGCTGGCTAATAAAGTTGTTTTTAATGTTGTTGATGATGATGATGATGATGATGATAAATTATTATTACTTTATTTTTTTTAATTTTTTAATTTAATTTTTTATTTTACTGGGAAGTCTTGGTAATACCAGTGACAAATACACAGAGGGGCTTTTGGGTTATTCCCGCCTTGAGATGGTTTTTAATGAAAAGCGGAATATAAATTCAACAATAAATAAATAAATTCCACAGATAGGCACATAGAACACGGAGGGTGGGTTCTGTAGGTTTGATGTGAATGCAAGGGCAGCAGACAGAAAGCAGCTGAAAGATCTGGAGAAAGTACAAAGCCCATGTTTGATTTAAATAGGTGGTCAGCAGGCCCCATGGATCCGAGGGACTGGAAGAGTAGAGGGACAAGTAGAGGAATCACCACAATGCTGAAGACAGTGAGCTGCATTGCAGGCAACCCTCTACAGGAGGCATCAGGGAAAGAACAGTATGCTGTGCAAAGAGGTGCTCTGCACCGGAAAGCATGACGAAGGCAAACTAGCAGCAATTACCACAGTTTGAGATGTGGGCTGTGTATGCTGGGTATAGAACAGCTAGCACAGGGTTGTCCAGCTGCAGCTCTCCAGTTGTTTTTGGCTTACAACTCCCATCATTCCTGGCTACTGGCCACTGTGACTGGGGACGATGGGAGTTGTAGGCCAAAAACAACTGCAGAGTTGGACACCCCTGAACTAGAAACAAATGATGTTTGGTTGTACAACAAAGCTTCGTTGTCAGGATGAGTCCTTTCGACTGGTTTGCCACCACAAATGTGTACTCAGCAGGGAACTACAACTGAATGTGGCTCCCAGAGGACTTAGGTATACACTTTAAAAAATGTTACGTCAGGAGGTCTCAAACTTGGGTTCCCAGATGTTGATAGACCACAACTTCCACTATCCTCCACCACAATGGGCAAAGAATGATGGGAATTGTAGACCTACATGGGAATGATGGGAATTGTAGTGAGAGGGTCGTGGCTGATCAACTCCAGGCAGTTTTGGATGATACTGATTATCTAGATCCATTTCAGACTGGCTTTAGAGAAGGCTATGGGGTGGAGATAGCCTTGGCCGGCCTGATGGACGATCTCTACCAAGGAATGGATGGAGGGAATGTGACTCTGTTGGTTGTTTTGGACCTTTCTGTGGCTTTCGATACTATTGACCATGGTATCCTTCTGAATCGCTTGGGGGATTTGGGAATAGGTGGCACTGCTTTGCAGTGTTTCCTTTCCTACCTCTCAGGTAGATTCCAGATGGTGTCACTCTGAGATAGTTGCTCTCTGAAACGAGAGCTATTGTATGATGTCCCTCAGGGCATCATCCTATCTCCGATGCATTTTAATATTTCTATGAAACTGCTGGTTGAGATTATCAGTGGATTTGTAGCAGGGTGTTATCAATATGCTGGTGATACCCAAATCTGTTTCTCCATGACATCATCATCAGGAAATGGCATAGACCTCTAAATGCCTGCCTACAGGCAGTAATGGGCTGGATGGGGGATAATAAATTGAAGCTGAATCCAAGCAAGAATAATCATCTTGGGACCTAAGATTGAGACTGATGTGGCATGTAAAGTGGGCCTGAATCACTTCATTGTTTTGATGCTTGGTAAGCAATTTTAAAAGTGAGATTTTTGTTTGGCTTTCTTTTTTTCTTATACCCTGAACGTAACATTTCAGCTTTCATATTACTGTTCTGACATGTTTTTAATTTTTCTCTTTGGAATTCTGCAGGCAAGGAAGGCTGTCCAGATGGTATTATTTTCACATCTTCCTTTCTCTGTGATCCGCCACATTTTCATCACTTTAGTACTCAATGCAGTTGTTGTCTTGCTTGCAATGTATGTGCCTGATATCAAAAACTTATTTGGAGTAGTTGGTAAGTTTGGGTCTTCCAGGCCCCCCCTTCTAAAATATATACTCCTTATCTTATTTTAAATCTGCATATCTAGGTGTTGCTAGAAGTAAAGAGTTTTTGTTGCATCTTTTTCAAGGTTCAACTACATCAACCTGCTTGCTCTTTATATATCCTGGGCTGTTTTGCCTTAAGCTTAGCACAGAGGACTTCATTTCACGACAGAAGCTTGGGGTAAGACACTGCTCGGAGTGGTTCTGTTATGTTTCAGAGCACTTAATGTGCAAGGTAGATGTGTTCACTGTAACAGATTCTCCAGAGGCTCCCGGAGGGCATTCCATGTACAGGTTAGGCCCCTCCCTCGGAGTGATAGGCAGGGTCAAACTTGAAGACTCCCCCGGGGAAGGGGCCACACCACCTTCCCCAGACCAGCCCTGCCAAGCAAACAGATTGGTAGGGTTTTGCCGAACTCTACTGAGCCCTGTGGTTTCTCCTCTTTTTTCTCATATCCTCCTCCTCCCGGTCAGTCGTGGTTAGGGCTGGGGTCCTACATGGGGACAGGGGAGTGTTTGGCCAACAAACAGCCGGCCGCAGTCCTATGGAGGCCGACCGTCATTGGGCCTTGCCATGTAGTTCTCACCAAGCTGTGCCGCCTCCTCCACAACAGGGCTGCATCCTCTAGTGCAGTGTTTCTCAAACTTTTTGGAGTCAAGGACCGCTAAATTCTTCGTGCAGAGTTTCAAGGACCGCTAAATTCTTCATGCGCAGTTTCCCAGACCAGCAGTTAGTAAAGGGGTTTCAAGTCTGTCTATCTATCTATCTATCTATCAGACTTCTATACTGCCCAAAACTTGCATCTCTGGGCAGTTTAGAATGAAAATAATATAAGCATTAAAATAATTAAATTTGGAATCTTTTGCAAACATGGAATATTAGGGGTTCTTAACCTTGGGTCCCTCAGTTAAACTCCCATAACCCCCAACAACAATGGCATTTGGCCATTATGGCTGGGGATTATGGGAGTAGAAGTCCACCAACGTCTGGGTACCCAAGGTTGAGAACCCCTGAATCTAAAAGCCTGGGTGAACAAATTTGTCTCCAGTATGTCTGGAGTGGAGGTGCTTGTGATTACTCAATGGAGAGGGGATGTTGGGCCATTAGAAAAATTCAAAAGCTACATGGGGCCAATGAAAACAACATACAAGCAAGCCCCACTGATGCAAGAGGGAAACAGCGTTCCCTCTCAAGGCGCCTCGACCACAACAGGCAGCTGGGTTTCAATCAACCAACCTTTGGCTGCAAACAATGAGCATGCAAGAACCAGCAGCCCTTCAAGTGGCGCCCACTGCCATACTTTTTCCTCCATGCCCCAGCACCGCATACAGTTTGAAGCTGTAAAGATAGGGAATAAGATAGCTGTAGGAAGATCTCAGCAGCACGTGGAGGCAAGGCACAAGAAGGGTCCCATGCCTCCGTGATACTCTTCCTCTTCCGTGCCATGTGCAAAATTGAGGAAGTGAGTGCCTTGATTTCAGTTGGGGGGGGGTTGACTCCCAGTCAGGGACCGGCACTCAACCCTTCGGGGACCGGCAGCAGTCCAGGGACCAGTGGTTGAGAAACACTGCTCTAGTGCGTCCCTCAGGTCCACCCAGGACTCTGGAACTGCCCAACAGGGCCACTCAGACCCAGTTTCATTGGGGAGTCCATGGTGGCGCATTCTCCCTACACTCAGAGGGAGCACACTGTCTCTGGCTGCAGTTGCGCTTGCCTGGTGGCAGCGCATTCCTGCCGTTTCCTGGGCCAGGGAGCCACTCAGGTGTTTGGGCCATAGCCCAGACATTGCCCTACTCCCTCCCCTTTTGCAGGGCAGGTTGTGGGCAGTGCTGGAGGCAACAGGAGATTCCTCTGAAGGCAGCACCCCCTGTCCTTCCTCAGCTACATTGGCGGCAAATCTACCACCTACTAGGGATGGGGTTAATGAGTCTCCGATTACCCCCCCCCTTTTTCCAGTCTCAGCAAGGCAGACGCCTACCCTTAGTTTACCAACTGGGTCAAGGAACTGGTGGCAGGGTACCAGGTCTCATGGGAACCCCATCTCCAAGAGCCCCTCTCTGTCCCAGTTTCCTGCTAAAAGGCATACAGAGAAGTAGTGTAAGAGAAAGCATAGCCACAGGGGATAGGAAAAATGCCGGTCCAAGAAATGCAGATCCAACCATTCCTCTCCATCTTTTGAGGCCTTTTCCTCCCCCTTCCCCTCCCTCCCTCCAAGCACCGCAAGCGCAAGTTATCGCCTAAGGGGAGAGTCCTCACCCCCATCACAGGGTTGGTCACTCTGGGCACTGATGGGGGAGAGAAGGCTTGCTTGGAAGCAGGCAGCTCTGAGGTGTCTGTATCCCCAGTGGAAAGGGAAGAGGGCAAATTGTCAGAAGAGGGAAGAACCGTTCCCTCTGGTTACACTCAAGGCAGGCTCTTCCAATCGGAGTTGTTTCCTACCCTTCTCCTCTTGGGTTTTGAAACTATCTGGCTCAGCCGCGGGGCCCATCGGCCCTGGCTTGGCCTTCACTGCTCAGGGGGCTGCATTGGGTTTCCCCCAGGTTCCCTCCCAAACCTCGAGTTTTTCCTTTCCCAGAAGCCTTTGAATGGGTCAGGAAGTCTGAATGGGATCTCCTGGCTAGGGCACAACAGCTTCACAAGATCCCTAACAAACTGTATACTCTGCCAGACACGGTCATGGACTCAAGGTTCCCATTGTGGACACACCTGTTGTGGGCTTGATGTCATCTGCGGTCCTCCCTTCCGAAGGGGAAGGGGCCCCCCAAAGACCCATGTGACAAGCGCTAGGAGGTGCCCTTACACAAATCCTTTGAGGACTCAGCAGTGGCTTTCAGAGCATCCATGACCAACTCCTTGTTCTCCGGGACTTTTTATCTTTTGGCGGAGGAACTGGCCTCCACAGACTCGATCCTGAAGCTAGTCAAGGACAGTCTGAAGAAGATAGCCTTATCATCTGCTTCTGGCAGACTCTTCTTTGGATGCTGTCCAATTTTGTTCCAGCCATGGCTGCCAATTCTATGGCCAGGCAGAAAGTATGGTTACACAATTGGGAAGTTGACACTGAGTCCTAGGCTCGAGTGGGCAGATCCCCTTTCTCGGGTGGGAAACTTTTCAGCGACCTGTTAGACAAGAGCCTGGTGGAAACTAGAGAAAGGAAGAGGACTCTGCCTATGGCAAAAAGAGGAATGCAAGTTCAAGGTTCCACAGCCCTCCTGCCAAAGTATGGCGTCTTCCAAGCCCTGCCAGTTTGGGGGTTTAAGCCTCAGTGGTATCTCCAAAAGTCCCATGGTAGAGGGTTTGTGCGCACACCCTCTGAGTCATCTACCAAGGTCCCCAGAAAACAGTCATCTTGAACAGAAACATCCTCCAACTAACTGTCCGGTGGGAGGACGACTTCTTCAATATGCCGTCCCAAGAGTCTGATGGACATTAATTTCCCTAGCTGACATCCTCACTAACACTGTACTTGTGCAGTGAAAAAATCCTACATGTGCACTGCTAGTGTCCCCACTTCAGATGCTCACGTGAAGGTCGGTATTTCTGCTGATCCCTCCTTTCCCCGGAAGGGCTCTGTGAAATCCGGAAGTAGGTCCCTGAGGGTCTTACAGCCTTCAGTTACCTACTTCCAGGTTGCACAGAGTGCTTCTGGGGGAGGGGGAGTGGCTAAAATCCACACCATTAGTGAGGATCTCAGTCCCTGTTCTGTGAACAGATATAGCTGCTGTGGTGGTGGTGATGATGATTATTATTTATTAAATTTATACTCCGCCCAAACTTACGTCTCTGGGAAGCTTAGATAGCTGCTACTGGTTGCTGATCACCATTTTTGCCCCAAAGAAATGTGGACTCCCCTCATGAATGTGTGCCCTCACTCATGAAAGAAGTGGTCCAAGCAGGCTTAATGCAGATTAGTTTGATATATATTCGTTTAGCCCAGATATCTCTGCCACATGAGCTACGCTGTTTTTGTTCTTGTTGCATTGCCAAGATGCAAGGAAAGCAAAAATTGAGAGAGGGCTTTCTTATGGAAGATCCCATCATCATCATCATCATCATCATTATTATTATTATTACATTTGTATCCCGTTCTTCCTCCAAGGAGCCCAGAGTGGTGTACTACATACTTGAGTTTCTCTTTCACAACAACCCTGTGAAGTAGGTTAGTCTGAGAGAGAAGTGACTGGCCCAGAGTCACCCAGCTAATATCATGGCTGAATGGGGATTTGAACTCGGGTCTCCCCGGTCCTAGTCCAGCACTCTAACCACTACACCATGCTGGCTCTCATTGAGCCGGGACCTAAAGTCAACTTAGTTGCTTCTTCTTTTTCTCATCAAGTGAGACATAATCCATTGCTTCCAAGAATGTGCTATCAAATCAGCTAGATATATCTATCTCTCCTACTTTCTGTTTTGGAGGATACAACCCCCTCACTGAATTTGCCCTTACTGAGGGTAAGTTCTTCAGTGAAATCATTTCCCAGACCACACATGTGGCCGTGCGTGTGTGAACAGGCATCTCTCGTCAACCACGGTTTTCCCAATTGTGGATTTGAGTATCTGCAACTGGGGAAATGAGACCTCCCTCGCCAACCGTGACTCGAGTATTCATGATTTGGCGAGGTTTTTTTAAAATTTGGCCGTGTTTTCACGGGTTGGGGGGGATCATTTCTGGGGGCCAGGGGGCGATTTTGGAGGGTTTGGGGGCCATGGGGGGGGTCGGGGGATCAGTTTCTTACTTTTAAAACTGCTGCTGCCACTGCGGGACGGTGGCGAGAGCTCTGCGCACCTCTCAAATGGACACTGGAGCAATGGAGAGTTGGGCTCTGGAGAGTCGGGAGACCCTCCAAAAGAGCTCCTTACACAGGCTGGCCTTCCTCCAAAATGATACGGGTCGGGCTGATTTCAGCCTGTCTGGGGCCTCTGCGCACACCTCTCTGCTGCCTCCAGCACCCATTTGGGAGGCATACTTTGGCGTACTTGTGGTATGTTTCTCTTCATAGCCGAGTGGGTTATGAGCTCTCTCTCCGCCATCTCTGCTGCCCCCCGATTCTCCAGCACATTCACAGAGACCCAAAATGGGCCGAAATCTGTCCGATCTGTCTTTGGGAGGAACGCAGGCCCATGTCAGAAGCTCTTTTGCCGCTGCCTCCCAATCCTCCAGCGCCCGACTCTCTGCCACCTCCAGCACCCATTTGGGAGCCAGGAGGAGCTCTTGAAGCCTTCGGTACATTTGTGGCACGTTTCTCCTTATAGCAAAGCGGGTTATGAGCTCCTTTGCCGTCTCCCACCTGCCACGCTGCTGCCACACAGCAGCAGTTCTACAAGTAAGAACAAAAAGATTTAACTCCCCCCCCCCGGTCCGTCCCCCCTGGTGCAAGCCCTTTAAAGCTTAATCCGCCTATCGGGGCGATTTTCAGGGGTTGGGGTTTTTAAAATTTTTTACCTTGTTTATCGATAACAATTCCCCTAACCCTGTTACCAATTGTTTTCTAAGTTGCCCCAACCACAAATTTGCCAACCACGAGGTTTTCCCAGAACAGAACCCTCACAGTTGGAAAGAGATACACACACACACACACACACACACACACACACACGTGCACAAACATATGAACACAAAAATTTAAATGTTACAGTTAGGAGACAGGCTATTCCAGTGACTGGCTTACATCCAGACTCTGTTACCCATTACGGAAATAAAAGTTTTGAAGTTACTCCCATTTGAAGTAAACTTGTCCCATTAATGTCCGTCGGACTCCTCACAAGCAGCACAGCTACAGTATGGGAACGCAGGAGGTCTCTGAGTATGCCCGGGGTGGGGGGGCCTTCAAGTCCTCTTAGGGGTTGTTGTGAACCCCTGCTCTAAAAGAACAACAGTCTTTTAACATTTTGGTTTTTAAATACAACCGTTTAAGGTTGCAATTAATTACTGTGCAAAGCATTCTTAACCCTGGTGGGCTTGGTTTCACTTAGTCCATAAGCAGTCATAGGAACATAGAAGCTGCCATATACTGGGTCAGACCACTGATCCATCTAGCTCAGTACTGTCAACCCAGACTGGCAGCAGCTTCTCCAAGATTTCAGGCAGGAATCTCTCTCAGCCCTATCTTGGAGATGCTAGGGGGGGAATTTGGAACCTTCTGCATGCAAGCATGCAGGGGCTCCTGCCAGAGCCGCCCCATCCTCCAAGGGGAATATCTCACAGTGCTCACACATGTAGTCTCCCATTCAAATGCAAACCAGGGCAGATCCTGCTTAGCTAAAGGGGCAATTTATGTTTGCTGCCACAAGACCAGCTCTCCTCCCATGTGGTCCAACTGGGACCACAGCAAGGATTTGCATGAAAGTTTCTTAATTCATGGAGGCCCTGATCTGTCTGATAGTTAGATCCTGGGGAAAGGTTCCCATTGGTTCTAATGGGTGTTTTTTTTCTTGGCATTAATAGACTGATTGGGAGCATGGCATGGGTAGGGTTAAAGCAACATCCCTCCCCCCACTGCCATGGTTCCAATCTGGGGGTGTGGGTGGGAGGGGGGGTAAGCAATCCAGCTGTTACTGACTAAAGAAAATCTAAGACTTTCTGGGCTAATAAGGCTTTACACTTCACCTGCAGTTTGACTACCCTTGCCTGAAAGATAAAATATTGTTTTCTTGGCCAAACTAGGCACTATGTGGGAATTCCATTAGTGGAGTTCTCCACGTACTTTTATGTTTCAAAAAGCAGCCACAAGGGGCACAGTTTGGATCAGGACTGCGGTATGAAGGGAGGAGAGGTCTAATTCTATGCCCCGGGTCACTGCCCTGACCCAAATTGCCCTGTGAAGTTGCTATTAGCTGTAGTGGGGGAAACCTATTTTCCTATCCAGCAGTGGCTCATCCTAATGAGGGGTGTGTGTGTGTGTGTGTGTGTGTGTGTGTGTGTGTGTGTGTGTGTGAAACAAGGTGCAACTGTCACTCCCATGTTTCTCCCACCTCGCCCTACCCCTGCATTAATGATAATTGTGCTGCCTGCAGGCTGCCCATTCATCACGTAGAGCTGTGCAGGCTCAGCTCTACCTGATGAATGGCCAGCCTGCAGGCAGCAGAGTTCTCATTAATGCACGAGCGGGGCAGGATGTGAGAAACGGGCACAGTCGGGCTGCAGGGAACGTTTGGTGTCCTATCCCAGCCTGCCTGCCCCGGCTGCTGCTACTTCGGCCTTCAGTTGCTGGCTTAATTAATAGAAATGCAAATTTTGCGGCTTAGTATGTGTCTTTTTGTCTGCTTCCCTTCACAGGCATGTGCCCTGCTTGTCTTTGGCCTCTTGGTTGGTATTTTCAGTTTTGCAGTAATCATTGACAACTGGATTTATTCCTGAAAGAATGCTGTCCTTCTGGAGCTCTGAACTGCATACAGAAACAGCAGCCCCAAACGAAGATTTCCAGCAACATCTTCAGGAAGATTTCTCAGTCAAAAGCTAGAAAGGGGATTTCCAGAGCTGTGGAAACCATTGCCAACCACGCCACAAAACCAGTTCTCTCTCTTCTTTAGCATAGAGGCTGGCACCCCATGGAAGGGTCAGTCAGCCCAGTAACGATGCATGCACTCAAGTGGTACAAATGATGTTACACAAGAGTAAGCCCCCTGGGAATAATGGGCTTGCTCCTTGTATGGTGTCATTTGCGCAGTGTTTGCTTTAGCACAACTTGCATGCACCTGACATTACTGGGCTGACACACCCTGGCATGGTATGTCAACCAGGGATTCTTGCTGTTCTGCAGATTTTGGGGCAGCGTACAAATCAGCAAAATACATAAAATAAAACCAACAAGTTAGGCTGGAGCTAGACAATACGAGAGACAGGTGGATGCAGCTAGAAGCAGCAACCTTTGCAATCATGTGCAATGAAACAAAACATGCCACGTGGCGTCATCCTGGTTGGGAGATTCCCTGCCTTGCAAGAGGGGAGGCCAGCCTCCAGACGAATGAAGCGCTTGTGTACCACAGTTGTGCCCCTGCAAGAGAACTGCATAGCTGTGCAGTACTCTGAAGTCACACTTTTCCAGAACCATTCCTGGCAATGTGAACGGATGGAGGACGAGATCTCCCAGCAAGAGGCGCACCACAGGCTGTGCAGTTCGTTGCGCCAGCACCAGGACTTTTGTGCTATTGCACAGCCTCAGCCTTCCTACAGATGTTGGACTACAAGCCCCATCATACCGATTGACCACTGTGGCTGGGAATTGTGGGAGTTGTAGTCCAGTAGCAGCTGGAGGGCTGCTGTGGAGCTCCACAACACTAGCTCCCGTTGCAGTGCAACTAGCCAGTGCCGCATCCTTGTACCTCGACAGCCTGTTCACACAAATGCTTTGTTGGTCAGATATCGGCCTGTGACATCTCGTGACATTGTCTAGTGTCCAGCCTTAGATGCTTGAGTGGAACTAAATAGGGCGTGCCCTGCAAAAAAGACGAGTTCTTGTTACCAGCAAAAGTGAAGATGATGATGATGATGATTTTGAATTTATATCCTGCTCTTCCTCCAAGGAGCCCAGAGCGGTGTACTACATACTTAAGTTTCTCCTCACAACAACCCTGTGAAGTAGGTTAGGCTGAGAGAGAAGTGACTGGCCCAGAGTCACCCAGCTAGTATCATGGCTGAATGGGGATTTGAACTCAGGTCTCCCCGGTCCTAGTCCAGCACTCTAGCCACTACACCATGCTGGCGATAGTTGGTGAACCGTTGCGTACAGCCGGGATGCTCAAACTTGGGTCCCCAGATGAGGTTGGACAACAACTCCCAGCATCCTCAGCCACAATAAATAGTAGCTGGGGATAATTCAGCACTATCTGGAAGACCACAGGTTGGGAACCCCTGGACTACAACTCCCAGCCACAGTGGCCTTGGCCCTGATGGCTGGGGATGTTGGGAATTGTAGTCCTGCAACATCTGGGGGCCCACGTTTGAGGACCCCTGGCTTACAGGTTAGTGAGCTGTCGACATTTGTGTACCCCAATGTGAAACTGTTCCAGCAGAAGTCCAACAACAGGCTGTCTTTTGGGAACATCCGCTTGAAAGGGATTGCAGCCTCACCGCACCTGCTGCTGTCAGTTTCGCCAAAGCCGGCTGCAAAGCTTCTGCAGCCTCCTTAACTGCAGAGCGCTTGGATTTGCAAGCTGAAACTGAGCCCAGTCTGTTTGATTAAAGCCTCCTGTCCAAGGCAATTTACAGTCCAGCTGAAAAGTTCGGGGTGGGGTGGGGGGACGATGATGAGATTACCCCGGCTGCCAGTGTGTTCTTACTTTGTAAATGAACTGTAAAGTATGTATAGTTTTATACTTCATTGCACATGAAGATAAGATCATAGGTTTGATGAAAAATAAAATCTCTTCCTTTCAAGTGTGTTGCATCGAATAAAACCTCAGTTTTTAAGGATCTTTGCTGTAGACAGATGACTAATGCAAGCCATCTGCATCTGATGACATGGTACAGTCCCTCCGTCAACTGTGTCACCTCAGAATTCATGTGAGAGTCATTATTCAAGGGATGTCACAAGTTTGACAGTCACCCCCACACGGGACACTTCAAAAGCTTGATGTTGAGCTTAGAAGCCTCCTCTTTGATATGCAAGATTTTCACATGGCGGGGTGGTGCTTTCAAAGAGGCAACTTCCCACATGAATTCTGGGTTGGTAGAGCCTTGTGGGATGGCCTAATTCCAGCAGGTAAGCCAAGATTAGTCTGTTGTTGGGTGAGATGAGCCAATTTCATTGCTTGCAAAAGCCTACCATTTTATTATTATTTCTTGTTTACACAGTCAGACAGGTGTTATTGACTGGTTTGTTTTATCCAGACATCGAGTCCTTCCCAAGAACCTGGGATGGCTGAAAAAGAAAAAAAGAAAAATAATAATAATAATAATAATAATAATAAATAATTTACATTTAATGTCCCACTCTTCCTCCAAGGACCTCGGGGCGGTGTACTACATACTTGAGTTTCTCCTCACAACAACCCTGTGAAGTAGGTTAGGCTGAGAGAGAAGAGACTGGCCCAGAGTCACCCAGCAAGTATCATGGCTGAATGGGGATTTGAACTCGGGTCTCCCCAGTCCTAGTCCAGCACTCTAACCACTACACCACACTGGCTTAACAAATGAGTCACAGGTCAGATATTTCAAATCAAGAGCAGCAGGGACTAGAGTTCCTAAATTATAGGATGTCAAAAGCTTTCCTACACAATATAAGTGCAAGTGTATTTACCCTGAACAAAGAGTTTCTGTCTTCCTTCCCATTGAGAACCCACACTTTGTTCAGATGCCCAGCAGAGACCTTGCTTGATTTTCACAGTGTCACCTGCTGGCCAGCTCTTGCTTTACGAAAGAATCAATCCCTTTTTCCCATTCTCCAGAAAAGTAGCAATGCAAAAGAGTTTGGTTGTTTTCAGAAAGCAAGAGCTGGCCAGCAGGGGGCGCTGAGAAAACCGCACAAGATTCTGCTGGGCAACTGAGCAGAGTGTGTTTTCTCACAGGGAAAGAGAAAGAGACCAGAAGCCTGTGGGAGTGGATAGAAGATGAACAGACTTGTTCTTAACATGTACATGAAAGCTTTTCACATCCTTTTGTTTAGTGCCATGTCCCTGGGATAAGGAAGAGTCAGTAGCTTTGGAGAAAGCAGAAAAGTGAACATAGGAAGCAGTCTTGTACCAGTTCAGACCATTGGTCCATCTAGCTCAGTATTGAGCTAGACTACTTAGCAAAGGGGACAATTCATAATTGTTGACACAAGACCAGCTCTCCTCTCTGGAGTTTGAATGGATGAGGAAAGGGTTAATTAAAATGAAGATGTGGTTAAAATTGCAGAGGTTAAAATGAAAATGTCTTCCTGAACCTCAAAGTAAAATGGGGGGCGGGTGGATTCCTCAGAGGTGAAGGATTAAAAACAACAATATTTAACATTAGAGAGGTTGACAAAGCTTGTCAGGCTCAGAATCAGTTACAAGTTTCAGAGACACGTAATATTCACTTCAAAGAAGAGGGGGAAGCATTAGGAGTCCTTGAATAATTCTCTGGCATTAAACTCCCAGCCAGAGAATTCCCATCTTAACACCCACCTGGCCCCCAAACTTGCCCCTTTCCTTTTAAACAATTCTTGCCTGGCCAGAGCTGTGTCTCACTCAGACACAAGGCCACAATGGCCCCTTGGGAAATGTAGTTTTCCCAGGGGCTACTGCTATTTATATCATGCTTTATAGTATCCAGAATTCTTCACCTATATTATTTTAACAATCTTTTCAATAGTCCTGGAAAGTCAATAATATTACTCCCACCACCACTGGAAATAGGAGGATGAAATTGGCTTACTTAAGGCCACACATTAACTCTATTCAGACATCACACTTGTATCGACTACAAGTGTCGCTACACACTGACATGTTTGCTTATGAATGAGTGCACGTGTGTTTTAAAAGTGAACCTGGGTACAGGCCCACTCAAATGCAGGGTCCAGATAGGAAATGTACTATTGCACATGCACTGAACGTGATGTGTGAATAACTGAACAGTACAGAGTCTGGATGTGCATTGAACACGATGTGTGGCTAGGGCTATTGAGTTTGTGAGAGCTGAACAGGGCGGCGGGGATTCCTGGTGCCAAGTTCAGTCTCTCCGCCACTTTCAAATATGGGATCCAGGACCGTAGGGAATCTTGTTTCCCCTTATTGTGATTTCTTAGAACACTTTATGAATTGATATGCTTTTCATGGATGTGAGAAGCATATCTCAGTGTTTTGTAGGGGTGTTTGCACCAGTTCTGTTGTCTTTGTGCCAAGGGACGCCTCGAGTTTAGCCTTGCTTTGGAAACTTCTGGGCAGCCCTGATATTATTCATGGAGGAGAAACAACAATAACCATTGTGATGATTTATTTTTTCCAAAATTGTCCCGAGGTTAGTTTGTATTTAAAATCAGAGTACCTTTCATCTCCCTTGCAAATTTTATCCTCAAAGGAAGCAAGCTTCTCTAGAAAATAAGAGCTTAACATGAAATTATGAAATTAAACCTTATACTGGAATGGCAAGAATTTAAGAGTGGGGAGTTCCTCATTATTTCCAGATGGATGGATGGAGTTTAATCTTGGCTGAAAGCTTAGAAAAGCATCTCTGCCTCTGGAGCACTCTTGTCTGGGTGTGGGCACTTCCTGCCAATAGCACAAAGCCCTTGCTGTCCCCAGGTCTGGCAGGAGATTTTTTACCGTTCCAAGACAACTGACCTTTTGCAGCCTCTGCAGAATTTGCAGTGTCTGCCAGCATTCTATACTGACACTTTTCTGTGAACGCTTAGAATGTTAGTGATCCAGACGTGACCTGAAAGATGATAAACATGGGCTAGAGATCTCCCAAAGATTTAAGAACATAAGAAAAGCCCTGCTGGGTTAGTCCAGCATCCCGTTTCCCACAGTGGCCCACCAGATGCTTCTGGGAAGCCCACAGGCAAGGGATGAAGGCATGCCCTCTCTCCTGCTGTTGCCCCCCTACAACTGGTATTCAAAGACTCTGGACCTGTAGGGCTAAAAATCTGGCAGAAGCTGTAGAGCAACATATGTTCTAAAACACTGGCCTTGGCTATGCCACTTCCACATGGCAATAGGGTGTGGGATATTCAAAGCTTTTGTGCAAGTTCCAAATGCGATCATAGTCCCCATTGCCATGCTGCTGCAGGCTTCTGCGCTGCTTCCTAGTGTGATCTTATCCTATGTAAACATGCCAAGCAGGGACTTTGTGTGGTTTTTGCAGCGCCACCTGCTGGCAGCTCAGAATGCAAGAAGTGCCCAGCAGGTGGCACTATGGCAATCTCACTAGGGCCGTGCCCAATGTGTACAAAGGATAAGATCACGCTAGGAAGCATCATGGAAGACTGCAGCAGTGTGTGCATGAGGATTAAGATCACATTTGGAACTTGTACAAAAACTGTGATTATTCCACACTTTATTGCCATATGGAAATGGCCTTAAAACTCTAGCTGCTGCATTTTGGATTTGAAAATATCTAAAACACTATTCAAAGGTAGTATCATGTAGAGGATGGTACAATCAGCCAGCCTTGATGCAAGTAAGGTGTCCATGGTTGTGGCCACATTCCGCTTGTCCAGAAACAGGTACAGCTGATGGATTGGCCCAGAATTCTCTGTCACATTATATATTACCATGGCTAACTGTAAATTGTAAACCGCACAGAGATTTTATATAGGGCGGTAGCCACCTAATGGCGCAGTAGGGAAATGCTTGACTAACAAGCAGAAGGTTGCCGGTTCAAATCCCCGCTGCTACTATATCAGGCAGCAGCGATATAGGAAGATGCTGAAAGGCATCATCTCATACTGCATGGGAGGCGGCAATGGTAAACCCCTCCTGTATTCTACCAAAAGAAAACCACAGGGCTCTGTGGGCGCCAGGAGTTGAAATCGACTTGATGGCACACTTTACCTTTATATACATGTGTTATGTAAATAAATAAACTTGTCAAAGGGCATCTTTGTAGTAATGGCACTCATATTTAACAGGGCATTGCAATTGTCCCTATTCAGCCCAGCACAGCATGCTTTTCAGCAGCTGTTGGCTCATGTCCCCCTGTGTCTTTTTCATTTTTAGATTTGTAGAGGAACCCTTTGGGGTAGGGAACCATATTTCTGTATCTTTTCCTCCTCTGTAAAGTGCTTTTGTTGTTGTTGTGGTTGATGAAATGTAGTATACAGATAGTTCAAATAATAGAATTACAATATTTCCAACATTTTACATAATATAGCCAACCTGCCAATCTAGTATTCATCCCACTCCGGCTGTGGTTTGTTTTCTTCCATATAAGATCTTAAAGAGGTTCTCTGTTTTGCAAGGGGCCAGCTGGTGTGAGCTACTTTCTAAATCTAGAATAAAGACAAGCTAAAGGGCTCACTTCATTCTCCTAATATGTGGTCGTCATCACTGCCTTCCTTTCCCAGGATCTCTTAATTCTCCAGATTCACAAGTTTAGTTATGCAGTTAATGCTCAGCTGTCTTGGTCTGTAGGGTAAGAGTCCTGTATAGATAACAGATGGCAAAAGCACACCTTGTGCAAAAGTGAAGACAGCTGTAAATCTCGGAGTGCTTTTTGCCTTGTCTTCTGGGGCCGGATGCAACATCCCCCCACTTGAAGTCATTGGACATTTTTTCTTCCATGCTTCTGGAAAGGATCAGGTCCTGAACATTTGTGGCTTCCCAGGAAGAGGCGCTGAACTCTAGTCTTGAAATTCAAGATCCAAGGAGCCTGTCTGCTGCAAAAACACTGGAATCCTTTTATTGGTGCTGGGAACTCTTGAGGATTGGGGTGATCATCAAACAGGTCACTGTGACACACAAGTAGTAAATATAAGCGGAAACTGGTAAAAAAAAACACCAATGGACAGTTTTTGGTTAACTTTGTCCCCCACTGGATATGCAAATGAAATACCCTCAGTCAGGAGTTCCCAACCAGTGGTACTCCAGATATTGCTGAACTACAACTCCCATCATCCCCAGTCACAATAAATTGCTACAATAAATTGTTTAGCTACGTCTGGAGCAGTGTTCCCTCTAACAGGGATTCCCAGATGGTGTTGACTACAACGCCCCTAATCCCCAAGCAAATGCCATTGTAGCTGGGGTTTCTGGGAGTTGTGGTCAATGACATCTGGGATTCCCTGTTAAAGGGAACATGGATCTGGAGTACCACCAGTAGCCCTAAGTAAACATCTCAGGCGCCATTCGTCTTAACTCTTGAGCATCTTAGGTTGAGGACTGCCTATAGAATCTTGTAGCACCTTGAAGTCTAACAAGCTTTCATGGGCTGGACCACATTTTATCTGATGTATCTTCCTGTATTGTGGTGAAGTGAGTTCTAGTTCCCCAAAACTTCTGTTCCAGTCAGTGGCAGAGCTTGACCGCCGGCGCCCCATGTGCGGCCACAGCGGCAACCCCACTGACCCCGCCCTCCTGCATCTGATGTGGGGCATGGTCTGGCTCCCAAATTGAGCCTTACGTTTGGCAGTTTTTAAGATACCACTAGTCAAACATGGCTTGCCCTCCCTCTATAACCAACGAAGAATAATGGTTTTCTGGAGCTTAATTTGAGGAATCAGTCCAGATACTGGGGCTATTCCCACAATCACTGGAATGTGGGCTAAGGGAGCTGAGCCCTCTTTCCAGGGAATGTGGGAAGCACCAGGCTAGCCTGCCTAATTACCCCTCCCCAAAGACAAGGTTAACGGAGCGAGTGCTCTGTTACCCTCATTTGGTTGCTTGTGTGTCACCGCAGCACACGGCGACACACGAGTAGACTCCCGGGCTCGGGGGTCTCTCCATGATGCCCCCTGTGCTTGCGTGGAGCATCCTGGGACTCTTGGGGGCCACGTGGCCCCCGATCCCTGCAGTCCCCGTCAGCTCCGTGACTGAGCCGGCAGCCGTGTGGGTGGCTGATCCAGCCGCCCAGCTACGAGTGGCTGCTCATCTCCCTGCTAGCCTGACAGAAGCTCTCTCCTCACGGATCGTGAGAAGGGCTTCACTGTGCTGTTAGTCTGTGACCCAGCTGGGGGGTGTGGTGGGGCAGTTGGTCGGTACCATCGGAGGGATGAATGCTGATTGTGATGTTTGACACGGTCTACACACCTAGAGATGGAGAACAGTTGAAAACACTGCAATGCTTTCAGCGCGTTACCATACTTTTCAGTGTTTTGCCATATCAAGACCCTCCTTTAGCTTCTAAGAAGCTGTTGAAGACCCGTCTTTTTAGAGAGATGTTTTAACATTTTAGCCGTAACTATAAAAGGATGTTTAACCTTTTAACTTTTAACATTTGAACTTGTAATTTTAAATTTGGGGTTTAATTGAGATGTTTTTACTTTCTTTCTATTTTGTTGGTTTTATATTGTTTTATGGTGTATTGTTTTTATTGAGTTTGTTAGCTGTCCTGAGCTATAGGTTCCTGGAGGGGTGGGGTTTTTATCTATCTATCTATCTATCTATCTATCTATCTATCTATCTATCTATCTATCTATCTATCTATCTATCTATTAAAATTGTTCTAGCCATCAGGCCTGCAGCAGTCAAATTTGCAATGCAAACCCCAAAACTACGATAACATTTTATCAATGTCAGAGGAATGAAAATGAACATTGGCAGGAATGTTCTCCACGGAGAGAATCCAACAATATGTTCATTGTTACCCTAACCCTTTCCTCTGTGCAAAAATGACTGCAAGTTTACCCTAATCATTTGGAGTTTCAAAAAGCTTTTGACAAAATTCCTCATCAAAGACTTTTGAGAAAACTTAGCAGTCATGGGATAAGGGGACAGGTTCATGTGTGGATTGGTAACTGGTTGAAGGACAGAAAACAGAGGGAAGGTATAAATGGACATTTCTCTACATGGAGGAAAGTAAGAAGTGGGGTCCCCCAGGGATCTGTACCGGTGTTTTTAAATTTATTCATAAATGATCTAGAACTTGGGGTAAGCAGAGAGGTGGCCAGATTTGCAGATGACATCAAACTATTTAGGGTAGTAAAATCCGAAAGAGATTGTGAGGAGCTCTAAAAGGATCTCTCCAGACTGGGGGAGTGGGCAACAACATGGTAAATGTAAGCTACTGTAAAGTGATACATATTGGGGCAAAACCTCACAACTTCACGTATACGTACACTGATGGGGTCTGAGGTGTCAGTGACTGAGCAGGAGAGGGATCTTGGGGTCGTGGTGGACAGCTGGTTGTAAGTGTTGACAGTGTGAGTGAAAAAGCTGTGAAAAGGGCCAGTTCCATGCTTGGAATCATTTGGAAGGGTATTGAAAATAAAACTGCTAATTCTATAATGCCCTTATACAAATCCATGGTGCGGCCACATTTGGAGTACTGTGTGCAGTTCTGGCCACCCTATCTTAAGAAGGACATTGTAGAACTGGGCATTGCCCAGATTACCTGCTGCAACAGTTTCGCAACGTCTCCTCTAAGTGTGCTTACCTATTGCCCGTGTTTCAACATCGCGGTTGCTGTGCTGTCAGCAAGCTGCCGCTCATCTTTCCGATGCCTTGTTTCGGGTTTTATTGCTGCGTTGTGGTCCTATAACGTTGTATATGCATTGCAGGAAAGTATCTGTATCTTTCCATGGTAGGAGGCTTGCGCCGTCGTTTATGCATTGCAGTGTGGTGTGGTGTGGACAAATCTCAGTGCAACACTTTGATGATTTTTACAGCCCCTTTCTGACCTGTTCAAGAAATATGTTTTTCTGTCCTGTTCATGAAATGATTAAAAAAAATTTTTTTTAAATTAAGTTCTCTGCATGTGGAGAAAGGCCCATAATGGATAGCAAAAGGGGAGTGCAGTCATTTCGGAGGGAGGAGAGGAGCTGGAAGGAGCACTACCTTGCTGCTTCCATGCTAAAAGGGGGAACCTTCACTTCACCCCACCACCACCCTCTCCATGGCCGCCGCTGCCATCCCGTCCTGCCACACAGCAGCATCTTAAAGGGAAATTGGGGGGGCTTTCCCCTTTGCCCCCCACTTGCTACAGCCTCATCTGCAGCCTTCGCTGCCCTCATCCCGCCACAGAGGCAGTTTTCAGAAAGAAAAGGGAGGGGCCTTCCCCTTGCCCCCCTCCGTGCTTGCTGTGGCTGGCAGCCACCCAGAAAGGGGCAGCGAATCCTTGGCTGCCTACAGGCAGCGAAAGGCTTAATCCACCCCTGTGCATGCCTGGAGAAAACTGACAGAGAGAAATGTTTCTCCCTCTCTCATAACACTAGAACCAGGACTCATCCCATGAAACTGATGGCCAAGAAATGTAGGACCGACAAAAGGAAGTACTTTTTTCACACAACACATAATTAAGCTATGGAATTCTCTGCTGCAAGATGCGGTGACAGCCAACAGCCTGGTTGACTTTAAGAAGGGTTTAGATAAATTCACGAAGGACAAGTCTATCGATGGCTACTAGTCTGAGGGCTATAGGCCACACACAAAGGGGATGTGGCCTCAAGCTCTGGAGAGCCCGAGCAAGCTCTACCCTGTCATTTCAGGCAGTGCTTGCTGCCTGGAAGCAGTTATTTCCCTTTCTCTCCATCAATAGAGGGAGAAAAAGGGAGATAGATGTTTTCAGGCAGCAAACGCTGCCTGAAATGAAAGGGCAGAGCTGGCTCGGGGCACGCAGTGGGTGGGGGGAGTTTGCTCAGGGCTCTTATGGAGCCCAAGCCACCACCCGCTGTGGGCTTCAGTGGCCCTTCCCATTGGTGGCCCGGGTTCTTTGAACCCATTTGTACAATGGTAACTCTGCCCCGAGACCATAGATCCATCTAGCTCAGTATTGTCTACCCAGACTGGCAGCAGCTTCTCCAAGGTTGCAGGCAGGAATCTCTCTCAGCCCTATCTTCGAGATGCTGCCTGGGAGGGAACTGGGAACCTTCTGCTCTTCTTAAGTGCAGCAATGCTATCATCTGTTTTCCATCTCTAGTGGGGTAGACGTTGCCAAAAAGCACTTTGAGCATTTGTCCCCTGAGATGGTCCCAATGGCCAAAATTTGTGGGTCTGGCCCATGTGGGGGGGGATCCTGTTTTGAAGTACTGGCAGCAAATTAAAATCAGCACTCAAAATCAAGCCATTTAGAAACTACTGTATTTAAATGGTTAAAGCTAGCCTTTGAAGTTGGCTGGATGGAGGCAATTCACACCTTTATGGGGCTATATAATATCTGTCATGCAGCCATGTGCTGACAGCACAGCGGGTGTTCTGATCTGCAGGTTATCTTCATTATTCAAGAGGCAGGGAGTGAGGAAATCCCTGTGTAACTATACAGGGGTGACTGCACAGATAATCTGGTGCACTGAGTGATAGTAATTTTGGCCTTTAAATAATAATAATAAAAACACACACACACTTTAAAAAATATATATTGGCAAAGTACAAGTCAAGAGGTGAGATTTGTAGTGGCCAGTTTTACAAGATGTGAAGCAGTTCATCCATGGTTCTGAACACTCTTAGTTGTGTTCTTTTATTAATGCCTTTATTAATGCATGCTATGAAAATATTTATATCTTTATAGTGTTGGAAGCCAGGCAAAGCTTAAGAGCCCCCACTGCAGCTCCTGGGTGCTTTCCAGATTACATGCTGCTAGGGGGTAAAATGCTTCAGCCTGGCAGAATCGTATAGAAAACAATTTCCAGAATCTCAAACACCTATAACGCAAAAATACAGCTATTTTTCTGCAATGGATTTGCAACGTAACACTATAACGCAAAGATAAGAGCCAAAATAAGGCATTGGAAATGTGAACGGCACCTTGCAGTCAGCGCAGGGGCTGCGGTGTCACAACACAGGAAGTATGGAAGCACACTTTGCAGGTCCGTACTAACACTGTGGTGAGGGTTAGTCTGGGTTGGTCTGGGTTGGGATGGGCTAGTCCCATCCTTATTTATTTATTATTTCTCTGTGTAAACCACCCTGAGCCATTTTTGGAAGGGCGCTACAGAAATTAAATGAATGAATGAATGAAAGCACCCCGGAGTTTGCCAAGTGGCTGCTGCAAGGTGTTCATTCCCCCAAATGAAGCAGCAGGAGTGATGGAGCAGCCAGCTAAGCAGCTGTGGCATAGTAGCATTTGTTTTGCTTCTCTGCTATGGTACAGACCATTGCAGGGTTTAATCTGGAAAGCACCCTGGTGTGTTAGAGGCCACCACGGAGCTGGCGAGCTGGCAGGGACCAGAGGACCGGGGAAGGGAAGGGTGAGAGTCGCAGCCCGGAGGCAGGCAAGGCAGCAGGAGAGATGTCATGATAGACTGCATCCCCTCAGTTGTAGCACTGCCCCTGCGTGAGAGAGAGCATCTGTTAGGTGAGTTGCACTATTTCTTTCTACACATGCACCAGGCAGCCAGAAGTGAAGCATTTTGCTGTCCCTGAGCCCTAGTGACATGATGGGGTGGTACAGTCCTGAGGGGGCAGCATGGGCTATACCACTTTAGACTGCAGAATAGAGGGATCCTATCATTAAATTCACTCCTATATAGAAATAAAAATACACACCATTCTTGCATGTAGAGAACTAATGTGGCAAGGAACAAGCTGGGACAGGGTTTTCTTCCTGGGTGGTTTCCAGATTACACTCTGCAACGTACTCGCAACATGCCTGCTATGTGCGCCTCCGTATTGCCCATGTTTCCACATGGGTGTCGCTGTGTTGTCAGCAGGGTGCTGTTCATATTTCCCATGCCTTGATTCGAATTTTAGTAATGTGTTTTTGCCCTACAATGTTGTAAATGCACGGCAGGAAAATAGCTGTATTTTTTCTGTTGTAGAGAGCCTTGCCCTGTATTTTATGCATTGTAGCGTGTTACAATATGGACAGTTCTTTGCCCCCACCTTGCTTGCTTCCTCCACCCCCCTCACCACGGGGAGGGAAACAGATAGGGAGAAATCTCGGCTATCCCCTCCTTTGTTCCCCACAGATCCCAAACCCCACACCTCCCTCCTCCTCTGTTTGTTTCTAATATAACTTGAGCTTGTCAACCCAGAAAGGGAAGGGAGAGCAGCTGAGCAGATCTCTGAATCCAACCCTTTCTCATGAATGTTTTACTGAAGAGGAAGCCCATTGAATTAAATCATTTACTTCTGTGCAATCCCACTTCCTTACTACAAGACAAAGGGCAGGGAGAGAGAACAGTCACTTACTTAAAAGGAAGCCCATCAAACTGAATCATGACTCATTTACTTCTGTGCAATCCCACAGCCCTCACTGGAAGAGCACTCCCCTCCCCTCCCCTCCACTTCTTGCATCCTATTTATTTATTTCCCTGAAGGCACGCCAGTTCCTGTCTTTCCCAGTTCCTGGCTTGCCACAGGATTCCCTTTTGCTCCCCTTCCCCAATAAGCAGTTTCCTTGTTTTGTCACTCCAAAGGATCTCCTCACACACCCCACTCCCCCTTCTTCTTCTTTTTTTAATTTCCCCCCAATTTATTGCACAAAACTGGAATGATGCAAGACAAAGTTAGATTTTTGTTTTGGAACGGCACTCCCCCCTGCTGGCAGATTTGCATAAGGCAGCCGAGAAGTTACAAAAAAGGGTTCATGTAACTGCCCCCCCCCCACAACTCCATTGGCCCAAAAGAGGCAGGACAAGGGGCAGATAAACGCGTTTTAAGGAGAATATGGACAGTCCTGCCTTGAAAACACGTTGCAATGGTCGGAAAATATGAGTGTCCACCAGCCTACAATGAAGCATTGAATAACACTTTAATCTCAGTTTTAAACCGTTGCACTATTCTGTCACACATTGCAATGCTGTACCCGTTGCAAATCTCGTAGTCCGGAAAATGCCCTTGTGTGCAAGTTTTCTACCTGCAGGCAGGGAGACTTTTTTTTAACATGGGGCAATATTCAAAAAATAACAGGCCCTACCTCAGTGTTCTGGGAACATGAGTGCCAGAGTATTCAGCTTGTGGCAGGCCTGTGGTAGCCCCCAGCAACCCTAACTGCAGCCCCCTATCCAATTGGTTATGGGGCCTGTGCAAAGCTGTGGCTGAAGCTGAATACTCTGGCACTCGTAGGCAGATTACTGCATTGGCAATAGAGCCAATTGCCTATGGCAGCAAATCTTCGGGGAGCGGCAAATCTTGGAGCGGGGGAAAGTTATATCTTTTCCCCCTAAGTTTTAAAACTGCTGCTGCGTGGTGGCGGTGAGAACTCCTAGTGGACCCACCCACTTCCCAAATCATGTCAGGCACAGGGTGCCGCCTGCCTGGACGGCAACAGAGATCGCAGCGAGCTACCTCCTCACACAGGCCCGCGAGCGCGCAGAGAGCCAAAATCGGCCCGACCTGTGTCATTTGGGAGGAAGGCGGGCCTGTGTGGAGAGGTCTCTCCACACCATCTCCACTATCTAGAGAGCGGCCACCAGGAGCACTCCCAACTGCAAGCAGCCGACAAGATTTGGGAGGTGGGTGCCCACTAGGAGCTCCCGCTATGGTCCTAGCTGTGCCACTGCTGTGCAGAGGCAGTTTTAAAAGTGGTTTTTTGTGTTTTTTTTAAGATTTGACTCCCCCACCCACCCACCCACACACCCAGCAGCAAATCTCGGCTGCCTATGGACAGCACCCCCTGCTGGCAGTAAGTGGATATAGTCATTCTTATCCTGCAGTAAAGATGTTCACGGAACCGCAGCTGGGAAGCTCGAAGATGGCGGGAGTGCTGCTATAAGAGTGAGGGAGGGTGTACTGACCCCTCCCACTGCTTCCCCCCACTGGCATGTGTCTTTTGGAAAGCCCATCAAGAAAGCCCATGGGCACACGCAGGCACGTTGGAGACTTCCGGTCATATCCAGAAGACGGGGGCAACGAGGTGGCAGGAAGGTCTGCTGCCGCTCCAATGTGCTTTCCAAAAGACACACGCCCACGGTGGGGGGGGGGGGAAGCGGAGGGGGGGGGAAGTGCACCCTTACCTGCTCTTAAAGCGGCACCCCCACTGCCGTCGAACTGGTTTGGAGGCCAATAAAGGGTCCCCGAACCAGTTCTGTGCACATCCCTACCCTGCAGTGCTCTACTTTGCCAATGCCAGGTGGCTCCTTTAAGGGAAACAGAGCCCTCTGAAGCCCCTGCCTGCACCATCTTGGAAGGCGTGCACAGTGTGCTGGGAAGTGTAGTCCTTCCCAAAACTTTCCCTCTCAGCATTCTATGCACGTCTACCAAGAGTTCTTCCAAGAGCACTTTCCCGGAGCTCTGAAGAGAGGGCTTCATTTCTCTTAAAGGGCCCTCCTTGCACTGAGAAAAGTGCAGAGGTTACGCACAGTGGGAAATGGCTCTCACCCGGAAGGTTTTTGGCCAAAGTGGTCCCCACTTGAAAAACAGGGACGATCCCTGCCCTAGCTGCCAGTGTGAAGTGTTCGCCACATCTCCTTCCATCTCAGGAGTCTCTTGCTTCATTCTGCTCTGCAGACCAGACCCGAGCCCTTTGCCCAGATAGGCTCGCTAGCTTTCCACATGCAGGGAGTTTTTCTGTCAATGAAACAGAATTGCAAGCAGAAGGTATCATTGCAATCAATTCCTATAGTTTGGGGGAGGCCGTAACGTACATCAGAGTCTGACTTTGAATCACACTTGGTGGAATCTCCTGCTGAATATTGAATATTTTTCGAACCCAGTTTGTGTCCTGTTGGCAATACTTTGAACAGCAGCCCACAATACACCCGGGCAGCTCCTGGCACCTGGTTTGCATTTAAAGCTCGTTTGCACATGATGTCACCTTTTTTTTATTATTATCATCAGCCCAGGAAAGGTCGAGATGGGTCATTGGGGGAAGGCTCACATTGTTGAGTCTCCGCAGGGCCGCCACTGATGCCTTAACCATCTGACGTGCATTTCAGTTTTCTGGCATGATGTAATCGGAGGCACAAGATTTATAATAAACCAAACAGGGAGCTACTTGCCCGGAGGCTAATCAACCTGGTTTAGTGGAACTACTTTTCTGGAAAGCAGGACAGAAAATTGGAGCCAAAATGTCATCGAGGAAATCAAAGCTGTAGCCAAAGTATGCAGAACCTGGAAGCAGAGGGGTGGCTGGACCACCACGTCGTGGGCTTTGGAAGGGACGTGGAGAATGGAAACACAGCCCTAGGGTGCAGCCGGCTGGTATGGTGGAATGGATAAGGTGGAGGGTGAAAGGCTGACATAACATTCTAAGCCCCAGCACTATGATTGACTTCAGTGCAGGGTTTCTCTAGCTTGGGTCCCCAGATGTTACTGAACTACAACTCATAGGAACGTAGGAAGCTGCCATATACTGAGTCTGGCTCAGTATACAAGGGTCTGGCTCAGTATATGGCAGCTTCCTATGTTTCTATGTAACCACAGAGCACACCCATGACTTGTCAGGTGATTTCTTGGCCCTAAACAAATAGGTGCGTGTCGAAAACCAAGGAAGAGAGGGTTCCAAAGCCAAGGGCCGTCAACCGAAAAGGCCCAGTTTCTGGTTCCTGCCAACAACAACCAGATCTTAGTCAATGGTGGGTCCATGAGCAGGGCCTAAGAGAGGGTTGGGCAAACTTGGCCCTCTCTCGGTTGTTGAACGACAACCATTGTGGCTGAGAATGATAGGAGTTGTAATTCAACAACAGCTGGACGGCCAGGTTTGCCCAACCCCGGCCTAAGATATAGAACGGAGGGTCCTGGTAACTTCAAATGGGCATTCAGCACCACTGGCCAAGGTGGCAGATTCTGCAAGGTCTCTGTTACTGCCAGCATGTCGCGTACTCTGGCAGAGGAGAAGAAAACAAGAGTGGCTCCCATTGCTTCGCACCAACCCATCCTCCTCAGCAGCTGTGGCTGTCTTTTGGAAGCAGGTGGTTCCTGGTTAGCCTCGGCAGCTGTCCCTCTGGGAGATCAGCTGGTGCCCAAACAAATGTAACTTTTGCTCAAGAAGTCAGCTCATGTTTAGTAGACACCAACTCTCCTCTCTTAGGCATGGATGCTGCTGCTTTCTGAACATATCAGCAGTTTAGGACACCGAATCCTAACGGCTGTTCTTATGTTCAAGAACATAAGAATGGATCAGGCCCAAGGCCTATCTAGTCCAGCATCCTGTTTCAGACAGTAGCCCATCAGATGCCTCTTGAGAAGCCCACGGGCAAGAGCTGAGGGCACGCCCGCTCTCCTGGGTGCTTTCCAGATTACCTGCTACAACAGCATCACAACTGCCTGTGTTCTCATGGGTCTGGAACAGTGTTCCCTCTAACAGGGATTCCCAGATGTTGTTGACTACAACTCCCAGAATCCCCAAGCAAAAGGCATTGCAGATGGGGATTCTGGGAGTTGTAGTCAACATCTGGGGATCCCTGTTAGAGGGAACACTGGTCTGGAAAAGGTTAAACTTGACCTGAGCTGTTGCCTCCACCCCACACCTCACTAGGCAGAGGCCTGGCATGTTGATAAGGGTCACAAATGTCATCTTCTCAGGGATAAACTCTTGAATAAAAAAACTAGACATCCAGCAGATGTTGTGAATGGTGGAATATCAAACCCAGTGAGCAGGGGCAAAAAAAGAGAAGTTTTTAGGGATGCAGTTGAATCTCTGTTGACAAGCACGTATTTAGATACAGGAAGTCCCAGGTGAAATCATTAACCCAGCAGTCTAACCCAGGTGGTTAGAGTGCTGGACTAGGACCGGGGAGACCCGAGTTCAAATCCCCATTCAGCCATGATACTAGCTGGGTGACTCTGGGCCAGTCACTTCTCTCTCAGCCTAGCCTACTTCACAGGGTTGTTGTAGGGAGAAACCCAAGTATGTAGTACAACGCTCTGGGCTCCTTGGAGGAAGAGCAGGATATAAAAATGTAAAAAATAAAAAATAAAAATAAATCCTGCCATCTCCAAGTAGGCTTGGGAACGGTGTCAGGCCATGACAATTTTACTGCTGAGCACAAAGTGGTATCCCCATCCTTCCCTCTTTATTTTCCCCCATTAAGAGCACACACACCCCAGATTCCCCGCCCCCCCATCTCTTCCTTTTCTATTGGGATGCAAATAAGAAAAGCAGCATTGTGCCAATTCTATGCAGGCCATCCATGGGGAGGGAGGACCCGCTGCTGTTCAGCTCCAGAGAACTGGGGAAGAATCCTGACTCAATGCTTGAGCACCTGGTTTGCATGCAGAGTGAAGGTCCCAAAGTTCAGTCCCTGACAGCATCTCCAGGTCGGGCTGAGAAAGATGCATGCCTGAATCCCTGGAGAGCCGCTGTGAGTCAGTGTGTACAATACTGAGCTAGCTGGACCAAGGGTCTGAGTTGGTAGAAGGCAGCTTCCTATGTTGCTATGGTGTTCATCTGATTTGGGGATGGCTCTGTAGCTCAGTGGTACAGCATCTGCTTGCATACAGAAGGTCCCAGTTTCAATCCCTGGCAGCATCTCCAGGTAGGGCTGGGAGGGACTCCTGCCTGAAACCTTGGAGAGCCTCTGTCAAGCAGTGTTGTAGATAATCCTGAGCAAGATGGACCAATGGTCTTACTCAGCAGAAGGTAGCTGTAACAAATCTGGGGTTACAAGTATGGATGCTAGCTCACCATCTCTTTTCTTAGGTAAATCATTGACTGATAATCCAGGAAGCCAATGGATGCCTCTGAATGAGGTGTGAATGGCCCTGGAATATCCTGATGGGAGAAGTCAACAGAGTACGGTAAAATAGCATGTGCTTATCAGATGAGAGGGGTTGATCTAAGAGAGTGAGGTTCTCTCCTCCCTTTCCATGTGCGTTAAGAAACACATGAAGCATCATGGAAATCAGACCAGCAATTTTCTGACGGAGGGCTTGTCCAGACAGCGATAGAGCCGAACTACAGTGCAAATTATGATAATAAATAAAATGAGAAATCCACAAGATTTACAAGGGCATTGCTTAATATTCTTGGTGCCATCTGCTGGCAATCTGTAGTAATCTGTGAACGAACTGTGGCTGACACATTGTGCAAAAGTACATCAGCCTAGTAACACTGTGATTACACAAGTTGTACGAACAGGAGTCCACCTACTTCCTAGTTGCACATACACAAAAATTGCACAAAATGTGTTTGACAAGAGTAAGCCCATTTGTCCAATGAATGTACATTTATGTAACACAATGTACACATTTTGCAAATGCAACACCACTATGCTGATGTACTCTTCCGCAGAATGCCAGCCTGTGTTTTTGAAGTTATAGTTCACCCATGGATTGCTGCAGTTTGCCAGCAGATGGTGGTATGAGCATCACACAATGTCCTTGTCCACTGCATGGATTTCTCATTTTATTTATTGTTGTAATATGTGCTGAATTAGGAATATATCACTGTCTGCAAGAGTCTTGAGACAAACAGAGGCTGGAATGGAGCTGCTGTGTGGAGAGCTGAAGTATGTTAGGGTGTAAGGCTTTCTCTCTGGAGATCTGATGTAACCTCTTACTGAATTATAGAAGTGTTCTGCTATTTCAGCTCCATCTCATGCTCAGTTTGTATATTTGTAAATACACCAAATATTAGAAAGACACCAAAAGCCTCCAACAATCTTTCTTCCAAAGGAATCCAGAATCCGAGAAGTGCTGCACTCTTGGGGACTTCTCGCTGCTTCGGGGAGTGGGGGGACATGCATAACAATAAATTCAAGGTAGCTTTATTTCCAAGGAAGGGACAGTTATATACCAAAGGCAGTGACCAGAAAATATGGGTCATCCTTGGTAAATAGGATCAGTTGGAGTGTGCGCAGATATGCTTATTGTGCCTGCCCTGATCAGTTGTGCTGTGGATATGAGCTGGTCCTGTGGTAGCAAGCATGAATTGTCCTCTTTGCTAAGCAGGGTCTGTCCTGGTTTGCATTTGAATGGGAGACAACATGTGTGAACACTGTCAGATATTCCCCTTAGAGGATGGAACCTCTCTGGGAGGAGCATCTACATGCTTGCATGCAGAAAGTTCCAAGTTCCCTCCCTGGCAGCATCTCCAAGATAGGGCTGAGAGAGACTCCTGCCTGCAACCCTGGAGAAGCCGCTGCCCGTCTGGATAGACAATACTGAGCGAGATGGACCAATGGACTGACTCGGTATATGGCAGCTCTCTATGTCCCTATATATGTTGAAAATAGCTCTAAGCCATGATTTCTAGAAAATTAGCAGTCTCCCCAGCCTTTTCGTGCCCTGAGAAATGATTCTCCCACACCCACAAATAATCTGTGTGTGAGAGCACTGGTGCTGCTAACCTGCTGCTGACAATCACGTAGAGACATGCGAGTGTAAACTGAGTAATTATTTGGCAATTTACTGCGGTGGATTTATGATTGTGGCAAATCACTGGGTGCTGAAAAGGCTTAGGCCTTGTGGGGAATAAGAATAGCATCTGCAGTTCGGGCTGGCCGGATAGTGTTACAAGGGCAAGTGGTCCTCTTGCACAATCTGGTCACCTGCTAAGATTAAGGCCGAAAATGTCCTCTCCTGTCCCATGGGCTGGCATTGCACAACCCAGGGGCATTCTGGAAGTCTTATATTTCCCCTCTGACATGCTTGGAATGGTTCAGTGCGAGACAGGTGACTTTTTCTTTAATTGGGATATTGTGCTGTGCTCTTCCCAGGATCAACTGTGCTGCACGGACTCCCATGACATCTGTGGCAAAGTGCTTCTCATTGGGATGTAATGTGACATTGCAGCCAGGCACAGCGTGCACATTGCGCACTGTCCCTTTAAGGACAACCTGGCTGCCAGGTTCCTGCCACCGCCTCTTCTCTTGGAGGAACTCCAGCCTTTTAAAAACAAGTGCAAACCTTCTCTTGCAAACCTTCAGCTCCGGTACCTCGTAGAGATATTGTGTGTGTATTCATTTCAGTGGGAGTACTCATGAGTAAGCCACCTAATGGCGCAGCAGGGAAGTAACTTGCCTAGGGAGCAAGAGGTCCTGGTTCAAATCCCTGCTGTTATGTTCCCCAGACTATGGGAAATTCGATATATCAGGCAGCAGTGATATAGGAAGATGCTGAAAGGCATCATCTCATACTGCGTGGGAGATGGCAATGGCAACCCCCTCCTGTATTCTACCAAAGAAAACCACAGTGCTCTGTGGGTGCCAGGAGTTGACTCAATGGCACAACTTTAGTTTACTCATGAGTAACTGGGTCTGGATGTAACTCAGTGAATGCAATAGCCTGTTTCCCTAACAGTAATACTTAAATTTCAGGGTTTTAAATATCCACACATAGAGGCCCACTTCATATGGGAAATGGAGAAAGCCCGTTCCCGAGTAGCCGCCAAACTAGTTGGTACATATAACAAAAAGGCCACACGTGTAAAGAATAAACCAAAACCAGCAACAAGCCATGTGCAGACAGCAAATATATATAAACATGCAAATTCAAATATTAAATAATTATACTTGTATATATATGTGTCTTGAATTCTTTAAATAATACTTTAAATTCTTTAAATAAACATACATATTTCAAAGGAACATTGAAAATATCCAAAGTAGCCCAGAGCACAGAATAATGAAGATGGTAAAAATATACCAGTCTTACTAAATCAATATGAAGGACTGTGATGTTGCAACAGAACACCAAAACAAGTTCACTATTTCCCAGAGTTGTTGGCAAAGAGAAGTGTGCTCGCTGTAATTATTGTCCGTTCTGTTATCCAAAGCTTGTAAGAATAATAATTCTTTTGCTTGTAGGTCCTTGACATAAAGAAATGTGTTGTAATAATAGTCCCTTCTGTTATCTGGAGCTTGTAATTAGGGATGTGCATCGGTCCGGATCCGTCCGGACCGGTAAGGGGGGGTCTATCTTTAAGGGCGGGGGGGGTAGAACTTACCCCTCCCGCCGCTCTTCCCCCTCCGGCGCTGCGTTTAAATTTCAAGTTTTTGGGGCAGCAGCATTCTTCCCTGCTGCCCCGGCCCCCGCCGTTGACCGGAAAAAGCCTTCAAGCAAACACCCATGCACGCGTTGTGGGGCACGCATGCGTGTTTGCTTGAAGGCTTTTTCCGGTCAACGGCGGGGGCCGGGGCAGCAGGGAAGAACGCTGCTGCCCCGAAAACTTGAAATTTAAACGCAGCGCCGGAGGGGGAAGAGCGGCGGGAGGGGTAAGTTTTACCCCCCCGCCCTTAAAGATAGACACCCCCCTGCCGGACCGGTCCGTTTCCAAACCGGTTCGGAGGCCTCCAACATGGCCTCCAGACCGGTTCGTGCACACCACTACTTGTAATAATATTTCTTTCACTAGTAAGTCCTTAAAAACTGTCCAGATAATCAGTGTTTTTCGCAGTGTTTTCCTCAAGAAGGACTTATCAGCTCTGTGTTCTTTCTAAAGCTGCCAAACAAGTTGGTGGCAACTGCAAGAGAACCTCTCCAGATGATCTCAACAGGCATTGGGGCTCATGGTGAAGAAGACGTTCTCTTAAATACCCAGGGCTTAAGCTGTTTAGGGCTGTATAGGTAATGACCAGCACCTTATATTTTTGCCTGGAAACATATCGGTAACCAGTGCAATTCCTTCAAGACAGGAGTGAAATGTTATCTCCTAGATGATGTTGTGAACTACACCTGGTTTCGCACTCTGTACATGCTCAGAGGGAAAGAGGCAAAGTCACATCATACACAAACTGAATTGGTTCTTGGAGATGGTGACCATGTAGGATCTGGGCGTGCAAACAGGGATAGAAATAGAGACACTCAGGAAGTTCAATGGGCTTTATTATAAAAAGTTGCTCATCAGGATAAAATAATCCACATTAAAAACATGTTTCCGATTCAAAGTGTAGTGTAATGTGCCTAACTAACACATGTGTGTGCAAGCAGTAATTACAGCTATCTAACAATCTAACAAATCCTAAATAAAACATTTAGAGAGAAGCACAGGAAGAAGGAGGAAGGGGGGGGCTTAGGAAGGGGGTAGCAGTGATTAGTAGGAAGGAGGGAAGGAGGGATCCAAGGCTTGTGAAGGCAGCATATTACCAGGATCAGAGGCTTGAGAGCGGTGGGGCTTTCAGCTGAAGGAGAGAGGCTGTAGCTGGGAACAGCAACTTGGGAGCGGTGGTCTGGCTTCTGGTGGTCAAGCAGGCTGGTCAAGCAGACAGTTTGCTCAGAGCGAGGCAGAGAGTGAAGGTACCATGGATAGGGAAGTCTTGACTTCTCACTGTGCAGTGGAAGTCGCAGACAGTTCCTGTCCATGGACAGAGTTCCTGCTTGTTGCCCCGCAGCTTAGCAGCAAACCCTTGGATTGCTCATGAGCAGATCTTGCTTGTAGGCAAAAAACTCCCCCTCTGCCATGTCCAGAGACTCCTTCTTATAGTGGTTCCATCCTTTGATGTTCATTTGAGTCTTCTGGATCACAAAAGGCATCTATTGTCTTTTAATTATCAAAATTAGCTCAGGATATTTGGTCAGTCCAGGGTAAACAGGGTCTCTCTTGTTAGCAGAGTATTGTTCTATTTTCATTCCCCAAAACAAATCTACATCTTCTCCTGCCTTGTCCCAAGAATGTTAAAAGTCAGGAGTTAGTGAAAGAGTTAGTTCTATTTGTGTGAGACAGCAATTAAATTACTTCCTGTGTACCTCTATCTAGTGTGTAATTATAACAAAAGAATATTTAAAGTAACATCAAAAAAGGGTACATGTGTGAGACGAGTTAATCAATACATTTGACTGAGGCAGAAGCATCCTGTGAGTGAGGAAAAGGGATAATTTCAGCAGTGTGAGACTGGTAATTAAGCCTGACCCATTGTGTCTCTTGTGAGTTCCACAAACACTGATAAACAATGCTAGATTACCCCTGCCTTTACAAATCATTTGCCAGGCAGTCATGTGATCTGGGTGTCATGTTCACCTCAAGTTCAGGCATTTAATTGAACTCTTAATATAAAATGAAATCAGACACAGGCCTGAATTCCATATACTTCTGGGTTGGTATCTCTGGGTCTAATGTTGGGGTGCCCAACAATGACCCAGAGACCCACCTGACTGACACATTCTGGACCAACTGCAGTTTCCGGACTACGTACAAAGGCAGCCCCACACAGAGCACATTGCAGTAATCCAGCCTACAGGACAAGCCTTGCACCTTGACCACCCTAATTTGAACCACTGCAGATGTCAATTCTCTTTTCCTCTGGGACTCCACGTAGTGGAGGTATTTACAGCTCAGCCTCACCAGTGTAACCCACCAGAGCAGCATCTTTATGGAAGCTCTTCCCACTCCACAGCTGTGCCATTTCTTTGGTGGCCTTCTGCGACATCCAATGTCCTTGCAGATTTTTATTTATTTATTCATTATATTTGTACACCGCCCCAAACCTCCATCTCTGGGCTCAATTTCTACAGCAACATAAAACAAATTGAAACAGAAATTAAAACCTGAAAACAATTTAAAACCACAAGTCTAGTTAAAAAGCTTGGGTGAATAAATGTGTATTTAGAGACTTTCAAACAGTTGTCATTGCTGGAGAGGCTCTTATTTCAGCTGGGAGCACAGTCCAGAGACTTGGGGTTGCAACAGAGAAGGCCTTTGTTGTTGGAAGTGAAGGACTATACGCTGTCTCATGTCTCAATGACATAGGAGGACAGACTAGTGAGTCAGAGGGCTAGAGGGTCAAGACATTGGTCATCCCTTCTCTGCTACTCTGACACTATCCCTTTGATATGTAGATTGCTAATCTCAGGGACTTCCTTCCTGCCTGCCTGTCTGCCACTTTTTCTTCTTCCCTTCCTTCTCCCTTGCAACATGCAAGCTCCTCTCTCCCTGCACCACGTGTGCAGAGATACAGAATCCATCTGCATCCAGCTAGATAGATAGGTTAGAGATCCTATCTCTTTACTTTCCTATCTAGAATGGAGTTCTCTAATAAATACTCATATTGATTTGAAACTATGAACTGGCTCCAAGTTATTTTACTCTCAGCATAAACACATGCCTAACCAAATTCCGTGGTGTTTTGTCTCTGTGCACTCTGCTATAATGAATAAGGGTTTCTCCTACCAGAGAGAATTCCCAACACTTGTAGCTACCAGATGAGCTGGTGGCAACTGCAGACGAACCTTATGGAAGTTTTTCACAGGAGGCTTTTAAAGCCTTTAACTTGCATTCTCCTCCAGAATGGAGGGGGTGAGTTCACATATTGGCCAGATTTACCCCAAAGTCCCTGAGAGTTATCAAGGAGCGGTTCACACACAATTTGGGTTTTTCACTGTGTGTTAGAGTGTAGCCTGAATTATATCTGGGGTAAACAAAAACAAAAAAAAGACCCACTATTTGTGTTGGTTTTTTGGGACAACTTCAAGTTTACAGTAAAGCCTCCCAATACATTCACAGAAAATCCTGCTATGTGTAAAAATATCATGGCGAAGAAGATGTTCTCTTAAATACCCTGGGACTAAGCTGGCAAACCATTACTGGCCAACCTTTCCACTGTCACTGGCCAGCTTCCCTGGCAGGCAGCAGCCCCACTTTCCGATATTTGTTGATCTTCAAACACATTGAGTGTGTTTGGACAGGTAAACTGGGATGTAATGTCTCCTTGCAGCATTAAATTTAGCCTTTTGATAAGCTGCTTAGCTTCCACTAACTGATGAGTTCCACCAAGAGGAGGAGGAGGAGGAGGAGGAGGAGGAAGGCTCCCCACCATGGGTGGCAGTTCTTGCTGGCCATCTGCAACATGCAAATGAGTACATCTCCCCCACTCCCTTCTCGGAAAATAGGACAGCCCTGAGCCCGTCATATGATTCAGTTCATGATCAACAGGAAGCAGAATGCAGGGAATGCGCTTGGCATTGGCAGAGCAGAGACCATGACCTAATAGGTCTCGTCCGCCTGAGAGTTCCAAGAGGCATTCCTGCCCTGTGTGGAATGAGCAGGCTGCTGCTGCAGCATCTCCAACACCTGCCGGACCCGGATTCCCTGCATAGCAGTGGGCTGCACAGTCACAGCCTCCTTGCAGAGATCTGGACAGGCTTGCCAAGCTTGCCCTGTATTGATTGCGGGGCGATGCAAAGAGACACAGGGCGCCTCCTCTCCCTCTCAGAATGGTCTAGGAGACAAACACCACCTTTCCCCCACTAGTGCATGGCAAGTGCTCGCCCCAGCCAAGAAGTGCAGGACCCTGGCTTGAACTTGAACCATGCAGGCGGCTCATCCAACGGGTCGAATGACTAGCCCAATCTGAGTCGGGGATACAGTGGGAGAGAGTTCCCAGTCTTTTATGGGGGCATAACTCTCACATTTCAGAGACTGAAATTAATTTGGAAATCTAGTCGGAGGCCGTTCCAGTTTAGAAATGAATGCCAAGGCAGGCGATTCATATTCAAGTTAGGGAGTGCAGCTTAGGAGACTAGCTGTTTATTGGGAACATGAGGAACATAGGAAGCTGCCGTATACTGAGTCAGACCATTGGTCCATCTAGCTCAGTATCATCAACACAGACTGGCAGAGGCTTCTCCAAGGTTGGAAGCAGGAGTCTCTCTCAGCCCTATCTTGGAGATGCTGCCAAGGAGGAACCATCTCCGATAAGGTGATGGTCTTCCCAGAGCGACTCCATCTCCTAAGGGAAATATCTTACTGTGCTCATACATGTAGTCTCCCATGGAAATTCAAACAGGGTGGACCCTGCTTAGCAAAGAGGACAATTCATGCTTGCTACAAGCCCAGCTCTACTCACCCTGGGGGCTGAGGTGCAATGAGCAAAAAAGACTGTGAGTTTTGGGGTTGCAGAATGTGCAGGCCCTTTGTGGAGTGGGGTACAGCAGTACATCGTACCTTCTCACAGCACTGTGCAGTACTTCGGGGTGCAATGCAAGAGGGGGAGAGAAATAATAATTGGCAGTGCTATATCCATGAAGTAAACCACACTTTTAAAGGACTTTTGAAAAAAAACCCTTGCCCTGTTATTATAAGAGCTGGTTTTGTGGCAGCAAGCATGACTTGTCCAATTTGCTAAGCATGGTCTGCCCTGGATGCATATGAATGGGAGACTAGAAGTGTGAGCACTGCAAGATATTCTTCTCTGGGAAGAGCATCTGTAGACTTGCATGCCGAAGGGTGCAAGTTCCCTCCCTGGCAGCATCTTCAAGAGACTCCTGCCTGCAACCTTGGAGAAGCTGCTGCCAGTCTGTCAAGACAATACTGAGCTAGATGGACTAATGGTCTGACTCAGTATATGGCAGCTTCCCATGTTCCTGTGTTCCTACCCATAAGCCCCTCCTGGGTAAGATCAAAGCTCCATCTAGTCCGGTATCCTGTTTCCCACAGTAGCAAGCCAGATACTTCCAAGGAGCAGCAGGGTATGACAGCAACCGCCCTCTCCTCCTTCCATTGGTTGTCATACAAAGCAAAGATGCACCGGTGCAGCAAGAGAGCAGCCTGGCAAAGCTAACTGCACCAGTGCAGTGGGTATGTAGCGGATGTAACCCAGTTTTTGTCTCAAAGCAAGCCCATGTGAGGGGAAGAAAAATGCTGAATCATCCCCTCTCTTGCTTTCACAAAACCTTCCTGTTAGTTAGCTTAATTGCTACCACCACACGACTTTTTAACAGAGTTTAATCCCATCCCCCCACCTCCTGTGTGGGTGAAATTTTATTTTTTATTTTATTTTATTAGAACTCTCCTTCTCTTTACTAGTGGAAAAGTAAGTATATATATTCCACGTGCAAGCCTACACATGATGCGAAAACTTGGTAGAGTTGCTGAACAATCAGATTGAGATGTGTGTTGCACCAGAGACAGAAACCCTTTACAGCCCCACTTTCCTGAGTTAAAAATCCACTCAAGAGGCTTATTAAAACTGTTAAGAACAAAAACAGAAGATTTTTTTAAAAAAAATTTCAAGTACTACAGACTGTTTCCATCTGAGGCTTTCTCAGCTTTTAGTTACAGGTAAAAGGAACACTCCGTAGCTGCAAGAATACTATCAAAAAGCTGATACTGGGGTGGCACACTTTAAAAATCATGGTTACCCAGTTGCAAAGTACATAGATGTAAGAACATACAGAAAGCACCTTTAAGAGTCTGCAGAGACTTTTGCAATGCCCTGTTGGAATGGCACAGGCTCAGCGTTCCTTAGCTTAGTTACATTACAGATAAAACACCATAGAACAGTTGCAAGGATATGCAAGGCACATGCAACCCCCCCCCCCGAAGTTTATCATGCAAACTGACTTGCAAACTGTTCCCTAGACTAAATCCCCCTTTCCTTGAAAATTCACCCCTCACCTGATGAGATTCAAGTATCCTGCAATTCTAACCCCTGCTAACACTAACCCCTGCTAACTTGGCAAAGAGGCACCTTTTAACATGGTGATTCTCTTTATTTAGCAGGGGGAGAGTAACTGGCCCTATCCACCCCCAGCACAGGACCTCCAGTGACTGTTGCTGGTGTCTGTCTTATGTTTCTTTTTAGATTGTGAGCCCTTTGTGGACAGGGATCCATCTTATTTGTTTGTTGTTTCTCTGTGTAAATCACCCTGAACCATTTTTGGAAGGGTGGTATAGAAATCAAATGAATGAATGAATGAATGAATGAATGAATGAATCCTGTCTCTCAAGGATCTGCAGTTCGTTTATAGTCATCTCCCTGGCTACTCCACCTCCTGTTGCAAGCCCAGCCTGGCTCCAACTAAACAAAGGGAAGTTCTCTTTCTGCCGCATGGCTTGGCACTCAAGATCCCACCCACCATGTACTGAGTGGCTGATATCTAGAGGTCACCACCTGTCAGTCAGGACAGGGTTCACTGCCGGTTCACCCTTTAGGGGAAAGGAGGGGCTGTTCAGTGACTGGTCACTACAGGGTACATGGCCATTTTTGATGCCTTCCCTTTCTTCAGGAAGAGCTTGGTTCCTTTAAGAGACCTTCTATTAATTACATTCATTCATTCATTTTTATGTAAACCGCTTTGGGAACTTTTGTGGGAAAGTGGTATATAAATATTCATCGTATTTGTATTCGTATTCATTTCACACATCAGGTAGCGTTGCTCGCCTTTTAACTGGCAATGCCTCAGTGCCTTGAGCAGTACCTTGGTGTAGCACAGATCTTATCAGGTGATATTGTTGATTGTCCTGGGTGTCCAGGGATCCCAATATGTTTCAACCAAACAACCGCAATTTCCACCAGTTTCAACAGCTTTAATTAATTAATTAATTATTCATTTATCAAATTTATATACCACCCAAACTTTCATCACTGGGTGGTTAACACAAAACAATTAAAAACACACATAAAAACTTCAAATAACTCAACAATTTAAAATCAACCACAAAATTAAAACTGACAAATTTTAAAAAGCTGAAAAAGCTTTTACTTCCGAGCATGCAATTAGCGTGCTCTTGGAGGCAGGAACTTGACAGGAAGTTAATTTATTATTTATTATTTATTAATTCGATTTATATACCGCCCTTCCAAAATTGCTCAGGGTGGTTCACAACACGATAAAAACAATTAAAACAAATTAATAATTAAAATCAAACTATTAAAACTAGGGGTGTGCACGGAACCGCCAACTGCGGTCCGGCACTGGGGTGGGGGGGTACCTTTAAGAGCGGCAGGAGGGTTTACTTACCCCTCCTGCTGCTTTCCGCTGTGGCGCCCGTAATCCTCTGTGTAATTGGGGCGGCAGGACACCTCCCTGCCACCCTTTCCCCGACGTTACTTGCAAAAAAACCAGCAGTCCTTTGTGCACGCGCACGCCGCTCTTAAAGGTACCCCCCACCCCCGGACCGAACCACCCAGCTCTGGACCGGTCCAGGCCCATCCCTAATTAAAACACAATAAAACCAATAAAACAGCTAAAAGCCCTGAAAATCAGGACAACAGTTTAAAACAGTTTAAAACAATTAATCATTTAAAATTCTGGAAGGCCAGGCCAAATAAATAGTTTTAAGGGCTGTCTTGAAGGACAGCAATGATCTCAAATTACGAATTTCTGCCGGGAGTGCATTCCACAGCCCAGGTGCAGCTACAGAGAAGGCCTGCCTCTGCATCGCCACCAGATGAACTGGTGGCAACTGGAGACGGACCTCCTCAGATGACCTTAACGTGCGGTGGGGATCATGTAAAAGAAGGTGCTCTCTAAGACAACTCGGACCTAAGCCGTTCAGGGCTTTAAAGGTAATAACCAGCACTTTGTATTTTGCCCGGAAACATATCGGCAGCCAGTGTAGCTGTTTCAAAACAGGCATAATATGGTCTCTCCGGGTTGCCCCAGAGACCAATCTGGCTGCCTCATTCTGAACTAACGGAAGTTTCTGGACTATGTACAAAGGCAGCCCCACGTAGAGTGCATTGCCGTAGTCAAGCCGGAAGGTTACCAGCTGATGCACCACTGTTTTGAGGTCATCCTCTTTGAGGAATGGACGCAGCTGTCGAATCAGCCGAAGCTGATAGAAAGCACTCCTGGCCATGGCCTCCACCTGAGATACCAGGGTGAGGCCTGGGTCCAGGAGTACTCCCAAGCTGCGCACCTGCTCCTTCTGGGGGAGTGTAACTCCATCCAGCACAGGGAGATCTAACTCATCCCTCAGATTCTGAGCCCCTACAATGAGCACCTCCGTCCTGCTTGGATTCAGCTTCAATTTGTTCTCCCTCATCCAGCCCATTACAGCCTGTAGGCAGGCATTTAGAGAATGAGTGCCATTTCCTGAAGATGAAAAGGAGAAGTAGGTCTGGGTGTCATCAGCATACTGATAGCACCCAGCACCAAATCTCCTGGTGACCTCACCCAGTGGTTTCATGTAGATATTAAAAACCATTGGTGACAAAATGGAGCCGTGGGGGACTCCATATAACAGCTCCCGTTTTGAGGAGCAACTGTCACCAAGCTCCACCATCTGGAATCTACCCAAGAAATAGGAGCGGAACCACTGCAAAGCAGTGCCCCCTATCCCCAACTCCCCCAGGCGATCCAGAAGGATACCATGGTCGATGGTATCGAACGCCGCCAAGAGATCCAGAAGAACCAGCAGAGTCACACTCCCTCTGTTGATTCCCCGGTAAAGGTCATCCATCAGGCCGACCAAGGCTGTCTCAACCCCATAGCCAGCCCTAAAGCCAGTTTGAAATGGATCTAGATAATTGGTTTTTCCTCCAAGACCGCCTGGAGCTGGTTGGCCACCACCCTCTCAATCACCTTGCCCAACCAAGGGAGACTGGAGATTGGCCTGTAACTGTCCATCACTAAGGGATCCAAAGAAGGCTTCTTTAGGAGTGGTCTAATCAATCCCTCCTTCAAACAAGGGGGCACCCTACCCGCCCTCAGTGATGTGTTTATATTAACTAGGCCATCTCCAACAATCTCCCTGCTAGATAGAAGCAGCCAAGTCGGGTAAGGATCCAGAGAACAGGCGGTAGGCCTCACCGCCCCAAGCAGCTTGTCCACATCCTCAGGAGCCACAGATTGAAACTGATCCAATCTAATACTGCAAGAGGGATTGCTGGACACCTCCTCCATAGACCTTGCAGAAATAGTGGAGTCCAAGTCGGCCCGAATACAGGAGATCTTGTTTGCAAAAAACCTATTAAAAGCATCACAGCAGAACGACCCCAGGGGCTGATCTGAAGGAGCAGAAATCAAACTCCTCACCACCTGGGATAGCTCTGCTGAGCGCGAACCTGAGTTAATGGTTCAGAATGGAGATCAAAGTCATGAGAGATGCATTATTGGAAGTTGTGAATGTGGGAAGAGGATTGTTAGGTGACAAGAATTCTGGCTTTATTGTACTATGGAAATGTGCTCTGGAGAGTACCCATCCCAAAGCAGTAAGCCTGGGAAGGAGGAGACCTCCTTTCACGGGATTGGTTGGCCAAGGAACAAGGAGCATCCGATCAATCTTGGACACATGGATTATCATTCAGACTTGAGTAGAAGATTTCTGCTTATACAGTCAGGCATTCTTGGCTGGTGCTCTAACATAGGCTACTAAAGGCTAATACACATAACATAATACTTGCATGAGTTCTACACATGCTCCTGTCCCGTGAGGTAAAACACTGATCTCCCTGCTGGAGAGCCTGTTGCAATGAACGTTACTATTTTTCAAGTGGGGGCCACTTTTGCAAAAAAAAGACCTTGAATGCAAAAGCCATTTCCTACTGTACAAACTTCCATTCAGTGCTGTGTTCAGTGCTCAGAGGTCCTCTAAGAGAAACACAGCCCTGTCAAGCCCCAGCACCATCTTGGAAGGTGTGCATGGGGTGCTGGGAAGTGTCATCCTTCTGTCCCAGAGCTTTTCCTCTAGAACTCTATGGGGAAAGCACTCCACACATGCCTTCTAAGGTGATGCTGAGGCTTGAGGGCTCCGTCCCACTAGCACTGGGCAAGGTGGAGCATTGCATGATGGGAATGGTCATCTCTGTGCAGTGCCAAGGGGGCTGTGCAGAGCATTGGGCTTTGGCCAAAGTTTCACGCAGGACGAATATTTATTTATTTATTTATTTATTTATTTATTTAACATATTTTTATACTGCCCAAAACTCACGTCTCTGGACGATTCACAACAAAGCAAGCAAGCAAGCAAACAGAAAAAGTTAAAACACTAGTTAAAATAAATGACAACAAAAATTAAAACATTTGTTAAAACAAAATAAATGATACAGTAAAAGTTAAAACATCACAATGATTTAAATGTTAAAACAACGATTTAAAACAATGTTAAAACTATTAAAACGACATTTAATTAAAAGCCTGGGTGAACAGATGAGTCCTTAAAGACTTTTAAAAAGTTGTCAGAGAAGGGGAAGCTCTTATTTCAGCAGGGAGTGTGTTCCAAAGCTAATCATTAATGAAGAAGCTGCCTGGGGGAAAGGGAAGTCACAACTGGCTCCCAGGCCTTGCAGTGAAAAACACTGGCCTGTCCATTTCTGCACAAGAGCAAACCAGTCCATTTTTCCTGGTCAGCTGGCAAATCCGCACATCAAAGGGTGAGAAGAAGGGATGTGCAAAAGTTTTGAATGAATCCATTCGTATCAAATCCGAATTGAAACTACTTGCACAGAATGAGATTTGTTCGATTCACCCAGATTCGAATCAAATTTGAATAGAATTTGCTTTGATATGATTTGAATTCACCCAGCTTTTTGGAAGGCAGGGGAAATTAGTTTACTGGTTTGACCAGGACATTCCACAGGAGCAGGATGGGGACTGGGGTCCCAGAATATATAGACGCTGAAAGGGTCAAACTACTTCAGCAAATAGGCATTCCCAAAAAGCCTACATCCGCTAAAGTAATGGTTCCCCCCGCCACTGTTTTAACATTGTAAGCCTTGAGGGGGCAGGCTGCTAACTTCTAGAAAAAGGCTATAAGCTATTCTCAGTCTATGGGAGAGAACAGTAGAAGGAAGGAAGTAAGTAAGTAAGGACACATTTGATGGGTGATAGGAGAGATACTTAACATTTCCATAGCTGCTGACTCTCCCCTGAAAATGCCCCTCTGAGGCCATTTTTGAGGCCATTTTTGCCCCAGTCAGCTTTCTTTCATTGATGGATCCTGGCTGGAGAAGAAAATATCTACAAAACCTGCATATCCGAGATGCTAGTAGAAAGAGTGTGCACCTCATGTGCGACAATTTCTCTCTCATACCACCTTCAGCACTGGGAAAGTACTGAGGTCTAAAGGACCTATGGCATTAAATCCATGCTGGATAGATGAGTTTAACCAGGAGGTGAACTGAACGTGGGCCTTTTGCATCGAAAAACCAGCCACAGAGTGCCCTGGTTTGATTCGCGATTGTGGCACACACAGAGAGGGCGCGGAGGTGGGGGTGAATGTAGGAAGCTGCCTTATAGCAAATCAGACTGTTGGTCCATTCAGCTCAGTATTGTCTACACCAGGGCTGCTCAGCTGTGGCCCTCCTGCAGATGTGGGCCTACAACTCCCATAATCCCTGGCTATTGGCCACTGTGGAGGGGATTGTGGGAGTTGTAGTCCAAAAACAGCTGGGGTGGGGGCTAAGTTGAGCAGGAACGGTCTACACTGACTGGCAGTTGCTCCAGGTTTCAGGCAGAAGTATTTCCCGGCCCCGCCTCCAGATGCCAAGGATTGAACCTGAGACCTTCTGCATGCAAAGCAGATGCTCTAACACTAGACTGTGCCCCCCCCCTAATTACCTGTGCCCAACGTGGGGCTTGTACCAACAACCCTGGGATGAATACAATACAATGAATATTTATATACCGCTTTTCAACAAACATTTCCAAAGCAGTTTACACAGATATAAATCAATAAACGAAATGGCTCCCTGTCCCCAAAGGGCTCACAATCTAAAAAAAGAAACATAAGACAGACACCAGCAACAGCCATTGGAGGAGGGATGCCATGACGGGGATGGAGAGGGCCCGAGGCTTCTGCTCTGCCCACTGAGCTCCATGGGCCAGTGTCCAGGGCCAGATCAGGCCCTTCTGTGGCTGAACACCTTCTCTAAACAGACCACCACTTTTGATCCACTGCCTGGTTAAAGTTGCTTATCCAAGATGGACTTAATGTCACACGTTGAGCCTCTTCTCGTGATCTGTGAGAAGGGCTCCAGACCGGGCTGCGGGCAAGGTGGGTTAAACCTACCTTCCCTGCAGACAATCCATCCAGCGTTGCCCAGATGATCCCCCGCGATCCGCGGCAGCGGGGAGGGCCCGGGGCCTGGATGTGTCATCCTGGCCTCCAGAAATACCATGATGCACCATGCGAGTATGCATTGCATCATAGGGATCGTCGCTCCCTGGGCTGCCAGACAATCAGGAAACTGGGATTAAGGGAGTGTGTGCTCCCTTAACCTTGTTTTTAAGGGTAGCTATTGAGGCAGTTTTGCATGTGCTGTGAATAGCCTCATAGTTAGTTTGGCTTGGCCCTGACAATAGTGATTGCAGCAGATGCACGGGATGTTGGAGATGCAGTTCCAGTGCATCAGTCTCCCTAACTGTGCTACCTGTCTCTACTCTATGACCCCTGATCTGACTCTTCCGCACTTCCTGTGCTGAGTCACAATCCTCCCTTTCCACCTAGAGAGCAGATGGAAACATCCTTTCCTATCTATTATGTAGTCCTTTAGATTAGTTTTAGGTCTTTCCTATCCAAGTGTACTTAACCAACAAATATTTAGTATTTAGTTCTACAAGGATCTTCATGTGTTTTCTCTAAACAGCTGCAATATCCAAACCATCCTCTGCTACCTATTCTGTAACGGGAGTGTGTGCTCATTCCTTAGTGCTCTGCTGTTTTACCTATCGAGGGTAAAAATTAACAGCGTCTAACATGGGACTCCTTGATCATCTTCTTCCAGATGGGCTGCTTTGGGTTAATCCATTCATTGATTCAGGCCAGATTTTGAATGGTGCTTTATTTACTTTTATTCCAGTCTTGGAATAGAGATGGGGCTAACAAAAAGCCAGCAGCAAGAGCACTGAAGGCAGACTTCACTTGCCTCTCTGTAAATAATATCTGCCTCATTAAACCATTAATATTCCTGATTCAACTCCATTGTCCTTGCATACCACAACTCTTTCCTCTGGATTCTACACCAGATTCTCTTGGTGGAGTTCCTGTGGCTTGCCCATAACAGATGGCACACAATGTTTCATGGACACAATAGTTCAAGACCTATTGGGTGTAAGTCCAGGTAGGTTTTGTCGATTGGGTGGAAGTCCAGGTAGGTTTTGTCGATGCCTGCTTACGAAAAGAGAAATGCTTCATTCAAAAATAGGGCAAATCTGGTAGTCTTGTGGTGCAATAAAATTGTGTGTGTGTGTGTACACACACACACACATAGAGCCAAGAAAAAATTCCTAGCCATGATGACTGATGGCTTCTGCAGGCCAGTGATTGATTTCCACAGCTGAAAAGCAGGATTACAGCCGTGTTTTGCCGCAGGAGAGCGCAGTGTGATGGATGAGTTCGTTCAAGGATTACGCTATAGATAGAGTTGTCAACAGCATGAGTTGTTTTTATTCTCCCATTCCCCCACATCTGTGGAGATAACACAAAGCCGAGCCAATTAATTGTGGTTTCCTCGTGGCATTGGGTTATTATGCCTCCCTCCTTTAAGGCTTGTCTGTTGGCTGTAAAATCAACACCAGGCACGGTCTCCTCGCTGCCCTGTCTCTTTGCTTTGCTTTCTCCATTCATTTCTGCCGCCCAGGTTCCTCGGGGAAAGGGCAGCATTCTGTAGCATCTGCACACACTGGCCCTCCATGGTGCCTGGAGAATCTCCAGCTAAACAGGTTTTCATCTGGCCAGAGGTTAGATGGGAGACTGCCTGAGGGCTGAGTGATATGTTACACGGAGTTGTGTTTAACTTTCCCCAGATGTTTTTCTTTTTCAAACCAAAAAACAGCCTCAGGAAGCTGCAATCAGGAGCAGAGGATCAGTAGGCAGTAAGGGGCAACTTAACCCTTTCCCATTTTGCCATTTTCCTCTTGCAAAATTGCCACTCCCCAAACTTACTTTTCCTCCCATGGGAAAAAGCCACAGTTCTGTCTCTCTCTTTTCCTGACCAAGGGGGATAGCATTTGAGGGGAGAGTTTAGTGGAGTAACAGCCAAAGACGTAGGAGCCCTTCCTCTCTGCTGCTGCTCCTGTCAAGATCACAACTTCCGGGGCACTTTCCAGATTAACCCTTAACACAGTGTCACTACGGATCTTCAAAGTGTGCTTTCTTATTGCCTGTATATCGACATGGTAGTCCCTGTGCTGTCAACAAGGTGACGTTCACATTTCCAGTGGCTTGTTTCGGATTTTATCCTTGTGTTTTAGTCCTACAACATTGTTAAAAAATGGCTGTGTTTTTCCGTTTTAGGGAGTTTCGGGCAAACTAGAAAAGACTGCTCCCCTTGCTGGTGGATTTGTGCAACGCCCTTTAATTGTGCTGTGAATTTGATCCTGCCAAGCCAAAGCATTTTACAGCGGTTGTAGTTGTAATCTGGAAAGCGCCCTGCAGCTGTTTTTTGTTTTTAGAAATCGGGTAGAACTTACATGTGACTATCTGCAACTTCTGATTTAGCTGCCCTCAGGGGTCCATCTAGGGGTTCCATTTTGCCTTTCCAGATATGCTTTGAAAAAGTGGGGTGGGTGGGTTACTGTGTTTTTAATTAAAAGTTTCCTCCTGTGCAAGGAATTGCTCTTTAAATCCCCAATATGAATTGCCCCTTAAGTTCCCAATATTAGTCAGTTCCTGTTCCTCTCAGTGGGGCATTTATTAATGGCTGATTTCCTCCCAGTTTTCAAACGTGTTTTAGCAAAATATCTCTATTTTACAATAAAAGAAAACAAATTATGAAATAATGAGAGAAAACTAGTAATTTAATCTCTTCCCTGCCATGTGGGGAACAGGAACGAATTCTGGGCCATTTCATCAGGAATGCTAGAGTCTCACTGAACAGGAAGCAAATGGAAGGCAAAAGCTGCAAAGAGGAAATGTCTGATTGACTTTTCAGAGGATCTTCATTGACTGGGACAATTCTGTGTGAAAGTTATAGAAGGATTTGACCATGAGGAAGGACATCGCTGAATAATATAGTGCTGCTTTTCAAATTCTGTTTCCACTGTGGGAGAGCAGTGTCCAATTGCCAGAAAAGATCCTTGTGCAGAAACAAGTTCAATGAAAAGTTTATTTGGTAGATTTGTCATTTTCAACTCCTGAGAGATCTCAAAGACCTTTAGGACAGGTGATCTTACACTTTTTGCACCCATGGGCTTCCCAGATATTACCCATAGACGCCACCCCATTTATTTAATATAGGTAAGTAACCTTTATTATGGTCAGAGACCAGCATAAAATTATACATTAAATCAAGGTAATACTAGAGAAAAGTTACATGCTGATACAGGTGATTGCAAATACGATGATAGATATTGTGAAAAGGCTAGAATTAAGAATAATTACAATTTAAAAAGAAACAAGCTACAATACTAAGAAACTAAAATCTCTAAGAATACTATTTCCATTATAAAATGCACAGGAAAGATAAAAAGTGGAATTTAAAATAGGAATATAGCTGAAAATGATTACATATGTGGTAAAATTAAGAATAGTTAAAAACTAAAATGGCTACCATAAATTGGAGTTATTTAATATATTTTCATAAAGCTCCAACAAAAATTAGGGGGGGGGTCGAACTCAGGCTTGTTGTTTTCAAGAACTTTGTTTTGGCTCACCAGGGAACATATTAAATTCAGCACAGCAAAGAATTTGCATTTTAAAAAAGCTATGGGTTCTTTTCGTGCACATTGCTGGGAAAGACTGGGAACAGAATTGTCTCCTGCACTCTGGGGTCTCTTGTCAATAGTGGCGGACATGACGGACAGCCCTCAGTTTTTGATAGGGAACTGGCAGGGGAATCCCGGAGGGCCTGCCTAACTTGAGAGGCTGCTCTGGTAGTGAAGCATGATGGGGCTGCTGCAGATGAGATAAAAACCACTTGCGGGCAATCACACCATGCTCTTTCCATGGGCTGACATACTACGTGTGTGCAGAATAATGCAACGTGTATGCAATTTCACAAGTGCGCTTTTGTGCAAACGCCAAAAAAAAAGCACAAATGCAGTTGCGTAAATGATGCCCCTTTAGTTGCACAACTGCACTTGCACATTTCTTTGCACTTGCACTAAGGCGCCCTTGCACAATGGTGTGCACATCGAGTTATGCTGCGCTGTATGTCAGCCACTGTTTCCCAACCACCTGGATCTAGCCCATGGATCCTAGCTAGTGAACCCTGGTTTAGGAGAATATTAGAATAATGCACTACATTAGAAATAAAACGTTGATCAGGCTCAGCGTTTCTGACACTGCTGCAGTAATGGAGGAACCTGTACTTGCGCAGAATTTTCTCTTCTTTGCCCCTCTTAAAAGGGTAGAACCCCTCTAAGGGCCTGGGCTAAGCAAGAGGCTCATGCAAGCCATTCCATGATGTTTCAGCAAGGATGAGTTTGCTTCTGTTGCTTTGTTGAGTCTCAGAAAGGCGATGCCAGAGGGTGGTAAAAGGGGATTAGTAATCCGATCAGGAAACCTAATCTCCGTTCCCTTCTCCCGACCGCCAGGGACCAGTCCCATCAATCACCAGGCAGGGTAACAGCAAGTGATGCTCTCTTTCAGAGACCAGGTTAAAACGCCCATTGAGTTAAATCTCCTGTAGTCTTGTACACGGCTCTGGTGATTTATAACAAAGAGGCCTCATTGTCTGAGAAGGGCAATTGAAAGGACACGGCTAAAGTCTAAAACTCCATCACTCGACCCAAACGATTTACTGGCTGGCAAAGAGCACTGTGGGTTCCCATCCAGTACACCATCACCCACCCCCTCGCCATTCTGCCCCCTTTGCTCCCATGCTCCCAGCTGGCACTGACTCTAGTCGTTAGTGAGTGTGCACAGGATCACAGTCACCCCCTGCTAACTTGGCAAAGAGGCACCTTTTACCATGGTGATTCTCTTTATTTAGAAGGGGGAAAGTAACGGGCTCTATCGACCCCCAGCACAGGACCTCCAGTGACTGTTGCTGGTGTCTGTCTTATGTTTCTTTTTAGATTGTGAGCCCTTTGGGGACAGGGAGCCATCTTATTTGTTTATTATTTCTCTATGTAAACCGCCCTGAGCCATTTTTGGAAGGGCGGTATAGAAATTGAATTATTATTATTATTATTTATCCAGACTGAGGAAGGGGCCTCACAAAGACGTTTGAGGACTGAGACAGATTTACGTCTTGAAGAGGTTCAAATTGCTGTGAGGGTGCTTTGCAGGGCTTTCTTTAAAAAGCGCAACCAGACACAAAATGTGCCACTCCCAACAAAAATGTGCGTCTCTACAAGAACATTTGTGCAGTTCCAAAGCAAGGGAAGAGAGTTGATCTTGTGCTGGCAAGCATGAATTGTTGCCTTTGCTAAGCAGGCTCCACCCTGGTTTGCATTTGAATAGGAGACTACATATGAGCAGCACTGTAAGATGTTCCCTTTAGGGGATGGGGCTGCTCTGGGGAGAGTTCCAAGTTCCCTCCCTGGCAGGATCTCCAAGATAGGGCTGAGAGAAAGGCCTGCCTGCAGCCTTGATGAAACTGCTGCCAGTCTGTGTAGACAATACTGAGCTAGATGGACCAATGGTCTGACTCAGTATATGGAAGCTAGCTATCTTCCTATGTCCACAAAGTAACACAACAATGGGCCTTCCACCTCAGATTGTTTTGTTAATTTTTGGTATCCTCTTAAATTATACTCAAACAAAGATCCAGATAGCTTTCATGATTCTAGGAAACATTTTACATTTTGGAAGGAGGCTCTTTCTCTCTGAAATAAGAATAGTCACTTTTATTCTGTTTTCTTTTTCCCCAGTTGGCTTTCATCTGATAGATATCACCTGTAATGTTACTAGCTTGCTGCATTATTATTGCTACTTTTTGTTTGTGAAACTTTGTTGGCATTTTTTCTTTTTCTTTAAAAAATATGTTAAAATATTATTTTAAAGTTTAATAATAATTAATATATTTTTAAATGCCCCAAAATTCAAGTGATGCAAAAGTTAAATTATGTTAGATGACATTAAAAGTTTCTGATAACAATGAGAAAAGGAAAGGGAGTAGTCCAGGATCCTCTAGAACTGACACCCCAGTCAAATGCACACATTTTCCCTCCTCCTTGAGCCAAAGATGCACGCTTGTTTATTTGTTTCATTTATATACCACCCATCAAAAGTAGCTCAGGGCAGTTTACAAGAACAAAAACATTTAAAATATTAACATAAAACTCATTAATAAGGATATGCAAAACGTTTCTACTTCAAAATGTTTCCACTTGAAATGGGCTTTTAAGTGTTTTGAGCTTGAAACTCGAAAGCTTGAAATATATTAAAAGGAACTGGGAGCAGAGAGAGCTCTTATAGTGTGCCTTTCTTGAAGAGGATGCATAAGGAGAGGAGGAAGGAAGGTTGATTATGTGGTTTTCTCAGCACTGAGTATATTATTATTATTTCTTGTTTACACAGTCAGACAGGTGTTATTGACTGGTTTGTTTTATCCAGACTTCAAGTCCTTCCCAAGGACCTAGGATGGATGAATTTTATTGTCAATGTTGTTGCTGTTATTATAGATATCGTCGCAGAATATAGGCTGCTCCCAGTAAAGCTGCTTTTTGTAATTGGCTGATGGTGACTTCTGTGGCCCCTATGGTGTTGAGGTGCTCTTCAAGGTCTTTTGGAACTGCACCCAGGGCGCCAATTACCACTGGGATTATTTTGGTCTTCTTCTGCCACAGCCTTTCAATTTCAATTTGTAGATCTTTGTATTTGGTGATTTTTTCTATTTCTTTTTCTTCTGTTCTGCTATCCCCTGGTATTGCTATGTTGATTATTTTAACTTGTTTTTCTTTCTTCTCGACTACAGTTATATCTGATGTATTGTGTGGCAGACGTTTGTCTGTTTGTAGTTGGAAGTCCCATAATATTTTGCATCTTAATTTTCGACAACTTTTTCAGTTTTATGGTCCTACCAATTTTTGGCTACAGGTAGCTTGTATTTTTTGCAGATGTTCCAGTGTATCATCCCTGATACCTTGTCATGCATTTGTTCTTAGTGCCTGTTCTTGTGCAGCCAGTATTAAACCCTCTGTTTCTTTCTTCAAGTTGCCATTCTTAAGCCATTGCCAGGTCTTGGTGATGTCTGATTTTCCACTTATATTGTGCAAATATTGACCATGCAGTTGGCAGGCAGGTTATCGGTCTATATTTACTTTGAACTGCACCTTTTGCTGGGTCTTTCATTATGAGATGAGTTTTGCCAGTTGTTAGCCATTGTTCAATATCACCTCCTTGCAAAATGTGATTGAACTGTTTTGATAGTTGTTTATGAAGGCTTGTTAGGTGTTTAAGCCAAAAGCCATGTAGTTCATCGTCGCCTGACGCAGTCCATTTTAAAATTTTATTTGCTCTTTCACTTATTAATTCTGGTGTTATTATTAGATCTTGCATTTGTTGGTTACATTTTTCGACCTCTTTCACCCAGACTGCTTTTTTATTATAATCTATTGGATTGTCCCTTAATTTCCCCCAGAATTGCACTGTTTCTTCTTTATTTGGTGTTTCTATGTTTCTTGCAGTTTCTCTTTCTATGCTTTGGTAGAAACATCTCTGATTTGACTGGAATTGGAGATTCTGCCTGTGTTGTGTAATTCTGGCTTCGTATCTGCTAATCTTCTTTGACACTGCTGTTATTTGCTGCTTTATTATTTCCAGGATTTCTCTAATTTTCCTTGAATCTAGATGGTATTTTTGGATCAGATACTGTTTGATGTTTTCATTCTTCAGCTTCTTGTCTTTCATATCTTTCAATTTACTAGCATCTGATCTAAGCCTGGTGATTTTATTTTCTAATCTAATCTTCCATTTAGGTGATGTACTGCTTTCTTTTTTTACAGGTCCATTGATCCTATATCCAACTCTTGTGTTGTTATTGTTGCTGCACTGTACATTAGTTGGTTTGTTCCTTGCAAATTATTGGTTGTTATTTCTTCAAGTGCAGCATTGACATCTTTTAATGCCTGAGCAAGTTGTTTTTTGGCAACTGTTTTTAGAGCTGGAAGTCGAATCCTGGTGGTTGTTTGGTTCATGTGCTCAGTTATTTTTTGCTTTAGTTCCTGTTGCTTTTCTGTTAAACGGCATTTGGGTTTTTGAGGTGAAGGCAAAGGGGAGGTTGCCTGGTTTTGATTTTGAAACAGTTCAGCAACAGTGGCATCCTCTATTTCCAACACCTCCTCCACCTGGGGCTGAGCAACTTCTTCAGTTGGTGGTAATTCTTCTTCCATATCTTGAGCCTGTGTTGCTCTTTGCAGTTCTTCCAGCTCAACTTCTGGGAATACTTTATTTCTTATTATGAATCTTCTCTGGTCTGCTAGCCTTTGTTCTGTTATTTCTGTATCTGGATGCTTCTCTTTCCAAATTTGGTACATTCTTTTTAAATAACCTGTTCTAGTTGGACTAGACTTGTAACAGCAGATCATTATTTCCTTCTTGGCATTTTTCGTATATTTTTTCCTGTTAAGCGACGTTTCTTCCAGTAACCCTGCAGTCTCCAGCCCTGGATGCTCAACTGAAGATCCTGAGTCCTGTTGCCCACTTGCCACCAGATGTCTAGGGACTCCAGCACCTGGCGCAGTCCTTGTTGACCCGGGTGACGACCGATCCGGTCTAGATTTATTAAAGTTACATCTCACCATATTGTTGATGGGAGAGGCACTCTTTGTCTGGCTCCTCTGGTGAGACCTGTCCAGTATGGTCAGACCTCTGGCATAGCTTTCACCTTCCTCAGAGCACACAAGCCCCACAACCACGCCAAGGTAGTGCCTCCCTGGGGGATTCATTGTTGTTGTTGTTGTTGTTGTTGTTATTTTTGTTTACACAGTCAGACAGGTGTTGTTGACTGGTTTGTTTTATCCAGACATCAAGTCCTTCCCAAGGACCTGGGATGGATGAATTTTATTATCAGTGTTCTTGCTGTTATTATTATAGATATCATCGCAGAATATAGGCTGTTCCCAGTAAAGTTGCTTTTTGTAATTGGCTGATGGTGGTTTCTGTGGCCCCTATGGTGTAGAGGTGCTCATCAAGGTGTTTTGGAACTGCACCCAGGGCGCCAATGACCACTGGGATTATTTTGGTCTTTTTCTGCCACAGCCTTTCAATTTCAATTTGTAGATCTTTGTATTTGGTGATTTTTTCTATTTCTTTTTCTTCTATTCTGCTATCCCCTGGAATTGCTATGTCGATTATTTTAACTTGTTTTTCTTTCTTCTCAACTACAGTTATATCTGGTGTATTGTGTGGCAGATGTTTGTCTGTTTGTAGTCGGAAGTCCCATAATATTTTTGCATCTTCATTTCCGACAAGTTTTTCATTTTTATGGTCCAACCAATGTTTGGCTACAGGTAGCTTATATTTTTGGCAGATGTTCCAGTGTATCATCTCTGCTGCCTTGTCATGCCTTTGTTTGTAGTCAGTCTGTGTGATCTTTTTACAATAGCTGATTAGGTGGTCCACTGTTTCATGTGCTTCTTTGCAAAGGCAGCACTTGCTGTTTGTTGTTGATTTTTCTACTTTTGCTCTTATTGTATTTGTTCTTAGTACCTCTTCTTCTTCTTCTTCTTCTTCTTCTTCTTCTTCTTCTTCTTCTTCTTCTTCTTCTTCATCATTCGATTTCTATACCGCCCTTCCAAAAATGGCTTAATAAATAAATAAATAAATAAACAAGATGGATCCCTGTCCCCAAAGGGCTCACAATATGCTGTGCTATTGCTGCGATAACTATCTGATTTTTCTGGATCTCAGAATGACAAAGGCAAAACTTGGGTTCCTGTCTTCCTTGAGTTATGGCTTGTTTTGTTTGTGAGATAGTGTTGTGGCAAGAAATGGACAGTGGTAGCTCTCTCTCCACACCCTCTCCCCCCAGTATTTCTTGGTAATTGCTGTGATGAGCTCCATGTCTGGCCATGAGACTGACTTGTGCTTCACTCACTGCTCTGGTCTGCTCTGCAATCTGCATTACAAAGTGTACTCAGTCAAAATGTGGCTGAAGTTGAGCTTATGGCTATGCTTGCTGCTAAGGGTGCTGCTTTGGCTCAGAAGTAAGAAGTCATAATTGTGTGTGAGAGAGCAACTTGTGCCAATGATGTTACTGCACCACAGGCTCTGTGTGGCTTGCAGTGGACTCTGGGTCAGTGATCCATTTTTGGCCACTTTTGGACTGTGTTTGAAATGTGTGTTCTGTGTTGAAAGGGACAGATTCCCTTTTACTGTGTGCTTCTGCAGTGTTTTTCAAGGCAAGGTTGCAAAATGCACTGCAAATTGCAATGCAAAACTTGTGTGTGCACTCTTGAGTGCAGCTTGTTCTGGCCATAGGGAACCATGGGGAAACTCAAAACACCCCATTATCCCCATGGGTATCCCTTAGGGACAGCAATGTGGGTTGTGTGCTAGGGCATGATGGGTGCTACCTACCACCCAACCCACAAAAGCAATGGGGAAGCAGGCGATTTTAAACAATTTTTTAACCTTTCCCCCCAAAACCCCATAGGACCCTATGGTGTTTTCTGAGAAAGGTTAAAAAGACTCCAATGCTACTCCCCTCAGAGTCTTCATCAATGAATATCACACTCTTCTGAAACAGTGCAGTCACATTCCCAGTTCTTCTGAGTACACCCCCCCCCCCGCTTCCTGTAGGCTTCTAATTGTCTTGAAATGTCACTCTAGGCAACAAAGTATGTGCAAACAGACAAGGAAATGCACAGGATATAAAGAAGAGGTCATTTATACACAGCAAATCATTTCAAATATCATTTGCCTGCCAATGCTGTATAGTGGTTAGAGTGTTGGGCTAGGACTGGGTAGACCCGAGTTCAAATCCTAATTCAGCCATGAAACTCACTGGGTGACTCTAGGCCAGCCACTTCTTTCTCAGCCAAACCTACCTCACAGGGTTGATGTGAGGATGAACACAAACCATGTACACTGCCCTGGGCTTGTTTCAAGGTGGGATATAAATGCAAATAGTTCATTCTTCCTGATCAATGGTGGGATGAGAACTCGCCCAGTGGATTATCTGTTTCCCTTCACTTTCTGCAAGCACAGATGGACCTTTTCGATGGCCCGTATGAAGGCCATCCTTTTAGAATTTTTGGCTGGTAGATACAACAGAATTCCAATTGAACAGAGCTATTGCCCCTGTAACTCTGATGAGATTGAATCAGTTGCACATGTGCTCCTGCAGTGTGTTTTTTATATAGACCTTAAGCAAAGATTAATTGACCCTCTTTTACATAATCTGCCAGGTTGATCGGATGAATTCTACAGCAAATATCTGCTAATAGATGTGAATTCATCTATCACATACACAGTGGCAAAATTCTGTTGTTCTGCAACACGGGTTCATCACACTCTACTTGCTAATGGTTAGATCCAATATACAGTTATGTTATTAATATGGCTATGTTTAAAAATTTATATTGTTTTAGATGTTGCGTTATTGGTCAAAAACCATAATAAAGACTGACTGACTATGAATGCAAAAAGACAGACAGATAGATAGATAGATAGATAGATAGATAGATAGATAGATAATATTTATTTGACTGCCCCCTTGATAGCAGCAAGAGGGGATAGACACCTCCTTTCTTGCAACTGCTGGGAAAGACTCACAGCCACAACCTCTTCCAGGTGCTTTGCAGATTACATCTTAGAACAGCAGTAATAGACTCCGGCTTGGCAGGATCGCGCTGAAAACAATCCCCAGAATCTCAAATGCCTACAACAGGAAAACACAGCTATTTTTCTGCAACGGACTTGCAACGTTGTAGGACTAAATCGCAAAGATAAAGCCCGAAGTAAGGCATCGGAAATGTGAACGGCGCCTTGCTGTCAGCGCAGGGACTGCAGTGTCACAACACAGGAAGTACGGAAGCACACTTTTCAGGTCCGTCGTGGTGAAGGTTAATCTGGAAAGCGCCCTGGAGTTCGCCAAGTGGCTGCTGCAAGGTGTTCATTCCCCCAAGTGAAGCAGCCGGAGTGATGGAGAAGCCAGCCAAGTGGCTGCGGCATGGTAGCATTTGCTTTGCTGCTCTGCTGCTATGGTACAGACAGACGTACAGGGAGTCCTTGACTTATGACGCATTTAAGACAGTCCCTCTCAGGGAGTCCTTGACTTATGACGCATTTAAGATGTTTGTAAATTGCCATCCTGGTTCAGCTTTACAACCCTTGCGGCTCCACTAGATGGCGGCTGGTGCATTGGCTAGAGGAGCAGGAGCAGGAGGAGGAGGAAGAAGAGGAGGGAGCTGCCATAGCAGCACAGGCTCACATTAGAATCGAGACTGGTAGTTCTGGAAGCAGCTGCTGCTACATCTGAGGCTGTGGAGGGATTAGTTGACTCATCCGTCGAATAAATTATCTGCACTGGTGCTTCAGCAGCTCCTCCTCTTCCAGGCTTAGCTCCTGTGTACAGTGAGAAGGAACGGTCCATGAGCAGTGGAGCTCGGCTTGTGGTAGCAAGCATGAATTGCCCATTTGCTAAGCAGGTTCTTCCCTGGTTTGCATTTGGATGGGTGACTACATATGCAGGCTTTAAAATATTCCCCTAAGGAGATGGGGCCATTGCTCAGTGGTAGAGCATCTGTTTTGCATGCAGAACATCCCTGGCTCAATCCCTGGTGGCATCCCCAGGTGGGACTGGGAGAGATTCCTGCTAGAGACCTTGGAGAGCCACTGCCAGCCAGTGCAGGCAATACTGAGCTAGATGGACCAAGGTCTATCCCTATGGCATGTTCCCAGCACACCCACCTCTCCCTGTCTGCCCTCCTTCCTTTCCTGTTGCCTATGAGAAGAAGCAGAGGCGGAGATGGAAGTTAGCTATCCAGTTGCCTCCCTCCCTTCCATGGAAAAATCGGAAAGAGCCAGGAAGGATCTGCGAATGGAGGAGGTGACAAGGGCAAGAAGGCAGCTTCTGGTTCTCCAGTCATATCTGTGATGGATACACCACCAGCTTTGACAGCAGCAGTAAGAAGTCAGGTATCCACTCTTGTTTCAGGAATCAAACCCCAATTTATAAAATTGTTTGCTATGGAAGAACAGGTTCTGAATCGAGACATTTCAGCTTAAGACACAGTTTTCCAGAACCAGCTGTATCTTAAGTCTGAGAACTTCCTGTACATTAAAATGTGATCTCAAACCCAAAGCACATCCAGGGCCTGTTTATGATGAATGTGTGTCTTGGTCCCAAGAATCCACAATCAATGATATTTCTGGAATGAACTCAAATGACATTTGAACTAAAATGTCTTTCCCTACCAGCATCTTTCATTTAGATCAACAAAGCTGTTGACTGGCAAAGCAAAGGGTGTTTGAAAAATTAAGGGCTCTACAATTTCTAGTAAATGGCCACTGTATGGATGATGAAGACAACCCAGAGATAAAGCAATGCAAGGGACCCATTTTTCAGTTTTGCTGCTGCAAGGTGTGTGTGTGTGTGTGTGTGTGTGTGTGTGTGTGTGTGTGTGTAGTGGGTTATGACTATATTAAGCTACTATGAGAAGGCAACATGGCAGGTAAATGTACTTGGGGAATTTTTTGTGAAGATTTTTTGCGTTGGTCACAGCTTGGGTCCATAGATCATCCATTAGTCATGGATGTCAACAAGAGTATCAAAAGTATTAAAGGTCAGAAGAAGAAGAAGAGGTCAGCTGTCCCTTGGAAGAATCTTGAACGCGATAATGCATGGCAGAAGGACTCTCCGTTGACCCTGCCACAGAGTTAAAATTACACGCAGCCCTGCATTTGCATTTTCCGAGATCCGGGCTCAGAGACCCTTCCTCTTCCCCATAATGCCCGTTCATTTACTCACACGGGTAAACCAAATTGAGACCGTATTTATCCAAATAGAAGACGACCCTGGGTTTAAGAAGACCCTCATGAAAATAAGAGTTAAATACAGGTTATGTTATTTAACTAAAAGGAAGAAGACCTTGAATTTATGATGACCCCCCCCCCAAATTCTAACATCAAAGAACTAGGGGGGAAACTAGTCTTGGATTCATGTAAATACAGTACATAGCTAGTATTTATAGTACATAGCACCCTCTGAGTATTCAAAGCAGTCACTGAGGTCATTCACACAGTCAAAAACTGTGTTCGACCCCGATTTGGGAGTTGTGTGTGCCCCCAATTTTTGGTTGTGTGGAAGCAAAGTTAGAGGAAAACCTGGGTAGGAGTGATTGTGTGGAAGGAAGGTAGGAGGAAAAGCCTCAGAACAGTTAAGCAGATAAGAACTCTCATCCCAGAAATGAATCTCCTGATTATAAATGTTTCATTAGCATATCTGCCATAGCTTATGTCATAGCTGAGCATGCTTCAAGCTCCTTGAGGTTGACAGGACTGAAGAATATGGAACTGTGTACTAAATGTGGCTGCTGTTTCATACCCTTCCGTGTTCAGGAGAGAATGAAAGGTGCAATTGGTTGAAGTCAGAGGTTCTCAAATGTGGGTCCCCAAATGTGGTTGGACAAGGAGGTTGTTCACACAACCAAAAAAGGGTGTCCTACCCAGGTTTGGGAGCTGTGAGCACTCCCAATTTTTGGTTGTGTGGGAGCAGTCAAGTAGAGAGAAAGAGGGAGAAGTGATTGTGTGGGAGACAGGATCTGGTCGTCCCTCCCAGCTTTCATTCATTCATTCATTTGATTTCTAGACTGCCCTTACAGAATAGCTCAGGGCAGTTCACAAATATCATAAAACAGTTAAAATCAATGATCATTTTAAAATAAAATAAAATCAATGATCATTTTAAATTTTAAAATACAATAAAGCAGCTAAAAAAAATAAAACAATTCAAAACCTGATAAAAACCAGATACATTAAAAACCCTTCAAAACACTTTTAAAACCCTGGAAGGCCAGGCCGAACAGGTAGGTCTTTAGGGCTCTCTCAAATGCTAATAAAGAAGTCAAATAACGGATTTCTGCAGGGAGTGCATTCCACAATCTAGGAGCGGCTACAGAGAAGGCCCACCTCCAGGTCGCCACCAGATGAGCCGGTGGCAGCTGGAGCCGGACCTCCTCAGATGATCTTAGTGTGCGGTGGGGATCATGCAGAAGAAGGTGCTCTCAAAGGTAACCTGGACCTAAGCTATTCAGGGCTTTAAAGGTAATAACCAGCACTTTGTATTTTGCCCGGAAACATATTGGCAGCCAGTGCAGCTGTTTCAAAACAGGCATAATATGGTCTCTCCGAGTCGCCCCAAGGACCAGCCTGGTGGCCGTATACCCAGCATTTGATGAAAGTAGGAGGAAAAGCTGCCCTACCCAGCTCCCACAGAATAAGGTTGTGCACATGACCTAAAATGCTGGCGGGGAGGCCTGCCTGCCTCCCTGCACATGATCGGCTTTAGTCTGCAGGCTCTGCTGCTCCTGTGGCACACGGGTTGTGCCACGGCGAGCGGCGGAGCAGGCAGCCGGAGGAGGAAGTCCTCTGGCATACCTCAGTGCACTGCGGCAGGAATGTGGTGCATTGAGGGATCCTCCTTCAGCCGGGGGCTCTTGCCACACGGCAGCCCAAGCACACACAGAGAAGCGGGCACCGAGTTTAAGGGCCTGCTGCACCCTTAACTCTAGCTAAAGGCCGGGGTTAAAAACCGAGTTAAGAGAGGTGGACCGCCAGGGTCAGGAGCTAGCCGGCGCTCCACACGAGCAGCCTAACCGAGGCTGGGCTGCCTGGGTTAGGCTGCTTGTGAGAATAGCCTTAGTCACTTCTCCCTCCTCCTACCTAGTTGTTTGCTCCCACACAACTGAAAATCGGAAGTGATCACAGCTCCCAAACCTGGGTAGTCCTTCCTAGTTTTCGGTTGTATGAACAGCCTCTACAACTCCCATCTTCCTCTGGGGATATCTGGGGAACCCATTTTCTGAGAACTCCTGGTTCAGGTTGATTGAGAGAACAGCACGTAAAGAACTGGGCAAGTAGCAGGGGCAAGTGATTTTCTTGGAGTCCAATACTCTAAACAAATTTTGAAAACTTCCGTTTCAGAATGTAGCATTTCCTGTTACCAACTACATCTCTATCATGCCATACAAATCTTGTTATAGCCTGACATTTTGGCTAACTCTGGTTGTGCAATGAACGAAGACGTATTCATGTAACAAGGTTGCGGTCACCTGCACAAGAAGATTGTGGAGCTGCACAAAGTTGCATAATGTTGAGCAACTGCTGTTGGAAGACCTCTGAGGTTAGAGGAGGCCTATAGCCCTCAGACTAGTAGTAATAGACTTGTCCTCCATGAATTTATCTAAGCCCTTCTTATAGCCATCCAGGTTGGTGGCTTCACCACATCTTGTGGCAGAGAATTCCATAGATTAATTATGCATTGTGTGAAAAAGTACTTCCTTTTGTCAGTCCTACATTACTTGGCAATCAGTTTCATGGCATAACCCCTCGTTCTAGTGTGGTAAGAAAGGGAGAAAAATTTCTCTATCCGCTCTCTCTACACCATGCATAACTTTATAGACCTCTATCATGTCTCCCCATAGTCGTCTTTTTAATCAACTAAGAAGCCCCCGGTGTTGTTGCCTTGCTTCATAAGGAAGTTGTTCTAGTCCCTTGGTCATCTTGGTTGCCCTCTTCTGCACCATCTCCAGTTCTAAAATGTCCTTTTTGAGGTATGGTGACCAGAACTGCACAGAGTTCTCCAAACGTGGCCACACCATAAATTTGTATAAGGGCAGTATGATATTATCAGGTTTATTTTCAACACCTTTCCTAATGATTCCAAGCATGGAATTGGCCTTTTTCACAGCTGCCGCACATTGAGTTGGCTCTTTCAATGAGCTGTCCACCACGACCCCAAGATCCCTCTGCTGGTTAGTCACTGACAGCTCAGACCCCATCAGTGGCGTGTATGTGAAATTAGGGTTTTTTGCCCCAGTATGCATCACTTTACACTTGCTTACATTGAACCACATTTCCAATTTTGTTGCCCACTCCCCCAGTTTGGAGAGATCCTTTTGTAGCTCCTCGCAATCTCTTTTGGATTTCACTACCCTAAATAGTTTGGTGTCATCTGCAAACAAATTTGACCACTTTGTTGCTTACTCCAAGTTCCAGATCACTTATGAATAAATTAAAAAGCACTGGTCCCCCCAGTACTGGTCCCTGGGGGACCTCACTTCTTACTTCCCTCCATTTAGAGAACTGTCCATTTATATCTACCCTCTGTTTCCTGAACTTCAACCAGTTACCAATCCGCACATGAATCTGTCTCATAATCCCATGACTGCTAAATTTTCTCAAGAGTCTTTGATGAGGAACTTTATAGAAAACTTTTTGAAAGCCCAAGTATACTTTGTCAATTGGATCACCCTTATGAGCCTGTTGACACTCCAAAATTGTTGGAGAACATCTTGATGAGGTAAGATTTACCATTGGAAGCCATGCTGGTTCTCCTTCAGCAGGGCCTGTTCTTCTATATGCTTAACCGTTTTCTCCTTGAGAATGCTTTCTATCAATTTGCCAGGAACAGGTATTAAGGTAACTGGCCTGTAATTCCTGGATCACTTTTTGAAAATCACCATTACATTGGCTACTTTCCAGTCCTCTGGTACGGAGCCTGATTGTATGGATAAGTTACATATTTTTTCAAAGAGATTGGCAATTTCACATTTTAGTACTTTAAGGATTCTTGGGTGGATGCCATCCATAATCCCGGCATCTGGATAGGCTGTTAGGCAGTACTGGGGAGGAGTCAGCTGTTGTGGTGTTTCCCAATGTTGAGAAATGTAGTTGAGAGGTCCTGAATGCCAAATTTAGGCTGCTAGGTACCATATTGAAGTCTAGGACCCCCCAAGGTGGCATTATCAGAAATGCTACATGTTCCACACACAGGGCCAGTGAGAAAGGCAGAGCTGAAGGGTTTCAGTGCATGGGTGACATGCAAGCTCCTCTCTCCCTGCACCATGTGTGCAGAGATGCAGAATCCATCTGTATCCAGCTAGCTAGCTAGATTAGAGATCCTATCTCTCCACTATCCATCTAGAATGGAGTTCACTAATAAATACTCCTTATATTGATTTGAAACTATGAACTGGCTCCAAGTTATTTTACTCTCAGCATACACGCATGCCTAGGCAGACTCTGCTGTGTTGTGCCTCTGTGCACTCTGCTATATTAGAAGGGTATCTCTTACCAGAGAGAACTCCCAACAGCTTGGGGGACAGCCGGCAGGAGCTGGGAAGTATCTGGTTCATCAAATGCCATCCCTTAAGGTGTGAGGGTATAAATGCTTCAGATAAACCAGAAGGGGACAGAGTAAAACCAGGTAAAGAGCAGACAGAAGGATGTGCTAGCTGGTCACAAAGATCAAATGGCCAAATAAATATGACACACACCAGGTAAGAGATTCAGCATATAGTGCTTATATGCCAATACCAGAAGCTTCTGAGCCAAGATGGGTGAGCTGGTGTGCGTGATTGCTAATGAAAAACATAGATTTAGTGGGCGTAACGTAAACCTGGTGTAACAGTGAGAACCAGTGGGACATTGTTATTCCTGGATACTACTCTACAAAAAGGACTGTTCGAGGAGGATTGGGGGTGGAGTAGCACTGTATGTTAAAGAAGGGATATAATTCAACAAGCTAGAAAATCTAGGAAGACCAGAGTCCTCCACAGAAACTCTGTGGGTGACAATACAAGGCCTGAAAGGGAACATGCTCCTGGGGACGTGCTATTGCCCTCCAGATCAAAATGTTGACAGTGACTGGGATTTGCAGAAGGAAATCAGGGAGGCATCAAAGTGAGACAAAGCTGTAATACTGGGTGACTTCAATTACCCACACATAGACTGGGTAAATGCACATTTCAATGATGAGACATTTCTAGACACACTGATTGATTGTGCCCTAGAACAGTTGGTCATGGAACCAACAAGAGAGAAAATGACCTTGGATTGAATCCTGAGTGGTGCACAGGACCTGGTGCAAGATGCCAGTGTCATAGAACCTTTAGGGAACAGTGACCATAGTGCGATCAAATTCAACATACATGCAGGGAGAGAATCACCAAAGAAGTCTAACAGACACTTTGAATTTCAGAAGAGGAAACATCTCCAAAATGAAAACTGAAAAGGAAAATCAAGAGAGTCTCTTTGCTCCAGAATGCATGGAGTTTATTTAAAACTCAAATAATAGAAGCCCAGTTAGAATGGATACCAAAAAGGAGGAAAGGTACCACCAAGTCCGGGAGGATGCCAGCATGGCTAACCAGTAAAGTCTTCTTGCCTACATATGGTATCACCCAGCCCATTTCCTGTCCAGGAAGGAAATTAAGGAGCTGGCCTGGCTCCTGGGAGGCTGGAGGAGTCTTCTACGTTCTCCCTACCCGACTGCACTGGCTTCTGCAGCTTGTTCTGGGGTTGAGGAATCAGTGAGTGAGGCTTCTTCAAACTTTAAAAATAATTAATTGAAGCAATAGGACCATAATATACAATGACTCTTTTGTCTGATGCTTTGCTGTAAAGTTCACATCTGGTGGATGCAGAAGTGAAAGGGGGAGCGGGAAATATTGTTGTGCCTGCTATCCTTTGAAATCATCCCTGGGGCAAGGCCTCTCCTCCCTTGAGCCACAGATCATGTAAGTGTGCCTCCGGCTTCCTTGCAGCAGCTCCAAGCATAGATTGGCGGGATGTGATAGCAGCAGTCTTTGCCCCAGCCCAGGTGTTCTGGCGGCTGCTGCTATACAGGCCCCATGTAAATCGCTGGCCCTCGGAAAGAACCTGGCAGCAGAATTTACAGGAAGAGGAACACAGGAACATAGGAAGCTGCCTTCTACCGAGCCAGACCCTTGGTCCGTCTGGCTCAATATTGTCAACATAGACTGGCAGAGGCTTCTCCAAGGTTACAATCAGGAGTCTCTCTCAGCCCCATCTGGAGATGCCCGGGAGGGAACTTGGAAACTTCTGCATGCAGATGCTCTTCCCAGAGCAGCCCCATCCCCTAAGGGGAATATCTCACAGTGCTCATACATGTTGTCTCCCATTCAAATGCAAACCAGGGCATACCTTGCTTAGCAAAGGGGACAATTCATGCTGGCTACCACAAGGCCATTGTGGAGGAGGTGCTGATGTTCCTTTGAGCATCAGCGCCATGTCAACTATCAAATCTTATTCTGCCCTGAAAGTGGGCCCCATGTTGCAGCATGGGGTTGGCCCTCCTGAAAATGACGATTACCCTTATGGTTGCTAGCTTGGACTGAAGCTATTGCTGGAGATTTTCTCCCCAATATTTTCTCAATGCCCCCCACTATATCAAGCCATTAAAATCCCCGGTATTGCTTTCGGTAGTGACTGATGGCAATTCATGGAGACTAGGGATGTAGACGAATGCTGGAGGGGTGGGGAGTGGTTTCCTTAAGAAGCAGGTAAGCAGGTCCTTACCTGCCCTGTTGCTGCCCTGCCACTTTCTGGATGCGGCACTCGATCTAGCAAAAGCTGCATGCAGCTGCGGTGCTTTCGCCTGCAGGCTGCATGTGGTCTTGGCAGACACATGGCCAGTGTGCATGGCCAGCACGCACATGCCAACGCCACCCACAGCCTGCAGGGAGCAGTGCCACAGCTGCGTGTGGCTTCTGCGAGAGCGAGCACCATGCCTGGAAAAGTAGCAGGGCAGAAGCGAAGCAGATAAGGACCTGCTTACCTGCTTCTTAAGGAAACCGTTCTCTGTCCTGCCAAACCGGGGCGGGTTCGTGTTCGTGCACACACCTACTCCAGATCCATGCTGGAGGGTTGACAACCCTAACTGCACTACACCATACCAGATCTTTTTGGACAAAAAGCTCAAATTTTAGGCTGTTTCAGCACTCACCAAAACGGGGGCAGAGCGCAAGACAACAGGTATTGTCGGGAGGGGAGGCTTATTGACCATCGATCAAGAAAGATGTGAAGCCGTTTCCGGCAGCTGGCAATTTCTAATACCCCAGTGTGAAAGTTAATGGAATAAATGGGAAATCAATGGAAAAGAGGACATTCTTCAGAGTGCATTAAACCCAGGCTTTTGGTTCCATTACAAGGATGATCTATTGCTGGGCTGGGGGAGAAGCACACCAGAGGAGGAAATGGACCCGCCACTGATGCTATTCATAGTATGGCCTATGCCAGGAAAGACTCCTGTGATGTGTATGAGCCTGTCTTCCATTTGGGAGTGTGAGAATAATAGTAAATAAGTGATCTTCTGCATTTATGGTGGCAAACTGAAAAGGTATAGCCTGATTCAGACACTATGCTATATACAGATGCCTGTACATTTGTACATTTGTTTGTATGAATGACTGTACCTGTGTTCATTTTAAAAGTGAAATGTATAGTACAGATAGGAAGTGTACTTCTGTACCTGTGTTCAGTATAACACATGAATGACTGTACCTGTGTACAGATCTGTACTTGTACACACTGTACAATATAGGAACATAGGGAGCCGCCATATAATGAGTCAGACCATAGGTCCATCTAGCTCAGTATTGTCTACACAGACTGACAGCGGCTTCTCCAAGGCTGCAGGCAGAAATCTCTTTCAGCCCTATCCTGGAGATGCCAGGGAAGGAACTTGGAACCTAGATACTCTTCCCAGAGTGGCTCCATCCCCCAAGGGGAATATCTTCTAGTGCTCACACTTCTTGTCTCCCTTTCATATGCTACCAGGGCAGACCCTGCTTAGCTAAGAGGACAAGTCATGCTTGCTACCACAAGACCAGCTCTCTTCCCACTCGTGCGAGTGTTGAACATAACTTGTGAATGGGCCTTGTGTTACGTTCTAAGGGTCAGACTAGATGTAGAGCTCTGTGTGTCAAGGCTGACATACTGCACAAAGTTCTGCATGAGTTGTAATAAACCTGTGCACAGTTGTGTCAGACACTTGCACAAATGCACAGAATGGTGTGAACAGAGTTGCATGATGGATGATCCATTGGAGACAATGGCCATCCACCACACAACTGTGTTTGTGCCATTTTTGCATTTGTGCAAGAACACTCTTGTTGGACTTGTGCACACCTTTCATTAAATTTCCCATGGAACTTTGCACAGTATGTTAGCCAGTGCTCCTGACAACATTTTCTTTTTCAAAAAGTAGCCTTGTGGGCAATCAGAATCATGGCATGGGGGAACTAGCTCTTCATACCCACACTGATTTCCCATCCGCCCCCCCAGGCCTGACCAGCTCTTGATAGCCTGCTGCTCACATGCCCATACGAGTGGCAGAGTGATGAGCAGAGCACTGAATGAGAGGTGGGGGAAGACACCTGGCCACCAGATATCCCACAATGCACTGAGTGAGCAGCATGGTGCATACAGATATCTCCCAGCTGCCGGGCCACTCCTTCCCCCCAGCTCTATGGTAAGTATGGTTGCCAGCCGCCCAAAAGGAGCTGTCGGCAGCCTGAGCACCCACACAACCCAGACATCCTCCACTTCAAGCCCTACTTCACTTTAAGCCCTGGTTTAAGCCAAACCAGGGCTACCCGGGGGTGGGGCGCTGGGAACAGGAGTGATCCTGGGGCTGCACATGACCAGCCATTGTCAAGAGCACAGTAACAAATCACTCACACCTACACTTCAGACCAGTACCAAAGAATATTGGGCATCCATTTTGGAAGAGATTCCTATGAAAGCAATGCTATGAGTTTCCAGGAGAAAGGAAGAGGGGAACTGGCAGGCAGTTTTGGCTTTATGAATAGGGCCTTTGATCTTGGAAGTTACTCTGCAGCATCTGAGGCTGTACTTTTCAAGTTTGCAGACAGCGTGCAAATTTGGAATAACTGCTGACGTCCAGGCATAGGCGGGTTTTGCTGTTTTCAAAGGAAAAATCCCTGTAATGCTGCTGATCCCCTCTTGGAATATTAGGGTGAACAACACTGGGACGAATCCAGTTTAGGAATTGGTAGATGCATGCATGAGCAAGGCTGTGAGAATCCAATGCTAAGCAGAAATTTCCAGACAAGGAAGCCAAGCAAAAGCTAAATCGTTAAAGCCCTTCACCTTAACTCAAGACCCTTACAACAGTCTAGAGTAGGCCAGTATATTTGACCCCCATGTTTCAGTTGGGGTGTGTGTCAGAGAAAGGACGAATCACAGCTTCTCTAAGGTTACCTACTGAGCTAACAGTTGAGGTGAGATTTGACTTCTTGGATCACACTATCTGAGTCCAGGGGCTCTCAACCTTGGGTCCCCATATGCTATTAGTCTACAGCTCCCGTCATCTTCAGCCAAAATGGTGGCCTTTGTGGCTGGGGATGATGGGAGTTGTAGGCCAAGAATATCTGGAGTCCCAGGTCTGAGAGCCCCTGAGGTCGTTCTCATCACCGGGTGGCTGGGGTGGTGGGGAAGGCTGCAGAAGTCCACCTTGTCTGCAGACAGTCTCCAAGGACCTGCATGCCCAAATGGTCTGCCACTGCCCCAGGGAATGTAGAGGCACAGGGGCCAGGATGCATATTGTCCTGGCACCTGGAAATGCCACAATGCACCATGCAAGTGTGTAGTGCATTGTGGAGATCCCTCCAGCAATGGGCAGGCGCTGAGGTGCCTGTCAGTGCTTCAGCACTGGCCCACAATCAGGGAAACGTGGCTAAGGGAGAGCTTGCTCCTTTAACCTCGTTTACAAGGCGGGCTCCCTAGGCAGGTTTGCTGCTGAGGTGCTGCCAGGAACTGCAGGCCTCCTGGAGGTCCTCAGGGCAGCCTAAGGACCTGGAGGTCCTTAGGGCAGCCAAGCCTGGGCTTGGCTTCCTTATGTCTTTATTTATATTTATTCCTTAGCCCGGTCTTGGCTGCTCATGAGAACAGCCATCCCGGGTTAGTCTTTAAGATGGCACAGAACTCTTTTTGTATGGAAATATGGGCTCACAAAGCCTGGATCATGTAGGTCCTTTCCATGCTTCCTGCTTCCATCACTGCCCCCCACCTCCCAAGTAGGCCCTCGTCTCACTTTGCATGATTGACTGGGGTGGGGGGATGCATCCTCTGCTATCAAATAGCTCTTCAAATAGTTGTTTACTTTGAAGGTGGAAAGGACGAGACTAGATGCAACAGGGAAGCCACATGGGAAATATGGGAGTTGTGATCCAACAACATCTGGGGGCCCCAGGTTAGGAATCCCTGTGCTATATTTGTAGGGGAAGAATGGCAGTTCAGGCCCCAAATAGCAGAGCAAAACCAGTTTGGTGAGAAAGCAGCAAAGCAAGACAATCCTTTAAGTTTGAAGAACAACCAGGATTTATTTAAAGAAAAGGTAACAAACAAATGTGAAAATGTAAACCTCCCTGTGCCATTTTTTGGAAAGGTGGTATAGAAATCAATCAAACAAACAAACAAACAAATGGCTGAAGCGAGAGACCAAAACAGCCACCTCTGGAGAGACAAAATGGAGACTAACACTAGGACGACAAAGAGGGGAGGAGTCCAGCACTTTTAGCCATGACCCTAAGACCCACCCACTCCAGTGGTCACTATGAGACATTGCAGCTCAGAACTGATGCTGCCAGGGTCCTAGCTCCAACAATATTACACATAATGAGAAACAATTCACGGTCAAATAAAATAGAGTTCTTGCTGCCGCTGCTAGTCCCTGCTTTTGTTATTGATTACATTTTATTTTGCTATGTATTGACAGGCATGGTTAAGCCTGTCATTGGAAGCCACCTTGAGCATTTCCTCACAAAAAGGTGGGGTATAAATTTATTTAAAACTACATACAGGCAACGTGTAAATTCACGGCCTGCTTTGCTTTTATACAAAGCACACTCCCCCACCTCCACCCCGCCAACTTTGCACATGAGAAGGAGCATACCTCACCTCGCTACCCTCCACTGCATCCCGGAGTATTCTCCCCAGCTTGCCTCACTTCAAAAGTGCTTCAAGAAATGGAGCGGAGCAGGGGAAGGTGGGCGGGGTGCCTGGCTTCAGTCCTCTCCCCCGTACACTCCATCCATTTTTTCTAACCTCCACCCCCTGGGCTGCCTACCTTGTTTTCACACACTTTCCTCATGCACAGATTGCCCCGTTGATATTTCTAACAGATTTAACTTCGTTATATTTCCTTCTTTTATTTTAAGGTATTTCAAGGTCCTGCCTCGCATGAATGGACGTGTGGGCATCAAAAGGCCGCTCAAGCAATTTAGCCCTCAGTGGCCTCTGAAATGGAGTCAGCCAAGATATCTTCAAATCCCTTTGAGAATGCACCTGGTGGGATGAGCTCTAAATGGGCTTTATTTGACGGCTAGACAAAGGCTCTGAATTAACGAGAGGGGCTTTTTCACCCTTTGCCCTCTAAAATGTATCGGGTTAATGTATCGGGTTTTTATAAGGTTTTGAATTGTTTTATTATTAACCATTTCATTGACCATTATATTTCATTGCCTCTCTCATTTCCTCCTTAACATTGTAACTGTAACTGGTCCATGAAAGGGTTAATTTCTGGAAAGCTACTCAAAAGCTGCTTTGAAAAGTTCAGTTTGTAAGATCTTTTATTTGTTTTGATTTTGCACATTAAAGTGGTCTAAGAATTTCATCTGAATTTTAATTCCTACTTTTTGAACAGCCTGTTTCTTAATTCGGGGCTGCTTCAAACAATGCTCCATTCTCTCCCCCCCCCGACACGAGGGGCAATTCAAGAAATGTTGCAACTTGAGGTGAAGGACAATATGACACCCCCAGGGCTGGCTCATGCATTATGCAAACCTAGGCGGGTGTCTAGGGCACCGAATCTTGGAGGGAATGGGTGCAGGTGCCCCCACCCCCTCAATGAATTGCTGCAGCCTCTCCCAGTGGTGGGGCATGGGGGGCAGTAAGGAAGCAGATTATACCTTTATAAATTCATAAAATGTCCTGCCATTCCTGCCCCACCCCACGTGCTGCTGCTGTGCTCTGTGCGGAATGCACTCCCATTGCTCAACTGGCCCATGAGCATGAGCAGAGGTCATTTGAAGAGCTAGCCTGGTAAAAAAACCTTGCTGGACTGACCCTCAAACGGCTGCTGCATATGTACAGTGGCCAGCTGAGTGACGAGGGTGGGGCACAGGATGGACTCAGCGCATGGGCCTAGTGTCCATTGGACGAGGGGGTGCAAATATCCCTGGGCCTGGAGGGTCAAGGGGCCCACAAGAGCCCTGCCACCCTGCCCGCTGCCATTTCCACCTTGTTGTTGTTGGCAGCAGGTAGGCTTCTCCCACCTCCGTGGTCTGTGCGCAGACCTCCCCACTCCCTGACTTGCGCGCTGGTTTCTCTCGGGCCTCCCCATTGAATAGGGAGAGTGTTGCGTGCCAGGACATCACGGCATGCGACTCTCTCCCTACTCAATGGGGAGGCCCAGCCGGCACCGGCCAGGGAGAAGCCGGTGCACTGGGGAGAAGGTGGCGCCCCAAGAAGCCCACCTGCTCACTACTGCCGCCACAGCCACAGGTAAATAGAGGGGGGAGTACGGTGGTGGGGCTGGAAAGTAGGGGTGGCGGCTCTGGCACTGGGGTGTGCGGGGATCCCCCAAAACAACTTTGCCCCCGGGCTGCTGGGAGTCTCCCGACACCCCCGACTCAGTGTGGAGGTGGGCAGTGGTGTGGACAGTTCAGAGCACTTAAACTAGTATTTCTAGAGCATATAAGGCTGGTTCATCCAGAAACCCCCACCCCCTACAACTATGGAAAGGCGCTCCTGCATGTCAGGAGAAGGGGGAAACGTTTGCAGTCATGGCATGCACACATACTTATCTCATGGAGTAGACTCACCTGAAGCAGCCCACTGCTTTTTATTGGATATTCAGTTTTTATTCTTCCTGTGTTACCTATCATTATGTATGGAAAATGTATTTGAATAGGCAAATTCAAATTAGCGGAGGGGGATTTGCTTGGGAATTCCGCCCCTGCCCAATTAGTCATGTGCTCTGTGGAGAGAGCTCAGGATTTTAAAATCACGATTCTAAGAATATCGGACACTGGATCTCTGGGGCTGCCTGAAATAAAGGGTGAGCATCCTGTTGTGTGGTGTGCAGGGAAATTTCACTAATGCAGAAATTTCACAAACGCAGTTGTGTTTTGCAGGACGGCCATTATTTCCAATGGTTGTACTATTGCGAATTGCATTTGTGCAATTTTTGCATTTGTACAAGAGCGCACATGCGCAACTGCATGCATGTTGCATTACAACGTGCACAGAACTTTATGCAGTATAGCAGCCTGAATCTTTTCCTTTCCTTAATGCCCATTCTGTGTAGCTTTATCCCAACTTTCCTTTCTGCAACGCACATTCGTATGTCAGAACCAGCAGGTATGATGCCATTCGCCTTAATACGATATTGTTCCAGTTTATACTGCTTGGCTGCAGCATTCTGCTCCCTAGACTTCTGTTGATCTCCATCTTGATTCCATAAACTATACTACACATAAGATTTCTGGAAGATTTCTTCTTTAGTGTTATAGTTCTCATTTTGGGGGGCTTTTAAAATAACTTTTAATTTGTCTTTTAACTTGCTTAACTTAAATTTGGTTGACTATATTAGTCTTATTTTACATTGTATCTTTTAATTAATGTTGTGAGCTGCCTCGATCAGTAGTGTACTGGGCGGGGTGGGTGGGTGTAAAAATATTTTAAGTAAGTAAGTAAGAGCTTTTGGTACGCCATTATTTTCTATCTTGTGCATCTAAGCTGTCAAGACCAATGCAGTTGAGTCCTGGACACAACTTGCTTCCTCTGTTCTTTTCCTTTCCCCCCAAACCATTTAGTGGAACGGCCCTAAATGGCTAACTTCAGATTAATAACTGGAGTCTGGATTCTTTCTGCTCTGGCAGGTCCCCCTCCCCGATTGATTGCAGGTGGACGGCTACCAATTGCTTTTCCCGGGTCATGCCTCGGACTTGGACCACCTGCGTTGTTCCTGGGAGGCAGTGCTGCTCAGTTCTCCCGAAGAGCTCCACCTCCCGGTCTTGCTTCCTGGTCTCCATTCACATCAAGGATCTCGCCCCTTCAGCAAAGTGACTCCAATTAGTCTTTTTATGAGTCAAGAGACCATCTCAGTGAGCATCGGGCATGTTTGCTAGGCTTTCCCTGAGGCGATCCCCTTGGAAGCCTTTGGCCTCCTCCTTTGGGGCTCTGTTTATTTAGACAGCACAGCCAACAAATCGACTCAAAATGCTTCTCGGCATGGAAAATGTGCCCTGCTTAGAGTTAAATCTCCTTTTGCTCAGTTTAATTAAAGCTGTTTCAGCCTCCCACCCGCAACCCCATGCACATAAAAATGGCTTGGCTCGATCAGACCAAAGTTCATGTAGCCCAGTACCCAGTTTCCAGCAGCAGCCACCGGATGCTTTTTGGTATGTCCAAAGGAGGATGTGACGGTGATGGAGGCCTTCCCCTGTTTGTCTCTGTTACCTCCTATTCAGTGGTATACTGCATCTACAAATGGAGGTTTTGCTTAGCTAACATCTAATAAATAATCTAATAAATAAATAAATAAATAAATAAATAAATAAATAAATCATGGCTGATAACCATTAATAGACCAATTCTAAGTCAGTGGACATAAACCGCCTTTGGATACCTTGGTGGTTTTTTTGGTGGGGGTGGGGTTTTTTTTTTTTTTTTTTACATTTTATATCTTGCTCTTATTCCAAGGACCCCAGAGTGGTGTACTACATATTTAGGTTTTTTCTTCACAACAACCCTGTGAAGTAGGTTAGGCTGAGAGAGAAGTGACTGGCCCAGAGTCACCCAGCAAGTATCATGGCTGAATGGGGATTTGAACTCAGGTCTCCCCGGTGTTAGTCCAGCACTCTTACCACTACACCACACTGGCTTATGTAAGGCGGCATAAAAATTGAACAACAAAGAAACAATTAATAAATTTCAAAACCATCTAAACATAGGGAACTGCCTTTTACTGAGTCAGAGGGACCATTGGTCCATCTAGCTCAGTCTTGCAAACCAGGGCTGACCCTACTTTGCGAAGGGGACAACTGATGCTTGCTACCACAGAACCAGCTCTTCTTCCAAAACCCTGTTCTACATACAGTATGTAGCAGTGTGAGGGGTTAGGGTTCTGAAGTGGTGGAATGGGAAGAACCATTTGACTCACTAAAAAGTGTGGGTCATAATTTAGGCTGCTTTTTAAAACCTTTTAGATTTCTTGGTCATAGGGTGGAGCAAGAAACCTAGATTTGATGGCCAATACCAGCTAACTGAGCAGAGAAGCACCTTTTAAAGTGGCAATTCGCTTATGTTTAGTGGGGGAGAGCAACTGGCCCTATCCAACCCCAGCACATCATCCCTCCAGTGGCTCTTGCTGGTGTCTACCTTATGTTTTTGTTTTTAAGATTGTGAGTCCTTTGGGGACAGTCCCCCCATCTTATTATTTATTTACTTATCTATCTATCCATCCATCCATTTCTCTTCTTTATTATCTTCTTTATTTTTATTTTATTTTTATCTTATTTATGTATCTTAATTAATTGATTGATTACTTTTCTATGTGAATCACATTGAGCACTTTTGCTGAAAAATGTTATATAAATATTTTCAGTAGTAGTAGTAGTAGTAGTGATTCTGATCCTGGACTTCTGCACTCCTGCAGAACCAGAGCCCTGTTTCCTTAGGAAATGTAGCTTTACTTATTCATTACATATATTTCTACCCTTTCTTCCACACTGGAAGTCAAGGCAGGATGCATGGGGTTTCCAGGAAGTCCTCCACCCCGACTCAGACTTGCTTAGCTTCATAGGAACGTAGGAACATAGGAAGCTGCCATATACTGAGTCAGACCATTGATCTATCTAGCTCAGTATTGTCTTCACAGACCGGCAGCGGCTTCTCCAAGGTTGCAGGCAGGAATCTTTCTCAGCCCTATCTTGGAGATGCTGCCGGGGAGGGGACTTGGAACCTTCTGCTCTTCCCAGAGCGGCTCCATCCCTTACATATCTTACAGTGCTCACACACATCATGCCTGCCAGCTTGCTGTACCCCCTGCCTCTTCAGACCATGTCTGGGACCTTGCAAGGTTTGCAAGGAGTGTGAGGAGAGGAGAAGCTCTCCTTGCAAACGTTGCAAGGGTCAGATCGGTCCCCAAGAGTGGCTTTGACGGCAGCAGTGGCCGCAGGGGTGTATTAAGCTTTTTGCCGCCCATAGACAACCAAAGATTTGCTGCCCCAGCTTGAGGGGCTCAATGGCTATACTTGTAAAGGGGAATCCAGCAAGGATTCCCCTTTAGAAGTAAAGGGCTTGCGGGTTTTTAAAAAAATATTTCACCCATGCGCAGAGAGCCCTGAAATGGGCCGGAAACAGCCCAACCTGTCATTTGGGAGGCAGGTGGGCCCCTGGGAGGAGCTCTCGCCGCTCTCCCTGCCAACACCATCCTGTCGCCATCCCAATGTGCAGTGGCAGTTTTTAAAAGGTACAGAAGGAAGTAGGAAGATTTAACTTTCCCCTCACCTAAGCCCTTCACTTGTATACCACTCTCAAAATTTGCCATCCCTCAAAATTCGCTGCTGTAGGCAAGTGCCTATATTGCCTATGCGTTAATTCACTCCTGAGTGGCAGCCTGCAGCAGTGGCAGCCTGAAGCAGCAGTGGCAGCCTTGATCATCTGCCACCCGAGGTGACTGCCTCACCTCTCCTCATAAAAGAGCCGTGGCTGCCTGGGACCATGTCATAATCAACCAAGTATATCTCCCAAAACCTGCTTAAGTTTTAAAACAAGCCCACCATTCAATTTGATACGTATTTACTCAAAAACAAGTCCCGCTCTGTGCAGTGGGGCTTACTCTCAGGCGAGTGTGCACAGCATTGCAGCCTCAACTCTGGTCAGACCCCTTTAACAGCAATACATTATAATATATAGGTTCCAGTTCTCTAGTATAACGTATACAATTGCACCCAGTTGTGTTGGTTTGCGCTGTCATGCTGCATAAGCTCTAACACCTTCTCCTGCTCTTCCATGGAGCATGTGAATTTAACACCAGCTCCCAAACAACCAGCTGTGCATTATCTGCTTGCAGAAATGGATCCCAATTCAGAATACAAATACGACGAATGTTTATATACTGCTTTCCAACAAAAGTTCCCAAAGTGGTTTACACAGTAACAATCTGAAAAAGAAACATAAGACAGACCCTAGCAACAGCCACCGGAGGGATGCTGTGCTGGGGTTGGATAGGGCCAGTTGCTCTCCCCCTGCGAAATAAAGAGAATCGCCACATTGAAAAGGTGCCTCTTTGCTCAATTAGCAGGGGACTAACTGAGAAGCATCATTTCCACAAAACTCTTTGTTCCTATGGGAGTGGCCACTAATTCTCTCTAACATATATTCTGTAACTTGGAAAAGTAAAGGTTTGATGGGACCTTTAATAAGGTGGAACTAAAATTCCAGGGGCTGTGGGGGAATATTTTGGTGTGACCGTCTAGCTCTATATAAGGCCAGTCCTGAGCAAGGAGTGTTACAGTTTTGTCTTCCTAAGTCACAGGTAAGAAGGGAAGATTGTGTTATTGGTTTGCAATTTTAGATTTTTCTTTTTGGATAAAGAAAGTTGGTCAGGTAATAATTTTAAGCTACTCTCACACAGGGTCTATTGGGGGGGGGGAATGGTAATTTATTTTTATCTTATGTATTTCCACACTAATTTTTTTTTAAATACAAAATGGTTTGCAGCTTAAAGCACAAATGCAAGATGTTCTGAGAAAGAAAAAGATCATGAACAGGACAACAAATGTAGCAAAACAAAATTGCTGTATAAAATCAGCCACGACATTAATTTACAATTACAGGCTAGCTGCAAGAGTTCCCTTAAAACAAGAGATTTGGGCTCTAAGCTATAGGTTCTTCCTTGAGTGCAATGGTAAATAATGGTCTAGATAATTGCTTTTAGAATGTTAACAAACTTTCTATAATGAAGGAAGAAACCATAACTCGATGGTAGCTGTGTATATGTGTAGTGGGCAAAGCCTGCTCTTGAAGTAGTCATGATAAAGTTGGGTCAATGGTCTGATTCCATGTAAAGAAACTAAGATATTAATGCCTGTGGGTGTTTTTCATTAGTCTACTTCTAAACTAATGAAAACTCCACATGTTAAAAGTGCCTACAAGCACAACAGCATGTGTATGTGGAAGGTGGGTTCAATATAAGGCAGTGGATCTCAAACTTGAGTCCCCCTTATGTTTTATTTACTTACTTACTTACATTTATATCCCGCTCTTCCTCCAAGGAACCCAGAGCGGTGTACTGCATACTTAGGTTTCTCCTCACAACAACCCTGTGAGGTAGGTTAGGCTGAGAGATACGTGACTGGCCTGGAGTCACCCAGCAAGTATCATGGCTGAATGGGGATTTGAACACGGGTCTCCCCGGTCCTAGTCCAGCACTCTAACCACTACACCATGCTGGCTCCATGTTGGACTACAACTCCCGTTAACCCCAACCACAATGGCTAAAGGCAAGATGTAGGGCATCTGAGACCCCCCCTGTTGGGCTGTAGCACACCTTTGTGCCCCTCACACAGATGCCATGCACCTCCTTGGCTATCCTTGTAGCTGAGGGCTGGCTGGGACATCCAGCATTACAATGCTATCCCAGTGTTCTCCTCCTATAGGTCAGAATGGCAACCAACCCCTTAGAAGGGAGAGAAGCCCTCTGTGAAGCCTTCTGTGAAGCCCTCTGGTAGGCTTCTCTGTGCTCCCCACACCTGATGAGCCTGGTATTTCAAAACCGAGCCTGTCCCTGCATCTACATCGCTTCTGCTTGGGTTCCATATATTCTACAATGGGACAGGATTGGCTTGAATACATCTGCATTTATTTGAAGAGCAAAGGAGGCTAGATTGGTTAAATGGTATTTCTTGAATGGGGTTTCGTTTCTTGCCTTTGGGCTTCCTGGAGGCCACTGTGGGAAATGGGATGCTGGACTAGACAGGCCTTGGGCCTGATCCAGCAAGGCTGTTATTAGGTTCACTCACCCCTTATGCTCAAATTGACATGAGCCTTTTAAGGGTAAAGTAAAGCGTGCTGTCGAGTTGGTGTCGACTCCTGGCAACCAGAGAGCCCTGTGGTTGTCTTTGGTTGAATACAGGAGGTGTTTCCCATGGTCTCCTCCCATGCAGTATGAGATGATGCCTTTCAGCATCTTCCTCTCACTGCTGCCCGATATAGGTGCTTCCCATAGTCTGGGGAAAACACAAGTGGGGATTCAAACTGGCAACCTCTGGCTTGCTAATCAAGTCATTTCTCCGCTGTGCCATTAGGTGGTATAAAAGGGCTGAAAACCATTAGTATATTGGACTGTGTGTTCATGACCTCTTCTCAATTGTACAGGTTGTGTTGCTGGGCACCCCTCCCTCTACCTTGTAATCAAGCACTCTTGTGCATGGTGTAAAGCTTTAAACATGGGGAACAACCAAAGCAAGCCAAGTGTCTGTGTGCTTGAGCTAGAAAACCAAAGCGCTCTAAGGGAGAAAACCTGTAAGATCTTCAAGAAACAGCTTACCAGTACGATTTCATCTGATGTGGCACAAATGAAAGAGAACTTCCATTGTGCTGAAGGCAACATGGGCCAGATTGTTCCAAAGGAGGATGAAAATGAAACCTGGTTACGATATGAAGTGACGAAGACACAAGTTCCACGCGGTAAGACATCTTTCTCTTTCCAAATGCTTTCGCTTTCAGAAAACTCTGGCTCTGCAAAGTCTGGGATTTTAGAGGAGGCTGAAATGGCTCCAAGTCTTAATGTTCCTGAGGAAATCATGGTGGAAGCTGAAACTCGGGCTACAGAATTGGACTTGAAGTGCAAGAACCAATCACCTGCGCAGGCAGGCAGGCTGCATGTTGTAGGCCAAGCTGTTGGCGATCCCTCTGAGATATCGGAACGTGCCCCTCTTGGGGTTCCACCACATCCTTGCACAGCGATTGAGGGAGAGACCATCCTGGAGCCTTTCCAAAGAGAGCCTGTGTCAGTGAGTGAGTTATGGAAGGGCACAGATATCCATGGCCCTGTTGAGATGGATGACCCCCTTTCAAATGAGCAGGTGGCTGTAAGCATTGTTCCAGGGAAGGCTCCAGTCGCTGCTGCTAAGGAACAGCCAACTGCCCAAAGACAAGGTGGCAAAACCTCCTCTGAAGAGGCCCCGAGGATGATGGCAGGGGCTCCTCCTGACCTAGTGATGGCAGAGGGGCACTGCAGCATGGAGACTGCCCCACAGACAAAGCAACTGGCTGAGGGCCAGCATGGTGCAGAATCTGATTTTCCTGCAGCAGGGACTGAGCCTTGGCTGGCTACAGAAACTAATGGAAAGGTGACTGAAGGCTGCTCTGCTGCTGAGAACATGGGAGAAAACAAAGGGGTTCCAGACACTCAGCTGAAGATGTCACGGACTGAGGCCCAGCAAGTTACACCAAGGAAAGCAGAAGATGAAGGCATGGCTGCAGGGTGTGTTGCAGCAGAGATATTTCAAAAGAGTGAAATGGAGTCTACACTTGCCCAACAAATTCTAGGTGGTACTTGGGAGAGGCCAAATGGTGATGCCAAGTTCTTGGGTGCGCCACAGAATGATGGGGCCAACAGCTGCCGAGGCCATGACGCGGGAGGCATATCCCACTTTATTGGTTGCGCAAGAGACTGTGGCCCAACATCATGTGGCTGCTGCAGAAGTGACCATCATGCAGCCTGGGAACTACTGGAGCAACAGAGGATGTAATCATTAAACTTGGTGACACCTGTCTTGATCTGCCAGCTGTAGACGTGATTGAGGCACAGCTTGGTCTAGATATACAACTGCTGCTCTCAAGAGTCTCCAAGACGATATTGAAGATGGTCTCTGAATCAAGATGCTGAAGCTGTTACAGCAACTATTGAAAAGGACTCTGCAAAGATTTGATCTAGTGCCCTGGAAACTCAAGAGGCTAGAGAAACCTGATGTGAAAAAACAAGGACACAGTTGAGTCTTCTATACACTCTCCACTGAGGAGGAGGAGTATGTTGATGCACCAATTAGTAGTAAGGCTAGTAGACATTGAAGCTATTCCCATGATCAGGTGAAACCGTGGCAGCTCACGAGTAGACCCCCGACCGGGAGGCTTAAAAGCAGCCTTCCGGCTCGGGGGTCTCTCCAGCTCTCCCCACAAACCCTAACCAGGCTCTTCTTACTGATTGTGAGAAGAGCCTCATTATGGTGCCATCTGACATGACTTCCAACATTTAGTGCCCAAATCCATGGAAGCCCCCAGAACTTAATTCCTATGACTGTCCAACACCACTAGATTGAAGCAACTCATCTTCCAACATTTGACTAAAATTCTGATGCAGTGCTTTGTTGCTACTGTAGTGTACTTCTTAGTGCTCTTTCATGGCACAACTACTAAAATGGGAAGAAAAAATCCTTGCATCTACAGTTATTAGGCCAGGGGTAGGTAACCTTGGCTCTCCAGCTGTTCAACTACAGCTCCCATAATCCTCGGCAACATGACGGAGTTGTAGTTCAACAGCTGGAGAGCCAAGGTTGCCTCCCGCTGTGTGAGGGCAATCAAATTGATTGAGTGTGGAGCTGGTCTCCAAACGATGACTCAAAGCTTTTAAATGGATTTTAGAATGTCATGGTTTTTTAAAAAACTGTTTGCTACTTTCCCATGCCCTTTGTAACAGTCACTTGCCATCTTCACTCTTCTGGTGCAGGGATAACAAACGCTGCTCTGCATGGGCATAACAAATTGTGGCTCTCACTGCATTTAATTGGGGGGGGGGGGGTTAATGTTCTTGGTGTTCATCTGCAGTTGAGATCATGCAGCTGTCAAAATATAGAAAGCACCACCCTCTTTAATTTAGTGTATTAAAAGTGCCTTGGAATCCTGCAGACCATTAGCAATGAAAAGAAATTATGGTACTTTCTCAAGTGGTAATAAACAGCCTGATTTGACACTGGTGTGACTCTCTTCTGTTCTAGAATAGGCAGTTTCAAAACTTGACAAACTTCCTCTTTGAAATCTCCATCCTCTACAGACCCGTCCAGCAGCTAGTTTTAACAGAAGACTGTTTTTCAGGAAGGCAGGGTTGCCCACCAGTGATGTCATGTGTAGTTAGCCAACAATGCACAACCATGACGTTTGCAGTACATAACACTGAAAATATTGACGTTTGGGTGGGATGTTGCAACTTCTTGGGGATGGAATGCTATGTTTTGGGTTACTAGATTTCAGAAAGCAAAGAGTTGTGCTTGGGGATACAAGCTGACATACAAAGCAAGAATGCATCGGTATGGCAAGACAGCAGCCTAACAGAACTTCCCAACTAACTGCACTGGGGAAGCAGCATGTTGACCCTCTCCCCTTCCCCAGCAAGCCCCCTCTTCCACCTGAAAATATCTCTGCAATGGTTGTGTAGCCCTTGGGAGGGGAGAGGAGAGCTGGTCTTGTGGTAGCAAGCATGACTTGTCCCCATAGCTAAGCAGGGTCTGCCCTGGTTGCATTTGAGTGGGAGACTAGAAGTGTGAGCACTGCAAGATCTTCCCCTTAGGGGAGGGAGCTGCTCTGGGAAGCGCAGAAGGTTCCAAGTTCCCTCCCTGGCAGCATCTCCAAGATAGGGTTGAGAGAGATTCCTGCCTGTAACCTTGGAGAAGCCGCTGCCGGTCTGTGAAGACAATACTGAGCAAGATGGACCTACGGTCTGACTTGGTATAAGACAGCTTCTTACGTTCCTAACCGCACAAGAGCAGGTGGCACAGAAGGCTTTCTAGGGAAGGGGAGGGTGTCAAAAATTGCCCTCCCCTCCCGTGCACTTGAGAAGTTCTGTTGGGCTGCTCTCTTGCTACAGACATAGCAAAGGTTCATCCTTGCTCTGTATGACAGCCATTGGTGTGGAAGGATCAAAACCTACCTCTGCTATCAAATGGCCTGATGTCTCTGAAAGGAACACCCCTATTAAAGAGCATGCTCCATAATCCATTAGGGCTGGACCTTGGCTTGATAATGGAGCCTTAGACAAAATGAAGAAGGGCAGAATCCTAGCTTCAGCTTGAACCACTCAGGCCGCTTACTAATGGGGTCAAATGTCCAGTCTGCATGGTTGGCCAGCCAATGACTAGCCTGTGCTGTTTTGCGAATATACTGGGACAGAGCTTCCCCAGTCTGTTTTGGAGGAAAGACTCTAGTACTTCAGAGACGAAAAGATGCGGCTGTTAAGTTGGAAATCCAGTCGTAGACCCTTTCTTGTTGGACATGAATGCTGACGTAAAGTTGTGCCGTTGAGTCAGTGTTGACTCCTGGTGCTCACTGAGCCCTGTGGTTTTCTTTGGTAGAATCCAGGAGGGGTTTCCCATTGCCATCTCCCGTGCAGTATGAGATCATGCCTTTCAACACACCAGCAGGGATTCAAACTGGCAACCTCTGGCTTGCTAGGCAAGTTGCTTCCCTGCTGCGCTACTTGGTGGCTGAGGAAGGCCATTCATATTCAAGTGAGGAAGTGTGGTGGCATATGAGACTAGCTGCTTATTGGGGGCAGAGGTGCAGTGAGCAATAATTATTTTGGGGTGCAGGCCTTTTGGGGAGCAGAGTGCAGCAGCATTATAACATATCTTAACATTCTTATGCCACTATGCATTACTTAAGGAGTGCAATGTAAGAAAGAGAGAGAAAATAATTGGCCGTATTGTATTCTGCCGCTGTTTATGCATGCATTACCCCATAATTGGTGCCCTAGATGACCGGCTGGTCTTCCTAGTCGATGGGCCACCCCTGGAACGCTCCATCTGCGTTCCCTTTAATACGGGGGCCCCTCGTCCCTGTCTCCTGCTCAGACACCTGCAGCTCAGGTCCTACAAGTCATGGCAGCAGAGCAAACATTTTGTTGTGCTAGATCCAGATGTTATGGGAGAGACAAATGGGGCTCCCATCATGGCTTGACATCAGTGGGCTGCTGAGGAGGACCCACTGCTCCCTGGGGCAATTTCTGTGCTCATAGCCTTTATAGTGTGATAGTGGAGTGACTCTCTCGAGGCCTGCAGTGGCGACGAAGTGGGGGGATGTTTGTCAAGAGTCCCTCAAAATCTGGAGCCGGACCTGCGGAAGTAAGTGGGAAGTACAGGGCAGCTGCTAATATGGTTGTTTTATGACATTTTACTGCCCTGCTTTTTGACTTGTCAGGATCCACAAGCTGGCTTAACATGATTTAAAGGAATCCTAGTTGGGGGTGGTGGTGGCATAAATCAGCAATGGTCAACCTGAGGTTCTCCAGTTGTTGGACTACAACTCCCATCATGCCCTGCCATTTGTTGTGGCAGGGGATGATGGGAGTTGTCCAACAACTGGAGAGCCTCCAGTTACTACCAAGATAACTACATCAGTATCAATCAAGATACTATATCAATCAAGATACTACATCAATAAGCCAAGGACAGCTGCCAGCATAGAACCAGTAATTTGCTGGGCAGCGAACATGAACATTAAAGTAAAGTGTGCCATCGAGTCGGTGTCGAATCCTGTTGACAATAGAGCCCTGTGTCTAAAATCTCCAAGAGAACAGCCATGCCTTTTTAACAGAGTTAACCCCCACAAGCTTTCAAACAAACCTGTTTCAGCTTGCTGCTTCAAAATGAACTAGGATGAAGCAAGACAAGCATCTCTGGGAAGAGTCAAGAGTGTGCTGGAATTTGGGGGCCACTCATTGAAAGGCCCTGTCCTGTAACTCCTACTTCAATTCCTGCCAGTGGGGGTACAGAAAGCAGCACTTGTGCACGTACAGGTATTTTCACATGGGAGAAGGCTGTCCCTTTTGGGGGCTGCAATGTTTTCTCCTTGTTATCTGTGACAGGGATAGTCCATAAACAGGGCTGGGAAAGCTAATGGCAATTAGTGGAGACAGAACTGGGAAAGATGGTCCAACGTAGGAAGCTGCCATATACTGAGTCAGACCATTGGTCCACCTAGCTCAGTATGGTCTATACTGACTGGCAGCTGCTTCCCTAAGTTTGCAGGCAGGAGTCTCTCTCAGCCCTGTCTTGGAGATGCTGCCAGGGAGGGAACTTGGAACCTTCTGTATACAAGCCTGCAGGTGCTCTTCCCAGAGTGGCCCCATCCCCTGAGGGGAATATCGTACAGTGCTCACATGTAGTCTCCTATTCAAATGCAAACTAGGGGGGACCCTGCCTAGCAAAGGGGACAATTCATGCTTGTTGCTTCAAGACCAGCTCTCCTGACTAGTATTAGTCAACTTCACCTCCACCCTCGCTGCCCCATATTATTGTTAAGCTATGCAAATTCATTACTTTTCTTGTAAAATTTCCCATAGATAAATGTTCTCTTGCCAATATTTTTGGCAGACACCACCACTCAGAAAATTCCCAAACACACATTCATATCTCTCTCTCTCTCTCACTCTCTCTCTCTCTCTCTCTCTCTCTCTCTCTCTCTCTCTCAATCTCTCTCTTTGTTGTTCTCCTAATATACCATGGAATATTATTTAGATAGCTTTCCACTTTTTCTACTTCTGCCATCAAGAGGGTGTGTGTGTGTGTGTGTGTTTGCACATCCTCATAAACATTTAGCCTTTCAGGTGATGGCGTGTTCTTGAGATCTGGGTGTGACGTCTTCCCTGCTTTGAAACTCTTCTCCTCTCCAGTACTGATTTTGCACTCTGTGAAATAATGCAAGCTTGAAAGGGGAGTCGGATTTGAAATTAAACATTTGTGCCCGTTAACCTCCTCCTGACGTGCTCTGAGATGCTGTAAAAAAACAACCACCAGCGGCCGAGACCTGTGCGGATCTCTGATTGATGCTGCCTTGGCTATGGAAGCCCAAACATCTGCTTTTGATTTAGTCCTGATGGCAATCCTGCTTGTAAATGCATGACTTAATCAGGCTGAAGTAAGTGGCACAGTCTGGGGTGGAAGGGGAAGCAGTGGAGGGAGCTTCAAACCTGCCTGTCAGCTGGAGCTGCATAAAAGTCGATTTCAAAAAATATATCAAAGGAGGAATCTCTCCCCCCCCCCGCAATGTTTCTTAATGAAGTGTGATGTGGCTGCCGCCAAGGATGATAATCCAACCATTATCATCGGGTTCTGCCACTGTTGGGCCCTTTTGAGAGAGGGCAGCAACACTAGGTGAGGGAAGATGTAGGGCAGGGGTCTCAGGCTGTGCCCTCCCAGCTATTGTTGACCTACAACAGGGGTTTTCAGCCGGGAGTACTTGAACCCCTAGGGTGCTTTGAAGCCTCATATGGGGTGCATAGAACCCTCCCATCCCCCTGATTCACCTTCATGCTGCACTGTTGGCTCCCTTTCCAGGAAGGGAGGAGGAAGAGTGTCAGGCAGCATCCTTCCCTCCTCCTCTCCATGTGGCAGGCTGGCTAGGTGCCAGGGCTGAGCTCACTTCTCCCTCAGCCTAACAGACTTGGCAGTCAGGGAAATGCTGACTGATGCTCAGCATCAGCACTGCCCTTGCTGCCGAGCCTGTCAGTCAGGCTAAGGGAGGGAGGAGTGGGCTTAGCACATGGCCAGCCAGTCGCAGGGAGAGATGGGGTCAGGAGAGAGCTATGCTGGGGGCCTCTGGGCATGAGGTTTGAGAGGACAGGTGGAAGAAGAAAGCCACAGCACAGGGTTTTGTTGGGTGCCTGATTCAAGGGCAGATTCACTTAGCTTGTATTTTGTTTCCCACCAGCTTGATGAAGACGCACATTTATATACCACTTTTCAACAAAGTTCCCAAAGTGGTTTAAAACATAAGATTGTTTGTTTTGTTTTATTTATTTATGTTTATATTTATATCCCACTCTTCCTCCAAGGAGCCCAGAGTGGTGTACATGGTTATGTTTATCCTCACAACAGCCCTGGGCAGTAGGTTAGGCTGAGCTATGTGTGACTGGCCCAGAGTCACCCAGTGACTTTCATGGCTGAGTGGGGATTTGAACCCAGGTCTCCACACACGCAGAGGCCCCAAATGGGCTGAAAATGGCCCGACCTGCAATTTGGGCGGCAGGCAGGCTCAGGAAAGGAGCCCTTGCTGTCGCTCCCCCCTCCCCCACCTCAATCCGCACTCCACCGGTCTCCCCCCGTCTCCACAATCCTGTCTCCGCAGTGGTTGAAAAAAGTTTTTTAAAAAAATTTATTTCCCCCTGACACCCCCCCCCCCACAAGCCAGGGTTGAGGGGCTCTGAAGCCCTTCAGGTCTGGGCTCCAAAATTACCTTGGTGTGCCACTGACTAACGGGGGGGGGGGGAGCCTCCCTGTCCCCAAAGGGCTCCCAGTCTAAGAAACACAAGAGAGACACCAGCAGCTGCCACTGGCTGCTCAAAAAGGTTGAATGCAGCAGCATTTTAGAGCAGACAGAAAATGAAGAGAAAATGGCTTGCTCTCCCTTCTCTGCCCTGACACAGACCAGCATGATCCTGCCCTACCTCCCTTCTGGGCATTTTCTGGAATACGAGATTTGCACAACTGTTAAAGCGTTACAAAGTGTGACGGAATAGTGCAACGGTTCAAAACTGAGAGTAAAGGGTTGTTTAATGCTTCGTTGTAGGCTGGCGGCCATTCACATTTTCTGTGCGCTGCGGCGTGTTTTACATGCCGGAAGTGTCCATATTCTCCTTGAAACCCATTCATCTGCCCCTCCTCCTGCTGCATTTGGGCCAATCAAGGTTGTGGGCGGTGGCGGTGTTTCGACTTCTTTTTAAAGATTTCCCGGCTGTCTTGCACTAATCCACCAGCAGGGGGAAGCGCAGTTCCAAAACAGTGTATTTCATCATTGCAGCCTTGCGCAAGTGACTCTGGTGACTTAAAAAGGAAAATCATTGGCAGAGGCCACAGTAATAACCCCACAACCTGAGACTCGATTGGCCCAAATGCAGCAGGAGGAGGGGCAGATAAATGGGTTTCAAGGAGGGAGAGGCAGGAGGTGGAGGGGAAGCGACCAGTGAGGGCGAGCAATCTGAAGACACAGACCGCGGCGACTCTTTCAAATTCAGCCATGCTGAATCTGAGAACCAAGCCCGGTAGCCTCAAAGCCTGCCCTCCAGGTGTGTGGGGGGAGAGACAGCTGTGCTGGGCTCCCCCCTGCCTGCTTGCCTGGCTCTGGCTGGCCCATCTTACTCCCGCTGGCCGGGCGGAGCGACACTCTGTCTCCGTCTGGCGGTGGCAGAGCAGCAACGAATGGGAAGCAAAAAGGAGGGAGGGACGGAAGGCGTGATCAGCGGCTGCGGCTGCTCTCAGCTGCCCTCCTTGGCCCATTTCCCTGCTTGCTGCCAGGTGGACTCCAGGGCAACCCAGCTGGGAATGGAGTGCTTGCTCTTGCCACAACCTCGCTTTGGGTCGGCTAAGGCAGGGGGGGGGGGTGTCACCATCCTGTGTAGCCCATCCCATCCCATCCCAGCACACCACTAACTCTTTTGGCCTCTGCCTGCCCCAATTGCAAGGAGAGAGATTTTTTTTTTTTTAACCATCTTACACAAGCAGCAGCCTTATTTCAGGAATGGGTGGAATGGGGCTGTAAAAATCATCACACTGCGATTCGAACCATCCACACCACAAACCACTGCAACACGTTAAAAATGGGGCAAGCGTCCTAAATTTTTTTAAAATACAGCTACTTTCCTGCAACGCATTTACAGCATTGTAGGGGTACAAGGCAGCAATCCAATCCAAAAGAGGGCATGGGAAATATGGACGGCACCCTGCTGACAGTGTAGCAAGTGCGATGCCAAAACACTGGTAATACAGTGGGGCACTTATGGGACACATTGAGAATCTGTGGCAGCGTATAATCTGGAAAACGGCCTGGTCCTCCATTCCGGTTTCTGTCTTGCAGATCTCTTTGCTGAGATCAAAATAGTAGCATTGACTTTGGCCTGGCTTTGGCCATGGTATTTAGATCTCCTTCACCTTTGGGTCTAACTGGTTTACCACGAACAGCTGAGTTATTGTGGCTACAGTTTGAACTCAATACCTGAATTCGACACGCTCCTGGTTTCTGGGAACTGATCAATGTATGGCTTATCCGCACCACCAGGGCTAAAACTTACAGGGTTACCTATAATGATTTCTCATGTGCAATGGGGCCATGATATATCTGGAAGTACCCCAACTGCCAGAGAAAGCTAGAAATTGGATGTTCTGTTTCCCTGGGGAACTTCCCTCCAATACTCAGGGCCATTTTGCATGTTGCACTGAAAAAGTGATGAAGTATAAAGCTTGAATGAAAATATGAGTACAGGATTTCCATCTCCCCCCCCCCCCCAATCCCCCAATACTGCCTTTTCTGGTTTGATAAAAATGGAGCGGGGGGGACTATAGGATTTGAAGTGAGGATTTTATGACAGGAAATTTCAGTCTAGCAAGTATCGCACCAAATATATATGTCTGAGTTTCTTTTTTCTTTTTGCATATGTGAACTGCCTCTTAATGTCTTTTAAATCGCTATTTAAAGAGCATATCCTCCAGTCAGAGAGATTCCTTATTTCATGGCATATCAAACACTAAGGGTTTGTGAGTTTTGCGTCTTTAAAATATTTGCAAATGCAGAAAACAGATGCAAAGCAACAGTCAGATCAATAATGTGTTCATGGTCTGCAAAAGACATCTGAGGCTCACTGGTTGCCTGACTTCATCATGAGAAAGAAAAAGGTATACAAAGACTAAAGAGACCTTTATATCTATTGTGAGGTCAGGTGAAAATTTCACAAAGGAGTGACTTGGTACCAGCTGGGGCTGGCACCATCTAGGGGGAACGAATGCTCATTGTGACTTTGGACAAGGTCTACACCCTAGAGATGGCAAATACCTGACAGCTGTGCAATACTTTCGGCTTTCAGTGAGTAATTGTGCTTTGATTGTCCTGGCCATTGGGCCTGCAGCAGCCAAATCTTCAGTGGTATTTTAGAAGCTTTTACGAGGTTGCAAATCACACAGACTACTGTAAAAGTTTAACGATGTTGTCAGAGGAATGGAAATGAAAACTGGCAGGAATGTCCTTTAATGATTATTCTATAGAGAGAGTGCAACAATTTGTTCATTGTTACCCTAACCCTGACTCTAATGAATATTTATATATTGCTTTTCAACAAAGCTTACATAGATATAAATAATCATACATACATACATGCAGCAGCCAAATCTTCAGTGGTGTTTTAAAAGCTTTCATAAGTTTTAAAAACACACAAACTACTGTAAAAGTTTAACGATGTTGTCAGAAGCATGGAGATGCAAACTGGCAGGAATGTCCTTTAATGATTACTCTATGGAGAGAGTGCGGGAATTTGTTCATTGTTACCCTAACCATGACTCTAATGAATACAATGAATGTTTATATATTTCTTTTCAACAAAGTTTACATAGATAAAAATAAATATACATACATACATATATAAAAATAAAGTGACTCCTTGTCCCCCAAGGGCTCAAAATCAAAAAAAGAAATATAAGACAAACACCAGCGACAGCCCCTGGAGGGATGCTGTGATGGGGGTGGATAGGGCCAGTTGCTCCCCCCCACACTAAATATAAGAGAATCACCACTTTAAAAAGGTGCCTCTTTGCTCAGGGGACTCTAACCCTTTCCTCTGTGCAAAAATGACTGCAATTTTACCCACATGATTTGGGTGGGGCAGGGATTTAAAAAGAACACAGAGAAAGCTGTAAGTGTGACAATGCTGCCACCTCTTTTCCATCTCTAGGGGGTGTCGATGTTGCCAAAAATCACTGCAAGCATTCATCTCCTAAGATGGTAGCACTGGCCGACATTTGTGGGCCTGGCTCACAGCCTACGGTGATGTTGGCTCTTCTTCTGCTTCTTCTTTTAAATGAAGACTGCTTTATGTCCCTATGGCCTAGTGCCGGTGGTTTGTTGTAGAATGTCCATTTGGTAGCCCCAGGTCCAGGTTAGACCTCTTGGCTGACATGCTGTGCTCGTGCATTGCACTAGTGCGAGGTTGTTGTGCTAAGTCTGGAGCCTGCTTTCCAGAGTAATGTTACTCTAGTAAATTTGTTTGCGCTTGTGCAGTAAGGTACACAACTTGTGGCATGCCTCTTACGATATTCAGGAGACGTTTGTGTAAGAGCACAATAGCATCATTGCGCAATTCCTAAAATCCCTGTGGGATGGGGGCAGCACCTCTATCTTCTTGCACTAGCACCAACTTCGTTCACTGCAAGCACAACATTAGTCAGGATATTGGCCCTTGATCTCTACATGCCAGATCCAGCTTTTGCCAAGTCGGTGGAGCCAAAGCACAGAGAGCAAGGCGAGCTTTAATAAAGAATGAGGCAAATTCATAGCTGGACTAGGGACTCTGGCAGTCAGACCCAGGCAACTTACTCACTGCGCCATAACATTAGCTTGCCACAAGAGGGAGCTGTTTGATTGCCTGTTTTCTGCTGTGCTTGGGCACCACCACTGCAGCTGGCCAGAAAGTGGTACTGCAGTTTCTGGGCCAACAGTTTTCAGGTCATGCAAGGGGCTGATAAGATTCCTGTAGGACAGGGCTGCTCCACTCCGGCCCTCCTGCAGATGTTGGCCTACAACTCCTATAATCCCTGGCTATTGGCCACTGTGGCTGGGGATTTGGAAGTTGTAGTCCAAAAACAGCTGGGGGTGGGTGGGGGTGGGGCTAAGATGAGCAGGGCTGCTGTAGGATTAGGGTGGGATTGAAGTGGAGTGGTAGAGCACGTGCTTTGCAAGCAAAAGATCCCAGGTTCAACCCATGGCAACTCCAGGTGGGACTGGGAAAGTCCTAGAGAGCTGCTGACTGCTAGTCAGTGCAGACAATACTGAGTCAGATGGAGCAGTGATCTGATCTGGTATAAGGATTGTCATATGGGACCTACCCTGCAAACTGTCCGACTCTGTCCTGGCTCTGAAATGTGCTGCCTGAGCGAAGTCCTTGTCTCTTCATCCTCTTCTCTCCAAACACAAGGACTCAGGGCTTTCCAATGAATCAGCCTGAGAGACAGTTCAGGACCAGGGCGCTTTCCAGGTTACCCACTCAACAGTGACAAAATGCTTCTGTTCAGGCAAATCGCATTCAAAATGTAAACAGCAAAGTGCCCAGCAGGGGGAGCAGTCTCGGAGAAACTAACCATCAAAAAATACAGCCACTTTTTAATGCCAGATATACAATGTTATGGCACTATATCACAGCGATTACATTTGAAACAGGGCATTGGAAATGTGAACGGCACCCTGCTGTCAGCGTAGGGACTGCGGTGTCACAACGCAGGAAGTGCGGAAGCACACTTACGAGATTCGTCGTGACCCCGTTGCAGGGTCTAGTTTGGATAGTGCCCAATAGAGGGGACTATTCGATTATGCATAATGAGTGTACTGTGTTCATTGCCGATTGATATTGTCTTAATTAAATAAATGAATGTAGTTGGATTGTAAAGTTATTGTAAAAGCCAATTAAATTTTAAAATGCAAAGCTATCGTGCAGGTCACTAGCACTCTTGGCTTCAAAAAGGGTTTGAGCAGGGGCTTTCAGCTGGGGTCCCCAACGGCCATTGTGGTCAGAGATGACGAGAACTGTTGTCCAACAACTGGGACCCAAAGAGGACAGCCCTTTGATTAGTGAGAATTTATGCAGGCTAGGCCTTTCCATGGCAATTTATTTCTGGCTGGACACTGGCCTAGTTCACACAATCGTTTGAATCTAGGTTCAATGTGGGTTACCAACATTCGTGTGGCTGTGTGACAAGTGGTTTATGGCCCAAGATGCAACTGAGATTCCAGCCTTGGCAGGAGTTCACACAAGCACATAAATGTGGGCAACATGCATTAAACCTAGATGCGAATGACTGTGTGAACGAGGGGCCACCGTTGGAGGAAGATGCTGGACTCTGTGGGCAGGCCGATGGCTGGCTCATGGCCTGAAGGGGCCCACTGCAGTCTCTGAATAGAAGATAATGGTTGGGTGGGGGTCAGAAGTTTATTGAGTGTGTTTGAATGGAAAAGCCCTGTGTAAGGCGATGCACTCCTCTGCCACCCCAGCTACAGTGATGGGACAGGTAGGGATGCACGTGTGTGTGTGTGAGTGAGGATAAGCAACAGTTTTTCTGTCTGGAGTCTGACCAAGAGAGCTGGAAAGCCAAATGGAAGACAAAGGCCATTGTGGCCGGGGATGGTGGCTGTTGTAGTCAAACAACATCTGGGGGCCAGTGTTCCCTGTAACAGGGATTCCTAGATGTTGTTGACTACAACCCCCATAATCCCCAGCTACAATGGCCTTTGGCTGGGGCTGATGGGAGTTGTAGTCCACAGCATTTGGAAATCCCTGTTACAGGGAATATTGGTCCCCAGATGAATCCCGGGGAACAAGGATTCCCAGATGTTGCTGACTACAACTCCCATCATCCCCAGCTGCAATGGCCTTTGGCTGGGGGTGATGGGACTTGTAGTCAACAACATCTGGGAATCCCCACTACAGGGAACACTGCTGAGGATCCCAGGCTGGGAACCCCTACCCTATAGAGCAGAAAGGCTTTTGGGGGTGAGAGGTTTGTGATCCTTTGTATCTCATCCTGAACTGCCTGCCGTCGTCCAAGGAAGGTGCGTGGTCTACAGAGCTCCGGGTTCAAATGCAAGCCACTCCTAGAGCTGAGGACTAACACAGAGAGATCCCCAGCCTGCCTTGCTTGCGAGCCTCCTGCCGCGTGAGGGGTCCAAATGCTGAGCTAGCCGCATTGCGGTCCCAACCCCATGTGGCAATCCATCATGTCCGTAAAGGCACATAGCGGTTCTATTGGGTGGCTGGGTCTGCTCCCGGGCTGCCTCCCTGCCTTACCTCATGGCCTCCTTTTAGCTCCTGAAGACTCTGCACTCTGGATGGCCCGAGACACATTTGCCGAGCCCATCGCTGTATATGGGATACACAGTGCTGTGACTAGTCCAGCATTCCACCTTCCATCCAGAAGCCAGAGCATAAATCTTGGAGCAGTGTGTGTGGAGGCAGCTGCTGCTACATCATTTAAAAATAGTCAACTTGGTGCCAATAAGACAGATCACTCAGCATGGGGGCCATAAACAAAAATCAAAGGCATGCGTGAGTGCCCCAATTGCGGCAGGAAAAAACCTCCCCTTCATGCTGGCCTCCCCCCTCCCCCTGCCGCAAATACTTTACAGTATGACGCATACCCTGTGGAATTGTCCACCGGCAAACACTGATTTCTCCCTGCCTAGGAGGGCACTGGCGGGCAGCCTCAGGTTGCACAGAACTCTGGTGGCATCTAGTGCTCTTTGAGTGTTCAACATGATGCACCTTCTCTCTGTAGCTCAATGAAGACAATGGAACTTCACTGAGGCACCTGGACGTGGTCCCGCACACACACACCCCGCCCAGCGACAGAATGGCTCTCCAGATTTAATGCTGAGCTCTTTAGGGGATTCATTACATTCATGGAGGAGGAAATGCCTATTAGTCATGATGGCTCCGTGGAATCCCCACCTTCCACGGGGCCTTCTTCACGGTGGCACCACCAGTGTGGAATTTGTTCCCCGGAAATATCAGCCAAGCCTGCGCTCTTCCTGTTTTCAAGGAAAAATGGAAGATCTGTCGGTTTTGTAACGGATGAGTGTTAATGTAGGCAGGGGCGTATCTAGGGAAAATAGCGCCTAGGGCAAGCCCTGAAATTGTGCCCCCTGTCCAAACATCTGACACCCATCTTTCAGATAACTTAGCCATAATATCAGCTCAAAAATACAAGTCAAGCTCGTTAATCTTTTAATATTTCAAAAACTATTTAGCAGTGGATGTAGCCAGACCAAAAAATGCTGGGAAACTGCAGATTTCAGTATGCTGGAGCTCATGAAATACCCAAATACTATGTGGAGGTGTACTTGGAAAACTAAACAGAAGTGCCTGTCTAATTCTCTACTATGCATTGTAGCATCACTATTATAAGTTTTAAAAATAAATGGAGAATTTGGCTTTTCCCAGATACTCTGAAAATAATTAAAGGATATGCAGAGTAAACTGTGTCACTGCTTGGAATATATTCTAGTCTTTCAGAAAGACAGTGAAAATGAGAGAAAGAGAGCAAGAAACTCTCAGTGGGCCTTAATACTAAGGATTTCACACTGATTCAAAGACATACTCACCATTCAGCTCAGTATTCACAAACCCTGATTCTCTGTACATAGTGCCAAGCTGAATATGTGTACAGTGACTTACATGATATTATTTAAAAAAAATAAATACCTGTAGCCCCTTCGGGGGGCTTCCTAAAGGCCATGAGGCGTTCTGCAAAGGTTCCCCCTTCCCCCGCTGGCCTCTTAATTCACTGCTGCAGCCCGTCCCGGGCTGATTTTCGGGCCTGTTCAGGCTTGCAAAGATCAGCGTGGTGGCCATTTTGGAGGCCACCACTCATGCTCAAATGGCCTCTGTGAGGTCTGGCTTTGCCTAGGGCCTCACAGAAGCCATTTGAGCATGCACGGTGGCCATTTTGTTTTTGGCAGCCATTTTTTAAAAAATTTAGATTTTAAAAGTGGTGCCCGCTTCAAGTGGTGCCCGGGGCATGTGCCCTGCCTGCGCTACCCTAGATATGCCCCTGAATGCAGGCTCATTCATTATTAGCCTGTCGTGGGTCTTTTGGGGGGGGGTGTATAAGAAAAGCCCTGCTGGATCAGACCAAAGGCCCATCCAGATTCCTACTGCATCCTGTCTCATGCAGTGGGAAGCCTGCAAGTGAGGGAAAGAACAAGGCAACCACGCCCTCCCATTGGTGTTTCCCTAGCACTTGGTGTTCAGGGACACACACCCCTCCCAGGGACGGAGCCACCATTGAGCGAACAGGTTCAAAGAACCTGGGCCACCGCCAATCAGGGGCCACGCCTCATGGCCCTGATATGCCCCCTCTGTCTGACATCAGATGTGGGGGTGTGATTTTGCTCCCAAACAGGGCCACAGTGCCGCATTAGGGAGCAAAATCACGCCCCCAGGTCTGATGTCAGACGCGGGGTGTGTGTCGGGGCCATGAGGCATGGCCTTTAAAAGGCAGGGAGAGTTGCTCCGGCCTCAATGTGAATGCAGTGCTGGCCGATTTTGCTCCCTGGGCTGTGCGGCCCCATTTGGGAGCGAAGCCATACCCCCTGCATCTGACATATGATGTGGGGTGTGTGGCTAAACACACTCTACATCATATGTTGGACTCAGGGGGTGGGGCTGGGGGTGGCACAGCGGTGGTAGGCTTGGCTCCCTCCGTGCCTGACCCTTCGATACCATGGTTGGTAGCCACTGATAATCCCGTCCTCCATGAATTTGTCACCACACCAGGCAGCAGCAAATTCCATCATTTCGCTACACATTATGTAAAGAAGGCCTTTTTGTCTGCCCTGAATCTCCCAGCATTTAGCTTCAACAGATGACCCCAGGTTCTAATATTATGAGAGAGGGAGAAAAACGTCTCTCTGCCAGGGCTGCTCAACTTTGGCCCTCCAGTTGTTTTTAGACTACAGCTCCCACGGTCCCCAGCCACAGTGGCCCATAGCCAGGTATTATGGGAGTTGTAGGCCAACTTCTGCAGGAGGGCCGAAGTTGAGCATCCCTGCATGATTCACACCACACATAATTTTATACAGCTCTGTCATGCCTCTCCTTACTCTCCTTCTCTCTAAATTAAAAAGGCCCAGATGTTGTTGTCTTTTCCTCACAATTTTGCCCCCACCCCTTCCGCCTCCCCTCGACATTCTGCCAGGGGGGCTGCCGCTGGGGGGAGCCGGAGCTGCTGCTGCCTCCCGTCCTCCTCCCTCCGTCCTCTTCCTGCTGTCACCTCCCATCCTCCTCTGGCCTCCACTGTTGTCCCGCTCCCCCAGCTGGAATTGTAGAGGGAGAAGCCCGGCCGGGGAGGAAAGAGGTGGAGGCAGCACATGGCGGCAGCGGCAACCCAGCTGGGGAGAGAGGAAATGGGGTGCTCACCTGGTTGGGCAGCAGCAAAACTGCTGTGCAGGGGCCTAGGGGAAGGTGTCCGCATGCGCATGTCCATGTGCACGCGTGCACCTTAGAGGGAACAGTGAATCCCACCCACCCCACCCCTTCACCTCTAAAGCTAAGATTATTCCTCTACGTTCTGGTTTGTGAACCTGCCTCACCCAAGAGGCGAGCAGAGGCTGCAGCAAGGGTGAGGCAGGTTCACATGGACATTAGGACTGGCAGTCCTGGGAGCAGCTGCAGCAGCATCGGAGGCTGTGGAGCGAGATGGGCTGCCTTACCTGGAGCTTTTCCAAATGGTGACAATGCAGTTTTGCTACGCTTAGGCTGGCGGGGTGGGTGGGTTCATATAAAGGAAGGAACCATATATACACTGATGTCAGTGCCCTTCATACAGTCAATAGCATTATTCAGCTTTGCGCCTGACGATTCAGTTACTGTGCGCTATATGTGTAGCACTTCGGTGCAGTGCTCAAAATAGCTTAACTTTTAAAACCATTTTTTAAAAAAAATGTTTTTGTTAAAACGATTTTTAAAATCTTATTTTAGAATTGCCCTGCCACCCGCAAGGGTTCCGTTCTCGCAAACCCCCGCGGTTGGCAAAATTGCGGTTGGCAAGACTAAGAAGTCTATGGGAATCAGGGTGATAGGGGAACTGCAGTTGTGAATGCACCTAAAAAAATAAGGGTGAGGGGGAGCTGAAGGCACTTAAAAATCACCAAGAATCACTAAGGACATTTAGCAGATTGAACCTCACGAAAAATTTGGAACCACCCAAAATCACTTCAATTCACTGAAAACCACAAAAACACAAGAAATCTGAATTCTCCGCTCCCACTCTCACCTCTCCTTCTCTTCCCCCTCTCTTTCCTCCACTTTTCTCTCTCTCCTCCGTCTCTCTCTCTCTCTCTCTCTCTTTCCTCCCCTTCTCCCCTTCTCTCTTTCTCTCCTCTGCCTCTCTCTCCTCCATATCCATCTCTTTCCCGCTTCTCATGACCCAAATCGTGCAATAACTCACACATGCTCTAGTAGGAAAGACTGTCTACAAAAATCCATCCACGTATACTTAAAACCGCGTCAGACAAATCTACACAGTCATTCCACAGTCAGAGGGAAGAGCCAGGAGCGGCCTGGGAAGGGAGTGGGTGACAAGGCTCAGCACCTTCTGATTCTCCACCATCAATTTCTCTCCTGCACATCTGTGACTGACACACTGCTCTCTTTGACACCAGCAGAGAGAAAAAAATAGGGTATCCAACCTGGGTTCAGGAGCCAACCCCACATTAATACCATTGTTTCCTGTGGGGAAAAGAAAGAGGGCAAGCTTTCCTCTCTCCCTTGTGGGCTTCCCAGAGGCATCTGGCAGGCCACAGTGTGAAACAGGATGATGGACTAGATGGGGCCAGCAGGGCTGTTCTTATGTTCTTCTGAAAATAGAATTAAGATGTGTCGACCTGAGACATAGTGTTCAGGAACCAATTGCATGGTAAGCCTGAGGACTTCCTGTGTTGCTATCATTGCCAGACCATTATTTTCATACGGGTCCCTGTTGTGTCATGCATTCTGGTTGCATGACTACAGGGAGGAGGGCCAAGTGGTGGAGGCCCATTGACTTTATCCAGGCATTGCCATGATATTCTGTTGCCTTTGCTTTCTCTCTCTTTTGTGTTCCCCACATTCTCTTTCCCATCCCTGGAGGGATGACTACACAAAGCCCTGTCCCTCTGCACTGGGTGCCTGATGGGCTGGAATCAGTGCTTCATTCTGTGTTTGCAGCAGCAAGAGACCTCATTGAACCCAGTGGGTAGGAACATAGGAAGCTGCCTTATACCTAGCCAGACCTTTGGTCCATTGACCTCAGTATTGTCTACACAGACTGGCAGCAGCTACTCCGAGGAAGATATGGCTGGTTTTGTGGTAGGAGGAGAGCTGGTCTTGTGGTAGCAAGCATGACTTGTCCCCTTTGCTAAGCAGGGTCCACCCTAGTTGCATATGAATGGGAGACCTAATGTGTGAGAACTGTAAGATCTTCCCGTTAGGGGATGGAGCCGCTCTGGGAAGAGCATCTAGGTTCCAAGTTCCCTCCCTGGCATCTCCAAGATAGGGCTGAGAGAGATGCCTGCCTGCAACCTTGGAGAAAACGCTGCCAGTCTGCATAGATAATACTGAGCTAGATGGACCAATAGTCTGACTCAGTAGAAGGCAGCTTCCTATGTTCCTAAGGCACCCAACACAAAGTGAGAGCTGGTCTTGTGGTGGCAAGCATGAATTGTCCCCTTTGCTAAGCATGGTTTTCCTTGGTTTGCAATTGGATGGATGACTGTACATGTGAGCAGTGTCTGCTTTAAGATATTCCCCTTAGGGAATGGGGTCATAGCTCAATGGAAAAGCATCTGTGCTTGTATGTACAAGGTCCCAGCTTCCATCTCTGGCAGCATCTCCAAGTAGGGCTGGGAAAGGTTCTTGTCTGAGACCTTGGAGAGCTGCTGCCAGTCAGTGTAGGCAATCCTGAGCTAGATGGACCACGCCCTCTGTGATCCCATATGCCCAAAATGGGTCAGGAGGAGGGCACGGAGAGCATGTCTTACAAAGAATGTGAACAGTCCCTGCTCGGAAAACATCGCAATGGATAACAATATGAACGGCCACAGTTTTACCATGAATTATGCAACCAACGTCTTTTACCCTTTATTTGCATTTTAACTACGGTCCTGCAAAGACGCCACAGCTTACACGACTTCCTACTGCCATAAAGCTCACAGTCCAGAAAGCACCCAAGAGTCTGACTCAGTATAAGGCAGCTTCCTATGTTCCTATAAGAAAAGCCACTCATGGGATCCCTGGAAACCAAAAAGCCTCTGGGGCTCCCTGCCATTTTCTGTGGGTCATCCAATATGGTCAGAAGTCTCTGCTGTGACTTAGTGGCCAATATCCTAACTCTGTACTTACACACGTTGTTCTAGTGCAAGGTTGCACAGCTGCACTACCCCAGGATCTTGGTTTTTTTAAACTGTGTTCTTCCGCTGTTGTGCAAAATGCAAAGTGTAGGTCTGCCACCGGTTATACACCTTGTTGTGCAAGTACAAACACGTTTGAGAGCTGGTCTTGTGGTTTGCAAGCATGACTTGAACTCTAAGCTAAGTAGGGTCCACCCTGGTTGCATATGAATGGGAGACTTGATGTGTGAGCACGGTAAGATATTCCCTTCAAGGGACAGAGCTGCTCTGGGAAGGGCAGAAGGTTTCAATTTCCCTTCCTGGCAGCATCTCCAAGATAGGGCTGAGAGAGATTCTTGCCTGCAACCTTGGAGAAGCCGCTGCCAGTCTGTGAAGACGATACTGAGCTAGATGGACCGATGGTCTGACTCAGTATATGGCAGCTTCCTATGTTTCCTACATTTGCCCTCATGTCACACTAGTCTGGGATGCAGGCTCCAGATTTAACACAACTGGCTAGCATGGCAGCCTTGTATTAGTGCAGGGTCCTTGTGTGAGCACAGTGTATGGCGGGATGTTGGCCAGTGGGCCTGCATGATGGAAACAGAAAAGAGTCCCACTTCCTCACCCTGTGGAGCTGGACACCATCCTGTCCCCCAACTGACTGTGACATCAGCCCTGTGCCAGTCAGTCGACAGTGCTGGGCTGGACATGGTGGCCCACTCTGTCTCAAGCTATTCCTGGAGATTTTTCCTCCCAATCTTTCCCACAATATCAAGCCATTAAAATTCCCAGGGTTGCTCTCAATAGTCTCCTGGGACTTTTACACACATGGCTTTTAGTTTGCAACTTCTCCGGAATGGAAGGTGAGAATGTACATTTCAGCCCGATTTACCCTGAAGTCGCAGCAGGCTATCAGGGCCCAGTTCACACACGATTCTGGCTTCCCCCAAATTAGAGCTGCACGTTCTAGCTTAGCCCGAATCATGTCTGCGGTTTAAAAATCCCCTATTTTCAGCAGCTTTTTTATTTTTTAAAATCAAAGCTTCTGGTATGCCCCAACACTTCTCTGTGACATGTGGAGGGGCCATTGCTGATAATTTGTTTTTTTTCAAAACTCACACTTTGTTTTGTTTTGTTTTTTTAAGAAAATATTTGCTGGGTGAACTTGTGACACTGGCCAAGTGGCAGCAGAGGGCACTGCTTGGCAATTTGTCTCGCTGATCTTCCGCAACGCTGAAGTTAAAGCAAGCGCGGCTGGGAACTGTCAAACTAGCGACAACAAAAAGGTCTCGTGCCCAGAGGTGATCTTTCTTTTGATTTTAAGGGAAACACATTGGTGGGGAGAATTGGTTTGTTTGAGCTGGAGCAGGCTCCTCTCCGTGCCTGCCACTTCTAGTTCACTCACAGAGTGGCGGCGGCTGGGCTCAAGGGCTTGGATCCAGCGCACAAGAAGTGTCCTCCCTGTCTGCCTGCTCCCCGACCGTGCGAGCAGAATCAAAAGGCAGCACAGCAGCCAGCTGGCTTGCTCGAGCTGGTGCCACCCCTTGGCTCGGCTTGGCTCGACTTGGCTCCTTATGCCCATCTTCCAGCTGCCAGGAGGGAGCTGCCACTGCTCTCCTCCTCCTCCTCCCACAGGGTGTCTGGCTGGCAGGTTTCTCCTCTGTTGTGTTATGATGGGGGCAATTATTGCTAACCCAGAAGGAGCTTCTTGCACACAGGAGAAAGGGAAGAGGAGAGTGATGGGGCAGGTATTCCAGGCATTCAATTCACCCAGCAGCCAGCCCCGATCTGCTACCTCGATCTGCTTTCCCTCTAATAGAGATTAGAGGGAAATGAGGGGAAACAGGAAAGGGAAGGTGCAGGGACATCTATTAAGTGACATAGGTATAGTCACGCCTCACCTCCTCCTCTGGGATGTGATTGGTTGGAGAAAAAACCCGGATCAATTTGTGGGAACGCACACAGGAAAAAGGTCCGCAGGGAATGCAGAGAGGAGCCGACCCTTTGTGAATGGTCCATTTAATTCCCAAATTAAATAGCCTGGAGACCCTGAGCCAATCCTGGACAGTTGAAAGTTCTAGTAGTGGAGGTTAACTAAGTCTAGGTTTTACTGCATCAACTTTAGATGCACTGAGGTCTTCCACAGCTTGCAGAGGAGCTGAGATGTTTTATGTTGCAAAGTGTCTTGTGAGGAGCTATGGTGCTGCATGTTTCTCCAGTGGCTATTGCTGGTGTCCACCTTGTGTTTCTTTTTAGATTGTGAGCTCTTTGGCAGACAGGAAACCATCTTATTCTAATTTTTTTCAATGGGCAGCTTCTCGTGGTCTTCATGATGTTAGTTTAACAGGAATATGAGATTCCTGAGGTACATATGCCTTTGTAGGGCATGAAGCGCGAGTCCAGAAATTACTGGGAATCTCAGATGTCCATCATGGGAAACTATGTTGAAGCTAAGATTTTCAAAATAAGATCAGATCCTGATTGATGAGCTTAGCTTCACCATAGTTTCCTGTGGCAATGAATCTGAGATTTTTATTGATTTATTTATTCAATTTTTATACTGCCCTTCCAAAATTGGCTCAGGGTGGTATACAATAAAAAACAGACAGTTAAAAACAATCAACAATTAAAATTATACAATTCCATAAAACATCAAACAATAAAACAATTTTAAAATCCTCAAACACAGGTATAATTAAAACCCTTTAAAACTATTTAAAAACCCTGGAAGGCCAGGCCAAACAGATAGGGCTCTCCTAAAAACCAATAAAGAGTTCAAATTATGGATTTCTGCAGGGAGTGCATTCCACAGTCCAGGAGTGGTTACAGAGAAGGCCTGCCTCTGAGTCACCTCCAGACGTACCGGTGATAACTGGAGACGGACCTCCTCAGATTACCAGATTCCTGGTAATTTCCAGGTTCTCACATCATGCTCTGCACCTGGGAATCTTAGATTCACAGTACACTAAAGCCCAATTCAGACATTATGTCAGATGTCTGTACATTAATACATGTGTTTGTGTGAATGACTGTACTGTGTTCATTTTAAAAGTGAAACTGGATACAGGCCCTTCAAATGCATGGTACAGATAGGAAGTGTACTTCTGTACCTGCATATAGCATAACATGTGAATGACTGTACCTGTGTACAGATCTGTACTTGTGAACACTGTACACTCATTGTATAAGTGTTGAACATAATGTGTGAATGGGCCTAAACGGACGGAGAGAACCTGCCCTATGTAAACCACTTTGAGAACTTTCCTGTTGAAAAGCAGTCTGTAAATAATAAGTCGATGTAAAATGCTTGGATTTGATCTCCAGGTTGAGTCCTGGCCAAGCTCACCTTAATTGTAAACAAACTGTTGAGGATACCTTCACTGCAAAACGAAGTCCAAAGATCCGTTTTCAAAACAGGAGGGAAAGAAGCCAGTGGGCTAGGGGAAGGCATGTGGCAAAGGTTAATTCCGGGAGGCCCCATGCAGAAAGAGGACCACGAGGATGCTGCGTGTAAACAAATTGCAAGCCCTGATGGTATGTCCTGGGCAGCTGGATTTTTATTTCCCTCCCTGCTGCCCTCATTTGAAGGCCTTCCGAGTGCAAGATAATCTGTAGAAGTAGAGAGCCAAAGGAACTCTGGAGTCCCCAGAAAGTGTGGGATGAGATGAGGGAAGTTCTTCTGGTGAAGAAGCGTAAGGTAATTAATCACTCCGGCTTCTATAAATATTATTGGCACACACACAGGTAAATTCACAGGGACGCTTGTAAAGCGTTTCTCCCATGAGGTCAGGCAGCATGAATAGGTCAAACAGGAGTCTAATTTTAAACAAAGTTATGGCAGGATCCATGATCCACCCACGCCATGACTGAACATTAGAGAGGCTGGCCCTGGGTTTCAGGGACCCTTTCATGCCCTCGCTGCAAAGTATACCCCAAGAAAGCCATGAAAGGTCTCAGGGTCTGTGCTTGCTCTGACATTAGACTAAATCAAGGGTTCTCAAATTGATTGGGTCCCCAGATGTTGATGGATTACAACTCCCATCATCCCCAGCCTCAATGGCCAATGGCCATTGAGGCTGGGGATGATGGGAGTTGTAGTCCATGGCCATTGAGGCTGGAGGTGATGGGAGTTGTAGTCCAGCAACATCTGGGGACCCAAGTCTGAGAACCCCTGGGCTAAACCAATCCCTTCCACACTGGGAGAAGGCAAGGTCAGAGCAGTGAGGAAATAAACTCATGAAATGATCAGAGGGTCCTGTGAACCCCAAAGTATCCACATATGGAGGAGGTTGGCTGCTGCACCTCTGAATGATTTACTCCTCTGGCTTTGCCTCCTTCCAATCAGCCTCTGCTGGAGGCGTTCAGTTCTGTCTCACCTTTGTACCCCACAGTCATGCCTGAGGCAGAGAGACGAGAGAACTCAATGAAGCCGATCCAGAACAGCGAGTCGCGCAGAGAGACACAGCATCTCCAAGGCTAAGTAGTTCTTCTTAGAACTACAAAGAACTACAAAGAACTAGCAGGGCTCTTAAATAGATTGGCTTTAACTCCACGGCAGGGATCCTGAGGAACTCACCGTCTCTGAGAGTGAAGAGTGCAGTCACGTCTGTTAATGTACCAGGTAGTTTTATAGTTTAACAGGCTCCCTTGTAAAATGCTTTAAAGCTGTTGCTTTCAGCCACACCTCTGCCAAAATGTACTTCATACTCCCCTGAGTCCAATTCGGCGTTAAATAGAGAAACTTGCTGCTAGTCTTGAAGGTGCCTTTTTCAGGCTTACGGGGTTATGGCAATAAAAAGGCAGGAATGTTTAAGAGGTTGGAGACCACACCAGCTACCTTTACTATCCAGGCATAAAAGGAGAATGCTGGTAAACCTGACCCACTTGAGGGCCAGCTGACTTGTGGCTAATTCTCTTAATAGCCATCCTGCGCGTCCATACGGGAAAACGTGGACCAAACACACAAAGGTCTTTGTTTTGATCTGGCCCCTAATTGACACAGCTCCCAAAAGGGAGACGGGGGGGGGGGGAATTAAACTCCACCAGGAGGATAGCCTGTTTTCCCTCCCATGGGCCATGAGTGGTGATTCTATTTATCCTTGCAACTAACCTGTGAGGAAGGTTAGGCTCGGGGTTAGTTTCGGGGGGGGGGGGCAGAGAAAATTTCCCTCCTCTCTGGTGTGTCCTGAGTGAATCACTCCATCGGTACAGGGGATATATATGTGTGTGTGTGTGTATATATATATATATATATATATATATATATATATATATATATATAGTGGACGATGCAAGTCATTTAATGGTCCTAGAGAAAGACATGCTGTTCTGGTCACTCCAGGTCTTAAGACTCACATCAGTTTCGGAAGATGAATACAACTGAAGGAAGCCCGGGCAGGTGTGCGGCTGGGGGAGTCAGTCCTGTGACTTGTCTCTGGGGGGCCCCCAAGGCAGTGGGCCCCCAGACAACTGTCTCCTCTTGCCCTATTATAGTTATGCCCCTGCATTGGTATCATCTCAGGGGATGAATGTGAAGAGTAGTTTTTGGAAACATCTACCCTCCCAGAGATGGGAATTGGGTGATAGCTTTGTTGCGCTTAGAGATTTCTGTGCATTATCACCCCTTCTTTATTCCTACCCCGCAATCAATTTTAGGGTAAAAGTGTGGTCATTTTTGCACAGAGGAAAGGCGAGTTAGGGTAACCATGGACAAATGGTTGTACTCTCTCCATGGAGTAATCCTTGGAGGACATTCCTGCCAATTATCACTTCCATTCCTCTGACAACATCGATAAAATTTTATAGCAGCTTTTTAAACACTTTAAAAAGCTTTTAAAACACCATTGCAGAACTGACCACTTCAGGCTCGATGGTCAGGTCAATAAAATATGATAACACACTGAAAGCTGGAAGTATTACAATATCACCTATTTTCCATCTCTAGGGGTGTCGGCCTTGCCAAAATTTCCAAGGAGCAATTATCCTCCCAGTTGGTACCACCTTGCCCACCCCATCTGACTCATGTACTAACTTGAAGATGCTAGGCGTGGAAGTGGTCTCAGGGATCAGCGGTGGGCCCTTCTGCGGGTCCTGGATGGACCCTTGACAGCTGCGCAACAATGCTGACCCCTGACAGTGGCCCTGGTGAGGCTGAGAGATGTTCACATGGCATGCATGGATGAGCTAAGATCTGAAGCCAAGTCTTCCTTCTATCCACATTATTATCCGCCCGGCGTTTGCCCTTTAAAATCTTTTTTGTAAAAACACTCTTGGATGCTGTTCTTGCTTTGTACACCACCCTGAGTCTGTGGATTGGGTGATATATTAAATCAATCAATCAATCGATCGATCAATACTGTTTAATTGTTGTTTTAAAGTGTTTTTAAATTGTTAATCGTTGTTATATTGTTTTTAATTAATGTTTTAGCTCTTTACTGTTTTAATGGTTTGTTTTAATTGTAGACTGCCCTGAGCCATTTTGGAAGGGCGGTATAAAAATCAAATCAATTAATTAATAATAAATAAATAAATAATAATATTTTACTTTATTATTTTATTAATGTATATATCACATTCAATAGAAGCATTCTCAAAGTGCTTTCTGCAGCAATAAGGCAGGTTCCCTGTCTCCTAGGGGCTTACAGTCTAAGAACAAAAAAGACACCAGAATTTTATTTGCACATGGCTTCATGCACTTCGAATTACACTCGTGGCATTGAGGGAAGCAGCCCCTCCCCTCTGCTCTTGGGTTTATTTATTTATTTATTACATTTATTAACTGCCCCATCCAAAAGCTCTTGTTTTGATGCAAGTTCACATGGCATGCCTCCATGTTTTCCTTCTAGCCAATGGAGGGGGTGCGGGCAGAGTAAGAGCATCCTTAAGAGCAATATCTGCATTTCTAAAGATAGTATCCCTCTTATTATGCTCATGATTCTACCTCAATGCCTCTTCCTATTTGCTCCAGTGTTTTCAGAAGAAGTAGCTTAAAACCAGCATTTTAAAAACCTGGAAATACACTAGAATTCACAAAGCCCGATTTGGGTGTGGAGTGCGTCCAAGGCTCTTGAAGGGACTTTGGGGTAAGTTTGGCTGGTGTGTGAATGCACACACTCTCTCCTGAAGGAGGAACATAGGAAGCTGCCATATTGTCATATAGTCAGACTATTGGTCTATCTAGCTCAGTATTGTCTTCACAGACTGGCAGTGGCTTCTCCAAGGTTGCAGGCAGGAATCTCTCTCAGCCCTGTCTTGGAGATGCTCCCAAGGGAGGGAACTTGGAACCTTCTGCTCTTCCCAGAGCAGCTCCACCCCCGAAGGGGAAGATCTTCCAGTGCTCACACTTCTCGTCTCCCATGCATATGCAACCAGGGCGGACCCTGCTTAGCTAAGGGGAAAAGTCATGCTTGCTACCACAAGACCAGCTCTCCTCTCTAAAAATTAGTCCTCAAATAGAGGACGTATCAGATATTAAACTGATAAGAACAGATTGACGACTACTAGAGTATACTTGATCTTAGCCAAAAGGCCGAGAAGCAAGGAGATTTGGGGTAGAAGCCCTGTCTGTTAAGCTTGCAGGGAGACACCAGCAAATGACTACTGGAAAAGACAAGGTGCTGGGATGGACAGGGATAGTCGCCCTCCCCCTGCTTAAGATTCAAGAGCCACCCTTTACAAGGTACCCCCTTTATGCAGTTAGTTGGCAGTCCTTTTCCTTACTACGGAGGTTTTCAAACAGAGATCCTCCGATGCTGGGGGAATACAGCTCCCATCATCCCTCAGCCACAATTGCCTTGGGATGATGATGGGATGATGATGGAAGTTGTAGTCCGGCAACTTCTGGGGACTGACAGTAAAGAAGCCTTGGGCACTAAGGGCAGAGATCCATCAGGGCTGAATGCTAAGGCATATTTGTATGCAAGTGTGCAAACACTCAGAATATCTGCACTACAGCGTTGCCAAGTCCAGGGGGTGAAAAAAGTCAATGTCCATCACCCAAAAAGTGGAAATAGGGGAGACATTTCACACACCCACACCCCTCCAAAAGGTTTCCACTTTGCATAAAATGTGCATATGTTCTTTGGTATTAAATATGCACATTTTGATAAAAATTGGATAATTTGAGAATAAATACAGCTCACCGTTGTGAAGCTGATGACCAAGTGAGCTGTATGTCTGCTCAGTTTGCTGTCACGGTGCTGAGTTCTCAAGGCCCCTCTTCTGAACCGTAAATTCATCTCCTGGTTAGCTTTACCACACACACAATCCTCTGTCCTCCTCCCGCCTGCATTGCCTTGTCTTCGGCGCGGTGAATGCGCCCACCCAGAGCAGCAGCCTGCTGCGGGTGTCCCTGCCTGAGTGCCCACCTAGTGCGAAGCTTGACCGTTAGGAGGCGGGAGGAGCTCTCGCCACCATCCCTGCAGGAACAGCCGGTCGCCATCCACTCTCTGGACCTGGTGGTGGTGACCGCCGCCAGGTAAGTATGCCTGATGGCTCCCACCTGGCTCCCACCTGAATTCAGGTCCTGCCCCCTTCCCTGGCTGACCTGATTTTGGCCCACACAATGTTGGCAGCCCTACCAGCATCCGCCCCTGAAGTTAGCAGGGGAGCTGCTAATTGTGAAACGTTCGTTAACTAACTGCTAACTGAGTAAAGTTAGTTTGCCAGTTGCTAACGGAGCTGCCGCCACCTCCGCCACATGAAGGAAGCGAGCTGCACTTGCCAGGCCCACCTATTTGTGCTCCTGCATCATGTGATTCTGCATCCTGCCTCTGAAGCAGAACCTCCCTTCTGGTTTCCCCATTGGATGGATGGTCCGCAGGGTGCTGGCAGGGGAAGGAGACAGAGGGAGAGAAGCTGTTCAGGAGAGCAAAGCGTTCTTGAGCCAGCAAAATGTTCCAGCTGCTCCCCAGAACTTCAGACACCGTAAGACACACACACACACACACACACACACACACAGAGACAGTTGTTTGATCCCCCAGATAGTTGCATGTCCTCTATAAAGGTCCCTAGTTAGCAACCCTCTTGCACAACCAAGGCACAAACATTCTGAGGCTTTGAAAGTCATTACTCTGGGGCACCAGTTTTGCCAAAGCAAACAAACACCTAACCTTTGGATTGAAAATGCCTAAAAAAGAATTGAGTGGCAAAATAGCAATTTTTAGTTTCATTATGTGCAAAATAAAGCAAATTAAATTAAATGCATGATTTGAGGCCAAGGGTTTCTATTCCACAAGGATTCTCACCAGTTTCACATCTGCTAACTGAGCAAAGAGGCACCTTTTTAAAAGTAGTGATTCTCTTGATTGAGCAGGGGGAGAGCAACTGGCCCTATCCATCCCCAGCACAGCATCCTTCCAGTGACTGTTGCTGGTGTCTATCTTAGGTTTCTTTTTAGAGTGTAAGCCCTTTGGGGACAGGGAACCATCTTTCTTTATTTTTATTTCTCTGTGCAAACCACTTTGGGAACTTTTCTTGAAAAGCGATATATAAATATCCGTAGTAGTATCTGCAGTAGTGCCAGAATCTGGGGAGAAAGTCAGGATGTAGGATTTTAAAATCAGCTGTTTCCCCCCACCAACCTCCCCCTCCCCCCACCTCTCTGGGTCTGGTATGTTAGCTGCCTGTAGCATTTTCTCTTCCCTCACTTGCACACACAACGGATTGATTCATCCCGCAATGCAAGTGTCTGCATCTGGTTTATGGATTTTATTAGTCACTGCAGAAATATTTAAGCTTGCGGTGAGCATTTACAAGTGTTATAGCATGAAAAAGGTGAAAGAATCAAGGCGAGACGATGAGTTTGCCAGACAAGGGTAATGAGACATAATCACCCAGAGCTGGGGGAGGACAGGAGGAAAATGCTTCTCAGGTCTGCAGCACGTGCAATTCCAGTGGGGAATCCGAGGGATTTAATCCAGAAAGTTTGGAGGGGGGTGGTAGGAAATTAGGGCTTGAGAAAAAGAAAAGGCATGATGTTCTGATCAAGAGGATTCAGGGAGCATTGAACTGCAACTGATACAGTTCTCCATCTGTCTGTGGCCACTGTACTACATGCCTTGAAAATGTCCAGAGTGGATAATACAGGGATGGGCAATCTTGGCCCCCCCAGTTGTTGTTGAACTACATCTCCCATCATCCCCAGTCACAACAGGAGGGCCAAGATTGCCCAACCCCACTCTGATACCATTGGAACATAGGAAGCTGCCCTATACAGCCCTTGCTAACTTGGCAAAGAGGCACCTTTTAATGTGGCGATTCTCTTTATTGAGCAGGGGGAGAGTAACTGGCCCTCTCCACCCCCAGCATAGTACCTCCAGTGACTGTTGCTGGTGTCTATCTTCTGTTTCTTTTTAGATTGTGAGCCCTTGGGGACAGGGATCCATCTTATTTATTTATTATTTCTCTGTGTAAATCGCCCTGAGCCATTTTTGGAAAGGCGGTATAGAAATCGAATAAATAAATAATAAATAAAATAAATATACCACGTCAAACCATTGGTCCATCGAGCTCAGTATTGTCTACCCAGACACTTCTCCATGGTTGCAGGCGGGAGTCTCTCTCAGCCCTATCTTGGAGATGCCAAGGAGGGAACTTGAAACCCTCTGCATTCAAGCATTCAGGTGCTCTTCCCAGAGTGGCCTCATCCCCTAAGGGAGTGATGGAATATCTTTCTGTGCTCACCCATGTAGTCTCCCATTCAAATACAAACCTGGGTGGACCCTGCTTAGCAAAAGGGACAATTCATGCTTACTACAGCCACCTTAAGTGGCGCAGCAGGGAAATGCTTGACTAACAAGCAGAAGGTTGCCGGTTTGAATCCCCGCTAGTACTATATCAGGCAGCAGTGATATAGGAAGATGCTGAAAGGCATCATCATCTCAGACTGCGCGTGAGGAGGCAATGGCCAACCCCTCCTGTATTCTACCAAAGAAACCACAGGGCTCTGTGGGCACCAGGAGTCGACACCGACTTGACGGCACACTTTACACTTTACTGTACCACATCAGCCACTAGCCACTAAAGAGTGTTTAGTAACTGCAAGGGGTCCAAAAATGATGATGAGCTTGCTCCCTGGAACAGGCTGCACCCTGACAGCACAAATGTCCCTGTTTACTAGAGATGGCCTCTCTTTTCTGGCCTCCGGTAAACAGCCCCTTAGTTTTTTGCCTCTTGACTGGATAAAGAGGCAGCTTTTAAAGTGACTACAAACATACATAGGCTGCGTGGAAATGTGATGGTTGAATGTGTGGAGGTAACTTGGGTTGCAGTGTCCCCTGTAAGGCGCGCACATGTGCGCGCACTCACAAGTTTTTGGATGCCCGCTCAGTTTCTTTTAGATCCCGCTCAGGTTGAATCAGGAAGGCCCCATTCTGAATGCATGTGCACTGCCTTGATACTGCCGTCCAGAACAAAACTCATTCCGCACATGAATGAGGGAGAACACGGCTTGGGTGTGGGTGTGGTCAGTTTGGATGACCTCCTCCCCACCCCTTCAAACATTCAAATGAAAGCCTCTATGAGGTTTTGGCATTTATCTACTATTAAATGGCTGTGCATTTTGGAAGAGTGATGTATATTGGTCAGATCTGTGGCTTATGATACGGTACAAGATCCTATCTGTCCATGATGATGATGATGCCCATTGTTTTGAAGAGCCATTATGTTGAAGAGCCCCGCTGGTATCAAGGAGCTTGTGGCACAGCAGGGCTTTTAAAAAAAGGGAAATGTAGAACTGCGAAATGGTATGCGGGCGAAATTTGTGTGCCTAGCGTGTGCCACTGCAACATATACCTATGTGGTTTCCTTGTCTGCGCACACCTATTTCGTTGCCTAGTGTCTCATTCGTTCATGACATTTAGAAGATTACCATGAGTGGGCGGTGGGACAGAAGAGAGATGCAAGTTTGGGGAAATATACACATTTGATAAATAAATAATAAATAAATAAATAAAAAGAAAAACCTGGAAATTTGACAGCAGCATCGCAGAAGATTGTTATATTCATTGGAGAAGATTCTGTGGGAGCCGAGTCTGTGGGAAGGAACTTTGGCAGAGGGGTCTGCTTGATCAGGGTCTGGGTCCCGGAGGAGCCTGGACCACTTCGCTTTCCTTTTCTGGTTGTTCCCAGTCCTACCTTTCACGTTGTCTAGCCGTCACGTGGCTGCTCAGCTTTCGCCCTCCTGCAGATTTTGGCCTACCATTCCCATAATCCCTGACAAGTGGGAACTGTGGCTGGGGATTATGGGAGTTGTAGTCCAAAAACTGCTGGGGGGCCTAAGTTGAGCAGGTCTGGTTCTAGCATCATACCACTTTTTCATTACTTGAATTTTTGAGTTGCACAAATGATCTTTTCGAATTTCACTTTTCTCTTCCTTTCCTTTTTTTTTTTTGTAAGAACTGCATGTTTAGTGTCAGCATAGTAAGTTTGGGACGTCATTAAAAAAAAGGGTTCTGTGGTACAGTATGAAATCCTGGCCTTAATTCTTCATCCTGCGTCAAGACAGGAGGTGTTTATGCCACACCTGCCAGCCAGCTCAGGGCCCCAACTCTAGGGCACAGTCAGACCTGTGCTCATGCCTGCTTCTACTGCAGGGGTCCCCAAACCTGAGTCCCCAGACGTTTTCGGACTCCAGCAACTCTTATCCCAGACACAATGACCTTTGGCTTACAATATCGTAAGAGAATGGTACCTTTGACTTATGGATGTTACCATACCAGGATGGTGCTTTGGCCCCTGTGTCTGGGGATGGTGGGAGTTGTAGTCCAACGACATCTTACAGAGCTCACACATGTAGTCTTCCATTCAAATGCAACCAGGGCAGACACTGCCTAGTAAAGGGGACAAGACCAGCTCTTCTCCTTAATACTGCTGCTATGAATATTTATATACCACTTTTCAACCAAAGTCCCCAAAGCAGTTTACTTAGAGAAATAAAAATAAATAAAGACTGATCCCTGTCCCCAAAGGGCTCACAATCTAAAAAGAAACACAAGGCAGATCCCTGCAACAGCCACCAGAGGGATGCTGTGCTGGGGATGGATATGGCCAGTTTCTCTCCCCCTGCTCAAAAAGAAAACCACCACTTTTAAAAGGTGCCTCTTTGCTCAGAGAGCGGGGGAAGCCCTGTTCTATTCTGCTGCCTAGCTATCTGCTCTCCAACTCAGCTGAGTAGAGGGGAAATCACTCCCAGAGGTTGTTGCAGCAGAGAATGGTCTGTGCTTAAACTTGCCACACAAATACACACATGCTTACATATACAGGTGAAACTCTGAAAATTAGAATAGCGTGCAAAAGTCCATTAATTTCAGTAATGCAAATTAAAAGGTGAAACTGATATATGAGACTGACACATTACATGCAAAGCGAGATAAGTCAAGCCTTAATTTGTTATAATTGTGATGATCATGGTGTACAGCTCATGAAAACCCCAAATCCACAATCTCAGAAAATTAGAATATTACATGGAACCAAGAAGACAAGGATTGAAGAATAGAACAATATCGGACCTCTGAAAAGTATAAGCATACATATGTATTCAGTACTTGGTTTGGGCCCCTTTTGCAGCAATTACTGCCTCAATGCGGTGTGGCATGGGTGCTATCAGCCTGTGGCACTGAAGAGGTATTATGGAAGACCAGGATGCTTCATTAGCGGCCTTCAGCAATTCTGCATTGTTTGGTCTCATGTCTCTCATCCTTCTCTTGGCAATGCCCCATAGATTCTCTATGGGGTCAGGTCAGGCGAGTTTGCTGGCCAATCACGCACAGTACACTGTATACTTTTCAGAGGTCCGATATTGTTCTATTCTTCAATCCTTGTCTTCCTGGTTCCATGTAATATTCTAATTTTCTGAGATTGTGGATTTGGGGTTTTCATGAGCTGTACGCCATGATCATCACAATTATAACAAATTAAGGCTTGACTTATCTCGCTTTGCATGTAATGCGTCTGTCTCATATATCAGTTTCACCTTTTAATTTGCATTACTGAAATTAATGGACTTTTGCACGATATTCTAATTTTCCGAGTTTCACCTGTATGTGATGTACCAGCAGCAATACAACATCACAATCTACACAACATTATACTAATGTTTCAGCTGATGGACGGCATCACAGGCAGGCAGCTAGACCTCTGCACAAGTTTAGGTTTGGACACAAGACTCCAGTGGAGTGTGGGGAATAATTCAATGCATTCTGTTCCAATGTTTGAGTCCAAGCCCTGGGGAGGAAAGGTGGGGGAAAGCCCCTTTGCCCAGATATTATCAGCCAAGGATATTCTTAGCTTGCCATCCAGGGAATCTACTTGCAAAGTACTGTGGACAATGCTGACCTCTGCAGGGCAACTCTGAGAAAGAGTCCTTTGTAGTAGGGTTTCTTAACCTTGGGCCCCTAGAGGTTGTTGGACTACAACTTCCATCATTCCCAGACATGGCCTTTGTGGCCGAGAATGATGGGAGTTGTAGTCCAACAACATCTGGGGGCCCAAGGTTAAGAAACCCTGCTCTGTGGCAACTCTCTGCAAAGCTTGGCTGTATACAAGGAAAGAAGCACAGTAACTGTTGTGTAACTGTGGCTGTGGAGAGTCATGGGGCTTGGTTTTTTATATATATAAGCTAACTCAGCAAAGAGGCACCTTTTAAAAGTGGCGATTCTCTTTATTGAGCAAGGGGAGAGCAACTGGCCCTATCCGTTCCCGAGCACAACATCCCTCCAGTGGCTGTAGTGGGTGCCTACCTTATGTTTCTTTTTTAGATTGTGAGCCCTTTGGGGACAGGGAGCCATTCCATTTATTTACTTATCTCTAGGTAAACCACTTTGGGAACTCTGGTTGAAAACAGTGGTGGATTAACAGAGAGGCAGAGCAGGCATTTGCCTATGGTGGCAAAATTTGAGGAAACAGCAAATTTTGCCCCTCCCCAAATGTTGCCGCCCCTCTCTGTGGACAACAGCGGCTGCAGCAAGGGTAGGGTGGGTGAGGAGAAAGTTCCCCCTTTTACTGTATGAAAGGAAAAGGGCAAACCTTCTTTGTTTAAGGCAAAAAAGGTGTCAAAAGCCTTTTTGCCTATGGGTGGCAAAAAGCTTAATCCGCCCCTGGTTAAAAAGTGGTATATAAGTGTTTGTTGCATTTATCGTATTTGCAAAGAATTGTCACAGGATTATACTTCATGGTCTTGTAGTCCAAAGTTTCTAATTTTGGCTCTATACCTGTGTGGGTATGGATATAGATAGCTGTTCTCTTTGCCAGCAGAGGATAAAGAAGACTTCTAGAGATGAAGGCTTGTGCCCCAAGAACAAGTGCTAATGTTGTGCCATGAAGTCCCATGCTGTTTTTGCTGTCACAAACACATGTTTGTGTCCCATAGTGGCATCTGGGTGGCTACTATTGGAAACTGCATGCTGGACTAGACAGGCCTTTGGGCAGAGTTGGCCACTCCATGGAGCAACACTAAAGAATCAAATAAACTTGCCAGTTGGCCCATATATGGGCTGTTCGCCTGTAATTAACCTGGACCTAACACCGGTGTTTTATTTGCAGGCGGACCTGTACTGTGTCACTTTTCAACTGTGGGGGACAGAATATACAATACAATAATCCAACGGATATTTCTATACCACTCTCCAACAAAAATTGATGTAAGCCACGCTGAGCCATTTTTGGCTCATTTAATAAATGAGAGAATGAATGAATGAATGAAAGTTCCCAAAGCGGTTTAGATAGATAGATAGAGAGATAGAAAGAAAGATAGAAAGATAGATATTAAATACATACACACATACATAAGTACATACATAAAGTATCTTCAGAATTATCTTTTCTGAAGTGCTCTGAACTTCGGAAAATAATAGCACATTCCAAACGAGAGATGTGTAACTATACATGTCGCCATATATTGGCCTTCTTTTATAAACATGCACTTCAGACTTCCAGGTATATTATTTAGGGTTAGAAAAAGAGAGAAAAGCTTACATTAAGCTCCCAGCAGGGACCTTTTCATTCAGCAGTTATCTCTTGTGACTTCAGGCTCGTGTGCGTTTCTCATCAATTTCAGGCCAAAGTAGGTCTCTCTTGTGCTTTTTAGCTTTTGTTGAATAATGTGCATCTACTACAGTAGCTCTGATTCTCATTCTTAACAGTCCCCAGCAGGCATGGAGCTCACATATAACCTTGGGATATGCGGGATCTTATTTCAAGCATACATCTGCTGAAAGATGGTTTTTGAGACTCCTGTTGCCTCTAGACACAGGCAACATTTGGATTTAGTAACCGAACTTGGAAGGTGTTGGGGAATGGGGCCGAAGATCAGTGGCAGAGCGTTGGTTTTGCATGCAGAAGGCCCCAGGTTCAATCCCAAGCCTTTCCAGGTAGGGCTGGGAAATACCCCTGTTTGAAATGCTGGAGAGCTTTTGTCAGTGTGGACAATACTGAACTAAATGGACCAATAGCTCGACTCCATATCAGGCAGGTTCCTGTGTTCCAAGATACCTGTTGTGTCACATGGATGTGGATTAGCAGAGGGTAGGGAGCCTAGAGGATCAGGATTGGATGACTTTTCACATCTCTCCTGTACTTTCATGCTGCAAGCTGCATTTATTTCACTTCTCTTCCAGAGGCCCTTGCAGATGGAGAAATACTGCGTTTGAAAATGCAAGTTGTTTTTGATTATCCATGCAGCATTTAGATGACATACTGGCCCATTGCACAATTTCACAGCGCCATCTGTTGGCCACCTGCTGGCAATCTACCATGAGAATTGCCTTTTTTCAGACTGCTTCCCCCAGCCCTCTCTGGAGGTGCCAGGGATTGAAACCTGGACCTATTGCCTGCAGAGCGGATGCTCTCCCACAGAGCTATGACTCCTCTCCAAGCTGGGCATGCGCTGTGCAAGTGCGACTGTTAACAACTTTCCATACGTCATTCAAAGCAGCTGTTTCGACCACTCTGAATGCACAGGAGTACCCCTGCTATGTCAGTAGCAGGGAAGAGGGGTAAATATTGGTAACTGGGCAACCGAGGCAGGCAGAAGATGTGGGAGGGCAGAGAGGATAGGGTGAAGTTGGTGGCTCCAAACGTCTTGGCTGTATCCAGCGAATAACTCTGTCATGGAGAACCTGGTCTGGCCTCTTAGCCTGACTTCATCGAAGTTGAGAGACTCCAGTATCCAGCAGTGGAATAAACCAGATTCCGTTTGCTTTGTTTGTCTTGGCCTACCGTGCCTCTTTATGAGGAAAATGGCCAACGTGAAGTGCTTCCCCTGTGTATTTTGACAGGAAACCTCAGTAATATGCTTCCCTTTTGTTGTATATCTTACTCTTTTCTCTCAATCTTGTTTAAATATTTTCAAGTACAATGACATATTTATTAACCCGCCACTCTCGCCATGAGGTAAGTCTTTGATTGGCCTTCTGTAAAGACTCTCGGCGAAGATGGAGGCTCCCTCCCCCCCCCCGCTGCCTCCAACGAGAGTTAATATTATTACTGCTATTCGTGTCGAACTCTTGAGAACAATCTCTTTTAAAAAAACGGAGCACGTTTATTTAAAACAGCTGGGCCAAGGAGCAGGAAGGCCCAGCCAGAGTTGGCGGGGTCAGAGGCCGGGGCTAACACCAATCTCTGCCGAACTTTGAAGCTGACATTTTACAGATTATATGTGTCTCACTGCACAGTGGGCATGGCGTATAAATTGGGCTTAGAGGCCCCTTATTTGTTCTTAGCATTTTTATGAGCCCACAGCGTTCTTCTTTGAAGCAGCACACACAGAAAAAAAAAAAAAGTTGTTTTAATGCTGTGGAACTATTTGCAGTAAATCATGTTATAGCATCCTGGAAATATAGCTGCACTATGAGATTATGTTTCAATTCTTCTTGTTCAAGGCTTCACATTCTGGGCAGTCCTTTGTTGTCTTTCTCCACAGCAAGTTTCTTCTTCCTGCCTTCTATGTCTTAGCAGTCATCTTGTGCCTATTGGCACATAGGCTAGTTCAGGGGTTCTCAAACTTAGGTCCCCAGATGCTGTTGGACTACAATTCCCGTCATCCCCAGCCACAATGCTGGGCTAGCAGATGCCATCACTTATTCATGCTGACAGTTTTGTGCTTCTGGGATTGTTGAGATGTGGGAGTAAAGAATGTAACAGAAAAAGATATTTCTAATGTTTGGTGACCCAAGTTGGTAAACCACTGTTAGACGACTGGTGACAGCTGAAATTCACATGTGAATACCTCCTAATTGCCTGCAGATGGCGCTGCAGAATTGCACAATGGCCAAGGATGTCATCTGGATGCTAAGCAGAGAAACTGTAAGAACTTCAATTTTAAAATGGAGTATTTCTCCATCAGCAAACATCCTAAAAGTCAACAACCACTACATCCTAAAAGTCAACAACCACACACACCAAAGGGTCTTTAGCATCTTAACAGCCAGTAGATTTATTTAGCAAGCATAAGTTTTCCTGGACTAGAACCCACATCATCAGATGCATGAAATGTTTTACACATTTGGCAGGTGTGGAACATAGGAAGCTGCCATACACTGGCCACATTCTCATGTAACGGGGAATCAGTGGATTTGGGAGCAGAACCATGGTTCTGCTCCCCTCTGTCCCTGCTCTCCCATCCAGATCCAGATGTAACGAAGAGTCAGCGAAACTGCAGAGGAGAGGGGGAACTGGCTGCCTGAGCTTACTTCTTGATTGAAAGATATCCCCAGTAGCTAATAGCAGCTGGAGCGAGGGAGGAGCGTCTCCCTCAACTCCGGTAGTCAGATAGCGAGACTGCGATGCTGCATTCGGACATAACGTTGTTACCGCAGAACTGGAGGTAGAGGCGGAAAAACTCAGTACAAACTGAAGATACAAATCGGAGGAGAGCTGGTCTTGTGGTAGCAAGCATGACTTGTCCCCTTAGCTAACAAGTTCTGCCCTGGTTGCATATGAATGGGAGACTAGAAGTGTGGGCACTGCAAGATATTCCCCTCAGGGGATGGAGCTGCTCTGAGAAGAGCAGAAGGTTCCAAGTTCCCTCCCTGGCAGCATCTCCAAGATAGGGCTGAGAGAGATTCCTGCTCGCAACCTTGGAGAAGCCGCTGCCAGTCTTTGTGACAATACTGAGCTAGATGGACCAAGCGTCTGACTCGGTATATGGCAGCTTCCAATGTTCCAATGCTCCAAAGTCTGGGGAGCAAAGCCACGGGTCCATTTTCAGGTGAAACTGTGGTTGCACACATTTGAACATACATGAATTGCAACCAGAGGCCCCTTTTACAGTATGTTATGTAGCTACTGCAGCTACTGAATCAGGCCATTGGTTCCTCTAGCCCAGCATTGTCAACACTGACTAACAGAACACACAAACAAAATGGAAACAGGATCAAACGGATTTGAGATGGTATAGAGACATTTCACAACAGCAGCAACAGTAGATTAAGCAGTCTTTCTGGCTATGCTAAGTCAGTTAACTAAAGCAGGGAGTGCCATGCAACCTTGGGTCCTTAGATGTTGTTGGACTACAATTCCCAGCATCCTCAGCCACAATGACTGGGGATGACGGGAGTCATAGTCCAACAACACCTGACATCCGGGGAACCCCTGAACTAAAGTATTGAGATAGGAAACTATTTTGTTCCTATTTTAAGACACAAACATGAATACAAATATGACTTTCATTTATATACTGCTTTTCAACCAAAGTCCCCAAAGTGGTTTACATAGATATGAACGAATAAATAAAAGGGCTCCCTGTCCCCAAAGGGTACGCTATCTAAAAATAAACATAAGATAGACACCAGCAACAGCCATTGGAGGGATGCTGTGCTGGGGATGGATAGTGTTATACACACACACACACAATTTAGCCCTGTCCCTAGGACAATGCATGACCTTAGGGTCAAACCAAACATGATACATCATTGCTGTTTGCATTTTCTTCTTCTTCTTAAAACAGCAATAGGGGTGGGGACCACTATGCCGATGGAGCAAATACGGAACCTTTTATTTTATTATTATTATTATTACATTTATATCCTGCTCTTCCTCCAAGGAGCCCAGAGCGGTGTACTACATATTTGAGTTTCTCTTTCACAACAACCCTGTGAAGTAGGTTAGGCTGAAAGAGAAGTGACTGGTCTAGAGTAGTCACCCAGCAAGTCTCATGGCTGAATGGGGATTTGAACTCGGGTCTCCCTGGTTCTAGTCCAGCACTCTAACCACTACACCACGCTGGCTCTCTACTACACCGCGCTGGCTCTCTTTTCAATTCTTTCCACACTCCAGTCCTGATGAAAATGCCTGATCCCAGATTTGTTATAAATCCCAGGAGGGAAGCTTCCATTGGTGCTAGTGGCATCAGGGGCAGGGCTAAACATCCAGAAGTCACTGGTTTTGGTCTGGGCTTGAGTGCTGTCTCCCCAAAGCCTGCTGTTTCAGCCACAAGCAGCAAAACGCTACATTTAGTTTTGCATCTGATGTGACCCTTCGACTCCATAGATCAGCAAAACTGCCCGTGTGAACTTTTGTTTCACTTTTGGAGACTAAACCTTTTGCAAATTTATGACCTAAGGTGGTGGTGGGTGGGGGGACTGATGTCAAGGGGTTGAGGAGGTGCATTCTGGGATGAATTACCCCGGTCTTCTTCCTTTCTTTTTAATGGGTAGGTTTTCCAATTGGATAGAGTCCCAAGAAGCAAGCCCCAGTGAGAGGTTTCTGCAGCAAGACATTTACAAGGCAATCCTTAACCCCTGCTAACTGAGCAAAGAGGCACTTTTTAAAGTGGCGATTCTCTTCTATTTAGCAGGGGGAGAGCAACTGGCCCTATCCGACCCCAGCACAGCATCCCTCCAGTGGCTGTTGCTGGTGTCAGCCTTATGTTTCTTTTTAGATTGTGAGCCCTTTGGGGACAGGGGACCATCTTATTTAGATATTGTTTATTTTTCTAAAATAAAACCACTTTGAGAACTTTGGTTGAAGAGCGGTTTATACATATCTGTAGTAGTAGTTGTAGTAGTTGTAGTTAGGCCAGTGTCTGACTCATTACAGACTAATGCATTCAGAATCCTATCGTTAGAAGTTATGCTGCATAATTTTATTATTGGTCATATATTAGAAATAATTATTGATCAGGGAAAGGAGAAGCTTTAGCTTGGCTTTAGCTAAGCCAAACGTTCAGGCTGCAGAAGAGAATATAGGCCCAAGTTTGTGCTTTTGCCCTCTTAGTGCTTTTGCCCTCCATCAGCAGAGGATGCTAATCTGCTGAAGGAGCTTCACTGGCTGCCAATAGGTTTCCGGACAAAATACAAAGTGCTAGTTATAACTTATAAAGCCCTAAATGGCTTAGGCCCTGGGTTTCTAAGAGAGCGTCTTCTTCACTATGAGCCACACCGCCCATTGAGGTCATCTGAAGAGGTCCTCAGTTACCACCAACTCGTCTGGTGGCTACACAGAGACGGGTCTTCTGTCGCTGCCCCGAGATTGTGGAATGCGCTCCCTGCTGAGATACGATCCTCCCCATCTCTGGTGATTTTTAAAAAACACCTGAAAACCCATCTTTTCACCCAAGCTTTCCCAGATTTTAAAAACTGTCTGTTTTTAATTTTACGGCTGTTTTTAAATTGTTGCATTGTTTTAACTTTTATATGTGTTTTAATTGTTTTTATGTTGACCGCCCAGAGACGAAAGTCTGGGCGGTATAGAAGTTTGACAAATAAAATGAATGAATGAATGAATGAATGAATGAATGAATGAATGAATGGATAGATAGATAGATAGATAGATAGATAGATAGATAGATAGATAGTCAATGGGGCTGACAGGTATTTCTAGGGTTGCCAGGTCCAGATAGTGAAAAAAAGTCGACATCCATCACCAAAAAATTGGAAATTTTCACCCAAAAAAAGGTCTCCAAAAAGGTTCTACTTTGCATAAAATGAGCATATGTTTATTGGTATTAAATATGCATATTTTGATAAAAATTGGATTATTTGTCAGTACAGCTCACCTCTGTGAAGCTGATGACCAGGTGAGCTGTATGCTGCTCAGTCTGCTGGCTAGGTGCAGAGTTCAGAAGAACCCCTGCTCCTTAACTGTACATTCATCCACACACACAGGTTTGCCACACACGCAGTCCTCTGTCCTCCTCCCCGACAGGCCACCCAGCCTGCTTTCCCCAGCCAGGTCAGCAACTTCACTTCTTGGTTCAAGGCAGGGCAGCCAACTAGCTACTGAGCCAGCCTCTTTGCATGCTAGCATAATGGTGTGTGCACAGACGGTCTTCCACTCGCTTACTGTTCTCTACAACTACAAACATTTATATACTGCTTTTCAACTGGAGGTTTCACAGCGGTTTTCAACGAAAAATAAATAAGATGCTCCCCTGTCCCCAAAGAGCTCACAATTTAAAAAAAAAAGAATTCTTGTAACACCAGCATCAGCCCTTGAAGGAATGCTGTGCTGGGGTTGGATAGGGCCAGTTGCTCTCCCCATGATCAATAGAAGAGATTCACCACTTCAAAAGGTGCCTTTTTTTACTCAGCTAGTGGGGGTAACAGCTAACTGAGTAAAGTTAGTTCGCCAGCTGCTAACTTCTCACTGCCACTGCCACCTTCATCATCTTAAGGAAGCAAGCTGCACCAAAGATCAAGGTAGGAGACGAAGCTGCAATGTGCAGAATGACCACTGGGAGGTAGTAGTGAGCGCAGAATCTAATGCCAGGAGACCTGACAATGGTGCATGACTTGAACATGATGTATGAATAGTGTGCTAATTGGCGCAGAAACAAGTGATCAAGTGTGCTACTACACTGGCTCACGCCAATCACAGGGTGGCCTGCTGGCCATGCCATGATGTGGGCCAGGCATGGAAAGAACCAACCAACCCATGCATGGTGACCAAGACATGACCCTTCAGCACACTAGACCACACACTCAAAGCACACAATTTGTCTGGCACAAAGATGCTACCGTGCTCCAGGTGCCCAAACAAAGTGAGGCAGGTGGCTACTAGGGAGAGAGCCTTTTCAGTGGTTGCACCCCACTTATGGAACAGCCTCCCCAGTGAGGTTCGACTGGCTTCATCACTTTGTTCTTTTAGGTGCCAGGTGAAGACCTTTTTGTTCACTCAGGCCTTTTCAATTTTGATTTTTAAATTGGATTTTTAACTGATTTTTAAAGAGTTTTAAAATTGTTTTGTATTTTGTAGCTCCCCCCCATCATTTTTGGTCTGTTATGATCTAATGTGTTGTGTGTTTTATTGGATGTTTTAATGTTGTGTTGTGAGCCGCCCAAAGAACAATTTGTTATGGGGCAGCTAACAAAGTTTTTTAAAATTATCAGTCGTTATTATCATTATTATTACTTTGTCACGTGAGCTACTATGATTCAGGCAGCAAGAGGCTAGCAACAGAGAGCCAGTAGGGTCCTCACAGAGTGGGGCATGAATGCCCCTTATACCCCTGACATAGGGACACACAGCTGGGAATTGATCCTTTCTTTGAGTGAGTGCTTACTTGTTATCCCAGGTTAGCCAAGAAAAACACATCAGCTCTCTCCGGCGAGGAGAGCTGGTCTTGTGGTAGCAAGTATGACTTGTCCCCTTAGCTAAGCAGGGTCCAGCTTGGTTGCATATGAATGGGAGACTTGATGTGTGCACACTATGAGATATTCCCCTCAGGGGATGGAGCCGCTCTGGGAAGAGCAGAAGCTTTCAAGTTCCCTCCTTGGCTTTTCCAAGATAAGGCTGAGAGAGATTCCTGCCTGCAACCTTGGAGAAGCCGCTGCCAGTCTGTGAAGACAATACTGAGTTAGATAGACCAATAGTCTGACTCGGTATATGGCAGCTTCTTATGTTCCTTATGTTCTTATGTTCCTCGCTGACAGCTGCATGCTGTAGAGGAAGATGGGTAATGGTGGGGAAGCCATCTTTCAGGGAAGCTGATTTCTCACGGCAGAATCCCTGATATGCTTCTGAGGGCCCTTGGGGATTCCTAGAAGGGTTTGCAAACCACTGGCCCTGTGGCCTTGGTGACATTTCTTGTTGTCCAACTGGAAAATCTCCACAAGAAAACCCATCAAGATCTGTTCTGCAAGTTATCCTCACATTTCCATCCTGCCCATAAAAGCTTGCCGTAGGTGTTAAAAGGGTTCACAGACTGGCAACTCATTGTCAACTAATTATCTTTAAGATGGTGTCACCACATCTTAATGGCTGAGTAATCACCGGAGAGTCCTACCCCAAAGCAATTCAGTTCTGAAGTGGACTCCCCCACACACACCCCAGCCCTGCCCTGCCCCACACTCTCCAACTCCAGATAAGTTCATTAACCTGAACAATCCACAAATACAGACCCGCGCACATAAAACTTTTAGGGACTTTCATCTTTTTAAAAGGCAGAGCAGGGGAAAGGCGCAATAAACTGGTAGTCTGGTTAGCAGTAGGGGAGAGCTTAAGACACCATGGGTGGCGAAGCAGTATGAGAACCAGATGTTGGGCTCAGGAGAGGCAAGTCCGCTCTTGCTGTTTACTGACAAATGAAGTGGCCAGTGGACAGCAATTAAAAGCCCATCGCTACACATTAAAGGCACAACTCGTAAGAGTAAAGAGAAGCACAAGATGGGGAGGTCTGGTCAGCTCAGGGCAAGGAAGGCCTATTTTTAATGTGAGAATACGAATACGAATACAAATACAAATATGATGGACAAATACGAATCGTACAGATACGAACAGATACAGATACGAATGCAGATACGTATAACTTCCTGTCGTATGGATAGTGTCTGATATACAGAGCAAGGATGCACCCAGACAGCAGCCTAACAGAACTCCCCAACTAACTGTGCAGGTGCGACAGGGAAAAGGCATTTTTTATGATGCTCTTCCCTTTCCCAGGAAGCCCTCTGTGCCACCTGGAAATATGTCCCTGAGGGCTGAGCAGCATTTGGGGATTGCACAATCTTCTGTGCCACATTTTCCGCGTGGCATAGGGGGCCAGCAGGGCTGTTAATAAGTTTTTATGAAGGGGAGGGTGTCAAAAATTGCCACTTCCCTGCTGCACCAGTGCAGTTGGTTAAGAAGTTCCGTCAGGCTGATCTCTTGCAGCACTGGGGCATCCTTGCGCCATATATCAGTGAATATTAGTGCCTGACATACCACACAATGCAATGCAGGTGGTTGGAGCCTTGCCCGCACCGCTGTTACACACGTGTAAACACATCTCACAGAGCTGTTGCCCCTGCACAGGATGTCAGCCAACTGCAAATGCAGTCTGATAGGAAGTAGCAGGTATTGCGGTGCACAACTGTCTTTGTGCAGCTTTACAACAGAGCAGTACCGCCCAGAGGCAGATTAACGTAGTAGCAAATGTAGCATTTGCTACGGGCCCTGCATTTTTGAGGGCTCCGCACGCCTGGCTTCCAACTGGGAATTAAAGTTAAAACTTTACTTGTTTTATTTGGTCCATGTTAGATCAAATATCCCTTTTCTGCTAAATGTGCCTTTTAAGAGAAGGCCCAGCACAGCATCTGTCCAGTGGCTGTTGTTGGTGCCTACCACATTTTTCTTTTTTGAGTGTGAGCCCTTTGGAGACAGAGAAGCATCTCTCCACTCTTTATTTTTCTATGTAAACCACTTTGAGAATTTTGATGGGGGAAACAGTATATAAATGTTCACTGTTGTTGTAGTAAGTGTGAGTTTGTGGCTTGGTCTCCCATACTCCAAAAGATAGCAAATGAAAAAATTGAATTACTTTACTATGCAAGCAAATAATTTACGTTTTAATATTTATGTGCATTTTTTTTTTACATTTAGGACCCCTTTATAACATATGCTACAGGCCCCACACTAGCTTAATCCGGCCCTGCCTCTTCCTCTTCCTCCTCCTCCTCCTCCTTTTTCTATGAAAACCACTCTGGGAACTTCATTTATTGAAAAGCAGTATGTGAATCGTTGTTGGCTGACATCCTGCGCAAGGGAAGGCCGCTGCTGGCACCTCTGCATGTGTGTAAACCCTGCCCATGGTGCTGTGCTTCAGGGCGGTAAGAGGAGGAGGTTCCCTGTTGCACAGTCTAAAAAACCCCAAACCCCAAGGAAGCTTTTCACATGGGGCTTTTAAAGCCCTTTAACTTGCATCTCCCCCAGAATGCATTCACATATCAGCTAGGTTTATCCTGAATTAACACACAATTTGGGTTTTTCACTGCGCTTTAGAGCGTAACCCGATTTATATCTGGGATTTAAAAATCCATTATTTGTGTCAGCAGGGGTGTAGCGAGACCCCTGGGGGCCAGGGGACAAAGTCTGTTTAGGGGCCCCCCATCGCACGTGCAAAGCCCATGTGCCCCGAAGCACCCTAAGCCATGCCCCCTGTCTCTGATGTCAGATGCCAAAGGTGGGTCAACCAGCATCTCCCTGCCACCGACCCTGCCTGCCTGCCTGCCCGCCAGCATCTCCCCGCTGCCACTGCCCCTGCCCCACCGCTGCTACATAACTGTTGGCCTCCGGTGGAGGGATGAGCCGAGCAGTGGCGGCCGTGGGCCCTGTGGTTGCCTGGCAGGCCTCTCCGGCCAGCTGAACGGCACACCTGCGCAGTTCAAATATGGACGTTGCATGACCAGGGCATCACGGTCCTGCCACGTCCATATTCGAATGGTGCAGGTGTGCCGTTCAGTCAGCTGAAAAGGCCTTCCAGGCAGCCACAGGGCCCTTCATCAGGAAGAGTTGGGTGGGACCACAGATGATGACTTCTTCAGTGGCAGCACCAGAAAAAAAAAATCGAGGGCGGAGGTACAAAAGGAGCAGAGTGCATTTCTAGGTGGGCAAACTGGACCCCGCATATTAGAATTCTGAAACAGAAATGAGGGGGCAGGTGGGGGGGGGCAACTAATTTTCTGGGAGGGGGGTGTGCCCCCTCTGAAGTCCTCCTTGCTCTTCCTCCCCTCCTACCTTGCTTTCCCGCTCACACATGATCGGAAAACGGGAGCACGCATGCCCAGCTCCCAAACTTGGGCAGGATCAAGTGCCCCCCTAATTAGAATCACGTGAACCAGCCTAATATGTTTGTCATCCAAATATACCGTATATTTCCCTGAATCCTGGTTTTTTCCTAAGTTCTTTGATGTTAGAAATGGGGGCGGGGTCATCTTAGATTCAGAGTCCTCTTCCTTTTGGATAACCACCCTGGGCCATTTTGGAAGGGAGGTATATAAATCAAATAAATCAATCAAATAAACAAATAATAAATATAGGTATAACCTATATTTCATCTATATTTTTTGAGGGGCTCGTCTTAAATCCAGAGTCGTCTTGTATTCGTGTAAATGTGGGTATACCATGTCTAGTGGATAGGAACATAGGAACATAGGAAGCTGCCATATACTGAGTCAGACCATTGGTCTATTTAGCTCAGTATTGTCTTCACAGACTGGCAGCGGCTTCTCCAGGGTTGCAGGCAGGAATCTCTCTCAGCCCTATCTTGGAGATGCTGCCAGGGAGGGAACTTGGAACGTTCTGCCCTTCCCAGAACAGCTTCATCCCCTGAGGGGAATCTTTTACAGTGCTCACACATCAAGTCTCCCATTCAGATGCAACCAGGACAGACCCTGCATAGCTATGGGGACAAGTCATGCTTGCTACCACAAGACCAGCTCTCCTCCCCTATGTGAAACCTCTGCAGGAGAAAGCCAGGTAGGACCCTGCCCGGAAGGGAGAGAGGGAGGGAGGCAGGCAGTGGTCTGGGCTGGGAGGGGTGGGACTGGCTGCCCGGACTGTCCATCATTTGGCAGAGCTGGTGGAAGCCAAACCCCCTTTTGTGCTCCGACTGCTGCCCAGACATGCTCCGATGCAAGCAAGCTGGGGATGCTGCTGTGCGAAATACAGGCCCCCCCCCATTGATTAAAGGAGTTGGAGAGGATTAAACCTGCTTTTAAAGACATCAGTCAAATATAAATGCCATTTGGTTGACAGTTGATAACAAATGTGGACTTCTTTGACTCAACTCTTGCTGGGCCCTTGCAACCTCTGGCACTGGCCATGGTAGAAAGAGCCTCGAAGCTCCAAGTCTCTGATGCTGACGTCAGTCACTGAAACTACCTCCTATAGAGCCATCCTTAGAGAGTAATAGGAAGCTGCCATATACTGAGTCAGACCACTGGTTGATCTAGCTCAGTATTGTCTTCACAGACTGGCAGCGGCTTCTCCAAGGTTGCAGGCAGGAATCTCTCTCAGCCCTATCTTGGAGATGCCAGGGAGGAAATGTGGAACCTTCTGCTCTTCCCAGAGTGGCTCCATCCCCTAAGGGGAATATCTTGCAGTGCTCACACATCAAATCTTCCTTTCATATGCAGCCAGGGCAGACCCTGCTTAGCTAAGGGGACAAATCAAATTTTCTACTGCAGCTTCTTTGTGTTTTTATTTGTTGTATTTGTTGTATTGTTTTTATGCCTGTTTTTATGTTTTTATATTTTTAACATGATGTTTTTATTGTCTTTTTATTGTATGTTTTTAACTTTTGTAAACCGCCTTGGGGTTATCTTTTTAACGAAAGGCGGTATATAAATGCAAAAATAAATAAAATAAATAAATAAATCATGCTTGCTACCACAAGACTAGCTCTCCTCTCCTTGGCGTGGTGCAAGACCTAGGAGAGATCAGCCAGTGTGGGGACGCCTTCCAGCTAATTTTAATGGCAGCAACAAGTATACGGGGCCCCTGCAAAGAGCGGGCCCCTGGATGGTTGCCCTGCTTGCCCAGCCTTAGGGACAGCCCTTTGGTCCTCCGTTGTTGTTAGATTACAACTCTGATCATCCCCAGCCACAATGGCCTTCCCTTTCCCTAGACCTATTCATTATTTTAAGAAAACAGAACAGAAAGAAACAAGTCCTTTCCCCTCCTGCATACTCATTAACTGTTCTTTTCTGTGACCATTTGAATAAGTTGATAAGTTGGCGATGCTATGCTATGCACGTATTACCTTCCAAACAGTTCTTTCCACCAGGACCTCTTTATTTGTGCAAAATAAAATAATAATAATAATAATAAATCATTCACCGGGGTGCTTTCCAGTTAGCCACTCAACAGCGGCAAAATGCTTCCGTTCAGGCAAGCCACATTCAAAATGTAAATAGCAAAGCACCCAGCTGGGGGAGCAGTCTTGCAAAAACTAACAACCCGAAAAAACAGCAACTTTTTTACGCTGGATATATAACGTTCTAGCACTAGATCGCAGCGATTAAATCCGAAACAAGGCATCCAAAATGTGAATGGCACCCTGCTGTCAGTGTAGGGACTGCGGTGTCACAACACAGGAAGTGTGGAAGCACACGTCAGAGATTCATCGTGACCCTGTTGCGGGGTCTAATCTGGAAAGTGCCCAGATGTTACTGGTTAAAAGCAAAACAGTTTGGGTGTGAAAATACACCACCTTCAGCTGCCAATACAGACTGACTGTCTCAGTGGTTCTTACATCCCCCCCCCCCATGCGATAAGCAATAGGCAGGGGAGAAAAGAGGGAGGGAATCATCACAGCTGTAGGGGAAAGAACAATGAACACAGCTACCATCATTCAAAGACTAATAAATTTCATAGCCAGAACTATCTTCTCCTTAACGTTTATATCTGGTTTTAACTGCTCTATATACATCACCTCCTTTATTTTATGCTTTGCTACATTTCTTTCCACTGTCAATGCAGAGATTTTAGTTCCAACCACTCATCCAGCATGCCTCTCGTTCATAGGTACAGACCACAGTTTGGCACAACTCCTGTTATATTGCATATCAGACAAATGGACAGTCTTGACCACTTGCCTGACCCTCAGAAGGAACACTTTATGCTTTGTTCTAACTTCTAACTTTACAGGCCTTCAGTAGCAGCTCAGGGGAACTTGGTGTACTAATTCATTCGCAGCCTCTTTAGTGTTCTGGAAATAACAAGTCTCCTAAACTTAAATACCTACATGGCGTGTCTTCTGCAAAATAATGCTTAAGATAATATAAATTTAAATATAAATATAAAGCAATCTTAATGCACTAACAGAAGCATAGTGTCCAGACCACAAGAAGTAATCATTCCACTCTAAGTTTACTATGATGCACTGGTCAGCCCTCGCTTGGAATATTGCATGTAATTCTTGCATTCAGTGCTAAGAAAGCCATTGCTGGGATGGGTTTAGAGGAGGGTGTGACAAACGCAGACCTCCATCATCTTGAAGTGAGAGGTCACCAATTTCCTCACCTTATCCAGCGCAGGAGATAGGGCCACTTTGCATCTCACCACCCAGAGGGGCGGAAATTAGAATCCTCTTTGAACTATGAACAGGTGTGAGACCTACTATCTCCTGAGCCCAGCTCACCCCCTCCCTCATGGCTTTAAAGCTAGAGGACAAAGGCCTGGTCAGTGTTCACCCTTTTCCATCTGCAAATGCGTGATTAACGCTCTCTCAGCCAAGGACCTGCCTACAGATCAACTAAGGTAAAACTCAGTGCTAGTCAGCTAGTCAATGCTTTTTGTATTTTCTTTTGAATTCCTGTATTCCTTTCTTTACTCCCAGTTTCACCCTATTTCCCCCCAACTCCTTATTCTGTGTGCAACCCTTGTTTCTTAAAGTCCATATACTTAGAAGTGGCTTCAGTCTGATTTAACAGGTTCTGGAGGATTACTTGCAAAATGGTTCCCCATGTTCCTCGTAAGGTCATTCACTACTCTTGGGTTCTTTTCAGAATGAAATCTTGTTGTCTAGAGCTGGGTTGTGTGGACTCCGGCTGTACAGTGCCTGTAAGTCCCAAGCCAGGCAGTTCTGGGTTGTTGAAGCCGTGTCTAAGCCTGGTCAGTGGCTTAGATCAGTCTTCAACTGGTGGCAACCTACCTTGAAGGAGCGGCGTGCTTCTAGATTTGGGATCAGAGCAATCTCCCTACTGAGGGTAGATCCCAGGAAAGCATAGAGTCACTCCCGTTTCATCACAGAGGGTAACTAAAATGGTGAGAGGCCTGGAAACTGAGCCTGGAAACCAACAATTGAAACAGCTGGGAATGTGTGTCCCAGAGAAGAGAAATCTAAGGGGAGATATGAGAGCCATCTCCAAATATCTGAAGGGCTGTCTCACAGGAGGACGAGTGGACTTATACCTGAACCAAAGGGTTGAAATGGCAAGGAAGCAGATTTTGGCTAGCCATCCAGAAAGATATCTTAATGGTAGCAGTTGTTCAACCTTGGAACAGTCTGCCTCATGCAGTGGTGAACTCCCCATCTCTAGATATTTTTAAACAGATGTTGGACAGCAGTTTCCTGCAGCGAGCAAGTGGCTGGGCTAGAAAACGTCCAGGGTCTTCTGTGATTCTATGGCCCGGTTCAGACGTAATAGGGAGCGGAGGGTCCAATGGACCCGCGGTTCTGCTCCCACCCTCCACTCTGCATACTTATGTCCAAAGTCTGACGTAGGTGCTGGCCTCCTTTCTGTAGTCTGCAAGACTGCAGAGAGGAAGGGGAATTGGCTGACAGGTTTCCTCCTTTGACTGACAGACAGCCACGGCAGCTAATTGGGATGGAGAGAGGGAAGAGCTTCCTTCCCTCAACTCTGGTCCTGGGGAAGGCTGCCTCTATTACTGAATTTGGACATAGTGGAGCCAGCCGCAGACCGGAGGCCTGAGCAGCAAACCTCACTTGAAACTGAGAGTTCAAACTGGAGTTTGGTGAGTGAACCCTTGGGTTGAGTTAGGGTCCAAACTGTGGTTTCTCACATTCAAACATTCAGATTTGGGGACCTCGGGCTGTTCTGCCTCCGGTTCCCGCCCCCCCTCCATTTGTAACCATTCTGGCCAAGGCATTATATCATCCACCTTTGAAGTTTATGCTCCCTACTTTTAGTTTAAAAACTCAAAACTGTCTGCACACATTTGACTTGGTATGCCCCCAAACACCAGTGTTAATAAGCAACTTTAGTGTGCAAGGGAGCATTTGCTGTTTCTCCATCCTGCCCAATGAAGTGTTCTGTGTGGTCTGAGAGTCCATAGATTCCAAAAAGGAGAGATTACTTGAAAACTCCACGATGGATAAATTCATTGCAAACAAGCAAATGGATTTAGATCCTTCGCCCAGTTTCTTTTGCAATCCCGTTTTCATTTCATTTCATTTATTTTGTTTATCACATTTATATAGCTCCTGATACATGTATAGCGGTGTACATAATTTAAAAGACAACAATTAAAACAATTTTGCAGAATAAAAGCAGTAAAACAGTTTAAAATTAATTTTAACTAAAAGCCTGAGAAAACAGGTGCATCTTGAAGGCCTTTTGAAAAGCAATCCGAGATGGAGAAGCTCTTATTTGGACAGGGAGCATATTCCAAAGCCACAAACCAAATCCTGTCAAACATTGCCATCTAGTGGTCTTTGGCAAAACAACCAGCTAGAATCCAACTTGGCAGCCTCACCAGAGACTGGCAGGGCTCCAATTACATCTTCTCCGCCCCACACCTACACCTGTTCCCTGCTGCCTGCTGGTGCTTACATGCATATCATCCCCACCAGCTGGATTTTCCTGTTCTTACTGAGGGTGGCTTGTTGTTAATAATTCTTTGGGGCTGCGTAATTAGGCTGGAATGACTGGTTTGAAAAACGTTCCATGGAAGTTGGGAGTGGATTGGGCTGGGACATTTCGTGTCAACCCATCAGCCTCCATCCAGCAATCTTGCTTGAGGCAGCTGCATGGTGATACTCAGCTTTTGCTAAATGCCTTGCTGCTTTTTTGCTAAAAGCCTTTTGCTAAATGCCTTGCTGCCCTGCAGAGCTGGGCTGGCTCTGCAGGGCTGCCACTTAGGAGGTTCCAGTCCAAGGCTCCCATTATGGGGGCCCTTGAACCTTATACGTCTTTGAAGCCAGGGCGGCCCTTCCATGAGGCAAGAGGAGGCAGATGCCTCAGTCAGCAGAAGACTGGGCCCCCTTTGCCACCACTGGGACAGCCCTTCAGGACTTGTAGGGGATGGAGTGGTGCCTCAGTGGAAGAGCATTTCCCAGATAGGGCCGGGAAGGACTCCTATCTAAAATCTTGGCAAGCTGCTGCCAGTCAGTGTAGAGTCCAGGCCTCGTCAACTTTGCCCCCACAGATGTTTTTGGACTGCAACTCCCATAATCCCCAGCCACAGCGGCCAATAGCCAGGGATTATGGGAGTTGTAGGCCAACATATGCAGGAGGGCCAAAGTTGAGCAGGCCCGGTGTAGTCAGTACTGAGCAAGATGAACCAAGGGTCTGACTCAGTAAAAGGCAGCTTCTTGTGCTCCGAAGGACTGAGCACCTTAACAAGGGATGGGGCCAGGGCTCAGAGACAGAACCCTTGCTTTGCATGCAGAAGACCCCAGGTTCACTCCCGGGCAGCATCCCTAGGTAGGGCTGGAGAAGACTCCTGCCTGTAACTTTGGAGAAGCCACTGCCAATCTGGGCAGGAACATAGTAAGCTGCTATATACTGATTCAGACCATTGGTCTATCTAGCTCAGTATTGTCTTCACAGACTGGCAGCAGCTTCTACAAGGATGCAGGCAGGGATCTCTCTCAGCCCTATCTTGGAGATGCTGCCAGGGAGGGAACTTGGAACCTTCTTCTGCTCTTCCCAGAGTGGCTCCATCCCTTAAGGGGAATATCTGACAGTGATCACACTTCTAATCTCCCTTTCATATGCAACCAGGTTGGACCCTGCTTAGCTAAGGAGACAAGTGATGGTTGCTACCACAAGACCAGCTCTCCTCTCTTAGACAATACTGAGCTAGAAGGACCAAGCATCGGTAGAAGGCAGCTTCCGATGTCCCCATGACCAGTCTGATCCTTGCAATTTTTGGAAGAAGCACTTCTCCTCACACTCTTTTCAGAGCTTGCAAGAAGCACAAGGCAGGAAGAGGGGGCTGTCGACAAGCTTTCCCCCCTCTCTACCTGCCCCCACCACTTTCAGTGCTTGGAAGGGTTAGTTCAAGTGTCCCCTGTAACAGGGATTCCCAGATGTTGTTGACTAGAACTCCCAGCATCCTCAGCTGCAGTGCCCTTTGGCTGGGGTATCTGGGAGCTGTAGTCCACAACATCTGGGAATCCCTGTTACAGGGAACACAGGTTGGTTCTGAAGCCCTTGCCAGGATCATGGGGCAAAGCAGCACTGGGCACCTTTCCCCCATCTCTGCACTGGTACAGCAATATCTTGGGCCTGTGTGAAGTTGCCTCATACCGAGTCTGACGCTGGGTCCATCTGTCTACACTGACCGGCAGCTGTTCTCCAGGGATTCCGACAGGGTCTTTCTCAGCCCCACCTGGGCATTTTCTGCACAGGGCTTTGAGCAAACATCTCATCTTGAGCAAACAGGAGCCCCTGGTGGCGCAGTGGTAAAACCGCCGCCCTGTAACCAGAAGGTTACAAGTTCGATCCTGACCAGGGGCTCAAGGTTGACTCAGCCTTCCAAGGTCGGTAAAATGAGTACCCAGAATGTTGGGGGGCAATATGCTAAATCATTGTAAACCGCTTAGAGAGCTTTGGTATATAAATGTAAGTGCTATTGCTATTGCTATCTCCTCTGGAATGGAGGGGGTGCGTCCACATACCGGCCAGATTTACCCTGAAGCCCCTGTGAGCTATCGGGGAGCCCTTTACACACAATCCAGGTTTTTTATTGTGCGTTAAGAGTGTCGCCCGATTTATATCCAGGATAGAAAAATCCACTTTGTGCATTGGGTTTTGGGGGCAACTTTGAAACTCATAGTAAATATAGCACTGGTTTTGAAAGAACGGCACTGGCTGCTGATATGTTTCCGGGTGAAATACAAAGTGCTAGTTATCACCTATAAAGCCCTTAACAGCTTGGGACCAGGTTATCTAAGAGAGTGCTTCCTTTCTCATGAACCCTCCCTCCTTTTATGATCTTCTGGAGAGGTCCGGTTATGGTTGCCAGCAGCTCGTCTGGTGGCCACTCAGGCCCGGCCTTTCTCTGTGGCTGCCCCAGGGCTTTGGAATATGTTCCCTGCTGAAATAAGAGCATCTCCTTCTCTGTTTGTTTTCAGGAAGACCCTCAAGGCTTTCCTGTTCTCTCAAGCTTTTAATTAGAATTTTAATAATTCGTTTTTATATTGTTTTTATTGTGTTGTATGTATTTTAACCTGTGATTTTAATGTTGGCATCTGTACACCGCCTAGACATTTACATATCAGGCAGTGTATAAAAATATGATTGATTGATAAATAAATAAATAAATAAGCAAGCCTCGCAGTAAACTTGTGATAAAGCCTGCTGTGTGAAAAACGCCCAGGAGACACACAAGTGATTAAACTTGGGCTTTCCACATGTAAAGCAGGGAATGTCTCAAGGAACTACTGTGCCTCCTCACATATGAACATGCGTGTCTGATCTGCTCTAGCAAAGATAGACCTGGGGCCCATCTAGCTCAGTAGCCTCTCGCCTTACTCCCAAGCCCAATTCAGACATTATGCTGTAGGAGTGTACAGATGTGTTTGTGTGAATGACTGTACCTGGGTTCATTTTAAAAGTGAACCTGGTGGATACAGGCCCTTCAAATGCTTGGCACAGGTAGGAAGTGTACGGCTTTACCAGCATTCAGCATAACATGTGAATGCCTGTACCTGTGTACAGATCTGTACACTCGTTATACGAGTGTTGAACATAAGGTGTGAATGGGCCTATTATGTTCAAAACTCATACAGTGAGTGTACATAGGTACAAATCTGTGCACTGGTGAAGTCATTCACATCTTAAGTTGATCACAGATACAGCAGCGAGGAACCCATACCCAGGTTCACTTTTAAAATGAACGCAGGTACGGTCACTCACACAACCTCATGCATGTGTGTTTGTGTGAAGGACTCTGCACAGGTATCTGTACACTCGCACAACACAATGTCTAGAGATCTTTCCTAACCCATCTGTGGCTTGAGCCTGTTTGTGCTGCTGTCTTAGAACGTTTAAACATGGTGTTGGTGTTGTGTATGTGTTCTTATTAGCCACCTGGAGCCCTTCCACATGTGAGGATAAGGGCAGAGTTTATATAGAGCCAGCCTGGTGTAGTGGTTAGAGTGCTGGACTAGGACCGGGGAGACCCGAGTTCAAATCCCCATTCAGCCATGAAACTAGCTGGGTGACTCTGGGCCAGTCACTTCTCTCTCAGCCTAGCCTACTTCACAGGGTTGTTGTGAAAGAGAAACTCAAATATGTAGTACACCGCTCTGAGCCCCTTGGAGGAAGAGTGGGATATAAATGTTAATAATAATAATAATAATAATAATAATAAATATATTCTGTATGCAAAACAGGCTGTCAGCAGAGGTCGCCTTTTACGTTACTTGCTAGGAGCTGGAGCTGGGACCCTGCGCAAGCAGTCCCTGGCCGGCCACTGAGCGATAGCCTCTTGCATAGACTCTCGTCTGTCCCCCTTGCTAGGCAGGGTCTGCCCTGGTTGGCATTCGAATGGGAGACTACATGTGAGCACTGTAAGAGATTCCTGGGGCTGCTCTGGGAAGAGCATCTGCACGCTTGCATGCAGAAGGCTCCAAGTTCCCTCCCTGACCGCATCTCCAGATAGGCCTGAGAGAGAGACACTCCTGCCTGCAACCTTGGAGAAGCTGCTGCCAGTCTGTGCAGACAATGCTGAGCTAGATGGACCAATGGTCGGGCTCAGTAGAAGGCAGCTGCCTAGGTTCCTATGGTCATGTCGTCCAGACTATTTCATTTTCCTCTCCAGATGGCACGTGTGACCTCAGTAATCCGTTGCTTCTTGGAGCAAGGCCTACGCGTTTGTCATCAGGTCTGTTCTGGTTTGCTGCCCTTTTGTTCTAAAGAACAACAGACTCAACCAGGTGATGATTAAGAAGTCCCAGGACATATTACAGCTATTTCTGTTTTTTCGATGTGGCCACCTGGGGAGGGAGCCGTTGGAGGCTACTACGTAAAAAGCAGGGCACACATACACAAAACAATTGATAGGGGTTTATCAGATTATGGCAGGTATGCAAAAGATGGCTAGAGAGAAATTATTCATATTATGCATCTGTTTGACAGAGGAACAGGCAGGGGCCCCACCCAACCCCAGCACAACCCCAGGGGACTGTTGCTGGTATTGGTCTTGTGTTTCAAATTGTGAGCCCTTTTGGGTCAGGGGGCCATCTTAGGGTCAGGGGGCCATCATAGTTAGACTGCTTTGAGAACTTCAGTTGAAGAACGGTATATAAATATTCATCGCCGTTGTTGTTGTAGATTGCCTTGCAGCACAGTGGATTGCTGGAGGTTTTCAAACAGGGGCGGGAGGGCCATCTATCCGGAATGCCATAGTCGTTTCCTGTACTGGGGAGGGGGTTGGACTTGGAGACCAAGTTCCCTTCCAGCTCTAAATGTTATGAGAACCTAACCTATGTTTATGGTAGGATAAATAAACAGATGTGCTTCTTGCAAAGCACAATCAGCTTGTGGGATTCACTGCCACAAGACATGGCGATAGCTTCAAAAAATAGATTAGACAAATTTGTGGAAGATAGGTTGATCCATGGCTCTAGTCATTTGGAGTGGAACTTCCATATTCAGAGGCAGTATACCAGATGCGGGGGCAAACAACAGAGGATGCCTGCCTCCATCACCGATCCAGGCAATTCTGATATTTTAGAACACAAACCAGCTGCCCTCGCCCTTGTCTATAGCAGGACTGCACAACGTTGGGCCTCCTGCAGATGTTGAATTACAACTCGCATCATATCTCCCCCCCTCCTGCTGCTGCTACTTTTACAACAATAGATGTGTATACACCGCTCTTTAACCAAAGTTTTCAAAGTGGTTTACATAGAAAAAGGAATACGTAAATAAGATGGTCCCCTGTCCCCAAAGGGCTCACAATCTAAAAAGAAACATAAGGCAGACACCAGCAACAGCTACTGGAGGGATGCTGTGCTGGGGTCGGATAGGGCCTGACTATCGGGCACTGTGGCTGGGGATGATGGGAGTTGTAGTCCAAACAACAGCTTGGTGGGGGGCGGGGGGGGGCAAAGCTGTGCAGCCCTGATCTCTAGGAATGCAGGTGTGGCTTCCTGCTTGCATCTGCAGGTCATTCCAGTGCATGGCTGAGAGGGAGCAGAAGGTGCAGTTCCTGGCTTGGGGTGGGCAACAGACAGCAGAGATCAACGAGGGTGGGGGGTGGAACGAGTGCAGGGCTGAAGTCCGTGGCCCGAGTTCTGCTTCCTTTTCTTGCTCTGCCCACCCACAGAGGGCTAAACGAGGGGGGGGGTGGTCAAGCAGGCCAGCCCATAATGTGTGTGGGCTAGTAATTTTGTGCATGTGGACGTTTGCAGAGCTGCGGCTTGTGCTTATCCCGGAATAACGGGTGCCGTGGCCGGGCCCACTTCTCGCCCCGCCCAGATCTCTCTGGAGGTGTCTCTGTCTGACCTTCACGCCTTGAGGCACTCCAGCCAACCCTGCTGTGCGTTGTCCCTGGGATAAACGTTGCTCTTCTGTGAACAGCCTGGGACCAGGAAATCTGGTGGGCTGCTTTAGGGATATAGGGAGCTGCCTGGCACCAGCTCCTTGGGGTTGCCAACAGGGGGGTCTTTCCCAGCCTGACCTGGGGATGCTGCCAAAGATTGAACCAGGGACCTTCTGCATGCCAAGCAGATGATCTGCCTCTGGGCTACGGCCCCATCGCCGATGCCCCTGCCTGTCAACTATGTGCCTGTCAACTATGTTTGTTATTTCTCTTTGTAAACCGCCCTGAGCCATTTTTGGAAGGGCGGTATAGAAATCAAATTAATTTAATAATAATAATAATAATAATAATAATAATAATAATAATAATAATAATAATGTGCACAGACAGGAAGGATGTTCACACATGCAGCCTAACCCAGGTTAGGCTATGCACATGAAAGGCCAGGAGCGAGGTTGCTCCTGGCGCTGCCTCTGCGCCAAGCCCCACTTTTTAACCCGGCATTTAGCCAAGGTTAAACGAACCTGTGGTTCATTCCACCTCGGACGGCGATCATCTGGGTGATTGCTGCAGGGTTGAAATGCCCCCTCCCCCGCCACCGGCCTGACGCCATTTCTGGCCGCAAGCTGCAGGGGGAGGAGTGGCCATGCCGAGCGCAGCAGCTGCTTTAACGAGAGCGGCCACCATGTTCGTGCCCCGGGGCACCCTGGGATATGTGTGTGTGTGGGGGGGGAGTCACTCTGCCCTGCGGGTCTCCCTCCACCACACCGCTGCTCGTGTAAGTGTGTGGTGCGGTGGAAGGGAGGGGAGGACAGCAGTTGCTTGTCTGTCAGGCAAGGCAGGTGGGCTCCTCCCTTCCCCGCAGGCCGCCCTCCCTCCCCAGCGAAATCGTGTGAAAGACCTCAGGGACTTTTTGGCAGTGGCTCCCAGGGTTTAGAACTCCCCTCATAAAGCCTGATTGGCCTTGACAGTGGAACAGTCTGCCTCATGCCGTGGAGGGCTTTTCTTCAGGAGAGGTTTTCAGACAGCCATCAGCCGGGGATTCTGTAGCAGATTGCGGCACTGAGAAGAGGGTTGGCCAGAAGACCTCTGAGGTCTCTTCCAGCTCTAACATTCTATGATCCAAGAAGGCAATGATCTAATTTCCTCTCCTGCAGCAAGCATGATTCCTGGTTGCAACTTGCCCTCTGGTAGTCACAACAGGGACATGTAGAAATCTAAATGAGGATTGTTTTGTTGTTGTTGTTTTTAAAGGCCAGCAAGATAGATGGTTTCCATTTGTTTCCTGAACTCCAGTGCATGCAAATGATTCTACTGCTCTTGGAATGTAATTACCACCATGTTTATTAATGAGCGAGAACAAAAGAGAGCCCTTTCCATGTAGCTCACTGGCTGTTAGCTACATTAATGGTGAGACAATAAGAGGGTTATTATTACTCTCCAATAAAAGATGCCCTATAGTTTATAAAACTGACGTTTCATAAAGCACCCTGGGGGTAGAATGCAGCCTAGCATATCCAGAAGGCTAAGTGACAACCATTTCCTAATTTTTTATTATAGACAGTTTCTTTATGTGGGGAGCATTTAGTAATGCGGGCCCTCCCAGCCTGAAGTAGAACAGTCCCGGAGCACTTTGGCCAGAGGATGAGCTGTTTGAACGTAAGAACAGCCCTGCAAGATCAAAGGAAAGGGCCATGTAGAGGCCAGCCAGATGCCGCTGGGAAGTGTACAAGTAAGGCAATAGCCCTCCACCTGAGTAACTGGTATTAAAAGGTATTCTGCCTCTGATCTTGGAGGTTCCACCTTGGCATAATGACTAATGCCTAATTAATGGCATTAATTGACTGATGACAAAGAGGGATGTGCACGGAACCAGTTCGGAGGTCCATGGGTCTCCAAACCGGTTTGAAAGACCAGTGGTTTGGTCGGTCCGAAAGTGGGGGGTCTCTTTAAGGACGGGGGAAGGGGCTCTTACCCCTCCCACCGTATTCCCTCCACCAGTGCTGCCTTTTCAAATGGTCCTCGGGGATGGCAGTATACCTCTATGCTGCCCCAGTGCCTCCTCGGACCGGAAGTGACAGAAATTGCCGCTGCGTGTGTGCACATTGCAATGTGTTTGTGCATGCAACTTCCAGTCATTTCCGGTCCAAGGAGGCACTGGTGTGGCATAGAGGTACGCTGCCGTCCTGCCGGACCATTTTAAAAGGCAGCGCCGGTGGGGGGAATGTGGGGGGAGGGGTAAGAGCACCCTCCCCTGTCCTTAAAGTCATCCTCCCACCCCCACCCCCCGCACTGTTTGAACCAGCAGGTGCTGGTTCCGTGCACACCACTAATGACAAATACCTGTCCTCCTCTGTGAATCTGTACAGTCACCTTTTAAAACCATCTTGATCCAGTGGTCATAGAATTGAAGGGGTGCCTTGTAGTCAGCTGGTCCAACCCACCGGCACAATGTGGGAAAGCCAGAGCCAGAGGTGCGCCTGGAGCCTGGACCGAAAGGCCTTTGGAGGCCCTCCTCTCCTGCAAATTAAACATCAGCATGCTTGGCTGAGCGACCACAGCACCTGGGACAGACCAAAGAGGATTTGGAGGCCCCCAGGGGCTGTGGAGGACCTGGCCCCGAAGTCCAGGGGTAAGAGCGCCTCTGCCCAGAGCAACAGCCTCCCCAACAACAGGCAGCTAGCCAGCCTCTGCTCGAAGACCTCCAGGGGGAAGGCCTCATGGTGTAGTGGTTAGAATGCTGGACTAGGACCAGGGAGACCCGAGTTCAAATCCTCATTCAGCCATGATACCAGAGCTGGGTGACTCTGGGCCAGTCACTTCTCTCTCAGCCTAACCTACTTCACAGGGTCGTTGTGAGGAGAAACTCAAGTATGTAGTACACCGCTCTGGGCTCCTTGCAGGAAGAGCAGGATATGAATGAATGAATGAATGAATAAATTACCACTTTTTGAGGAAGCAAATTCCACACATTAATGATAGGTTGGGTGAAAAGGGATTTTCTTTGCCTGTCCAGAAGTTGCCGTCAATCAATTTTACTGGATAGTTCCTAATATTATGAGAAAGGGAGAAAACATCTCTCTGACTACTTTCTTTTTTTAAATAACCCTTTCTCATGCCCTTGCCCCCAGTTGTTTTCTTTCTAAACTAAAAGAAACCTCAAGTGCTGAGGCCCAGGGTGTCCCACATTTGGTTCTCCAGGGCATTTTCCAGACTACAAGATTTGAAATGCTTAAAGTGTTGCAAAGTGTAACAGAATGAGGCAGCAGTTTGAAACCATGAGCACAGCGGTTCTCAGGCACTTTTCTATGCAACGTAACAAGGTCTTGTGGATTTTCCAGGCAGGGGGTGTCCATATTCCTCCTGGGATTGCATTCACTGTCCCCCTCCTCCTCCTGCATTTCCGACCAATAGGGTTGTGGAGGAGGCAGGGAACAGCTGGCGTGATGACCTTGGGGGAAAAAATTCTCAATGCCTTTGTGCAAAGGTGCAACAACTTTCTCCTTTGCGCCAGCAGAAGCACCGAAATGAAATGGAGTGGAAATACATATATATTTTAAAAGGAAAAAAAACCTTGGTTTGCATGTCAACAGATCCTCCATCTGCCGAATGAGCCAGCAAATCCTCAGCGTGAATGTGCACCCCCCAAAAAGTCTGATAAAAAACCATAAGCAAATGTTGTTAGAGGTTGTTGATTTTTACCCACAATAGGTAAAACAGCAGAGCACTAAGGAATGAGCACACACTCCAGTTACAGAGTAGGTAGCAGAGGGTGGTTGGGATATTGCAGCTGTTTAGAGAAAACACATGGAGATCCTTGTGTGACTAAACGCTAAACATTTATTGGTTAAATACACTTGGACAGGAAAGACCTATATCTAATCTAAAGGACTACATAGTGGATAGGTAAGGAAAGAGAGAGATGTTTCCATCTGCTCTCTAGGAGGAAAGGAAGGATTGTGACGCAGCACAGGAAGTGCTGCAGAGTCAGTCCAGGGGTCATAGTGTAGGGGCAGATAGGGAGACCCTGACTCACTGTCTCTACTCCCAATGCCCCTAGTGGTCATTAGGACAGTTGGTGCAAAAGGTCGATGCACTGGAAGTTAATCTCCAACAAATGTGATAGAAATCAAAAGCCGAAAGCAGATGAGAAATGAGTTGCACCCTTGTGGATTGCACCCTTCTACCCTTGTGCAAGAACTCAGCGGGGAAGGTTTTTTAAAAAAAATTCATTGAGCAGCTGCTCCAGCAAGTGGCCACACAGGTCCCACAGCCCCTTGGCCACAAATTAAAGGGAAATTAAAAGAGGACGCCACAGGAACCCCAGAGTTAAATGCGATCTGATTGGAAGCACACCGGCCAGCCAACGGAGACCCTTTTGGCGGGCGATGTGCTTTTGACGGGGAAAGGGAGGGAATAGACCTTCTCCCCCCTCCCCCACACTGTATACAGCGCCCACCCCCTCCTTTCCCCGCCACTGACTGGGAAGTCAACAAAAAATTATTATGAAAATAACTGTCCACACTGCAAAATGCTGCAATGCATAAACAACTGGGCAGGCCTCCCTACAATGGAAAAATACAGCTACTTTCCTGAAATGCTATTACCACATTATAGGGACCTAACGCATCAGTGGAAGCCGAAACAAGGCATTGGAAATATGGACAGCACCCTGGTGACCACACAACGGCCACCATGTCAGAACACGGGCAGTACAGAGGGGCACTTAACAGAAACGTTGTGAACCTGATGCAGCGTGTAATCTGGAAAATGCCCTGTTCGCCTAAACTCCCATCACCCCTTTCAGCCATTTCAGCTGGGGATGATGGGTGTTGTAGTCCAAGATCTACAATGGGAATCAAAATTTGAGAATCCCTGCTGTAGCCTAAAGAAGGTGACACTTTTCCAGCCCAACAATATATTTTCTGAGATGGGGCAAACAAAATTGGCTCACATGCTGCGCAAGGCTCTGTGGATGTTGTAACGCAACATACACACAGTTGCACAGGTGCACTGTCCTGTAAGCACAAAAATTGCACTAAGAGAGCAGTGTGACAATTCTGGTCACCACATCTAAAGAAGGACATTGTAGAACTGGAAAAGGTGCAGAAGAGGGCAACCAAGATGATCAGGGGCCTAGAGCACCTTTCTTATGAGGCAAGGCTACAACACCTGGGGCTATTTGGTTTAGAAAAAGGACGACTGTGGGAAGACATGATAGAGTTCCATAAAATCATGCATGGTGTGGAGAAAGTGGATAGAGAGAAATTCTCCCTCTCACAGAACACTAGAACCAGGGTTCATCCCATGTAACTGATTGCCAGGAAATCTAGGACCAACAAACAGAAGTACTTTTTCACACAATGCATAGTCGACTTGTGGAATTCTCTGCCACAAGATGTGGTGACAGCCAACAACCTGGATGGCTTTAAGAGGGGCTTGGATAACTTCATGGAGGAGAGGTCTATCTACGGTTACTTGTTGGAGGGCCACCTCCAGCCTCAGAGGCATGATGCCTCTGAGTACCAGTTGCAGGGGAGTAACATCAGGAGAAAGGGCATGTCCTCAACTCCTGCTGTAGGCTTCCAGTGGCAACTGGTGGGCCAATGTTGCTGGATGCCACAGGATGCTGGACTAGATGGGCCTTGGGCCTGATCCAGCAGGGCTGTTCTTATGTAATGGTCTCACTGTTGTGCAATTCTGTGCAATCTTTGCACTTGTGGGCAGCCATCTTTGCGCTTGGGGCAGCCAACTTGGGAGTACTGTACCAGGGCTGCACAACTTCAGCCCTCCAGCTGCTTTTGGACTACAACTCTCATCATCCCCCTGCTACCGCAGCCAATGCTCAGGGATTAAGGGAATTGTAGCCCAGCATCTGCAGGAGAGTCAAAGTTGTACAACCCTGCTGTATACAATGGCTAACACAGTGCGCAAAGTTCTGTGCCCATTGTAACACCACGTGCATGCAGTGGTGCAAGAGTGCTGTTGCGCAAGGTTGCTGTTGCACACATGGAAAAAGGGCACAAACAGAGCAGCACGTCAGTGAGGTCATGATATAGAAAGACCTTACTATTGTGCAAGTCTGTGCAATGTTGCACTTGGGTAACATTACTCTTGCACAACTGCATGCGTGTTGCATGACAACGTGCACTATATCTTGTGCTGTATATGAGCCATTGTTTCTAGTATTCCAAAGAGGGCTGCACCACAAATTTGTAGAAGGCCATGATGGCACTGGCAGTTTCATTCTCAACCCCTTTCCAAATCATCCCTGGCATGGAACTCACTTTTTCCATCGCTGCTGCAACTGGGTCAATATTTTCATTTGAGCTGCCCCCCTCTGCAGTATCCTGATCCAGTCCAATTTCTCATGGGGCTCCTTCCCATGAGAAGGTACCGATAGCCATCTGGTAGGCAGTCCAATAGGGTCTCTTCTCTCTGTAGTTCAGTGAAATCCTGGCCTAAAGAGCTACTACTATAGAAAAGCCACCGACCAGCGCTTACAAATGAAGCTGGAGTTAACTCCCCTCTTGCCCCCCACAAAAACCACATTTCTGCACAGCAGGAACTAAAGTTACTGAGTTTCAGCATTGCTGTTAACTTATTTATTCCTCTTTCTTCCTGCAGATGCTTCTATTTTTGTCTTTAAAATGGTAGCCGTCTTATATTTTGCAGGGGGAGAGGAAATGTCCTTGCCCTGCATAATATCTCTTGAGTGTCTGTCACTGGTGTCTTCTTTGCGCTTATTTTAAGAATGTGAGCCCGTTTGGGACAGAGAACAATTTTCTCAGACCTTTTGCTATTTACTGAGAACTTTTTGTTGAAAAGAGGTATATACTTTTAAAGGAATAACATCATTTCCAGGAAAAGCTAGATCGGTTGGATTTCTGCTTGTCTTCCAGCTCTTCAGGCCACAGATTCTGTAAGAAAAAATGCGGCATTCCTAGTTCAGCTGGAGGGATGCCTGAACTTTGGTTGCCAGCTATTTAAATTGGTCTTGCTCCTGTGTCTTTAACAGCAGCCTGACATTTAACAGGGGAAATTTATCTGGAGTGTTTTCTAGAATTACTCTCCAATTTTCTACTGAACTTCTAACTAATCTTCTAACAAACCTTTTACTGGAATCTAATTCATCTGTACAAATCTCATTCATGTGCAAAAAAACCTCTCTTGCCTCTTCTCTTCCCGCCCCCTGGCCATCTTCTTTCCACTAATTTTCTTTTTTCCTCATTAAATTAAGGTTATCCAAAAGGATTGTAATTCACTGGAGAGTGTTGATTGGGAAGAGAATGAGCGAGTAAGGGTGGATTAATTAGGATCTGTCATAACTTGTATCTTTGTGTGATTCTGGCTGTAACTATTATTTAATAAAATACTAATAGCATAAAGAAGGAAGAAACCCGGGCTTTTTCCTCTAAGTTGTTCCTAGTATGAAGCTGAAGGGATGAGAACAATTCTCCAACAGCTTAATTTTTGTGTTTGAGGTTCCTGTTAAGGATCCTGGAGGAAAGGCAGAGGGGAAAGTTGGCAACTCAGGCTGAGAGATGCAATCAGAAATTCCTAGGACAGTGATGTCATATGAGCTGACTGTTGTGGCACATTTCCTGGGATGATAGACTGACAAATAGGGCTGGTAATGGAACTGGGAAACTCCCAGAGCTGCTCCTGTGCTGAGAGCCAGTGTGGTATAATGGTTAGAGTGCTGGACTAGGACCAGGGAGACCCGAGTTCAAACCCAAAGTCAGCCACAAAACTCATTAGGTGACTTTGGGGCAGTCGTTTATCTCCCAGCCTAACCAAATAAGAGTAACAGGGGCGTAACTACCATTAGGCAAGGGGAGGCGGCTGCCTGGGGGCCCCCACGCCTCGAGGGGCCCCCCAGAGGCAAGTCACATGTGAAGTGAATGTGTGTGTATCAGCGAGGGGCCCATTTTAAAATTTCGTCTCTGGGCCCACTCCAGCCTCGTTACGCCCCTGAAGAGTAATAAAGGTAAAGGTAAAGTTGTGCTGTCGAGTTGGTGTCTACTCCTGGCAACCACAGAGCCCTGTGGTTGTCTTCGGTAGAATACAAGAGGGGTTGACCAATGCCTCCTCCCGTGCAGTGTGAGATGATGCCTTTCAGCATCTTCCTATATTGCTGCTGCCTGATATAGGTGTTTCCCATAGTCTGGGAAAAAATACCAGCAGAGATTCAAACCAGCAACCTCTGGCTTGCTAGTCACGTCATTTCCCCACTGTGCCATTAGATGGCTAATAGTAATAAGCTACTACTAATAAATAATCATAATAAGCCTACTTCACAGGATCATTGTGAGGGTAAACATAAGCATGTACTGTACACCACTCTGGGTTCTTTGGAGGAACAGCAGGATAGAAATGTAGTAACTAAATGATAATTTTAGAAGGTACAAAAATCAGCAGGAAGTTTTTCACATGGGGCTATTAAAGCCCTTTAACTTGCATCTCTCCCAGAATGGAGGGGGTGCATTCACATATCGGCTAGATTTACCCTGAAGTCCCTGTGAGTTATCGGGGAGCAGTTCACAAACAAATCGGGTTTTTCACTGAACATTAGAGTGTGATTGATTGATTGATTGATTAAGTGCTGTCAAGTCAGTGTTGACTCTTAGTGACTCTTAGATTCTCTCCAGGATGATCTGTCTTCCACTTGGCCTTTCAGGCCTCTCAGTGGTGCATTCATTGCTGTTGTAATCGAGTCCATCCACCTTGCTGCTGGTCATCCTCTCCTTCTCTTTCCTTCAACTTTCCCCAGCATTATGGACTTCTCAAGGGAGCTGGATCTTCGCATAATGTGTCTGAAGTATGATAGTTTGAGCCTGGTCATTTGTGCCTTGAGTGAAAATTCTGGATTGATTTGTTCTATGATCCATTTGTTTCTTTTCCTGGCTTTCCATGGCATCCTCAAGAGTCTTCTTCAGGACCAAAGTTCAAAATCTTTTTCTATCTTGATTCTTCAAAGTCCAGCTTTCACATCCATAGTCACGGGAAAAACCATGGTCTGGACGATTCTAATCTTTGTAGGTGTAGACACGTCATGGCATCTAAATATCCTTTCCAAGGCCTTCATTGCAACCCTACCAAGTGCTAGTCTGCAGCGTATTTCTTGACTGCTGGATCCTTGACTGTTGACAGTCGATCCTAAAAGGCAGAAGCTATCCATCACTTCAATGTCTTCATTGTCAGTTCTGAGGCTGGTTGCTGTACCCGTTGTCATTAGTTTAGTCTTCTTTACATTTAGTTGTAGTCCCATTTTTTCACTGACTTGACTTTCACTGCTCCTTGACTTTCATTAGTAGAGATTGCAGATCATCTGCATTCTCAGCTATCAGAGTGGTGTCATCAGCTTAGCGCAGGTTATTGATGTTTCTTCCTCCAACTTTAAAACCATGTTCATCTTCTCCCAATCCAGCTTCTATCAGTATATGTTCAGCATATAAATTGAATAGAGAAGGAGAAAGTATACAGCCATGTCTTACTCCTTTGCCGATCTGGAACCAGTCTGTTTCTCCATGTTCCATCTAGACTGTGGCTTCCTGTCCTGTGTCTAGGTTTCTCATGAGAGCAATGAGGTGTTCGGGGACGCCCATTTTCCTAAGGATAATCCACAACTTGATATGGTTGATGCAATCAAAGGCTTTTCTGTAGTCAATTAAGCACATATTGACTTGTTTTTGGTATTCTTTGGCTTTCTCAATTAGCCAGCATGCATCAGCAATTATGTCTCTTGTTCCTCAGCCTTTTCTGAAACCAGCTTGAACATCTGGCATTTCCCTTTCCATGTAGGGCTCTAATCTGCATTGCATGATCCTGAGCATTATTTTGCTAGCATAGGATATTATAGCTAGGATATTGTGCGATGGTTTGCACAATCCGTTAAGTCTCCTTTCTTTGGTATTGGTATGTAGACTGACCTCTTCCAATCTGCTGGCCACTGTGTTGTTCTCCAGATTTGCTGGCACAGTTTGGTTAGAGCCTTGACTGATTCTTCTTCTGTTGCCTGCCATATTTCTGTAGCTATTCCATCAATTCCTGTAGCCTTCCGACTTGGTAATGACCGGAGTGCTAATCTAACTTCATCTCTCCATACTAGAGGTTCTTGCAAGTAGGGAGTATCTTCTAGAGTATCTTGGATGATGACATCCCTGCTGTACATATTTTCAGTATACTCCTTCCATCTCTGTTTGATCTTCTCTGAATCAGTTGCTATCTGTCCTTTGGCATCCCTTAACATACCAATTCGAGGTTGGAACCTCCTTCTGAGTTCAGAGATCTTTTGGAAAACTTGCCTTGTTTGTCCGTGTCTATTTCCATCTTCAAGGTCTTTACAGATGTCATTGTAATACTGCTCCTTGTCTCTTCTAACAGCTTTCTGAAATTCCCTATCAAGTTCCTTCCTGAGGTCTTTATCTTTCTTGACTTTGGCTTCTCTCCTCTTCTTGGCAATTTCCACCATCTGTTCTGACATCCATTTTGCTTTTTTCCGTTTCTTGGTCTTTGGCAGTCTCTTTTCACATTTGTCCATAACAACTTATTTGATTTCATTCCACAATTCCTCTGGTTCTTTATCAATGAAGTTCAGAACTTCAAAGCGGTTCCTGATGTTCTCCTTGAAAATGGTGGGTATATTCTCAAGATCATATCGTGGAAGCTGGATAGCTTTGTTTTTCTGCTTTAGCTTGATTTGGAACTTGCACATGAGCAGTTTGTGATCTGTTCCACAGTCAGCCCCGGGCCACGTCTTTGTTGTTATAACTGAGCTCTTCCACCAATAATGTAATCAATTTGATTTCTGTGCACTCCATCTGGTGATGTCCATGTGTATACAGTAGGTGCCACTTTGGTTGTCTGAAGAATGTGTTAGCAATGAAGAGATCATTGGCTTGGCAGAAACTAATAAGTCGTTCTGCTTTGTTTCTGTTTCCTAGGCCATATAGGCCGACCATGTTTTCCTCCTTACCTTTTCCTGCTTTGGCATTCCAGTCTCCAACCACCAGCATCACATCTTGCTTGCATGTTCTGTCAATTTCAAACTGAACTTGAGCATAAAACTCATCAACTTCCTCTTCTTCTGCATCAGTTGTTGGGGCATAGACTTGAAGAACTGTCATGTTATAAAGGATTGTCCACAAAATCTAATTGATATTAGGCGGTCACTGACTGCATTGTACCCAAGTACTGTCATTGCTATATCCTTCCTGACTATGAAGGCAACACTGTTCCTCCTTTGGTTTTCATTCTCCTGAGTAGTAAATAGTATCATTTTTTGACTGAAAGTGTCCCATTCCTGTCCATTTTAATTCACTGATGCCCAAGATGTCAATTTGCAGTCAATTCGTTTCATCTTTCACTGTGTCGAGCGTTCCCATATTCATGCTTCTTATGTTCCACGTTCCCATTGTAATTCTGTCTTCGCAGCTTTGGATTTTCTTTTCCCACACGGCAACATCAGCTGCTAGACGTCCAAAAGGCTTTAGTCTAACCGTGTCATAAACACCATCGGTATTCTGAAAGATCCTCAGCTCTTCCTCTGTAGCATGTTGAGTTCCATCTGACCTGAGGGCCCCATCATCTGGCACTACATCGACAATCATTCCATTTTGTCTATCCATGTGGTTTCTTGGTAAAATACAGGAGTGGTTTACCATTGCCTTTTCCCGCGCAGTATGAAATGATGCCTTTGTTGTTGTCACTGAAGTGATCATCTGCCTCCAGCACCTTCCTGTATCGCTGCTGCCCAATATAGGTGCCTGCTTGCTTTAGCTGGGCAGCTGGGATGACCATTGCACTTTGGGTGATCCTACTGGGAGTATACCTCCCAGCGTACTTCACTCATCCCTCCCAGGAACACCCCCCAGCCACGATGAGGCAGCACAGCAGGACTTGGGGCAGGGGTGTTAGAGTGTAGCCTGATTTATATCCGGGATAAAAAGAAAAATCCACTATTTGCGTTAGTTTTTTGGGACAACTTCGAGTTCGCAGTAAAGCCTCCCAGTAAACGCACAGCAAAGCTTGCTGTGTGTAAAAGTCCCAGGTGAGCTTTTCAGGAAGAGAGCTGGGCTTGTGGTAGCAAGCATGAATTGTCCCCTTTGCTAAGCAGGGTCTGCCCTGGTTTGTATCTGAATGGGAGACATGTGTGAAAAAGGTAAAGTTGTGCCCTGGAGTTGGTGTCGACTCCTGGCGACCACAGAGCCATATGGTGTTCTTTGGTAGAATATAGGAGGGTTTTACCATTGCCTCCTCCTGTGCAGTGTGAGATGATGCCTTTCAGCACCTTCCTATATCACTGCTGCCTGATATAGGTGTTTCCTATATTCTGGGAAACATACTAGTGGGGATTCGAACCAGCAACCTCTTGCTCCCTAGGCAAGTGTGAGCAGTGTAAAATATCCCCCTTAGGGGATGGGGCCACTCTGGGAAGAGCACCTGCATGCTCGCATGCAGAAGGTCCCAAGTTCCCTCCCTGGCATCTCTAAAATAGGGCTGAGAGAGACTCCTGCCTGCAACCCTGGAGAAGCCGCTGCCAGTCTGGGTAGACAATACTGAGCTAGATGGACCCATGGTCTGACTCTGTATATGGCAGCTCCCTATGTTGCTCCCGGGCTCCAGCAAACATGAAGATATGAGTCAGACCATGGCTCTATCCGGCCCATTGCCATGTACTGATGGGCAGTGGTTCTCCAAGGCTTCAAGAAGAGTCTTTCTCAGCCTTGCTACCTGAGGTCATTGAACCGGAGGCACCTGGGACTGGAGTCAACTGGCAAGGGCAAGCATGTTTTCTGCCACTGAGCTGTGGGTCCTCCCTTGTAAGCAATATCATCTGCGACATCTGCTAATATATCCCTCCACATCAGCCTGTTAAACTCTGAATAACCGGCACATATTCGTAAACATGAATCTTTATTTTACTTGTTTAAAAACGTACATCCAGCCTTTATCATGACAGAGAAGATTAAAATACCACAATAATAAAAACAAAACACAATCACATCAGCAACACAGGCACAATCACATGAGCAGAGGAGAGCTGGTCTTGTGGTAGCAAGCCTGAATTGTCCCCTTTGCTAATCCGGGTCCGCCCTGGTTTGCATTTGAATGGGAGACTACTTGTGAGCATTCTAAGGGATTCCCCTTAGGGGCCGGGGCCGGGAAAGAGCACCAATATGCTTGCATGCAGAAGGTTCCAAGTTCCCTCCCAGGCATCTCCAAGATAGGGCAGCAAGAGAGACTCCTGCCTGTAAGCTTGGAGAAGCCTCTGCCAGCCTGTGTAGACAATACTGAGCTAAATGAATCAAGGGTCTGACTCAGGAGAAGGCAGCTTCCTATGTTCCTAACAATAAGATATCATAAAAAGCAGAGAGGGCTAGAACCCAATACAGCCAGCCACCAGTAGGGCAGTTCAAGAGATCTTGCCTCCAGGCCTGCCACATTAAAAGCATTTCGAGGTTTTGGTTGAAAATTGCCAGGGATGGGGCCATCCAAAGGTCAAGTGGCAGGGAGTTCCAAAGATAACAGAAACAGCCCCTTCCCCATAAGATTTGTTAGCCAATTCCAAGTCTTAGGATATGATGAAAAAGATGTTCTTGTGTATTTACTTATTTTATTTAGGAATTTATCTCCTGCCCTTCAGCGTGACCACACCCAGGATGACTCACCATAAGAAAAGCAATCAAAATAAAATAATAAAACCATTTACAGCAATTCTATAAACATGGTTAAAACAATACAGCAGTATCAAAATAGCAGGAGAAAACGGAAACTGGCTTGAGCAACGTTTAAAGGTAAAGGTAAAGTGTGCCGTCAAGTTGATTTCGACTCCTGGCGCCCACAGAGCCCTGTGGTTGTCTTTGGTAGAATACAGGAGGGGTTTGCCATTGCCTCCTCCCGTGCAGTGTGAGATGGTGCCTTTCAGCATCTTCCTATATTGCTGCTGCTCGATATTGCACCAGCGGGGATTCAAACCAGCAACCTTCTGCTTGTTAGTCAGCATTTCCCCGTTGTGCAAAGGCCTGGGTAAATCTTTTTAAAAAGTTCTTGCCTGGTGCCCACAAGGCAGCAGAGTCCGTGCCTGGCAAGACATCTTGGGGAGAGCATTTCACAAGCAGGGCCCACCTGACTGATCCTACTGCCAGCCACCCCATGCCTCACCTCCAAAGAGTCAGCCCTCTGCATATCACTTCAGTACTTCAGGCAGGTTCCCGTGGAAGGAGGCAGCCCTCCCGCAGAATTATCCATCCCAAACCCCAAAGAAAAACAAGATGCCAACAATCCACCCGGGCTGCGGCTGTGAAACATACCAGGGAGAAACAACCCGCCCTTTCCGGCTACTCCTGTCTCCTGACAACACGTTAATTTGCTTGGGCTAGAGTCGGAGAGGTGAGGAAGCAGATTTTCCAGCTGCAGTTTGTTGCCGGGACGAGATTTTTAAAAACCCAAACCATTTTTTTTTGGGGGGGGGGACATGCCTCTCTGGGGAGCTGAAGACAGGTGTTAGGAGAAAGCGCACCCCACGATAGGAACCAGAGAGCCAGGAAAATGGAAATGGCTCCGGAGTTTCTTTGGGCATGCCAGAGACCAGCCAGAGCCTTGATGAATGAACTCCAAGATTGCTACACACACAGTGTCTCTCACTCCCAAACTCAGGACAAGTCTTTGCAGGACAGCCGGCTAGCTCCTCCTCTGGGCCTTCCCTCCTCTCTGGCTGGGCTGACACATCTCTCAGGTGCTCCTCTGGCTGAACAAGCACTTGCCTCTTTTTCCCAGGAAGGAGAGAAGCGCTTCTTGAGGCTGGTCTAGGAGCAGAAGGGCGAAGAAGCTGGGACAATTTTGCTGCCCCCCCACCCCGGGAACCTTGTGTGTATTTGTGTGTGTGTGTGAATTTGTGGCCTGTGGCTTGGGTTTGTTTCTCAGGCAGGAAAGCAAAAAACAACCCCAGAAGAGCGAAGATTGTTCTCTTTGCTGCAGTTTCTTCCTGGATTGGAGAGCCGAGTGAGAGAAGGGGGAGGAAATGCAAGCTGTGTGCCGGTCGAGGGCAGCGAGGATTCCCCGGTGGCTGCCGGAGAGCAGGGACCAGAAGCTGTGGGCTGCCTGGCACTAGGCAGGGGGCATCAGCAAGGCTTGCCCGGCAGTTCCCCTCAGCTTGCTTTGTGGATTTCCAGGCTCCCAGAGGAGTCTATGAGAGCAGCCTCTCTCTCTGCCCTGCTCTCTGTATCAAGTGATTCAGCAGCCCAGCCGGCTTTCTCTGCTGCTGGATTGGTGCTTTCTCTGCATTTGGATCGGTGCGGAGCAGCATGGGCCAGCCAGGGGGGGACCCCACGCGGCCCTGATTCCTGAGTTGCCAGGTCCTTCGTTGCTAAGGGCGGGGGAGCAGCATCCCTCTTGCTCTCACCTGTGGCCCTGCCTTGGCTGGAGGCATGAAGTTCAACGGGTACATGAAGGTGCGCATCGGCGAGGCCGTGGGGCTGCAGCCCACCCGCTGGTCCCTCCGGCACTCCCTCTTCAAGAAGGGCCACCAGCTGTTGGACCCCTACATCACGGTGAGCGTGGACCAGGTGCGGGTGGGGCAGACCAGCACCAAGCAGAAGACCAACAAGCCGACCTTCAACGAGGAGTTCGGCACCCCTGTCACGGACGGCTGCCAGCTGGAGCTGGCCGTCTTTCACGGCACCCCCATCGGCTACGATGACTTTGTGGCCAACTGCACCGTCCGCTTCCACGAGCTCCTGCAGGGCACCGGGTCGTCCGACAGCTTCGAAGGCTGGGTGAGTTGGCGGGACCTGGCTGGGGATGTGGTTTCCCAGGGAACTTGCAGCTGGAGCGGCACATCGTGTGTAGATGACCAGGGTAGGCAACCTTGGCTCTCCGGCTCTTGTTGAACTACAACCCCCATCATCCCCATCCACAATTTGTTGTGGCTGGAGATGTTGGGAGTTGTAGTTCGACAGCAGCGGAAGACCCAAGTTTGCCCGACCCCTGGTGTAAACACATGGGCGTGCATGGTAGCTACCACTGGGGTACTGATGTCTAGGTGTTTCAGCACGGCTGGGCAAAAATCTGGGACACCAGAGATCCTAGAAGTTTGATGCTGGTGCTTAGAAACTTAAGAACTGTCTTGCTTGAGGTGTGTGTGTGTGGGATATCTTAGTGGTAGGGCGCATTCTCTGCATGCAGAAGGTCTCAGATTCAAGCCCTTGCGTCTTCAGGTAGGACTGGGAAAGAAACCATGGAAAGCTGCTGCCTGTCAGAGTAGACAGTACTCAACTTGATGGACCAAATAGACTCAGCATGGCAGCATCCTTTGTGGCTTGATTACTCCAGCATTCTAACAGCAGCCAATCAGATGCCTCCAGGAAGCCCACAAATAGGGCAGGAAAAGTGTTGGCCATCCCAGTTTTGTCCGCACTATGAGGTATTCAGAGGTCTCCTGCCTCTGAACATGAAGGCATCCTGACTCAAAACGATTGATAGACCCGTCCTCATGAACTTTCTACTTTTAAAAGCCATTTAAGCTTGTGACCATTGGTACATGTGGTGGTGGTGAATTCCACAGATACACATTGTGAGAAGTACTTCCTTTTGTGGATTCTAAAAAGACCAGAAAGCTGGTCTACCAGTTTAAGCGGCGACCTTTTCTCTGTCGTTTTCCTCGGCTTCTGAGACTTAACATTGCCCATAGCCGTATGTGGGGCTAATGCATAAAGTACTGGGTCTACAGTTTTTAAAATGTTTTTTAAATCCCTGTATTCAGGAGCACTGGACTCTCCAGTTCTAGTTAAAAAGCTATTGCTGAAGTTGAAGCAAAGTAAAATAAATATGCCTTGTGACTTCTCATCTCTATGTATTGATGGAACCATAGTTGAAAGTCACACAAACTTTTGCACTGTTAACTAGTTGGTCCTGCCTGCAGCTTAGAATGATCTCATGTATCTTTTGGCCTGACAAAGGCTTCTGTGCAGCCCACAAGCTTGCATATCTCTCTAGCTGGCAGATTTGTTAGTTCTTAAAGATGCTGCCTTGCGTGTCTTGCATCCCTAGTAAGAAAGCTAGGGAGCACGAATGCATCTTACAATAATTCATGCTTTGACAAAAAATGCTGCAGGAAGATGCATCCCTATTGATTTCCCCTGCTCGGAAATGTAGTGTAAGTAAGTAATGTGTAACACTGCACACTGCTCCCCACAGGGCCTGCACTTTCTGCTCCCCCAAATACAGAGTCATCTTTGCTCATTGCGCTTCAGCCCCCAATAAACAGTTAGTCTCATAAGCTGCACTCCCTCTCTTGAATATGAATTGCTTGCCTCAATATTCATTCAAAAAAAAAAAAGGCCTCGGACTGGATTTCCAAATTAGCAGCATCTTTTCATCGCTGAAATGTTATAATTTTGCCCCCATAAAAGACCTGGGAACTCTCTCCCACTGTATCCTCAAACCAGCACTGGCTAGTCATTGCCTGGTCATCTGCCTGGGCTGGTCATATGACCTGTGTGTGTGTGTGTGTATGCGCGCACCAGAATAAAACTTTGCTCAGGGCAGGGGTTCCCAACACCTGTGGTACTCCAGCTCTCGCTGAACTACAATTCCCATCATCCCCAGCCACAATAGTTGAGGATGATGGGCGCTGTAGTTCAGCAATGTCTGGAGCAGGGTTTCTTAACCTTGGGCCCCCAGATGTTTTTGGACTACAACTCCCAGAATCCCCAGACATGGCCTTTGTGACTGGGGATTCTGGGAGTTGTAGTCCAACAACATCTGGGGGCCCAAGGTTAAGAAACCCTGGTCTGGAGTACCACAGGCTGTGAGCCCCTGGCCTCGGGCACCAAAAACCCTCAGGCCGGCCCTGGTTAGTACCTACGGTACACTATGGAAACGAATGCACTGTGCCCAGGCAGAAGGCAAATGAAAGTATGAAGGCTCAGCCTGTCTCCAGCACTAAAGTGCTCTCTGTGCCTGCCCCTCAAGCTCTCCCTGGATACGGCTTTTGTCTGCGAGGTTACCCAAGAAGGCCTTTACCTCTTGCCAGGGAGCGCTGGGTGCCCAACTGCTGTATTCGGAGAGTTGGGGAGCAGCAGGGTGACAGAGGGTGTTGGTGCCCGGGTGTGGCTCGCTGGCATGCTACCAGTTGTCCCCAGAGACAGTGGATTCTGCCTTTTGCATAAGGCACCAACATGGCTGTGTTGAGCAAAAGGCTTCCCGTCTCTTTAACCATGCATAGAAGAGGAGGTTGGGCCGGTGTCGGCTGTCATGTGGGGTGAAACGGGTTGTGCCTGTTGGAATGCCTTCCTCTCCAGAACTGGTGAAGGTGCCCAGTCACGCTAAATGTGGGTGAGAGAGGCAGACACACACCAAAGGAAGCAGTTCTCTTCTTGCTGGGAACCAAACTGGCAGCGTTTCCCATCAACTGCACAGCTCAATGTGCACCAGGCCCCCTCTTTATTAATTTCCGAGTCTCCGCCTGTGATCATTTCAGTGTTAATTTCACTTCTGCACTCTCTTTCTCTTCGTTTTTGTCGGCACATTAAAAGCCTCTCTTCCACTTTCTCTCATCAAAGGCTACCCAAAGCAACTCACAGGTGGCAACATTTCAAAAACAACCCTTTCAAGAACACCTGATAAAACCACCACATAATGCAATAAAACACCCAAGAACATTCTAATAATAATATTTTTTTTTTAAAGAACCAGCAGAAAAATAATAAAAGGTGTTACATTTTGGGGCAGTGTTCCCTGTAATAGGGATTCTCAGGCGTTGCTGACTACAGTTCCCAGAATCCTTAGCTTCAGTGGCCTTTGGCTAAGGATGATGGGAGTCAACCACATCTGGGAACCTCTGTTACAGGAAACACTGCACCCACGTGCTCAGGGTGATGGGCAAGATTCTACACTTTGGCTCTCTAGCTGTTTTTGAACGACAACTCCCATAATCCTCCACCACAGCAGTAAATAGCCAGGGTTTATGGGAATTGTAGGCCAACAGCTGCAGGAGGGCTGAAGTTGAGCAGCCCTGTTCTACACACATGTTCACACTTTATCCCGACAACAACCCTGCGAGGTAGGCTAGGCTGAGAGAGAGAGAGAGAGAGAGAGAGAGAGAGAGAGAGAGCGCGAGAGAGAGTGACTGGCCCAGGGTTGTTGTAGTTCAACAACCTCGGACTCCATCACGGCTTTTAGAAAGCTTATTAAAACTTGGCTTTTTACCCAGGCTTTTACATAATCGTTTTTACTGCTGCTTCTGTGTGTTTTTACCTGTTGCATTGTTTTTATGCCTGTATTTTATATGTTTTTATATTTTTTTAGCTTGATGTTTTTATTGCCTTTTTATTGTATGTTTTTAACTTTTGTAAAACGCCTTGGGGTTGTCTTTTAACGAAAGGCGGTATATAAATGCAACAATAAATAAATAAATAAAATAAAACAAGAGCAGGAGTGCTGAGGTTTCCTGCCCCTGCTTAAGAACATGCCTAGGTTGCAAAAGGAAAGGAATACTGTTAGGTGTTCTCACTACTATTTTCTTAAATGTAAGCTGAAGATTTGGGTAAGGGACCGGGAATAGTCTTTGAGGAGGCCAGGTCTGCCCAGGGCCCCACCGACTTTGGCTCTGCTTTTCAGCAAAATTGATCTTCTCATTGAAGAAACCCCAGATACCACTCTCGCCCAATTCAGAAGTTATGCTGTACACGTGTACAGAGGACCGTCTCGTACATGTGTTTGTGTGAATGACTGCACCTAAGTTCCTTTTAAAAGTGGACCTGGAAACAGGCTCTTCAAATGTATGGTACAGAGTGGAAGTGTACGGCTGTACCCGCGTTCAGCATAGCATGTGAATGCCTGGACCTGTGTACATTATATACGCTTGATGTAAGAGTGCTGACCGTAATGTGTGGATGGGCCTTCCCATTCGCCCAGTTTGGATGTAAATGGCCAAACCAGAGTTTGAGGCATGACTTCCACAAAGCAGACTGAGACTGTCACCTCCGGTGGAGACACATGAGGAGGATTTTGGGGGCAGCATGCACTGGTCCCCCTCCCCACCATACGTACCACACCAGGGGTCTCCCTGCACCCCATGTATTTATTTATTTATTTACATATTTTTATACCACCCAAAACGTATGTCTCTGGGCGGCTTACAACAGATAAAAACAACATTAAAACATTAGTTGGAAACAAAAAAAACAACCAAACAAGACATTTAAAACAACAATTTTTTAAAAAAACAATGCTCTAAAACAACATTAAAACCATCAAAACGGTTACCACCGCCTTTCCTCACCCCACTGGGACAGGCTATTCATTTTCTCTTCCCCACCCTCTTCTCCCCCCCCCAACCCCATGAGAGATAGAAATGCCCCCCCCCCGCCCAGTTTCTAATCGGATCGTGCTTGTTTGCTGCTGCCGCCTTGGAATGAGCATGGCCTAAGAATGCAGAGCACCCATCTTCAGATGGGGGGTGTTGCGTTGTCTTTTGCTTCAGGCAGGAAAATGTCTTGGTCTGGACCTTGTTTGACTGTGATGAACAGACTTTCAGTTCAGACTCTTTTTCCTCACCTTGCATGTGAGCTCAAACCCTGTCTGCATGTCCCAGTGTTGAACCTGGGCATTAAAGGTGTGTCTGCTAGATAGAATTAGCTTAATCCTATAGCTATTTCCAAAAGAGGTGGAAATATTGTGATCCCTTTGGATGCATAACTGGAGCACGTGAGTTAAAAAGGGAGGTACCTACCGGCAGCCTACAGATGTCTCGGTTTCACAAAAACCTGAACGGGAAGGATCTAAGTGGACAAGCTCCCCTCTAACTGCCCCAATGTAATCCAATGGAACGGAATGTTTGCACACTCAGAAAGAAGTTAACAAACAAGCAGAGCAGAGCTAATGGGAGTCAGTGTTGAGGGGGGTGGAAGAAGGGTTTGAATAAAAAGAGCGAAAAATTTCTCAACTTAACACACACTCCCTCAAGACAGTCACAAACCCTTCTGCTTCTGAGGGAGAAAACTGTCTAAAACTTTCACCATGCTCAGGCACTGGCTCAGGTAATACACACACAGAGTAGGGATATACGACAACATTTTGTTGTGGGTCCATATTAGTAGAATATGTATTTTGAGGGCTGTATTCTTCATACTCGGTGCATGGGGTTATGAAGTAGCTACTACTTTTCTTTTCAGCATGGGGAAAAATAAAAGATTGGGTGAAAGTAGATTAATTCAGGCTGGAGCAGAAAAGCAAACTGCGTTACACAGCAAACCAGTTCATTGTTTCTGTTAATGTGAGGGAAGGAAAGTTTACCCTTTGGTGTGAATGTGTAATACTCTGGGAAGAGGTGTCTCCCAATTAAGCTGGCTGATGGTATGTAGGTTCAGGAAAGACAAAAAGGAAGTCCTTCTTCTTGGCACATAATTAACATGTTGAACTCACTGCTACAAGATGTGGTGATTGCCACAAACGTAGATCGTTTTTTTAAAAAAGAGAGAGAGTTAGATACAATGAGAGAGGATAAATGTTTAATTACTTGTTTATTTTATTTATATACCACTCTTCCAAAAATGGCCGATAAATCCATATTGATTGCTATTTAGCCATGCATCTTCGGTTAAGCATTCCGAACTTTGGGTCCCCAGCAGTGTTCCCTCAAAGGCGTGCAAACATGCACACGTGCTCACAGGTTTTTGGGTGTCCACACAGATAATTTTAGATCCCGCTCAGGTAGAATCAGGAATGCCCCACTCTTGAGCGCATGTCTGCACACACTGCCTTGATACAGAGGCCCAGAAGAAAACTCATTCCTCACACAGGTGAAAAGAAATGAGAGAGAACACTGGTCCCCTTTGGTCATTGTGGCGGGGGATGATGGGAGTTGGAGTCCCACCACATCTGGGAAGCCAAAGCTTGGAATCCTTGAACTAAGCGAAGCCTCCATGTATGGGGACAGGATTCCTCTTGAGATGCCTAGGAGCGAGTGATGGGATGAACTGCTCGTGAGATCTTGGGGGCTTCTCTCTGATCACTGCTGGAAACAGAATATCAGACTTGATCTGATCCAACTAGGGCATCTTTGTGTTCATTATAGGACAGGTAATTCTGCATCCTGCACTGTACATTTTTAAGGCCAGACTGAGTGATGGGTATTGCTTTCTGACAAACGTTATGCTTGAAAGCAGCAGGAACAGAAGGCTGTTCAGATACAAAAGTCTGAAGCATTCATTCTTCAAAGTACTTTAGAGCCAGCTGGGGTGGTCTCATCTGCGTGGACAAATGCTCATTGTGATTCTTGACAAGGTCGACACCGCGAGAGATGGAAAAGAGGTGATAGCAGCGCCATACTTTCATTGGGTCTGATCACTGGGTTGTCGTGCTTTCATTGTCCAGACCATCAGGCCCGCAGTAGCCAAATTTACAGTGGCGTGTTAAACGTTTTGAAAACACAAAGAACTACGATAATATTTTATTGATGTTGTCAGAGGAATGGAAATGACAATGGGCAGGAATGACCTCCAATGATTATTCCATGGAGAGAGTGCAACAATTTATTCATTGTTGCCTTAATCTTTGCACACTCTCCTCTGTGCAAAAATGACTGCAATTTTAGTGCAGCCATTCACTTTCCGCTGCCAAAGGAGGTTGAGGTGGCCTCAGAGGCTTGTTCCATTCACCAACCCCACCCTAGTGCTTTATTTTTATTATTTACATTATTTATTTATATTTCATATCCCACTCTTCCTCCGAGGAAGGCCTTCTCAGTCCTACATACTTAAGTTTCTCCTCACAGCAACCGTGAAGTAGGGTAGGCTGAGAGAGAAGTGACTGGCCCAGAGTCACCCAGCAAGTCTCATGGCTGAATGGGGATTTGAACTCGGGTCTCCTCGATCCTAGGCCAGCACTCTGACCACTACACCACGCTGGCTCCACGTCTTCCATAGCCCGATAGAGTACTCCTTGCAAGACCTGGGCGGGGGAAACCCCAGCATGAAGCTCGCCATGTTTACCCACGGCGATTGGCTCCACCTCAGGGATTCCCCAACATGTACCCTAATCGTTTTGGGGATAAAGGCCTTCTCAGTCCTTCTCAGAACTCGCCTTCTCAGAGCAACCATGTGATCAGACTAATGTATGAATTAGCCCTTATTTTAACACAAAGCAGATGCAACAGCAGCAATTCCTATGAGAAGAAATCAGAGCAGTAGAGAGGAAGACTCCATCCTGGCCCAAGCAGTACTGGAATTCAGGCTTGTGGATTACTCATTCCCCTGGAACGTCATCATGTGGACGCATTTTACAGGATCATATCCTTGCATGCACACGTGCATGAGATCACTTCCAAAGCCGTTCATGTCGTCTGTGAGCCAAGCCCACAAATTTCGGCCGTCATTGTCATCACCGTCTCAGGGGACGAATGCTCATAGTGATTTTGGGGCATGTCTAACAAGGTGGGACAAGTGATCTCATGCATGTGTGCATGCAAGGATATGATCCTGTAAAATATCCTTGCATGCACACATGCATGAGATCACTTTTCCCACCTTGTTAGACATGCCCCAAAATCACTATGAGCATTCGTCCCCTGAGACGGTGATGACGATGAAGGCGGAAATTTGTGGGCTTGGCTCACAGACGACATGAACAGCTTTGGAAGATATCTCATGCATGTGTGAGCACCAACTGTCCTAATGACCACTAGGGGCATTGGGAGTAGAGACAGTGAGTCAGGGTCTCCCTATCTGCCCCTACACTATGACCCCTGGACTGACTCTGCAGCACCTCCTGTGCTGCGTCACAATCCTTCCTTTCCTCCTAGAGAGCAGATGGAAACATCTCTCTCTCTCTCCTTACCTATCCACTATGTAGTCCTTTAGATTAGAGATAGGTCTTTCCTGTCCAAGTGTGTTTAACCAATAAATGTTTAGCGTTTAGTCACACAAGGATCTCCATGTGTTTTCTCTAAATAGCTGCAATATCCCAACCACCCTCTGCTACCTACTCTGTAACTGGAGTGTGTGCTCGTTCCTTAGTGCTCTGCTGTTTTACCTATTGTGGGTCAAAATCAACAGCCTCTAACACCCTCCAGCCACAGAGCTCTGTGCCTTGCCACTGCAAAGGAGGGCAGGAGAGAAGGTGTGGCGTTTGCCCCCGGAGATCCTCTCCCGTGTCTTCACGTGGCATTTGTTTCAGTAACTCGCTTGAGGCAACTAATTGTGCGCGTGAAGAAGAAGTTTGCAGGTTATCATGCATGCATTTGCCTGCAGTTTGTGAAAACGGGCCAGGAGATTGCAAGCTGTCCCAGTGTGCCAGTTTGTGGGGTGGGGGTTTCCTCCTTTCTCCCTCCTCCCGCCACGTCCATGCCAGGTTTTGCTACGGGTGCTGCTTTCTCCTTCTGCGGGATTGGCCCTCTTGGAGAGCTGCTGCTGGTCCGTGTAGGCAATACTGAGATGGATGGACTGACGGTCTGACTCAGGGGAAAGCCGCCTGATAGACATATTGCAGAAACCTGTCCCTGTGCGCCCCTCCTGTGAATTGCTCCCGGACTCAGCCCACTGCAAATTCCACAACACCAAACCTCAGGTAGGGGTGTCACTAGGAGGGATGGGGCTTGTGTTTGCCCTCTCCCTGGTGGCCCCTCAGAATTAGGGAGATAATGAAGAAAATAGGGAGGGGTGGAACTGGGGGGGGCAAAGGAGCTGGGGGGGTCTGGGTTCTTTGAACCCATTTGCTCAATTCTAGCGACACCCCTGACCTCAAGGACTTACTGTCAAGTCTCTTATCACTGGGCCAATAGAAATTCTTGGAGTCCCCCCCGCCCCCCGCCAAAAAAAGGAAGAAAAGACAAGACAAGAAAAAGCAGGACAAGGAGGAAGCAGACACCTGTAATCATGGCAGAGCTGTAATCATTACCTTGCAGTCTCTTGCACTGGTGCCAGAGAGGCATGTGGAAGTTCAGCTGCTTTGCCAGTTTTTGGCAGCAGGTGCAGAGGAGCCCTGTAAGTCTGGACAGATTTGCATACGTGGACACCAGCTTCTGATTCCAGAACCTGAGCCACGAGGGTTACAGAATCCTCTCCTTAGATCTGCTCTCTTGTGCTTCCTGGACTCCCTCGAATGGGTCCCTCACCAGACCTGGCTCATGCCCACATTCTCTCCGGAGCGGCTCATCTTCCCTACCAGTTGGGAGGGGGCAGAGCAGGGAGGATTAGCCGCATCCACCGGCCCGACTGTTGCGAGGGCAAGCACTTGCCTAGGACTGGGTGCACAACTCCAGGCCTCCAGCTGTTGTTGGACTACAGTTTGCAGCATCGCCAGCCACAGTAGCCCATAGGAATGATGGGAGTTGTAGTCCAGCAACAGCTGGAGAGCCAAAGTTGTGCAGCCCTGGCTCTGCAACAGCCCTCGTCTACGACCTTCAGCCCCCAGATGCTTTTGGACTTCAACTCCCTTCATCCTCAGCCACAATGGCCGAGATGTACTCTGAGAATCCATCTTGGTTTCCCAGATGCTTTCAGACTACACCTCCCATCGTCTCCTGCCACAGTGAATGCATGATGAGAGTTGTAGTCCAGTGACATCTGGGGACCCAAAGTTGGGGGTCTCTAGGAGAAAGCCTTGGGTCTTCTGGTGTTGCCTGTGCTTCTCCGGGGAATATAAGAGTCTCGCCTTGTGCAAGCACTAAGCAGTTGGGATCCTGAACTCGGGATAAGTAATAGTCTACAACTCCTGTCTCTTGTTTTGCAATTGTTTTTATCTCATTGTTGTTGTTGGTCCTACTTGTTGGAAGGGATATACATTTTAAAAAGAACATATCACTTGGTGCCTTAATTTGGTCCGGAGGAAGAGGGGCTTCTCATCTGGCATTCGTTATAGTGCTTGGTCCTTTCCCTGTGACATCTTGGTTGCTACCTTCCCTGCAAGTTGGAACAGAGCTGCAAAGAGCTCTTTAACACCTTCCTTGCCTGTAAGAAATGCAAAAGTATATGCCCTCCCTCCCTCCTTTCCGCCCTCCCTCTTTCTTTCTTTCTTTCTTTCTTTCTTTCTTTCTTTCTTTCTTTCTTTCTTTCTTTCTTTCTTTCTTTCTCTAAAACTCTAAAACCCAAAGCTTTAAAACTATAAATTAAAATACTTCTTTCTTTCTTACATTTATTTCTTGCATGTTCTCACAGCCTCCCTTTATGCAGTTAATCTGCTGGTCCTCTTTTCCTCTTGTAACCTAGCCTTCTCCCTCGTATTCTAGTTTTCCCTGTGGAGGGAATTTTTATTTTTGCACAGAAGCGCATTCATTCAGTTATGCGAATGGAGGAGACCTGGTCGTGTGGTTGCAAGCAGGAATTGTCCCCTTTACTAAGCAGGGTCTGTCCTGGTTTGCATTTGAGTGGGAGACTACACGTGTGAGCACTGGAAGATATTCACCTGAGGGGATGGGAAGAGCATCTTTATGCTTGCATGCAGAAAGTTCAAGTTCCCTCCCTGGCAGCATCTCCAAGATAGGGCTGAGAGAGATTCCTGCCTGTTGCCTTGGAGGAGCTGCTGCCAGTCTGGGTAGACATTGCTGAGCTAGATGGACCAATGGGGACTGACTCTGGTATATGGCAACTTGCTATGTTCCTATGAAGCCCCTGCTTCATATCCTGAAGTGCCCCAACCCAGACACAGCTATCCCTCCGCTTTTGCCATTTGTGAGAGTTCAGTCTTGAAAACGGGAGCAAGTTCCTTTTCAAGCTGGAATAGGATGCTTTTACTGTCCAGAGTCCCCACAGGCATTCTCCCAGTGCCAGCTGTTCCTGAGAATTCACTGAGGAGGACCTTCTTCTGCCTCTCGACAGAATCTATTCAGCCTGCTTCGTTTGTTTGTTTGAACCTGAGTTTCTGGGTCACCTTCCTGGCAGGCTTGAGAGTAGAATGCATTATTTCTGATTAACTGCCAAGCTGCTCTACAACAGCAGTTCAGTCATTTGCAATCAAAAGGCTTCGATGAGGCTGAAACTAGAGCCTTTGGTCTTTCTTCCCCCTTACAGGCAAGGACAACAATCACAAGTATGGATGAGCTGAAAAGATGCCAAGTTGAGTCGCCCCTGGAGGTTTTGCAGACAGGGCTTTTATTTCGAGTCTACTCCAGATTGGAGTGTGCCAGCCCACATATTAGCTGGATTTACCCTGAAGTCCTTGCAGGCTATTAAGGTCCAGGACAGACAGGATAATGGAGGCTGCGTTTTCTGGCTTAGCCCAAAGTATGTCTGGCTTTAAAAAATCCTCTCGTTTCAGAGGCTTTTGGAGGGGGGCAAATGGGGCTTCTGTTATGCCCCACAGTTTCTCTGTTATGTGTGGGGTGGTCATGCCAGTAAATCGGTGTTTTCCAAAACTCAATGAGGGGAGTTTGACAGCTGTGTTGGTTATGGTCTGCTCTAAGTGATTTGCAATTGCAAGCGTTCGGGGCGGGGAAGTGTTGTTGCAGATTGGTGTTACTCTGTGGTGGGAGTCCAGAAGGGGCGGAGGAGGGAGAAATTCCTGAGTTCACAAGCACCAACTGCAAAATGTGTGTCTTCCTATGTATCACATAGGCTTTTATACATGCAGAATGGATGGAACCTGAGCCCGTTTTCATCTGAGCTGATTCCATTAGGGGTGTGTGTGTGTGTGTGTGTGTGTGTGTGAAATATGAGGTGCTGAAGGCAGTCACTCTCAAAGATAAGGGTTAAGTGTCCTGCTGTTCAATCCAGCTGGCAACCCGTCCTTCCACTCTTAGCTGTCAAACTAAAAAAAAAAAAATCCCACTCTCTTGCCTCTTCCTCTATGGTGTGATTTGTGATTGGTTGGAGGAAAAACCCGGAGCAAGTAGGTGGGAATACACTATTTAAATTAACAATTGTTAAAGTTTTTGTATATGGTTTTTTAAACTTGTTTTATGCTGTTGTTAACCGCCCAGAGACGAAGGTTTGGGGCAGTGTACAAATTTGATAATAAATAAATAAATAAATAAATAAATAAATAAATAAATAAATAAATAAATAAAATATGTGAACTGTCAGTTTAATCCCCCGAATTAAACATCTTGTGAATCTGCTGCGAAGCAGATTTGCTCTTCAAATACCAAGAAGGCATGTGTGAATCCCCTACCAGTTGCAGGGGAGTAATGGCAGGAGAGAGGGCAGGCCCTCAACTCCTGCCTGTAGCTTCCAGCGGCATCTGGTTGGCCACTGTGTGAAACAGGATGCTGGACTAGATGGGCCTCCTTGGGCCTGATCCAGCAGGGCTGTTCTTAACTCCCTTGTCTCCTTATGAAGGACCCTTGAACATGTAAAATACTTTTGTTAGTGTGTATGCACACTTTGCAACAAGTGTGCACTCATTTCTCTGCCATCCAGAGGTGCTCTTACCCCTGGACCTCTGGGCCAAAGTCCAGGACCTTCGCACCCCCTGGGCCCCCCAAATTCTCTTTAGTCTGCCTTAGGTGGTGTGGTCGCTGTGCTGCGCCAGGCAGCTGAGCATGACCTCTGCTTTAGAGACAGAGCGGGGAGTGGGGGGAAGAAATACGTGGGATGGGGATATGTTCAGTTGCTTGTTGAAATGTTTCTGCTCATGCATATTTGCATAAATATAACAGTTTTATATTCTTACATTCTTGTGAGTTCAGTGGCTGTTTGTGCCCTCAAAACCCCACGCGTTAAAAATACTTCCTGTGTCACTCTGTGTGTGTGTGTGTGTGTGTGTGTGAGAGAGAGAGAGAGAGAGAGAAGGGGGACCATGCTTAACTTGCAGTGGAGAGGGGAGGAGCTCCAAAGGCCTTTAGGTCCAGGCTCCAAAATTACATAAGTGCACCTCTGCTACCATTTCCGGCTCTCAAGAGCTCCTGTAAGACCTAAGTGGTCTGAGATTGGGATATTTTAAGGATTGCCTTCCCTCCTCCCATACCTACCTGTTCATCTTTGGCTCCAAGCATCCCTACCTGGATGGATTCCCCATGCAGGGCTTTCTCGGTCATGTTGCCCAACCTTTGGTCCCTAGGTGTGGTTGGACTACAACCCCCATCACCCCCGGCCACAATGGCTTCAACCGTTGTGGCAGGGGATGATGCGAGTTGTAGCCCCAACAACATCTGGAGACCTGTGTGCAAGGGGATGAGGGGTTCCCAAGCATGGTCTAAGGGCACATGATACAGCCACGCGGCCCTACTGAGGCTATGTAGCTGTTGGTGTAGTCAGTGCCTAGATGGGAGACCCATGCATGCCACATTTGGGGGTGGGGCTGTCGCTCAGTGGTAGAGCATCTGCTTTGCATGCACAAGGACCCAGGTTCAATCCCGGGCAGCAACTCTCTCGGCAGGGCTGAGCTGGGCTCTAGCACGAAGCCTTGGAGAGCTGCTGCCAGTCAGTGTTGTAGATAATACGGAGCTAAATGGACCAATATTCTCTCAGTATAAGGCAGAGTCCTAGGCTCTTAAGAAGCTACCCATTGTTTAGCTCTGCTCTTTTATTTTTGTGACAGTTGTACTGCTTTCCAGACATATTTCATTGCTGGTTTATTACATTTTACATTTCCTATTTATTTATTTGTTTTATATTTATATCCTGCTTTTCCTTCAAGGAGCTCAGAGGTTGTGTACATGGTTGTGTTTATCCTCATAGCAACCCTGTGGGGTAGGTTAGGTTGAGGGATACGTGACTGGCCCAGGGTCACCCAGTGTGTTTCATGGTCGAATGGGGATTTGAACTTGGGTCTTCCCGGTCCTAGACCGACACTCTAACTACTATGCTATGCTGGCCAGGCCATCCTTTGGATCCCAAAGGATGCACATTTTAAAGAAATAATAAATATCCAGATATCAGATGTGACTGGTGAGATTTTGCTTCACAAGGCTTTCTTTCTTTCTTATTAAAAGCAAATTAAGCCCCCGCTTGGTTGGAATGTGTGCTCGGAACTTAGAAATCAATGCATTAAAAAGGAGCCTGCCACCGTTAGCTTACTGTAACTGGCTTCTCAAGCAGCTGCACCGCGTCATTTCTCAGGGTGTTCAGCAACTTTCCACAGGAACTCTGCGCTGCTCAGTCAGACGCCCCTGTGGCCTACTGATAAAAGCCGCACTGCAGAAAGGTGTGGGTGTTTCGAGTCTTGCAAGCTGCTGAATTCTTTCCACCCCTCCACTTTAACTTTTCCGGTTGGTCATTAGCTCATCGTGCTATTCACCACAAGGCTATTTATAAAGGAGGCAGCTTAGCATATTTCTTGGTGTCCCCCCCCCCCTCCAGTGTAGCCCTGCTGCATTTCTTTATGCAAAAGCCACCCGAAGGTCCAAAATGTTGGGATGGGTCCGTGGAATTGTGCTGTGGAGGCCGCCTAGCCCTTGACTGCATGGTTTTCCATTCGGCTGGAATCATTGTTGTACATATTTGTACATGCAGTATTATTATTATTTCGATTTCTATACCGCCCTTCCCAAAATGGCTCAGGGCGTTTTACACAGAGAAGTAATAAATAGATAAGATGGAACCCTGTCCCCAAAGGGCTCACATTCTAAAACGAAACATAAGATAGACACCTGCAACAGTCACAGGAAGTACTGGGCTGAAGGTGGATAGGGCCAGTTACTCTCCCCCTGCTAAATAAAGAGAATCACCACGGTAAAAGGTGCCTCTTTGCCCAGTTAGCAGGGGTTACTGCTAACCCCTGAGTTACAGTAGTTGTAACTCTGGGAATAATTGTACCTAATTTTATCCCCACAACAAACATGTGAGGTAAGTTAAGCTGAGGGAGAGAAAGAGTGACCAGCCTAGGATCACTTGGTCCCAATCCCACAGTTTAACCACTGCAGTTGGAAAGCAGTACATAAGCAAGAGTGTAGCTAGCTACCATCGAGACGGAGGGCAGATGTCTAGGGGCCACCTCCCACCTTTGCTAACCCCCCTGCCGTGGGAGGGGTTTCCTGCACCCCCACATTGAGTGCTCAGCCCCAGTCCCATCTCACACCAGTCACACTCTCTGACTGCTTTCTGGCAGCCACACCAACTCAGTGAAGGGTAAAGCGTGGCCATCAGGGGGTCCGGATGCGCTCACATCCCAACAGGCAGGCACTACCTGCCGCTGCTGCCAAGCAAAGGGGGCTGTGAAGGTGGGGGCTCCACCATCAGATTTGGTGTCCCAGGACCCCTTTCCAACCTTGCTATGACTCTGTATATAAGGATCCGTTGTACAATGTGCTAATTTTATTTATTTATTTATTTATTTATTTATTTATTTATTTATTTATTTCCCACTCTTCCTCCAAGGAGCCCAGTGCGGTGTATATGGTTCTGTTTATCCCCACAACAACCCTGCGAGGTGTAGGTTAGGCTGACAGAGAGAAGTGACTGACCCAGTCACCCAGTGAGTTCCATGGCTGAACAGGGATTTGAACTTGGGTCTCCCTGGTCCTAGCAGAGGTGCACTTAGGTAATTTTGGAGCCTGGACCTAAAGACCTTTGGAGGCCCCCTCTCCCCGCTGCAAGTTAAGCATCATTCATCCCTCTCTCAAAACACACACACACACACGCTCAGTATTCCTAACACGTGGTTTCTTGAAGGCACAAACAGTAACAGAACTCACAAGAATGTAAAAATATGAAACCGGTATATTTATGCAAATATGCATGAGCAGAAACAATCCAACAAGCAACTTAATATATCCCCATCTCACATCTTTCTTTCCCCTCTCTGTCCCTAAAGCGTGGTGGCCACACCACCCGGGACAGACTAAAGAGGATTTGGGAGCCTCCAGAGGGGTGTGGAGACCCTGGACTTTGGCCCAGAAGTCCAGGGCTAAGAGCCCCTCTGGGTCCTAGTCCCACATTCTCACCACTACACCATGCTGGCTCTCTCCACTTTGCTCTCCATTTCGCCAGTATTCTATGCTGGTGTAGCTCGTGGCCAAGAGACTGAGCCACAAATCAAGAGGAAGCCCCCGGCTGGAATCTTGCTTCTGCCATGAACTCACCAGGCAGCCGTAGGCAACTTGGGATTAGCACTGTGTGTTGACTTGAATCCAAGGATAGGTGTATTCCAAGTGCTTTGCTGTTAAGAACTGGCGGATCGACTTAAATTCAGAGTCCTGTTCCATTTGGGTAAATAGGTATAAGCTGTATAATTTAACCTCTGTTTTTAAGGGGGTTGCCTTAAATTCAGAGTTGCCTTCTATTTGGGTAAATAGGGTAATATTTGATATTATTGCAATGTGGGGTTAATAATACTTGCCTTATTGCAATGGTTTCCCAACCTTGGGTTCCCAGATGTTGCAGTACTACAACTCCCAGCATGGGGGTGGTGGGAGTTGTAGTCCAACCACCGTGGCAGGTCTGGGCTGTGTGTCCGTGGGCGTCCCTCCCCATAGTGGGCACCAGTGGCTTAGCCACCATTGAACGGGGGGAAACAAATGTCCCTGGCTGCTGGTGCCAATGGGCCACCTAGGGGACCTCTTTCCCCCCTGGCCTGGACATCCCCTGGCCTGGACATCCCCTTTCCCCTCTGGCCTGGACATCCAGCCGGCGAATGAACTGCTTACTGGCTGGGGCAGCGTGATGATGAGTTCTGTGTTCCAATGCTAGCCACGCCTTTTGCACCCAGGTCAAAAGCATATTGATGCAGGGGGGGTGGCCATCATTGGAGCACACACACGCTGCCTGTCACCTGCCCTCTCCTAGATGGTGAGCATTTTGCTGGGTGCTTCCTGCCTTTCTCTTCCTCTGAGAAGGAAGCACCCAACCAGCGAACACAACGCTGACCTGCTGGAATTGGGGCAAGGGGCATGACTGGCACTGGAACACGGAAGCGTCACTTGTGACACCCCCTCCCGGAAGGTGTGTGCTGTGGTGTGTTTGGTTAATCCATTCCTCGATCCAGGCCAGCTTTTGAATGGGGCTCTAGTTCCTTGTCCTGGAGTAGAGGCGGGGCTAACAAAAACAGCTGGCAGCAAGAGTACAGAAAAGCAGGCTGCACTTGCCTCTCTGTACAGAATTATTATTATTATTATTATTATTATTATTATTATTATTATTATTAATTACATTTATAAACTGCCCCATCCAGAGGCTCTGGGTGGTGTACAACAACTTTTAAAAGACATAAAAACACACAATTGAAAACATAGTGCTAAAAACAATATAAAAACAATTCAAAAACAATTAAAACCATTTGAAGCCAAAGACATTAAACAAACAATTAAAGCCTTTTGAAGACATCCGGAAACTGCAGCTAGTGCAAAATGCGGCAGCTAGGGTTTTATCTGGAGCTGCCCAGTGGGAGCACATCACACCCATTTTGAAAGAGCTGCACTGGCTACCAGTTCATTTCCGGGTCCATGTCAAGGTGCTGGTTTTGACCTTTAAAGCCCTAAACGGTTTGGGCCCAGGATACCTGAGGGACCGCCTGCTCCCAAGGGTTGCTGCCTGCTTGGCAAGATCATCTGAGAGGGCTCTGCTCTGGGTGCTGACAATGAGGGAGGCTTGGTTGTCATGCATACGAGACAGGGCCTTCTCTGTTGCTGCCCCCAGACTCTGGAATGCTCTCCCGGTGGCTATTTGCTCCTCAGTTTCCATCACAGCTCTTAGAAAAAATGTAAAATCCTGGCTTTTTGCCCAGGCATTTATTTGATTCTCTGCTGTTGCTCTTTATAATCTTTATTGCTTTTATGCTTTTTGTTTTAATTTTTTAAATCAGATTTGTTTAATATTTCCCCCCCCACTTAATATTTCAATTGTGTCTTTTTTACCATCTTGTGTTAAAAATTTTTTTTTTTTTTTGCTGTAAACTGCCTTGGGATTGCTTTAATGAAAGGCGGTATATAAATTTTAACAATAAATAAATAAAATAAATAAAAATATTTTTTAGAAAACAACAACACTTTACAAGCCTTGGAAGGCCAGGCCAGACAAATAAGTTTAAATATCTATCTCATTCAACTATTAATATTCCTGATTCCACTCCACTGCCTTGTGCTTTGCACACCACAACCCTTTCCCTTGGATTCTACATATGCCTCCAACTTCCCTATGCCCCTCTATGGTGGACATTGAGCAGGAGCAGTGTGGGAGGGAGCATTTCTCTCCACATGAGCCCTGAGGAGGGGCTGGCCATGTATAGGTAGATGGCGCTAATGAGGGGTCATTTGGCTGGCAATGCCCACCTGCGTCTTGGCAGCCATATGCCGGTGTCATTTAGATCAGGCTCAGCATGGGCATTCTTTGTGTTTGTTTTCTTGGCAATAGGAATTCTTCCTCTGGCGCAATCTGACTCTAGGCCTGTAATCCCTTGAGAAAGAAGCCCAGGATCATATTGCCTTCTCGGAAAATGGATTGCAAACATCGCAAGAAGAATTTTAATCCCGGCAGGTGCATCCAAAACAATTCCGTATAGACCCTAGTAATTAAAGTCCTTGGCGAGAACAAATGTGTACTATGTGCCCTGTGGGAACCACAGAAGAAGGAGCCGGCTTGTTCTCTGTGGCTCCAGAGGGCAAGGCTGGAACTCATGGGCTGAAATGACCAGGGAGCAGATTTAGGCAAGCTTTTATTTATTTATTTATTTGTAAGAGCTGTTTGACCGTAGAACAATCTGCCTCGTGCATTGGTGTGCTGCCCTTCACTGGAGGTTTTCAGACAGAGGGAGGGTGGCCACCTGTCAGAGAGGGAGGAGGAGAACTATGGGAGGAGAGCTGGTCTTGTGGTAGCAAGCATGACCTGTCCCCTTGGCTAAGCAGGGTCTGCCCTTGTCTGTAGCATAGTGACGCTGGCGGCTGCCCTGTGGTGTGGCCGCCGCGGCCCCCTGGCCCCACCCCCGCGTCAGATGTCGTATGCAGGGGCCAGGCTAGCCACGTCCCCAGGTCTGACCTCAGACGCGGGGGACGTGGCCTCCCTCCCAAATGGGGCCATGTGGCCCTGTTTGAAAGGGAGAACGGCCTGCGCTGCATTGGGCAGCATGGGCCGGAGCGAATCTCCTTGCCTTAAAGGCAGAGAGAACCGTTCCGGCCACGCTGCCAATGCAGCGCTGGCCGATCTCTCTCCTAAATGGGACCACTGCGTTGGCAGCAAGACCAGGAGCGACTCTCCCGGCCTTTAAGGCAGGGAGAGTCACTCTAGCTGTGCTGTCAATGCAGCGCGGGCCGATTTTGGCTCCAAATGGGGCCGTGCGGCTCCATTGAGGACTGAAATAGTGGCCCCCCCCGCGTCTGACGCACTTAAACTTTTTTTTGGTTCTCCAAATCAAAGCACGTAACTCACATCAAATGAAAATAAAGATTAGGGTGGATTACAGATATCCTCACCTGCTCTGTAATCTTTCCACATGGTCCATGGACTGCAGTCTCGGTGACATAAATGCTGTATATGCATCCTCAAACACCTGTATATATGCAGGCATGTCCACATTTTATACCTTCCCTGGAGGTAACCTGTTTGCCACATACTTGTATGTAAAAGAATTTGTTGCATGAAGAAGGATTTGAACCCAGGTCTCTGTGGCCGATGACTGTTTCATGTGTCAAATGTGTTTGCTTGCCATGGGTGTACCTTTGTTTCCAGTCCAGGCTCTCTGTGGGTTGAAATGGGAGTATCTCAGTGAAAGAGCATCTGCTTTGCATGCAAGAGGTGTCAGGCTCAATCCCCAGCAGTTCCCGATAGGACTGGGAAAAATCCCTGCCTGAAACCCTGGAGAGCCACATGATCTTCCACCAAGTCCCGCGGGGGCCTGTAAGTAGGCGGAAGGCATGGTTAAGCCTACCTTGCCTGCAGACGATCCTGGACTGGCCTCAGCTGCGCTGCCACGCACATGATCATTGTGGCAGCGACCGGTGCAGTGTTCCAGAGGCCAGTGGAATCCCACAATGCACTGCATGATGAGTGCAGTGCATTAGGGGATTCCCCCGGGGGGTACAGGAGCCCATCTCTGTGTCAGCGCGGGTTGCAAGCCATGCTGAGCCTGGGTTAAAGGAGTGCTCTCTCTGTTAACCCCAGCTCAAAGCTTGGCTTGAAGGCCAGGTTTGGCACTGCAGCAGTGCCCAGGATCCACGTGGATACGAGTGGTTCTCCTGGGCAGTCAAGCCAAGCCTTGGCTGCTTGTGAGATGAGCCTCCCTGCGTCCAACTCTCAGTATAAGGTAGCTTCTTCTTGATATTCCAGGGGTGCATGTTGCTGTCATTCATACTTTACTATGAGGCAATTCTCACGATCAGTGGAAAGCGGGCTAAGGGACCTTAGCCCACTGTCCACGGCTCGTGGGAACCACCGGCTTTGCAGGCGAGCCCGGTTTCCCCAAAGCGGGTCACCTGCTTAACTACCCCTCTCCCTAGCCCAGGTTAGCGGAGCAAGTGCTCCGCTAACCTGGGTTCTGTGCTCGTGGATTGCTGCGGCACGACTCCGCGCTGCGGCAACACATGAGGAGACCCCCAGCCGGGAGGCTGCTCGGGGGTCTCTCCAGCATGCCCCGTGCGCTTGCGCGGGGCATCCTGGAACTTCCGGGGGCCACGTGGCCCCCGATCCCCGTAGCCCCCCCCGGCTCCATGACGGATCTGGCAGTCGTGTGGGTGGCCGATCCGGCCACCCAGGGCTGCAGCAGTGCTTGTCTGTGGGCAGAGTGGGATGAGCCCACTCTCCCCACAAACCTCTATGCATGACAGTGGAGACACTTGTGGGAAACACTGGCCTATCCAACATTTGTTCCATAAAGTAGCCCCAATGTTCCACCCATCACTCCAGGCTTCCCAACCTGTACAGCATTTTGTGGCTCTTGTTGCTGGGGATGATGTCGTTCAGCTACATCTGCAGTACCACAGGTTGAGAACCCCACATTACATGATTGTGCAGCCAGTCGCATCAGAGGTACCTGTGAAGAACCTAGTCCAAAATCTCTGCAGAACTACGAAGTTCGCATGATGACCCTGGTAAGTTGCGATCAGCAGCTTAGCTCACTTGGCAGATGGTTGTGGAGGTAAACAAGATGGAGCGTGAAGTGTAGAAATGTATGCCCCTGTTACTGGCAGCATGTGTTCAGAACGGAGACAGCTGGGCACAGCTTCCCGGGTGACCTTTTACTTGCATTTTTGAGACATTAACAACAATCAGAATAGAGGAAGTCATTTTGGGGCAGGATTGTAATTATTGGATTAAGAGCTCAGAGTTGATGAATGGTCAACATTTGTATGAGAGGTACAGATTTGTGCACAGGTACAGTTATTCACGTGTTATGTTGAAGGCAGGCACAGAAGTATATGCTTTCTATCTGTATGTTTTAGTTAACCATTCCCCACCATTTTGGCACTCTATTTAAACCTAAGATATTAGAATCAAACATAGTGCCAACATGGAAAAATTGGTTAACTAAAATGTAGACTAAGCCACCTGTTGCTATTTAATGACAAAGATGGACAAAGTATCTTACAAATCTTTAAAACTATATACGTGACACAAACTAATGTGAACTATGGAACCACACTAGCCTGGTTCAGACATTATGCTGTCTGAGTGTACAGATGTCTGTACACTTGTACACATGTTTGTGTGAATGACTGTACCTGTGTTCCTTTTAAAAGTGAACCTGGATGCAGGCCCTCCAAATGCGTGGTGCAGATAGGAAGTACTCAGAACCGCCCTGAGCCATTTTTGGAAGGGCGGTATATAAATCAAATCAAATCAAATAAATAAAGTGTGCTTCTGTACCTGCGTTCAGCATAACATGTGAAAAACTGTACCTGTGGACAGATCTCTACTTGTGCACACTGTACACTCATACAAATGTTGACCATAATGTGTGAATGGACTACTGAAGCACCAAGATGTGTTCCTAGTATTCTAGAAGACTGCTGTATTCTTGTAATACTGGGTGTTGCAATGTTATATTTTTTGTCTTATTGGAAAAATTGACAAATACATAATTTAAAAAAAAGAAAAGGAAGGTAACCAGTAAATCTCAGTATTTCCTTCTACAACATCTTACGAAGGAAGAGAAACTCCCTTGATTAGCTTGTCTGTTAGTTTCTGTGTGAGGACTTCTATAACATACTTCCTACATTCCACCTGCTTATATTCATTTTCATTAGAAAACAGGGAAATGGAATAACAGTCTGTAACTTCTGCCAGTATAAGCTTAGCTGATTGAGATCTGTGCCAACTAGGGCAGAGACTTATGCCCGAGAGAAAAACCCAGTGTTGCAGCAGCATGGAATAAATTGTGGTATCTGAATTTCCAGTGTCTGCAAAATGTAGTCTAGGTGTGATAGGAACTGGGGGATTTTAGGTACAGCTGCATGATGGGTGGTTTTCACACACAACGCTAAAAACAGCTTTCGCATGTCTATAAATGGAAAGAGCCAATTTAACTCAAAACTTTAGTGAGATAATATATGTATAAGCACTCTGTGCACTTAGAAATGCTTAGAAGTGAAATAAATTACTCAAAACATAATAATTCTAAATAAAATGAATCAAGAAGTGCAACTTCCTTGAACACGGAACAGAGTTCAAGTGTTTTGTCAAACTTGCAGTTTTGATTTGTAATATGAATGTTTTCCTGTAATAGTCAATGAACTTTTCTGAAGGACGTATAGGACAAAAATGGCCATAGGTTTTTTCAAAACCTCATTGGAGTTCTGGCTAATAACAATGTTGATTTCTCAGGCAGAGGCAAGGGAGTCTTTTCGTGCTGTAAATTCTGGTGCTGTAAAAGGTGCTGTAAAATCTCCAGAACCAGGAGAACTGTCCATCATCCATTAGATTGAGGTGGTTGCGAGACCATACTCAATGGAATGTGGGGCAGAAATGGCATGTGGGGAGGAATAGCTTTTTTGAGCCTACTTTCTGAAGGGAAGAAGGCTAATAAGGAAACCTGGAGGCTGTTCACACGTGCAGCCAAACCTGGGCTAAGAAAGCCAAGCCCAAGCTTGGCTGCACATGAGAACCACTGGCAGCCATGCGCCTCCCAGCGACACTTTGCCAGTAAAACACCTATGAAGCCCTCCTCCTAAATGAGGTTAAGGGAGGGAGCTCTCTCTTAGACCCGTTTATTTGATCACGTGGCAGTGTCAGCTGCTTTCAGCCAACACTGTAGGACGCCCACCCATTGCTGGGGGTATCCCCACCATGCACCGTACATTTATGTCCCAGCCCCTGAACCTCTGTGTTGCCAGGGGAAGCAGCAGCAGACCATCTGAGCATGAGGGATTGCGTGCCCTACCCAAGCCAGCAGCCAGATCGTCTGCAGGAAAGGCAAGCTTCTGCCTTTCTGGATCGTTTCCGGATCGTTCGGATCCTTTCCGGATCGTCTGCGGGAAAGGCAAGCTTCTGTGGGAAAGGCAAGCTTCTGCCTGCCCTGAGAAAGGGCTCCATGTCTCTGTGTGCGTCTCTTTCTAACTTTGCATTTATAGTCAGATGCAAACCACATTCACAGCACATGGGAGGAGGTCCTAGGGAGACTCTGAGCCGGGTCTCACGATCAGTGAGACCTGGTTCCTAAGAATGCGCGGGGAGGGAGCCCCGGGTGGCCGGATCAGCCGCCCACACAATTACCGGCTCTGTGACGGAGCCGGCGGGGGCTGGGATGCTCAGGGGCCACGCGGCCCCCGGAAGCTCCAGTATGCCCTGTGCAAGTGCGCAGGGCATACTGGGGAGACCCCCAGAGCTGGGAGGCGGCTTTTTGCCTTCCTTCTGGGGGTCTGCTCGTGAGTAGCCACAGCGTGGAGCCGTGCTGCGCCTACTCACAATCGGAAAGCCCGGGTTTGCGGAGCGCTCGCTCCGCAAACCTGGGCTTTGGGGAGGGCTGAAAAAGTGGGCTAGCCGCTTGTAAGCCACCAGGCTCACCTGCCATCTAGGTGGTTTGCATGATCAGCCAAAATCGGGCTAGGCTCTCCTAGCCTGATTTTGGCTGATTGTGAGAATAGCCCCTCTGATAGGGCTTTAATTTTTTTTGCTGATCCACCATGTTGTTTCAAGATGGCATGGTAGCCACTCAAAATTATAGGCAACACCCCTTTGTAACTCACGTGCTGATGGTCGGACACAATTCAAATTCGCAGCACATTAGAGGGTAAGAGTCACCATGTTAAAACAGTCAAAGTAGGCTTCATTCATTCTACCTGAATATTAAAATCTCCTCTCTCATTAAAAAATTTATATGCTTCCCTGCTTATTTCTGCATACTTCCACAAGTGGTGAGAAGCTTCAGAGTCAATGCTATTTAGGTGTTTATTTCCTTTGGATGAGTAGTTTCTTTAAATAGTGTATTTATTTATAAATAGATCTCCTGTCTTCTATCCCACATCGTATCCCTAGAAAGATAATCCCAGGAGAGACCCACAGCTTTCCCTCTGACTCAGTCTGCTCCAGAAACAGCAACCATTATTTCTTCACACATGCGTACACACACACACACCCCTGTACATCAGGCACGCCCGTTTGTGTATGGTGAGACAGAGGGAGGACTCTGTCATCTATCCCAAATTCTAATGGGCTTCCGCATTCCACACATTCCACACGTTCTGGAGAGGTTGCTGTACCCAGATACTATCTCCTATCAATGAACTCCCATAAAGAACAGTCTAATCACCATTAAGGAAGACGGCGAGCATTTTTTTTTTTTGGCCAGATCTCAGACCCTGACCAAAGGCAACCCTGTAACCCAGTAAACTAGAACAGGGCACTTTCCAGACAAGACCATGCAATGGGGTCATGGCATATCTCTGCGGTGTGCTTCCATACTTCCTGTGTTGTGACACTGCAGACCCTACGCTGACAGCAGGGTGCCGTTCACATTTCTGATGCCTTGTTTCGAATTTAATCGCTGTGACATAGTGCTATGGCGTCATGTATCCAGCGCAAAAAAGTTGCTCGTGTTTTTTCGAGTTGTTAGTTTCTGCGAGACTGCTCCCCCTGCTGTTTATGTTTCAAATGCGATTTGCCGGAACGGAAGCATTTTGCTGCTGTTGAGCAGCTAGTTTGGAAAGCGCCCAGGGTGCTTTCCAGATTACCCACTACAACTGTGTTAAAATGCTTCGGCTTGGCAGGATTGAATTGAAAATGATCCCCAGAACCTACAATGGGAAAATTTCCCTACAACAGGAAAAATGGCTCTGCACTACCTAAGAGCAACAGGGAATAATTTCGGAAGTCACTTCCAGCCACTCAGGATCCACAGACAGGCAGAAATAGCCCTATTTTCACCCCACGAATAAAGAAACTGTGTCCCTATGACCTGATTGTAGACACGTGAATCTGCAAATGGAGAACCCATGAATAATGAGGGTCTCCTGTATACAGCTTAGGCAGATCTGGGTTGTTCTTAAAGGGGCAGTGCACAGTTAGTTCACTGTACCTGATCATTGTGCCGTTCTCTGCCCTCCACCCATTACTGGCTGCCTCTTGGAGAGGACAGGGAGAAACGCAACTTGGTAACATCACTTCATGCACTTCAGGAACTAAACACTACATACAGAAGAAGGGAAATCAAATGCTCAGCGGCTGTTTGGGTGGCAAGTCCAACTACATTGACTCTTTAAAAGAATGTGTGTGTGTGTGTGTAGATGTATAAATAAGAGGTAATCCACCACAGGAGCCACCTAATGACTCAGCGGGAAATGACTTGCCTAGGAAGCATGAGGTTGCCGGTTCGAATCCCCACTGGTATGTTTCCCCGACTCGGCAGCAACGATATAGGAAGATGCTGAAAGGCATCGTCTCACACTGCCTGGGAGGAGGCAATGGTAAACCCCTCCTGTATTCTACCAAAGAAAAAACACAGGGCTCTGTGGTTACCAGGAGTCGACCCCGACCTGACGACACACTTTACCTTTTAATCCCCCAAAGACATATGAAGCTGCATAACATAATTAGCCTTTTCTCATGAGCACAGAAAGGGCTCTGACGGGGCGAGGGGAGGAAGCCTCGAAAAGCTTACCTCCCCTGCAGACGAGCAGGTCCTTGCCTCTGGGCGGGCAGATCGCCCACCGAGACTATCACCAGCTGTTGCCAGTTGCTCCACGGATCTGGGTGTCGGGATGTGTCACCCCTCCGGAACTCCAATAATGCACTGCTTGAGTGCATGGTGCATTATGGGGAACACCCCCCCCGAGTCTGCCAGCCACGGCTGCTTTCAACCACGGCTGACAGACAGACGATCAGAAAAATTAGGGTAAGGGAGCACTCACTCCCTTAATCTCATTTTAAAGGGAGGCTTCATAGGCGGGTTTGCCGGCGTGGTACCACTGGGATCTGGCCGATTCCAGCAGTTCACATGTGCATGCAAAACCAGGCCAGGCACACATGTATGAATAGCCTCAATATCTGGGCCATGCTTCTCCCCTTTTGTGAGCTGAGGTTGTTAGCAAACTGGCCCAATAGGGCCTGGTACAGCACTCGGGAATGTGATCACACCCATGCGATGACACAGATTATCACCCTGTGGTATGAAATGCATCTGGGATGGTGCTGCGATTTTGCCACATAGGATGAGATGAAACACTCGACTTTACTCACAAAGGCATCCTTGAGTAACTGGGAGATGTCCCTTCTGTGGGAAATAAGGGTCAGGCCCCTGGAGAATTTCTGAAGCAATTGTAAGCCGGATCCTGCACTCATTGAGTTTGTTTGTTTGTTTTTGTTTTATTTAAAATATGTAGCCCCACCCCTCCAGTACAAAAAAGTTGCTTTTTTTGATTCTCTATAAACCAACATCCTTGACATTATTATCTATATAGTACCGTCACTGTAAATGCCAGTTCACAGAGTAATTGTCCCCTGCTAACTGAGCAAAGAGGCACCTTAAAAGTGGCGATTCTCTTTATTGAGCAGAGGGAGAGCAACTGGCTCTATCCATCCCCAGCACAGCATCCCTTCAGTGGCTCTTGTTGGTGTCTATCTTATGTTTCTTTTTAGCCATTTTATTTATTTATTTATTTATTTATATGTGAATAAATATAACTTTGGGAACTTTCGTTGGAAAGCAGTATATACTGTATAAATATTCATCGTATTCATATTCGAAATTATAAGAAAGAAAAGTCTCTGCTCCAAGAAACTTACAATCAGAGTCCTAGTGCTCACTTTAGGGATATTTATCTTTTTGCATGGAGGAGTATTAAATTGTGGGATGAATGAGAATTGATGCAGATTGCTTCATTTTGCAAGTTAGGACAAGGAATATAGAGGCATGCCCCTTTTAAAAAGGCAACCAATTGTAGAAATTGGGTCCTCGTGTAATTATTTGTTTGAAAAAAAGAGCCACAGAATGGCTCTGTGCTTCAAAATGGTGGCTGGAAATAACATCAGAAATCTTAGAGACTCAGTTTCTTTATCCATGGCATGATATATAGGCAATTTTTGCCTATCCACAGTTCCTATCTCACACATTACTTTACATAAAAACTCAGGAAAACCAATGGAAACCCCACATTACTGTATATGAATGGTGGAATAGCAGGCATCTATACCACAACGCAGGACAGGATCAGCTAGTAGTACAGGAGACTCTCATTATCCGCTATTTCGTGGATCATAGTTTCATGTATCTGTGGGTGGGTCTTAGAGACCCAGGGGTCATTCACACAGTGAAAAACTGTTTTCTACCCAGGTTTGAGAGTTGTGTGTGCTCCCAATTTTTGGTTGTGTGGAAGCAAGGTGAGAGGAAAACCTTTGTAGAAGCGATTGTGTGGAAGCAAGGTAGGAGGAAAGCTTTTCCTCCAACCTTGCTTCCACACAATCACTTCTACCCAGGCTTTCCTCTAGCTTTGCTTCCACGCAACCAAAAATTGGGCAAACACACAGCTCCCAAATCCGGGTAGAACACAGTTTTTGATTGTGTGAATGACTTCCCAGTTTCTTTATCCGCAGCATGAAATATAGGCAATTTTCACCTATCTGTGGTTCATGCATGGCCGGAAATGACTTCTGATGTCATTTCCAGCCACCATTTTGAAGCACAGAGCCATTGTCGCTCCTTTTTTCTAGACAAAAAATGAAAATTAAAAATAAAAAGGATTTCGGGGATTTGGAGGGGCATTCCTGGAGAACAAGGTACTAGCTTTTCTACCCTTATTTCTGCCCCTCCCTGCTTTTTAAGAGCTTAAAAAATTGCTATGAATCTAACCCCCCAATCCCTATAGGGTTAAAGACTCTTTATTTGCAGTTTTGTTATCCACAGAAATTGTCGAGAACGGAACTCCTGCAAATAAAGAGCACCACCTCCCTGTATTATTACTAAACTCAGAGGCTGCTCAGTTAGATCCCATAATAAAAGGCTTTGCCCACTCCTGCTCTCCTTACCTTTTGAATAGGTTTCAAGGGGCCGATCAAACAGGTTCTTCAAGAAGTGTCGGCACTTTATGTGACTGCTGCAGATGTCATTGTAGGGCGAAACTCCTCACAGAGGCTGATGGCAGCCTTCTTGCATAACGCCTGGAGTCAAAGCTAAATAAACGACGTGGGGGGAGGGGAGATCATTCACAACTTAATTACGTCCAGGGCTGGAAAAAATATTTCAGATTCCTAAACCTTGCCAAACCTGTACCAAATCTGAAGGAACTTGATAATCGGGTATCTCCGATTTTTCTAGCCTTAAAGGGCTGCACTATGGCTTATTGTTTGTATATGAAATGCTGGATCTCCCACATCCCCTAACATTCACAGATGGAGATGTGAACACACCTGTAGTTTCCTTACTCTTATCTGTCTATCTATATAATTCTCTAAGGCGTACCTGTGGCTAATCCTGTGTGTGGCAACTCTCGTGAGAGTTCGTGAGCAGCTGCCAGATAGTGATGGGGATGGGCGGGAGGAAGAAAATGGCTGTGGCAGTCGGCTGGCCGGCAGGGAAACAAAATGGCAGTGAACAGTGGAGGTGGTTGGTTGGCCGGCCGGCAGGTGAGGGAATAAGGCGGCCAGGAAGAAAACAGCAGTGGCAGTGGGTGGGTGGGGAAAGTAACGGCTGGCAGGTGGGAGGGCGGGCGGGGGAAGCAGCACAAGGGGGGGAACGGTGGTAGGGGCTTGTGGGTGGGTGGGTGAAAACGGCGGTGGAGGCAGGTGGGCAGGGAAGAAGATGGTGACGGGGGGGCGGTGAACTAGAGGCACAGATACTCTGCACTCATCCCAGCTAGTACCAAATATTGCTGCTCAACATTGTTGAGTGTTCTAGTTCCCCCTGCTGCATGCATAGGTTTCAGAGGGGGTGCTTGCTTGCCCATCCTGAAATTCTGATTTACTTTCTAAGTTTATTGCATCTTTTTCCTTTCCTTTGGTGACTGACCTATGTTAATAAAGAAGTCAGACCAGCTTCAAACTTGATATCTGGTATTCCACAGCGAAGACAGAGAATAGATTTTTTTTTGTATTAACATTTTATTTAAGTTTAAATGAGATTACACAATCAAAATAACAACAAAGCCCTGTAAATGCACCCCAGATCTTTTGTGCAGACAAGAAAAGGACAGGGAGGAAGAACTGAACAAAACAAAAGGTTTTGTATTATCTTAATATAAGGGGCAGTAATTTACCTGGGACTTTTACACACAGCAGGCTTTACCGTGGGTTTACTGGGAGGCTTTACTGCAAACCCGAAGTTGTCCCCCAAAACTGATGCAAATAGTGGATTTTTTTAACCCCGGATATAAATTGGGCAACACTCTAATGCGCAATGAAAAACCATTGTGAGTGAACTGCTCCTCAATAACTCACAGGGACTTTGGGGTAAACCTGGCAGCTATGTGAATGCACCCCCTCCATTCCGGAGGAGATGCAAGTTAAAGGGCTTTAAAAGCCCCGTGTGAAAAACTTCCAGGGCGTTTTCTGGACTATGAGATTTGCAACAGTTAAAATGTTGCTAAGTGCAGCGGGATTAGGCAGTGGTTTGAAACCACAAGTGCAGCAGCTTTGTTGCAGTTTTCTATGCATATTCATACTGCATAGAAACAGAGGCGTAACTAGGGAAAACGGCGCCCGGGGCAAGCACTGAAATGGCGCCCCCCCCCCGCGCGCCCCCGCCCCCCAACATACTACATTATACTTAGGTTTTTCCTCACAAGTGCCCGCCGCCGCCGCCAAGCCAGGCCACTGACTGGCTGCCAGGCGCCAGCAAAGCAATGGGGGGCGCGCGGGCAGTGCGGAAGGGACCGCTCGTCGGGGAGGGGGCGTCGATGCGCTCCCTTGACTGCTGCAGCGCTGCTGCACTGAGCAGGAAACATTTGTATTAACAGAATTTTTTAAAAAAATTAAAAAAAATTTTTTTGTCATGGCGGCGCCCCCCATGTGACCAGAAAAGATGGCGCCCGGGGCACGTGCCCCCCCTGCCCCCCCTATAGTTACGCCTCTGCATAGAAATATTCCATCCATATTGCCCGCCACTGCAGCAGATTTTCCAGACAGGAGGTGTCCATATTCTACATGGATCGCATTCACTTCCCCTTCCCCCCCTCCATTTCCAGCCAATAGGGTCGCGGAGGGGGTGGGAAACTGCTGACGCAACAAACTTTGTTTCTTAAACATTTCTCATCTGCTTTCGGCTTTTGATTTCGGTCGCTCATGTTTTTCATGCCTTTTGTGCAAAGGCGCAACAACGTTCTCCTTTGTGCAAGCAGAAGCACCTAACACATGGGGCATGGGACTCATGGGATCAAAAGCCAAGGACAAAAACAGAAATGTAATGGGGTGGAAATACATTAGATATATTTTTTAAAGGAAAAAGAATCGTCAGATGCAGGGGGCGTCGCTTCGTTCCCAAACAAAGAGGAATATTGGGAGCATATTCCAGCCAGCGCCACATTCACAGTGCGGCCAGGAATGCTCTCCCGGCCTTTAAAGCACGTGTTCAGTGCTTCTGCTTGTGCAAAGGAGACAGTTATTGCACATTTGCACAAAAGGCATGAAGAACATGAGCAATTGAAATCAAAAGCCAAAAGCAGATGAGAAACAAGTCGCACCCTTGCACAAGAACTTGCATTGAAAAATTGATTTATTTTTTTTTACATGAGTGGCCACATCATTTCAGGAATGAGTGGAAAGGGGCTGTAAAAATTGGCAAATTCAAGCTAAGTGTTCAGACCACACCGTGCCGCAACGCATCAAACATGTAGCAAGCATCCATACAATGGAAAAACACAGCACTTTCCTGCAGGAGTTTTACAACGTTATAGGACCAAAATGCATCAATACAGGGGCGTAACTACCATTAGGCAAGGGGAGGCGGCTGCCTGGGGGCCCCTACGCCTCGAGGGGCCCCCCAGAGGCAAGTCACATGTGAAGTGAGTGTGTGTGTATCAGCGAGGGGCCAATTTTAAAATTTTGTCTCTGGGCCCACTCCAGCCTCGTTACGCCCCTGCATCAATAAAACCTGAATCAAGGCATCAGAAATCTGGATGGCATGCTTGTGACAGTGCAGTGACTGCGATGTCACAACATAAGAAATGCGGAGGGGTGCTTAATGGACACGTTGTGAAACTGTTGCAGCATCTAATCTGGAAAACGTCCAGGAGTTGTCCTTCTCAGAAAATAAGACAGGGGTATGTTCTGGAGTTCTGTTGTTGTTGACTCCCATCACTCCCATCACCACTCCCATCATCCCTAGCAACAATGACATTTGGGGTGATGGGAGTTGTAGTTCAACGTCTGGGAACCCACACTTGAGAAACCCTGTACTAGATAGGGATGTGCACGAATTGCAGTTCGAATTGTGGTTTGAGCACTTACTGGATAGGGGGACCAGGAACTTTAAGATAAAGAAGAGCGGGCCCTTACCTGGTCTCCACCACCCCATGCTGCTTCCTGCTGGGGTGGCGTGCATCCCAATAACCCCCGTGCAGCGCCAGAACCTGTGTTATGGGCTTTTCTTCTGAACATCCATCAGCCTGTGCCTTAGAGACACCTGTCTCACCCTTTAAGCACAAACACTTTGACCTAGAAAGAAATTGGAAAGAAGTCAATGTAAATTAGTTTAGCCTCTAGCAGTTCTTCTGTGTTCACTTTTCTCCTATCCACAGCAGTGAAGTGTGTTTAAAGAAAAAAGGGGGGAAAAAGGCTGAACTTCATTTTCTCTTGTCAACTGGCTGTACCTGCTCTTCCACTTTAGGATGGGTGTCAGTCTGTTGCCCTTTTCTCTGTGTGAGATGGGGTTCCCCCCAGAACTCTCTACCACTGATGACACATCCATTGTTTAGTTTCTGTTACGTCTGAAAGGTGTGATTGGGAAAGCCCTCAGTTTTGTCTTGCAGCTTGTTTCTCCTTCGGGTCAGCTCAAGAGTTCTCAGACTTGGGTCCCAGACCCCAGATGTTGTTGGACTGCAACACCCATCATCCACAGCCACAAGGCCACTGTGACTGTGGGAGATGGGAGTTGTAGTCCAACAACATCTGGGCCCCCAGATTTGAGAGTCCCTGGGTTAGCTGACATTTAAATTGTTTGTGTATACTGGAGAAGATCATAGTAGTGGGACTGCAGTTTGGTGGTCTGCTCTCCGGTGCTCAGAGGGTCTTGAACCTGGAACTCTGGCAGTGGGGCTAGCTCAGTCAGTACAGCATGGGATGCCTAATCCCAGGGCTATGGATTTGAGACCCACTTGCGTGCAGAGGATTTTTTTGGGGGGATGAGGCCATCGCTCAGTGGCAGAGCATCTGCTTTGCATGCAGAAGGTCCCTGCTTCAATCCCTGGCAGTAGGACTGGGAGAGACTCCTGCCTGAAACCTTGGAGATCCACTGCCAGTCAGTGTAGTAGACAGTGCTAAGATAGATGGACCGGGGCTCTGACTCGGTACAAGTCAGCTTCCTGCGTTCCTGCTCCCTACGCCACGGTGGCAACATGATGGCAAGAACCTCGGGCTGGATCTCTGCTGTGCAACTGCAGTCGACGGTTGGAGGGTGCAGCTGCCGCATTCCCAGCCCAGCAGTTCTGCAGTGATGCAAGGAGCCAAACGGCCTCACCTGGCCCTATAAAGCTGCTGACTCTGGTTTGGCTCCTAAGTCTGAGCGGTTGGTTGCTCAGATGCAAACGGAAGCTCTGGCGGGCTGCCCATCCCAGCTGTTCCTGCTGCCAACCCCTCCGTTTGCCTCCAAGCCGCCTGTCTCGAAATCTGCACGTGCAAGATTTCCCAGGCTGACTTCCTGGAATCTCCGGTTACAATATTTCCAGTAAGGAGACTGGGGAAGCCCTGTGCCTGAGGGCTTCTCTCGAGATGCAAAACCAGCTAGCAGCTTGGACCGGAGCTGTTCCTGGAGGAGGTGCATTTTCCCATTCTTCAGTCCCACCCCCTCGTCAGTGTTTTCCACAATGCCAAGCCACTGAAATCTTCAAGATGGCTTGCAGTCCTCGCCTGGAGATTGATGCCAATTCCAAGAGACTGGCAACCCGGGGTGAGATAAAAAGTGTGAGGGCCATTTACCTGAGAGGCGAGCTGGCCCTGTGGTAGCAAGCATGAATTCTCCCCTTTACTAAGCAGGGGCTGCCCTGGTTTGCATTTGAATGCGGGACTACTTGTATGAACATTGTAAGATATCCCCTTGAGGGGATGGGGCCGCTCTGGGAAGAACATAAGAACAGCCCTGCTGGATCAGGCCCAAGGCCCATCTAATCCAGCATCCTGTTCCCCACAGTGGCCCACCAGATGCTTCTGAGAAGCCCACAGGCAAGAGGTGAGGGCATGTCTTCTCTCCTGCAGTGCTCCCCATAACTGGTATTTAGAGGCATCTTGCCTCTGAAGCTAGAGGGGGCTTCACTTTAGTAGCCATTGATAGACCTCTCCTCCATGAATTTCTCTAAGTCCCTTTTAAAGCCATCCAAGCTAGTGGCCATCACTACATCCCATGACAAAGAATTCCATAGACTGCACTGAAAAAGTACTTTCTTTTGTCAGTCCTTAAATTCCTGGCCTTCAGTTTCATGGGATGACCCCTGGTTCTAGTGTTGTGTAAGAGGGAGAAAAATTTCTTCCTATCCACTCTCCCCACATCTTGAATAATTTTATAGACCTCTATCATGTCTCCCCTTAGTCAACTTTCCCCCCAAACTAAAAATCCCCAGATACTATAGCCTTAAGGAAGATGCTCCAGGCCCCTGATCGTCTTGGTTGCCCTCTTCTGCGCTTTTTCCAGTGCTACGATGTTCTTCTTAAGATGTGGCCAGAACTGCCCGCAGCACTTCAGATATAGCTGCACCATAGATTTGTATAAGGGGATTACAATATTAGCATTTTTAATTTCAATCCTCTTCCTAATGATCCCTAGCAAGTAATTTGCCTCTTTCATAGCTGCCGCACACTGAGCCAACACTTTCAACGAGCTGTCCACCACAACTCCAAGATCTCTCTCCCGGCAGCTCAGCCTGCCTCAGATCCGATCACTGAATATGTGAAGTTTTTAGGCTCAATATGCATCACTTTAAACTTGCTTACATTGGACTGCATTTGCCATTTTGTTGCCCACTCATCCAGTTTGGGGGGGATCATTTTGGAGCTCCTCACAATCTGTTGTGAATTTCAGTACCCGAAAGAGTTTGGTATCTTCTGCAAATTTGGCCAACTCGCTGATTACCCCTACTTCTAGATCATTTATTACTAAATTAAAAAGCACTGCTCCCAGTACAGATCCCTGGGGGACCTCTCCTTTTACTTCCCTCTCTTTAGAGAACTGTCCGTTTATAGCTACCCTCTGTTTCCTGTCCTTCAACCAATTGCCAGTCCATAATTGAACCTGTGTCCCCTTATCCCATGACTGCTACATTTACTCAAGAGCCTTTGGTGGGAAACCTTGTCAAAAGCTTTTTGGAACTCCAAGTACACTATGCAGCTATTCCCACGATCAGTAGCAATTGGGCTAAGGGAACCTAGCCCGCTTTCTACTGATTGTCGGAACCACCGGGCTCACAGGAGAGCCTGTTGGTTCCAAGGCGGCTAGCCCGCCTAATTTGCCCTCCCCTTAAATGAAGTTCATGGAGTGAGAGCTCTGTTAACCTCATTTTTTTGCTTGTGTGCCGCCACAGTGCATGGCAACACATGAGTAGACCCCCAACTGGGGAGTTGCAGCCAGCCTCCCGGGTCTCTCCAGAATGCCCTGCTCACTCGCATGGGGCATTCTGGAACTTCTAAGGGCCGGGTGGCCCCCGATCCCCGCAGCCTCCACCAGCTTCGTGACGGAGCCAGCAGTCGTGTGGGTGGCTGTTCCGGCCACCCAGGGCTTGGTGGTGGCTCATCTGCAGGGAGAGCGACTAAGCCCGCTCTCCTGGCAGACCCACCAGAAGCTCTTCTCACTGATCGTGAGAAGCGCTTCCATGTAGACTATGTCAACCAGCTCACCTTTATTCACATGCCTGTTGACACTCTCAAAGATTTCCAAAAGGTTAGTGAGGCAAGGCTTACCCTTGCAGAAGCCGTGCTGGTTCTCCTTCAGGCCTTTTCTTCTATATGCTTATCAATTTTGTCTACATGCAAGCATCTGTATGAGTGCATGCAGAAGGTTCCACATTCCCTCCCTGGCATATCCAGGCAGGGCTCGGAGAGACTCCTGCCTGCAACCTTGGAGAAGCCACTGACAGTCTGTGTAGACAATACTGAGCTGGATGAACCAATGGTCCGACTCGGTATAGGGCAGCTTCCTCTGTTCCGATGCCTCTCCCTATGCTTCCTGGATTGGCTCAATTAGGGAAGATATGTGCTCTGCATAGAATTATCTCTTCAGTGGGAGTGCAGAAGGTGGTATTGGCTAACCATTCAGCTTCTTCTGCTTCTTAAACTTTTGCTTTTTCAAGTTTATTAAACCATGTTCAGGAAAAGGAACCTGTAAATATAACTGTGACAACTCTGAAAAATAAATGTTTGGATTGCAGAGCATTTTGATCATCATTGCTCCAGAAAATAACACAGACCATTTTTCAACTCACCTGGCTGTAAGCTTTCTAAAAGAACTATCTAAAGGAACTACTATATATACTGTTGGCAGGAAGAGGAGGAGAAAAAGCCAGTGTGGTGACCCCCCTCCTGCTTTTATTGTGATAATGATTGGCCATTCATTGATTTTATATAAACAGCTCTGCAACAGCAGGGTAAAAATGCCTTAGATCAGTGGTTCCCAACCTTGAGTCCCCAAATGTTATTGGGCTACAACTCCCGTCATCTCCTGGCACAATGGCCTTTGACTAAAGGCCTTTGACTATTGTGGCGAGGGATGATGGAAGTTGTAGCCCAACATCTGAGGACTCAAGGTTGGGAACACCAATATAGGTGGGGGTTCTCATCCTTGAGCCCCCAGATGTTGGACTACAATGCCCATGACCCCCAGCCACAAGGTCAGAGGGTCTGGTCAAAGCCCATTGTGCCATGGGGTGATATTCCAAGTCTTCTTGAATCATTCAGAAATGGGTAGTGCAATTCATAGCCAAGCTGATCTTAGCTGTGGATTTAATATATTTAAATGATAAATCTAAATCTTTTATCTCAACAACTTATCTCAAAAAATGAAAACCATTTTTGGGGACTCATCTCCTGCTTTCCCCCCCTCCAGTTGACAACCCGTAAGATGGTGAAGATATACTTAGGAAGCTGCCATATACTGAGTCAGACCATTGGTCCATCTAGCTCAGTGTTGTCTACACAGACCGGCAGTGGCTTCTCCAAGGTTGCAGGGAGGAGTCTTGAGTCTCAGCCCTATCTTGGAGATGTGGCCATGGAGGGAACTTTGGACCTTCTGCATGCAAGCATGCAGGTGCTCTTCCCAGAGCAGCTCCATCTCCTCAGGGGAATATCTTACAGTGCTCCCACATGTAGTTTCCCATCCAAATGCAAACCAGGGTGCTTAGCAAAGGGGACAATTCATGCTTGTTACCACAAGACCAGCTCTTCACCCTTGCCCTCAGATGATGCCCTCTTGAAGATATGTGGGCATCGTCTGAGGGGGAAAGCATCTCAAATGTTGTAGGAGTTCTTGAATTAGATTTCTGATGGTCAGAGGCAAGAGTGGGGATGGCTTAGTGGTTGGTGGAGCACATGATTTGTATGTCGAAAGTCCCAGATTCAAACCCTGGCATCTCCAGGACACTTTCCAGATTAACCCCTACAACAGTGCCACAGCAAATCTGCTAAGTGTGCTTCCACACTTCTTGTGTTGTGACACTGCAGTCCCTACACTGCCAGCAGGGTGCCGTTCACGTTTTGGATGCCTTGTTTCGGATTTAATCGCTGCGATCTAGTGCTATAACATTATATGTGCATTGCAAAAAGGTTTCTGTATTTTCCCATTGTAGGGTTGTTGTTTTTTAAAATTCTGGGGATCGTTGTGAATATGATCCTGCCAAGCAGAAGCATTTTACCACGGTTGTAGCGGGTAATCTGGAAAGCTTCCAGTTCTTAGCAGTTAGATGGTCTGATGGGCTGAGCTGGTAGAAGGCAGTTTCATATGTAGGAGTCCAGGATGACTACAAAAGCAGACCAGACCATGCACAATAACACAAATCATGGTGATTTGCAGATTGGCTCCTCATAAATTATTTGCATAATTTATGCAGATTACAGAATTCAGGTTTGCTTGGCGCAGAACATGGGTTGCTGTGGCAGTTTGGAATTTTGGAACTGCACAGCAGCCAGAGTATGGCCTCTATGTCACATCTATAGATCTGTGAAGACATGAGACAGGGAGCAGACTAGCTTAGGTACATGGGGAAGCCCACTGGTTTTTGACTGGAAAGATTTAGCCCCAAGCTTAACTCTGCCTTGGGAACAAATTTTGTGTGGATGGATCTGGTGGCTGTATTTTTTTTTTTAAAAAAATCATCCCGAGGATAGATTGCATTTTTTAAAAAAGCATAAGGCCTAGAAACAGGTTTTATGAGGTGAGAGGTTGAGGTCGTGCATTGCTGTAATCTTCACCAGACATCTAGGGTGTGCTTCTATTTCACAGCATAATAGTACTTCAGATGGTTTCTAGAACCTCGGTTTCAGAAAAATCTTGCTACGTCCTGTCCTTAAAGAGAGTGTGTCAAATGTCAGGGCAAACTAGAACTTCGAGCAGGAAGTCTTGTGTGTATGCTGAGCATGCGAGGGGGTAAGGAGAGGTCAGGAGGGAGCACCTTAGTTAGTAATTAGGAATGAGGCCATAGTGTGGCAGGGCACCTGCCTTATATGCAGATGGTCCCAGGTTCATCTCCAAGTAGGGTTGGGAAAGGCTCTTGCCTGAAACAGGGGAAGACACTGTCCATCTGTGGTGGGGCAGCCATGTCCAGATAGTGAAAAAAGCCAGTATCTATCACCAAAACAGGAGAAATAGAGGACACTTTTCACCCTCAAGAAAGTATCCAAAAGGTCTTCACTTTGCATGAAATGTGTTTATGTTTATTGGCGTTATAGATGCCTATTTTGATTTCAAAATGGATAATTTGAGAATAAATACAGCTCACCACTGTGAAGCTGATGACCAGGTGAGCTGTATGCTGCTCAGTCTGTTGTCCGGGTGCTGAGTTTCCAAGGCCCCTGCTTCTTAACCATAAATTCATCTCCTGGGCATTTTCCAGATTACACCCTGCAACGGGGTCACGGGGGATCTCTGGCGTGTGCTTTCACACTTCCTGTGTTGTGACACCGCAGTCCCTACGCTGACAGCAGGGTGCCGTTCACATTTCCGATGCCTTGTTTTGGATTTAATCACTGCGATATAGTGTTATGACACTGTGTGTCCGGCGTGAAAAGGTTGCTGCTTTTGGGGGTTGTTAGTTTCCGTGAGACTGCTCCCCCTGATGTTTACGTTTCAAAAGCAATTTGCCTGAACAGAAGCATTTTGCTGCTGTTGAGCAGCTAATCTGGAAAGCGCCCTGGTGAGCCTTACTACACACACAGTCCTCTGTCCTCCTCCCCGACAGGCCACCCAGCCTGCTCTCCCCAGCCAGGCCAGCAACTTCACCTCTTGACTCAAGGCAGGGCAGCCAACTAGCTACTGAGCCGGCCTCTTTGCATGCTGGCACAATGGTGTGTGCACGGCCTCCCACTCGCTTGCTGTTCTCTACAGCTACAAACATCTGTATACCGCTTTTCAACTGGAGGTTTCACAGTGGTTTTCAAAGAAAAATAAATAAGAAGATGCACCCCTGTCCCCAAAGGGCTCACAGTCTAAAATGAAATACACGGTAACACCAGCATCAGCCACTGAAGGAATGCTGTGCTGGGGTTGGATATGGCCAGTTGCTCTCCCCATGAGAAATAGAAGGGATTCACCACTTTAAAAGGTGCCTTCGTTAGCAGGGGTAATGTTGGATATGGAGTTCCAGTGCATCGACCTTTTGCACCGATTATCCTAATGACCATTAGGGGCATTGGGAGCAGAGGTCGCTAGCAAGGGTCTCCTTTACCTGTCCCTGCTTGACTCAACTCTGTGACCGCCCCTGCTTTGACTCTTCAGGTACTTCTTGTAGTGAATCAGTCCTCTTCCATTCCTCTTAGGGAGTAGATGGAAACATCTCTCTCTCTCTCTCATTCTCTCTCATTCTCTCTCTCTCTTCCTACCTATCCATTATGTAGCTGATAGATAGGACTTGGTCTTTCCTATCCTAAATGTACAATAAACCTATTCAGTTTAGATTGTACAACAATCGCCTTGTGTGTTCTTTAAATGACTGCAACAACTAAACTCTGCACTCTACTCAGTAGCTGGAGTGGGTAGCTTCCTTTTGGTGCTTTGCTAAATAAACACAAACCCCAACAGGTAACTCCTGCTCCCCAGAACTTTGGACACCACAACCAATGCAAAAGTTGCTTGGTCCCCCAAATAGTTGCATAGTTGCATGTCTATACAAATCCCTAGTTGGCAACCCTAGTCAGTGAGGTTTTCCACACAACCAAAAACTAGGTATAACAAGTGATTGTGTGGGAGACAGGAACTGGGTAGGACAGCTTTGCCTCCTACCTTGGTCAAATGCTGGGTATGAAACAGCCCTGTCCTACCCAGATTTTCCTCCTACCTTGATACCACACAATCCCTTCTCCCTCCTTCTACCTACTGCGAAGAAACTAGGGATGTGCAAAATATTTTGATGTCAAAATATTTCTATTAGAAATGGGCTGTTTTCAATGTCTTGAGCTTGAAACAAAATGCCCTTTAAAAAGGGCCTGTTTCGAGCTCGGAACAAAACAGCCCCGTTTCGAGTTGAAATGTTTTGAGTGCCATTTTGAGGGCCTGTTTTTCCCTTGCTGGTTGATTTTCTGTCACTGGCTTCCGATTAGCTTGAAATCTCCTTGCTTCTTGTTTGGCTTGTTATCATACAAATCATGTTGTCATAGGCAACTGTACCCCCATTGGCAGGGGGAAGGGGAGGCCAAAGGAGGGAGTTGCTCTAGTTGAGCTTATGGTTATGCTTGCTGCTGAGGGCGCTGCTGTGGCAGCTGTTGGGAAGTAAGGAGTCATAATTGTATGAGAGATAACAACTTGTGCCAATGATGTTACTGCAGTGCAGGCATTGTGGCTGGCAGTGGATTCTGGGTCAGTGATTCTTTTTTGACCATTTTTGATTGTGTTTGAAATGTATGTTCTGTGTTGGGAGGGACAGATTCCCTTTGACTGTGTACTTCTGCAGTATTTTTCAAGACAGGGTTGCAAAGTAGGATCCTATGAGGGTTTTGAGGAAAGGTAAAAAAATTTCTTAAAGATTGCCCACTTGCCCATTTCTTTTGTGGGTTTGGTAGTAGGTAGCACCCATCATGCTCCAACACTCGACCCACTTTGATGTCCCTAGGAATTTTTTTTAAAATAAATAAAGATTTAAATAAAGTTTTAAAATAACTTAAATAAAGATTTTTTAATAAACTAAAACATCACATAGAGACATGGAACAGCATACACAAACAGACACTAGCCTTCAACAACTGAACAATTCTGACTCTAACTGACCAATAGAGACCTGTTCATATAACTCATCATGCCTCTAGTGGCCAAAAGAGGTTACTGTGGTGCTAAGAGACAATGCTGTAGAATTCTCACTTATAACAGTTTGAGAGCACACACAGCTCCCAAACCTGGGTAGGACACTCATCCTACTCAGTTTTTGGTTCCTCAGTGTAGACAATACCATGCTAGGTAGACCAATGGTCTGACTTGGTATAAGGCAACTTCCTATGGACCAGGAATGCAATATCCTAATGAACTGGGCCTTTTACTTCCTGCTCATTCTCTGTGCTGGGAACTTGCCACTTGCCCAGCCCGCTTGCCTACGTTTGTGTGCCACAATGGGAGCTGTGTGGCTTCCGGCAGCAAACCTCACTAAGTACCGCCCCCCCCCCATTAAATGAGGTTAGTAGAGCGAGCGCTCCACTAACCTCGTATTCCCAATCATGAGATGCCTTAGCGTGATGACTCATGAGGAGACCCCCGCCCAGGAGGCTACAACAAGCCTCCCGGCCTCAGGGGTCTCCCCAGAATGCCCTGTGCACTCACGTGTGGCGTTCTGGGATTTCCGGGGGCTGGGTGGCCCCCCCAATCCCTACCGCCTCTACCGGTTCTGTGATGGAGACGCTAATCGTGTGGATGGCCAACGCAGCCGCCCAGGGCGAGCTACACACAGATCATGTGCAGAGCCTCGTTGTCTTTCTTTCTCTCACACCGAAAGAAAACGCAGTCATTCCGAAGAGTCAAAGGCTTGTGGTTCTAATCTGCACCTTTCTTAAGGAGGACTTTCTAGGACTTAAAACAAATGTAGAGCCCCTGATCTTCTCTGTCTTTTGATTTGGGAATTCGTTTTTGGAGAGCCAATCCTGTGGTAGCAAGCATGCATTGCCCCCTTTGCTAAGCAGGGTTTGCTTCAGTTTGCATTTGGATGGGTGACTGACGGTAAGATTTCCCCCTCAGCAGTCTGGGCCGTAGCTCAGTAGTAGAGCTTCTGTTTGCATGTGGGAGGTCCCAGGTTCAATCCCCGGCATCTCCAGGTAGGGCTGGGAAAGACTCCTGCCTCAAACATTGGGAAGCTGCTGCCAGTCAGTGTAGACAATACTGAGCTAGATGGAACAATGTCTCAGTATATGGCAGCTTACTATGTTCCTATGCTCTTAAACTGGCCAACTCTGACTACCTCCTCTGAAACCTGTTTTTCTACATGGGTTCTCTGGTTGTATCCTTTCCCCGCCTTTCCACTCAGTTCCAGAGTGGCTCTGCAGATGTGTGTGGTCTCTCTCTCTCTCTCTGAACTGTGACTTGTTAAAACAACATGTTTTATTTTTTTCTATTTGGTTGCAAGTCGAGGCATGGAGGAAGGCCATTAGAAATGGTCTAGTCATTCCTCCAGAGATCCCATTTTCAGAATGTTTCAGCTGCTGCAAATATTACACTCGATTATATTTATTTTGAGCAGTTAGGAACAGAGGAAGCTGCCATATACTGAGTCAGATCATTGGTCTATCTAGCTCAGTATTGTCTTCACAGACTGGCAGCGGCTTCTCCAAGGTTGCAGGCAGGCATTTCTCTCAGCCCTGTCTTGGAGAAGCCAGGGAGGGAACTTGAAACCTTCTGCTCTTCCCAGAGCATCTCCATCCCCTAAGGGGAATATCTTCCAGTGCTCACACATCAAGTCTCCCATTCATATGCAACCAGGGGAAACCCTGCTTAGCTTAACAGGACAAGTCATGCTTGCTACCACAAGACCAGCTCTCCTCCGGAGTTCTTTCTTTCTTTCTTTTTTTAAAGAAATAAAAATAAGAGAACAAACCATTAACAGGGAGCTTTTTATCGTTAGCATGTGATGGGGTGACTTGAACTTCAGCAGATCTTAGCAGAATTGCTATAAATAGAATGATGATCAAAAAGAAAAAAAATTCTAGACAACTGACCTATATTTTGCACAAGTCATAATGAAAACCAACTGCAACATCTGTAAAGGCCTGTGGAAAATAAGCAAATGGTTCTGTGCACAAAAAAATTAATTACTTTTGTTTCTTCTTTTGCTTTCTTCTTCTTCTTTTTGCTCTGTTGGGCAGAAATGTGGCCTAGAGAAGAGAAGAGGAGGTAGAGGAAGAAGAATATAATAAATAAATACAAAATAATAAGACTAATAAGGAGGGTCATGTGGTAATTTGTAGTTAGTGGTGCAGGGGAGGAATTGCAGTTCAGGCCCCAAATAGCAGAGCAAAACCAGTTTGGTGAGAAAGCAGCAAAGCAAGAGGTCTTGAGACAGTCCTTTAGTATTGAAGAACTACAGGGATTTATTTAAAGAAAAGGTTACAAACAAATGTGAAAAAGCCTGCAGCTTATTTCAGCTGTAGCTCATGGCTGAAGAGAGAGACCAAAACAAACAGCCATCTCTGGAGAGACAAAATGGAGACTAACACTGGAAGAACAAAGAGGGGAGGAGTCCAGCACTTTTATCCACGACCCCCAGAACCCCCAGTGGTCAGAATGAGAAATTGCTGATGCTGCTAGAGTCCTAGTTCAAACAAATGGGAGGGCTGAGCAGCTGAAGCAGGATGCAGAAAGAGGGAACACTTAACGAGCAAATCCCCACTTAAATTTTTCGGGGGGAGTGTGTGTCTTTCCCGAAGGCCTCTGAAAATTGGCGAGTGGGGGAATGGAGGGTCAATCTGGCACCTCCTTCTCCACTATTTTTCTGCACACAGAAATTCCTTCTACATAACCGGCCCAATTGAGCCAGACCCTTGGTCCACGTAACTGAGTTTTGTCTGTTCCAGTGTTCCTCATTGTAAGGCCCGGGGGTCAGTAGCAGCCCCACCAAACTTAAGTGTGGCCCCCTGAATAATTGTTGATTGGGCCTGTGTGAAACTTCTGCCAGAGCTAAATACTCAGCATGCCCCTCCCCGCCTCTTCCCACTGTGCAATGTGGTGTTTTGCCCAGTGGCAGGGGAGGGAAACAGAGCCCTCTTGGGCCCTTGCTCCATGCAGGAAGGCTTGCACAGAGTTCTGTGGACTGCTTTCCCCCTAGAGCTCTCAAGAGAGGGCTCTGTCTCTGGCTTCCGCACTTCCTGTGTTGTGACACCACAGTCCCTACGCTGACAGCAGCGTGCCATTTACATTTCCAATGCCTTGTTTCAGATTTAATCGCTGCAATTTCTTGCTAAAATGTTGTATGTCCTATGTAAAAAGGTTGCTGTATTTTCCGGTTGTTTGTTTTCACGAGACTGCTCCCCCTGCTGGGCGCTTTGCTATTTACATTTTGAATGTGATTTGCCCCACCAAAGCATTTTGCTGCTGTTGAGTGGATAATTTGGAAACTGCCCTAGAGATGCAAAAGATTGAACCCGGGACCTTCTGCATTCAAAGCAGACTCCCTTTCGCTGAGTGATGAGTTCTTTCCCATAGGGATGTTTCTGCCCTGCGGGTTAATTCATTAATGATAATTGCAAAGCAAGCCACAGAGAGTAAATCCTTGAATTTTCAGATCCAGTTTGATGATATCCCTCCTCCTCTCCCCCAATTTTCCTTCTCCTGCAGGTGGACTTAGAACCAGAAGGGAAAGTGTTTGTAGCCATTACACTCTCGGGCAGCTTCACCGAAGGTAAGAGGAATAAATATCTTATTTCTCTTGTTTACCAGTTCCTTTTTTAGTAGCACCACATATCATGATGTGAACCTCCAGGTGATTCAGGCAAGACTCTCCTGTGGGTGAACACAGCATAAGAACATTGTAATTGCCAAGGGTCCATATAGTCTATGCACTCTTGTCAGACTGAATGAGGGAGATATTTTGATAGGAGCAAAGATCCCCTTTAACAAGCTGGAGAGCTACACATTCGGTGCTGCAAAGCACAAAAGGTGGCCGTTTATAGTGCCTTCCTTGTGCTTTGCAAAGTTTTGTGGTCAGATCTCTGCCCCAAGGGGCTTACAGTAAAAATGTCAACACAAGGGAAATGCCAGGGGAAGGGGAGAGAAATGGAGGCAGAAGCAAGCAAACAGGGAAAGAAGGTATGGTTGTTTTGGTTACATGACATAAACTTGATGCAGATATTTTGCTGTATGAGAGTATATAGATTTCTGCACACTTGTACATTGTGTTGGTGTGAATGGCTGTACCTGTGTGCAGATCAGTACCTGTGTACACTCATTATACAAGTGTTGAACATAGTGAGCCGGGACTCACGATCAGTGAGACCCGGTTCTTGAGAGTGTGCTCTCAAGCCTGCTCTCCCCACACACGAGCAGGGAGGGAGCCCTAGGCGGCCAGATCAGCCACCCACACGATTGCCGGCTCTGTGAAGGAGCTGGCTGGGGCTGGGGAGCTCAGGAACCATGTGGCCCCTGGAAGCTCCAGTATGCCCTGCGCGAGCACTCAGGGCATACTGGGGAGACCCCTGGAGCCGGGAGGCGACTTTTCACCTCCCCTCCGGGGGTCTACTCGTGAGTAGCTGTGCCACAGATACTCATGATCGGGAAGCCCGGGTTTGGGGAGGGCTACAAAAGCGGGCTAGCCGCTTGTAAGCCACCGGGCTCAGCTGCAAGTCCGGTGGTTTACACGATCAGCAAAAATAGGGCTAGGCTCTCTTAGCCCAATTTTTGCTGATCATGAGAATGGCCCCAATGTGTGAATGGGCCCATAGGCTGAGGTCATTCACACAATCAAAAACTGTGCTCTACCTGGGTTTGGGAAGTGTGTGTGCTCCCAATTTTCAGTTGTGTGGAAGCAAGGTAGGAGGTAAACCTGGGTAGAAGTGATTGGGTGGAAGCAAGGTCTGGAGGAACAGCCCTCTATTTCTCCTAACTTTTTTACCATATCCACCCAGCGGACCTTTGGTATCGCTGGGTCCACTACAACAGCCCTGCAAAAATTACCAAAATCCAAAACTCTGGTAATTTGGAAAGGCTTATAGGTGTGGGGTAGAGATAAGCAACAAGCTTCTAATTTTTTAACAACAAGAAAGTTTAGGTTATAGGTTGTGCCGTCAAGTTGGTGTCAACTCCTGGCGGCCACAGAGCCATGTGGTTTTCTTGGTAGAATACAGGAGGGGTTTCCCATTGCCATCTCCCGCGCAGTATGAGATGATGCCTTTCAGCACCTTCCTATATCACTGCTGCCCAATATAGGTGTTTCCCATAGTCTGGGAAACATACCAGCGGGGATTCGAACCAGCAGGCTCTTGCTTCCTAGGCAAGTTACTTCCCTGCTGCGCCACTAGGTGGCTGAAAAGAGACATTGAGGCAGTTCCCACAATCAGTGGGAACTGCCGGGATGGGGTTTGCAAGGGGAGCGGGCTTAGCCCACTGTCCTCGCAGACGACCCATCAGTTGGCTGCGGGCAGCCGAACTGGCCACCCGCACGACTGCCGGCTCTGTTACGGAACCAGCGGGGGCTGGGGAGTTTGGGGGCTGCGTGGCATGCTGGGGATTTTGGAGTCCGCAGGGCATGCTGGAGAGAAACACACACACCCCAGAGCCGGGAGGCTGCATTTAGCCTCCTCGCCGGGGCGGGTCTACTCGTGAGTTTCTACTGCGTGGCGGCAACTCATGATCAAAAAAGCCGTGTTAGCGGAGCACTTACTCTGCTAACCTCGGCTAAGTGGAAGGGTATTCAAGCGGGTGACCTGCTTAAGAACAACCAGGCTCAGCTGCAAGCCCGGCGGTTCTCACGGGCATATCAAATCGGGCTAGGCTCCCTTAGCCCAATTTGGTATGACCGTGAGAATAGCCTCGTACTGTGCTTGAAAACGTTGTCAGATCTGAAGATCTCTTCCACTTCCAGTCACTACACAGCAAAGTGTTGTTTTGACCAAATCAAAACCAAGCCTAGGCACATTTGTTTATAACAAGAAAGTTTACTTTAAGAAAAATTGGTTCCATCCAAACATCACTTTTGCAGCAAAAAATACAAATTCAGAATAGTTATTCATGAAGCAGGTCAGGGGACAATAAAGATGGGGGAAATGCAGTCACTATCTGACACTATACTGGTCCCTACTGAGAGTCCTCTGTGATTTCTTTTCGGCTTCTGGCTTGCTGGATAGTCTCTGGTTTTAATTACAGCATAGGTCCAGGGCTCAATCCAGCCTGGCTCTTCCTTTTCTTCTAGGAATTTCAGCTAGGCTTCTCTTCTTGCTGGCTGTTCACTGTCTGCTTTCCTGGACTCACCCTAGCAGACTTCCAAACTCTCTTCCTTTTTCTGCAGCATAGGAAGCTGCCATATACTGAGTCAGACCATTGGTCTATCTAGCTCAGTATTGTCTACACAGACTGGCAGTGGCTTCTCCAAGGCTGCAGGCAGGAGTCTCTCTCAGCCCTATCTTGGAGATGCTGCCCGGGAGGGAACTTGAAACCTTCTGCTCTTCCCAGAGCGGCTTCATCCCCTGAGGGGAATCTCTTCCAGTGCTCACACTTCTAGTCTCCCATTCATATGCAACCAGGGTGGACCCTGCTTAGCTAAGGGGACAAGTCATGCTTGCTACCACAAGACCAGCTCTCCTCTCTCTCTCTCCAGCAGACTTGACTTGACTCTGACTTCCTTTCCTCGACTTCCTCTCGACTTCCTCCTCTTCTCAACTTCCTCCCTTGACTCTGACTTCCTCTCCGTGACTCTCCTCTCTTGACTTCCCTCTGGCAGACTCTTTCCAGCAATCTGCGTCTTCTGCCATCTCCAGCTCCTACTTGCTCCAGCAGACGCTTTTGACTACTCCCTGACTTTCAGGACTCTTCTTAGAGTCCCTGGACTCCTCTCAGTCTCTCTCCTTATATACATTTTTCTGGCCCCACCGTTCCTCAGCCTAGCCAATCAGAACCAACAAAATGTCCCTCCTTCTTTTTAAACTCTCTTTCCCCTCCAAAAACCAACTGTCAAACTACAGAAAAACAAGTTTGAATTTTTGACCCTGCCAGCCTTCTCCATGCACAGGGATCTGCAAGCACAGAATCCTATTTACAATAATGAAGTTTTGGGAATATAATACAATTTATAATACAATTTAGTTACAAAAAAGAAGAGGTTAGAGAATATTGACAACAATACAGGGGCTTATTTACAGAAACCCAGGAGGTCGAGGCCTAGTTCCTCCACACAAGGTATGAGGAAAACCTGGGCAGAAGTGATTGTGTGGAAGTGAGGTAGCGGGGAAACTGCCTTGCTTCTACACAGTCACTTCTACCCAGGTTTTTTTCTTGCCTTGCTTCCACACAGCAAAAAATTGGGAGCACACACAGCCCCCAAACTCGGGTTGAACACATTTTTTTGATTGTGTGAATGACCTCTATGACGCTATTATCTGACGCCTTGCAGTAAAGTTCCAGTCTGGTGAATGGGAGAGTGGGAAATATTTTTTGGAAGAGCGTATGCTACCCCTTCGCTTCCTACCCCACGGAGCCATCCCTGAGGAGACTTCAGACAACTGATGGTGATTGCAAAGGTTATACAGTATATTAAGATTCCTGATTCTCCTCCTCCTCCTCCTCTTCTTGCCATCCTCTCCTTCCCCCACCCTGTTTCTTTGCTGCAGAAGAACTACATTCTTGTAAACAAAACATTCTTGCCATGCCCTTTCTCTCGCTCCCATGCAAATAATATTGCACACTCTGCCCACACACAGAGACGCTTTTACACACACACACACACACACACACACACACACACACACACACACGCTTTCCCATGGCTCAGAAGCATTTCCCCCCCCAAACATATATACTTACTACAGTCACCCCATCTATTCATATAGCAACAAGAACCCTTCTGTCTTTATTATTCATCCATTCACACTGTCTCGGACTCTTGTACACACCACTCAGTTAAAGTTTTTTATAGGGAACTAGAGTCCCAGATTTCTCCCAGGATTTAGGGGTAAACTCAACCCATTTGCTTTGGGTGATTTGCAGGAGGCGGGGTGGAAGCAGAGAAAAATAGTAGTATAGTATGGTGTTGACCTGTGTTTTGTTCTGTTCTTTTTAAGAGCAGGATTCACAAAGGTCCCTAGTCTCCTTTGACTGATGATCTTTTCAGCTTTGTGTCAGGAGGGAAGGAGGAGGGGGGAGTGTCAGGCAGCATTTCTCTCTATTCTCCTCCTTGTGGCTGATTGCTCAGTGATATCTTTCTCACAACTGAGCCTGGCAGTCAGGCTGTGGGAAGTTTGGGGTGAACCCGAGCACTAGCTAGCCAGGCAGGAGGAGAGGAGGGAAGGATGCTGCCTGACACTCCTCCCCCCTCCCATCTTGGAGAGGACTCCTCTTGCTTGAAGCTGAGATGAGACTCCTGATCAGGAGCCAACAGCATGACAATGAGGCAAGGAGACAGGAAGGAGAGAGCAAAGAGCAAGCTGTTGCCAGCCAGAAGGCCACATCCTTCCCCAGAAGCCCAGGGACATTTCCCCGCATCTTGTTCAATTACAGCTACATCTTTGTTGGTGGAGACAGGGTCAAGTGCCCCACTCCTGCTACTTTTTTGCTGCAAATTCTCCCCTCCTGAAGCCACTTTCCTTAAAACAAATTTTAGGGCACACAACGTGTAGTCTGCTTCTTTCTTAGGTGGTTAAATAAGATCTTGTGGCATTGTGGCTCAAGCCCATGTGTTTGAGAGATGCTGAATGTGGTTCTTCATCACGCTCATGGCCTTTGCTTATTTCCCACACTACACTTAACTTCCTCTTGGGGGTTCTGGCTCATAATTTTCCAAGAACCTGTTTGCTGAGCTGAGCTGTGAAAATATAACTGTTCCCATTATTGAAAACTGTGCATCTTGGTGTGCATACATTGGAGGGAGGGGGAAGAGAGGAGAACAGTGATTTTAGAGGAAGGCAAAGGGAAAAACCAGCTCATGCCGGCCCCTTCCTAATTCTGTATTCTGTGAAATCCTTGCTGATAGTCAGATATGAGGACCCTGGTCAGCAACTAGTTTTATGCCGGACTGGTCTGAGGAGAGCTGGTCTTGTGGTAGCTAGCATAACGTGTCGGTTTTGCTAAGCAAGGTCCACCCTGGTTTGCATTTGAACAGGAGACCACATGTGGACACTATAAGATATTCCCCTTAGGGAAGGGGTGGGCAAACCTCCCCCCCCACCAGTTCTTGGCCCTCCAGGAGTTGTAGTTCCACAACAGCTGGAGGGCCAAGTTTGCCCACCTTTTCCCTAAAGGGATGGGGCTGCTTTAGGAAGAGCACGTGCACGCCCTATTGTGAGAAAGGGCTCCATGAATCCTTGCCAGCCTCAGCAGTCCTGCATCCCTTCCAGGCCCCTTTGCAGGAATCCAGTGAAGAAGCTGCAATTCAAATGCAGAAGGGAAGAAGAAACAAGTTTGGGCTTGCCGTCTTTTCCTTCTTTCTCTATTCCCTTGTGCATATAAATCTGGGCTTATTTACAGAAAGGCTGGCTGATGGTTTAAGATATAAGAAGAAATCAATGTCAGGGTGTAATGCAGTGGCTAAGAAGGTGAACTGCAGAATCCCCAGTTCCAATCTTTCCCTCACTTCTGGAGTTCTCAAAGTTGAGTCTCCAGATGTTGTTGGACTACAACTCCCATCAACCCCAGCCACAATGGCCTTTGTTTGCACAACATTTGGAGACTGGTATATTGGAAGCATGGATGCTTTGGGTCTCCTGCTCCTAAATCCAACCCTGCTTAGAGAAAAAACATGTTCAAGCCTCAAATATGGGCACAGTAATACCACCCCAACCCAAAAGAATTGAACCCAAAGTCTAAATTGAGGGTCCCCGATCTTGCGTCCCCAGATTATGCTTTCAGCCATATGGCAGGAGATGGAGGTTCTAGTCCAGCAACATCTGGGGACCCAAGGTTGGAACTATGTGAGGTATGTAAGCATGGATGCTCTAAAGCAGATGTGGGACAGACTCCAGGCTTGGGGGGTCTACTTTATTTTTATTCTTAGGCTACTTTCCTTAAGGAAATTAAAATTATGAGATCACCCAGCATTCTGTGTCCGTGTGTGTGTCCCAATCAACTTCGCGATGCCTGGACCAATATGGACCAAATCTGGTACAGTTGTAGGGACACATAGGGACAACTCAGTGGCGTAGTTTGTGATGATGTCATCCACCCTGATTCAAGATGGTGGATGCATGAATGTTTGAGGCACAAGTGGGCTAACTTGTGAACCACCCAACTGATCTGAGCCAAATTTGGAGCAGTTTTAGGACTCATAAGGAGACCTCAATGGCGTAGTTTGTGATGATGTCATCCACCCCAATTCAAGATGGCAGACCATCTTAAGGCTGAAGTGGGTTAACTTGTGAGGATGGTAATTATCAATTAAGATTATAGTGAAAGGAAAATAGGCAGATTAGTTCTTACCGGAACAACTTGTTTAACTAGAACACCAAGGTCCCCCAACTGAAGCCAACCACAAACTATCAGCTGGGAGAGTGAAGCCAGGTGAAAAATGCTCAGGGTGGAACCAGTAGAATAGCCAGCACAACTGCTGAGATTTCTGTTCCAAATGTGCTTCAATATGCATCTCTATAAAGGGAATGTTTTTTTTATGAAGCAGCTCAGTAAATCACCATTGCAGTACTCCTAAACCAACAGAAGAGCCAGGGTTTACTGCACAATTTTATAAAGATTTATATCAAAACGTGTTGGGAACCTCGGTGCTAGCAACTGTTCTGTCTATGTTATTAGCTGTGAGATTACAGCTCTTGATCCTCTTCTTCCTTGTGGCAATTACCTACTGGCCCTCATGAGCCTTGTACTGGAAGAACCTGCATATTCAAGTACGAACCTGTGTTACAGACCAGCGGTTCAAATGTCGCCCGCTAAAACTCAACAGCATTGCTACACAATGGACTGGTCGAATACCACAATACTGGCCAGTATTTTTGGTTGGACTCATATTTTTACAGCTGAGGAACTGCAGCTGAGAAAGAAGCCATCAGGAAAGTCTAACCATGGCAGAGAATTTGAGGTCATACACACAATCAAAAGCTGTGTTCTAGCCAGGTTTGGGAGCTGCGTGTGCTCCCAATTTTCAGTTGTGTGGAAGCAAGGAAGAAAACCTGGGAGTTATTTGCACATGGCTGCTGCAGGGTAAATGTTGAGCAAAGCCACTTCAAACTACACTCGCGGCATTGAGGGAAGCAGCCCCTCCCCATTGCTCTTGGGTTTTTGTTTTGAAACAAGTTCACATGGCATGTGTCCATGTTTTCCTTCTAGCCTATTTTGGGGGGGGGTGGATTAGAGCTTCCTAAAGAGTGATATCTGCATTTCTAAAGCGAGCGTCCCTCTTAGCACGCCAATGATTCTATGTCAGTGCCTCTCCCTATTTGCTCCGGCGTTTTCAGAAAAAGTAGCTTAAAACCAGCATTTTAAAAATCCGGAAATACATTGAGATAAGCTAAAATTTGCATCACAAAGCCCGATTTGTGTGTGGAGTGGGTCCAAGAATCTCGAAGGGACTTCAGGGTAAGTTTGGCTGGTGTGTGAATGCACACACTCTCTTCTGAAGGAAATTCAGGGTAGAAGCCCTGTGTGTAAAGTCTCCTGGGTAGCTTTTCCTCTACCTTGCTTCCACACAATCACTTCTACCCAGGTTTTCCTTTTACCTTGCTTCCATATAAGCAAAAATTGGGAACACACACAGCTCCCAGACCTGGTTAGAACACAGTTTTTGATTGTATAAATGATCAGAGAGCTGGTCTTGTGGTAGCAAGCATGACTTGTCCCCTTAGCTAAGCAGGTTCTGCCCTGGTTGCATATGAAAGGGAGACTAGAAGTGCGAGCACTGTAAGATATTCCCCTTGGGGAATGGAGCCACTTTGGGAAGAGCATCTAGGTTCCAAGTTTCCTCCCTGGCAGCATCTCCAAGATAGGGCTGAGAGAGATTCCTGCCTGCAACCTTGGAGAAGCCGCTGCCAGTCTGCGAAGACAATACTGAGCTAGATGGACCTATGGTCTGACTCGGTATATGGCAGCTTCCTATGTTCCTATGTACCTCAGAGTGCAGTTTGACTGGCTACTGTTAAACATTTTGCAAATCGGAAACACTTGCTCATCTGCTGCAAGGCACCCAGAAATCTACCTTCTGTCCATCTACTGCACTAAGAAAATCCAGCACCTCATGTAAGATTTGAGTGGGGAACTTCCCAGAATGCTGAATCACCATGTTAATAAGGCTTAGCCCTGCGACTTAACAAAGCATACAGGGTTATATACAATTGAATATTGACTCAGGGTTCCATCTTCGCTTTAAGACGAAAGGCAAACGTAAGCTCCTGGCAACCAGCAGATCAAAGAGAGTAAATTCAGAAATCTAGTGGGGTTGCTAATGCAGTTTTTACAGCACTGGCTCCTGAATATTTCATGCAGAAAGGCTCTGCTCTATTTGGAAAAGGTGGGCCCAACTCTGAAGTGCAGAGGAATCTCTCCAAACACAGAGCCTGCAGTCTGACTCATGATGATGTGTATAGGAAATGCTATTGCTTTATAAGGGTTCATAAATGAGAAGGCGTGAGAAAGATGACTGCTTAGGACAGGGGTTAACCTGAATCTCCAGATGTTGTTGGACTACAACTCCCATCACCCCCAGCCACAATGGCCTGTGGCTGCAGGAGGTGTTAAAAACAGAAGTAATTCCTCTGTTTCTGTTTGCAAAGTTTCTTGACACTGCAAAAGGAATATAATTGAATGGCCATGGTTTAAATTTTAATCCTGAAATCAAAAAGGGATTTAATTTTAAGACTGTGAGGCAACAGCCTCAGGCTGCAGCTACACCACAGGCTGGCGAATCCTTCATTCAGGGCATCGCCTCACCTTTGCATTGCTGCCGCTGAGACGGCATGCACATGAGAAACCACCGATGCTGGATCATGCCCATTGTTAGCTCTAGCAGGCAGAGGCATCCAGCATCAATGGCTTCTCTCATCACACTGGCTGGCTTGGTGGAGGGGGGCATCTCTCACATATGAAAGAGCCCCCACAGCCAGCCAGTGAAGCAAGAGGAACAGCTGGTGCTGGATGCTTGCTCTAGAGAGAGAGCCTTCCAGTCGGCCAGCAGAGCAAGAGAAACCACGGATGTGTTGGCCGTTTGCATGGATGCAAAGTTGGACTGAACCTGGACGCATAATGTGTGCTTCATGTTTTATGAGCTACAGCCCCAATCCCCTAAAGACATTCCCCAAGACATGCCAGGATTTATGTCTTGTTTAAAAGGCATTCAGGCTAGTCTCACGACTGCAGGAAAGCGGGCTAAGGCAGCAAACCCCACTAAATACCCCCGTTAAATGAGGTTAGCAGAGTGAGTGCTCCGCTAACCCCATTTCCCCAACCGTGAGACGCTGTGATGCAGCGCTGCACTCTGTGGCTGCGCGCCAATGCGATTCACGAGGAGACCCGCGACCGGGAGACTACAACAAGACTCCCAGCCTCAGGGGTCTCCCCAAAATGCCCCGCACACTTGCATGGGGTGTTCTTGGACTTCCGGGGGCCACACGGATCGTGTGTAGAGCCTCATTATTTACGAATATGAACACGACAAATATTTATATACTACTTTTCAACCAGTTTCCAGAACGGGTTACATTGTTATAAATAAACAGATAAAGTGGCTTCTTGTCCACAAAGGGCTTACAATCTAAAAAAAGAAACATGAGAGAGACACCAGCAACAGCCACTGCAGGGATGCTGTGCTGGGGGTGGATAGGGCCAGTTGCTCTCCCCCTGCTCAATAGAGAATCACCACTTTAAAAAGTTGCCTCTTTGCTCAGTTAAACTGTGACACATAGAGGTCATCCACACAGTCAAAAACTGCGTTCTACCCAGGTTTGACAGTTGTGTGTGCTTCCAGTTTTTGGTTGTGTGGAAGCAAGGTAGGAGGAAAACCTGGGTAGAAGTGTGGAAACAAGGTGGGAGGAAAAGATACCCAGATTTTCTTCCTGCCTTGCTTCGGGATCACACACAGCTCCCAAATCTGGGTAGAACACAGTTTTTGATTGTGCAAATGACCTCAAAGCCTGGCATGCTTCTGATGGTTGTTTCCTTGCTCATGCAGCTGAGGCAGTTCATGAAGGAAAGGAGGACAGGCTTGCATGCCTGCAGAGATCGCAACCATCAGGATTAGAGGTGTGTGAGTGTATGGTGTGAAATAAAGGAAGATCACACCTACACTAACATGTTGGGTGCTATGTAGGTTTTTGCCAGCTGCACTTCTGAATACAAAAGTGGCTTGTGGGAGAAATATTTCTACTTCTCTTCCTGTGTGTAGGAGTCCATGTAGAGAGGGAAAATACAAACCACTCACAACCAGATAAACCTGTATCACATTCTTGTTGCCCATGTCATGCAGAGATCACAAATAATCTGGTATGCAACTGTGCCACCCTGGGTAGGTCCACTTCAGGAACTGGATTCCTTTGGGAGAACCCAGAATGTGGCAGGAGAGGCAGGAAGAAAATATCACTGGTTTTGTCAATTATTTATTTATCTATATATTTAATCCTCGTAGATGATGTGTCCCGGCACTCAGTGGGGATACGTCCCGGCACTCAGCTGATTGGCTGGGCAGCAGAGGCTTGCAGGAAGCCATTGGCTGCTGCCGGGAGAAATGGTGGCGGCGGGGAGAAGGAGGCGGTGGTGGGCCCGGCCATGTCAAGGAGTCAGGAGGCGGCAGCAGGAGGGAACGGACAGGGAGGCGGCGTGCTTGGCTGCGGTGGCAAGGTGGCGGCGTTTTCGGGCCCGGCTGCAGTGGCGAGGTGGCAGGCTCCAGAAGAGCACGGGGGGGGGCGATGCGGGTAGCGGCGGGTGAAGCCCCGCCACCCTGAAGAGCATGAGGAAGGGCAAAGTGTAGGAGGACGCTGGAGGCAAGCGCCAGCCAGAAAGCCACGCCAGCCAGAAAGCCAGGCATGCTGGTGTGTGGGGGGTGGGTGGGTGGGGGCAACCCAAATAGTGCACAGTTTATCTGTGCGGGGTTGGCTAGTTATATTTATAAACCGCCTGATAAAAACACACCACCATAGTTGAGCATGATGGCAGGGCCTTCTTGGTGATTGCCCCCCAGCTCTGGAATTCGCTCTCAGATAAGATCTGCATGGCTCTCTTACTCAGTCTTTCAGATAAGATGAAAGGCCTTTTTACAACTCCATAAAAATCACATTAAAACATTAAAAACAATTAAAAACAATAAGAACCATAAAAACACCAAAAAGCAGCAGCTGTGAAAAAGACTTAAGATAGCGCAGCAGAAGAGCAGAGAGACTGGCAACTCCTAAGGGGTAAAAGATGACCCCCTTTAGAAGTAGAGGTTAAATACAGGTTATAAAAGGTAAGGTAAAGTGTGCCATCAATTTCAACTCCTGGCGCCCACAGAGCCCTGTGGTTTTCTTTGGTAGAATGCAGGAGGGGTTTACCATTGGAAGCTCCCGCGCAGTCTGAGATGATACCTTTCAGCATCTTCCTATATCGCTGCTGCCCGATATAGTACCAGCGGGGAGTCAAACAAACCGCTAACTTTCTGCTTGTTAGTCAAGCATTTCCCCACTGTGCCACTGAAGGTGGAAAATACAGGTTATACCTGCATTTAATTGAAAGGATCAGGACTCTGAATTTAAGATGACCACCTGATTTCTAATATCAAAATACTTGTGTGTGTGTGTGGGGAGGGACCTAGTCTCAGATTCAGGTAAACACAGCAGTTGCTTTTTAAAAGCAGCCAAGAAGTCGAAGAGTGGACATTCACTGGGAGAGCATTCCAGAGCCTGGGGGCAACCACAGAGAAGGCGGCCTTGTCCCGCGTGCATGACAGTTGAGCCTCCCTCAATGTCGGTACATACAACAAAGCCCCATATATATTGTATGTATTGGTGGGGAGCGGCATTTGTTTTATGATGAAATAAAAATGGAAATGAATGGGTCCCGCTGCTACCTGGGCAAACAGGTGCCTTTTAAAGTGGTGGTTCTCTTATATTTAGCAGCAGGGGTGGAGTTTGCCTGTACAGCCGGGCAATTGGCTGCAGGAAGATCCTTCCAAAGAGCTTTGGTGTATCTGAGTGAGGCCTTCAGCAGTGAAGAGCCAGGAGTCCCGCACAGTACTGTTGTTTCCCAGGTGGAGTCCCCGCAGTCCTTGGTCCAATCCACACACAGAGCCCCAACCCACACGCAGTGCACTGGGCCCAGAAAATCCTCTTGGCACTCCTGCTCAGAAGACCTGGAAGCTTTTCACACAGAGAGCCCATTAACTCTCATCTGCTCCAGAATGGAGGGGGTGCGTTCACATATCGGCTCGATTTACCCCGCAGTCCCTGTGAGTTATCGGGGAGCAGTTAACACACAGTTTGGGTTTTTCACTGTGCATTAGAGTGTAACCCGATTTATATCTGAGGTAAAAAAAAATCCACTATTTGTGTCGTCTTCTTCTTTTTTTTACAACTTCCAGTTCGCAGTAAAGCCTCCCTGTAAACTTGCGGTAAAACCTGCTGTGCATAAAAGCCCCTAGCAATATTAGTGTGCATTTCTCCCTGACCTTCTCAGAGGCAGAAGGTAAACAGTCAATAGGTGCACGTCAATTTTATTTACTACAACAGAGGTTCTCAAACCGGGATCTGCAGGTGTTGTTGGACTACAACTCCCATCATCCACAGCCACAATGACTTTTCTGTGGATAATGGGAGTTGTAGTTCCACATGGGAGTCCCCCCCCCAAAATATCTGGGGACCCAAGTCTGAGATCCCCTGTTCTAGTTGATTTCCAGATTCCCCAGCTCATTGATTTTCTTCCTTGGTGGAAACTGTTCAATATACTTTGAATAGAGGATTATGGGAGTTGTAGTCCAACAACATCTGGCTGGGGGTGATGGGAGTTGTAGTGCAACAACATCCGGGGACCCAAGTCTGAGAACCCCTGTTCTAGTTGGTTTCCAAATTTCCCAACTCATGAATTTTCTTCCTTGGGGGAAACTATTCAACATTTAAATTAAGCAATCAATAGTTGTCTAGAGAGAAATGTGGGGAGACCAGTTTTTCTATAGATAGTAAATCTGAATGCAAATTACGAGGCTGGAACTAGGGAATTCACTCAAGCAGCAGGAGTAGATTGAATGCCCCACTTAGACGGATCTCATAATTTACAAATTGAGTTGTTTTGTTTCCCCTGAGGAAGAACATTCATGATGAGCTGCAGGCCTGGGGATCCAGATGGTAAATGAGCTTGTCTTGCATCTCAGCCAGTGTGGTGTAGTGGTTAGAGTGCTGGACTAGGATCGGGGAGACCCGAGTTCAAATCCCCATTCAGCCATGAGACTTGCTGCTGGGTGACTCTGGGCCAGTCATTTCTCTCTCAGCCTAACCTACTTCACGGGGTTGTTGTGAGGAGAAACTCAAGTATGTAGTACACCGCTCTGGGCTCCTTGGAGGAAGAGCGGGAAATAAAATGTGAAAAATAAAATAAAATAATAAAATCTACTGGCATTGACCGTTCTTCACTCATTCTTCCTAGGATTGTAGCATTGGTCAGGGGTATGTGGAGCTTAGGGCCAGAGGTGCACCTAAGTAATTTTGGAGCCTGGACCTAAAGGCCTTTGGAGCCCCCAACACACCCTGCTGCAAGTTAAGCATCATTCCCCCTCACACACAAACAATTTTTAACACGTGGGTTCTTGACAGCACAAAGAGCAACTGAACTCACAAGAATGTAAGAATATAAAACAGGTAAATTTGTGCAAATATGAAACATTTCAGCATGCAACGCACCATATTCCCATCCTACATGTTTCCTTCCCCACTCCCCACTCTGCCTCTAAAGGAGAGGTCATGCTTGCCTGCCTAGTGCAGGTCACCGTTGGCCGCTCAGCACAGCAGCCACCCCACCTGGGACAGACTAAGCAGGCTTCCCCAACCTGCGGGCCTCCAGATGTTGCTGAACTACAACTCCCAGCATCCTTAGACACAATTTATTGTGGCTGGGTATGCTGGGAGTTGTAGTTCAGCAACATCTGGAGGCCCGCAGGTTGGGAAAGCCTGGACTAAAGAGTATTTGGGGGGGCTCAGGGGGTGTGGAGACCCTGGACTTCCGCCCAGAAATCCAGGGGGAAGAGCAGCTCTGCTCAGAGCAACAGGAGGGGAGTTCAGGGCCCAGACGAGGAATGGTGGCAGTGGTGCACGGAGATGTGGGGCCCCAGCAGCAGTGGTGACTGGTGTCAGTGAGGACGGAGGGTGGAGCTAGCAAGGCAAATAGCTGCCACTGCTGTGTCTCCCTCCCTCCCTCCCTCTTTCTTTTTACCCCACTACAGCTCTGCTAGGAACATGATAGGAAGCTGCCTTCTACTGAGTCAGACCATTGGTCCATCTAGCTCAGTATTGTCTACACTGACTGGCAGCGGCTTCTCCAAGGTTACAGGCAGGCCCTTTCCCTTCCATGGGTTTCTGAGTGCCATCTGGAAAGAGTTGCTTTCTTCTTTCCTTGCAAAGGGAACAACTCAGTTCCAAACCAGTCACGAAGCCAAGTGATGTGCAAGTGTACGCCGAGACGCCTATGGGAATGATGTGTCAGGGTGGAAATGGGAAGTGTGCGAGGTGTGGATTGAAAAACGGCAATTCTCAAGAGCTGGGAGAAGTTAGCTACAGGCGATAACTCAGACACAACTCAGCACAATGGCAATTGTTCCTGAGAATTCCAAGAAAAAGGACAAACAGGTGTCTAGGCCAGTGGTGGACAACCTGAGTCTCTCCAGCTGTTGTTGGACTACAGTTCTCATCATCCCCTGCAGCTGTGGGTGATGGGGGAATAATCTTATGAAGCATCTATTAAGCTGGCTGAGGTATTGTACAATACTAATTTAAAAAGAGAGAGTGCCTCCCTGTAGGTGTGCAAAAGAAGGGGTATAGTAGGCAACCGGTATGGTGAGGCTGTAACATAGAGGTGCAGATCTTAGTCTTAGCAAGACACTTTGATGACAGATGAGGAAAAAGAATGAGGAGACAGAGTATGCACAGAGAGAACAGATAGAAGGGAGCCAGAGAATGGACCCGCTTTAAAGGCTAGTTGCCTTGAGAAAACTCCGGGTTGAAATTTAAAGGAAAATAGCACCAGAGCTTGTGGTGTTCTAAAGCATAAGCATTTTTCTTTCTTTCACTGAACCACTTTCTTTGCATGCACAGGAACCCTCCAGAGGGACCGGATTTTTAAAAACTTTACCCGGAAACGCCAACGGGCGATGCGCAGGCGGGTTCACCAAGTCAACGGACACAAGTTTATGGCCACCTATCTGCGGCAACCTACGTACTGCTCACACTGCCGGGAATTTATCTGGTAAGGACTGGTAGGGATGAAAGTCTTTCTCATATCATGTCTCATCTTAATCCCTCAACTGGGCATAATCCTGTGCAATCATGTCTTTCTGCAAATCAAAGGGAAGGAGCACAATGGAAGCGTTGAGTCCAGCCCCTGATATAAGATAACAGATCGATACCAAAACTACCTGTGATGCAAACTGTTTTTGGAAACAATGGAGTTGTGTCTCATAGGATGCTCTGTTCTGTGGAGTGTTCCACAGTTGGGCTCAGCAAATGTGGGACGTGGCATGAAGTGCAAAATTCCGCACCTCAAGAATCTCGACTCTCATTTGAAAAAAGATCCTAGTCCTTAAGATAGGGCAGGTAGGCATGCATAATTTCCTGGGGCAGAGCCTTTAATAGGGTATGCTTAAGTCTGACGAGTCACCTAATGGTGCAGCGGGGAAATGACTTGATTTAGCAAGCCGGAGGCTGCCAGTTTGAATCCCCTCTGATATGTTTCCCAGACTACGGGAAACACCTATATCAGGCAGCAGCAATATAGGAAAATGCTGAAAGGCATAATCTCATACTGAGAGAGAGATGGCAATGGTAAACCCCTCCTGTATTCTACCAAAGACAACCACAGGGCTCTGTGGTCGCCAGGAGTCGACACCGACTCAACGACACACTTTACCTTTAAAATTGCGACAGGAAAACTTGTCAGTCACCCATGTCATTTTCATGGGACAACCTCTCAGGACACTAGAAACAAGGGTTGAAACAAGACTCCTCCTGTGAAACTGATTGCCAGGAAATTTAGGAGAGATAAAGATGAATTATTAGGACAGACAAATTATTTAATAATAATAATAATAATAAGAAGAAGAAGAAGAAGAAGAAGAAGAAGAAGAATAAGGACTCGATGTCTGGATAAAACAAACCAGTCAATAACACCTGTCTGACTGGGTAAACAAGAAATAATAATAAATATTTATTTATTATATTTATAATAAAATATAATAACCCTCTGTTGTTTGTAATCACCATGACTCCACTTTCACAAATAATAAACAAAACAGGCCTCAGATACCAAATATCTAAAACATCCAGTAAAATCAACCATCTGCTGTACATGGACGATCTGAAGTTGTATGGAAAGTCCCAGTCAGAAATCGAATCACTGCTAAACACTGTCCGTATATTCAGTGGCAATATAGCAATGGAGTTTGGACTAGACAAGTGTGCTGCATTAATAATGAACAGAGGAAAAATAACAAAAACAGAAGGAATAGAACTGCCCAATGGAAACAACATCAAGAACCCGGAAGAGAAAGAACTAGGCTTGTGTCCGAAACGTTTCGGAGGCCATTATGAAGGCCTCCGAAACATTTCGGCGCTGGGGGCAGTTTTGGCGCCAAAACGCCGACGGGGGTAGCACTATAAGGGCGGGGGAGGGTGTACTCACCCCTCCCGCTGCATTTCCCCCTCCGGCGCGCTGTCATTTTGTCGTTTGTCGTTTTGCCGCCTCGGAGTGGCAGCGTTCCTCCCTGCCGCCCCGTTTCCCCCATCGGCCGGAAGTCGCCGGAAGTCGCGAGTGTGCGTGCACCCGTCGTGTGTGCCCGCGCACATGGCAGAAGGGCGCGCACGCACGCATGACGGGTGCACGCGTGCTTGGGACTTCCAGCCACTTCCGGCCGATGGGGGAAACGGGGAGGCAGGGAGGAACGCTGCCACCCCAAGGGGCTTTAAAACGACAGCGCGCTGGCGGGGGAAATGCGGCAGGAGGGGTGAATACACCCTCCCCCGCCCTTAAAGTGCTACCCCACGTTGGCATCGAAGATCCTCATGCACATCCCTAGAAAGAACATTACAGATACTTGGGCATTCTCCAGGCTGATAATATTGCACATGCTGAAGTTAAAAGAAAAACTGGAAGTGAATACATCAGGAGAGTTAGAAAATTCCTAAAGTCCAAACTCAATGGCGGAAACACCATACAAACCATAAACACTTGGGCTATACCTGTTATCAGATACACTGCAGGAATAATAGACTGGACCCAGGCAGAACTAGAGAGGCTAGATCGTAAGACCAGGAAAATCATGACCATCAATCATGCTCTGCACCCCCACAGTGATGTAGATAGGCTATACCTCCCTCGCAGCTCAGGTGGAAGAGAAATGCTGCAAGTCCATCAAACAGTAGAGGAGGAGAAAAGAGGCCTTGAAGAATATATCAAGGACAGTGAAGAAGATGCACTTCAAATGGTCAAGAATGAGAAACTATTCAACACCAATGAAACAAAGCAGGCCTACAAGAAAGAACAAGTCAAGAACCAAGCAGAAAAATGGAGAAATAAGCCACTGCATGGTCAATATTTGCACAATATAAGTGGAAAATCAGACATCACCAAGACCTGGCAATGGCTTAAGAATGGCAACTTTAAGAAAGAAACTGAGGGTTTAATACTGGCTGCACAAGAACAGGCACTAAGAACAAATGCAATAAGAGCCAAAGTCGAAAAATCCCCAACAAACAGCAAGTGCCGCCTTTGTAAAGAAGCAGATGAAACAGTGGACCACCTAATCAGCTGTTGTAAAAAGATCGCACAGACTGACTACAAACAAAGGCATGACAAGGTAGCAGGGATGATACACTGGAACATCTGCCAAAAATACAAGCTACCTGTAGCCAAAAATTGGTGGGACCATAAAATTGAAAAAGTGGTAGAAAATGAAGATGCAAAAATATTATGGGACTTCCGACTACAAACCGACAAACATCTGCCACACAATACACCAGACATAACTGTAGTCGAGAAGAAAGAAAAACGAGTTAAAATAATCAACATAGCAATACCAGAGGATAGCAGAATAGAAGAAAAAAGAAATAGAAAAAATAACAAAATACAAAGATCTACAAATTGAAATTGAAAGGCTGTGGCAGAAAAAGACCAAAATAATCCCAGTGGTAATTGGCACCCTAGGTGCAATTCCAAAAGTCCTTGAAGAGCACCTCAACACCATAGGGGCCACAGAAATCACCATCACCCAATTACAAAAAGCAACTTTACTAGGAACAGCCTATATTCTGCGATGCTATCTATAACAACAGCAACAACATTGATAATAAAATCCAGCCATCCCAGGTCCTTGGGAAGGACTCGATGTCTGGATAAAACAAACCAGTCAATAACACCTGTCTGACTGTGTAAACAACAACAACAACAACAACAAATAATTATAAATATAATAAATATAAATAAATAAATAACCCACTGCAAAATTAATCTTTGTCTTTGTCTTAATTAAATAATATTAATTTATTATTATTGTCTAATTGTGTTAATAATATTAAATCACTATTATTTATTTAAGACAAAGACAAAGATTAATTTTGCAGTGGATTTTTTTTTTTACACAGCACATAATTAATCTAGGGAACTCTCTGTCACAGAATGCAGTGGTGGCCGCCAGCTTGGATGGCTTTAAAGGGGGCTTAGACAAATCTGTGGAGGACAGGTCTATCAACGGCTACTAGTCTGGTGGCTATAGGCCAACTCCAGGCACCAAGGCAGGATGCCTCCAAATATCAATTGCAGGGGAGCAACAGCGAGAGAGAGGGCATGTCTTCATCTCTTGCCCGTGAGCTTCTCAGGGGCATTTGGTGGGCCACTGTGGGGAACAAGATGCTGGAGTAGATAGGCCTTTTCCAGCAAGGCTGTTCGTACATACCCCCAAGAGAATATTGAATAAGAGATAGTTATTTGTTCTTACTTTCTTATAGACTAATCCATGGAAGACAGGTCTATCAATGGCTACTGGTCTGGTGGCTATAGACCACCTCCAGCCTCAGAGGCAGGATGCCTCTGAATACCGGTTGCAGGAGCAACAGCAGGAGAGAGGGCCTGTGGGCTTCTCAAGGGCATCTGGTGGGGATTTAATGTGGGATCCGGGATGCTGGACCAGATAGGCCTTAGGTCTGATCCAGCAGGGCTGTTCTTAACAACCTATGCTGACTGGGCCCATCTTGGAAATAGCCCCTCTTTTTGCCTTTCCACTTAGCAGTGCTGCTGCTACATGGGGCAACAACCCATCTTTGGCTCTCTGGACATTTTCATTTTCACAAAAAGCAGCCTTTTGGAGGAGAGCCAATTTGGATGGAAGCTGAGGCTCGGAGAAGTAGATTTCCTCCCCCGAAATGTTTTCGCCACTTAAATCGCTTCCTCCTGTGCTGCTAACCCCAGAGGGGGAAAGAGGCAGGTATGGGCCATACATGGATCTCACACCTTCCTTTCCGTCCTGCTTTCACAATCAGTAGCAACTTTAGTGGTTGATTAGGATCCATCTGGGGGAAAGAGTTAATCTCATCCCTTCCCCACAGGCCTGATCCAACCCACGCCCCTTGGGGCTGCTTTACATGAAAGTAAAGAGATCTTTACTTTTGGGAGATCAGATCATGGGACAGGTGCAGTTGGATCCTAAGATTTGCAGAGTACACCATGATAGCTGGGCTAGCAGAAAAGAGGCTGTTGCCACTCGGCAGTGAGTGGGAGGCATTCCCAACAGGCATTGCATGGCAGAAGCAGGGACAAGCATATGGTGCAGTCTGTAGGGGGAGAGCTGGTCTTGTGGGAGCAAGTGTGGATTTTCCCCCTCTGCTAAGCAGGGTCTTCCTGGGTTTGCATTTGAATGGGAGACCACATGTGAACACTGTAAGATATTCCCCTTAGGATAGGGGCTGCTCTGGGAAGAGTACCTCCATGCATAAGGTTCCGAGTTCCCTCCCTGGCTTCTCCAAAATATAGCTGAGAGAGACTCCTGCCTGCAACCTTGAAGAAGATAGTGCCAGTCTATGTGTAGACAATACCGAGCTAGATGGACCAATGGTCTGACTCGGCATATGGCAGCTTCCTATGCTCCTATGGCATGCCTGTGGGATGGCCAGCAGTGCTTGCCATGGGCTGATGGCCCCTGCCACATCTTGAGTCCCCCCTGGTGAGTGTCAGCAGCCTCCTGTTCAGGGGTGGTGCTTTCATGAGGCACAGTGATGCAGTCGCCTCAGGCGGCAGGTTATTGGGGCTGTAAGATGCCCCCCACCCTGCCATTGCCATCAGAGCAGCCCTCTGGGACCAAGACCCTTGCAGACGCTGCAAGAGTCCCTCTCCTCGTACTCCTTGCACAGTCTGCAAGAAGCATGAGGAGAGGAGAGGAGAGGAGGCTGCTGGCAACCTTCCCTCCTCCCTGCCTCCTGTGTGCTTGCAAAGCTTGCAAAGAGTCATCCTGGTAGGCAGCTGCACAATTCCTGCCGGATGTCTTGGAAGGATGCATTCAGGTTCTGTATTTGCAGGCTGTTATCCTGCTGACGGATGAAGTTTCCTGTTCTGCAAGCTTCTAAAGTTATCCTTGCTTTACAATAAAAACACGCAGCTCTCTGCATTCCCTTTTTAATTAAGCTAACAGAATACTCCATCAATGAGGCTGGAGCATGGACTCAGCCAGCTTATGCACTGATGTCTGTTCCAGTAACAAATGGACCGAGGCCGGGAGTGAGGGCGGCAAGAGAGATCCACCAAGAGCTAGCTAAAATTGCTTTGGAGGCCAGAGCTAGCCTGCTGGTCACCGGTTACAATCCGTGGTTTATGTCTGGGCTGCACAACGTTAGCCCTCCATCTGTTGTTGGACTACAATTGCCATCATCCCCCGCCACAATGGCCAGTAGTGAGGGATGATGGAAGTTGCAGCCCAGCATTTGCAGAAGCGTCAAAGTTGCACAACCCTGCTTTATGTGATCAGAACTGATCTCCTCCCAGCAATGTAGCTGGGAATGGGTGTAGATCTTAAAAAATGCAATAAAGTTTTAGAACAGTGGTGGCAAACTGGATTGACCCAAAGTGTTTGTGATGGCAACTAACCTCTGTGGGCATATGCAAATGTACTGGGCGTAGAATTCCCAATGTGTTTTGAATCTGGGTGAAAAACTGTTCAGGGTGTGTGCTAATTTGTGCAGTCAAGGTGCTGTGATGGCAGACTCACTTTGTTGTGTACATCTGTACCAATTGCTCTCCAGGGCTGAACTCCACGAAAACCTGTCCTGCCATTTTGCAGCGGAAGCAGATTCTGTACATTGCTGATTGGCTAGTGCCCGCAATGTCATAAACCTATTCTTGCCCCCATCTCTAGCGCAGTTTTGCAGCTTGGTTGTTTTCTTTCATAAAACAAAACAAAATGATGGTTGAACGTTCACACGAATAACCTGTCAAATAAAAGTGGGGCGGGACAAAACAGATGTCTCTCAACCCATTTTAAAATTGTTCCTAATTGGCAATTCCTAACTGGAGGAGCTGTTTGAAGAATGCGATACACACGTAATGAATAAATAAGTGGAACAGTGGGCCTTGTGCAGTGCCAGGCTCTTCTTTGCTGGGGGTTTTCCAAGAGAGGCTGGCCGGCCTTCTGCCAGAGGTGCTGTCGCAGTTTCCTGCCCTGAGCAGTGGGTTGGACTGGAAGACCTCCAGGGTCCCTTCCAACGCTAAAATTCAATGATTCTACTTCTATCTAATTTATTTATTTGAGGCTATTCACACGGGTGTGCAAAACCGGGCTAAGGGAGCCCAGCCCGGTTTTGCACACACGTGTGAACAAGTGTGAACTGCCAGGATCGGGAAGATCTCGGCAGCCACCCATTAAAATGAGGTGAAGGGAGCGAGCATTCCTTTAACCCTGTTTTTTTTAATCGCCTGGCAGCCGCAGCTGCCAGACCGTGGGGAACCCAGAGAGCAGAGAGGGAAACCCCATGATGCACCGTGCAATGGCGCAGTGCATCATGGTTTTTCCAGGGGCCAGGATGGTACAATTGAAACTGAATTATTATTATTATTACATCCAGGCTGCCAGCCTTCCCTGCTGCCTGGGTGCATGGAGAATCGTCTGGGCGTGCAGGGAGCATGCCCAGCAATGCCACATTGATCATCCGCAGGGAAGGTAGGTTTAACCCGCCTTCCCTGCAGCCCGCTCTGGAGCCCTTCTCACTGCTTGTGAGAAGAGGCTCACTATAAACTCTGACAATTTTTTAAAAGTCTTTAAAGACGCATCTGTTCACCCAGGCTTTTAACTGATACTGTTTTGATTGTTTTTAATGTTGTTTTAGGATATTGTTTTAATTTTTTTTTAATTGTTGTGTTTTAAATTTCTTGTTTTTGTTTTTAACTAATGTATTAATGTTGTTTTTATCTTGTAAACTGCCCAGAGATGTAAGTTTTGGGTGGTATAAAAATATGTAAAATAAATAAATAGTTATAAACCACCTGATCAGTGGTCCCTCTAACAGGGATTCCAATATGTTGTTGACCACAACTCCCATAATTCCCAAACAAAGGCCACTGCAGCTGGGGATTCTGGGAGTTGTAGTCAACAACATCTGGGGATCTTTGTTAGAGGGAACACTGCACCTGATATCTCCTGGCAGCTTACATACAATTAAAAAGTCAGAACCGCTCAGCAAGAGGGAGGAAAAATGTGCCAAGACCAGTTTAAACATACATTTGCACACACCCTTTTTTCTTTTTCTTTTTCTTTTTTTTGAGAAAAGCCTATGCACTTGTTGCATCTCTTTGGAAAAGTTTCACAAGCCACAGTTCTGTGTATCTGCTCTGAATCTGGAGCACTCTGGGGATAAGCCAACGTGGGTCTCTATGGAAAGAGACGGCCTCTCACTTCAGGTTTTTGAACTGCATTGAACTTTGCCACGATCTCTCGTATCGCTTGTAGTTCTAGGATCATCGTGTGCAAACTTGACCTGATTTTAGCTGTTTAATCTGATTCTGAGTCATACGTTGTGTCTCTTTTATTTTTGACAGGGGAGTATTTGGGAAGCAGGGATACCAGTGCCAAGGTACAGTGCTGTTCCAGTCTCATTTAATTATATGTTACAAGTGGGTTGTGCTTGTCTCTGTGTAAGAGCCACTGAAAGGGAGGGGAGTTGGGCAAGAGCAGTGCCCGATGGTGCCCACGCTGGTTATGTTCTCCAAGTGGTTTTTAGATGGAGATCGTAATTCTCATGCATCTCTCTTAATATTCACATAAGTTGCACTCCACAACTAATTTGTTTAAACATATTGGTAGACCATTATTCATAAAAATATCATCGCATTTTACAGACTTACAATATCAATAAAGGCCTACAAAATCATCCCTACAACTAAATTCAAAAGATCCCCAAAGGGGACAAGAAAACAGCAGAGCAAGAATCTAAGGTGTGGTAGAAAATCAAGCAGCTTTCATTGTACTCTGAAGCAGCCCCGCCAGACTCACTTCTGTTCGGAATTCGGTTATGGTACTCCCTACCAGAAGGAGTGGTGATGGCCCTCAAACAGATGGTTTAAAAAGAATTAGACTGATTAATGGAAGCTAAATCTTTCCATCGCTATTAGCTACAGATACCTAAGTGGAGGCTCCGTGACATGTTCAGACACAGCATACCTTTGAGTGCCAGATGCTTGTGGGGAACAAGAGGAGAGGCCTGTTGCGTTTATTCCCCTGCATCTCGGCTTCCCAGAGACATCTGACTGGCTGCTGCTAGAAGCAGAATCATGCACTTTATCAGGGCTGTACAACTTGGGACCTCTCGCAGGTGTCGGATTACAACTCCAATCATCCCTGAATATTGGCCACGATTGGGAGTTGTAGTCCAACAAATGGCCAAAGTTGTGCAGCCCTGCATTAGATGAACCTTGGTCTCTGATCTAGCAATGCGGTGCTTAGATTCTGGGTTCCATTAAAATCCTCCAGGGCGCTTTCCAGGTTAGACCCTGCAATGGGGTCACGATGTATCTGCTAAGTGTGCTTCCGTACTTCTTGTGTTGTGACACCACAGTCCCTACGCTGACAGCAGGCTGCCGTTCACATTTTGGATGTCTTGTATAGGATTTAATCACTGTGATACAGTGCCATAACGTTGCATATATCCCCTGCTTACTTGGCAAAGAGGCACCATTTAATGTGGTGATTCTCTTTATTTCACAGGGGGAGAGTAACTGGCCCTCTCCACCCCCAGCACAGTACCTCCAGTGACTGTTGCTGATGCCTATCTTGTGTTTCTTTTTAGACTGTGAGCCCTTTGGGGACAGGGATCCATCTTATTTATTTATTATTTCTCTATGTAAACCACTCTGAGCCATTTTTGGAAAGGCGGTATAGAAATTGAATAATAATAATAATAATAATAATTATTATTATTATTATTATTATTATTATTATTAACAACAACAACAACAACAAATACTTACAAATTAAACTTAACAAATACTTACAAATACTTGGGCATTCTCCAGGCTGATAACATTGCACACGCTGAAGTTAAAAGAAAAACTGGAAGTAAATATATCAGACTGGAGAGTTAGAAAAATCCTCAAGTCCAAACTCAATGGCGGTTAGCGGTGTGCCCGAACCGGTCCGGCGGCCATTCCAAAGAATGGCCGAACTGCCGGACCGGTCCGGCCCTGCCTGGTCCGGGTCCGGGTGGGGGGTATGCCTTTAAGGGCGGGAGGGCTTGCTTAGCCCTCCCGCCTCCTTGCCCCCGCCAGCGCCCGTATTTAACAGTATAGGGGCGCTGGAAACCAGCCGCCCCCCCGCCGCCGCCGCCGCGGCGAAATAACCCCCAAAGCCAGCCAGCCAGCCCTCCCTCCCTCCCAGCTAGCTGCCTGCCCGCCCACCCACCCACCCGCTCGCTCACCCGCTCACTGGATAAGAAACGAGAGGAGCTCCGGCACAGAGCTCCTCTCGTTCGGAAGGCCTCCTGCAGAATGGCGGCTTGCGCGCGCGCGCATGCGCGCGCTGCAAAGCACGCCGTTCTCCGGAGGCCCGGTCTACCCGCCGGGAAAGGGCCGGGTAGACCGGGCCTCCGATCGCTGGGTAGACCGGGCCTCCGGCGATTGGAGGCCCGGTCTACTCAGCGATCGGAGGCCCGGTCTACCCGGCCCTTTCCCGGTGGGTAGACCGGGCCTCCGGAGAATGGCGTGCTTTGCGGCGCGCGCATGCGCGCGCGCGCAAGCCGCCATTCTGCAGGAGGCCTTCCGAACGAGAGGAGCTCTGTGCCGGAGCTCCTCTCGTTTCTTATCCAGTGAGCGGGTGAGCGAGCGGGTGGGTGGGCGGGCGGGCAGCTAGCTGGGAGGGAGGGCTGGCTGGCTGGCTGGCTTTGGGGGTTATTTCGCCGCCGCCGCGGCGGGGGGGCGGCTGGTTTCCAGCGCCCCTATACTGTTAAATACGGGCGCTGGCGGGGGCAAGGAGGCGGGAGGGCTAAGCAAGCCCTCCCCGCCCTAAAACAAGGCCCCCCTTCGGTGCCGGTCCGGACTTCTCCGGACCGTGCACATCACTAATGGCGGGAACACCATACAAGCCATAAACACCTGGGCTATACCTGTTATCAGATATACTGCAGGAATAATAGACTGGACCCAGGCAGAGCTAGAGACGCTAGATCGTAAGACCAGGAAAATCATGACCATCAATCATGCTCTGCACCCCCGCAGTGATGTCGATAGGCTATACCTCCCTTGCAGCTCAGGTGGAAGAGGAATGCTGCAAGTCCATCAAACAGTAGAGGAGGAGAAAAGAGAAAAGAGAAAAGGAGGAGAAAAGAGAAAAGGAGGAGAAAAGAGTAGAGGAGGAGAAAAGGGGCCTTGAAGAGTATATAAGGGACAGTGAAGAAGATGCACTTCAAATGGTCAATAACGAGAAACTATTCAACACCAATGAAACAAAGCAGGCCTACAAGAAAGAACAAGTCAACAAGTAGGGGACACAGAAATCACCATCAGCCAATTACAAAAAGCAACTTTACTGGGAACAGCCTATATTCTGCGACGATATCTATAATAATAACAGCAACAACATTGATAATACTATTCAGCCATCCCAGGTCCTTGGGAAGGACTTGATGTCTGGATAAAACAAACCAGTCAATAACACCTGCCTGACTGTGTAAATAATAATAATAATATGTAGCACAAAAAATAGCTGTATTTTCCTGCTGTGGCATGTTTGCAAGACTCCTCCCCCTGCTGGTAGCTTTGTGCAACAGCCTTTATTTAAATTTTGATGAGATCTGCCCAAACTGAAGCATTTTACTGCTATTGAGCGTGAAATCTGGAAAGCGCCCAGGACAGATGCTGACAATGATCCACAGTTCTAGCCAGCCATAACTGGAAAAGATGCAAAAGAGGATAACCAAGATGATTGGGTGTGGGTGTAGCATCTTCCTTATGCCATAAGGAATGCCAGGCTATAGCATTTGAGGCTTTTTAGTTTGGAAAAGAGGCAACTATGGGGAGACATGCTAGAGATTCATGGAGTAGAGAGAGTAGACAGAGATAAATTTTTCTCCCTCTCTCACAACACTAGAATCAGGGGTCATCCCATGAAACTGAAGGCCAGGAAATTGAGGACCGACAAAAGGAAGTACTTTTTCACACAGCGTATAGTTAATCTATGGAATTCTTTGTCACGGGATGTAGTGATGGCCACTAGCTTGGATGGCTTTAAAAGGCACTTAGAGAAATTCATGGAGGAGAGGTCTATCAATGGCTACTAAAGTGAGGCCCCCTCTAGCTTCAGAGGCAAGATGCCTCTAAATACCAGTTATGGGGAGCACTGCAGGAGAGAGGACATGCCCTCAGCTCTTGCCTGTGGGCTTCTCAGGGGCATCTGGTAAGCCACTGTGGGAAACAGGATGCTGGACTGGATGGGCCTTGGGCCTGATCCAGCAGGGCTGTCTTATGTGTTCTTAAAGTGCATGTTATATATCAACTGTATTTTCAGCTTCAGTATTATTCTGGTATATCACATCTTATTGTTCTGTTTAGTTTTTAGGGCTTCTGGTAAACCATTTGTGTTTTTCTTCTGTTTTCTAGTTTGCACTTGTGTTGTGCACAAGCGTTGCCACCATCTCATTGTCACCGCTTGCACATGCCAGAACAATAGTAGCAAGGTGGACAAGAAGGTAATGTTACAATTACGTATCTGGGAATGTCTCAATTATCAGTTGCAGCCCTATAATATAAGTGAATGCCCCTTTTAAAGTAACATTCTTTGACACATTTTGAAGCATGTATGCAGTTAGTGTTGTTCTGTGGGATACAAAGTAATAAGAGGAGATTTTTAAGTAGTCCTATGTTGATCTGGTGCAAGAGTGTACAGGCTTTTTATTCACACTGCACTGTTCATCAGTTAAGATGTAAAAGTAGCTAGCTTTCTGCTTCAGAGACCTCCTGAGCCATGTCCAGTGTTAATAATGTCATGTTGAAATCTGTCATAGATCTGTCTATCTTATGTACATAGCTTCTCTTTAGCAAAGTGCTTTCTAATCTAATCATAACCTAATTTGCAAATTGTTTCTCAACGTATTTGTGATCATGCCCTAAAAAAGAATCAGCAGAAGCAGAAATGAAGAGTGATTTGATTGCCACTGAGTCTGTGGCAGGAGTGTGGCGTTTGTACTTAGGGTTTTCCAGATCAATGTTCACCATACAGGCTCCAGAATAGATTGACTTTTGCTGACATATTTTGAAATCACATCTCTAAGGTACCTTTAACCATTGATCAAGGTACTAAATCTTTCTAATGAAGTTCCTTTGATAAAGAGGACTTTATTTTCCTAAATTAGATTCTTAAGAAACATAATTGTTCTCCAGATCTGAGGAGAGGCAGTGATCAGGTCTGAGGAGTTAAAGAATTATATGGAACTTTCCCTGAATCCCAGTTTCTAGAAGGATAACCATGATGTGTTGGGGATAGGACCGAAGCTTAGTGATAAAGCATATGCTTTGCAGACAGAAACTCCCACGTTCAATCCCTGGCAGCATCTCCAAGTTACACTGGGAGAGACTCCTGCCTGAAACCTTGGGAAGGTTTCCAAGGTTTGGAAACCTTGCTACCAGTCAGTGTAGACAATACTGAGCTAGATGGACCAATGGTCTGACTCAGTATAAGGCAGCTTCCTATGGTCCTAACAGCAAGTGCTGCTGCTGAGTGCCAGACTAACACAGTACCGATGCTTGTGTGCATGGGACTGTTCTATGACCTTCCCTTCCCCGTGCCACTCAAAAATATGTCTCCGAGGGCTAAATATGTCCCTGAAGGCTGTTTCACTGCTGCATTAGTGGAATCCATCAGCAGCACTGCTGCTTCTCACATAGCTCCGGTGTTTTGTTCGTCAGCATGGCAGCTGTTTCTTTGATTTTATTCCCAATATTTTATCAGGCAGGGAGCTTTCCCGCTTCAATTTATTTTTATGCCAGCTTAATGTTTTACTCTGTAAGAAAGGACGTCAAGGATGTCCTTTTATCTTCTGAGCATGTTCCCATCTGGGCATGCACTGAATTGGGCACACCGTGTCCTGCTTTTCCATGGCCTGCATGAGGCCCTTCAGTGGCCTCCTCTGGCATTGTTCAGCCCCAATGTGCTTGTGCTGGCTCAGATCCACAGGTCAGCTTAACACCGGCTGCATGCCAACGGGCCACTGGCTTCTGTGTTCCACACAATATAATCGGCCAGTGGAGTGTTGACTGGGTGTCTCTGCAAAGCCAAGTCATCAGATCTGCAAAGCAGGCAGGAGCAGCGGCATCTGCTTGGTTTCAGGAGGCAGTTCCTTCTCAGGACACCCCACACTGCCCTGCCCCAGATTTTAAAGGCACACGTTACAGTGCATGCAGAGGGTAGCAGGGTAGGCCTTCCAAGTTCCACAGGGCTCTAGGTTTCTGCTGTTGGCAGGTTATAGTGCATGCAGGGGGTTGCAGGGTTGGCCTTCCAGGTTCCACAGGGCTCTAGGTTTCTGCTTTCTGCTGTTGGCAAGTTATAGTGCATGCAGAGGGTAGCAAGGTTGGCCTTCCAGGTTCCACAGGGCTCTAGGTTTCTGCTTTCTGTTGTTTCAGAACCAGGGCAAGCCCTCAGGTTTTTAGCACCTTTGGGTTTGATTTTGCCCCCACCCCAAAGAAGTACAGAGTCCCAGCTTTCACTTGAGTTGTGCAGGCTTCTCTTTGGCCAGACTGAATGCCCAGCTCACTCAGATGAGCAGCGAAAGACCAGCCCATGCTGGCTTGAGAATACAGTGGGAAAGAGTCCCCCGGGCCCGGTCTATTATAAGGGCGAAACTCTAACCCTCCAGAGATGAAAAGATGCTGCTGTTGCTTTGGAAACGCAACCTGGAGCCATTTCTTTTTGGAAATGAATGCTGAGGCAGGCAATTCATCCTCAAGAGAGGGAGTGTAGCTTATGAGACTAGCTGTTTATTGGGGGCCGGGTGCAAAGAAGACGGTGTACTTTGGGGTGCAGAATGTGTGCAGGCTCTTTGGGGAGTGGGGTGCAGCATTACATCTTACAATCTTATCCCATCATGCAAGACTTCTGGGGTACGATTCAAGAGGGAGCGGAAGTAATGGGTTGTGCTCTGTATATTCTGGCACTGTTTATACCCACCACCCCCAGGAATTGGTGCCCTGGGCATTTGCCTGGGTCTGCTTAGTGAACCGGCCCTGATTGGAGCTACTGATCCGGGTGGCAGGAACACAAACTTAATCAGTGCCGAAGTTGCGTTCAGAAGAACACGGCACAGCTGCTCTTTTATGACCGTACACCTTCGGAAGGCAAGAGAAGGACTGGATGCTTCCCCAAGTCAAAAGCTCCCTGCATGATGTGGGAAGGTTGTGTGTCAGGGAGAAGCCACTAGCCTTCCTGACATGCTGGTTTCTGTGTGCAGGGAGTTTTGGTGGGGACCCCCCCCCCTAAAATTAGCAACAAAAGCATGAGTCCCTTTTATTTTATGTTATGTTATTTTATTTTGTTTTGTTTTGTTTTGTTTTTGGAGGGGGTGGGTTGGAGGGCAGGGGAGACTAGTGCTCAGTCACTTTGCATCCAGCCTTAAAACCTCAATTGTTAATGTTAAGAAGCAGGGCTCTTCAGTTTCGTGGAACTGCTACAGAGTGGGTTAAGGCACATTTCTTCTATTAAGATTTATTGTGGTTATTGGAACATTTAAAGTGTTCCCATAAAGCTGAAGGGTTTTGAGGAAATTCCCTCAAAGCTTGCTCACCAGCACCTGGGAGAGAAGAACTTCATAACACCAAGAGATTAACTGTGTCGGGCTCTTTCCTGCTCAAAAACAGAACAGGGTTACCCGACTGGGGAGGGAGCCACAGAGTTTCAGCATTTTCTTCGGATTCTCATACAGCTTTCCCCTTCAGAAGCAAAAGGGGTTGTGACCATAATGGAGTATTTTTCAAGCTGATAATTTCCCCGCTCGTTCCACTCAAGCCCCCCTTTCCCCTCTCCTCACCACAGCATTCCATTATATGCGCCCACCAGCTTTTCTGTTAAACTGCACTCTGAGCACAAACATTCTATCCCTTTGATTAACATGGGATCAATTTGGGAAGCTTTTTGTTTTCTTAGAGTTTTTATCTTCAGATGTTTTTAACATGGACATATCTGCCAGTTACCATGGGTTTTCTGGTACCTCTCAGTCACTCAAAGGCACTCCCGTTTTCTGTGCATGAGGGTAACAACTTTTGGAAATAGTATATTAGCAGTAATTTTGCACCCATTCTTTGTGGAAATCACTAGGAGCTGTGGTGCTCCAATCCCTGGGGGTGGGGGTGGGGGGTGGGGACGTGAGAGAATAATAGGGATTTTATAGCTCTTTCAAAAGCACAAACCGCATCGCATGTATTGTCTTGCTGTACTCCTTACAGCCACCCTGCCAGGCAAATGGATACGGGGAGATGAAGCTAAGAGGGAGTGGTTTGTCTAAGGCAGGCATGCACAACTCACATTCCCTGGTGGGCTGGAACCAACCATGTCTTGGTGTGTGGGGGCCGAAGTCAATGCTCAGCACGTTCATGATTACACCCACATTAATGATTAGATGTTAAGGAAAGCCATTCTGAGTTACCCCAGCATGAGGAGAGAAGAAGGGTCTACTAGCAGCCTTCCCTCTTCCTCATGCACTTCCCAAGTTTGGAAGGGTTAATTCTGAAAGGGGCCGAGCCCCACCAGGGCCGTGGGGCAAGGCCGCATTCTGCACCTCACCGCAGGCTGCACAGAGCGTTCAGCCACCCCTGGGGGGCCAGCAGAAAAATCTCCGCGGCCAGATCTAGTCCCCAAGCCTTATGTTGTGCAGTCACTCAGCCCCTCTGCTTCTGCCCGTCTCTCCGTGTGCGTCTTTAGCTGATTTGGGTCTCCTCCAGTAACCAGCCTTTCCTCCGTTGTTCTTTCCTCCCCAGATTTCCGAGCAGAGATTTGGAATCAACCTCCCACACAAGTTCAGGATCCATAATTATAAAGTGCCAACGTTCTGCGACCACTGCGGCTCCTTGCTCTGGGGGATCATGCGGCAGGGCCTGCAGTGTAAAAGTGAGCAGAAGAGCAACCCCACCCACCTCAGTCTCCTGCAGTAAAGGGGCAGCGCGCCTCCTCTTACAGAATTGGCTGGATGGTTGCCGGCTCTTTGTTGGAACAAGCGCTTTCCTATTCTGTTAGCATTGTCTTGTTGAACACTCAGTGCTCCCGGTAACAGGGACTCCCAGATATTGTGGAATACAGTTCCCATAATCCCCAGCCAAAGGCCATTCCAGCTAGGGAGAGTGGGAGTTCGTGATGATGTGATGACTAAGGGGTGGCACCATAGCGGCCTTATAAAAGTATACAGGATGCGGAGAGTGGAGGGGGAGAGATTTTTCTCCCTCTCTCACAGCACTAGAACTTCAGGAGTCCTCCCATGAAACTGAAGGAGGGGAAATTTAGTACTGACCAAGTAAAGTAAAGTTGTGCCGTCAAGTAGGTGTTGACTCCTGGCAAAAGGAAGCGCTTCTTCATCCCATGCTTCATTGTCGAACTGGAAAAGGTGCAGAAATGGGCCCCCAAGATGATCAGGGGGCTGGAGCTCCTTCCTTATGAGGCCAGGCGGACTTGGACTAAGAGGCATCTGGGGCTTTTTAGTTTGGAAAAGAGGTGACTATGGAGAGACATGGCAGATTTGTATAGAATTGGAGTAGAGAGAGTGGACAGAGAGATATTTCTCTCTCACACACACAACTCTAGAACCAGGGGTCACCCTAGGGGCATCCCATTAAACTGAAGGCCGTGTAATTTAGGACCAACAAAAGGAAGTCCTTTTTCACAGAGAGCATAATTAATCTGTGGAATTCTTTGCCACGGGATGTGGTGATGGCCACTAGCTTGGATAGCTTTAAACGGGGCTTAGACAAATTCATGAAGGACAGATCTATCAATGGCTACTAGTCTGGTGGCTGTGGGCCACCTCCAGCCTCAGAGGCACGATGCCTCTCAATACCAGTTGCAGGGGAGCAACAGCAGGAGAGAGGGCATACCTTCATCTCCTGTCTGTGGGCTTCCCAGAGGCATCTGGTGGGCCATTGTGTGAAACAGGATGCTGGACTAGATGGGCCTCCTTGGGCCTGATCCAGCAGGGCTGTTCTTATGAGTTGTAGTCAACAACATCTGGGAATCCCTTTTACATGGAACACTGCCCTAGCCCAAGTGGTGGAAAGCATCTTGGGCAGTCTTGGGCTTGGTTTCCTTTGGATGAGAACACTGGATACTTATGGTGTCTTTGTAAGTTTGCTTTGTTTAGAAATGTACAAGCAACATGTATGTGAAGGCAAACAGCAGACCTTCCCACAAGGCAGCTGATCCAGGACCCCACATCAGATTCCCAGTCTCCAGGGACAGGCACCCTAAAGATCTATGCAGCCATTTTGCATCCCTCTCTCTCTCCCTCCCCACTATCCACCCCTACCTTTTGACTCTCCAAGATGCTGATATATCCTAACGTCTGTTGAAATTACCACCAGAAACAACAACAACCCACACACAAAGCACATGGAATCCACACTAAGAAGAACGAGGTTGTGTTATATTCTTAGCACCATCTGCTGGCAATTAGTGAAACAACCACAAACCAACGGTCTTTTTTCAAGTTGAAATTAAAAGAGCATGAATAAAAGATGATTGCTTCACTGACAGGCACAAATTAACAGCAGATGGTGCTAAGAATATAATGCAACCTTCTCCTTCATAGTGTGGATTCCCCATATGAACATCAGAAGCTGCCATATACTGAGACAGACCCTTGGTCCATCCAGCTCAGTATTGTCCACCCAGACTGGCAGCAGCCTCTGCAAGGTTGCAGGCAGAAATTTCTCTCAGCTCTATCTTGGAGATGCCAGGGAGGGAACTTGGAACTTTCAGATGCTCTTCCCAGAGCAGCTCAATCCCCTAAGGGGAATAGCTTACAGTGCTCCCACGTGTAGTCTCCCATTCAGATGCAAACCAGGGTAGAACCTGCTTAGCAAAGGGGATAATTCATGCTTGCTCTCATAAGACCAGCTCTCCTCCCTAACACATGTATTGTTGTATTTTTTTCTGTGTAAACTGAGTTGAGAACTTTTGTTGATAAGCGGTGTATAAATATTTGTAGTAGATCCAATCACTGAACTCATCTTGGAAGAGCAAGATATAAATGTAATAAATAAAATAATACTTTCCCACCATGGAGGAAAAAGATAAGGACACCCTGCTCCTATGCAAATTTTGGTTCTAAACCAGACAATTAAAGTTTCCTAAAAGGTTTTCTTCTCATTTCCCACAGGGAACTATTGTTGTTTCAGATTTGCTTTCTGGCAGTCAGACTGACTGCAGTGCTACGCTGGGTATTGTTCAAACCTGGGATGTGACTGATTCTCTCTCTCTCTGTTTATTTGTTCAGTGTGTAAAATTAATGTGCATATACGATGTGAAGCTAATGTAGCCCCCAACTGTGGGGTGAATGCAGCAGAACTGGCCAAGACTCTGGCATGTATGGGGCTGCAACCTGGAAATATTTCTCCAAATGGGGTGAGTCTCTGTAATATATAACCCATTATATTATGCCTGTTATTAGGCTTGGTGGGCTTGTTTTGAACTCGATAAATGGCAGGTATGAGTGTGTGTGGTCTGAATTGGGACCATGGAGTGAGGAAGGTTGCCTTTCACCCTTCCCCCATTATGGACCTGAACCCGATCAGACCCACATAGCTGCTATTTTGCCCTGAGAGGGAAGACAAAAAGGCAAACCGCCCCTGCAGGCAGGCCCAGTCTAGACTGGGATGATTTCCTATTTGCTGTTTTTACTATACTTTTAATTATGATTGCATTCTGCTTTGGGGACTCTTCTGAACTGAAAAGCAGCCTACGCTTTTTCTGACAGCTTTCAAAAGGACCCTCAAGGTGCATTTATTCACCCAGGTTTTTAATTAGATTTGTAGAATTTATCATGGTTTTAATGTTTTGACTTTGTTTGAAATCTGTGTTGTCTTCTTGTAAATTGCCCAGAGACATGAGTTTTGAGTGGTATGCAAATATGCTAAATAAAAAATAGAATAGAATAGAATAGAATAGAATCAGCAATGGTCCTTTGTTGTTGTTTTGTTTTATTATTTATTTATTTGACATATTTCTATACCGCCCAAAACCTACCTCTCTGGGCAGTTTACAACAAAATAAAAACAGAAAGTAAAACCTTAGGTAAACCAAAAACAAAAAGTTTAAAACATTACAACAATTTTAAATTTAAAACAGCATTAAAACCATTACAACAATATTAATTAAAAGCCTGGGTGAACAGATGCGTCTTTAAAGACTTTGAAAAAGCTGTCAGAGATGGGGAGGCTCTTCTTTCACTAGGGAGCGCATTCCAAAGCCTCGGGGCAGCAGCGGAGAAGGTCCGTCCCTGAGTGGCCACCAGACCAACCAGTGGCAAATGCAGACGGACCTCTCCAGATGATCTCAGTGGGTGGTGTGGATCATGACCAAGAAGATGTTCTCTTAAATAGAACATTTTGGCTATACATATTTATATATCACTTTTCAACCCATAAGAACTGCCCTGATCGATAAGGAAAGGAGGCTCTACACACGATCGGTCTGTAGAGCCTTATCGGGTTCTGCGGGGAGAGTGGGCTTAGCCCATGTGATCGGCCACCTACACGACTACCAGCTCTATCACGGAGCCTGTAGGGGCGGCAGGGATCCTGGGGAGACCCTGAGGCTGGGAGGCTTGTTGGAGCCTCCCAGTCGGGGGTCTCCTCGTGAGTTGCTATGGCATGGAGACGCGCTGCAGTGTCTCATGACCAGAAAAACCAGGTTAACAGAGCACTCACTCCATTAACCTGGTTTAGAGGGAGGGGTTCCTAGGCGGGCTAGCTACCGTGTAACCACTGGGCTCACCTATGAGTGGTGATTCTCACTATGGGAGGAAACCGGGCTAGGCTCCCTTAGCCCGATTTCTGTGGACCGTGGGAATAGCTTCAAGGCCTATTTAGTCCAGCATCCTTTTCTCCACAGTGGCCCACCAGATGATTTGGGGAAGCTCACAAGCAGGAGATGAAAGCTTGCCCTCTCTCCTGCTTTTGCTCCCCAGCAAATTGGTATTCAGAGACATCCTGCCTCTGAACCCCAAAGTTGTATATACAGCTAACGCTACCATGAATACTATTACGAATATTTATATACCAAAAAGTTTTCAACCGAATATTTTCAACCAAAAGGTTTTCCAAGCGGTTTACCTAGAAAAATAATAAATAAATAAATAAATAAGTAAGTAAGTAAGTAAGTAAGTAAGTAAGTAAGTAAGTAAGAAAGAAAGATGGTTCCCTGTTCCCAAAGGGCTCACCATCTAAAAGAAACATAAACTAGATACCAGCAACAGCCACTGGAAGGATGCTGTGCTGGGGTTGGATGGGACCAGTAGCTCTCTCCTTGCTTAAAATAAGAGAATCACCACTTTTAAAAGAGGCACCTTTTTAGCAGGGGGAGAGAAGGTATGGCAGCTTTTAAGTCGTCTACACGTTCTTGAGGACTCCGCAGACTAAAACAAACAAACCTTTTATATTTAGCATCCCCTCTTCCTTTGCAGAAAGTCATCTCAAGGTCGACACTGAGGCGCCAGAAAAAAGAGAGTGTGAAAGAAGCCAACAGTGCGGCAGAAGTTTCGGCAAGCAGGCTCAAGATTGAGGACTTGCTATTCATCAGAGTCCTAGGAAAGGGCAGTTTTGGAAAGGTGAGCATCCTTGGGGTGATTTGAAGAATCGGCATGCATCCCTGACACATTTTATGGGCTGGAATGCAAGAGAGTCCCAATTAATAAAGGCTGAACTTCTGGATCTAAGGAGCTACCCAATACTCTCTCAATTCAGACATCAAACCAAACCATGGTTTCTGTTACCCATACTTTAGAATCCAAATTGGTAGGAAGGGGGTTGAAAATACAAATGCTAATATTAGAATGCACTTATACAAATCTGTGGTGTGACCACATTGGGATTACAGCTTCTTAAGAAGCACATGGTAGAACTGGAAAAGCTGCCGAAGAGAGCAACCAGAAAGATGATCAGGGGCCTGTAGCTCCTTCCTTATGAGGCAAGGCTACAGTATCTGGGGCTTTTGTGGCAGGGGATGATGGGAGTTATAGTCCAACATCTGGAGCCAAAGTTGGGAACCCCTGGATTAGAACTCCTTGTCTGCTTCCGTTTTACAACCTCACAGCCTCAGCTTCCGAAGTTCACTGATTGTATTTATTTATTTATATTTATATTCCACCTTCCTCCTAAGACCCCAGGGTGGTTAACAACAAGATAAAAACAATTCAATAAAAACCAAACAAATACAGCTAATAATTTAAAAAGAGCAAGGGAGAGCTCATTGGCTAGAGGTCTGAATAAAAGCTTCTGTTTCTTGGTTCCACCATGGATTGTGAATGGATGTTATTTCGTTCATTCATTTATTTATTCATTCATTCATTCCTTCATTCCTTCATTCGATTTCGAAACCACCCTTACAGAATAGCTATGTTAAATAACAGAATTTGATGTTATTTAAAGGGAGGAGAGCTGGTCTCAAAGGGAGGAGAGCTGGTCTTGTGGTAGCAAGCATGACTTGTCCCCTTAGCTAAGCAGGGTCTACCCTGGTTGCATATGAATGGGAGACTAGAAGTATGAGCACTGGAAGATACAGGTGAAACTCGGAAAATTAGAATATCGTGCAAAAGTCCATTAATTTCAGTAATGCAAATTAAAAGGTGAAACTGATATATGAGACAGACGCATTACATGCAAAGCGAGATAAGTCAAGCCTTAATTTGTTATAATTGTGATGATCATGGCGTACAGCTCATGAAAACCCCAAATCCACAATCTCAGAAAATTAGAATATTACATGGAACCAAGAAGACAAGGATTGAAGAATAGAACAATATCGGACCTCTGAAAAGTATAAGCATGCATATGTATTCAGTACTTGGTTTGGGCCCCTTTTGCAGCAATTACTGCCTCAATGTGGCGTGGCATGGATGCTATCAGCCTGTGGCACTGATGAGGTATTATGGAAGACCAGGATGCTTCATTAGCGGCCTTCAGCAATTCTGCATTGTTTGGTCTCATGTCTCTCATCCTTCTCTTGGCAATGCCCCATAGATTCTCTATGGGGTCAGGTCGGGCGAGTTTGCTGGCCAATCAAGCACAGTACACTGTATACTTTTCAGAGGTCCGATATTGTTCTATTCTTCAATCCTTGTCTTCTTGGTTCCATGTAATATTCTAATTTTCTGGGATTGTGGATTTGGGGTTTTCATGAGCTGTACGCCATGATCATCACAATTATAACAAATTAAGGCTTGACTTATCTCGCTTTGCATGTAATGTGTCTGTCTCATATATCAGTTTCACCTTTTAATTTGCATTACTGAAATTAATGGACTTTTGCACGATATTCTAATTTTCCGAGTTTCACCTGTATTTCCCTCAAGGGATGGCACCAAGAGCAGGTTTCAAGTTCCCTCCCTGGCATCTCCAAGAGAGGGCTGAGAGAGATTCCTGCCTGCAGCCTTCTAGAAGCCTCTGCCAGTTTGGGTAGGCAATACTGAGCTAGATGGACCAAGGGTCTGACTCAGTATATGGCAGCTTCCTATGTTCCTATGATGGTTTGTGAGAAGAGGGAAAGGGTCTGTAATGACTATTTACCTTACCAAGACTAAATCCCCCTTTCCTGACCACCACTTCCTGTGGCGTTTAGGTGATGTTGGCCAAAACAAAAGAGACAGGCTATCTTTATGCCATCAAAGTGCTGAAGAAAGATGTGATTCTCCAAGACGATGATGTGGAGTGCACCATGACGGAGAAACGGATCCTGGCCCTGGCAAGGAACCACCCGTTCCTCACCCAGCTTTTCTGCTGCTTTCAGACGCCAGTAAGTACATATTTTAGCTTCAGCCATGAAAGCAAAGTTTAGGGACACACAGACCACACTCCTAAGGGATGTGTTTAATTTTATTCTAAAGCACGGATGTCTTGCCTTTCTCATTAAAGCACTCCAAAGTGGCTTAAAGGGAAAAGGAAAGGTTGTGCCATCGAGTCAGTGTCAACTCCCAGCGACCACAGAGCCCTGTGGTTTTCTTGGTAGAATACAGGAGGGGTTGACCATTGCCTCCTCCCGCGCAGTGTGAGATGATGCCTTTCAGCACCTTCCTATATCACTGCTGCCCGAGATAGGTGTTTCCCCATATTCTGGGAAACACACCAGCGGGGATTCGAACCAACACCCTCCTGCTCTCTAGGCAGGTTGCTTCCCCGCTGCGCTGTTAGGTGGCCCATCCGAAGTGGCTTGCAAGAGCACAAAGCGAAATATATAATCATAAAGTACTGTAGAAGCTTAAAAAGGAATGGAATACAGCCGTGAGTGATATGATGTGCACCATTTCAGAGATGTGTGCCCTGTGGCAATGAAGGCTACTGCAGGCTCCAAAGGGCAGTGAGGACAGAAGCCAGTTGTGCTGGCAATGTCCCAAAGGGGAGAACATAGGAAGCTGCCATACACCGAGTCAGACCACTGATCCATCTAGCTCAGCATTGCCTTCACTGACTGGCAGCAGCAACTCCCCCAGGCTTCAGGAAGGGAACCTTCTCAACCCTACCTGGAGATGCTGCCAGGGATTGAACCTGGGAGCTTCTGCATGCCAAGCAGATGTTCCACCACTGGGCTGCATGCTTGCATCCTGTCTGCCTCCTGAGGGGCCACCATCTCCTTAACAGTGTGCACCATCTCCCTTATGGTGTGCATCATGTTGGCCATTGGGGGGGGAAAAAACCAAGATTGCTGTAAAATGGTTCCTAATATGTTTATACCATTAAAAATAATCTTTGTAGTTCACTATGCAATTTGGGGGCAGTGCTGGGGCTGGCATATGAAATAAATCCCACAACCTTCTGTTTAGAGGCTGGTCTTCCTAAGTTAATGAGCCAGGCGGCCTCCCGCCGAGTAGATGCTTTCAAGCGCTGCTCAGCATTTCAGTGTGGCTGTGTGCGCTATCAATTATCCCTAGGTAACAAGCCATTCAATCACTTCACTCTCTGATTTGTTTGTACTGTCAAGCTGGAGGGTGAATGGAAACCAATCAGACATCCAAATGGCAGTGCTCAGAAACCAGCGGGGGAGCGTTTCAATCTCCCCGGACGTTCAATAACACACTCGAACGTTGCTGTATGATCACAAAAAGGTTTCAAAGGGGGACTCCAGCATGAATTGGCTGTGCTGGAATTAATTTGCAGGTTTGACATGATTAGGGCGAAATGACACATTAGGTTGGATGTGTTCTAAAGTAACATGCCTGGGCCTGATGAGCCATCCTCCTAAATGCAGACACACCATCCCCACTTCCAGGCTGGGATTACAGTGAGGGAACCCAGTGTTTCCCAATCTTTTTCATCCCAGGGCATACTTACATTTTTAAAAATGGGGCTTACTGTCTCACAAACACACCTTTTGGGGGTGGGAGTTGGCAGCGGTGGCAGCAGCAACAAGTCTGGTCTTCCTTCCTTCCTTCCTTCCTTCCTTCCTTCCTTCCTTCCTTCCTTCCTTTCTTTCCCCTCTCTCCCTCCCTTCCTTCTTCCATTTATTGCCTCCTCTTCCAGCCTTGTGTCTTTATTGGACACATCTCTTGCATGCTTCCTGCATGCTTTTCCAGCTCCCAAAGCAGAAAGTTTAAACCTCTGACTTTTGGAGCTGTCTCCCTCCCTTATGCACTAGGAGAGACACATCCTTCCAGGGGCATCATGGGGCAAATTGAAACTAGCCACTTTGGGAGCTGACTCAGAATGGTTCCTCCTCCTGGGCGCTTTCCGCATTACACACTGCAACAGTTTCGCAACGTATCTGCTAAGTGTGCTTCCGTACTGCCCGTGATCTGATATCACTTGCAGCAAGGTGCCGTCCATATTTCTGATGCCCTAATTCGGATTTTATTGCTGCGCTGTAGCACTACAGTGTTTCATCTGTGTTGCAGGAAAGTGGCAGTATTTTTCCATTGTAGGAAGGTTGAACATAAGCACATAAGAACAGCCCTGCTGGATCAGACCCAAGAAGGCCCATCTAGTTCAGCATCCTGTTTCACACAGTGACCCACCAGATGCCGTTGGAAGCCTACAGGCAGGAGTTGAGGGCATGCCCTCTCTCCTGCTGTTACTCCCCTGCAACTGGTACTCAGAGGCATCCTGCCTTTGAGGCTGGAGGTGGCCTGTAGCCCTCTGAATAGTAGCTGATGATGGACCTCTCCCCCATGAAGTTATCCAAACCCCTCTTCAAGCCATCCAGATTGTTGGCTGTCACCACATCTAGTGGCAGAGAATTCCACAAGTGGATTATGCGTTGTGTGAAGAAGTACTTCCGATTATTGGTCCTAGATTTCCCAGCAATCAATTTCATGGGGTGACCCCTGGTTCTAGTGTCATGTGAGAGGGAGAAGAATTTCCCTCTCTCCACTTTCTCCACACCATGCATGATTTTATAGACCTCTATCATGTCTCCCTTGCAGTCGTCTTTTTTCTAAACTAAAAAGCCCCAGGTGTTGTAGCCTTGCCTCATAAGAAAAGTGCTCTAAGCCCCTGATCATCTTGGTTGCCCTTTTCTGCAAACGATGTTGCCCTGGTGTAAGTGGCATGGCGTGGACAGTTCATTGGGGAGGGTGATTTTATTTGTCTCTTTTTATTTTATCTTTTTACACTGTGCGAAAGGGGAGCAGTGGGTGGGTAGGTGGAGCCTTAAGGCTCTGCCTGGGCTTGCTTTGCTCATCACTTTTCAGGGGCAAAGCAAGGAGGGCAGCTGCCCTGACTCCCTCACCATGACCCTCTTGTTCAAAATCCACCCAATCTCCAACTCCCCTGATGTCTGTCGAGGAGCCCTCTCCGCCATTTTTTGTTTGTTTGTTTTGCTGGATTGCTTGTGAAAGGGTGCAATGCTGCAAGTAAATTCTCGCTTTGGAGTGGCGCTTTCCCAGCCATTAGTTTTTTGGCGGGTTTTGTGTGTGCTGGTTTGCTTGCACCACGGTGCAATGCTGCAAGTAAGTTTTTGTTTTTGAACGGTGCTTTCCCTGATGGCTTTGCGCAAGGAAGATGAGGTGTTGTTTTTTTAAGACATCGTGCCATCCCCCTGCCTCCTCTGCAACCCCATTGGCCCAAAATGGGGCAGGAGGAGGTGGCAGATAACACGGTTCAAGGACAATATGGACACCCCCTGCCTGGAAACCACGTTGCAGTAGTTACAGCAATATGAACGGCCACCAGCCTACCACGAATAGCAATAGCAATAGCACTTACATTTATATACCGCTCTATAGCCGGAGCTCTCTAAGCGGTTTACAATGATTTAGCATATTGCCCCCAACATTCTGGGTACTCATTTTACTGACCTCGGAAGGATGGAAGGCTGAGTCAACCTTGAGCCCCTTGGTCAGGATTGAACTTGTAACCTTCTGGTTACAGGGCGGCAGTTTTACCACTGCGCCACCAGGGGCTCCACTCTCTGACGAAGCATTGAACAACTCTTTACTTGCAGCTTGAAACAGTTGCACCGTTCTGTTGCGCCTTGCAACGCTTCTACCAGTGCAAAGCTTGTGATCTGGAAAACACCCTGTAGGGGGCTCACTAGCTAAAGGCCCCCTGGTCACGGTGACTACTATTGCAAACTGCTTGCTTGCCACCCCTTTGCTCTAGATGGGGTGAGCCATTGGATCGTGGCTGTCCCCTCTTGCGGCTTCTCTCTCTGACAAGCAGGACTGCAGACTCTAACTGAACCTATTTGTGCAGATGTTTTGTACCAGTGTGTTCGGGAGAGGAGAGGCGTCATTCTGTGTCTCGGTTTTTTGGCACGCAGGAGCTGCTGCCCACCCACTGCAGCCACCCACCCGCCCGCCGCTGGCCTCCTCCGCTATTGCTTGCTCCCTGCACACTTGCCACTGCCCTCCATAGCAGGCCCCCATGATGGGTCCCCATTCACTTCCGCTGTTGCCCTTGCTGGTGTGGCATTATACCACTGCCACAACATGACATGACATCACTCCCCTGGTGTGAGGTGCTGGGTGCTGATGCAGTTGTACTGTGTCACAGCAGTATAATGGGAGGCTAGAGGGGGCAGGCAGCAGCGAGTTGTGCGGGGTGCTATGAAGGCCACGAGCGGGTGAGCACAGACTCCCCCCCCCCGCCAGGCGGTCTGTGTCCCAAGCACATGGGCACTCAATTCTCGATCCTCTCCTGAGTGTGTTTCACAATATCAGGCCTTTCAGATCTCTGGGGCTGTTTTTAGTTCTCACCTGGAGATGGATGCTGAGACTTCAGGCCAGTCCCGGAGAGGGTTGCCAACCCTACTGGCATGTGAGAAGGCTTAACACAGCAAGTCAACAGCAATGCAAGTAAGGAGGGGCCCGTCCTCGAGGTACAGGCAGGCCAAGAGCCCCCCAGCTCCTGGAGCAGGCACGGGCAGAAACCTTATTTGCAGCCCAGAGATGGACTTGGAAGGAGTCCATCTGGAGGACAGGATAGAGACAGGAGAGCCGGTCTTGTGGTAGTAGCAAGCATGAATTTTCCTCATTGCTAAGTGGGGTTCACCCTGGTTTGCATTTGAATGGCAGACTTAATTATGAGCAATGTAAGATACTCTTCTTCGGGGATGGGGCCGCTCTGGGAAGAGCACCTGCATGCAACCTTGGAAAAGCGGCTGCCAGTCTGTGAAGACAATACTGAGCTCGATGATGGACCAGTTGTCTGACTCTGTATAAGGAAGCTTCCTATATTCCTATGATTCCTTCCTTCCTTACAAGTGGGGTTGCCAACAATCCCTTATGAGCAGGGAGGTTCCTTATTTCAGCCCAGAATGGTCTGTCCCTTATGGGATGTCATTTGCCCCTTATTTTCAGTCAATGGGAAGAACCTATGGCCCAACTCAAACCAGTTATTTTCACTATTAACAAAGTAAAGGCGATAAGCATGATCAGTATTCCCAGAATCCAAAGAAATTATCTTTTTCCATATGGCAGATGGGGTTATCATTCAGTGCATGCTGCTGATTCAACACACACACACACACACACACACACACACACACACACACACACACCCCTACTACTACTACTTCAAGTTCTCCCTCTGTCTGCTGTACTCATTTAAAGTCCTTTCCCTTCTCCCTCCCTGCCAGAGTATTCTGTGGTTCTGGTGGACTGCAGGCTGGGTACTGGAGCTGGGTACATTTAGCCTGGAGAAGAGAAGACAAAGGGGGCGTTTGAGAGCCTTCTTCACATATGTGAAGGGTAGAGGTGTGCAAACAGGTTCAACATCAAACATGTTTGATGTCAAACTGGTTCGGTTCGACTGTTCAGGGTAAAATCAAACCACCCCCTGTTCGGACCGACCCTGGACTGAATCCCCTTGGGGTTCGCAATTTTTTTAAAAAAATCTTTTTATATACTTACCCCCTCTGGGGCAGTTGTCTGAGTCGGCAGGGGGGTCCGTTGAGGTTCCCCCTCCCCCTGCTGGCCTCCCTTATTCCAGAGTCATGCCAGGCCATGCAGAGGCCCATTGTGCAGGTGCGGAGGCCTCCAAAATGGCCACCGTGCTGAGGAAACAGCAAAAGGCCAAAAACTGGCCGAAGAGCTGATTTCTGAAATGAGTGAGGTCAGCGGGGGAGGGGGAACCTCTGCAGAACTCCCCCCCCATTGCTGCCAAGCGGGGGGGGGGGGTGTTTCCAAGGGGATGCCAGACCGAACTGGCCCAGTCTGGTTTGGGTCCGGTTCGGACTCGAACCGGTGCAGCTGTTTCCGTGCACACCCCTAGTGAGGGGCTGTGACATAGGAGGAGGGGACCTTCCCCCTTTGCTCTTGAGGGCAACGGGCTGAAATTCCCAGGAAGCAGATTTCGGTAGAGACACTAGGAAGAATCTCCTAGGCAGGAGCGGTTTGCCTCAGGAAGGTGAGCTGTCCTTCACTGGAGGTTTCCCAACAGAGGCTGGACAGCCATCTGCCGGGCAGGCTGTGGCAGCTTCCTATACTGAGCCCAGGGTTGGACAAGAAGACATCTGAGGTCCCTTCCAGCTTTAACCTCCTATGATCCTATGAGCCCTTTCTCGTGATCAGTGAGAAGGGCTTGAGGGCAGGCGGCGGGAGAACGGCTGCTGAAAACTCACCTTCCCTGCAGACTGCTCCTCCATGGCTGGGTGCCCTCCCTGCGTGCCCAGATGACCCTCCACTGGCCCAGGCAGCATGGAGGGCTGCAGGCCGGGAAGCGTCATTTTTGGAAGGGCGGTATAGAAATTGAATAAATAATAATAATAGAAATCCCACAATGCACCGCACAAGCACATGGTGCATTGTAGGGATCCCTTCAGCGAGGATCCATCACTGCTGAAGCGCTGGCTAAAGGCATCCGGTGCTGCACACAAGTAACAAAACAGGACCAAGGGAGTGCTTGCTTGCTTGCTTGCTTGCTCCATTAACCTCATTCACGCAACTGACTGCGCAGGAATCACCCAGAGTGATGCCGGCAGCTGCTGGCGGTTCTCACGCGCAGCCAAGCCCGGGCTTGGCTTCCTTAGCCCAGTCTCGGCAGAGCGTGTGAACAGCCTCTGTGTTCAATTGGCAGCCTCAGAATACGGAAACCCAACAACATGCCGGATCAGCCGTGTGGCGATTTCCCCCAGCATGTAAGGAGAGTGGCCACAAGGTGGCAGGCACTGCAAGTGTAAGTCAGCCTCCTGGCCGTCACGTGGTGGCCCTTGCTACAATCCCGGAAAGGTTAGCTGAGGGGACTCGGCAGCCGTTGCCTCAAAGGACCTCTGTCTCTGCCATCTGACTGTCCTCTCGCAGAAGCGTCCCCTTGCATTGCAAGCCGTTCGGGGCTGCAGCAGCAGGAGGCAGAGGCCAGGTGTGTCTTTTCCTGGGCTGGACGGCCCTCCTTCACCGCTCCGAAAGGTCCCTGCTTTTTTCTCCTTCCACTCTGTGCGCCAGCCCAAGGAAATGGAGGTGGCTGTTCATTGTGACAAGCTCTTCTCCAAACTTGCCTTTGGTTTTGTTTTATTTTTCGCATCACACACCCAGTTTTCGACTTGATTTAACAGGCAGGAAGATTGCCACTAGAAAAGAGAAGGGGGAATCCCTGGCTTGCTTCTCTTGCTTCTGGGCCAGTTGCCAGAAAACAAGAGAGGGCCAGCCAGAGCCTGCATGGGGTAGTGGTTAGAGCAGAGCTGGGCAACCTGGTTTTGGACTACAACTCCCATCATCCCCTGCCACAATTGCAGCATTCAAATCGCCAATCAGCCAGGGATCTGAAGGTCACTGGGTGACCTTCAGCCAGTCATGCTCTCTCAGCCTAACCTACCTCACTAGGTTGTTGTGAAAATAAAAGCAAAGAGCATATTTAATTTTTTTCACTCTCAAATGCAACATGGACATATAGTATTTGACTGATCTTTACGATAGCCTTGTAAAATAGATCATCATTGCCATCAACTATTAGCTGGATTTAGTGCTTTAATTATCAGGCCCTTTCCAAGGGTCTAGGATAACTAAAGAAAAATTAAAGATAGTGTCATAGTATTTGTGCTGTCCTGAGTGGTATGGCCTTCTTAGTTGATGTGTTGTAATTTTATCAATGTCCAAGGTGTCAAGATGGTGTTCAAGTTCTTTTGGTACTGCACCAAGGGCACTAACAACTATTGGCACCATTATTGTTTTCTTTTTCCAGAGCCGCTCAATTTCAATCGGAAGGTCCTTGTATTTAGTTATTTTCTCCAACTGTTTTTCGTTGACTCGTCTATCCCCTGGGATTGCAATATCAATGATCAGAACCCGATTCTTCTTGATAACTGTCAAATACGGCGTATTGTGCATTAAATGCCTATCAGTTTGTATTCAAAAATCCCAAAGGATTTTTGCCTCTTCATTTTCTGTGACCTTCTTAATCGGATGATTCCACCAATTCTTGCTTGCTGGCAATTTGTAATTCTTGCACAAGTTCCAGTGGGTCATTGCAGCAACTGTTGTTGTTGTTGTTGTTTAATTCCAATATTTCAGATGCAGACTGAGCTTTAGTGGCTTGACCAAAACACCTAGAGAGTCCATAGTTAGGAGATCAAGAGCAATTCAGTTTCACCTACAGCTGCTTCCCCCTTTTTGGAGCAAGTCGTGGTTCCGAGCTGACATCTGCACTGATGTTCATACTAACGTTTGAACCCAGCGCTGCCTAGTGCTTGGCAAGGCTTCTTTGGGGAAGGAAGGGAAACAAACCCCAGCCAACGGGTGAACAGACCTCGACATAATCCACTGTGGAATTATATTTCATGGAACTTGGTCTTCTGCCTCACCACGGCCATTATTTTAATAAAAGTTTTAGAATCCCCTGCAGAGAAATCCCTTCCAGTTAAATCTGCATTATTACATAACCACACATTAAGTCTGTGAAGCTACCTTGTAGTGAGTCAGGTCATTGGTCCTTCTAGCTCAGTCTTGTCTATACATGCGTTTGGGGGGGGGGTATACACATATGTTAAATAAATAAATATAAATAAATATACTGACTGACAGCAGGTCCCCAGGGTTTCAGACGGGGCACTTTCCAGGTCAGCCGCTCAACAGCAGCAAAATGCTTCTGTTCATGCAAATCACATTCAGAACATAAATCGCAAAGTGGCCAGCAGGGCAGTCTCGCGAAAATGAACAACCCCCCAAAACAGCAACTTTTTAACACCAGATATAGAATGTCATAATACTATATCACAGTGATTAAATTCGAAACGAGGCATCGGAAATGTGAACGGCACCCTGCTGTCAGCGTGGAGACTGTGGTGTCATAACACAGGAAGTGGTAAAACTGCTGCCCTGTAACCAGAAGGTTACAAGTTCGATCCTGACCAGGGGCTCAAGGTTGACTCAGCCTTCCATCCTTCCGAGGTCGGTAAAATGAGTACCCAGAATGTTGGGGGCAATATGCTAAAATCATTGTAAACCACTTAGACAGCTTCGGCTATAGAGCGGTACATAAATGTAAGTGCTATTGCTATTGCTATTGCTAAGTGTGGAAGCACACTTCAGAGATCCGCTGTGACCCCGTTGCAGGGTCTAATCTGGAGAGCGCCAGAGTCTTTCTCAGCCTTACCAGGAGAAGAGGCCACCAGGGATTGAACCTGGACCTCCTGCGTGCAAAACAAATGCCCTTAAAGCAAAGGAAGGGAAGCTGCCCAAGACTCATGTGGCCTTAAAAGGCGAGTAAGAGAAAGAGACAGCAAGCTGCGACAGCCAGCCAGCAAATGGGGCATGCCTGTCTTGACATCCACCAGCCTCCTAAGATCCACATGAATTGTTCTCCTGTCTTTTAGGCCCTTTGTTAACTTTACGGTAACATTTCACTCTGTGGCTTTCCTTTGGCAGAGTTCTAATCCAGAAGATTGCACAATGGGATTTTCTCTGGTCACCATGCTTGTGGGGTCTTTTGATGTCAGTTTTCTCTTGGCACCAGCTTTTTCTTCATTGCTGTTTGGTTTTTCCAGGCTTTCTAAGCAATCATACACACACTCCGTGTGTGCTCAGCCCCCCAACGCTCCGGGTTTTGCAGCATGGCTAACCCAGGCAAACTGAACTCTGTGGCCTGCATAAATGATGCATCTCAGACGGCACCGCCTATGTATATCTGCTGATTCTGCAACACTGATTCATTTTTGCTTCTGTCAGGCACATGCAGTCACATGCACGTTTCCAGGCTGATAAAGTCCTACCCCACTGGCCACTTGAAGGTTGTCCTCACCTGCCTTCTCCCCTCTCCTCCCCATTATGAGATTCCATTGGAGATTGCCCACAAATGCATTGCCATGCGGGCTACAGATGTCCTCTGGAAATGAGAACATAAAGTCTGAAACCCACTCACTTCCCTTACTACCCTCCCTTATAGCATTGTTAGGATATGCTTTGCTTGCAGGAAGTCTCAGGTTCATTCAATCTCTGGCAGCATCTTCAGGTAGGGCTGGGAGAGACTCCTGCCTGCAACCTTGGGGAGTTGCTGCTAGTCAGTGTAGACCAGGGGTTCTCAACGTTGGGTCCCCAGATGTTGTTGGACTTCAACTCCCATAATCCCCAACCAAAGGCCACTGGGGCTGGGGATTATGGGAGTTGAAGTCCAATAACATCTGGGGACCCAACACTGAGAACCCCTGGTGTAGACAATACTGAGCTAAATGGACCAACAGTTGGGCCATTGGGCCATCTAGCTCATTATAACCCACCAGTGTTTCCTTTAACAGAGATTCACAGACGTTGTTGACTACAGCTCCCATCATCCTTTGCTGCAATGGCATTTGGCTGGGGTTCTGGGAGTTGTAGTCAACAACATTGTTGTAGTCAACCACAGTAATCCCTCTAACAGGGATTCCCAGATGTTATTGAATACAACACCCAGCATCTCCAGCTGCAATGGCCTTTGGCTGGGCGTTATTATTTCTTGTTTACACAGTCAGACAGGTGTTATTGACTGTTTTGTTTTATCCAGACATCGAGTCCTTCCCATTATTGTTATTATTATTATTATTATTATTTCTTGTTTACACAGTCAAACAGGTGTTGTTGACTGGTTTGTTTTATCCAGACATTGAGTCCTTCCCAAGGACCTAGGATGGCTGAATTTTATTATCAATATTGTTCTTCTTGTTATTATAGATATCGTCACAGAATATAGTCTGTTCCCAGTAAAGTTGCTTTTTGTAATTGGCTGGTGGTGATTTCTGTGGCCCCTATGGTGTTGAGGTGCTCTTCAAGGTCTTTTGGAATTGAACCTAGGGCGCCAATTACTACTGGGATTATTTTGGTCTTCTTCTGCCACAGCCTTTCAATTTCAATTTGTAGATCTTTGTATTTTGTTATTTTTTCTATTTCTTTTTCTTTTATTCTGCTTTCACCTGGTATTGCTATGTCGATTATTTTAACTTGTTTTTCTTTCTTCTCGACTACAGTTATATCTGGTTATTGTGTGGCAGATGTTTGTCTGCTGTTATTAATTCGATTTCTAGCCCTTCCAAAAATGGCTCAGGGTGGTTTACACAGAGAAATAACAAATAAAGATTAAATGGATCTCTGTCCCACAGGGCTCACAATCTAAAAAAACTAGGGGTGTGCATTTTGGAATTTTCTCGTTTTTATTTGTATCCTAATCGAAACACCCATTTTGTTTTGTACCCAAATTTTCTGAACCCGAATCACCCCTGTTTTGTTTTGTAGCTGAATTTTCAGAATCTGAATTGATTTGGATTTTTAAAAAGGGTTCCAGGGCAAAAAGAGTGGGTGGTGGTTGTAGTGTCCAATGGGTTGAAGCTACCACCCAAATTTCAAAGGAATTAGGCAAAGGGCTGATTTTTTGTGAATGTTTTAAGATTACGCATCTTTAAGAATTTTCCCATAAGGAATAATGGGGGTTCCAGCAAATGTATCGCTTCACATTGAGGGGAAAGGGGTGGCCCAGAGCAGCGTGTGGTGGGTGGTAGTGCCCAATGGGGGCAAGGAAGCTACTAGAATTATTTCAAAGGAATTGGGCAAAGGGCTGATTTTTTGTGATTTGTTGAAGTTTGTGTGTCTTTACGATTTCTCCCATAGGGGATAATGGAGGTTTCAGCAGCCCCATAATTCCACTTGGGGGGGTACTGGGGTTGCCCAAGGGGTTGTGTAGTGCACATAGGGTACCAACCACGCCCATACCCACAAGCCCATGGGGTACTGGGTTTTGTTGTTTCTGAGGTGTTCATTGTAGATTCTCTGGTAGCATATGGGATTTTCAGTGAAAAACAAGAATCCACTCTCATATGCTACCAGAGAATCTACACTCAGAACACCACAGAAACAACAGAACCCAGCACCCCATGGGTTAGCAACCCTTCCCCTGGCCAATGTAGGGTCAGTAAAGAGTGGCAAGAAGCAAAAGAGTCATGGGGAACAAGGAGGGAATTGTCAGCAGGTCCGCCCATGCTTTAGGTCACCGAATGGAAGGCTGGAAGGGCAGGAAATTCAAAGAGATGTCAAACACAAAATGGAGACTCACTCAGAGATCACCACAAAATGGAGGTCCGAAACAACAAAACATTTTGTAGCCGAAACAGGGACATTTTGTTTTGTATACAAAACTTTTGAATTTGGAAAATGGGTGTTTTGTTTTGTCTACAAAACACCCAAAATGGGCTTTTTTGGGTACAAAATGTTTTGTATCCGAAACGTTTCGCACATCCCAAAAGAAACCCATAAGATAGATACCAGCAACTGTCACTGGAGGCACTGTCCTGGGGGTGGATAGGGCCAGTTACTCTCCCTCTGCTAAATAAAGAGAATCACCACGGTAAAAGGTGCCTCTTTGCCCAGTTAGCAGGGGCTATGGAAGTTGTATCCAACAACATCTGGGAACTGCTGTTAGAGGGAACCCTGGACAACAACAGTGTTCCCTCTTACAGGGAACACTGTTATCCACACTGACTGGCAGTGACTCTCTCCAAGCTTCCAGATAGGGGTATTTTCCAACTGGGCCTAGAGACACCAAGGATTGAGCCAGAGACCTCCTGCACATAAAGCTGGTGCTCTACCACTGAGCTACAGCTTCTATACCAACACAGATCTTTCAGCCTCTGGTGGAAACTATGGAGCTCTTCTCACGATCAGTGAGAAGAGCTCCATGGAGGAATGCAGGGAGAGAGGGTTTTGCTTACCCTTCCCTGTTTGTTCCTGGGCGGGCGCATCGCCTGCCCAGATGCCAGCAGCTCCGGGGGTTAGGGTGCCAGGATGTGCCACCGCACGTTGCCCTGACCCCAGAAGTCCCAATCATGCACTGCATGAGTGCACAGTGCATTTACTGGGATCCCACCGCCAAGTGTGCCAGCCGCAGCGGCTGACACACAATTTTAACAAATGAGATTAAGGGAGCACTTGCTCTCCTATCGTTTACCTAGGTAGCTAGTTAGGTGGGTTTGCCACTGTGTAGCCTCCAGGATTGGGCGTGATCCCAGTGGTCCACACGAGCGTGCAAAACCAGGCTGGGCTCCCTTAGTCCAGTTTTGCGCGCTCCTGTGAATAGCCTCAGTGGTTGGTTCTGGAATTCCTTTCATCACTGAAGATGCCAGGGCTCTCTCAAGAAAATAGCCCAATACCACAGGATGGCAAAATGCACAGCTTAGCCTCCTCTGTGAAGCCGCAGCACATCATATGGAGGAGAAGTGGATGTCTGTGGAGTTGAACATTCTGTGGAACAGTCTATGGAGTTCAAATTGTGGAGTTCAACAAGGGTCGAATATAGTCGGACTGAATGCAATAAACCAGGGGTTCTCAAGCTGTGGCCCTCCAGATGTTGATGAACTACAACTCTCCTCATCCCCAGGCACAATCTGTTGTAACTGAGGCTGATGGAACAGCTGGAGTGCTGCAGGTTGGGAACCCCTGCAAGAAACCCAAATATTTTGCTGATTTAATCGTGTTAATTTAAAATGTTTAAATTGTTTCAAATAGGTGCGGTTTCTCATTGTGTAAACCACCAACTTGGCAGTCTAGCATGTTCAAATTTACAAATACGGCATGTGTAAGATAAACAAAGATACCTCCACTACAGCCCCACAGCTATAAAACAAGTGGCTGATCTTGCTCTCAAATTCCAGATGGTTTCAGGTGCAGCCTTTGCAAACTTGGACATGCAGGGAGGGCTATAATAAGCCAGGATTGTTGTGTGTCCTTGCTTGAGATAAAACTTAACCATGTGCCTGTTGGTTCATTGTTACCCTAACCCTTTCTCCTGTGCAAAAATGACTGGAATTTTACCCTGATAGTTGTGGGGTAGGGGTCAGGGTTAGCCCAACATGGAACTATTAGTGTCACAGGAAGCTGGTCTCTGAGCCCTATGTATTTTTGTTGTTGTTTGTTTGTTTGTTTGATTGATTGATTTTAAGGAGCACAGTGCTTTTTGTTCTGTTTATTCAGATTTGATAGGGGGGAAGAGAAATGCTGTTAACAGACTTCCATTGGTTAGAGAATCTCCTTGTGTCTTTGGTTAGGATCGCCTCTTCTTCGTCATGGAATTTGTGAATGGAGGAGACCTGATGTTCCACATCCAGAAATCCCGCCGCTTTGATGAAGCCCGAGCCCGGTTCTACGCTGCAGAGATCATTTCAGCCCTCATGTTCCTCCACGAGAAGGGCATCATTTACAGGTGAGGGGAAGTGCCATTTCCTTTCCTTTTTAGCTCCGCTTTTGAGAGCTGCCTCTGCCCATCACAGCCTTCTCTTTGGTTTGTGCTTTGCCTTTTCTTCATTTTTGACTACATGGAAAAAAAGAAACCTTTGTTAGCAATAAAGTTGAGGGGAAAGATTGCATAGATGAGGAGGTTTCCATGACTTCAGTCGCTACCTGCCAGGGGAAATCTCTGGCGTCAAAATGATTTATGTGAAGCGTTTGTATCCTTTCTTTCTATTTCTACGGGCAATGCCAGGTTGTCATCTTTTGCTGCTTGAGGTGAAAGAAAATGAGTCACTGGCCCTGCCTCCTGATGAGTCACTGGCCTCCCTCCCTCCTCCCTCACCTCCTTTCTGGGTCACCCTCACTTCCCGGGGTGTGCCTCAGCTGCTGTTTGCTCAGCTGGAGGCTGACAGCAAGGCAGCGTGGACAAGGGAACCTAGGAAGCTGCCATCTTCTGAGTCAGACCATTGGTCCATCTAGCTCAGTATTGTCTGCACAGACTGGCAGCGGCTTCTCCAAGGTTGCAGGCAAGAAGAAGTCTCTCTCAGCCCTATCTTGGAGATGCTGCCCGGGAGGGAACTTGGAACCTTCTGCATGCAAACATAGAGATGCTCTTCCCAGAGTAGCCTCATCCCCTAAGGGGACTATCTTGCAGTGCTCCAGCAAGGGAGAGAAAGGAAAAGAGATGCTCCCAGCCACCAAATAAAGTAAAGTGTGCCATCGAGTCGGTGTCGGCTCCTGGTGACCATAGAGCTCTCTGGTTGTCTTTGGTAGAATACAGGAGGGGTTGACCATTGCCATCCCCTGCTCAGTATGAGATGATGCCTTTCAGCACTTTCCTATATCGCTGCTGCCTGATATAGGAGTTTCCCATAGTCTGGGAAACACACCAGCGGGGATTCGAACCGGCAACCTCTGGCTTGTTAGTCAAGTCATTTCCCTGGAATGCTGGCTGGGAAATGAGTGCTGGTTCGGGGGCGGGGGGCAATTCAGGTCGCTCCCAGGAGCTGGGCAGCCCAGGTGCTTTGAACCTATTCACCCTGTTATAGCTCTCCCACCTGCTGACTCCTACCTGCTTTGGAAAAGAGGCGACTCAGGAGAGGCATGCTAGAGATTTATAAAATAATCGTGTGGAGAGAGTGGATAAGGAGTCCTTCTCCCTCTCTCACAACACTAGAACCTCCAGGGGTCACCCCATGAAACTGAAGGTTAGGCAATTTAGGACTGACAAGAGGAAGGACTTTTTCACACAGCGCATAATTAATCTACGGAATTAATTGCCATGGGATGTGGTGATGGCCACCAGTTTGGATGGCTTTAAAATGGGCTTAGACAAATTCATGGAGGACAGGTCTGTCCATGGCTACTAGTCTGGTGGCTATAGGCCACCTCCAGCCTCAGAGGCACGATGCCTCTCAATACTATTGGCATAGTCTTTATTTCGGTCTTGGACCAGCATAACAGCAAAATAAGCAAAAACAGTTAAGACAATCTACTCCTACAAGGTAATAAGGGATCTCTATAACATTACCTAAAAACATAATATAGTGAGACAAAGAAGCTAAAAGTTAAGACTATGAACATGAAACTGTATGTTAAAAGTAATCAACACTGGTATCAGAATAATACTGAGTATAAAGGAGGCAAGACAGCAAAATTATGTGCCTAACACAGATCGGTGTTAAATCTCATTCCATAGTGTATTCTGTACTATGCATGGCAACAGCATATCCAACAAGTGGACGCAACATACATACAAGCACTAAAATGTTTAGTTCTTATTAAACTCTGAACGAATTTTTCTAGCTATGAGGCAAAACGTGGCCACATTATAGGATCTAAAGTCATTCTGCTCTGTCAAGAGGAAATTAAGATAAAAAGAATCTACACAGCTGGATATGTGTTAATACAGGTGAAACTCGGAAAATTAGAATATCATGCAAAAGTCCATTAATTTCAGTAATGCAAATTAAAAGGTGAAACTGATATATGAGACAGACGCATTACATGCAAAGCGAGATAAGTCAAGCCTTAATTTGTTATAATTGTGATAATCATGGCGTACAGCTCATGAAAACCCCAAATCCACAATCCCAGAAAATTAGAATATTACATGGAACCAAGAAGACAAGGATTGAAGAATAGAACAATATCAGACCTCTGAAAAGTATAAGCATGCATATGTATTCAGTACGTGGTTTGGGCCCCTTTTGCAGCAATTACTGCCTCAATGCAGCGTGGCATGGATGCTATCAGCCTGTGGCACTGATGAGGTATTATGGAAGACCAGGATGCTTCATTAGCGGCCTTCAGCTCTTCTGCATTGTTTGGTCTCATGTCTCTCATCCTTCTCTTGGCAATGCCCCATAGATTCTCTATGGGGTCAGGTCAGGCGAGTTTGCTGGCCAATCAAGCACAGTACACTGTATACTTTTCAGAGGTCCGATATTGTTCTATTCTTCAATCCTTATCTTCTTGGTTCCATGTAATATTCTAATTTTCTGGGATTGTGGATTTGGGGTTTTCATGAGCTGTACGCCATGATCATCACAATTATAACAAATTAAGGCTTGACTTATCTCGCTTTGCATGTAATGCGTCTGTCTCATATATCGGTTTCACCTTTTAATTTGCATTACTGAAATTAATGGACTTTTGCACGATATTCTAATTTTCCGAGTTTCACCTGTATATGGAGAGATAAGCTTATGCCAGATGTCACAATAGTACCGACAGTGCAAGAGTACATGAGCCGTGGTTTCAATCTCACGCTCTCCGTTTGGGATTTTTCGATATCTTCCTTCCATCACAGCCGTGCGCAAGGCATTGCATCAGGCCAGTGTCAGAGCTCTGTGGTACTTTGGGACTGTTAACTGGTTTAAATGGTTGGCAGGGGTAAAGCTCAAAATTTGATTGCCCCCAAGGACACCAACCGGAATGGAGCCCTGATCAATTTGCGGCTCCATATATAAACCCTTTCCCTTATTTTGACTCTGGCGCTTTCATAACCCAAGGTTAGCAATGCAATGGGAGAAAAGCCATAATGATATAGCCTTCCCTCCACCCCTTTCCCCCACCTTGAGTGACAGATGTCCTTTATCACAAGTGGAGCTCAACCAGTGGGATGGAAAACCAGCTTAAGCCAGAATTCAAAAATAATAATCCAAGCTCTAGCCTCTACTTTGGGCAACCCTCAAAGATGGGCCTTGGGCCTGATCCAGCAGGGCTGTTCTGGTGATCGCAGATGCCAGTCACAGAGGGGTGGGGCTTCCCCACTGCTGGCCACAGATATAAACATGATTGCTAGCTCTTGTCTCTTTCTCTCCACAGCCTGCCTTTCTTTCTTTCTTTTTGCCACAAGCCCCGTTGTGTTTGCTGCGTCAGCCTTTGGGGACTAAATTGTGCATTGCATTCAGCCCATCTTCTAATGATGGATTTAACTCAGAAGCGAGCTGGAAATTTACTGTAGGAGGCCTGGATCTGGGCTGGGAGTGTGGCACTGGCACACAGTGAGTCGAATGGTCAGCAGCACCAGTGTTCCTTGTCACAGGGAATCCCAGATGTTGTGGACTACCACTCCCAGCACCCCCTGCTGCAGTGGCTTTTGGCTGCTGGGAGTTGTAGTCAGCATTTGGGATTTTCTGTTACAGGGCACTGGCCAGCACTCCCCCCCCGTTTTCTTGCTGAACCCCCCCGCCAACAAAGTGCCCATTTGTCCCTCAAATCAGCACCAGGGTGGGTGGGATTTCAGCATCATGCATAGTTGGGCCCTTAATACAGTGACCCCTCTGGAAATACGATGTTGAAGTTTTTGTAGTATATCCAGCTGGAAGGACTGAAACCCTCTTTGGTTTTAAATCAGTGCAGGCTAGATTGTTATCACGGAATAGAGGCAGGGAAGAGCCTTGTGCATTGTGCATTAATGGGCCAGTTGGGTGGTGCCTTATCCAGAGAGGCCATTCGGATGAACAACCCACCCACACCCAATAAAGGGGCATACCTGGAGGGCATTGGGACACCTGTGGAAGTCGTCCTGGTGTGCTCTTGGGACATCCCCTTTCTAATCACGTGGGCCGGTAAGGTATTGTCTGAACCAGCCCAGTATGAGGTTGGGGTTCAGGCAATATTTTCTGGGCACTGCAGGTGCACAAGCAGGCCCCTCTATTGAGGAGGAGAGCTGGCCTTGTAGTGGTAGCAAGCATGAATGGTCTCAGTTGCTAAGCAGGGTCCACCCTGGTTTGCATTTGGATGGGTGATTACATGTGAGCACCATAAGATATTTGCTTAGAGGGTGGGGCCAGAGGTCAGTGGAAGAGCAGACGGTCCCAGGTTCATTCCCTGGCAGCATCTCCGGGTAGGGCTGGGGAAGACTCCTGCCTGAAACCTCGGAGAGCTGCTGCCAGTCTCTGCAGAGAATACTGAGCTAGACGGCCCCATGGTCCGACTTGATATAAGGCAGCTTCCTCTGTTGCTGTTTTAATTTGCGATCTGTAAAAGAGGATGTGATTCTTCCCTCTGTAGCTCAAGCAGCTGCTGCAGCAGTCTCCTCACAGTCTGACCTGAGACTGCTTTACCGAGGAAATAGTTTGAATTCCTCTTCCATGTCGCTATAACATCTTGCTTGCAAATATGAAGTAAATATTGCTTGTCGCGGGCATTGTGACCCTCTGGCAAAGCAAAACTCTGCTTAGATCCGCAGCTGTGTCTCATTTTCACTTCCCTCCTTACAAATAATACCCAGCCCCAAGGGAGAAGAGATGCCAGCTCATTAGACAACTAGCATTCTTCTTCAAATGGCAACTTCTCTGACAGCCACTGACATTCAATCCATCCTCCCAAGAGCTCTGTTTACACAGATCCAAGCACCTCAGGCTTTTCCCTTCTCTTCAATGTCTTCTTCTGGAGACCATGTAATCAAATAGATCTCTTTTTCATTTTTCTTCTTCTAGGGATTGTCATTCTTGGTATGGGGTAGGTGTGTCAAACATGTGCTGTTTTCAGCTGTGAAATGTCGGGATAATCTTACCTCCCTGCAGACTATCATTCCATCTTCCCTGGGAAAGCGGATCGCCCGCCCAGACGAGCACCAGCTATTGCCAGCAGCTCTGAGAGTTGCGGTGTCGGGATGCATCGTCCTCGCGTCACCCCGCACCCTGGAGTTCCAATAATGCAATAATCTTTTAAAATAGTGGTGTATGTACAGTTTTTAGCTTACTTTCCAAAGGGAAGAAGGAATGCTGCCACAAGCAGGGGCGTAACTATAATAGGGCAAAGAGAGACAGTTGTCTGGGGGCCCACTGCCTTGGGGGGACCCCCCAGAGGCAAGTCACATGACTGACTCCCCCAGCCACACACCCGCCCGGGCTTCCTTCTGTTGTATTCATCCTCCAAAATTTATCTGAGTGTTAAGACCTGGAGCTACCAGAACAGCTTGTCTTTCTCTAGTACTGTTAAATGACTTGCATTGTCCACAATTTACAAAACCTTTAAAAAAATAATTTATCCAACCTTGCTACACCCCTGGCCACAAGGATGCTTGTGAGTGCAAGTCGCTTCTCGAGCATTACACCCATTCTGTGTCAGCTTCATTGGCTACTGGTCTGCTTCCAGGCTAGATTCAAGGTGCTGGTATTGACCTTTAAAGCCCTACATTGCTTGGGGCCAGGGTACCTGTTGGACCGCATTCGCCCATATGAATCTGCCAGGGCCCTCCTCTCATGATCTCAGGACCTGCTTATGACCCTGCCACTAACAGAGATCCAGTTGGTGGGGACTAGAGACAGGGCCTTTTTGGTTGTGGCCCCTCGGCTTTGGAACGCCCTCCCTGAAGAGCTTCGCCATGCTCCCTCCCTCAGTTTTTTAAAAAACATCTTAAAACACAGCTTTTTCAGGAGGCTTTTTAATGCTCCATTATTATTTTGTTATATCTGGTAGGTTCTTTAGCTTCTTTAGCTTTTTATAATTTTCAGTTTTAATTTGAACCTAATAATTGTGGTTTTTAATCTGACTTGTAAAAACAATTAGTTAATATTATTACTTTTATTGTATCTGTGTCTATTTTATTGTTGTGAACCGCCCTGAGCAGCAGTGCACTGGAGGGGCGGGGTATAAACATTTTAAATAAAAATAAATAAATAAATCAGATAGACTCTTGGTCTATCTAACTCAGTGTTGTCTGCACTGACAGCTGCTCTCCTAAGTTTCAGACAGGAATCTCTCCTAGTCCTACCTGGAGATGCCAGGGATGAACCTGGGGCCTTCTGCATGCAAAGCAGATGCTCTGCCTCTGAGTTATGGCCCCATCCCCTAAGGCAGGCGTCCCCAATCTGCAGCCCTCCAGATGTTGCTGAACTACAACTCCCAGCATACCCAGCCACAATAAATTGTGGCTAGGGATGCTGGGAGCTGTAGTTCTGCAACATCTGGAGGGCCGCAGATTGGGGACTCCTGCCCTAAGGGGAATATCTTACAGAAGATAGCACTCACATGTAGTCACCCATCCAAATGCAAACCAAGGCAGACCCTGCTTAGCAAAGGGGACAATTCATGCTCACGACCACAAGACCTGCTCTCCCCACTCCCTGGACCAGATCACCATGTCTCTCTGTGTGTGTATCTCTTCCCATGTGTGTCTGTCTGCCCCTCTAATACAGGGGTGTACAACTTGGGCCCTCCAGCTGCTGTAGGACTACAACTCCCATCATCTTCAGCTACAGTGGCCAATAGAGATGATGGGAGTTCTGGTCTAACCACAGTTGGAGGGCAGATTTGTTTAAAAATCACAGCACATGGTGGAGGTGGTAGAGTTGGGGGCACTAGGGAACCCCAAAAGGGTGTCGTTTTTTGCGGATCCACCATCTTGGCTCAAGATGGTGGCCAGTCAAAGGACAGACAACCGCTTTGTAACCCATGTGCTGAGAGTCGGATGCAAACCAAATTCACAGCAGATGGCAGGGAATCCTAGGTAAGAGTCACCACGTTCAAATAAGTGGAAAATAGGCCCCATCAGTTGTCCTGAGATCTACTTGTTTTAACGAAGAAATCTCTATATCTGAACTTGCAGTGACACCAATGTAAAATGTGCCCTTGCAGACTTTCACTCCTAAACGTACATAGTGAGGCTATTCACATGCGTGTGCAAAATGGGGCCCGATCCTGGTGACACCACAGCAGCAAACCTGCCTCTGATGCCTCCCTTTAAAAGGAGGTGCAGGGAGTGAGTGCTCCCTTAACCCCATTTTTACAATTGTCTGTCAGCCGCTGCTGTAAGCAACCACCACAGTTAGCAGACTCAGGGAGGGGGAGGGGGAAGGGGAATCCCCATAATGCACCACATACTCACATAGTGCATTATTGGAGCTCCGGGAGGCGGGTTGACGTGTCCCGACAATCCGACCCTCAGAGCTGCCGGCAGCAGCCGAAGCTCGTCTGAGCGGGCGATCTGCTTGCCCAGGGAAGGCAGAATGATAATTTGCAGGGACAGATGTGAGCTCCTTAGGGCTTCCTCCCTGCAAACCCTGTAGTCCTTTCTCACTGCTCGTGAGAAAGGGCTCAGTTAGGAGTATTATGCCAGAAGTAAAGTAAAAGTAAAGTTGTGCCGTCGAGTTGGTGTCGACTCCTGGTGACCACAGATCCCTGTGTTTTTCTTTGGAAGAATACAGGAGGAGTTTACCAGAGCCATCTCCCGTGCAGTATGAGATGATGCCTTTCAGCATCTTCCTTATCGCTGCTGCCCGATGTAGGTGTTCCCCATAGTCTGGGAAACACAACAGCGGAGATTCGAACTGGCAACCTCTTGCTCACTTGATTGATTGATTAAATGCCGTCAAGTCGATGTCAGCTCTTAGCAACCACATAGATTCTCTGCAGGATGATCTGTCTTCAACTCTTGCTCACTAGGCAAGTTCTTTGCCCGCTGCGCCATTAGGTGGCTATCCCAGAAATAAGAGGAACTTATTTCTGCGTCAACATGTAGAAGCTTGTGCTGTGTGAAGGCCCTCCTACCAAACTGACCAACCAAAACTTTAGCTGATTAATCTACCAATTTACATAGATTTCAAGTTGCAGTCCTAACTTGCACAATTGAGAAATAACCACAAGGGCTTCCTTCATTTGTCTTGGAAGTGGGTTTGGCAAGGAAGCCATTTCCCTGACCTCCTCTCCTTGAATGGTTCGCTTCTCTCCCCTCCTGTGTTTATAAGACAACTGTCTTCTTTGGTTTATTATATGAACTGGCATGACTACAATCCTATTCCATTGATCTTAGGGCTTCAGGTTTTTCTTTATGAGGTTTATGGTTTTTGTCAATGGGCTCTGAAAACTGATGTTTGAACTGCATCTGCTGACATTTAAAAGGTGGCTTACATAATCCCAATTTTTATGCAGAAGGTTCGTCATTAAAAGACAGAGTGGATGCAGCCCTAGATTTCCCCTCAGTCAAGAGCAATTCGGGGGGGGGGGGGGAGAAAGAAATAAGGAGCAAGAAAGGAAGCCTGGAAGTGAAATGCTTTCCTTAAATGGATTAAGCCCATTTTCCTGTATAAAAGACCATCAACTCCCTTTCCCAGGCTCCTTCAGTGAAATTCTGTTGCTTTGACATTTGCTATGCAGAAGAGGGTTGCCTAACAGCCTGTCTGATGCATATTTACTTAGAATCCTGTCTCACTGAGTTCAAGGTTTAATTCCTAGTAACTATGTCTAGGATTGCAGCCTATTGTCAGTACCGGTGCCAGACTATTTTGCACCCTAAGCAAGGCTAAGTACTTGCACCCGCCAAAAAAAAAATTTCAACTTTGATTTTCAAAAACAGATGTTTTGTAGAAAAAATGAATAGCACAAAATTTAAAACCTCTCCTTGGGCCTTGTACTCAAACTGCCATTTGTTCTGTCTCAAAGTATGGTAGTATCTCTTAACACATTGACACACACACTCAACACCTTGACACTCTACACTCTGCGCCCCTCTGAGGTCTGCGCCCTAGTTGGCCTAATGATAGCACCAGCCCTGCCTATTGTTATGCATATTTTCATAAGATTTTCATTTTATATATTGAAGAAATGCAATAAACAAATAAGAAGTGAGAGAATGAAGAGGAAATGTCTCTTCTGCCTACCATCGGCTGCTTTTATAAGCAATTACTCTATCTAGGAACATAGAAAGCCTGCCTTATACACGGTCTGTCTAGCTCTGTATTGTCTTCACTGACTGGAAGCAGCTTCTCCAAGGTTTCAGGTAGGAGTATTTTCCAGCCCTACCAGGAGATACTACCAGGGATTGAACCTGGGACCTTCAGCATGCAAAGCAGATCCTCTGTCACTGAGCTATGGTGACATTCCCTAAGGGAAATGCCTTACAATATTCACATGTAGTCACCCATCCAAATGCAAACCCGAGTGGACCCTACCTACTTAGCAAAGGGGACAATTCATGCTTGCTACTGCAAGACCAGCTCTTCTCCCCATGGCATGCCTTCACTTCTGCTGTTGCTCCTCTGTAGATGGGAACCTATAACCATCAAGCCTATAGTCTATACCATCAATAGGCTATAGCTTATAACCATCAAGGCTAGTAGCCATTGATGGACTTGTCCGCCACGAATTTGTCTAAGTCCCTCTTAAAGCCATCGAAGCTGGTGGCCATCACCACATCCGGTGTTTAAAAAGTAATTCCTTTTGTTGGTCCTAACCTCTGTCTCTGCTAATCTGCGCTTTTGCAAACCAGCAGCAACTCTTAGGAAATAGAGCTCGGAATCTGAGTAGGCAAGAGGGCCCAGAAGATGTATAAAGCCTACTTGAAACGTTTATTAGCAGGACGCTTGCAGGGTGTCAGTGTTTTTAAATTATACTGCATGCAAGCCTGGACATATCTGAATGTTGAGCTGCAAGAGGGCACGTAACACATTGGCATATGTGGGCGAGGTGTGGGGTATCCTTCGGCATTGCAATCAGTTTGCACCACGGCTTCCTTTTATGCTAAATTACAGCTGGAAAGCCCACCTCCCCCTCCCGACCCCAAGTTGATCCTCTGTATTTTGCTGCAGTCATTATCCTTTTCATCTATCTTGGCACGGTTGTGTCAGGCGCTTGGCATCACCTGAGCTTTGAATTCTTCTGTTTATTCTTTAAACTCATGTTCATCCTTCCTTGTTTGGGCAGGTCCTGTGCTTTGTTTTTAAGGGCACTCTCTGGGTAGACACTCTTTGGAAGTCGTTGGCAATGCGTGAGGATTTTGCAAATTTCCCTCGGCATGTCTGCTGGGCAGAAGGAGCATCGGGTCTGAGATTCAGGGAAGGGGGGTTTGGTTCCAGAGCAGAAGCCTTCCCTGGACAGTGGCCACTGGTTGTAGCCGGAGCCAGGGGAGACTCTGGAACAGGACTGCACAACTTCGGCCTGCCAGCTGTTGTTGGACTACAACTCCCATCATCCCTGACTGTTGGCCACTGTGGCTGGGAATAATGGGAGTTGCTATCCAACAAGGACTGCTGGAGGGCAGATGTTGAACAGCCCTACTCGATAATAACTAGTTTGGGGGAGCAAAGGGGTGGCAAAGAAGGTGATTAGAGGAGTGTGGATTTGGCTACTGATTATTATTGTTGTTGTTGTTGTTGTTGTTTACACAGTCAGACAGGTATTGACTGGTTTGTTTTATCCAGACATCGAGTCCTTACCAAGGACCTGGGATGGCTGAATTTTATTATCAGTGTTGTTGTTGTTGTTATAGACATCGTTGCAGAATATAGGCTGTTCCCAGTAAAGTTGCTGCTATTATTATTATTTATTTATTTATTTATTTACACAGTCAGACAGGTGTTATTGACTGGTTTGTTTTATCCAGACATCGAGTCCTTCCCAAGGACCTTGGATGGCTGATTATTATTATTATTATTATTATTATTATTATTATTACTACTACTACTACTACTACTACTACTACTACTACTACTACATTGAGGGAATTCACATCACACAATTTAAAAAAACTGTTCTACCCGGGTTTGGGAGTTGTGTGTGCTCCCAATTTTCAGTTGTGTGCAGGGGCGTAGCTAGGGGAGAGGGGGCCCGTGTTTGCCCCCTCCCTGGCGGCCCCTCAGAGTGAGGGAGATAATGAAGAAGATGGGGAGGGGTGGAGCTGGGGGCCAGGGTTCTTTGAACTCATTGGCTCAATTATAGCTACGCCCCTGATTATATGGAAGCAAGGTCGGAGGAAAACCTGGGTAGAAGTGATTGTGTGGAAGCAAGGTCAGAGGAAAACCTGGGTAGCTTTCCCTCCTACCTTGCTTCTCGGGATGTGCTTGAACCGGTTCAGAGACCCTTTTCCTGAACTCCGAACCAGTCTGGTGGTTCGGCAGCGGGGAGGTTTACCTTTAAGCAGGAGGGTGGGTGCTTCTCCCCCCCCCCCCGCACCGTGTTCCCCCCACCTGTGCTGTCACTGGAACAAGGAGGCAGTATGCCCTCTTGATGCCTCAGTCAGCATCAGACCAGAAGTGGCCAGCGTGTGTGCATGACCAGCTCTACCTGGGTAGGGCAGTCCTAGGGTAGCCCAGGTTTGAAACCCGAGCTAAGGGGGAGGTAGGAGGATGTGCGCATGCTTCCTAGGGAGGAGAGCTGGTCTTGTGGCAGCAAGCATGAATGGTCCCTTTGCTAAGCAGGGTCTTCCCTGGTTGCATTTGAATGGGAGACTACTACATGTGTGAGCACTATGAGATATTCCCCTGAGGGGATGGGACTGCTCTGAGAAGAGCATCTGCATGCTCAAATGAAGAAAATTTCAAGTTCCCTCCCTGGCATCTACAAGATATGGATGAGAGAGACTCCTGACTACAATCTTAGAGAAGCCACTGCCAGTCTGTCTAGACAATTGTGAACTAGATGGACCAAGTGTCTGACTCAGTAGAAGGCAGCTTCCAATGTTCCTCCTACCTCTCTGCCTGGCCGTATGGGCAAGCGGGCTACCAGCAGTTCCTTTTGGGCTTTTGGCAGCCATACTTACCCTAGAGGCCAAGGGAAGGAGAATGCTGGCAGCCAGGGATATCCCAGTACACTGTGAACATAGGAACCTAGGAACATAGGAAGCTGCCATATCCTGAGTCAGACTATTGGTCTATCGAGCTCAGCATGGTCTTCACAGACTGGCAGTGGCTTCTCCAAGGCTGCAGGCAGGAATCTCTCTCAGCCCGATCTTGGGGATGCTGCCGGGGAGGGAACTTGGAACGTTCTGCCCTTCCCAGAGCGGCTCCATCCCCTGAGGGGAATCTCTTCCAGTGTTCACACTTCTAGTCTCCCATTCATCTGCAACCAGGGCAGACCCTGCTTAGCTAAGGGGACAAGTCATGCTTGCTACCACAAGACCAGCTCTCCTCTCCTGTGTTGCTTGCACGGTGCATTGTGGGATATCTGGCAGCCGGGCTGTCTTCCCCCTACCTCCCACTCGCCATGCCAGTCACTGCCATACTGCTCGTGTGGGCCCGTGAGTGATGGAGTCTTCTGTGGACTGGGATCATGTGGGGCTCAGGCAGGTAGGCCCCTGCCTTCCCCCACAGCCCCTACGCTTACAGTCATGTGAATGAACCTACTTACTTTGGGGGTTAGGCCAAACCTTCCTGTCTGCTTTCCAGCCTACCTTTTTCCTCCTGTCCAAGACCATGTGGCAGGAGAGGCTGGGGTGGGAAGACAGACCAACTCTGGGCCAGGTGAAATCCACAGGGGATGTGACCCTGCCCTCCCCCCACCGCACACATGGTCTCACCCAGCCCAATCCCTGACCAGGAAGGAAGCTGAGGGGTTGGCCTGGCTCCTGGGAGGCTGGAGGGGTGTCCTCCGTACCTGGCTGCACTGGCTTCTGCTGTTTGTTCTGGGATATTGGAGTGGGTGAAGGAGGTTTCTTCTTCAAAGAACTGAGGACTTCTAACACAACTGATTCAAGCTATTGGACAATCGTATATACTTTGCTGTAAAGTTTGAACTTTCATATATACTTTGAACTTTCGTATATACTTTCGTATATTCTTTCGTATATACTTTGCGACTCACTTTGAACTTTTTCTATCAACTTCTATCAACCCAAAACTTTTTATACTTTGAGACTCACTTTCGTATATACTTTGAACTTTCGTATATACTCTGCTGTAAAGTCCCAGTCCGGTGGATGGGGGAGCGAAGCGGGGAGTACCTGTGGCCCCTTGCTGTCCCTTGGCGTCATCCCTGGCCTGAGCACTTGTGAGTCTCCAGGCCATCTTCTGGACGCTTTCCAGATTACACCCGACGAAGACCTTGTCACTAGGTGTCCGTTAAGGGTGCTTCCGTACTGCCTGTGTTTCGACATCGCAGCCCCTGTGCTGTCAGCAAGGTGCCGTTCACATTTCTGATGCCTTCTTTCCTTGTGTTTTCGTCCTACAGTGTTGCAAGTCCATTGCAGAAAAGCAACTGCATTTTCCCATTGCAGGAGAGTTGCGTAAACTATTTGGGTTTTCAAAACTATCCTGCCAAGCCACAGCATTTTACTGCTGAGCAGCGTGTAATCTGGAAAGTGCCCTGGAGATATTCAGCGTGCAGAATATCTGTCCCTTGGGCTTCGCCCCCGCAAAACTGGAAGGATCTCTGTCTTTACAGTAAGTTCTAAGTTACAGGCAGGGCTTTACACGTGCCCCAAATTACCCGTTAGGGCCTAGACTGCCATTTGCTGTTCGTTTCCTCTCACTTCGGCTCATGCCTTGGTATCCCCTCCTCCTCCGTTTTATAATCTGCTCCGTTCCTACACCACCGTGCCTCCCAGAAGCTCAAGCACGTATCCAAGGCAGTAGTTTCAACCGGGGTTCCTCCAGATGTTGCTGAACTACAACTCCCAGGATCTCCGCCACAATAAATTGTAGCTGGGGATGATGGGAGTTGTAGTTCAGCATCACCTGGAGGAACTCAGGTTGGGAATCACTGGTCCAAGGGGTTGTCTCGTTTTTGACGACGTTCGTGTGCGGCTTGGGTGAGGAGTGTTCAGTGAGCCCATTTCCCAGTGTTAACTCCTGGCCTCAGTCCTTAGCCGACGATATCAGCTAGCTGGGCTGGAAGAGCCCAGGGCCTCAGGGATTTGTCACCCAGCAGAGAAAGCATTCTTGGGCTAGGTCAGAGGTGTCCAGCCCTACTGCACCTTCCATCATCCCTTGCCACCAAAAGCAATAGTCAGGGATGATAGGAGTTGTAGTGCAACATCTGCATGAGGGCTGAAGTTAAGTAGCCCTGATCTAGGAACCCAAGATTGGTGGGTTCTATCTTGGTTGGGAACCCCAAGTTTAGGGAATGAGGGCCCAGAGCTGGACGTCTTTCCAGTACAGAATGTTTGGGGTTGTACTTTTTACCCCCAGTTAATTAGCAGAGCACTAAAGAAGCTACCCACTCCAGTTACAGAGCAGAATGCAGTTTAGTTGTTCTCTTTTTAGAGAAGACATGTGGAGATTTTAGTTTTTATCATTCTTAGTTTTCAGCTTTTAAAATAACTTTTAAATTGAACTTAATACTCATTGTGGTTTTTAACCTGACTTTTTAGCTTGTTTACTCAGTTTGGTTAATTTTATGACTTTTACTGCATATTGTATCTATTTTATTGTCGCGAGCCGCCCCGAGCAGTAGTGTACTGGAAGGGTGGGGTATAAATATTTTAAGTACATAAATAAATAAATAAGATTTTTGTAGAATCAAAATACTAAGTAGATTTATTGAAGTACACTTTGGATAGGAAAGGCCTCATCCTAATCTATAGCATAATGAATATACCATAATGAATAGGTAGGGAGAGAGGGAGATGTTTCCATTTGCTCTCTAAGAGGAAAGGAAGAGGACTGACTCCCCACAGGAAAGACCTGAAGAGTTAAGGCAGAGGTCATAGAGTAGAGACAGGTAGAACAGCTAGGGAGACCCTTACTCACTATCTCTACTCCCAATGCCCCTAGTGGTCATTCGGATAGTTGATGCAAAAGGTCGATGCAGTAGAACTCCCATCTCCAACAGAGAACGAAGTGGAAAAGTGGATCCATTTGGAAACAGTCCTCCTGTTAATGCAGCCCAAATCGGCATTTTTAGCCTACTTTCCAATGGGCTTATGAGATCACCAAACTTTCTGTGTATGTGTGTCCGTCCATGTGTCCCCCCGATCAACTTCTCAGCGCTTGGACCAATATGAAGCAAATCAGGTGCAGTTGTAGGGATACAAAGGGACACCTCAATGGTGTCATTTGTGATGATGTCATCCACCCCAATCCAAGATGGCAGACACACAAACTTTTGAGGCGCAAGTGGGCTAAACTGATTTGAACCAAACTTGCTACATCTGTAGGGACACATAGGGATGCCCAAATGGCATGGTCTGTGATGATGTCATCCACTCCAGTTCAAGATGGCGGCCGCATGAACATCTGAGGTGCAAGTGGACTAACTTGTGGACTGCCTAACCCATTTGAAACAAATTAGGTACAGTTGCAGCAAGTGACAAACAGGGACATCTCAATGGTGTAGTTTGTGATGATGTTATTCACAGCAACTCAAGTTGGTGGACGTGTAAACTTTTGAGGTGCGAGTGGGCTGACTTGTAAACCACGTAACCAATTTGAACCAAATTTGGTACAGCTGTAGAGACAGAGGGACACCTCATCGGTGTAGTTTGTGATGATATTGTCCATCCCAATCCAAGATGGTGGTCGCATGAACGTCTTAGGTGCAAGCTGGCTAGTTTGTGGATTGTCTAATCCATTTGAACCAAATTGGGTACAGTTGCAGTGAGTGACACACAGGAACATCTCAATGGTGTAGTTTGTAATGATGTCATCCACCCTGATCCAAGATGGAGGACACATGAACATTTGAGGTGCAAGGTGCAACTTGTGGACCTCAATTTGAACCAAATTTAGTCCAGTAGTAGAGACAGTGAAAGGAAAGTAGGCTGATTAGTTCTTACTAGAACAACTTGTTAGCGACTGCATCAGACTTCTACTGGAAAAGTTAGACTAAGGCACGTGCTTTCCTTTAAACTGTTGGTCATGCATCCAAAATAAGCTCTGGAAACCATGATGTGGGGAAAGAGGTCATAAAAGAAGAGCATTGAGTCACGCCTGAAAATAGCAGAGTGTCCTCAAGGACCTTTGTGATCTATTGGCATTCCCTCCTTACTGTAAAAATGGCTGAGTTATCAGTACCCTGAGGCACATGTGCGTGAGCAGGATTCCATGGAAAGATTACTTCAGTGTTGTTTGGCTCACTCCAGGGCAAGATTTTAACATGAGGGCAGCTGGCAAGCTCTATCATTTTAGGAAGAATCAAGAAAGGGCCATGATTCCATTTCAGAGCATGTTTATTTACGTGATTGCAGGCTTTTACAGTTAAAAATGATCTCAGCAAGCAACATTGGGAAATATTGTCTGACATCCAGACTAACCAAGTGCCTGTGTAGCAAAGTTAAGAAGATAGTAAGCTGCCATATACTGAGTCAGACCCTTGGTCCATCTAGCTCAGTATTGTCTGCACAGGCTGGCAGTGGCTTCTCTAAGGTTGCAGGCAGGAATCTCTTTCAGGGCTATCCTGGAGATGCTGGGGAGGGAACTTGGAACCTTCTGCATGCAAGCATGTAGGTGCTCTTCCCAGAGCAGCCCCATCCCCTAAGAGAAATATCTCCCCGTGCTCACACATGTAGTGTTTATACTGTCTTTTTAATATTTTCATTCTTATTTTATGAGGTTGGTCTCATGACCGGGTGGGCAGGCAGTCGAGAAGGCTGCAGAACATAGGAACATAGGAAGCTGCCATATACTGAGTCAGACCACTGGTCCACCTTGCTCAGTATTGTCTTCACAGACTGGCAGCGGCTTCTCCAAGGTTGCAGGCAGGAATCTCTCTCAGCCCTATCTTGGAGATGCTGCCAGGCAGGGAACTTGGAACCTAGATGCTCTTCCCAGAGTGGCTCCATCGCTTAAGGGGAATATCTGACAGTGCTCACACTTCTAGTCTCCCATTGAAATGCAACCAGGGCAGACCCTGCTTAGCTATGGGGACAAGTCATGCTTGCTACCGCAGCTTTACAGAAAAGACTTAAAAGACAATGTTCCCGAACTACTAGCAGACATCCCACACAGGCGTACATCAGCCCAGCAATGCAAGTTGCAGGAACACTGCACACAAGTAAGCCAATTGGAAATTATGAGCTTACTCTTGCGCAACTTCGATTGCACAGCTTGCGTGCACGCAGTGTTACTGGGCTGATGTACCCTTGCACAGCAGGTCAGCCACTATAATCGACAGCCTTTGAAAAATCAACAACTGCACAAGCCATCCTAAGGAGAACATACTCAGGAAGCCTGCCTTCCCCGCAGACGGCTGCTGAGGACTGCCCAAATCACAAATCCCACAATGCACCACGCAAGGGAAATTCCATAATGCACCGTGCAGGTGTGGAATTTCCCTTGCTTGGTGCATTGTGGGATTTCATTGTGAGATTTATGATGCATGCGCCGGGGTAGTCCTCAGTAGTCGTCTGCAGGGAAGACATTGTGAGGATCCCGACAAGGAGGGTGCCTGTCAGTGTATCAGCACCGGCTCAAAGCAGCTGGTGCTGACACATGGCCCAGTAAATGCAGCTAAGGAAGCGCTCGCTCCCTTAACCCTGATTAAGAAGCGGGCTGCCTAGGCAGGTTTGCCGCCAAGGTGCTGCTTGGAAGCCGATTGGCTCCTGCATGTTCTCATGGGTAGCCAAACCCGGGCTTAGCTGCCCTGGCCTGCTCTTGCCTGCTCTTGAGAACAGTCTTTGTGCTTGCTATAACCTGTGGATACAGCAATACAAATTATTCATTCATTTACTGTCAACTAGGGTAGAGAATTGTGGGCAATTTAGACTGATGATCTGACTCAGTATAAGACAGCTCCATAAATTGGTGCTGTTACCCCGTGTGATCTGACCTGACCCTTCTTTGGTCTTTCACTTGCATGGATCTCTCTTTGGGGTTCTCCTCTGCTGAGCTGAAGGATTTTCAGGGAGTCACTTTTCTGTGCCCCTGGAAGCTGACTGCTTTCTTTAAAGTTGTTTCAACATCTCATGGGGGAATAATAGCACAGGAGACAAGAAACAACATGAAAAGAAGAAAGGAGCTTCTGTTGACCAGACTCCCAGGAGACAGAACAAGCTGCTGTTCTGATACATAACATGTGGGTTCCTGCTCCCTACTTTTAGTACATGGTGCAGAGTTGCCTGAACATGAAAGAAAATTGCATGATACACAAACTCCCTTAGTGAGCTAAAATAATACAATCACAATTGTGCCTCCGTACATATTATTCCAGGGATTCTGAATCTCAAGTCCCCAGATGTTGGACTACAAATCCCATTGTTCCCAGCCACAATGGCCTTGGGATGATGGGAGTTGTAGTCCCAACAACATCTGGAGACTTGAGATTGGGACCCCTGTCATATATATAATTTCAAGTCTCTCTCTTACTCTGTGTATGTGTGTGTGTGTATATATATATCTATAGATATCTAGATATATAGATATAGATATAGATATAGATATAGATATAGATATCTATAGATATCTATAGATATATCGATATAGAAAGACATCTTGAACCATTCAGAAATTGGTAGTGCAATTCATAGCCATATGGAACTTGGCTACTGATTTAATTTATTTAGATGCTACCGATTCTTTTATCTCAATATCTTCTTTTTTTTAAAAAAACTTTTGGGGGACTATTCAATTGCTGTGCATTAAAAAAACGTTTTCTAGTTCTTAAGATGGCGAAGATATGCTCGAAGATACCTGGCAGCTTCTGAGGAAAAAAGCATCTCAGAAGTTGTAGGAGTTGCTAGATTAGATTTCTGGTGGCCAGAGGAAGGAGTGGGGATGGCTTAGTGGTAGAGCACCTGTTTTGTATTTAGAAAGTCCCAGATTCAATCCCTGGCATCTCCAGGGCGTTTTCTGGACTACGAGATTTGTAATGGTTAAAGTGTTGCAAAGTGCAACGGAATGAGGCAGTGGTTTGAAACTGCAAGTGCAGTGGTTCTCAGTGCAGTTTTCTATGCAATGTGACAGGGTTTTCGCCATACATGTTGCTTGCCACTGCAGCGGACTCTCCAGGCAGGGGGTGTCCATATTCCACTGGGATCACATTCACTGCCCCTCTCCATTTCTGGCCAATAGGATTGCGGAGCGGACGGGGAACTGCTGACGTGCTGAAACTTTTTTTAAAAAAAAATCTCAGTGCCTTTGCACAAAGCCGCCAGCTGGGGCAGGCGCAGCAACTTTCTCCTTTGCGCAAGCAGAAGCACCAAACACATGGGGCGTGAGACAAATGGGATCAAAAGCCAAGGTCGAAAGTAGAAATGAAACGGAGTGGAAATATATATTTTTAAAAAGAAAAAAATGAGCAAATGTGATCAAAATCCAAAGCCGATGAGAATCAAGTTGCACCCTTGCACCCTTGCACAAGAACTCGGGTGGATTTTTAAAAATAATCATTTTACATGAGTGGCAACATTATTTCAGGAATGGGCGGAAAGGGGCTGTAAAAATCAACAAATTGTTGCACTGTGAGTGAACCATCCACACCTCACCGCACTGCAACGCATGCAAACCGGGGCAAGCCTCCTACAACAGAAAAATACAGCTACTTTCCAGCAACACATTTACAACATTGTAGGGCTACAGTGCATCAGTAAAATCCAAAACAAGGCATGGGAAATATGAACGACACCCTGCGGAAAGTAGCAACAGCAATGTCTTTAGACGGGCAATACAGAGGGGCAGGTAGCCGACACGTTGCAAAACGTGTTGCAGCGTGTTGTCTGGAAAACGCCCAGGTAAAGCTGCAGTTCGTAGCAGCTAGAGGGACCAGTGGACTTTGCTGGTAGAAGGCAGTTTCATACGTAGGAGTCTAATGCCCTGGGTGGTTCGTTGCCCCACTACAAGATGACTACAAAAGCAGACCAGACCATGCCCAATAAGATAAATCATAGAGATTTGCATAATTTAAACAGGTTACTGAATTCTGTGATTTACTGATCTAGTCCTTTCACTAGGTCATAGATGCAGTCTGCATGGAGCGTTCCAAGATGACGGTTTTCCCCTTTTCCAGTCCTGGCATCCACAAAATAGATGTACTGTTGGGCATGAATTAGCTACAGGACGCTGCTAGCAAAATTCCAGCATCTCTCTCTGCTGGGATGAAAGAATCTACTATAGTTCTAGGCTGCTCTTTCCCTGGCTGTTTAATATTTGAGCTCGGTAAGATTTATCCAGCCTGCCCATTAGAGGCTTCCAGGAAGGTTTTCCCCTCCTTTGGTGTGCTCCTTTCACAAATTCAGTGAAATAATATTTTCTTGGCCATTCAGGGAAATGTCTCCATGCCCCAGTTTGTATGAAACCACAATGGATCTTTATTTAAAATGTAACTCCCTATGGGGGTCAAACTACATAATTTGCAAGGCATAATTAACTCCAATTAACTTAGCTTTCCTTTAGTCTACAGCAGCTGGATCAGGCTCCCTGTAGATTGGGATGATGATGGCTGGGGTCCTGCCATTCAGAACCATTGGTGCTAATGGGAAGGGGTTCCTCCCCAGGTAGATAGCAGCTAGATCTGAACCCACTGCCCATGGACTAGAACTGTGGCAGTGGGTTAGGGTTAAAGCTCTTGTTTGTTAGGTAACCACAGCAGCCCCCCCGCTCCAATCCAGCTGCTGCGAGGTGGAAGTGGGGGCTTACCTTGGAGTAGAACCAGGGAGATCTGATTTCAAATCCCCCTTCAGCCATGAAACTCACTTGTGACTTTGAGCCAGGTGCTTCTCTCTCAGCCTAACCTACTTCACAGAGTTCTTGTGATAATTAATATAACCATGTACACCACTCTGGGCTCCTCAGAAGAAGAGTGAGATATAAATATAAAAATAAGCTTTCTCAAAGACCTCTTGATTGCATAAATAAAAATGTTTTTATTTACGCCTTAAAGAGGTCTTTGAGAAAGCTTGTGGGTTTGGGAAGATGCATATCTCATTGTCGTTATACTGTCTTATTTGATGTAAAAATAAGTAAATAAACATAAAATCTGGGGTGGGCTTGGATCAGGCCTTTCCATAGTTCCACACAGAATCTGAATGCATCAGCTGCACCAGTGTGGAAGCTGTGGGAATCTGCTTTGCACACCATTCCCATTTCTCATTCCAGGATCCTATTATTTTCATTTATTGAAAATAAATGCATCCCACCTTTTCAAAAATGCACAAGGCAGCCTACAGCCGTATAAAACAAATCCATGACTGGAAACTAAATCTAAAACATATAAGCCGAGTCGGCAAGCAGCATCCAGTAAAACGGCACAAAACAAACAAATTAATACAAATTAAAGGCCTCCTTAAAAAGATGGGTTTTCATCTTTAAAAGCTGGGTTTTCAGCGGTTGGTAGAAGCAGGGAAGGTAGGTAGGTAACCTCAGTGCCCTCCCTTCACGTGTGCCTGCCAAATGTCCCTCCAACAGAAGCAGAACACACAGGAGGGCCTCCCCAGTGACCACAGGGTGTGGGCAGGCTCAGACGAGCTAAGCTCTAACTTCCATGGAGCTGTCTTGGCCAGCTTATATGCTAGGCCAGCCCTGCACAACATCAACATCATCATCATCATCATCATCATCATCATCATCATCAATAATTCGATTTCTATACTGCCCTTCCAGAAATGGCTCAGGGCGGTTTACAAAGAGAAATAATAAATAAATAAAATGGATCCCTGTCCCCAAAGGGCTCACATTCTAAAAAGAAACACAAGATAGACACCAGAAACAGTCACTGGAGGTACTGTGCTGGGGGTGGAGAGGGCCAGTTACTCTCTCCCTCTAAATAAAGAAAATCACCACATTAAAAGGTGCCTCTTTGCCCAGTTAGCAGGGGTCTGCAAGCCAGATCTGGCCCACGGAGACATTTTTGATGGCCTAGGTAGCCAGCAACAGCGGGAACCCCCAAATTTGGCATTTGTGTGGGGCTAGAACAGTCAGGTGCCCACTAACTGAACAAGGACAGGTCTTATTTCTATCCTTGGTCAAAATTGTGGGCCTGTGTGGGGGAGGGAAGGACCCACAACTAACTAGTAATTACTTTCATATGTATCCTTAGAATTAATTCTACTGCAATAATCAATGCACTGGAAACTGACTTTGGCCCCCGCATACATCGTCATGGTTGTTTCGGGCCCACTGGGGCGTTTGTGCAAGCCCATTCTAGGCCCATCTCAGAGACGATATGCCTGGTATCTCCTGCCTGATACAGACATGCTTCTGACTCATCAAGTTTCCAACCATGCCGTGGCAGCCTCTAAAATTCAAGCAAAAGTTATTTCCGGTATTGCAGTTGACTGTCACGAGTTCTTATCAGGGATATTGTGAGTATGTAGTGTTTAATCCTCAGGCTCCCTTTTGTCTTTTCATTTTGTTCTCATTCCAGTTCTCTTCATACTGCAGCCGGTTTTTAATCTGTTCCAGGTTCCTTTTTATTATGTCTAATGTGCAATGGACTTTGGCCCATGGCAATAAACCCGACTGTCTGGCTGGCTCATATGGAGAGAGGCGGTCTTGCAGGTACTTGTCTCAGCCCCGGCTAGGCAGGGTGAACCAGACCAGGCAAGCAAGGTGCAGCAGCCAGGCAGGGCTGCAAGGCAGGTGGTTGGAGACAGGAGCTCACCGAGGAGCCATTGAACCAGCAAAGGTGCAGTGAGAAGTGAGGGCTTGTATGGCTAGCAGGAGGAGAGCTGGTCTTGTGGTAGCAAGCATGAAAAACTGAACTGGTTTAGTTTGCATTTGAATGGGAGAGTACATGTGTGAGCACTGCAAGATCGTCCCCTTAGGAGATGGGGCCTCTCAGGGAAGAGCATCTGCTTACTTGAATGCAGAAGGTTCCAAGTTCCCTCCCTGGCAGCATCTCCAAGATAGGGCTGAGAGAGATTCCTGCCTGCAAGCTTGGAGAAGCCGCTGCCAGTCTGTGTGGACGATACTGAGCTAGATGGACCAATGGTCTGACTCAGTATATGGCAGCTTCCTATGAGTCCCACCCCTTCCAAAACCTTTAGGGCATGACTTGTCCCCTTAGCTAAGCAGGGTCTGCCCTGGTTGCATATGAAAGGGAGACGAAGTGTGAGCACTGTAAGATATTCCCCTTAGGGGGATGGAGCCACTCTGGGAAGAGCAGAAGGTTCCCAGTTCCCTCCCTGGCAGCATCTCCAAGACAGGGCTGAGAGAGATTCCTGCCTGCACCCTTGGAGAAGCCACTGCCAGTCTGTGAAGACAATACTGAGCTAGATAGACCAATGTTGGTCTGACTCAGTATATGGCAGCTTCCTGTGTTCCTATGTACTTGTTCCCTCTCCTCCTGAAGATACCCATCAGGAGGAGCTCCTGGAGCTTGGTTCGGACCCAGAGTTGCTCCTGCTGCTGGAGGCCCAGGAGCAACAGAAGGGGCTTGAGGGGAGGAGAGGGGACCCGATCTGGGAGTTGCAGATTCTGAGGGCTCCAGGACTTCTCTGCAGGATTGGCTGGTTCTGACTGCTCCGGCATTGCTGGTTCCCAGGAGGGGTCCCGATCCACAGGGGTTGGGATCTGGGCTATGGCAGAGTCCTCTTCTTCCCCAGACTTGCTCTCCTCAGAGTGGCTGTCAGGTCAAACCATTTAGATGATTTCTTTAAAAAAATTCAAGTCCCCCCACCCTCATTTAAAACCCACAAAACAAAAACATTCAACAATGGATTCCAAAAATTTGCAAACAAATTATAAACAAAATGCAAACACAGTATTTGGGGTCCAGGTTGTTTAGGGCTTTAAAGGAAATAACAACCAACACCTTGGTTTGGACCTGGAAACAAACCGGACACAGGAGTGCAGCTGATGCAGGATTGGTGTAATAGAGTCCAAAGGAGCAGCCCCACTTGGCAGCCTGGCTGCCACATTCCGCACAGTGTGCAGTTTCTGAACTGTGTGTGAACCTCTATGTGCCATTTCACTTGAGTCCTTAACCATGGCTAAGAGCCGGGTTCAAAAACGGGGCTAGGTGGAGCTGCCCTGCTGGGATCAGGCCTGATTCTGGCAGTTCTCACATGTGGCCTGGCCCAGGATGGGTTTCCCTAGCCTGGGTTAGGCTGCATGTGAGAACAGCCTCATGCAGAGGTGCTCTTACCCCTGGGCTTTGGGGCCAAAGTCGAGGGCCTCCACACCCCTTGCCCCCCCCAATCCTCTTTAGTCTGTCCGGGTGGTATGGTCACACGGTAGAGCATGATGATGCTTAATTTTCAGGGGAGGGGGGCCTCCAAAGGCCTTTAGGTCCAGGCTCCAAAATTACCTTGGTGCATCTCTGACCTCATAGTCTGATTCAGTGTAATGTAGCATCGTATATTCATAAGAACAGTGATGTCTAAAAAAAAGAGGAGGGGACATCTTTGAGTAGGATCTTGAGAAGCACGTTGGTGGCGAGAGCTGACAGCCCATCTTTGCAATTCTTAAAGCCCTTGAACTGAGGGATACAGGTTGCTACGTTTTGGATAATGGGAGCACTTTCGAATCAAAAGCACTTCACTTGCTACAATCCATACGAGAACCGTGTTGGATAGGTCACTATTATTGAAGAAAATGGGAGATGCTTTTATTCCAGCAGGCCTTCCCTTAACTTTCTTTTTCTTTTTCTGCCCTGTTTTAATGTTTGCCTTTTAGCCTGCATTTTTATAAATATCAGAGGCAATTGTGTCGTGTTTTATTGTGTGTGTCCAATTATGCTGTAAGCCACCATTAATTCTTTTCTGAAGAATGGTGAGATATTTTTGAAATAAATATTGCAGCCATGGGGGCTGAAAAGGAGTGGCATGTTGAAAGCTGCCACAGAGTGTGGTGAATCCCTACCAAGGCGAGATTTGCCTCAATTTGGTGGCGAATTCCCCACTAAGGCGAAATACCAGTTCCCCTGTAACTGGTATTTTGGATTCAAAGTGCATTCTCTTCGCTGCAGGGCTACAGTTCTACAGTGCAGGGAAGCTTGTTATGTTATGTGTTATAACAGTGCATCTTGCAATGCTTCTTAAAAGAGTCTCCCTTTGTTTTTATTTTGCCAGAAGGAGAGACCTGCCTGGTCCTGGTTTCCCTCCTTCTTCTAAGCCTCTTAAGCTCAACTACAGCAAATTCACTGTAAATTAATTCTGCTGAAGACCTGATTTTGTATTCTGTGTTGTAGTCTGGACGCTACTAGATGTTGAACGAGTGTGACTCTGGTTCAGCAAGTGTGAATCCATTCCTCATTTTTTCAGCATGTCAAATGGCTGTGACAGTCTGCCCTCAGTGCCTCCGTTTTCCATAACGCTCTGCTAAACAGGACTCATTTGTGGGAATCAAGCATTAAAATTCCGTTCAGTTAATGCTGAGCAGATACTCCTCTCTTTTGTTTCCTCCAGATGACTCAAGCCGGCCAGCCTCCTCATGGCAGCTTAGCAATTTTCTGCTGTGGTGTGGAATTTACAGTGTACCTTATGTCCAAAGTTAGCAGTCAAAATTACCCTGCAAACGAGCCTCTTCCTTGGTGAAAACCAGGGACAGAAACCAGTAAGGCCAGTTGGTTCGAGCTGAGTTGGCAGCCTGGACAGGTCGTCTCCGTTGCTGTGATTTGCAAGGATTCTATTCTCCCAGCTTCTCTCTCCCTCTCCCTACTGCCATCCCTCCTAGCATTGCTAGGATGGCACTGTTGCTCATGGGAGAGCATCCGTTCTGGATGCAGAAGGTCTCAGATTTAATCCCTGGCATGACCAGGTGGAGCTGGGGAAAATATCTGTCTGAAATTCTGGAGAGCTGCTACCAATCAGAGTAAACAATACTGAACAAGATGGACCCAGTGGTTTGACTCCAGTAAGTCAAAAGGCAACTTCCTATGGCTCTGGTAAAGGTAAAGTGTGCCATCAAGTCAATTTTGGCTTCTGGCGCCCACAGAGCCCCGTGGTTGTCTTTGGTAGGAGGGGTTTGCCATTGCCTCCTCCCGCGCAGTATGAGATGATGCCTTTCAGCATCTTCCTATATCGCTGCTGCCCGGTATAGTACCAGCGGGGATTCGAACTGGCAACCTTCTAATTGTTAGTCAAGCATTTCCCCACTGCGCCACTTAACGTATATGGCTCTGGTAGCTCCCTAGAATGTGTCTGCTCCAACCTCTTACAAGAAATACAGCTGTACCAAGCAGAAGGCTGCAAACCATTGCACCCCACATCCTGGCAACTTGGACAGTGAACCATAATAACATAAGAGGTTCTAAACAGCAGCAAAACCCTCTAGGAACGGAGCTTGCAAGTAAATTTTAAGGCGAGTGCTTACAGAGAATCTAAACTGTCCCACAGAGAACCGCTGCCATCTTCTGAGATCTTACAGGGTGGGCACATGGGGACAACCAGTACTGTTGCCTGGATTCATATGTTCAGATATACATTCCTCAGAGGTGGATCTCTCTCTGATTTTCCTAGCAGTTAGAGCAAAAATGGCCATGCATCTTGTAACATAAGAATTCGAACTTGGATGGCGTTAAAAGGGGCTCAGATAAATTCATGGAGGACAGGTCTAGCAGTGGCTACTGGTCTGGTGGCTATAGGCCACCTCCAGCCTCAGAGGCACGGTGCCTCTCAATGCCAGTTGCAAGGGAGCAACAGCAGAGAGAGGGCAAGCCCTCCCCTCTTGCCTGTGGGCTTCTCAGGGGCATCTGGTGGCCCACTGTGTGAAACAGGATGCTGGACTGGATAGGCCTTGGGCCTGATCCAGCATGGCTGTTCTTATGAGTCTCTCGGGGGGGCGAAGACTTCTGAGGGAGGAGGTCCCATAATTTTGAGCAGAACATCAAATACATTTCCCTTGGATTTGCAGTGGTGTTAAAAGAGGCTTAGACAGATTCATGGAGGACAGATCTATCCATGGCCACTAGTCCTGATGGCTATAGGCTACCTCCAGGTTCAGAGGTGGGAGGGCTCTGAACTCCAGTTGCAGGGGAGCAACAGTAAGAGAAGCTGTTGCCTTCATCTCCAAGCTTGTGGGCTTCCCAGAGGCATCTGATAGGTCAGCGTGGGAAGTGCTGGGCCTGATCCAGCAAGGCTCTTGTTCTTATGAACAGTAATGTAAAGGAGGTGATGGCCACAAGCTTAAGTCGCTTTTAAAGGAAGGATTGGAAGGCTGTAGGATTCCGCAGTCAATGAGGTTATTCTCATGAGCTGCTTACCCAGCCTAGGGCAACCCAGCCCGGGTTAGGCTGCTCGTGTGGAGCGCTGAGATCGAGGGTGCTGCCGGAATCCATGACACTTAGAAGCCTGCATAGAGTGGGAGAGAAATCTTCAGAACGGGGGATTTGACAGCAATATTGCAAAAGAGTGTTCTATTCCCTGAGCCATTTTTGGAACTGCCCTGAGCCATTTTTGGAAGGGTGGTATAGAAATCAATCAATCAGTCAATCAATCAATCAATCAATCAATCAATCAATCAAATAAATATTCATTCATTGGGGAAGACTCTGGGAGAGTAGCAGTGGAGTCAGTGGGAAGCGTCTTGGGCAGGGGAAGTAGAAATGGGTGCACTCGATCAGAGTCTGGGTTCTAGAGGAGCCTGCACTACCCAGGTGACTTATCTCATTGTGACCACTTTTTGCACTATCTAACTCAGGGCTGCACAACTCCAGCTCTCCTGCTGTTGTTGGACTACAACTCCCATCAACCCTGTCTATTGGCCACCATGGCTGGGGATGATGGGGGTTGTAGTCCAACAACAGCAGGAGAGCTGGAGTTGTGCAGCCCTGATCTAACATAAAGCAACGTTTGGAATGGCTTGAATTTTTGAACTGCACAAATGTTCTCTGAGAACTGTACTCTTTGGGCCAGGACTGCGTGTTTTATGTCTGGCTAGACTTCTTTTTTAAAAGGCTCTGGGGACAAGCTCACCTTCTTGCCCTGCTTGTGGAGAAGAGAGCTGGTCTATGGGAGGAGAGAGATAGCAAGCATGGGTTGTCCCTTTTGCTAAGCAGGGAGACCACATGTGAGCACTGTAAGATATTCCCCTTAGGGGATAGGGCCGCTCTGGGAAGAGCACCTGCTTGCATGTAGATACTAGATTATCTCCCTGACATCTTCAAGATAGGGCTGAGAGAGATTCCTGCCTGTAACCTTGGAGAAGCCGCTGCCAGTCTGTGTAGGCAATACTGAGCTAGTTGGACCAAGGGTCTGACTCTGCATATGACAGCTTCCTATGTCTATGACTATCCAAAAGCTTCTTGCAGGCCAGCATTGCAGCAGACTGCTGAACTACAGGTGAAACTCGGAAAATTAGAATAGCGTGCAAAAGTCCATTAATTTCAGTAATGCAAATTAAAAGGTGAAACTGATATATGAGACCGATTCATTACATGCAAAGCGAGATAAGTCTTAATTTGTTATAATTTGTGATGATCATGGCGTACAGCTCATGAAAACCCCAAATCCACAATCCCAGAAAATTAGAATATTACATGGAACCAAGAAGACAAGGATTGTAGAATAGAACAATATCGGACCTCTGAAAAGTATAAGCATGCATATGTATTCAGTACTTGGTTTGGGCCCCTTTTGCAGCAATTACTGCCTCAATGCAGTGTGGCATGGATGCTCTCAGCCTGTGGCACTGATGAGGTATTATGGAAGACCAGGATGCTTCATTAGCGGCCTTCAGCAATTCTGCATTGTTTGGTCTCATGTCTCTCATCCTTCTCTTGGCAATGCCCCATAGATTCTCTATAGGGTCAGGTCAGGCGAGTTTGCTGGCCAATCAAGCACAGTACACTGTATACTTTTCAGAGGTCCGATATTGTTCTATTCTACAATCCTTGTCTTCTTGGTTCCATGTAATATTCTAATTTTCTTGGATTGTGGATTTGGGGTTTTCATGAGCTGTACGCCATGATCATCACAATTATAACAAATTAAGGCTTGACTTATCTCGCTTTGCATGTAATGCGTCTGTCTCATATATCAGTTTCACCTTTTAATTTGCATTACTGAAATTAATGGACTTTTGCATGATATTCTAATTTTCCGAGTTTCACCTGTAGATGGGCCAGAGTCTGAATCTCGCCAGGAGGCTTTACAGACAGGGCTGTTACCCCGAATCTCCTCCGGAAGAGAGTGTGTGCGTTCACACACCAGCCATACTTACCCCAAAGTACATTCAAGATCCTTGGAAGCACTCCACACACAAATCGGGCTTTGTCTTCCAAATTCTAGCTTATCTCGATGTATTTCTGGGTTTTGAAAATGCTGGTTTTAGGTGAGTTTTTCTGAAAACACCAGAGCAAATAGGGAAAGGCACTGACGTAGAATCATTAACATGATAAGAGGGATACACTCTTTTAGGAATGCAGATATAGGCTCTCCCCCCCCCCCATTGGCTAGAAGGAAAACACGGAGGCATGCAATGTGAACCGGCACCAAAAGAAAACCCGAGAGCAGTGGGAAGGGGCTGCATCCCTCAATTCCACGAGTGTAATTCAAAGTGGCTTCGCTCAACATTTACCCCGCAGCATGAAGCCATGTGTGAATAACTCCCAGGAGCTTTATCGAGTGATGCTTTTACTTCAGATCTCTCCCAGAAAGGAGTGTGTTCTTTCACACTTCAGCCAAACTCTCCCCGTGAATCTGTGAAGTCCCTGTGAGATCTTCCCTGTGAGAAGTCCCTGTGAAATCTTTGGGATCTCTTCACACACAACTCGGATTTTTCCTTCCGAGTCTAAGCTTAGCCGCCTTTATGTCTGGGGTAAAAAAACCAACCCTGTATTTCAGTCGCTTTTGCGGGGATAAGTCAAGCTTTTGAGATGCAAACAGGAAGCTGCCTTCTGTAATGCTACGATCCTTATTCAAAGTGGACTCGCTTGTGGCGTCCTCCAAGAGCTGAAGCACTGTGTGAAATACTCCCAGGCAACTTGCCTGTGGCTGTCAACGGACCCATCTTCCCACAGTCCTGTTTCACTGGAGCAACTGACACCCCCCCCACCCCCGCCGCACGTCTTGTGAGCGTGTTCCTCAGTTCTTTAACCTGCTGACGGAAACGTGCCCTTGGGAAGGCACTTACCTGTTCCTCTTTGTGCTGCATCAGCTGGTACCACCAGGAACAGCAACAAATGTTTGCTTAATTGGTTTGAAATTTGAGCCAGGAACCTCTGGAAACCACATCATTGCACTTTTCTGGAAACCAGGCCCTGCTTTCATAAGCGGGAAAAGCTCAAAGTCCTAGGCTGCACATCTCTGTTTAATTTGTTTGTTTTGGTCTGCAGAGTCCTGCAGAATGTGAAAACCGCTCAAAAGCTGCCATACCTTCTCTCCTCCTTGCTAAAAAGGTGCCTCTTTTAAAAGTGGCAATTCTCTTTATTGAGCAGGGGGAGAGCCGCGGGCCCTCTCCATCCCCAGCACAGCATCCCTCCTCCAGTGGCTGTTGCTGGTGTCTATCTGATGTTTCTTTTTTAGTTTGTGAGCCCTTTGGGGACAGGGAGCCCTTTTATTTATTTATTTGTATCTACGTAAACCGCTTTGAGAACCTTTGCTGAAAAGCGGTATCTAAGTATTCATCGTATTTGTGTCCTCGGTGTCCATTTTCTCATTTGTTCTGTGCGCAGTGGGGAAGTAACTTGCCTAGGGAGCAAGAGGTTGCCGGTTCGAATCCCCGCTGGAGTGTTTCCCAAACTATGGGCAACACCTATATTGGGCAGCAGCAGCGATATAGGATGATGCTGAAAGGCATCATCTCATACTGCACAGGAGATGGAAATGGTCAACCCTTCCTGCATCCTACTAAAGAAAACCACAGGGCTCTGTGGGTGCCAGGAGTCGACACCAACTTGACGGCACAACTTTACCTTTACTCTTTCTGTGCACAGGCACACACCCCTGTTCTCACTGTTCCCACATCTGATTCATATACCTCCTCCTGTAGTGAAATGGGCCGTGACTCATGGTTAGATTTCATGGCCGCTCCCACCCCCATCACTGCCAGGACCGATGGGGCCGGGGCCAGTGGAGCTGCACCTGGCCTGCCTCCACAGCCAACCGTCCACCCACCCACCAGCAAAGAGCCCCCATGCTGGCTCTTTGCTGGTCCTGCTGAGGGTGGAGGGAGAGGGCGAGAGGTGGGCAGGGGGCTGTGGAGGCAGGCTGTGTGTGGCTCCCCCCTAGCCCTGGCCCCATATGCGCCGGCTCTTTCCTGGCACTTAAGGAGGAAGGGAGGGGTGGGATGCTGCAGAGGCAGGCACTGCTCGGTTCCCGGCCCCATTGGGCAGCTTGTGTTCACACACAGTCGCCCAATGGTAGCTCCGCCCCTGCATGTAGCACTCTTTCTCACATGCATGCACCCCCTGAGACGCCAAAGTCTACACCAGAATCCCCTTCCCCATGCATCAGTCTTCCAGGTCATGTATTGGAGTTGTATAATAACTAGCCCCTCAGGGAATCACAGCACTCTGGAGTCTCAGCCAGGCGTCTTTCCAGGTAGGGCTGGAAATGAACATGGGACCTTAAGCATGCAAAGCACATTTTCTATCCCTGAGCTGCAGACCCCTCCTCCCCAAAGGGGCTGGACGTACCATCCAGGGGAGCTGTTTGCCTCCTTTTTTCCCTTCTGCCTGCAACTACCAGCACCTTCCTTCAGGGGTGTGGCAAGGTTGGAGTGGGCCCAGAGACAAGATTTTAAAATGCCCCCCCCGAAGCTCAGCTCATGAAATAAATCTTAAATGAGGCTGAATAGTGGTAACAAAAAGCATCTATCTATCTATCTATCTATCTATCTATCTATCTATCTATCTATCTATCTATCTATCTATCTATCTATCTCCTACGTGCCACAATAGAACAGAATCCTAAATTATTTTTTAAAAGGTTTTGTAAACTGTGAATGATGCAAGTCGTCTGATGGTACTAGAGAAAGACATGCTGTTCTGGTCACTCCAGGTCTTAACACTTGCATCAGTTTTGGAGGATGAATACAACTGATGGAAGCCCGGGCGGGTGCGCGGCTGGGGGGAGACAGTCATGTGACTTGCCTCTGGGGGCCCCCCAAGTCAAGGGGCCCCCAGACAACTGTCTCCCCTTACCCTATTATAGTTACGCGCCTTCCTTCCTTCCTTCCTTCCTTCCTTCCTTCTTCTCGCTCCTCCTCCTCTTTTGAATTCCATCCTGTTCATCTCTTTGGCTCTCAACTCTTCCTCTGCTGCCGCCTCCTAGTCTTTCTTCGACTTTATTTACAAATATTTATATACTGCTCTTCGACACAATTCTCCAGCAACAGCCACTGAAGGGATGCTGTACTGGGGGCTGGATAAGGCCAGTTGCTCTCCCCCTGCTAAATCTAAGAGAATCACCACTTTAAAAGGTGCCTCTTTGCTCAGTTAGCAGGGGTTGAAACAATATGTGTCACTTTCATTCCTTGTTTCTGGCCTTCTTTCCTCACTCGGCCACTTTGCTTCTTTGTCCTTTCCCGCTTGCATGCTCTCCTCGGCTCAGCTCTGATGTCCTCCTCGATTCCCTGCTCCCTCGCTCTCTCTGTTTTTCTAAACACCAGCCTCTGAGAAAATCTGGCTCCAGAATCACTTACAATGACTGACTTGGAGGGGCCTGCCCTCACAGACTTCCATTTGAAAAGGGCAAAACGACATTATGGCAGCAAGAAAAGCACTAGACTACCCTAAAGCTTCTGTGCATTCCTTGTCTGCTACCATGACAACAGTGCTACCACACACACACTGCTACCACACACACACACACACACACACACACACCATCCATTATTTAGTCAATCTTCAAATATCTACGAATGCTTTACATAGAACAGTCTTCTTTTTAGCCTACTTTCCAATAAGTTTATGAGGTCACCCAGCATTCTGTGTGTGTCTCTCTCTGTCCGTCCATGTGCGCATCCCCTCGCCCCATCACCTTCGCGCAGTGCCTGGACCGATATGAACCGAATCGGGTACAGTTGTAGGGACACATAGGGCCACCTCAACGACGTCCACCCCAGTTCAAGATGGATGAGTAAACGTTTGAGACGCAAGTGGACTAACGTGTGAGACACCTAACCAATTTGGACCAAATTTGCTACAGGTGTTGGGACACCTCAAGGGCGTAGTTTGTAATGATGTCATCCATTCTGATTCAAGATGGTGGATGCATGAAACTTTGAGGTACAAGTGGGAACCAATTTGGACCAAATTTGGTACAGTTGTAGGGACACAAAGGGACACCTCAAACACATAGTTTGTGATGATGTCATCCACGTCAATTCAAGATGGCAGATGTCTGAATGTTTGAGGTGCAAGTGGGCTAACTTGTGAGCCGCCTAAACCCTTTTGGACCAAATGTATTCCAGTTGCAGGGATAGTAAAAGGAACATTGGCAGATCAGTTCTTACTAGAACAATTCCTAATTGTTCTTTTCTGGAATGAGCAGGGGATGTGCAACTCACTCAGCCCTGAGGCCAGTCAGAGCTGTGCCAAGCAGGAGTTCTACCTTTCCTGATAATCTGAATCAAGTTTCTTTCCTATAAGCACTTAAAACTTCATAGTTGCATAAGCTTCCCTGATTGGATTGCCATGAGCTTTGCTTCTGGCAGTCTCTCGGACATGTGATAGGTTCATGTTACTGAGTGGGGGCAGGTAGATTGATCCTTTACCCACTCCTCATGGGTTTGTTGGTTGGTTGGTTGGTTGGTTTGTTTAGCTAATAACTAACTAACACATTTGTATACAGCCCAAAATGCAAGTCTCTGGGCAGTTTACAACAGAACAATAAAAAAAACAAATAAAAAGGTTAAAACATTATAACAATTTACAATTTTAAAATGTTAAAACTATTAAAAACACAATTAAAACAGTATTTAATTAAGGGTTTAGGGTTTTAAAAAGAGGCAGGCCCACAGGAATCTCTCTCTCCATTCTGCTTGCAGGGGTTCCCAGCCTTGAGGCCCCCAGATTATGTTGGACTACAACTCCCATCATCACTAGCCACAGTGGCCGAAGGAGTTGTAGTCCAACAACATCTGGGGGCACAGGGTTGAGCCCCCCTACTCTACTGGGATGGGGCCGTAGCTCAGTGGTAGAACATCTTTGCAAGCAACATCTTGCCTGAAACTTGCCTGAGCCACTGCCAGTCAATCCTTGAGGCTATTCACATGATGGGAGGAAACGATTTTGTCCCATCATGAGAACTACCGGGCTTGGCTGCGAGCCCGGTGGTTCTTAAGCAGGTCACTTAATGCTTAAGCATTTCTTAAGCTTAAATAGCCTGGCAGTTAAACTGGGTTTGTGGAGCGAGCGCTCCGTAAACCTGGTTTTTCTGCTCGCGAGTTGCCGCGGCATGGCTACTCATGAGGAGACCCTCGACCGGGAGGCTGAAAAGCAGCCTCTCGGCTCAGGGGTTTCTTCAGCATGCCCTGCGCGCTCACGCAGGGCATGCTGGAGCTTCGGGGGGGCATGCAGCCCCCGAACTCCCCAGCTTCTGCTGGCTCCGTAACGGAGCCGGCAGTCATGTGGGCGGCCGCTGCCACCGCCCAGAGCAGACTGCTGCTCATCTGCAGGGAGAGTGAGCTAAGCCCACTCTCCCCGCTAACCCCCTAGAGTCTCTTCTCACGGATCGTGAGCAGAGCCTTCTTAGCTGGCAATCCTTAGCTAGCAATCCTTAGCTGGATGGACCAAGGATTGGACTTGGTATAACGCAGCTTCTATGCAATGGATACTTGAGAAAAAATAATGTGGTTGTCGGGGATCTCCCATCGGGCCTCCAGCCGCCATGAGAGATTGGGCCAGCACTCGGGAGCCTACCCTCCCGGTATGGCTGGTGTTGGTCCCTCCTGGCCATGCAGCCCTGGAGCCGACTACTTGCCCTGGGCAGGAAGTGGCTACCTGGTCCCCACAAGATGGCTTGAAGATGGTGAGTTGTCACAGGATCGGGGCAATTCACACGAGATCTTGGGAGACTTGCCCCACCTGCCAAGGGCTATACAAACCAGAGTTGGCCAGTGATGAAGGGCCAGTCCAGGAGGAGAGCTGCTAGGAGAAGGAGCTCTGTGACTCCCTTGGAGAGTTGGAGGCAGCAGATCCCTGTGGCAGTCTGTGAAGGGAACAGATTGCCGCCGGAGGGTGGGATAGTGCTCCCCCAGTGGCCATAATTCTGAGGCCGTCTATACCAGGGATTCTCAATGTTGGGTCCCTAGATAGTATTGGACTTCAACTCCCGTCACCCCCAGTCCCAGCGGCCTTTGGTTTGGGATTATGGGAGTTGAAGTCCAATAACATCTGAAGACCCAACGTTGAGAATCCTTGGTCTATACAAGAGGAGGTGGAGCCTTACAGTGGTGCAGGTGAAGTTGCTCCAGAGCTCAAAGAGGATGCTGTTGATGGCATCTTGTAGACTTTGAAATGGCCCGGACAATGACTCTTAAGGCAGAACTACACAGTAGGCCAGGCCTGTAGCCAGGAGTGGGGGGCTAGGGGACCCATACATTTTTCTCCACCCCTCTAATTTTTTTAAAAAATAAGCATAAGAGTTCCAGACCATAAGCTATCTCCCCCTGCCCCATTTTTGGTCCTTCCGCCCCCGGTGTTGCTGGCTATGGGCCTGCAGAGAGCTGCTGCCAGCATTCATTAGCTCGGGAGATATGGGAGCTCCTGGTCTTGTTCTCCTGGTCAAGTTCTCCAGGCTTGAGAGGGGGCACAGAAGGGGCAAAGTGCATTGATGGGTGGGTGAGCTAGCTGTGTTCAACAAAAGAATTGGGGGGCAGGTGGGGGGGCAAACATCGGGGGGGGAACATATGCCCCCTGGCCCCCCTGGAACTTGCCTTCCCTTCTGGACCTTCCCTTCCCTACTCGTCAAAAGAGCAAATCTGATTGCCTGGCTGAATGGAGATATGGCTGTGCCCTTTTAAATCTCTCCCTCTCCCTCTCTGCTCATGGTTGTTTTCTCGCCCATTCATTTCTCTTCATTTTCATCCCTCACAAAACAGACCATCTTGCTCCTCTCCTGTCCTGCTGCAAAATTCTCCTGAAATTCAGGGGGTTAGATGTTAAAATCTCTTACACTGAAGATGCAAACTTTTGCACATACTGCCATTTTGCGGCAGCCTCTGCCTCCCCAAGCTGCCATTTCCTGCTGGGAGCTCCCAAGGTTCTGACCAAAAGTTTTTTAAAAAGAAAGTGTTCCCAGAAACCTTAAACTGCCTTACTCCATGGTAGACTGTACTGACAAATGGTCTGTTTGAGTGTAATGCAGCTTCCTTTATGCTGTGGTGGAAATCCCCCTTGTCATAGTTACATCTCCAGCAATTTCCTTGTGTGCCCCACAATTTTGTTTTGATATTCTTGCAAGGGTTGTCATGCCTTTTGGAGACCATTTTACAATGGTTCCCAAATCTTAGCTATTTTTTATGCAAGTAGAAGTCTTCACAAATCTGTGCTTGATATATTTTATTTTGGTTTGTCCTAAGTCCTATTTCTGTTTTTAGAATAAAGAAATGTTGTATCTGCTTGCTTATCTGTATGGAACAAGATGTTTGTTTGGTTAGTTAGTTATATTTTACATTATAACCTCCCAAAGCGGTTTACAGAAAACTTAAATAAAGAACAATATATCAAGCGCATTTACATCTTTACATGCCCGTCTTGCTTATCAACTGGCCATGTGAAAATATCAAATCGGATATAAATGTACTCTCAGTCTAAAAATAAATAAAATTTCCCCCTAGATAATTTAATCAATTCCCTGTTCACTGCTGAAGGTAATGGTGAAATATCTGTGAATTCCCTTAGTTTAGTCCTATTCCAGACTTGAATAGGTTGATGAACTCAAGATAGGAACATAGGAAGCTGCCATATACCGAGTCAGACCAGTGGTCCATCTAGCTCAGTATTGTCTACACCAGGGTTTCTTAACCTTGGGCCCCCAGATGTTGTTGGACTACAATCCCCAGAATCCCCAGACATGGCCTCTGTGGCTGGGGATTCTGGGAGTTGTAGTCGAACAACATCTGGGGGCCCAAGGTTAAGAAACCCTGGTCTACACAGACTGGCAGCAGCTTCTCCAAGGTTGTAGGCAGGAATCTCTCTCAGCCATATCTTGGAGAAACCAGGGAAGGAACTTGGAACCTTCTGCTCTTCCCAGAGTGGCTCAGTCCCCTGAGGGGAATGTCTTACAGTGCTCACATGTGGTCTGCCATTCAAATGCAACCAGGGTGGAGGACCCTGCTTAGCAAAGGAGGCAATTCATGCTTGCTTCCACAAGACCAGCTCTCCTCCCAGATATTCTGGCTGTCTTTAGCACTTCTCTTAATTTTTGTGTGGAGGATAGTTTAGTGTATTTACTGTAACTGCATCCTCCAAAAGATAAAGCACATTTTAAAATTCAAAACAGCGACAGTACTATAAAGTGGACAGTACTATAAAGCTCTGCTCAGTCCCCCCGCCCCTCCTTATCCTTGGGGTCTGTGGGGTTCAGGGTGGCTTAGGGTATGTTCTTGCTGATGTTACAAGGTTACCCTTTACTTTGTTGCAAGGTGCTCTTTAACCTTTAAAGGAAAGTCCAAACCAACCACTTCCACAGAAAGCCTGCCCTTATTTCAGGCTGTCTTATTCTTTTGAGTCACAGAGCATCTCCTCTTTGAGACTGTCCCTAACCAGACTCAGACCCCGCCGCCCCTCAGTTAACAATCCACTGACTTTCTCTCCCTCTGTCCACTCCAAACCCCACCAGCGGATTCTTTTGATTGGCAGCTCAGCAAAATTCCAACCACATTTGTATAAATGCACAGAGCATTAGCCCCTCCAATGGCAGTTCATCACAGGATCTATCAGGAGCCCTTCCCTAGAACTACAGGAGCTTTCGCAGATAGCAGACTTTACTGCCAGTTTACTGATGGGCTTTACTGCGAGTTCAAAGTTACCCCCAAAAGCTGAAGCAAAAAGTGGATTTTTTTAACCCCCGGATATAAATCGGGCCACACTCAAACACGCCCCCTCCCCCAAAGACACAAACCCCTGAATTGTGTGTGAAGTGCTCCCCAATAGCTTGCAGGGGCTTCAGGGCAAATTTGGCCAATATGTGAACGCACCTTGCTCCATTCCAGAGGAGATGCGAACTAAAAGCCAGGTGTGGAAAACTTCCAGGGGGTGATTCATCTGCTGCCACTGGCTAAGGTGATGGCACCTGTTCACCTGTAGCCTCCACCCTGCCTTGCCCTAGGAGGCCAGATCATGAAGTACCATTTGGTTAGTTTCCCCTGGAACTTCAAAGGAATGATGATCTTCCACTAGAAGCTGGAGGAGCCACCCCACCTGGAGTTCTTAATATTTCAAACACTTGCTCATGGGCATGTCCTCATAAAATCGAAGGTGCAGCTTATCTTGGAATACTGTGTACTGTTGTGGTTGCCACATCTCAAAAAGGGGATTGCAGAGCTGGGTAAGGTACAGAAAAGGGCAACCCTGGGTGAGGGGACTGGAGCCCTTATAAAGCAAGGCTACAGCACTTGGGGCTTTTTCATTAAGACAAAAGGTGACTAAGGGGATGACATAATAGAAGTTTATAATGGGGGGAGAAAGTGGATAGAGAGAAGTTTTTCCTCCCTCTCCGATATAATGCTAAACCTTGGAGTCACCCAATATAATTGACTGGCAGTACACAAAAGGAATTCCTTGTGTTTCCAACTAGTGTTGTGCTAGCAGAAACATCTTACTTATAGGAACATAGGAAGCTTCTGTATATTGAATCAGAACCTTGCTCCATCTAGCTCAGTATTGTCTACCCAGACTGGCAGCGGCTTCTCCAAGGTTGCAGGCAGGAGTCTCTCTCAGCCCCATCTCAGAGATGCTGCCAGGGAGGGAACTTGGAACCTTCTATATGCAAGTACTCTTCCCAGAGTGGCTCCATCCCCAGGGGAATATCTCACAGTGCTCATGCATGGAGTCTCCCATTCATATGCAACCAGGGTTGACCATGCTTGGCATAGGGGACAAGTCATGCTTGCTATTACAAGACTAGCTCTCCTTCTGGAACAGCCCTGCTGGATCAGGCCCAAGGCCCATCTAGTCCAGCATCCTGTTTCCCACAGTGGCCCACCAGATACCTGTGGAAAGCCTACAGGCAAGAAGTGAAATCATGCCCTCTTTCCTGCTGTTGCTCCCCTGCAACTGGTGTTTAGAGGCATCCTGCCTCTGAGCCTGGAAGCAGCCTATAGGCATCAAGGTGAGTAGCCACTGATACACCTGTCTTCCATAACAATAGTAATAATAACTTTATTTGTTGGCTGCCCCATTTGTTGGCTGCCCCTTTGGGCAACTCAAAGCATACAATTAAATCACATAAAAGAAAGCAAATGATGACAGTAAAATGCAAAAACATTCGTATAACTTTTTTAAAAAACCCTTTTTAAATGGCCTGGACAAACATAAAGGTCTTTTCCTGGTGTCTAAAAGAAAAAAGCAATGATACCAGGCAAGCCTCACTTGCCAAGAAATGTAGGACCAGCAAAAGGAGGCACCTTGCCAATATAACACATATGGAAAACCTATGGAATTCTCTGCCACAAGATGTGCCTGGATGGCTTGAAGCAAGGTTTAGATAAATTCCTGGAGGATAGGTCTATCAATGGCTACTAGTCTGAGGGCTATAGGCCAGCTCCAGCCTCAGGCAAGATGCCTCTAAATACCAGTTGCAGGGGAGCAACAGCAGAAGAGGGGGCATGCTAACAGAGCAAAGAGGCACCTCTTAAAAAGTGGTGATTCTCTTTATTGAGTAGGGGGAGAGCAACTGGCCCTATCCATCCCCAGCACAGCATCCCTCCAGTGGCTGTTGCTGGTGTCTGTCTTATGTTTCTTTTTTAGACTGTGGACCTTTTGGGGACAGGGAGCCATTTTATTTGTTTGTTTGCTTGCTTGCTTGCTTGTTTGTTTATATCTGTGTAAACCACTTTGGGAACGTTTGTTGAAAAGTTCCCAAAATTTAAATTTTCATCGTATTTGTATTTGTATGCCTATGGGAAGCCCACAGGCAAAAGCTCCTGGACTAGACAGGCCTGGGGCCTGATCCAGCAGAGCTTTTCTTATGTTCTTTTTTTCTGATGAAGCTAGTCCAGAAATGGGGTGCCACTACCAAAAAGGCCCTGTCCCTAGTAGCGACCTGCTTCACCTCATGTGGCAAGGGTACTCAGAGCAAGGCCTCTGATCTGAAGACGTTTGCAAGGTCTGGGTAGAGAAATATGGGGCAAGGCGCTCTCCGGTAATTTGGTCCGATTCAGAAGCATTTGGGGCTTTAAAGGTTAAAACCAGCACTTTGAATTGGGCCCAGAAAGAGACTGGGAGGCAGTGCAGCTGAGAAAGCACTGGCATGATACGACCAAAATGCCCAGCCCCAGTTAACAATCTATTTTGGACCAACTGCAGTTTCCAAACCGTCTTCAAAGACGGCCCCACATACAATGCATTGCAGTAATCTTTGCACTTGTGCAACAAGCTGGTGTGCCTCCGGCTGTGAACCCTCTTCTGTATATCTTTTGCAGGGGACCTTTGCACAAGGGCACAACTTTGCACATCCCTACAACATTGTGCAGCGGTGTGGCTTTCTTGCATGTTCAGAACTTTGTTCACTGTACATGCGCAGCATTAATCTTCCAGTTGGCCAGTGACTGTAACACAATGATGCCATGTACTTTCTGTAACATACGTGACTCATTGCAGACTAGGAGAGGCGTTTGGCATCATTGTGGGAATCCCTCACCAAGGGTGAAATGCTGCTATCACATACGCTGGTCCTGGTCTAGGAGTTGCCAATTCACTCCGCTGGGTCTCCTGCTGGCTCAGTTTAGCAGCACCCACGAACAGATACATGATATTATCCTTATTGCAGGGACCTGAAGCTGGACAACGTGTTGCTGGATCATGAAGGCCACTGCAAGCTGGCAGATTTCGGGATGTGCAAAGAAGGGATCTACGATGGGATCACCACGGCAACGTTCTGTGGAACACCTGACTACATTGCCCCCGAGGTACGCTGAAAATTTCTCCTATGTTGATGCTCAGCTTTCCCACCGTGACTCTTAGTTCTTGCGATCTATGTTTACCCAGTTGTGTGGTTGCAAATTCAGACATGCAGGCAATCTCCCGGACAGCCCCCCATAGCCATGGCCACCCAATAGCCGCCCCACCCCACTTAGATCTGTGCAATAATTTGGGGGATTCTGTTACAAGAAGTCAAAGATAGTTGCCTATTCCTACAGAGCTTGGACTTCATGCGGTTATTCACCCAGAAGAGCAGTCAGGATTGTCAACCACAAAGGGTGTGTGTGTGTGTTTATTTACTTATTCATCCCATGAAACTGATTGCCAAGAAATTTAGGACTGACAAAAGAAAGTACTTTTTCATACAACACATAATTTACCTATGGAATTTTCTGCCACAAGATGTGGTGACAGCCACCAGCCTGGAGGTCTTCAAGAGGGGATTAGATAAATTCATGGAAGACAAGTCTATCAGTGGCTACCAATCCGAGAGCTAAGGCCACCTCCAGCCTCAGAGGCAGGATGCCTCTGAATACCAGTTGCAGGGGAGCAACAGCAGGAGAAGGGGCATGCCTTTGTCTGTTGCCTGTGGACTTCCCAGGAGCATCTGGTGGGCCACTGTGTGAAACAGGATGCTGGACTGCCTTGTGCCTGATCCAGCAGGGCTGTTCTTATAGCACTTACATTTATATACCGCTCTATAGCTGGAAGCTCTCTAAGCGGTTTACAATGATTTAGCATATTGCCCCCCAACATTCTGGGTACTCATTTTACCAACCTGGGAAGGATGGAAGGCTGAGTCAACCTTGAGCCCCTGGTCAGGATCAAACTTGTAACCTTCTGGTTACAGGGCGGCAGTTTTACCACTGCGCCACCAGGGGCTCTTCTATGTTTGTTTGTTTTGTTTTGTTTCTGTACACCCCATCTGTCAGCTCTGGGCAGTTGACAGCAACAAAACAGTGACATAGCCAATTAAAACCAACAAAACAATCAGAAACCAAACCAATATAAAGCAGTTGAATGCTGCTTGTAAGAACATTAATAAAATCAGTTGAGGTCCAATGTTCAATTATGTAACAAATCACTGGAATAGCAAGAGCAGCACATGATTTCCATGTAGAAGGCAAAGTGCTCTGCTTCCCTGCTAAGACCCTGGAGGGGGAGGGGAGTATTAGCACTGTGTCCCTGCCTGACCCTGTGGCACGACACCACTGTATTTACCTGAGATCAGTAATCTAAGATTTGAAATCCAGTTGTCAGTCTCAGGTAAATGTTAGGTTGGGGTTCACCTAACCAGAAATTGTGGTACATTTCCAGGTTCGCATGTCTGGAAATCTGGAGTATGCACATCACAGGCATGTATAGATTCCTGTCCAACCAACATTATTTTGATCATGAGAACCAGCGCTTAGAATCCTAGATTGCTTATCAGGTGTTTGTACCCAGTAGAACAGACTAGGTAGGGAGGCTGTGGCATCTGCTTGCTCTTGATCGTAGATAAAATTGTGCAAAATGCCTATTTATTTGTGTAATGTGCATTAATTACTTCAAACTCGACATTTTTAATAAAATTGCACAAAACTTCCACAGGCTGCTTCAATCCTGTGAGCTTCCTTTGTGTGTGAGAGGGGCATTGGACATGTGGGGAAACTATTCCATGCATGAAATGTGCTCCAGGAGCATGCTGCATGCACGTAGCCATTGCACATGGGTACTGGAAGATGGTGGGGTGTGCAGGTGCAAGTGGACAGGCATGTGCTAAGGTAATGAAGTGGAGCTGGCCACCTTGATGCTTCCCCGGCTCCCTATATAACTCAGGGTTATGAGTGTATCCATATCAAAAGTATGCTGTGCCCTGTTCTGCAAGGTCAGGGATCCTCAGATCTGAGTCCCCAGATGATGTTGGACTACAACTCCCATCATCCCCAGCCCTGTGGCTGGGGATGATGGGAGTTGTAGTCTAACAACATCTGCAAATCCAAGTTTGAGAACCCTTGGCATAGGTATTGCTGGCTCAAGCACAGGGAATTGTCAGTTAACATTTCAGAATCTATTTCTGTCCCTTCTATGGTCTGGTTTACACATTAAACATGCTCTTTCGTCATGTGGGACAGGTTCACATACACATTTCCCTGGTTCTCAGTATCTGACAACTCGTAGCAAAATGTGTGATCTGTCCACACTGAAAAATGTTCTGTTGGAGGTGAGGTGAGGTGACATGAATGACTGCCTGTGGTGTTAGCGCTGTGATGGCTCATTCACACACGCAGCTCATTCGTGCATGATATTATCAAATGATGACTGTGTGTAAATATGCACTTGACCATGATTAGGCTGCACTTGTGTGGAATGCCGGCACTGAGTTGTGTTGGAAACAATGTGTAGCCTCAGTCTGTGGCGTTTGAATTGCAATGTTCTTTCACCCTCACAAGTTATGAGAGGAGAGCTGGTCTTGTGGCAGCAAGCATAGATTGTCCCCTTTGCTAAGCAGGGTCTGCCCTGGTTTGCATTTGAATAGGAGACTACATGCGAACACTGTAAGATATTCCCCTTAGGGGATGGGGCCACTCTAGGAAGAGTATCTGGGTGCTTGCATGCAGAACATTCCAAGTTCCCTCCCTGGCAGCATCTCCAGATAAGGCTGAGAGAGACTCTTGCCTGCAACCTTGGAGAAACCGCTTGCAGTCTGTGTAGACAATACTGAGATAGATGGACCAAGAGTCTGACTCTGTCTATGGCCGCTTCCTATGCTCCTCTGTTGTAGTCAAAACGGGACAGACAGGAAAGGACTAAGAATAGTTGGACAGCCTTATTGACTTTGATCCCTTCATCCCATTTCAGATCTTGCAGGAGATGCTCTATGGTCCTGACGTGGACTGGTGGGCAATGGGAGTATTACTCTATGAGATGCTCTGTGGCCACGCCCCCTTTGAAGCCGAAAATGAGGACGACCTCTTTGAAGCCATCCTCAATGATGAAATAGTCTACCCAACCTGGCTTCCAGAAGATGCAGTGGCGATCCTGAAAGCTGTATGTATGCTCTTGAGTATTCCACGTTTTCGGCTTGTTTGCATGTTTCTTGCACCAGCTTCCTCTGGCTTGCTATGTTCGCTGCAGTAACGAGAGACAATACATTGGTGGGACAGAGCGGGGGCTCAAGAGCCGGGCGAGTCCATCTAACCATACTGGAGTGGGATGAATTAAAGCCAAGCGTTAGGTTCATATGACTGCTCTCCCCGCAATTAGGGATGTGCAAAAAAAATTTAAAAAATTTGACCAAATCGAATCAACTCAAAACTGCTTGTACAGAATGGGATTCGTTCAAATCGATTCAAATCTGGGTGAATTTGAATCAAATTCAAGCCAAATTCTAGCAAATTTCATTCAAGTTCAGGCGAATTGGACAAATCCCATTCTGTGCAAGCCGTTTCGAGTTGAATCGATTTGAATTCGTTTTGAATTGGAATAGATTTGGTCGAACCTTTTTGCATATCCCTACCCCCAATTACACTGAGACAGTTTTCACATCTCTTTTGAGTGTATAAGATTTCTCTTACATTATAATGGCTTTCAGTGCCGGTAGCCTGAGCAGCATGGGAAGCAAAACTCCCCCCGTATCTAAAAGAGTGTCATCATAAGAAGAGCATGAGGTGGGCAGGAAGGAGGATCTATGTGTGCATATATGGGACAGAGGGAGAGAATATGAGCATTATAGTCTGGTTATAGACTAGGCATTATAGACGAAAATGCTTAGCCATGAGGAGGGCTGCCCTAGGATTTTTGGTGCCCTCAGTGAAGTATGGCTTCGGTGCCCCCTCGTTCTTGTACAGAATATAATTGTCACTGAGTGCAGGGTGGGGCACAGTCATACTTGGCAGTTTGTGCTGGTTGTGGAAGCAGATGCTGAGATCATTCACACCAGGGGTTCTCAACCCTGGGTCCCCAGATGTTGTTGGACTTCATCCCATAATCCCCAACCAAAGGCCACTGTGGTTGCGGATTATGGGAGTTGAAGTCCAGTAACATCTGGGTACCCAACACTGAGAATCGCTGGTTCACTCGACCACAAGGGGTGGTCTGGGGAGGCGGGAGTCTACCTGCCTTTCCTCAGACAACCAGAACCTGATCAGGGCACCACTGACGGCATGCCCACTTGAGAGGAGCAGCAGCAAGCCCAGTGTTGATTGGGGGGGGGAGGCAGCCAGGCCACCAGGTATCCCACAGTGCACCACGCAAGCAGCATGGTGCATTGGGAAAGCTCTGCAATGCCTGACCATTCCTTCCCCTTGGCTCTATGACCAAGATGGCTGCCAGCAGATCGGGAGCTCCAGATGACCATCAAATGAGGTGGGAGGTGCACGCTTGTCCTCCTACCTCACTTTAAGGCTGGGTAGGAGATCAGGGCTACCCAGGGGAGGATCAGCACCAATCCCAGGGATTCTCATGACCAGCCCTACGTGGGCTTATCCTCTCCTACCCAGCTAGGGCTGGTCATGAGAACGACCTCACTATCTTTAATATCTCGCAAGATATACCACCACGGCTTCCCGGCTCCACATAGAGTCCACCCTCGCCACACACAGCTGGCATGCATGGCGGCCATTCGTGGGGTCAGTCTGGCAAATGTTTTTACTGGGCGAGCTCCTCAAATGCCTACTGCACATGCGCATCAGCCAGCAGAGTGGTGGAGGCCGGCTGTGAGGTGCGGAAGGACTCTGTGCAGAGTGGGGCAGTGGCATGGGAGGGCAGCAGGACATTTTGGGATTTGTAAAGGTATAATCCGCTTCCTCCCCGCTTCCCTGCCTCAGCCACCACTGGGAGCTGCAACAGCTATTCACGATGGCGAGGAGGGTGGTGGCACCCGCCCCACCCAAGATTTGCTACCTGAGACCTTCAGTGAGATGGGGACACACCTTGGACCTCTCCCTCAGTCTTTTGGGGGACAGGTCTATCAATGGCTACGAGTCTGAAAGCTAAAGGCCACCTCCAGCCGCAGAGGCAATATGCCTCTCAATACTAGTAGCAGGGGAGCAACCGCAGGAGAGAGGACATGCCCTCAACTCTTGCCTCTGGGCTTCTCAGAGGCATCTGGCGGGGGGCATTGTGTGTAACAGTGGGATGCTGGACTAGATGGGCCTTGGGGCTGATCCAGCAGGGCTGTTCTTATGTTCTTGTTCACACAAGTACTAAGAAGCAAGTCCCACAGGACCATGGGATTAATTTACGAATACAACAAATATTTATATACTGCTTTTCAACAAAAGTTTACAAAGCGGTTTACGGAGATATAAATAAATAAAACAGCTCCCTCTCCCCAAAGGGCTCGCTGTCTTAAAAAAGAAACATGAGATAGACACCAGCAACAGCCATTGGAGGGATGCTGTGCTGGGGATGGATAAATGTGCATGGTCACTACTGTATGTTAGCAGAGCCTCTGTAAAGTAAAGAAAAGTTGTGCTGTCGAGTTGGTGTCAACTCCTGGTGACCACAGAGCCCTGTGGTTGTCTTTGGTAGAATACAGGAGGAGTTTACCATTGCCATCTCCGCGCAGTATGAGATGATGTCATGCCTTTCAGCATCTTCCTATATTGCTGATGCCCAATATAGCCTCTGTAAAGTGTGCCGTCAAATCGATTTCAACTCCTGGCGCCCACAGAGCGCTGCGGTTTTCTTTGGTAGAAGGGGTTTACCATTGCCTCGTCCCGCACAGTATGAGATGATGCCTTTTAACATCTCCCTATATCGCTACTGCCCAATATAGTACCAGCTGGGATTTGAACCAACAACCTTCTGCTTGTTAGTGAAGCATTTCCCCGCTGCACCACCTCTGTACATCGCCTCAAATAGCGGGGACTTGAATTGGACTTGAATCTCTACACGCATAGTTCGTAGACAGATAAGCTCTGTTCATACATGGTGCTGCTGAATGTGTTTGGATCAGGGCTGCCATGGCAGTCCCACTCACCTCCTTCCTGTTCACTTTCCTTGCATGTGTCAAGTGAAAAGGGGTGTCCTTAAGACATTTGTGTGGAGTTTCCTTTGTGATGACTTTTCCCATGAATAATAACAATACTTTACATTTGTATTGTACTTTAGTCTTTCTAGGCCAGCCTTGGCCATGGGTAGCTATAGCATTGTGGGGGTTTTTATGCCCCTTAAATGTTGGTAAGATCCTAAATGTATAGTGAAACTGTGGCTTAGGTTAGGGATTCCCAACCTATGGTCGTCCAGATGTTGCTGAACTACAATTCGCATCACCACCTGCCATAATTTATTGTGGCTGGAGATGATGGGAGTTATAGTTCAGCAACATCTGGAGGACCAGAGGTTGAAAACCCCTGGCTTATGTTGCTGAGCTAATCTCTGCCTCTGGAGGGCAAATATAGGAGATATCAGTGAGACCTGCTTGTCAAAGGGGCTGGAGAGAGGCCGGGAAACTACTTTAATCCTGACTGCAAGATGTAATACAGTACAGATGTAATGCTCAACCTCAATTAATGCAAATCATGGTTTGCAAACCCACTTTTAAAACCATAGCTTCACATCTGGATTTGCATCTAGTCCTTCACCATGTCTACTAGGTAGACAAAACCACGCTTAAGCATTATGGCTGCATAGGGCCTCAGTGTGTATGTCTGTTTTCTGGGTGTGATCTTGGACTGAGCTGAATGAATGAATAACTATATTATGATCATAGATCAGACACAGACACAACCAATTATACAGCACTCAGATAAGAGATCTATCATACAGTACACCAGCAAAGTAAACGTTTTATGGTGGGATCTAGAGAGTAGGAATTAATTGTTGGACTGAGTTCTTCCTGGACAGTGTCTCTCAGGCCAAAAAGATTTTGCATCATTGATATGCAGGTTCAGAATACTGAACCTGCTGTTTATTATTAGACATACTGAGGAAAATTACTCCTATTGAAATTAAAAGTACTCCTATTGAAAGTACTCCTATTGAAATTAAAAGGGTAAGTTGAGAAACTCTTAGCTTGTCCTTTTAATTTAAATGGGACTACTTTGAGTAATCTTCCTCAGTATGTCAGCTGTAATTATTCTGTTCATGCCTAATGGTATATTAAGGGCTGAATGTGAATGGAAAAAATTATAGCCTTTGCCAAGCAATCTGTTCCCACAGATACATGGTTTGCATCTCCTTGGTAATGCTGCCAAAGCTAAACGTATGTATGAGTCAGACAGGATGAGGGTGCCGTATATTGGGGAAAGTTTCATCCTGCAGCTTCACATTGCAAATGTTTTGCCTCATTTTCCATTGAAAATGAGGGCTGAACTGGGCATGATCCCCAGCGTGTGGTTGTACTTCCCTCCTTCCCCTGCATAACCTCTCGCAGAACTTCCCCATGCCCTGACACAGGAACACAAGAAGTTGCCTTACACCAGATCTGATCCTTGGCCCATCTATCCCAGTACTGTCTATAACCAGGGCTGCTCATCGTTGGCCCTGCAGCTGTTTTTGGACTACAACTCCCATAGTCCCTGGCCAGAGTGGCCAAAAACCAGGGATTATGGGAGTTGTAGGCGGCCAACAACTGCAGGAGGGCCAAAGTTGAGCAGCCCTGGGACCAGCAACGGCTCTACAAGGTTTCAGGAAGGAGTCTCTCCCAGCCCTACCTGGAGATGCTGGGGGTTGAACCTGGGGTCCTCTGCATGCAAAGCAGATGCTCTGCCAATGAGTTATGGTCCCGTCTCATGCAGTGTTCCCTCTAACAGGGATCCCCAGATGTTGTTGACTACAACTCCCAGAATCCTCAGCTACAATCGCTTTTGCTTGGAGATTCTGGGAGTTGTAGTCAACAACATCTGTGAATCCCTATTAGAGGGGACACTGGTCCCATGCCATTACAGTGCTCTGGATGTCCCTGCCTCTGCATCATTGGCTGCCGATGGTAAGGGCGGGGAAATGTGAGCATTGTGATGTCATGACACAAGTGGAATTCTGCATCTGAGCTAGATGGAATGGCCGAGTTTAAAACTATGTAGCACCTGGTCAACCTGAGATTCTCCAGTTGTTGTTGGACTACAAGGCCCATCACCCACAGGCTCAATTAATTGGGAGTTGCCATCCAATAACAGCTGGAGAGCCTCCGATTGGTTACCCCTAATGTAACACATAAATCAGATCGTTGGTCGCCACCCCAGATCAGACCATTGACACACTCTTGTCTAGGAACACAGGAAACAAATGAGCCAGGCCATTCATCCCCCTAGCTCAGTATTGTCTACACCAGGGTTTCTCAACGTGTGGGTCCCCAAATGTTATTGGACTTCAACTCCCATAATCCCCAGCCTCACTGGTCTTTGGTTGGGAATTATGGGAGTTGAAGTCCAATTACATCTGGGGACCCACACGTTGAGAAACCCTGGTCTACACTGACTGGCAGCAGTTCTTCAGGTTTTCAGGCAGGAGTCTCTCCGGGCCCTGCCGGAAGATGCTGTCAGGGATGGAACCCCCCACTGAGTTACAGCCCCATCTACTCGGACCTGCCTCCAAGATGTCAGGCCCAGATTTTTCGAGCCCTGACACATGAACCAGGGATTGAACCTGGAACCTTTGCCATGCAAAACAGATGCTCTGCCACTGATCTGTGGGCTTGGGTACAGACAGTAATTGTTTATGTGGAGTTTAGAAGCACGTGTTGTTTCTCACCACTAATTAAATAACAAAACCAAACCCCAAAACCAGGAAAAGCCACACCTGCAGTCTTCAGTTTTCTCTTCCTCAAAAAACCCCTTGAGGGAAGAGGTTATCTTATGGACAGTTCTCAGCCATTTCCCCTTCAGAAACTTGTTCATTTCTCAAGATTCCGCTTTGGATGTCAGGCCAGGAAAGGTCAGTTGCTTCTCCTGGAATGTTTGTGAGAACTTCTTCAGCAAGGGGCGCAGCAATGACCTGCACGCACAAGGGACCGGTTCAGGAAAAGGAGCAAAGATCTTTGGGGTTCTCAAAGGAAAGGCATCCATTGTTCCTCCTTCAGTAATTAGTTTCTAATGAACATTTTTGTTGGTTTCCAAAACAAACACCTTTCCATACAATAGAAAAATCAGTCCACTGTGCAAAGAACAACTAAAACAGCATTGTCTGTACAGTTAAAAAGAAAAGATGCTTTGGATACTTTCAACCAAGTCTGGGGACCCTTCCTAGACGGTTTTGCAGGGTTGCCTTTCTTTCAGTAGCTTGCATGCCCTGCAGAGTATGAAGTCTGTGCTGTGGCGGGTCTCTAAACATGCAGCCATGCTGTTAAGCAAGAGAGGGCAGGGCTGGGAGTGCTGCTGCTGGTATCATCACATGACGTAGGAAGGATGGAAATCATTCTTGCCTTGCCATTGCACAGGAGGACATTAGGAAGCTGCCTTCTGCCGAGTCAGGCCATTGGTCCTTCTAGATCAGGCCTGCCCAACTTAGGGGCCCCCAGCTGGTTTTGGACTACAACTCCCATAATCCCCAGCCACAGTGACCAATAGCCAGGGATTATGGGAGTTGTAGGCCAACCTCAGAATTGATGTTGAAGACATTGAATTGGTGGATAGCTTCTGCCTTTAGGATTGACCATCAACATTAAAAGATCCAGCAGATGAGAAATACACCGCACTTGGTAGGGTTGCAAGGCCTTGGAAAGGATATTTAGATGCTGTGATGTGTCTATACCTACAAAGATTAGAATTGCTCGGACAATGGTTTTTCCCATGACGCTCTATGGATGCAGAAGCTGGACTTTAAAGAAGCAAGAAAGAAAAAGTATTGAGGATACTCTGGACAGCCAGGAAAACAAACAAATGAATCAATCCAGAATTTTCACTCGAGGCACAAATGACCAGGCTCAAACTATCATACTTTGGACACATTATGCAAACACCCAGCTCCCTTGAGAAGTCCATAATGCTGGGAAAAGTTGAAGGAAAGAGAAGAGGATGACCAGCAGCAAGATGGATGGACTTGATGACAACAGCAATAAATGCACCACTGAGAGACCTTAAAGGCCAAGTTGAAGACAGATCTTCCTGGAGAGAATCTATCTATGTGGTCACTAAGAGTTGACACTGACTTGACGGCACTTAATCAATCAATCAATCAAGGCCAACATCTGCAAGAGGGCCAAAGTTGAGCAGTCCTGATCTAGCTCAGTATTGTCTACACAGACTGGTAGTGATTTCTCCAAGGTTGCAGGCAGGAGTCTCTCCCAGCCCTATCTGGAGATGCCAACCTAACCCTAATCCATCCCACCTCCTGACTTGTGGCATGAAAAGACACTGTAATACAATCCATTAGAATTACATTAAGGAACTAAATTCCAGGGCTCTGGAATGCACTCCCTGTCAAAATAAGAGTGTCTCCATCTCTGTCTGCTTTTTAAAGGACCCTTAAGACACACCTGTTTTTTCAGGCTTTTACATAAGAAGAGCCCTACTGGATCAGGCCCAATGCCTATCTAGTCCAGCATTCGGTTTCACACAGTGGCCCACCAGATGCCTCTGGAAGGCCTACAAGCAAGAGGTGAGGGCATGCCCTCTCTCCTGCTCTTGCTCCCCTGCAACTGGTATTGAGCATCATCTTGCCTCTGAGGCTGGAGGTGGCCCACAGCATGGCCATTGATAGACCTCCATGAATTTGTCTAAACCCCAATTAAAGCCATCTCTTAATTAATTAATTAGTTTTAAACAGCTTCTTTTATTTTGTTAAAATTGTTTTAATCATTTTATCTTGTTTTATACTTGTATTTTAAATTATGTATACTACCTAGGTATACACATATTGGGCAGTATATAAATAAGATAAATAAAATAAATAAAATAAAAACATGCCATTAAAAAAACCCAGTTCCAACTCAGCTCCGGTCGCTAATTGCAGTTCTGTCTGTTTTTCCTCAAATCTAATTTTATAAACCTCTATTCATGCCCCCATTGTCACCTTAAGTGGCACAGTGGGGAAATCCTTGACTAACAAGCAGAAGGTTGTCAGTTTGAATCCCCGCTGGTACTATATCGGGCAGCAGCGATAAAGGAAGTTGCTGAAAGGCATCATCTCATACTGCGCAGGAGGAGGCAATGGTAAACCCCTCCTGTATTCTACCAAAAGAAAACCACAGGGCTTTGTGGGTGCCTGGAGTCAAAATCAACTTGACAGCACACTTTACCTTTATTCGTGCCCCTCCTTTCCCTCCATCCCAAAGTTTAAGCCTTCTAAGCACTTGTTTTAGCATTTGGACGCTTTCCAGAATAGCTGCTCACCAGCAGCAAAATGCCTCCGTTCAGGCAAGTCGCTTTCGGAACATAAACAGCAGGGGAAGCAGTCTCACAGTAACTAACAACCCAAAAAACCAGCAACTTTTTCACGCTGGATATGTGACATCCTTGCTCTATATCGCAGCGATCAAATTCGCAACAAGGCATTGGAAATGTGAACGGCACCCTGCTGTCCACATAGCAACTGTGGTGTCACGATACGGGAAGTGTGGAAGCGCACTTCCGAGATTTGTCCTGACCCCATTGTAGGGTCTAGTCTGGAAAGTGTGCTGTATTGGCTATGCAAGCAATGCTCATCCTGAGAGGGGACTGAAAAAGTGGCCTTTGGGAACCAGTGAAGGGTTTCTGCCCAGCAGATATTCTTGTGTGGAGCTCAGTTGCTTGCTTCTTAACAGGAAAACACAGGAAAGAGACTGATGCAGTCTGTGGTTTGCAGAGTCAGACTGCAGAGTTTTCACAGACGCACAAGGAGAGCAACGTCTGTGCTCTGAGCAAAGGCACGGCCTGGTGCTTCTGACGCAAGCTTTCACCACAGAGTTCATTTCCTGAATTTAGGGGATCTCAAGGGCCTTCCTGCAGGCGCTGCTGGGATTATGAACCCAGGAGGTACTCCAAATCACACCTAGCCAACAGAGGCCTTCTTCATATAATCTTGAGATGTATCTCTGTCTCTCTGAAGACAGGTTGTGCCTCACTAACCTCTGCACATCATGATAGAGCACAGTGGTATCTGTAGCGTACGTTGCCTTTGCACGAACATTGTCATAAACACAGGACATTATGACACTACAGAATTAGTTTGTGAATCATCACTCCCTTCCTCCAGGAAACGATAGTTCTGTATAAGGGTCAGGAGGATTGCCCAGAGATCTCTTAACAGAGACTTCTGACTACAGTCGTAAGTCTCTTGAGGGGAAACCAAAACAGTTATCAACACAGGGTCTAATTCTGTAGCGCAGATCTGTCCATTAAAGAAGGGGTTCCCAACCCTTTTCAAGAATTGTACCCTTCCTATCACAAGACTTCAGCTCAGGGACCCAGCTCAGAAAGTGTGTGTGTGTTTGTATGTGCGCATGTGCACACAAATTATGAGACCGGCTGCTGCAGTCACTGGCTTATATCCAGACTAAGTTACTCCTGAGTACTCCCATTGAAAGTAATGGGACCAGTTTATTTGTCCTATTAATTTCAATGGGAGTACTCGGTGCTAATTTTCTGAAGCCTGCCAATCAGGCTGAGGGGAGGGATATGCTGAACTTCAAACACGTAGCCAGCCAATCAGGAGCAAAGTCTTCACTTTCCTCCCTCCCCTTCTGCAGTGAGCACATTGCTGAGGACGGATCAGCTTCAACCCAGCAATCCTCAGAGTGGGGAACAAATTGGGGAGGCACAAGGGCTCTGAGGGCTTCTTCTGTGAGCCCTCCAAAGAAGCCCTAGGGTTACTAGTACCCCCTGTTAGGAACTCTTGCCTTAAAGCAATCTGAGCAAAACAGTTCATGACCACAAACACATTCACCTTTAAAGTGTTGTGGATAATAAGAGTGCTTCTTCCTATCGTGATTGCAAAGTTGATGCTTGAAGGGTAAGGGCACGGGTGAGAGAGCAGGAGTGGCCAATCTCAGACTTTCCAGCTGTGGTCAGGCTACAACTGCTGTTGCTATTAGGGGTGTGCAATTCGGTGATTCGGTTCGGGACCCAAACCGAATCACCCCTGTTCTGTTTTGTGCCCGAATATGGGCCACCCGAATCACCCTTGATTCGGTTCGGATTCGGATTTAATCCGAATCCGAATCTGAATCAATTCGGGGGGTAAAAAGGGGCTCAGGGGCAAAATTTTGGGGTGGGGTGGTAGTGCCCAATGGGTGGAGTCTACCACCCCAATTTCAGGGGGATTAGGCAGAGGCCTGATTTTTGGGGAATTTTTGAAGTTTTGGTGTCTTTGGGGCAGATTGGGGGCAGAAAGTGGATCTGCCCCCAAAGGAGTGGGGTGGGCTGGTAGATAGTGCCTAATGGGTGGAGGCTACCACCCGTCCCCAATTTCAGAGTGATTGGGCAGAGGGGTGAATTTTGGTGAATTCTGAGGTTTGTCTTCATAAGGTGAAGTGTGCTAAATTGATTACTTCCTCATATTCATAGTAATTGAGAGTGTGAAAAAGTGAAAGTGGGGTCATAAGAGTTGTCTAATTGAAAAAAAATCTCATTTGCTATGATAGAATGAGAATTCACACCTCAGAAAAAACTTCTGAGGTGTGAATTCTCATTCTATCATAGCAAATGAGATTTTTTCAATTAGACAACTCTCATGACCCCACTTTCACTTTTTCACACTTACTATGAATATGAGGAAGTAATCAATTTAGCACACTTCACCTTATGAAGACAAACCTCAGAATTCACCAAAATTCACCCCCTGCCCAATCACTCTGAAATTGGGGACGGGTGGTAGCCTCCACCCATTAGGCACTATCTACCAGCCCACCCCACTCCTTTGGGGCAGATCCACTTTCTGCCCCCAATCTGCCCCAAAGACACCAAAACTTCAAATATTCCCAAAAAATCAGGCCTCTGCCCAATCCCCCTGAAATTGGGGTGGTAGCCTCCACCCATTAGGCACTACCACTCCATCCCACTATTCTGCCCCAGTCCCCACTTTCTGCCCCAATCTGCCCCAAAGACATGAAAACTTCAGAAATTCCCCAAAAATCAGCCCTTTGCCCAATCCCCCTGAAATTGGGGTGGTAGCCTGCACCCATTAGGCACTACCACCCCACCCCACTATTTTTGCCCGGATCCCATGCTATGCCCCCGAACTGCCCCAAAGTCACTAAAACTTCAAAAAATCCCCCCAAATCAACCATGAACTGAATCACCTGAATTTTTCATGCCCGAAATTCGGGTGATTCGGCTCGGGCCCGAAAAATATCGGGGGACATCGGGGTGATTCGGTTCGGCCCCAAATCACCCAAAATTGCTCATTTCGGGCACAGATTGTTCTGTGCCCGAATTTTTTTGCACATCCCTAGTTGCTATTATTGCCGCTGGGGAAGCGGAGGGTTGTATTCCAGCAACATCTGGGGACCCAAGCTGGAGAACCCCTGCCTTAGACATCCCACTGGAGCAACAGATGCTTGAGCAGTGATGGTCAGACAGCTTCCATAATGGGGAGGAAATGGAGTTCCAGCATCCAAGCCATTCTAGATGGGGAGTGGCCGGGGCAAGGTTAGACCAACCAGGCCTGTTTCCCTCTTTGCTGGTGGAAGGAAAAATGCATCATTTCAGCTGATTTTTTAAAATTGAACCTGCTGCTAGGCAGAAGGAAGTCTGCTAGGCACAGCAGAAGGTCCTGAAAGAGTCCCAGGATCTAGAAACAGTGTTTGTTTTGGTACCCTCACCTAATAGTCCAAGGGGTCAGGGTTTGGGGTGTTTGTGATTAAAGCGTTAGTTCAGTGCTTCCCAACCTTTTCTTTTATATAGACTGCTACATTGTCATCGAAAGCTTTTGTGGACCAAAACATTTAACAACATCGAGGCTGTTCTCACGAGTTGCCAAGACCAGGCTAGGGCAGCCAAGCCTAGGTTGGGCTGCCCCTGAGAACCACCGGAAGCCCCAGGGCTCCCAGCAGTGCCTCGGCAGCGAACCAGCCTAGGGAGCCTGCCTCTTAAACGAGGTTTAAGGGAGCAAACACTCCCTTAAACCTGTTTACCTGGCCGTGTGCAGCGCCGGCTGCAACACTGATGGACCTTTGCCCATCGCTGGGGGGGGGGTACCCTCAATGCACTGTGCACTGCCACAGTGCATTGTGGGATTTCCAGAGGTCGGGATGATGCATCCTGGCCCCCATGCCGTTGCCAGTGGCGTATCGGGGGGAAACGGCGCCCAGGGCAAGCTCTGGCCCTGAAATGGCGCCCCCCTGGCCCCCACATATGAATGAATGAACTGCGCAGGCACGCCTGCGCAGTTAGGAAGCGACGCTGGGCCAGAAGGCAGGCTCGGCGTCGCTCTGCCTGCACTCGCAGGCGATCCGCCGCTGCCACTCAGGCCGCGCTACAGCTCGCCGCCAGCCACCAGCCACCGCCGCGCTTGGCAGGTGACCCGCCGCCCACCGCCGCCCGCCCGCCGCCACACTCGGCGGGCGATCCAGGGGGGGTGGGGGGAAGCCACTTTTTGGCGCCCCCTCCACATGACCCGCCGGGGTGGCGCCCAGGGCACGTGCCCTTCCTGCCCCTCCTATCATTACGCCCCTGGCCGTCGCACTGCCCGGGGCAGCAGCTGAGCGTTGGGGCGCACAATCTGCATGCCCAGCAACATCCTGATGATTGGAGAGAAGGTGGTCTTCCTCCCCTCCCACCCTCTCAAACAGTCATGTGAATGGGCCTATTACCTATGGTTGGCAGGAGTCAAACTCATATATCAAGTGGTATTTAAAATGTAGCTATTTCTAATCATGTATTATGCTCATGCACAAACCTATTGCACTCATCACTGTACATTTACCTGCAGCAGGCTGACCAGTGGGGAAAAGATCACACTTCCCTAATGGGAAGACTGAAAATGGAGGCAGTTTCTCGCAACTCCCCCCTTCCTTCAGCTCAATTCCCGCCAAGAAATTTCCTCCTGAGGGTTAGGAAGAGACCGTCCAGAGCAGAATGGCATGTGGCACAGGATGTGGCATAAGGGACATACGGGATTATATTGTGATTTCATTATCTTTGTTTTCTCCCCATGGACCACCTGCAGTACCCTCACAGACCACCAGTGGTCCGCAGGCCACAGGTTGGGAACTACGGCTTTAAATTGGTTTAAAGACTGCAGCCTAGCTGGATCTGGGAGGAAAGGAATTTGGCCACCTGAATGAATTATGCAAATTAAGCACACTTGCATATGTTCTATTTCCATAATGTATTTTGCCTTGACTTGTTGCAGAGAGGGGCAAAGCAATAAAATCCCACTCCACTGTGACCACTGGAAATCTTATCCAGGATGCATGTTGGCTTCTGAGAACTTCACCAGGCTTTCTCTGCCCACCTCAAACCTATCTTTGCCGTCAGAAGGGCTAGACACAGCAGCAAACAGAAATCCACCTGACTTCCTGATCCTTCTCCTTACCTAGCCTCTGAGTCACCCAAGAAGGGTGAGAAGGGAAACACCCTGGCCCAGTGATTCTGCTGGCCTACTTTCCTTTGACAATAGAATAGGTCTTTCTGAATAGAGACATGTGACCAATAGTGATCTTATAACTGTCACTGACTGCATCACATTTATAATTAAGCCTGTGACGCAGCCAGCAGTCGTTTGGGCAGCCGATCCAGCCTCTCGGGGCTGCCTTTTGATTGTCTGTGGGGAGAGTGGGCTAAGCCCGCTCTCCCCACAGACCCGGAAGAAGCTCTTCTCACCAATCGTGAGAAGAGCGTCGGTATCGGTAGATAATTGGGAAGTATGACTTTATTTCGCACAAACACACCCACAAACTCTTCAAAATCTATAATAGATGCACTGCCCCTCCTCTAAGACGTTATGTGCATCGCGACATCAATAGCGCGACATCAATAGCAGAGTCTTATTTTCATCCTCAAAAGAGCCCTACAAGGTAGACTGGGCTGAGAGATTAACAGCTTGTCCAAGCCTTCATGGCTGAACAGGAAGCTTCATGGTGGAACAGTAGGGATGTGTGAATCGATTCGGGTACAAAATGATTTGTACCCAAATCTACCTGTTTGGGGCGATTCGTGGACAAAACAAATCACACCTTTGCTAGCTGGCCAGATTCAGGCCCAAAACAAATTGCTCAGATTTCAGACCTGAAAGATTTGTAGATTCAGATCTCCATTTTGTGTCAGGAAAGGTTTTTGAAAATCCCGCCCTCCCAAGCTTCAGAGTGGTGATTTACAGTGTGCAACAATTGGCTGGTGATCCCCCGGGGGGTGGTGATCCCCCGCTTCCAGATTGGCTTGTTTCCATTCAAACCTTGTGTTGCCAGGGTGACTGGCCCCGCATTGTCTAGAGGAAGGGTCAAAGAGGGGACAAGGAGCTGTGCTTTGCCTTGCCTTGCCTTGCTTGCCTGCGGCCTGGAGTGGATTCTGTGCTAGCTAGCTATTTATTTATTTATTTATTTATTTATTTATTTATTTATTTTTATACCACCCAAAACTTGCGTCTCTGGGCAGTTCACAACCAGATAAAAACAAAGATAAAACGTTAGTTCAAAACAAAACAAAATTTAAAACACAGCAATTTAAAAACAATTTTAAAACCAATATTCTAAAAACAACATTAAAACAATTAAAACAATATCAGTTAAAAGCCTGGTTGAACAGATGCGTCTTTAAAGACTTCTTAAAAATCGTCAAAGATGGGGAGACTCTTATTTCACTAGGGAGCGCATTCAAAAGCCTCGGGGAAGCCACAGAGAAGGCCCGTCCCTGAGTAGCCACCAGTCGAGCTGGTGGCAAAAGCAGACGGACCTCTCCTGATGATCTCAGTGGGCGGTGGGGTTCATGACAAAGAAGATGTTCTCTTAAATACCCAGGGCCCAAGCTGTTTAGGGCTTTATAGGTTATGACCAGCACCTTGTATTTTGCCTGGAAACATATCGGCAGCCAGTGTAACTCCTTCAATATGTTTTTCCTGCTTTCCTTATTGAGGAAAAGCGGTGGTTTTTTTCCACCCTGCTGCTGAGAGAATCACTGTCTGTGCCTGCTGTCTGTACAAATCGATTTGGGCACAAAATGATTTTTACCTGAATCTACCTGTTTTGGGAGATTTATTTATTTATTTATTTATTTATTTGATTTATATACCGCCCTTCCGAAATGGCTCAGGGCGGTTCACAATTAAAACAACTTATAAAACAGTAAAAAGCTAAAACAAATTAAAACAATAAAACAGCTAACAATTTAAAACATTTTAAAACAAAAATAAAACATTATCCCCAGACCCCAGCTCAAGAAAACGTAGACTCAGTATAGAGGAAAAGGGCCACAACTTTGTTAACTATTACACACAGCATGGCAGACTGGAACACCAGGTGATTAATCACCCTTAAAGAAAGAAATTTGTGGACAAAACAAATTGCTCCTGTGGTAGCTGGCCAGATTTCAACCCAAAACAAATCATGGGTGATTCAATTCAGGTACAAATTGAATCGAAAAAATCAATTCGTGCACATCCCTATTGAACAGAGATTTGAACCCAGGTCCAACACTCAATCTGCTACAGCCACTGGCAAATGAACAAGGAACAGGAATTTTCCTCTCTCCCCCCCCCTTTAATAATCAGAGCAAAATTGCTTACTCCAGTCCAGAGGCTTACAGAAGGAAATCTTAATTAGAGTAATTGCTCTGTTTAACTATTCTCTCTTTGTTTAAGAACAAATTGAGGTGGTTGGTGGGGGTGGGGGAGATCCCTTTCCCTCAGTTTGATTTCTTTAGAGAGAATTCCTCTCCTGTTCTTTCAGGCCATCCATTTAATGAGCCTTTCTGTTGGATGCCTCCAGTTTTATTTATTTACAAGAGCAGTTAAATTGTAGGTTCTTGCTCATCTAGTTCATTACTCCGTTGCTTTTGATGCCAGGAATTTATTGTACTTTGCTAACCACAGAAAGCAAAACAGTGGTTTAATTCCTCTCTTTGGGAAATCTTTGCAAGACACCATGCGACTTAATTATGTCTTTCCAAGGCACATGGGCAGAGAAATGTCAGGCACTAACTAGACCTCCAGTAGCCAGAAATGTTGTAGCAAGAATGACAGGGACGTCAATAGGGGGTGGCCTATGGGACACACCCCTCCAATGAGTGGCTTACAGCCCCAAATCTCATCTCAATGAATGGGGAGGCAGGCAGTCACCTCTGCTGCTCCTGCTCCAGCAGCAACGGTCACTTCTCGTCTCTACGCCCATTCACACATTATGTTCAACACTCACATAATGTGTGTACAGTGTACACAGGTACACATCTGTAGACAGATGCAGCCATTCACATTATGTTTAACACAGCTTTGGAAGTACATTTCTTATCTGTACCATGCATTTGGAGGGCTGGTATCTAGATTAACTTTTAAAATGAACCCAGGTACAGTCATTCACACAAACACGTGTATGAGTGTACAGACATCTGTGCACTCGTACAGCATAAAATCTGAATCAGGTTTCTGTCTCCTAAAATGTGCTGTGTGGGGGACAAAAGATGCTCTAGTCTCCCAATACAGCCATTGAAGCTCTTCTCATGATCCGTGAGAAGAGCTTCCGGCAGGTCTGCGGGGAGAGCGGGCCACTCTCTGAAGACTGTTTTGTCTCGATGGGTATTTGGCATGTGGTAAATTGCCTCTTGGACTGTTTCATAGTAAGTAAGTAAGTAAGTTTGTCTCAGCTCCCCCGGCCTATATGCTTCTTTAGAATTTAAAGCCCTATAGAGCTGGGAATCTGTTTACCTCAAGGACCACCTGCTTCACTGTGAACTTGCTTGGCCCTTCAGGCCCTGCTCTCTGGTCCAACATTGACCAAAGTGTGGTTGGCAGCTACCAGAGCAGGGCCTATGTGGTGGTGGCACCGCACCTCTGGAAAACCCTCTGTAGGGAGGTTAGGCAAACTTTGTTTCCTGCATTTAAGTGAAAGTTGAAGGTCTTTCTATTCCTGAAAAACATTAGCTCTGATCAAACTTGATTTTATGCTGCCGTTTATTCTGCTACTATGGTGCGTCTTTATTGCTGTGTATGTTGTTGTTTAAAATTTGGGTCTTTTGACACATTGGAACATTTGAATGAAAAGCAGGATATAAATCAGGGGTGGGGAACCTTGGCCCTCCAGCTGTTTTTGAACTACAACTCCCACCATCCCCAGCCTAATTGTGGCTGGGGTTGGTGGGAGTTGTAGTTCAAAAACAGCTGGAGGGCCAAGGTCCCCCACCCCTGCTATAAACACAGGAAAGGTCTCGCATGCTGACTTCTGCAGATTAAGCTGATGTTGAATGGAACCTTGTCCAGGAATCGAGTAGGCCAGAACCTTTTTCTTTTTTTCTTTTTATCAGCCAGGGGTTCCCAACCAGTGGTACTCCAGATGTTGCTGAACTACAACTCCCATCATCCTCAGTTTATTGGGGCTGGGGGTAATGGCTGTTGTAGTTCAGCAACATCTGGAGTACTGCAGGTTGAGAACCCCTGTGCCTGGCAGTTGTCAAACCTCCCTTCCAGTGTTCAGGCTAATGAGGGCAAAGGCATTTGGGATGACTGACAAGCAGTCACTCCAGTGAATCAGTTTGTTGTGGCTGGGGATGATGGGAACGGTAGTTCAACAGCAGTTGTGGAGTGATGGTTGCCTTCCCCTGCACTAGGACCTTGTTAATAGTAGTAGAACCTGACTGCTGGACAGGTCTGAGAGAGGCACACACATACCCATTGATCCATTTATAGTTTTTATGCATGTATTTTATAGTTTTTAAATTAGATTTGTTTCATATTTTTAGCTTAATGCTTTTACTGTCATTTTATTGTATGTTTTTTTAACTTTAGTAAACCACCTTGGGGTTGTTTTTAATGAAAGGCGGTATATAAATTCAATAAATAATAAATAAATACCTGGTGCCTTCCTTCTCAAGAGCAACTCCCAGTTCTGATCTGGGGCCCAGAACTCTTCAACCAGGGATTATCAAGTTCTATAATGGGCATGATCCAGCAGTAAGAGCTTCACAGAGATAGCACCCTTCCTTGGACAGCCTGTGGTCATTGATTGGTTTGCATGTGGAGGGGGTCTTGACTGAGGACCAGATAGGGACATAGGAAGCTAGCATATACTGCCATATATAATGTTATTGTAAACTGCCCAGAGACGAAAGTTTGGGGCGGTGTAAAAATTTGATAAATAAATAAATAAATTTGATGGATAGATAGATAGATAGATAGATAGATAGATAGATAGATAGAGAGTCAGACCATTGGTCCATCTAGCTCATTATTGTCTACACAGACTGGCAGTGGCTTCTCCAAGGTTGCAGGCAGGAATCTCTCTCAGCCCTATCTTGGAGATGCTGCCAGGGAGGGAACTGGGAACCTTCTGCTCTTCCCAGAGCAGCTCCATCCCCTGAGGGGAATCTCTTCCAGTGCTCACACTTCTAGTCTCCCATTCATAGGCAACCAGGGCGGACCCTGCTTAGCTAAGGGGACAAGTCATGCTTGCTATCACAAGACCAGCTCTCCTCTCCTGAAACTCAAGAGTCAGCTTGACAGCAGCACTTTGCTTTTCCAGAGTGAACCTAAAACAGGATTCTAAAAAGAAATTCTCTGTGAAATGCGCATCGAGGTGCATCACATCTGCAGTTCCTTCCTGATGAGCAAACATTTTGTACCCCACCCTGGTTAAAATTCTTTAGGAGCCCTGGTGGGGCCAGATAAAATCACTTCAGGGCCAGGGCAGCTGCCCTTTGGGAACCTTCTCGGGCCTTCTTCCTTCTCCTAGTTTTCTGTGGCATCTTTTTCTACCAGAACCACAGCTTGGAAGTCTGGCTACCGTTTTTTCGGCTGTGGTTTAGGAAAATGCCCTTTTGGTACAACAGCTGCAGCTTGAAACACCAGAGACTGGCTGGCAGCCACTTTTATAAAGGAGGCTTTATCCCCGCAGCTATAAATGCTAGGGCCTACGTGCACCGCCAACTCTCTCTCTCTGTCATCGTGGAAACCAAGGGTATATGGTACTAGAAGTGACTGTGTGCGCCTTGATGTGCACATGGCATTCCTGCGCATGGACATCCATTCTGTGGAGAGGGCAGCTCTGCGCACCCACAAGGATGAGTGCTAGCATGGGCATCCAGGAGGGGCAAGAAGGGACAGTTGCCCCCCTGGATTGAGCTAGTCCCATTGAATTCAATGGGATTTCTCCCAGGTAAATGGATCTAGGATTGCAGCCTTCCCCTTGCCCCACCCCGGCATGAAAGATCACCTCATCTAACCTACTCCGTGTCACCCCTGCTAACTGAGGAAAGAGGTGCCTTTTAAAGAGGTGGTTCTCTTAAATTTAGCAAGGGGAGAGCAACTGTCCTCATCCAACCCCAGCACAGCATCCTCCCAGTGGCTGTTGCTGGGGTCTACCTTGTGTTCCTTTTTAGACTGTGAGCCATTTTGGGAGAGGGAACCCTCTTTGTTATTATTTATTGTTCTATGTAAACCACTTGGAGAGCTTCCGTTGAAAAGCAGTGTATAAATATCCGTTGTTGTAGTAGTAGTAGTAAGTAGTAGTAATATTATTTATTTATTTATTTATTTATTTAACATATTTCTATGCCACCCAAACTCACATCTCTGGACGGTTTACAACAGAAAGGTTAACACATTAATTATAACAAAATAAATGATAACAGAAAAGATTGACACATTACGACCATTTAAAATTTTAAAATATCTTAAAACAACGTTAAAACTATTAAAACACTATTTAATTAAAAGCCTGGGTGAACAGATGTGTCTTTAAAGACTTTTTAAAAGTTGTCAGAGATGGGGAGGCTCTTATTTCACCAGGGAGCGCATTCCAAAGCTTTGGGGCAGCGGCGGCGAAGGCCCGCCCCCGAGTAGCCACCAGACGAGCGGTGGCAAATGCAGACGGACCTCTCCTGATAATCTCAATGGGCGGTGGGCTTCATAACGAAGAAGTCGTTCTCTTAAATACCCAGGGCCTTAGCTGTTTAGAGCTTTGTAGATTATAACCAGCACCTTGTATTTTGCCCGGAAACTTATCGGCAGCCAGTGTAGCTCTTTCAATACAGAAGTAACATGATCTCTCTGAGATGACCCAGAGACCAACCTGGCTGCCTCATTCTGGACCAACTGTAGTTTCCACACTACATACAAGGGCAGCTCCACATAGAGCACATTGCAGTAATCCAGTCTGGAGGTTACCAGCATATGTACCACTGTCCTGAGGTCATTTATCTCAAGAAATGGACGCAGCTGACATATCTGAAAGGAGGCACTTCTGGCCACTGCCTCAACCTGAGACACCAGAGAGAGGCTTGGATCCAGAAGCACCCCCAGACTGTGTACTAGGGGTGTGCACGAACCGGTCCGGAGGCCATGTTGGAGGCCTCCGAACCGGCTTGGAGCCAGACCGGTCCGGCAGTCCGGCACCGAGAGGGGTGTCTCCCTTTAAGGGCGGGGGGGTAGAACTTACCCCTCCCGCCACTCTTCCCCCTCCGGCGCTGTAGTTTAAAGCGAAGATTTTGGGGTGGCAGCGTTCCTCGCTACCGCCCCTGCCCCCGTCATCGCTTGTTAACTCTGTAATCACAGCACGCATGTGCGCGTGGCAGCGCACATGCACCCGTCGCCACCATGCGCGCGCCACCTACGTCACATGCAGCGTGCGCGTGTGCGTGATGTAGGTGGCGCGCGCGCCGCCACGCACACATGCGTGCTGCGATTACAGAGACTTAACAAGCGACGGCGGGGGCAGGGGCAGCAGCGAGGAACGCTGCCGCCCCAAAATCTTCGCTTTAAACTACAGCGCCGGAGGGGGAAGAGCGGTGGGAGGGGTAAGTTCTACCCCCCCCACCCTTAAAGGGAGACACCCCCCCTCTGTGCTGGTCCAGACCGGTCCGGACCATGCACATCCTTACTGTGTACCTGTTCCTTCCGAGGAAGAGTTTCCCCATCCAGAACAGGCAGATCAAACTCATCTCCTGAGTTTCGACCCTGCACAATGAGTACCTCCGTCTTATCTGGATTCAGTCTCAGTTGTTATTGTACTAATTGTACTAGTAGTTGTTATTGTTGCTGTTGTTCTGCATGCCTACACTACAAGTTTAAAGCAGTCGTGGCTTTCCTAAGAGCAAACCAGAAAACAGTAGTTTCCAGGAGGAAATCATTGCAGTTTAACAAGTCTGAGTTTTTTAGTTTTGTAGCATAAATGTGCCAATTCTTTGAGACTGGGGGAATGCTAAAAGAAACTGGCAACACTGTATGCAGCTGAGATGATCACTCACTTCCTTGCTAATTTTTCCTTTCTTTTCCAGTTCATGACAAAGAACCCCAAAATGCGCTTAGGCAGTAGTGCCTTCGGTGGGGAGAATGCTATCCTTCTGCACCCATACTTTAAGGAACTGGATTGGGACCTGCTGAACCAACGCCAGATAGAGCCCCCTTTCCGGCCTCGAATTGTAAGTGTCTAGAATGCTGCTACCATTTCTCTGTGCATACACAACACTCAGGCTACATCTAGGCTACAGGCATTTGCTGGAACCAAGGCTTTGCATGGTTTTTTTTGCAAATCAGTTCCAAACTAGATGTGACTTCAGTCATGCCACTGGCTCTGACGTTCTTGCTTTTTCTTATATGACTAGAACATGTGAGGTGGGGGCAATCTGGATCAGGACTGTGATGTGGGGAGATTTTAAGCCTGTTCTCCCTGCCATGCTCCCATCTGGATTGCCTTCAGTCTGTATCAAGGTTTAACGAGGCCAGAAGACAGCAGTGGCGACGGGAATTGTTGCACCAGCAAAAGGCTGTGCCAGCTGAAGGTGTTATATAGCCAGCAAGAGTTCTACCCCATCTTGAATCTTCAAGTCAACCCTAATCTAAAGAAGGTACCTGGGCTGGCCTCCTCTTCCTCCTGAGTAGGTCCATCAGGAGGGAGTCCCCAAGCAAGCAGGTGAGCATTCCACCTTCAGAGCTGGAGCTCAGGGCTGGCTCAGTGTCATCTGCATTCCTGGGGACTTGAGGTGATGAAGAAAGTTCTAAGGATAGGATTTGCTGGGGGCACTGCGTCTCCAGAGCTCTGAAGCTCCTCCAACGAAGCAGCTGCAGGAGGGATGACAAGCTCTGGGTGATCAGAACCTGTTGGCTCTAAGGGGCTCTTGTTGAGGCTGGGAGTCCCAGTTGGGGTATCCTCATCCTCCCCCTCCTCTCAATCAGTCTTTCTTATGGTCTTAGACCGGCATAAAGTAAAAGGAGCATATAACAGGTGGAATTAACAGCAATTAAAAGCAGTTTAAAATGATAGAGCCTATGCCTATTAGCATAAAGACTGTGAGGTTACTATGAAATTACTATAAGATTGCTGTAAGGCTAAAAACTGTGGGTGACTGTAAAGGAACTGTAAAATTGCTGAAGAATAGCATGAGAACTATTGAGTCACAATAGGGCTAAAATCTAGAGGGTGCTGTTAAATGTTACATGCTATAAAATTGCTGCAATGCTAGAATCTGTAAAACAATGAATATAAAATATTAAAAGATAAACTGAAATAGGAATAGAGGTAGGGCTGAATAACTGAGGAATTAGTTCTTGCTAGTGGTCAGAGCCCAGCAAATTCTGCATGCTTCCGCACAGGACCTGGCTGCAATGTGAGTTATAGAGGGATTATAGTATGAAAGTAATAGGGAGATTTAGGATTGGCCTGAGCATATTGGCAACCTGACAAGTAGCTGGATAATAAGGGCATTACGTATGTCTCTATAGATTAGGCAGTGAAGGAGGACATGCTCAATAGTTTCAGTTTGCTGTGAGTTGCAGGGGTACAGATGTTCCAGGAAAGGGATCTTCCTGTCTCTTCCTTCAAGGACAGCCGAGGCAAGGGCATCACAGCAAACCAGAGTAAAGGCCCTTCTGTGATTAGGTACCTCTAGCTGTGTGAGGTATCCAGCAGGTGTAGTTATGTACCTTAGACTTCCAGAGAGAAGAAAGTGTGGGGACCTATCTAAGTCAGTTTGGTCTTTCTTTATCAATTATGCACTGTTTGATAAGTGTTCTGGCCTGCTGGTAACCCAGGGAAATTACGTAAGAAGGGGAGAGTCCCAGTAAGGCTAGTCTCCCAGATAGAGATTGCTTCCATGTGGATTGGAAGCCATCCACCAATGTTGAGGGGACTAGGCCCATTAGGAGGAGGGATAGTCTCAGCCAGTAGTTGAGTATGGACAGCCAGACTCTGGCCTCCACTTTCACCAGGCCTGCTTCCAATCATAGACCAATGCTAGAGACACAATGGGGGACTTGCAGCAGGGCTCTTAGGAATTTGGATTAGACGGGCTCTAGAAGGGCAAAGTTGGAAAAGGGGCCTAGCTGGGAAGAAGTTGTGCCATCAGCTTCAAATTGCCTAAGAGGTGTGGGCCCCCATTTGATCAGAAGAATTTTTGGATGGCAGTGGTGCTTCTCTAGGCATTTGGGGCAACATAGCTGCCCTAGGCCTTCCTAGGTGTGGAAGAAATGTGGAAGACTACCCCCAGGTATTTGAAGCATGAGACCTGGTCGCTGTCATTCCTGTTTATATGCCAAGAGTGTGTCCTTGGTCTCTTAGCAAAGACCATGATTTTGGTTTTATGATAATGGGTTTTCAGAAGGTCTTCCTTGCAGTATTGGGCGAGGGCCCTCCGTGCTCTTTTGAATCCTATGGGGGTTCTTGAGAGGATTGCCACATCATCAGCATAGGGCAGGGTGGAGATATGTTTATCTGTCCACTTCAGAGTGTGGAAGTCAGGGTTGTTTAGGTGAGACACTATGTCGTTTATATAAAAGTTGAACAGGACAGGAGCAAGTATGCAATCTTGTTTGGCGCCCTTATGGGTTACCTAACTTTCAGGGATGTGTCATCATTCAAAGTACAAATGAGAAATAGCAGGCATTGGTCAATCGAGGAAGCTTATAGTTTCCCCCACCATGTGGGTCATAAGAAGGAGTCAAAAGCGGCTGCATACAGGGAGACTAAGTTGTGAATGCAACTCAGTATTTGTCAATTAGGTGCTGAAGTACAAGGCACTGGTCAATTGTGGACTGACTCTCCCTGAATCCAGCCTGCTCCTCTGCCAGGATGTTTTCTTGTTCCAGCCAGTCCCTTAGTTTTCAGTATAGATGTCAGGCATAGGGTTTGCTGACTGTGCTGAGCAGGCTGATCGGTCCATAATTGGCTGGGTTGTCCTTCCTGCCTTTTTTGAAGACGGGAACCATGACTGTGAGCCCCAAGTCCTTAGGGATACATCTGTGGATGGATGTGAACAGCACAGCCAGAATGGGAGCCCACCATGCTGTTGTTTTTGATAAGCTCAGAGGGAATTAGGTCATTGCCAGGAGCCTTCCCAGGTCTTAGCTGGGTGATCAGGTCCATGATCTCAGCTGGCACCACCAGTGGCCAGGAAAGCAAGTCCTCTGCATCTTGCTGAGGGGATGCATGGTCCACCTCTTCACCTTTGTACAGTTCATAGAAGCGCTTTTCCCAGACCTCCGGTGAGATGAAGCTGTCCAGGTGTGCCAGGCTGTTGTTAGGGTGATCCGTGGTGTTGCACAAGAATAGGGCTGAGTCTTCGGTTCTGACTGCTTGAATAAGGTGTGACCAAGCGGCTTTCGTGGCATCTCTTTTTGTATGTGTTTGAGTAGTTATTTATATTGCCTCTTCTGCTTGAGGAGGTCCTGTGCCGTTACTAGACTTGTCATGGCCTTGTAGGTGTTGTAGGGGTGAGGGAGGGTTCTCTGTGCCCAGGGCCGTAAATTTGTTCTTGGTAAGGAGAGTAAAGATCGTACTCACGGATCAATTGGTGGGAAGGTAGGAGTCAATCCTCATCTGTTTCCCTGCCTTGGCTAGTTAGTTGTTTGGGCTATTCTTATTTTCTCTCTTTATGCTTTTACTTGTCATGGTTAAGGTTTGTGTAGTTTCTGCTTGGGAATTTGAGCTCCAATGAAGTCCAGCTTTAAGGCAGGAGCACATGAATAGTGCTGCTAGCTATTCGCCATCTTGGCCCCTCCTTTAGGAGGGCCTCCTCTGGGTTGGAGTCCAGGTGAATCCTGACACCTCTCCACTCCCATGTGTGCTAGTTACATAAGAAGAAGCAATCATGCCAGCGGGGGCATATCTAGGGTGGGGCAGGCAGGGCACATGCCCTGGGCGCCACTTGCAGGGGGGGCGCCATTTTGTAAAATTAATTTTTTTTTAATTGGCTCCCGAAAACAAAATGGCCACCGTGCATGCTCAAATGGCCTCTGTGAGGCCCTAGGTCATGCCAGGCCTTGCAGAAGCCATTTGAGCATGTGCTGTGGCCATTTTGTTTTCAATGGCCTTTTTTTAAAAAAAGATTGTTTTTAAAAATGGCCACTGCATATGCTCAAATGGTCGCTGCAAGGCCCTAGAGGCCAGCGGGGGGAAGGGGAACCTTTGCAGACCCCCCCCCCCACAGCCTTTAGGAAGCCCCTCAAAGGAGCTACAGGTAAAAAAAATTTAAAAATTAATATAAGACACTGTACACATATTCAGATTGGCACTATGTACAGAGAACCAGGGCTTGTGAATACTGAGCTGAAGCTTATGAGCTAGATTGTATTCATTTGCTCTTACTTTGCTTCCTGTGATAAGTGAGTTAAATGTGATGTCTTAATAATATGGCTATTAATGGTGAGTTTGTCTTTGAATCAGTGTGAAATCCTTAGTATTAAGGCCCACTGGGAGTTTCTTGCTCTTTCTCTCATTTTAACTGTCTTTCTGAAATACTAGAATATATTCCAAGCAGGGACACAGTTTACTCTGCATATCCTTTAATTATTTTCAGAGTATCTGGGAAAAGTCAAATTCTCCATTTATTTTTAAAACTTATATAATGGTGATGCTACAATGCATAGTAGAGAATTAGACAGGCACTTCTGTTTAGTTTTCCAAGTACACCTCCACATAGTATTTGGGTATTTCATGAGCCACAGCATACTGAAATTTGTAGTTTTCCAGCATTTTTTGGTCTGGCTACATCCACTGCTAAATAATTTTTGAAATATTAAAAGATTAACGAGCCTGACTTGTATTTTTGAGCTGATATGGTAAACTTATCTGATAGATGGGTGTCAGATGCTTGGACAGGGGGCGCAATTTCAGTGTTTGCCCTAGGCGCTATTTTCCCTAGGTACGCCTCTGCATGCCAGGGTCATTGACGTGACCTAGTTTGGCCCTACATTTGCAGCTGTGATAGCTACTTCTGAAAAACTAAAGGTCCCATTGTCAGGACTGGAGTTTGCAATGGATCTTGAACCTGGGAGACGAGAAGCCAGATTGTGCGCTTCCACCCAGCTCTGGCCAAAAGAAGGAACTGCAGGTCACACCAACAAAGGAGTTTCTTTACAGCAGTTGGCCAAGGGAGGTCAGATGGTACTCCATGAGCCCGGCAAAGACTTCCAAGTCAGCTTATTTGCTGATCTGAGTAACTAGGAGCCTCTGCTCTTGTTGATAGTTTCCCCACTCTCAGCTGAACATGAACTGGGGCTGACACCCATGAAAAGTGAACAAATAAATACCACAAGAGAAAAGTGGTCTATAATATCTTAAATATATAAATTAAAAATGAGCATAAATATGTAACATTTCCCCAGCTCTTTTGATTTCTAGCAACATTTTTGAAAGTCTGGCCCATTATGTCCTTGACCTTTGTACAAAAGAGATAACCATCCATTTCCACAGAGGAAACCTTGGAGGTGATTTTAGCCAATGTCTTGGTATTGTCGTTTCTTCTGCAATTTTTCTAAAGGTCAACTGTGGCCTGATGCTCTGTAGAGCTCCAGAGAGCATTTATAATGTTTCTACTTTTTGAAAGTTTGCTTTTGCAAAGCTTAAAACATGGAGCAGGGGGTGGGGAGTAAATAAAGCTCTAAACCAAACTTCTTCTGCAATTTGTGTGTGGAGCCAAGAATCTTGAAGGGACTTCGGGGTAAGTTTGGCTGGTGTGTGAACACACACACATACACACTCTTCTGAAGGAGATTTGGGGTAGAAGCCCTGTCTGTAAAGTTAGTTAGTTAGTTAGTTAGTTAGTTAACTTACCTGGGAAAAGGTTCTTTTCTTTTCGTACTTGTGAATCTTGTTAAGGGTCGAATGTTGCTTGTTTCATAAACACTGAGGGTTGAATTGCACATTATGATTAATGTGCTATTAAGTGGCAGGCTTAATATAAACCGCCCAGAGACACAAGTTTTGGGCGGTATAGAAATATTTTAAATAAATACATATTTATTTATATATTAAATTTTTATATATTATATATAAATTATATATAAATTATAAATTAAAATTTATATATTAAAATATTAAAATTAATATTACATATTAAAAATGCCTTTTGTTCCCCCAAATCAGCCCAGTGGGTTGCAGACGTGCAGTTCAGACTGTTCAGTTCAGACAGTTCAGACTGTGACCGCACCATGTGGGGATGGGAACTCTAACACAGCACCACTTTGGGAGCAAGGAAGAGTTCACTCCCACAACTGTAAACCTGGGGGTGGGGTTGTTGCCAAGTGGAAGAGCATCAGCTTTGTTTGAAGACGGTCCCAGCTTCAATCTTCGGCAGCTAGGGCTGAGAAAGAAGCCTGCCTGAAGCCCTGGAGAGCCATTGCCAACACTGAGCTAGATGGACCAATGGCCTGACTCAGTATAAAGTAGTCTCCTATGTTAACTCTTCCCTCCCCAAATAGTGTCTGAAAGTCCGAACAGTTCTCCAGTTTTCACTTTCTAAGAAACCCTCATTCAGCCCTATGGATTTTTGGCTAGCTCTGGAAAACCAGTGCAGATTTATTTATTTTTTTAACATTTCTATCCCACTCTTCCTCCAGGGAGCCCAGAGCGGTGTACTACATACTTAAGTTTCTTTTTCATAACAACCTTGTGAAGTAGGTTTGGCTGAGAGAGAAGTGACTGGCCCAGAGTCACCCAGCTAGTCTCATGGCTGAATGGGGATTTGAACTCAGGTCTCCCCGGTCCTAGTCCAGCACTCTAACCACTAAGATATAGCATCTTGGGCTTTTTAGTTTAGGGGGAAAAGCAACTAAGGGGAGACATAATAGAGGTCTAGTGGAGCCACCTAATGGCACAGCAGGGAAGTAACTTGCCTAGGGAGCAAGAGGTTGCTGGTTTGAATCCCTGCTGGTATGTTTCCCAGACAATGGGAAACTCCTATATCGGGCAGCAGCGATATAGAAAGATGCTGAAAGGCATCATCTCATACTGTGCAGGAGGAGGCAATGGTAAACCCCTCCTGTAGTCTACCAAAGAAAAAACCACATGGCCCTGTGGTTGCCAGGAGTTGGCACCGACACAATGGCACAACTTTACTTTACTTTAATAAAGATCTAGAAAATAATGCATGGTGTGGAGAGAGTGGATAGAGAGACATTTTTCTTCCTCTCTCATAACACTAGAACCAAGGGTCATCCCAGGAAACTGATTGCCAGGAATCTGATTGCCAATCTAGGAATGAGAAAAAGGAAGGACGTTTTCACATAGCACCTAAGTCACCTATGGACTTCTCTTCCACCAACCTGGATGGCTTTAAAAGGGGCTTCAGCAAATTCACAGAGGATAAGTCTATCAATGGCTACTGGTCTGATGGCTATAGGTCATCTCCAGCTTCAGAGGCAATTTACCTCTGAATACCAGTTGCAGGGGAGCAACAGCAGGAGAGAGGGCATGCCTTTGCCTCTTGCCTGTGGGCTTCTCAGGGGCATCCGGTGTGGGCCACTGTGTAAAACAGAATGATGGACTAGATAGGCCTTGGGACTGATCCAGCAGGGCTGTTCTTATGTTCTTACATTTCACTCAGGATAATAATGGAAGCAAAAAAGAAAAGAAAAAGCAATAGCAGCACCTAATGTTGATTGCACACCACTTTGCATATTTTTAAAAAAGAAAAAGCAGCCTAACAGTGTCTTAAATAAAACAAGTAATCATATGTATTTTATGTTTGTGTTGGACAGAAATCAAAAGAAGATGTGAGCAACTTTGATCCCGAATTCTTAAAAGAAGAGCCGATTCTAACTCCTATTGAAGACGGAATTCTTTCCATGATCAACCAAGAGGAATTTAGAAACTTTTCTTATACAGACCCAGAGTTGGAATCATAACCACTTCTGGGGAAAACATTGCAACTGGTCCCTCCACCCGAGGGGGAAGAACTGCATTTTAGGATTTCTTGGAAATGTGTTCATGGGAATGTCCAACAGGCAGGCTGATATTACTCATCAAAAGCAAGAGGAGCACAAATAATTTAATGCAGAAGTGTGGAGTCTGCCTTGGAATTTTTGAAGCATCAAGGACAAATATTTATAGCAAGGCAACAAATCCACTTTTGTAAATGGATGATGTGGAAAAGAGGAATTAATTTGGACTTGTTGGCTTGGGACAGCTGCTGAAAGTTAAATTTTGCAGTGAGTCTGAGGAGTTGCTGGAAGGATGAAACCAGCCTTGAGCCAAACGGATCTTTAGGCAGCACTGACGTCTCTGGAATGCACCTTCAGGAAACAGGGAAGCCAAGGAGGCAGTGCCCACTGAGGAGGCTGGACTGTTATCAGGGAAACGTTATACATGGTGCCACTTTGCTTGGAAAACATATATACATTTCCCCCTCCCTATTGGCAAGTGAGCATCTTTGAAACTTGCTGGGCTTCCATTTGGAAATACTTCATGTAAATCTAACAGAAGCCAAAAATAAAAAATAGTATAGACAAGGAATCTGTTCAACGTAGAGGCCCCAATCCATCCCTAGTTGTGCTTTGTTGTGTGCAGCTTCTGGCCACAGATGTGTTGGGATCATTCATGTCTGGATGTGTCATGCATCCACTCATTAAATGTGCACATACATCAGGTGTGTGCGTGTGTGTGTGTGTGTGTGTGTGTGTGTGTGTGTGTGTGTGTGTGAGAGAGAGAGAGAGAGAGCGAGAGAGAGAGAGAGAGAGAGAGAGAGAGAGAGAGAGAGAGAGAGAGAGAGCGCACTGTAAGATATTCCCACTAGGGGATGGAGCTGCTCTGGGAAGAGCAGAAGGTTCCAAGTTCTCTCCCTGGCTTCTCCAAGATAGGGCTGAGAGAGGTTCCTGCCTGCAACCTTGGAGAAGCCGCTGTCAGTCTGTGAAGACAATACTGAGCTAGATAGACCAAGGGTCTGACTCAGTATATGGCAGCTTCCTATGTTCCTATGAGAGAGAGAGAGAGATAGAGAGAGATCGCTCTTCCTTGCTGGATTGGAGTGCAAGTCTTTCAGAACTGATTCCATCCACCTGCTACCTCTGTGTGTTAGGATAAACTAGACAGGTAAAAAAATGCATCATCGCATTTCCATTGCTTAAAAAAAATGGATTACAGCCACAGGATCTCCCAGTCTGAATAAGACCATGTTGAAGGGGGGATTTAACCTCTTTGCCCTGTACCATTGCACACAAAAATCACTCTCCAAGCTGCTCTTTGCCCTTGGAAGGGGAAAAAATGGGTTCAAATAATAGTAATAGCTAGGGCAAATATCAGTTTTATGGATATCGTGGGGGTGATTTTCTCCAGGAAAAGAGTTGAAACCATCTCCCCTATGGTAGCAATCCAGCTGAAATGTTCTTAAACACAGTTTAAAGAAACAGAAATGAGAGAATGCATTTTGTATCTCATCTAGTTTGAGCCTTGCTATTTGTGAGATGAGGCAAACTTTATTTCCTGCATTTTGTGAAATGCTGAGATGACCTAGGACTTGTTTCTTCTTTTCTTTTTTCTCCTCCCTCCACCTTTTTTCTTTTTTGCATTCTCGTTGCTCCTTCCCTGTTTTAAACTGAATGTGTACAACTGTCTCTGCCTTTTACCTCAATTGGATTTTACTCTGAGTCTCTTTACCAAAACTGATATTCTACTGAGGGCTCCAATTGCTTATTAAAAAAAAGTGTAATCTCAGAAGGGTTGTAGTTCAGTTTTTTCACCACTAACACTTGAGGGGCAACAGCAGGCTGGCTCATACACCGAACTGTGAATCTGTGCAGTGTTTGGCACACGGTGAGCTGGTCATGTGACCTCACCACCATGCTTATAGCCCAAGCCTTCATCTCATGGACAGAAAAGGAAACTTCACGAAACCGGCTTCCTTTGTTTCTTTGAAGCCAGATGCACAGTGTTCCCTCTAACAGGGATTCCCAGATGTTATTGACTACAACTTCCAGAATCCCCAAGCAAAAGCCAGCTCGTGCTTTCCAAGAATAACTCACCCTTTTTCATTACTTCTTTTCTGGCAAATTGGGAAAGAGGTGGGTTATCCACAGAAAAAGAGAGCTGGCCAGTAGGTGGCGCTACAGAAATCGTACAAGGTCCCTGATGACTTGCTGGAAAAAGTCTGTGGGAGTGTGTGGAAGTCTGTGGGAGTGTGTGGAAGTCTGTGGGAGTGTGTGGAAGATAAGCGTTCACTTAAAACTTGCACACAAGCTCTTCACAATACACAGTTTATTGCCATCTGGAAAGGGCCCTTGACTTCCACCAATCCCAGCCTTGGATTCTAATTCATGTGCAGGTGGAAGTGCTACTGCAGAAAGTAATTCCGAGCCAAATGGCAGTGGGTCCTGGTCATGCCGACAGAGAGATCCTCTCTGCATCACCTTCCTTGATGATGTAGCCAGCTGGGGTCGAGAGGTCGTCCTGTGCTAGCAAGCATGAATTGTCCCCTTGGCTAAACAGGGTTTGCCTTGGTTTGCATTTGGATAGGTGACTACAAGTGAACACTGTCTGCTGTAAGGCATGGGGCTTTCACGCAGTGGTAAAGCATCTGTTTTGCATGCAGAAGGTCCCTGGCATCTCCAGGTGGGGCTGGCAGAGATTCCTGCCTGAAACACTGGAGAGCCGGTGCTAGTCCATGTAGACAATACAAAGCTAGGTGGACCAGTGGTCTGATGCAGTATTAGGCAGCTCCCTATTTTGCTAGAGTTTTTGCCACTTCATCTGCTGTTTGTGCAAACCTGCCAACATATCACCTGAATGGGAAAATAGGGACATAAGAACAAACCTGCTGGATCAGGCTCAAGGCCCATCTAGTCCAGCATCCTGTTTCACACAGTGAACCACCAGATGCCACTGGAAGCCTACAGGCAAGAGTTGAGGACATGCCCTCTCTCCTGCTGTCAGTCCCCTGCAACTGGTCCTCAGAGGCATCCTGCCTTTGAGGCTGGAGGTGGCCTGTAGCCCTCCGACTAGTAGCCGTTGATAGACCTCTCCTCCATTAAGTGATCCAAACCCCTCTTAAAGCCATCCAAGTTGTTGGCTGTCACCACATCTCGTGGCAGAGAATTCCACAAGTTGATTATGCATTGTGTGAAAAAATACTTCAGTTTGCTGGTCCTAAATTTCCCGGCAATCAGTTTCATGGGATGACCCCTGGTTGTAGTCTTATGTGAGAGGGAGAAGAATCTCACTTTCTCCACAACATGCATGATTTTATAGACCTCTTATCATGTCTCTCTGCGGTCGTCTTTTTTCTAAACTAAAAAGCTCCAGGTGTTGTAGCCTTGCCTCATAAGAAAGGTGCTCAAAGGGACATGTTGGCAGGTATGTTTGTGTGAACTAGGCTTCAGATGACTGTCTTCTGATGTGTTTAGATACACCCACTGTGTCCTAGAACTTGGTCTATGCTTTGCTGAATTCACCCAACAATGCAGCTAAAGATGGTTTTGAGGGGTTACATGATACGTGCTTTTTGAATTATGAACTAGAGCCAGGGCTGTTCAACTTCAGCCGTCCTGCAGATGTTGACCTACAACTCCCATAATCCCTGGCTATTGGCCACTGTGGCTGGGGATTATGGGAGCTGTAGTCCAAAAACAGCTGGAGGGCCAAAGTTGAGCAGCCCTGAACTAGACTCTCCTTTCTGTCATTAAGCCTATGCTGTGCCTTGTGCTGCATTTAGAGTGACTACAAAAACATGTTCTCATGCAACAGGAATTATTGTGATGTGAAGATGGATGGGCCAAAAGTCACCTTGGGAGATGACCCTTTTCTTGCAAACATCCAGCATGTGAATACAGCATGAACCAACTCTTATCTTTATGGGCCCAGAAGTGTCATAAATAACTCTTGGCATTTTGCAAGTTGATTTGTAGCAAGCCAAGGGTTGGGGAGGTGTTCTTTTACTGGATCTTGCCAGAAACATTGCGAAAGAACTTCTCACCAGAGGGCTCACCAGCTCTTGTACACACCCCGTCATTTGCAGGGAAAGAATAGAGCAGTAAAGGTTGAGTAAGCATTGCAGTGAAAGATGAGTCAGTCTTTGACTCCACTTCCAGGCTGAGGACTTAGCAATTAGATCTTGGAATCTCCTGGCCTTTAAAAAAAAAAGAAAAGATTTGAGTTCTGCCTCCATTAATCTAAAGGTTGCTTCATGTAGTGTTCCCAACCTCAGGCTAAAGCATACATTATGATGATGTGTGCAATCTTGGGTCCTCAGATGCTGGTGGACTACAACCCCCATCACCCCCTGCCACAACACCTGAAGGGATGCTGGGAGTTGTAGTTAGGCAACATCTGGAGGACCCGGGTCCCATTTGGAAATGTTGCCAGGCCTCCGATTACGCAAGAAGCTGCTGTCAAGAACCGCCCAGGGGCTTTTTTGTATGGGGCGGTATATACATGTACTAAATAAAATTTAAAAAATAAAGCTAACACTCCAGCTCACTCTATATCAGGCCTGCTCAACTTAGGCCCCCCAGCTGTTTTTGGACTACAACTCCCATAAGCCCCAGCCACAGGGGCCAATAGCCAGGGATTATGGGAGTTGTAGGCCAACACCTGCAGGAGGGCCAACGTTGAGCAGGCCTGCTCTATATTGTCTACAGTATATCACTGCTCCTCATTGTAAGGCCTGGGAACTTTGTGGTGGCCCCATCAACCCTAAGTGAGGGCCCCTAATTATTGGGCCTGTGCACAGCTTTGGCCAAAGATGAATACTCTGCACCACAAGGAGGAAACCATTCTCACTGGGGGCCATTCCCTCTGGCACTTTGCCCAGTGTCTGGGGAGCGAGGGGGGCTCCTTTAATGGAAACAGAGCCCTCTTGAGGCCTTGCACCACCATGGAAGGGGTGCACAGAGAACTGTCCCCTTTACTAAGCAGAGTCCACTCTGGTTTGCATTTGAATGGGAGACATGTGTGGGCACTATAAGATATTCCCTTCAGGGGGTGGGGCCGCTTTGGGAAAGCATTAGAAAGTTCCAAGTTCCCTCCCTGGTAGGGATGTGCACGAACTAATTTGTGCGCTCCGGGGAGGTGGGGAGGGGTTCCTTTAAGGGATAGGGAGGGTGCCTGCCCCACTGCCTTTCCCCACCAACGCTCTCCCCAAAACTGCCAGCTCACGTGCATGCCATGCACACGCGCGTCGGGCACTTCCAGTACAACACTGACCGCAGCTGCACGGAGGTACACTTCAGCCCCACACCAGTGGTTTGGGGGAGAGTGCCGGCGGGGGGGGAGCGGAGGGGCATGGAAGGGCACCTTCCGTGCCCCTTAAAGGACCCCTCTGCCTCTGAACTGGCTCAAACGACTGACTTTCGAACCGGTTCGGTGCTCCATAAAATGAGCACCGAACTGGTTCGTGCACATCTCTACTTCCTGGCATCTCCAAGATAGGGCTGAGAGAGATTCCTGCCTGCAACCTTGGAGAAGCCACTGCCAGTCTGTGAAGACAATACTGAGCTTGATAGACCAATGGCTTGACTCAGTATATGGCAGTTTCCTATGTTCCTATGTTCCAGTCTGTGTAGACCATACTGAGCGAGATGGACCAATGGTCTGACTCGGTAGAAGGGAGCTTCCTAGGTTTCTAAGTCTCCTTCCTCTCTCTTAAAGGGCCCTCCAGCAATGAGAAAAACACAGTACTGTGTGGAGGTCAGCAGAGTGGGGAATGGCTCTCACTTTGCCAAAGTGGCCCCCACTTGAAAAATCGTGAAGGCCACTGGTCTACACTGACAGGCAGGAGGATCTGGGGCTCTTCTCTCATTCTGTTGGCAATATGGGAAACCAGTAGTGCTCAAATTATGAGACGCCCCCGTGAAAGAAGAGCCCATGCTGCAAATCCTGCACACTCCAGCACTGCCCCTCCCAGACACGGTGACAGGGCCAATGCTAGCATGGGAAGGAACCCAAGCCTGAGCACCCCCAACATGTCCTCCTGGGGCTTCTCATGCTACCTGGTCAGTGTGGGGAGGAGCCTATTGCTGCCAACATGGAGGAGAGCTGGTCTTGTGGAAACAAGGATGAATTTTGCTACGCAGGGTCCACCCTGGTTTGCATTTGAATGGGAGACTACATGTGTGGGCATGCAAGATATTCCCCTCAGGGAATGAAGCCGCTCTGGGAAGAGCAGAAGGTTCCAGGTTCCCTCCCTGGCAGCATCTCCAAGATAGGGCTGAGAAAGATGCCTGCCTGCAGCCTTGGAGAAGCCACTGCCAGTCTGTGCAGACAGTACTGAGCTAGATGGACCAAGGGTCTGACTCAGTATATGGCAGCTTCCTCTGTCCCTATGACTCTAAGGAGGAGCTGAGGTTTAGCATAGTACCCCCACCACACCCACACCCACACACACATCTCCATCTGCATCTTCCATTCATCTTTGCTAGTTTCCTTTTCTTCCTCCTCCAGGCTGGGTGCTTCTGACGTCTATAGGTCACACAGGAAGCTTCCTTATACTGAGTCAGACCCTTGGTCCATTTAGCTCAATGACTGGCAGCAGCTAAAAAGTCGGCGTCTTTCCCAGCCCTACCTGGGCGCTTTCGGGATTGGACACCACAACAGTGTCACTTGGTTGCCGTTAAGTGTGCTTCCGAACGATCTGTGTTTTGACATTGCATTCCCTGCACAGTCAGCAAGATGCCGTTCACATTTCCAATGCCTTCTTTTGGATTTTATTGCTGCGTTACAGTCCTATAATGTCGCGTGTGCGGCGCAAAAAAATAGCTGTATTTTGCTATTGTAAAGTTTTGCGCAAGCTAGAAAAGACTGTTCTGCTGCTGGTGGCTTTGCGCAACACTCTTTAATTATGTTTTCAATTTGATCCCGCCAAGCCAAAGCATTTTACGGCTGTTCAATCAATCAATCAATCTTTATTACAGTCACAGACCAGCATATTTTATGGCTGTTGTAGCCTGTAATCTGGAAAGTGCCCTGGAGATGCTGCCAAGGACCAAATCAGGGACCTTGTCGCCTGCACAATAAACAGAGGGCAACGTTGTGGCAGCAAGCGGTCCCCCACTCCAATATGGGTGTGTTCAGCATGCTTTCTGAAAAGACCTCTGCAGAGTTCTCAGATGAACAGAGAAAAGCCCTCTGTGCTTACAGCAGTGCTCGCAAAGGGGACTGACCAAGACCAAGGCATGTGCATACAAATACAACAGGTGTTCCCAACCTCGGGGCCCCAGGGAATTGTTCACACGTCCCTTCATGCCGCGGGGTACCTGAAGAGCAAATCTGCTTCCCAGCAGATTCGCAAAATGTTTAATTTGGGGGATTAAATGGACCGTTCACATAGGGTTGGATCCTCTCCGCAATCCCTGGCAGATCTTTTTCCTGTGTGTTCCCACTGACTTGCTCTGGGTTTTCCCTCCAACCAATCACAAATCACATCGCAGAGAGGAGGAGGAGAGAGAGCTTTCTTGTTGTCAGTTTGAGCTATCGAGGAGCGGAAGAACGGCATGACAAGTTGGCAAAAGCTGGATCAAACAGCAGAACGCTTAACCCTTGACTTTGTGAGTGACTGCCTTCATCGCCTCTTGTACACACACACACACACACACACACACACACACACCCACCCCCAGATGATTTCAGAGGCATGGACGTTTAAAGCAGAAGTCAGAGCTTTCTCTCTGTCATGCAGAAAGTTGCAGGCTAATGGAATCAGCACAGACAAAAAGGCTCAGGTTACATCCATTCTGCATATCTAAAGCGTATGTAAATTCCCCTTCATTGAGTTTTGAAAAGCCGAATGACTGCCAATGGCCACTCCACACATCACAGAGAAACTGTGCGGCATAACAGAAGCCTTGGATTTGTGTGTGTGTTCCCCCCACCCAAAAAAGCTGCTGAAACTAGAGGATTTTTTAAAAGCTGGGCATACCTTGGGGTAAGCCATAATGTGCAGCCTCAATTCGGGCTGGGGGGGTGAGGGACAGAGTCCTGTTTGTACTGGTCCCTGATAGCCCACAGCTACTTCGGGGTATATGAAGCTAATATGTGGACTGGCCCACTCCATTCCAGAGGAGATCCGAAGTAAAAGCCTTGTGTGTAAAGCCTCCAGGCGTTGTTGGACTAGAACTCCCTTTGGCCATTGTGGCCGGGGGAGCTGGGAGCCGTAGTCTAGCAATATCTGCAGTCCCAGGCTTTGGGACCCCAGTTCTACATGAACTGGCAGCTGCTGTCCAAGATTGCAGACGGGGGTCTTCTCCAGCCCCACCTGGAGATGCTGAGGATGGGTCCTGGGACCTCCTGCATGCAAAAAATACGCTCTGCTCACTGAGCTGTGTCCACCTCTCACTGTGAGTCCACCTGAGTCCCGCTGAGCTCCGTCCACATCTTGTCCACCTCTAGCTCAAAGCCATGCCTAGTTGGTGTACACTGGGAGAGCGATGATATAGCTCCGGGTTCCCAACTTGGGGTCCCAGTTGTTGATGGACTACAAAACAGCTTAGGGGGAGAGCAACTGGCCCTATCCATCCCCAGCACAGCACCCCTCCAGTGGCTGTTGCTGGTGTCTGCCTTATGTTTCCATTTTAGTTATGTACTTTTATCTATGTAAACCGCTTTGGGAACTTTTGTTGGAAAGCGGTGTATACAATATTCATCGTATTCATCGTACAACTCCCATCATCTCCAGTTACAAAGGCCTCTGGCCATTGAAGCTGGGGGTGATGGGAGTTGTAGTCCAGTGACAGCTGGGAACCCTAACATAGCTGTTACTGGCAGCAGATGCCCACCTCTCTCAAGCAGCACATGGAAGGCCTGTGGCTGAGTCACAGCTGTGCAATACAGCACACATTTTCCAAGGTGCAGGCCCATTTCATGGCTTTCTCTTAATCCATGCGTATCTGATGCCATTCAAAACAGCTCCAAGTCCCTGGCATTCATGCAGCAGGGCCAGGAGGTTATTCACACATGGCTTTATGCCTCGGGGTATCTGAAGAGCGGATCTGCTTCTCAGCAGATTTGCAAAATGATTAATTGGGGGGATTAAAGGGACAGTTCACATAGTTTCAGCTCCTCTCTGCAATCCCTGGCAGATCTTTTTCTTGTGCATTCCCACCAGGTTGCTCTGGGTTTTTCCTCCAGCCAATCACAAATAAGAGGAGGGGGTGAGAGAGCTTTCCCCCCCCATGCCCCCCACCCAGAGGGTGCTTTCTCTGTCTCATGAAGAAAAATGTAGCAGATGAAATCGGCTCAGGTTATATGGAGAAGAGCAGCCTCTAGACAGTAGCAACCAGAGTGTGTGTGTGTGTGTGTGTGTGTATAAGGGAGCAGTCTGCTTCTGAGCTACTGGTATGGCCACCCCACACATCACAAGAGAAACTGTGGGGCATAACAGAAGCCCTGGGTCCCCCCCCCAAAAAAACCTTTGAAACTAGAGGATTTTTTAAAGCCGGACATATTTTGGGCCAAAGCAGAATGCTCAGCCTCGATTCAGGAGGAAAAGAGTCATGTCTGTAGTGATCCCTGATAGTCCACAGGGACTTCGGAGTCAGTGCAGCTAAAATGCAGACTGGCATGCTCCATCCAGAAGTAGATGCCAGCCCAAAGCCATGTGTGTAAAGCCTCCAGGATGTTGCAAAGACAGCCTGTTCCTTGCCGCCACTTCCACCCACCTCAGCCACCCTGTCTTTGGAAAGAACAAACAAATAGCATGTGCTTAGCCTCCTCCTTCTGTACAGGGTGCAAATAATGGCTAATTGCCGTGCTCCAAGGGAACAGTGCGAAATTCCCGTGGCCTGATTTGATCCTGTGTGTGAGAAAAAACTCGGTCTGTCCTCGCACAGAGCATTGGCCTCGACCCTTTCTGGATTGAGGAGCCTCCTTTAAACCCAACCTGCAATGTGTAAACCAACATTGGATTGCTGCAGCATCAAGATTCCAGGGCTGTTCTCACAATCGGCATCAGGGCAGGAGAAGCCTAATGTCAGAGAAGATAGCAATAGCAATAGCACTTACATTTATATACCACTCTATAGCTGGAAGCTCTCTAAGTGGTTTACAATGATTTAGCATATTGCCCCCCAACATTCTGGGTACTCATTTTACTGACCTCGGAAGGATGGAAGGCTGAGTCAACCTTGAACCCCTGGTCAGGATCGAACTTGTAACCTTCTGGTTACAGGGCAGCAGTTTTACCACTGCGCCACCAGGGGCTCAAGATGCATGTCCATTGTATACACACTAACAAGACTGAAGAGGGCTGCGTGAGATCCTGTGACTGTACAGCTTTACGGCATGTGCCATTTTAGTGGCTGGGTTTAAAGGCAAAGATGGAACACCAGTTAAGAGGGCATTGGATATAGGAAGGCCATATACCGAGTCAGACTCTTGGTCCATCTAGCCCTTAGTCCCTTGGTTCATCCGATTCACCCTACTAAAGGACAGTCCTGAGAGCTAGACACAGATTTTAGAAACATTGGCTCACATACAGACTATTGTTGTGCTTGCAGAAGTATGTTCTGCTCACACAAAGGGGAAGGGGAAATTTTCACTGATTCCGCCCCCTCCCCGCCACTTTCCAGTGATGCCCATGCTGCCCACTGAAAATATGTCCCTAAAGATTTCCCCAGCCCTCAGGGGCATATTTTGGGTGAGCACAGGAGCTTCAGAAGAAAGGGGAGTCAGCAAATATCACCCCTCTCCCCTTGCAGAAATAAAACATACTTCTCTGGGTGTGATGTTAGTTTAGAAATAGTGAATTTCACATTGAAGTGAATCCCGGGTCTGGAAAAGGTACAGAATACTAGCATAAACCCATTTAAGGAAGAATACCAAAGACCTTTTCAAAAATTAGATGAAAACAGCATTGACATGCACGTGTTGTTATTCATAGTAGCAGCTGTGTTAAACAGGTTAAGAGCTACAGTACCTGCATATGACTGATACAGATAAATAAAAACAAGAAAACACACACATAGGCTCCTATTAGATAAGGATAACAAGATTGGAAACTTAATCCGCCCACTTTCGAATCAAACAATTAGGCTGAAGGTTAGAGGACAACCAATACGTTTAGGGCTGGCATTAGAGAGATATTTAAACCATGCATCACACCCGACCTTAGTGATTACTGTGCTAAGTGATGCTTATGCAGGGTGCACTATATATGGGCTAAAATAAGCAGCTCATCAACTCCATAGCTTTGCCTCTTACACATTAATCCATTTCATCTTTGGGGTTACTTTCTACCCAGTGACAAAGCCAGAGAGGCAGATGATGTTAAACCTCCTAAAGCATACCATTAATTGCTGCATTAAGCACAGTGGCCTTGGAGACCTCAAAAACGTGATGTGATGTAAGGCAGTATGGACTCTAATCAGACACTGTGGCTGTTCTCATGACCACAGATCCCTGGGTAGGACAGGGTTAACACAGGGTTGTCTGGAGAACTGGGAGGCCTCCCAACCCAGCAGCTCTGAACCTGAGTAGCCCAGACCCATTACTTTGGTTAAAAGTTAGGTAGGAGGAAAACAGAGCCTGTCTTACTTTCTTTTGTGGTCATCTGCGCTGCCCCATGGCTTTAAAATGCTCCCGGGCAGATGGGGGCCATTTTAATCATAGAGTCCCATGGCTTGTGGGGCCAAGGAGGGGAGAGCTGCTGTATTACTCAGGGCTGCCTCTCCACTGCTCCTGCAATGCATTATGGTCTATATTCATTCATTCATTCGATTTCTATACTACCTTTCCAAAAATGGCTCAGGGCAGTTTACACAGAGAAATAACAAACAAATAAACAAATAAATAAGATGGAACCGGCTCCCAATTTCAGCGATGGAGAATGCTGCTGAGGCATTTGTGTGAGTGCACGACTTGCAGAGCCCAAAGGTGGCTCTGGTCATCTGGGAGGCACAGTGTAAGAGTGTGCCTTCCCTCCAGCCCACCCCCATATGACTGTGAAAATGAGCCCAATATGTTGTACATGTTCAGATGTCTGTAGTACAGACATACGTGTTTTTTGTGTGAATGACTATTGGGATTCATTTTAAATGTGGACCTGGGTACAGGCCCGCTGAAAAGCATGGTACATATAGAAAGTGTACTGCTGCTGTCTACTGAGTCAGACCATTGGTCCATCTAGCTCAGTATTGACTTCACCAGGATAGCCCTGGTGTAGATACCCCTGTCTACACCAGGGATTCTCAATGTTGGGTCCCCAGACGTTATTGGGTTTCAACTCCCATAATTCCCAACCAAAGGCCACTGGGGCTGGGGATTATGGGAGTTGAAGCCCAATAATATCTGGGGACCCAACGTTAAGAATCCCTGGTCTACACTGACTGGCAGTGGCTCTCCAAGGTTTCAGTCAAAGGTCTTTCCCAGCCCTTCCTGGAGATGCTAGTGGGGGTTCAAGCTGGGACCTTCTGCATGCAAAGCAGATGCCCTTCCACTGAACTACAGCTGTATTCCCAATAACTGTACCTGTGGACAAATTTTATACAGATTGTACAAAAACATCATGTATGATTAGGGCAGCGATAAAAGTGCCATCAGTGGTGTTCAGCTGGTAGTGGCCCATTCACACATGCAAGTCGCAGGCTTTTAGTCACGAGCATTGCATGTCCACAGATCCCTGTGGGTGCATGTGTCAAAATGGAAATCTGACCCATTTTCAAAATTTGGTAGAAAATGTTCAAAATCTCAATTTGACTTTCTCAAACCCTTTGGGTGCCCCACGTTTGGCCTTCACAATTGAGAGAGGCCAGTGTCTAACTCAGTCAAGGGAGTTTCCTGTGATCCTATGGCTGGGGAAGATGGGTTAGGGTTCGGGTTAGAGTTATAGTCCAGCAACATCTGGGGAGCCAACATTGGGATGTCCAGATCTATTATCTGGAATGGGGTGTTTCCAAAGCTCAACACATTTCCTAAGACGCCTATAGAAAGGTGTTTCATGGTTGGCACCACCATTCTATCCAGTAGCCATTAGACATGGAAAACAGTCAGTCATTTTCCTGCCCAAACCACTCACAACTGAAGCTTTGAAGGTGGGTAGGAAGTTCTGCCCTGGAGTTGTCACTCATCCCTTCTCTTCAGCCGCTCCCGGTTACAGTGGTAGTCATCTCGTCTGCAGAGGGACTCTCTGTAACCATGAGAGAGAGCACTTCCGTGATTGGCAGCCCTGGGAGATCCAGGTTGCTAATCACTGAAGCGCCTTCCCTCACGATTAAAGCAACTCATAGGAACAGAGGAAGCTGCCATATACTGAATCAGACCCTTGGTCCATCTAGCTCAGTATGGTCCACACCACACTGACAGCGGCTTCTCCAAGGTTGCAGGCAGAAGGCTCAGTGGCGCTCTTGGGGCTGGACTTCGGGGATCAAGTCTAGCCCTCAGCACCAGGAGGGGGGGCCTCCCCAGAAGCCTACCACTACCCCACACCCGCCCCACTGTTGCCCCACCACGCTGATCTAAGCCATTTTTGCCGCCATATGCGTGGCCATGGTGGTGGCGGGCACAGCAGCTGATAGGCCTGTCCAACTGGGGCTGACTGGGGTGAGACGCTCCAGCGTGCCTGTGCAGTGCAAGGATTGGACATTGGAAGCCCGTGACATCATCACCACAGGGGAGGCCTGCTCGGCTAACTCCCACCCCCCGGCCGCGCACGTGGTGGCAAAATCGGCTTAGATTTTGGCAGCGGGACGACAGCAAGCTTCTGGGTAGGCCCCCCAGGACATTTTGAGCCCACCCCCCCATGCAGGTTTCTTTCTTTTTTTCCTTAAAATTGGGCAAACAGGTTCAAAGAACCCTGGCTTCACCCAATCAGGGACCCCCAATCAAGGGTCTGACGTCAGATGTAGGGGAGTTATTTCGGTCCCAAACAGAGCTGTGCGGCTCCGTTTGGAGCCCAAATCAGCCTACTCTCTGTTGGCAGCGTGGCCGAAATGGCTCTCCCTGCCTTTAAGGCAGGAAGAGTCATTCTGGCCCACACTGCTCAAAGCAACATGGGCTGATCTGCTTTCCAAACAGGGCCGTGTGGCCCCGTTTGGAAGGGAGACCACGCCTCCGCGTCTGACATCAGATGCAGGGACATGGCTAGCCGGACGCGTCTGATGTCAGACGCAGGGGGCGGGGCCAGGGGGCCACAGCGGCAGCCACACACGGACTGCTGCCAACCTCGCTCCGCTTCTGAAACCAAGGCATCCCTTTCTTAGCAAAGGGGACGATTCATGCTTGCTACCTCAAGACCAGCTCTCCTACTCCAAGTCCCTCTGCAGACGACTGCTGCTGTCACCATGAGTGACAGCTCTGGGTCAGGACTTCCTACCCACTTTTGGAGTTGTAACAGTCAGTGATTAAGGCAGGAAAATGTCTGAATGGGGCTATGTTTGCGAGCAAACACGGAGGAACCCACCATGGGACCTCAGGAGCATGGTAAGGTTTCACAAGGGACAGCATAAAAAATTATGTTCAGACCTGAGGCACTTAAGCAGTCTGGTGTGTAAGGCTGTAACCCACAAACCACAGGCAGCCGAAGGGTAATCTCAAAGGCGTCAGTCGCATTTCAGAGACGGGGCTGGAATCAGCGGTTGGTTGATGATGCTGGGAGCCAAGGAGCTGCAAGCCTTGACCTCTCCTCCCATGCCATGCCTGTGTGCGTGTCCTGACTAGTGGGGAGTAAATGTTGCAATGCCTGCATTGTAAATGGAAGTAGAGAGGTCTCCCAGGGAGTGTTGCAGAATCAAAGAAAAATCTGCTCTTTTGAGGGGGGCGGGTGTTGGGAGAGGATGACTAAGCATATCTCAGAAAAGAAGCTGGAATAAGTCCTGAGTCATGCTTGCCCATGGCAGAGAGCTATGCACTAGCAGCCTGTGTGGGGTTGCCTAGAGAGCAATGTCTAGAGAGCAGCTTCAGCTAAGTTGGATACAAGAGCTGGGGCACCACTGGGGAGGGCTTCAGTTGCCCTGCCCGTAGTTTCTGCCATGTCCACAGCAGCCGTTCCACAATACCCTCCAGTCCACATTATAGGACGGTACATCATGCCAGCCAGCTCCTCTAAACTGCCAGTTCCAATTAGTTCTCATGGCTACTGTCCATTGATGGCCCTCTCGTCCAGGAATGGCCAGATCCCATTTCAAGCCTTCAAAGTGAGTGGCCATCACCACATTCTGTGACAGTGAGATCAAGTCATTCTGTTTCATGAGGATGGCACAGGATAATTAGGAACATAGGAAGCTGCCTTATTCTGAGTCAGATCCGTGGTCTGTCTAGCTCAGCATTGTCTACACTGACTGGTAGTGGCTCTCCAAGGTTTCGGGCAGAAGGCTTTCCCAGCCCTCCTTGGAGATGCTGCCAGGGATTAAACCTGGGATTGAACCTGCATGCCAAGCAGATGCTCTTCTACTGAGCTATGGCTCCATCTCCTAAGGAGAATGTCTTATAGTGCTCACATAGAGTCACCCATCCATCACATAGAGTCACATAGTCTCATAGAGTCACATCACATAGAGTCACATCCCTCACATAGAGTCACCCATCCAAATGATAACCAAGGAGGGCCCTACTTGGCAAAGGGGACAATTCATCCTTGCTACCAGGAGACTAGCTCTCCTCCCCATAGACCAACGATGCTTCCTGTGGTGTTTTTGGTGAATCTATTCATTGATTTAGTCCAGCTTTTGAATGGGGCTTTAGTTTACTTGTATTCCAGAGCTAGACTAGATGCAGGGCTAACAAGCAGCCAGCAGCAAGAGCACAGAAAAGCCGTCTGCACTTGCCTCTCTGTACATAATATACAATTCACTCCACTGCCTTGTCCATGCATACCACAACTCTTTCCCTTGGATTCTACACTTCCCATTCTAGGCACGTTGCCCTGAGCTCCTTGGAGGACACATAAGAAGCTAATAGTGCATTTTATCCAACTTGGACAATTGCTATACAAACAGGAAATATTGTATAATGGGAGCCAATGAGAACCCCCCAGAAGAGGGGGCACAATCGTGTTTCCTAGCATCAAGAGAGGCCTTTCCAAGGAGCAGTGCAGCAGAATAACCAGGCGCAAGGGGTGGCATGAAAGCTACAAGAATGCCTTGCACAGGTGTGTAGAAGACGGAATTTCAGCAGATGCAGCATTTCGTAAAGGGTTAATGACTACAAATGTGACCAGTTCATGCCAAGGAGGTGTCCCTTTTCATTTCAGGTTGCGGATTGGGGCAATCTTAGGTCAGGCCACCTGCAGAGGCAGGCCAGCACTGGCAAATGCCTCTCGCAAATCCGGCTGTAGCTCCCTTAAGCTTCTGACTCATAACCACATGGCAACAGGAACGTTGGTGCAGCATCAAGAGTAGGAACAGGACTGTGCAAAGCCAAGACAGAGCCTGTTTGTGCCAGTCCCTGCAATAAGCAAGCCTAGGGATGTCCAAGTGGCATCTAGGCTGGTGATCTTGCAGAATCCCAAATCAGGCAGCTGCCTTGACCTTGTTCTAGTCTAGAGGCCTTTGGGATGCAGCCTGCTTTTGGGTCAGGCATCTGCAGGATCTCTCCAGCTGCCTGTTTCTAGGGGTGTGCATGGAACCAGCTGGTCCGGTTCGAGTCCAAACCGGACCTGAACTGGACCGCACCAGTTTGGTCCGGCAACCTCTTGAATGGAGATGCCCATTGCGCAGGCGCAGCGCCCCCCAAAATGGCCACCATGACAGGGGGGAAGGCCTGAATAGACCGAAGAACAGCCGAAAGGGCTGTATTTGGAGGATGGGAAGGCCAGTAGAGGAGAAGGAACCTCCGTGGACCCCCTGCTGCCTCAGAGAATGCCCTAAGTTAAAAAACAACAACGTTGCAAACCCCCAGAATGGGCCAGGGTGTGTGTGTGTGGTTCAGCTTGACCCCGAGCCTTTGGACTGAACCGGTTCGACTTTGAACCGGTTCGGTAGTGAACCTGTTCGCACATCCCTACCTGTTTCACCTGGGGTTTGTACTCATTAAAATATCAAGCAGGTGTATATAACAAAAGTCTTTTATTAGATAAGTCAGCTTCACCATCTGAGTCCCTCCTGTTCCTACTCCATGCTGTAATAACAAGCACTTCCTAGTAGCTGTTCCCTCTATCCGTAACTCCCCCCCCGCCCCGCCATGTTGCTGTGTTATTGTTCCTGACTGCTGTCCCACCTCGCCTGCTTAGTTTCACTTACTGTGGATACATCTTTCCTTTTTATAACATCAATGAAAGAAACCCTTTTTTAAAAAAAGAAAAAAAGGGAAATTAACAATAAAATTTCACAAGACAACTGCATTTACCTCTTTGTTAGACATAGAAGTCATGCACACAATAAAAACTTGTGCTCTACCTGGGTTCGGGAGCTGTGGGTGCTCCCGAATTCCATTTGTATGGACGCATGGTAAGATGAAAACCTGGGTAGAAATGATTGCGTGGTAGCAAGGTAAGATGAAAACATGGGTAGCTTTTCCTCCTACCTGACTTCCACTGACAACCCCGTGGAGGCTGAATGACTGCAGCCTCCCGGTTGGGGGTCTACTTATGTGTTGCCATGCACCACAGTGAAACACAAGCAAAAAAATGAGGTTGATGGAGCACTCGCTCCGTTAACCTCATTTAAGGGGAGGGGAAATTAGGTGGGCTAGCCGCCTTGGGAGTCCCAGGCTCACCTGCAATTGGTTCCCACCATCACTGGGAAGTTCCCTTAGCCTGCTTGCCAGTGATCGTGGGAATAGCGTCAGTTTTTGATTGTGTGAATGACCTCATAGAGGCAGGCCTAACAATCAGTGAGACCCGCTTTTGCCAAAACTGCGGGGAGAGCAGGCTAAGCCCGCTCTCCCTGCAGACGATCGCTCAGGAGCCCTGGGCGGCTGGATCAGCCGCCCACACGATTGCCAGCTCCGTGACAGAGCCGGCAGGGGCTGGGGGGAGCGGGGGCCACATGGCCCCCGGAAGCCCCAGTATACCCTGCGCGAGTGTGCAGGGCATACTGGGGAGACCCCCAGAGCCAGGAGGCAACTTTTCATCTCCCCTCTGGGGGTCTACTCGTGAGTAGCCGTGGCGCAGAGCTGCACCGCAGCTACTCACAATCAGGCAGCCTGGATTTGCGGAGCACTCACTCCGCAAACCCGGGTTAAGGGCAGGGGTGGGTTAGCGGGTTACCCGCTCTAGAACCACCAGGCTCGCAGCCGAACCTGGTGGTTCTCACGATTAGCAAAAATCGGGCTAGGCTCCCCTAGCCCAGTTTTTGCTAATCGTGAGAATAGCCGCACAGTCTTTTAGGTGGTGGCCTAGAGTTGCCAACATTCCATTGTCGGAATAAAGGACACGAGAGGAAGAGTATGTGTGGGGGTAATCAGGCACCTAAGTAGAAGTGCTGCATGTGTTTTAACCACGTACAACTTTAACTAATTGCAATGTACATTGCTTCTCTTCTGCTTATTGATATAATAATGGTTAGCCAAGCTGGGTGTGACATCATTTTGTTTTCTGTTAAGAGAAGCATGGTTAGGTTTCACACACGAGTACTGACTAGTGATCATCACTTGCATGATTTTCATGATCCTGATACCTGTTAGCCAGTCATTGGTGGCTGTTAATATTTTTGTTAATGCCCCCAATACAGGACAGTTGGCAACCCTAAGCCTGAAGCCCACCACAACCACAGAGTACTTTGGCTCATGACCATCACCTTTATTTCATGTGGAGGAATAGCGGCCTATCTCACCTCTACTTTTACCAATGCCACCAAATAGACTTTTTGTATGGCTGGGTCCATTGCAATAGCCCTTACAACTTTGTGAAATTTTCCAAAAACCCCAAACCCAGTAGAGTGGGAAGGCTTATAGGCATGGGGTGGAGACAATTAAACAAGCTTCTATTCTTTATATAATGAGAAAGTTAACTTTTTTAACATGTTCAATTCAAACATTAACTTTTTAGTTTCTTTACACAACAAAACTTAGAATACAAAACAAGGACCATAAGAGCATACAGGAGAAAAGAAACAGTTGGAAAAACACACTAACAAAACTACCTAAACTGGTCCTTACACAGAGTCCTCTGCAGTTATCTTCTTCTCAGCAACAGGTTTGTTGTACAGTCTCTTATATCCTGGTCGCAGTTCAGGCCTGGAGTTCAACCCAGCCTGGTTCTTCTTGTGATTACAGCTCTGGTTGCAGCCACAGCAGTGAATCTGTGCTAGCAATTCTTCAGCTCTGGCTCTCCAACTGTGTCTTCAGAGAGACTCTCCTCCCTCTTTTCCAAATGGCACACTGGCTTTCTACGGGACTCTAAATTCTTCAAGGCCTCTGCTACTGCAGACTGCTTCCAGGACTCTCCTAAACTCTCTCTCTCTCCTCTCTCTCGATATATATTTTTGCCCCCACTATTTTTCAAACAATCCAATTAGAACAACTCAAAGGCCCCTCCATTTTTCAAAATAGCTTTTCCCTCCAAAACCGAACTGTCAACTGATATTCTAAATGCGAAACTCTAAAAAAAAAGGCACGAGTTTTTAACTCTGCCCGCAACACAGAGTCCAGCCAGCATTCTAACACATTATTTAGAACTAGCTGACCTGGCGCAGAGCATCTGTGCCCCTAGTTCTCCCTGTCTCCCTCGCTTCAGCCCCAGTATTTTGTTCTTCCCCCCTTCAGCCCCAGTTCGTTCTCCCTCTCACCCCAGTTTGTTCTCCCCGCCACCTCACCAGCTCGTTCTCCCTTGGTGCCTAGCCTGTCTGGCCATCGCTTCTCCTCTGTGGCAGGTCGGCCTGGCTGCCGCTTCTCCTCCACCCGTCAGCCCTTTCCTGCCGCCGCCTCCTTCCACCCGCCTGTCGCCATTTTCTCCACCAGCCAGCCTCCGCCACTGTTTTTTCCCCTGGCAGGCCAGCACCGCCATTTTCTTCCCTCCCACCCGTGGCTATCCAGCAGCTCTCCAAACTCTTGTGAGAGCTGCCACGCATGGGATTAGCCATGGGTACGTCTTAGAGAATTAAATATATAGATACCCAAGAGGTTTGTGCCTCATTCCTTCACATATTCATTATTAGTGGAAATTACTTATTTGATCTGAGCCATAGGTTCTTCCCATTAGCAAGGGACAAATGGTGGCCTGCAAGGGACAGACAATTTGGGGCTGAAATCTTTGCTAATAAGGGTAACCCCTGTGGGGTCTCTCTCAGTCAATCTACCTGCCCGAGTCCTGATCTGTTTAGCTAGAGAAGAGGTCATCTCTTCCTGGTAATAGCTGGCATCCGTGTCATCTAAAGGAGATCAAGATGAGCCAGTCACTCTCTTGTTCACCTGGGCAGGGAAATCTGGATTGACTCTGCTGGACATTCAGATAGTGGAGCAGAAACCTTTCCCTCCTGGAGTTGCCTCCACTTCCCTCCCTCTCTCCTGCTAGTTCCAAGCCTATTGGAGGCCAGCTGCTGCTCCACAGGTGTCTTCAATTTCTTCTCAAGACTTGGCCTTCTGGATGTCATTGTTGGAAGTGAAGGACTCTCCGCTGTCTCATGCCTCAATGACAGAGGGGGACAGACTAGTGAGTCAGAGGGCTAGAGGGGTCAAGACATTGGTCATTCCTCCTCTCTACTGCTCTGACACTATCCCTTTGATATGTAGATTGCTACTCTCAGGGACTTCCTGCCTGCCTGCCTCCCTTCCCTTCTTCTTCCCTCTAACACACACGCTTGCCTCTCTCTGCACCATGTGTGCACAGAGATGCACACAGCATCTGTCTGCATCCAGCTAGCTAGACAGATTAGAGATACTATCTCTTCACTTTCCTATCTAGAATGGAGTTCTCCAATAAAGACTCCTTATATTGATTTGAAACGATGAACTGGCTTCAAGTTTCTTTCTCTCTCAGCATATGCGCATACCTAGGCAGACTCCGCAGTGTTTTGCCTCTGTGCACTCTGCTATAATAGAAGGGTATCTCTTACCAGAGAGAATTCCCAACAGTCACCTCAAATGATCGCAGGTTCACTTGTCTTTGGACCTCAGCTTTCTGCCACTCTTTATTCTGTTGTTCTGTTGGTTGAATCTAAACTTGCTCACCCACATGGAGTTTGGGTAGATCCTTGGCTGACTTCTTGTAATAATGGGGCTTTCTTAATTTCTGTTCTGTTAACAGTTCAACTCATCTGTTGTGGCCCTCTGGCTCTAGTAAGTTGCCTCATATAGGCAGTAAAGTTTTTGCCCATCGACCACCAATCTGACCCTGTGCTGGAGTCCCATCCAAAGCTTGTGAAGGGGTGTTTCAGTGGTCCAGGATAGCTAGATATACATCAGTTCCAGCTTTCTTGGCTTTAATCAACTTTCCCATTACTCTGGGGATAAGCAGGTGAAGATATCTGATGATCAAATTCTCACTGAGTCAGAAATGCTCTGAATTCTGCCAACACAAATTGCGGTCCTGTTGTATTCTTTTTGTTGTTTAGAAGTTTGTACTTGTAGGGATCCTGTAGAGAGTGTGGGGGGAGGAGTCACAAAGAAAAGGGGAGGGAAAGGAGAAGGATAAAATTGAATTCTTTCTGAACAAACTCTTAGTTAAATCTATAGAAGATGACTTTGCATTTGTGAGGGAAGCAGCTATAAAACAGGTCCATTATCTGAGAACAGAGTGAGCCCTTTCTCATGATCGGAGAAAGGGCTCAAAAGGGGCGAGGGGAAGAAGCCTTGAAATGCTTACCTCCCCTGCAGACGATCCTCTTTCCTTTGCTGGGCAAGTGAATTGCTTGCCCACATAGTGGCCAGTTCCTGCCAGCAGCAAGGAGTTTCTGGGGCCAGAAGGCCCCTGGAACGTCCACAATGCACCGTGCAGCACCAACACATGATCAATTAGTCCCGTTTCTGGATGCCCTTGCACCCAGAACCTGGGCTAAGTGGCAGACTCCCTAAGCGGGTTTACCACCCTGCCACCGCCAGGAGCTGGGGTGTGAACCAGCAGTTCACACATGGCAGCAAAACCAGGCTGGGCTTCCTTAGCCCAGTTTTGCCTGCACATGTGAGTATCTCATCCCCATTACCTGCTATTCCATAGTGGGCAAAATGGCACTTTAGCTTCTGTATTCTTGTCTCAGATCTAGTATCTGGTAGTGGATCTATCTTGCCAACATTGGAGTAATAGTCTATAATTATGAGATAGTCCATCTCTTGCCATGAAAGCAAATCTACACACACCTTTTCCCAGGGTCGGCTTGGTACCTCATGTGGGTGTAGCGTCTCCTTTTGTTGTTTGTCTCCCAGTGAGCAACAGACCTCACCTTGTTGCATGAATGCTTTCAACTACCCATTCATGCCAGGCCAGAATACACATTCCCTGGCTCTATGGAGAAACCTCTCAATTCCCATGTGTGAGGAGTGTATCCTTTTCATTGTGGCTGAGTGTAATGCTGCAGGGATGATGGCTCTGTTACCTCAGAAAAGAAACCCATCTTGAACACTGAGCTCCTCCCTCATTACACAGTAGGCTGCTGCCTCTGCTGGTAGCTTATTCTTTGACTCCAGCCAACCCTCAAGGATAAGACACTTGACTATCTGTAGGTTCTTGTCCCGAGCTGTGCCTTCCTGCATTGCCTGCAAATGGGGACGAGAAATCAGTACGTACTGCAGCATATTTACTGATTCTATTCCTTCTCTACTGAACCCACTGTGCTAGGCTTTGTGCTCTGCTTAACGTGTCTGCCAGTACAAGATCTTTGCCTGGGTGGCCCTGGATATGCACATCGTAGTTCTGTAGTTGCATTAGCATTCTCTGAAGCCTCTTTGGGGCGCTCAGTAATGGCTTCCACATAATGGTTTCCAGTGGCTTATGTTCTGATTGGACATGCACAGTCTGCCCAAATGTGAGCCGATGGAATCGCCCCTATTCCAGACAACATTACAGCCAAACGTTGCTTTTCAACCTGTGCACAAGCTCTTCCCGTTTCCAACAGTGCTCTGCTGGCAAATGCAATCGGTTGCCAATTCTGCAACAGGACAGCTCCCAGCCCTGACTCAGATGCGTCCGACTGCGACACTAGCTGCTCCTCTGGACTGCAGTACTTCAAGATGGGGGCCTTCACTGCTGTCTCTTTAATCGCCTCCAATGCCAAGCCTATCCATTCATTCGTGTGTGTTTCCTGAAGGGCCATCCACAGAGCTTGTGCCCAGGTCGCCTGAGGCGATGACCTCAAATGCTCTCTCGGCTGAACATCATCATCAGGTGCCTTAGGACCTTACATCCCCTCTGCTGCATTATAGATTATAGACTTACAGCTGGGAGCTCCACCACCCATGGGGGGAGGAGATGTGGCTGCCACTAACCTACCTCTCTGGCCAGCATCTCCCTGCTAACATGTAGTAAAAGACACTGGCCGATACGATGCACACAGTTCCAGAGATGGTACATGCCGCCGCAATGTTGCTGTGGCCTTGAAGGCAGCGAAGACGCAAGCAGGCTGCGTAAGCCGTGTCCCCGCCGCCACTTCTCCCATGGTGCCAAAGATGTGGGGACGCTGCTTGCACAACCGGCATGTGCCTTTGCTGCCTTCCGAGCCCACAGCAGCGTCACCACGGCGCACACGATCTCCATTATGGTGCACATCGCGTCAGCCACCGTGTGACACGGTGTCATCCCTGTCAGAGTTTCCTCACCCCCTGTAAGTGGGAGCCAGTGACATGAAACGTGGGGCGGGCGACTGAGGGCGAGGATGTCACATAGCATGTCGTATTTTGTTTGCTGTTACCAAGGAGATGCACGTCTGAGATACGGATCAGTGGCGGCCGTTCAAACATTCCCCACCAATTTAGTTTGAGCTTAGACGAGGGCCACAGTCCACCACAGAGCAGTGGGCAGAGTGTTGGACAAGGACTGGGGAGACCCGAGTTCAAATTTAAGAGAGCTTCTTCTTCGCCATGAGCCCCACCGCCTGCTAAGATCATCTGGAGAAGTTCGCCTGCGGCTGCCGCCAACTCATCTGGCGAGAGGAGAGCTGGTCTTGTGGTAGCAAGCATGACTTGTCCCCATAGCTAAGCAGGACCTGCTCTGGTTGCATATGAATGGGAGACTTGATGTGTGAGCACTGCAAGATATTCCCCTCAGGGGATGAAGCCGCTCTGGGAAGAGCAGAAGGTTCCAAGTTCCCTCCCTGGCTTCTCCAAGATAGGGCTGAGAGAGACTCCTGCCTGCAACCTTGGAGAAGCCGCTGCCAGTCTGTGAAGACAATACTGAGCTAGATAGACCAATGGTCTGACTCAGTATAAGGCAGTTTCCTGTGTTCCTATGACTGCTCGGGAACAGGCCTTCTCCGTTGCAGCCTCTGGACTTTGGAATGAGCTCCCTGTTGAAATAAGAGTCTCTCCATCTCTGGCAGCTTTTAAGAAGGCCCTGAAGACACATTTATTCACCCAGGCTTTTAATTAGGTTTATAGATTTAAATAATTCAAATACTGGGTTTTAAATGTTTTTAAATGTTAGCCATTTAAATGTTTTTAATTAATTGTTAATTGATTTAACGTTTTAAATGGTTTTAATTGTAAACCGCCCAGAGATGCAAGTTTTGGGTGGTATAGAAATATTTTAAATTAAAAAATAAAAATAAATAAATCCCCCACTCAGCCATGATACTAGCTGGGTGACTCTGGGCCAGTCACTTTCCTCTCAGCCTAGCCTACCTCACAGGGTTGTTGTTAGGAGAAACTTAAGTATGTAGTACACTGTTCTGGGCTCCTTGCAGGAAGAGCGGGATAGAAAATGTATTTAAAAAAAAAAAAAGAAGAACCACGCACACGCCTCTGGGCTCCTTAGATGAAAGGTGGGATGTAAATGTAAAAATAAAAATATATAGGAAGGCCTGGGTATTGTTTCCATCTCATATTTTTCTCTTCAGGTGTTTCTGAACATGACAGAGATGGGGAGAAAGGGTTGGGAACAAACTCCTCAGAGTTTCCTCACCCAACAGATCACATGCAAAGTCACTACTCTACACTAATTTTCATATGCACTGCAAAACACCCCAATGATCTGGGTTGGTTTGTTCATCCAAGCATGTGAACAATCCCAGGTGCGTGTTCACAAGTGCAGACCCAGAATTAACCAGCACCGAAGGCTTGAACAGCATGTCTAGCACCGTGGGGGAAACGGCGGGGATGCGGCTTCCACACCCTGCTTGCGTCCTCGCTGCCTTCAAGCCCACAGCACTGGTGTTTTCAAGTGGGGCACTGGTTGGGAAGATGGTAAGGGAGGGAAGATCTGGAACAAATGCCAGGTGCATAGCTAACAGAGTCAGAAGCACTGGTGGCAACACTGATGAATACATGGAAGCAACTCAGCACCGTCCCGACCAGCAGATGCACAACTGCTTCCCCATGGCTTCTTCTATGGCGATACGCAGCACGCAGATTGCACCATGCTAAGGGAAATGTTGTGACCCCAGGATGGTCTGTATGGTAGCACAATTCTTATTCAAAACATGGTTAGATCCTAAGCTAAGCCCTGATAAGAGAGAAAGGCAATCCCAAAGAATACCTAACTCAGGCAAAAGGAGATATTTTGAATGTTCACTCAACAGAAAGAGTCAACAAAAAGTATGAGGTCATTCACACAGTCAAAAACTGTGTTCTACCCTGTTTTGGGAACTGTGTGTGCTCCCAATTTTTGGTTGTGTGGAAGCAACATAGGAGGAAAACCTGGGTAGAAGTGACTGGGTGGAAGCAAGGTAGGAGGGAAAGCTACCCAGGTTTTCCTCCTACCTTGCTTCCACACAATCACTTCTACCCAGGTTTTCTCCTGGGAGCACACACAGCTGCCAAACCTGGTTTGAACATAGTTTCTGATTGTGTGAATCTGCCTTCAACAATTGATGGAACCTCCTTGAGCAGCAATAACTGCAACTAAAATGTTTCCTGTAACCGGTGATCAGTCTCTCACATCGGCTAGGAGAAATCTTGGCCCATTCGTCCATGCAAAGCTGTTTATGACATTTGAGGGCTTCCTTGTGTGAACAGCTTGTTTCAGCTCTTGCCATTGCATTTCAATAGGATTGAGGTCAGGACTTTGACTTGGCCACTCCCAAACTCGGAATTTCTTCTTCTTATTTTTCTTCTTCTTCTTCAGCCATTCTGTGGTGGACTTACTTGAAAGCTTAGAGTCATCCTGCTACATGACCCACTTCTGGCTCAGCTTCATGGACAGATGGCCTCACATTGTCCTCTAGAATTTTCTGATATGCAGCTGAATTCATGGTTCCATCAATGAATGGCAAGCCGTCCAGGTCCCGAGGCAGCAAAGCCGCCCCAAACCATGATGATGCCTCCACCACCATGCTTGACAGTCAGAATGAGGTTCTTACTTTGGAAGGCAATGTTTGGTTTTCGCCAAACAAAACGTTTGTGATTGTGTCTGAAAAGTTCAATATTTGTTCCATCGGTCCAGGGAACATTATTACGGAAGCCTCGTGGGTCATCTAGATGCCCAGAATGATCAAGAATCAAACTTCTGGCCCTATTCTAGCCCTATTGACAAGTTGTGTTCAATGAAGTATGATGTGTATACACACAGAACCGACGGGGGCTGCACCCAGGCTCACTTCTTAAATGAATGCACACAAAAACACAGACATCTGTACAGACACTGGTGCACAGGCACAATGTAATGTCTGAATTGGGCTGTTGCATGGCTGCATACCTTTCACCTTGCTGCAGATACTGGACTACCTAACAAGAAAGATCCATTGTAAAGTACATTTATGTATATAATAAGACCAATGAAATAAGGCATCTACATACAATAATAATCAACAAGATTAAAAAATACAGTATCCTTTCAAAAGTGACTGTTTAAATTCCATGTTGGAGGGACTTGTTCCAAGCTCAAAACAGCCCCCCTCCCTTTTTGAGGGTGTTCTGTTTCGGGCTCAAAACACTTGAATTGGCCCATTTCGAGTCAAAACGTTCCACCACCGGAATGTTCTACATATCCTTAATAACAAACCAACCAAGAAGCAACAAGATCACAAGCCAATCAGAAGCCAGTGCCAGAAAACCAGTCAGCAAGGGAAAAACAGGCCTCCAAAATGGCACTCAAAACATTTCGAATAGAAAAGGGGTTGCTTTGTTCTGAGCTCAAAACAGGCCCTTTATTTAAACGGCATTTTGTTTCGAGCTCGAAACACTCAAAATGGTCAATTTCAAGTCAAAATGTTTTGCACATCCCTACAGTTTAGGCTGCATGCTTTCTCCCAGAACAATCATTCTGTATCTGGAAGAGAATGTCTCCACATATTTCCCCCCCTCCTACCTTTGCTTTCAATTTTGCCACTTGCAAAACCAACAAATTTTCAGACTTGCACAATGACCACAAGCTACAATTCCCCACAAAATTCTTCAAGGCAGGTTGTTTTAAAATTAATGGGAGCTATGCAAGAGAACACTCATGCTCTTGCATCTATAGCTATGATGTCGAAATAGAAAGGGATGCAGAAAGACATTTGATTCTGACAGTATATTGAACTGTGTGAGGCTACCATGTTAATGAGAGACTCTGGGAAGAGCTAAAATCCACGTGGCTTATTCATTCTCTTGGGTGGAAATTACCTGCGACACCTGTGCCTATATCAGGGCTGCACAACTCAAATGCCCTGGTGGGCTGGAACCATCCACAACTTGGCATGCAGGGGCTGAGGTCAATTTTTAGCACATTGTTACATCCAAATTAAAAATATTATTAGTTACTTGGGGATCTATTCCCCTTGTCAATTGACTCATTGATTTAATCAAGTATATTGGCCAGAAAATGGGTCCTGTCCCCAGGGGCATATCTAGGGTAGGGCAGGCAGGGCACGTGCCCTGGGCGCCACTTGAAAGGGGGTGCAATTTTTTAAAATTTAAAAAAATGGCCACTGAAAACAAAATGGCCACCATGCATGCTCAAAGGGCCTCTGTGAGGTCCTATGCCAGGCCTTGCAAAGGTCATTTGAGCATGCGTGTCCCCTTCCCCCCCCCAGCAGCCATTTTTTTTAAAAAAAATTAATTTTTTTTAATTTTTTTAAAAAATGCCCCCCGCACATGCTCAAATGGTCCCTGTGAGGCCCTAGAGGCCAGTGGAGGGAGGGGGAACCTTTGCAGACCCCCACCCCATGGCCTTTAGGAAGCCCCCCGAAGGGGCTACAGGTAAAAATAAATAAATATATAAATTTAATATAATATGTCACTGTACACATATTTAGTTTGGCACTATGTACAGAGAATCAGGGCTTGTGAATACTGAGCTGAAGCTTATCAGCTAGGATTGTATTCATTTGATTCTTGTGATAAATTAGTTGAATGTGATGTCTTAATAATATGGCTATTAATGGTGAATTTGTCTTTGAATCAGTGTGAAATCCTTAGTATTAAGGCCAACTGGGAGTTTCTTGCTCTCTTTCTCTCATCTTAACTGTCTTTATAGAATATATTCCAAGCAATGACACAGCTTACTCTGCATATCCTTTTCAGAGTGTCTGGGAAAAGTCAAATTCTCCATTTATTCTTAAAACTTATGTAATAGTATTTGGGCATTTCATGAGAGCCAGTGTGGTATAGTGGTTAGAGTGCTGGATTAGGACCGGGGAGACCCGAGTTCAAATCCCCATTCAGCCATGAAACTAGCTGGGTGACTCTGGGCCAGTCACTTCTCTCTCAGCCTAGCCTACTTCACAGGGTTGTTGTGAAAGAGAAACTCAAGTATGTAGTACACCGCTCTGGGCTCCTTGGAGGAAGAGCAGGATATAAATATAATAATAATAATAATAATAATAATAATAAGCCCCAGCATGCTGAAATTTGTAGTTTTCCAGCATTTTTTGGTCTGTCTACGTCCACTGCTAAATAGTTTTTGAAATATTAAAAGATTAATGAGCTTGACTTGTATTTTTGAGCTGATATTATGGTAAAATTATCTGAAAGATGGGTGCCAGATGTTTGGACAGGGGGCGCAATTTCAGTGCTTGCCCTGGGCACTATTTTCCCTAGATACGTCTCTGCCTGTCCCTGCTCAATCAGTGGGGCCCCCGGAGTGCATGCCAGCCCCAAACAAATGCCAAGTCCTCTCTTCTCCCTAAACTGTTGTTGCTTTCAAGCTGCAACCCTAGGCATGCTTACATGGGAGTAAACTTCACTGGGTACACCATGGAACATCTTTCTGAGAAAATATGGATAGGATGGCGCTATAAGGCAGTTTCCAGCTCCTGTGTTGCTGCAGGATACCTGGGGGCCAGTAAAATAGTCCCTGACGGCTGAATCTGGTCCCCGGGTCTTATGTTTTGTAGGCCTGGACTATATGGACGCGCTCCCAAAGTGTCTGTTCTGTGGAAGGGAATGAGCAAGACTTCTCCTCCGAAATCTCTGTGTAATGGGAGGGATTGCAAACATCTCAGACCAGAATAGAATTCATAAAGACATTGGCCTGATTCAGACATGATGCTGTATGAGTGTACAGATGTCTACTCAGTTGGGGAGGAGCTTCGAGAGCAGCTGCCAGTCAGGGCTGACAATACTGGGCTAGGTGGACCAAAGTCCGGACACAGGGGCGCAAGACAGCTTCCTACATCCAGGGGAAACTTATGGGATAGAGCCCCTACTTTGCACACAGAAAGTGAGAGCAGGTCCTTCAGCTCTCCGCAGCTGGCATCATCCTTGGCTGCCCCATGCCTCCAGTCTCTCCTCCTCTCTCAGTATCAGCAGAGGACCAGCCTGTCTCAAATCCCATCTTGTGAGAGGAGAGGAGAGCTGGCCTTGTGGTAGCAAGCCTGACTTGTCCCCATAGCTATGCAGGCTCCAACTTGGTTGCATATGAATGGGAGACTAGAAGTGTGAGCACTGTAAGAGATTCCCCTCAGGGGATGGAACTGCTCTGGGAAGAGCAGAAGGTTCCAAATTCCCTCCCTGGCAGCATCTCCAAGATAAGGCTGAGAGAGATTCCTGCCTGCAGCCTTGGAGAAGCCGCTGCCAGTCTGTGTAGACAATACAGCATGTGGAAGTGCCCGAGCCAGGAATTCCCTGCCTTGGGTCCCCAGAAGTTATTGGACTATCGGCCGTTGTGGCTGTGGATGATGGGAGTTGTAGTCCAACAACATCTTGGGACCCAAGGCTGAGAAACCCTGTGTTAAGCAGCTGGGTTACTCTACTAAGACCATTGTAATTGACAAAGAAGGGCCGTTGTGGCTGGGGATGATGGGAGTTGTAGTCCAACAACATCTGGTTTGAGAACCCTGGGCGCAAACAATTTTGGTACCCTGTGAGTGAGTGTGGTCTGAGTTGTCTCCATGAAAACACAAGAGACTTGCATACCTACATACATACTGGCCTCTTTTCTGCCGGTTTGCCTGCATAAAGGACCGAGTGCTTTGCAGCATCAATGAATGAATTTAATTAATCCCTGCCAGAAGGCCGGCAGTGACTTAGGCAGTCCAAGAGCAATCAAGGTCAGCGTTGCCATTGGCATTTAGAGCCGCGTATCAGTGGCATTCGGGGATAATATCATATGCTCTTTATTTGGGGCAGAGTTTTCTTCCTTGTTTGTAAACACTGACCCCGGAGTGAGGACAACACAAAGCTGAACAGGAGGAGCGGGATGACGCTTGATCAGCAGAAGGGAGGATGCAGCAGGCACTGGGAACCGGGCATCCCTGGCTAAAGACAGGCTGCGCTCCAGTTAACGGGCTATGGGTTGATTTTAGTCCTTCCGATCAGGCCTCGGGGCCCGATCCAGCCTACAGGGGCTTTTTTTTTTAACTAGCCCCCAGGTAGGAATACCCTGCAGTATCATAGGAGCAGGAAACTGCCTTGCTGTGCCATCTTATGCATGTTTACTCGGAAATATGTCTCCTTGAGGCTTACTGCCCAGTAAGCATGCCTAGGATTGCAACCTGCAAGTTGAGTGACAGTGATTTGAGGAGAAGAGAGAGAGAGAGTATTATTATTATTAGGGGCTGGCATATACTGCAAATGCCCCACTGATGTGGCAGGGATAAGTTCAGGGGCATAGCTAGGAGATGGGGGCCCGTGTTCGCCCCTTTCCCGGCGGCCCCTCAGCTTGAGGGATATAATGAAGAAGAATATAGGGAGAGTGGAGCTGGAGGGGGCCCTCAGGAGCTCAGGGACCCGGGTTCTTTGAATCCTCTGCTCAATTAGAGTTACACCCCTGGATAAGACCTATTTTCTGGCCCGTATCGTTGGTTAAAAATTGTAGGTCCCTTAACAGCGGGGATTGACAAGCAACTAAAACTGCTTTTAAAAAATATTTTTGATAACCTTGTTAATGTAATAATAAAGGGGCTGGAAACTGACTTTGAACCCCACACAAGTCAAGCTTGGTTCTGGCCCACCGAGGCTTTTGAGTTGTGCACCCCTGCTTTAGATGCTGAACTGCAGATGTGGCTCACAAACCAGTCACTGGGAAGGAAGGAAGGAAGGAAAGAAGGAAGGAAGGAAGGAAAGAAGATCAAATTCAAAACAATTTTTTAAAAATTAAATACTAACCAGTACCTTTTTAAAGTGGTGATTCTCTTTATTTAGCAGGAGGAGAGCAACTGGCCCTATCCATCCCTATCACAGCATCCCTCCAGTGGCTGTTGCTGGTCTTTGGGGACAGGGGGCCATCTTATTGATGTCTTGTTTATTTTTCTATGTAAACCACTTTGAGAACTTTGGTTGAAGAGCAGTATATAAAAATGTGTAGTAGTAGTAGTAGTTTCTTTTTTAGATTGTGAGTCCTTTGGGGACAGGGAGCCTTCTCTCTCTCTCTCTCTCTCTCTCTCTCTCTCCCCCCCCCCCCCAGATAGATAGATAGATAGATAGATAGATAGATAGATAGATAGATAGATAGATAGATAGATAGATAGGAACTTTTTGTTGAAAAGCGATATATAAATATTCATCGTTCTTGTATTTATCTGTATATCCCATGGTCACAACAACAGATTTACACAAAACAGTCCAAGAAGAAGAAAATATCAAGCTTAAAATGATCGAGAGTACCTACCATTTTAAAAAAACCACCCCCAAAATAACATTCCCCTCCATTAATTTATAAGATCTCCCTGACAATCTACATAATTTTGGACACAAAAAGAGCTCTTTGAACACCAATATAGAGTACACCGGCTAGCCAGGCAAAGCCCTCTGAAATCATTCTAAAAGGTACAACCTGGGCAGAGTTAAGTGCATTTGTGGGTCAAGCCACACAATGACATGGGGAGATTTGTGACTGATCTCCAGGTATGTTTTTAAAGTTCGGAGTTGCAGGAAGAAGTTTTCATGAGACCAGATGGTCAGATGCTTACTCTGATGTATCACATAAGGCTCCTTGTTTAAATCAGTATGAAATGAACCCGTATCAGTGATAAAACTAGCTAAAAATGGTTCGGCCAGCCAACCCAAATGCCTTCTGAAATTCAGAAATAAAGAGAAGGTGTTTTTTTTAAGAACACTTAGGTGGGATCAAAGGATGTCACTAGAACTGAAAGGGGGTGGGTGGGGGGAGTCTGTCTGGGCCCCTTAGGGAAAGGGGGCCCACCAGCTGGATGACACCTTGCTTTTCACTCCCCCCCAAGTGGTGCAGCGGGGGAATGCTTGACTAACAAGCAGAAGGTTGCTGGTTTGGATCCCCATTGCTACTGTTTCGGGCCGCAGCGATATAGGAAGAAGCTGAAAGGCATCATCTCATACTGCGTGGGAGGGGTAATGGTAAACCCCTCCTGTATTCTACCAACAGAAAACACAGGGCTCTGTGGGCACCAGGAGACGAAATCGACTTGACAGCAAACTTTACCTTTACCTCCCATCTCTCCAAAGAAGAAGCTGGGGGAACAGGAGCCCATCTTCACTTTTTATCCTGGGACCCAGTCCAACCTTGCTACATCCCTGGTGGGATCCATCAAGCATGTGCAGACAGGGGTCCTAATGCAGTGGCTGACATCCATGCAGACTAGTCATGGGTGTCTGCAGGACATTTTCATGGGGGGGCAGGGGGGGTTAAAGGCTGCAGTCCTATTCTCACTTACTTGGGTGTAAACCCCACTGAATTCAATAAGACAGACTCAATCTATGGGTCCCCCCATAGGAACCCCCCCATGGGTTCCCTCCGCGGCCTCGACGCCCATGAGACTAATATTGCACTAGTGCAATCAACAGTGGAGAGCTGGTCTTGTGGTAGCAAGCATGGATTGTCCCCGTTGCTAAGCAGGGCTTGCCATGGTTTGCATTTGAATGGGAGACTACATGCGTGAGCACTGTAAGATATTCCGCTTAAGGGATGGAGTGGCTCTGGGAAGAGCATCTAGGTTCCAAGTTCCCTCCCTGGCAGCATCGCCAAGATAGGGCTGAGAGAGACTTCTGCCTGCAACCTTGGAGAAGCCGCTACCAGTCTGCATAGGCAATACTGAGCTAGATAGACCAATGGTCTGACTCAGTAGAAGGCAGCATCCTATGGGCCTGTCCTGGCCAGCTCCTGTCTGTCTCCCACTCTCCTGTCCTTGTACCTTGATCTTTGCAAACACAGGACCGTCATTTGAGAGCGAGCACAGTTCTCCGACTCTGTCCGGGTGCCCCTGACCCTAGTATCTCTCAGGGCCTCCCCACTCCCTGCCCCATCCACCCCATCCTCCTTACCAAGATATGAGTAGTCGCAAGCACCCTGCAACCTTACCATGCCTCAGCGGTGTACCATGCATTGGTTGGCGCTTGAGTTAAGGCAGGGCAGAGGTCCACAGCATGGTGCTTTTACATATGGGCAGGGGCGTAAGTATAATAGGGCAAGGGGAGACAGTTGTCTGGGGGCCCACTGCCTTGGGGGGCCCCCAGAGGCGTGACATGACTGACTCCCCCAGCCGCACACCCGCCCAGGCTTCCTTCAGTTGTATTCATCCTCCAAAATTGACGTGAGTGTTACTATGCTTTTTGTTACCACTATTTAGCCTAATTTAAGCTTTCTCACTTCATGAGCTGAGCTTGGGGGGGAGCATTTTAAAATCTTGTCTTTGGGCCCACTCCAACCTTGCTACGCCCCTGCATATGGGGTTTTAGCGACACGTTAGCAGATGCAGGGAATTTGGTCACGTCCCACTTTGGATCGGCTCTTAAGCCACGGACTCACCTCTGCTCCAGAAAAAGCTCGATTCATTCTTGGAGGGACTGTTACAAAGACCATTGAAAAGAATCTGCAAGTTCCCGAGGCAAGGCTTTCCATCCTACCCCCCAAAACGCTTCTAGGAAGTGAAGAAACCATGGCTTCATCTCCTGGCTGCTGAGCCAGTTGACCTGAGGAGCAGAGTGTCTGCTGCCTGCAGTGCATCCCCACCTGAGCAGAACCCATAATTTCTTGCGTAGCCACACCATTCCCGTTATCTTGATGTGTTTGCTTAGGCACAAACATTAACGTCAGCAGCACTTAAAGCCTTTGAGATTTCCCAGGACCACAATGCAACCTTGCCAGGACCATCAGTCTTAGTTTGACAAACATACACTGAAGCCGTTAGAAGAGCTCTCTCTCTTTCTCAAACTACTGAATTCTGGGGCACAGGGGTCTCCAGCTGAGATTGAACTGCAACTCCCACCATCCCCAGTCACAATGGCCAGTAGCTCGGAGTGATGGGAGTTGTAGTACAAGCCAGCATCTGCAGGAAGGATGCAGTTTGAGACCCCTATAGTGAGCTATTTAGGAATGTACCATCTTCTCTTGTTATCACTCGGACTCTTAGTGTGAAATACAATTTTAAAAATCCTCTCTTCTTGGCCATCAATACTGCTGTTTTGTTTTGACTACTTTAATTTTGTGGGCAATTTAAAAAGAAATGGTTCTGAGGAAGATTAAGACAGATGTACTATGGATTAATAATTTATTTGCATTTTTTAAAATAGTCCATTTAAAAATCAGTCCTGAATACATCCTGTCCTCCCTACCTCACTGACTCAGCTTCCCATCCTATCCCCCAAGCAGAAAAAGGTGAGCAGAGGAGAAAGGAAAGAGGCAGAAAAAGAAAGGCAGAGAAAAGCAGAAATCTTTGGATCCAAAGATGCCCTTCCACCAGCAAGACTTCCACCAGTGTGGCACATGCAAACTGCAAGTGATGTTACACAGGAGTAAGCCCATGATTTCCAGTGGGTTTATTCTTGTAGAACCTCATTTTTGTGTTTGCACAGCTTGCGTACACGCACGGTTACTGGGTTAACGTACCCTTGTGCACAGTCTGTCAGCCAATATCAGGAGGGATCCATGCCCTGTTAAAAAGCCAGTGACAAAATTTCTTGCCATTTAAAAGGTTCTGGATAGCACCCAATGGAAGCAGCACTTTTTCCATGAGCAAACCTGTAATTTTTTCCTTTGCGGGGAGTAGAAAATGACTAGGCTGTGTATTTACAAGCCAAACTGGTGAAGGCAGGCGGGGGGGGGGGGGAGAATATCTAGAGCGGTTTACCACAGGACTGCCTCTTGCAGAACTGACCCTAGCCAGAACACAGAGACCACCGGATCCTTTCGTCCCTATAGATTCTGTACAACTCTCACTCGTTAACAAGTACACCTGGAAGTCCACAGCAAGGTTTTAGGGATAGGTTGGTTGGAAGACAAACATAGGCTCATTAGTCTCACTTCTGATGACAGTCTAACTCAATGGGTGGGCTCACAGAACTTGTTTGCAGAAAAAAGGAACGAACGAACAGAATGTTGGGAATTCTCTCTGGTAAGAGATACCCTTCTATTACAGCAGAGTGCACAGAGGCAAAACACAGCAGAGTCTGCCCAGGCATGCGTATTTGCTGAGAGCAAAAGAAACTTGGAGCCAGTTTCAAATCAATATGAGGAGTCTTCATTGGAGAACTCCATTCTAGAAAGGGAAGTGGAGAAAAAGAATCTCTAATCTAGCTAGCTAGCTGGATGCAGAGAGATGCTGCATGCATCTCAGCACACATGGTGCAGAGAGAGAGAAGAGCGAGTGTGTGTGTTAGAGGGAAGGAAGGGAAGAAGGGAGGGATGAAGGAAGGAAGGAAGTCCCTGAAAGTAGCAATCTACATATCAAAGGGATAGTGTCAGAGCAGTAGAGAGGAGGAATGACCAATGTCTTGACCCTTCTAGCTCTCTGACTCACTAGTCTGTCCCCCTCTGTCATTGAGGTATGAGGTGGCGCACAGTCCTTCACTCCCAACACAGAAAGAAGAGCCTGTCTATCCAGCATCCTGTTTCCCACCAGAGGCCTCTGGGAAGCTCAAAAGCAGGAGATGAAGGCATGCCGCCTCTCCCATGGTTGCTCCCCTGCAACTAGGATTCGGAAGCATCCTGCCTCTGAATGATAGCTAGCTAGCTAGAGCGGGTTGACACATAATGCTGAATCTACTTGCAAAGTTGGTAACCAGCTTGTCTGTGACTGTCTGAACCCACTCCAAGGGAGGAACCCGAGGTTCACTTGGGGCCTAAAACCGAGATGTGAAACCAAGATTTGAAGTTGGCTTGCCAAACCAAGTGCTGCTCCCAGTGAGGTGCGCGTTATCTCAACCCACTCTCTTCATGAACCTTTGGTTCATTCCAGGCAAGCCCACCCGCTTGGCCACTGGGACCAGTGGCCGGCTGCAAGGCGGCACAAGGCAAGCTGGGATAGCATCCAGGGCCTCACTGGGAGGTCTGGCCGGGGCATTCTTCACACATCAGGTTTTACCATGAGTTTACTGCGAGGATTAATTGCATTTCCAAAGTTGCAAAAACAAAACAAAACAAAACAAAAACCAATGCAAAATGTAGAATTTTTTTACCATGGATATAAATCGGGCTATGCTCTAACACACAATGATAAACCCAAATCATGTGTGAAGTGTTACCTGATAGCTTGCTAGGACTTCTGGGTAAATCTGGCCAATATGTGAATGCACACCCTCCATACCAGAGGAGATGCGAGCTAAAAGCCCTGTGTGAAAAATGCCCTCTGGCTCAACTTGGCTACTTCCAACAAAGCAAGATATGTGATGGTCTCCAGCATCAACTTCAGGTTCCTTCCATTTCTCGGGCTAGGGGGACTTCAGGTTCTGCTTTATATGTGAATCCATCCCAAGTGTGAAATTGCACTGAACTTTTAAGAGTTGCCCAACAGGCAGAAATCCAACGGAAGCAACTTTTCTCATCATGGAGATGTTTTGGAAATCTATGGAATTGATTTCAGGTGGTGGCCGTTGACTATCAATCCCAATGTCTTTGATTGGGCCAACCCATAATTTAATGACAGAATGCACGCTTCCGGCTTCCACAGCACTCTCCAGTAAGCAACATGTACAGTATATTCAGAAGAGGATGTAACAAGCACATGCGAGTCCACTTTGGTTAGCATCTGAAGCTGTATGTGCTGACAAAAGGCTGGAGGTGAGGAATGCTTCATTAGATTTTCTCATGGCCAGCCTTGGGTGGTTCTCCACTGGGTCTCAGTTTACGGGATTGAAAAGTCAAACAAAGGGGTTTATTCTCTCCTCCAGTTGCCTTGTCTTTGGGCTGACACACCAAGGTGGTTTGCATGCATAGCCAACACCTAATGCCATGGCAGGCACACTGGAGCTGAGCTAGTATAGTATTGGCAACATTGCCATCTCTGACTTGTGCTATTTCTGGGAATTTTCTCTCCCAGTGTTTCCCTCCAATATTTTTCACAATATCAAGCTACTGAAATCTCCAGGGTTGTTTTCAAGATCCTCCTGGAGATTGGTGCCAATTCTTGGAGAATTCTAGGTCAATTCTAGAGGGTTGGCAACATAGTATAGTTGTTATGGAGTGAACTATCCGCTACAATTCCCCTGTTCAAATCTTTGGCTATTAATAGTAGCTGACATACTATGCAACACTACATATGTTGTGTTTGGGCAATTGCACAAATGGAAGTTGCACAACAGTGAAAATTATGGAAACTGTATTTACACAAGAGTAATTTTATTGTTTCCAATGGGGATACCCTTGCAGAATTGCAATTTGCACAATTTTTGCTGTTGAGTAACTGTACTAATAGCCACCTAATGGTGCAGCAGGGAAATGACTTGATTATCAAGCCAGAGGCTGCCGGTTCGAATCCTTGCTGGTATGTTTCCCAAACTAGGGGAAGCACCTGTATCGGGCAGCAGCAATATAGGAAGATGCGGAAAGGCATCATCTCATACTACACGGGAGGAGGCAATGGTAAACCCCTCCTGTATTCTCCCAAAGACAACCGCAGGGCTCTGTGGTTGCCAGGAGTTGAAATCGACTTGACAGCAAACTTTACCTTTATGCATTAATGCGACATGCACCTAGCTTTGTGAAATATGTCGGCCATTATTAATTATTATTAATCCACTATTAATTATGGAGATTTAATAGCTGTGAAACTTACAGGCTCAAAACAGCCAAGTTACTACTTCGACCTAGAACAGGGGTGGCCCTCCAGCTGTGGTTCAACTCCCATCTTCCCCAACCACAAGTCGCACCCTATACATGTTGAGGGCATGCCCTCAACTCCTGCCTGTAGGCTTCCAGCAGCATCTGGTGGGCCACTGTGTGGAAAAGGATGCTGGACTAGATGGGCCGCCTTGGGCCTGACCCAGCGGGGCTGTTCTTATGTTCTTACTAACGATCTCATGTTGCCAACCCTCTAGAGAATGCAGAGGAAGAGTATCAGTCTACCAGTCACAGAAGAGTTAGAGCAGAGACACAAGAGATAAGAGAGAACAAGGTGGCAGTCCTATATTCCCTCCCTCTACTTCTCATGACCCTAGTGGTTAATAGGAATTATTGGGTTAAGAGCCGATGCTTATGGAGTCACATCTCCAACAGAAATACCCTTGTCTGAAACCTGGGAGAGATGCTGCCAGTCAGTGTGTAGCGAATACTGAGCTAGACAGTCCAAGGGCCTGACTCAGTAGCTTTGCATGTTCAGTAGCGACCAGGCCAAGCAGATGACAAGAGGATGGCCCGTTTCCTTGCCTGTTGTTGTTGTTGTTAACAAGGGCATGGGGGAAAGAACAGATTCCTAAAGGACAGGCAAAGCGACAGACGCAGTAGAATTTTCCATTATGTTTGTTTTCAATCCTAGCAGTTGCTCAAGGTTTATTTTGGTGCGGTGTTCTTTTGTTTCTAAATGGTTGCAACCTTTCTGGCGCCTTCCAGATGGAGGGACAATAAGAATCCACATAAATAAATAAATAGACAACATAAACATAGGTTTGTGGCCATGAAAGGGGGGCCACTCTGGGTTTTATTTTGGTTCTGTAAAGTGCTTGCAGCCTTTCAGCGGCTTTGTGGATGGGCTAAATTATGAGAATTATGAGAATTGCAGCTGGATCTTCTTGCACGACCTTGAGCCTCATTCTGTGGGAAACATCCTATTCAATAGATGGCCAAGCACAAGAGGTATTGTTAGGGCTCATAAGAACATAACACTAGTCCTGCTGGATCAGACCCAAGGCCTATTCAGTCCAGCATCCTGTTTCACACAGTGGCCTGGCCCACCAGATGCCTCTGAGAAGCCAGCAGGCAAGAGGTGAGGGCAGGCCCTCTCTCCTACAGCTACTCCCCTGCAACCGGTATTTAAAGGCAGGTAGCCTCTGAGGCTGGAGGTGGCCTATAGCCCCAGACTAGAAGCCATCGATAGACCTCTCCTCCATGAATTTGTCTATGCCCCTTTTAAAGCCATCCAGGCTAGTGGCCATCTCCACATCCTGTGGCAGAGAGTTTCATAGGTTAATTATGTGCTGTGCGAAAAAGTATTTCCTTTTGCTAGCCGCAGCTTCCCTTAAACTTCATCTTGGGTTAGCCAAGCTGTTTACATCTCACAACGGTTTAAAAAAAATTCCCCAACCCTTTTTATCTGGTGGCACCCCTAAATAAACAAATACATAAAAATAATTGGAGCACAGAATCTTTTTTTTTTTTGCAGCAGCAGCAGCAGAAGCAGCAAAGTCACTACATTATATTTATTTATGTAAAGCAGGGTTTTGTTTGTGTGCGTGTGTGTGCAGAGAGAGAGAGAGAGAGAGAGAGAGAGAGAGAGAGAGAGAGAGTTTATTTAAAGCAGGACATGTACAGCAGGGCCAGCTCATGCACTGGGAGGGGGACACATCTTCCTGGTGCATTATGGGGCAAGTCAGCTTTGCCACCACACAATGGTGTATTTATTTGGAGCCACTTCCAAAAGGGGTGTGGGTATTTAAATATCCTATTTCCACTCACTTTCTTGTGCAATGGGGAGGTGGTGCATTATAGGATGAATGGACTCTGAAAGAGAGGAGCAGAAGTGTCCTTTTGGAACTGACTGAGAGTGAGTCCACACACCGGCCAGTGGTCTGTGGCAGAAGAGTGTCACACTGGTTGTTGGGAAACACTACCCTAAGCCTCTGTCAGAATCAGAGATGCCAGGAAGGGCACATGGGGTTTGTTTTCCACCTGGCTGCAGGAGAACTGGTCCTGTGGTAGCAAGCATGAATTGCCTCTGTTGCTAAGCAGGGCTTGCCCTGGTTTGCATTTGAATGGGAGACTACATGTGAGCACTGTAAGATATTTCCCTTAGGGGATGGGGCCGCTCTGGGAAGAGGATCTTGCATACAAAAGGTTCCGAGTTCCCTCCTTGGCAGGGCAGGGCTGAGAGAGACGCCAGCCTGCGACCTTGGAGAAGCTGCTGCCAGTCTGTGCAGACAATACTGAACTAGATGGACCAGTGGTCTGACTCGCTGTAAGGCAGCTTCCTATCGAAGGACAGACAAGGCACTGACACCCAAGACAAGACACCCTTCATTGGCTTGGCAAGGACTCGTATGACTTAGCTTGTGACTCAGCCTAAGTATGTATACCTCAAAGAATAACATATTCTCTCCCTTGTTCCACTTCCCTCACCTTCCTCTGCTTCCCATATGTCTAAAATGTCTAAAATAACAATAGGGGTGGGTCTTCTAGTCCAGAAGAAGGTCTTCTGGAGGTCTTCTAGTCCAGAGATTCTCAACTTTGGGTCCACAGATGTTATTGGACTTCAGCTCCATCCCCAACCAAAGGCCACCTGAGAGGAGAGCTGGTTTTGTGCTATCAAGCATGAATTGTCCCCTTTGCGAAACAGGGTCTACCCTGGTTAGCATTTGAATGGGAGGCTACATGTGGGAGCATTGTAAACTATTCCCCTGAGGGGATGGGGCCACTTTGGGAAGAGTATCTGCCTGCTTGCATGCAGAAGGTTCCAAGTTCCCTTCCTGGCATCTCCAGATAGAGCTGGGAGAGAGTCCTGCCTGTAACCTTGGAGAAGCCGCTGCCAGTCTGTGTAGCCAATACTGAGCTAGCTGGACCAGTGGTCAGACTCAGTAGAAAGCAGCTTCCTATGTTCCTATGAAGTCCAATAAGATCTGAGGGCCCAACATTGAGAACCCCTGTTCTAGTCCTCCACCACCACCACCCCGCTCAGTACAGAAAACTGTCATAACCTGCATCTCTCTCCCTCTCCCTCTCCCTCCCTCTTCCATCTTATTAGGAGCATAGGAAGCTGCCTTCTACTGAGTCAGACCATTGGTCCATCTAGCTCAGTAGTTTCTGCACTGAATGGCAGCAGCTTTCCAAGGTTTCAGGCAAGGATCTTTCCCAAGCCCACCTGGAGATGCCAGGAATCGAACCCAGGATCCTCTGCACGGAAGCACATGCTCTTCCACTAAGCTATAGCGCCATCGCCAAAGGGGAATATCTTACAGGGCTCACATGTGGTCAGCCATCTAAATGCAAGCTGAGGCGGACCCTGCTTAGCAAAGGAGACCACTCATGCTCACTACCCCAGGACCAGCTCTCCTCCCACCCTCATTCCGCCATGCACACAGACAAACACACACATCACCCCCCCTGCAAGTTCTGACCGTGCTTAGTAAACATTTCTCTTTTTCAAAAGTCACTTCTCTCATTCCCTTTTAAAAGAAATCCAGAGGTTGCCAGTGTGGTGTGGTGGTTAGAGTGCTGGACTAGGACCAGGGAGACCCGAGTTCAAATCCCCATTCAGCCATGAGACTTGCTGGGTGACTACTCTGGACCAGTCACTTCTCTTTCAGCCTAACCTACTTCACAGGGTTGTTGTGAGGAGAAATTTAAGTATGTAGTTCACCGCTCTGGGCTCCTTGGAGGAAGAGTGGGATATAAAATGTAAATAATAATATCCGGGACCTTTGTGGGCATTCTTAGCCAGGCATCCTTAGCAAGGGCAATAATGCCCAAGAGCTCTTATTAGCAGGTGCGGTACTTTCAAGGGAAGAGTTAAACATTCCAGCAACGCTGCGAGCAATGAGATCAGAGATACTTTGTCCTCAAATCCCCCAAGAAGGCTGCGCTGGAAATGCCCATTTGGAGCAGTCGGAACAAGGATGGCAAGAGGGGAGTGGCTAGCACAAGCCCAAGAAATTAAGTCACCGTTCAATACTGATTAGAATGAGTTTTTAAGAGGACTGGATCGGATGTAGCAGATGCATTTGCGAGCTGCAATCACCTCATCTGACCCTCAGTTATCAGGCGGGGCTCTTAGAGAGCGCTCACAGCAAGCGAGGGAATTGCTATTGACCATGTTTGACAGATGCAGCTCCTCCTCCTCTGGCACTGAACATGGAAAGACCAAAGCGATGGGGAAAGGAAATGACCAGCTTTTGTGAATGATTCTGTCACCTTACCATATTTACCTGAATCCAAGACTAGGTTTCCCCCAAATTCTTTGGGGTTAGAAATCGGGTGGTTGTCTTAAATTCAGATTCCGCTTCCTTTGGGGTAAATACAGGTATAACCTGTATTTCACCTCTATTTTTAAGTTAGTCATCTTCAATTCAGAGTTGTCTTCTGATCGAGGAAAGATGGTACTTTGGGGAAATGTCTCTGTGTTAAAGACTTCCATCCAATGAAACTGCTTTTCATGTTGCTGGACCCAAGTGATAGGTGTCTGTTAGCACTGAAAAATCTCAGATCTGACCTGACCTGACCCAATAGGGGAGTTGTCTGGAGGGCTGATATGCCCACCCCCCCCCCCAAAAAAAAAACTGGGATCCAGTCAGATCAGGTCAGAACAGCAACATTTTTACATCATTCTGTTGGACCTCCACACTTCCCCAAGTTAGATTTCTCTCTGACTTGGCTCCAAGAATAGTTCTAAAGGGCTGCATCCTGGAAGTTGGAGGCAGGGGAAAAGGGCAACTCCACATGGAGGACCCTCTTTCTTTCTTTGTCCCCCTAGATAAGTTGTCCTTCTTCTCCCTCTCCTCAATTTCTAAAATGTAGACCGGACCACTGGTGGAGGAAGCCAGCGGTGGCCTGTGTTCCTCCTGCCGGCGGCCCCCCTCCTCTGCGGATGCAGGGGTGTGGCTGGGACACCAGGCACGGCCCCTGACTGGCAGTGGCCCGGGTTCTTTGAACCTGTCCGCTCAATGGTGGCTCCGCCCCTGAACCAGATCCTCAAAACCACTCCCAAAGCAAAGATAGGGTGGGCTTGAGGGGCTGCAGCTGAAAATTGGGGGGGGGAGAGGTAAGACGAGTAAGTCCCCATGATGAACCCTCTTTCCCCTCTGCATTCCCCATGAGCAGTTGTCCTTCTTCTGCCTGCTAATTTCCAGGATGCAGCCCCTCAAATCCACCTCATCCCAGTGGGTCCCAGCAGCAGACAAAAGAGAAGTTGGGTGGGTGGGAGGTACAACAGGCATGTCGGAATTCTGCCAGAGTTCCTCAATGACAGCAGAGAATCTCGTTGGAGTTCCGACTGTTGGGTGTCTCTCCGGTCACTGCAGAACTTATCCCAATAATACCCCAAAGAAGGCATATCAGGTCCAACATGCCTGTTGGACTGCTACTTTAAATATATTCATCTCCCGTTGCACTTTTAAAAGCAACTGCAGACAACCAGCTGCCCCAGAATATGGACGGAGATATGCATCTAGACTGGCATTCAAATGTGTATCCCACGGACAGTAATGTCTCATAATTATTTATCAAATTGCCTACCATACATGAGGCGCTGTAAAAATAATAATAATAATAATTAGAAAAACTCACATCCTTGCCTGCAGGCTCACACACTCTAAAAAAAGACATGAGATAAAAGGGGAGGGAAGATGGAGAGAAAGGGGAAAACATTAGACCAAACAGGGTAAGAGAGTCAAATAATACAATTAATACTTTACGAGTAGGAAAGAATGTTTAAAATAATAAAACATCCAGAGGGAAATGCAAGAAAGAAGGGTTGGGTTTTAAACAGTCCAAAAACAAATGTGAATGTTGTCTGGTTCATGATGTAGTAAGTAATTAAGTTAATACATTAAATTCTTGTCTCTCCTGAGCTCAAGGCAGTGCACAACAAAATAGAACAAAACAAGTTGTTCTAATAAGAAACTGCCTACTTTCCTTTCACTATCCCTACAACTGGACTAAATTTGGTCCAAATCAGTTAGGCAGTTCACAAGTTAGCCCACTTGCCCCAAAAACATGCATCCGCCATCTTGTATTAGGGTGGATGACATAATAACAAACCATGCTGTTGAGGGGTCTCTGTGAGTAACTCACTACAACAGTACCAAATTTGATCCAAATCGGTTCCCACTTGCACGTCAAACGTTCACGTGCCCGTCATCTTGAATCAGGGTGGATGGCATCATTACAAACTATGCCCTTGAGCCATCCCTATGTGTCCCTACAGCTGTAGCAAATTTGGTTCAAATCAGTTAGGGAGTTCACAAGTTAGCCCAATTGCACCTCAAATGTTCACATGCCCACCATCTTGAACTGGAGTGGATGAGATCATCACAAATTACACCGTGGAGGTGTCCCTGTGGGTCACCCACTACAACTGTACCAAATTTGGTTCAAATTGGTTAGGCAGTCCTCAAGTTAGCACTCTTGGGCCTCAAAAGTTCATGCGCCCGCCATCTTTGGATCGGGGTAGATGACATCATCACAAACTGCACCATTGAGGTGTCCCTATGTGCCCCTACAATGTACCCAGTTTGTTTCATATTGGTCTAGACATTGCGAAGTTGATAGCAGGGGACACACACACAGACACACACACAAACACAGCATGTTGGGTGACCTCATAAACCTACTGGAAGGTAGGCTAATAAAATGAGTAAAAGGAACAAAAACAACAAACAGAAGCAGAGTGATAGTCACAGCAAGTGAAAACTACTCCACTGTGTCAAATGTCAAATCAATCAGAACAGGCAAGTTTGACATTTGCCTTATCTGGAGATGCCAGAAACTGAACCTTGGACCCTCTATACACGAAGCAGGTATTCTGTCCCTGGATGACACCCCATGAATAAATATGTTCTATTTACTTTTTAAACTTTACATCCTACTTTTCTTATATCTGGACTAAAGCAGCTAACAATATATCAATAAAGCAAGGAAAGCAACAAAAACATAACAAACACATGAGCAAATGAAAAAAAACAGTCTCTGAATGAACAAAACCCAAGCCAGAAAAAAGAAATGTCTTTTAAAATAGCTAAAAAGCCAGAAGAGCCCTCTGGACATTAAGAACACAAGAATAGCCCTGCTGCATCAGGTCCAAGGCCTATCTAGTCCAGCATCCTGTTTCCCCCAGTGGCCCACCAGATGCCTCTGAGAAGCCCACAGGAAAGAGGTGAGGGCATGCACTCTCTCTTGCTGTTGCTCCCTTGCAACTAGTATTCAGAAGCATCTTGTCTCTGAGGCTGGAATTGGCCCGTAGCCACCAGACTAGTAGCCATTGAAATACCTGTCCTCCATGAGTCCCTTTTAAAGCCATCCAAGCTAGTGGCCATCACCACACCCCAGGGCAAAGAATTCCATAGTTTAATTATGCGCTGTGTGAAAAAGTACCTCCTTTTGTCGGTCCTAAATTTCCCGACCTTCAGTTTCATGGGATGATTCCTGGTTCTAGTGTTGTGAGAGAGGGAGAAAAATTTCTCGCTGTCCACTCTCTCTACTCCATGCATCATTTTATACACTTCTATCTTGTCTCCCCATAGTTGCCTCTTTTCAAAACTTAAAAGCCTCAGATGCTGTAGCCTTGTCTCATAAGGAAGGTGCTCCAGGCCCCTGATAATTTTTGTTGAAAAGCGGTATATAAATATTTGTTGTTGTTGTTGTTGTTGTTGTTGTTGTTGTTGTATAATCTTGGTTGCCCTCTTCTGCACATTTTCCAAATCTTCAATCTCCTTCTTAAGATACAGTGACCAAAACTGTACGCAGTACTTCAGATGTGGCCACACCATAGATTTGAATAAGGGCATGATAATATTAGCATTTTTATTTTATCATTCATTCATTTGATTTCTATTCCGCCCTTCCAAAAATGGCTCAGGGCAGTTTACACAGAGAAATAAGAAAATAAATAAGATGGATCCCTGTCCCTAAAGGGCTCAAATGTAAAAAGCAACATAAGATAGACACCAGAAACAATGACTGGAAGTACTGTCTTGGGGGTGGGAATTTTTATTTTCTATTCCCTTCCTAATGATCCTTAGTATGGAATTTGCCTTATTTTTCACCACTGCCATGCAGAAAACACAAAAAGATGACTCTGTGTTTGGAATCTTAAGGAGTATAATGTGTGGGGTCTATCTAGCATCCAGGGAGGCATCACTAAAAAGGCTTTGCTCCTCCTACATACATACATACATACATTTATTTATTTGATTGATTGATTGATTGATTTCTATTCCGCCCTTCCAAAAATGGCTCAGGGAGGTTTACACAGAGAAATCATAAACAAATAAGATGGCTCCCTGTCCCCAAAGGGCTCACAATCTAAAAAGAAACATAAGACAGGCACCAGCAACAGTCACTGGAGGGATGCTGTGCTGGGGGTGGATAGGGCCAGTTGCTCTCCCCCTGCTAAATAAAGAGAATCACCACGTTAAAAAGGTGCCTCTTTGCCAAGTTAGCAGGGGTTAAATGCCTGTGTACCTCAGACAGGAAAGGCACCTGCAGCAGGGAACCTCCATATTACTGACAAAGCATATTTATTATATGTCTTGGATTAAAATATTTCTCTCACCTCTCCAGAGCAATGCTCACCAAAGAAATAAAATGACAATAAAACAACATGGAAAACCAAAACAAACAAGGAGCAGAGCTGTATAAAGCTGGTAAACCCTTGCTAAAAGTGAAAAAGAGCCAGCATGGTGCAGTGGTTAAAGTGTGGAACTAGGACTGGGGAGACCCAAGTTCAAATCCCTATTCGGCCACGAAATTCGCTGGGTGACTCTGTGCCAGTCATTCCACTCTTGGCCTGACCTACCTCACAGGGTTGTTGTGAGGATAAATATAAGCCATGTATGCTGCTCTGGGCTCTTTGGAGGAAGAGCAGGATATGAGTGTAAAAGTAAAATAAAAATAAATAAAAATAAAAATAAAGCGTAAAACTAAATTTAAAAGCCCAACAGATACAAACAACAGATTTTTAAAAACACTTTTTAAAAGCCTCTCCAAAGGGGTTGTTTTATAACTGCTTCCCTCACAAACAAAAACTAATCTTATATAGATTTAACTCAGAGTTTATTCAGAAACAACTCCATTTTTTCCTTCTCCTTTTCCTCCCTTTCCTTTTCTGATTCTACCCCCCACACACACACACTCTCTACAAGATCCCCACTGAGACAATCTTCTAAACAACAAAACATAAAAAATACTGGATAGAATACAACAGGGGTCTTCCAACACTTTTTAAAAAAAAACCCAAGAGTGAACCTGGTATAGTTCCTTTGGGAGTGTGTTCCAAAAACTAGAGGCCACAACCAAAAAGGCCCCGTCCTTCGCCCTTGCCAACCAAATCTCAGTCAGCGGCAGGGCCTGTGGTGCAGAACTGAGGGCCCTGGCAGACTCATAGGGGCGAATGTGGCCCACCAGAAACCTCATGCTGGGAAAGACACACAAGAAGGAGGCCAGGAGCTCCCATCATAACCACCATGCTTTCTTGGCAGGAGCAGCCAATCTCAGCAGTTATTTCTGTGGCATTTGGAATGGCTTAGACTGAGCACCTGCAAGAGTCGCCAATGGAGGCATCTGAGGAATGTGCTCAATCACTGCCTTTAAGGCAAGATTTAATTAAGGGCAACGATCAACATGTATTGCCGAAGCTGGGAAGCACATGGCTGCCAGAAGGAGATGCATATCTGCTGTGGGCTCAGGGATCAGAGTTCGGGGTACCGGTAACAGTGCAAACCAACAGCAGCAGAGTGCTGAGCCTTCGCCTAGGACAGGGGTGGGTAAACCTGGACCTCCAGCTGTTGTTGAACTACAACTCCCATCATCCCTAGTCACAATAAACTGTGGCTGGGGGTGATGGGTGTTGTAGTTCATCAACAGCTGGAGGGCCAGGTTTGCTACCCCAGCCTAGGAAGAATGGAAGAGTCACACAGTAAGGCCGTAGTGGCTCATCCTAACAAGCCTGGGGGGTGGGGTTACCAGAAGAGGTACAGCTGCCCCTGGTTCCTGGCAGCCCCATTGCACCACCCTCACCCACCCTGCCCTGCCATTAACAAGAGCCTGCAGGCTGGCCATTTGTCAGGCAGAATTGCATGAGCTATTGACAGCTCTACCTGATGAATAGTCAGCCTGAAGGAAGCACAGCTCCCATAAATGCCGGGACAGGCCGGGGTGGGAGACAGAGGTGCAACCACGGCTGTGGGGAACCAGAGGCAGTGTACCTTGTCTGGTACCGCCCCACCCAATTTTTTTTTTTTTTTTGCAGAGCAGTCCCCCTCCCCCAGTCCCGGCGCGCCCCCCCCCCATTGGAATTGCTCATCCAGCACTGGGCGCCGTGGCGTCTTTGTAGTCCAAGTCCCTGACTCTCACTCCCCGGCGCGTCCCACCGCACCGCCACCAGTCGCGCATGCGTCGAGAGGAGGACACGCACCAGAGCAAACTTCCTGAACAACTCCGTCTTCTGAACAACTTCCTGAACGCCCGAACCAGTTCCCCTTTTTGCTCATTCAAGTCCTTCCTCCCCTATAATCTAACCACGTTTTAACTGAAAAGGTTCAGGGAGGGGGAGATGGGGGGATGTGGAACCTTGGGTTCCACATCCCCCCATCTCTCCCTTCCTGGACTTTTTCACTATGTAATACAAGCTAATTTAATTATATGTCATCATCAAAATGGATTAGCTGTTTCAGCCCATCAGGAAAGTCTAAACCTCCACCGATTTAATTAACCAGACTGAAAATCAGATGAACAGAGAATGTTTTAATGAAAGGTGGTATATACATTTAACAATAAGTAAAACTATCATTAGGAGCAATTAGCGATTACTTAAACATTGGTGCTGCCAAGCAATTTGTAAATAAAACTTGAAGCCCTTTGAAAATAAGCTGGAATTAATTGTAGGTTGGGCAGGGGGTGAAAGTATATACTTCTAAACATTTATTGTTAAATTTATATACCACCTTTCATTAAAAACAACCCCAAAGTGGTTTGGTTTTAGTCATGGATTTTAATTTTAATTGCTCTTTTTGTCAATGTGATGAAGATTAGTTAAATCTGAGTGGTCTTAGGCAACCAATGTTGCATCTGAAATGCCATTTCATTTTTTATTGTGATAAATACTCTCCAACCAATTTAAATAGCAAAGGTGTATATTATCGCTTTATTCAATTGCAGGGAATCTCAAAAAAGCAGGATTTGCAACTAAGGCAGTGTATATCTGCTCTAAAATGGCCCTTTTATAGTTTTTCTAACTTTGAAATCGTAACATAAAACAAAGCATAAATGCATAAATGCTTCCCCCTCCATTTGAAACCTTTTCTGGTGTAAATAGCGCGCGGTTTTGGAAAAGGGGAGTCTTTCTTTAACAGCGGGAGAATAAGGAGTCTTTAGCACTATCACCCTAGTCCCTCGAATTACTTTGGAGTCCTTGGTTTTCGTTTTGTTAAAATACAGTCACTCACAAGGGAAAGTCAGGAACAGAACCAGGGCGTGAGGGAGCGGCATAATAATAATAATAATAATCATTGCATCATAATTCTGATGTTTGAGATACAAGCCAACTTCACAGGGTTGTTGTGAGGAAAAACCTAAGTATTAGTGCATTTTGAAATTTTTGGTAATTTTTGTAATTTTTTAAATTTTTAAAATAAAAGTTTTCTGAAACGTGTGTCAGTCAGATGTATGTTGGGGGGGCAGCGGGGGGGGGGCGCGGCTGGGGGGCGCAATTTCAGTGCTTGCCTCGGGCGCCGTTTTCCCTAGTTACGCCTCTGGAGGTGTCCAGCAACTCCTCTTATGGGATTAGATTGGATCACTTTCAGTTTGTGACTCCTGAGGATGTGGACAAGCTGTTTCGAATTGTACGCCCTACCACCTCTTCTCTTGACCCTTGCCCAACTTGGCTAATTTTTTTCTGCCAAGAGTAATATCAGAGAGAGTCTGGTGCATATTATAAATGCTTCTCTGAGGGAGGGCAGGATGCCTCCTTGCTTTAAGGAGGCTATTAGACCTTACTTGAAGAAACCTGCACTGATTCCCTCAGAGTTAGCCAATTATAGACCTGTCTCCAATCTTCCATGGTTGGGGAAGATGATTGAGAGTGGTGGCCTCTCGGCTCCAGGCAATCTGGGATGATACAGATTATCTAGACCCATTTCAAATTGGCTTTCAGGTGGGTTATGGGGTCAAGACTGCCTTGGTCAGCCTGATGGATTATCTTCAGTTGGATATTGACAGACAGAGTCATAGGAACATAGGAAACTGCCATATACTGAGTCAGACCATTGGTCTATCTAGCTCAGTATTGTCTTCACAGACTGGCAGCGGCTTCTCCAAGGTTGCAGGCAGGCATCTCTCTCAGCCCTATCTTGGAGACGCCAGGGAGGGAACTTGAAACCTTCTGCTCTTCCCAGAGCGGCTTCATCCCCTGAGAGGAATATCTTGCAGTGCTCACACATCACGTCTCCCATTCAGATGCAACCAGGGCAGACCCTGCTTAGCTATGGGGACAAGTCATGCTTGCTACCACAAGACCAGCTCTCCTCTCAGTCAGATGTTGACAGACGGAGACAGACCGGACTATGTTGATCCTTTTGGATCTCTTGGCATCTTTTGATACTATCGACCATGGTATCCTTCTGGGTCACCTGAGGGAGTTGGGATTGGGTGGGACTGTTTACAGTGGTTCTGCTCCTACCTCTCAGGTAGATTCCAGATGGTGTCGCTTGGAGACTGTTGCTCCGCAAAATGAGAACAAGTATGGAGCTCCGCAAGGCTCCATACTGTCTCCAGTGCTTTTTAACATCTATATGAAACTGGTGGGAGAGATCATCAGGAGAATTTGGTGCAGGGTGTTATCAATATGCTGACGACACCCAAATCTATTTCTCCATATCAACTTCATTAGGAAATGACATAACTTCCCTAAATGCCTGCCTGGAGGCAGTAATGGGCTGGATGAGGGATAACCAACTGAAGTTGAATCCAGCTAAGATGAAGGTACTGACTGCAGTGGCTCAGAACTCAAGAGATGGTTTAGAACTGCCTATAACCCCCTGGATGGGGTTATACTCTCCCTGAAAGAACAAGAACATTGCTTGGGAGTGCTCCTGGATCCAAAGCTCTCCCTGGTCTCTCAGGTTGAGGCAACGGCCAGGGGTGTTTTTTGATCAGCTTCAGCTGATATGTCAGCTATGCCCACTTCTGGAGGAAAATAACCTTAAAACAGTGGTACATATGCTAGTAACCTCTAGGCTTGATTACTGTAATGCAGTCTACATCAGGCTGCCTTTATACGTAGTCCAGAAACTACAGTTGGTGCAGAATATGCAGCCGGACTGGTCTTCGGGATAACCCGAAGAGACCATGCTACACTGATTTGAAAGGAACTGCACCGGCCGCTAATATGTTTCCAAGCAAAATACAAAGTGTTGGTTATTACCTATAAAGCCCTTAATGGCTTGGGTCCAGGGTATTTAAGAGAGCTCCTCCCTTGTCATGAACCCTCCCACCTATTAAGATCATCTGGGGAGGTCCGGTTACAGTTGCCACCGACTTGTTTGGTGGCAGTTTGGGACCAGGCCTTCTCTGTGGCTGCCCTGAAGTTCTGGATTGCACTCCATGTCAAAATCAGAGTTTCTCCATCTCTGACTGTTTTAAAAAAAGACCCTTAAGATGCACCTGTTTTCTCAGGCTTTTAATTAAGTTTTATTGGTTTTATATCATAATTGTTTTAATCATTTTATCCTGTTTTTATATTTGTTGTACTTTCAAACCCTCATTGCTTGGGGCAAGCTGGCTTCCATTCAGGAATTTTGATTGTGTGTTTAATAAAAATTGGAATGAATTCTCCTTTGCTGGAAAATCATTAAGAGAGTAAACACAGCTGGGGAAACAGCAGACACCCGAGTTCTGACATACAACGATTTTGCTTGAGAATACGTCCTGGCCAAAAGGGAGCTGAATTCACACAACCATGCCTGCCTCCCCAGGAGGACTACTCTGTGAATAGATTTCTGATGGCGAACAGAGAGTGTGGATAGGCACAGGGTCTCTGCAAACTCCCATTATGGGCAGAGGGCACTTGGGAATGGTGGAAGGGACCACAAGGCATGTCCCAAAATGTTACGTTTGTGGGGAGAAGCCCAGACCTCTTCTCCTGGCACGAGAAGCAAAAACCACCTCCCAGCTAGCAGAAAGCACACACCTTGCAGCCATGGAATGCTTGAATGGAGGTTCCAAAAGGAGGTTCTTTTGCTCCTGCCAGGCATGGCTCATGAACTCCCCTCGGGGGGGGGGCTTCTTTAAGGTAAACGGAGCCGGTGCTCTGTGCCACCCAGCAGCCTCCACGGCGGGCGGGGAATCGCTTCTGCCACTCACCTGGTTGCTGGCGGGGCTCGCTTCCGCTGAAGCAAGGTGAGTGGTGGAGGCGATTCCCTGCCGCGGGGGCTGCTGGGCGGCAAGGAGCACCGGCTCCATTTACCTTAAAGAAGCTGCCCACTGCCCACTCCAGGGTGCCCCGGAGGCGCGTTCACGAGCCGTGCCTGCCTCCTGCCAATCAACAGGCCACAGCCAATAGCAATGGAAGTTTGGGAGGAGGTGGGTGGGAGAAAGGATTGGGGAAAGTGGGTGGGGAAGGGAGCAAAGAAACAACAAGAGCTTCCTGTAACAAGAAGACCCTCCTGTCTAGAGTTGCCATGTCCCTCGGAATTTAGGGTAGCCCCCGGATTTTGGCTCCTCCACCCGGCTGCTAAATACCACCCGGATTTACATGGATTTCAAATGCATTGCCTGGATTACTCGAACTTTACTCAGGATCCGATCACATAGGAGGGCAGAGAAGGAGGGGAGAGTATACAAATCTGTCAAATAAATAAATAAATAAATAAATAAATAAATAAATAAATAAATAAGATGCAAATAAGTTGCCACATAATTTGCATAATATGTAAATTAGGCCACCCAGATTTGGGAAGCTTGACTATGGCAACCCTACTCCTGACCCTACATCTGACCTTCCTGCTGCCCATCAATGCCCCATCCCAGTAACCTCCACTATTTTTCAAGCAGGGGCCACTTGGACAAAATACTTTCAATGTGAGAGCCATTTCCCACTCTGCTGACCTCCACACAGTATGGCACTTCCCTCAGTGCTGGGAGGGCCCTTTAAGAGAGTCCCAGCATGCCTTCCAAGATGGTGCAGGGGGCCCAAGAGGGATCTGTTTCCCTTAAAGGAACACACACTAGGGATGTGTACAAACCTGTTCTCAGAGGCCCTTTTATGAGCCTGCAAACAGGTTTAAACACCGGAGGCGGGAGGTTTGAAAGCTCAGAGCTGGGGGGTGCCAATTTAAGCGGGGAGGGTGCACTTACCCCTCCCCCCACGGGCATTCATTTTCCATAAAAGCCTTTGCGGTTGAAGTGTACCTCCCAGCCGCCCCTTCCCCCTCTTCGGTCCAGAAGTGCCCGGAAGTACTGGGTGCGCATGCGCATGTCGCGTGCATGTGCGTGCCCGTCTGATGTGCCCACGCACCCGGTACTTCTGACCACTTCTGGCCAAAGAGGGAGAAGGGGCAGCAGGGAGGTGCACTGCCGCTCCGAAGGCTTTTACGGAAAACAAGCACCAGTGAGGGGGGGAGAAGGGGAGGGGTAAGTGCACCCTCCCCACCCTTAAAGTGGCACCCCCATCCCCTCAAGCCACCCCTGCCCGGTTATGTGCACATCTCTCTCTCTCTCTCTCTCTCTCTCTCTCTCTCTCTCTCTCTCTCTCTCTCTCTCTCTCTCTCACACACACACACACACACACACACACACGGGCAAATTGCAGCTCCATGCAGTAAGAACGGACATCTCTTCATGGTGTCAGCAGCACTATTCGGATTGGGCTGAAGCTTTGCACAGGCTCAATAAACCATTCGTCAGGGGGCCGCATTTAGGGTTGATGTGGGCTGCCATTGGCCCCTGCAATGAAGTACACCTTCCTCACCAACTCAGCAGATCGGACATGGCATTTTTGTCATGGGTTCCACTTGTTTATACGATCCATTAATACAATACCACTTATACTATACCATTTATACTATTCAGGTCCTCTGAAACATGCCTCTCATTCATTCATTCATTCATGTATTTAACTTATTTGAATACTGCCCAAAACTTGCGTCTCTGGGTGGTTTACAATTAAAATCGTGTAAACATTAAAATCATTAACATTTAGACGCCCATCTGCTTTGTAACAGTGTTGACCATTTCTACAGGGTCAGTTGATTGTCTGAATCCACCTTTTCTTTGGCAAAGATCATGATTAACTCTCTGAAGGGCTCATACCCCTGAAGGAATATGGCATCTGGAGCATCTTATATGAGCTGTGGCCTTGAATGCCTATTTGTGTGGAAGGATGTGATATAAATGTAACACGCACACTTGCACACGCGCGCACACACATACATGCACACATCATTAGTGCTTTTGTTTCTTCTGGAGGACAAGTCCATCAATGGCTAATAGTACTGATGCCTAAATGGAACCTCCATATTTTAAGGCAGTATACCCCTAGGTGCCAGTGGCAGGGAAGCAACACAGGGAAAGGGTGAATATCTTCATGCTCTGTTTTTTGGAAGCTTCTGGGTAGCCACTGTGGGCAACACCACACAGTGGTCCAATCCAGCCAATTTGGTCTGATCCAGCCATGCTCTTCTGTGTTCTTAGACTTTGCACCTTGTACAAACCTTTGACGAGGCAGCAAGACCTTGATCTTCATCCACATCTTGCAATAACTGTTCATTCCTTCGTTCATTCACATTTATGACTTGCTTTTCAGCCAAACAAGCTCTAAAAGAGACTTACAACAAATATGGGGAAATGCATGTATTGCATTTACAGTGCAATATATGCAGTGTAATTAACAGGACAGTCATTAACAGGAGTTATTAAAAAATTTTTTTAACATTTTAAACATATTTATTACATAAGTTTACATTTATATCCCGCTCTTCCTCCAAGGAGCCCAGAGTGGTACATATGGTCATGTTTATCCCCACAACAACCCTGTAGGTTAGGCTGAGAGAGAAGTGACTGGCCCAGAGTCACCCAGTGAGCTTTGTGGCTGAATGAGGATTTGAACTTGGGTCTCCCTGATCCTAGTCTGACGCTCTAAGCTCTGCACCATGCTGACTCTTGAATTAATTATTCTTCACCAGTCTCAGGTGAAATGCCAGTTAGGCAGATTCTGCCTTTCTGGTTCCTCTGGAAGATGGTAGAATTCAAGGAACGCAGCTGGGACTACCTTAGTAGTGCCTGCAATGCCAGGAGCAGAGCTTTTGCATCTCCTTACAAAGGATATAGCCACCTAATGGCACAGTGGGAAGTAACCTGCCTAGGGAGCAAGACGTTGCTGGTTTGAATCCCCGCTGGTATGTTTCCCAGACTATGGGAAACTCCTATATTGGGCAGCAGCAATATAGGAAGATGCTGAAAGGCATCGTCTCATACTGCATGGGAGGAGGCAATGGCAAACCCCTCCTGTATTCTACCAAAGACAACCACAGGGCTCTGTGCCAACTTTACTTCTACTTTACAAAAGATATGATCCTCCCACAATCAGCTGCAAACCTGGATTAAAAGCAGAACTGAGTGTTACCAGGCACTGAGCCAGCCGAACGGTGGCCTGGGTCCAGCCCTGCCCGGCGGCCCCTCTGACGACATCATGCACACGGGGCTTGCCTGAGCCCCAAGAGAATCCCCTCCCCACCCATGAGCAAGCATTTGCCCATCCTTCAGGCAGCGTTTGCTGCCTGAAAGCATCTATTCCCCTTTCTCTCCCTCCAAAGTGATGGAGGGAGAAAGGGAGAATAGATGCTTTCAGGCAGCAAGTGCTGCCTGAAATGACACAGAAGTGCTCGCTCGGGCTCTTCGGAGCTCAAGGTCATGTGGAAAGGGGGCGTGGCCTCAAACTCCAAAGAGCCCGAGCGAGTGCTTCACTGTCATTTCAGGCAGCGCTTGGTGCCTGAAAGCATCTATTCTTTCTCTCTCTCCCTCTCTGGAGGGAGAGAAAGGGGAAATAGATGCTTTCAGGCAGCAAACTCTGCCTGAAAAGGACGGGCAAGCACTGGCTCGTGGCTCTTAGTAGCCCAGGCATGGGCAGGGGGAGTTTTTCCAGGGCTCTTCCGGAGCCCGAGCCACACACCCCCCGGGGCTTCAGCAGCCCCTACCATTGGCGGCCCGGGTTCTTTGAACCTTTTGGTGGCTAGGCCCCTGAGTGTTACAATGAGAAGAGGCTTAAATGTTCCCTATCTGCCCACCTCCTTCCATCCCCATAACTGTTTTACACTGATCCCCCCAAACTGTCCTTATTTCTGGTTTCCGAGCACAGCTATGGGGAAGAAAATATCAGTTTACAAGAGGCCTGAGTACTTGCAGGCCACCCCCTGCAAATGTAAGGTAAAGTGCGCCATCAGGTCGATCTCGACTCCTGGAGCCCACAGCCTGTGTCCGGCTGCAGCCCCACTCACCCCGCCCCCTCATCTGATGTCAGATGTGGGGTGTGTGGTCTGGCTCCCAAACGGAGCTGCACAGCCCCTTTGGGAGTTAGACTGGGGCTGGCACTGCGTTCACAGAGCAGCCAGGAGCAGCTTTTCCCTGCCTTTAAGACAGGGAAGAGCCACTCCTGGCCATGCCGCAAATGCAGTGGCCATTTAACTTCTGAACGGGGGCTAGACAGCCCCCGCTTGGGTGCTAAACCAGCACCCCCACGTCTGACATCAGACATGGGGGGTGTCGGAGCTGCGAGGTGCGGCCCCTGATTGGCGGAGGCCCGGGTTCTTTGAAACCTTTCGCCCAATGGTGGCTTCGCCCCTGCACAGAGGCCTATGGTTTTCTTTGGTAGAATACAGGAGGGGTTTACCATTGCCTCCTCCCGCGCAGTATGAGATTATGCCTATATCGCTGCTGCCCGCTATAATACCAGCGGGGATTCAAACCGGCAACCTTCTGTTTGTTAGTCAACTGCACCACTTAAGGTGACTCCTGCAAATGTACTCACTTGCAAATGGACCCAAATCCCCATTAACTTAGCAAAATGCAAGTTGGGAGACAGAACTGACTGACTGACTGACTTACTAAACATATATCCCACTTTTTATTTTTTTAAAAACAATAACAAAGCAGCTTACAACAAAAACAGTTTGAAATGCATCCACAACAAATGGTCAGCAAAAACAGCAACACAGAAAAAAAATACAAGCCAATATACACGCATTTCGGCACAGTAGGAAAGCCTTTCTGAAACTGGTCAGTTCTGTGTCCATTTAAAAACAGGGAGAAGAAAGCAGCCCCCAAACCTGCTTCTGAATCCTTCAGGAGCTTTAAGCCATCATGAAGGGTAACACACAAAAACATTTGTGTTTGCCAAAACAGCGTCTGATTCAGCCTGATGGGCAAACAGACCTCAGTGTTTAACAAGATTTAAAAGTGGAGTTGGGGTCCAAATAGGTAACTGACCAGAAACATCTGTTATTAGATTGCCTGTCTATTCCTTCCTGTGGAAGCTGTCTAGGTGCACATCAGTGATCTTCAAGGGAAACAGAAGAAGGAGACAGTCTCGTCAAGATTACAAATAACTTGCATTGCCTGCCTAGTCACCTGGAGAGGATTCTTCTCCCCGCAGAGAACCAGGCACGGAGGCCGTTTCCAAGGTGCCTTCACCCAGATGCAGACAGACAGGACACAGTGGGTAGGTACACCATTTAGTTTGAATCCAATTACAAATTTCTGTCCTTATCTTCCACAAATGTTTGCCTGCCAAGCAGAAAAGATGGGACCCAGTGATCAAAGAGAAAAATTACAATGGGTGTGAAGTGGGCTGAAACTACATTTCAAGCTAGCTGTCAAGACCTCTTAAGCTAAGGCAGGCTGAACAGGCAATGTGGGAACTCTTGCCGCCAAAGATGGCCACACTTTAGTTAACACAGTTTTCAAAGACCCAGCCAGTTTCTGCACTCTGTCCAAATATATGTCTACAGAGCTGTCACAACACGTTTTAAGTCTACATATGAAGAGCCTTGCTTGTTCAGACCAAAGGTCCATATGATCCACTCTAGTATCCTGTTCCCACGGCAGCCCACCAGACATGTCCCAGAAGCCCAGAAGATGGGCATGAAGGCAACAGCTCCCTCTGCTGTTTGCCCCTAGAAGCACGTGCTGGGCACATTCAGGTGGTTTCTTCATGCCTGGGGAAGCTATATGCAAGAGAGGACAAATCTCCTGTGCCCCAAAGAGATGGAGGAAAGAGGGAATTTCAGCAGGTGCCGCTTGTTATGCAGGGGAAAGAAAAGCGGTGCCTGCGGAAATGCCCTCTTCTGAGCATCTCTCCAAGGTACAGAAGGCCAGTCCTCTTTCCCATAGGGCAGCCCCATTCTCACCTCTTGGCCCACATAATTGGGAATTTGACAAGTAACCCAGGAAAAGACAGGAACCTTTTCTGATAGGACATCCCTCTGAAGAGGGTTTTGAGCCAGCCCTTCAGGAGGCACAGTATATCTTTGGATTACAGAAATCAGAAGTGCTAAAACAAGGCACCAGACCCTTCCAAAGTTAGCAGCCGTCTGGAAGGGCCTTTACTGTGATACAACTGTGTCGAGGGCTGTATTTGGAATGGGGCTGTAACTCAACGACAGAGCGCCTACTTTAAATGCAGATGGGTGGAGGTCCAATCCCTGGCATGGAAGGCTGAGAAAGACTTCTCTCTCTGAAGCCTTAGAGGGCTGATGCCAGTCAGGACAGATAATACTGAGCTAGATGGACCAATGGTCTGACTCAGCACATGGCAGCTTAATATGCTCTTTCCAGTGGAAAGTGGAAAGAAACCTTGAGTTACTCCCTCTGCAGCTCTAGAAATGGCTGTCTTGCCTAGCGCATGGGGTAGCTGAACTACAATTCCTGGGTTGTTGAACTACAATTCCCAGCATTCCTAGCCAGGGCAAGTGGAGAGCTGGTCTGGTGGTAGCAAGCATGACTTGTCCCCTTAGCTAAGCAGGGTCCACCCTGGTTGCATATGAATGGGAGACTTGACTTAGGGGAGGGAGCCAAGCTGGGAAGAGCAGAAGGTTCCAAGTTCTGTCTCCAAGTTCGGGCTGAGAGAGATCCCTGCCTGCAACCTTGGAGAAGCCACTGCCAGTCTGTGAAGATAATACTGAGCTAGATAGACCAATGGTCTGACTCAATATATGGCAGCTCCCTATGCGACCTATTGTGGCTGGGGATAATGGGAGTTGTAATTCAACAACGCTGGAGAGCCATGGTTAGTTGCCCCTGGCCTAGTAGGCATATGTTTCATTCAACCAGGGCTTTTTAAAATGTGAAACCACATGCAAAACCTGCAGTTACCCTACCCTGCCCCCCAGGAGTGCAGTTCTAAAAGAAAATGTGTGCAGTTTAACAATTGAAGCCATGCAAAAGTTGTATTATATTAGATGAGGCAACATGCGATTGATCACAATGAGGAACATTGGAAGCTACCTTCTACTGAGTCAGAACCTTGGTCCATCTAGGTCAGCACTGTCTACACTGATTGGCAGCAGCTTCCCCAGGGTTTCGAGCCGGAGTTTCTCCCAGCCCTAACTGGAGATGCTGCCAGGGCTTGAACCTGGGACGTTGTGCCTGTAAAGCCGATGCTCCACTAAGCTACAGCCCCATTCCCACAGAAATGAGAAAAGTCAAGTGAATACTCCAGGCCCCGATCAAGCGAACCCATTTCTCCTCCTCCTCGCCACGGAGGCTTCCCACAGAGTCTTCCCCAGTGAATATCACCCTCTTCTGCAAGAGGGATGTCAAATCCCCTGTTCGCAACCTTTTCTCCCACTCTGTGTAAGCTTCTAAATGCCATATAATGTGCCGCAAGGCAACATAGACACACGACTCATGTGAAGCGCCAGACAGGGTATGATGGGCAGAGTGGGCTCAGCCCGCTCTCCCCGCACGCGAGCAGCAGTCACTCGTTGCTGGGCAGCCGGCTCCTGCGCCCGGCCATGGCTCTGGGAGGAGCTCCGGGGGAAGGGGAGGGCCACCACCGTCCCCAGAAAGGCACCACACAAGGACACGGTGCCTTCCTGGGGCCCACCCTCCCACACACCCCAAGTGGGTCAGCCGCGGCTGCAGGCCGCTGTGGCTGGCCCACGATCCAAAGGACAAGGCTAACGGAGCGCTCGCTCCATGACCTCGTTGAGAGGTTGGGGTTTCGAGGCGGGCTAGCCGCCCGGTGGTTCTCACGACTGCGCGGAAGTGAGCTCATGCAGCCCAGCCCGCTTCTGTGCGGCCGTGTGAATAGCTTCAGTATGTGAGCCCAGACGAGGAAAATGCACAAGTGCGTGTTGGGTCGACACATGCGACGTGCACCAATGCATGTCACTCACACTCACACAGCTACCATCGTGCGCCATTCTGAATGTATTTATTATTTATTTAGTATTTCTTTAGCATATTTGTATACCGCCCAAAACACATGTCTCAGTGTGGTGTAGTGGTTAGAGTGCTGGACTAGGACCGGGGAGACCTGAGTTCAAATCCCCATACAGCCATGAAACTAGCTGGGTGACTCTGGGCCAGTCACTTCTCTCTCAGACTAACCTACTTCACAGGGTGGTTGTGAAAGAGAAACTCAAGTATGTAGTACATCGCTCTGGGCTCCTTGGAGGAAGAGCGGGTTATAAATGTAAAAAAGAAAAAAGAAGAACAACAATACTACAACAACAAATAAAAAGGTTAAGAGCTTCCATACAATCATTTAAGATTTAAAACAAAGTTAAGACTACTGAAAACCACCAAACTATTAAAACGGTATCTAATTAAAAGCCCTGGGTTCCACCTACAATGGCCGCCTTCTCTGGCCTTGGCCTTCCCCTTACAAACAGTTCCAAACCACCAGGGCCCAGGCGGTGGGGGTGGGGAATCCCATTAGCTCCCTTCATTTCTCTTGCATAACAGCTAATTTGCTCCTGGCCCTGCTCAGGCAGAGAGTCCTGGCTTGCAGAGCCATTGAGCAAGAGGCTCCCCGCCCTCATCTGAACTGTCTTCCTGGCCCTAATTGAGGTGCTGTGACTCACATCCCAAAAACAACAGGCCGCTGCCAGTGGCCTGGGCGAATGGGCTGTGTGCCCAAGTGGTGTTTCAAAGGATTAGCCTGCTTAGATCGATTAACACAGTTGTGCAAAACGTAGGAATCACAGTCAAGTCCATTACATCATGCCAGGAGGAGGAGAACGCTCTTCTCAAACAAGCAGGATTTTCTGTCTGTGTCCCAGCCCAAGCGTTACTTCCATGTATACACAAGCGTGAAATGGGATCACCTCAAAATAAACAAAAAGCAGACAATGGATCAATTCTGCCCAGAAGAGAGACAAAAATTTTGGTCTTTGATGTCGTCTAAATAAAAGACCTGCCTGGTTTGGCTCATTCAAATCCGTATGTAAACTTCACCCTAGAGTTGCCTTGCCCCCCCAAAAAAATTCCGGGTTTCACCCGGATTTTAAGCATCTCGCCCAGATTGCTTAGTCCACCCAGATTCTCCCAGATTTCAGCTTTCATTTTTTTAAAAAAGAAGCTAAGCTCTAGCCCTTGTAGAAGCGGAGTTATGGAGCAACACGTGCAGTCACTATTCTGCTCAAAAATTATTTAATTATTTTCTTACTCATAGGCAACATAGACACGACTCCAGACAGGGTATGGTGGGCAGAGTGGGCTTAGCCTGCATTGGCAACGAGACCAGGAGTGGCTCTCCCTGCCTTTAAGGCAGGGAGAAGCATGGGCCGATTTCACTTCCTAACGGGGGCATTCAGCCCCCTTTGGGACCGAAATAACGCCCCCCCCCCCGTGTCTGACATCAGATGCAGGGGACGTGTTGGGGGCCGCACTCACAGCTCCGACTGGTGGCAGCCCGGGTTCTTTGAACCCGTTTGCCCAATGGTGGCTCTGCCCCTGCCACTGCTAAATATTTAGGGAATGACTACTTTTAAAAGGTGCCTCTTTGCTCAGTTAGCAGGGGAACCCAAATGCTGTGGCCCCCTGCAGCTGCAGTAGTTGCAATGTGCTTAAACCAGTCCTACTTGTTGGTGTCTTCCTTCTTTCCTTTTTAGATTGTGAGACCTTTGGGGACAGGAAAGCAGCTTTATGTAGAATTAATTTCCCAGGGAAGACCATTTTGAGAATTTTTGTTGAAAATCACTACATACATATCCGTAGTAGCAGAAGTTATATGTTTGACCGGCTTGCTCTGGGTGCATTCAGAGTTCATCCACATGTCTTCTGGTGTCTTGGTATCATCTTGATGGCTTAATCTCACATCCTACTTCTGCAAATTTTTTGCAAGTTACCCCTTTGGTGACCTTTCCGTTTTTTGCAGAATGCCACGCCATCTCACTCTTGATCTTTGCAAGACGCTCCATTCACACCTGCATCAGGATTGTTTTGATAGCCACATCTTAGTCCTGCTTTTGCAAGGTGGGTGCAAGGTACCTCTTTGGAGACATTTTCTGCTTTCAGGACATCAGGCTAGCACACCTCCATCTCACCTTTGTTCTTTGGGAGGAAGAGCCTAGGATCTCATATTGCCCCCCTCCCCTTGGCATATAAACATGGAATTTTGTGGTTCCTTTGCTGTACGGCACAACACGTAAGGAGCACAGAACACAGGCCCCTGTGCTCACTGAGCAAAGAGGCGCCTTTTAAACGTGGTGATTCGCTTATGTTTAGCAGGGGGAGAGCAACTGGCCCTATCCATCCCCAGCCCAGCATCCCTCCAGTGGTTGTTGCTGCTGTTTATCTTGCTTCTTTTTTAGACTGTGAGCCCTTTGGGGACAGAGAGCCATCTATCCTTACTTACTTATCTATATCTATGTAAACTGCTTTGGGAACTTTTGTTGAAAAGTGGTATATAAATATTCATCGTATTCGTATTTGAAAGTGGTGATTCGCATTTGTTTAGCAGGGAGAGAGCAACTGGCCCTATCCAACCCCAGCACAGCATCCTTTCCGTGGCTGTTGCTGGTGTCTACTGCATGTTTCCTTTTGGACCAGTGATCCTCACTATTTTTCAAGCAGGGGCCACTTGGGGGAAAAAAAAACCCTTCCGTGTTGAGAGCCATTTCCCACTGTGCTGACCTCCGCGCAGCACTGCCCTTTTCTCCGTGGTGGGGAGCTTCTTTAGGAAAGTAGGAGCCCTCTCTTGAGCACTCTGTGGGGCAAGCAGTTCCCAGCACTCTTGTGCAAGCCTTCCAGAACGGAGCAGGGCCCCAAGTGTGCTCCGTTTCCCTTAGAGGAGCCTCCCAGCACTGGCAAAGTGCCAACGGGCCTGGTCGCTGGTGAGGACCATGGGAATAGGCATCTCTGCAAGGTGCCAGGGGGGGCTGTGCCGAGTATTCCGCTTTGGCCAAAGCTGGACACAGGCCCAATGAACCATTAGTCAGGAAGCTGACCTTCGGCTTGATGTGGCCTCCACTGGCCCCTGCCCCGGGCCTTATAACGGAGAACACTGTTTTAGACAGGAAGCCGTCTTTTGAGACCGGAAGCCATCTCAATTACTTTTTTATCCTATAATTCCCATGTAGATGGTGAGAAATTTTGTTGGAAGTCGTATATAAGTATTCATAGTCATAAGCAGAAGGATCAGGAGAGCAGAAGATTGCACAAGGTGGATGCCATCTTATTTGTTATTTCTCTTTGTAAACCGCCCTGAGCCATTTTTGGAAGGGCGGTATAGAAATCGAATGATGATGATGATGATGATGATGATGATGATGATGATGATGATTAGGATGCATAAATACACCATGATGGCAACACTCGTTTTCATTTCACCACACTGCTTCATGACCTACATTGAGGGTTAAGGACAGAACAGAAAGCTTGCCGGATCATACCAAAGCCGGATCATAACATGTAGTCTCCCATGCAAATGCAAACCAGGGTAGACCCTGCTGAGCAGTGGTGGAGCCAGACTGCGAGCGGCCTGTGCCTGGCCGCCGTCCCGCTCACCCCAACCCCCACGTCAGACGTCAGACACAGGGGGGGCGTGGTCTGGCTCCCGAACGGGGCCGCGCGGTAAAACTGCCCCCATATTATTCAATGGGACAGAATGTCTGTGAGCTCAGAGTGCAGTTTAACAGACAAGCAGATGGGTGGAACTAATGAAATTCTGTGGCGCAGGGGAAGGAGGACTTGAGCGAAATGAGTAGGAAATTTCTCAGGCTTGGGTAACACTTCCACATTGGAGATATTCTGCAACATTTTGTTACGGGTCCATTATTGTACTAAACCTCTCCTTTATTTACATTGATTTGGTGCCATGAATGGAGAAGCAGCCTGAGCCTGACTATAGGCCTTGCCCTTGGTGCATATTTCCTTCCCACTGTGAATGTGCTGATAAATGATTGCAGCCCGTTTAGATTGTAATATGAATTGACATATAAAAAAATTGCTCAGAGCCCATCTGCTTAGGTTACATAACCCTGGGATCTCAAGCAATTTTAGAAGCAGGATTTACTGCACAAATAGAATAATTTCTGGTAAGATGATTAAGGGGGAGGAGGGAAGACGGGAAGGAGGAGAAAATAAGGCAAAATTAGCAGAGAAGCTGTCATCTCTGTGTACAGAAGTGAATAATGTTCCAAAAGATGTAAGAGAGCAAATATGCCTGAGTCTCTGCTTCCCAAGAGATTCTTGGATAAGCAACAGTATTGGGTAGTTAGCTTTCTTTTAATAAGTGAAAAAAGATATTTTATAGTTGTGATGTTCATATCATGCAGTTAATGCTTTAAAAATAAGAGGTGCTAATTAATATTGTACATGTTGAGGAAAAGCTGTCTAGGTACCATTCCCTGCTTTTCTTCTCTCTGTGTTTAGCTTTACGTAACAGGAGATCTGGGCTGCGAGTATCCTAAAATAACCTCTTCTACCAGCACTCATTAAAATTACTATAAATAAAGCGCAGCCTCTGCGCTGTGTGTGTGTCTTTTAATACTATCATGTGCTTGTCCTGTAGTAAACTGAATTGTGTGTTACAAAGCAGGGAAATGTAGATCATAGCAGGGCGACTTTCTAAGATCTCTAGTCTAGTGAATGCTCTTGTCGGGGTGTTTTTTTTTTGTTTTGTTTTTTAAATGTTTCCTTTTATAGACACCTAGAGTTATTTTGTTGTTTATGTGTATTTTTAAATGTACTTGGGTTTTTTAAACCATATTGCAAAAGGACAAATGCTTGTGAATGCCAGGGGTCAGCATGTTTCAAAGATCAGTATTCTAGATGCTGGAAACCTGCCCATCACAGTGTTTTTTCTCCGGAGAAAACGTTTCACACCACACATGCACCTGCATTTTGTAATGCCTGCCTTTCCCAGTGGAGTCACCACAGTAGATTTTTTTGAACTGGGCCAGCCTGTAGCTCTGTGTCATAGCATCTGCTCAGCATATAGGTGGTCCCAGGAAGTCTTGGAGAGCCGCTGCCAATCAGAGTAGACAAAAATGAACTGGATGGACCAACAGTCTGACTCAGTAGGCAGCAACCTCCTATGTCCCTCTAATTATAACTGCCAGCTTTCCAGCTGTCCTCTGCTGCTGTGCCCTTAACAGAAGCTTGAGCTACAATTAGCAGGCATAACCTCCATGCCTTGAAAAGCTTTACCTGCTGACTGATGCAGATTAAACGGTCATAGTTAAAGACACAGCAGCAGGGGCCAGCCGGTTGTCAGGCTGGCAGCTTTAGGGTGGGCCTCTGCTATTGTAGGGTTCACAAAGATCGTGCAAGTCAGGTGTTCTGAAACGGGGGTCTCCAGATTGCAGACTACAACTCCCATCATCCCCAGCCTGGCGACGATGGGGGTTGCAGTCCAGCAGCACTTGCAGACCGAGGACCCTTGCTTTAAGTAGCTTGCTGCTGTTTCTCCTGGGATGCTTGCAAAAGACTGGCCAGATGCAAAGGAGACGATCGGGGTACTGTGCTTTTAGGGGAGGTTGAAGAGGGACAGCAGGTTCTCCCATGCTTCCATGACAAGCGAAGTCTGCTGAAATTCCCCTCTTCTGCACATGAACCCTGTTCACATTGGCCTCCAGTGGGGTAGTTCTGGAGGGGAGCATTGCCAGAGCAGTCCCCACCCCAGGGGGAGAGCGGCACACTGAAGGGGTTGGTGCAGGGGAGTATCTAGGGTAGGGCAGGCAGGGCACATGCCCTGGGCACCACTTGAAGGGGGCGCAAATTCTTAAAATTAGTTGTTGCTTTTTTTTAAAAAATGGCCACCAAAAACAAAATGGCCACCACACATGTTCAAATGGCCTCTGTGAGGCCCTAGGCCATGACAGGCCTTGCAGAGGCCATTTGAGCATGTGCGGTGGCTATTTTGTTTTCAGTGGCCATTTTTTTAAAAACCCACAATTATTTTAAAAAGTGGTCACTGCACATGCTCAAATGGTCTCTGCAAGGCCCTAGAGGCCAGTAGTGGGAGGGTAACCTTTGAAGACACCCCCCATGGCCTATAGGAAGTGCCCTGAAGGGGCTACAAGCAAAAAATAATAATTTAATTTAATATAAGTCACTGTACACATATTCAGTTTGGCACTATGTACAGAGAATCAGGGCTTGTGAATACTGAGCTGAAGCTTAAGAGCTAGGATTGTATTCATTTGCTCTTACTTTGCTGCTTGTGATAAGTGATATAATGTGATGTCTTAATCATATGGCTATTAATGGTGAGTTTGTCTTTGAATCAGTGTGAAATCCTTAGTATTAAGGCCCACTGAGAGTTTCTTGCTCTCTTTCTCTCATTTTCACTGTCTTTCTGAAAGACTAGAATATATTCCAAGCAGTGACACAGTTTACTCTGCATATCCTGTAATTATTTTCAGAGTATCTGGGAAAAGCCAAATTCTCCATTTGTTTTTAAAACTTATGTAATAGTGATGCTACAATGCATACGTTAGTAGAGAATTAGACAGGCACTTCTGTTTAGTTTTCCAAGTACACCTCCACATAGTATTTGGGTATTTCATGAGCCCCAGCATACGGAAATTTGTAGTTTCCCAGCATTTTTTGGTCTGGCTACATCCACTGCTAAATAGTTTCTGAAATATTAAAAGATTAACGAGCTTGACTTGTATTTTTGAGCTGATATTATAGTAAAGTTATCTGAAAGATGGGTGTCGGATGTTTGGACGGGGGGCGCAATTTCAGTGCTTGTCCTAGGCGCTATTTTCCCTAGATACGCCTCTGGGTTGGTGGCAGCCACTGACTGGGGCCAGAAAAGGGAAGCAGAGGCTTCTGCATACAACTCCCTTTATTGCAGGGGTTTTCAAGCTTGGGGCCCCCAGATGTTGTTGGTCCACAATTCTCATAATGCTCAGCCCCAACGGCCTTCAGTGATGGTCGCTCAGCCCCAGATTTGAGAACTCCTTCCTCACTGGGGTTTAGCCAGTACAGGGCGTGATGCTACCGTGCCACTGTCACAGGTAAGACAGGATCTTCACAGATGGCTCTATGCCTGGGGTATCTGAAGTTCGCAGCAGATTCGGAGGCATTTTAATTCAAGGGATTAGATGGACCATTTGCATAGCCATCAGCACCTCCATCAACACCTTCAGAGAAAGCAGAAGCCCTGGAGTTTGTTTTTTTTCAAAAGCTGATGGAAATAGGGGATTTTTTAACACCGGCTAAGCCATAATTTGCAGCCTCCCTTCAGAGAAAAACAAAGCCCTGCTGTCTGTCCTGGTCCCTGATAGCCAGCAGGGAGATTGAGTTAAACCCAGAGAATATGTGGACTGGCACACCCCAATAAGGAGTGGATTGGTGGGGGGGGGGGAGCCCTGTCTGTAAAACCTCCAGGTGGGCTATGGTTGAGGCCCTTGGCTGACATACAGGGCAAAGATCCACCAGTGCAGCCAGAGAGCAGCCTAACAGAACGTCCCAACGAACTGCACCAGTGCAATGGGGAAGCAACCATTTTTGACACTCTCTCTTTTCTAGGAAGCCCTCTGTGCCACCCCAAAACATGTCCCTGAAGGCTGTGCATAAGAATGTAGGAAGCTCCTTGGGACTGAGTCATAACACTGAGGGCTATAGGCCACCTCCAGCCTCAGAGGCAAGATGCCTCTAAATACCAGTTGCAGGGGAGCAACAGCAGGAGAGAGGGCATGCTCTCACCTCTTGCTTGTGGGCTTCCCAGAGGCATCTGGTGGGACACCATGGGAAACAGGATGCTGGACTAGATGGGCCTTCTTGGACCTGATCCAGCAGTGTTGTTCTTATATTCTTTTGAGTCCCCTACTAACTGAACAAAGAGGCACCTTTTAAAAGTGGTGATTCTCTATATTGAGCGGGGGAGAGCAACTGGCCCTATCCATCCTCAGCTCAGCATCTCTTCAGTGGCGGTTGCTGGTGTCGCTTATGATTCTTTTTTAGATTTTAGATCATGACCCCTTTGCGGACAGGGAGCCATCGTGTGTGTGTGTGTGTGTGTACCAGGAGAGCTGGTCTTGTGGTAGCAGGCATGACTTGTCCCCTTTGCTAAGTAGGGTCCATCCTGTTTGCATATGAATGGGAGACTAGAAGTGTGAGCACTGTAAGATATTCCCCTCAGGGGATGGAGCCGCTCTGGGAAGAGCAGAAGGTTCCAAGTTCCCTCCCTGGCTTCTCTGAGATAGGGCTGAGTGAGATTCCTGCCTGCAACCCTGGAGAAGCTGCTGCCAGTCTGTGAAGACAATACTGAGCCAGATGGACCAATGGTCTGACTCAGTATATGGCAGCTTCCTATGTTTAGCTATATCTATATACACACACACATACACACATACATACCTACAAACATACATACATACATACCACTTGGGAACTGTTCCTGGAAAGCAGTATATAGATATTTGTCATATTCATATTCGTAGTATACCATCGGTCCATCTAGTTCAATATTGTCTACACTGACTGGCAGTGGCTCTTTGGGGTTTCAGGCAGCAGTTTCTCCCAGCCCTACCTGGAGATGCTGCCAAGGTTTGAACCTGGAACTTTCCACATGCAAGCAGAGGCTCTTCTACTGAGCTACAGCCCTATCTCTACAGCCCTTGGGGACATATTTTTGGGAGACACTGAGATGTGCACGAACCATGTGAGTACATGCACCGGGCACTTCTGGTCTGATGCACACCGGGTCGGCAAGGAGGTACACTGCTGCCCCACGGGACTGTTTTTAAACACAGCGCCAGTGGGGGAAATGTGGCCAGCGGGGGGTGGGGGTAAGAGCACCCTCCCTGCTCCTTAAAGGTCTTTAGGAAGAGGAGTTGTGTTGTTTTTTTAAGCCACTTCCTTGCTGTACTGGTGCATTAAGTTGGGAGGTTTTGTTACTACTGCTGCTACTATTTATATACCACTTTCCAATGAAGAAGTTCTCAAAGAGGTTTATATAAAAGAAGAAGAAGGTGGTAGTGGTGGGTGGTGGTTCCCTGCCCCCAAAGGTCTCACAGTCTAAGAAGAATCATAAGCGACACACACCAGCAACAGCCACTGGAGGGATGTTGTGCTGGGGTTGGACAGGGCCAGTTGCTCTCCCCCTGCTACATATTAGAGAACCACCACTCTCAAAAGTGCCTCTTTGCCTAATTAGCAGGGGATGGGTTGCTCTCTTGCTGCCTCCGCACTCCCTTGCTCAGAATGTCAGCCACTATGCCCCTGTTAATGCAGTCCAAGAGTAACATTCTCTCAAACCACCCTGTAAGGGAGGCCAATATTACTCCATCTCAGAGATGGTGGCTTGCCCATGAAGGCCGAACAAGTTCTTTGCCGGAGTGAGATCTGAACCAGGGGACTCCTGACTCATAGCTCACACTCTTCACCAAAACGGTTCTCTGCTTATTGCTGAAGTTAATGTCAAAATAAATGACGATCTGGAAAGTAATGGGGAATGTCTGCCCTTCTCCACCCACCGCACATGTCTTGTCCCTCTTCTTATATATTTTCACATTGATCTTGTATTCAGTTTCATTATGTGGATTGCAAAGTCCCCCGGGTTCCGAAGAACAAGCGGGTTGCTCCTGTCTCTCTGTCTCAAGTCCCATGCAAATCTATAAACAGCATTGCAATAGCTTGAACTGAAGGCTGGACCCACCACCGACACAGAAGTGAAGCAGCTCCATTTAGACTGAGACGAAACTCTGGACTGCCCAGGCAAAACAACTGTGCACCTTCTAAGGAAAGATGAATCATAACCTGAAGTGGGGAAATACCTGTCAAAGGTCATTGTAACCTCATCAAGATTATGCATTCTAGTAGCAGCCGTCGGTGCTGAAAAACCAGCTTTTCCTCCTGCATTGCAAGCCAGACCTTGCCTGGCTTAATAATTGTGCGAAATAAGCGACAGGTAGGTTAGAGCTCCAGCAAACAAACACAGGTGATTGGAGTGCAACCGTTGGCAACATGCTGACTCCCAACTTGGTTCATTAGGCGTACATGATGGCAAGGAGCCAACGGGAATGCTGAGTGTCTGTGGATGGCCGGTTGGCTCTTTGGGTATGCAAAACAAGCTTCTCTCCAGGATTTGGCGTGGCTTGCTAGCTGAAGGGGTTTGCTTTATGGTCTTTGCATACAAACATAAGCAGTTGCCTTCTACTGAGAGAGACCCTTGGTCTACCTAGCTCAGTATTGCCTACATTGACTGGCAGCGGCTTCTCCAAGGTTTCAGGCAGGAGTCTTTCTCAGCCCTACCTGGAGTTGCTGCCAGGGATTGAACCTCGGATCTTCTTCTGCATGCCAGGCTGATGTTCTACCACAGAGCTACAGAAACATCCCCAAATCAGGTTGACACTGTAGGAACCTAGGAAGTTGCCTTACACCAAGTCAGACCATCAGTCCATCTAACCAAGTATTGTAAACACTGACTGGCAGCGTCTCTGAGGTTTCAGACAGGAGTCTCTCTCAGCTTGAAACTAGGATCTTCTGCATACTACGAATATATTCTGCTCCTAAGCTATGGCCCTGCCCCCAAATCAAATGAACAACCTAGGAATATAGGGAGCTGATTATCCCGATTCAGAACATTGGTTCCTCTAACTCAGTATTGCCTATCCTGACTGACAGTGGTTCTCCCATGGTTTGAAAATATCCTTCCACTAGGGATTGTTGTGATTCTTGGTATAGGGACAGGTGTGTTAAACATGTCCTGTTTTCAGCTGTGAAATGTCGGAGGAGATGCTAGGGGCAATAATCTTTTAAAATACTGCTGTATGTACAGTTTTTAGCCAACTTTCCAAAGAGAGGAAGGATTATGAGGAACATAGGAACATAGGGACTGGGGCGTATCTAGGGTAGGGCAGGCAGGGCACGTGCCCCGGGTGCCACTTCAAGGGGGTGCCATTTTTTAAAATTATTTTTTTTAATGGCTGCTGAAAACAAAATGGCCACTGTGCATGCTCAAAGGGCCTCTGTGAGGCCCTAGGCCAGGGGTGGGGAACCTTGGCACTCCAGCTGTTGTTGAACTACAACTCCCATCATCCCCAGCCACAATTATTGTGGCTGGGGATGATGGGAGTTGTAGCTCAACAACAGCTGGAGTGCCAAGGTTCCCCACCCCTGCCCTAGGCCATGCTAGGCCTCACAGAGGCCATTTGAGAATGAGTGGCAGCCATTGTTTAAAAAATAATATTTTTAAAAATGGCCACCGCCCATGCTCAAATGGTCCCTGAGAGGCCCTAGAGGCCAGCGGGGGGAGGGGGAACCTTTGAAGACCCCCCCCCCATGGCCTTTAGGAAGCCCACCAAGGGGGCTACAGGTAACTTTTTTAAAAAAATGATATAATATAAGTCACTGTACACATATTCAGTTTGGCACTATGTACAGAGAATCAGGGCTTATGAATACTGAGCTGAAGCTTATCAGCTAGGATTGTATTCATTTGCTCTTACTTTGCTTCTTGTGATAAGTGAGTTAAATGTGATGTCTTAATCATATGGCTATGAATGGTGAGTTTGTCTTTGAATCAGTGTGAAATCCTTAGTATTAAGGCCCACTGAGAGTTTCTTGCTCTCTTTCTCTCATTTTCACTGTCTTTCTGAAAGACTAGAATATATTCCAAGCAGTGACACAGTTTACTCTGCATATCCTTTAATTATTTTCAGAGTATCTGGGAAAAGTCAAATTCTCCATTTATTTTTAAAACTTATGTAATAGTGATGCTACAATGCATAGTAGAGAATTAGACAGGCACTTCTGTTTAGTTTTACAAGTACACCTCTACATAGTATTTGGGTATTTCATGATCCTCAGCATACTGAAATTTGTAGTTTTCCAGCATTTTTTGGTCTGGCTACGTCCACTGCTAAATAGTTTTTGAAATATTAAAAGATTAACGAGCTTGACTTGTAATTTTCAGCTGATATTATGGTAAAGTTATCTGAAAGATGGGTGTCAGGTGTTTGGACAGGGTGTGCAATTTCAGTGCTTGCCCTAGGCGCTATTTTCCCTAGATACACCTCTGCTAGGACTGCCTTATATCAACTCAGACTTTTGGTCCATCTTGCCCAGTGTTTTCTTCACTGACTGGCAGCGGCTCTCCAACGTTTCAGGCAGGAATCTCTCCCTACCCTACCTGCCAGGGAATCAACCTGGGACCTTCTGCATGCAGGCATACAGATGCTCTTCCACTGAGCTATGGAGCCATTCCCTAAGGGGAATATCTTACAGCGCTTACATGTAGTCTTCCACCAAAATGCAAACCATGTTGAATCCTGCTTAGCAAAGGGCACAATTTACATTTGGACAAGAATATGGGATTATTTTGGTCTTCTTATTTATATGGGATTATTTGGTTTTATTCTGCCACAGCCTTTCAATTTGAATTTGTAGATATTTGTATTTGGTTATTTTTTCTATTTCTTTTTCTTCTATTCTGCTATCACCTGGTATTGCTATGTCGATTATTTTGACTTGTTTTTCTTTCTTCTCGACTACAGTTATATCTGAAGTATTGTGTGGCAGATGTTTGTCTGTTTGTAGTCAAAAGTCTCTACATATTTTTGCATTTTCATTTTCTACCACTTTTTCAATTTTATGGTCCCACCAATCTTTGGCTACAGGTAGCTTGTATTATTTCTTGTTTACACAGTCAGACAGGTGTTATTGACTGGTTTGTTTTATCCAGACATCGAGTCCTTCCCAAGGACCTGGGATGCCAGAATTTTATTGTCAATGTTGTTGCTGTTGTTATTATAGATATCGTCGCAGAATATAGGCTGTTCCCAGTAAAGCTGCTTTTTGTAACTGGCTGATGGTGATTTCTGTGGCCCCTATGGTGTTGAAGTGCTCTTCAAGGTCTTTTGGAACTGCACCCAGGGCGCCAATTACCACTGGGATTATTTTGGTTTTTTTCTGCCACAGCATTTCAATTTCAATTTGTAGATCTTTATATTTTGTGATTTTTTTGTATTTTGTGATTTTTTCTATTTCTTTTTCTTCTTTTTCTTCTATTCTGCTATTATTATTATTCTATTATTCTATTATTATTATTATTATTATTATTATTATTATTATTATTTATTGTTTACACAGTCAGATAGGTGTTATTGACTGGTTTGTTTTATCCAGACATCGAGTCCTTCCCAAGGAGCAGGGATGGCTGATTTTTATTATCAGTATTGTTGCTGTTATAATTATAGATATCGTCGCAGAATATAGGCTATTCCCAGTAAAGTTGCTTTTTGTAATTGGCTGATGGTGATTTCTGTGGCCCCTATGGTGTTGAGGTGTTCTTCAAGTTGTTTTGGAATTGCACCTAGGGCACCAATTACCACTGGGATTATTTGGGACTTCTTCTGCCACAGCCTTTCAATTCTGATTTGTAGTTCTTTGTATTTTGTTATGTTTTCTATTTCTTTTTCTTCTATCCTGCTATCCCCTGGTATAATTAATTAATTATTATTATTATTATTATACACAGTCAGACAGGTGTTATTGACTGGTTTGTTTTATCCAGACATCGAGTCCTTCCCAAGGACCTGGGATGGCTGAATTTTATTGTCAATGTTGTTGCTGTTGTTATAGATATCGTCGCAGAATATAGGCTGTTCCCAGTAAAGCTGCTTTTTGTAATTGGCTGATGGTGATTTCTGTGGCCCCTATGGTGTTGAGGTGCTCTTCAAGGTCTTTTGGAACTGCACCCAGGGCGCCAATTACCACTGGGATTATTTTGGTCTTTTTCTGCCCCAGCCTTTCAATTTCAATTTGTAGATCTTAGTATTTTGTGATTTTTTCTATTTCTTTTTCTTCTATTCTGCTATCCCCTGGTATTGCTATGTCAATTGTTTTCACTTGTTTTTCTTTCTTCTCAACTACAGTTATGTCTGGTGTATTGTGTGGCAGATGTTTGTCTGTTTGTAGTCGGAAGTCCCATAATATTTTTACATCTTCATTTTCTACCACGTTTTCAATTTTATGGTCCCACCAATTTTTGGCTACAGGTAGCTTGTATTTTTTGCAGATGTTCCAGTGTATTATCCCTGCTACCTTGTCATGCCTTTGTTTGTAGTCTGTGCAATCTTCTTACAACAGCTGATTAGGTGGTCCACTGTTTCATCTGCTTCTTTACAAAGGCGGCACTTGCTGTTTGTTGTGGATTTTTCGACTTTGGCTCTTATTGCATTTGTTCTTAGTGCCTGTTCTTGTGCAGCCAGTATTAAACCCTCTGTTTCTTTCTTCAAGTTGCCATTCTTAAGCCATTGCCAGGTCTTGGTGATGTCTGATTTTCCACTTATATTGTGCAAATATTGACCACGCAGTGGCTTATTTTTCCATTTTTCTGCTCGGTTCTTGACTTGTTCTTTCTTGTAGGCCTGCTTTCTTTCATTGGTGTTGAATAGTTTCGCGTTATTGAGCATTTTAAGGGCATCTTCTTCACTGTCCTTGATATATTCTTCAAGGCCTCTTTTCTCCTCCTCTACTGTTTGATGGACTTGCAGCACTCCTCTTCCACCTCAGCTGCAAGGGAGGTATAGCCTATCTACATCACTGCGGGGGTGCAGAGCATGATTGATGGTCATGATTTTCCTGGTCTTACGATCTAGCGTCTCTAGCTCTGCCTGGGTCCAGTCTATTATTCCTGCAGTGTATCTGATAACAGGTATAGCCCAGGTGTTTATGGCTTGTATGGTGTTCCCGCCATTGAGTTTGGACTTGAGGATTTTTCTAACTCTCCTGATGTATTCACTTCCCATTTTTCTTTTAACTTCAGTGTGTGCGATGTTATCAGCCTGGAGAATGCCCAAGTATTTGTAAGGTTCTTTCTCTTCCAGGTTCTTGATCTTGCTTCCATTGGGCAGTTCTATTCCTTCTGTTTTTGTTATTTTCCCTCTGTTCATTATTAATGCAGCACACTTGTCTAGTCCAAACTCCTTTGCTATATCGCTACTGAATATACGGACAGTGTTTAGCAGTGATTCGATTTCTGCCTGGGACTTTCCATAGAACATCAGATCGTCCATGTACAGCAGATGGTTGATTTGACTTGATGTTTTAGATGTTTGGTATCCGAGGCCTGTTTTGTTTAGTATTTGTGAAAGTGGGGTCATGGCGATTACAAACAACAGAGGGGATAGTGAGTCGCCTTGGAAAATGCCTCTTTTAATGCTAACCTGTCCAAGTGTCTCACCATTGATTGTTAACTCTGTACTCCACATGATCATGGCTTTTTAAAATAAATATCTGAATGTTTTTGCTGACACCAGTTGTTTCTAAACATTTTAGTATCCATGTGTGAGGCAATGAATCGAAGGCTTTCTTGTAGTCAATCCATGCAACACTTAGATTGGTTTTTCTTCTCTTGCAATTTTCTAAAATCATTTTGTCAATCAGCAGCTGGTCTTTTGCGCCTCTGGTGTTCGGGCAATTTCCTTTCTGTTCAACTGGAAACTGTTTGTTAGTTAATAAGTGTTGCATGACTTTATCTGCTATTATTCCAGTTAATAATTTGAACATGGTTGGCAGACAGGTTATCGGTCTATAATTACTTGGAAGTGCACCTTTTGCTGGGTCTTTCATGATGAGATGAGTTTTCCCAGTTGTTAGCCATTGTTCAATATCACCTCCTTGCAAAATGTTATTGAACTGTTTTGATAGTTGTTTATGAAGGCTTGTTAGGTGTTTAAGCCAAAAGCCATGCAGTTCATCGTCGCCTGGAGCAGTCCAATTTTTAATTTTCTTTGCTCTTTCACTTATTAATTCTGGTGTTATTATTAGATCTTGCATTTGTTGGTTACATTTTTTGACCTCTTTCATCCAGCCTGCTTTTTTATTATAATCTATTGGATTGTCCCATAATTTCCCCCAGAATTGCACTGTTTCTTCTTTATTTGGTGTTTCTAGGTTTCTTGCAGTTTCTCCTTCTATGCTTTGGTAGAAACGTCTCTGATTCAACTGGAACTGGAGATTCTGCCTGTGTTGTGTAGTTCTGGCTTCATATCTGCTAATCTTCTTTGACACTGCTGTTATTTGCTGCTTTATTATTTCCAGGACTTCTCTAATTTTCCTTCAATCTAGGTGGCATTTTTGGATCAGATACTGTTTGGTGTTTTCATTCTTCAGTTTCTTGTCTTTCATATCTTTCAATTTACTAGCATCCGATCTAAGCCTGGAGATTTTATTTTCTAATCTAATCTTCCATTTAGGTGATGTACTACTTTCTTTTTTGACAGGTCCACTGATCTTATATCCGAGCTCTTGTGTTGTTATTGTTGCTGCACTGTACATTAGTTGGTTCGTTTCTTGCAAATTATTGGTTGTTATTTCTGCAAGTGCAGCACTGACATCTTTTAATGCCTGAGCAAATTGTTTTTTGTCAACTGTTTTTAGAGCGGGAAGTCGAATCCTGGTGGTTGTTTGGTTCATGTGCTCAGTTATTTTTTGCTTTAGTTCTTGTTGCTTTTCTGTTAAACAGCATTTGATTTTTTGAGGTGAAGGCAAAGGGGAGGTTGCCTGGTTTTGATTTTGAAACAGTTCAGCAACAGTGGCATCCTCGATTTCCAACACCTCCTCCACCTGCGCCTGAGCAACTTCTTCAGTTGGTGGTAATTCTTCTTCCATATCTTGAGCCTGTGTTGCTCTTTGCAGTTCTTCCAGCTCAACTCCTGTGAATACTTTCTTTCTTATTATGAATCTTCTCTGGTCTGCTAGCTTTTGTTCTGTTATTTCTGTATCTGGATGCTTCTCTTTCCAAATTTGGTACATTCTTTTTATTATTTTTATTTCTTGTTTGCACAGTCAGACAGGTGTTATTGACAGGTTTGTTTTATCCAGACATTGAGTCCTTCCCAAGGACCTGGGATGCCAGAATTTTATTGTCAATTGTTATAGATATCGTCGCAGAATATAGGCTGTTCCCAGTAAAGCTGTTGTTGTTGTTGTTGTTATATCTTATTTATATACCATCTGACTCCAAAGATTCCAGGCAGTTCACAAAAAACATTCCTGTTTTCATCTGTTTTGCAGATGAAAACAGGAATACATATGAAATAACCTGTTCTTGTACTCAGGATTACTGCCCACAAGCTCTCCACCCACTATGACACACTGCTAAAGGCTGGATTCAATAAGAACAGCCCCGCTGGGTCAGGCCCAAGGCAGCCCATCTAGTCCAGCATCCTGTTTCCCACAGTGGCCCACCAGATGCCTCTGAGAAGTCCACAGGTAAGAGCGGAGGGCATGCTCTCCTGCTACTGGTATTGAGAGGCAGCCTGCCTCTGAGGCTGGACATGGACAATAGCCACCAGAATACTAGCCATTGATAGACCTGTCCTCCATGAATTTGTCTAAGTCTTTTGTCTTTTAGAGCAGTGGCTATCACCATGAGCCGTGGCAGAGAATTCCGCAGATTAATTATCTTAGATGCTATTGGTTGCAGAGTGCCTTGGTGCTGTGCACCCACTTGCACACAGGTGCACCAGAGACACGATACACCTGCCCGCCCACCAGGAGGTTTAATTTCTAGCTACTCTGGGAAGAGAGATGACTCCTGAAGGAGGACAACTGTAGTCACTCATGTGGGGGGAAAAATGGGAAGGAGACAGGGCCTTCTCCGTTATTGGCCCCCTACGTTGGAATGTTCTCCTTCTGGGCATCTGCTCCTCAGTCTCTGATTTCAGAAAGCACGTGAAATCTTGGCTTTTTACCCAGGCTTGTAAATGAGTGTTGTTTTTGTTGCTGCTGCTCTGTATTTTATGGTCCTGTTCTGTATGTGTTTTAAACTTTTAATGAGATTCGTATTTTTATATCCCGATGTAATCTTTTTATTGTGTAACTGTTTCATAGTCTTATATTGTCTTAAATGGTTTGTAATATGCCCTGAGATTATTTTAATGAAAGGTGGTATAAAAATTTAACAATAAATAAATAAAAATAAAATCTCCAAGAGGCAAAAATAGAGACAGTGATTTATCGAGGACAGATTGTAGAAAATAGGAACTGTCCCTAGCTAACAGGGGCAGTTGGAGCCAATGAGTTCATAGAGGAGGCGGCAGTCCTTCGGATATCCCAATCCCAGCCTCAAGCTGTAGGCCAAAAGTTCCCTACCTTTACTCCACAGATTTTGTTGGACTACAACTCCCATCATCCATAACCCAGCCTGAGAGCCACACTGCCTGCAGGCTGGCCATTTGTCAAGTAGAGCTGTGTGGTAAACTGCACAGCTCCACCTGATGAATGGGCAGCCTGCAGGCACTGAGGCAGGAGACAGAAGAGCTACCCAAGCTGCTAGGGCCAGCTGTTAGGGCCAGCCGCTACTGGTAATCATCTGTTGGGAGTAGCAAGAGTAGCATATCACTTCGATTTTTATTTATTTGATCATGGTTAAATTTTTATACCGCCTTTCATTAAAACAATCTCAAGGCAGTTTACAAAACATTTAAAACAATATAAAACCATAGCAGCTACACAATGAGAATTGAAATGGAATATAAAAATACAAATCTGATTAAAAGTTCAAAAAACATGTACAATATAACTAACCATAAGATGCAAAGCAGCATCAAACAAAACACTCATTTAAAGGCCTGGGTAAGAAGCCAATATTTTATTTGCTTTCTAAAAACTGTGATGGAGATTGGGGAGCGGAAGCCTACTGGGAGAGAGCATTCCAAAGTCTGGGGGCCATGACTGAGAAGGCCCTGACCCGCGTACACGACACATGAGCCTCCCTCATTGTCGGCTCACGGAGCACTGCAGGGCCCCCTCTGATGACCTCGTCAAGAGGGAAGAAACCGTTGAGAGCAGGTGGTCTCTCGGGTATCCCGGGCCCAAACCGTTTAGGGCTTTAAAGGTTAAAAGCAGCACCTTGAATTGGACCAAGAAACAGATTGATAGCCACTGTAGCTCTTTCAAAATGAAAGCTTTAGAAAGCAAAGGGCTTTGCGGCCCAGCTGAGACCAAGAGGCGGGAAAGTACCAGGACTGTGTCCCTGAAGCACGACAGCACTGAAACTTCTTCTGTTAAAAGCAACAAATCATAACATGAACTCTCTAACAATTTCATCATGTGCAAATATGCGTCAGTGCAAAGTTTATGTTAGGCCTCCCGCCAGCTCAGGGTAAAGTGTCCAGCAGGATCAGAATTAGGTCATCATCATAAACCAAACCCTTGCCCAGCCTCCTCCATGGACAAAGCAGCTTTTATGAACGTTGGCGCTCGCCAACTGTACATACAGTTCCCAACTCTGTTTGCTTGTTTTATTTTTTACTGCGGTCTTGAGCTTCTCACATTATGTCAGAGTTTGTTCCTGTCTTTTGCAGCCTCCCGAATTACATCGCTCCACTTTCTGCTCAAGGCTTCGGTATCATATTCTATAGCGCTGGCTTTGTCTGCCTGTACAAAGTGACTTAATTTACTGTGTGACATAAAGCCAACATGTTGCAACAATCTGGCCTTCATCACAAACGAGCTACAGCTGGGGATGGTATTTATTAGGTTATTTCGAGTGCTGAATTTACTCCATTATCCACAGTGTGGGGTGTGTGCACGGACCGGTTGTGGCAGTTTGGTCCGAATCCAAACCGAATTCGGACCAAACCACAGGTCCCCGAACCGGTTTGGTCAAACCCACCGGTTGAAACCAGTTTGAAGCCATTTGCAATTGAACCGCTCAAACTGGCCCGCTTCACGGCAGGCCGGTTCACTAGCAAACCAGTTCTGCACATCCCTACAATGGTGTGCACTCTCATTTGTTTTTATTTGCTGCTGTCTCGTGGTCAAAGAGGTCTTGCAGGTTTTTGAATCTCTGCAAAATCTGAGCCAGCATGGTGTAGTGGTTAGTGCTGGACTAGGACTCATCTGCTGCTTATACCGGGTAGATTTCTCAGTTCTTAGTTTCTAGCTTTATATTTAGAACTTTTGATTTGGAACTTATAAAATTGGTAAGTTTTAAAAGTGGTTTTAACTGAGTATTTTAACTTTTTAAAATTTATTATTATTAATAATAATAAATTGTTTTATATTGTATTTATTGTATGAATGCTGTGAGCTGTCCCAAGCAATCATAAACTGGAGGGGTGGGGCATAAATATCAAATAAAGAGATAGATAGATAAATGCATACATACATAAAATAGGACTGGAACAATGCGAGTTGCAATCCTTGCTCAGCCATGAAACTCACAGGGTGACTCTGGGCCAGTCACTCATTGCTCAACCCCAACAGGGTTGTTGTGAGGATAAAAGTAACCATTTTACTTTGGGCTCCAGGCTCCTTGGAAGATGAGTGGGATAGAAAAACAAACAAAACAAATGATAGTAGAATGAGGGTTCACACCATAGACTACAGTATCTCCTCATACTACTTTCAGCCAGAGGTTTGGCAGGGGCAAGAACATAGGTAGCTGCCATATAGTGAGTCAGACCATTGGTCCATTTAGCTCAGTATTGTCTTCACAGACTGGCAGCGGCTTCTCCAAGGTTGCAGGCAGGAATCTCTCTCAGCCCTATCTTGGAGATGCTGCCAGGGAGGGAACTTGGAACCTAGATGCTCTTCCCAGAGCAGCTCCATCCCCTGAGGGGAATATCTTGCAGTGCTCATACATCAAGTCTCCCATTCATATGAAGCCAGGGCAGGCCCTGCTTAGCTAAGGGGACAAGTCAGGCTTGCTACCACAAGACCAGTTCTCCTAAAGCCCTCAGTGGGTCTCCAGCTTTGCCTTTCCAGCCATCCCCTAGGAACATAAAAGCACAGGATGCTGCCGTAAGCCTAAGGCGTTTTATTCAGTCTCTAACCAGTGTAAGAAGCTGCCTTCTTATACTGAGTCAGAGTTTTGGTCCATCTAGCTCAGTATTGTCTTCACTGACTAGAAACAGCTCTCCAGGATTTTAGACCAGAGGTCTTTCCCAGCCTTACCTGGAGATGGCAGGGACTGAACCTGGGACCTTCTGCATGCAGAGCAGATGCTCTTCCATTGAGCTATAGGCAGTGGTTCTCAAACTTGGGTTGAGAGGTTTGATGGGCTACAACTTTTCAGAGGTTGATGGACTACAACTCCCATCATCCACTGTCATAGTGGCTGAGGGGGGATGATGACCATGGTAGTTCAACGTTTGAGGACCCAAGCAATGTTCCCTCTAATTTTTTTTTAATCTGTGCGCAGAATAAGTTTTTTTTTCTGGGCGGCAGTATCAAGGCAGTGTGCACGCACATGCATTCAGAATGTGGCCTTCCGGATCTAAAATCAACTGAGCAGACATTAACAGAACGTGTGCACGCACACATGCACACGCCTTAGAGTGGAAACTGGATTCATGTCTGAGAACCCCTGCCATAAGGTGATACCTGCTGATCTGAAGGACTTGTAAGCTACAGTGCAGACAAGACTTTACAAGAGAAATAATCGTCTGTGTTTGCATCCGTTGAGCTGACAATCAATTGATTTTGGCAGCAAACATGAAAGCATTTTCTGTGGGACGCACTTATTCAATTACAGAGTGCTTTACAGTTGATGGATCAGGTAGTTTACCAGTTACTGGAAGCAAGAAGAATCCTTTCTTTCCAGGATACAAATAGCTGAAGGGATGGGGTATTTTGCCCCTTCCACTGGGATGGCCCAGAGAAGTCTGAGGGGAGGTACAAAATGCTGCCTTGCCCCATGCCCCTGGTGAGGGCCAGCCCCCTTTCAAAACCGACCCTTGCAAGCTTTGGAAGTGCAGGGCAGGGAAAGGTTGCTAACAGCCTCCTCTTCTCCCTTTCTGCCTCTTGCAAGCTGTGCACGGACTATGAGCAGAGACACTCTGTGCAAAGTTTGCAAGGGGCAGATCTGTGCTGCAGAGCTGCTCTGATGGCAACAGGAGGGGCTGTCCTGCCACCTGATGCAAATGGGTCACCTTGCCTCATGAAAGGGCCATCCCTGCCCTTCCTGCATGTAGGCCTTTGGGGATCTATGTAACACAAGCTGCGGCTTCATACATCATAAAGTTCACCTGCCCATTATTATTATTATCACCACGTAGGGGTGTGCACGGACTAGTTCTGGGCTGAACCAGTCTGCCACGAACTGGGCAGCTCGAGCAGTTCGATTACGAACCGCTCCAAACCGGTTCGAGCTGGTTCATCGGTTAGACCGGCCCAGCCAGTCGGTCTGACGAATCAGTTCGCGGAGTGGTGGTTCAGTCCTCATTCGGACCGAACCACCACACACGGTCCGTGCACACTACCATTGTGTGATTATTCCCTACTGCACCATCAATGTGCAAGAGGACAGATATCCTTCTTAAGGAGCTTGCCATCTAGAATTCAACACAACGGAAACTAATGGAACTGCCGTCCTTAGCGGGTGGCAAATCCGGGCAAGTGCCTGAGCCCCGCACCAACCCCCCAAGCCCCACGTCAGACTGGACTGACTGGAGGAGGAGGAGGACGACGACAGTGGTGGCCAGTGGTGGTGTAGGTGACAGGTGCAAATGGCCACAGCTATATCTCTCTTCCCACCCTGCTGTGGCTGTGTGAGTCTCTCTCTCTCTCTTTCTTCACCTTGCCAGGGCTGTAACTGGAGGCAGTTACAGCCATGGTGGGGCAAAAACACACACAGAGAGAGAGAGAGAGAGAGAGAGAGAGACTCACACAGCCACAGCAGGGTGGGAAGAGAGAGGGAGACACAGCTGCTGGCTTTTGCCCCTCTGTTGCATTTTGTCTATTTTGTGACATTTCATGTTTTGTTAATTAGACGTTTGTGGGGCTCCTGTAAGGGGGTGGTGGAGAGATAAGTGACCAGCACAGTCACCTAATGAAGTTAATGGCTGAATAGGGATTTGAACTCTTGTCTGCCCAGTGCTAGTCCAACACTTGAACCCAGGCCTGTACACCTTCAGCTTTCCTGCAAATGTTGGACTACAGTTCCCATCGACCCTTACTATTGGCCACTGTGGCTGGGGATGATGGAAGTTGTAGTCCGAAAACAGCTGGTGGGCCAAAGTTGTGCGGCCCTGCTTTAACCACTACACCATGTGAGGGGGAAATGAGGAAATAAAAAGGAGAGAGAGTACATGAATAAACCTGCTCACTTCCTGTGATGCTTGGGGCTTCATTCTGTGCTTCCTCCTCCCACCACACCAGCTGTGAGCTGATCCTTTGTCAGAATGGGGGCTGCTGGGGTGGGGCTAAGCTTTTGTGTTGGTGTCTCTAAGCTAGGCTGCACCCCCGACACATACACTTGGGATAGGGGCTAAGTAGCTTCTAAACAGTCACACATTTTTAGGTCCCTCGGTGCTTGCAGACGGACGTGCAGCAGCAAAGATGCCATCTGGCATGAATTGAGCAGAAACGTATGCTTTATCTCATTATTTTCTTCTGGAGTCATCTTTCAACTGTCTAAGAGTAATAAATCGAATGCTCTTAAATCTGAGATGGCATTGGCAAGAGAAAGTTACGGTGCGGGTTGGGGAGAACTTTTTACAAGAAACTTAGACATTAACTGACCACAGCCAAGGCTATTATTGCTGAGAGCCAGCCGGGTATCCAGAAGAATCGTGGGTCTTTTGTTTTTCTATTTACTTTCTACAAGGATTAGCAGCACCTAGGATTGACAATCAACAAGAAATACGCCGCAGACTAGCACTTGGTAGGGTTGCAATGAAGGCCTTGGACAGGATATTTAGATGCCGTGACGTGTCCACTCCACACCTACAAAGAATAGAATCGTTTAGACAATGGTTTTCCCCGTGACACTCTATGGATGCGAAAGCTGGACTTTGAAGAAGCAAGATAGAAAGAGTATTGACGCTTTTGAACTTTGGTGCTGGAGAAGACTTTTGAGGATACCATGGACAGCCAGGGAAACAAACAAAAGGATCATAGAACAAATCAATCCGGAATTTTCACTCGAGGCACAAATGACCAGGCTCAAACTAGCATACTTCGGAAATATGTGAAGACCCAGCTCCCTTGAGAAGTCCATAATGCTGGGGAAAGTTGAAGAAAAGAGAAGAAGAGGATGACCAACAACAAGGTGGATGGACTCGATTCCGACAACAATGAATGCACCACTGAGAGACCTTAAAGGCCAAATTGAAGACAGATCATCCTGGAGAGAATCTATCTGTGTGGTCGCTAAGAGTCGACACTGAATTGAGATCACTTAATCAATCAATCAAGATGTAAATTGACCCAGACAGTTTCTGTGAACTTGCAGGAGCAACCGGGCTTCTTTTGTGGGCTTTCTTGTTTCTTTCTTGCACATTAAAATATAAACACCAGACTTTACCCAGACTTCAAAGGAATTTGCAGGCTCCATGCAAATACATTGCGTGCCTGCCCCATTGTCAGGCCTGGTCCAAAATGTACCTCAGCAGGTACAGTGAGTGAAATGGCAAATTTGTTTTTTACATTTTTATACCAGCGTAGTGCCAGCATGGTGTAGTGGTTAGAGTGCTGGACTAGGACCAGGGAGACCCAGGTTTGAATACCCATTCAGCCATGATACTTGCTGGTTGACTCTGGGCCAGTCGCTTCTCTCTCAGCCTAACCTACTTCACAGGGTTGTTGTGAGGAGGAACTCAAGTATGTAGTACACCGCTCTGGGCTCCTTGGAGGAAGAGCGGGATATAAAATGGAAATAATAAATAATAAATAATAAATATACCACCTCACCCAGATGGCTCTAGGCAGTACACATAAATAAAAACAGATCAAAAAAATGAAATAAGCCATTTAAAACCAATTAAAACTGAAAACCATATAAACCCATTTAAAAATCACTGAAGGCCAGGCTGGAAAGATGTGTTTTTAGAGCTTTTTAAAAAGCTGGTCAAGAACATACACCTTGAATATCTGTGGGGAGTACATTACACAGCCCAGGGCGCTGCTATACCTGTCCAGTGGAGATGATGCATCAACATCTCCCCTCCCGAGAGTTAACTTTCAGAGCAGAGGTTCCTCACCCTGGGTCCCCAGGTGCCCTTGGACTACATTTCCCATCATCCCCAGTCCCAATTACTTTTCATTACTACACTTGTGGCAACTGCTGGGGGAACAGTTAGTTCTTCCTGAAATGCAAGAGTTGGCTGGCACTTAGCATTGCAAAAATCACACAAAATCCCTGCCCAGCATGTGCACGAAAGGAACATAGGAAGCTGCCATATAATGAGTCAGACCATTGGTCCATCAGTATTGTCCTCACAGACTGGCAGCGGCTTCTCCAAGGTTGCAGGCAGAAATCTCTCTCAGCCCTATCATGGAGATGCTGCCAGGGAGGGAACTAGAAACCAAGATGCTCTTCCCAGAGCGGCTCCATCCCGAGGGGAATATCTTACAGTGCTAACATGTGGTATCCCATTGAAAGGCAACCAGGGTGGACCCTGCTTAGCTAAGGGGACAAGTCATGCTTGCTACCACAAGACTAACTCTCCTCTCCAGACCAGCTCTGGATCATGCTAGGAAATAGTGTGGAAGCTTGCAGCAGCAAGCATACAGGGAGTAAAGTTACACTTGGAATTTGTGCAAAAGCACTGAATGAGGATGGGTGTGATACTCATGAAATGACCCGCACCCATGAGCATCCTTGCAGCAGCATTCTGAACCAGCTGGAACTTCCAAACACTCTTCAAGGGCAGCCCCACATAGAACACATTGCAGTAGTACAATCTGGATGTTACCAACGCATGAGTGACTGAGGTTAGATCTGACTTCTCCAAGTAGGGTTGCAGCTGTAGTTGGTGAAAGGTGCTTCTGCACACCGCCACCACCTGCACCTCCAAGGACAACATCGGGTCCAGAAGCAACCCCAAGCTGCAGACCTTGTCTTTCAGAGGGTGCGTGAACCCATCCAAGACCAGATTTACCTCATTACTCGGATGATCAGTTCCATCAACCCAGAGCACTTCTGTCTTATCTGGATTAAGTTTCAGCTTGTTTGCCCCCATCCAGTCCAGAACAGCCTCCAAGCCCCAGTTCAGAGCATCCACTGCCTCCCTGGTGTCTGCTGACTTAAAAGATGGGTAGAGCTGGGTGTCATCAGCCTATTGATGGCACCGCAGCCCACACCCATGGATTACCTCTCCCAGAGGTTTCATGTAAACGTTAAACAGAATGGGGGACAGAATAGATCTCTGTGGCACCCCATAGGCCAAAGGCCAAGGGGTAGAGCAGGTATCCCCCAGCACCACCTTCTGTTCTGAGTACGATCCTCCAGGTAGGAGCAGATCCACCATATAACTGTGCCCCCAAGTCCCAACCCAGAGAGATGTCCCAGAAGTATACCATGGTCGAAGGTATCGAAAGCTGCTGAGCGGTCCAGGAGGATCAACAGAGTGACACTCCCTCTGTCTATCTCCCAGCGTAGGTCATCCACCAGGACGACCAAAGCAGTTTCAGTCCCATATCCAGGTGGGAAGCCCGACTGGAAAGGATCTAAGTCATCAGATTCATCCAGGACTGCCTGGAGCTGAGATGCCACAATGCTCTCCAACACCTTGCCCCTTAAGATGATAGATAGATAGATAGATAGATAGATAGATAGATAGATAGATAGATAGATAGATAGATAGATATTGCCATCTGGAAAGACCCTTAATGTGATCCAGCAGGACTCATTTTATGCTCTTATACGTGATCTATAAACATCTATGTTATTAATTCTCCAAGACGGGCCATGCGTGGGGACGTGGTAGAAAGGAGGCGATTGGCTGACAGAGTTTGCAAGCAGAAGCACCTGATTGGGCATTGGGGAGAAGGAGGATGCGTGTGAAGGAGGATGTTGTGTGAATTACATGAGGAAACAAGATGAACAAAATCTGTTAACTCAGGGAGGGAGGGAGAGAGGAAAAAAAACATGAAGGGAGGGGGGAAGAGTGGGGAAGAGCGAGTGGAGGAGAGAGAAAGAGAAAAAGAAGGGAAGGGGAAGAGACACAGAAGGAAGGGCGAGGGACCGGCCCGAGCCTGTCAGCAGCCTGAGGGGAATGAGCGGCCATGGCAGCACTAGCAGCAAGGAAGGGTCCAGGCAACCACTGCTGCTGTTTGGGGCTACCGAGGCCATAGACAGGCAAAGGATGGGCAGGCGAAGCCCCTCCAACCAGGAAGAGGAGGCTATTTTAAAATCTTGTCTCTGGGCCCACTCCAACCTTGTTACGCCCCTGTCCTCTTCTTCTCTTTCCTTCAACTTTCCCCAGCATTGTGGACTTCTCAAGGGAGTTGGATCTTCACATAATGTGTCCAAAGTATGATAGTTTGAGCCTGGTCATTTGTGCCTCGAGTGAAAATTCTGGATTGATTTGTTCTATGATCCATTTGTTTGTTTTCCTGGCTGTCCATGGTATCCTCAAAAGTCTTCTCCAGCACCAAAGTTCAAAAGCGTCAATACTTTTTCAATCTTGCTTCTTCAAAGTCCAGCTTTCGCATCCATAGAGTGTCACAGGAAAAACCATGGTCCAAACAGGGCCGGACTGGGGGCACTGAGAGGGTGGTGGAATGTATGTGGGGAGGGTGCCGAATTTTGAGAATAATGGGTAATTAAGGGTGGGAGTTGGGGTGCAGGGGCACCCTGCAGGTGGGGCGCACCGGGAATATGCCCTCTTGCCCTGTGGGCCAGTCCGAGCCTGGGTCCAAATGATTCTACTCTTTGTAGACACGTCACGACATCTATATATCCTTTCTAAGGCCTTCATTGCAACCTCACCGAATGCTAGTCTGCAGCATATTTCTTGACTGCAGGATCCTTGACTGTTGATGGTCGCTCCTAAAAGGCAGAAGCTACCCATCACCAATGCCTTCATTATCCATTCTGAGGCTGGTTGCTGTACCCGTTGTCATTAGTTTTGTCTTCTTGACATTTAGTCGTAGTCCCATTTCTTCACCTTGCTCCTTGACTTTCATTACTGGAGCTTGCAGATCATCCGCATTATCAGCAGATGCACCATACACTGGATTTAAAAATTAACTGTACTAAGGCAAAGGTTGGGCTGCAAGTCATGACTTGCATGACCTGCCTCCAGTAACTGGCTTGAGTGACTTACTTGACATGCATAAGGCAGTGCTCTCCAGCATCACGTGAGCCGGTTGCATAAACCGAGCCAGTTTAAACCTGTTGTTTCCTGTGTCTGGGTTTGTTTGTTTTTTAGCAGAGTGTGAAAGTCGTTTTGCTCTACAACAAGCAGAACCCTTGCTGGAGGAGTTTTTGTTTGATTGATTACCTTCTTTGTTGCATGCTTGTTTCCAGAGGGAAAAAACAATTTCCGTAACACACAAGCATTCTGAAAACAGTTGGTGGCATATATTAATATTGAAGAGGATCCCATTGAAGAGATCCAGGAAGGCAACTTCCTGTGTTCCTAAGCCAAGTAACTGACAGCCTGAAGTGTAGCTGGAGAAGAATATTATGATACCCAGGCTCTTTCATGAGATAAAGTGCGGCAGTTGTCTCAGGCAGATTATTGCCCCAGCAGGGCAGAAAGATGCACCCCGCCTAGGCTTGCCAACAGTCCTGGATTAGCTGGGACATTTAAGGTGCAGAAGCAGCAAAGGGCTTTTTCAGAACCAAGAGGGGTGGGAGGCGGAGAGGGAGGGGGATAGAGAGACAGAGAAAGTGCTGCTTCCTTCTGCCACCTTCTCCCAGGAGGAAAGTGTTTTTTCCCCTCTTTTTCTGCCTTTCCAGGGGACTATGCACACTGCACTAAACTTCTTGCAGGAAGGACAGGGTTAAAAAAAATATGAAGGCTATGCTGGCCTGGGTAGCAGCCAATCGGTTTTTATGAATGGCCCCACCCCTGAGATGGCCCTGCCCCAGATGCCACCCCCCCATCCCATATTGGGGCAACAGAATGTTGGCAACCCTAACCCATCCATCCATCGCCCTCAGAGCAGCACTTCAGGACCAATGTGTGCCGCACAAGGAAAGGAATCTGCTGGCAACCTTCCCTCAGGGACAGATCCAGAACTGAGGGGATGTGTGCAGAGCACACAGGCTGCCTAGTGGGTTGTGCGGTGGGGGGGTGTCAGTGTGTATGATGCTTCACCATGAAGTTTTGAAACGTTTATAGCTGGATAATCAGCTGCCGCCCCTGTTTGACAAAACTTTCAGCCTTGAAACATCTCAGGGTCGCTGTTTTGTCTTAGCCCAACCAGAGGCGCTCTCACCGCTGGACTTCCACTGATTTATCAAGATTGCTTTCTTTCTACAAGGGCATGCAGAGGGCTTTACCTTTGACTAAGTTCATCTTACTTATGGCAGTGTTTTTGACGGACTTTTTGCGTTCAGCATGTTGATGACTTTATATCCTTATTTCCGTATTCATGGTATCGGACTTTTGCCACTGAGGATTCTTACATCTCCTTTTGAAGTTGCATCTGACGAAGCATATCTGTCATCTGCCACTCATTTTGATACGTGACTTTGCCCGTTTCCCCCTGCAGCCCCAGTTTTTGCCCGGCTTATCTAGACCTCCTTTACAAATTGTTTATTGTTTCTGCATATGTTATTATTGGTGCGTTCAGCTATATGAGAAGGCATTTTTTGTTGGTTTAATGTTATCCCTCACACTACCTTAGACAAATCCATGGCGGACAGGTGGTCTATCCATGGGGGACCGTGGCTACTAGGCTTGATGGCCATAGGCGACCTTCAGGTTCAGAAGCAGGATGCCTCTGAATACGAGTTGCAGGGGAGCAACAGGAGGAGGGGGGCATCCCTTCCTCTCTTGCCTGTGGGCCTCCCAGAAGCATCTGGGCACTTTCCAGCTAGCTGCTCAACAGCAGCAAAATGCCTCCGTTCAGGCAAATCTCATTTGAAACTTAAACAGCAGGAGGAGCAGTCTCGCAGAAAGTAACAACCTGAAAAAACAGCAACCTTTTTACGCCAGATATGCGACGTCCTCCTAGCTCTATATCACAGCAATTAAATTCGAAACAAGAAACATTGGAAATGTGAACGGCACCCTGCTGTCCGTGTAGGGACTGCAGTGTCACAGCACAGGAAGTGTGGAAGCACACTTCCGAGATATGTCTTGACCCCATTTTAGGGTATTGTCTAGAAAGTGCCCTGGTGGGCCAGTGTATGAAACAAGATGCTGGACGAGATAGACTTTGCGCCTGATCCAGCAGGGCTGTTCTTATTTATCAAGGCTTCTCAAACTTGGGTCCCCAGATGTTGCAGGACTTCAACTCCCATAATCTCCAGGCACAAAGGCCAAAGGCCTTTATTTATCTCTCTATCTTTACATCTGTATTTCATTCTTTCTCCAAGGAGCCCAGAGCAGTTGTGTACATGTTATGCTTATCCTCACAACAACCCTGAGAGGCAGGTTAGGCTAAGAGATAAGTGACTGGGAGAGAAGTGACTGGAAAGCCAGTGAGTTTAATGGCTGAATGGGGGATTTGAACTCGGGTATCCCCAGTCCCAGACCAACACTCTTCTTAACAACTACACCACACTGGTTGAAGGCCAGGAGCATCTGGGGATCCAAATTTGGGAACCCCTGCACACAAGCATAAATTTAATTTATTTATTTAAAATATTTATGCCCTGCCTTTCAAGTACACTACTGCTCAGGGCAGCTCACAACATTAACAAAATAATATAAAACAATTTTAAAAATTAATACAAGTTAAAAGTCCAAGCTGTGATGAACTGGCATTGGAGGGGCTAACGCACTGTGCTTTTATGCAAATGTGGTTGGAACTTTGCCGAGCTGTCAATCAAAAGAATCCGCTGGTGGAGTTGATACTCGACAGAGAGTGAGAAAGTCAGTTGAGGGTTAGTTGGGGGGTCTGAGTCTGGTTAGGGACAGTCTCAAAGAGGAGATGCTCTGTGACTCAAAGAATAAGACAGCCTGAAATAAGGGCTGGCTTTCTGTGGAAGTGCTTGGTTTGGACTGTCATTTAAAGGCTAAGGAGTACCTTGCAACAAAGTAAAGGGTAACCTTGAAACCACAGCAAGTTCGATACCCTAGCTTTTTCCTCGTTGCCCGGCCATCTTGGAGTTGCCTCTCTGGTAATGGTAGGCAGGACTTGAGCCACGAGAATGGTGGCTGCCAAGAAGACGAAAAAGTCCCTTGACTCCATAAAGTATGGATTTCAGCAGGTTATGACAAGTGGTGAATATGTACTGGGATACAAGCAGACTCTAGAAAAAGATCTGGCAGAGCAAAGCCAAGTTGCTCATCCTAGCCAACAACTGTCCTGCTCTAAGGAAATCAGAAATAGAGTACTATGCTATGTTGCCCAAAACTGACATGCACCACTATATTGGCAACAATACTGAATTGGGTACAGCTTGTGGAAAGTACTACAGAGTATGTACGCTGGCCATCATTGGCCCAGGTGATTCTGACATCATTAGGAGCATGCCAAAGCAAACCAACTGAGAAGTAAATTCTGCAGAACTTTTAATTTCATGTAATAAAACTGGTAACAAATATCTCTCTCTCTCAATCTCCACACACACACACACACACACACGCACACACACACACACCCTACAGCCTTGTACAGATAAACAAAACCTCAGAAACGTCTGTTTGTAATAACTTTTATTCGTGTTCATTTGTTTTGAACCTCTGGTCTGTGTGAATTCTGTCACTTCCCTACTCACACCAAGCAAGCAAAGCTGCATTTACCAACACTGTGAGAGACTGAAAAGTGTCTAAAGTATAATGGAGGTGTTACAGTTCCCCCCCACCCTTTTCTGGTGGCAGCATGTGCAGAAGTTCAGTGAAGCCTAAGAAACTCCTACAAGTTCAATTATCCTCAAAATGCAGAACACTAAACTACTCTAAATCTCACAGAAGCGAAAACCATATTTAAAAGTTACAAGTGTTAAAAGTTTCGACTTAAAAGTTAAGTAAAAATCTAAAAACTAAGAAATACAAAACAGAAATCTACAAATATTTTCTGACTGTAATTCTAAAACAAAACAATCCCCCATTTTGCCAGAGTGGGCACCTCTTGCTGCTAATGGAGCTCACCTCTACAGCCACACACACACACACCCCACAGCCCCTTGCCTCTGTGGCCCCTGCCTGGCTATTTCCCCACCACTTGGTTCGCTGGCTTGCCTCCCTTTGCTGGCAACCATGTTGTCTAACAATGTCATCACCCTGGTGCCTCTTCTTGCAGGGATGGGCCCATACCGGAGTGGTGACCATCCTTAGACCGCATGGCTGGCCGTGACAGCAGGCAGCAGCGAGTGAGGGGTCAAGTGGGGCTCATGGAAGCGAACAGCAGAGGGAGAGCCAGGGTTACCAGCAGTCCCTTCTTAGAAAGGACACCCTTTGTTTCAGCCCCAAATTGTCTGTCCTTTACAGGATGCCCCTTTCCCCTTATTTTCAGTTGCTACCACTGGTATGTTTCCCAGACTATGGGAAACACCTATACTGGGCAGCAGCGATATAGGAAGATGCTGAAAGGCATCGTCTCATACTGCACGGGAGGAGGCAATGGTCAACCCCTCCTGTATTCTACCAAAAACAGCCACAGGGCTCTGTGGGCACCAGGAGTCGACACCGACTCCACGGCACAAACACACAAAAATCTAAATTTGGCCCAAGAGAGTTCTTGGGGCACAGGTGTAGCAGAATTCCTCCTCCCCCATGGCTTTGTGTCATACAGCTCCTGTAGCATTGGAATGATGGAGATTATTTCAGAGGGCCAAGAACATGGCAGCTTCCCACAGCAATGGTGCCATGCCCGCCTGCAAAGCTGCTGCCAGTCAGTGTAGAGAATACTGAGCAAGATGCACCAATAGTTTGACTCTGTAGAAGGCAGCTTCCGATGTCGCTATTACCAGCCCCATGCATCTCGCTAAAACACTGTGAGATTGACTTGATGGCACTCTTTACCTTTACCATGGAAAGGGCACAGCTGCTGCAACTTTATTCCTGATAATAAGGTTAAAAACTCAGCTCTGTCACTAATAAGGAAATAAAAAGTGGATGGTCATGATCAGTATTCAAAGAAAAATATAATTCAAAGCAATTATCTTTTTCAGTATGGCAGATGATGTTATTATTTTGGGCATGCTGCTGATTCGCCTATCACCACCACCACCACCACCACCACTACTTCAAGTTATCCTTTTGTGCCTTTAAAGGGGCCTGCAGCTGTACACATTTCCACTCCTGTCCCTGCTCCCTCCCTACCAGAGTACTCTGTGGTTCTGGTGGGCTGCAGGCTTGGGATTGCCACCAGGCTTGTATTGGGGACATTATCAAAAATATCAACCTTAACAGCCACCAATGATTGGCTAATGGCCCATTCTCCAGGTATCAGGATCATGAAAATCATGCCAGTGACAACTACTAGATTGTGAGCCCTTTCTCACCATGATGTGAGAGGGCTACTGGGCAGGGGGTGTGGAAGGCTGCTCAAACTGACCTTCCCTGAAGACGATCCATTAGTCCAGGGATTCTCAAACTTGGGTCCTCAGGTGTTATTGGACTTCAACTCCCATAATCCCCAGCCTCAGTGGCCTTTGGTTGGGGATTATGGGAGTTGAAGTCCAATAACACCTGAGGACCTAAGTTTGAGAATCACTGCATTAGTCCTTGCTGGGCACGCAGATTGTGTGCCCAGACAGTCACCAGCTGCCTCTGGCAAAACAGAGGTGCGAGGGTCAGGACTCATCAGACCAGCCCCCAGAATGCCCACAATGCACCGCATACATGTGAGGTGCATTGTGGGGATACCTCCAGGCGGCCGCCAGTGTTGCAGCCTCAGCTGGAAGCAGCTGATGATGCATACAAGCAAGAAAATGGGGTGAAGGGAGGGCTTGCTCCCTTAACCTCGTTGAAGAGGCTGCCTCGACAGGCGGGTTTGCTGCCAAGGTGTTGCCAGGAGCGGGCACGATGCCAGCAGTTCTCACACGTAGCCGGGCCCAGGCTCGGCTGCCTTAGCCCAGTTTTGGCTGCGCGTGTGAACAGCCTCAGTGCTTGTGGGTGAAGCCTGTCATTACTGGCTAGCAAGCCTTCACTTTCTCAAACAGGGGAAGGCAACCTGCCGCTCTCCAGCTATTGCTCAACTACAACTCCCATCATCCCTAGCCACACTTTATTACAGTCGCTGGGGGATGATGGCATCTGGAGCTCAACTGGAGCTGGAGAGCGGCACGCTGCCTCTCCCTGTTTGAGAAAGTGAAGCCTTGTTAGCCAGTAATGACACGGCCACCTGCCCCATTCTAGAAAACAAAATTACATTGCAGCCACCCAATTCGGCTAACTGTGGTTAAAGTGGTTATAACAACAGATACAGCACTGCTACTCAGGCTCCTGCTTACCCCCACATACTCCCCCTTGCCGTGTCCCTTATGCGGGCACTGGGATGTTGGCCATCCTGGGGGCCAGGGGCGTAGCTATAATTGAGCGAAAGGGTTCAAAGAACACGGGCCCCCAGCTCCTGAGGGCCCTCTAGCTCCACCCCTCCCTATTTTCTTCATTATCTCCCTCCCTCTGGGGGGCCACCAGAGAGAGGGATGAACTCGGGGCCCCTCTCCTCTAGCTACGCCCCTGCTGGGGGCACCAAAGGCACAGGCTGCCTGCCACCAACATGGCTATGCCATGGCCTTCCCTGCTCCCTGCCTCCCACTCCCAGCCCCATGCATTTTCATAGCTTGCTGTTGGTTCTGAAAGGAGGCTGCTACCCCGCCCCCCAAGGGCATGGGCAAGGCAGCATTTGGCTCCTTGCCTCAGGGCCCCACCTGATGAGGCCCATCAACAAGATCAAACAGACCATCAGCCTTCTAATTTATGTTTATTCTAATGGGTGCCAGTTCACACTCTTTTCTAGTAATACTGGAACTCCTGAGCAGCAAAATTTGCATCAGCACTTCTCCCAAAATGCCCGCAGGCTAACAGACTAGGCACTTTCCCCCCTGGTGGCTTCCTTCCACATTTCCTGCTTACAGCCCCACTGACTCTTTGCCCTTTCAAGATGAGCCGTCAGACTTCTGCAAGCAGTAATACTTTGCATCGGGAAGTTCTGCTAATGAAACAGAGATTAAGGGGGTGAACTTTGTACAGTACAGTTGTTGACGGAGGCCGGGGGGGAAATGAGTGAGTCAGTGAGTGTTCCTAGCAAGCATCTAATTCCTTCCAAAGGGCGGCCCATACAGAAACAAGAGAGTTGTCTATGAGATGGAGTTTTCAAAGGAGGATGTATAAAGAGCTTCAAAAGAGGAAATGTAGACAGAGCAGGCCAAGTCCTCCTGTGATCATGATGGAATTGGTGGCAGGGTATTCAAGAGGAAGAGAGCCAGTCTGATGTAGTTGTCGGAGTGTTGGGCTACCACCTGGGAGACCTGAGTTCGAATCACCTGGCAATTCACTGGGAACAGCTACCACTTGACCACTCAGAGGGGCCCAAATGCCAAGCTGTAAGCCTGGTCTTTCAAAGGGAGAGCAGTCTCATCCAACACACCACACCCTGGGTCATTTTTCCAACTGACCAAAAACACATTTGTCTTGTCCGGATTTATTATCAGCTTGTTTTCTGCGTCCAGTACATTGTTGACTCCAGACATCAGTTCAGAACTTCCACCATGTCCCAGGATCAGATTTTTTAAAATGGGGAACAGAGCTGGGTATCATCAGTGTTTGGATGATGAGCCAGCTCAAATACATAGACAACCTCTCCCAAAAGTTTCATGTCAATGTTAAACAGCATGGATGACAAGACGGAACCCGGAGAGACAATCGGGTCCTCAGACCTTGATCCCTAAATGTTTTTGAACTAAAACTCCCATCATCCCTGGCTGCAGTGGCCTTTGTGGTCCAACATTATCTGGGACTCAAGTTGGAAAATACACACACACACACACACACAATGGCTCTACAGCAAAAATGCTGCAGTATATCCCTGAGTAGTACTCCCAGATACTCCCTGGGAGTAAGATGCATATGTTAATCGAGACTATGCCTGAGAATGGTGAAAGCTTTAGGCACCTTTCCCGCTCAGAAGCAGAAGGTGTTGTGACTGTCTTGAGGGAGCATTCTTCATGCTGAGAAATTCCCTGCTCTTTTTGTTCAAGTCCTCCTTTCTTTTCCCTCCTCACCACAAAGTTCCATTAGCTCTGCCTACCTGCTTGTCTGTTAATTGCATTCTGACCCCTGGACATTCCTTCTCATTTACTTACATGGGGGCAGGTGGCGGGTTGGCCGCTTTAGGGATTTCTTCCTTCATATTTTTGAACACCACTGTATCTGCAGATCACCCTGGGTCTGCTGGTATTTCCCACTTGACCTCAGGCTCTCTGGTTATCCATTCATAAAGATCATAACATTTCCAGCTCTTTTGAAAATAGATACAGAGAGAGAGAGAGAGAGAGAGAGGTGTAGAAAGAAAAATACAAATAGTGGGGCCAATAGGCCATGAAATACAAGAGTGGCAATTCTGTGTAGAGCTTAAATGTGTATAAGATAAACCCTGTTACAATTCAAGACAGCAGTAACTGGTGAAAACCCGATCTTTCTAGCTTTGCTACACAACACACATAAAGGGAGAGGAAACTGTTATCTCAATTGAAGCCTAAGTAGATAGGCGATGACTGGAAAAAAGCCCCTCCTGGTTTGCTCTTGTTTCTTTAACAGCAGTTTAATCTGCCAAAAAAAATAAATAAATAAATCAGCAAGTGAATCTTTTTACAGCCTGGAGATAAGCAAAATTGTCTTCTAATGGCTGCAGCTCAAGCTGCTGTTAAAGGTATAGGAACACCCCTCACCACCAAAGAATACCAGTTGCATCTGACCTGTTGACCTAATCCATTTGTTAAACTTTAAGGATAGCAAGAGTTTTAAGGCACCTTAAAGGCTAACACATTCATTATTAATGCTTTAGCCTTTAAGAGGATGCCAGAGTCTGTTGTTTTTGGAGGGGAAAGCTAATAGTCCCTCCCCCAGACTCGCACACTTGTAGTTCAGAATAGACACAATTATTATTCGGGTTGTTTTGAGAATTCACAAAACGATAAGCACAATGAAATGCTCCAAAAATGTTCTGCTTTTGAGCAATTTACAGCAGAAGCCTATGAGGTCATTCATTCACATGACCAGGTGGGTGGGGTAGACTGCGCCAGGTGTGTGTGTGTGAGGTGGGAAGGCCGGTTGTACTCACCTTCCCCCACAAATGAGCCCTGGTTGTTTCTGGGAGCACAGATTTTGCTCTCAGACGATCTGCACTGCATGCAGAGGGGAGCTCCAGAGGTGGGGATGATGCGTCCTGGCCTCCGGGAATCCCACAATGCATTGTATGCCGAGTTACAGTGCAGTTACATGCAGTTACAGTGCATTGGGGAATTCCCACAGGAGATGGGTGCTCTAGGCACAGGTCTCTGTGTGCGGCCAGGCTGGAAGTAGCCAGGCTCGCAAACGAGCAGCGGGCCCAGGTTAAAGGAGCTCATAGGAACATAGGGAGCTGCCATATACTGAGTCAGACCCTTGGTCCCTCTTGCTCAGTATTGTCTTTACAGACTGGCAGCAGCTTTTCCAGGGTTGCAGGCAGGAGTCTCTCTCAGCCCTATCTTGGAGAAGCCAGGGAGGGAACGTGAAACCTTCTGCTCTTCCCAGAGCGGCTCAATCCCCTAAGGGGAATATAGCAATAGCAATAGCACTTACATTTATATACTGCTCTATAGCCGGAGCTCTCTAAGCGGTTTACAATGATTTTAGCATATTGCCCCCAACATTCTGGGTACTCATTTTACCGACCTCGGAAGGATGGAAGGCTGAGTCAACCTTGAGCCCCTGGTCAGGATCGAACTTGTAACCTTCTGGTTACAGGGCGGCAGTTTTACCACTGCGCCACCAGGGGCTCTTATCTTGCAGTGCTCACACATCAAGTCTCCCATTCATATGTAACCAGGGCAGACCCTGCTTAGCTAATGGGACAAGTCATGCTTGCTACCACAAGACCAGCTCTCCTCTCCCTCTCTCCCTCACTTGCTCCCTTAACCTCAGCTAACGATCAAGCTAAAAAGCCAAGCTAGGCTGCACTGCCCCGCCAACATTGGGCTCAGTCCTGGTGGTTCTCGGGTGTAGCTTAACATGCAGAGGCGCTCTTACCCCCGGACCTTGGGGACCTGGTCCGTGGCTTCCAAGGTCCAGGGGGCCCTCCAGAATCCCAGGGCAGCCTCCTGCCACCACCCGACCTTGATGCTACCCCACAGCGCCGAACCGCGGCACCAAAAACTCCAAGCATTCTAGCCGCACCATGTGCGCGGCTGGGGTGTGGGGTGAGCTGAGCAGGCCTCTCCCACCTCCATGGGGGCGGCGGCGGCAGAGCAGGAGTGGCCGCTGGGCTCGACTGTTCGGCCCAGTGGCCCTTGAGAACTGTGAGGAGGAAGTTCTGCTGGCTCACTGAGCAGGCCCAACGGAGCTTCCTCCTTGCTGTTCTCAAGGGCCACTGGGCCAAACAGTCGAGACGAGCAGCCACTGCTGCTCCACCTGCCACCACTGCCATGGGGTAGTGACGGGGTGGGGTGGTGGCAGGAGGCCCCCCCCCTGAGATTTTGGAGGGCCCACCCTGGGATTTTGGAGGCGCCACGGTTTAAGAAAAAAATGCAGGTTTAAAAAAACGCAAGATATTCCCCTCAGGGGATGGAGCCACTCTGAGAAGAGCATCTAGGTCCCAAGTTCTGTCCCTGGTAGCATCTCCAAGATAGGGCTGAGAGAGATTTCTGCCTGCAACCTTGGAGAAGCCGCTGCTAGTCTGTGTAGACAGTACTGAGCTAGATAGACCAGTGGTCTGACTCAGTATATGGCAGCTTCCTATGTTCCCATGTTCCCTAGCCCCGTTTTTGCTGCTCATGAGAATAGCTTCAATGTATTTTCATTTAAAGGTATTTCTAATGTAAATAGGATTATTGCAAGATGTCTGTTTTTGTTAGCTTATTAATTTTTAATTGCATCTTTGCCAAGTAAAAATAAAGCATTATTATTTCTATGTTCATTGTCCTTTTTATTAGAATAGTATATTTTTGTAATGCTCTGCAGCCTTTTAAGTGTGACATAGTTTAGAGTCTTGGCATGTCATAATCTGGCCCTGAGCTGACTGGGATATCTTGGGTCAATCAGTCACTAATTCTCAGCCTAACCTACATCACAGGGTTGTTGTGATGATGGAATGGGAGGATGAGCTTCAGCTCCTTGGAGGAAGAGTGAGACTATTAGCAAATATGCATTTTGGAATGCTCTCCCAGTGGCCATTCGCTCCTCAGACTCCATCACAGTTTTTAGAAAGCTTCTTAAATCTTGACTTTTTACCTAGGCTTTTATATGACTGTTTCGACTGCTGCTTTGATGTGTTTTTACTCATTTATAGTTTTTATGCTTGTATTTTATAGTTTTTAAATTAGATTTGTTTTATTTTTTAATTTAATATTTTAATTGTCATTTTTATTGTATGTTTTTAACTTTTGTAAACCGCCTTGGGGTTGGTTTTAATGAAAGGCGGTAAAGAAATTCAACAATAAATAAAATAAATAAATTTTACTTTATGATGCTGGGCTGCCGGGTTTTGTTTTCTTCAAATATGTGTATGAGTATTTTTCTCCAGTTAATGTAATCAAGCCAATATTTTCATTTTTGTATACACATACAAGAGATTTTCTATTCCTGACTGCAGTGAATATTACCTAACCACAAGCATATATCTCACCATTTCCCCAAAGAGCTCGGGGTGGCATGCATAATTCTATCCTCTGTCCTGCCACATTTATATCCTCACAATAAGCCTGTGATTATTAGGTTAGGTAAGGCTAGGGCTGCAAACCTTAGCTCTCCTTTGATTACAACTCCCATCATCCCTGACTATTGGCCACTGTGGCTGGGGATGATGGGAGTTGTAGTCCAAGAAGAGCTGGGAGGTTTCTTCCAGTTGCAGAGCCCCCTGGGTTAGGCTGACACAGAGTGACTGACTGGCCTAGGATAATTACATGACTTGCAAGCCTGCCTGAAGAATTAAGTGATCTTCATGCAAACCTGGGTCCCTGCTCCATCGCTCTAACCACTACACAAGGCTGATTCTCATTTATCCCCATCCAAGAGTTCTGTCTCTTCATCTCTTATATCAGGGGTGGCCAACTTTAGGTCCTGTGGCTGCTGTTGAACTACAACTCCCATCATCCCTAGCACAGCTAGGGATGATGAGAGTTGTAGTCCAACAACAGCCAGAGAGTCGCAAACTGGCCAACACTGCCTGATATGGTCGCATCTGCTTTGCATGCAGAAGGTTCCAGGTTCAAGCTCTGGCAGCATCTCCAGATAGGGTTGGGGAAGATTTCTGCCTGAATCCTTGGAAAGCTGCTGCCAGTCAATGTAGACTAGCTAGATGGACCAAGGGTCTGACTGAGTATAAGGCAATTTCCTATGTTCCTAACCCTTTCCACTTGTATAAAGCTTGGAACCTTCTACATATAGATCCTCTTCCCAGAGTGGCCCCATCATCCCCTAGGTGGAATATCTTACAATGCTGATTATGCGAAACTCCTATATCAGAGAGCAGCTATATAGGACAGATGCTGAAAGGCATCATCTCATACTGCGCAGGAGATGGCAATAGTAAACCCCTCCTGCATTCTACCAAAGACAACTGCAGGGCTCTGTGGGCGCCAGGAGTCGACACCGACTCGATGGCACACTTTACCTTTACACACATGTAGTCTCCCATTCAAATGCAAACCAGGGTGGATCCTGCTTAGCAAATGGGACAATTCGTGCTTGCTGCCACAAGACCAGTGTGAACGAGAAAGAGAACCAGCGTGGTGTAGTGGTTAGAGTGTCAGACTAGGACCGGGGAGACCCGAGTTCAAATCCCCATTCAGCCAGGATACTTGCTGGGTGACTCTGGGCCAGTCACTTCTCTCTCAGCCTAACCTACTTCACAGGGTTGTTGTGAGGAGAAACTTAAGTATGTAGTACTTGGCTCCTTGGAGGAAGAGCAGGATATAAAATGTAATATATATATATATTTTAAAGACCAGCTCTCCTCCACATTATTCATAAACATACAAGCAGAGCTGAAGCAGAGGCAGGGTGGCATTCTTGCAGCTGATCTGCTGCCTCACTTCAGATTCTCGGGGAGGGGTCTTGCCCCTGCACCCCAAAGGGCTTCATCTTTCACCAGCTCACAGCTGTTTCCTTCTTTCTCTCTGCCTCCCAAATCCAAACTGCCAGACTGCTGTTATTCCCATCCACACTCTGCCAAACCCTCATCCATTCAAGGGAGTCTCCCCAGCCATTAGGAACCATTTATCATTCTTTTGTCAACTTTAACCAGACATCACTTGAAGGCAAAGCCAGGGTAGTAGATCCACTCAGACAGCATGGCAAACACAAAACAATAGACTCTTCACCTTTCCTTGTGCTTCTTTTAATCACTGTGGTTTTCCAGGTTGAAATGCTAATTTTAATTTACAGATGAGTTCCTTGGCTTTCCGCAACCAGACAGAATTGCGTGAGATAATATATATTGGTTAGAGAGAGATAAGTTTATTCAGTCATTGACCAGCAAACATTTACAATAAAACAGTATGCATCTTACAAATAATATACCAAAGCTGGCCACACCAGAGATAATGTCATTATCCACATTAGTGAAAAGATAATTTAAGTAAAATTTATCAGACCGGCCAGGCTAATTATCTAACATAGGTGGTGGGCAGGGGGAAGAAGGCTGCGGGTGGGCAGGTGACAAAATGGCCAAAATGGGGAAGTCCTGTAGTGACATGCGACAAACTAGAGGCACAGATGCTCTGCGCCCGGCCCAGCTAGTATTTATATATTGTTTTCCACCAAAAGTTATCAAGGCAGTTACATAACAAAGGATGGAGAACCTGACTCTCTCACCTGTCCCAAAGGGTCTCAAGAGAAAGACACCAGCAACAGCTCCTGGGAGGGACAGAATGCTGGGTGTTGTAGGAATGGCTGAACTTTTCCTCCTGCTAAATATCAGAGAGCCACCATTTTAAAAGGTGACTCTTTGCCCAGTTAGCAGGGGGATTCGTCCCCAGATTTGTCGCTGGGAATCTGATGAAACATAGCACATCAGTTGCCTTGTAGTTCTGCCTCCACTCTAGCTTGGATATGTCTCCCACCCCACCTTATCCTCACAACAACCCTGTGAGGTAGGTTAAGCAATGGGATGGTAACTGGTGCAAAGCCACACATTTAGTTTAATGGCAAAACAGGGATTCAAACCCTGACAGTGAGTGACTGGCCAAGAGTCACCAAAGAGCTTCTTGGTTGGGTGGGGATTGGATCCAAGGTCTCCCCAGTCCTGGCCAAACACTCTAACCACTTCATCACAGTCTCTGCACTTGCCAAGGATGCGTCTTCTAAATCAGAGGTTCTTCACCGGGGGTCCATGGACCCTTTGGGGATCCATGGGTAGAGCTGCCATATGGAAAAGAGGGCAGGTCTCCTGTTCCTTTAGCCACCTAATGGCACAGCGGGGAAATGACTTGACTAGCAAGCCAGAGGTTGCCGATTCGAATCCCCACAGGAATATTTCTAGGGGAAACACCTCTCTTGGGCAGCCGTGATCTAGGAAGATGCTGAAAGGCATCATCTCATACTGCGCAGGAGATGGCAATGGTAAACCCCTCCTGTATTCTACCAAAGACAACCACAGGGCTCTGTGGTCGCAAGGAGTCGACACCGACTCAACACACTTTACTCCTGTTCCTTTAAGAGATGCACAGCGAGAATTTCAGCAGGTGGAGCTTGTTATGCAGGGGAAAGAAAAGCTGCACATCTGAAATTTACTCTTCTATGCATCTCTTAAAGGAACAGGAGTAAAGTGTGCCGTTGTGTCGGTATCAACTCCTGGTGACCACAGAGCTCTACGGTTGTATTTGGTAGAATACAGGAGGGTTTTACCATTGCCATCTCCGCGCAGTATGATGCCTTTCAGCATCTTCCTATATCATGGCTGCCCACTAGAGGTGTTTCCCATAATCTAAGAAACACACCAGCGGGGATTCAAACTGGCAACCTCTGGCTTGTTAGTCAATAGGAGACCTGCCCTCTTTTCCATATGGCAGTCCTATCCATTGGGTATGCCCATTGGGTATGTATGGAAAATTAAATATATAATTAAATATAGTTCCCCCAGAACATCATTTATAATCAAATACAGAAATCATTTATTTTTCTTTAATTTTGACATAACATTATTTATTTATGTATTTTCACATTTATATCCTATTTTTCCTCCAAGGAGCCCAGAGAGGTGTACTTATTTATGTGTATCCCCAAACAACCCTATGAGGTAGGTTAGGTTGAGAGAAAAGTGATTGGCCCAGAGTCACCCAGTGAATTTCATGGCTGACTGAGGGTTTGAACTCAGGTCTCCCCGGTCATTGACACTACACCACACTGGCTTTTATTGCTGGGTTATAAATAATAACCCTAAAATTATAAAATTATAAATAGGTTAGGGGTCCATGCATAATACTTGAAGATCTGGGAGGTCTGTAGTTGCAAAAAGATTAAGAAAGATTAAATAAAAATTGGCTCAAAATGAACAGGGTTTTAAAAAATGTATTGTTCTTACTTTCCCATTAATATAACTGGAAGCTACCCTGATGAAAGAAGGGCAGGGTATAAGCATTTAAAATAAACAGATTTGACATGGGGGGATATGTAGGGTTTTATATAGCTGTTACTGGTCCTGCAAAATATGCTGTTTAGACTGACTTCATTGATGCTGGAGATCTAGGTTTGCTGCTTGCTGTGGTCATGTTTCCTTAGGGCTTCAGTGAGATGAACAAAATATCTTTGGTTGAACGTTTGTGATACATACGGAGCTTTTGTTATTGTGGCTGTAACTGCTGATGAATAAATCAAGATCCAGTCCAAAATCAGAGCGCCACGGGTTGGGATGCTGACACATCATATTAATTCCAAGAAAAACTGATGTGTCCAGGACTTGGAACTGGGAAGCCTCAAACATATTTTAAATAAGATGGGAGATGGCTGAACCGATGCATCACTCACATGTCTCTAGAATGGGTGTCACTTGCATGTACAAGAGGCTGCTGACGCCTCCTGACTTAGAAGCTATCCATGATTCGTCAGCCTGGTTCACCCAGTCATTCAAATTTAGGCTTAAGGTGGGTTTCCAGTGTTAGTGTGAATATGTGTGGATATCACGCCAAGATGGTTTATGTCCTGAGATGAACTTGAGATTCCCTCCTCCTTGGTGTGCTTGCGTAGCCAGGGGACCTGTGTTCACCCCCATCCCCATGGCCCTGATGGGTGTACCCAGCATGTGCATGCCCCAGTGATACCCCTTGCATGTGATGTCACATGCAAGGGGGTGTGGCCAGAGCCCCAGAGGGCCTGGCTGGAATTTCTGGAGCTCATTCCTGCTGGCTGGTGCCTGTTTTCCCCCCTTTCTCTCTTTCCAGCAAGGGAGAGAAAGAAAAATAGATGCACCCAGCCAGCAAACACCAGCTGGGAAAGGAGTACAGGCTGGTGGCAAGCAGGGAGCCAGCTAGGTAGGAACTCTCAGGAGCTGGGCGGCCCGGGTTCTTTGAACCCGTCCGCCCTATTATAGCTCCGCCCCTGGGGACACACAACCACATAAATGTTGGTTATCGTGCATTTATTGTCCAGACCATAAGGCTTGCAGAGGGCAAATCTGCAATGATGTTTTAGAAGTATGTATGTATGTATGTATTTATTTATTATATTTATAAACCACCCCATTTGAAGGCTCTGAGTGGTGTACAACAACTTTTAAAATGTTTTAAAAACACAAAAAACTTGTAGTTAGAGGAGTGGAAATGAAAGTTGGCAGGAAGGTTCTCCAAAGATTACTTTATGGAGATCATACAACCTTCCCCCCCCCCCGCCCCCATTGTTACCCTAACCTTGACATCTAACATTTTGCTCTGTGCAAAAATGGCTGCAATTGTACCCTAATAGTTTGGGAGGTAGGGATAAAGAAGGGGTGAAAACACAGAGAAAGCTATAAGTGCAGTAATGCTATCACCTCTTTCCCACTTCTAAGGAGGTAGACATTGCCAAACATTGCTATGTGCATTTGTTCCCTGATATGGTACTGATGGCCACCGTTTGTGGGCCTGGCTCATGGATGAAGTAGAAGATGAAAGCTAATCATTACCAAAAATCCAAAACAGGTTGTTCTAGTAAGAACTAATCTGCTTACTTTCCTTTCACTATCTCTGCAACGGGACTAAATTTGGTCCGAATTGGTTAGGCAGTTCACAAGTTAGCCCACTTGTGCCTCAAAAGTCCATGCATCCACCATCTTGAATTGGGGTGGAGGACATCATCACAAACCAGCCATTGAAGCGTCCCTGTGCGTCACTCACTGCAACTTCAAAAGAGAGGAGAGCTGGTCTTGTGGTAGCAAGCATGACTTGTCCCCTTTGCTAAGCAGGGTCCACCCTGGTTGCATATGAATGGGAGACTAGAAGTGTGAGCACTGTAAGATAATTCCCCTCAGGGGATGGAGCCATTCTGGGAAGAGCAGAAGGTTCCAAGTTCCCTCCCTGGCAGCATCTCCAAGATAGGGCTGAGAGAGACTCCTGCCTGCAACCTTGGAGAAGCAGCTGCCAGTCTGGGTAGACAATACTGAGCTAGATTGACCTATGGTCTGACTCAGTATATGGCAGCTTCCTATGTCCCTAACTGTAGCAAATTCAAATCGGTTAGGCAGTCCACAAGTTAGCCCTCTTATGCCTCAAACATTCATGTATCCAGACTGGGGTGGATGACATCATTACAAACTACACCACTGAGGTGTCCCTATGTGTCACTCACTACAATTGTACCAAAAATGGTTCAAATCGTTTAGATAGTCCAAAAGTTAGCCTGCTTGAATTTCAAACATTTTTACGTCTGCCATCTTGAATTGGAGTGGATGATATCATCACAAACTATGCCATTGAGGTATCCCTATGTGTCCCTACAACCATACTCTATTTGGTTCATATTGGTCCAGACATTGCGAAGTTGATGGCGGGCAGGTGGGTACACACACACACACACACAGATGGACACACAGACATGGATACACACACATACGTGGGATGCTGGGTGATCTCATAAAACTACTGGAAAGTAGGCTAAAAGCACACTACAAGTTTGTGCTACAATAATGTGGTAGTCTCGAAGATGCCAAAGCCCAATAAAAACGAATGAGCTCAAAGTAACAAAGAATAGACATATTCATTCTCCAAGGAAGTTGTAAATTCCTCGTGTGAAATGTGTCTGTCTGTGTGTGTGTTTATGTTTACCAGTCTAAAGTTGCAAGAAGCAGAGTACTCCTTGGACTTGCCTAGACTGTGTTTGTTTCTGTGAAAGTCCTTTTGTGTCCGGCTTAGGCTTTCCAGACCTGTGGCAAGTACATTCATCTGCACATGAATAGCTAAGGATTATGCTGTGGTTGCTCCTGAGCAGCTGTGTTCACACACTGGCTAAGATGGCTGAGGCCTCAGAGGCACTGACTCTTCACTCCACGCATATTTTTCTCTCTTTGCCCCCACCTGATAAGTTGCAGCAACACTTTCCTTCCTCAAAGCAAAGTTCCCCTTTGCATTCACCTTGCTCTTAAGAAGAATGTTTTTCAAGGGCTGAAAAAGACCACTTCTCTTTATTCAGCTGTCCTAAGGGAGCTGTGTTTTATATTTGCAGGAGGGAAAACTATGATGGGCTTCCGATTAGAAAAGCGCCTAGCCACAGGAGGGGAAGGGAACCAAGTATGTGCTGGATTTACAGCTGCGTTTTTAAAGGGTGGGGGGAGATGGCTGATAGTATCTCTCTAGTGTTTCCAAATGGTTAACCAAGAGATTTCTTTAGAATCTTATCAGGGTTCCTCGATGATAAGATCAGTAATGGTGGACCAGCTTCCTCCTCAGCCTGCTTGCCCACAACGGCCCATCTGTGGTGTGCTGACGCACACCATAGGTCACACTCAGTTCATATGGGGCAATGGTCAGGCCCCAAAGGCCTGGACCGGAAGGCTAGTCTGGACAATATTTTGCCTGGCCAGCTGAACCACGTGATTAAGTCACGTGAGCACAAATCTCTCCCTCTCAATGTGCTGTTCCTTAATCATGGGTTTGGCAGGGGATTCATCCAAACCACCCCTCTACAAACACACAGGCTCTAACTGGCCCATTTTCTGGAATGTGGAAAACAACTGTTGCTGTGCTTGCCTCCTGGAGATGCCTTCTTCAGTCCCCACCCACCCCAGCCCACTCACTTTTTTTCCTTGCTAGAGGTGTCATTCTTTAGCTCTCTCCCCAGTGGGGAGGGATCCTGAAGAATGCAGAGTCTCTAGAAATTAAATATCCAAGTGGGTGGGTGAGTAGGAACATAGGGGGCTGCCATATACTGAGTCAGACCATTGGTCCATCTAGTTCAGTATTTGTCTACACAAATTGGCAGCAGCTTCTCCAAGGTTGCAGGCAGGAGTCTCTCTCAGCCCTAACCTGATTTAGAACGTAAACGCTACAAACACCGCACTTCACAGTACTTGTTGCAACCTGATCACCCTATCGCTCTCTTTAAGGAGAAAAAAGTCCCTTTCCATTTATGGGAAACAAGGTGGCGTTTATACCACCAAGTACTACCACTTAATGCGGCTAAGCCTTGGCTCCCAGAGGACCAGCAAGAGTGTCCTAAAATCACCTGCAAATAGAAAGCTAGTGAGCTAGGCAAGACATTCAGGGAAACCCATTCACATTTCTTAAAAGAGTGTGTGGTGGCCAAAAGAGTGTGGCAGGCAGTAAGTAAGCTGTTATTGTGGTCGGATTTGGAAAAACAGACTTGGGAAGAACTAACCTCGGGTTTGAGCGATAGAACCTCTTTTCGAGGTCCCAGAAAGAAACCTTCAAGGAAACGGGACTGAACGGGTGCCCTCATACTAGGGAATTGGAACGTTCCCCTTCTCGTAATCAGGTTAGTAAGCCTGTATGTCATTTATGCAATGCTCCTGCATAGGAATAGGGAGGGAAGACGCGACCAAGAGGTTCACGCAGATGAGACAGTAAATCTCTTCTGGAAAAGTTTGTATGGTTATGTGCAAAAAGACAAATGTATCTCTTCTAAACAGCAATGGGACAAATTGTGGAAATGGACATTGGACGTAACCCCCCCCCATTACCTGATGTGCCTTGTAATCCCCCAACCCCAAGTTACAGTGCTACCTGCATATACTTCATAACCTTGTGGGTTTCCAAATCCTTGTGTGTAAATCTTTGTAGATATATGATGTACAAACAACCTCTTTGTATATAATTGTGCTTTGGCAATGTACTGTATGCTTTGGTAGTTTGTTGGTTCATTAAAAAAATCTTGTCCTATCTGGAGATGCCAGGGAAGGAATGTGGAACCTCAGATGATCTTCCCAGAGCGGCCCCATCCCCTGAGGGGAATATCTTACAGTGCTCACACATCAAGTCTCCCATTCACTGCAACCAGGATGGGCCCTGCTTAGCTAAGGGGAATTACCTTACAGTTCTCAGACACTACACATTGCTTTAAGACTGGATTCCACCAGCCAGAAAGATGCTGTGTGCACTGCATCGTCCCTTAGTATTATGCACTTATTGACATGCAGGTGCTTTAGAGGTGCATTGCATGGGAGGAGAGCTGTTCTCCTGGTAGCAAGCATAAATTGTCCCCTTTGCTAAGCAGGGTCTGTCTTGGTTTACATTTTGAATGGGAGACTACATGCATGTGGTAGCACCTGCATATGATAGGAACATAGGAAGTTGCCTTATACTGAGTCAGACCCTTGGTCTATCTAGCTCAGTCTTGTCGTCACAGACTGGCAGGTTGCAGGCAGGAAACTTTCTGAGGCCTATCTTGGAGATGCTGCCAGGGAAGGAAATTGGAACCTCAGAATCTCTTCACCATCCACGCAGGGGAACATCTCACACATTTAATTTTCCATTCATCTGCAACCAAGGTGGACCCTGCTTAGCAAAGAGGACAAGTCATGCTTGCTACCGCAAGAGCAGCTCTTCTCCCATGCATTGCATCTCTAGAGCATGTCAGCGTCACACTAAGGGACTATGCTGTGCACACAGCATCTTTCTAGCTGGTGGAATCCAGTCTTAGGCAATGTGTAATGGGGTGGGGCTTGGGCAGTACTCCTTGGCATGAGAATTGGTGGTTACAAGGGTATCCACATTTTCATCTGGAAGATGTTGGAGGTATGGCTTCCCTTATCTGCCTTGGCAATCTGGAATCATGTGCTCTTCAGACACTTTATTATCTGCTTTCTGCTTATGGCATGCTCATAGTCACATGTACGTATGCCATGCCTTCCAGGCTGCGTACACATTCTTACACATGCTTACACATTACCCTACATATTCACAGATTCATTGGGGAAATGTGGAAGGAGATGCACACGCTCCAAATACTACTTTAAATTTACATTTTATATGCAATTAAGGAATGGCATCCCAGTGCACTGAGAGGGGAGAGAGACATGTGCTAACAGCATGCACACATCCTTATCATGTGAGGCGTGCTGGTTGGACAAAGTATAGTCTGACCTGGCCCTGGATTTCATATTCTATTTATTTATTTATTATTAAAAATTTTATACCGCCCTTCCAAAAGGCTCAGGGAGGTGTACATCAAAACACCATTAAAATAAATTAACAATTAAAACAAAAATTATAAACTGCATAAAATAATAATTAACAATTAAAACATCATAAAACACCAATTAAATAGCCAAAACAATTTTTAAAAAGTTTTTAAAAGCTGAGAAAGCTTAGTTGAAGAGATGGGTTTTCAAAAGTTTCTTAAAAATTGCCAGAGATGGGGAGGCTCGTATCCCAGCAGGGAGCGCATTCCGCAATCTCGGGGCAGCAGCTGAGAAGGCCCGTCTCTGTGTAGCCACCAAACGAGTTGGTGGCAGCTGGAGATGGACCTTCTCAAGTGACCTCAATGGGCGGTGGGGCTCATAATGAAGAAGATGCTCTCTTAGATACCCAGGGCCTAAGCCGTTTAGGGCTTTGTAAGTTATAACTAGCACTTTGTATTTTGCCCAGAAACCTGGATGTGCATCTTGGAGTGTATCCCGGAATCCTCTGCAAAGAATAAGGGTTATGTGGCAGATGCCTACTACTACGGCCACTACGGATAAAATAAATAATACATAAGTATGATGGTCCCCTGACCCCAAAAGGCGCACAATCTAAAAAGACAGATACCAGCAATAGCCACTGGAGGGATGTTGTGCTGGGGTTGGATAGGGCCGGTTGCTCTCTCCCTGCTAAATATAAGAGAATCACCACTTTAAAAGGTGTCTCTTTGCTAAGTTGGCAGGCGTAGGGGTGCCTCAGTAGACATGTTGATGGGGAAAGTTTGAAAGCTACTGTTCTAGAGAGCAGTACGTATTCCCCTGCCTCCCCAGCTGTGAAGAGGTACACATTTGTGTGCACTGACAACCTGCCTCATGGATCAGGGGCAATATACACTTAAGCTGGAGTTCTGGAGCAGCATAGTGGATGCTTTTTCTATGCAGAGATTATTTCCAGGCAGTAAATAGATCACATCTCAAGCATCCCTCCCAACAGGTGTTTTCCAAAGAACTTGATTATTATTTTTAATGTTGAGATGTGTCACTTGTGAATGTTGTTAACAACATGAGATGGAAAGTGAAAAAGAGGTGTTGAAGGGACTCCTTCATGTCAGTTAATTAGAGGATGGGCATATTCCTGGGAATGTGCCTGTGTTCCCTTTGGAGACCTATAGCCTCATCCTAGCATGCTTATGGGAGTTCTTTTTGAGCTCAGTGAGACTTATTATTGGAAAAGTGTGCAGAATTATGCAGTCTTTGGCCAGCTGCAATCCTAAGCATATTTATTTGGAAGTAAGTCATGACTGCACTTACAACTTCTGTTCATTTTTATGTAGTGGATTGATTTCCCTGGCAGATATTGTGGGACATGACAAGGCTTGCAGTACAGTACAAATACCTGGCAATATTTGATGGTGGAGACATTTCTATTCTGGCTTTACAGTTCTGATTCTGAAGAAGAGAGACTTTCTTCTGATCACCACAACACAGCATACTTTCTTTATGTACTATATTTTTATACTGCTTTTCTACCCCAAGAGTGCCCAAAGCAGTATATAATTATTAAAAATAGAATAAATAGCATTAAAAACACAATTGAAACATCCATAGCATCACACAAGCAGCAGTAAATAGCAAATGCAGAGCAGTAAAATTGTGTCTGTGCAATTTCAGATGTGTTGTGTCAGGTGTGTGGGCTGTTTGTCGTTACTTGGTGAAGGGAAATTGCTTTGCAAACACCTAAAAGGACTCTCTTCTTTCCTATGGCTTCACATGGTTCAGATGAAGAGCTGGTACATACAGTAACAACAGAGGAGAAAAATCAACTTGAAATATGGGAAGTAATAATAGCATTCTTCTTGGTATACGTCAAGACTTGCCCGTCAGTGCCAAATAAGTGTGTCCCAAGACAGTTTGGAATATGATGGCAGCCCAGTGACTGCACTCTTGCAAAGCTCTTTCATGATTCAGCTGGGCTAGCTCAGGAGAAAGTCTTAGCACAGTATTTCTCAACTTTATTATTATTTTTTTTTAAGAGGCACATTTTTATAAAGGAAAAAGTTTGAGGCATCACCGCTTTGTGTGCCCTCCTGAAACACACTCCTCACATTTATTTGTTTGTTATGCTCCAGGAGCAACGAAGTTTAAGTTCCTTGCTTTTGGAGACAGTTCACTCCCCTCTTAATACATCACAGGGCAGTTCGCCTCCAATAGAGCGGAATTTAAATTCCTTGCTTTTGGAGCAAACTCAAGAGCAAAAGCACCGCGCACTGGCTACACTGGTTGGGAAATGAGGACTGTGTACTCCTCCCTCTGCCCACTTTAACAGCACCCCAAATAATCTGCCTACAACTACTGAACATTATCTCATCGAAGTCATCTCTAACCCTAAATATTCAGTCTGCTGAACTTGGGATTCATCTGAGAGTTAAGATACATGCACATAGGATCTGAAGTGTAAACAGGTGCTTAAGGCTTCCTTCCTGGACATTGTACCTCACCAATTTCCCGCAAGAAAGGAATGTATACCTTGTGATGTGAGACGATCTGCCCCTTGCAAGGTGTAAGAGAATATTGCATCAAATCAGACTGGCAATGTGTAACACATGTAGTAGCTTGAACTCAATCTGGATGTGTGGCAGGAAGGAAGCTATCCTGTGCTAAAGGAATGCACTCTGCACATGTTCAGAAACAACTCATCTCACAGGTGAAACATTTTCTGTGTAGCACAGATGAAACTTGTGAAGCAGTCATGACCGAAGAACCGCCCCACACAACCCAGTTGTATATACTTGTGTGTGAGAGAAGCTACTCAGTGCTTAGGAATGGTGTACATTTCTTTAATTTCACCTTATAGGTGAGGGATCTTCAGTGCAGGAAATCTGTAACCTATGAAGCAGCCCTAACCTAAGAATCTTCCCCACAGCTATACATGGCTATTCGCTCCTCAGTCTCCATCACAGTTTTTAGAAAGTGTGTTAAATCTTGGCTTTCCCCCCAGGCTTTTATATGATTGTCTCTACTGCTGCTTCTTTGTATTTTGCGTAATCATTATATGCTTGTATTTTAAATCTTTGTAGTCATATTTATGTTTTTATATTTTAGCTTAATATTTTAATTGTGTATTTTTATAGTCTGTGAACCGCCTTCGGATTGTTTTAATGAAAGGCGGTAATATAGGAACATAGGAAGCTGTCATATAGTGAGTCAGAACATAGGTCCACCTAATTCAGTATTGTCTACCCAGACTGGCAGCGACCTCCAAGGGTGCAAGCAGGAGTCTCTCTCAGCCCTATCTTGGAGATGCTGCCAGGGAGGGAACTTGGAACCTTCTGCTCTTCCCAGAGCAGCTCCATCCCCTGAGGGGAATTATCTTACAGTGCTCACACTTCTAGTCTCCCATTCATATGCAGCCAGGGTGGGCCCTGCTTAGCTAAGGGGAGAAGTCATGCTTGCTACCACAATTTACTTTATTTATTTAAAATATTTATATCCCGCCCCTCCAGGACACTACTGCTTGGAGGAGGCTCACAAGACCAGCTCTCCTCTCTAAATTTAACAATAAAATAAATATATAAATTTTATTTATGTGTGTGTGTGTGTTGAGGCGCTAATCAGTGCTGAAGAGACACATCGCACAGCCTCTAAAACACCCTTCTTGATCACATCCTACAACCGGTTGAAAGCGCCTTCCAGAATAACCCATAACGCGTAAATCAGAAGCCCAGACCTAAAGGCTAGTCTCCGGCTGGACTCGGGAGGGAGGGAGAGAGCGAGCACTCTGTGCACGCCCAGGAACCCTCTTGCCCGGAGAACTGCTGCGCCTGATGAAAGCGCAAGGCGGGAGTCTTGCATATGAAAGCCCGCCCGCTTGCCAGGAAAGAGAGAGCGCCTTCCCTTCCGCGGTGCCTAAGAGGCGATATTTTTTTTTGACTCGGAGGCGGCGGCGGCCCGCTCGGCACACAGCCCTCCACGTGAAGCGGTTGGCTCGACGCGGCCAGGGGGGCCGGGCCGCCAGGCGCCTCCTGACTGGCTCAGGCGCCGTCCGCGGCGGCGGGAGGGCGAGGCCAGGGCCCGCCCGCCGCGACGCCCCCTTCCCAGCCTGCCCTCCGCGCCGCCGCCGCCGCCAGTGCCGTGTCGGTGAGGGGGATTCAAGACTCGAGAGGAGCCCGCTCGCTGGCTGGCGCTTCTCTCCGCCCTTCTTCCCGCCAGGCCCGCCGCGCTGCCAGGAGCTCTCCCGGCCCGCCAAGCTGGCCTCGGCCTCTTCCGAAAGCGAAGCCATGGAGGAGCCCAGCACGACGGGCGGCCCCAACGAGAAGAAAAGGTAGGAGGGGGAGTCGAGGGTCCGCCTTCCTGCTATTGCGGCGGCGGCGGCGGCGGCGGCCTGGCACGGCCCTCCCCGCCCTTTGTTGTGGGGCGGGAGGGAGGACGGCTGCTTCCTCCGGCCCCGAACCCCCCCCCCCTTGTTGCCGCCCCTCGGGAGCTCCGGCTGCTACGGCGGTCAGGACCAGAGTTTCAGGGAGGGAGCAGAGAAGGCCGGTGGGTGTGGGGAGAGCCGCCTGCCCCACCGCCTCTGCCTGCCCCTTCACCACCCCACACCGCGCCATCCCCCACCCAAGACTCCTTTTATTAAAAAAGGCCGAGTCTGGTTGTGGGGTGTGTGTGCTGAAATCCCCTTTCTCCCCGCGGCCGCCCGCGCCAGCGCCTGCTACCTCGTTTCGAGATTTCTCAGTCTCTCTCTCAAGTTTTCCTCGGCTGTGTTTCCAGAAGATACTTTGTGGTTTTGGGGAGGGAGGGGAGGCAGGCCGCCCCCCCCTCCCCAGTTTGATGCCCTTTGCAATCTCCACCCGTTGCAATTTCCTACTGCTTCTCTCCCCTCTTCCAGGCAGTGCCCCCCTCATTTCCTCCCCGTGTATCTCTTCCTCCTCTCTCCTTTAGTTTTCATCCCTTCCTTCCCACCTGGGTTATCCTCATCCCTTATTATTAATTATTGTGGTTGTGATGATTGGGGTCTTTCCCTCTTTTCACCCTTTCTCCCTCCTCCTCTTTCCCAGGAGTGTTTCCCCCTTTCTTTTCTCCTCCTCCCAGCTGTCCACGTCGCCATTTTGTTGGAGGGGGTTGAAGGGGTGAGTGGTGAGAGCCTGAGAAACAAAACTGGCTTGAACGTGGAAGGTGCTCTTGACTAGTGAATCATGCAACTTTCTCTCCACGCGATAATTTTAATCAGGCCAGGGACTCCCTGGCTGTCTCATCAGCGGAGTCCCAATGTTGATTCTCTGCTAACAAGTAGTTGGAGGCTGGATTTAAAACCTGGCATTGCTGTTGATTTGAAATGAGTAGGGTAGAATTGTGGGTGGCATAATATGACACCCCTCTGGTTTTGGGGATGTGCGCACCATTATGGAGTTATGTTAATGTGTCTGAGTGTGTGTGTAAATGGGTATTAAATGAATATGAATGTGCATAGGCGTGGTTTTGATTTGGTTAGAACAACACTTTGTTGTGTTCTTTTCCAAGCTCTTGGCAAGCAGGCAGGCCAAAAGAGAGAAGTTGGATTGAGAGAGGTACAAAAGAACGGCTGGTAAGAGGGATTAGAATACTTGTAGTGACTGGAAGTGGAAGAGATCTTCAGATCTGACACTGTTTTCAAGCACAGTATGTCTCTTCTCAGCCACCTAGTGGCGCAGTGGGGAAGTAACTTGCCTAGGGAGCAAGAGGTTGCTGGTTTGATTCCCCGCTGGTGTGTTTCTCAGGTTATGGGAAACACCTCTATTGGGCAGCTGTGATACAGGAAGATGCTGAAAGGCATCATCTCATACTGTGTGGGAGATGGCAATGGTAAATAAACCTATCTTGTATTCTACCAAAGAAAACCACATGGCTTTGGTTGCCAGGAGTTGACACAGACTTGAAGGAACAACTTTACCTTTATGTCTTGGGGAAGTAATCTGCGTAGAGAGCAGCAGGAGGCTGTTGGTTCAAATCCCCACTGGTGTGTTTCCCAGAACATGGAAAACTCCTATATCAGGCAGCAGTGATACAGGAAGATGTTGAAAGGCATCATCTCATACTGTGTGGGAGATAGCAATGGTATTGAGCCAGCATGGTGTAGTGGTTAGAGTGCTGGACTAGGACCAGGGAGACCCAGGTTTGAATACCCATTCAGCCATGATACTTGCTGGGTGACTCTGGGCCAGTCACTTCTCTCTCAGCCTAACCTACTTCACAGGGTGGTTGTGAGGAGAAACCTAAGTATGTAGTACACCACTCTGGGTTCCCTGGAGGAAGAGAGGGATATAAAATGTAAAAATAAATAAAATAAAATAAAATAAAAATTTTACCAAGAAAACCACTTAGCTCTGTGGTTGCCGGAAGTAGACCTTGACTCCACTGCACAACCTATGTCTCTTCTAGTGGCAATGCAGAAATAGTTTCTGATAAAAGAGATAAGAACTGTAAATCCCTGCACTTACAGAAAGTATGTGCTTTAAAGGAGAAAAATGTGCTTTAAAGGAGAAAAACACAAATGTAATTTAAAAACTTTGGGTACAAAACTGTATTTAAAAAACTTCTCTTCTTTTTTTCAAATGTCTTTCCATTTTCTTTCAAGGCCTGGTTTTCATTTGGTACTGTGATGTATGATTTGGTCAGAACTGTGTATGGAACTCATTGTGGAAAGGTGGAACAACAATACAGGGCCTATATATATATTTTTTTAAAAAAATTGAACACCCTGTTACCTGTCCAGCTTCAGGGGGCCAAGAGACAGACCCTATATCAAATGACAAAAAGTGCTGATCCTTGGTACCTTACTATAGTTTCTTTTCCTGTAAAAGAAGCTGGAAATTTAGCTGTGGTGCTCCCCTCAGAATTAATTTTTCACCCAATATATAAAAGCTCTTTTTCCTGCATGCTGTATTTTTTAATTCTATAGTTACATCCAAATTACATCAGCATCTTTCCCCCTCCCCAAATGCTTCATGCTGGGAGAGGCCAACCTGTTTGCAGTAATGTGAGTCATGGAAGATGCTGAAAGGAAGACACTGTCTTTATTCTTTTTGGTGAGGACAGAAAAGGTTGTTCAGAATCCTAGAATGACAGACCGTGTGTCTTTTTTTTTTTTAAATTGCTGTTCTCTTGAGGATATTCAGAATTAGTGTTGGATCTTTGCATGGTCATTAAATTGGATTTCCTTCCAAGTTACTCTTGGGTGAATATGGCTGTTAATTCGGATGGTACTAGCCGTAATTTGTTGGTGTGTAGGAAGGTTTGCTATTATGTATTTGTGGAGATCAGACCATTGGGTGGCCTGTTTTTAAATTAGACAAACTATACCAGTCCTTGGTGGGGATTAAGTTTCTTAATCTCCCATCTTCAGTTGGGAGTGTTTGTTTATACTGTATTGATAGTGAAGCCATTTTTGCAATTTGAGTAGGTTAACTGAGTCCAAGCTATAAAATACATTGCTGCTTAAGTTTATATTGCTGGATGTGGGCAAAATAGTCACTGTGTTGTCATAAGTTAGTTTGCTTTGGTTTTTGTCCTGAGTCAGGGCTCCTGTGTGCATTATGCTTTTAGGGTGGATCTATAAAATGAACAGGTACATCCAAAAATGTAACACATAAACTTGACAAGTGTGCATTGTGCAGGGACATACATTAAGAAGCCTGGATTGACTGTGGGTCCACACTACATCCATGATACACATGACGTTTCCACCACATAAGTAGCTTTCAAAGAATGAACAAATAATGCACAAAACTACTTGTCGATGGTGTGTTAAGAGATTTGTTCTAATACTACCATGACGTTGATAAGGATGACCTAACATTAAAAAATTACCTTTTGCTGGCTTAGATTGAAAGTCCGTCTAGCCGAGCATGGTGTCCGTCAACCGAAACTGGCCAGAGCCTTATTCACCTATTGTTGAGTGCAGCAATGTTCATGCTTATGGCTCAGAAAGCAAGGAAGAAGTGCCCATCTGGGTGCTCATGGTTACAGTGCCCTTTGTGTGAAGGGGGAAGCATCGTAACTCTGATGGCCTCATGTGATCCAGGCTGCTGCTCATGGAAGCGTCGGGCATCGCTTATGGTGCTTCCCCCTAAACACAAACTACCTGTAACCCTGAGTGCCTGACTGGAGGGCCTGAATGACAAATCTGGGGCGGCACTTCCTCCCCACTCTCCCTGCTGTAATTGTGAGCACCACTACTCTCAGTAATGTGTGAATTAGGCTCAGAAAGTCCACACAAGTAGGGCATGATGGAGATAATGATCTCCTTATGTTCCAGAAACTCTTTATTGGCCAGGAAGGAACAGTGCATGCATTGCACTTCTTGTTTTTTGAGATCAGTTTGTGTATGGGGGAGAAATGTGGTGGTGCGATAAAGGCATTCCCCTCCTGGCTTGTGGTGTGTGAACACACAGTTTGTAGCCAAAAAGGGAAATACACTGTGCTTGCTAGCCACTCTGTTATCTGAAATTCTCCACTACAGTGCCGAGTTGTTTCTACCAAGAAGTTTGCCCAGAAATAATTTTGTAAGATAATTATGGATCTACCAAGGGGAACTAGACAGCTTCACAAAGTTCAGAGTAGTGTTTCCTCGAAATGCATTTCTACAGGAATAAACATTCCCATAAATGCAGTGTAGTGTGAATCTTGCAGTTCTCTAGATCCTGCAAACACATGAGTGTTTTAAATTGACAAGTGTGACTTCATAAATTCCAGATCTGTGGGGGCAGTACAGTGCAATGTATTTGTTGTTGCTCTATAATTTATTTCCGTATTATGGGGTAGCTTGTATGTGAGGTAGACTTTTATGGACTAGATTGCCATATAGTAAGGAATTCTAACTTAGTGTGTGTGAACAAACTGTAAAAGGGGTCCTTGTAAAAGCTGGTTTCTTGAGCTTATGTCAGTGTTTAAAATCTTCTTCTCCACTGGAGAAGTTTTGTAAAGGCTTGATGCAGTTCTATAGAGCAGGGTCTGGCAAATCCCAGATGCTACGGAGCTGTGTCATCTAGACCAGAATACTCAAAGGTAGGATTATTTACTAAAATCTTTGTCCCAGGCAAATCTTTGTTTGCCCCTTTTCTAAGTGTTATTTGTAAAGAAGATAAGGAGGAGCCCATTTACCTTCCCCAATGTTTGTCACTAAGTCTGGTAATTTTTTCAGGTGTCTATTGTCTGGCTCCTTGATCCCATTTGTCAAGGCCCAGAGCAGTGATCTTCATTATTTTTCAAGCAGCGGTCTGTCTGGCAAAAATACCTTCAGTGTGAGAGCCATATCTTGCATTCTGCTGACCTTCGCACAGTACTGTACTTAGTGCTGGTTGGGCCCTTTAAAAGAGATGGAGCTCTAGGAGGAAAGCACTGGGAAGGGGGTACATTTTCCAGCACTCTGTGCATGTCTTGCAGGATGATGCAGGGATACCACACCCCACTAAGCAATTGGCACAACACTTGCAGACTCAATAGACCATAGATTATGGTTAAGCTACACATGAGAACCATGATTGGGTCTCCCAGTGTTCTTAAAAACAGCTGCAGAGCGCCCCCCCCCAGTTGGATCAGGGCAGCAGGGTTAACTCTTCTCATTGTCCCTTCTTCTCTGATGGTGTAATACCTTCTTCTGGGAACGGACGATGGACAGTTTTTGATCAGGAAAACAGCATGGGAGTAAGGGGGAAACCCCACACCCCAGCACCACTGCCCTGAATTGATCATGCTCTCACATATGTTATGTAATTCCTGGACCACAGCTGGAAAGCCAGAGAGATCATTACAGTTGCTACATATTTAATTGCTGCAGGAATGTGTGATTGTCCTGGCCACTCTAGTCTGGCACTGTGCCAGCTGAAGCCCCATTGCCTCCATTTGCTGTAGCCCTTTTGGGGATAACCATTGGAGGAGTCTGAAGTGAAGAGGAAGGGACCTTTGCACAGGAATGCCTGACAGCATTGAAAAGCAGGGAGGGACAGTACATTGTTCTGCCTGCAGCAGCTTTCTGTCCCCTGTAGCTTTCCTTCTTTGGGTTTCAGGACCTATCCGTTGGGTGCAAAGGAAAAGGCCCTGATTTTCTTGCAGCCCCAGGGATTGAACTGGCTTCTGGCTTTATACTAGGCTGGTCACATGGTATCCTTGAGAGCCATTCTGCTTTCTCTAGCTCATAAGAACACAATAATTGTTTTTTGGGAAACTATCAGGATCTCTGTTCTGCCATTAGTGACTAGCCAGATCATCTGGAAAGCATACAAGGAAGGATTAGAGATGTCATTTTCTCACTCTTTTTTGCTTGTTCCCCATTTCTTATTTGGAGGAGTGGCCCTTCTTGAGTTTTGAATCTGTGAATAGGAGAACAAATAGTTTTGAAACCATACTTGCCAAAAGTCTGAACTTAATGGTAACACACACACTCGGGAAAGAATGGAAAATAATAATCTCACCTGCTGTCAGTGGAAGGAGGTGGCTTACAGCTTAGTCCTAAGCAAGCTTCCTCAAAGTTCAGTCCTCTTGAGTTCAGAGGGTACTAATTTATCGCAAGTGTGCATAGCATTGTAGCCTTTGAATGCTAGGATTGGCACTAGAGAGAATATCTGGTCAGAAGCAGAAAAAGTTCATTTTTGAAGGGCGGTATAGAAATCGAATGAATAAATAAACAATATGATGCTCCAGTAGCTGCTGCTGCTTAGGTTAGCCACATCATCTTCCTTTTCTGCCTTCTTTGGTTTTCATATGAATGGCTGTCTTGGCTTACAAGCTCTCTTGGCACTAGTGCCACCTGAAAGTTCAGTCAAGTTTGTAGTAGTCACCATGAATGATTGGCATGAAGTTCAGTAACTTAAAACAGGTTTATGCTTTGGCTGCTGCAGATGTAGTGCTGGCTATCTGCTAACTGTGGTTAACAAATGGCATCCCTGCTAACTTGGCAAAGAGGCACCTTTTAACATGGTGATTCTCTTTATTTAGCAGGGGGAGAGTAACTGGCCCTATCCACCCCCAGCACAGGACCTCCAGTGACTCTTGCTGGTGTCTATCTTACGTTTCTTTTCTATTGTGAGCCATTTGGGGACAGGGATCCATCTTATTTATTTATTTCTCTGTGTAAACCACCCTGAGCCATTTTTGGAAGGGCGGTATAGAAATAGAATAAATAATAATAAATAACTTCTGGAGGAAAATGACCTTAAAACAATGGTGCACATGCTGGTAACCTCCAGTCTTGACTACTGTAATGCACTGTATGTGGGGCTGCATTTTTATGTAGTCTGGAAACTACAATTTGTACAGAATGTGGCAACAAGACAGGTCTCTGGGATAACCCAAAGGGGCCATATAACATTGATTTTAAAAACTGCACTGGCTACCAAATATGTGTTGATTTTTACCTATGAAGCTCTCAACAGCTTGGGTCCAGCATGCTTAAGAGAGCGCCACCTTTGTCATGAACCCTGTTGCCTCTTAAGATCATCTGGAGAGTACCGGTTACGGTTGCCACCAGCTCATTTGGTGGCGACCCGGGACCAGGCTTTCTCTGTGGCCGCCTTGGTGCTTTGGAATATGCTGTCTGTCAACATAAGAGCAACTCTATATCTGATTGCTTTTAGGAAGACTCTCAAGACCAGGGCTGGTTGGATTTAAATCAAAAAGATTTAAATCAAAGGAGGACTCAATTTTAACTATTTAAATCACTAGTCAAGAAGATTCTATTTAATCATCATTTTCTAGTAAAAGTATATTCTTATTGTCTAATATAACCTTAATAAATATTCAGAGATGTAGATTCCATTTTTAGAAGGTAGGTAAGCCACCTAATGGCACAGCAGATAAATGACTTGATTAGCAAGCCAAAGGTTGCTGGTTTGAATCCCCACTGGTACCTATATTGGGCAGCAGCGATATAGGAAGATGCTGAAAGGCATCATGGGAGGAGGCAATGGTAAACTCCTCTTGTAGTCTACCAAAGACAACCACAGGGCTCTGTGGTCACTGGGAGCAGACACCAACCTGATGACACACTTCACCTTTACACCCTATGATGAGTATACACACTTCTCATAAGGGTATTATTCAAGCGAGCAAGCCTTGTATTTCTTTGTTGCACTGTTTTCATTTAGCACACATGTCCACTTTACCCACAAGTCGGTCATTCATTACAAGATTTAATATACCGCCCAATCCAGACTCAGGGCAGTGAACAAGGCAAGAACAGCATCTGAGATTTAAACACACACACCACTTAAAGAGCAAATGCCTGGCAGAAAAGAAATGTCTTCAATAAGGATTTAAAGGCTGAAAGGGAAGAGGCAGACCGAATCTGGGGCGGGAAGAGTTCCAGAGTAGGGGGGCAGCAACAGAGAAAGCCCTCCCACGGGTATAGGAACTTCATTAAAATATTTCCAAGTGGAGTCTGTCTTACAGCCTGCTGCCATGATAGGTGTTTCCCTTCTAAAATGGAGGCTCTTTCTTTGCTGGGAAGGGTAGCATCGGTTAAAATGAATATTTTACGAAAGATGAACTTTCTATTTCAAATGATCCCTATTAAAATTGAGGATAAAACATTGAACATGTGGCAAAGGAATATAAATTCTTTTATTTGGGCCAATAAAACACCAAGAGTTAAGTTCAAGTTAAGATGCAAAAGATCGGGGAGGATTGGCTGTTCCCAATTTGAAATTATATCATCATGCCAGTTGCTTAACATGGATTTCGGACTGGATCAAGAACCATATGGTTCAATGATGACTATGGAAGGGTTTGACCTTCCAGAAGGGTTACGTAAGTATTTATGGACTAACATAAAAAGGAAAGATCATGACATAAAATCCCATACAATTAGAAGCAGTTTATTACATGTTTGGGACAAATATAAGAACAGGATAAGTCTGGAATTATCGCCTTTGGCATCTATCATAAACATTTTTTTTTCATGGAGAGGAAAACTCTAGAAATTTTGCTACTGGAGAGAAAAGGCATAGCTTAACTACAAAGCAAAGCTTAACTACAGGAAAAACAAAAATGAAACCCATCCAGACTCTTGATTCAAAGTGGTCTAGTGAGCCCCCATGGTTTCAGTATCTACAAACTAGTACTATAGTGCAGAAAGAAATACAGAGACAAGGTGGCAAACTTACAGACTTAACAGAATTTGAAGTATTAATTACTAAAAATACCAATTATTTATTGGGATTGATAAATAAGTTGCTATTGAAATATCTTTCAGAAACAGAACAGATAAAAGACTGTATGATCAAGTGGATGCAAAATTTAAACAGAACAATTGATATGCAACAATGGGAATACCAATGGAAGATGAATATTAAATTTACAGCAAATAGCATTTTAAGGGAAAATTGGTACAAAATGTATTTTAGATGGTATATTACTCTTACGATGATTGCAAAGATGGATAGTAACTACTCTGAAGATTGTTGGAAGTGTAAGAGCCATGTTATCATATGTCATGGGCATGCAGCAAAGTGCAACGATTCTGGGGAAAAATTCACCGTAAGATGCAAGAAATTTTAAACAAATTTTCCTTACTCTCCAGGGTTTTTTTTTGTTAAGCATGACTAAAATCCATATTCCTATTAAGTATTCAGAGCTGTCTTTGTATATGATTACAGCAGCCAGGATCTAATATGTGGCTAAATGGAGACAACAAACAATCCCAACGGTATATGAGTGGTTATTAAAATTATGGGAATATGCCTCCATGGCCAAGGTTACTGCTTACTTACGGAATACTTCTGATGAAACTTTTATTTCTACTTGGGAGCCTTAAAATTACTTTTATCTTCCTTTTCTATGTTTCTTGTTTCTGTTATTTTGTTGAAAAAAAGATTTAAAAAAATGAAAATAAAATGGAGGATACATTTCCTCAGGACTGTGTGAATACATTCTGTTTGTTATTGGTTTTACTTACTATACCCCTCCCCTATCTATCTCTTGCATTTATATCCGGACTCCTCCTAGCTCAGTCCTATTCCTTCCCCTCCCCAAATCCTCTGTTCATTCATTGGCCTTCTTTAGCTTCATTCAGACACTATGCTGTACAAGTGTGCCGCTATCTGTACACATGTTCGCATGAATGTACAAATGAACCTGGGTTCATTTTAAAAGTGAAGCTGGATACAGGCCTTTCAAATACATAGTACAGATAGGAAGTGTACTTCTGTGTCTGTGTCCAACATAAGATGTGAATTACTGTACCTTTGTACATGGTATACTTATTATTCACATGTTGAACATAAGGTGTGAATGAGCCTAATGTTTTTGCACTTTTAGAGAGGGGCAAGGGCATGACTGTGTGTATGCATGCGCACGTGTATGTGCTCCATGCGCACCACCTGCAGAATAGGATTGATTAGCTCTGTTATCTCTCATGCCCATATACTGCTGTTAACAACTTCACAGAATATAATTAGGAGCTAATATTCACAATATCATCTTTACATAGGAGCATAGGAAGCTGCCATATACTGTGTCAGACCATTGGACCATCTAGCTCAGTATTGCTTTTACAGACTGGCAGCGGCTTCTCCAAAGTTGTAGGTCTCTCAGCCCTAACTTGGATCTTCTGCTCTTCCCAGAGCAGTGGCTCCATCCCCTGAGGGGAATATCTTAGAGTCCTCACACTTCTAGTCTCCCATTCAAATGCAACCAGGGCAGACCCTACTTAGCTAAGGGGACAAGTCATGCTTGCTACCACAAGACCAGCTCTCCTCTCCTCTTTGACCTAGGTTATTTTTTAAAATAAATTGTTTAAAAAAAAATCCACTTTCATTTTTTTTAATTGTTGCTTTTTATCAACCCTGCTGAAGATATACCTGTGTTCTGAAGCTTTTAACTGAAATTAATTTTGAACTTTTTACTTGTGTTTATCCCATAAAACTGTTAACTACTTATTCTGTGAAATTGTGTTTTACTCGGTTTTATATTTTTTGTGTTAAATTGTGTACACAGCCTAGAGATACATATGTCAGGTGCTGTATAAATATGATAAATAAATAGCTCCCCTTCGTTTTAGAGTGGACATTAGATATGAAGTTTTGTTTAAATTTTAACACAGGGCTGCTGAGGCAAATATTTTCCTAAATAGCTAGGTACTATGACTCCTTGGCACCTGGGATTTGTCAAGCCCCTTTAAAACACTCCTCTTGGAATTAATTGATACAATTAATTGGCATCTTTTAAAGCCCTATTTTTGGGCTAAATATGACCGAGGTCTGAAGAGCTACTTGGTGTATACCCAGCAGTGCAGCCATGCATGATGAGACTGCTTTGAACAGAACCTCCTGCTTCCTATGCATAGCATATCTCAGAATGCTTTGCAAAGCCCTCATAATTTCAAAAATGGTTTTCTGTGTTGGATGCAGAGCTGCTCTTTGAGAAATAGAAGGCCCACTTGGATGCACAGAACCATTGGAATGGTTGTTTGGAAGCTGTTCCAAGCATTTAGATTAAATACTGTCACTTTTTTGTAGACCTCACAAAGTAGGGGAAGCTATAATTACAAGGTCAATGTGCCTATGCTTGAGAAGCCTTAAGCTAGGATGAATCACTTCAGAATAAACTGGCTAATAAGCCAACAGGTTAGAAACAGCTCTTGGAAGCTACTTTATATTTGCAGATAAACACACAAATTCTAGCTTATGTATGAATTCTTTCTAGCCTGTCTCCTGACACATACTGTTTTTTATTTGTCTGACATATTTATTTATCTGACATATTAACAGGCTGAAATGGGTGGTGTGGTGGGGTGACCATTTGTTTTTCTGTTTTCTTTCCCAGAGCTTCCTTGGAGGCAGTCCACAGCTGCCTAGGTGAACTAGCCTAAGCTTGCAAGTAGCTGCTTATGTGATATTTACATAAATTTGAATATGCCCTCTTGCTTACCAGTTAATCATTATTTTTAAAACTTAACACACATCACCCTTCTGAAGTTTCATAGGAATGTCACATTCTTGTTCACATGACGATAGAGCAGGAGGCTGGTTTGCAGAGCTGTGAATGGGAGCCATTGCATAAAGGCCATTGCCATTGCATAAAGGGCTGGAAGAAGACATTTTTTGCCACCTGGACTTGATAGCTTGGGTAGCAGATTAGCAGCCTTTGTCTCAGAGCAAGCTTACATGAGGGAAAGAAATGGTGAATCATCCCTGCTGTGCTGACTGGCTAGGCTTCTCCTAAAACTATTCTGTATTATCGATAGGTTCAAAATGCTGCCGCTCCCACCCCTTTTGTCTACAGAAACTCTCTGGGCTTGGGGTGAGATAACCCAGAAAAAAACTCTTAGTTTGGTTCTTGGACAAGCACAAAAATCTCCCACATGCAAGCCTACAAGTGGTGAGAAAACTGAGAGCTGCTGAACGTTTGAGGGCATGTTTGCACCAGAGGAATCCCACTTTGGCCCCCCTTTTTCTGAGTTAAAAACCAACTCTGAAAGGCTTGTAAAAAGAAAAGAACTAAAAAACCCCACGGTTTTATTCAGTCACTATGGACTGCTTCCGTCCTAGGCTTTGTCCCTCGAAGTAGGTGGTCACGGCTCACAAAGGGTTAACTTCCACTCCTTGCTCCCAATAGACAGGAAATCGCAGGTGTTTTTCAGGTAGCTGAAGTCTGACCCCTTCTCCCAGCATGCTCAGGTGCGATTCCCCAGTTCCTTCCTGTCTTCGCTCCTGATCAGACATGCACACTTAAATGTTTACAGAGGCTTTTGCAATGCCCTAGGTATACTGAGCATAGGCGAGTATTTATTATTTCAATTAAATTGCAGGTAAACTATAATAGAACAGTTTCCAGAATATGTAGAGCACACACAAAGAAATATAAGTTCCTAACGCACAGTCTGACTAAAACTGCTCCCTATGCTGAATTCCCTTTTCCTTGAACTCACCCAATTCCTGCTGAAAATCAAGCTTCCTGCAGTTCTTTCTTTTAAGATTATTCCATCAGAGAAAACTTTATGGCTTCAACCATGAGAGAGCAAAACTCTATTGCCCCTCACAAAGTCTTTCCCTATGTGCTTCTCTCAACAAACAGTTCTCTACATCCCACCCACCTGGTGTACTGATTGGCTGCCCTAGAGTTCACCAGCCTGTCAGCTGAGACAAGGGTTCATTCCCTGTTAACCCCTTAGAGGGAGGGGAGGCTGATCATTACAGCTTGTAAAAACTGCCATTGAGGATGTTTGTGTTTCTCTCTCTCCCCCCGCCCCACTTTTGCAGTAATGGCCCTGTGCAATTTTGACTTGGTTGACTTATAGTTTAACATATACCAAAGGATGAGTGGGATATAAGCACGTTAAACTGTTGAATAAGTGAAATGGAAAAAGCGCCACACAGCCACTTCAAAAGTAGCTAGCATACAGCACACAAAAAATTGTGGTATACTCATTACATGTCTAAGTCTCTTGTCTACGTTTTCTGAATTCGGGATGTTCATAGCCATAGCTTTTTTTCATCCATAGACAGTTATAGAACAGATCAGAGCAGTGATATGGGTCAGGAAACTTTCTACTACCAGATTTTTCCACAGAAAATTTTCTCTGCCACCACATTGCAAAAACACTTCAGATCAGACCACAATCTATTTCAAGTGTCAAAATTTGCATAAAAACTTCAATTCACACGAGTGTCTAAAGAGGAGAGCCAGAGCATATGCAAACCCAAGTAGACACAAAAGCTTGTAATGTCATGTGCCAATGAGGAAACATTTCTAATTCTGATATTTCCAGAAAGCTCACTTCACTGCAGAGAAGAAACCTATTTTTTCCTATGCTTGCTGTGATGACTTTTCTTGGAGGAGTGGACATCTCCTCATTTTGAGCTGTAACTGCAGGAACTTCTCTGCAGCACCAAAGATATTTGGCTCCTGAAGGGGACATTGAGATTCATTAGGCTCTGTCATGCCAGCATGTCAACAACCAATTTTGGGGAGTACTTTCAGTAGTCTGTTGTCATTCTCCAATGCAGGACACTTCCTGACCCAGAAATTTCCCCACTTATTGACATTGCTTTAAATAGAAGGCTGGGAATCTGCTTAGTTCTGAGATCTCCCACAGGGTGTCCTTGACTAAATAAACCACACAAGGTGTGGTGACTAAGAGACTTTACTGCAGATTGGGACTTTTCTGTGCAAACTTTATCTCTGGCATAAAGTCACTAGGACCTTAGACAAGCCACTCCATTTCATTCTCAGCTCCCCAGCCCCAATATGGAGATAGTGGTTTGCACACTCAAAAAGCACGATACAAAAATGTATTACTATTTCATAAACGTTGAAACTGAAAAGATAAGCCCTGGCCAGTGAACTCTTCTCATGGCATCCTAAGAGATTAGTACAACTCTCCTTTCTGAACGTTCTTTTAATGTGTTTGATTTCAATATTCTAAATCGCATTGACAAGGCAGAAAGGCAGCATATAATTAGAATAAACAAATAGAATACTGCTTTCAGGCAGCACATCTTGGTGAAATGAATAGGGTGTTTGAAGCAGTGCTTGATTTGAAACCGATTGGAAAGAGAGATACTGATTGACTCTCTTTATGGCATGGTTTGGCTTGGTCTAGGTCAGGGCTTTACGATTCTCAGGAGCTAGCTTACCATGATGCCTGGAAATTTAAGCATAGCATCTGGGCCAGGTGATGTCCACAAGCAGTGGATATGTAAAGGTTAGTCACCATTGGTCCAAGTAGCTCTGGAAATCTTGTGTTACTCTTAAACTGCCAAGTGGCTAATTTTGAACATGGGGATTTTTTGGGGGGAGAATTTCAGTTTAAGTTGGCATTTTAAAGCAGCTGTCTTGATTTTAATGAGAGAACACGCACATTAATTGTGAAAAATGGAAGTTTCCCCATTTAAATTGCTCTGCATTTAAGCATGCGTTCACATTTTTAATGTCTACATGAATTAAGCCTGTTAAAGAATTAAAATATAATATGGATGCAGATGTTATCAATTAAATGGCTGGTGATTTGTAAAAGTTCCTTCCAGTTATCTAAGTGAGTTTTTTAAATGCAGCAGCTTCCATGGGGTAGCTATCAGTTTGCACAATCATTACTGTTTCTGCAATGAACTTATCCATCAAGCTTCAGCAGAGGCTGTTACACTTTTTACCAGCACCACCCTTTTCTGTCACCTTCAGATGGCAAAGTGGGAAAAGAGTGATGTAGGGTGAGAGAATAGGTAGACTGTAGCTGTGGTCAGGGGACAGTACCCTGAGTCCCTATTTGCTATTCTCTAGAAGTCCTGCTCAATCACCCTCTGGTTTCAAGAGTTCTCTTCAAGTATTACCCATATATTTTCAACCCTAGGGACCAAAATAAATAGCCTTGGTAAAAAGCCATGATTTTAAGGAAGGTCTCTTTGTGTGGGACAAGGGAATATGTTGACATCTCCCATCCAGTTGCCTGTATGTTCTTATGGAGGCCCTCCAAAATCCTGTTACTGACTGAGTTAGCCAGAATAGCATTTGATATGGAATTGTACTTTGACTAGTTCATTTAGTACTTAATTACTAAATCCACATAAACCTGAAGGTCAGAATGGAATGTGATAGAGAAGGCTAGTGTCAAGGCAAGTGGATAAAGAAAACAGTGACAAGTAAACTGATATCTTTTTGATAAATTTCTGTTACTAAGTTTAAGCACCTTCAAATAAGGCAAATCATTGTTGGGATATAACTGGCAGTCTTTCCATTCTGCATAACAGTTTTCTGAACTCAAAAGCTTGCATACTCTTCTACCAACGGAAACTGGTCCAATGAAAGATTACCTTACCTATTTTGTAGATCTCATTATCTGGGATTTCAAAGGAACGCCATTAATATTTGGCACACTATAGCCTCATTACCATAGTGCCATAATCTACCTAATGACCTCATTCTCTTGTCCCAACCCAGCCATGGCTTCTCTCTGACAATTATTATGCAGGAAAGAAAACAAAATGGAAGTGAATTGTGAGGCTGAGAAGTTAATCAGCACATTCTGGGAAACTTTTCCTAACCAGATAATGCCTAGAAAAGGAGGAGACTTTGCCTGTATTTGCAGGTACCAAATCTTGTTTTAGCCATTGATCCAACTCGGCCAGCAGGCTGATCTGATTTATTTTCTTTACTTCAGACAATTTTATCTCTTGTAAGAAGCTTTGAACTTGTGAAAAAGTGGCTTATAAATCTGTTAAATGTATGAGTTGTCCTATTTATGTGGCACATTTTTTTGAGAGTAATAGTTACATTCTGGGATGCTTTGATTGTAGTACAAGTTCAATTTCAGTTACAGCAGAAAAAGAAACGGTCTTACTGTGAAAGGTTCTTTTTCACAGCTGAGCAGATCATTCTCCGATTGTATGGGTTGCAGGCTGAGCATGCTGCGGAGACAGGACCAATTTCAGAACTGAAGGCGTGGCTAGTTTCCTGCCTGGGAGGTGGCAAAACCCCATTTCCGGAACTGGAGAGCTCATGAAAACTGTCAAGGAAAGGTACTAGAAAAGGTGAAAAAATAGACTCAACAGATCTAGAGGAGAGAGGTAAAAGAAATAAGACAAATTAAGTATAGACAGAAGCCTGCAGAGCTAATACCCTGGAAGTCGCTAACACCCCACAAAGAAGAAGGTGTCTAAGCCCTCCTACTGAAAAAGAAAAAATGAACATCCCAGGGTGGGCTGGATGACCTCTGCTGTGAAAAAGAACCTTTCATAACAAGACCAACGTTTATTTTTCCACAGCCCGAGGAAGTCATCCTCCAATAATGACTTCGGGAGACCAAGTGCCCTGAACATATTGACCATTGCATCCGTTGTGACCACAGTCTGTTCTGGCACTATCAGGGGCAAGCCCTGACAGATGGCAGAAGACAACCACTAGTGTAGAGACAAAAGAACTTTTGGAGGGAGTAGGATTTCCCTGTGGATACAGGTCATAATGTCCTCCTGGAATGAGAGCACCAGTGTGCCCATGAGACGCACTCCAGGCAGGCGATCATGGACCCCAGAAGTTGGGCCACGGTCATCAGTTCCTCTGCAGATTTGCGAAGGAGAGGGCGGATGAGGTTTCCCAACTTCTCCAGTCTGTCTGAGGGGAGGGAGACGGTTGCCTGAGTGGTGTCAAATATTTCTCCCAGGTTTTGGAGGGTCTGGGATGGAATGAGGTGACTTTTCTGATGGTTCACTAGGAACCCATGACTATCCACGGCCAAGAGTTTTGTTGAATTGCAAAAATCAATAAAAATTTAAAGCAAAAAAAAAAAAAGAGTTTTGTTGAATTGCCTGCTGTGCTTGAGGGAAGGAAGGACCTCTGATCAAAAGGTCATCCAAATACAGATGAATGTGGACTCCGCCTGTCCTGAGGTGTGTGACCAGTGTCACCAAGACCTTTGTAAAGACCCTTGGGGCTGGCGAAAGTCCGAAGGGGAGGGCCTGTACTGGTAATGTAGATGGTTGAGAACCGTTGATGTGCTGGCAGGATTGGGATGTGAAGATAGTCCTTCGCCAGATCGATGGAGGCCAGAAGATCTTGGGTGGCAGGGGGAGGAACGGCTTCCTTGATAGTGCAGAGAGATTCCATGTGGAACTTCTGTTTCCTAATGAAGTGGTTGAGACATTTCAGGTTCAGAACCGCCCTCCAAGACCTGCCCTTCTTTGGTATCAGAAATAAAAGTGAATAAATGCCAAGCCATAACTTGGTTAATGGAACCGGTTTGATGGTGGTGTTCTGAATCAGATGGAAAATGGCCTGACTTATCCAAAGATGTTTGTTTGGATTCCTCAACTTTGGGGATCTGATTATGTGGTCTGGAGGGGGGGTTCTGGAACTCTAGGGCTTAGCTGAAAGCCACGATGGCTAGTACCCAACCAGCTTGTGTGATGGCTGTCCACTGTGGGTAGAAGTGGAGAAGCCTGCTTCCCACTGGGGGATAATCATTGTTTGTGGGGAGGTTGGGAGGGGGGAAAGGTTGGGTAGATTGACCTCTAGGTGCACTCCATCCCTATTGCTACCACTGGTTGCCGCAGGATGGACAGTATATGTTGCCCCGAACGTCTCTGGATGATTGGACAGGTCCTCTGGAGAAACCCCTAAAGGGATGAAAAGTGGGGTTGTTGAACCTGAATGGCTTCCGGAACTCCTTGGATGTGGACAGGAGTGCCTGCTTTTCATCCTTGGTCTTGATTAAAATAATGTCTTAAGACTTCTCTGAAGAGGTGAGAACCTGAAAAAGGGGTAGAAGAGAGGTTAAACCTTGATTTAGAGCAGGGTGGATTTGATTTAAATCAAACTGATTTAAATCACGATTTAAATCACTAGCAGGGTGGATAAAAATAAAAAAAATCAGATTATTTAAATCAGATTTTTTTATTTAAATCAGATTTTTTTTAAATCAGTTTGATTTAAATCAAATCCACCCTGATTTAGAGCCTACATTTCAGTGTTTAAGCCAGAGGGAACATCTCACTGCTACCCCTGATGCCATAGTCCGGGATTCATATTGAATGCAATCAAGGCTGGAGTCTGCCATGAGGGCTGTAGCCTTGGCCAGTTTGTTCAGGCCCTGTTGGAGTTTGGTAAGTTCGAGGGGACACCATGGCTGCAAGCTTCCTAACCCACAGCATCGAAGCCCTGGCAAAAATGGAGTTGGTGTTAGCAGCCTTAATAACGATAGCAGAGGCAGTATGGTTTTTCCGTAGAAGATCACACTTACAATTCTCTGGGGACTTTAATTGCTCATATTCCTCCCTAGCTACCACCAAGGGTGAGACTAATTGGGCCACAGGGGTCCACAGAGGGAACTTTGAAGAGGGCAGAGACATCTTGAGGAAGATTGTAATGTTTCTTAGGCATAAGCACCACTGGCTTGGTAGAAGTGGGGGCAGCCCATTCAGCCATCATGACTTCTCTGAAAAGAGGAGGAAAGGGGACCATAGTAATGTGTGCCAAGCTGGAAGGAAAAATGTTATGATCCAGAGAAGACATGGATTGAGCTACATCCACAGGAGGAACATCATTAATTGTGTGCTTGGAAAGCATGACCTCAGAATCAGAGGAGGAGGAGAGGCATGTGGAGGAAGGCACGGGAGATGGTGCATCTTTGTCTGAGAGTTCTCCTCTTCCTTATCAGACGGGGAGGCACTGTTAGTGTCGCTTAAGATTGTCTCACATTCAGAGATAGGAATGAACTCTCTCGGGGAGATAGCCTGAGCCCCAGCTAAAGCTGTCATAGGGATGGTAGGAGGGTGATGGAATAGATGGAGGTTGAGAGGAGGGAGAACAGGGTGCTTTGGGGAAGGAGCCCTCTCCGAGGAAGATCACAACGAAGCCCTAGCCCTCTTTTTGTGTGTGTGTGTGTGCCTTTGGGGCAAGGTTGGAAACTGTAAATGGTGGCGCAGTGGTAAAACTGCTGCCCTGTAACCAGAAGGTTACAAGTTCGATCCTGACCAGGGGCTCAAGGTTGACTCAGCCTTCCATCCTTCCGAGGTCGGTAAAATGAGTACCCAGAATGTTGGGGGCAATATGCTAAATCATTGTAAACCGCTTAGAGAGCTCCGGCTATAAAGCGGTATATAAATGTAAGTGCTATTGCTATTGCTAAATGGAATTGGCTGCTGCAGTAGGCTAGAGGCTGGCGAGGGCAATCTGAAATTAGGCCGATTAGCCCTGGGTGTGGGGCAGACGGAAGGGAAGAAGGAAAAGGGTTGGCTGGTGGTGTAAGCTGTGCTTTAATGAGTGGTGCAGACTGCCACATAATAAACTCCCCTAAACAAGCAGCTATGTCCAGTGGGAAGGGATTATTACCAGGGACAGGAGCATATCCCCTGTCTAAAGGGGTTTGAGGGGAAATGTTCAGAACTGCCAGTTTTGTGGGCTGTTGGGGCTGAGCCAGCACAGGAGACGTCAGGCGCAGTGTCTCAGCCAGGAGCACGGGCAGCAGATTTGTGGAGGGAGGGGAACCACTGGAAGAGCGGGTTGCTCACCTTCCATGGTGTCTCCCTCATCAGGCTCCAAGGCAAGAACGTGCGGCTCAGTCGGAACCGCCTTAGTTATGGGAGCCGGAGTCTCAATCACCTCCCCAAATGAAACTAGTGGAGGGATCAGAGGCTGCTGGAGCGGAGCGCTCTGGTCTGTTGGCTGAGTGTCGTCTGCTTCGTGAATCTGCAAGCGGTGAGGTGGGTGTTCTTTGCAAACGGCTTGGAGAAGCAGCCTTTCACTCAGGCGAACAGTGGTTGCCCATGCTGAGTGTTTTTTACTTACCCATGCTGAGTGTTTTTTACTTACCCATGCTGAGTGTTTTTTACTTGACAACCAGCTTGTTTTCTTGTCTTCTAAGTGCCTGGACTTTTTCTTTGCTTTTTATGAACACAGTTAGAGGCCTCCACAGCTTTTCTGTGGGCTAGTGGGGGAGGTGAGCCACACTCCTGGTCAAGTGAGATAGCACGGGGTCATTTTTCTTCGTAGGGAGGATCTCGCAGTGCGAGCCCTCAGATAAAGAGCCCTCTAAAGGGGTGCCAATGTGAGATCGCTGCATAATGCAGCCCAGGAGCCAAGCCGAAGGCAAAAAATGAAAGTGTAAAAACCACCAAATGGGGCCGAATAGAAGTAAAAAGGAATTTGAAATTTTTTAGATAAAAAAAGAAAAATCGACTTGCTTCCCATCCTTGAACAATGCAAAGAGAGGGGGAGGAAGAGAGAAGTAGTAGAGCAAAAGCCGGCCAGCAAAATTAAGAGATTAGCGAAGGCAAATAGAGAGCAACTTCACAGACCTGTTTACTGGAGCAAGACAGGACCGGAACTGGGGTTTGGCTGCCTCTCAGGCAGGAAGCTAGCCATGCCTTCAGTTCTGAAATTGGTCCTGTCTTCGGAGCATGCTCAGTCCACAACCCATACAATTGGAGGATGACCTTCGGGCTGTGGGGAAAAAAGAATGTATATTAGAAGGAAGCAGGCTATTCTGGACATAATGGAACTTTTAAGATTTGCAAGTCTGGGCTTGATAAATCCCAGGCACCAGGGCATTTTCCACACAGGGCTTTTAGCTCGCATCTCCTTCAGAATGGAGGCGGACTCACTTCTCGGCCAGACTTACCCCAAAGACCCAGTGAGCTGTCGGGGAGCATTTCACACATTATTTGTTTGGGTTTTTCATTGCACATTGGAGTGTAACCCAGTTCATTTCCAGGGTCTAAAAAATACACCCTTTCTGTCATTTGGGGGGGGGGGGCAACTTCGAACTCACAGTAAAGCCTGCTCCAGGCAGCCATGGTGCCTGTAAATTTAACTGTGGCACCTAGACCAGGATATTCTCAGGAAATTAAAGAATACTTTGGCCCAGGCAGCCCTGTTTCTGTTCTCTGTTACATGTAGAGGGGATAAAGAGAAACCCATTTACCTTTTTTCCAAGGTATGGGGAGGGCATCCATCACATGATGGGTTGTCAAGCTCTGCATGCTCCGAGACAGGGCCAGTCAAAATTTAGCACATACTCTACTCCTTTAGCTCCACCTTATCTGACCCAGTTCTGGTCCTGTCTCGCTCCGTGGACGCTACTGTCTGACTAAAACATGCAAACAATATGTATGTTTGTTTGTTAAACTTATATCCCGCTCTTCCTCCAAGGAGCTCAGAGCGATGCACAAGGGTATTTTTATCCTCACAACAACCCTGTGAGGTAGGCTAGGCTGAGAGATACATGACTGGCCCAGAGTTACCCAGTGACCTTCATCGTTAAATGGGGATTCAAACTCAGGTCTTCCCTGTCATGTTTCTCTAATTACCAGGCTACTTAATCCTGTGACTGACTTCAGTGGGATACTTTGAAGCAAGTGACTTGAGAATTGCAGTTTAAAATTTTGACATGTGTAAGATAAGGAACATTGGTCCTACCGTGAAGGGTTCTTTTTCCCTGAAGTAGGAGATGCAATTGCAATGGTTGTAGAGGAGAAAAAACGCTAGCAGAGCTCTCTCCTATGTCCTGTCCCGAGCGAGACAGAACTGGAACTGGGGCTAGGAAGCGGATCTGCCTACTTTCAAGTCACATGGTCCAGTTCTGTCTCCGGGCATGCGCAGTCCACTACCCTTGCTGAGGATCTCCTACTCAGGGGGAAAAAGCCTACACTATATGTTCATTATCACTTTATTATAACTGGATTGGACAGGAATTTGGTTTTGTTTCAGGACACAAGCCTTCTAGATGTGAATGTTATGTGTCTATCTGTGCAGTAGGCAGCCTTTGCACTTGAAGCAACTAACATTTTTAAAAAGAGCCCTGTTTATGCACAGATTAAGATCCCCTTTCTCTCTCCTTCCCCTCCACCCCTATAGTGTGTCATACTTGACTGTCTCTCGTGCCGGCTCTGTGTGTGTTGCAGCCAAGTTCTTGAGACAATGATATAACTAAGTACATCATATTTAAGAATGGGGAAAGCCCTGGGGAAAAGCAACTGTGGGTGTGAGAGTCTGGAAGTCGAGCAGTGCAGGAAGCTGCAGTTCCAAGGCCATGAACGCATGGCATGGCTAATAGCAGATGAAGCATGTACGCAGCAGGAAGGAACTCTGTAGCTCATGCCTTTGTATGAGCCCATTTTGTAAGTTCTGGCCTCTATTGTTTTGTGACGGGTCGTTCATTTTATGTGTGGAAAAAGTAGATGTTGATGTTTCCTACTTGCCAGGAAAAAAAGCCTGGCCTTTATGATCATTTGCTGGCCTTTCATTTCTTACCTTCAAGTATGACAGGCTCATGTTGCTGCCTTTCTAATGAGCACCCTGTATGTGAAGACAAAGTTGCTTTTGACACAGATCTCAACAAAAATTTCTTTGGCTTTAGGAGCCAAATTGCCCTCTGCTCCATGGGGAAGTGGGCTGGCTGCTTACACTGAAGGAGGAAGCAACCTGTCCCTCCATTACTTGCTCGCTCCCTCTGGTCGTATGGTTCCCATGCATGGTGCCATGCTTAAACTTCCAGGCACTATGGCAAGCTGGTACTTGGAAACTGGAATTGTTGAGCTCTGCATTAATATATTGGCTTAATAAAAACAATTTAAAATTGCAATTAAGGGACTTGGCAGCTGCACAATTCAGGACATTTTAAGGTAGATTTGTTGTTTTTTAATGGTAACTCTAGTCAGTCAACTGCAACCATGAATGGTGAATGAGAAGAGTGATCACCCTTCTGCTGTTGAATATTTTCTTGTGACCATCTTCTGAGATGAAGGTCTATGAAGGGCAAAAATGGGGAAGGGCTCAGACTGACGTGAATGACAGTGTCAAAGAATCAATAGCAATAATAGAATATGCAGCATTTATAAAACAATGTCCAGTGTTTTTGAATGTCCAAATGTTTTTGAATGTCCAAAGCTTTTGGCACACACATACTGCTGTAATCCTCAAAACATTCATGTGTTAGTAGCTATATCCTTATATAGCAGATGGCAGGCTGAGGTGGTGGTGATAGTTAATATAGTGCTTTTCAATGAAAACAGTTATCAAAATAGTTTAGTTAGAAAACAATAAGGTGGTTCTATCCCAGCACCACCCCAAAAAAACCAAACAGATAAAAACCCAGAGACAAGGTAGACATCAGCAACATCACTGGAGGGATGTTATTATTTATGATTTATTTGTTTGTTTGTTTGATTTCTAGACTGCCCTTACAGAATAGCTCAGGGCGATTCACAAATATCACAAAAGGGTTAAAATCAATCAGTGATAGGGAACAAAGGTTTTAAAATACAATAAAGCAGCTTAAAAAACACACAATTCAAAACCTTATTAAAACCCGATACATTAAGGACCCTTTAAAATAATTTTAAAACCCTGGAAGGCCGGACTGAACAGGTGGATCTTTAGGGCTCTCCTAAATGCCTATAAAGAATTCAGATTATGGATTTCTGTTGTGCTGGGATTGAATAGGGTCAGTTGCTCTACTGAATATAAAGAATCACCGCTTTGGTATAGGTGGCTCTTTGCTCGATTAGCAAGGATGCCATATATAGCTGAGAAGGAGTAAGGCCAACTAGTGAATTTGTGGCAGCAGCAAAATTGGAACCAGTTCATTCCTGATTGACAGAGCAGTCTATTAGCCGCTCTGCTACAAAATACTTGTACTCCATCTATCCCTTATACAGGCATTCACAAATCCATGTCAGGCAGCTCACCAGGGGCGAGTGCCCCCATCCCTCTGGCGAGTAGGACACCCAGCACCATACAGATTTCCCCTGAGATCCAATTTCCAGTGCCACTTTTGAGAATATAAGAAATATCAAGGATCCATTTTGAGCAGTAGGTTATCACTGTTTCTTGCCCTCTTCATATCAAAGTGCAAATGAGAGAAGACCCACTTCTCTCTTACACCCTCTGCCTGTATGCCCCATAGGATTTGGGGGAAGAGAGGGGGTTGTTGGCGAGCAAGCTGGCTAGTGAGCTAACCCTAAATGTGTGAGCCCCTGCCCTTATAACATTGTTTCCTAGCATTTTCATTCCGAAGCACGGGAGTGTGTGGGACACCCCCCCTCCCCCCGTGCAGGCATCACCATACATTATTTTCTTGCTTCCTTCCGCCTCTTTATTTTTATCTGGTGGGTGAGACCTCTTGACTGGGCAAAGTCATTTTGTGTAGATAACACTTATAGGGAAGTTCAAGAGATTAAATATATGTTATTGGTTTTTTAATTATTGTGCTTGCAAAAGGGATGTAAAAGAACAGTTTGAAATTTGTAGGATTTCAACTTAAAACATTATTTGTTTTATTGAATAATTAACATAGATGGTAAGTTTGAATCATGGTAAATTTGAACCTGAGAGAGATCTTCTGCTTCTCTTGGGCATGATGTTTTTGAATTATTGATCTGAGTGTTAAAAAATCTTATTAAAGTAAAGGAAAATAAAGTTTGTGTTTAAGAGAGCCAGTGTGGTGTAGTGGTTAGAGTGCTGGTCTAGGACTGGGAAGACCTGAGTTCAAATCCTCATTCAGCCATGATACTAGCTGGGTGGCTCTCGGCCAGTCACTTCTCTCTCAGCCTAACCTACTTCACAGGATAGTTGTGAAAGAGAAACTCAAGTATGTAGTACACCGCTCTGGGCTCCTTGGAGGAAGAGCGAGATATAAATGTAGTAGTAGTAGTAGTAGTAGTAGTAGTAGTAGTAGTAGTAGTAATAATAATGATAATAATAATTAATTATTATACAAGTATTAAGAATTTTTTTCTAATAATACAAAAAAATAAACCTTTCCCTGAGCATATTGTGGTGTGTAAAATAGTGCAGAAGATAATAGTGCTAGAAGATATTCCCTACTTGCAAGAACCTCTAGTACGGGAAGATGAAGTTAGATCAGCACTCCGGTCATTACCAAGTCAGAAGGCTACAGGAATTGATGGAATAGCTATAGAAATATGGCAGGCAACAGAAGAAGAATCAGTCAAGGCTCTAACCAAACTATGCCAGCAAATTTGGAGAATGACACAGTGGCCAACAGATTAGAAGAGGTCAGTCTACATACCCATACCAGAGAAAGGGGACTTGACAGATTGCGCAAACCATCGCACAATATCCTTAATTTCACATGCTAGCAAAATACTGCTCAGGATCATCCAATGTAGATTAGAGCCCTACGTGGAAAGGGAAATGCTGGATGTTCAAGCTGGTTTCAGAAAAGGCCGGGGAACAAGAGACATCATTGCTGATGCACACTGGATAATTGAGAAAGCCAAAGAATACCAGAAGGAAGTCAATATGTGCTGCTTTGACTACAGAAAAGCCTTCAATTGTGTCGACCATGTCAAGTTGTGGAATATCCTTAGGAAAATGGGTGTCACAGAACACCTCATTGTTCTCATGAGAAATCTATACGCAGGACAGGAAGCCACAGTCTATATGGAACATGATGAAACAGACTGGTTCCAGATTGGCAAGGGAGTAAGACAAGGCTATATACTTTCTCCCTCTTTATTAACTTTATATGCTGAACATATACTGAGAGAAGCTGGATTGGAAGAAGATGAGCATGGTTTTAAAGTTGGAGGAAGAAACATCAATAACCTGCACTATGCTGATTGACACCACTCTGATAGCTGAGAATGTGGATGATCTGCAAGCTCTACTAATGAAAGTCAAGGAGCACAGTGAAAAAATGGGACTACAGCTAAATGTAAAGAAGACTAAACTGATGACAACGGGTACAGTAACCAGCCTCAGAATTGACAATGAAGACATTGAAGTGGTGGATAGCTTCTGCCCTTTAGGATCAACCGTCAACAGTAAAGGATCCAGCAGTGAAGAAATACGCCGCAGACTAGCTCTTGGTAGGGTTGCAATGAAGGCCTTGGAAAGGATATTTAGATGCCATGACGTGTCTACACCTACAAAGATTAGAATCGTTTGGACCATGGTTTTCCCCGTGACAATCCATGGATGTGAAAGCTAGACTTTGAAGAAGCAAGATAGAAAAAGCATTGACGCTTTTGAACCTTTGGTCCTGGAGAAGGCTTTTGAGGATACCATGGACAGCCAGGAAAAGAAACAAATGGATCATAGAACAAATCAATCCAGAATTTTCACTTGATGCACAAATGACCAGGCTCAAACTAGCATACTTCGGACACATGATGCGAAGACCCAGCCCTCTTGAGATGTCCACAATGCTGGGGAAAGTTGAAGGGAAGAGAAGAAGAGGACGACCAGCAGCAAGGTGGATGGACTTGATTACAACAGCCATGAATGCCCCACTGAGAGATCTTAAAGGCCAAGTTGAAGACAGATCATCCTGGAGAGAATCTATCTATGTGGTCGCTAAGAGTTGACACCGACTTGACTGCACTTAATCAATCAATCAAAATAGTGCATTCAACTAATTTAAGTGGCAGTACTGTTTCCCAATCTGTAGGTAATTGGGAAGTATGACTTTATTTCAATCGCTTTCCCTCCCCAAAATATATAATTGATAATCTTATTCATAGCAGCACCTCTCAGCCCTTCTAGAGCTGACTTGTCCCATAATGCACTGGGAAGAATGTGCCCCTCTCAGCACATAAGTGAGTCGGCTCCAAAAGCAGGGAATTCAAACTCCCTGCTTCTGCAGCTGACTCAGAAAAGTTAACATGATACACTGGCCAATGTTTCACGGCACACTAGCATGCTCTGCCACACTGGCTTGGAAATACTGCCTTATATTGACTCATATGGATATTCCAAGATCAGTCATATTTATCTGCAGAGGTTTGGCCTTACTTGGGTTCCTCCCTTATAGTCTTGAATGTGGTGGTCTCATGCTGTTCCAGTTCCTTCCCTTTGTCTTTCACCTATTGGGGACTATAAACAAAATTGGCACTGCAGTGTGTCTCATTGGTGACTTAGAAGCTGGTTTTCTAGCTCGAGAAAGTTTCATTATCCAGGGGGAATCAATTGAAAGGGGTTTACGCTCCAGAACACATTCTAATGCAGATGTGGGAGATTTCTTCAAAACACCAGGGATCTTGATGAACTTGAGGCTGTAACTTCAAGTTCTTGTTTTCTGTTGATTCTACCTAATAGCAACTAGAAATGGTGATAGCTGACTGTATGATTTATCTGTGGGGTCTTAGGGGACGGACTTTTAGAGTCTACACAAACACCTCCAGGAGTAGTGGCAGGAAATGGTTGGTTTTCTCCGGCTGCAACCTCTTCTTAGGACCATGCCTGAATTTGTTGACGGCTTCTGATTTATCTCAGGCATTATCTTTAGAGGTGGTCTTTAGAGGCAGAGGGCTTCATTTTTCTAAATGTTTAACTTGTATATAAATGCAGAAATACACATGATTTATTGTTTGTTGCTCGTTTTCTTTTTAAAAAATTTTCACAGGTGATTTATTGCTGCTTGTTGCTCCTTGTCTTTAAAAAAGTTCACTCTGACAACTGCACTTGTGTTCTCAAGAGACCTAAAAAAAAAAAAAGTGGGGGGACCCGCCCCAGACCATGTTCATCATCGTCTCTGTATGTAGACACTAGGGATGTGCAAACCGGTTCGATGTTGAGCTGGTTCAACATCAAACCAGTTAGGTTCGGTAGTTTGGGGTTGAACCGAACCACCCCTGTTCGGTCTGACCCCAGACCGAGCCCCACCCCCCGGCTGTTCGGGGGGGTGCATCGCAAATTATTCACTTACCCCCTCTGAGGGGTTTCTCTGAGGCCATGGTGGGGGTCAGCTCCCCCCACCCTGCCGTCCTCCATTATACAGTAAATTGCCCTGTTCAGGCATTCTTCAAGGGCCTTCCCTCGTTCATGGTAGTCATTTTGGAGGCTGCCGCGCATGCCCAGTGTGCCTCTGAGACCTGGACATACGTGGTGGCCTCCAGAATGACTGCCATGACGGAGGAAAGGCCTGGAAAGGGCTGAAGAATGCCCAAATGGGGTGACTTACTGCATAATGGTGTCTGCCGGGGGGGGAGGGGGAACCTCTGCGCACACACGCACACACCCTGTGGCCTTGGAGAAGCCCCCTGGTGGCTTCTGAATTGTTTAAAAATGTTCATGAGACACACACATGCCCCCGAACTAGGTGGGTGGGGGAGTTCAGTGGGGGCAAAACCGAACTAGCCTGGTCCAGTTTGGTCTCAAACCGAACCAGTTCAGCTGGTTTCATGCACACCCCTAGTAGACACAGCATTGTTTCATGTCCTCCTTGCTTGCATGGGGTTTACCTCAAGGTTTCTGCTTCTGCAACCTCTTCTGTCCTGAATTGTTGCTGCTTGTTTCCTCCCCCCACCCTTCCATGAACTTGTGTGTGAGAACAAAAGACCTGAAAGTAAAGAGGGTGAAAAGTAGTAGCTGTTTAAAGTTGCATTTCGTTGATAGCGGTACACTTTCCAATCTCTCCGAAGTTGTATGGTCGTGAGATCTCCCTCTGTACATACCCTAGGGCTGTACTGATTCTAAATACTGCAGACCTTTTTTGAATTCCGCCTAAATGCCCAGCGTTGCCATGACTTTGGTCCTGCCGCTTCAGCCAACATCGACACAAACAAGCTTCAGTGGGTCCAGCCCCACCTCCTTTCCTTTCTTGCAAATGGCCAGATTCCCCTTAACTAACCTCCTGAAGATGTCATTGGTTTGATTGCCTAGTTGTCCTCCATCTCTACCTGCTGGGAAAATACTGTTGAAGAGCTTTAGAAATGAAGATCAAAATCCTGTAATAGCAAAGGCCACATATGACTTGAGACAGGAGTAATTCTTTTTTTAGTTCCTCCCCCTCCCCCCCCATCATACTAGAATTGGGGATGGGAAAAGATTTCTTCATAGGGCGAAGAGAAGATTGCTGCTGAAACCAAATCTGTGTTTTGATTAACTGAGATGAATGACTGAGCAAAAAGTGGTGATACTCTTAAATTTAGCAGGGGGAGAGCAAGTGGCCCTATCCAGCCCCAGCACAGCATCCGTCCAGTGGCTGTTGCTGCTGTCTACCTTATGTTTCTTTTTAGATTGTGAGCCAGGGATCAATACTTTTTTGTGTTCTGTGTAAACCACTTTGAGAACTTGTTGAGAAGCCATATATAAATATTTGTGGTAGTGGTGGTTGTAATAATAATAATAATAATAAATTCATAACATTGCTGGGATTAATACCTAGCAGAAATGCTGGTATGTGATAGTGATTACAGCATCAGGTGCAGCAAAGATTGTTACTGGATCCAAGGGCACTTGCAACCATTTCAATGAATTTACTCAAAGAAGCCACATTTACGCAAAGATTACCACATTTACTGTTCCAGTGGTGATATTTGACTCCCATTTAGATAAATCCTCCTGTGGAATCAGAAAATTACCACTGTGGGAACATTTATGCGAGTAGGAAAAGGTCCTCACCAGCGCCACTTCCTCTGCAGCTTGCCATTCTTGTGTGTAGGGACAGACAACCCAACTGAAATCTATTTGACAGAAGTTGGTTGCTGATAAGCTGTAATCCCCCCCCCCCCGCTAAGCTGTGGTTCGTGTATTAGGTTAATTTTATGGGTTGAACTTCCTCTGACTAAACCGGCACAAGTTACGTCTGTGTACCGTACCAGAAAAGCTGAGCAAGGCAGAGGCGGGATAGACTGGCAATGAAACGTCTTTGACCTCAAAGAGGAGAAAAACAAGATGTGTGTTAAAATACACATAGGTTCACTGACACAAACCTTGAATGCTGCCTTGTTTGAATCGTAAGTTGTCCATCCTTTAAGAGGGAGATGTTTGTATGTACCACAATTCCACAGGAGTCCAGAAAAAGCACAAACTGTGGCTCTGTAAATGACATGTATTATCTTCTTAGAAGAAGGGGGGGGGCGATCAGGTGTCTAGGCATTTGGGCTGCAAAGGTTGGCTTGAAAGCATTTATGCCATACGTGTCGAAATCTCAGAAGCCGGAAAGATGATTGAATAAGATTTCAGGGCAAAGTTTCTGTGGGGATGGAGCAAGGCTCCGTTGCAGAGCATGCAGGAGGTCCCAGGTTCAGTCCCTGGCATCTCCAGGTGGGGCTCAGTGTTCTCTTTAAATTTTTTTCATCTGTGTGCGGAATGAGTTTTGTTTTGGGCGGCAGAGTGGGGCCTTCCTGATTCAACCTGAGCGGGATCTAAAATTAACTGACTGGACATCAGAAAATGTGTGAGCATGTGCACATGCGCACACCTTAAAGGGAACAGTGGTGGGGCTGGCAAAGACTCCTGCTTGAAACTTTGAAGAGCTGCTGCCAGTAAACAGTAGACAATACTTAGCTAGATGAGCCAATGGTCTCACTTGGTGTAATGTTTCTGTGCCCCGAGTAGCTCCTTGCTCACCCCATTACTAGCAGAGGAAGAGTAAATTATGCAAATAAGTCTGCATTAATTGTATAATATGCAGAAATCTGTAGTTTGAGTTCATTGTTGGCTTTCAGGAGAGCCCTTAAAGCCTCTTTATTTGGCGTGGCCTTCCAGGGTTTTAAAATTGTGTTAAATGTTTTCATTGTTAACTACCTGGGCCGGGCTATGCCTCTAGTTCTCCTCCCCCACCCGCTGCTGCCTTTTTCTCGCCTGCTGTTTTGTTTCCCGTCTCGCCTGTCTGCCAGCACTGCCGCTTTCCTCTCACCCTGCCTGCAGTTCACTCACGAACTCTCACAATAGCTGCCATGCATGGGATTAGCGCGCTCTCTCCCCCCCCACTCCCCCTAGCTGGGCCGGGCGCAGACCATCTGTGCCTCTAGCTTGCCACAGCCTCCGTTTTCTTCCCCCACCTGTCCCCGTCTACCCCCCCCCGCTGGCTGCCCGCCCCCCCAGCCACCATTTTCTTCCTGCCCACCAGCGCTTTCTTTCCCAGTGGCTGGCCACCCTCCCACCCCCATTGCCATCCCGCCCACTCACATCACTGGTTTCTCCACCTGCCCCCATCACCAGTTTCTCCCCAGCCAGCCCATTCATCGTCGTCACTATCTGGCTGGTGAACTCTCACAAGAGCTGCCACACATGGGCTTAGCAACGGTTACGTTTAAGAGAAAATATATATACACACATGGCCGGGCGCAGAGCATCTGCGTCTCTAGTTCGCTGCCCTCGGTGTTTCCCCTGCCCACCCTCCCGCTGCCTCCGTTTTGTTTCCCCGCCAGCCGGCCACCACCACCACCACCACCATTTTCTTCCCTCCTGCCCGTCCCCGTCGCTATCCAGCAGCTGCTTCTGAACTCTCGCGAGAGCTGCCACACATGGGATTAGCAACTGATATGCCTAAGAGGAAAAAAATATATATAGATGGTTTTATGCTATTTTTAATTGTTCTGTAATTTTTAAAAGGATTGATTTGTGGGTTTTGTTTTTGTTGTTGTGCACCACCCAGAGCCGTTTGGATGGGGCAGTACATAAATGTAAATAATTAAATAAATAAAAATATGCAGGTTGAAGAATTTGGCTTTTCTTACTGCAGAATCTGAGCTACTGTGGTGCAGAATATTGTATTTGTAGCTCTTGGCACAGGCGGAACTTGGGCAACAACTTAATACTATTCTGTTCCCAGCATAATTTGTCCAGACTGTGACTACTTCTTCCGTTTGTGATGTAAACAAACACACCGCAAGTCCCTTGATAAATAAGCTTGAAGTCATGAACTTGAAAGAGTTCCAAGGGTTATAGGAAGTTGTGCAAGTCCGGTAGACCTAGGTCTTTGTGTAACTTGAAGAGCTACCACCCATACTGCTTATGTGACCCTGGAATGCTTTAAAAAGTAGCTGATTAAATCATCAAAATTAGCAGGCTAGAACATAAAATGGACACGTTATCTAAAAGCACGTCAGAATAATATTTGCACTGCTTGCCAAGAGACAAGCAGGGATGGGGCCAGGTGTGAAACCTTTCAGGATCCTGTAACGGAGAAGATTCTCTCTGTTGCACCCACCTGTCGCATCTCAGAGTAAAGCAGCATGGAAGAGGGCCTCCATAGAGTTATGAGCAACAAGGATTTTCAGATGTTGTTGACTACCATCATCCCCAACCCAAAGCCCTTTGGAGCTGGGGATTATGGGAGTTGTAGTCAACATCATCTGGAAATTCCTGTTACAGGGAACGCTGCTCTGTAGTGCACTATTACAATATTCATTGTATTGTATCGTGGAACGAAGCTCCCAGCTAGGTTTGTACGGAAAGAGGCTCGTCCAGAGATACAATGTCCCCGGACTGGATAGGACTTGAAGCCAGCACCGTGAATTGAGTCTGGAAGCCAACAGTTGGTATAAAAGATTAGACTAATGAATTCTGGTCACCTGCTTTCTGCCAGAACTCCAGCAGCCACATTCTGGACCACATGAAGATTCTGAACAGTCTTCATTGGCAGCCACTCATAGCATCTTTTACAGCAGTCTAACCTGGAAGTGGGTAGGATATGAGTAACTGAGGTCAGTTTGGGTTTCTCCAGGTTAGGAACACAGCTGACAGTGGTATGAACTTCCTCATCTCTACACCTCCTGGCATGTATGCTTTTCCTTTCTTTTTGATTCTTTCGTCCTGGCTTCTTCCTTTTGGATTGCTAGCTCTTCAAACCTGCTCAGACATAGCTCCAGTAACGAATTAATATGTTCCTTGTATATCTGTGCCACACTGATGTGTAAATATGTATTTTTGGTGTTATCTTCTTTATCCCTACCCCCAAACGATTATTGTGCAACTGCAGTCATAGTGTAGACCTTGTAAAAAAAATCACAATGAGCATTCGACCCCCCAGATTTTACAGACCATCCCAGCTGGCTTTATTATTATGACTTGTGTACCATGATTACGATACTTTTCTCCATATTAAAGCTAATGTAGTGGCTAAGAGATTGTGCAATACATTAAGTTGCCCTCTGTTCAAATCTTCCCATGAATTCCCTAGGAAGATGCCCTTAAGCAACCCACTCTCTCTTAGCCTCATTGCACAGCACATAATTTGTGGCATTTGCTACTACAAAACATGGCAATGCCTGGTAGCTTAGAAGACTTCACAAGGGAACTAGAAAATTCAACAGAGATATGTCTATCAAGGACTACCAGCCATCATCTTGATGATATGGAACCTCCATATTCAGAGGCAGTGTACCTCTGAGTACCAGTTGCTGGTGGTTAAGGGCAGAGGAGGAGAACTGCTCTCATGCTCATCCTATAGGCATCTATTAGGCCACTGTGAGAAACAGGATGCTAGCCTAAAAGGACCCCTTGGTCTAATCCAGCAGATTTATGCTATGTTCTAATCTCTTCACCAATTATTCAGACCTTACTTTAGAGAATTATAAGGATTATTGAAAGACACACAGAGAGAAGTACTTTGAACACTCAAGATGCACTAAGAAATATAATCAATAAAAATTCTTCCGAAAAAAGGTATTGCCACCTGAACTGAGGAAAAGGCTGGTGAAGAAAAGCAACCACAGCTGCTTGCTGCATAATCTCCATTTGTTTCAAAGAGGAAAGTGGAGGGGGTGGGGTTGGAACAGCAGCAGCACCAGCACCACCAAATTAATTCAGATGTGTCAAAATTAATTCAGATGTGGTCAACTGCCATTCCTATTCGAGCACCATTTTAAAAATGTATATAAACTCCTTGCTTCAACCAAATGAAATATTTAACTTCAAAGACCACGAAGCCTATTCAGAACGTTAATGCTGTTCAAAATAGAAGAGAAGCATAATTAAAAGTTTCAGACAATAGGTTTTCTGGCAAGAAAGCAGCTTGCCCAACCGGAACTTACTAATGAGGTCAGAATTGCCTAAGAGCGGAGGCTTCACGGACTTTTCTGATTTGACGAACTTCTCTAATAAAGCATTATATAGGTTGGCCTAAATATTTGTAGAAGGTAAGTGGAAAGGGGTTGAGAGAAAGCTGCAAGTGCAGCAGTGCTAACCTGTTTCCCATCTTCTGGGGGGTAGGTGTTGCCAGAAATCACTGTGAGTATCCATCCCCTGAAATGGTGCTGAGGGCCAAAATGAGTGCGCCTGGCTTATGGACTGTCTGGATTGGGACCCAAGCTGTCATGTCAGGATGTACCTAGGTCTGTGCTAAATTTATGGTGACATTTTTATTTTTATTTTTTGGCAAAAGGTGCTGTTTTGTGAAGGGCATTAAGATGTCTTCAAAAGAGCAGGTCTCTGCTAGCGAGAAGAATGGTTTATGCTGTGAACTAGGGATGTGCACAAAACAGATCTTGCATTTTTTTGGTTTTTGTTTCAAGCTTGAAACAAAATGCAGATGGTTGAAATGTTTCCTCAAAACAGCAGTTGAACCAGTTGTTTCGATGAAACAAAACCTGGATCGTTTTGAGTGTTTCGACCATAGGGAACAATGGAGAAACTCAAAACACCTCATAGTTCCCCATGGATACCTCCTAAAGACACCAAAGTGGGTTCGGTGGTATGGCATGATGAGTGCTACCCAGGACTCAGGAAATCTACTAGTCTGTGACGAGTGAAAAATACCTGACGGGTGGGGGTGAATCCTGACAAGTAATGTACCAACATAGCTTGAGGAAGCATCTGAATAGTACAATATTTTTGTCTTGCTGGTGAACTGAGCCAACATTTCTTGACTCCTGGTGCTACTTATCCACTCAACCCATCTTCTGGAGGCTTTGGAGAAAGGTTAAATTGGTTAAAAGTCACCCACTTGCCTATTCCTTTTGTGGGCTGGGAGGTAAGAACATAAGAACAGCCCTGCTGGATTGGGCCCAAGGCCCATCTAGTACAGCATCCTATTTCATACAGTGGCCCACCAGATGCTACTGGAAACCTACAGGCAGGAGTTCAGGGCATGCCCTCTCTCCTGCTGTTACTTCCTTGCAACTGGTACTCAGAGGCATCCTCCCTCTGAGGCTGGAGGTGGCCCTCCAACTAGTAGCAGTTGATAGACCTCTCCTCCATGAAGTTACCCAAGTACCTCTTCAAGCCATCCAGGTTGTTGGCTGTCACCACATCTTGTGGCAGAGAATTCCACAAGTTCATTATGCATTGTGTGAAAAAATACTTCCACTTGCTGGTTGTAAATTTCCCGGCAATCAGTTTCATGGGATGACCCCTGGTTCTAGTATTATGTGAGAGGGAGAAGAATTTCTCTCTGTCAACTTTCTCCACTCCTGCCTACCAGGTAGGTAGCAGTCTGGAGTGGAAGGCTGGTCTACCCGCTTACGCCAATTGGTAGACGAGCTCTCCCCAGAAAAATGATGCTTGAGTCACCCAAATTGCTTCAAGTCATATTGGGGCTGATTTTCCTTGACCTCAAACTTGGGCGGCTATTATTAGGGCAATTCAATTTGAGGTTGAACCCCCAAATCACTCCTGATTCAACACAAATCTATTTGAGGTTGAATCAAATTACACATTGCTACCAAAAAAGAATCACAGACCCAGGCTCCTATGCCAGCCACAGTACAACATCCTTGGCACAAGTTGCTCTCTCTCACACAATTATGACTCCTTACTTCCTAGCATTGCAACAGTTGCCAAAGTAGCTCTCTTAACAACAAGCATAGCCATATGCTCAACTAGAGCAATTTCATCCACATTTTGATTGAGTACACCTTGCAGTGCAAATTGCAGAGCAGCAAGTGAAGCACAGGTTATTCTCAAGGCCAGACATGGAGATCATCACAGCAATCACCAAGAAATATTCACTTTCACACACACACATACAGCTGCCATTGTCCATTTATCGCCACAACACTATCTCACAAACAAACTAAAGCACAACTCAAGGAAGGCAGAAACCAAGTTCTGCCTTTTGTCAATCTGAGATCCAGCAAAACCAGATAGTTTTAGCAGCATACTTGGTGCTGAGAGAACCACAAAATCAAATCTTCCTTGATTCTTTCCTCCTCTCCTCATGTATTCTCTTCAAGAGAGGCACACTATAAGGGCTCTCTCTGCACCTAGTCATTTTGAATACATTTGAAACTCCCTCCTTTTGGGCTCCCTCCTCGTTCCCTGCAGCCAGTGAGGGCACAGTTGCCCATGACACTTGATTTGTATGATAATAAGCCAACCAAGAAGCAAGGAGATTGCAAGCCATTTGGAAGCCAGTGCCAGAAAAACCAACCAGCAAGGGCCTCCAAAATGGCGCTGCGACATTTCGAATAGAAGCCAGGTTGTTTTGTTCCGAGCGCAAAACACTTGAAACAGCCTGTCTCGAGTCCAAACCTTTTGATGTTGAAATATTTTGCATCTCCCCATTGTGAACTGAGAATGCTCAACCTTTCTTGGCAAGGCATTTTCCAGGAGTAGGGGAGAAATTGAGGCCATTCTCAGGCACAGTGAACATCGGGCTAGGGAATCCCAGCCTGGTTTGCACTGCACGTGAGAACCGCTCGCGGCTCCTGGCCGCGGCTCGGCGGCAAGCCCACCTAAATAACCTCCCCTTTAAATGAGGTTAACGGAGTGAGTGCTCCATTAACCCTGTGTTCCTGGACCCTCCTCCCCCACTCGAGGAGGGGGGATCCCAGAAATGCAATGCGCACTTGTGCAGTGCATTACTGGGGTTTGGGGGATGGGGTGCCGTGCAGCAGTGCTTCCCTCTGCCCAACCCCCAGAGTGCCTGAGCAAGCTGTGCCTGGGACCGGGAGCACCGGAGTGAAGCCCCCGCTTATTTGGGCTTGCAATCCGCCCTCCCAGGGAGAAGGCGCTGATCATCTGTGGGGAGGTAAGCAGCTTCCTCTCTGCAAAACAGGGTAGCCCTTCCCAGTTGATCATGGCAAGGGCTTCATTGTTTTGTAAATTGTCTCCTTTACATTTTTGCCTTTGTTCATGTGTCCCCCTCTCCTGAAGGATTGCAGAAATAGCGTGGGTGCTTCTGCAGGAGATGAATGGCTTTGTGATAAGGGCCCCTCTCACTCTGGCTCAATCCTACATATGCTCAAAATTGGCTTTTGCCTTGTGACTGAAGATTCATACTCTCACTTCCTGAAAAACAAAAAATCACTTTCCGAGCATTGTGATGTTCACAATAGTCGTTTGGGCAAGTGGTGCATTTTTCTCAAAGTGAAAGTTCTGCAAAGTGCAAGGGGGTTCTTGTTTCATCCCCTACTTTGCATCTGGTGTGGTTTTAACCATGTTTCTCATAATTGTCGATAATTTTTAGAAGAGAAATTGTTCAGGGAGGGGGTGGCAGTGAGGATATTATGAGAACGGAAACTCTGGAAGGAGCTCTTTTTACACAGTTTTGTTTTTCCTTAAACAAGGAAAATAAATAATTGGAACGTGCACTGGGGGTGCATTCTTGCTTGCTTTTCTCTCTCTTCCTCTGTCTATACAAGAGGGAGATCTCTCCGAATGTTGGGCAGTGTTTGAGGCATTCCTATCCAAAATGTAGAGCTGCTCATTTTCTCCGTGAGTAAGTAATCTGAATGGTGTAATGCTGTTACCTTACAAGGAAGGTTTGAGCAGTTGTGTAATGCAAACTATATTGGAGCAAAAACAGTAACTGGAAAAAATTAGCTCAACCTTGCAAATAACTGTGCTGAGAATGCTCCCTACATTGCTGCTGCTTGCATTATTTGTAACTCTGTGCTTTTGCTGTTGTTTTTTTAAAAAAAATTCCCCACTACCCCATCTATCAACAATCAACAGGGATCAACAGCAGCGATTGAGCTACACTCATGGTCTCCGTGGTCATGATAGCATTGCCTTGCTCATTTGATGGCACACTCTTTCATGGGCTTCGGCCTTTGGAAGTTTGGCTGGTGATGGCAAGGGGCGGGGGGCCATCTGTGGTGGCCCCCTTGTTGTGGAATTTCTTCCCAAGGGAGACCAATTTGGGCTACTCATAATAGGCTTTTAGGGAGGCATTTGAAATGTTGTTGTTGTTTCAAGCTGTCTGAGATATTTCAGTTATTTAACAAGGATTAGCCATGGATTCTTGCATTTCTGTTTGGGTTTCTTCTCTCAGTGCAGCATTCTTTGTTATAAGCCAGGGGCAGCCCCCTGACTAATTTTCAGTTGGGCCTGTATAGAACTTTGCCCAAAGTTGTCTGCAGAGTCCGCCTGGCATGTTACAGAGATGGCCATTCTCGCTGTGCTGTGCTTTGCCCAGAGCTGGGGTTCGGTGGGGCTGCTTTAAGGGAGACGGAGCCCTCTTGAACTCCTGCACCACCCTGGAAGGTGTGCACCATCTTGCAAGTATAGCCTTTCCCAGCGCTTTCCCCATAGAACTCTTAAGAGAAGGCTCTGGCTCTCTTAAAGGGTTCTCCTGTCGCCGAGAAAAGCACAGTATTGTGCAAAGGACAGGACAGTGGGAAATGGCTATCACACTGAAGAGGGGTTGTGTGTGTTTTTAACCAAAGTGGCCCCCACTTGAAAAATAGTGAAGATCACTGTGTTAGTACTCTTTTGGTTTGAATGTAATTTAGATTTTTGGAGTTTTGTTTTTTTCAATTGTACTTTTGTAAGCCACCTTGGTGGCCTGACTTGGCACCTGAGCAGGATCTAAAATTAACTGAACTGACATGTAAAAATTGTGTGTTCACACACATGCCTTAGAGGGAACTCTGCACAGGAGCTAACTGCAGAATACTGCAATTCAAATGCTGAATTGCAGACCTGACGTAGTTGGTGTTCGGAACAGGAAAGAACCTAGCAAAATGAAAATGGTTGTACGCTTCCTAGAAAGTAATACTTAGTAATATTTAGATTCATAGTTCACCTCTTCCAAGAATTGTCTGAGGCATCTTACAAGTAAAAAACATAAAACGAAAGTGATAAATAACAAGCAGGATACAAAATAGGAACTATCAAGTATAGAATCGGCACAGCAGCACCTAAAACAGTCCAGCTAAAACTCCTAATATAGAAGCAGCAGTAAAACACCAGAGTTCAAACAAAAGAATATTTTTTGTTGGTGGTAGTTACCTGATGTCTGCCTTGATGAAGTTCTGCAGAAAACAGGTTCTGGATGTTGCTCAGCAGCTCAGTTCTTCCTTAATGGGCCCAACGGAGCAGGCCTGCATTTTCTGATACTGGCACAGTGGCTTGAGGAGAGCTGATTGCCCCCCCTTGAATCGTTATGGAGAGGAGGGGACCCTAGCCAGTCTCTTCCACTGTCCTATCGCTACAGATGTTGAAAATCCAGGTGGCCCTCATTATCCGCAGGGGTTCCATTCTCGGCTACAACCACTGATAATAAGACCTCGAGGCAATGTGAATTGCGGGGTTAGGTTCCTGGAGGTTAAAAAATGGAATAAATAAGAGGGGGAAAGTGCCGTACCATGCTCTGTGGGTCTCCAGCTCTCTTGCATTACCCCCCCCCCCATGCCCAATTTCAACAATTTTCCACACACAAACCTGGGATTTATTTATTTTTTAATAACCAAAGAGCCACAAAATGGCTCTCTTCATCAAAATGGTGGCTGGAAATAACCTCAGAGACAATCTCCAGCCACTTAGGAACTGCAGCCATGCAAATTTTAATCCCTTAAAAAAACCACATATGGGTCTCCATTGATCGACTGTGGATATGCAAAACCGTGGGTGTCGGTTATGGGTAACAAGGGTCACCTATAGACTTGAATGCGAGGATCATCATTCTCAAAATGAAGGTATTGCATTTGGTATGTACTAAGTGGCTTATGTGTTGGTGGCATCAGGAGCCATGCTGGAATTGCCATGAAGTGGAGGCCTCTAGGGTCCCAGCTCTTTCATGTATTTTCCCAAATAGAAGATGACTCCAAATTTGACGACCTCTTTAAAAAATAGAGATTAAATATAGGTTGCTAGTATCTTTCAGCCCGTTAAATTAACGGGCGCTAGTAGCTTTCTCCGCCCTCCCCCGCCGCCTCCTCCCGCCTGGGCCCACCGCCTCCTCCAGCCGGGGCCGCTGCCGCCTTGCCCAGCTTACCTCGCCTCCTCGCTTTGCCCGGCCGTCTGGTGTCAGCGGCGGCCGCTTGTCCTTGGCGCGGCTGCCCGGCGGCGGCCGCTTGTCCTCAGCCTGCCGCTGCTCCGCCTCCTCCGGCCGGGGCCGGCGCCATCTGGGGCCGCTGCCGCCTTGCCCGGTTTCCCCCGCCACCGCCTCACTTTGCCTGGCCGTCCAGCGTCGGCGGAGGCCGTTTGTCCCTGGCGCGGCCGCCCAGTGGCGGCCACTGCTCCTCCCCCCGCCCAGCGTCGGCGGTGGCCGCTTCTACTCGGCCCGCCGCTTCTCCGCCACCCAGCCAACATGGCGGCCGGCGCCTGCGTCCGTGTCTACCTCGCCGTGTTCTGCGCACGAGCACCACGCATGCGCAGAACACCCGAAAAAGACAGGGACGCAGACACCAAGCATCTTATTATATAGGATACCTGTATGTATCCAAAAAGAACAGGGCTCTGAATTTAAGATGACTAAGATTTCTATCACTGAAGAACTTAGAAAAAATTAGTTCTGAATTCAGTTAATTACAGTAACCTTTTTATTTTTCTTAGTATTGTTGTGAACATGATGTGGATGTGGACTTTTGAGCTTGTGGTACCTACTCTTCAGTAGTTCTATTCTGAAATTACTAAATTGTGTGATGGAAACCTAAGTCCGCGCACTCATGCTCTCTCTCTCTTAAAATCAAAAAGCCCCAGTTTTTTTTCAAATGCTTATTATGTCTAGCAATAAATATGATCCAATGTTCCTGTTCAAAAGAGGAAATACTGCCTCTGCACCTGGCGGTAGCACATGCTTATCAAAACTAGTAGCCATCAATAACCCTGTCCACCATGAATTCGTCTATCCCCTTTTCAGAAACCATTTAAACTAGTGGTCATCTCCACATCTATAAGATGAACCTATACAGAATCGGAGGTTACCTTTCAACTTCAATCTACAACATGGAACTCACTTTTAATTTTATTATGTACTAGTAATTTTAAGCCTGTTAAAATAACGGGTGCTAGTAGGGTCTCTCTCCCTCCCCATGGCCAGGATGGACCTTTTGTCACAGTTTTTCTCCCTCGCGGGACCGGGTCGGTCCCGCCGCCATCTCTGGTTCTCGCTAGTAGCCTTTCTTTCTTTCTTTCTTTCTTTCTTTCTTTCTTTCTTTCTTTCTTTCTTTCTTTCTTCTCCCTTTCCTTCTTTCCCTCCCTCCCTCCTTCTTTCTTTTGTCCTCCCTCCCTCCTCTCTCTCTCTCTCTTTCTCTCTCTCTTTCCTTCCTCCCTTCCTTCTCTTTCTCTCTCTCTCTGTCTTTTCCTTCCTCCCTCAGCCCCTGGCCCATGGAAGCTGCAAGGTGCTAGATTCCTTTAACCCAAACCTTTCCGATTTTACTTTCCGAGAAAGCTGGGTGCCTTTGGCCAAGGCTGGTTCTGGCTGGCAGGAAAGGAACTCTTTCTTCCCAGGAAAAGCTCAGGGGATCAGTTGGGGTTGTCTCTCATTGTCCAAAACTCAGCTTACTGGCAAGTTTGAACCTGAAACTTGGGAGGGCAACTTGTAGAGAGGGTTTCTGAAACACCCCCCCCCCCGCCGCCAGTCTCGGTGCTGGGCTCATCAGCCACGAAAGTCTCCTGCTTTTATTTCTGTCCCGTGCAGAACCGTGGGTCTCACACCCCCAGCCTGCCCCGTGGGTGCCCTTTCCCGTTGCACCTGGGCCCCTCCCCGGCTCCGGCTGCGCGTTCCATATTACCGGCTCTCCCTGTGTCCGCCTTCTCCCAGCGTTTGCTATCTCCACTTCCCAGGAGCTGAGACTGCCTGGCTTCCCTTTTGCGGTGAGGAACCCTGCTGAGATTTCGGTTGAGCCGGCAAATGCTTTCTTTATAAACACATTTTCACAGCTTAAACGCAGGCATCTGTCAATAATGAAAACCCCTCCGCTCCTCTTTTCAATAATGAAAATCCCTCCGCAAAAAGAAGGGGGGCCCTTCTTTTTGCTCTGGTTTTGGGCTTGTGGGGGGGTGTTGCTTTACTGAGTGCTTTTACTTGTTTTACTATTGTGTGTGTTGGCTTTTGGGTGTTTTGGTGGGCGGGGGGGTATTGTGCTTAGTGCTTCTCCTTCTTCGTTTTAGCGGCAGGGCTCGTCCCGCCGCTTCCGCCTCTGCCTTCCCCCGGTCTCCACTTCTCCTCATTCATTTTAGCAGCAGGGCTGGTTCCGCTGCTGCCGCCTCTGCCCTCCCCGGTTACCGCTTGTTTTCCTTCGTTTTTGCGGAACGGCTGCTCCCGCCACTGCCGCCTCTGCCCGGTCCCCACTTCTCATCCTCCTTTTTAGCAACTGGGCTGGTCAGAAAGAGCGAGAACTGTTTTTGCTGCTACATTTTCTCTTTGGTAGTGAACCTGGTGCCCACCGCTGCCGCCTCTGCCCTCTTGGGGCAAGTGCCCTAGAAGATACGCCGGTCCCTCTTCTTTGAGACCGGCACTGCTACCGGCTGCCTAGGCAGGTTGCTTCCCCGATGTGCCATTAGTACACCAATACTTTGGTGGAAATTGGATAATGTTTGCAGGTGTAGAGCAAGTCAAGAGAGGCTAATCTAAAGTGAGCTAATTTTGTGTTTGTTGGATCACAGCATGTTTAAACTGGCTGAATGCTGCCAGTAAGGTGCTATATCAAGCTTTGCCTGGTGGAGCCTGTCCCTAATGAGGACACCATTTTACCTCTTAGAAGCTGCCAGGTTTCTCGGCTTTCTTGCTTCTGTTATCTTCTTAATTGTGTGTTTTTTGTGTTTGTGGTGTTTAATGTTTTTTAAGGTTTTAAATATAACTTATGGAATTTTACTGTGTATTCTCTTTTGTAAACTGCCTTGACATACATTATGAAAGGCGGTATAAAAATTGAACAATCAATATAAATAGCAAATTGCTGCTGCTAAGACCTGTAAGCAAGCTGGTTTGGGAACTGTACTACTGGTTGCAGCTGCTGTTAGTGATGCATTTCCAGTTGCCATAATTCTACACTGGGTTAATCAGAGTTCTCTAAAGATCTGTTTTTGAAGTTGAAACCAGCTTTGGGGTTGTAATTTAGAGCACTTACAATGGCCCTAGATACTTGAACAAGGAATCAAATGAAACATAGTATACAGATTTTCAGGAAAATAGTGTGTGCACCAATGAGAAACTCAATAAAATAAAATACATAAAACCCCATAATAAACGTAGGCTGCTGTCATATGGTACATCTGTAGTAAGTGGCTAGAAGAGTTCTGGTCAGTTGATTGAACTAAGCCTTCCCTAGACATTGTCTCTGCTGCCATGGTGTTATGGAAAGTCCATAAACACTCCAAGTGCTCAGAAGGCTGAAGTGCTATTAGCATATAAAATCGAGAGAGAGGGATGGCTCTATATTTTTGGTCAAGAAGGAAATAGACAATACTAATGTGGTGTTGGTTAATCATTCTCTGTGTGTAAGAATATTATATATGTTTAAGAGTGGTATGTGAATGACACGTAAGGTGTATATGAATGTGAATAAAGGAGTGTATGGGAGAGAGCTGGTCTTGTGGTAGCAAACATTAGTTGTCCCCATTGCTAAGCAAAGTCTACCCTGGTTTGCATTTGAATGGGAATGTGAGCACATTTGAATGGGAATGTGAGTAAGATATTTCCCTTAGGGGATGGGGCTTGTCTGGGAAGAGCATCTAGGTTCCAAATTCCCTCCCTGGCATCTCCAAGGTAGGGCTGAGAGAGACTCCTGCTGCCTGCAGTCTTGGAGAAGTTGCTTCCAGTCTGCATAGACAATAGTGAGTTAGATGGACCAATGGTCTGACTTGGTATAAGGCAGCTTCCTGTGTTCCTATGGATGCAGAAATGCATATTGACACATGCGCATAGGTGTCCATTTGTGATTCCTGACTTGCTCTTCTGGTCGCACATACACAACTTAATGGTGTACATGTGATTAAAGCTGTTCAGTCAATTATATGGATCCTAATGCTAATGTCTATCTTGATTTTTACAGGATTAGCTCAGAAAGGAGAAAAGAGAAGTCTAGAGATGCAGCCAGGTGCCGGAGGAGCAAGGAATCGGAGGTGTTCTATGAGCTTGCTCATCAGTTGCCTCTTCCCCACCATGTGAGCGCACATCTCGACAAAGCCTCAATTATGAGGCTAACTATCAGCTATCTGCGCATGAGAAAGCTGCTTGATGCAGGTGAGAGTTTGCCGGGGTGGATGGATGGCTGTCAAAGGACCTGAATCCTGATGCGAAATAGGGGTTGAAATGACCAGTGAATAAATACTTAGCTGTCTGTGTTGTTATTATTGATTTTTTGATTTGATTTGATTTGTATACCGCCCTTCCAAAATGGCTCAGGGCAGTTTCCAATTAAAACAAACCACTAAAACAGTAAAGAGCTAAAACAAATTAAAAAACAACATAACAATTAACAATTTAAAAACATTTTAAAACAACAATTAAACAATTACAGTGATTAAAAACCCAGAAATTGGGTTTTGAATTTTAAAATAGACCAAATATTAAAACCCATATGGTGTTACAATATTCTGAAACTGCATCACTTCCCAGCAGCTTACATCTTCCCCCCCACATTGGATCAGATAAGTCATTTCTTGGAAACATTGTAGGAGGGAAGCCAAGAGCTTTAGCTTTCATTGTTGAGACTCAAAGCTTACAGCCTGGTACCAAGTTAGCTTAAGGACCACTTTTGTCCATGTGTACCTTAAGATCTTCATTCTAGGCCTTGCTCTCTGGTCCACCGTGGGCACAGACCTGCCTCGGGTTGACAGGGATCTGTGGTAGTTCCGTATAATTGGAACTGCCTAGAAGATCTAACAGTCTCCCTTACTTACACTCTTTTGATTGTCTTAACTATTTAATCTTTTGATGCTGGTTTTAACATGGTTTTGTTTTGCTTCTGTTGTCTTGTCAGTTGACATATTTGAATTTCTTGTGTTTGTACTTCTTCATATAAGCTGCTTTGGGGAAATTTACTGGATTTTACCCAATTGTTCTTAGAAAAGTGGTGTAGATATATTAAAAATAAATGAACCAATTTCTATTGATGCTACAAGGTTGAGCTGATTTGTTGGGGTTTATGCATATTCATTGATCTACTTGCATAAAATCCCCAAATAGTTGTAGATTTAATGTTGCATTACTTAACTAATGCAATTTGTGGGAGAGTTCTAGTGTTTGTGCCCAGGGCCTTTCAATTAAGATGACTGTATTCAATATTTTAAGTATTAACAGGAGAATAACAATTTCTGTAGTACAAAAATCAAATTTTGTATCTCTCAGGTTAGCAGAAACTCCTCCCAATAGCCCTATTAAACCACCAACCCTCGGCAGAATAGTTTAATTTTAAAGAACATGAGAGTTTTGAGAACTCGGAAAATACTCAAGCTATAAAAAGAAAGAGAACATAACAGTGACGGGAGCACCACTGGTGGTTGGTGGGTTAAAGAGATCTTAAAGATGTAGGAGGGCTCTGAGGCTGGAAAATTTAGTTACACTGTACTTTTGTTTGAAAAACATTTGTAATTGTATTTGCTTGCAGTTAGACCCCCTGCCTGTATCTTATGTCTTTTTTTCTTTCATTTTAAAATTGCTGATATGGTGGTCTAAGACCAAAATAAAGATTGACATTGGCTTGCGCTTAATGATTTGGCTTTGTATTGTAACCTGCCTGCTATGTCTTCAGGTTAGGGTGGTATTGCGAGAGAGAGAGAGAGAGAGAGAGAGAGAGAGAGAGAGAGAGGGGCAGTATCTAGACTGTTATGACTAAGTCCATTTATATTAATGGGACTTGCTAGTCATAACTAACTTGCCCCATTAATTTCATTTGTGAATATTCATGACTGACTAGTCTGGATGCTATCCAAGATATCTAGTGGAGTATTAATACAGGTTCTGTTTAGGCAGATCCAATCTCTCTTCCCAAATCAGTCTTTTGCTATATGATTGGTATAGTTTTGTAATGCTGCTTGTTGATCTTTAAAATACTTCTTGCAAAATGGTAAACGTTAACTTTGGTAACAGTTCAAGTTTGTCTTATGCATATTCCTCCTTCTAGATGACCTGGAAGCAGAAGCTGAAATGGAGACACAGCTGAATTGTTTTTACTTAAAAGCTCTTGATGGATTTGTCATGGTTCTCTCAGAGGATGGGGATGTGATCTACCTGTCTGAAAATGTGAACAAGTGTATGGGACTCACACAGGTACAAAATGCAGCAATTCCTTCCACTTTGGCTAGATAGTGGGAAAGGAAAGGTTGTGCTGTCGAGTTGGTGTCAACTCCTGGCAACGACAGAGCCATACGGTTTTCTTGGTAGAATACAGGAGTGGTTTACCATTACCTTCTCCTGCACAGTATGAGATTATGCCTTTCAGCACCTTTCTATATCTCTGCTGCCCAATATAGAAGTTTCCCATATTCTGGGAAACACACCAGCAGGGATTCGAACCAACAGCCTCCTTCTCTGTAGGCAGGTTGCTTTCCCGCTGCGCCCTTAGGTGGCTTGGCTAGATAGTACCCACTGTAATTATAAGCCAAAGTCCCACTGACTTAGAACTGCTGAATCTGGAATATGTCCAGTGTGGTATTCACTATAAATATGTATTGAGCTAGACTGATCCCTCTTTCTTTTACAGTTTGAGTTGACTGGACACAGTGTGTTTGATTTCACTCATCCGTGTGACCACGAAGAACTGAGAGAAATGCTCACCCACCGGAATGGTGAGAGAAAAAACTTTTTCTGGTTTTTGATTTTGGGCCAGATGGCCCTCATCTCCAATTGCTCCTAATACTAGTTTAAATATGTGCATAACTGCTTACTTTAGGGGATGGCCTGATGAAGTTGCCTCACTTGTTTTTAATATATTTGTATTATATTTAAGAGGCAGCACACTAATATATTTAAAGTGTCTTTTTCACAAGGCAATAAACAATCAAACACTGGAATACAACAACCACAGATGACAACACTGGCAGCAGAGCAGGCTAAAGCAGAATTTAAAATGCAGCATAAAAATAAATTATTACAAGCCAAGCAAAATAAAAAGGCATAGGAACATAGGAAGCTGCCTTATACAGAGTCAGACCATTGGTCCATCTAGCTCAGTAGTGTCTACTGAGACTGCAGACAGGCAGTAGCTTCTCCAAGATTTCAGGCAGGAATCTCAGCCATATTGGAGATGCCAGGGAGGAACCTTCTGCATGCAGGTGCTCTTCCCAGAGCAACCTCATTCCCTAAGAGGAATATCTTTAAAAGTTCACACGTGTAGTCTCCCATTCAAACGCAAACAAGAGTAGAGCCTGCTTAGCAAAGGAGGCAATTCATGCTTGCTACCACAAGACCTGCTCTCCTCCTCCTTAAAAGCAGTCAAAGTGGGGGCTTGACGAATCTCCCTAATTCCTAAATAAATTCTGCAATGCCCAAGACTGCTTTGAGTCTTGGTGTCCAGTAGAAATCGAGATCCAGTTCACATGCTTGCCCAGTTAAGTGGGGAGAAGTGGGCAGTTGAACCCCCAAGTCTGCCCATCCATCACAATGCACTTTGCTCGCATGAGTGCTCCAGATATGTATAGGCTTGACTCGTGCCATCTCTGATCTCTCTTCTCCCCCTCCCCAGCATTTGAGGGGCAGGGGCCCACCGCCAGCTCTATGAGAGAACTTGTAAAACACGTGCTCCACACACAGGGCTGTATACTCTTAGGCCCAATTGGTGTAACTCCCTTTCCTCCAAAAATGGATGGTGGGGGGAGTTTATGCAAATCAAGCCATTGGTCCTATATGCAAAGAGGACCCTCGGACAGGTGAGTGTGTCTGCCTCTCCTGAGTATCTAAAATGTTTGGCAATCGTCGGTCTTCTCCTGGCCAGGCCAGCAAGTTAACTGTTCAAGATGTGGAGCAAGCGCTGTGTTGGTGTGGCACGCCAGCCTGTCCAGCAGCATAATACGTGTTTTCATTTCTGCCACCGCAGTGGTACAACCCCAGGCAAGTGATATACTTGTGGGCTTGCAGTTTTATTAGTATTATCATTATTATCATTATCATCATCACCATCAATTGAATTTCTATGCTGCCTAATATAGAAATCTCTAGGCAGTGTACAGTTTAAAACACAATATAAAATATCAAACACTTAAAACTCATAAAACAGGTAACTTAAAAGGCGCATAAGAGGATGGGCATGTTATGCTTGCTTTGCAAAAGATACTGTTGAGCTACATCAGTGCAAATTAATCTGTGGCATCATAGCTGTTCTTCTGTTCGTTCATTGTGTTGGTAACAGTTGGGTGTGTCTTGCCTGGATTTCTCTGGTCTACAAAGCTGTTGCCTATCTAGATGATGGAAACTTGTTACTAGTTTAATCCACCCATGTTTGTGTTGCCCTCATGTCTTGTAAACTCGTATCTAAAATGAGCACCTGTTTCCTACGCTTATTGTCCCTAAGTTAATTGCAGCATGTTCTAAAGGTGGCCTAGTAATGATCCACATAAGAGCGGCTATACTGGTTTGGCCTGGTGGTGTGTCCAATGCAACAATGTCTAAATCTTGTTGTTTTCAGCTGTTCAATGGAGTATCCCAGGGGTTCTCAAACTTGGGTCCCCAGATGTTGTTGGACTAAAGCCCCGGTCATCCCATGCCAGTGGCCAAAGGCCACTGTGGTAGGGGATGATGGGAGCTGTAGTACAACATCAGGGGGCTCAAGTTTAAGAATCTCGGAATATGGTATTGAAGGGGTCATCTGTTCCCTGCCATAACTCCTCCAGTAGTCATTAGCATCTTCTCTCTGCTTTTTGGAGCAACTGTTTAGTCCAAGTGCAACTTCCTCGCATAAACTCAAGTTAGTAGCTATGTCAATTTGCCCATGAAGGACATGGTCAACACTACCCCACCCCCAACCAAAAAGGAAAATGAGTTGTCTTCAACAGTTTCCTTCCTGTGACCAAAAAATTCCCAGAGTGCAGACTTACCTCAGAAACCAATTGCATGTTCCTACTGCAATAACTTTGTAGCCTGGTGTCCCGTATTGAGTACTAGGGTTAGTGTTTATCCACAGTCAAGCATCACCAGTGTATTCTATATTTTAAGTTTCTTACCTTGTGTTATCAATAAAATACCTACTTTTGTAACAGAAAAAAACAGGAGTCAATGAACAGATGCCACAAGACACCCTTGCTTTTATCTGTGTTTGTAGGGTGTGGGGTGATGTACACTGTTCATTGTGACACATGTTCTGGTTATCACAGTTACTTTTCCTTGAAGTCCAATTGGTTGTGGGTTTTTAATTTTTTAAAAAATTATTTTAAACACCACTAAATCTACCTAGGGGGATGTTTTCTCTATTCCCACTCCCCTCCATCCAGCAAAGGGTGTCATATTTTTCTTCTGGCAAGGTTAAGGTTCTAGGGTTCCCCTGGGTGGTGTGCTGAATTCGGCTTGTGTTTTTGGTGGTTACTGAAAGTTCAACAGGCCAGTTGAGACAGAAAGGCAACTCTCTCTCTCTCTCTCTCTCTCTCTCTCTCTCTCTCTCTCTCTCTCTCTCTATGCATTAAGCCTGTTACTGTCTTTGTTTCAGTTCTCTGCTGGGCTCAGTATTGTGTAAATTGGAAAATACCACTGATGTTAGTTTTTTTCTTTCTTCCATTAGGTCCTGTGAAAAAGGGGAAGGAGCAGAATACAGAACGTAGCTTTTTCCTCAGAATGAAGTGTACGTTGACCAGCAGAGGAAGAACTGTCAATATAAAATCTGCCACATGGAAGGTAATTGGCCTTGTTCTCTGAAAGCAAGTTGCTTTTGAATTAGGATGGTTGGTGTCTGAGTGCAGTTGGTCCCCTTCACGTCTGATCCTTTGAGGAACATCAAAATAACACTTGTGTGAAGGGATGGATTGGGTGGATATTGTAGCAGTGGCCTCATTGCATGTTAGATGTGTCTTCTGCTTCTTTTGACCTCTTTTGGGGTATGGGATTGCTATAGCCAAAAATCAGTACTAGTATGCTCTTGAAATGCGTGAGTAATTGCATTTCCAATATCTGTTTTGGATACTGTTTTGGATACTTGGATTTGCTTGACTCAGATTGGTGTTGTCAATTGGCACCAGCAGAAGAAATTGGGGAGCTGGGAAGAAAGCAAAGCAGGGAAAGAGGCATTCAATGTTTGCTGCAAGTCCATTTAGCGGAACCCCTAGCCAGTTAGAAAATGTGTCTGCATGGCCCTTGGACAAGAGATGTCCCACCTTGTGGCATTTACAGGCTTTGGAGCATATGTGTGACTTCCTGTTACAGCAATGGTGCTTTTCATAAGAACCCCACGAGTCAGGGCCACAGTAAGAGAGCACTCCACTTCAGTGGGGAAAATGGCACGTATGCAGCTCTAGGAGTCGTGGAGTGCTTCAGTCTCTTGTCTGAGCTGCAGAGAAGGCAGTGGCACTGCACTGGAGAAGCGGGCAGATGTGCAAGCCCCAAGGCCACCTATGCCCTCTCCGGGCTCAGGAGCCCTCCCATCCAGGTGTGTCACGATTGCCTGGGCTGCTTCTGTCACAAGTGCACATACTTAATCCTTCTGTATAGTAGACCATCCCTGTCAACAACAAATCCTATTTTCTCCCCTTTCCAACAACCAGGTGCTTCATTGCACAGGGCACATTCGTGTCTATGACAGTTGCAATAATCAGACAGCGTGTGGGTATAAAAAGCCTCCCATGGCATGTTTGGTGTTAATCTGTGAACCTATCCCTCATCCGTCAAATATCGAAGTCCCCCTGGACAGCAAGACGTTCCTCAGCCGCCACAGTCTCGACATGAAATTTTCATACTGTGATGAAAGGTAAAATTTCTGGGCCGGGGGAAACTTACAATTCATTTTCAATTCTTTGCCCACTTCATATGGTTGTAACCAGACTCGAGCAGATATTGCATCACACCAGAGAGCAGTGTTTGTGTTGGGGCAGGAATGCATTTGAAGCTGAACCAACGTCATATTGCCCTGTATTTAAAAAGAGTTCTGTGATGTAGCTAGGTTTGAACAGCACTCTTTTCCCCACCTCCCTGCTACTGCTGCTCTGGGTAACACTGCCATCAAGTGGCTGAAAGGATTAAGACTTGGTTTGAGCCAGCTACTAAAATATGGTGCTTCTAAATAGTGAAGGCTCATCTTAGAACATAATCGACTCACACTGTGAATTCTAAAGGCATTTTATGTGGCTTTCGGTGGATCTTTATTTAAAACATTTTCACAACATCCTTAAACATGACAATTATAAAGCAAGATTGGTGACATAATTGGTTTTAGGGTTAGGATTTTGAGGTTTGTATGTTAAATGCTTTGCAAGTAATACTGTTTTTCCTAAAATTGCTAGGAATTCTACAAAAATGAGAAATGACAGACTCTTCTCTCAGGCTTGAGCCTGAAATGTAGTACATTAGGAAGCAAAAGAAAGGAGAATTGTACATTAATGACCTTCTCTTTTTATATAAAGGATTACAGAACTGATAGGGTATGACCCTGAAGAGCTCTTGGGTCGCTCCGTATATGAATACTATCATGCCTTAGACTCTGACCATCTGACCAAAACACATCATGACAGTAAGTGGGGCAGCTGCATGTGGCAGCCCTAATTTCAGCATCGTGTTAAGTACCGTGCATATAGTACTTTTATCGGGAATAATTCTGGATGTGCTCTAGCTGCAGGAATAATGCCCATCTCTTCCTCTTTCCAGTGTTTGCTAAAGGTCAAGTGACGACTGGGCAGTACAGAATGCTTGCTAAGCAAGGGGGCTACGTCTGGGTTGAGACTCAAGCAACGGTTATCTACAACACTAAGAATTCCCAGCCACAATGCATCGTGTGCGTGAACTATGTCTTGAGGTGAGCTTTGTTTGTAACCATTTTGTAGGGGTGGCAGCGGCTAGCTTGCTGGTTTTAATTGTTTTTTTGTCAGCGGGCAGGCTCCAGAGATAGTTTAGCTTCTTGTTGACTCATCGCAAGTTTCTATACTCTTTCTGATGCAATGCTATTGCCTTTGGCAGCAAAGTTTTCTTTTCGTTTTAAAGGGAAACATACTTGTGAATGCACAAGTCCAAATTACCGGTGTGTAGCCCATTCCCATATTCTGTACTCAGATGTCTAGGAATGGAAATCTTGATAAACCTGATTAGAAAGTGTAAAATCTGATTGAGGTTTTACCAGCTCCCCCCCCCCATAGATGCCTTGCATTCAAAAACAAAAAAAATAGTTCTATTGTTTGATTCTACTGCTAGTAATGTCCTTCCTAAACTTAAGATCTCAAGATTTTAAACTAATCTGAAACATGCTTTATGTAAACCATCACAACAAAAAACCAAACTCCTTTGACTCATATATCTATAACTCTTGCATGACAAGCCCCAGTTCCACAAATGGATTGCTTTTTCATCAGCAATAGCCCTGATCCCTCCTTGGCACAAGCAGTACAACAGGTTACTGTCTGGAATATGGGGACTGTGTGTGCTTTCCATTGCCCTTCCTCTTTGTGTAACTTGCAATCTACAAAGAGGTGGGGCGGAATGGGGATAAGATGTATACATTGTTGGTGTACCATTGGTGCCTTGTACCAATATGAGGAGGGAGAGATGGGGCTCTTGGGGCCAGCTGGAATTCTAGAGGGGCTGGAATGTGCATGCAGAGAGTAACATCCTAGTCCACAAATTGTCTAAAAGTGCCCTCTTATATCTAATTTATTTTCTGAACTTAAAAAACATAAAGTAGACACAAGCATCTTACAAAATGTGTATGCAACCCAATCGTGTGTGTGTGTGTGTGTGTGTGTGTGTGTGAGAGAGAGAGAGAGAGAGAGAGAGAGAGAGAGAGAGAGAGAGAGAGAGATGGGATCACTGTGAAGTAAGCGTGCGTAAGATTGCAGCCTTTGTATCACACTATGGTTTTCGAGGTAGGTTCTAGAGAGCCCTAGTGTCCATGGAATAAAATAGCAGTAGCAGTAGGCCAGTTTCCTAAGATGCAAATTCTTATTATTTATTTATTTATTTATTTATTACATTTATATCCCGCTCTTCCTCAAAGGAGCCCAGAGCAGTGTGCTACATACTTAGGTTTCTCCTCACAACAACCCTGTGAAGTAGGTTAGGCTGAGATAGAAGTGACTGGCCCAGAGTCACCCAGCAGCAAGTCTCATGGCTGAATGGGGATTTAAACTCGGGTCTTCCCAGTCCTAGTCCAACACTCTAACTACTACACCACACTGGCTCACTGCATTGCACAGCCCTAGAGTGTGTTCGTTATGTTCTAGGATGCGATCTCGTTTCAAGTGGAACCATGGCAAAGCCAAGACAGTCTAGCCAGTCCCTTGTATGGATTTTGTTTGCACTCTAGAACATACCTCAGAATCCTCTGCTGTGAGCAGGGCTTCCTCAGCAGAACAGAGATCTCTGCAGCTACTGAGTGTTGAACATTGTACTGTGAAACAATAGGCTTCATAGCTTACCAGTGGACTCCTAACTGCTCTCTAATAACACACCACCTCTGTTCTTTCACAGTGGCATTGTGCAGGGAGACTTGATTTTTTCACTCCAGCAAACTGAGTGCATGTTGAAGCCAGTGGATTCTCCTGAAATGCAAATGACCAAAGTATCGGGCAAGACTGACGTGGATGATAAAAACAGCCTCTTTGAGAGACTGAAGAAGGAGGAGCCAGACGCATTGACCTTCCTTGCCCCTGCAGCCGGAGACACCATTATATCATTAGATTTTGGCAATGATGGTGGGTGTGTGTATAGTTTAAAGAACCTGCTGATGAGTAAAATAAGCTCTAAAGTGTATTAGCCAAGTGATATGCTAAGGGGGCACGTTTGGAATACTGCAAACATTTAATCTGTATTTTTAATGAGGCCCAGGAGACGCGGCACAACCCTTCTCACTGAGGTTGATGGTTTCTTTTTAATTTTTGTAGAGTCTGATGAGCAACAGTTTGAGGACGTTCCTTTGTATAATGATGTAATGCTCCCCTCATCCAGTGAGAAATTGCAGAGTATAAATTTGGCAATGTCCCCACTACCTGCTTCTGAAGCGACACAGCCACTCCGTAGCAGTGCTGACCCAGCACTCAATAGAGAGGTGGTGGCCAAGCTGGAGCCCAGCCCAGAGCCCTTAGACCTGGCTTTTGCTGCCCGTCAGACCCAAGAGCAGCCAGCCACACCTTCGGATGGAAGCACCAGCCAAAGCTCACCTGAGGTTAGTCGCTCGAGAAGCTGCTGTGGTGGATCCGCGATCTTCTGCTTACTCTGCTGTTTGATCTGTAAATAAAAGCTCTATTTTTTCAGCTTTAAATCTCTGTCAGCCTTGTATCCTGCTCTCCTTCCAAGAAGCTCAGGGTGGTGTATTTGGTGGTGGTGGTAGGGGGTTCCCCTGTTTTATCCCTGCCAGAGATCAGCAAGGTAGAGTAGAGAGAGAGGGATTGGCCCAGGGGTTCCTAGTGAGTTTCATGGTTCCGTGGGGATTCAAATGTAGGTCTCTCTGGTCTAAATCCAATGCTCTAAGCCCAGGAGTGGGCAACCTTGGCTCCCTGGCTGTTGTTGAACCACTCCTCCTATATTTCCCCCCCCACACACACAATTTATTGTGACTGGGGACACTGGGAGCTGTAGTTCAACAGCTGGAGAGTCAGAGCTGCCTACCCATATTCTAAGCCATTACTCCACATGGGCTATCGGTCACAAATCTCATCTGTGCAAAAATTAGTATGGTGCAGTAACAGTTCGGAGATCAAAGGTTTCTATCCCTCCCCCCCAACCGGCCCTCGTGGATTTCAGAATGGCAGAACTAGGTTGTCCCGTGTCCCCCCACTCTTTATCCTCACAACAGCCAGGTGAGGCAGGTTAGGCAAAGAGATGACTGGATCAAGGTCGCCCAGTGAATTTCATGACTTCAGTGATTGCTGCTGTAGTGTAATGGTCAAGGACTGGGTTATGACTGGGATTTCCTTGCTATGAACTCACTGGGTGGCCTTTGGCAAGTCACTCCCCAGCTGCAATAGAGCGCCAGTGTGGTGCAGTGGTTAGAGTGTTAGACTAAGACTGGGGAGACCCGAGTTCAAATCCCTGCTCAGCTGTGAACCTCCCTGGGTGACTCTGGGCCAGTCTCTTCTCAGCTGAACCTACCTCATAGAGTGCTTGTGAGGATAAACATAGCTATGTACACTGCTCTGGGCTCCTTGGAGGAAGAGCAGGATATAAATGTAAAAATGAAAATAAAAGGATACAGGGTGGTTGTGAGGATTCCATAAAAACAGTACCTACAAAATACTCAACAGGCTCCTAATGCAAGGTAATATTTTACATGCAAATGCAAGGTGGTAATTTCCTATGGCTGAGTGGATATTTGAACCCATATCTCCTGAGTCGTAGTCCAAGCCTCTAACTGCTACATCTCACTGCCTTGGTGATTCACTCCCCTCTTTTCTCTTTTGACCCATCTGTATTGTCAGGTTAACAGAACGTATTGATAACATCATAACATATAATAAAAATTTGGAGCGGTACAGAATTCTGTCCATGTGACATGCTGCTTTAGCAGTACACTAGCCCAGGAGTTCTCGAACTATGGTTCCCAGATGTTGGACGACAACTCCCATTATCCCCAGTCACAATGGCCTTTGACCATCAACATGAGGGGACACAAGTTTGCACACTCCTGACCTGGGCCAAATGAAAGAGATCACCAGATGCAAAGAATCCCATCTTAAAGAAAAAATGGGTGGCGGGTGTGGGGGAGGTTTGAGAAGGGGTGTGTGTTTCAGTATGTCTCTAAAACTTGAGTATATACTTGCCAACCTGAATGTATGAAGTGCAGCAAGCCAGGTGCAATGCAACATAAAACTCTAGTACTTCTATCCTGCCTTATTTTAATGTTGCGAAGCTCCAACACACACCATTTGGGGAACACCTGTGGCTTTTTGAGAATGAATGTAGACCATTGATTGCCGTTGCACAAGACATTCAGAGTTGTTATTGCTGTGTGAGTGAACTTGGGTCACATTTCACTGACGAGATGTGGATTGCATTTGCAGCCTAATAGTCCCAGTGACTACTGCTTTGATGTGGATAACGAGATGGCCAGCGAGTTCAAGTTGGAACTGGTGGAGAAGCTCTTTGCAATAGACCCAGACTCGAAATACCCGTTCTCTACGCAGGTGGGCACAGTAGCAGGATCTTTGCATGTGGCTTTTAAGGATGCGTTATGGCATGGTGGAGGCTTTTCTGTATTAATTCTAACACATTGCTAATACAAGCAGTAGATTACAATCATTTGGATGTAATTCTTATGACATGGAACACTCAATTCATTACTGTATATAACTGGATGGGAAATAAAATGACATGGTTGTAATGCAGAGGTGCATATGCTAAACTTTCCATGATACATTGGAAGCATTCAGTACATCTCTCCCCCACCCCCCACACAAAGAATGCACAATCTGCTCTTTTAAACTTCCCTATGTTTAATTAGCAGGCTTGAAGTTTGGTGCAGGGACAGCCGAAATGTGTAACCTTGGGTACTTAGAAATTTATACCCTCCCCAAGATGGCTCCCCTGAGCTCTCAGGGCAACTAATAATTGCGTAAAACAATAGTAGCCCCCGCCATAACTTTAGGTGATTGCATGTAGCTCTGTTCTGCCAGCCCCCCCAAGCCGTGTGTCTCCCCATCTCCATTCATTTCAATCAGTTTTCCACACAAGTCCCTTGGAAATAATGGAAATTTTTCACATCAGCTATCCTTGGTGGATGTGATCCCTAATCATACATTATCCATTGTAAGCTTCTTTCCGTAAACATGTGCAGTTACCCATTCTTGTTCTCCATTTTCAGGAAACTGATTTAGATTTGGAAATGTTGGCACCCTACATCCCTATGGACGACGACTTCCAGTTACGCTCGTTTGATCAGCTTTCTCCACTTGAGAGCAGCTGTGCAAGTTCTCCTTCCACCATGGCCCCTGTTACCAGATTGCAGTCGGCTCTGCCATCAACTACCACGGACAAGATAAAGTCTGTGACCGCCAAACAAGGGGAGGACTCAAAGATGCTCGTAGCTCCCATTCATATCGCTATAGAAACCACTAGCGCCCCTGCATCGCCCTATGCAGAGACTCCAAGTCGGACATCCTCCCCAGTTCGAGCAGGAAAAGACACAATAGAGCAGAAAGAGAAATCAAATCCAGGAACGCCAAGCTTATTAACAGTCACGTTGGGCAAAAGGTAGTTCAAAACCACAGTCTGCTTTTGCCCATTTGATCTTTAAACCAATCATTTAATTGTTTTGTGAGTTTAACAACTAATTATCTGTGTTTCTGTTCAGCAAGAAATCATAGGAGGAGGAGGAACGGTAAGGGAAAACCTCTTCTTCCGAAGAAAATATGCATGGATAAAAATAGTTAATCTGCTGGAGAGAAGTTTCCATTTTTATCCATGCATATTTTCTCCAGAAGAAGAGGTTTTTCCTTGAAATGTGTTGGGAGCTTTTGGAAAATAAATTGCTATACTGTCCCTTCTCCTCCTCATTGGTATTTTTGGTTTGGTGTCATCCCTTCTGTCTGTTTCCAGTGAGAAACCATAAGCTTCTTGACGGAGGGGTATTTTGTATAATGTGTCTAGGTGATGTGTTTAGCACACATTGGACTGCTATCATTTGCATACCACATTGTCCTGTACAGAGTGGTTTATGGTGCCCCTAGGTTGCTGCTCTTCCTGGCTTTTAGAACTGAAGCCCATGAGAGAGAATGACTTGCTCAAAATGCTGAAAGGTTCAGGGCAAAGCTGAGACGTAGAATCCAGAAATTCTAGATCAGTTTCCGGAGGCTCTTAATACCGAACTGCCGTCTCTTTCCTCTCCTTTTACAATACTTGGCTTGGAAAGTCCAAAGCTGAACAGTTCTTGTGAACTATGTCATGTAGTACAGAGATTGTCGTTCAGCTTTGGATCACATTCCAATGCTTAAATACCCCTTGCTGGACATTCCGTTTGATATTGTGCACCTGTAGCAAGTGCTTACCTTGAGGTTGGATGCCACAAATATAATCAGTCATTCTGTAAATGCATTTAGTATCAGTAGGGGCCATGCACACGTGACGTGCTTGCCTTTGGTCCCTCGAAATGGACATTGGAGCCATAATTGTCTACTCTGCATACAGAGTCAGCTCTATCACATCTTACTACCCAGAATGATAAAGGCATGGTTCTGACCAACAGTTATGCAGTACTGAAGCTGTTGTGAGTTGAATGACTGTTCATGGAAGTTGTGAGTTGAATGTTGTGAGTTGAATGACTGTTCATGGAAAACATGGACATGTGTTTTCTCCACCCCTGGCAGTTAAGCAGGCTTCACAGAGCACATGTTGAGTGACTTCAGGTCTCTGGAAACCACCAGCAAAAATAAAAACCTTGAGCACTGTAAGGATGCCATTTGGTGGGCTGGCTTTTTTCTCTTATAGTAGCTTGTTAGTAATTGCTTGTGCTTGAACCTCACTCTGTTGCTTAAGTGTAAGGAATACACTTACATAAAGAACAGGATTGCTATACTTGGAGAAAGCTATTATCTTGGTATGTCCCAACTTAGCCAACCATAGAAACATAGGTGTATGTTTAGTTGTTATCTCGGTCAGATTCCTACTTGAGACGCATGTCTGTGCAAGCAATAACTTAATAATAATAAGACTACTACTGCACATTTATATACCACTTTTTAACCAAGTTTTCAAAGTGGCTTATATAGGAAAAAACCCAACAAATAAGTAAGATGATTCCCTGTCCCGAAAGGGCTCACAGTCTTAAAAACATAAAGTAGACACGAGGAACAAGCCACTGGAGGGATATGTTGAGGGTGAATAGGTCCAGTTGCTCACCCCTACTAAATAAATATAAAGAGAATTGCTACTTGAGATGATTCAAGTACTCCTAGGGGTAATAGTACCTATTTTTGGAAATAGGAATATGCATGAACCGAAAATTGCAACTTGGTTGGATTCGAACCAAATCGCCTGTCGCTGAACTGGTTCAGTCCGGTTTGGCAATTCAAGGGGCTATATTTGTGAAGAGGAATCTGGTGAGGATTCCTCTTTACAAGCAAAGTGGTGGTGAATCCGCTAAAGGGTGTGTGTGTGTGTGTGTGTGTGTGGTGGTGGGGAAGTAGTTTAAAGTTCTTGCTGGCACAGCTGCTGGCACCACTGCAATTGCCACGTGGCGGGGGGGGGCGAGCGGTGGTGCTGGGTCCAGTAAGAACTTCTCTCACTGCCTCCCCACCCCCCAGCCTGGGCTGCCCTTCTGATTCCAAACCAGTGCACCTGAACTGGGCTTGGTTTGATCTCAGACCAAAGCACCTCCGGTTTGTGATCGAGCCACCAAATCAACCTGGTTTGAGACGAACCAGTTCAGCACTGGACAGTCCATGCACACCCCAACCCCTGCTCGAGAATAATACTGAAATACATCTAAATGGCCTGATTTCTTGGTTTCTGACTCGTGTGCTTGCCTTATGGTAGCTGACCTGATAGCTAGTGATCTCTCCTTGAGGGCTGGCTACAGGTTTCAGGGTGCTCTCCCCAAACTACTCTCTGTGAGGGGCCCTCCTGCTTGAGGGGGCCAAGAGAACTGTTCTGCTGCCGCCGCCACCAACATGGGAAGGTTATGGACACAAAGGCAATGTCAGCAGTGGCCTTTCTGAGGGCTTTGGACTTCTGGCAGTTGCCAGAGTACACTCCACCCGGACAGTGTAGAGAAACCACTAGATACCAGCCAACCACTCCCCTAATTTGGGATCCATCCACCTCTGTTATGCTTAAGTAGCTAAAGTTGTGCTAGTATGGCTTGCTGGCAAAAGAAGGAAAACATTTTGGTAACACTGTGCATTGCTGCTTCTGAATGTGCCTTTCACAAAGTTGCAGTTAATTCTTCCATAGGTGCAGAATTTCCTCCCAGCTTCAGAGTTCCTGGGTAGAAGATGGAGCTGAAACAAAAAAGCAGACGCTCCAGATGATAATGCTTTTGTTGTTGGGCTCTACTCTACCTTGCTCTCTGATATGCTAGTTGTTCTGCATGTGCTTGGAAATACAGCCATCCCTCGCCAGCTGTGGGTTTCCCAATCACGGTTTTAAGTATCCTCAACAGGGAAATTGTGGTAGGTCTCTCCAACCACGACCCAAGTATCTGCAGGTTTGGTGAGAATTTTTGGTGGGGGCGGGGTCCGCAATTCTGCGGTTTCATGGGGTGATTTCCGGGTTTCCCCTTCACTCCTCTTACTGACTAGTGGTGGTTTGGGGGGATTCCCCCCCCTATTTTTAACTATATTTTGCACTCCTTTCACAACTGAAATTCCCCTAACCCCCCGTTTGCCATTTATTTCAATGGCTCGCCAACTGTGAGGTTTTCCCGGAACGGAACTCTTGCGGTTGGTGAGGGGTGACTGTAATCTACATGGGGGAGCATTCAAACCTTCAGTTTTAACATCTGCAGTCTGAAATTATATATCTCAGCAACAGACAACAATTGCATAGGACATAATAATAATGATAATAATAATAATTATTATTAGTAGTAGTAATTTGATTTCTATACCCTTCCAAAAATGGCTCAGGGCGGTTTACACAGAGAAATAATAAATAAGATGGATCCCTGTCCCCAAAGGGCTCACAATCTAAAAAGAAACACAAGATAGACCTCTGCAACAGTCACTGGAAGTACTGTGCTGGGGGTGGATAGGGCCAGTTACTCTCCCCCTGCTAAACAGAGAGAATCGCCACGTTAAAAGGTGCCTCTTTGCCAAGTTAGCAGGGATAGCATAGGCTATCTAAATTCCTCGCGGTGGCAAAGATTTTTTTACAAGCAAGGGGAATATATTGATATATGATATAATCTGAACCATGATTCACAGACTTTAATACTTGTCTGAAGGGAGTGGAAATTAAAAGTTTGAATTCATTTTCCTCAGTAGGTCAACTGCAGCGAATGAAGAAATCAGTCCAAAGATGATAGCTTTGCATAATATTCAGAGGAAACGAAAGATGGAGCAGGATGGCCTGCTTTTCCAAGCAGTGGGAATCGTGAGTTTGTGTTCCTGTTTTTTCCCTTTTCAAAATTGAGGGTCTTTCTAAAACTGAATTTCCTGGTATGATAAAGTTGTTACACAAGGGCACTGTGATTCAGAGCACAATCCACTATGAAAAAGAGAACTCTTCAATACAAGTTTAATTTATGCCTCCCTGTCTTCTAAAATTGAGACAGTCAGCTTCTGGGTATCTACAAATCCACTTTCCAGCTGACCAGTGGCAAGTGTCCCCAACGCTCTGGAGACACCCAGTACCACACAGATCTCCCCCCTCCAGAGGTGTCACTTCCACTGTCCTTTTTGAGAAGGCAAGAAACAGCAGGACTCCTTTCTGAGCAGTAGGAGAGGGCTCCTGCCGTCTCTTACCAGCCCTGAAACTGTCTGCCTGTGTGCTAGAAACACATCTGAGGGAAGAAGGGATTTGTGGCGGTGACCACAAATAATGATGGTCCCCACTAGTGAGCTTAAGCCTAAATTTACAGCTCCCTGACACATGTGAAGGAGGCAGCGTGCCGAGAGTGCACCCATTGAGATATCCTGTGTGGATGGCCCGGCATGTGCTGGGGCTGGTATCATTTGAACTGGCCCTCTGTACACCTTTCCCACACCTTGCATGATGTGTTAAGCCTCTGTCATGCCCCTTCTTAGTCATCTCTTTTAAACTTAAAAAGCCGCAGATGCTTTAGCCTTTCTTCATAGGCAAAGTGTTCCAGCCCCCTGATTATTTTAGTGCATTTCCTGCACCTTTGCATAGCTCTTTGATTAACCTTTTCTTGAGATGGGGTGACTCCAACAGTGCACAATATTGCAAATGTGACCAGACACCATAGATTTCTATAAGGGCCTTACAATACTGTCACTTTTATTTTCTGTCCTTTTTCTTAATAATCTCTTCTACAACAACAATTTATATGCTGCTCTTCAACCCAAGTTCTCAAAGTGGTTTACAAAGAAGAATAAATACATGAATAAGATGGTTCCCTGTCCCCAAAGAGCTCCCAGTCTAAAAAGAAATATAAAGCAGATCCCAGCAACAGCCACTGGAGGGTTGCTGTGCTGGGACTGGATAGGGACCATTTCTTTCTCTGGGCTAATTGTAAGAGAACCACCTCTTTAAAAGGTCCCTCTTGGGTCAGTTAGCGGGGGGATTTCCCTATTTCCATAGCTGCTGCCCACCATTGAGGTTTTCAGCGAGCTATCTACCATGGCATATGCATCCTCGCACGCTCGCGCATTCCAGCCAACCGCTGTTAGCCAGAGACCTTTCCCCCTTGCCTGTTGTGCACAGGCACAGTGGTGGCAATGGTGTGTGGACTGGAAGTCCGGCACCAATTCTTGCCCAGCTGCCATCCCGTTTCTTCCCTTCTGTGCAGCCTCCACTGGCCACACCCCAAGTCACCATGCCAGCCCCCATCGCCTTCTCTGAGCCCGGTGGTTGCCAGGATGTTGCAGCATGCCTGGCTGACATCCAGGGGGAGAGGAGGGAAAGGGCTTAATCCTATTGCAGATAGCCAGGCCAGGAGACACTGAAACGGTTGCTCTGGGAGTGGGGACACTTTGTCTGCAAAGCAGGCATGGAGGTGAGAGGGCTGTATCTTTGGCACCTTCTCCATGTTCTCTGAAGGGCTCTGACGGCTGTCTGGGTAGCGTTTGAGAACGTTACTTGCTCCTCCTGCCCGCCGGCAGCTTCGTTTGCAACCTCTGTTCTGAGACTGGAAGAGGGAGGGAACTGCAGGGTCCTGGTGCTTCTCAAATGGCTGCCCTACATCTGTGAGGGAAACGGAGCCACAATGCCACTCCTTCCCCCACGTTCCTCAGAGCATGGCAGCTGTGGACTGAATCCGTTCCCCTCGGCTGCCACCACCTAGGGCCTTATAGCAGCAAGGCAGCCATGCGGGGGCAAGCTTGATGGCCCCGTGGCTTCCTCCCTTGGCAGAGGCGATAATGGACAAGGCTGGGCCCTGAAGTAGAGTGGTTTGCCACTGCAGCCACCAGCACTCACCTTGCTGAAGGCCATTTCCTTGGCGGCGGCACCCTCAATACCTTCCCTACTGTGTTAGGGGTGAGAAGCATGGAAAATCGCGGCTAGATCCCCACTTGTGCCCTGGAGGGGGCATTCCAAGGCCAGGGGAAGAAGAGAAGCAGGAGAACTGTTGGGAATCACCTGGCAGTCAGCCAACTCTTCTCTGACCCCACCACCCTCACCCTGGCTCTAGAAGCCTCATTAAAAATAAATAGGGCTTGCTTTTGCCTATTTTTAAAGGGGGCTCGCTTTTTGCACCCTTCCATCAGATTGCAGTGGAACTCGCACGGGAGATGCGTCCTTGTTCTCTTAACTTTTACATGCAGTTTCCATTAATGAACCTTCCTGTGTGTGTGTGTCTTTGTTTTAAAAGGGCACATTACTGACGCAGTCAGACAGTCCTGGAGCAAATGTGTCACTGGCTTGGAAACGTGTAAAAGGATGCAAATCCAGTGGACAGAATGAGGTGGCAAAGACAGTCATTTTATTACCATCAGGTTAGTGGCTCTGCATGTGAGATGATTGAAACAACAAACTCAGTCCAGTGGTGCCACAGAACAGGAAAGCCAAGAGCTCTTCCTCCCACTCACCTGGGTCCCTGCCCTGAGCTGCCCAAACGCTCCAACGCCAGAGTTGAACAGGGAAGCTGGTGCTTTGGGGAGCTTCCGTGAATCTTGGGATTAGAGCCCCTGTCTGCAAGGCACGTGGTCAGTGGAGCAGAGTGTCTGTTCTTTTTGAAGAAGAGAGCTGTGGGACTTGGTTTCCTCCTCAAAAAATGGGAGCAAATCTGAAGCAACCTTGAGGGAGCAGTGTAGCCATGCAAAAAGAAGGGGCACTGCATGGGAATGGAGTGATGATCTATTTCATTAAACTGTTAATATTCCTGATTCAATTTCACTGCCTTGTCCTTGCAACCCACAACTTGGATTCTACCCTTGGATTCTATACTAGTAATCAGCAAAACTTTACGTGCTTCATGGATCATTACAACTAAAATGTTCCCTTTCCTCCACCACATTCCAGATTTGGTACCTAGAAAAGCTCAATTCCACAGTCTGTGGAAAGCATGCACCTTTGTGTAACTGCTCTTACTTTGCAACATTTTTTCTATTTTGCAACTGTGATTTGGCTCATCATGGATAGGGAGTTGTGCAGGACACTAAAGCTCCATGCCCCAGGGCACTGAGATCTTCTTCAGTCACCTCTCTGACTTCAGAGATTCCATCAGTCATTGTCCATCCAATTTTGAGTATATTATTGCAGCCATAAGTATTGGCAACCTTCTCACTTTTAATGCCTTTTACTCAAAATTGCAGCATGTACACAATCCTGGTTATCAGGTGCCACTGTTTAAATCTGCAGCAGACCTAATGTGGTGATTTTAAATTTGCCAAACTGAGAGATATTTGGGAACGCTCTCTCTCTTTTTTTAAGGTGTTCTCGTTTGTTTTTTGGTATTACCCAAGTAACTCTCACTCTCTCTCTCCCCCCTCCCCTTTAGATATAGCAAGTAAACTTCTAGGGCAGTCAATAGACGAGAAGGGGCTCCCGCAGCTTACCAGCTATGACTGTGAAGTGAATGCTCCCATACAAGGCAACCGAAACCTTCTACAAGGCGAAGAGTTGCTCAAAGCCCTGGATCAAGTCAACTGAGCTTCTTTTCCCACAATCGCTGTCCTGTTTTCTTGGACACTGGTGATTCACCATCTAAAAGCAGTCTATTTATATTTTCTATATCTGATTTTAGAAGCCTGGCTACAAATACTGCACTAATTCAGTTAGTTTGGTTCTGATCCCTTTTTTTTACTTTTGGACAGTCTCTCTTTAAAGAAAAAGAAAATAGGGGGGAAAGTTCACAATAACTCTGCTAATGATGCGTTTTTCATAGACAAACCTTTGGTACATAAAGTCCAGTACCTTTTTAGGACACGCTTGCAATTATAGCTTTGAAGTAGGCACCTATTTTGGGTTGTTTTAAAGAAGTATTTATTATTTTTTAATTTTGACCAGGAATTTGTCATTGAAAAGATTTTTAACCATGAGGCAACACCACAGAGAAACTGGTTTAGTCTTCTGTCGTGTGGTCTGTCATTGTTTGACGCTAGTATCTACTGTGTTGTGCTCTGATGTCTGGACAAGTTTTTACTTACTTTACCTTTTTAAGATGATAAACATTGCTTTGCAGCAGTGCATTTGTAGCCACAATCGCACAATATATTTTCTTAAGAAAATAAAAAGAAAATACCAGCAGTTCCTCATGCAATATTCTGCATTTATAAAGCTAGTTTTTAAGGAGAACTTTTTAAAAAGATTTTTTTGGTTCCTCTTGTTTGTTTTTTGCCTGTGAAATCATGTTGAAATTTGGAGTAATACTGTTGTGTGTTGTCATGTTATACAACAAGAGAGTTCTTAAATGCTGTATTAACGTCCAAGTGTGGTTAGGGGAAAGGAAGGGTTTAATCTTGAGAGGTTAGCAACATTTGAGGCCTTTTAGTTTAGAAAGGAAGGCTTCAGAGGTTATAAAATTATGCGTGGTGTGGAGGAAGATGCATTTTTCCTCTCTCATTGGCTCGCCCAATTAAATGGGTTGGTATACAGTTCAGGTCAGACAAAAGGAAGTTATTGCTCAAACAATGCATTAATCCACTGCCACAATGTGGTGATAGCCACTGGCTTAAATAGCTTTTTAAAGTATTAGAAAAACAATGGCTGTTAGCCAAGATAATGAAACAGAACCTCCAGAAAGACAGTGTAATTCTGAATAAGAGTTTTCTGGGAGACCAGGAGGGCAGAGCTCTTGCTTTTGGCTTCCTGGAAGCATCTGGCTGGACTAGATGGACCCTTGGTCTGCTCCAGCAGGGCTGCTCTTATGTTCTTTATGTGGCTAAAAGAGATTTTTGATGTGTTTTTTTAATAAGTAGTCACTTTGCCAGAGCAGAGAGAATCTCCCAGTCTCCCCCCCCCCCATAGCTGTGAAAGTTCATGCTAATATTGTGAACCTAATAACTGAATCGTAAGTGTTCCAATTACCTTGTTTGGTAGAGGTGGTATTTCAAGCAAATTGTAAAACATCCTGCCTTGTTAGCAGAGTTGCTCAGTAATACTTGATGTTTTTGTTTTTTTGCACCTTGTTGCTATTAACATCCATATGTTCTATTTTATTTTATTTTATTTTATTTTTTGTTTAAGCATAGATTTCAGTAGTGCTGAAGATATTTTAGGATTTTTTTAAATTTAGGGAATATGTCACACAATCCTCTTATTTTCCTCCTTGTGCTGTATAATATCCCTCCCACCCACCCACGCACACTCATTCTCTCCCCCTCCCCTTCGTGGTTGGCTCTAACACTAACTGTATTGTGTTATTACATCAATAAACTATCCGTGGACCAGGCCTGCAACAAAGTGTGTTATCTCCAGGTGGCAATGATTTTCCAGGTGCCATCAGGAATGTTTCATTTCCAGTTTCTAGTGGTTTTCGTCGGCACTGGCCATGCAATTGCCTCTTGCTCCCAACTCAAGTTCATCATATCACCATAGAGTTGTAGGAACTGTGTCAAGCAGTGACACAGTTTGGTTCATAGCTTGGCATGTGCATCTTCATCTTTACGACTTTGGTCAAATCACGATGTGATCATTGGCACTCACTAAGAACATACATCCTCTACAGTCTAGACTGAACTGGACTGAAACCAGGACCTGAGAGCATCGTCTGCCCATCGCCTGGTGAAAAATACATCTCCCTCCAGCTGCTCAGGAATGAGCAATTGTTAGCTCAGAGTGAAAGGTGGTTGCCTGACTTGGAAACAACTAGTTCAGCATTTGATGCATCGTGGCTTACCTATCCATTGTATCGTGAACACCCCCCTCCCCAAATACATTGATATGGACATTCTATATGTAGTTGGACATAAGTAACTGAGTGTGAACTGAGATGTGTCCACGTACGTTTCTTGCACAAATAATGTAGCTCATGCAATCAGGCTGCCTCTTTATGGCAGTGAGTGGACTGCATCGGAAGATCTTGCAGCACCCCCTCCATGCAGTGGGGGTATTGCTGCATTCAGAACACCTAGGATGAGGCAGTGAGAACCGACCCGCAAAACCTCTCAATTGAGTTCTAGGCTACATAGGGAAGCATGACCAGACCTCACTCCGATCTACTCCCATCTGCATTTGCTTCATGTCAGTTTGGTAATACTGGGAAGGAGAGCTAGTCTTGCGGTGGCAAGCATGAGTTGTCCCCTCTGCTAAGCAGGGACTGCCCTGGTTTGCAATTGGATGACTACATGCAAGTGCTATCTGCTGTAAGATATTTCCCTTTAGGGGATGGGGCCATCACTCAGTGGCAGAACATCTGCTTGTATGGAGAAAGTCCCAAGATCTACCCTTGGCAACAACTCTAGATAGAGCTGGGCAAGACTCCTTCCTGAAGCTTTGGAACACCACTGCCATTCAGTGTAGATGTAGACAATACTGAGCTAGATGGTCCAGTGGCCTGACTCTAGGAGCTTCCTAGGTTCCTAATATGAACAGTCCCAAAATACAAGTGAACCAGCTGACTCTGAATAAAACAACTTAAACATTTAACTCCCAAGTTGTGCTTAATTTGAAAGTACAAAGTGAGATGGGATGGGAGAGAGAAGGAAAACCAGGATTCCACTCATTTTGTGGTAATCAATGAATTTAACAGTGTGTGTGGTACTAAAAATGGAAGAGAAGCTTTTTAAAAATTCAAATCTGTATATAAGTAAAGGATGGTTCTGGTAGGACTTGATTTCTAGGCTCCCATTTTGCTTAATTGCAGTGATTACTTTCATAGTGGAAAAATCCTTAAATGGCATGTACTGAAGATTTGTTCAGACAGATGCTTTATTGGAACTGTGCTGCATGCAGTTTCCTTCCAAACATTTTCTCTCTTAATAGGGGATGGTGCCATCACTCAGTAGAAGAGCATCTGGTCTGACTTTGTATAAGGCAGCTTCCTATGTTCCTAGTAGGTAGCTGCTCTCATGGTGGCTGTAATTTGAGGCATGTAGCCCAGTGGCAGAACACCTGCTTCAATCCCTGTCATCTCCAGGAAGGCAGGCAAGACCTCTGTCCAAAACCCTAGAGACCCACTGCTAGTCGGATAAGACAACACTGAGCTAGGATGAAGCATCTAACTGTAGATGAAGCATCTAACTGTATCTTACCATGTGCACGCACGTGTGTGTATATGCATGCTTCAGTGATTGTGTTGCTCTAAGGTTCTGTGCATGTCACACAACCAGTGTGTGTTCTTTGTTTAAAAATTGTGCACAGGCAAATTCTGCAGCTATGCAAAATCTATGCTAGTCATGGGAAGAGTCAGTGAGTTGCTATCCAGGTCACTAAAACCCTCCTTTCAGCCACTGAAAATCTTACTCAGCCAGAGCAATGCTCATGCTTTTGCAGGTGTATTTTTGTGGCCTGGAAGTGAGGGAGAGCAGGGGTTCTTGTTCAGTCTTTTTTTTTTTTTTTAGAGGAAGCTGAGCTTTGGAACTCATTCTCTGCAGTGTGTACATCTCCATCAATAACTTACAGAAATACAAAGTGATCCACCTCAAGAGTACCTTGTCTTCAGTCTTCTTAAAGGTGGGATTCCTACAGTAGCCACAGCCAGATTTTGGCCATGATCACATAGTCCTTCCACACACCTGTCTTGGTGTGGCAGTACACAGGAAGTGTTCCTTGGCAGCTGTTTACTTTCTAACTCATTAGAAAGGAGCTAAGTCCTTATATGTTAACTATTAATGCACCTGTCATAATTCTCACTGACATCAGCTGCTGATGTCAAGATAATTACACATATCAGCCTTCCTATTTCAACAAATTGTGGTGTGATTTGTACATGAACCTTAACAAACTTTTGAAAAGAATATCTATGGTATCAAACTTCATAGGTTGGTTATGATGATATACACTGTCCCATTACAAGTTTAAAGAAAACAAACATTCTACCTCAATTTCATCTGCAATATTCCATAAACTCTTTAAAGAAGCTACAAGCTGCCTGATTTTTACACTGCCATTTCTCTCCCACCAGCTATATTTTCCACATTCCCTCATTAAGCAATGACAAAAATGCAGTTAAACTAGTAGAAATTGGAATACAATAGAACTACTGTCTTTTAGCTTTGACCCTTGTAGGACAAACTTTTTCCTTGACTATGTTAAACAAATTCTATTTCTGATGGGAGTTTGTAAATAAACAGTTATACAAATACTGTTCCAGCACAGGAGTTTTAGTACTGATCATTATCTTGTGTAAATGGATAAAACAACATGTTCACCTGAATAGGATAACTGCATGTAGTGAAAGATGGGGCTTTTCTGTCTCTAATAACTGTTCAAAAAAGAATGTTGTTCCTGCATGATAAAAACATAAGACCCTTCTGAATCAAACTGAAGGTCTATCTAGTCCTGCACTCAGTTTCCACAGTGGTCAGTATGATACTAATAAGACCACATAATGGCAACAGCTCTCTCCAATAGTTCATCTGTCAAATGCATATTCAGAAATTCACTGCTGCTGAGTGTGGAGATTACATTTACCTATTTGTGTCTAATAGCGATAGACCGATCCTCCATGAATTTCTCTGTTCCCTTTTAAAGCCTTCTATGCCATAAGCTATTATCCAAATTAACCCCCTTAGACAACTATTCAAAGTACACAATCCCCTTCCGCCCCCCGCCCTTGCATCAGTGTGCTCTCTCCACTGCTATACTCACCTAGAAAGAAGAAAAACCCAGTACTCTCGAGAGCGTTTCATCGTTCCTCCTCTCCCTTGCACCGAATCGAACATAAACAGCAATTTAAGGTCGTCGTATACAGCAGTGGCCCCTGCTAGCCACTCGCCACCGCTGCCGGTCCTGCTGCTGTGCAGTTGCTCCAGTTGGGGCTGAGGATGCTTCTCCGGGATGCAGGAAGAAGATGCAAATGATTCGAACGTTTGGCCCGCTCGTAGCCAATCCGCTCGGGCCGGCCACGCCCACTCTACGTGCAGTTCAGCACCCGAGACCGAGCCGCTGGCGATACCCCCCCCGCCGCTTCCGTCTGCATTAGCGACGAGGCTGCCTCGCTTGGCTAACCTCCTACGTGTGTTGTAGCATGTTGGAGAGTTGTGGGCGGGTTGCAGGGGAGGGGCGCCGAACAACTGAGCTACCTCTGGCTAACCCTCCCTCCGGGGGCTTGCTCAGGATTTATCCCTCAGTGAACACACAGCTAGATTCCAGTTGTGTGTTTGTTTCGCAGCCTCGATATTGGCTTAAGGAGCCAGTTTATACTTCAGAAGAATTGTTTGTTTTATTTCTACAGTTCTATCCCGCTCTTCCTCCAAGGAGCCCAGAGCAGTGCATGTGGTTATGTTTACCCTCACAACAACCCTGTGAAGTAGGCTAGGCTGAGAGATACATGACTGGCCCAGAGTCACCCAGTGAGTTTCATGGCTAAATGGGGACTGGAACTTGGATCTCCCCGCTCCCAGTCCAACACTCAGATTTGTGTATATTTGCATACTGAGTAATATGATTTTCTTTTTTAGGGAACTGAGTATAAAACAGACTTCTGAAGCCAAAACCAGTCCAAACTCATGCTTGCTTTATCATGCACACATCTCTTGTCAGAGGCACTCTTACCCCTGGACTTCTGGGCCAAATAAGAACATAAGAACAGCCCTGCTGGATCAGGCCCAAGGCCCATCTAGTCCAGCATCCTATTTTGCACAGTGGCCCACCAGATGCTGCTGGAAACCACAGGCATGCTCTCTGTCCTGCTGTTACTCCCCAGCAACAGGTACTCAGAGGGCCTCCACAGCCACCTGCCCCCACCCTCTTTAGTCTGTCCCGGGTGGTGTGGTTGCCCGGCCAAGCATGATGATGGTGAGGCGGGCCGTCCAAAGGCCTTCAGGTCCAGGCTCCAAAATTACCTAGGTGCACCTCTGTCTCTTGTAAGGAGCAGAAGATTTTCTTACAGAACCTCGCCCAACGTGTTATTTTCGTGCAACCTATTAAAATACATATTTTAAAAAAAATAGTATTATTATTCCTAGTGTTTGCTGTGGGCATCAGATGTTAAAGCATGCTGTGGGTCTCTAACTTGTCAGGTATCCACGTATTTCATATAATTTCTTTTGTTTGTTTTTGGTTATTTTTATGATTTATTTTTACAGAACTGAATTGTTATAGGAATTACCGTTCGTATTGTCGTTTTGTCATTTCTCTGGGTTGTAAGCTGCCTTGAGTGCAGCAGTGCAGAAAGGTGGCATACAAATTAATAAATGAAACAAGTATATCCATGGGTCTAGGGAAATGCTAAGCAGTGGGGCTAAAGGGCCATAAAATGCAAGAAGTAAAGCTTGTGTATAAAGTTCTGTATAAAACTTATATGTATACAGAAAAGTGCGCTCTTTCTCTCTCTCTCTCCACACACACACACACAGAGTGAAGGACAGTACGATGCTACCATCCTCCTGCATCCGCCGGCGGATGCTCAGACTTTTCAGGTCCTGCAGCTGAGACAATGATGATGACACATGAGCACTCTCAGACTATGCCACCAAGCATAGACTTTGCCACCCAGTGGTGGCAGGGCACATTCCTAGTCAAGTCAGGTGGGGTGGGGAGAAGATGTGTGCGCCTCAGTGGGACAAGGAGTGAAAAATGTACAATGTGCCCCAGCAAGGCGAGGAAGGGTGGCAGCAATGGATGGCAGTGTGGCTCCTGTGTGATGTGGCCCAGCACCTGTTGCCAGCACCTGTGAGGGTCTGGGGGTGATTCAGCATGTGGGGGCTTCCTTAACTTTGCATAACATTACAGAATCATACTGACTGATGACATATTGTGTAAATAGTGAGAGTGAATGAATGAGGTTTTTGGACATGTCCAAACAGCTTGGACATATGAATTTGTAAGTGAGGGGGGATATGAATAAAAGCACATGATTCACAGTTCTCACTCAGACCTTCTGGATTGCAAACCAACTTGAGCATAGTGCATTTATTACATATTGTTTGTTTATTCCAGAAGTTTTTGTAATTTTCTGCCATGAAACAAGCCACTTATAGGACTTTGATGGTTACAATAAAATTAAAAAATATATATTAAAAACTAACAATTTGTCCAAGCGACTTTAAATATACATAGGCCTCCCACCCTGCCCTACATATGTGCTCAATACCAAAATCCTATACCAAGTCATTCCAGGTGATCCAAAGGGTGTGTGTGTGTTACCCTTTTTATGAAGGCAAAGGGCAGATTCCTCCATATGGGGGTGTGATGATGGTCTGGGGAGGGGGTGGGTGGGTTAAGTTCCAGACATTTGCACTGCTTTGGGCTCCTTGGAGGAAGAGCGGGATATACGTACAATGTAAAAAAAGAAAAAGAAAAGAAAATGAAACAAGCCACTTATAGGTCTTTTTTGGATGTTTTTCTTTTTAATTTCGTTAAAAATATTAAAAATCAACAAATTGAAATGGATTGGGCAAATTAAATATTCGGAGCCTTCCCAATCTGCCCTACATCTGTGCCTGATATCAAAGCCCTATGACAAGCTGTTCCCAAAATATTCAAGTGTGTGTGTGTGTGTGGGGAAATAACCACAAAAAGGAAATCACATTATACCACCATTAGTCCATTACTAGGTCTGAAGACTGTCAGCAGGCACGGGCAGGGCAATGTTACGCTATGGCATATCCCTAACATACTGTATTTACTGGAATCCAAGACTAGGATTTCCCCCCAAGTTATTTAATGTTAGAAATCAGCGGATCATCTTAAATTCAGAGTCATCTTGGGTGAATAAGGGTATAACCTGTATTTAACCTCCATTTTTAAAGGGGCTTGTCTTAAGTTCTGAGTAGTGTGCAGGTAAATATGGTACAAAGCGGCTGTAGGAACATAGGAAGCTGCCTTATATTGAGTCAGATTATTGGTCCATCAAGCTCAGTATTGTCTACACTGACTGGTAGCAGCTCTCCAAGGTTTCAGGCAGGAATCTTTCCCAGCCCTACCTGGAGATGCTGCCAGGGAGTGAACCTGGGACCTTCGGCAGGCTCTGCCCCTGAGGTACCACAGCACAGCAGTGAGGCAATCTAGGATCTCTAATCTATCTATCTAGCTGGATGCAGATGGATTCTGCATCTTCTCTGCACACATGGTGCAGGGAGAGGAGCTTGCCATGTTGCAAGGAGCTTACCATGTTGCAAGCTTGCCATGTTGCAAGGAGCTTACCATGTTGCAAGCTTGCCATGTTGCAAGGAGCTTACCATGTTGCAAGCTTGCCATGTTGCAAGGAGCTTACCATGTTGCAAGCTTGCCATGTTGCAAGGAGCTTGCCATGTTGCAAGGTTGAAGGGAAGAGAAGCAGAGAAAGGAAGTCACCCTGAGATTAGCAATCTACATTCCAAAGGGATAGTGTCAGGGTCAGAGCAGTAGAGAAGGGATGACCTAGCTGTGCTGTGCTGATTAGCACCTGTTGTGGGAGACAAACAATCTCTTTTCAAGCCTAAATAGATAGAATAAAACAAGTGGATAAATTCTAGTTCCACTGGAGTCTCTGTCTGGTTGGAGTTTCTTTGCTGAAGAATGGTGACTTTCAATTCGGCTGTGCAATGTCCTGGGAAATTCAAATATTCTCTCACTGTTTTCTCAATGTTGTTAAAATTTTTATGTCAGATCTGGGCTGCAATTCGACTGATGCACAATTTCCTTGTGAGCTCCGCTGAGACAATGGGACTTACTTCTAAGTAAATATGCATAGGATTGCTTACTTTGCAAATGTTCATTTATTCATTTGCGAGGAGACTATTAAAAGTAAGAATTCTAAAGCACTGCTCTTACTAAAGGTAAAGCAAAGTGTGCCGTTAAGTCGATTTCGACTCCTGGCGCCCACAGAGCCCTGTGGTTGTCTTTGGTAGAATACAGGAGGGGTTTACCATTGCTTCCTCCCACACAGTATGAGATGATGCCTTTCAGCATCTTCCTATATCGCTGCTTCCTGATATAGTACCAGCAGGGATTTGAACCCGCAACCTTCTGCTTGTTAATCAAGTATTTCCCCACTGCACCACTTAAGGTGTGGCCACCAGACGCATGAATGAGATGTTAATAGGTCTGGCTTGGTCAGTTAGAGTCCATTAGATTCAGTTGTTGAAGGCTAGTGCCTGTTTGGGTATATTGTTCTATGTCCCTCTCTCAGTATGTGATGTTTTAGTTTCTTAATGTCAGACTCCCAGGGGACAAGGTGGGCTCCTGACCCTTCTTGAACTCCAGAATGACTGGGTAAGCAAAAAAACCAAAAGGTCAGCCTCAGGAACAGTCAGGGAAGGAGGTTAGCTTTTCACCAGAGTCCTCCTCCTGGCTTGCTGCATTCAGCCAGTTCCCTCTCCTGGAGAACTCCTGACTCCCACACTCAGAAGCAGCTGCTCCTCCTCATCTGCCTTGTCTTTAAATACCCCAATGCAGAGCAGACTGGGCTTAAAGCCAACTTCCAGCCCCGCCTCCTGTTTCCTGCCCTACCCAACCTAGCTGTCTTGTCTCCCTAGAGCTGTTTCCTGCAGCTCTCCCTGCCTTGCTCCCCTCAGCCCCACTGGGATCCGACCAGCCCGGGCCTTTCTCATCCCCACTGCCCCCTAAAGGGAACCAAAGCCTCAGAGAAGGGATGCCACACCCTTCTCCAGCCTCCATAGGGCCATCCAAGAGAACAGGTAACATGGCATCCCGACACTCAATAAATCTTTATTTGTTCTTTGAACTCAACCTAGGATCTCCAGATAATAGCTGACAGATAGCCCTGTCCGCTCTGCACTGGGGTATTTAAAGACAAGTCAGCTGATGAGGAGGAGCTGCTTCTGAGTGTGGGAGCCAGGAGTTCTCCAGGAGAGGGAAGAGAGCTGGTCTTGTGGTAGCAAGCATAACTTGTCCCATTAAGCTAAGCAGGATCCACCCTGGTTGCATACGAAAGGGAGACTAGAAGTGTGAGCACTGCAAGATATTTCCCTTAGGGGATGGAGCCGCTATGGGAAGAGCATCTAGGCTCCAAGTTCTCTCCCTGGCTTCTCCCAGATGGGGCTGAGAGAGATTCCTGCCTGCAACCTTGGAGAAGCCACTGCCAGTCTGTGTAGACAATACTCAACGAGATGGACCTATGGTCTGACTCAGTATATGGCAGCTTCCTATGTTCCTAATCTCTTGGGCTAAACCTCTTTACCACCAGAGCATACTCTGCTGTGTGAGGACTTTAATGTTTCTCCTCACATCCCTCAACAACAGAGACCAACTCAGCATGAGTAAACACAAACACAAGAGGGGAAAGTACTGTAAAGGTGATCACATATTAGGAAAACAAGTTGCCCGGACAACATGATAATTTAAGCCCATCCACGCAACATGTCAGGAAAGTAATTAAATTCTAGCGCTTTAGAATTTTATCTTTTCAGAGGGGAAACAACATCCTTTGCAAAGGTGGAGCCAAGCAGACAAGACCAATGGGAAAGAAAGAGGGGGAGTGAACCACACAGCCGGGGTGGAACTAGCTCCCCAGAGTTTCCACTCAGCAGCGAGGACACCACCTGTCCACTAGGCACATGAGATGTCCAGTGAAATTTATAGTATAGTATTTTTATTTTATTTTTACATTTATATCCTGCTCTTCCTCCAAGGAGCCCAGAGTACATGGCATTACATTATACTATATTATATTAATAATGTATTATAACATATTAATATTAATATATTTAATATACTTTTTTAAAGGCACTGAAGACATATTTATTCACCCAGGCTTTTAATTAGATTTACAGTTCTAAAATTTTAATACTGGGTTTTATGTGTTTTTAATGCTTTAAATGATTTTGATTGTAAACCGCCCAGAGACAGAAGTTTTGGGTGGTATAGAAATATTTTAAACAAACATTATTACATAATCTATCTATCTATCTATCTATCTATCTATCTATCTATCTATCTATCTAATTCTCTAAGTTGTACCCGTGGCTAATCTTGTGTGTGGCAGCTCTTGCGATAGTTCGCGAGCAGAAGCACCTGACTGGGCAGTGGGGATTCAATATGCAGATAGGGAGGAGGAGCCTGTGGCAGCATGATGATTGGGCAGTGGGGATTCCATACGCAGATAGGGAGGAGGAGCCTGTGATGGTTAAGGACAGTTGGAATGCACCTGTTGCTGCTTGGAAGATGTTCTTGATTGTAGAGAGGAACAGAACTTCTGTATATAAAAGGATAGTGGGCAGGGGTCTGCGAAGAGAGGGGTCTGAGGGACGAAAGAGCCCCTTAAGGAGAAGGAGGCTGCCGTTGTGTGAATTAGATGAGGAAACAAGATGAACAAGATCTGTTCTCAGGAAAGGAGAGAGAGATGAAGAGAAAGGAAAAAAAAGAAGGGAGGGAAAGAGAGAAAGAAGGAAGGGTGAGGGACGGGTTGAGCCTGTCAGCAGTCTGAGGGGAACGAAATCAGGAGGGGAAATGGTTGTACAGGTTTTAAAAAGTAAGTTTAAGATCAGGCTTAATATTGGCAGTGGTTATGAAACTCGGAGCATAATCATTCAGTAAGATAGAGGAGCCTTTCAAAACTCTGCCATGCAAGGTAGAAGTTCCTGATAGATCATTTGTCTGCAGGGTAAGGGCACTGGCTACAAACGGAGAAACTGAGCATGCTCTTTCCTTGCCCGTTCTCTAGGCGTTTGACACTTCACATCTGCCTTGAAATTGAAAATATACCGTGGCAGTCCTTTTTCTCTTTGCATGTCAGAATTATTTCGTTGCAGAATAAAGCTTGCAACAAAATCTGATGCTTTCCTGCCGCATTTGGACTTCCTCTCTTCTGCGTGTTGTGATGAGACAGTTGAGAGGTGAGGCGAGTTGTGTGCAGAAAGCAGCAGGCAGCTTCCTCTGATCATACTGAGCATGCTCCACGGCCCTTGAGCATGCTCAGTTGCAGCGGAAACAAAAAGCAGCAGGAAAGGGGCCGTTCATTCTCCGTCGTCTCTGCCGGGAGCTCGACCGGGGGCCATGAGCGGCTGGCCGGGGCTGAGGACGGACTGCGAGGGGCTGCTGCAGCATTTCCAGAATGCCGACAGTGTCCGTTTCGAGGACTTCGCCTTACTCTGGAAGCAGCACCGCTTCCACACCATCTTCTAGTGGGTGGACCTGCGCGACTCGCGCAGTGGGAAAAAAAAGAGGGAAGGAGGCCCTCGGGGCATGGGCAGAGTGGTTTTTTTTTTTTTAGGGTGGTGGGGGGGTGCCTCCCGGGCATGGGAAGAGTGCTGTTGTATAACTGCCATGAGACTCCGTAGCACCTGAGCGAAGGGAGAGGGCTTCCAGCTCGGAGGGGGGCCGTGTTCTCTCTAATTCTTCCCCATCTCTGTGTGGAATGGGATTTGTTCTGAGTGGCAGTATCAAGGCAGTCTGTGTGCACGTGCATTCAGAGTGGGGCCTTCCTGATTCAACCTGAGCAGGATCTAAAATGAACTGAGTGGACATCCAAAAACTTGTGAGTGCGCTGCACGTGTGAATGCCTTAGAGGGAACACTGGAGCGGGGAAGCTGAAGCCCAGCAGCTGGAGGAGTGGGGCCCTGCAGCCCTGACTGAGGTTGCGTTGTGCCCCAGCTTTTCCATGTGCAGGGAGCCTTTTCCAGGCTGGCCTACCTGCTGTGAAATCCCTTTGTGGGTCTTGCTTTTACCCACCAACCGCACCCCCCCCTCCCGGATTCTGGGGAGTCTGCATTCTGGGTTAGGCAGCCTTGGCTCTCCAGCGGTTAGAGTGCCGGACTAGGACTGGGGAGACCCGAGTTCAAATCCCCATTCAGCCATGAAACTAGCTGGGTGACTCTGGGCCAGTCACTTCTCTCTCAGCCTAACCTACTTCACAGGGTTGTTGTGAAAGAGAAATTTAAGTATGTAGTACACCGCTCTGGGCTCCTTGGAGGAAGAGTGGGATATAAAATGTAGTAGTAGTAGTAATTAATAATACAACTCCCATTATCCTCCGCTTGTGGGTGATGTGAGCTGTACTTCAACAGCCAGAGAGCCAGTGTCGCCTACCCCTACCATGCTGTAGGGTAGGGGTGGCTAGCCTGGGACTCTCTGGCTGTGGGATTATAAACCTCATCAACCCCAGCCTCAATTTATTGTGGTGGCGTGTTTGTGTGTGTGTCCCAACAATAGCTGGAGAGCCTCTGACCCCCCCCCCCCCGCTGCTACAGGTTCACGCAGAGCAACTGTGAAGCTCAGCACTCCAGTTGTACCTTGCGGGGAGGGTTTTATTCATTGATGACACACATCTCCTGCTTTTTGACCATCATGGAGCTTAAGGTGGCATGCCTTAAGGCACTGACCAGGCTTAGATTGGCTTAGCTTCAGCAAGATGGCTGCATCATGAACCCATGGATCAGGACTGCACAACTTTGGTCCTCCAGCTGTTGTTTTTTGACCACAACTCCCATCATCCCTGTCACAGTGGCCTCAGTTGTGAATGATGGGGGTTGTTGGCCTACATCTGCAGGAAGCCCGAAGTTGTGCAGCCTTGCCTTAGATCATCCCTTGGCACGCAATCTTTTTTGTGGTGTTTTGTTGTGACTCATGTTATACAACAGATGACTGCTTATGGCTATGTTGCTTTCTTCCTGTCTTTCATTTCTGCTGAGACCTTGGCTTTGATCCACACTTCTTCATCCCATCCAAGAGTGACCCCAGCAAGCCCTCTTAAAACAGCTACATGGCTGTTAGATTTTATTTCTTTAATTATTTTATATACTGTATATTTAATATATATATATATATATATATATATATATATATATATATATATATTTATATATATGTGAATATGATTGACTTATTATATTATATTAAATATTTATGTTTTTATTTTAATTTTAATAATATAATTTTAATTTATATACTATATATATTTAATTTATATACTGCCTGACTCCAAAGGCAGTATATAAATTAAATATATATAGTATATAAATATTTAATATAATATAATAAACTTTAAATACAATAAAACAAACCTTTAAAACAGCCACATGTAAAACAATTTTAAAACATTCAAGGATTGCTCCTGCAAGATTTCTCCTGCTTCCTTTTTAAAGAGTATATTACTAAATCTCATGGGATCTTCAGTATGTACTTTTTGTATCCATAGTGAATGAGATGGACAGACTTGTTTTGTGACCTTCTTGCTTTGTCTAGTGGTAAAATAAGGCCTTTGGAGCAGACGAAATTCTCCAAAGAAGCTTTAGCTCTGGTGTGGCCATACTTCTTGCCGCCTCATGCTTTCCAGATCAGAGTTGGTGCCCTTTATCTTCTGTATGGATTATACAATATGCAGCTCTGTCAGCCAAAGCAGAAGGTAAATCATGCCTAATTTCCTTTGCTTTCAAATCCTTGTCCCCCCCACTGTTTTCTGTGACTTTGTTCTGTTGCTGTAACTGCTGCACAAAATAAATTTGGTATAGCTTTGATGTTGTGTGGTTCTCCAGTGTCTTAGTTTAACACTTGCTCTCTCTGTTTCCCCCCACATTCCTGTTTAATTTTTGTTCGTTGTTAGGTGTTTCACTGATGTTCGTAGCAGCAGCCACAATGTTTGATGTCCACAGCCATGTTTATATGCTGAAATAAACATGGACTGACTTATTCTAGTTTGTCCCCAACTGACCTCTATATTTGTGTGGTTTGGAAACAACCCTAGATTAGTGCTCCCTTAAAAACATGTTGACCACTTCCTTATATTTGCAGTCTGGGTGATTAAACTGGGGAGAGCAGCTGGATTCCTGCCCTGATTTTTCCTGTGCAGCGGTTAATCTGTTGTTCTGACTGTGGGTGTGATCCCAGATTGGTTAGTCTTTGATACAAGAGTGGGTAATAGCATTAAGAAGCACAAGGAATGGAGACAGGGAAATATATTTGCTGCTTAAGACACCTTTTTGTTTTGCTGAGAAAACTAACTTTAAGGTCATGCTGTGAGTAACTTTAAACACACATGCTTTGCAAATGTGTATGTGTAGGAACATAGGACTGAGAAAAGTGCAGTACTGTTCGGAGGTCAGGAAAGTGGAAAATGGCTTGCATGTTGAAGGTGTTCCTGTTTTTTTTGCCAAAGTGGCCCTTGCTTGAAAAATAGTGAAGATCACTAGACTATTTCATAGCATTCAGGCTCTCTTTCTATTCAGACCTTAGGCAAAGGTTAATTGATCCCGTTCTTAAAAAATTTCCAAGATGTCTGGACGAATTTTACATTGAATATTTGTTAATAGACACGAATTTGTCAATTACATATTCAGTTGCGGAATATTGCCATTCTGCAATATGAGTCCGACATACTCTGCCTGCTAATGACTAGAATCAATGTATAGTTACATAATCAGCATGACTGCGTTTAAATGTATCTAACTGTAATAGGTGTTCTGGTCAAAGAGTGTAATACAGACTGACTGAGACTTTATTTCTGACTTGAATCTGATGAACAACCTGTATGTTTCTCTTGCAGATCAGAGTTTCACTCAAAGATTGGGAGGAAGTCCAGAAATTTCAACAGGAGCTATTAGATGCACGGCACTATGATGCAGCTTATGTTTTCAGGAAGCTTCGAGTGGACAAAGCATTCTACTTTACAGCCATGCCCAAACTAGTAAGTGACTGAGTTGATTTACACTCTTTTATAGAAAGAAAGAATACAAGATAGAAAGAAAGAATACAAGATCAAGTTGAGCCCGCACTGCTCTTCCTCCAGACGTGCACTGTCTGGAGGAAGAGCAGTGCGGGCGCAACTTGATCTTGTATTCTTTCTTTCTTAGCACCCTGATGTGTATTGGAAGGGAATTCCTAAGCATTCTGATATCCTGGCATTTCCCCACCCCACATACATGTGGTCCTGACAAGGCAGTTTATTAGTTGCTCTGTTTCCCAGCACCACGTCACGTTCACAAAACCAGCTTGCTATTTCTGCAGTGCTTTAGTAATAATGTTTTTGTATTGGTTATGGGGAGAGCCAGACGCTAGGCTGGTGAGAATAAATACTGGAAATGGGCTAAATGGACGCAACCATCTTGGCTTTTTGAGTTGCATGTTCAGTTGTGGGAGAATGTACAAGTTGCTTGGTGGTTTTCCCATTTCCATTGGAGACTCTAGCCCGATTCAGACATTATGTTGTACGAGTGTACAGACATGTGTTTGTGTGAATGACTGCACCTGTGTTCATTTTAAAAGTGAACCTGGAACAGGGCCTTCAAATGTATGGTGCAGATAGGAAGTGTACTTCTGTACCTGTGTTCAGCATAATGTGAAGGTCTGCACCTGTGTACAGGTTTGTACTTATATGCACTGTGCACTCACTGTACAAGTGTTGAACATAATGTGTGAATGGGCCTTCTGCCTTCCCCTCTTTGAGGAGTGCAACAGTGGCTGCTGACAGTGGCCACTTGGAGGGTCATTTTGATCAGATGAGACCTGTAAGGTCTCATTTAGTGGAAGTGGACAACCAACAGGAAAGGGGAACTGCGAGTTTTAGGGATATGGGGCAAGTGGAGGAATACTGAGCTGTATTTTAAAGAGTTGCTTGTTAAATTATTATTTGATTTAAATTTTTAAGAATTATTTTTATACCACTTTTCAAGTTCACAGAGCTGTTTGCATAGCAAAAGAAATGAGAGGAGGGTTTCCTGTCCCAAAGGAAAAAAGAAACACAAAGGGGGGGGGAAAGGTTCTCTTAAAAAGCAGGTAAGCAGCTCCTTACCTGCTTGCCTGCCGCTTTTCCATGCAGTGCTGTGCAGAGGCTGCAGGGAACTGTGCTGCAGTCATGCGTGGCCTTCTGGAGAGCAGGCGCCACCACCAGAAAAGTGGTGGTGGGCGAGCAGGTAAGGAGTGGTGGGCGAGCGGGTCGGGTGGTGGGCGAGGTGTGGGTCGGGTGGTGGGCGAGCAGGTAAGGAGCTGCTTACCTGCTTTTTAAAGGAACCACTCCCCACCTTGCCGAATCGATTCGAATGTTGGTGCCCGAGTTGGTTTGGCGCTTCATAGAGGAAGCGCCGAACCGGCTTGTGTATATCCCTAAGAGATACTTGCTTTGCTGGGCTGAATTGTGCTATCCCTCTTTTAAACATAAGAGGTCCACCACTTGAACCAGGGGCTTCTTTGCCCAGTTAGGGGTTGTGCTTTGTAACTGAAAACACAGTCTGGATGTTTTTTGACTCTTGCTTCAGAAGGCAGGAAAACTTGATGGTGAATATTCTTGACAAACCAGCACCTGATTCTAGTTTTTATTCTATGGAAATTTGCATTTTGTTGGATGGTGTTAAGATAAACAGTGCGTACTTTGGAGAAACAGCTGTTCATATTTTGCCTAAGTAGACCAACTTGGGGACACAACTTTCCCTTTCACTTTTATCCTGACACATGGCCATTTCTTTGCAGCTTTCATTTAGAACTAAAAAGAACATGGACAGCAGTACTGAAACAAAGCAGGAATTCAAGGGTCCAGATGACAGAGTTGCTGGGCTTAGTACGGCTGACTGTTTAGAGGTACAGTAAACACTTGGCTATCACATGGCCACTGCTGTTTATAAGAGAGCATCTTTCATAGGGCCTGATCTGCTTGTCTTGGCCCATTATAGGGGTCAGTCAGCAGCATCATGTGCCATTGTGTTGAATGAGCTCTACAAATGGATCTAATGAATTTAAAAACTGATATAGCATTCATATACCTTATTAGGGATGCAAAAAATGTCCCTCGTTTGAGCCATATATCTTATTACAGGGGGTGTTTGTATTAAAACACTTGGTCACACAAAGGTATGCTACATACATGTGTACCCATGCTTTTAGGACAAGCTGGGGCCATGATCTTGAAACCAAGTTTGTAAGCGTAGCTAACAGACTCCAATTTGGATGCAGGCAAATGCCAGGGTTAGGGTACCCCGGAGGAGCAGCAGACTTGGAGGCAAGTCTTTTGAAACAATGAGATAATTTATTTGTAAAGCAGAGGCACAGGACATATGGTGATATTGGCAACCTTGATATAATTGCAGTTGTACAGGGAGTGAAGACGGTTCCCAGGAATGAGATAAGGAGGGAGGTGGAGTGAAGGCTTTAATAGCCTAATGACTGGCAGATGTTGGAATATGAACAGAAGAAGGGTGAGAAGTGGGATGAAGGAGAAAGAATTAAGAGCAGTTTCATGTTTTTTAATCTGTTTTTACTTTTAAATATTTCAAATTTTGTACACTGCCTAGAGATGTACATATCAGGCAGTATAAAAATATGATAATTAAAATAAAAAATGCCTGTCCATACCTGCTGCTGCTTGTTTCACCTGCTGGTACTTTAACTACTCTGCTACATTGACACTTTATATTTGTGCATAGCCAGATTCGTAGAACAGAAGATGCATCTTCCAGTTTTCATAATTTAATCTTTCAGTCAATGGAAGGGTTCAATCACACACGTTGCTTTGTTTTTTGTGGGCTGTGTCTTGTGTCAGCAAAATTGTTTCCCCAAAAACCTGCAACGCTGACCTGATGCCGATGTAGCGTTTCTGATTGTCAAGAACTGGAAAAGTGCTTTAGAGATACTTATATAGCCCTGGAAGCTGACTTGCCATTTATTTGTTTTTAAGGAAATGCAAAATGTTCATGACCACTACCAAAAAATGAAATGTTTGATCTCCATGGACCAATCCCAGCCAGACAAGGCTCTTAATCTAATCAAAGATGACTTTGTAACCAACTTCAGGGATATAATTTCGGAGTACCAGCAGTGGCAGAAGAACAAGGTGGTAGGTAGTTCTAATGCAGATTTGTCTTCATCTGTGTGATTGGATTATGGTTCTTGATTGAGGTTCCAGTTTGCTTTTGAAATGTGTAGGAGGGGGCAAGCCTGGATCGTGTCATATAGGGCAAAAGGCAGAGCCAGAAACATGTGCTGAGCATACCATGCCTGTTGCTGAATGGTGAGGTAAGTGTGTGTGTGTGTGTGTGAGAGAGAGAGAGACCCAATTTTGTATGCAGATGGTGTAGCTCGGAGGTCTTCACTATTTTTCAAGCAGGGACCACATGGGCAAAAAACTTGCAATATGAGAGCCGTTTCCCACTGTGTTGATTTCTGCACAGTACTGTACTTTTCTCAGTGCTTAGAGGTCCCTTTAAGGGAGACAGAATCCTCTCTTAATTGCTCTCTGGGAAATGTCCTGGGAAGGGCTACACTTCCCAGCACTTCTTGTGCGCCTTCCAAGGTGGCGCAGGGGCTCAAGAGGGCTCCGTTTCTCTTAAAGGAGCTCAACCGGTGCAGGATAAAATGCAGCGTTGCACAGGGAAACACTGCAGGGCATTCAGCTTCAGCCAAAGTTTGGCACAGACTCAATAAAAATTAGCCAGAGGCCTGCACTTTGGGTTGGTGGGCGGGCCACCACTGGCCTCCAGCTCTTACAGTGAAGAACGCTGTGGTAGCTACTCTGCTTGCTATGCACACAGAACCTTTTGATCTGTATTGCTTCCGCAAGGCCAAGTCTTGCCTCACTAACCTCTTGGAGTTCTTTGAGAGGGTCAACAGGCATGTGGATAAAGCTGATCAGGTTGACATAGCATACTTGGACTTCCAAAAAGCTTCTGACAAAGTTCCTCACCAAAGGCTCTTGCATAAACTTAGCAGTCATGGGATTAGGAGACAGGCTCAGCGGGGAAATGCTTGACTATCAAGCAAGAGGTTGCCGGTTTGAATCCCCGCTGGTACACCTGTATTGGGCAGCAGTGATATAGGAAGATGCTGAAAGGCATCATCTCATACTTCAGGGGAGATGGCTATGGTGTAAACCCCTCCCGTATTCTACCAAAACAGCCACAGGGCTCTGTGGTCGCCAGGAGTCGAAACCGACTTGACGGTACACTTTACTTTACTCATGTAGATTGGTAAATGTTTGAAAGACAGGAACCAGAGGGTAGGAATAAATGGACAGTTCCCTAACTGGAGGGAAGTAAGAAGCGGGATCCCACAGGGACCAGTGCTCTTTAACTTGTTAAATGATCTAGAAGTTGAGATAAGCAGCGAGGTGGCCAGATTTGCAGATGACACTAAATTAATTAGGGTAGTGAAATCCAAAACAGATTGTGAGGAACTCCAAAAAGATCTCTCCAAACTGGGGGACTGGGCGACACAATAGCAAATACGATTCAATGTAAGCAAGTGTGTAAAGTGATGCATATTGGGACAAAAAACCCCAACTTCGCATATATACTGATGGTGTCTGAGTTGATGGTGACTCACCAGGAGAGAGATCTTGGGGTCGTGGTAGACAGCTCGTTGAAAGTGTCGACAGTGTCTGGCAGCTGTGAAAAAGGCCTGTTTAAGGATAATTAGGAATGGGATTAAAAATCAAAATGCTAATTTTATAATGTCCTTAGAGAAATCTATGGTGTGGCCACATTTGGTATATTGCATGAAGTTCTGGTCCACATATCCTAAGGAGGACATTGTAGAACTGGAAAAGGTGCAGAAATGGGCAACCATTTGATGATCAGGGACCTGGAGCACCTTCCTTATGAGGCAAGGCTACAGCATCTGGGGCTTTTTAGTTTAGAAAAAACACGACTGAGGAGAGACATGATAGAGGTATATAAAATTATACAGTAGAGAGAGTGGACAGAGATAATTTTTTCACCAAGGGGTCATGCCATGAAACTGATGGCCAGGGAATTTAGGGCTAACAAAAGGAAGTACTTTTTCACACAGAACATAATTAATCTATGGAATTCTCTGCCACAGGATGTGGTGATGGCCACTAGCTTGGAAGGCTTTAAAAGGGGCTTGAACAAATTCATGGAGGACAGTTCTATCAGTGGCTACTAGTCTGGTGGCTACAGGCCACCTCCAGCCTCAGAGGCACGATGCCTCTCAATCCCAGTTGCAAGGGAGCAACAGCAAGAGAGAGGGCATACCCTCAGCTCTTGCCTGTGGGCTTCCCAGAGGCATCTGGTGGGCCACTGTGTGAAACAGGGTGCTGGAGTAAATAGGTCTTGGGCCTGATCCAGCAGGGCTGTTCTGATGTATCCCTGCACAAAGCTGCTGAGTCTGCCTTTCCCTTTTGTGTTCTGGTGCAAGAGCATCTGTGCTCCCTGTATCTACCCCTGCTTAGAATTTCCACATTCACTGCGAAGTGCAACACCTCCTGACGCATGCCCATCTCTAGAGGAAGGCCTTCTAGTTCTCATGCTAAAATGTTGTCTCTTCTTCCAGGAGTCACCCTTCATAACTGCAGGTGAAGAAGCGATGAAGGCAAAGGAAGGATCTTCGCGAGAATCTGAAGTAAGGAAGCCCCTTTTGTGATGTCTGCAAAGATGGGACATGCTGACTTATGTGCAGCAGAAGCTTCTGGATGTCTGGAAGAGTATTAGGAGCATTTTGGCTCTGATGCAGAGAATGCCCTCTTACATCTGTGAAAGTACTTGTGAGTTATAAGGGCCAAACTAGCATGACTCTTCAGGGCTTGTTGGAATCCTGTGATTGGGACTTGCTTTGGTTTTTCTACCAAAAGCAGCCAAGGGGCCCCTTTATTGGAATTGGAGGAGGATTTAGCCCTTGTCCTGCACCGTTTTCTTAATGTAAACTCTCCCCTCCCCACGACAAGCCCAGTTACACTCTGCCCTGATTGGGAAAAGTTCATTAAGTTTTGTCAGTTGGACAAATAGTAGTTCTGGGGATGGGTGATATTCAGCAAGGGAAAAGGTGTGAAGGGGCAGGGGAAGGTTAACTCGCTCTCCTCTGGACTTTGGTCCTGGTCTGGATTGAGGGGCCCTGCTGCTGCTTTTGGTACAATTAAAATACACACCTAAAGCAACATCATGTTTGGCCCCAACACTCATTAGCACTTTAGCCTGTATATTCCGGTGTGTATTCTTCCTCGCCTCTGGGTTTTATGGCTGGCTTAGTAGGTTTTCACCAGTTCCATGGCACTGAGTAAACATCCCAGCAGAAAGGAGATCTGGAAGGGCTTGGGGCTGGGGAAAGATGCAAGTGACCTGTGCTGTCCAGTTGGGCTGGGGGGAAATACAAGCTAGCTGTACAATCCAGCTGTCCCTCTTCAGAGCGTGCTCTTTGGTGTTGGAGGCAGAGAGTAGCTTCTCCTTTCCTCTGTTTCCTGGTCCATGTGGAGGCATGGTGGGCCGGCTTTTCCCTTGACTGCGGAGCTCCTGCTGAGCTTGGATGGCATCAGTGAGAGGGGAGGGGGTTGATCCCACGCTGTCTCCTCCTGTCTGACCATGTTCCTTGGCTTCTCCCCCAAGGTCCCTGCCATTCCCTGGCTTCACTCTGCCTCACCATCGGCCTCGCTCCTTTTAAAGGCCCAGGTGCAAGCAGGACATCCATCTGCTGCTTCGCCCCTCCGGCCTTTACAAATCCATAATCCTACAAGTCTCCTCCTTTTTGCTCCTGTGTCCCTGCTTCCCTGTGTCCCCCGCCCCTCTCTAGTTCCCTCTCCTGTCCCCGCCTCTTCACCTTCCGCCTAGCCCTTTCCTTCAGCTTCTGCCAGCTGGGCTGTTGCTAGTCATTTGACATCACTGGGCCCCCCCCCGGCAATCGAGGACCCTCAAGTTCGGCCTGGCCAGGCTTGCCACCCACCTCAGGAGAGCTCTTGCCCGTTGCATCGTCTGCCAGGTCTCTGCACAGCTTGGCTTGCTCTTTCCCTGACCCTTCCAGCTGGTCTGGCAAGCAGCATGAGGCTGGTGGTTGGACAGTATGCACCAGGCCATACAAAATCAAAAGCTTCTGTACAGAAGACTCTTTCATCCAGGTGGTTACTTCTTTCATTTCTTGCAGTAGGAGGCCACTAGCTGTTCATCACCAAAGAAGTCAAAATTATGTACTTAGGAAGTCCAAACCATCTCAGTTCTAATAGTGTGGCATTGTGGCTTGATTTCAGAGGAGCTCTGCTTGTGTGGTGCAGTTTGGCCTCCTTAACAAAATACACTTTATTTGTTGGCCCCATAACAATTATTCTTTGGTTGGCTCACAAAGTACAGTAAAACAATTGAATAAAACATACAACTCAAAGCACAGTAAAACAAAACTGAAGGTTACAATAAAATACGAAAACATTTTAACTCCTTAAACTCATTTTTAAAAGGCCTTGATGAACAGAAAGGTCTTTGCCTGGCACCAGGTGAGTCTCACTGGGGAGGCTATTCTAAAAATGGGGTGCTACCACCAAAAAGGCCCTGTCTTTAGTAGTCACCTGCCTCGCTTCATTTGGCGGGGATACTTGGAGCCGGGCCTCTGAAGATGATCTCAAGGTCTGGATAGGGACATACCTCTTCTTATTCTTGGTTGAGCTCTGCAAAATACAGGCAGGTGTATCTCGGTCTAGGGGACAAACTGGCATCACTTCCCAGGGACACTCCTCATGGTGACTGCAGGAAGCCAGTTGCCCAAATTGAACCACTATCCCTGAGTCTGCATTTGTTTGTCTGTCCTTCAATTCTGGTCTGCAGGTTTAAGTGCCAAAATAGTGCACTCTTTCCCGCAAACAGGAGCTGTTTAGTTAAGCCCTAAGACAGCAATTCAGTTTTCAGAGATGATGGGTGGTCAATTTCATTTTATTACGTGATACAGATAACTTTTCCTCGGTTCTGTTTTTGAACAATAATGCTAGTGGTCTGGAAAGAAAAAATACAGTTAACTAGCTACCTGCTTGTATCTTATATCTCCTCCAGGGGTCTGAAAGAGCCAGAGCATTAGCTGACATCAAATTCAAGTCTTACTCTGCAGTTGCTCAGGTAAGCATACCGAGGGACAATGGCTATTGGGAGACTCCCTGCTGTTGGAGAGTGATGTGTGTGAATTTAAATGATCCAGGGCTGAAAATAATGTATTGGATTAGTCACTTAACTCTTGCCACCTTCTCTGCTATTCTGTATGCCAAGTTCTGTGAACATTGAAAATAGATGGTGTGGCTGCATATTGCTAAAATTGTTCCAATGAGGAATAAGCAATATCAGTTTTTCTACGAACTGGTCTGTTGATAATCCTACTTTTTCATATCCCTGATACTGTATTTACCTGAATCCAAGATTAGGTTTTTTTCCAAAGTTCTTTGATGTTAGAAATCAGGGATGTACAAAAGGAGAAATATTAATCTTAAATCTTAAATTCAGAGTCTTCTTGCTTTTGGATAAATATAGGCATAACCTATATTTAACCTCTGTTTTTAAAGGGGCACATCTGAAATTCAGAGTCATCTTGTGTCCAGGTAAATATGGTACGTTCATTTTGCTAGTGAAACAGTAGTCTAAATATGGTTATACAGTATCAGCTTCTAATAGTTGGAGACTGTGGCGATTTCCAAGCTGAAACAATGCACATCTTCACTGTTGTGAGTGAACATGAGGCTGGGTCATTCAGTGATAGAGGAGAGCTCCATCTTACCCAGCGGCTGTACCATGCTGTTGGATGAGGTAGGAGGAAACCTGTCTTGTTTGTTACATTCACACAATCAGATAATGGGAACATACACCACTCCTGAACTTGGGTAGGATGTGCCTCCAACCCTATTATTGTGGATCATGAGAACAGCCCTATGATGCCTTTTCTAGATCCTTATTCAGAACAGTTCCTTTGAAGCATCCAAATGGTAATTCTTTATGCTTAACTGCTAAATTACATCCAACAATTTTTTGGCATTTTTCTTATTTATTTGATTTATATGCTGCGCTTCCAAAAGTGGCTCAGGGCGGTTCACATTAAAATAAAAAATAATTAAAACCAAAAACCAGTTAAAAGCAAATTAAAATTACAATTAAAACTAGAAAACATTAAAACTAAATATCATTAAAAGTCAGGCTAAAAAGATGGGTCTTTAAGGCTCTGCTGAAGGCCTCCAACGAAGACAATCCTCTTACATCCACGGGGAGTGAGTTCCACAACCTAGGGGCGACAACAGAGAAGGCCTTATCCCAGGTTGCCACCAGATGAACCAGTGGCACCAGTTAAGACCATGCACCTTGAGTGTTTATGGTTAAAAGGCAGGGTATAAAACATTTGAGGTGGCAGAATTGAGCAGTGCCCAAGATCCAGTAGTTCATTTGATCACTGCCTTGCTATCTTGAACTGCTGTTACTTTTGAGTGTCTTTGTGTGCTACTCAGATCCGTGTGTTGCTTAATCTACTTTGCTGGATTTTAAAACTTCTTAGGCTTCTAAATCAAGACGACATCGTCAAGTTAAGCTGGAGTCTTCTGAATATGAGTCAGATCACAGAAAATCACCCAGGGGCAAAAGAGCCAGGAAGAGGTTACAGCCTGTGAGGAGGAAAGAGACTCAGCAAAACAGAGGTAGCTAGCATGATGGTGTTAGAGAATTCCTTGCTACCTCTAGTATTGTATTTGCTTTGTAACTTTGTGTACTAGAGACCCTTGGCTTGAATATTTTGGGAATAACGTTCCAGGAAAATTCTGTGAATGTTATGTCCTTGACATTCAAATATTAAACCTAACCCAAAAAATGTGGTTAGGTCCTACGTGGGTTGGCCCCTTCCCAGCTGTCATGCGGGGATGGATATTTAAACTTTAAACCTCTCAGAGCAGCCCATGAGCTAGCTGAGAAGTGCGAAAGCTGCTCCTGGAGGTTTAAAGTTTAAGTATTCATCCCTGCAAGCCAGCTGAGAAGCAGCAAGAAATTGGGTATTCCAATTTTAAATCTCCAGCAGCAGTCTGTCATCGCTGCTGCCAGAGGTGCTCTAACCCCCAGACCTTGGGGACCCCGTCCAGTCCTCCAAGGTCTGGGTGGGGGGCTCCAATTGGCCGGGGGGCCTCGGGAGGCCACCCCGGGCCTACCTTGCCAAACCTCTGTTTCAACGAACAAACAAAACATTACCGTGTCCGAGGGGTGGCAATGGGGGTGGGAAGCGGAGCAGTCCTTCTCCCCTCTCCTCCCCTCCTCCAGTGGCAGTGGGGGCTGGAGCGACGCTGGGCCTGTCTATTCAGGCCAGCATCTTTTTCAGATTGCAAGGTGCGCCTGCGCAGTTGAGATCGTTGCAAGCCCATGATGTCACGGGCTTGTGACGATCTCTCAGCTGCGCAGGCGCGCCTCGCAGTTGGGAAAAGATGCTGGCCTGAACAGACGGGCCCAGCATTTCTTCCGCCCCTGTCACTGCTGGGGAAGCAGGGGAGAGGGGAGAAGGACTGCTTCGCTCCACTCCCCACCGCAGTCACCCCTTGGCCGTGGCAATGATAAAAAACAAAAACTCGGAAGTTTGGCGATGGGCCCCACAAAGGAGGTTTTGGAGGGCCGTGTGTGGCTTACTCTGTGGCGGAGGGGGGGCTCGCGGCTGGGCGGTCCAGGCGCCCAAATTACCTAGGTGCGCCCTTGTCTACCACATCTTAGCTGGCATGCGGGCTGCTCCAGGTTGACCAATTTAGTTAAAGGGTGAGGGTTTTCCAAGTGGAAAACACTGCAATTAACTGAAACTACCCTACTGCAATAAATGGATTGATCTACAAGGAAGTTGCCTGCGAATGGGTGAAACCGCAAGATGTCTTCATTTAGCACATGCATATATTGCCCAAAACTCATGTCTCTGAGTGGTTCACAACCAAACATGGATCAAAATGGCATTCGTCTGTCTGCATTTTGCACCAGTGTGAGGGTCTCCGGCTAAGCCGCTGCTAGGGTAGGTACAACATTGTCTTCCCGCAACAGAGCACTTTATTTTCCTAGGGCTTCTAATTGGTGACTGCATTTTTGCATTTTCTATTATGCTGCTGTTTTTACAGTGGAGATATACGTACTTGTTTTGATGTGTTTTTGTAATTGATATTTTGTATGGTTTTTATATAAGCTGCCATGAGCTTTGAGGGCAGGAATAAGTGCCTCTCAAACACCTAACATGCTGGGTGCTGTACAAAGATTAAAAAACAACCACCCCACAAGACTTGTCCACAGGCTTACAGTCTTAGACCAAGGGTTCTTAATGTTGGGTCCCTGGATGTTGTTGGACTACATCATCCCCAGCCACAATGGCCATTGGTCATTGTGGCTGGGGTTGATGGGAGTTGTAGTCCAACCACACCTGGGGACCCAGCTTTAGGAACCCTTGGTCTAAGACAGTGTTTTTGGGAGTCATGGACTGGTACATTATTCATGCACAGTTTCCTGGACCAGCAGTTAGTAAGGGGGTCATCCTCCTCGCCCCTAACCCCACCCCCAGGCACCCCCCAAAAAACTATTTCGGACAGCTCTCCGGAGCTCATTTCCAGGCAGCCCTCGCTGCTGAATAATGTTCATTTCGAGGAAGTGAAATGAACGTTATCCAGCAGTGAGGGCTGCCCGGAAATGATCTCCTGATGGCCCCCGCTGGCCCAAAATTGTTTTCTTTTGGGTGTGATTGTTATTAGTTATGCTTCACGGACTGGTACCCAATGCCTCGCGGGCCGGCACTAGTCCACGGACTGGTGGTTGAGAAACACTGGTCTAAGACATGATATAAAAGGGATGTGCAGAGAATGGGAAAACAAGGAAATTTAGGCACAAGTTCTTCATCGAGTTACAGGGATGTTACAGTGACCAGGCAGAATGGCCACTGGTGAAGACAATGCTGGGGGAGGAAGAGCCAGATGAAGTGGGCTTTGCGTCCTCATTTCTCCCTCGGCTGCCACTGAGTGCCATGGAGAAATAATGCAAGAGCTATCCTTTCCTGAACCCAGAGTTACTCAAACTTGTGGGGCTGGGCCAACCCATCCTCCTCATTGCTGACACATGTGGAGGGAGGGGGCATTGTTTTCTGTCTGCTGCTGTCACATCCTGTCTGCTCTGATCCATATCAGCATTCACTAGAAGATGGCTCTGGTTGTATTGGGGGGTTCAGTAGAAGCCAGGCAGGCAGTCCAAGATAACGCCAGAGGGCAGCGGGTAAATTGGGCAGGGCAGAACCGAGGCAGGCCAAGGTCAAGCCATTGTAATCCTGTATTGCCTTTGGGAAAGACTGGGCCTCTGGTGAACCATCAGGGAAGGAAGTCAATTACTAATTTTATTATCTCTGTGCATTCACTAAGAACACGTCTTTTTCTTTCCATGCATGGAGTTAAAAGGAGGCACACACTCAGTTGATTTGACATGTAATGGGATGCAGGGGGAGTCAGGTGAACAGGGATTAACTGATTTTAGTCAGTTAACACTCACGCCCCCCACCCCTGCTTGTTTCATTAGACTTATCTATATAATCTCTTCTAACTTCTCAAGCTGTTGGGAAATTGCTTTCTGTTGCATCTCTCACTATTGTTTAAGTCTACTTTCCTGACTTCTTCTGTAAATGCTCTGTCAAGAGATTTAAAGAATATGGGCACTTGCTACGAAAACTGAGAACTTTAGTGTTGGGGTTGGTAGCTCTTTTGCACTTGAAAGGAAAAGATCTCTTGCGTAATGAGCTGCAGAATATGCAAGCCACTTGCACTATATAAGGGGAGGATGGCCTGCCAAATTGACTGGCAGGGAACATCAGCATGGTTTGACTTGACTAGGGCCTTAAATGCAAATAATTTTTCTCCAACTTCATTGTTTTTGCAGGAGCGTTGCAAGCCATAAAGGAAGAAGGAGTTGGCCGGATCCTGAGTATGCCTGTGATTACAGAGGATGAGGAAGATGATGATGCTGAGGAAGACCACCACTCTAGTGATGAAGGTAGACTAGTTCCTAATGAAGATTATAACTGATGGAGGTTGGAGGATGACATGTTAGAAAGATGCTGGGATAGGGACGTGAGTGGCCTTAGTTCAGTGATAAAGCACCTGCTTTGCATGTGGAAGGTTCCGGGTTCAATTCCTGGCAGTGTGTCCAGGTACAGCTGGGAAATATCTGGGGGAGACTGGTAAAGTCTGAAACTCTAGCCAGTATGGAGCTAGCTAGGCCAGTGGTCAACAGAAGGCAGCTCCATATGCTCAAGATGCTCGATGTTTCTGGTGTAATGTGTGAAAGAGGCACTTGGGCATCTCTCCCACAAGGAGATGAGTGAGCTTTCTTGCACCTATATCTCGGGCATCCTGCTGCAACTGTGCTTTACTCCATGTTGGTGGGGCGGCGGGGAAGCCCACTGACCTGGAGGAGAGCAGGAAGGGAGGCAGAAAAGCAGGGGCAAAAAGAAGAGACCAGAAAGTGGGCAGAAAGCAGACATGGCAGTGTGTGTGTGCGGGGGGTGGTGGGGGAGAAGCTAGGGGACAAATGACAGAAGGCAGAGAGCAGAAAAAAGGGGGTGGGGAAAAGGAGAAAGAGGGGCAGAAAGGAGAACCCGATGGAGAGAGAGACAGAACTTGCAACCCCTTACCAAACAAAACAAACAAGCTATTGGAGAAAATCAAACTTACGAGAAACAGAAACAAACTTGCTGGCTTACAGGCAGCCAGCAAATCCTCCAAAGCACAGAGCTTCCTCCAGCCCCTCCTCCTTGCCTCTTGCTTCTTTCCTTGGTCTTATTGGCTGGAACATCCTGCTAATCAAGCTGTTCCCGCCAGTCTGATTCCTAGGGGGCGCCAGCCTGGCATTGACCGCTCCAGGAACTTAAAAATAGGTTTAAAAAAAAACCACCAGCCCCTGAAGCCACTAGGAAGTGTATGTTTTACCCATATTTTTTAAATTCCTGGAGTGATCCATGCCAGCCTGGCACTCCCTTGCAATCAGACTGGCTGGAGCAGATTGATTATTTATTTAACACATTTCTAGAGCAGGCTGTTCCAGCCAATAAGACCAAGGCAAGAAGCAACTGGCAAGGAGGAGAGGCTGGAGGAAGCTCCCGGCTTTGGAGGATCTGCTGGCTGCCTATATTGGCAAGTTTGAGTTTCTCTGGTGGCTTGTTTGTTCTGTTGCAGCGGGGGTGGGGGGCCCAGCCCCTCCTGCCCTTACTAATGAGCTGTCTCTGCTCCAAGGGGAGTATCTTACAATGCTCACACGTAATCTCCCTCCAAATGTCAACCAAGGCAGGAACACTGATGGGGCTTGAGGTACTGTGGTTGCCTGCTTGCTACCTGCTCAGCCGCTACAATCTAAGAAGGAATAGGCAATCTTGGCTTGCCAGCTGTTGTTGGACTCCCATCATCCCCAGCCACAATAAAGTGTGGTCAGGATGATGGAAGTTGTAGTCCAACAACAGCTGGAGAGCCAAGGTTAGAGAATAAGAACAGACTTGCTGGATCGGGCCAAAGGACCATCTAGTCCAGCCTCCTGTTTCACAGGGTTAGGGGGAAACGCGGCGGGGTGTGTGTGAGTACACCCTCCCCCGCCCTTAAAGTAGTACCCCCGCCGGTGCCGAAGCCTATTCGGGCACATCCCTACTATCAACCATAGTATCCTTCTGGAACGTCTGAGGGTGTTGCGGGTGGGTGGCACTGTTTTACAGTGGTTCCACTCCTACCTCTCGGACAGATTCCAGATGGTGTCGATTGGAGATTGTTGCTCTTTTTAAAATCTGAGCTTAAGTACGGTGTCCCTCAAGGCTCTGTACTTTCTCCAATGCTTTTTAACATCTACATGAAACCGCTGGGAGAGATCATCAGGGGATTTGGAGCTGGGTGTCACCAGTATGCTGATGACACCCAGATCTACTTCTCTATGTCAGCCTCTTCAGGAGCTGGCATATCCTCCCTAAATGCCTTCCTGGAAGCAGTAATGGGCTAGATGAGGGAGAATAAACTGAAGCTGAATTCAGATAAGATGGAGGTACTTATTGTGCAGGGTCAGAACTCTAGAGACGATTCTGATCTACCTGTTCTAGATGGGGTCGCACTTCCCCAAAAGGAACAGGTTAACAGTCTGGGAGTACTTCTGGATTCACAGCTCTCCCTGGTTTCTCAGGTTGAGGCGGTGGCCAGGGGTGCTTTCTATCAGTTCTAGCTGATACGCCAGCTGCGCCTGTTTCTCGAGATCAATGACCTCGAAACAGTGGTACATTTGTTGGTAACCTCCAGACTCGACTTCTGTAATATGCTCTACGTGGTGCTGCCTTTGTATGTAGTCTGGAAACTTCAGTTGGTTCAGAATGCGGCAGCCAGGTTAGTCTCTGGGTTATCCCGGAGAGACCATGTTACTCCTTTACTGATGGAGCTACACTGGCTGCCAGTAGTTTTCTGGACAAAATACAAAATGCTAATTATAACTTATAAACTGCTTAGGCCCTGGGTATCTAAGAGAGTGTCTTCTTCATTACGAGCCCCACCGCCCATTGAGGTCATCTGAGGAGGTCCGTCTCCAGTTACCGCCAACTTGTTTGATGGCTACACAGAAATGGGCCTTCTCGGTCGCTGCCCCGAGATTGTTGAATGCGCTCCCTGCTGAGATACAATCCTCTCCATCTCTGGCAATTTTCAAAAAACACCTGAAAACCCATCTTTTTGCCCAAGCTTTCTCAGCTTCCTAAAAATTTTTTAGTTTTAATCTCTGGTTTACTTTTAAATCAAGTTTTTTGTATATATTTTAAACTTGTGTTATGCTATTGTTAACCGCCCAGAGACGAAAGTTTGGGGCGGTGTACAAATTTAGATAGGTAGAGATAGATAGATAAATAAATAAAATTACACTTGCCTGGCTGAAGAGATTTGCCTCATGATGAAGGCAGACTCTGTACTTTAGTGCAGCACAGTAAGCTGTCTTATGCTGAGTTGGACCATTGGTCCATCTAGCTCAGTACTGTCTACATTGACTGACAGCAGTTCTCCAAGCAGCTCTTCAAGGTTATAGGCAGGAGTCGCTTTCAGCCCTAACAGGAGGAGACACCTGGGCCCTTCTGCATACAAATCAGATGCTCTACCACTGAACTACAGTTCCCAGCATACAGTGTATGATCCCCAGTTATAATATTCATTCTCAAAACATCTTTCTGGAGACTGGTTAATATGTTTCATTGTATAGATACGGAAAATCAGGCAGAGAAAATAACTGGTCCAAGGTCAAGAATGTAGGAATCTTTTCCCCTCTCTCTTCTGAACATGTACGAACCTGCCATTGCATTTATTAATTCATATGAAGATGTTTGCATGCACTGACCTCTTTCTGGAGTGATCTTTATCTGTATGCATTTAGTCAGAACTGATAACTGGTTGGCCAATTCTTTCCTAATAAAGCTTTTGAGGATTCCGGTCTTGTTCAGGTTTAGCTCTCTTATTCCAAACTTGCTGTGTGCTGATTCTTACCATTTTTCCGTCTTGTTTTCAGCTTTTGTACCCTTCAAGAGGAAAAGGACTCGTTAAAAGGTTATCTAAATGGAAAACGCCATGTAGGAATTGAGTTTGTGTGATTGCAATGTTTCTGCAGCCAGTGGAAGAGGCAACGCTGGTAGTCCAAAGCCATAAAGAAAATGTACGCATCCACTCTTTTTTTGTGTCAAGAAGGCAAAAAAGAACCCACAGAAAACTCAAATTAAGGAAGAGTAACTCAGTGGTATTTAAAATAAAGTTTTGGTAGAGAAAACCTTGTGAACACGTTCAGTGGAAGTGCATTTGACTCTACCTATGCTTGGCTTTGAATATTGATTTGCAATATTAATGCTGATATAAGATATATTGAACTAGGGTTTTTTTTTAAACCTATGGGGCCAGTTTGGCCTAGCTTCCACTGCTGTATGTTGTTTTGGACTTTTAAGATCAATGGCCGAGATGTCATGCAGACTTATGCCAGCATTTCCAGTTGTCCTGAGCTGCTGTGGATGTCCAAGGGAGCACTGTCTGTATTGCGCAAAAGTGCTCTTGTGCAAATACTTAAACCAGCATGCACTTCAGGAGCACAACTTGCACTGGTTCCAAGAGCACATCTGATACTCCAATCAGCGTGCACACACTCCAGGAGCGCAACTTACTTTTGAGGACTGCCAGCTACCTAATGGCGCAGTGGGGAAATAACTTGCCCAGGGAGCAAGAGGTTGCTGGTTCGAATCCCCTCTGGTATGTTTCCCAGACTCTGGGAAACACCTCTATCGGGCAGCAGCAATATAGGAAGATGCTGAAAGGTGCAATCTCATACTGCACGGGAGATGGCAATGGTCAACCGCTCCTGTACTCTACTAAAGACAACCACAGGGCTCTGTGGTCGTCAGGAGTCAACAGTGACTCGACGTCTCAACTTAACTTTGCTCTTGAGGAAGACTGCCAATTTTCCCTTAGATGATTGCAGCAGTATGGGCTGATTGGAAATGTTGGCATAAGCCTGCGTGACAGTTAGTTAAATAGTTATAAGTTTATTTGGTCACTGACCAGCAAACATTTACAATAAACCAGTACGTATTTTACAAATAATATAACAAAAACTGGCCATAACAGAAATAATATCAGTGTCCTCATTAGTTAAAAGATAATTTAAATAAAATTCATCAGACCAGCCAGGCAAATTGTCTAACCTAGGAGATAAAAGTCTTAAATGGGGTTCCCTATAAAAATCACAATAAAGAATAACGTGTGAGGTGCATTCTATAACCCCTTTGCCACATGGGCAAAGTAGTAAAAATAGCGGAACTCCCTTGAACCTGCCATCCAGTACTGCTGTAGGAAGAACATTTAAACGTGCTAAAGTGAGGGCTCATCTAAATTTAGGGACAAGCACCACGTCAAAGTATTTAGCTGGTTTAAGATTAATAGCTTGACTCCCTAAGTATAGCCTGCGTAACATGTTGGCTAGTGTCACTGGCAGCAGTCTGTCTTTAAGGCAATCTGACCAAAATGATGCAGGGCACTTTTCAAGATGGCACACTTGGGTTAAGTCCCCTTTTGTTATAAAAGATCTCCAAGACAGTTTACGGTGGTGGTGGAGGAATAAAATATTCACTTATATTGGTTAAGAGATGCTTGGGTGGGGGGTGATGTTAAAACCTTTCCCCAATTCTCTGGCCTTTCTACTGTTCCTCACTTAGGGGCCTGGGGTGAGCCCAGGGGAAATAGCCCTCCTTCAGGACGCACCAGCAATGGCTGTTCACCATATTTTTATGAATGGGTGTGTCTTTGTCATGCCGTGTGGCTTGTACTAGAGTGCCTCTTCAGAAATACAGAAGTGTGTCTTAACTGTAACTAGTAGGCAAATAAGGAGTCTTGGAAATGGCTTCAAATGGAGAAACCTGGCACCCTTTCCCCAGAAGCGCTGTGTGCAGAAAGCAGTATACTTCTTTTCCTGTGCAGCTTTGAGTTCGTCACATACCTATGCCCTGCATTGTACTGTATTTAGGATGGGGCCATGGCTCAGTGGAATAATCGCATGGAAAGTCCCAGGTTCAATCCCTGGCATCTCCAAGTGGGACTGGCAAACACCCCTCTCTGAAACTGGGGAGCTGCTGCCAGTCAGTGTAGGTGATAATGAGCTGAGTGGACCAATGGTCCGATTTGGGACAAGGCATCTTCCCATGTACCCTTCTCCCAGCAGCAGGAGCAGGTGACTTACCGTGTATTTCACAGTGGGACTCAGCTGGCATTTCTCTGGAACAATGGTGGTACACGAGAAATGGCTTTAAAACTGGTTTCTTTTACCTGCTTTTCCAAACTACACTTATGGGACTTCCAGTTTAGGTGTCGAAACGGCGACAGCTTTCTCTTAGTGTTCTTCTAGAGAGGGTCTGAGGAAGGTTTTATGGAGGCTATTCATCACCATAAACCTCCAAATTGTGTCTGGATTAAAGGCAGCAACTAGTTTACCCTCGGTTCCCAGGAAAAGCCAGCGTCTTGACTTTGGAACAGCGTTGCAAAAAGCTGATTTCGATGTGAGGCTGACTGGTGGGAGAGGGGACAGAATCTTCCTCAAGCAATCTACGTAAGTGAAACTACGTGGACAGAGCCGTTGGGCACCGGATTTCTAAGAAGAAAAGATTACAAGTCGGAGTGGAAATAAGAGGAGTTCATCCGGAAAACACAGATTGGACTTAATTGCTCTAATTATAGCCACTGTTTGGAGAGGGTGTAAAAAGACAAATTGGAGGCAAGCCTCTAGAAGCTTTCAAAAAGAAAGCAAGCCTTGTGAGGATTAACAATAGACCTGAGAGGCAAGTAAGGCAAGAAATGGACTTGGTAAGGTTTAAGTTTCAAAAAAAGTTGAAGGGCAATTATACAAAAGGGGACTAAATCAAGGATATGATCTAGTGCCATCTACTGTTCAGTTTGGTAATCGTAGGCAATTGTAGGCATCTGCAGACAATTGCAGGAAAATGGGAGTATAAAAGCCAGCTTCATATAGCTGTTTTATGAAGGCATATGAATATGCAGAAATGGCAAAACTTACTATATTAGTAAGAGATAGTCATATAGAAAACTGTAGAAGATTGGAAACCCTTCTTGCGGTATATGAAAAACAATGTGAATTTGGATTTATTAATGGGGGTTGAAATGTTAAAATAACAGTTGGGGAATTTCTTATAGTAATGAAACTAATAGATTACTATGGTGATGAAAACAAGGATTAGGACATAATAACTAGATATATAAATACAAAGAAAATATTCACATGAATGCAAATATGGATGTTGTAGTCTGTGTTGAAAGATGAACTGGAAGACATTGGTATGTAGAAAACTAATTAAAAAATACAACTGGAGTAAACTACACTTATAATCTAGCTGATACAGCAGGTTCGGTAAACTGCGTAAAAGAATGTGTTGAGCACTCCTGAAACACATACTGAAAAATTGATTAGAAATCAATTTTCTTTACACACCTTAGTTGGCAGCTTTGTCCTTTATTGGTGGTAGAAGGCAGCAAGTGCTGTATAAATGTAATACTCAGCCCTTGGATGCAGTGAAAATTTATAATACTCAACAGTACTTTTGAGTGCCCAAAATGGAAATCTCAGGAGTTGATTTTTAGGAGGGCACAAAAGGACACAGCAGGACAATAGGCAGAAATCACCCCCTTGCACAAATGCAAGACATTTTTAAGATACCACCCAATAGGCAATGTCGGCTATCTAGTTTGCTGGTGATGCTGCTAGGGCAGTAGCCAGCAGCTCTCTTCATAATTTGGCACACTGAATACAGTTTGTATCATGAACAGTACCCAACTGAGCTGCATACCCATACAGTTATTGGCACATTGTAAACTGCTTTGCAAACTTTTGTTGAAAAGCAGAGTATAAAGACTGGTTGTATTATATTCAGTGGGTATACGTGTGGTCTATACTTGCTCTTTGTGTGGAAGACGCTCTTAGGATACAAGCCATTGTGTCCACTTGAGATGTGTGCATGTGGGTGCCGGACCTTTCAGCTTTTTGTCCTCTCCTCCAACCCCCAAGGGCACGAGCGTCTAAGAAATGAGCAAGTCTATCAAAGGCTGCTGGTGGTAAATAGTAGTAGTCAGGAGGCCAGATTTGCAGATGGCACTAAACTATCTAGGGCAGTGAAATCCAAAACAGATTGTGAGGAGCTCCAAAACGTTGTCTCCAAACTGGAGGAGTGGGTGACAAAATGGCAAATAGGGTTCAGTGTAAGCAAGTGTAAAGTGATGCATATTGGGGCAAAAAAACCCTCCCAACTTCAAATATACACTGATGGGGTCTGAGCTGTCATTGACTGACCAGGAGAGGGAACTTGGTGGGGCTGTGGTGGACAGTTAACTGAAAGTGTCCACTCAGTGTGTGGCAGCTGTGAAAATGGCTAATTCCATGCTAGGGATCATTGGGAAGGGGATTAAAAATAAAAATGCTAATATTATCATGCCCTTATCAAATCTGTGGTGTGGCCATAATTTGAGTACTGTCTACAGTTCTGGTCACTGTATGTGAAGGGCATGGTAGAACTGGACAAAGTGCAGAAGAGGGCAACCAAGATGATCAGGGGCCTGGAGCACCTTCCCTTTGAGGCCAGGCTTTTTAGTTTGGAAAAAGGGGACTATAGGGAGACAAGATACAGATGTATAAAATGATGCACGGTGAAGAGAGAGTGGGCAGAGACTAGAAATACTGTGCAAAACCACAACAGGCTTCGCCCTTGGATTACAAAGCGCACTTCCCTTTCCTTCCGCGAAGCCACAGTCCAAAAGGGCGACTGAGGCTCTTTAAGGCTGCCCCATCCAAACAGCTCACCGGGAGTTGTCCCCCGGAACTCAGTGGTGGGCCTTTACGCAGAGCAGGTAACATGGCTAGAGCTGTGCGGGATCCCAGTTCTCGGCAGGAGAGAGAGCAGCGGCCTTCGCTCCCGCAGCAGTCCTGCCCTGCCTCCCCTTGGCAGGGCTTCGGACCACCGAAGAAAGCGCTCGCCTGCTGCCCTTGGAGGGGCCCTCTCCCTCGCGCCTCCCACTTTTGCCTCCGGCAGCGGGAGACGCGTTGGGGCGGCCTCGGTCCTCCCCTGAGGCTCGGCTTAGCAGCCCCTGCGCCTCCCGCTCCGCTCACCTGAGCAAGCCGCCGGGCCGGGCGCTGTCGCGAGGCAGCGGGAGAGCGGAGGGCCACGGGAGCGGCCCCTTCGAACAACCGAGGAGCACGCGCCGGGCCGGGAGCAGGAGGCGCCCTGAGCCCCGCCGCGCTCCGGGGGAGGGGGACGCGCGTGCGTGAAAGCCGGCCACCCGCCTCTCCTGGCTAGCTGCCGCCTTTCCTGGAGAGCGCTGCGTGCGGGCATGGGCTGAAGGAGGCAGCGCGCCTGCCGCTGGAGGGGAAGCGAGCGAGCCCGGGCAGCGGCAGCGGCTGACGAGGAGCTACTCCCGCATCCTGCGCGGAAGCCTCCTTGGCAGCGATGGCGACGGAGAGTAAGTGTGTGCTCCCGCCTGGCAGAGGGGGCTCTTATGCAGGCGCTCTCTCCCCGGGGCTTGTCCTGCGCCAGGTGTGTGCGCGGCGGCGGCTCCCCATCTCTTTCCCCCAGCCCCTTGGGATGCGCCCCCTGGTGCATCCCCTTGACTGAGGGGGGCCGGCATGGCGGGGCAAGACGCTCCCCCGCATCTCTGTTTGGAGAAATGGGGGGGGGGAGGCACAGCTCGCCCCCCAGACAGGCACTTCCTTGCCCCGCCTGTGTCCTCTTCCTGGAGCCGCTTCGCTCCCCCCCTCCCTCCCCTGCGGTGCTCTCCTAGGCCCACCTGCCCTCACCTGTCTCCGCCCGCCCTCCTCCCCCCCTCCACGCCAGCCCGCTTCGGCCCAGCCGCCTCTGCATTGAGCTGGGCCTGCTGGTGCTGCTGCTGCAGCCGCAGGAGCCGCCTCTGCTCTCGCTGCCCAGAGCTTGCAGCCGGCCCCCCTTGCACAGGCTCTCGGCCGGGCCCTGCTCCTCCTCTTCGGGGCTGTCTGGTGGGGGTGGGTTGTCTTGGGCACAAGTTGTGCTGAGTTTTAGAGTGGGGAGTGGGAGCCGGGCAAGGTTTCGGGGAGCTCTGGCAAGTTGACCCAAGGCTATGTGCACCGGGTGGTCCTAGTTGCTGTTTTGGGGCAACAGACACCACCCCATGATTGCATTTCTACCTGTCAGATGCAAGAGATGAACTTGAGATTTTAACGTTGATTCTGCAACACACGAATCTGCCTTGTGCTGAATCAGACCCTTGGCCCACCCGACCACTCTGACTGAAAGTGGCTCTGCAGGGCCTCAGGCAGGTGAGGATCTCTTTCGCCGGATACACCCCATTCCTAGAGCCTTCCTCTCCTGTGCCTGAAAGCTCTGTGGCAGACGTGTGGAAAGAAAGCTGCATCTGTTGAATTTGTGTCTGCATAGGAGGATTGGATCATAAACCGTGTGTGTTAGTGTGCCTAGTATGTCACCTGTGTTGTCTCATTAACTTGGAATAGCTGCCATTTCTGGTTTTGTATGTGCAGTTTGTGTGTGTCCTCTTTTTGGTACCTTTTAATCACCCTGCTAGTATGGGAGGAGTAGGAACCTAGTGGCAGAACCTAGTGGCAGATACATGGCTTGCAGAAGGTCCCAGGTTCCATTCCTGGTATCTCTAGTTCAGGGACTTTAGGGGGCAGAGCTGGGGAAGATCTCTCTTGTCTAAAAACCTGCAGAGCTGCTTCAGTGCTGAGAGCATTCCAGGGGTTCCCAAGCTGAGGTCTTCCTGAGATATTGTTGGACTACAGTTCCCATCATCCCCAGCTGTGGTGGCTATTGTGGTTGGGGATGATGAGAGTTATAGTCCCACAAAATTTAGGAACCCAATCTAAGGAAAGCATTTGGAACCCCTGGGGTAGACCATGCTAAGCTAGATCAAACTGTGGTCTGGCTAAGGCAGTTTGACTCCAAACTTGGGTTGGTCTGTGTCTCACTTGATTTTGCCGTTGATTCGGTGTCGGCTCCTAGCGATCACATTCCATGTGATTTTCTTGGTAGAATACAGGAATGGTTTACCAATGCTGCCTCCTGGCACAGTATTGGTTTTTAAATATGATAAACAATGATGTTTTGGTGGTGATCCTACCCTTTTGCTTCTTTTAGGTAATGGGCATAAGAGAGCTCAATAGCCAAGAAAAGAGAAAGAGCCCATAACTCAGTGGCAGACCACCAGCTTTGTATGCAGAAGGTCACAGGTTCAGTCCCCGGCATCTCCAGGGAGGGTGGGGGAAGGCCTCTGTCTGGAACGCTGGGAAGTTGTTGCCAGTCAGAGTAGACAGTGCTGAAGGACATGGACCAAGGGTCTGACTCAGTATAAGGCAGCTTAATTTGTTCATCGGGAGCACCCATAATTTGGTATTGGAGCACTTGCTTTGCTTGCAGAAGGAAGGTCCCGAGTCCAGTCCAGTGTTCTCTCTAATTTTTTTCATCTGTGCGCGGAATGAGATTTGTTCTGGGCGGGAGTATCAAGGCAGTCTGTGTGCACATGTGCATTCAGAGTGGGGCCTTCCTGATTCAACCTGAGCGGGATCTGAAATGAACGGAGCAGACATAAAACAACTTGTGAGCACATACTTCTTAGAGCGAACACTGGTCCAGTCCCCTAAAAGAATGGAGTAGCTGCAAGGTCTCTGCCTGCCTGCGACACCCTGGAGAGCTTCTGCCATTCAGAGCAGAATGCTTAGATGGACCAATGGTCACACAACCCTCACTCTACAGGTGGAGCAGCCTTAATTTTATTAGCAACAGCTACCCATTCAAGGATCCTTCAGAGGAACATAGGAAACTGCCATATACTGAGTTAGACCATTGGTCTATCTAGCTCAGTATTGTTTTTACAGACTGGCAGCGGCTTCTCCAAGGTTGCAGGCAGGAATCTCTCTCAGCCCTATCTTGGAGAAGCCAGGGAGGGAACTTGAAACCTTCTGTTCTTCCCAGAGCGGCTCCATCCCCTGAGGGGAATCTCTTGCAGTGCTCACACATCAAGTCTCCCATTCATATACAACCAGGGCAGACCCTGCTTAGCTATGGGGACAAGTCATGCTTGCTAGCACAAGACCAGCAGTTGAGCCAGTCTAGTGTGGCCCATTTGCTCACAGGGCACAGCTTTCTTTCCCATCACTAAGTGAAGTAACTTCTCTAGCTCTTGCTTGTAAGAGGAAAGCTCCCTAGGTTTGTGTTTAGTATATGAAACCTATAATAAACATCATTGGAATCCTCTGTATTATTGAAAGTGTTCTGTAATGTTTCAAGGCGCTCCTGTATGCTTTTGGTCATTTGTGTGTAGGGCACGAAATGGATCCAGTGCAGGACCAAAGGGTCTTCACAGTCACTTTCTTTTCTCAGTCTTGGGAACCTGTGACTTGTGCATCGTATCCATAACCTGCTTGTACCAAGCGTCAAAACCCTCCTCTCGGAGCCCTCCAACTTCTCGGAGCCCTTCCAGAGAAGATGCATGACTTGGGATAGCCTCTGAATTTACTTACTTACTTACTTTATTTATTTATTTAACATTTATATCCCGCTCTTCCTCCAAGGAGCCCAGAGTGGTATACTACATACCTTAGTTTCTCCTCACAACAACCCTGTGAAGTAGGTGATCCACTTGTGGAACTCTCTGCCACAGGATGTGGTGATGGCCAACAACCTGGATGGCTTTAAGAGGGGTTTGGATGACTTCATGGAGGAGAGGTCTATCAATGGCTACTAGTCAGAGGGCTGTGGGCCACCTCCAGCCTCAAGGGTAGGGTGCCTCTGAGTACCAGCTGCAGGGCAGTTATGGCAGGAGAGAAGGCACGCCCTCAGCTCCTGCCTGTAGGCTTCCAGCGGCATCTGGTGGGCCACTGTGCGAAACAGGATGCTGGACTAGATGTGCCTTGGGCCTGATCCAGCAGGGCTGTTCTTATGTTCTTATGTTCTAGGTTAGGCTGAGAGAGAAGTGACTGGCCCAGAGTCACCCAGCTAGTCTCATGGCTGAATGGGGATTTGAACTCGGGTCTCCCCGGTCCTAGTCCAGCACTCTAACCACTGCACCACGCTGGTTGCACAGCCTTCTCTAGGGCTTTTCATAAAGCCTCTGCCCACTCTTCAGGAGACCCTGAAGCATTTGCTGGTAAGGTAAAGTGTGCCGTCGAGTCAGTGTTGACTCCTGACGCCCACAGAGCCCTGTGGTTGTCTTTGGTAGAATACAGGAGAAGTTTACCATTGCCATTTCCTGCACAGTATGAGAGGATGCCTTTCAGCATCTTCCTGTATCACTGCTGCCTGATATAGATGTTTTCCATAGTCTGGGAAACATACCAGCGGGGATTTGAACCAGCAACCTCTGCTTGCTAGTCTAGTCATTTCCCCGCTGTGCCATTCGGTGACTTAATGAGTCACCCTGTGAGGAGAGATTTAACAAACCAGACAGATCACTAGACAGCTCAACATGGTGGTTCTCCAAATTTGTGTGTGTCATAGAGAGAGAGAGAGAATTTCAAATGTAAGTTAAAGAAAAAGTTACTCCAGTGGTGTGCCTCCTAAATGTCCTCCCACAAAATAATCCCAGTCAAGCCTCTCAAATGTAACCCACCCTTATAGTTAGGAATAGAAATGAATAAGTAGGGGTAACATCAACATAATGTTGACTAGTTGTAACATAATGTTGACTAGTTGTAACATAATGTTGGCTTGTTGTGCACTGCCCAGAGCCTTTGGAAGGGGCGGTATTAAAAATGTAATAAATGAATAATATTTAACACTTTACAAAACTTCAATAAATCAGCATGTGTTTTTTTTAGGGGGGCGAGGAAGGCTGCAAGCATTTTTCCTGAGAGGCTGGGGGTGGGGGGGAAGGCTGCAAGTTCTTTTTCTGGTGGGGAAGGCTTAGGCCATGTACCCTGCGTGATGCTCTGGCTCCCTCCCAGATGCTGCTGCTTTCCAGAGCTGAGGCAAGGCAAGCAGCGTATCCTCCCCTCCCTCGTTCTTTCCTCCTGCAAGGCTGAGTGAGCCCCTCTGCCTGCCTGGCTTGCTGACTGGAACTCCTGGCGCACCCCAGACCCGGCCCCACTGCTGCCCCATTTTTATTGCCATTGGGGGAAAGGGTGCTATGACATGCACAGGCTCAATCCGCCGGGGGTGGGGTGCGTCTCCTTTCACCTCCACCTGGACACCACGCAAACTGCCATTTAGGAACGTCAATAAAGAAGGAATTCCAAACAGGAATTGAAGCAAAATAGTTGTCCTTCACACAATCATGCCAAGAAAAGGGGAGAGTGCTCAGGTATTTGTAATGCAGAGAACTTGTAATCCAGCAGAGTGCTACAGCTGTCCCCTGACCCCCCAGGTTTAAGGATGTGTCCAGAAGGACTCTCAAGCTGATCCTTCAAGGGGGAGTGCCACTCAGTCCAGAACAGGGTGACAAACCATTACTGAATCGGAGGGTCTCTTGCCCAGCAGAGCCTCTGTCTTGTCTGGGTTTAATTTCAGCTTGCTGAAGTCCAACAAAAATCAGTCCAAACTATGGATTTCTGCTGGGAGCGCATTCCACAGCCCCAGAGCAGCCCCAGAGAAGGCCCGAAAGCAGACAGTTTAGGGAATGCATGCCATTAGTGACACTTTTACCCCTGGACTTTGGGGCTGAAGTCGAGGGCCTCCACACCCCCTGGGGCCCCCCAATCTGTCCTCGGTGGTGTGGTCACTGCTGGCCCACACGGCGCTGGGCTGCCAAGTGTGATTATGACCTGTGCCAGGTGCTTTAGAGACAGAAGGGGGAGTGAGGAAAGAAATATGTGGGATGGGGATCTATTGAGTGTTAAAATGCTTCTGCTAATGCATATTTGCACAAATATTCCTGTTTTGTATTACATTCTTGTCGTCCAGTTGCTGTTTGTGCCCTCAAGAATCCATGTGTTAAAAACGTGTGTGTTTGTATGTGTGTGTGTGTGTGTGTGTGTGTGTGTGTGTGTAGGGGGATGATGCTTAACTTGCAGGGGGGTGGGAGCTCCAAAAGCCTTTAGGTCCAAGTTCCAAAATTACCTAGGTGCACCCCTGAGTGCCATTTCCTGAGGATGATGATAAGGAAAAATAGATTTGGGTGTCCTGATGACCTCATCCAGCGGTTTCATGTAGATATTAAAAAGCATTGGTGACAGAATGGAGCCCTGAGGGTCTCCTTATAATAGCTCTCATTTTGAAGAGGGACTGTCACCAAGCTCCACCATCTGGAATCTGCTTGAGAGATAGGAGCGGAACCAGTGCAAAGCGGTGCCCCCTATCCCCAACTCCCCCAGGTGATCCAGAAGGATACCATGGTTGATGGTATGGAATGGTGCCGAGAGAGCCAAAAGAACCAGCAGAGTCGCACTCCCTCTGTCAGTTCCCTGGTAAAGGTCATCCATCAGGCCAATCAAGGGTATTTCAACCCCATAGCCAGCTCTAAAGCCATTTTGAAATGGGTCTAAATAATGTTTCCTCCAAGATTGCCTGAAGCTGAGAGGCCACCACCCTCTCAATCAACTTGCCCAACCATGGGAGATTGGAGACTGGTCTATCACTATCCATCACTGAGGGATCTAGGGAACACTTCTTAAGAAGTGGTCCAACCATTGCCCCCTTCAAACAAGGAGGCATCCTACCCTCCCTCAGTGATGTGTTAATGATATTAACTAGGCCACCTCCAATAATTTCCCTGCTAAATGGAAGCAGCTAAGTTGGGCAAGGATCCAGAAAACAAGTGGTAAGCCACACCGCCCCAAGCAGCTTGTCCACATCCTCACGAGTCAGAGAGTCACATCTCCAACTGGGGATGCATCTGATATGTTAATACCAATGGAGCAGTTGCAAATTTAGAAGTGCAGTTGCTCTCCATGATAGCCCTCATGGCCATGCCCCACCCCGACTGCCAGAGAAGCCGAGAAGTACCAGCACTCCATTCCTGCACATTCCCCGCTCCACTAGACCCCTGGTTCATACCATCCAGCATCAAACTCACACTCCTGCACAAATGCTCCCAGCAGTTACCTGTATATGTAGAAGTTGGAAAGCATGAGAGAGAAAGAGCCAGTTCACATGATGATGTGCCAGCCTTGACATCATTCCAAGATGTCCTGATTCACTGTTGGGACATCCTTTAAAAGAGAGGTGACTATCCAAACTGCCTGCCTATCTATATACACTCGCACTCCCTGTTTAAACCGGCGCTTTGGATGACCACCCCTCACACGCGATCAAAGGACATGCTGAGAATGCATTGGTGCATCCTTTAGTGATGTCAGGTTGGACACATTCTCAGTGCAGCCCTGTCATTATCACATCCAGGGAGGTGATGGGGACCGTGCTCATCTGAATTGGCCCCATATAGAACTATGTGGAACATAGTAGGGTGGGGTTCCCAACCGTTGGTACTCCAGGTGTTGCAGAACTACAACTCGCATCATCTCCAGCCACAATAAATTGTAGCTGGAGATGATGGCAGTTGTAGTTTAGCAACATCTGGAGTACGACCGGTTTGGGAATCTCCTGTCATGGGGCAATGACCAGGGTGCTGGGCAGGTGTCCCCCAGCGCCAGCCTCTGGGAACATCCCTGGAGGAAAGACTGGAGCCACTGTAGCACTGCTCCTTTGTCCCACTCCCCCAAGGCAATCCAAAAGGATACCGTGATGGATGGCATAAAAAACCACTGAGAGGTCCAGAAGGACCAATAGAGAGACACTCTTCCTGTCCAGTTCCTGGCATAAGATCCACTGAAGTGACCAAAATAGTTCGAGTCCCAGACCTGGGTTGGAAATGAGCCTGAAAAGGGTCCAGGTGTGGAAAAACGAGGTCCTCCCTAGCAAAGAACTTGCTTTCCTGCAACAAAAATTGAAAGTGGAGAGCGTGCAATTGGTGACTTGATGTAGGATATGGTGTAAATTGTACAAGTCTCTGGGAAAGATCACTAGGGAAATGGACGGTGTGGAAATATCACCAGGGAAATTGGTGCATTTTAGTATGAGAGATACTTCCCAGCCCTTATCCATCCTTGCAACAATCCTGTGATTTGAAGCAGCTCACCATTATTCCATTTAACAGGTGTGGAGTGGGGGAACAGAAGGCGAGGAAAGGTCCCTTGTCCAGCGATCTGCCAAGTCATGAGCTTGGATCCTGCATGTACAGATCTTACATAGTCACTGGGCCATGTTGACATTCATGTGCCATAAATGCCTTGAGGACTTGGCTGGTGTCTAGCACCAAGGCTGAGCTGGAGTGGTGTGGAGAAGGGTATTTGAGATCTAAATGCACCACCAGACCCAACTAAAAGTAGGCTTAAATCTGTCCCAAGGGGTCCAGTCTGAGGGTGTGATGGAGCTTTGATTGCCCTTGGAATTAAAATATCTGCAATAAAGGCTGTTTTTCTGTTTTGGCTCATCTGCTGGTTGCTTAGTTACAAGGATTGTTCTGCTTTGGGGGCCTTGGATGAATTAACTCGCAATACACAAGAGACATCTTCTGTTAATTTAGGTCATTCCATTGGTCAGAGCCTTGCATGAACAAGACACCTTCGGTTTATTAGGATTGCAAGCAGTGTGGCTTGTGTGTGGTTTTCAATCTTTGTATGACTCTGTGTGCCATTATGTGCTGTAGTTATTGCAGACTTTTCCAAAATAATATTTCAGATTTTAGAAATGGTGTGAAATTGAAATGTATTTATCTATCTAACGTATTTATATCCCACCCAAAAGTCATGCCTGGTTGGTTTGCAGTAAAACAGCACAAATTAAAACGATTTAAAACTTAAAACCATGTTAAAATCTGTGAGCCCAATTAAAGATCTGGGTGAACAAATGTGTCTTAACTGCCTTAAAAATTATCTGGCTTTAAAATGATCAGAAATGTAGCTCCTCTAACTGGTTAAAAGGACTATTCTTTTCACATGAATGACGAATGAGTCTTTCTCCTCTGTTTGCACTGCTTGTGGGGCAACTCCGGCCCTCCTGGAGATGTTGGACTACAACTCCCATAGTCCCTGACTATGGGTCACTGTGGCTGATGATGATGGTAGTTGTAGTCCAAAAGCAACTGGAGGGCAGGGCCATAACTAGGCAGTCATGGCTTTTGCTGTCTTTTGTAATTTTATGGTTTGAAATTCTTATTTGCTGTTTTGATTTGATTTAGTTATGCTGTCTTTTTTTAAGCCTACTTTCCTTAAGGAAAGTAATCTTATGAGATTATCCAGGTGTGTACCTGTGGGCCTCCCCCCCCCCCGGCCTTCAACTTTGTAATGTCTGGACCAATTTGAACCAAATTTGCTACAGTTCTAGGGACACCTCAATGGCATAGTTTGTGATGATGTCATCCACCCCAGTTCAAGATGGCAGATGCATAAACGTTTGAGGCTCAAGTGAGCTAATTTGTGAAGATAGTAATTATCAACAAAGACTACAGTGAAAAGAAGGTAGGCAGATCCATTTTTACCAGAGCTCTTTGTTAATGTTTGAAGTCACTTAAAGAGCTTTTGGGCTGAAAAATGGCATAGCAATACAAACACAAATAAAATGCTGGTGACTAGGAATTTGAAACGTGTTTTTCCAGTCTGCTCAACACAGAAATGCCAAGTAAGAACATAAGAGCATAAGAACAACCCTTCTGGATCAGGTCCAAGAAGGCCCATCTAGTCCAGCATCCTGTTTCATACAGTGGCCCACCAAATGCCGCTGGAAGCCATAGGCAGGAATTGAGGGCATACCCTCTCGCCTGCTATTACTCCCCTGCAACTGGTACTCAGAGGCATCCTGCCTTTGAGGCTGGAGGTGGCCTATAGCCCTCCGACTAGTAGCCGATGATAGAACTCTCCTCTATGGAGTGATCCAAACTCCTCTTCAAGCCATCCAGGTTGGTGGCTGTCACCATATCTTGTGGCAGAGAATTCCACAAGTTGATTACGCGTTGTGTGAAAAAGTACTTCAAGTGCATCGACACTGTGAAATTTCCCTTTCTCCTCCCCTGCCCCCCACCGCCCTGCAGTGCTTGAAATTGTATCTGGTCAACTTTCTGTCAGACTGACTAGAGCAGATCCCAGAGGAAAGATGCATTCAAGGATGGCAAGAACCCAAATGGTGCCTCTGTGGTGTCGAGCTTTTATCAAAGCTCTGAGCAAATTAGGGCAGGCCCTGAATTATTTAAGATGGTAACAATTTCTTTCTCTGTCTCTCCCTTAAAATTAAGCTGCTTGATGGATCAGGAGCTAAAGTGTAGCTGAAGAGCTGATTAATCATACTCTAAAGATTTTTGCAACCCTATCCAAACAATGTTCATCTGTAAGTAAGTTCAATTGGATTTTTTTTCTTTTTTGTGGACAGGATGGATTTTTTAAAAGTGTGCGTGCTTAAGGATTACTGTACTCTTATTTCTGAAAAATGTTTAGTTGGCATTTCTTAAAAGAATAATTTTAAGTGGTTGCATCAAAAGTAAACTACATAAATTAAAATAAAACAAAGAACGGTAACACTTTAAGTTATATCAGCACAGCAAATCTAGCAAAAGCAGCAGAGTGAAACAGACCAGTCAACAAGAATATGGGCATGAATTTATCTGAAAGTCCCTCTGGAAAAGTAAGGTCGACCTAGCATCCAAAGGGCGCCGTTGTGTAGAGGTCTGGCAGACCTCCCTCAGCACAGCATTCCATACTGTGCCTGTTCTAAAACAGTTGCACTGTTGTCAGTATGTTTCCAGGCAAAATATAAAGGTAATATAAAGCCCATTCAGGGCTTTATTACCTTTTAAAGCCCTGAATGACTAAGCCTCGAGTTACCTGAGAGAGCACCTATCTTTGCAAGATCCCCATTACTTATTAAGGTAAGAACAGAAGAACAGCCCTGCTGGATCAGGCCCAAGAAGGCCCATCTAGTCCAGCATCCACCCACCCACCCCCACCCCCACCCCCGCCGGCAGCATCACCAGATAGGACTAAGACTCTTGCCTGTAACCTTGGAGAAGCTGTTGCCAATCTGTGTAGAAAATACTGAGCTGGATTGACCAATGGTCTGATCTGGTAGAAGGCAGCTTCTTATGTTCCTAAAGTAGCACTTAGCAATAGCACTTAGCAATAATTAAAGAGGCACCCTTTGAAAGTGGTGATTCTCTTTATTGAGCAGGGGGAGAGCAACTGGCCTTAGCCAGCCTCAGCTCAGGATCCCTCCAGTGGTGGTTGGTGGTGTCTATCTTTTTAGATTGTGAGCCTTTTGGGGAGAGGGATCCATCACTCACTCACTTCTGTTTCTCTATGTAAACCACTTTGAAAACGTTTTGTTGAAAAGCGGTATATAAATATTCGTAGTAGTAGTTGGAGCCAGGTGAGCCTCCCTGGAGATGGGATGCTTGTGGTAACAGGCATGAATTGTTCCCTTTGTTAAGCAGGGTCCATCTTGGTTTGCATTTGGATGGGAGACTACATGTGTGACCCTGTAAGATATTCCCTTTAGGGGCTGAGGCTCTTTCTCAGTGAAAGAGCCTCTGCTTTGCATGCCCAAGGACCCAGGCTCCTTCCTTGGCATCTCCAGGGAGGACTGGGAGAGACTCCTGCCTGAAATGTTGGAGAGCCCCTATCAGTCAGTGTAGACAATACTGAGCTAGAGGGACCAGAGGCAGCTTCTGTGTAAGGCTGCTTCCTATGGCATTTCAGAGGCAGGCACCACGCTTTCTGTGTGATACACCTTGTTTCCTGTTTGTTTCATCCGTGTATTTAAAGCTGAAGGCGAAATCCCCAGGTGGCCACCTGGCAACCCTGCCTGTGTGCTACAATCTGTTGTGAACAATCTCCTTATGCAGATCCTGTTGAAAAGAAGGATGCTGTTCATTTTAATGGCAGCAAGCCTTGCACCTGCTTGTATAAGAGAATTTGCTAGAAGCAGTAAGAGAGGTAGTGTAACCCTGAGTGTTTATCCAGCTCAAATATATCTCTAACTTTTGGGATGGAGGCAGGAATATGTTTCTACCACATTTGGCAATATAACCAGTTAATTATCAAGACATTGGAGCACGCTGACCAATGTTATTTGACAAGACCGACTTCCACTGGCACTTGACAAAGAGGTATCTCGAAACAGAGGTCACCGTACTCTCTCTCTGTGTTCACCTTTTCATTCATATTTCCACTTCATGGACTCCATTGCTCTATTTTGATCCATAGTGTGTGAACTCATTCATTTATGTGTTGTACTCATTTCTACACGATGGATTTCATTGTTTTGTTGACAGTACAATTGTTCCAGCCATATTTACCTATACCAAATATATTTTCTATAATAGTATTACTCTACCATATTGTGTGTGTTCATTTTTCCTCATTGGATGATCTGGTGGGGGATCTTTTTGGTTCTTTTTGTGGTATGTGTGCAGAGATCCCAGTACGCTCTATTTTCTGCCTGGTGGCAAAACCATCTTAGGCTATCCCTATTCCGAAGGTTCTTTACATTTGCTTCAGTCTCCTAACCTGCGTTGCCAGGTGTTTGTTCTTTCTCTGCCACTTTGTTGATTTGAATTTTCCATTCCCAATGGCTGGTTTGCATACTTTCTCCTTGCATCAGATGCTAAGCATACTTTGCAAGGTCTGATTGAAGTGGAAATATATTGTGGTTCTGTATTTCATTTTGTAAACACTCACTTAAGATTTCTGTAGAAAGATTTGATTGCTTTTAAAAAAAAACACAATCCTGTGCTTCTGAGGATTAATGTATAAGGGGAAATGCTGATTCTGGCTTTGTCGAGTAGGCGGCTGAAATTGCCACTTGATGAGCTGTGTGGGTCTGCTGGCACAAGTGCATGCAGGGAAGCTGTGATTGGCTGCAGCTTCTCAGCATGTATAAATTGTACCCACAAGTAGCAGAAGAGGCATTTCTGTAAACCTCATCATGTGGTGATCTCCAAGCATGTTTTGCATGCTTTTTCCATACATGGAAATGTGTGTCCTACATGGGTAGACGCATAGTTGCCCTTGCAAATCTCTCTGCAAATATTCTAGTAAATAAATAATCCTGGCATATATTCATTTATTTACATTGTTTTTACCTTGCATCTTCACCTGTCTCAGGGTGGCTTACATTGAAAAAAACAACCCAGAAGATACCCATATTACAGTAAAATCGGCAACAAATTAGCAAGGCTTGGACTATAAACGTCTATCTGTCTATTAGGGATGTGCAAAAAATTTTGGGCACAGAATGATCTGTGCCCGAAACGAGCAATTTCGGGTGATTCGGGGCCGAACCGAATCACCCTCGATGTCCCCCGATATTTTTTGGGCCTGAGCCGAATCACCCGAATTTCGGGCACGAAAAATTCGGGTGATTCGGTTCATGGTTGATTTGGGGGGATTTTTTGAAGTTTTAGTGACTTTGGGGCAGTTCGGGGGCATAGCATGGGATCTGGGCAAAAAGAGTGGGGTGGGGTGGTAGTGCCTAATGGGTGCAGGCTACCACCCCAATTTTTTCTGAGGTGTGAATTCTCATTCTATCATAGCAAATGAGATTTTTTTCAATTAGACAACTCTCATGACCCCACTTTCACTTTTTCACACTCTCAATTACTATGAATATGAGGAAGTAATCAATTTAGCACACTTCACCTTATGAAGACAAACCTCAGAATTCACCAAAATTCACCCCTCTGCCCAATCACTCTGAAATTGGGGACGGGTGGTAGCCTCCACCCATTAGGCACTATCTACCAGCCCACCCCACTCCTTTGGGGCAGATCCACTTTCTGCCCCCAATCTGCCCCAAAGACACCAAAATTTCAAATATTCCCAAAAAATCAGGCCTCTGCCCAATTCCCCTGAAATTGGGGTGGTAGCCTCCACCCATTAGGCACTACCACCCCACCCCACTCTTTTGGGGCAGATCCACTTTCTGCCCCCAAATTGCCCCAAAGTCACTAAAACTTCAAAAATTCTCAAAAAATCAGCCCTTTGCCCAATCCCCCTGAAATTGGGGTGGTAGCCTGCACCCATTAGGCACTACCACCCCACCCCACTCCTTTTGCCCAGATCCCATGCTATGCCCCCAAACTGCCCCAAAGTCACTAAAATTTCAAAAATTCCCCAAAAACCAGCCCTTTGCCCAATTCCCCTGAAATTGGGGTGGTAGACTCCACCCATTGGGCACTACCACCCCACCCCAAAATCTTGCCCCTGGGCCCCTTTTTTACCCCCGAATCGATTCGGATTCAGATTCGGATTAAATCCGAATCTGAACCGAATCAAGGGTGATTCGGGTGGCCCATATTCGGGCACAAAACAGAACAGGGGTGATTCGGTTCGGGTCCCGAACCGAATCACCAAATTCCCGAATTGCTCACCCCTTCTATCTATCTATCTATCTATCTATCTATCTATCTATCTATATAATCCTATCTACATAATTCTATATATATAATTCTCTAAGACGTACCTATGGCTAATCCCATGTGTGGCAACTCTCATGACAGTTCGCGTGTGAGGGGAGGGGAAGAGGAAAGTGACAGTGGCAGGGAACATAAGACCAATGGACAGGCCAGCGAACAGGCAGGCAGGTGGGCGGGGAGAGAAAGTGTTGGTGGCCAAGGGGAGGTGGGGGGCAGAGAAAGTGAAAGCAGTGGCAGGGAGGAGAAAGGAGAACATAGGAACATAGAAAGCTGCCATATACTGAGTCAGACCATTGGTCTATCTAGCTCAGTATTGCCTTCACAGACTGGCAGCGGCTTCTCCAAGGTTGCAGGCAGGAATCTCTCTCAGCCCTATCTTGGAGAAACCAGGGAGGGAACTTGAAACCTTCTGCTCTTCCCAGAGCGGCTTCATCCCCTGAGGGGAATATCTTGCAGTGCTCACACATCAAGTCTCCCATTCATATGCAACCAGGGCAGACCCTGCTTAGCTAAGGGGACAAGTCATGCTTGCTACCACAAGACCAGCTCTCCTTATATTGCAAACCAAAGTGGGCAGCTGGAAAAAATGGCTGGCCAGGTGGCTGGCCAGAGAGAAAAAACATTGGAGGGAGGAAGAGGGAAGAGGACGGGGGTGAGGGCTGAGGGAACAAGAACGAGGGAGAACTAGAGGTGCCGATGCTCTGTGCCCGGGCCAGCTAGTTAATATTAATTGGTTAAGCTCTAATACAAGTAAAGGTTTATTTTAAAGAAGTTACAAACTTAGATAGAAAAGCCTGCACCCTGTACTATCTGGCTACCTCCATGGAGGAAGGAAGAAGGAACAGAGAGAACAAAGAAAGGACTGCCCTAAGAGTATCAGTCTACCAATCAGAAGAGACCTAGAGCAGAGATACAAAGAAAGCACATGGCAGTCCTACACTCTCTACTTCCACTCCTAATATCCCTAGTGACCAACAAGAGTTATTGGTGTTGAGAGTCGATGCCTATAGAGTCACATCTCCAGCAATTTGCGCCAGCATCATGGTGGCTCCTCCAAGCCCTACAGAACTGGCTGGATGAATCTTGTGATGGGTACGTGTTTCTCCAACCAGGTCAGCTAATTTGTAACATGTGGCTCGTTGCAGGCAGGCAGCGTTGGACTGAGGCCTCCTGGAAAGAGATTATAACAAGAGATTGATTCTCTCCTAGTGATTTTTCAGCCCTTATTCTCAGTAACTCTTTCCAGTCCTTCGTTCTCACTCCAGCTCTGATGTCCACTTGATCTTCACTCTCTCTGACTTGTACTGCACTAAACTCTGCTGAATCAGCCTCCTCATATTCTTTAACTTCCCCCCCATTTTCCAAACCATCCAGTCAACACAACTCAAGTACCCTCCATTTTTTAAAACATACGCAGTCAAATCAAACCCTCTCTTCCCTCCAAAACTAAACTGTAGAACAGGAACTGTGAACTCTTGACTCGTGCACAGCTTTCTTAACATAGGGAATAAGCAAGGCAATTGCAACATTAAATCTTATATACAACCATCCCTTGCGAATCCTGGGTTTCCCAATCGCGGTTTTGAGTATTGGCAACTGGGAAATTGTGGCAGGTCTTGCCAGCCTGAGTATCCATGATTTGGTGAGTTTTTTTGCAAATTGGGGGTCATTTTTGGGGGGTTGCAGTGTGGCCAGAACCTAAGGGGTATACCCGTGAGTGAAATGGGCTGTAACCCAAAATTTGGCTTTAAAAAAGCCAAATCTGGCAACAGAGGTTGGGGGTCATTTTTTGAGGTCCCCCTCACTACTCTTACTGACTCATGGGGATTTGGCGGGATCCCCCTCTATTTTTTACTGTATTTTTGCTGTCCTTTCGCGACCGCAATTCCTCTAACCCCCTATTTGCCATTGATTTCAATGGCTCTCCAACCGTGAATTCGCCAACCACGAGGTTTTCCCAGAACGGAACCCGTGAGGTTGGCGAGGGATGACTGCACAAAAAGAGGGGGGTTTGGGCCTCATTCCTTCACAGGTGCACAGTGCAGCACACATCACCTAGTAGGTGGAATCCAGTCTTCCACAATGTGTATAGTGGCAGGAGACGGCTTGGGCAGTAATCCTTGGTATGGGAACTGGTTGTTACAGGTGTATCCCTGTCTTTACCTGTGGAGTTTTGGAGAGTGTAGGTTTCACTCATCTGCACTGATAATCTGGAATTCTGTGCTCTGCATGCAATTCATGGACTGCGTTGCATTTGTGGCATGCTTGTGATCAGAATTGTACTCCACACCTCTCGGGTTTCTTGGTTGTGCTCTTTACAAGTCCATAGGCATGGCCTTATTTTCATTGTTAGCGTGTTAGAGCATATGAGGGTACTGCAGATTGTACTCCTTGTAAATTTGCCAGGGTGGATGAATAATTAAATCTGGTTTAATTTGTTTCGTTTCTGGGTTGGTATCTTTTTTTTTTTTTTTAGCCTAATTTCCAGTAGGCTTATGAGATCACCCGGCATTGCGTGTGTGTGTGTGTGTGCCCCCGCCCCAACTTCGCAACGCTTGGACCAATATGAACCAAATTGGTTTCGGTTGTAGGGACACTTAGGGACACTCAACAGTGTTGTTTGTGATGATGTCATCCACCCTGATTCAAGATGGCGGACGCGTGAACATTTGAGGTGCAAGTGGGCTAACTTGTGGACTGTCTGACCAATTTGAACCAAGTTAGGTACAGTTGTAGTGAGTGATACACAGGGACACCTTAATGGCATAGTTTATGATGTCATCCACCCCAATTCAAGATGGCAGAGGTATGAATGTTTGAGGTGCAAGAGGTCTGACTTGTGGACCACCTAACCGATTTAAACCAAATTTAATCCAGTTGTAGGGAGAGTGAAAGGAAAGTAGGCAGATTAGTTCTTATTAGAACAACTTGTTATATAAGACATCAGAGCTCTGTTTTTGTCTTTATTTTCTGCTGTGTGAGGTGGTTTGCATTTGTTGTGAATGTTTAAATAAAGGTTGCTTTTTGTCTTTCCAGCTGAAGTTCTCCCCGGCAGTTCTTGCATTGTGTAGAGATCAAACTTCTTAATAAGGGGAGGACAACTTGTTGGCTGAAATTGCTTTTTGCTTACATGCCGTCAGAATGGCAGGGTAGAAAATGAATCGGCAGACAAAATAGGTGAAATTACAAATTATATTGAGACTTCTGGAGTCTAATTAAGTGGTTCTAAATTTATAGCTTGCTTTCTGTGGTTTGGTGTGCAACTAAGTTAACCATTTCTGCGACAGGAGTTCCCAACCTCTTTAAACAAGCGTGTCACAGCGGGGAAGCAACCTGCCTAGAGGGCAGGAGGCTGTTGGTTCAAATCCACGCTGTTGTGTTTCACAGAATATGGGAAACTCTTATATCGGGCAGCAGCAATATAGGAAGGTGCTGAAAGGTATCATTTCATACTGCATGGGAGAAAGGCAATGGTAAACTCCTCCTGTATTCTACCAAGAAAACCATAGGGCTCTGTAGTCGCCAGACGTTGACACTGATTTGATGGCACAATCTTTCCTTTCCTTTTACACCTTCTGTTGCAAAACTTCAGCTCAGATACCCCTATGGAGATTTTCTGTGTGTACGTGAATACACCCACACCCACATGCATTTAAATATTAGTTATGAGACAAGCCACTCCCATCATTGGCTTACTTTGAGACTATATTATTCATGAGTATTCCCATTGAAATTAATGGGACAAGTTTACTTGTCCTATTTCAGTGGGAGTATTCAGTGTTAATTTTCTAAAGCCTCTTTTTGATGGTCTGTATCGTATGTTTTACTGTATGCTGCTGGTCATTGGCCTAAGTAAAGATCTAGCTGATCTAAAGCTTGTTGTACTTAATGCCGATCTAAGACTGTAATAAAGATTATTTGATTTGATCTAATGCCTGTCAGTTAGGCTGAGTGGAAGGGTAAAGTGAGCATCAGCATGTAGCTAGCCAATTGGGAGCAGAGGAAGCCGCACGTAGCCAGCCAATCGGGAGCTATTTCGCCCTCCTCCCTCCCCTTCTGCAGCATATACATCAACTTCAAGCCGGCAGTCCTCTGATGGGGAACCAATAGCATGGCTCCAGTGTGGGGAGGCAGGAAGACTCTGAGTACCCTCTGGGAGCCTTAAAGTACCCCCAGGGTAAAGTACCTCCTGTTAGAAACCCCTGCTCTATTGAATGGCGTTTGTAGTCAAACTGGGACCCTCGCCTTCCTGCGTGGGTTTTAACTATATCGTCATTCAAGCACAGTACTTGGGTGACTTGGATGCCTTAACAGTCTGCTCTGGCAAATTCACAGGAGAGAGGATCAATGAAAGATGGAATGGTATTGCAAATGACTCCTGATGGAATCTCTGTTGACATTAACTTTTAACTAAAAAAAAAAAAAAAGCCAGTCTGATTTTTTTTGGTATCCAGAAGCTGTCATGTTGTGGAGACTATGTTTTATGTTTTTCCCCAAGCAGAACAAGAGCTGGTCTTGTGGTAAAACAATGTGCGCTGTCGAGTTGGTGTCATCTCCTGGAAACCACAGAGCCCTGTAGTTGGTAGAATGCAGGAGGGGTTTGCCATTGCCAACTCCCGCGCAGTATGAGATGATGCCTTTCAGCATGGATTGTCCCCTTTGCTAAGCAGGGATATGCCCTGGTTTGCATTTGAATGGGACACTGCATCTGTGAGCACTGTAAGATATTCCTCTTAGGGCAGGGGGCTGCTCTGAAGGTTCCAAGTTCCCTCCCTGGCGGCATCTCCAAGATAGGGCTGAGAGAGACTCCTGCCTGCAATCTTGAAGAAGCTGCTGCCAGTCTGTGTGTAGACAATCCTGAGCTATATGCACCCGTGGTTTGACTCGATATAAGGCAGCTTCCTATGTAACACTCGTCCATGAGCCAGGCCCACAGATTTTGGGCATGATTGGCATCCTCTCGGGACAAATACACATAGTGATGACTTCTGGCAATGTCTCCCCCCTAGAGATGGGAAATGAGTGGTGGTATTGTTGCACGTACAGCTTTCTCTGTGTTATCACCCCTTCTTTATCCCTACCCCCAAATGATTAGTGTAGTCATTTTTGTACAGAGGAAAGGGTTAGGATAAAGGTTAAGGTAACTGGTTCAAATCCTTGCTGGTCAGTGTTCTCTCTGATTTTATTTCATCTGTGTGCGGAATGAGTTTTGTTCTGGACGGCAGTATCAAGGCAATGTGTGTGCTCACATGCATTCAGAGTGGGACCTTCTTGATTCAACCTGAGCAGGATCTAAAATTAACTGAGCAGACATCAAAAAACGTGTGAGCGCATGCACGTGCGCACGCATTAGAGAGACCACTGCCGCTGGTATGTTTCCCAGACTATGGGAAACACCTGTATTGGACAGCAGTGATCTAGGAAGATGCTGAAAGGCATAATCTCATATTGTGTGGGAGGAGGCAATGGTCAACCCCTCCTGTATTCTACCAAAGACAACCACAGGGCTCTGTGGGCGCCAGGAGTCGAAATGGACTCAACGACACACTTCATTTTACCTTTAACAAACAGTTGTACTCTCTCCATGGAGTAATCTTTGGAGTACCTTCCTGCCCATTTCCATTCCTTTGACAACGTCAGTAAAATGTAATCATAGTTTTTGTGTATTTAAAAGCTTTTTAAGAACACAAATGCCATTGCAGATTTGTGATGATATATCACTTCTTTTCCTTCTCTAATGGTGTAGACCTTGTCAGATATCACAGTGAGCACATTTGTCCTCCCAGATGGTACTGGCTGCCCCAGCTGGCGCATGTACTAATGGGAGATCTCTACAGCGTTCTCTTCGTTATGAAATCCAACTGCCAGACTATTTCCTGCCTTCCTGTAGGGGTGATAGAACTGGAGCTGGAGTTACCCCCCCCCCACCGTCCGGCCATCTTCACCATTCCATTAGCTAGTGGCAAAAATGGGAGGGAACACATTGGCATCTCCCTCCCCCCCCCTGCAAAGCACCACAATATTGCATCACTGGAAAATTCCATCAAATGCTTCAGATCAGGGCTTCTTAACCTTGGGATGTCCAACCACATCTGGGGGCCCAAGGTTAAGAAAACCTGCTTTAGTTGTCCATTTGCACACCCCTATCCAATATGAGAGTTATTGGATGAGAGGTTTACCTTAGGAAAACAAATTCTAGTAAGAACCAGTCTGCCTACTTGCCTTTCACTACCCTGCAACTAGACTAAATTTGGTCCAGATGGCAAACACGGTTCGATGTTAGCCAGTGTAAAGTGATGCATCCTGGGGCAAAAAAACCCCATATATATGCTGATGGGAACTGAGCTGTCGGTGACTGACCAGGGGAGGGATCTTGGGGTTGTGGTGGACGGCTCTTTGAAAGTGTCAACTCAATGTGCAGCAGCTGCGAAAAAGGCAAATTCCATGCATGGAATACTGTAATTCAGAAGGGGTTTGAGAATAAAAATGGTAATATTAAAATGCCCTTATACAAAACTATGGTGCAGCCACATTGGGAGTACTGTGTACAGTTCTGGTCACCATACCTTAAGAAGGACATTATAGAACTGGAAAAGGTGCAGAAGAGGGCAACCAAGATGATCAGAGGCCTAGAGCACCTTCCTTATGAGGCAAGGCTACAACACCTGGGGCTTTTATGCACCACAGGTTTACGGGGAGGCTTTACTGCAAACAAAGTTGTCCCAAAAAACCGACACACATAGTGGATTTTTTTAAATCCCAGATATAAATCAGGTTATACTCTAATGCACAGTGAAAAACTGGAATTGTGTGTTAACTGCTCCCTGATAAGCTGAAGGGACTTTGGGATAAATCTAGCTGATATGTGAATGCACCCCCTCCATTCCGGAGGAGATGCAAGTTAAAGGGCTTCAAAAGCCCCATGTGAAAAGCTCCTGGGGCTTTTTAGTTTAGAAAAAAGATGACCGAAGGGAGACATGAGAGAGGTATATAAAATCATACATGGTGTAGAGAGAGAGAATTATTTCTCCCTCTCTCATAACACTGGAACCAGGGCTCATCCCATGGAACAGATTGCCAAAAAATGTAGCACCTACAAAAGGAAGTACTTTTTCACACCACTCATAATTAATCTATGGAATTCTCTGCCACAAGATGTGGTGACAACCACCAGCCTGGATGGCATTAAGAAGAGATAAATTTATTTATCTTTTAAGATTTAGATAAATTCATGGAGGACATATTTATCAATGGCTACTAGTCTGAGGGCTATAGGCCACCTCCAGCCTAAGAGGCACGATGCTTCTAGATACCAGTTGCAGTGGGAGAGAGGGAATGCCCTTGGCTCTTGCTTGTGGATTTCCTAGAGGCATCTGGTGGGCCACTGTGGGAAACAGGGTGCTGGACTAGATGGGCCTTGGGCCTGAACCAGGAGGGCTCTTCTTACGTTTGAGGTGTCCCTTCAGCTGCACCAAATTTGGTCCAAATCGGTTCCCACTTGCACCTCAAATATTCATGTGTCCTCCATCTTGAACTGGTGTGGATGACATCACAACTGCATTGTTGAGGTGTCCCTGTGTGTCACTCACTACAACTGTACCCAATTTGGTTCAGATTAGTTCACGTGTTGGCCATTTTGGATCGGGATGGATGATCTCATCACAATCTATGCCACTGAAGCACCCCTCTGTGTTCCTACAGCTATACCCGATGTGGACTGTATTGCTTCAGGCATTACAAAATGGATAGAGAGGGTCACACATGTGCACACACACACAGAGAATGCTGGGTGATCTCATATGGGGGCGGGGGGACTATTCTAGCTCAGTGGTAGAGCAGCTGCTTTGCATGAAGAAGGTTGCAGGTTCAGTCCCTGGCATCATCTCCAGTTGGGACTGGGAAAGATTCCTACTTGAAACCTTGGAGAGCCACTGCCAGTCAGACAGTGCTGAGGTAGATGGACCCAGGGCCTGACTTGATATTAGGTGGCTTCATATGTATGTATGTTAAGATTCTTATATGTCCCTTGCCTGCCTGCATCCCTCCTCCAATGGCCTCGGTAGCCCCAAACAGCAGCAGTGGTTGACTGGGCCCTTCATTGCTGCCAATAGGCACTGCCATGGCTGCTCGTTCTGCTCAGGCCGCTGACAGGCTCAGGCCCGTCCCTTGCCTGCCTGCCTGCCTGCCTGCCTGCCTGCCTTCCTTCCTTCCTTCCTTCCTTCCTTCCTTCCTTCCTTCCTTCCTTCCTTCCTTCCTTCCTTCCTTCCTTTCTCTCTCCTCCACTCGCTCTTCCCCTTTGTCTTTCTTCCCCTCCCTTCTCTCTCTCCCCCTTCTTGAGTTAACACTTCTTGTTCATCTTGTTTCCTCATCTAATTCACACATCGGCAGCCTCCTCCTGAAGGGCCTTTTTCACAACCTCTCTCTTCACAGACCCCTGCCCACTGTCCTTTGATAGATAGATAGATTCCTCTCCTCTACAATCAAGAACATCTTCGGACCAGTAACATTTGCATTCCAACTGCCCTTAACCATCACAGGCTCCTCCTCCCTATCTGCATATGGAATCCCTACTGCCCAATCACCATGGTGCTTCTGCTCATGAACTCTTGCAAGAACTGCCACACATGGGATTAGCCACAGGTACGCCTTAGAGAATTATATATAGAGAAGATGGCAACCTGGCATGTGCAGACGTCCTTTCTGTTGCCCTCCATGGCACAACTGTAGTAGCCCATGGCACACCTGTAACTGCATTCCATAGGGCACTCAGATCAGAGGCGCTCTTACCCCTGGACTTCGGGGCCGAAATCTGGGGCCTCCACACCCCTTGGGGACCCGCAAATCCTCTGTCCTGGGTGGTGTGGTCACTGTGCTGTGCTGGGCATCCAAGTGTGATTGTGACCTGCACCAGATGCTTTAGAGGCAGAGGAGGCTGTGAAGAAAGAAATGTGTGGGATGGGAATATGTTGAGTTGTGTGTCGAAATGTTTCTGCTAATGCATATTTGTGTAAATATACCTGTTTTATATTCTTACATTCTTGTGAGTTCAGTTGCTGTTTGTGCCCTCAAGAACCCATGTGTCAAAAACATTGCGTGTGTCACAGAGTGTGAGAGTGCGTGGGCGGGGGGGGGGAAGATGCTTAACTTGCAGAAGTGTGTGTGTGTGTGTGTGTGAGAACAAATTGTCCTGCAAGGTGCCTGCTATGTTGGCGGCATTCTTGGTCCCAGCCACCCTGCGCTAGAATTGCCTGGGTTTGGTATAAATGCAAACCTAGTTTTACTCAACAGGGACAGCTGGGTGTGGGTCTTCACAATCTGTTCCTTTTGTTGTGCCCAGAAGGACTGTGTCAGAGTCAGAAACTGCCTATAGAGAGAGCGTTGAATTTTTTTGGTAACACATTTTAAACTGAACATTTGATGTGTTATATAAAAAGTGTTTAATTCTCTCTAGAGAGGGAGTATATTAATAATCAGGGTACACCATCCTGGTAATGCTTATGTCAATAATCCTTGATTGTTCATTACATGTAGTTGCCAATATGGGTGGCTGCTTATATAGTCCTTTTCAGAGGTAATTTGTGATGCTGCCTCAGTTTCCCCACTTCCATGAGCAGTGAGAAGTTCCAGGGATTTGCAACGCCTTTTAGTCTGGTTTTATTTGAAAAACCTCCAGCCTGGCTATAGGCCACCTCCAGCCTCAAAGGCAGGATGCCTCTGAGTACCAGTTGCAGGGGAGTAACAGCAGGAGAGAGGGCATGCCCTCAGCTCCTGCCTGTGGGCTTCCAGTGGCATCTGGTGGGCCACTGTGTGAAATGGGATGCTGGACTAGATGGGCTTCTTTGGGCCTGATCCAGCCGGGCTGTTCTTCTGTTCCAAGATGACTCCATTGCCTGCTTGGCTCCTGCATCTTTTAGGCAAGCACTCCCCAGCCAGTGTGCTGTGGCATACTGGAGTGCAACAGGATACGGTCCAGTGTGCAGTGCTGACTTGCTCTGAGTCGGCTCCAAAAATGGGAAGTTTAAATCCCCCATTTTTGGAGCTGTCTCACTCCATGATGCACCAGCAGAGACACATCCTTCCCAGTGCATTATGGGATGAGTTTATGCTCCTTGCTTTTGGAGCTCTCTTGCTCCCTTAAACACCAGGACAGAGAGGAGGGATGCATCCAGGGAGAGAGACAAGGCTGGAGCAAGAAGGAAGCATAAATAAAAGTGCAGCCCCCCCACAGAAATTTGCCTCTGAAAGTGGGGGAATGTGTGCCCCATTTTTTAAAAAATGCATGTGTGCCTGCAGATCACTGCTGTCCTTAGGAGATGGTGAATCAGGGCAAGAATATCGCTTTTTACTAATAACTAATTTGAAACTCCTAAAACTTGTCATTTTAAATGTGGTTTTTAGCTTGGTCTTTTAACTTGTTTTAATTTGATTATTATTTTACAACTTGATTGAGTCTATTTATTGTATAAACTTAGTTTTGTGTTAACATTGTGAACTGCCCTGAGCAGTCATGCACGGGAGTGGGGGTGGGGTAATAGGTATTTCAGATAAATAAATAAGAACCTGAGCCCTGGACCAGTCTCCCTGGACCAGCCCGAGGAGGAAAGAGGGCCATGCAGCTGTGCAAGAGTGGGAAGAGAGGAGGAGATGCAGCTGCAACCATCTGTCCCCACTCTACGCCTGCCTGCCCTCTGCCCCCTGCCACCGTGGCCCTATAGCTCTGGGCTGCCACTGCCACTTCTTGCCCAAGCACCCCTCTCTCTCGCCCCCCCAACCCCAGGATGGCCCTGTGCATGCGCGTGCACATGCAGAAACTCTGACCTACACACATTCCAGAGGGGTGTGTGTGTGGGGGAGAGGAATGTGGTCATCTTGCACTTTCCCATGAGTTGGAAGAAGTGTGACAGTTGCTAGATTTGTAGTAATGACTAATGACAGTTACCTCCAAAGGTGATGGTAGAGGTATTTGGGAATATTCTCTGAGTGGCCAGGCAGGGATTAACGGGGGTTGAGTCGCAGTGAATGGTGTTCCAGGGTGTCCCCGGAACATGATCCCTTCTGCCCTTTGGGACTGCTCCCCTCCCCCCCTCTTGCTGCTGACCTGTTTTGCCATATCCTAATGTGCTTTTACATTTTACATGTACATGTTTAACAGGGACTATCCATCAAGTACGGCACATTTTTAAGGCCCTTCCCAAAAACATAAAATATATTCTTTTTCCAAAAGCAAGATATATCAAGAGAGCACACAGCATCTGCTCTGCATGCAGGAAGTCCCAGGTTCAATCCCTGACAGCATCTCCGGGTAGGGTTGGGACAGTCTCCTGCCTGCAACCTTGGAAAAGGACTGCTCATCAGTGTAGACAATACTGTGCTAGATAGACCAAAGGTCTGACTTGGTAGAAGGTAACTTCTTGGAGGGGTGATGAGAGGCACCTTTAAGAGAAAAAGAATTGGTGCTTCCCTCCATTCTCGCTGCACCTGAACGCTGCTCGGAGAAACAGCGTGCTGCCCAGCACCCAGGAAGAGTTGGTCTGGTGGTAGCAAGAATGACTTGTCCCCTTTGCTCAGCAGGCTCTGCCCTGGTTGCATATGAAATGGGAGACTTGACGTGTGAGCACTGCAAGATATTCCCCTCAGGGGATGGAGCCGCTCTGGGAAGAGCATCAGAAGGTTCCAAGTTCCCTCCCTGGCAGGATCTCCAAGATAGGGCTGAGAGAGATTCCTGCCTGCAACCTTGGAGAAGCCGTTGCCAGTCTGTGTGGACAATACTGAGCTAGATAGACCAATGGTCTGACTCAGTATATGGCAGCTTCCTATGTAGCCCCTGCCACGGGTGATCACCTCCACCACTCACCTGGCTTCCACGGAGCCGATCCCCCGCCTGCAGCCAGGTGAGTGGTCGAGGCGACCCCCCCGCCACAAGGTTTGCTGGGCAGCACGCTGCTTCTCTGAGCAGCATTGCGGTGCGGCAAGAGCGGAGGGAAGCACCAATTCATTTACTCTGAAAGGTGCTTCTCGTCACCCCTCCACCGGCACCCTCACTGGCTGCTACTGTTTCCTATGTACTTTTCGCATTTCAGTATTAACAAAGTGAAGTTTGCAGATTGGGGTACAAAGAAAAGATAAATCCATATCCCCTTGTTTGCAGTTCACCATGCTGTAAATAATACTCAATCCTGACTTTAACCTCAGTAGCACTGCACTTTTAAAAACATGGGAGTTCTGTAGGGACATGCATAACACAGGTCCGACATTGGTCACTCCTGAGAGATTGCATCAGGCTGCTGTTCAGCTCTTCTTGTGATTTATAAAAATATAAAGAGATGTAAAATAAATAAATAGATTGTGGCTGGCCATACACATCAGTGGTGCTTCAGCTCATAACTAAAGGTAAAGTGTGCCGTCAAGTTGATTTCGACTCCTGGCGCCCACGAAGCCCTGTGGTTATCTTTGGTAGAATACAGGAGGAGTTTACCATTGCCTCCTCCCGCGTAGTATGAGATGAGGGAGGACTGGTCTATCAGTGGCTACTAGTCTGATGGCTGTGGGCCATCTCCAACCTCAGAGGCATGATGCCTCTCAGTACCAGTTGCAGGGGAGCAACAGCAGGAGAGAGAGAGCATACCCTCCCCTCTTGCCTGTGGGCTCCCCAGAGGCATCTGGTGGGCCACTGTGTGAAATAGGATGCTGGACTAGATGGGCCTTCTTGGGCCTGATCCAGCAGGGCTGTTCTTATAAACCTTTCAGCATCTTTCTATATCGTTGCTGCCCAATATAGTACCAGCGGGGATTCAAACCGGTAACCTTCTGCTTGCTAGTCAAGCATTTCCCCGCTGCGCCACTTAAGGTGACTAACTATCATCTGCTAAAACAATGAATAAAGAAATTCTGTGAATTAAAGAATGTAGAATTTTCCATTCCAGCAAGTTATTTTATGCCACTAGAGGGTGATGTGGGTTTTTCCTCAGCCATCTGTGTTGCCTTTATGGATATGTTAGTCAACTATCAGGAAGTCAGAGATATCATTCTTGACTCTCTGGGGATCTTACAGCTCCTCCCTTGGTAATATTTGGAGGTTACTGTGTAGTAGCCTGTCTGGTCAAGTTGGCTGCCCTTTCCCGTAAATTGCAGAGAAACAGAATAAGATATGCAGAATCCTGTGATGTTGGCAATTGTGGGCCAGCTCCTTGCTGAAAGCAATTGTCTCCCCACAGGGGAGAGAGCTTTTATGTGCCCCACCGAAGCATCTTTGCATTGATTAGAGGCAATGGAATGACTGCTTTGTATTGTTTTAAAATCAAAATCAATGGAGCAGGAGGGTCCTAAATACAGCATTAAATCGACTTGACAAGATGTTACTCAGTGAGGGATGGAGGGGGAGGAAAGAGTGCTCATTGCTGCAGGATATGGAGACCCCCCTTTTTGAGGTCTGATGCCATGCCATAAGTAGTAGTGTGCATTTCCCGCCACTCGGAAGCTGCAAGTCTCAAGGGCCGCATTATAGGGTTTGTTTTCTGGAAGAGAATCCTGCAGGCTTAGGAAGTTGCCTTACACAGGTAGTATTATAAATATCCTTATACTGGGTATTTAAGAGAACGTCTTTGCCATGAGCCCGACCGCCTGTTAAGGTCATCTGGAGAGGTTCGTCTGCGGTTGCTGCCAACTCGTCTGGCGGCTACTCGGGAACGGGCTTCTCCTTGCTGTCCCTGGACTTTGGAATGTGTTCCCTGTTGAACTAAGAGCCTCCCCATCTCTGGCAACTACTAAGAAGGCCCCGAAGACACATTTATTCACCCAGGCTTTTAATTAGATTCATAGTTTTTATACTTCTAATGTTGGGTTTAAAATGTTTGTAATGTTTTAAATGATTTTAATTGTTAATTGATTTAATGTTTTAAATGATTTTAATTGTAAACCATCCAGAGACACAAGTTTGGGGCAGCATAGAAATTTTTCAAATAAATAAATACAGGTGGCCCTCGTTATCTGTGTGGGTTCCGTTCACAGCTACAACTGTGGATAATGAAACCATGGATAATGAGACCGCGAGGCAATGGGAATTGGAGGGTTAGGTTCCTGGAGGTCAAAAATGGCTAAATGAAGGCAGAAATAAAGTACCATGCTGTGTCTGACAGGTTCTCAGCTGTCCACCAATACCCCCCACCCCCCCATTCCACTGATTTTCTCCAAACAATTATGGGTATTAATTTTTTTTTTAAAGAAGGAGCCACAAAATGGCTTAGCAGAATGTAAGTCAGAAATTACCTCTGAATTCATTTCTGCCCACCTAGGAACCATGGATAGGTAAATTTTAACTATTTTTAGAACCACATATGAGGTTGGGTCTCCATAATGAGGTTGGGAACACAGATTTGCAAAACTGTGGGAGCTGGGCCCACGGTTAACGAGGGCCCCCTGTACCGAGTCAGACCATGAGTCCATCTGGCTCAGTATTGTCTACACCAGGGATTCTCAACCTTGGGTCCCCAGATGTTATTGGACTTCAGCTCCCATAACCCCCAGGCCCAATGGGGACCCAAGGTTGAGAACCCATCATCTACACAGACTGGCAGCGGCTTCTCCAAGGTTGCAGGTGGTGGCAGCAATAGGTACTGCTACATCACTTGGTAGGCACTTGTGCCTGGCTCAACGCACACCACCCTCCTGTCTCCCATGTGTACCGTTGCCTCAATAGTTATGAAAAGGGGAAGGAAGTGGAAGAAGAAATGATAAGAGAGCAGAGTAGTACTAGAACATAATGACATGGGAAGCTGTCTTCTACCTAGTCAGAGTCTCGGTCCGTTTAGCTCAGGCCTGCTCAACGTAGCCCCCTCGCCCAGCTGTTTTTGGACTACAACTCCCATAAACCCCAGCCACAGTTGCCCACAGCTGGAGATTATGGAAGTTGTAGGCCAACACCTGCAGGAGGGCCGAAGTTGAGCAGCCCTGGCCTAGCTCAATATTGTCTACCTAGCCTGGCAGTGGCTTCTCCAAGTTTACAGGTAGGAGTCTCTCTTAACCCTATCTTGGAGATGCTGCCAGGAAGGGAAACTGGAACTTCTGCATGCAAGCATTCAGATGTTCTTCCCAGAACAGCCCAATCACCTAAGAGGAAAATCTTACAGTGTTCACACATGTAGTCTCCCATTCAAATACAAACCAGGGTGGACCCTGCTTAGCAAAGAGATGAAAGTCACTCAAATGTGATAAATAATAAATAAAATAATAAATAAAGGGAACAATTCATGCTTGCTAGCACAAGGCCAGCTCTCTTCCACAGAGATCAGGGGTAGGCAACTTTGGATCTCCAGCTGTTGTTGGGCAACAACTCCCATCACCCTGGCCACAGTTTATAGTGGCTGAGAATGATGGGAGTTGTAGTCCAAAAGCTGGAGAGCCGAGGTTTCCTACCCCTGTCTTAGATTGCACAGGCTGAGCTGGTAGCAAGCAGGCAACCACAGCACCTGAAGCCCCATCAATGTTCCTACCCGCCAGCTCCAAAGATTTGAACTGGGTCTTTTAGGTTCTGGCCAAAATCGGGCTGCTCCTTCAGCTCACCACACACACACACACACACAGAGGCAGAGGACAGATCTCAGACTGGCACCAGTGGGCTTGGCTTAGCTGTGCGTTTGAGTCATCAGTGACTATTATGAATGGCGAAGATGCATCAAGCCTCTCTAAGCCAAAATAACACCTGCATTTTTAATGGCCACGTTTGTGCTTTAATGTACACTCGGGAATCTTTCCCTGCTTCAGTTAGTGTGCATTACCGCCATTCACAAAGTTTCTCCCCTACCGGCCATTTAAATTTCACCTTGCAGGGATTCACAAATTTAGGCTTCGCTCAATAGCGAGCCATTATTTTGGGTTGCCACCAATCCCAATCTACTTCTTTTCTGGCACATAGACAGACAGCTTAGGAGAGAAATGGGTCATTTGCACTGGGAGATGGAGGAGGTAAGAAACCGTGGGAGCCCTCTCCTCCTGCCCAGGAAGAAGAAGCCTGCTTTTTACCTTCTCAAAATTGGCAGTGGAAAGGAGGCCTCTGGTGAAGAGATCTGTGTGGTCCTGGGTGTCCTGCTCGCCAGAGGGTGGGGGGCACTCGCTGCGAGGGGGCACTCGCTGGCATGTGGATTTGTAGATGTCTCTGTCTGTATATGAATGCTTGCAGATGGGGCCTGACTCTTTCCTGGGCAACACATCCTCCTCTAGTTAGTGTGGGAGAAGACACTTCACCAACTTGCCTCCCCTGCATGCTGGCCCTGGTAGGGCCTGACAAATCCCATGCACCAGGGAGCCAGGGCACCTAGAAACTTAGCAGGGATGTGCACAAAGCGTTTTGTGCATCCCCGGAGTGGCAGATAGCGCTAGCTTTTAAAAGAGACACGCAGGTCCCTACCTGCTCCTCTGCTGCCCCCCCTTGCCACCACCCCCCGCAGCATCCTCCATTCTCGACATTCTAAAAAGCTGCGCTGCACTTTTGAGAACAGAGAGAACAGCGGGGGAGCGGGAGGCAGTGGAGGGGCAGGGAGGGACCTGCGTGCCTCCCTTTAAAACCGCCAGTTGTCCCCTGCCTGTGGCAGCCTGCATCGTTTGGGCACCTCTTTGTTGAGGCTCTGAAACCATTTGCGCAGATCCCTAAAATTTTCATTTTATCCGTGGGGCCTAGATGAGGATATTTAATAAAACTCACTAAACCCACACAGAGCACCATTGCGACTGGTTTGCTCCCCTTGCCCCTTGCCACAGCCCCCTCACCGCAGAGACCACCCCCCATCTCGCTTCCCCTCTTCCCCCTCTTGGTGCGCTCCATTGCCAGTCGCCCCGCATGCAAAGGGGCTGCCTTTTGCTCTCCTCTCCGGCTCCCAGCCCACTCTTTGCCGCATGCTAGTTGCTCCCCTCACCCCAGAGACCTCCCCACCCTCCAGTGTGGTGGCAGCAGCCGCCGCCGCCGCTCACTCCCTCAGCTCCAACTGCCAGCTACCAATGCCTGGCCGAGCCGCGGCTTCCCATCTGGCCTGCACGGATGGCCCTCAGTGCGCTATTCTGCCCCAGCCATCCTTCTCATGAGCAGACTAAGTGGGGCAATGGAGGCCGGCAGTTGGAGCCAACCTGGGCCGCCATGATGCCTGCTCTTCTTTTTTGGCCTCCATCCGCTGCTGAGTCCTTCTCCGTGCTTTCTCTCGTGCGCCGGAACTCTCGTGAGATGTGCCACGTACGTAGCTCCCGAGATTAGCCATGGGCCACCTTATATCTATATCTATCTTTGAGGCAGTTCTCACAATCAGTGGGAACCACCTGGGGAGGGTTAGCGGGGAGAGCGGGCTTAGCCCTCTCTCCCCGCACACGAGCAGGCAGTCTGCTCTGGGCTGCCGAAGCAGCCACCCACATGACTGCCAGCTCCATTATGGAGCCGGCGGGGGCTGAGACAATCGAGTGCGCAGGGCATGCTGGAGAGACCCCCGAGTACTTGTGAGTTGCCACGGTGCGGCAACTCACGATCGGAAAGCCCAGGTTAGCGGAGCACTCGCTCTGCTGACCTGGGGCTTAAGGCAGGGGCAATTAAGCGGGTGACCCACTTTGACTAAACCGGGCTCGGCTGCGAGCCCGGTGAGTCTTACGATCGGTGGGAAGCGGGCTAAGCACCCTTAGCCCGCTTTCCACTGATCGTGAGAATAGCTTCTTTATATGTTCTAGGTAGCCCTTTTTCTGTCATAATAATAATTCCATCATAATTCGCCTGGCTTCATCACTTTATTCTTTTAGGTGCCTGATAAAGACCTTTTTGTTCACCCAGGCCTTTTAAATCCTCATTTTCAGATCTGATCTGATTTTTAACTAAGTTTAAAATGGGTTTTAAAGCTGTTTTGCATTTTGTATTGTATTTTCTTTTTACCTCTTTTTTCTCTGTTATGATTTAATGTATCATTTTTTATAGTATGTTTTAATCCCCTGTTGTGAGCCTCCTAGAGAACAACTTGTTATGGAGTGGTTAACAAATAAAGTTTATGGTGGTGGTGGTGATGTTATGTTACTTGTAAATGGAATACAGAGAAGCTCATTTTATTTACCCTTCTGCCCAAGTCACTAAACCAAGTAATTTTGTCAAGTATTCATGGTTTGGCTCCTAGATCTAGAGAAAATGTGTGATTTTCTCTGAAATCTCTCCCAGTCTTTCCTGGAGATTCCAGAGAGTGAGCCCGATACCTTCTGCATGCAAGGGAATATCTTACAGCCCACAGTGCTCTTGTGTAGTCACCCATGCAAATACAGACCGGGGCAAACCTTGCTTAGGAAAAGGGACAATTGATACTCCATGCTGCAAGGCCAGCTAACCCTAACCCCCATGATGCAATCCCATCATGACGGGGTTGGTCAGTCTATCCACATTCCCTGCTCCCCTGCCATTTCCTTAAGGGTCTTCCTCTTCCACACTGAAGGTTTAATGGATGCTGTGTTCCTGAAACTGCTAAAGAAAGGGAATAACCAATTTGCCTTTCTTATTATTATGTGCGCCGGTGCTGATGTGCCCACGTGCCCTGTGGAAGGGGGCCAGAAGCCATACTGGTGAAGTTGATGAGGCACAGCCTTACCCTTGTTAGTTTCATAGAGAACGGGGAAAGGAACAACTGTAAATAACCTAAGAGCCATCCCTGCCCCCAGTGTGAGTGTTGGATGTTTGCTTTTCATCCTGGTTGAGATGTTTGTTTTTCAAACGCTTTGTGAATTTAGTGATGGATTAGGTACAGCTCTGGGGCTGTGTGTTGCTTTGCAGACCTAATTGGCTTGTTTGCATGTTTGTTAACAGGGACGTGGTAGGAGAAGTATCCTAACAACTTCGGGAACTGTGCATGCTTCCGATTTTTTGGTAGCGTGAGAATAAAAAGAAAGAAAAAAAAAGTAGGAGGCAGGGAGCATGATTGTCTGATAAATGTCCATTGGGTAGGATGGTTTTTCTTCCTATCACGTTTAGAAGCTAGGGATGGAATCAGGGTTGGGTGTGCCTGTCATTGGAACATACGAAGCTGTCTTATACTGAGTCAGAACACTTAGCCCAGTATTGTCTACCCAGACCAGCAGCGGCTTCCCCAGGGTTGTAGGCAGGAGTCCCTCTAGTCCCTATCTTGGAGATGCCAGGGAGGAACTTGGAACCTTCTGCATGCAAGCTTGCAGCTGCTTTTCCCAGAGTGGCTCCATCCCCTAAGGGGAATATCTTACAGTGCTCACACATGTAGTCTCCCATTCAAATGCAAACAGTTTGCTCAGTTAGCAGTTAACCCTGCTAACTGAGCAAAGCCTGCTAACTGAGCAAAGAGACAAGTTTTAAAGTGGTGATACTCTTATATTTAGTAGGGGGAGAGCAACTGGCCCTATCCATCCCCAGCACAGCATCCCTCCAGTGGCTGTTGTTGGTGTCTACTTTATATTTCTTTTTAGATTGTGAGCCCTTTGGGGACAGGGGACAATATTTATGTATTATTTATTTTTCTTTGTAAACCACTTTGAGAATTTTGTTGAGGAGCGTTATATAAATATTCGTAGTAAGTAAGTAACAGGGTGGATCCTGCTTAGCAAAGAGGATAATTCATGCTTGCTGCCACAAGACCAGCTCCTCCTCCTACCCAGCTGGGGCTTAGCAAATGATCAAGCTCTCTGCCTCTTACCTAGTTTTTAAAACTTGCATGTGAACAAACATCGTTAAGTGTGCACAGCTCCTGAATCTGGTTAGGACGCTTATACTACTTAGCTAATGGTTTTGTGAACAAGCCTAATCTCTATTCTAGCCAGGCATGGTCTGGTCCCCTCTTCTTCCCCAGCTGCCTTGTCTTCTCCCTCAGTCTCAAGGTGTGAAACCAGTTCCAATTCTGTCCTCTGGATGTCAGTTGCTATCGTTGACATTTGAATTTCCCAGCTGACAATGCATTTGAAACTTAAGGGGAATGATTATCTCTGCTTTTCCAGTTGATTATAGCTACGGGATGCAAGATAAAAAAGGGTTTTTTAACCATCCTGACTGGATAGGAAACATATTGCACAGTAGATGTCGCTTGTGATCTCCCATGAGCATCTCTGTAGCGTGAAGTTCACTCATGGTGTTTCTTACACAAAAACTAACTGTACTGCCATGGAAACAGGATCAGGGTATATTCAGAGATATAAATGTCAACACTCTTTCTGGAGAATGCAGATGCAACATCCTATATCTAAACATGAATCTGATGTACTTGCTTGGCAGAATCGCAAAGCCTGTTATGAGTGAGCAAAAGCCAGTTTGGAGGGAGTTGTCCTGGGAGCACTTTCGCTACTATTCACAGCTCCTTGAAAGAAAAATACAACCTGAAAAAAGTAGGGGGAGGGAATTTTACTGTTTAGAAATTTTTAGACCATTTTTCAACAAAAACATTATCAAAGTGATTTACATAGTGAAAGGAATAAGGAAATGGTTTCATGTCCCAAAGCAACTCAGGATCTAAAAGGAAACACAAGGGGGACACCAGTACCGGTCAGTAAGAGGGATTCTGTGCTAGATTAAATAGGGACAGTTGCTACCATTCCGCTAAATACGAGAGCCATCACTTTGGAAGCTGTTGTCTCTTTTCCCAGTTAGCAGGGGTTAACCCTAGCAACAATACTTTGAATGAGCTGACCTGGCTCAGAGCATCTGCGCCCCACGTTCTTCCTGTCTTCCCCCCATTTTCATTTCGTGCTCCCCCCCTTCTGCCCTATTTTGTGCTCCCTTGCTGTCCAGCCGGCCACCCCGTCTCCTCCCTCATTAGCTGTCCAGGCCGCTGTTCCTTCTCCCTCGGCTGCTCGGCCGTTCTCCAGACCAGCAGTTTCTTTCTGCCCATCCCCATCACTAACCAGCTGCTCACTCACGAACTCTCGCGAGAGCTGCCACACATGGGATTAGCAACAGGTATGTTTAGGAGAATATATATATAGCTGCATAAGCTGCTTGCCTAGGCGCTATTTTCCCTAGATATGCCTCAGATGATGCCTTTCAGCATCTTCCTATATCGCTGGCGCTGCTGCCTGATATAGATGTTTCCCATAGTCTTGGCAACATACCAGCGGAGAGTCGAACCAGCAACCTCTGCCTTGCTAAATCATTTCCCTGCTGCGCCATCAGGTGGATTCCCTTTTTCTTTGCCCTGTTTCAGTATCTATCTGCAACTTCTAAAAACCTATGAACTTCCCACCAACCTTTCTGTTGTTTTATTCAAATAATAATAATAATCCTTTCACTAGAGATTGGCAGAGGGGTTGGACAATTGCCTCAGAACACTTAATTGTGTGGGTCCACTACTGATCCTAGCCAATGGCTGTCCTGGGAAAGCACCTCCTTCTATAAAGCACTGTAAAAAGTCTGTTGCCAAGGTGTTGCAGTGAGATTAAATGCACATTTTGTGGATTGATTTCCTATTTGTTCTTCTGAAAGTACTGAAGTCTGTGCCTGGCCTCCCTCCCAAAGAGACAGATGTCGGATAAACTGCTGCATTTGTCTTTGCTGGCTCTTTAAAATTTGAAAGTAAAGCCAGTCCTCTCAGTGAACTTGCATTTCAAAAAGATAAATTCAAAAACGACCAACTGATCAAACAAGTTGGTCTTCTGAAGCCTGTCTTGTTACCCTATGGCAGGGCTTCTTGAACTTCGGTTTCCAAATGTTGCTGGACTACAATTCCCATCACCCCCTGGCTGCACTTCTGGTCCTCATGCTCCTGGCCCCTCCCTCTCAGTGACCAAGTCACTGATTGGAATCTGGGTCTGTCAGAGCTTCTTGTGGCAAAGGATTCTGCTCCACATTGCCTCCGGTGGTGATTTCTTTCTTATGTTGTGGCAGTCTTCCAGCCTTCAAGGTCGATGCCAGGCCTGCTCAACTTTGGGGCCCCAGCTGTTTTTGGACTACGACTCCCATAATCCCCAGCTACAGTGACCAATAGCCAGGGATTATGGGGGTTGTAGGCCAACATCTGCAGAAGGGCCGAAGTTGAGCAGGCCTGGTCTATGCTGACCCCACCAATGGATGCCTGCTGCTGCCCTCCTTGCAGACAGGAAGGATATAAGAGACTTCCTGTCCAGAACAGACTTGGCCTGGTATCTCAGTTCCTTGGCCTGGAACTCATTTCCTTGCTGTATCTTGTGACTCCCTGGTGTGATCTCTGGCATGTTGGTGACTCCTGTTCTTGGTTCCATCCAGATTCCTTCCTTCTGTTTCAACCCTCTGACCTGACAGATGCATGGCTTTGATCTCCTGCATGCTAATGGCCTTCCTTTGGGAGGAGAGCTGGTCTTATGGAAGCAAGCATGAATTGTCCTCTTTGCTAAGCAGGGTCTGCCCTGGTCTGCATTTGAATGGGAGATGACATGTTTGAGCACTGTAAGATATTCCCCTTAGGAGATGGAGCTGCTCTGGGAAGAGCACCTGCATGCTTGCATGCAGAAGGTTCCATGTTCCCTTCGTGGCATCTCCAAGATAGGGCTGAGAGAGACTCCTGCCTCCAACCTTGGAGAAGCCGCTGCCAGTCTGCAATGACAATACTGAGCCAGATGGACATGAAGCATAAGGCAACCTCCTGTTCCAGCTTCTCTCTCTCCTCGCTGGTCCCCAGCAGGTTTGCTCAGCTCAGCTCTGGGCATGTCCTGATTTCTGCCTCCACCCTCCAGCCTCAGTTTGCCTGCCTGGCCAGCTCCAGCATTTCTGACTCTCCCAGTCCTGGCTTCTGAACTTGCGCTGTCTGGCACAGCTGCCCACGGCTCAGCTTCTCTGACAGGGTCTTAGAATCATGGTGGAGGGTGCACTTGTAGGCTGTGTCTAGCCCAGTCCTCTCACTGATGCAGGGTATCCAGAGCTAGAGCATGGCTGCCCAGTCCCTGCTTGAAGACCTCTAGCTAGGAAGAGCCACCCACCCTCTAGACAAAATTACCCTCAGCATTACCTTGAAGTTGAGGCCAAATCACACCTTCGGCAGCAAGAGCAGTTGGGTACCATAAAACATGAAGTAGGAACATGTCTTTGCAAAGATGTAGAAAGAACAGGCAACTGGCACAGCCCTGGCCTGGGTCCACTGCATGTTCATGCACACTGTTGCCTAGTGTTCTGTTGGTGCAAGTACCTGTGTATGTTTGGTGAACTCTCGTCCTGTGCAAGGTGAGGAAATTTCTCAGTAAGACTTCACCTACTCAGCTCTTTGGAGGAACTTCAGGATAGGCTAAAGATCTATCCAACCAGCATCGTGTTTCCCACAGTGGCCAATCGACTGCCTCCAGGAAACCCACAAGCAGGGCTTGAAGTCTGTAGCAACTCCCTGGCAACTGATGTTCTGTGGTACACTCCAGGACATGGAAGTTCCATATAGCTTTCATGACCAAGCCACTGACCAATTAAATTCATGGAGGGTAGGCTTAATTCCCTATTAAAGGCATCTAAGCCTGTAGTTCTTGCCACATGTTAGGGCAATGGATTCCCAAGATTAACTGCACTCGGAGTGGGAAAAGTATTTTCTTTTGTCTATCCCAGGGCTGCTCAAGTTGGCCCTCCTGCAGGTATTGCCCTACAACTCCCATAAACCCTGGCTATTGGCCACTCTGGCTGGGGATTATGGGATCTGTAGTCCAAAAACAACTGCGGGGCCTAAGTTGAGCAGGCCTGGTCTATCCTAAACCTCTTGCCTGGCTAGATTTTATTGGATGAGCCCAAGTGCTAGTACTGAGGGAGGAAGAACCTCTAACCACAACATGTAGAAGTTCATGAAGCTCAATCGTATTCCCAGCTGCATTTTTTTCAAAAGTAAAAAAGCCCCAAATCCTTGCTAGGGAAGATGCTCCAAACTCTTGGCCACCCCCCGCCCCTGCCTTTCTCTAACTTCTCCTGTTCCACAATATCTTTTTAAAGAGAGAACAGTTGGAGCTGGTCACTATATTCCAATAAATACGTAACTGTTTTTTTCAGTAAGACTTCACATACTCATCTCTTTGAAGGAACTTCAGGATAGGCTAAAGATCTATCCAACCAGCATCGTGTTTCCCACAGTGGCCAATCGGCTGCCTCCAGGAAACCCACAAGCGGGCTTGAAGTCTGTAGAGACTTCACTATATTCCAATAAATACGTAACTGCAAATGGGTAGAAATAGCTGGCTTCTTGTTGCCTCCATGGCCAATGGACATGATGCAGTTCTGAAGCTAAAGCCAGTCGGGTCCTGCAAGCTGCTTGGATGGGAAATTACTAGAGAAGTTGGGGCTGTAACTCAGTGGGAGAGCATCTGCTTAGCATGCAGAAGGTCCCAGGTTCGATACCCAGCATCTGCAGGTAGGGTTGAGAAAAATTCCTGCCTGCACTCTTAGAAAGCTGCTGCCATCTGAATAGACAATACCGAGCTAGATGGACCAGTGGTCTGACTCGGGAACATGGGGAACTGCCATCTACTCCAAGTTTTTGGAAGGATCACATAGGGCGGAGTTGCCGAACTTGGGTTGGACTACAACTCCACTTGTTGGCAGCCACAATGGCCTTTCTTGAGCCAGGACAGAGGTTGGGACTCCTCGGCCAGATTCCAGAAGGAGTCTGACATGCTTGCCCTCAGAGGCCTTGCCCATTGTGGGGCAATGTGTCCCCACAAATCTAGTCAAGAAGTGATGGGGAACCAGACTGCAGGCCAGAGGGCTGCCTTTTTAGAGCTCTTCACTTTCATAAAGGGTGTGGAGCCTGGGAGAGAGAGTTGGGGTCAGGGAGTACTTGAAGGCTTCAGTTGGGCCTCCGGAGTCCCAGTTCACTGCTTGGAGCTGTCTGAGGTGCTGAAAGTCCTGCCTGGCCTTACCTGCTGCCCTGCCTGACTGATGCTGGCTGGGTCAATACATGTATGGGCTTCTGCTTGCATTCAGGGCCCAAGGAGGCTGGCCCAAGACATGGGTCTTAACTTTTGAATTTGTAACTTTAAATTTAAATCAGTTTTACTGAGGCTTGTTTAGTAGTTAAATTCTACTAATTTTATATTTTAATATTAAGTTAATATCAAAATATAATTATTTAATTAACTATAATATACTATTTTAATAATATAATTATTAAAAATATAATATTACAATTAAATAATATTATTAATATTAGATGTTTGCTTTTATGTTTTTTTAAACTAGATGTACACCCCCCAGAGCCTCTGGATGGCGCGGTTTATACATGTAATAAATAATAATAATATAATAATAATAATTAGTAGTAGTATTAAATTAATATTTTGATTTAATAATAATGTTTTAATGTTTTGATAGTTTTTAATTCCATTAAATCTGTATTGTTTTTGTTGTACACTGCCCAGAGATGCAGGTTTTGGGCAGTATATAAATATGTCGAATGAATGAATGAATGAATAAAAATTCTACATTAATTTCTAGAAATTAATGTAGTTAGTTTCTACACTTTTGTAGAATGTACATAGTTTCTGTACATGATATACATAATTTCTACATTCTCTAAATTCTAATGTAGTTTAATGTAATGTTTTTTAGTTCTGCTATTTCTATTAATTTTATATATATATTTTTAATGTATCTGTCTTATTGGTCGTGAGCCATGCTGAGCAGTAATGTACTGGAGCAATGTATAAATATTTTAAATAAATACCACGTCTGGTTCAAGTGAAGCAGTTGTCACACATGATGAGGCAGCCTGATAGGTTATAAACACCTCCCCGACGAACTTCTCTCCCAATAAATGTGCAGAGCGCTTTTTGCTTTTCTGTGTGTATGAAGAGGTTCGTGGGAGAGAAAGAAACCAAGTCTATTTAGAAATGAACTCCGCCTTATTTTTCTCTTTTTCTGCTCAGCAAGCGCTTAATCAGTTAATGACTCTCCTGTTGGGAAACTGAGAACAACATTGTTCTGCCCTCAAAGAGCAAAAGTCACTGTAGCGATTAAAAAAAAATTTTTTAGAACACTTTGTCCCTAATCTATAGTAATGCCACTGAAAACTCAACTTGTGTGACTCCTTAGTCTCTGGCAGAAACAGTTGAGCCACCAGATGAAGTAATAAGTGGTTACAGTCTAACAAATTATGTACTTGGGTTCCATTCTACCTGGTGGGTGTTTCTACAGGAGATGAAACACTTAGAAACATAGGAAGCTACCTTATATTGCGTCAGACTCTTGGTCCATCTAGCTCAGTATTTTCTGCACAGACTGGCAGCGGCGTCTCCAAGGTTGCAGGCAGGAATCTCTCCCAGCCCTAACTGGAGATGCTGCCAGGGAGGGAACCTGGAGCCTTCTGCAAAACAAGCATGCAGATGCTTTTCTCAGAGTGGCCCCATCCCCTAAAAGGAATATCTTTAAGTGCTCCCACATGTAGTCTCCCATTTAAATACAGACCAGGGCATACCCTGCTTAGCAAATAGGACAATTCATGCTTGCTACCACAAGACCCACTCTCCTCCTCTTATGTCATCTTCTGTGAACCTTGCTTTTTTCCTGGGGTTGGACTCTGGCTACGGTGAAGGTTTCCAGCCATTGCTAAAAACAAGTGCACACCTTCTATCACAAACCTTCAGCTCAGGTATCCCATAGAGAGACTCTGTGTGTGTGTGTGTGTGTGTGTGTGTGTGTATACACAAATTTAAATGTTGCAATTATGAGATGGGCTACTCCAGTTATTGGCTTATTTCCAAACAAAGTTACTCATGAGTACTCCCACTGAAAGTAATAGGTAGCCTGAAATGTATAGGAAGCCCATTCATTTCAATAAAATAATAATATATAATAATACAATATAATACAATACAATTGTGTTGTACAGTACAATGATAATAATAATAATAAGACTGCTTATGAGTATCTTAATCTGCATGTAAGCCAGTGACCTGCAAACCATCGTAAAGCATTAAAAATTTGTGTGTAGATATGTATAAAATAAATTACATAAATATTTAATATGATTTATTTTATTTTTATTTAACACATTTTTATACCACCCAAAACTCACGTCTCTTGGATTTTTACAAGCAAGCAAACAAAAAAGTTAAAACATTAGTTAAAATAAATAACAAAAATTAAAACACCAGTGAAAACAAAGTAAATGATACAGCAAAAGTTAAAACACTACAACAATTCAAACCTTAAAACATTTTAAATGTTAAAACTATTAAAACAATATTTAGTTAAAAACATTAAAATTTAATGTAAATTATAAAAACATTAAATATATTATCAAATTCTATAAACTATTATAAATAATAAATTTGAAACGCAAATTCAAATGTTACAGTTAAGGAGACATGCTATTCCAGGCACTGGCTCACATCCACACTGCTGTAAATTACCCATAAACATTCTTCTGGAAATGAATGGGACAAGTTTACTTGTATTCTGTGCTAATTTTCTGAAGCCTGTCTGTCAGGCAGAAGGGAGGGGTACACTGAGCTTTAGCACGTAGCCAGCCAATTAGGAGCAGAGGAGGAGGGGTTTCACCCTCTCCCCTCCCCTTCTGCGGTGGACACACAGTGGAGGATGCATCAGTTTCAAGCCGGTGATCCTCAGATGGGAAACAAATGGTGCAGCTGCTGGGTGGGTGGGTGGGAGGAGAGGATGGCTCTGAGACACCTCTGGGAGCACCTCAAGAAAGTACCTAAGGGTACTTATGTCCCCTGTCATGATCTCCTGGGCTATGGGAAAGAGATGTCATTGTAGTGGTTAAAGAAATATTTATTCTGTATGGGATAGGACATTTATGTCCTTGTAATGGAAGGCTTTAGTAAATAATTTTAGTGTTTCCCTTTTCAGCAGATTTTGTCAGTGAAAGAATTCTGCAAGTATAGAAAGAGCTAGGAATTCATCCCTGGAATTCAGCCAGGTGTCCTCCTCAAACAGGGTGACACTGAGAGGTAGAGATTGCTGTAAGTCACATTCTTGGGGAAACAGGTTAGGGCGGTTTCTCTGCTGTCTCCATGGCTAGCATTCCTTTGGGGGTTGTCACGTGGTCACAGACCAACAACCTTCCTCCTTTCCCTGGGCTAGTGCGCAGAAGAGGTGCCACTCCCAGGTTGCCTTGGGGCTATAGAACTTTTTCTTCTCCTGTTCCACTGACATGAATCTTCCACAGCTCCAAACAACCTGCATTGCAAATGAGAGCCCAGAATCTCTGGAGAATTGGCAGCAAATTAGAAAAACAAACACTGGGATTAATTTGTGTGTGTGAAGCTTCCTTGCTTGTGTGACCTCTGTTTTACAGCTCAGCAGAAGGGAACCTGGGTAAGCCACTTGCTCTAAATGTTCCTTCCATGATTGTGATATGCAGTGAAGGTGCCTTTCTGGTGTTGTGTTAGCAGTTTTATTTTCAGTCCCCTTCCTAATGATCCCTAGCATGGAATTGGCCTTTTTCACAGCTGCTGCACATTGAGTTGACACTTTCAACGAGCTGTCCACCACGACCCCAAGATCCCTCTCCTGATCAGTCACCAACAGCTCAGATCCCATCAGCATATACTTGAAGTTGGGGTTTTTCATCTCAATGTGCATCACTTCACACTTGCCAGCATTGAACTGCATCTACCACTTTGTCGCCCACTCACCCAGTTTGGAGAGATCCTTTTGGAGCTCTTCACAATCAGTTATGGATTTCACTACCCGGAAGAGTTTGGTGTCATCTGCAAATCTGGCCACCTCGCTGCTTACCCCTGCTTCTAGATCATTTATTAATAAATTAAAAAGCACCAGTCCCAGTACAGATCCCTGGGGGACCCCACTTCTTACTTCCCTCCATTGTGAAAACTCTCCACTTATACCTACCCTCTGTTTCTTGTCTTTCAACCAGTTAGCAATCTACACATGTACTTGTCCCCTTATCCCATGACTGCTAAGTTTTAACATTTAATGTTTAACCTCAACATTTAAAATAATGTTTTAACATTTTAATTTTACTTTAATTTTTACTCTTTTATGGTAAACTGCCAAGAGACATAGGTTTTGGGCGGTATATACATATGTTAGTGAAACAAACAAATTTTGTGTTGCAAGGCTTTGGGTGCTTTGTCATGTTAGAATGTGTACCTAGGATGTGTCCAGATTAGCAGTTTGTGTAAATCTGCGGCTGGCAAGAGGAAGGGACGTAATTCCTGCTGCAGTTCATGATATGTCACTCCTCCATTTCCCTTTTTAGTGCTTGCATGCAAAATCTTGCACCTTGTTAAAGTTTCTTTGAGATCCATCTGAACTGAAATGTCACTGTGCCCCTCTTCTGAACTGTCTGTCTTCCTCCACTATCAAAAACCTAATTTAAGAAAGAGAGTACCTTTACACCACGGCACTCATACATCTATTCTCTTGGATGCTTTGTCAGCTTTTCTTGCATCACCTTGTCTCTGCTACCTTCTTCCTGCCCCTTTCTCTGGTCAAAAGGGGAGGAGAATGCAAAGAAAATGCCATATTTACCTGAATTGAAGACTACTCTGAATTTAAGATGACCCCCTTAAAAAGTAGAGGTTAAATTCAGCATATTTTATTTATTTATTTATTTATTTATTTATTTATTTATTTATTTATTTATTTATTACATTTCTATACCACCTTTCGTTAAAAGAAAACCCCAAGGTGGTTTACAAAAATTAAAACATACAATAAAAGCAATAAAAACACCAAGCTAAAAACATATCAAACAAGCATAAAAAACAAGACAACCGATAAAAACACACAGAAGCAGCAGTAAAAATGATTATGTAAAAGCCTGGGTAAAAAGCCAAGTCTTTAAAAGCTTTCTAAAAGCCGTGATGGAGTCTGAGGAACGAATGGCCACTGGGAGAGCATTCCAGAGTCTAGGAGCAGCAACAGAGAAGGCCCTGTCCCGAGTGCACGACAGCCAGGCCTCCCTCATTGTCGGCACCTGGAGCAGGGCCCCCTCAGATGTCCTAGTCAAGCAGGCAGCAACCCTTGGGAGCAGGCGGTCCCTCAAATACCCTGGGCCCAAAACGTTTAGGGCTTTAAAGGTCAAAACCAGCACCTTGAATTGGACCCGGAAACGAACTGGCAGCCAGTGCAGCTCTTTCAAAATGGGGGTGATATGTTCCCAACGGGCAGCTCCGGATAAAACCCTCGCTGCTGTGTTTTGCACTAGCTGCAGTTTCCGGATATTCTTCAAGGGCAGCCCCATGTAGAGCGCGTTACAGTAATCCAGCCGCGACGTGACTAAGGCGTGGGTAACCGTGGCCAGATCTGCTTTCTCGAGAAAGGGACGCAGCTGGCGCACTAGCCGAAGCCGTGCAAAGGCACCCCTGGCCACCACCTCCACCTGAGCTTCCAAAAGCAGAGCCGGGTCCAGTAGTACCCCCAAGCTGTGTACTTGCTCCTTCGAGGGGAGTGCAACCCCATCCAGAACCGGTAAAATCTCCTCATCCCGATTGGCTCTCCTACTGACCAACAGTACCTCCGTCTTATCCGGATTCAATTTCAGTTTATTAGCCCACATCCAACCCATCACGGCCTCCAGCCCCTGGTTCAGGACATCCACCGCCTCCCTAGGATCAGATGACAAGGAGAGATAGAGCTGAGTGTCATCCGCATATTGCTGACAACTCAGTCCAAATCCCCGGATTACCTCTCCCAGCGGTTTCATGTAGATGTTAAACAGCAAGGGGGACAAGACCGATCCCTGCGGGACCCCACAGGCCAACGGCCACGGGGCCGAGCAGTAGTCCCCCAGCACCACCTTCTGGACCCTCCCCACAAGAAAGGATCCTTGCATTTACTTGAAAGGAAGGCGGCTCTGAATTTAAGACTGCTTCTGTGACTGTTTCTGCTGCCTGATTGGCCTGCTCCCCCTCCCGGGGTGATGTGCCCTTTCTTCAAATTGCGAAGAGGTGTGGTTAGTCTGAAGTGCCTCTGAGATCCGAGGTTCTCAACTAGTGGCACTCCAGATGTTGCTGAACTACAACTCCCATCATCTCCAGCCACAATAAATTGTAGCTGGGGATTATGGGAGTTGTAGTTCAGCAACATCTGGAGTGCCACTAGTTGGGAACTCCTGTGCAAGACCATGTGAGAGGGGATGGTTCAGGTGACCTCCTATGTGATTAGGAGAAAGGGAATGGAACTCCAGAATGGAGAGCAGGGTATTCCCGTACATGTCCCTCATCACATGTGAGCAGGGCCGCTTGGCTGTATTGTCTGAATTGGTCCACCCTCCCAGTCGAAGGTGAAGGTTTTTAGGGCAGAGAATGTGTGTCCAAATCACTTCCCTCACCCCATAGAACAGCCCCAACCACACATTATGTTCAGTGCTTGTACAACAAGTGTACAGTATATGCAGGAACAGATCGGTACACAGGTACAGTTGTTCCCACGTTATGCTGAATGCAGGTACAGCAATATCGATCTGTACCATGCATTTGAGGGGCCTGTACTAGGTTCACTTTTTAAATGAACCCAGGTACAGGCATTCACACAAACACATGTACAAGTGTACAGACTTCTGTACGCTCCATGCAATATAAAGGGCTTCTTCTCACGATTATTAGTAGGTTAGGAGAGGCCTCCTACCCTAGTTCAGGAGCGGTGCATGCTTCCGTTTTGTAATCATCTGGTTTTTCCTCCTATCTTGTTCCAAAGCTGGGGGTGGAATCTGGGTAGGGCATTCTCATGACCACTTACCTGGGTGGTGGAGAGGGCGAGGTCATCCCTCAAATCTCAGCTGCTCGTGCGCCTGCAAGTAGCATAGATAAAATATCTTGCAGATAGATATCATTTGCAGATAAAATATCTTGTAGTCGCCCTGAGCTAGGCTCCACAGTTACTGCAGAGTCCATCGTAGGGGAGTTTGTTACTTCTGATGATGTGGACAATCTTCTTCGGACTGTGCACCCCACCATCTGCTCTCTTGATCTTTGCCCAACGTGGCTTATTTCACCTGATAGTCATATTCTCAGAGAGGGTCTGGTAAATATCATAAATGCTTCTCTGAGGGAGGGCAGGATGCCTCCTTGTCTTAAGGAGGCTATTATCTGACCACTTTTGAAGAAACCTGCTTTGGATCCGTCGGAGTTAGCTAATTACAAGCCTGTCTCTAATCTCCCTTGGCTGGGCAAGGTGATTGAGCGAGTGGTTGCTTCTCAGCTCCATGCAGTTTTGGATGACACAGATTATTTAGATCTTTTCCAGACTAGCTTCCGGGTGGGCTATGGGGTTGAGACTGCCTTGGTCGGCCTGATGGATGATCTCCAACTGGTGATCAACAGAGGGAGTGTGACTCTGCTGATAATTTTGGATCTCTCGGCAGCTTTCGATACCATTGACCATGGTATCCTGCTGTGTCGCTTGAAGGAGGTGGGCTTGGGTGGCACTGTTTTACAGTGGTTCCACTCCTACCCCTCTGGCAGATTCCAGATGGTGTCTCTTGGAGACTATTGCTTTGAAAAGCGAGAGCTGAAGTGTGGGGTTCCACAAGGCTCCATACTGTCTCTAATGCTTTTTAACATCTACATGAAACTGCTGGGAGAGATTGTCACGAAGTTTGGTCTGGGATGCTATCAATATGCTGATGACAGCCAGATCTATTTCTCTAACCAACTTCATCAGGAAATGGCATGACCCCCCTAAGTGCCTGCCTGGAGGCGATATTGGGCTGGATGAGGGATAACAGACTGAAGTTGAATCCAAAAAAGATGGAGGTACTGTCTGTAGGGGGTCAGGATCTGAGAGATGGTATAGATCTGCCTGTTCTGGATGGGTTTCCACTTCGCCTAAGAGATCAGGTTCGTAGTCTGGGAGTGCTCCTGGATCCCAAAGTCTTCCTGGTTTCTCAGGTTGAGGCTGTGGCCAGGAATGCTTTTTATCAGCTTCTGTTGATACACCAGATACGTCCTTTCTTGGAGAGTAGTGACCTTAAAACAGTGGTAAATATGCTGGTAACCTCTAGGCTTGACTACTGTAATGCACTCTATGTTGGGCTGCCTTTGTACGTAGTTCGGAAACTACAATCGGTTCAGAATGCGGCAGCCAGATTGGTCTCTGAGTTTACCCGAAGGGACCATATAACACCGATTCTAAAAGAACTGCACTGGCTGCCGATATGTTTCCAAACGAAATACAAACTGCTGGTTATTACCTATAAGGCCCTTAACGGCTTAGATCCAGGGTATTTAAGAGAGTGCCTTCTCTGTCGTGATCCCTATCGCCTATTAAGATCATCTGGAGAGGTCCAACTCTGGGTGCCGCAAACTCGTTTGGTGGCAACTCAGGACTGGGCCTTTTCTGTGGCTGCTCCGGGGCTTTGGAAAGTGCAACCTGCTGAAATAAGAACGCCTTCTCTGTTTGCTTTTAGGAAGACTCTGAAGAAGTACTTGTTTCCCCAAGCCTTCAACTAAGATTTGATTTTTAAATTTTACTGTTTTTAACATGTTTTTATCTAATTTTTCTCTTGTGGATTTTAAATGTGTTATATTTTATGTTTTAATTCTATACACCGCCTAGAGATGTTTATACTAGGCGGTATATAAATTCAATAAACAAACAAATAAATAAAATAAATAAATAGCGCCAGTGGCAAAGGTAGAAGTCATGCTGGGCCCTCCATGGACGAGAAAGCATCGTGTGAGCAGCAGAGTGGCTGCTCACAGTATAGTACCCACTTCGCTCTGTGCATTCGTGCCTTCTGCCTGGCTCGCTTCCTAAAATGGTGGCGGGCTAGTTGGGATCTCTGCTACCTGGGGTGAGCCCTGCTAGTCGGGAGCCCTGCTTACCCCTTCTCACATTTGCCTACCGGGGTAGAACAAACCGTCGGTTCGTTCTACCTTGGTAAAGAGCTGGGTAGCAAAGTCGGGCTCCGAAGGTCTGGAGAAGCTGTGATCGGAGGGCTCCCACCGCTCCAGACGACAAAAGCTACCTGGGGGTAATCCAGGCAGCTCGTGTCCTGTAAATAGCTTCAAACACAAAATGGGAGCTTGCACCGCTCCTGAGCTAGGGTAGGAGACGCTGTGAGAATGAGCCCAGTGTCTGCCATCTCCCTTGGAGAGCAGGAGGATCTGTGAGAGGGTTTGGAGGAGTTCAGGTCTCGGATAGGGGTCTGTTAAAGGCATGAGAGCAGAGAGAGGATGGTGCAGAGCTGTGGAGAACTTGAAGGTTAAGGAGGTCTGTAGAACCACGGTTCGGCTGCTGTTCTGAAAGTGCATATACACCTTGCATGCTTCCTGTCTGCATTTTCTGAAATAGCTGTTGTAACCCATTCACGATCCCTGCCAAAAACATCCAGGACAGGAAGAGTGCCTGGAACGCAAGCGTTAAAGCACATCTCGGCCTCCTCCTTATTGCTTTTGTGTAGCTGTTGCTTGAAGCATGTGCCTTGAAGGAAGATGGAGGCCTCATTGTAGTTTGTGGGTGGGGGTGTTGATCTCTAAACAGCCAGCCTCTCTTTCGTCTGAGCATACGGTCTGCAGATGGGAAGCCCTGGAAGTATTAAAAGGATGGGGTTGATTACACTGAAGGCTCTTTCTGGCAGCACATTTGAGCTCCCCGGAGTAATGGAGGTCAGGCAAGTTGCCAAGGAAACACACTCAACCTTGAGAGGAGAGGTTTGGAGTGACATCACCTGCAGTCAGCTTGATAGAAGAGCGGTTAGATCAGGTCTTGGAAAGGGGGCTGCTGGCCAACTTCTGAATGTGGCAAATCACTGCACGCAGGGTTTCAGTGGTAGGACCAGATGGAGCAGAGTTGGGAGGATGGAGGGGGGTGGGAGGCTTTTCCTTTCCTTTTTTGGTGGGCGGGGGAGGAGGCAGGGAAGTAGAGAGGCTCTCTTTCTCTGTGGCCAACCTACCACGTAGCATTCTGCTTGCTTTGCCACAGAGCACTCTTGCACAAGATGAAGAAAGCATGCCACTGGAAAATTGCACCAACACAGTTGCACAAAAGAGGGCTCTTATTTCTAATGTCCCTCTCTTGCGCAACGGTAACTGTGCAATTCTCCAGCCTTGTGCAGAGTGCACTTGCGCAACTGCACACATGCTAGGTAGCAAGGCAGATGGAGCGTTGCGTTGATCATCAGTTCATGTATTTTCCTATCTAAAAATGATGTATGAACAGCTTTGCAAATAAGTACGGGAGTCTCCCAATTTTAAAATTAGCCTTAATCTCTCTTTATCATATTGACTTAGTTAGCCAATTTAATAGATGAATTGCTGATTAGGTTTGCATATGAATCCCCCACCCCACCCCGAAAAGTACACTTTGCTTTTTGATGATGCATGCCTGTGTGTTGTCAGGCATCTTAGAAGAGGCATCCCCAGGGTGGTCATTTCATGAGGTGAGGTGAAACAGTTGCCTTTGGTCTTGTGGTAGCAAGCATGACTTATCCCCTTAGCTAAGCAGGGTCTGCCCTAGTTGCATATGAATGGGAGACTAGAAGTATGAGCACTGTAAGATATTCTCCTCAGGGGATGGAGCCGCTCTGGGAAGAGCATCTAGGTTCCAAGATCCCTCCCTGGCAGCATCTCCAAGACAGGGCTGAGAGAGAGAGAGACTCCTGCCTGCAACCTTGGAGAAGTTGCTGCCAGTCTGGGTAGACAATACTGAGTTAGATGGACCAATGGTCTGACTCAGTATATGGCAGCTTCCTAGGCTTCCTATGTTCCCCATGTGGCAGATTACTTAGGTGCCAGCAAGGTGGCAAGCTGCTCCCATACTTTTCTGCTTTTGGAGACAATTCCGACCCTTGCAAGCTTTGGGAGGAGAGCGTCTCCTCACACTCCTTGTGAAGCCTGCAAGGAGGACAACTAGGAGAGAAGAGGAGGCTGCTGACAACCTTCCCTCCTCTCTGACCCCCTCACTACATTCAGTGCTTGCAAAGGTCAGTTTTGAAAGAGGGCCAGTTCCCATCAGGGGTGTAGTGGAAGGCAGCATTTGTGGCCTCATTTCAGACATGGCAATATCTTGGTCCATCCCGAGAATTCCCCACCCCGCCCTGCTTCGCTCTTTCACCCAGGGAAGGGAATGCCCCTTCTAAGATTATTCATTATAAGTATTTGTATTTTTTAAAAATTAACCTCCCCGCTGCTTTGCAATTAATCTAAGGCACTCTTTAAAAATCAATCAACATGTTTTCAGCAACTAAATGTTGCAGTTCTGCAAGTATGGACCAAATTAAAGATCAAGTGTGCCATTGAGTCGGTGTCGACTCCTGGCGCCCACAGAGCCCTGTGGTTGTCTTTGGTAGGACACAGGAGGGGTTGACCATTGCCCCCTCCCACGCAGTCCGAGATGATGCCTTTCAGCATCTTCCTGTATCACGGCTGCCCAATATAGTAGCAGCGGGGAGTCAAACCCGCAACCTTTTCCTTGTTAGTCAAGCATTTCCCCGCTGCACCACTCAAGGTGAACCAAATTAGGTATGTTGTTAAATGCATCGTTGTCTAGCTACAGGCTTATTTTGCCTTCAGATAAGTGAATTGGTGCCCGTGGGATTCCCTGCCCCCCCCGCCCCACGCCCAGGGCTAATGGCAGCTGTGGGAGGAGGAGCTGATGCAGGTCAGAACTGTGGTGGGGGCAGAGAGTTAAACCCCTTCTCCATGTCACAGCCCTAATTGGAGCCCCCCCCCCCAAACCAAACATGCTATCTACAATCACAAAGTAACATTGACTTTGACTCTAAAGCACACACATTTCTGGCTTGGAAAGTCCAAAGCGGCTGTCTGATAGCAAGAACTTCTCAGTTAGACACATTCCCTCTCTGGGATTTATTTCTTGGGAGTGCCAACAGTTTGAAGCTATTGCTGTAGCTTCTAATTTGAGGACTTAGCTGAATTTTATAGACATCTGAGGGGAGGAATAATGGCTACATTTCCTTTTTGAGGGAGAGGGCAGCTGACAGGATGCTTCCTAGCAATGAGGTCTGCCATCTTTATTAACTCAAACATCGTTACCATAGTAACAAAGACGCTTTTCTTAAAAAGAAAAAGAAAAGGGAATGCAAGGGGGGAAAAATCTGAATGGAGTGTTCTCGAGGCTGAAGTTTCCTCTTTCCTGGGCTATTGCTTGCTAAATTGCTAAATTTTGCAAGAGGGAGGGGATGGATGGAAGAGGCCAGGGGAACATAAAAAGAATGGCAGAACAGGAGAGATATGGGGCGGTATATAAATGTACTAAATAAACTTACAGAAGGGGGTAGCCATGCTGATCGGTTGCAGCAAAAACGGTCATCTTGTGGAACCTTAACGATTAGGGTTTATTGTAGCATAAACTTCCATGAGCTTGAGTTCCTTCATCTGATGCATCGTGTTGTACTTAATTACTCTGTGTGTGTGTGCACGTGTGTGTGCGTACACACACACACACACACACACACACACACACACACACACACACACACATATGCTCTAAGTCCCTGCTGAATCAGACCAAAGCCCATCTAGTCTAGCATCCTCTTTCCTCTGATGGTCAACCAGATGCCTCTGGGAAGCCCAGAAACAGCACGTGTTGGCAAATAGTTCTCCCCTGCTGCTGTTTCCCATCCATTGCCATCCAGAGGTATCTGCCACTGAACCTGGAGGCAGCATATAGCTACCATGACAAGTAACTGCTGGTAGAATTTTTAAAAGATGATATTGATAGTTGCTAGACCTGTTGTCCATAAATTTGCCTTCTCTGTCTCTCTCACATACATATGTACGTTCTAAGGAAAATAGCGGCCATCTTTCGATTAGAAAGAGAATGGCCAACACTGTGCTTGCACAACAAAGTTGTTGTGTAACTTTGGAAGCACAAGACTGGTCTGGAGTGCAAGCTCCAGACTTGGCACAACATCCTCATGCAAATGGCAGCGTTTGCATGTTGGCCAATGTAAACAGTGGGGCCGAAAGGTAGCAGTAGGTCTCAGAGCACACAAGATAAAACAGTGACCATTGGTGTTCCCTGTAACAGGGATTCTGAGGAGCTGTTGACTACAGCTCCCATCATCCCCAGCCAAAGGCCGTTACAGTTGGGGATGATGAGAGTTGTAGCCAACAATGTCTGGGAATCCCAGTTTCAGGGAACACTGGTGACCAATCACAATGGCAGTAATTGGTGATAAAGCTATCTTAATATTCATTATTTATTTGATTTGATTTCTATACCACCCTTTCAAAAATGGCTCAGGGTGGTTTACATTAAAACAAACTAAAATCAATTAACTATTAAAATCAAAAACTGTAAAAACAAGATAAAACCATTGTTAAAACATTTTGGAAAACCCTGGAAAACCAGGTTTAAAAACAGTTTAAAAAACCCTGGAAGGCCAGGCCAAACAAATAGGTCTTAAGAGCTCTCCTGAAGGCCAATAATGAACTCAGATTATGGATTTCTGCTGGGAGTGCATTCCACAACCCAGGAGCAGTACAGAGAAGGCCCGCCTCTGAGTCGCCACCAGACGAACCGGTGGTAACTGAAGACGGACCTCCTCAGGTGACCTTAACGTGCAGTGGGGATTGTGCAGAAGAAGGCACTCTCTAAGATAATTTGGACCTAAGCTGTTCAGGGCTTTAAAGGTAATAACCAGCACTTTGTATTTTCCCCAGAAACATAATTGGCAGCCAGTGTAACCGTTTCAGAGCAGGCGTAATGTGGTCTCTCTGGGTTGCCCCAGAGACCAATCTGGCTGCCTCATTTTGAACTAACTGAAGCTTCTGAACTACGTACAAAGGCAGCCCCACGTAGAGCGCATTGCAGTACTCAAGCCTGGAAGTTACCAGCCCATGCACCACTGTTTTGAGGTTGTCCTTTAATAGCTTAATACCTATAGTGTGGAAAAAACCCATCATCACTATGATGGTTAGAGCCTTTGGCATCAGGCGGTATATACACACACACACACACACACACACACACATATAAAAATAAAATAATCTGCAGTCCCACATAAGCCTGAGTAGAGTAGAATGTGAGCAGTTGAATGTTCTTAGGATTCAGCTGGGGGAGGTAAGGACTAGAAGGTTAAGCCAAAGGTTTCACAGAAAAGGTTGTTTCAGAAGAGGAGAAGCTTTTGGGTAGGGATGTGCATGGAATCGGTTCGGAGGCCCTTTTACGGGCGTGCACACGTGCGGCGTGTGGTGTGGTGTGAATCATGTGTGTCGTGAAGTGTTGTGATGTGCGCACCGGGCACTTGCGGGTTCTTCCGGTCCATGACACACCGAGGCGGCAAGGAGGTACGCTGCCACCCTGTGGGGCCGTTTTTCAGGACAGTGCCGGCGGGGGGAAAGTGGTGGGGTTGTGTGTAAGAGCACCCTCCCCAGTCCTTAAAGCGATTCTCCTCCACTTTTGAACCGGCAGTCGCCAGTTCTGTGTACATCCCTACTTTTGGGGAGAGGGTGGAAAACATCTCTGAGCTCAGATGATGCTTTTCTTGGGGTTCAGGAGCTTCACCCTTCCTTTGGGGAAGGGCTTTTCCAAGTCTCAAGAAGTCTTCTCTGTGCTGGGATTTGGGGAATCTCCGCCCGTATCCCTAGTCAGGAGAACACTTCCATTCTTTAGTGATTGCTTGCGGGCAGGAACAGAGTGCTTGTTAGTGTAGAGGAGGAGGATGTTTGAGGAAGGAACAGGTTCTGCTTCTAAAGACGTCCTCATAGCTAGAGAAAAGCAAACGACCTCGTGTTTATCCAACCATGGATGTCAGCTGTGGGGTGGCTAGAATCTAAAGACAACAGAGTCACGGCTCTAATGACCGGGTTTGGCAAGGTGTGCTGATGTGGCAGACGGGAATGCTGTGCCTGGAGGGAAGAGGAACATCAGATGTGTAGTGCAAAGCCTAATTAATCTGATAAGTTTAAATGCAGTCGTCTGTCTGAGTTCTGAAATTAGGCAATATCCCCCCAAGGGGTTCAGTCACTGGTCAGGTTCATTTCCAGGACACTGGTTAAGGAAGTGGCTTGTACCCACCAAGTGCTTAAGGTGGAGTTTATTTTGGCATGGATTTGGTCTCTGTTTACCGGGGCTGCTCAACTTTGGCGCTCCTACAGGTGTTGGCCTACAACTCCCATAATCCCTGGCTATTGGCCACTGTGGCTGGGGATTATGGGAGTTGTAGTTCAAAAACAGCTGGGGGGGTCTAAGTTGAACAGGCCTGGTTTAGACACTTAAGGGAGAAAGGGAAGTGAGGATTCTTGAATGGGGATGGGGCCATAGCTGCATGCAAAGAGCATCTTCTTTGCATGCAGAAGGTCCCAAGTTCAATCCTTGGCATCTCCAGGTAGGACTGGCAAATACCCTTCTGAAACCGGGAGAGCTGCTGCCAGTCAGTGTTGACAATACTGAGCTAGATGGACCAACTTAGAGGATGCAACTGTAGCACAGTGGGAGAACTTCTGCTTTACAAGGTCCCAGGTTTGATCCCTGGCTTCTCCAGGGATATCACTCTCGCATAACACTAGAACCAGGGGACATCCCACGGAACTGACTGCCAAAAAATTTAGGACTGACAAAAGGAAGTACTTTTCCCACACAGCACATAATTAACCTATGGAATTCTCTGCCACAAGATGCGGTGTTGGCTACTAGCTTGGATGGCTTTAAGAGGGGTTTGGATAACTTCATGGATGAGAGGTCTATCATTGGCTACTAGTCGGAGGGCTACAGGCCACCTCCAGCTTCAAAGGCAGGATGCCTCTGAGTACTAGTTGTGGGGGAGTAACAGCAGGAGAGAGGGCATATCCTCAACTCCTGCCTGTGGGCTCCCCAGAGGCATCTGGTGGGCCACTGTGTGAAACAGGATGCTGGACTAGATGGGCTGCCTTGGGCCTGATCCAGCAGGGCTGTCCTTACGTGGTGCATAGGGGGATTCCCCCAGCAGATGGGCACTCTAAGCTCTTGTCTGTGTCTCCGCGAGCTAAACAACATGACCCTGGAGGCTGAGCTAACGGTGTGTTGGCACTGTTAACTCAGGCTACAAGCCAGGCTAAACAGTCAGGCTGGGGGTGCTGCATGCTGAAATAGGGCCCGATCCTAGTGGTTCTCACACGCAGCCTAGTCCAGGCTGGACTTCCCTAGCCTGGTTTAGGCTGTATGTGACAACAGCCTCAATAAATGTGTGTGTGTTTCTGCAAGAGATTAAGACCTCTCACGTCACTTTACATGTACCTTTTGATGGCCTGGTTGCTGGTTCCTTTGGAATTGCTCCTATGCTTACCAGAGTACATGTAAAATCTTCAGGTCGTATGGGCCTAAGTCTTTACAAGTATTCAGAATGGTGTCAGAGCAAATGCAGGAGAACGTGGCCACTGTGCTGGCACAGCCGTGTGAAAAGGGGTGCAATCTAATCCAGTCACCTAAAGAGAGAGCGAGAGTGTGTGTAAACCCTTACAAAAGCAAGTGCTTTTTTCACACAGCATGTAATTAACCTGTGGAATTCTCTGCCACGGAATGTGGTGATGGCCACCAGTTTGTATGTCATTAAGCCAGGCTTAGACAGATTCATGGAGGACAAACCTATCCACGGCTACTAGTCTTGATGGCTACAGGCTACCTTCCAGGCTTAGAGGCAGCATGCTTCTGAATTACCAGTTGCAGGGGAGAAATATCCCCTGCTTGCCCAGAGACATTTGGTGGGCCATTCCTAGAGGCGTTTGTTGGGCCATTGTGGGGGAACAGGATGCTGGACTTGGGCTTGACCCAGCAAGGCTGTTTTTAGATCATTTCTGTGTTGATATGCAAAGCTGGAGGTGGAATGGGGCTAGCTGGATCTCTAGAGCATGTGTGCAGTGCAATATTATTATTATTATTATCATTATTATTAATTTGATTTCTATACCGCCCTTCCAAAAATGGCTCAGGGCGGTTTACACAGAGAAATAATAAATAAATAAAATGGATCCCTGTCCCCAAAGGGCTCATAATCTAAAAAGCAACTTCAGATAGACCCCAGCTCTTAATAGTAACTGGAGGTCCTGTGCTGGGGGTGGATAGGGCCAGTTACTCTCCCCCTGCTAAATAAAGAGAATCACCATCTTAAAAGGTGCCTCTTTGCCAAGTTAGCAGGGCACCACTTTTGCTGATCTTTTTTTTACCTTAGGTGAGAGCCCCCTTCAGTCCCAGGCTGCAAACCTGTCCTCTTCCTTTCCATTTCTGGTGATTGATTCTGAGGGTCACCTTTTGGAAGGCAGGGGAGGAGTTGCACAATCGCTCCATCCCTGCAGCCTACCAGCGATTTGCAGTAATTCAGTCTCTGGCTTGTTTGAAATAGATAATCAGCAGAGAGCTGCTGTTCTGTGAAAACACACACGTTTTATTTCTGGAGTGTTTGCACATTGCGTACGCCTCGCCCATGAATAAAAGCGCCACCTGTTTGAGGCCGATAACTGCGGCTCACGGTGAACGTATCAGTCCCTCACTGCAACAGCAGGCTGCTTTGTGAAGAAGTGGCTCCGACAGCTCTGGCGTGACCCACATTTTTGTTAGAAACAGCTGTGTGCTGTTCCGTTTGCTTTTAATAAGCCTCCTTTGGAGCGTTCTGCGTTTGGACAGAAGCCAGTTCTTTCTACTCTGAACGCTGGAGAGATAAGCTTGGGAAAGTGTGTGAGCGGCACTTGACGAAATGTCACAAGTTGGAGGGAGGGGGGGACCTGGATAGTGTGCTGAGGGGGCTGGAGGGCCCCTGCAACTCACTGGCGGGGCATGGGGGTTGTGCATGCGGAAGGCCCCAGGTTCATTCCTCACCATCTACCATTAGGAGATCTCAGCAAGCAGGGCGTGGGAGAGGCCTCTCTTTGCCTGAGACTTTGAAGAGCAGCTTCCAATCAGAGCAGAGGGCATGGAGGACCAATAGCTACTGGCCTTGATGGCTACAGGCCACCTCCAGCCTCAGAGGCAAGATGCCTCTAAATACCAGATGCAGGGGAGCAACAGCAGGAGAGGGGGCATGGCCTCACCTCTTCTATGGGCTTCCCAGGGGCGTCTGGTGGGCCACTGCGGGAAACAGGATGGTGGACCTGATCCACCAAGGTTGCTATGTTCTAGAGTAGACCAGAGGTTGTATAAAACCACCCAATGTAGGCAGTACTTATTATCATCAGACCCTCTTATTATTAATAATAAGATGCACACTATCTCACAGTTGTTCTCGTAAAATGCATTGTGAACTGTTTCTTTAAGAGCATTATATAAATAGTAGTAAGTAGCAGCAGTAACCCTGAGCTAGATAGAGCAAGTCTCAGTAGGAGGCAGCTTCATCTATGTTCATATGATAGTCCCTAATGGGTTTTGCCAAAGAGCCCATATCATATGAGAGAGGGTTGGGAAGCGGAGCCAAGACTTCAGCCAGCAGAAACTGGAAAGAGTAGTTGACTATGGCAAGCAACCCCCTGCTGCTGTGGATGCCCCAGTGGAAGTAAATGGGAAAGGATGTGCCATGGCTCACTGGCAGAGCATCTGCTTGGCATGCAGAAGGTCCCAGGTTCCATCCCTGGCAGCATCTCCAGGTAGGGTTGAGAGAGACGCCTGCCTGGAATCTTGGAGAGCTGCTTCCTGTCAGTGTAGACAATACTAAGCTAGATGGACCAATGGCCTGACTCTGTACAAGGCAGCTTCCTATGTTCCTAAAACTTTTACTATGTCAGTGGGAATATCACACACAAGTCTGCCACACACAGCTTTTCCACAGAGCGCCTGCCCACGCAACAGCTCTTTTGGTATGCTGTCCTGTTTGTGTGTGTGTCTGCGTGCATGTACACACTGTATAATTAGCCACTGCTTGTGAAGGGTGCCATAGGAACCAGCAGAGAAATGGTGCTTTGCTTGAAATGTATAATGAAGTGCAATTAGCACAGATGGTATAAAACAGGCAGCTTATGGTATACTGATTGTGTGGTGGTGGGTTTGTAATTGAAAAAGTATCAGGGGCTGCACCCTTATTATCTCTGCCCCAACTCCCACCCCAAAGCTGGGGATAAACTGGAATCAAAGGACTCACTACTTACAAAAGGGCCGCCTCTGAGAATCGTCGGTTTCTGCTCTCCACCATATACTAAATCCCCCACCTCCTTTTTGCTGCTGAAGGATTTCTCTGTGTGCCCTCTTCATCTAGAGGACAGAATCAGCTTAGATATATTACAGACAATTGTACCCTAACATAGCTTAGGGAGATATGTTCTTTGTTGACTAGTTGCGCCAGTGCAAGAAGATTGCATCGCTGTACATAGTCACAGGGATGTTTGAAGTGGTGTTGTTGGAACATAGGACGTAGCCATATACTGAGTCAGACCATTGGTCATCTAGCTCAGTATTGTCTATACACGACTGTCAGTAGCTTCTCCAAAGAAGACTGTGAGGTCATTCACACAATCAAAAACTGTGTTCTACCCGGGTTTGGGAGCCTGGTGTGCTCCCAATTTTTGGTTGTGTGGAGGCAAAGCAAGAGGAAAACCTGGGTAGATGTGATTGCGCGGAAGCAAGGTAGGAGGAAAAATGGGGAAGTTTATCCTCCCACCTTGCTTCTACACAATCACTTCTAACCCAGTTTTCCTCTTGCCTTGCTTCCACACAGCCAACAATTGGGAGCACACCCAATTCTCAAACCTGGGTAGAACACAGTTTTTGATTGTGTGAATGACCTCAGTGTCTTTTGGGGTGCAGAATGTTCAAGTCTTTGCATTGCAGGGTGCAGTATTATATTCTTACTAGCTTAACCCGCGTAGTGCATCTGCATACTAGTGCTTGATTGCTCCCCTCACCACCTGGCACAGCCCCCCTCACCTCAGAGATCTCTCCACTCTCACCTGAGCCGCACTCCTGCTCCTCCTCCTCCATCCCATTGCTTCCATCTCCCTCACCTCTCTTGGTCACGGCTGCAGCGTTGCTAGCGCCTATTGGCCAAGCTGCAGCCCCCTATCCCCAGAGATCTCCCCACCCTCACCTGAGCCCCGCTCCTGCTCCTCCCTCCAGGAGCAGCAGCAGCAGCAGTGGCTGACCAGGCCCTTCCTTGCTGCTGCCACCACCACCATAGCCCTTCATTCCCCTCAGGCCTCTGACAGGCCTGGGCCTGTCCCTTGCCTGCCTGCCTCCCTCCCTCCGTCAATGGCCTCAGTATCCCCAAACAGCAGCAGTGGTTGACTGGGCCCTTCCTTGCTGCCGCCACAGCTGCTCGTTCCCCTCCGACCAATGACAGACTCAGACCCGTCACTCACCCTCCCTTCTTTCTCTCTTCCCCTCTCCTCCACTCGCTCGTCCCCTCTGTCTTTCTTTCCTCCCTCCCCCCCCCCTGAGTTAACCGATCTTGTTCATCTTGTTTCCTCCTCTAATTCACACAACGGCAGCCTCCTTCTCCTGAAGGGGCTCTTTCCTCCCTCTTGACCCCTCTCTTCGCAGACCCCTGCCCACTATTCTTTAGATCAGGGTTTCTTAACCTTGGGCCCTCAGATGTTGTTGGACGACAACTCCCATCATCCTCAGCCACAAAGGCCATGTCTGGAGATGATGGGAGTTGTCGTCCAACAACATCTAGGGGTCCAGGGTTAAGAACCCCTGCTTTAGATAGATAGATAGATGGATAGATTCCTCTTCTCTACAATCAAGAACATCTTCCGACCAGTAACAGTTGCATTCCAACTGACCTTAAGCATCACAGGCTCCTCCCCCCTATCTGCATATGGAATCCTACTGCCCAGTCAGGTGCTTCTGCTTGCAAACTCTCACGAGAGCTGCCACAACCTAGGTCTGCCTAGTGGATGGGGCGGCCCTAGGGTTAAGGCTGATTCCCCTAAAAATGCCCCTTTTCATTCTCATACCAGCAAACATGTGACTGGCAACATGTTTTTTTTCTAACCTGTCATTCTTGCCATTGTGGCTGGACTCTTCCATACAGCCCCAGTTGAATGTGTGGCTTTCTCTTCTCTCTGTTTTTGGTTGCCAGTTACTCCTGAAGCAATTGGGTTCCTCTCCGCTGTTGGGGTCTTCATTGTCCTGCTTGCAGTCCTCTTCCTCTTCATCAACAAGAAGCTCTGTTTTGAAAAGATTGGGGGTCTCCGCTGCTTGGAGCAACGAGGGAAACGGAAGCACTACAAAGAGAAGACCGGCGTTCACGAGGGCCTTGGTAAGCCTCTAAATATCCCTGAACTTTTTTCTTCAGTACTAAACCTTACTGATTTGAAAAGAGATGCTAATAATCTTATATTTCTGCTCTTGGTTGCATGCAAAACTTTAAAGTGATCAGAACTGCTGCTCATGGGTTTCAAAGATCCACTATATTTGCTGGACCAATGACAACTGCAAGAATAAATTTAAATATCTATTTTTATCTTCATGCCATGGAGGGGAGGCAGTGCTTGGGAGCATCCTGCATGAACCACCTGGGAAGCTGCTGGTGTTTGTTTAAGACTGCCTTCTGCTTGGTGATGGATGCTCTCCTTCTGGTGCATTGAGTTGTGTACAAACAGCATATACAGCCATACAGAAAAAGGAAAGTGATTGCATTCTGGGAGCACACTCATCACATTATTGTCCAACACAGCTGGCCCTCTCTAGAGCTGAGGTTGGGAGAAAAAGAGCCTGCTAGTTTGCAGCAGGCTCTGGAAGTCCGTGCTGTCATTGGCTGCTGCTTTATGACATCACGAATCCTCCCCTGCTCCAGAGCGCATTTGCAGCATTTAAAAACTGGATTTCCATTTTTCCTTTGTTTCCAAAATAAGGCAGAATAAACTGATTGCTTAAACCTACAAATAAGGCTTTGAAAAACTATAATATATATAATACATATACAGGAGGCCCTGAGGTTCCGTTGTCTCCTGTAGGCGTAAATATAGAAACAGTGAATAAAGAAAGATTACCTCATTAGAATCCAGAGGTTACGTTCCTGACACCAAAAAGTGTGTGTGTGGGGGAGAAATAAGAGGAGAAAAGCACAAGACCTTGCTCTCAAGGTCTCCAAAGCTCCCGCCCACAACCCTCCACTTCCCCACAAATTTTCACTTTTTTTTTTTTTTTTGCAAAAAAGAGCCACAAAATGGCTCCATGCTCCAAAATGGCAGCAGGAAATGACACTAGAAGCCTCTGGCCATTAATGAACCATGGATAGGCAAAATAGCCTGTTTTTTGTACCACAGAGAAAGAAGCTAGGTCTCTAAGACCCTTCCATGGATGCAGGAAACCACATTCTGCAAAACTGTGGATCATGAGGGCCTCCTGTATATTATTTTAAAAACTTGTCTGGAACTCTCTTGGGGAGAGACAAGGCAGTCAGCCCAACTAGCATTCAACTTGCTGGTAAATATGCTGGTAAATAAGTCTTATCAAAAACGCTGAGAAGATGATGATGAGAAGCTGGCATGGTTGCCAGAGACACACAGCCTTGTCTTGATCCCTTCCTTTTAAGGCAGGTGTTCTCAACCGTGGGTCCTTTGAATGCTGGGCTACCACTAGCATCATCCCCAGGCACATTGGCCTTGGCCATTTTGGATGGAGCTGATGGGATTTGTAGCCCAACAACGTATGGACACCCAAGGTGGAAAACATCTGGTTACATCTGTGTACACCCTGTGTTAACCTGTCTGAGCATGTGATGAGCCTGTGACTTGTTCTGGTGCATTTTAGTTTGGTAGAAGCCAATTTACCCGTTATCCTTGGTAAAAGTAAAAGAGTACTTGAGTCAAAATGAAAAGGCAAGATTGGGAGACCTTTTGTCAAACTCCTGGGAGATTTGTGGCTAGGAAATAAGATTCTTTATCTGCTTTATTTTTTATTTTATATTTTTTGAGCACAATAAGGCTATTGGCTGTAATCCATGAGGGATCTTCCCTGGCAAAATCTATCAGGTCTATTGGGGCTGGTTTGTGAATGTGTGTATATCTCCTGACTTCTCTCTGTGGTTGGCTTACTCTGCACTGGATCATGGAAGAGTATTGCATGTGAAATGATGTAGCTCTGTGCTCTGAGATCAGGGCTGCTCAACTTCGGCCCTCCTGCAGATGTTGGCTCACATCTCCCATAATCTCTGGCTATTGGGCACTGTGGCTGGGGATTATGGGAGATGTAGTCAAAAAACAGTGGAGGGGCGCAAAGCTGAGCAGGCCTGTCTTAGATCTTCCCCAGCCCTTCCACACAGGCAAGCCTGTGAAATTGGCGTCATGATGGTGAAATTGGCGTCTTGATGGTGCCACCATGACAGGGTGATCTAAAAACCAGCTCCAAGCTAGGCAGTTAAAAGAGGTTTTGTTGTTGTTGTTGTTGTTGTTTGCTGAGGCTTTCATTATCGTTTGCACAATTGTGTGACAGGCAGTGAAGGGTTAGCATTACCATCTGTATGGATGCTACATCCTGGGGCATATGGGTAAAAAAAGAGGTGTGTGTGTGTGTGTGCTTCCAGGAGGTGGCTGCATTTTGCCGTCCCTGCAGAGAACTACATTTCCAAATTAAGAGTTCAGTTTCTCCCCCTTAACCCGCTGAACATGAATGGAATAAAATGAAAGCAAATGGAAAATGAACCTTTTGAAAACGAATCAGCATTTACAGAATGCAAAGAGGCAGTTATTTTGCGGTGCACTCCCCTGGCCGACACACTTTGCATGCACTTAGGTGCCCATTAAATGTGATGAGTGGATGTTGAATGGTTCCGCAGACAGGATAGTTGGGTCTGGGGGAACTGGAGAGGAGCACAGCCCTGATGTATGCCCACTTTCAGAGATGTGCTGCTTGCACCTGAGTTGCATTCCTTTGTTCTGTTCTCTGCCATACTCTCAAACTTACAGAAAGGTGGATCTGCTCCTGTTCAAAGATTCCTTTTGTAAGATGTTTTTAAAGTCTTGCTATTTCTCTTTTTCTTTTCTCTTCCTCCCCCACCCCGCCCTTCCGACAAGGACTGCAATGCCAGGCCTTTTAAATGACAACATCTTTCCTTAACTGTGTGTGGGTGTTGACGCTCTTTGGAACTGCCACAGACGATCATGCAAACATATATTTACCGAAGCTTTTAAAAAATGTGAATTATTAATAAACACGGCAGGCTTTAAAACCAAGTAAAGTGGGAGGAGGGGAGGGAGAGGGGCTTGTATTTCTGCTGTCACAATTTGCATTTCTAAGTAATTCTCTTATGACTGATGAATAAAACCTTGAGAATGTGGCTATAAAATGGAAAGGCTAATATTGGCTCTAACCACAGGTTGCACTAGGTTTGTATGTATATTAGTAGAGAACTGGAATGTGTTAAGGGAGGAGAGCTGGTCTAAGGGAGGAGAGCTTGTCTTGTGGTAGCAAGGATGAATAGTTCCCTTTGCTAAGCAGGCTATGCCCTGGTTTGCATTTGAATGGGAGACTACATGTATGAGCACTGTGAGATATTCCCATTAGGGGACTGGTCTGCTCTGGGAAGAGGATCTTCATGTTTGCACGCAGAAGGCTCTAAGTTCCCTCCCTGTCATCTCCAGATAGGGCCGAGAGAAACTCCTGCCTGCAACCTAGGAGAAGCCGCTGCCAGCCTGTGTAGGCAATACTGAGCTATATGGGCCAATGGTCTGACTCGGTATAAGGCAGCTTCCTATGTTCCTAAGGGGAAATTCAAGAGGGAAAATATTGTTCTTCTTGTGAAAATGGGCAACAGGAGTCAGAGGTTTTTTGGGACACTGAGAGCCAGCATAGTACAGTGGTTAGAGTGTTGGACTAAGACTGGAAAGACTTGGGTTCAAATCTCCACCTGACCATGAAGCTGGCTTGACTGCAGACGAGTCAATAGGCTTGTAAACACCACTTGGGAGTGGGTTGGAAGGCACATGACCAGAACTTCTGTTTGTGTCAGCAAACCAAGGAAACACACAATTAAGCAAGGCACATCATCCATTGTTGAAATCAGGAGCTGCGAGCTCTGCCCCAGATGGAAAGTCCTTTGAGGTTAGAGGTGTGCGGAGACCGCATGCGGTACTTCTGTCTGAATTCAGATCAAACTGCTGCTATGCAAACTGTTTCATCGGATCGACTGGCTGGGATTATTAAGGAGGATATAGAAATTGCTGAGAAGCTAAATGAGTTCTCTGCATCTGTTTTCATGGCAGAGGATATTGAGCATATACCTGTGCCTGAACCAAGCACCTCAAGGTCAGAGGTGCTGACTCAGAGAACTGAGTCAGATAGAGAGGTGATGACAGATGATATTCTAAACAGTCTTGAAAAATTAAGAAATTGTCAGGGCCATATGACATCTACCCAAGAATCCTTAAAGAACTCAAAGGTGAAATTGCTGACTTCCTTGCTAAAATATATAACTTATCCCCACAATCAGGTTCTGTACCAGAAGACTAAAAAGTAGCTAGTGTAACATCAATTTTCAAAAAGGAATCCAGTGGGATCTGGGAAATTACAGGCCAGCTAGGTTAAGGTCTGTGCTGGGCAAATTGATAGAAAACATTCTCAAAGATAAAGTTGTTAAGCACATAGAAGAACAGGCCCTGCTGGGAGAGAACCAACATGACTTCTGCAAAGGTAAATCTTCTCACCAACCTTTTGGAGTTCTTTGAGAGTGTCAACAGGCATGTGGATAATGGTGATCCTGTTAACATAGTATTTCTGGACTTCCGAAAAGCTTTCGACAAAGTTCCTCATCAAAGACTCTTGAGAAAACTTATCAGTCATGGGATAAAGAGACAGGTTCATGTGTAGACTGGTAACTGGTTGAAGGACAGGAAACAGTGGGGTAGGAATAAATGGACAGTTCTTGGACGGAAGTAAAAAGTGGGGTCCCCTAGGGATCTGTACTGGGACTGGTGTTTTTTAATTTATTCTTAAATGATCTAGAAGTTGGGGTAAGCAGTGAGGTGGCCAAATTTGCAGATGACACCAAACTATTTAGGGTAGTGAAATCCAAAACAGATTGCAAGGAGCTCCAAAAGGGTTTCTCCACACTGGGGGAGTGGGTGACAAAATGGCAGATGTGTTTCAATGATGGCAAGTGTAAAGTTATGCATATTGAGGCAATCTCTCTCCCCACTTTCCATATATGCTGACGGGGTCTGAGCTGTCGGTGACTAACCGGGAGAGAGATCTTGGGGTCGTGGTGGACAGCTCATTGAAAGTGTCGACTCAGTGTGTGGCAGCTGTGAAAAAGGCCAATTCCATGCTTGGAATCATTCAGAAGGGGATTGAAAATAACTGCTAATATCATAATGCCCTTATACTAATCTATGGTGTGTGGCCACATTTGGATTACTGGATACAGTTCTGGTCACCATTCTTCAAAAAAGGACATTATAGAACTGGAGAAGGTACAGAAGAGGGCAACCAAGATGATCGTGGCCTAGAGCACCATTCTTATGAGGCAAGGCTACAAGACCTGGAGTTTTTTAGTTTAGAAAAAAATGACTGAGTAGTGACATGATAGAGGTTTATAAAATTATGCATGGGGTGGAGAGAGATAATTTTCTCCCTCTTGCATAACACTAGAACATGGGGTCGTCCCATGAAACTCATTGCCAAGGAATTTAGGACCGACAAAAGAAAGTGCTTTTTACACAACACATAATTAACCTATGGAATTCTCTGCCACAAGATGTGGTGACAGCCAACAGCCTGGGCGCTTTCCAGATTAAAACACTTGACTAAAAGGCAAGATGCCTCTAAGTATCACGTGCAGGGGAGCAACAGCAGGAGAGAGGGCATGCCTGTGGGCTTCCCAGAGGTATCTGCTGGACCAGTGTGTGAAACAGGATGCTGGACTACCTTGGCCTGTAGGCCTGGCAGCAGGCCTGCTGTTATGGGAGGGCATTCCAAAGCTGAGGGGCCACAACCCAAAAGGCCCTGTTTCTGGTTCCCGCCAGCAGGGTGGATTTGATTTAAATCAAATCTATTTAAATCATGATTTAAATCACTAGTCAGTAAGACTAGATTTAAATCATGGTTTTTTACATAAAGATTCATTCTTGCCGGTATAATCTTAATATTTACAACCGGATGAAGGTTTCATTTTTGGTCCTCTTCTTGATAGAAAAATTGCCCAAAATAATCTTACAGAAACCTCTGGAAGAGCAGGACATTGTGAATGGATTAATGGAATTAATTTACCAAACAGTTTAAACATTGCCTATATACAGCCTCATGCGACATAATTAAAAACTAATCCTTATTTCATGATGAATACCTTTGGACGATAGTGTATATTAAATAGAAAACTATCTTTAGATAGATTTTTCCCTCAAAAAGCATTTTATTTTTTAAAAAAATCCACTTTAAATAAAAAAAAATCAAGTTTTTTGGATTATTATTTTTTTAATCATTGATTTTTATCCACCCTGCCCACCAGCCAAATACTGTATGCTCAGGTGATACATGCGGCAAAGAAGCAATTCTTTCCCACCTGTATCAGATCTGCAAGTTCATGTCTGGCGGAGTTGTTCAGGGTTGTGAAGGGGCTAGTGTGTCCCCCTTCCCCCTTGAATCAGTACTTGGAACCAACAGTTACTCACTGTGATGTTTTTAATGAGGTTTTATGGACAAAAGTTCTCGTATTTGGGCCAGCTTAGATTCACACTCCACAGTCATTACAGAGTCTGATGCCGAGGTGTCCAGCAGCTCCTCTTATGTGATGACCCTGGATCAGTTTCAGTTCGTGACTTCTGAGGATGTGGACAGGTTGCTTGGAATGGTACAGGCTACCACTGGCCCTCTTGATCCTTGCCTGGCATGGCTTATAAAATCTGGCAAGGAAGCTGTTGTAGAGAGCTTGGTAGAGATTATCACTGCTTCTCTGAGGGAGGGCAGGAGGCCTCATTGTCTTAAGGAGGCAATCATTAGACCGCTTCTGAAGAAGCCTGCCTTGGATTCCTCAGAGTTGAGTTGGGCAAGGTGATTGAGAAGCTGGTGGCCTCCCAGCTCCAGGCAGTCTTGGAGGAAACTGATTATCTAGACCCATTTCATACTGGCTTTTGGGTGGGCTGTGGGGTGGAGACTGCCTTGGTCAGCCTGATGAATAATCTCCAATTGGGAATTGACAGAGGGAGTGTGACTCTGTTGGTCCTTTTGGATCTCTTGGCGACCTTTGATACTATTGACAATAGGACCCTTCTGGAACATCTGAGGGAATTGGGGGTGGGATGCACTGCTTTGCAGTGGTTCTGCTCCTACCTCATGGGGAAAATTCCAGATGGTGTCTCTTAGAGACTGTTATTCAAAATCTGAACTTTTGTATGGCGTCCCTCAGGGCTCCATATTATCTCTGATATTGTTTAACATCGACATGAAACTGCTGGGAGAGATAATCAGGCTGTTTGGTGAAGGGTATTATCAGTATGCTGATGACACCCAAATTTATTTCTCCATGTCAGCCTCATCGAGAGAAGGCATAACCTCCCTAAATGCTTGCCTGGAAGCAGTAATGGGCTGGATGAGGGATAACAAACTGAGCCTGAATCCAGATAGACGGAGGTACTCATTGTGCGGGGTCGAAAGATGAATTTGATCTGTCAGTTCTGGATGGGGTTACACTCCCTCAGAAGGAACAGGTACACAGTCTGGGGGTGCTTCTGGATCTGAACTTCTCCCTGGTGTCCCAGGTTGAGGTGGTGGCCAGAGGTGCTTTCTATCAGCTTTGGCTGATACGTCAGCTGCATCCATTTCTTGAGATGAACGACCTCAGAACGGTGGTACATATGCTGGTAACCTCCAGGCTGGACTACTGCAATGCGCTCTATGTGGGGCTGCCTTTGTATGTAGCCAGAAAACTGCAGTTGGTCCAGAATGCGGCAGCCAAGTTGGTCTCTGGGTCATCTCGGAGAGACCATATTACTCCTGTATTGAAAGAGCTACACTAGCTGCCGATACATTTCCGGGCAAAATACAAAGTGCTGGTTATTACCTATAAAGCCCTAAACAGCTTTGGCCCTGGGTATTTAAGAGAACGTCTTCTTTATCATGATCCCCATCGTCCGTTAAGATCGTCTGGAGAGGTTCGTCTGTGGTTGCCACCAGCTCATCTTGCGGCTACTTGGGGATGGGCCCTGGGCTTTGGAATGCACTCCCTGTTGAAATCAGAGCCTCCCCATCTCTGGCAACTTTTTAAAAGGCACTGAAGACACATTTATTCACCCAGGCTTTTAATTAGATTCATAGTTGTAATACTTCTAATGTTTGGTTTTAACTGATTTTAGTGTTAATCATTTCAATGTTTAAATGATTTTAATTGTTGAATTGATTTTAATGTTTGAATGATTTAAATTGTAAACTGCCCAGAGATGCAAGTTTTGGACGGTATAGAAATGTGTTAAATAAAATAAATAAAAATATCCCTTAGTGGCAGGGCCATGAGCAGGGCCTGAGATGCTGAATGGAGAGCTCTGGCAGGTTCATATGGGTGAATGACAGGTACCCTGGTCCCAAGACATGTGGGGCTTTAAAGATCAAGAGCAGCACCTTGAATCTAGCCCAGAAGCAGATTGTTAACCAGTGAAGTCGCCACAGGAAGGGTGTAACACTTGTGAAGTGACTTGCACTGACGAGCATCCTTGCAGCAGCATTCTGGACCAAATGTAGCTTCCGAACCGTCTTCAAGGGCAGCCCTGCATAGAACGCATTGCAGTAGTCCCGTCTGGATGTCACCAAAGCATGAGTGATTGAGGTCAGGTCTGATTTGTATGAATACATTGGACGTGACTGCCCGCACCCATCTGGTCCTGAATTTAAGAGACAACCTTATTCATACATATACGTCAGTCACTTGACAACTCTCAGCAAAACATGAAAACTGTCTCTTGTTAAAAAGTGCTGTGACTGAGCTGACCTTGTGCAATGAACCTTTATCTTTGTCAGTGCTAGTGTGAGAAGGAACCTAGTCAGTGCCTCACTTCCTGCCCTGTGCATGTTTGGGGTCTCAAAATTAGCTCACGTGCTGCTTGAGCAGGGAAGTGGAGTTCTCTGGGGTAGAGCAGGGCTGCACAACTTTGGTCCTCCTGCAGAAGACTACAACTCCCATCATCCCTGATGAATGAGTACTGTGGCTGGGGATGATGGGAGTTGTAGTCCAACAACAGCTGGAAGGCCAAAGTTGTGCAGTACTGGGATAGAGGAAGGTTGCTTCCTTGTGAGAAAGCACTGCAAGGGGGTAAAGATGACATGACACCCAGTGGTCTCTACTGGATGTGCCAGCCAGGGAACTTATTAGCAGGCCAAGCAACCACGTGTTTGGTCATGGTCCTGAAGTGCACATCTGGCTGCCGAAGCCCTGATTAGAATTGTGGGAGTCGAATTGCCTGAGCAATTATGAAAGGAACAGTATAACCAAAGAGTCTTCGTGGAAAAGGGAGAAATAATTGCAGAGAACCCTCCAGAGGGCTGTAGTACACTGGGTCTTAATTAATGTGACACAATAGAGGACATTGTAGGCTTTTGAGATCTGGTAGTCCCCATTCCAGCCTTAATGGTAAACCAGTCTTCTGTGCTGTGGCATCCTAGTTCATTCCCTAACAACCTTGGAGCCAGGTTGGGATAGTTCAAGGGTATGTGATAATGGTAATGAAGGATGTTCCAGAAACAGCCTGGATGTTGTATAGTTGGGAACATAGGAAGCTGCCTTCTACTGAGCCAGACCATTGGTCCATCTAGCTCAGCATTCTCTGCACAGACTGGCAGCGACTTCTCCAAGGCTGCAGGCAGGAGTCTCTCTCAGCCCTATCTGGAGTTGCCAGGGAGAGAACTTGGAACCTTCTGTGTGCAAGCAGGAAGGGGCTCTTCCCAGAGCGGCCCCATCCCCTGAGGGGAATATCAGTTTTGGTGGTGGTGCGCCTGGTGGCGCAGTGGTAAAACTGCCGCCCATAACCAGAAGGTTACAAGTTCGATCCCGACCAGGGGCTCAAGGTTCTTAGCCTTCCATCCTTCCGAGGTCGGTAAAATGAGTACCCAGAATGTTGGGGGGCAATATGCTAAATCATTGTAAACCGCTTAGAGAGCTTCCAGCTATAGAGCGGCATATAAATGTAAAGTGCTATTGCTAAAGTGCTAAAGTGCTCACACATATAGTCCCCCATTCAAATGCAAACCAGGGCAGACTTTGCTCAGCAAAGGGGACAATTCATGCTTGTTAGCAGTAGACCAGCTCTCCTCCCATTTCTGCTTTCCCGGTTCTGATTCCCTTGTTGCTTGGCACCAAGGCCTGCTTAAGATAAACCGTTGGGGTTTGTGATTATTTAGCAAAGCACCAAGGAAGCTCCCACTCCAGTACAGAGTGCAGAGTTTAGTTTTTGCAGCTATTTAGAGTAACACGCATGGAGATCTATCCTATCTATCAGCTACATAATGAATAGGTAGGAAGAGGAGGAAAGGAAGATGACTGACTCACTACAGGATGTACCCGAGGAGTCAAAGCAGGGGGGTCATAGAGCAGAGGCAAGCAGGGTCAGGTACACATAGGAACATAGGAAGCTGCCATATACCGAGTTAGACTATTGGTCTATCTAGCTCAGTATTGTCTTCACAGACTGGCAGCGGCTTCTTCAAGGTTGCAGGCAGGAATCTCCCTCAGCCCTATCTTGGAGAAGCCAGGGAGGGAACTTGAAACCTTCTGCTCTTCCCAGAGCAGCTTCATCCCCTGAAGGGAATATCTTCCAGTGCTCACACTTCTCATCTCCCATTCATATGCAACCAGGGCAGACCCTGCTTAGCTATGCTTGCTACCACAAGACCAGCTCTCCTCTCCCTAAAAAAATACAATAGGAACATAGGAAGCTGCTATATACTGAGTCAGACCATTGGTCTATCTAGCTCAGTATTGTCTTCACAGACTGGCAGTGACTTCTCCAAGGTTTCAGGCAGGAGTCTCTCTCAGCCCTATCTTGGAGATGCTGCCAGGGAGGGAACTTGGAACCTTCTGCTCTTCCCAGAGCGGCTCCATCCCCTAAGGGGAATATCTCACAGTGCTCACACTCAGGGGTGGCGCCACCATTGGGCCAACGGGTTCAAAGAACCCAGACCACTGACCAATCAGGGCTGTGAGAGCGGCCCCGACACCCCCCCCCCCTGCGTCTGACATCAGACACGGGGGTGGTAATTTAGCTCCCGAGCGGGGGCCGCGTGGCCCCCGCTCTGCAACCAGGGCAGAGCCTGCTTAGCTAATGGGTCAAGTCATGCTTGAGACCCTTACTAGTGGTCATTAGGATAGTTGGTGAAAAAGGTCGATGCACTGGAACTCCATCTCCATCATAAACAAGCATTTCTCTCAAGTTATCCCTGGTTTTCTTTTTCAGAAAATTGAAGGTAGTTTGAAGGAGGGTTTGCTGTTTGGTGTGCACCCACTTTCACTCTGTGAAGAAAGTCTTACAGATCTTTGTATTGTTTCAAAAACCTGAAAACCTCTGTTTCACCAAAGCTGATGGTGGGACAACAAAGGAAAGTGTGTTTAGGGAAGCAAAACACACCACTCCAAAACCACTCTCAACCGTCTTTAACAATATTGTCTGCCTTGAGCTGAAATGTTCCTATAGCTCTCTTTCCTTATTGCTATTGTGTTAAGCACTCCATAGAGTGTTGTCTTCATGTGGGTTTTGAGGTGGTCTATCCAGGTTCTCTGGCTTAGTTTTAGGTGGAATTACTTCATTTCAGATATCATTCTCTGGGCTTCTTTGTGCAGGGCTTGGCCTTTCTAAGCTCTGTATGTAAACACGCTTGGTATGCGGTCAGATGTCATATCATTACTTTAAAGGCCAACTCACGTTGAGCGGCTGCCTCGTGGTTGCAAACTGTTTGTTAGCAAAGCTAGGAAAGAGGCAACTTTTAAAAAGTGGCGATTCTCTTTATTGAGCAGGGGGAGAGCAACTGGCCCTTTCCATCCCCAGCACAGCATCCCTCCAGTGGCTGTTGCTGGTGTCTGTCTGATGTTTCTTTTTTAGATTGTGAGCCCTTTGGGGATCGGAAGCCATTTTAAGTGTGTGTGTGTGTGTGTGTGTGTGTGTGTGTGTGTAAACCACTTTGGGAACTTTTTGTCAAAAAGCAGTATAGAAATATTTGTAGTAGTAGGACACCAATTCCCTTGGGGATCTGAAAGTTTCATTCAATGGAAGAATGAAATTTTCTTGAGTAAGATTCAGCCTATCCATTGGATGGAAGGGAAATTATTGCCTTGGGTGCCAGTCCTTCATGGGAGTCCAGCATCAAGCTGTTCTCTTTCTGGAACTTCTGATATTCTAGCATTGATGGTGAAGACTCTCCTGTGCTGACAGTGGCTGGTTCAGAGGATACCTTGTCAGTCCATGACATCAGGAAGGGGATGTGCAAGAATGTGCCCGGTGGGATGTCTTCCACGCAAGATGTCCAGTGTCCTCCCGGCATGTCGCATTGTTGTGTTGGGGTGGGCTGCATCCGAATGGCTGCTCTGGATGAACAGCCCATCCCAGTATGATAAAGGGACATTTTAATTGTATTTAAAATATGTATATCCTGCCCCTCCAGCACATTGCTGCTTGGGGCAGCTTACAATGACATGCCGGAAGAGTGTTGGATGTCTTGTGCTGAAGATGTTCTGGTAGACGTGCTCTCAGCACATCCCTGTTCCCGTTACGTGGGCCGGTAAGATATCACCCAAAGGGGCCCTGAGTGTCATGACGTTGCCTCACATAGTCAAATCTAGGTCTATAGAGCCTGGCATTGTGCATTCAAACTGCAGCGGCTCTAAAGTCTCAGGCAGGGAACTTTCCTAGTTCTGCTGCCAGAGATCTTTTTAACTGGAAATGCCAAGGGTAGAAACCAGGACCCTCTGTGTGCAAAACATGTGCTCTACCACTGAGCTCAGGGCCCTTTCCTCTAATACCAGAGTTCACTTTCACCTGTGGGCAGCAAGGGTCACGGTGGTGACTAAACCCAGCCATACTTCTTGATTGACTCCTGGCATCCACTAGCCCAGGGGTTCTCAACCTCTGGTCCTCCAGGTGCTGGCTGGACTACAATTCCCAGCCTCCCCAGCTACAACTTATTGAGGCTGGGGATGATGGGAGTTGTGGTTCAGCAACATCTGGAGGACCACAGGTTGGGAATTAGCCCATTGGCCTAGCCCATTATAAATAAGCAGTTGCAGGCAGGCTTGTTATCGTTGTCTTCTAGAAACAGCTCGTAGCAGTGGATGAGCAACTGATCTCAGATTTATACAACAGAGTTTACTTCCTCCTCTATGTTTTGTTCTGCCCAAACTATTCTATGAAGAGCAGTAATTAATAGTTGACATTCTTCTACCATATAGAAAAACAGAACAGGGAAATAAAACAAGAGGAACATGTAAATAGGAGATTAATATCTTGAGCACATCTGTTCTTTCCTGTTGTTAATCATCGGTGAATCAGTTATTTGGTTAAATCTCACCTGGATTTCAGATTGCTCGATAGGTCTGTTTGAAACTCTGGAGCATTTTGTACTGGGGGAACAGCGACAACAACTTGGGCCATGGGTACCTTAGGGCCCCTCTGCTCCCAGTTGAATCTACCCACCTGACTAGACAGGCTGGGGAGGGCTCTGCTCTGTGTGCTGACACCTGCTGAGGCCCGTTGGTTGAGCACATGGAACAGGGCCTTCTTGGTGATTACCCCCAGGCTGTAGAACTCGCTCTCAGCTGAGACCTGCATGGCTCGCTCTCCCCCAGCCTTTAGGAAGAAAGTGAAGACTGCCCAGACTAGTATGTTCTATTAGGTTCTCAGCCCTTTAACCAACAATGCACTGCACTTCTTTGCCAAAGAAGCAGCTTCTTGGGGTTTACCCTTCCCTCCTGGGGCAACTCTCAGATGGCCCTTATCCAGGCTTTTGACCCATGAGCAGTCCTTTTAGCTGTTCTGTGTTTCTGTTTTTATTGAATTGTTTTTATCTTCTTGTTACCTGCCCTGGGGTCTTAGGATGAAGTGTGGGATATAAATAGAGTATCTCAGCATGCTTGGTCAATTCATTTGGCTCTTTTCACCTACTCAGATTCAGTTAGTTAGTTTTATTTTGTTTGAATAAATGTGTATCCCATTCTTCCGTGCCCAAGGACTCTGACTTTCAAAGATGAAGAGCAATAAAAACAGCATGCAAGCTAAACCAGGGGCCCCCCAAAATGTTGGATGCCAACTCCCAGCATCTCCAGCCACAGGGGCCAAAGGTCATTCCTTAGACCCCGCTTCTTCACCTGTCCCCAGGAACAGAGGCAACCCTGTGCCAGAGCTGAGCTCCAAAGATTCAACCACCAAGGTTGGCTCAAAAACCCGCTGTGGTAGAGCCAGCATTTAGCCTTGCTGCAAGCAACGTAGTGATAAGTATTGAATACTTATTGAATAAGCTCCAAAGACTGAAGGCTTCTCTGACGACTCCGGGCTTCCCTTCTGACAGGAAAGGCAGACTGGCTCAGGTGCCATCTCCAGAGCGGGGCTGGCCTAAAGATCCAGGGAGGGAGGGGGCTCTTGCTGGCTTATCTTAGTTTTCATTGGCAGGCTGCCTTTGAGAGCTCCAGCTGCCTCACATGACCTGGATTGGAGGAACGATCATCTGATTTGGCCCATGGTAGATAACGTTTTAAAAATTATATAGACACTTTAAAAAAGAGAGATTGTATAGTGCTAACTCCTGCTACTGCTAACTGAGCAAAGAGGCACCTTTGTGATGGTTCTCTTATAATATTTAGCAGGGGGAGAGCAGCTGACTAGGGGTGTGCATGGAACTGTCTGGCTCGGTTCGTTTTGAGGCTGGACCGGCCTCGAACGGAACCAGGCCGGTTCGGTCCGGCCCCCCATCGACAGCCACCCCCCGGTCTGGTCTGGTCTCGGACCGGTCCACGATTTTTTTTTAAGCCAAGGAAGTACCTGTAGCCACTTCGGGGGGCTTGCTGAAGCCGTGGGGGGGGGGGATTCCACGCGGGTTCCCTCTCCCCCTGCTGGCCTTCCTCATCACCGCCGCGGCCGGGTAAGTGAACTATTTTTGGCCCTTTTGGGCCTCTGTAGGAGCGAGTGGCTGCTTGCTCTTACAGAGGCCTGAAAGAGGGGTCATGGCCTCGCAGAGGGAATTTGCGCATGCGCGGTGGCTGCCAAAATGGCGGCTGCTCGCTCTTACGAACCCCTGGACCGGACCGCCGCACCAGTCCGCACATCCCTACAGCTGACCAGCCCCAACAGAGCATTTCTCCCGTGGCTGTTGCTGGTGTCTACCATTATCTTTTGTTTTTAGACTGCAAGCCCTTTTGGGATGAGGAACGGAACCACCACTTATTTTTGTTAATGCTTATTTTTCTGTGTAAACCACTTTGAGAACTTTTGTTGAAAAGCAGTATATATATATTCATAGATGTTGTGAGCCACCTTGAGATTTCTTCTGAAAGGCGCTATATCATTGTAACAATAAATAAATGTGATTGTTGATATGTGGAGTGCTTAGCCAGTGTTCTTATGGTCTGGGGCTGGGGCTGACCACAGTAGTTTTGATTTAGATGCATCTGCTACAAAATTATAGGCTTTCTTGATATTCATCCTTTGCTCTCACTTTTGGTGACTCCATGGTTCTGTCCGCAGCTTGGGCTGAAACTCCCTCCACTTTCTGCTAGGGGCACGTGCAAACGCTCTCTCTCTCTCTCGTGCTCTCACTCTCTTACTCTCCTGGGTGATTTTAGTGGTGAACAAGAAGGTCAAAAGAATGGGTGCTTTATGGTAATATCTTATAATGCTTATTCTGTAGCTCGCAGAACTGAGATTGGCATGCTGTCAAGATGGAGTTCATGATCATCCGATTTCTGGTTCACGGTGTATAAAAACACAACACAAAACATGTCCTCGCAGGATGTTCAGAGTTTCTTCCAGCCTCTTTCCTCCTGGATGTCTCGGGTGTATGAGGCTCTCCAGCAAGCAGGGGATTCCTTATCCTCTTCCTTGATCAATCTGGGAAGCAAAGTGGATCACCATTCGGACCAAGAGGGGGACGAGGAGTTTGAAGACAGTGAGGGGTCTTACGAACGCTACTCAGAAGCTTCAGAAGATGAAAGCAGCTTGAGCCAGGAGAGTGAGGGGTCGGATCGCTTTTCATCATCCTGTTATGACCCTGCTTCTCTAGAGTCTTCCTGTGCTTCGGACTTGGGTCTTTATTGGCCAGAGAAAGACAGGAACAGCCTTGTCTTCTCAGAGCAATATCTGGATGATGATGCTTCCACATCCCATGGAGTCTGCCAAAGCTACAGGGGCTACCAGCCCATGGAACCCCTCCCCACTATCCCTGAAGAAGAGGAGCACTACTGCTCCAAACCAAAGAAGAACCTTCCACACACCTGGAATGGTCAAACATCTTCTTTGGTAGAAAGCAGGAAGGGTAAGTTGATGTCATCCCACCACACTTATTGTACTAGCTTTAACTTGGGGTTAAGCAACAACTCTTCCTCACCAGATGGTGACACATACCCCGCCCCCCCATAAAATCCCTGAGGAATCAGAGCCATACTATGCAGGGTTTCTCAGACTTGGATCTCAAGATGTTGTTACACTTCAGTTCCCATCAGCCCATTATGGCTGGGGATGATGGGAGCTGTAGTCCTGCAACATCATCTGGGGACCCAGGTTTGAGAGATCCTGATGTATTGAGCTTTCATGGTTCCCATGCTTTTGACAAATCAGTTCTTGCCAAAACTATAACTACCATGGAATCCATTGCATTTTGGACTCCCACCTGAACTCACTGGTTCATTGCAATCCTAAAGACATGACTTATAAGCCCCTTTCTGAACAACAGAATTTTAATTAATTTCAAAATGCACATTAGTGATCCCCATTTGCATCTTTTGTGGGATTCTTCATATTTGTATGCCACTTTTCAACAAAGGGGTTCACAAAGCAGTTTACATCATAAAAGGGAGGGGGGTAAATGAGGGGGAGGGGGAATGTATATTCCTATGACTGGATTTGTGCCTAGGAGAACAAGTGCAGGTGCAGCTACTCTGGACCAAAGGGGGATGGACACCCTTGGGCCACTGCTGCGCAAAACTGGTTGGCCTAGTTCGGTTTGAGTCTGGTCTGGACTCAAACCAGACCGGGCATGTTCGGTGACCTGGGCATGCAAGTGGCCTCCAAAATGGCCACCGTGAGCCAGAACTGGTTCTGGGCACATCCCTGCCAAATAGCACTTCAACAAATGGGAACGGCAGAAGGGCAGCGTGGCCTATGATGCCTGTGATGGCCACGGCCCCTGCATGTGACATATGCAGGCATGTGGCTGGTGCACACTCATACACGTGCACACACGAGACAAGCAATGGGAAGGAGGGAGCCATCGGCAAGAGCTTGCCCCATGGCTGCTGGTGAGCTCCCTATGCCCCCGATACAATGCATCCTGCTACTCTCTGATGTCACGGGGAGACCTGCTGCCAACTGGGTACAGAAGCGGGGCTGCTGCCCAAACCAGAAGCCCTGTGCTGAATTTCTCTCTCCTCGCTTAACATGTAGTATAGCTTGCCTCGTGCCCTGATACCACGATGCTGGCTGGGAGGCAGCTGCTTAGTGACACCAGGGCCGGGTGTTGGTTATTCTCGATGTTGAGGAATCGTCCATTTAAAAGGGTTGTCTCCCACTCCTCCAGTCCAATACTGCTTGGGGCGACTCACAGGCAGTACAACTAATAAAGCAATTGGAAATGGAAGAACTTGATACAGGACTGCCATTCACAGAGGCAACCCTGTGTTTCTTATGTAGCTCTTCCCTCTGTTAGTGAGAACCTGATTCCAGCCAAATGGATGTTTGTTTTTAAGCTTCCCATCTGGTCTTGATTCTCCTCTGAATTATGGAGGTAGTACAGCATGTACAATTTGTGCCATAGGTGCTTATTTGCAGAGACTTGAATGCCCCTGTAGCCTTCCCCTGACATATCCCTGGCGGTGGCTGTCACGTATCCAGCTGCACTACCCTCACCCATCCAGAGGTGTTCTGCTCCCTCCAATGACTCCACGTTTTGGCCCAACTAGCTCAGTATTGTCTGCATGACTGAGAGTGACTCTCCAAGGCTGCAGGTAGGAATCTTTCCTAGCCTACCTGGAGACACTGCCAGGGATTAAAGCTGGGACGTTTTGCATGCAAAACGGATGCTCTCCCACTGAGTAGTGGCCCCCGTCCCTTTCCATGACGCCTTTGGCCCAACCCCCTAGTATTAAGGCTAGTACTAATTAAGTCTAAATTCTGTGTATGAGGGGGGAAATTGCATGTTCTTCTCCAGCTTATCCCTACTTCTGCTTCTCTCCCCTGTTTCTCTCTCACTTCTATCTATTTTTACTTTGGTCCCTGTCCTAAACTGAACTATTTTCTCCCTCTTTGTAAAGCAGCATATTCACAGATGGTGCTATATAAATAAATGTAGGATAAAGATGGGTAGCACTTCTTGCTGCAGATTCTGGTTCCTAGGGATACCAGTCATGTGTTGTCGTCCCCCGTCCATGTCTCTTATCTGATAGCGTTGCTTTGTACCAACACATCTGGTAGAACACTGTGTGTTTTGCATCATTAAAGCCGATGAAGATAGTTGGTCTTTAAAGCCATGCATGAGGGGAGACAGAAACCTGATCAACTCTATTAAGAAATGTGGTTTCATCCCCATGTTTACATGAACATGTTGTTACAGTACGTAAGGCAAGACACATGTCCACAGCGGGACCCTTGGCAGCAAGGGCTGACCCAGACGAGGATGTGGGAACGATACCAAAGGGAGACAAGAAGATTCTAATGCACAATTCTAAACATTTATTGAATGACAATCAAAATATACATTCTCATTTGGGGAATCAATAGAATAGGTACCAAATGGTAGTGCTAGCAAACCAAATTGGCACCAAGGAGCTGCCACCACATGTAGAGTGACCTCCTGCCCACACCCACCTTTCAGCCCTATTTTAGTTGCCAGGATTCCCCTTTACAAGCCTCCAGAACTGACTTGTGGATCTGCAATTCCGTTAAAATTGAGTTCGAACTGAATTAAGCGGTCCCATGCACACCCCTGCCTCTGGGGTGTCCCTCAAAGACCATATTATCCCTATTTTGAAAGAGCTACATTGGCTGCCAATAAAGTCCTTAATGAAGTGGGCAATGGGAAAGTGTGCCTTCGAGTCGGTGTCAACTCCTGGCAGCCACATAGTCTTGTGATTGTCTTTGGTAGTATACAGGAGGGGTTTACCATGGCCTCCTCCGACAGAGTATGAGATGATGCCTTTCAGCATCTTCCTGTATCGCTGCTGCCCAATATAGGTGTTTCCCATAGTCTGGGAAACACACCAGTGGGGATTTGAACCGGCAACCTCTGGCTTGCTAGTCAAGCCATTTCCCCGCTGTGCCATTAGGCAGCTAATGAAGTGGGTACAGGATATTTAAGATAATACATTCTCCATCATAAACCCTGCCCCCTATTAAGATCATCTGGCCTGATCTTTCTGCAGTTGCCACCAACTTGTCTGGTGGTGACTCAGAGTTGGACCTTCTTTATCGTCGCCCCAAGGCCTGCTGGAAGAAGCGCTGCACCGACTTGGTTAGCTTTTACGAAACTTTAAGACACACTTGCGCAACCAGGCGTTGAGTTAAAAATTTAAATTGTTTAAACTTTTTTTTTAAATGGATGTACTTTAATTTTGGTGTGAACCATGTGAGTCATTGGTTGTAGGCGGTTTTAAATATGCAAATAATGTCTCGTTTGATTTTATAATTATCAGGGCATCTTGGGCTCCCTAGTCTGAGAACTGTTACTGTGAATGTGAAAGGGGGGCTCCCACGCCTCCCCTCTTCACTGCCTAGGCGGCCTGACTTCCTCTTGACCACAGTGCTGGATGCTGTTCTTCATTCCTCATAACATGGTTCCACTGTTAGCCGCAAGGCCCCATTTCCAGATGTTTTGGATGATGTGTGTGCCCTATTGCAAAGTTCTCTCTCTTGCAGAAGTAACCTAGCAATTGTGAAACCCTCAGGAGTGAATCAGTCTAATGTTTAACTCCTGAGCCTTCAACTGGGGGAACATTTTCTAGCCTACTAACTGCAGCCCGTAGCTGCAAATTAAAGAGTAGACTTTGTGTTGTGGTACCAGGAACACCAGGGTTTGGTTCGCTATGAAATGTGGAGCCGAAAAAATACCTCCTCTCCATGCACACCTTGTGGGATCCTCCCAGATCTTCATATCAGCTTGCAACTCCAATCAAATCTTTGTGCTGCAGCAAGATGCAAGGAGACAGACGTACCTTTCAAAAAGGAACTGCTGGAGCAACACCTTCCTCCTTCCAATTTGAGATTCATATTGAGCAAGGCAAAACTTTCTGTTGGACTTTGGTTGTCTGATGAAGGAAAAACCTTTGAAATTTTCCGGTACTCTTTGCTAGACATGAATGAGAACCTGGTTTTCGGGATATAAACTGTGTATTATAATTGTAATTAAAATATTATGTAAAATATTTGTCCTTTTATGTCATTGATTGTCAGTGGGGGGAAAGGAAGGGGCAGTCTTTAGGCCAGGCCTGCTCAACTTCGGCCCTCCTGCAGATGTTGGCCTACAATTCCCATAATTCCTGGCTATTGGCTTCTGTGGCTGAGAATTATGGGAGTTGTAGTCCAAAAACAGCTGGGGGGCCTAAGTTGAGCAGGCCTGCTTTAGGCTCTTAAGATCGACTTTCCTTTTTAAAATTAGGAGCCTGAGGCCTACCAACTGGAGCCAGGTGCAAAATGGCAGTTCAGGGGACAAACATATACTTCAAAGGAAGGACCAGGGTACTCTGAACACACGCTCAGCCCAGCAATTAGTTTTCAGTATCAGAACTGAGCTGACAGTCTCTTCATGCAAAAAACTACTCCTGATTTCCCTCAGAACTTCAGTAGTTTCAGCAGCCTTATCTAGGCCAGGGTTCTGAGTCTCAGGTCTCCAATGTTGTTGGACTGAAATCCCCCGATCCCCAATCCCTATGGCCATTGCAACAGGAGATAAAAACGTAAGAGCAGCCTTGCTGGATCAGGCCCATGGTCTGTCTAGTCCAGCATCCTGTTGCTCACAGTGGCCCACCAGATGACTTTGAGAAGCCCATAGGCAAGAGCTGAGGGAATGCCCTCTTTCTTGCTGTTGCTCCCCTGCAAATGGTGTTTAGAGGCATCTTGCCTCGGAGGCTGGAGGTGGCCTAGAGCCACCAAACTAGTAGCCACTGATAGACTTGTCCTCCATGAATTTGTCTAAGCCCCTTTTAAAGCCATCCAAGTTAGTAGCCATCGCCATTTCCCATGGCAGACAAATCCGTAGATTAACTATGCACTGTATTAAAAAGTACTTCCTTTTGTTGGTCCTACATTTCCTGGCCTTCAGTTTCAAGGAATGACCCATGGCTCTACTGTTGCGAGAGAGGGAGAAAAATTCCTCTCTGTCCACTCTCACCATGCATAATTTTGTACACTTCTATCATGTCTCCCCGTAGTTGCCTCTTTTCCAAACTAAAAAGCCCCAGATGCTGTAGCCTCGCCTCATAAGGAAGCTGCTCCAGACCCCTGATCATCTTGGTTGCCCTCTTTGGCATCTTTTCCAGTTCTACAATAATGTCCTTAAGATACAGTGAGCAAAACTGTATGCAGTACTCCAAATGTAGTCGCATCATAGGTTTGTATAAGGGCATTATAATAAGAGCATTTGTATTCTCAGTCTCCTTCCTAATGACCCCTGGCATGGATTTTGCCTTTTTCACACCTGCCGCATATCTCTTCAACACTTTCCCAATGACGGCCATTGTGGTTGGGGAATGATGTGGGTTGCAGTCCAACAAAATCTGAGGACCCAACAACATCTTGAGAACCTCTGATCTGGGGTCAGGGGAAGGAAGCCTTTTTGTTGCTTTTGCTAAACAGTTGGGAGTTGGAAACCTTTGCTGATCTATTGTAAATCACTCAGGACATCTGCTGGTAGATCTCAAATCAAGATCTACCAGCAGTAAGATTACTGCTGCACCTGCAGTAAGATTAGTTCTATTCCTGGCTCTGTCAGGCTTCTTCCTCTTCACCTTCACGCCTTCCCTCCTACTAGTCCCACTTAATTTTATTCTTGCAACTCTTCAGATCCTTCTATTGACATGAAGCATGTGAAAAGCTCAGGAGGACGTCCTCCTCCAGGTCCCCTTCAGACCATCTCTGCCACACCCACGCCATACCGATCGCGTGGGTGTGCAGCTTGGCGGAGTATGGACAAGCAGTCAGTCATGTGGGGGAAGGTAGGTATGTGGGGGTAGGTATACTCCAGCCTTCCCCCCGCCAGCTCTTGCTAGCCACCAGGGATTTTGGTCGTGTGAATGACCTTATTGAGGAAAATAAGTGCTCATAAATTATGAACAAATTTCTCCTTGCTTTTTAAGCTCAGTTTAAAAAACAACCACCACCAATAACACTCTCTCTGTGTTACATTCTTTTTGGAACGTTGCTTCTTGACTGTAGTCTTAATGTGCTGTCTCCCCACCCCCACTCCCCCCAAATATAATAGATGCTTTTAACGATAAATGGGCACAAAACAAGTGCGACGCTTGAATACTTTTTGTTGCCATAGAAGCACTTCTGGCAGCTCACAGAAGGACCCTTTTGCTAGGAGTAAAGTACTGGAAGAAAATAGATACTCTTCATTTAGCAGTAGCTGATGATTAAGAAGCAAAGAGCCCTTATCGTCTTATTCCAACATAGACTTTATTCTGTGTGTATGTTATGCAAAAGGCAACAGGAGTCCTAGAGAGTCTTGCTCAGCATCTTAAGAAGAAGATACATGGGGGGCGGGGGGCGGGACATCTCTAGTGGTCGAAGAAAAGGCAACCCACATAAAGTCAGGTGTAACAGTTGTTGAGCAGTAATTTGGATCATCTGTAGTGAGAATGCTTCCAAATATATCTCTTCCCCACTCCCAAATTGAGGGGCAATCTCATTCTGCAGATTTTGAGAATATTTCAGTTGGTGGAGGGAGTTTCAGTCTGAGGATAGCACCAATTGGCTACTGCCTGTGAGGTCACCAACCCTAGCATCTCAGTCCTTGGACACACGCACGCACAACCAATTGAGAATGACTAGACAAGCTTAGATGTGCCACGTCTGAAAATGAGAAGAGTGCAGACCTTTTGGAGCATTAGGGAGGGACAGGATTGATGCCTAAACTGGCGTTTGACATGTTGCCGCATGTGTGCAAGGCAACTCATGATTCTGGGCAAATGTTGAGCACATGCTGTGATATTATATCTGACTTCACTTGCACCAGCTGAAAATCCTATCAATTCCAGTATTGATTAGGTAATTGACTAGTGATTAGTACCTTTAATTTCAAAGAAGCAGGCTTTCTAATTCCCCAAGTGGTTCTGCTTAATAGGTGTTCTATGTTCCATACATACCCGGACATAAATGGTCAGAAACTGCTAGATGGCTTTCTCCAGAGTTAAAATATTGTTATTTGCAAAGCTGTCTTGAGAACCAAAACCAGTTCCACCACCATTCTGGCAAGCAAGTTTGATTCAAGCACCCAAAATTCATATTGGCTGATAATGTGTTGTGCCGTAGACAGACCATAGGTGTTCTGTTTGTTTGTTTTTTAGAATGGGAAATAGTATGACAAGCATTGCTTTCTTAAGTATGTGAACTACAGTCTGAGCTGAGGACAAAGATGTTTGAAATATTCTTATGTAGCTGAATTCTTTGGCCAATACCGCATTAGTGGCTTTCCCACACAGACCTCTCTTGAGCTTTGTGTGTGCTTTGTGCTATGCACTTACCTGCTGATGTAAGGGTAAAGTTGTGCTGTCGAGTCGGTGTTGACTCCTGGCGACCACAGAGCCCTGTGGTTGTCTTTGGTAGAATACAGGAGGGGTTTACCATTGCCATCTCCCATGCAGTATGTGACGATGCCTTTCAGCATCTTCCTATATTGCTGCTGCCTGACAGAGGTGTTTCCCATAGTCTGGGAAACATACCAGCAGGGATTCGAACCGGCAACTTCTGGCTTGCTAGTCAAGTCATTTCCTGCTGCGCCATTAGGTGGCTACCTGTTGACTTAGGGGATTGCTAATTGGGTACAAATGTAGTAATGGAAGTGCATCTATTGGATTGTACCCATTGGACCTTTTCATTGGTCTGCCTGCAGTTGGGGACCCATCCTTCCAAAACATTCATATAGCACCTCACATTGACAAGAACAGTAATGCTAGGAATGCCTTCCCTTTGTTCTGGAATGCATCACTTGTGGCTGTCAGTGGGGTAGGGAAAAAAGAAGGGAGCAGTTTTGGGACCTCATCTAGTTCCAGCTGATGTTTGTTTTGAGGACAAGTAACAGATGGTAGGACCTGCAAAAAATCAGCACAAGCATCGCTTGCAAAAAATGGTTTAACTGCTTGAGTTCTCATCAGAGATGTTGTTGGTACTGGATAAGGCTCCACTATGAAAACTCAGCTGCTCTGTTCCATGCTCTTGCCCCAAATAGGCTTTGGATATACGTGTGTGAGAAGCACACTGATGACATGAGGTGCAGAATTGGGCAGCCAAATGATCAGGGGCCTGGAGCAACTTCCTTATGAGGCAAAGCTTACAGCATCTGGGGCTTCTTAGTTTAGAAGAGAGGTGACTAAGGGGAGACATGATAGAGATGTATAAAATTATGAATCGAGTAGAGAGTGGACAGAGAGAAATGTGTCTCCTTCTCTCACAACACTGGAACCAGGGGTCATCCTATGGAAACTGATGGCCAGGAAATCCAGGACCCATATAAGAGGGATCCCCCCCACCAGGACATGATCTTGGGAATTGTCTGCCACGGGATATGGTGATGGCCATTAGCTTGGATGGCTTCAAAAGGGGCTTAAGCAAATTTATGGAGGGGCAGGTACAGGCAAATTCATGGAGGGCAAATTCATGGTGGGCTAGTAGTCTGATGACTATAGGCCACATCCAGCCTCAGAGGCAAGATGCCTATGAGTGCCAGATGCAGGGGAGCAACAGCAGGAGCGAGTGTGTGCCCTCAGCTCTTGCCTGTGGGTTTCCCAGAGGCATTTGTGGGAAACAGGATGCTGGACTAGAAGGGTCTTGGGTCTGATTCAGTAGGGATTCTTATGTCCTGTCCTTTTCCTTCTAATTCTCATCGCACAAAGTAACTAACAGCCAATAATTTGGGGGACAGGCAACACGCAGCACAGTTATCTCATGCTGGGAGCTGCTGGGGCTAGATCTGGCAGCCCCAGGCTCTGTGCACAACTGTCTCATGGGGCGAGCCACCAAAGCACTTCTTTGAAGCACTTCTCCAGGGAGTAAAGGGTGCCTCCACATACCCTGGCTGGCTGCTGGATCCTATTGGGAAGGGCGATGAAGCGTTCCTGGGTGGGGCTTTGCCTAGGAAGAGGAAAACCTCTAAGGTGCACAAGATACCTCTTTGCAACACAACTTACAAAGAAGTCTGGTCTCTGCAGAGCTGTGCTGCAGTTTTACTCTAAAGGAGGTGGGCATAATAAATCGATACCTTCCTCCTGCTTTGTTCCTCTGTTGTTGCTGCCTTGTTTCTCTCCCGTGGGGCTCTGCCTGGGTCAAGGGCTCTCAAACTTGAGTCCTCTGTTGTCTGACTACAGCTCCCATTAACCCCCCAGCCACAGTGGCCTTCGTTGTGGCTGGGAATCATAGTCTAAAGATTCAAAAACAAGTGGTGCAAAACTGTTTGTTGATGAAAATGACATGACTCCCTACTCGTTTTAAGGAATATTGACAAACACACCACCGCTGAAGATTTATATACCACTTTAGTCCCCAAACCTGTGTGTGTGTATGTGTACGCACACACGCACACGGCTCCCTGTCCCCCAAAGGGCTCACAATCTAAAAAAGGAAATATAAGATAGGCACAAGCAATAGCCACTGGAGGGATGCTGTGCTGGGGATGGATAGGGCCAGTTGCCCTCCTCCTGCTAAATAAAGAGAATCACCACTTTTTAAAAGTTGCCTCTTTGCTCTTTTAGCAGGGGTAAGCTTTTCTTGCAGAGTACAGAACTTCCTCTCTTACTAGCTACTGGTAGGTTTTGTAATCTGCAAGATAATGATTATCCCACGAAGAGGAGGCAGGGATTTGTTTTTCATCGATAGGCAGTTCTGTGCCACTTGCTTTTTGCATCTTCAGCCTTGCTGTTGTGGTGTCCCTCGTCTCCCCTCCCCCAACTCTTTTGGGAGTCATAGTCAGACAACATCTGGGGACCCAGTTTTGAGAACCTCCCTCACGTCTAGGCAGTGGCCGTCTCTTCTGCCCTTCGGCTTGCATTTCCCAGTCCCTGTTCAGCTGCCTACAGCTCAGCTCCCAACATGGGCTAATTGAAGCTAGACTTCATGAGCGGGAGAGAGAGATGGGGCCTCTTTCCACGCCTCTCACAATCTGCAGTTCTGCCCAGAAATATGGATGCTTTAGCTACATCTCAAGTGCTCGCAGCAAGCAAGTAAACAACCCGAAAAGTGTTCTGTTGACAGCTGACAGTATTTGGCATTTGCAACCGGGGAGATAATAGTCTGAATTAAAGCACAAGAGAATGAGAAGCAGCTTCACCTTGAATGGTTTAGATAAGCATCGGAGCTTCCACCCCCAGTTCTCCGTCCTTTAACTTTTGTGTGGATGGATAAAGGATCGCTCTGCCCTCTCTGGCTGATACTGTGTTTTTGTTTGCTGCAACAGAAATGAGCCTGATGATCTATGAAAGGTGGCGGGGGGGGGGGGGGAATGGAGCAGCAGAGTTGGTAGGCAGTTAAAATAGCAAAATTGATGGCTTCCTAGTGACTGTGAAATAAGAGCGGTGCTAACTAATAACTATATTCAGATTGCACTCAGGATTTTTTTTAGCGTCTTTGTTAACTAATATGAATATTTACCCAGTTCACATTTTCTGCTAAAAATAAAGAAGCTCAATCTGAACTCGCAAGCAGCCCAAAAGAACCACTGGGGGCGGTTGATCTTTATTGGGCGGGGGGCAGGAAATGAAGCAGCATGAGAACTGGGAGCTGCACCCTAGAGCAGGGATTCTCAACATTGGGTCCCCAGATGTTATTGGACTTCAACTCCCATAATCCCCAGCCAGAGGACACTGGGCCTGGGGATTATGAGAGTTGAAGTCCAATAACATCTGGGGACCCAACGTTGAGAATCCCTGCCCTAGAGAATATTGGGACGCTCCCTTTTCTTATGGAATTATTGTACTTATTGACCCTGGGATAGCATCGTTTGGGGTGCTGCTTGTGCCATCTCAGAAGTGGGGTTTCAGTTCTAGAGGAGTGTTTGTAGTTCAGTGGTGAGAGCAATGCTTTGCATGGGTCCCAGGACCTTGTCCACAGCAGCTCCAGTTTAAAGGAGAGGGCTACCATATCCTGACATTCCACATCCGGGCGCCTAATTTGCATATTATGTAAATTGGCTTGAAAATAATTTTTGAGCAGAATAGTTATGGAGCAAAACTAGTTTGCTCCATAATGCTGCTTCTGCAAGGGCTAGAGCTTAGCCTTTCCTTTTTAATGAAAGCTGAAATCCAGGCGAATCTAGGTGGGCTAAGCAGTCTGGGTGAGATGCTTAAAATCCAGGTGAAACCTGGAATTTCGGGGGGGGGGCATGGTAACCCTTCTTATGGAGCAGGGCCAGGAGATCCTTCTGAGGCCCTGGAGAATGCTCCCCGTCAGAGTAAAGCAGGGCTTGCACAACTTCAGCATCTGTAGTAGGGCTAACTTTGTGTGCATTGCTGGATTTGACCATAGTGGGCGAGATGGAGCACTACCAGTCTGATGCTGTTAAGACATCATATTGATACTTGAAATGCTTATGCTGGCTTTGGCAGCCCAACTCCATATTCCTTAGGGGATGGCTCTTAGGGTTAGGCGAATAGATACTTGGAGCCATGTTCAGGCCCTTCAGTTCTGTGTTGATGGCAAATATGTGCCAATTTTAGTAAGTTGCCTGTTTGAATATATGAAGCTGGCTGCTACTGAGTTAGGAACATAGGAAGCTGCCATATACTGAGTCAGACCATTGGGCCATCTATCCCAGTATTGTTTGCTGCTCCAAGGTTGCAGACAGGAGTCTCTCTCAGCCCTATCTTGGAGATGCCAGGGAGGGAACTCAGAATCTTCTGCATGTAAGCATGCAGATACTCTTCCCATCCCCTAAGGGAAATACCTTGCTGTTCTCACATGCGGTCTCCCATGCAAATACAAACCAGGGTAGACCCTGCTTAGCAAAGGGGACAGTTCATGCTTTCTACCACCAGGCCAGCTCTGGAGCCTTGGTCCATCTTGCATAGGTGATCAGAATCACCTATGCAAGGACTGCACAGCTTTGGCTGTCCAGCTGTTTTTGGACTATGACTCCCATAGCCCCTGACTATTGGCCATTGTGGCTGGAGATGATGGGCATTGTAGTCCAGCAGCTGGAGAGCCAAAGTTGTGCAGCCACGGTCTACACTGGCTGGCAGTGGCTCTCCAGAGTTTCGGAGAGGGGTCTTGACCATTCTGTGCTGGAGATGGCCGGGGTTAATTCTGGCACCACCTCTCTTCCCATTTGCCAGGCAGAGAGGCTTGATGCTGGTATCTGGGGGCAGGGTTCCAATTTGAGTCGTCATCCTAATTAATCTGTCACCTGAACAGTCCTTTGGGATAATGGGATTGCGGCTTTGACAGCAACTCAGAATCCGCAGAAGAGCAGTTTTCACCAGCGAAGACTGGGTGCGCCATTTGTCTGCCTCGCTCGAGTAATTTGTACGGAACAAAAGCAAAACATTTAGATGAACATATTGGAGAATGGCAGGATGGGTGCCAGCTAGTTCAGGGATACGGAAGGAGTTGGGGGTTTGCTCAGTAAGAGCAGCAGCTGGTCATGTGGCTTTTAGCATGACTCAGTGGGACTAAAGAGCAAAGAAATGAATTGGAAATGAATTTACTGACAGTGTTTACGGAGTTTTCTCCGTATACTTGGCATTTGTGTCGCATGTTTAGAGTGTTTGGTGCATCTCACAGACCTTCTATCTCAGTCATTTTCCCAACCCTGTAAAGAAGCCCAACTTCATTATCCCTATACTTGCAAGATGGGGGGCGGGGCAGTTTGCTGGAGCTGAGGGTATCGCTCTCTTGCTTGAGTGCGCCCTGGGAGAATTGCTCAGCCGCCATCAAGGCTGTGGCCCAGAGAGATCAGAGGTGGGTCTTGGGACTCCCAGGTGGCCCTTCTGAGGGTTCTGGGTGGCTGCCGAACTCTGCATGGCCCCTCCCAAACAAAGCATCTGGGCTATTCTAGTATGGTGAAGGTGCTCAGAGCTTTTCTGTGTTAGAGATCTGTTGCCCCATTCATGGAAACATTGGCACACACTCTGCCCAGTGATTTCAATTTAAATATAACCCTTTAGGTTTGTCTCACGATTGGCAAAATGGCCTCCGTTACTTGGAGGCCAGCGGACATGCTGCTACTGCAGTTGGAGTGGAAGGGGAGCCTGGCTGGATCCGACCCAAAGCCATAGAACATGGGAACATGGAAAGTGGCCTTATACGGAGTCAACCCGTTGGTCCGTCAAGTCCAGTATTGTTTGCACTGACTGGCAGTACCAACAAAAAGTGGACAGTAGCCTAGAATGCAGAGCAATAAAGAAAAAAGAATAAAGCAGACACTGCTATACAATTAGGGTAATGTGAACATGATAGATCATATCTTAATATAACACTAGCCGACCCTGCACAGATCATCTGTGCGCTATTTGGGTCAGCCCCGCCCCACACACCGGCATGCCCGCCTTTCTGGCTGCCCCCCCCCACTTGCCTCTGGTGTCCTCCTCTGCTTCGCTCCCCCCTCGCGCTCTTCAGGAGCCCGCTGCCGGCCACTGCGGCCAGGCCCGAAACTGCCACTGCTTCGCCACTAGAGCTGAGCGTGCCGCCTCCCTGTCGCCACCTCCCTGCCCGTTACCTCCTGCCACTGCTTCCTGACTCCTTGGCGTGGCCGGGCCTGCCGCCGCCGCCTCCTCACCACCGCCACCATTCCCCCCCGGCAGCAGCCAACTGCCTCCTGTAAGCCTCTACCGCCCAGCCAATCCAGAGAGCCTCCAACGCCCATCCGCTGGGTGCCAGGACACATCCCCACGGGTACGTCTACGAAGATTAATATAATAGATATTTCAATCTAATAGATCATATTGCATTACATTACAAAGTTTATGATGAACTAACAATGTACAGCATAAGATCTATCTATCTATCTATCTATCTATCTATCTATCTATCTATCTATCTATCTATCTACCTGGTGGCGCAGTGGTAAAACTGCCACCCTGTAACCAGAAGGTTACAAGTTCGATCCTGACCAGGGGCTCAAGGTTGACTCAGCCTTCCATCCTTCCGAGGTCGGTAAAATGAGTACCCAGAATGTTGGGGGCAATATGCTAAATCATTGTAAACTGCTTAGAGAGCTCCGGCTATAGAGCGGTATATAAATGTAAGTGCTATTGCTATTGCTATCTATCTATCTATCTAATTTATTTATTTATTCGATTCTATACCGCCCTTTCAAAAATGGCTCAGGGTGGTTTACACAGAGAAATAATAAATAAAGAAGATGGACCCCTGTCCCCAAAGGGCTCACAATCTAAAAAGAAACATAAGGGAGACCAGCCACAGTCACTGGAGGTCCTGTGCTGGGGGTGGATAGAGCCAGTTGCTCTCTCCCTGCTAAATAAAGAGAATCACCACGTTAAAAGGTGCCTCTTTGGCAATTTAGCCAGGGCTCTTAGGCTTACCCATTGCTAATCCCATGCGTGGCAGCACTCGCGAGAGTTCGTAAGCAAGCTGCTGGCAGGGGACGAGGAAAGTGGCAGTGCTGAGGTGGGAAACAAAACGGCAGTGGTGGGAAGGACAAAATGGTGGGGACGGGGGGCAATCGAGAGAAAACGGCAATGGCAGCAGTGGTTGGGCAAGAAAATGGCGGCAGGTGGGGGAAGAAAGCGGCAGCAAGTGGGCTGGGAAAGAAATTGCCGGTGGGCGGAGTAGACTATTATTTATTTATTTATTTCAATTTCTATACCACCCTTCCAAAAATGGCTGAGGGTGGTTTACACAGAGAAATAACAAACAAATAAGATGGCTCCCTGTCCCCAAAGGGCTCACAATCTAAAAAGAAACATAAAATAGACACCAGCAACAGTCATTGGAAGTACTGTGCTGGGGCTGGATAGGGCCAGTTACTCTCCCCCTGCTAAATAAAGAGGATAGCCATGGTAAAAGGTGCCTCTTTGCCCAGTTAGCAGGGGTTTAACTAGAGGCACAGATGCTCTGTGCCCGGCCCAGCTAGTATATTGTATTTTGTATGTCTTTTAAGAGATGAATGGGACACTGGCCTCTACACTGGCTGGTAGAGATGCTCTGTAGGGTTCCAGGCACGAGATCTTTCCGAGCCCTTCCTGGAGATGCTGCCAGGGACTGAAGCTGGGACCTTCTGCATGCCAAGCAGATGCTCTGCCCCGAGCTGCAGCCCCATCCCCAAGCAGGTGGTGGTTATATCAGGCACAGCTATGGCACTGGTCCATAAGTCTGCACCTGCTTGGATCTTGGTGTCCTCTGGTATACTGGCTCAATGTACAATGTTGTGTACAAACACTTTACACACTGAGCAAAACCTCCATAAAACGACTGCCGACAAAGGCAAGGTTGTCTCACGGTCCCTGCTCTTGCTACTTGAGAATGCATTGGGCTTTAACTTCTGTCTCCCCAGTCTCCCAAGTGGGGATGCTTTGCTCACCTTGACACCATCTCTCATTACTTAGGAGTCCAGAGAGCAACATGCGGGCTGATTTACAGTCTAGGGCTAGACCATTGCCCATGCAGCAGAAAGCTCACGAAGTTTCCCGGCTACCATTCCACAGCTGTTGGGAGGGAGAGAAATCCAGCACCAAGTGTTACAGATCTTCAGAGCAGGAAATGGAAAATCTTCTTCTTCTTCTTGTTTAACCGCTTGGGAAATAAAACCAACTCTATGGGCAGTTGGATATTTGGAGCTCCCTTTAGCTTAAGCAAGTCCCTGATGCCCTCCTTCACTCATTCACCACTACTGCTCTTGTCTGCATGTTGTTCTTGTACACACCACCCCAACAGAAATGGAAAGAGGAGCATAGGAAGACACCTTATACTGAACCAGACCTTTGGTCCATTGAGCTCAGTACTGTCTACATTGACTGGCAGCAGCATTCCAGGTCTTCAGGCAGGCAGGGATCTCTCCCAGCCCTACCTGGAGATGCTGCCAGGGCTTGAACCCAGGACCTTCTGCATGCAAAGCAGATGCTCTTCCCCTGAGCTATGGCCCCATTCCTTAAGGGGAATATCTTACAGTGTTTGCATGTAGTCACCGAACCAAATGCAAGCCAGGGTGGACCCTGCTTAGCAAAGGAGACAATTCATGCTTGCTACCCCATGCTTGCTACCTCTCCTCCCCATCTAGCTCAGTATTGTGTACACTGACTGGCACTGGCTTCTCCATGGTTCTGGGCTGGAGTCTTTCCCAGCTCTACCAGGGAGTTATTCGCACCTGGCTTCATGCTGCGGGGTAAATGTTGAGTGAAGTCACTTTGAAGTATACTTGTGGCATTGAGGGAAGCCGCCCCTCCCCTCTGCTCTCGGGTTTACTTTTGATGCAAGTTCACATGGCATGCGCCTGTGTTTCCCTTCTAGCCAATGGTGGTATGGGGGGGATTACTAAAGGGCTATATCTGCATTTCTAAAGAGAGCACCCCTCTTATCATGCTAGAATTTTCAAGACAAAGCCCGGTTTGTGTGTGGAATGGATCCAAGGATCTCGAAGGGACTTCGGGTTAAGTTTGGCTGGTGAGTGAATGCACACACTCTCTTCCGGAGGAGATTCGGGGTAACAGCCCTGTCTGGAAATCCTCCTGGCGATGCTATCAGGGCTTGAACCTGGGACCTTCTGCATGCAAAGCAGATGCTCTACCACTGAGCTATGACCCCATTCCCTAGAAGAATCTTAGTTTACAATAGGGCTGTAACCCTTAATCAGTTGAGTTGGGTAGAGCAGGGTTTCCAACCTTGGGTCTCCAGATGGTGGTGTTGAACTAAAATTCCTATCGTTCCCTGCCAGGGCAATTGTGGCTGGAAATGATGGGAGTTGTAGTCCAACAGTAAAATCTGGGTACCCAAGTTAGAGGAAAAGATTAAAATAGATTTAGGTTTTTAGAAGGCACCTCAGTTTATCAAATGCACACTTATACACACCCACACACCACCTTAGCAGAGGTGCTCTTACCCCTGGACTTTGGGGGCCAAAAGGGCCTCCACACCCCCTTGGGGCCCCCAAACTGTCTTCAGTCTATCCTGGATGGTGTGGTTTGTGCCCTCAAGAACCTACGTGTTCAAAAATAATGCTTAACTTGCAATGGGGCGGACTCTGAAGGCCTTTAGGTCCAGGCTCCAAAATCACTTAGGTGCACCTCTGCACCTTAGAGGTAACTTGCCCTCCTTCATTAGAGCGCAGAGAGAATATCTTTTCTAGAATAGCCCTGCTGAGCCACGTATCTGCACCCTCTAAACAGCAAAATATTCTCTTGCTTCAAAGCTGCTGTTTAAGTAATAAATCTGCTTGTTCAGATTTGATCACCAAAATGCTCAGTGACTAGAGCGCGTTCCTTACAAGGCTACAGCCTTGGGGCTTTTTAGTTTAGAAAAAAGGTGACTAAGGGGAGACATAATAGAGATGTATAAAAGTATGCATAGGGTGGAGAAAGTGGATTGGGAAATGTTTCTCTCCCTCTCTCATAATACTAGAGCCAGTTTCATCCCATGAAACTGCTTGCCAGGAAATTTAGGACTGACTACAGGAAGGAGCTTCTCACACAGTGCATAATTAATCTGTGGACATCTCTGTCAAAGGGATGTGGTGATGTGATGTGATGGCCACCAGCTTGGATGGCTTAGACAAATTCGTGGAGGGCCGGTCTATCAGTAGCTACTAATCTGGATGGCTATAGGCTATCTCCAGGTTCAGAGGCAGGATGCCTGCAAAATACCAGTTGCAGAGGAGCAACAGCAGGAAGAGGCAGGGATGCATTCATCTTCTGCTTGTGGTCTTTCCAGAGGCCTCTGGTGGGTTGTTCAGGATGCTGGAACTTGATAGGGGCCTGATCCAGCAAGGCTGTTCTTATGTTTAAGCAATGGATTAAAACTTATTTGATTAAAAACTGAGGTTTCTTTGAGAGGGTGACAGACCTAGTCAAAATATACTAAACGTATGCCTAGGAAAACTAGTCTAGAAAAAGACCCATATGGTTGGATGTAGGCTGGATTCTCCCCAATACAGGTGTTGTCTAATTGTACCGATCAAACTTGGGCAGGCAGGAGGAGGCAACTGTGGCCCTCCGGCTTTTGAGCTACAACTCCCATCATTCCAGGCCACCATGTATTGTGGCTGGGGATGATGGGAGTTGTAGTTCAACGACAGCTGGAGAGCCACAGTTGCCAACCCCTGCCATGCCGCATGAGCTGTGCTATTTGGACACTTGATACATAGTTTTTGTACTGAGTTGAGAAATTCTGAAAACACTGTCCCTAAATGGCACTCCGTGACTCTGGGCTACTTGCAGGGTGATCTCCAGCCCTGAAAGCAACTCTGGTCTGCAGCTATGCCCCGTGCACACAGCTCTAAAGGAAGAGATGTTCTGATACCATCATACCTGCTAATTGGAATAAAAAGAGGACTGGGCTGCCTCTCAAATTCCCCAGCCATCTGTATCGGGGGAAACAGAACAGGAGGAAGCTTTCCTTGGGGAACTCGTGGGATCAAGAGAGTTGTGGGTGTGAGGGACAGTTGGAGCGTGTGTGTGTGCTGGAGCGAGCGTATGTGAAGATGCCAGCTGTCAAGTGTGTTACTATTTTGTGTTGCTTACCCTTCGTGAACAAGGAACACAGTGCTGGCACCAGCCAAAGATGGTAGGAGCAGTTTTTTCAACACAGCCGAGTGATTGAAATCATGCAAAGGGAAACAGAACTGCATGTCTGCTTGAAGGCTTGCTTTGCCATTTTTATTTTTATTTTTTTGCATGAAAATGTTACTGTATTTGCAATGAGTATACCCAACATACCAGAGACCAGCTCTTCATAAGAAGAGCCCTGAAGAACTGGACCAAAGGGCCACCTAGTCTAGCCTTCTGCTTCTCACAGTGGCCAACCTGATGCCTCTAGGAAGCCCACAAGCAAGGCCCAAACTTGGTCCCCAGATATTGTTGGACTACAACTCCCATCATCCCCAGCCCCAATTGCCTACTATTGTGGTTGGGGATGATGTGAGTTCTAGCCCAACGACACCTGGGGGCTCGAGTCTGAGAACCCTGGTCCATGGCCTTTGCATGCATTGTTCGGCTTTGTGTTAATGTTGTACTGATTAGAATGTTGGACAAGGATTGGGGAAACTTGGGTTCAGATCTCTGTTCAGCTGTGGAACTCACTGGGTGACTGGCATGGCACCAGTCACTCCACTCTCAAAAATAAATGATCTCTTAATGGCATTTTACTGCCTTTTGTTACCGGCACCCAAGATTTGGGGAGAAGGCCTGCACGAGCTGTATAAGGGGATCCATCTGGAAAAGGCCTCCCTTGCTCCCTCCAAGTTTCCATACTCCTCTCCAGCGCTGAGATCTCTACTGGTTCTCTGAGTCTGCAACCAAAGTCAGCAGTACACAGTGCCTTCCTGGTGTCGCCAAGAACTTTCCTTCCTCCAGTTCCTGGAGCAATTTTTGCATGTGAAATGGAACTTTTAATCGACAATAAGCCCATGAATGAAAAAAAAAGCATGTCTGTTTCCCCCAGTTGTGAAGCTGGGTCTATCCCTCGGCTGGGGGCATGCTGCATGCTGTGGGTCTCCCCTTTTCTGTTATGCCTCTCCTTACCTTTCAGCATCAGAAGCTCATTGTACAGAATGCATTGAATCTTGGTGTCTCTCCATCATTGAGATTTTGGAAGCTGTAGCATAGCAAGCATTTTAAAATATAATGAAACCTAACAAATACTGACTCTCCCCACCACCGCCCTGATCATGGATTGTTCCCCACTGCTCACAAAAGCCAACAACAATGAAAACAGGATTAAGATCTAAAGGGAAGATAAATATTCATGTTCCTTGAGTCAATGAAGAGATCACCAACAGGAACATGGTAGGAAGGTGAGTCACGCAGTGCAGTGGCTAGTGCTTTCTGGCTGCGCCAGTTCCTGACCGGGAAAGTCGCTGTTTTCTTTGGATTCTGCATGGTGTGCTTTTACAAAAGCCTGTTTGTGAATCTGTTCTTTTCTCCCAGTGAACAGTTATGGGGAGGATGAAGATCTCACAACCTCCTCTGACAGCGACGAGGAGGTGATTAAGCAGTTCGAGATCTCCGTTTCCCGTTCGCAAAGTTTTCGGTCGGGAGTTTCCGAAAAAGGAACCCAAGTGGGTTCAGAGCGTATGCCAAAATTCAACCGCTTGTTGTCAAACCATGAAGAATACAGTACTGAGGCCTCAGAATGTGAAGGTACTATCTGCCTCTTTTTTAAAAAAAAAATAAATAAAAATAAATAAATGAGATTGCATGCCTTAAGAATCCCATGCAACCGAACATGGATAGATTTCATTTCTGTGGCTTCTGAGGAAATCACAAAGGCAGATGAAAATGCTCCTGTATGGCTGATCGAGGTGTAAAGTTTGGAAGAGTAGACCTGGAACCCAATCCAGGCTCCTGATGAGCATGCAGATCTTCCCGTGGCTTGTACAGATTCTGCACTTAAAATCTCAAGAGACAAAACCATGAAGATCTTGCCATGGGACACTTTGTCTGATTCCCAGCTCCCCCCCCCCCCCCGTGGACTGCTGCTGTGGTTGCTGCAGCTGTTGGACACCTTTTGTCTTAGAAACATAGGAAGCTGCCTTCTACTGAGTCAGACCATTGCTCCATCTAGCTCAGGATCATCTGCACAGACTGGCAGCGGCTTCTCCAAGGTTGCAGGCAGGAGTCATGCTCAGCCCTATCTTGGAGATGCCAGGCAGGGAACTTGGAACCTTCTGCTCTTCCCAGAGCAGCCCCATCCTCTAAGGGGAATATCCCACACTACTCACACAGGTAGTCTCCCATTCAAATGCAAGCCAGGGTGGACCCTGCTTAACAAAAGGGGAAACCCAGGCCTGCTATTGCAAGACCAACTTTCCTCCTTATAGGAAGCTGCCTTCTTCTGAGTCAGACCATTGGTCCAACTTGCTAAACTGGCAACGGCTTCTCCAAGGTTGCAGGCAGGAGTCTTGCTCAGCCATATCTTGGAGATAATGCCAGGGAGGGAACTTGGAACCTTCTGCATGCAAACTTATAGTTGCTCTTTCCAGAGTGGCCTCATCCCCTAAGATGAATATCTTAGATTGCTCACAGGTCATCTCCCATTGAAATGCAAGCCAGGATGGGCCCTGCTTAGCAAAGAGGGGCAATTCATACTTGCTACCACAAGATGAGCTCTCCTCCAATGCTCCTCATAAACTGTTAATAACAGCACAAACCTATCTGGCAATAAACCCTTATGGGTCACCTACAGGGACCACTGTGTGTGGCAGAGGATTCTGGGAAGTGTTCCAGGGCACATGGTCAGTTCAGCTAATGCGCTGTTAAGCCTCACCATTAATCCTAGGTTACACGCCAACTAGGCTTGAGCGGCAAGCTCTCCATGGAGAACTTTGCTGGCTGGTGGCCGCCACCTTGCCCCCTCCCAATTCTTCTGCTCCTGTGCAGCAAAACCAATAACAGGGTAACAGTCAAATGCCTTGCCAATAGTTCATAAATAACTCAACATCACTACAGAGTTTTATACCCAGAATTATTTCAGTTATTCCTCAATGGCTTCTTCTGTCTTCCTGCTTTTGCTTCTGTTTCCTCCTTTTCTCTACCAGATTATGTAGTTCATCTTCCAGCCAGCCAGGCCTTGGAATATAATTTCAAAAGGCAGCATATGCTTAAAATGGGAATAACTCCTCCCTGGAGTACAATATTAAAATAGTAAGATACAATCCAGTAGAACAGGGATTCTCAAACTTGGGTCCTCAGATTTGATTGGACTGTGACTCCTTTGGCCATTGTGTCTGGGAAAGATGGGAGTTGTGGACCAGAATCACCTGGGGACCCAAGTTCGAGACGCCTGGCAGTAAAACCAATGGCATACAGACAGCAAAGCTGAAACCAAGCAAAAACATCAGCGATTGTGTCTAAATGTTGCTGGATTAGCGCTCCCATAATCTTGCCATTGTGGCTGGGAGTGAAGGCAGTTGTATAGTACGACAACATCTGGGAACCCAAGGTTGGGAACCCCTACTCTACGGAATGAAAAGGAATGAATCTTTAATAAGGCCTGTTTTAAAAGCAGAAAGCAGGAGGGCTTGGCGGACCGCCCTGAAAGGGGATTCCACAACTGCTGTGCCACCACTCAGAAGGCCTTGTCTCTGGTACCTGCTGGTTGAATCTGGACTAGTGGTGGGCCAGACAGTAGGGTCTGTGATGCTGATGCAGATTGCAGAGCATATAGGTAGGTTGATATGGGCAACGGTGCTCCTTAGCATATCCTGGTCTTGGGCCATTTAGGACTTTAAAGACCAGCTCTTTAAAACCGGAGCCTGAAACAGGCAGGTAATATGTTAGAATGTCATGTGAATCAGATATAATGGATGTTGAAAAAGATCTATTGTAATGTCAAGCTAAAGGGGGAGAAACAAACATTTAGCAAAACAGGATGTTCTCCATAGACCCAGGTTGGGATGTGCATGAACCACAGTTCGAGCACATTTTGGGAGTGGGGCCCGGGAGCTTTAAGAAAGAGGAGAGCAGTTCTCCGCCACCCTATGCAGCTTCCTGCATGGGCAGTGTGCATCCAAAGAAGTCCCACACAACAGCAGCATGCACATGGCATCAGCACATGCGCGAGTGCTGTTTGCATGGCCAGCAACACACATGCATGTGTGGATGCCATGTGCGTGCTGATGCCACATGGGGCTTCCATGGTCATGTGCCGCCCCAGCAGGAAGTTTCTTAAAACTCCTGGGCTCCACTCCCAAAATGAGCTTGAACCGCAGTCCATGCACATCCCTACACCCAGGTGCTTAAAGGTGTGTGTTGCAAGGAACACCAGCAGACCTGCAGCAAACATGAGACCTTTTCTCACCTTGTCTTCTGGAGACTGAGCATGTGGAAGGGGATTGCACCTCTTGCCCCCTCTCCAGAGGTGACAATGGGATCTTTGCAAGTACATCTGGATGCAGGTTTGGGAATCCCAGTTGCATTATCTGGGATTCCCAAACCTGCATCCCAAACCTGCATCAGCCATCTCTGACAGCTTTTGAAAAGTCTTTAAAAACACATCTTGTCACCCAGGCTTTTAATTAATGTTGTTTTAATGATTTTAATGCTCTTTCAAAATATTATTTTTAAATTTTTAAATTGTTGCAATGTCTGTGCCCCCCCCCCATTTTTGTCTTAATGAATGTTTTACTTTGTTTTTATTCTGTTGTCAACCACCCAGAGATGTACGTTTTGGGCGGTATAGAAATGTTTTAATAAATAAATAAATAAATAAATAAAATTACCCCAATATCGGGATGCCATGTGACCTAGTTGCTTGTGTGGCCCTGTGGAGTCTGGAGAAGGGCGTGGCATCCATCCATCCCTTCCCTTCCCTTCAGGGGGCAGCAGGGATGAGAAGAGTCCTGGCGGGTCAGATCTCAGTGGGGTTGAGAGGACAAGGCAGGGACAGCTGCAGGAAACCGCTCCAGGGAGACACACCTAGGGTGGGTGGGGCAGGAAACAGGAAGCCAGGTCAGGAAGGGGGCGGGGCTGGAAGTCGGCTTTAAGCCCGGTCCGCTCTGCACTGGGGTATTTAAAGACAAGGCAGCTGATGAGGAGCAGCTGCTTCTGAGTGTGGGAGCCAGGAGTTCTCCAGGAGAGGGAACTGGCTGAATGCAGCAAGCCAGGAGGAGGACTCTGGTGAAAAGCTAACCTCCTTCCCTGACTGTTCCTGAGGCTGACCTTTTGGTTTTTTTTGCTTACCCAGTCATTCTGGAGTTCAAGAAGGGTCAGGAGCCCACCTTGTTCCCAGGGAGTCTGACACCCAGTTATGAACACAAGTCCTTTGCACTTAGATCTTGTTCTTGCATTCCATTGAACATGCAGAAGCTGGAGGGTACGGACAGCCAGTGCACTTCTCCCTCTTCAGCAACAACAACTATTTATATACTGCTTTTCCACAAAAAAAGTTCCCAAAGCAGTTTACATAGAGAAATAACAGATAAATAAATAAGATGGATCCCTGTCCCCAAAGGGCTCACAATCTAAAAAGAAACCTAAGATAGACACCAGCAACAGTCACCAGAAGTACTGTGCTGGGGGTGGAGAGGGCCAGTTACTCTCCCCCTGCTAAATAAAAAGAATCACCATGTTAAAAAGGTGCCTCTTTGCCCAGTTAGCAGGGTTCACATGTTCAGTTTACATGTGGAAGACAAAATGTTAACAGAGCCATGTTTTCCACATAAAGTGTGGACTTTTCCACGGCTGGTCCCATGTTTCTGACTAATATAACAGTATGAAATAGATCCTTTTCAACACCTGTTATGTCTGATTTACATGACGCTTCAGGTGTGCAGTATATATATATATATATATATATATATATATAGTTTTGCAGCTAAAAATGTCACCTATGAAGAAGCCCTCAGGATCCAGGGGAAACTTGCTCAGTTCTTGCAGCATGGTTGAAACAGGATCTTTTTTACTTAATGTTTTCAGTGGGGATTTGCAAGTCTCTCATGCATAGTTATTTCCAGGCCCCAGACTGCAATGGATTAAAGCAAAGGATGAAGGAATTGATATTAATCCCCCCCAAATGATTTTCCTTTGCTTAAAATGTGTTAGATCTGGACGGGTTCAGTCAACTGAGTTACCAAGACAACCTCTCTTATCACGAAGATGACCATCTGTCCTTCGATTCGAGAACAGCATCGGAGAGCAGGGGTTCTGGGCAGCCCAAAGACCCCGAGATGGAGGTTAGTGCAACGCCGAGTCTCAGCCGGCAAGAAACCGAAGGGAGCTTGGAGATGGAGACAGCCTTCAGCAACCAAGGATATGAAGGGAATGACGCCACAGACAGCTCATCGGCCTGGACACCAGAGGTAAGATGTAGAAACAGTCCCTCTTAATAAAGAATGTTTTTGGTTCTCTTCTAAGAGGGCTGCTTTTGTGTATGCCATATTCATGTTTGGAGACATAAATGTCAGAGTCTGCTGGTCTGTGACCATCACAGAATTTCACATTAATGTCAGTAGTTTAATATAAGAGCACGTTTGCTAGTAATTTCTAGCAAGTTCATTGCCTAAAGTTTGCGTCATCAGAATCCATTTTTATATGAACAGCCCACAAGTGATTGTGTTGACAGAATTGCATAGTGGCAGTTGTGCAAAGCCAATGTTTGTGTGCTTTTGGAACGTCCCCTTACAGTTCTGCATCCCGCTCCTGGCCTCTTCATTCTTGCAGTCTCCTCTTTGATGTCCAGGCTCTTTGCTTGCCCTGTCTCTCCTGATGCTGTTGGCGTAGTTGTGCTGAAGTCACAGCAGAGGTTGGAAAGGAAGTGCACCATGGCTCCTCTGCTGTCATTGGTCAAGCTGCTGTGATGTCACAGAGGGGCTGGATAGCCTAGGACCAGGCCAAGCATCTAAGGTGACCTCAGAGACTTCAAGCTCCCTAAGAGGACATTCTAAGACCTGGAATTCTACGTTGTGGAAGTGTGGGTGCACTATTTTAAGGAGTAGCACAACTGTGCTCTTGCACCATACTGCCAAGGCTGATTTTCACATGCACAGTAGTGCTGCTATTCAGTAGTAAAACTGGTATTGCATTGTACATCATATTGGCTACTGTGTTTAGGGAGAGTGCCATATTGGTTTTCTGCTTGGAGAACCATTGTTCTACACAGCTAGATCTCCTCCCGGAAATGAGCTGTCTTGTCTTGTCATAATTACCTTTTATCCTCTGTGGAGAACGGGGTGGGGGTCAACTTATACAGCATGTCTCCCCTGCCCCTCCAGTTTTCTCACAACTGCTCTGTGAGGTAGATTAGAAGTGGTAAATGGCCTGGGATCACCAGTGAGCTTCATGGCAGAGTGGAAATGTGACCCATGTCTCTCCATTCCTACTCTGACACTCTAACCCAGGGGTGGAACACCTTGGCTCTCCAGCTGTTGTTGAACTACAACTCCCATCATCCCCAGGAACATCTGGGGATGATGGGAGTTGTAGTTCAACAACAGCTGGAGAGCCAAGGGTGCCTACCCTTGCCCTGACAGCTACACCACTCTTGCTCTTTGTATCCCTAGTTCCCAGGGCTTTTTAAAAAAGCAATAGTTTATTCATTTAATACATGTATATCCTGCCTTTCTTCCACCAAGGGACTCAAGTCAGCATACATGAAGTTCCTAGAGAGCCTTCCATCTGGACTCTGACCAGAACTAGACCTACTTAGTTTCCCCAAGGAGGCTGGAGCGTGCACCTGCAGAGCAAAAGACAGCCCGCCCACCCACCAGATTTATAAAATCACAAATTTTATATTGAAAATTCATATTAATATGAGTAAAAAAAGTAATACAAATAACAAAGATGAAAGTCCTCCCAAGTCCATGCTGAATGCATCAACAGACTCTGCTGGGGAAACACCAGTGAATACTATTGTCAATGTGTTGTACATGTACATTAAGCCTTTTTAACTGTTCTTTGGATATAGATAAAATTTTGATAACAGAATCTTGTGTATAAATAATAATAATAATAATTATTATTTGATAATACTAATTAATAATAAATTAATAAACTTTATTTGTTAGCCGCCTCATAACCAATTGTTCTCTGGGCAGAGAACAACGCAGCATTAAAACATGAAATAAAAACACAGAACACATTAAATCATAGCAGACCAAAAGGGTGTTGGTGGTGGGGAGGAAATACAATACAAAACCATTTTAAAATCAGTTAAAAATCAAATTTGAAAATCAAAATTTAAAAGGCCTGAGTGAACAAAAAGGTCTTTACCTGGCATCTGAAAGAACAAAGTGACAAAGCCAGGCGAGCCTCACTGGGGAGGCTATTCCAGAAACGGGGTGCCACCACCGAAAAGGCATCCTGGCAGCCACCCACCTCACTTAGTTTGGCAGGGGCACTTGGAGGAGGGCCTCCGAAGAAGATTTTAAAGTCAGAGCCAGGACATATGGGGCAAGGCGCTCTCAGGTAACCTAGTCCCGAGCCATGTATCCAGTGGGTATACTAAAGTTTATGATTATTTATTGAATGATTGCTTGTATTGGGTTATTTATATAATTTTTTTACTCATATTAATATAAATTTGTAATTTTTTTAATCTGGGGTTTTCTTTGGATTCTGCTTTAATTGAGAGTTACTGAGATATAGGGCTTGTCCTGTTCCCCAAGTTCCTTTCCTGAGTCTGAGCACTCCCACAGTGTTTGAAATTTGGATTGTGCTCACTCACCGCTCTGTATTAAAGCCCACTTTTGCCATTACAAGTTGTAAGATGTTGGAGATATATATATATATATATATATATATATATATATATATATATATGCACACACACACATAATTATCTTACACGAATGTTCTTATCTTACAGAGTGTTCTCTGTAACTCAGTGGTTGTGAATTAAATGTTGCCTGCCCCTCCACAACAGTTTTTTTTTTAAAAATTAAAGAAATGTTCTTCACACACACAAAAGAAGCAAAGTTGCCACATCCACCTGGATTCCATTCTGTCGTCTTTGAGCCAAGGCTCACCCAGCTGCATTGTACAGCTGAGATAAAAGGCTGACTGTGACATTCTAAAAGCACTCCCATATCTCTGGACTCCATTCAAACACCCACCTATTCAGAAATAAAAGCAGCACCTCGGAGCCACAAATGCCATTTCAGGGCCATTCCCATAATTGCCTGCTTTGTCAGGTTGCTGTTGGGATGTTTTCTCTTCCTTTTTGCTCCTTTTCTCTGTGTACTTTCCCCCCTCGCAAAACATACACACACACACACACACACACACACACAAATTCAGCCCTAGTATCTAGACTGCATTCTATCAGAGCACACCGGAATTCCACCTTTAGGACATCTTTTCTTCCCTCCCGCCAACATTGCCCCCAGACAGTGAACATTCGTTTCAGAAGAAAATGATTCAGCATGCATACCCTTGTTCTATTCAGCAAGAATTGCTGAAAATATAATTAGAAAATAGAATGAGCATATAGAAACCCAGGGAATGCTATGTACTGAGTCAGACCAGTGGTCCATCTAGCTCAGTTTTGTCTACACAGACTGGCAGCGGCTTCTCCAAGGTTGCAGGCAGGAATCTCTCTCAGCCCTATCTTGGAGATGCTGCCAGGGAGGGAACTTGGAGCCTCAAATGCTCTTCCCGGAGTGGCTCCATCCCCTGAGGGGAATCTCTTCCAGTGCTCACACTTCTAGTCTCCCATCCATATGCAACCAGGGTGGACCCTGCTTAGCTAAGGGGACAAGTTTAATTTTTCTTATGATGTTTTAATTGTTAATTGATGTTTTGCATTGTTTATATTTCTGTTTTAACTGTTATTGGTTTTAATGGTTTTATTTTAATTGTAAACCACCCTGAGCCATTTGGAAGGGTGGTATAAAAATTGAATGAATGAATGAATGAGTAATGCTTGCTGCCACAAGACCAGCTCTCCTCTCGGTTGCATCCCTGTTTAATCCCTGGCAACTTGAAGGAAAGCTGGGAAAGAATCCTGGCTTTCCGTCCTGAACTAGATGGACTGATGACCTGACTCGATGCAAGGAGTTTCATACATTCACTTGACACAGGGCATAGGAAGCTGCCTTATTCTGAGTCAGGCCACTGGTCCATCTAGCTCAATACTGTCTGCACTGACCGGCAGCAGCTCTGCAAGCTTGTAGGCAGGAGTCTTCCTCCGCCCTTCCTGGAGATGCTGCCCGAGATGGAACCTTCTGCATGCGAAGAAGATGCTCTGTCCCTGAGCTACGGCCCCCTCCCTCTGTAGTCCCCCCTGTTCCAGGCACTTGCTGCCCCTCCAGGCAGTGGGGGCTGGATCTCACCAGCAGTGGGACTCTGGTGCAGGGCTTGTATTCAGCCATGCAGGCTCCCTGTCCTCGTAGGTGGCTTGGTTCTTCTCCCATGTGGGGCATCCAGTACCATTCCCCATGCATGGAGGGCAAGCTTTGTATCTCCTCCCACCTGCCCTGGTTGGCAGGATACAGGACTGGTTTGCAGATTTGGAATGAAATGTTCTGATAATCGAGAACCGCTGTTGGACACTTTCGACAATTGCCGGATCGGGACAACTATTTAAAAGAAGGATAGGAGAAAGAAGGGTTCTGTTACGCCTGCTAACTGAGCAAGAAGGCACCTTTTAAAGTGGCGATTCTCTTACCTTTAAGAGGGGGGAGCAACTGACCCTATCCAGCCCCACTACAGCATCCCTCCAGTGGTGGTTGCTGTGTCTACTTTTTTGTTTCTTTTTGGATTGTGAGCCCTTTGGGGACATGGAACCATCTTATCTATTTATAATGTATTTTCTACATAAACTGCTTTGAAAACTTTCATTGAAAGGCGGTATATAAATATTTGTATTTGCAGTATTGTATTTCCTTTTTGTATTTGTATTTCCTTTTTGTATTTGTATTTCCTTTTAAGCTACAGTATTTGTATTACCTTTTAAGCTACAGTCACCCCATTGAAGTAGGTGGGAATTGGGCCTTAGATCCATCTGTTTGGTCTTAATTGGGCTGTTAGGGCCAGACCGGTCTTCAGTTTAGCTTCTCTCTACTTTAGACCTGGACGATTTATGACCGACTTCATCAAATTCAGTCCACCAGACTCATATGGGGGCCCAGCAGAGGTTTAAGATACTTCTTGGTGTTGCTCCCTGCCCGGGACTGTTAAAAATATGCTGCCTGCCTGGGACTCAATGAAAGAAGGAGAGATGTGTCAAGCTCTTGGTGTCCATGCTTCTGGGCGGGCGGGTGGGTCACAAGTTCCACAGGTTTGCGCTCTTCTCTCCATGTACATTGCATGCCCGTGTTTAAATAGAAAGAAGTGGTTTCTATAGCAACGTATTCTAGTCTGAGATTAAAAAGCACCTTTGAACAGACAACATGCACACCCAGGAGTTAGTAAGCGGAGCACCTCTCCCTCCCTCCCTCCCTCCCTCCCTCTCAGCTCACCCACCCAGTTTTGTTTAATCAAAATAAATCCTTTGCCACAAGGCAGAAGAGGTTGCTTGACAGAGTCCCTGGAGAATATGTGTGGGGAAAATCTTTGTTATTTCTCTTCTCAGCATGAAAACACTTGTGTGTGGCAGAAAGGGAGGGAGAACGTGTGTCGATGTCTTTGCTCAGGGTGAAGGCATCATGGCATAACGTGGCGTGGCAGCCTCACAGCTAGCTGAGCATTAGACCAGCTTCCCATGTTACCGTTTGATGACATGGGAGAGTTTCTGGCACTGTACACATCTTTTTCCGCCATTTGAAGCATCCACAAAAAAGAGCCCAGGTGCACAGTCCACCATGGGTGGAGAGCTGGTCTGGCGGTCACAAGCATGAATTGTCCCATTTGCTAAGCAGGGTCTGCCTTGGTTTGCTTTTGGATGGGTGACTACATGTGAGCGCTGTCTATTCCCCTTGGGGGATGGGTCTGTAGCTCAGTGAAAGAGCCTCTGCTTTGCATGCGGAGGGTCCCTGGTTCAATCCCTGGCGTCACCCATTAGGGCTGGAAAGGACTCCTGCCTGAAACCTCGGACAGCCACTGCTTGTCACCAGGGCTGCTCAACTTTGCCCCTCCTGCAGATGTTGGCCTACAACTCCCATAACCCCTGGCTATTGGCCACTGTCGCTGAGGATTATGGGAGTTGTAGTCCAAAAACAGCTGGGGGGCCCTAAATTGAGCAGACCTGGTAGACAATCCTGAGCTAGACGGACCAATGCTCCGACTCAGTGATCGGGCAGCTATGTTCTTATGTTGGGAATCACTGAACGATGCCATGTTTCCTGTTTCCTTTGTGCATTTCAGACCAAATCTCCCATCTTTTCTCCTGTCCACATTTTAATCACTCCTCTTTCAGGAACACGATGGCGCACGCGCCCTTCCAGCTCACGCGAGCACCCATGAGCCCATTTCCAAATGTGGCGACCTCGACGTCCTCTTCGAGTACAAACCCTCCAGCCAAAAGCTGCTTGTGACGGTCCTGGAGGCCAAGGATATCCCTGACAAGGACCGCAGTGGAGCCAGCACCTGGCAGGTCCACACGGTCCTGATGCCCAGCAAGAAGCAGAGAGGCAAGACCAGCATCCAGAGAGGTCCCAACCCAGTGTTCAAGGACAAGTCGACCTTCACGAAGCTGGCGCCCGAGGAGCTGAGCAGCTACGCCCTCCGGTTCCGCCTCTACTCGGTGCGCAGGATGATCAAGGAGAGGATGATGGGGGAACGGCTTTTCTATCTCAGCAGCCTGAACCAGGAGGGGGAGATGAAGGTCACGCTGGTCCTGGAGCCCAGGAGTAACTTGTGTGTAAGTCCTCTTTTCAAATGGAGCAGGCTCCGAAGACCGCTTGAATTCTGTCCCTCTTCGCCACCCTCTGGGGTGAAGGGAAAGGAAGTGACGGTCATGATGGGGAAACTGGCACAGTCCTGGCTCTCCCACAGTGCTGACCTTCAAGGATCTGGCATAGATGGTTAATAGACTCATTCACACAATGGGAACTTGGGTAGGAGAAGGCTGCTGTCCAAGTTTGGGAGCTGCCCGTGATTCCGTTTTCTGATCGTGTGCAAGTTTAAAAACAAGGTAGGCGGCAAGGAGCTTGATTGTGTGCTAAGGCCCAGCTGGGTAAAATATATATTTTTTTCTACCTCGTTTTGAAGTTGGGAATGGAATCTGGGTGGGGTCTGCTTGTCCTGCTCAGCTGGGGTTTCACACACGCTCAAGCTCCCCGCCTCCTACTTTGATTTTAACTCGCACATGATTAAAAAAACGGGAGGGTGCACAGCTTGGTGCTTCTCCTATCCAAGTTCTGATCATGCGAATGAGCCTAATCTGTGGAATTCTCTGCCACGGCATGTGGTGATGGCCCCCAACTCTAAAGGGCTGCGGGATGTCATTAGGTGGAGTAATTAGCCAGGGTGCCAGCCAGTAGGTTCGTTCTCACGATCCTAAACAGGGTAGGGGAAGTGCCAGCCAGAGGGCCACGGAAACAAAGTAGGAGGTGAGGAGAGTGATCATGTGGGAGGGCAGAGGCATATCTAGGGAAAATAGCACCTAGGGCAAACACTGAAATTGAGCCCCCTGTCCAAGCATCTGACACCCATCTTTCAGATTACTTTACCATAATATCAGCAGAAAAATACAAGTCAGGCTCGTTAATCTTTTAATATTTCAAAAACTATTTTAGCAGTGGACTTAGCCAGACCAAAAAATGCTAGAAAACGGCAAATTTCCATATGCTGGGGCTCATGAAATACCCAAATACTATCTGGAGGTGTACTTGGAACACTAAACAGAAGTGCCTGTCTAATTCTCTACTATGTATTGTAGCATCACCATTACATAAGTTTTAAAAATCAATGGAGAATTTGACTTTTCCCAGATACTCTGCAAATAATTAGAGGATATGCAGAGTAAACTGTGTCACTGCTTGGAATATATTCTAGTCTTTCAGAAAGACAGTTAAAATGAGAGAAAGAGAGCAAGAAACTCCCAGTGGGCCTTAATATTAAGGATTTCACACTGATTCAAAGACAAATTCACCATTAATAGCCATATTAGCAAGACATCACATTTAACTCACTTATCACAAGAAGCAAAATAAGAGCAAATGAATACAATCCTAACTCTTAAGCATCAGCTCAGTATTCACAAGCCCTGGTTGTCATATTTGTCATATTCATATTTGTATTCAAACAAAAATCAAAATATTAAAACAATTAAAAAACCACAATTCTAGTTAAAAACCTCAGGCGAATAAGTGCGTCTTAAGAGACTTTTAAAAAGCTGTCAGAGATGGGAAGGCTCTTATTTCATCAGGGAGTGCGTTCAAAAGTCTCGGGACGGCAACAGAGAAGCCACCAGATGAGCAGGTGGCAACAGCAGACGGACCTCTCTGGATGAGAGGCTCCATGGGCGATCACTGGTGAACTGAAAACAGTCCTACCCAGCTCCCTCCTCCCACACAGGGGCGTCTCTAGGGGTAGGGCAGGCAGGGCACGTGCCCTGGGCGCCACTTGAAGGGGGGCACCATTTTAAGAGCCTCCCCATCTCTGACAGCTTTTTAAAAGTCTCTTAAGACGCACTTATTCGCCCGAGGTTTTTAACTAGAATTGTGGTTTTTAATTGTTTTAATATTTTGATTTTTGTTTGAATTAGTTCTGTGTTGTTGTAAACTGCCCAGGGATGTAAGCTGGGGACGGTGTACAAAATATAATTAATAAATAAGTTAGCAGTTCCCTGCTAACTGAGCAAAGAGGCACCTTTTTAAAGTGGCGATTCTCTTGATTGAGCAGGGGGAGAGCAACTGGCCCTATCCATCCCCAGCACAGCAGCCCTCCAGTGGCTGATGCTGGTGTCTATCTTATGTTTCTTTTTTAGATTGTGAGTCCTTTGAGGACACACACACACACACACACTTTGGGAACTTTCGTTGAAAAGTGGTATTGTCATATTTGTCATATTCATATTTGTATAAATCAATTAAAATGCTGGGGGAAGAGTCTGGGCTGGGTGCTCCCATCCTACCCAGCTCCCCACTCTCACCCAGTCACTCTATCTTCCTCCTATCTCAGTGTTCGGGTTTGCACAACCCCCAATCGGGAGCTGTCCTACCCTGGCTGGCCACCCCACTACCCTGTTTAGGATCATGAGAACCAGCACATGATGTGCTCATTCATTTTTATCACCTGAGCTTGCATTATGGCCTCACCCTCCCTGGACCCTTGTGAGTCTATCTGTCTGTCCAGGCCTTGCTGTCCATTCTGGCCTGCATCAGATGGAATTGGCTCTTGCCGGCGTAAGCCGCAATTATTCCATTCACCTCTTATGGTGCTACAAGGTTGTGTGAGCTACTTCCCATCGAGACCTGATGCCTCATTAGAGATTTTAGGCCAGGGGTGCTCAGTCTATGGTCCCCAGATGTTGATGGACTACAGTTCCCATCCTCTGCAGCCCCAATGGCTGGGGATTTTTATTTATTTACTTACATTTGCATCCTGCTCTTCCTTCCTCAGAGCGTGTACCTGGTTACATTATCCTCACAACAACCCAGTGAGGTTGACTAGATCAGGGATTCTCAGCGTTGGGTCCCCAGATGTTATTGGACTTCAACTCCCATAATCCCTAGCCCCAGTGGCCTTTAGTTGGGGGTTATGGGTGTTGAAGTCCAATAACATCTGGGGACCCTACATTGAGAATCCCTGGAGTAGATGATGAGAGTGGTGGTCTACCAACATCTGGGGACCCCACGTTGAGAATCCCTGGAGTAGATGATGGGAATGGTGGTCTACCAACATCTGGGGATCCAATGTTGAGAATCCCTGGAGTAGATGATGGGAGTGGTGGTCTACCAACATCTGGGGACTCCACATTGAGAATCCGAGCCCTGGAACTCTTTATGAATCCGAAGGACACACTCTTCTGTGCACTCTCTTGCTGATCTCCATTTCTCCTCCTGCAGAGCGGAGGCTCTCAGATCAGCCTCTCGGCCATCTCTCACAGCGACAGCGCTTCTTCAACCCAGTCCTTGTCGCACGGAGGGGTTCCAGAGCTGCTAGTGGGGCTGTCCTACAACGCCACCACAGGACGGTTGTCAGTGGAAATGATCAAAGGCAGTCACTTCCGGAACCTTGCTATTAACCGGCCACCCGGTAGGTAAATGTGTTGTACTGCTGAAAAGTAGTCCGGAAAGACTTTTCTGGTCCCAATACATGTGGGGAAGTGTGGGCCTTGATCTGGGAACCTTGTGGTCTGAGGATGGAGATAGGAAGGCAGTTAACGGTGTGTGTGTGTGTCACCATTTGTAGTGTGCATGCACATCCCGCTTTCACATCTGGTCAAACAGGCACTGAAGGGGTGGTTTTTTTTGGCATTTATTGTAAAACCTGCAATACCTGTTTGATCAGAAGCAGCAGTGGACCATTTTAAAAAAAACAAAAACCTTTCCGTTGTGTTTTTCTTTTTAAACCACTTAAAAGAAAGAAAATGGTAGTTATGCTCTTGGTGTGACCCAGCTTACGTTGGCCTGCAGCCCAATTTTGGACTCCAGCCCATTAGTTGAAGACCAAGCTGCTAATTTATAGAAGATATAGTGCCTAAATGTGGAAGGTGGTGGGGACTCCTTGCTCTCCTTTCAGTGTACATCGTTCAATGGTAAAGGGAAATGTCCCCCACCCATCAATGAGGATTGCTTCCGATGGTCTGTTGTGGTCTTATGCATACAGGCCTTCACACATACTGAGCTGCCTACCCGTTTGACTTGCATGAGGAAACCTATGCATGCAGGAGCTTCTTATCCTCACTGGTGCATGTGTGGGGCTCTGGATCAGAGTGACGGATTTCATGTTTCTTGCACTGATAAATTCTGCATAAGGCAGCTTGTGTGGGTAGGGGTATGGAATTGTTAGGAACATTTCTGCCAAAAGAAGAGAGGTGGGGGTGGGGAAACGAACACAAACACACAATTCACAGCTCTTCAGGAAGAGCAGAATTAATCACACATGATAATTACAGCCTTGTCTAATCATGATTGTATCAGCAGCATATTAGCCCCATTAAACAAGTACAATAGCAGAAGCATGCAAAAGAAAGAAGTCAAAGAGTTGGCAGTCCAGAATCTGGGTTTAGAGAAGGGACAATTTCTTAAAGGAACAGTGTCCTTTCAAGCCTTGCAGTGAACAGTGAATTATCAGAAACATGCTACATGGGCAAAGTTATCACTTAGAAGAAATTTCAGCTTCAGCATTTTATAGCTATATAGCATTTTGTGGTATCTACAGCTTTATAGATTTTAAGATTAAAGTTGCCAAGATTTTAACCACTTAAAGTTCCTCTATAGTCTCACCCATTTAACCCTTATTACGCCAATTCTATCCATTTTAACTGCAGTTTTAAGATAGGTCAACATTAGCTAAAGAACTTATATACTAACAGTTCCGGACATAGCCTGTTTAAATGCTGCTCTAATGTAACCTACTTTACGCTGGTCAAAGACCATAATAAAGATTGATTTGATTTGAATTGACACTTAGAAGAAAGGAGTTATTGTATGCCACGAGTTCTCAAACTTGGGTCCCCTGATGTTGTTGGACTACGACTTATCATCCCAGGGATGATGGGAGTCGTAGTCCAACAATGTTGGGGGATCCAAGTTTGAAAACCCCTCTTGTATGCCAAATTAAATTTGCCTTACGTGATCATGAGTATAATTTAGGGATGAGTAGCAAACTCATCAGCTTGAAATCTGGGGTGTAAGATGGACGAGAAGGTTCCTCTTGAATTGCCCCCAGCTCTCCTTTACTCACTTATTTCTGTTTCACAACCATGCTCCTTCCAACAACTACTTGTGGCTGTGGTTTGGGGTTTTTTTGGATGGGTGTGAAGAGAAACAACGTTCTCTCACAACAGAGTATGCTCTGGTGGTAAAGAAGTGTATCGCAAGAGGTTATCTGGAGACCCTAGGCTGAGTTAAAAAAACAAAGACTTTCTAAGAAACAAAAACATCACATACTGAGAGAGAAACATAGAACAACATACTCAAACAGGCACTAGCCTTCAACAACATCTGAACAATTCTAACTGACTCTAACTGACCAAGAAAGGCCTTATTAAGATCTCATCATGCCTCTGGTGGCCAGAAGAGGTTACTGCGGTGCTTGGAGTCATGCTTTAGAATTCTTACTTCTTACATTTTTAAGATGCACTGATGATGTAGCATTGTGGTAGGTGGACTGGTAGATACAAAAACAGAAGTGTTTTGATGATGTGTGCAGAGTGAGGCTCTGTCTGACATGTCTTAGGTCCCAAGTTGAGGAGTTGCTCCAGACTTGAGTCCTCGCAAAACAGTACCGATGCACCCTACAATCTGATACTTTGGAAGCAGCCCATGAAAGACGAGAGAGAGAGAGAGAATTCAGAGCAGTTTGAGGGACAGAGTGGACATTTTCAGAGTGGCAGAATGGTATTTAATCAGACTATGACTACTGCTATAAATATATAATGCTTTTCAACAAAAGTGCTCAAAGCAGTTTACATAGAAACATAAATAATACTCACACGTGTTTTTGAGCAGCTTTTCTTAAGGATTGACATAAATAACAAATAAGATAGTTCCCTGCTCCGCAGTGGCCTAGTCTCACATTCAGACATGCTGGTGCTCTCCATAACAGCCCCCATAGCCACACTCCACAGCCATGGCCACACACACACACACACACCCATGCACATAGGTCGCTCCAATAATTTGGGAGGCTCTGTTACAATAAGTCAAGCATGGTTTCCCAGTCTTGCAAAGCTTGGGCTTCATGTGGTTCTTCAGCCAGAAAAGCAGAATGGATTGTCAACCACAACTTGAGGAGGATACCCTTGGAAAAGACAACAGGAAGAATTGTACACTGGTATTCTGTAATGTAACAAACTGTTGGAACAGCAAGAGCAGCACATTATTTCTGTGTAGAAAGCAAAGGGCTTTGCATCCCTGCTGAGACCCTGGAGGGGGGAAAGTATCTGGACTGCATCCCTGCCTGTACCTGCTGCAACATACCACTGCTGTTCCCAAAGGGCTCACAGTCAAAAAGGGAACTTAAAGGTAAAGTGTGCCATCGAGTCGGTTCTGACTCCTGGTGCCCACAGAGCCCTGTGGTTTTCTTTGATAGAGTACAGGCGAGGTTTACCATTGCCTCTTCCTGTGCAGTATGAGATGATGCCTTTCAGCATCTTCCTATATCGCTGCTGCCCGATATAGTACCAGTGGGGATTCAAACCAGCAACCTTCTGCTTGTTAGTCAAGCATTTCCCCACTGCACCACTTAAGGGAACATGAGGTAATGTAAAGTGTGCTGTCGAGTCGGTGTCAACTCCTGGCGCCCACAGAGCCCTGTGGTTGTCTTTGGTAGAATAAAGGAGGGGTTTACCATTGCCTCCTCCCATGCAGTATGAGATGATGCCCTTCAGTATCTTCCTATATCACTGCTGATCAGCAATAGCCACTGGAGAGATGTTTTGCTGGCGCTGGAGAGGGCCAGTTGCTCTCCCCCTGCTAAATATAAGAGAAGGGGGTATTTGAATAGGCAGGATATTGTTTTCCTGGAAAGGTCTCAGCGCAACAGCAGTGCTGATAGCGAAATGGACTTAATAACTCCTCCTGTCAGCTCAGCTTAGGGTTCGGCCCCATCCAGCAAATTGTGTTTCCTTGATACTTCACCCATGGCTGCCCCATCCCTTCTGTTTAATTTCGCTTTGTTGTTTGTCCATTTTGGTATATTGCACCCTGTGGGAGTTGCCAGAATTGGCAGCCCCAAAGAGCTCAGTTCTTGCGTCACTGTAAACAAGCCATGTTTACATGGCCACAGCCACTCCCGATTTCCCTGCTCTAGGGAGGGTCAAGTTTCACCCTGTGCTGCGCAGAACTTCTCTCTCCAGGCTGCAGCTCCCTTGTTATGAGGAAGCCTCGGGCAGCAGAGAATACATTTGTTCACCATACAGTTGAAGCAAACTCCTGCACAGAATGCATTCTTCCGGGTTGGGCAACAAATTATTTTCAAATTGCTATTAAAAAAAGAAAAGACGACAACCCAGCTGTTTCCAGGCTTTAAGTGCAGGTGTACCTTTTGCTGCTTTAAAGCAAAGAGTCTCAAGCTGGTTCTTACCAAAAAAAAAAAAAAAAGAACATTTGTCTAAGCTTTACAAGCCCCAAAATTTATTCATAAATACAGGTTGACCCATAAATACAGGCTAAATGCATATTTATTAATAAATACAGGTTTCTGGAAAGGAAAAGAAGAATTCACATGCCAAGTATTTTTTAGCCTACTTAAGGAAAGTATGCTTATGAGATCATCCAGCTTTCAATGTGTGTGTCTGTTTCCATGTCTGTGTGTGTCCCTATCAACTTCACATTGCGTGGACAGATTTGGACCAAATTTGGTACAGTTGGGGGGACACATAGGGACACACCAACAGCATCGTTTGTGATGATGTCATCCATTCCAATACAAGATGAAGGGTGCATGAATGAATGAATGTTTGAGATACAAGTGGGCTAACTTGTGAAGCATCTCACCGATCTGAACAGTTTTAGGGACACAAATTTGGAACAGTTGTAGAGACCCATAGGGACACCTCAACGGCGTGGTTTGTGATGGTGTTATCCACCCCAAGATGGTGGATGCATGAACATTTGAGGCACAAGTGGGCTAACTTATGAAGATAGATAAAATAGGTAAATATCAATTAAGCTTATAGGGAAAGGAAAGCAGGCAGATTAGTTCTTACCAGAACTTCGTATTTAAATTACTGAACTATTCTGTCATTTAAGATCAAACACCGAAAACTATAATGCGGCAAAAGCTTCATGAAAGAACAGATGCATAAAAGGTCATGAAATAGCAACGTGGCATCATTCAGTAAGACAGGACGCTTGTTCTCATGGCCAGAAACTGGGGAGGAGGGGTGCCCCGCCAGGCTCCAAGCCCTGTGCCTGCTCCTGAGAAACGGTTGTGTGTTGGCAAAGATCAAGGTGTGTGTGGGCGGGGCAGGGGGAGTGATCATCTGCGAGCCACATTCTGGGTAGGACGGTACAGAACGTGCTTTTCCTCCACTCTCAAGACAGTGCTGGGTACACAAAAGGGGTTGGCCGCCACTGTCCTACTCAGACTGCGGTCAGAACACCCATCACAATCCTCACTTTATGCTGACACTCAGCCGTTTCTGAGGATCATCCATGGACTTTGGAGCCTGGCTGGACACCCCTGTTACCCAGCTTCTTGTCACGAGAACCAGCCCAGGCTTTGACAAATCCTGGGAGCCCTGGCGCCTAGAAATGTTAAACTTCACATCACAAGGGTTAAAATTCTAGGTCCCATGGCCCCCGGGATTTGTCAAAGCCCGGGCAGTTTGCGCCTAGACTACAATAGGTAGAGCTATTTAAGAACCTCTGTATATGTTCCAGGCAGTCCCATTTCTGTCCTAAGCATGTTTGTTACCTATAAAGGGGATAAAGAGAAGCCCATTCACCCTTCACCTCCACAATGTCCTTCATGAAGTCCAGTAATTTTGCCAAGCGTCCATGTCTGGCTCCTACATTTTTGGCCCAGGTCCAAAGAATACTTGTCAAAGTCCTGTCGAAGACTGCAAATGGAGAACACATTAGCTGCAATACATCATTACAATGAAGAGGAAAGGTTGCCTGTAAAAACATTTTGCTGTGCATTGCAGAAGTCTTTAAAATTGCCCCATGCCTCCCCAAGTATGTTAAAATCACTTTCCCAATCTGGATATGAATATTCCAAGTGATCTGTTTTATGACAGCCAAATCCCACCACCTTCCCAGACTGGAGAAGTGTGTGTATAGGCAGATGAGTGTAACGGGCTGTGGTAAAGAGGATGGCAACTCTGGAAGGGATCCAGGGGATTTGTCTTTTCAGTGGTCCTTCAGGAAGGGCCATATCTCAGGGGTGGAGTCCCCTACTTTGCACACAGAATGTCCCAGGTTCAGGCCCTGGCAGCATCTCCAGGAGGTTTTTCACACATGGCTTTATGCCTCAGGGTATCTGAAGTGAAGAGCGAATCTGCTTCGCAGCAGATTTGCAAGACGTTTACTTTGTAGGATTAAAATAACAACCCACATAGCTGTCGGCTTCTCCCCGCACTCCCTGGCAGATCTTTTTCCTGTGCGTTCGCACCTCCCTAGTCCGGGTTCTCCCTCCAACCAATCACAAATGACAGCACGGAGGAAGAGGGGAGAGAGCTTTTTAAAAATAGTTCAACAGCCAAGAGCGCAAGACCAGCATAAGGAGCTGGATCAAACAGCAGGACAGTTAACCCTGGCCTTTGTGAGTGACTGCCTTCATCACATAATGTCGACCCACCCACCCCAATGGACTCCATTTGTCCCGTTTTTTAATCACTTAAAAACAATTTTTTGTTTGCTTTACTTTTAAAGCTGCTGCTGAGCAGCAGCAGCGGAGCAGGATGGTGGTGAGAGCAGCTCTCCCGCCTCCCAGACGAAGAAGGGAAACTGCTCTGGGGCAGGGGCAGGGCTGGCTGGGGCGGGTGGCGCACTGGTGAGTGGCATGACAGGGCAGCGGCGGAGGGACTGACTCGTAGGAGTCTCTAGAGCAGGCATCCCCAAACTGCGGCCCTCCAGATGTTGCTGAACTACAACTCCCAGCATCCCTAGACACAATTTTTCGTGGCTGGGTATGCTGGAAGTTGTAGTTCAGCGACATCTGGAGGGCCGCAGTTTGGGGAAGCCTGCTCTAGAGCATGGATTCTCAACGTTGGGTCCCCTGATGTTATTGGACTTCAACTCCCATCATCCCCAGCCCCAGTGGCCTTTGGTTGGGGATTATGGAATTTGAAGTCCACTAACATCTGGGGACCCAACGTTGAGAATCGATGCTCTAGAGCACTCACCCTTGCTGGCCACTGACTGTCTGGGAGGGAGGAGCTAGGAGGGAGAGCGGGAGGGCAAAGGGCTCCCATCCTCGGCCCTGTCTGCCTCCAAATGAGGCAGAGGGGCCGATTTCAGGCTCCTACCGCAATCTGAGTAGGACCGTGGTGGCCAGCCCCTTTTGTGTACCCAGCACTGTCTCGAGGGTGGAGCAGAAGCACATTCCGTACCGTCCTACTCAGAACGCAGCTCGCAGATGATCACTCCCCTCCACCTGCCCACACATACCTTGGTCTTTGCCAACACAAGACTGTTTCTCGAGAGCAGGCACAGGGCTTGGAGCCTGGCAGGACACCCCTCCTCCCCAGCTTCTGGTCATGAGAACAAGCGTCCTGTCTTATTGAATGATGCTATGTTGCTATTTCATGACCTCTTAAGCATCTGTTCTTTCATGAAGCTTTTGCAGCATTGTAATTTTCCGGGTTTGATCTTAACTGATAGTATAGTTCGGCAATTTGAACACGAAGTTCTGGTAAGAACTAATCTGCTCACTTTCCTTTCATTATAATCTTAATTGATAATTACCATCTTCTCAAGTTAGCCCACTTGCGCCTCAAATGTTCATGCATCTACCACCTTGGGGTGGATAACACCATCACAAGCCACGCCGTTGAGGTGTCCCTATGGGTCTCTACAACTGTTCCAAATTTGTGTCCCTAAAACTGTTCAGATCGGTGAGATGCTTCACAAGTTAGCCCACTTGTATCTCAAACATTCATTCATTCATGCACCCTTCATCTTGAATTGGAATGGATGACATCATCACAAACGATGCTGTTGGTGTGTCCCTATGTGTCCCCCCAACTGTACCAAATTTGGTCCAAATCTGTCCAGGCACTGTGCATGCACAGAAGCCTGAAATTGGCCCATCTGCCTCATTTGGAGGCAGACAGGGCTGCGGATGGGGGCTCTTCGCCCTCCCTCCTTCCCAGCTCCCCCCTCCCGGACTGTGAGTGGTTGGCGGCCACGGCGGTGAGTGCACTCAAGACTCCGACTCCGTCCACCGTTGCCCTGTTGCACCTCCTGCCAGTGTGTCACCCACCCCAGCCACCCGGCCCCTGCCCCAGAGCAGCTTCCCTCCATTGTTTGTGAGGTGGGAGAGTTGCCAACACAACGCAGTGTTGTGTTGACAACCCCCTCCCCAGTGCTTGCAATTGCAAGTCCCTTCGAGCAGACCATACCCCAAACAGCTGTCAACCCCCCTCCCTTCATTGAATTTTGGAAAACGCGGATTTACTGGCATGACCAACACAAACATAACAGAGAAAACTGCGGGGCATAACAGAAGCCCCGGGTAATTTTTCAAAGGCTCTGAAACTAGAGGATTTTTAAAGCCGGACATACTTCAGGCTAAGCCAGAATTCTCAGCCTCCATTCGGGGGAAATCAAAGTCCTGTCTGTCCTGGTGCCTGATAGCCCGCAGGGATGTCGGGGTACATCCAGCTAATATGTGGACTGGCACACTCCAATCAGTGGATTCACAATAAAAGCCTTGTGTGAAAAGCCTCCAGGTAGGGCAGAGTAAGACCCAGAGGCGTAACTATAGGGGGGGCAGGGGGGGCACGTGCCCCGGGCGCCATCTTTTCTGGTCACGTGGGGGGCGCCGCCATGACCAATTTAAAAAAAAATTATTTTTTTGTTAATACAAATGTTTCCTGCTCAGTGCAGCAGCGCTGCAGCAGTCAAGGGAGCGCGTCGGTGCCCCCTTCCCCACGAGCAGTCCCTTCCGCGCTGCCTGCGCCCCCCCCCCCATTGCTTTGCTGGCGCCTGGCGGCCAGTCAGTGGCCTGGCTTGGCAGCGGCGGTGGACGCTTGTGAGGAAAAACCTAAGTATAATGTAGTATGTTGGGGGGACGGTGGGGCGCAGTGGGGGGGGGGCGCCATTTCAGTGCTTGCCCCAGGCGCCGTTTTCCCTAGTTACGCCTCTGGTAAGACCCTTTCCCGAAACCCTGGAAAGCTGCTAGCTGCTGCTAGTCAGTGTAGATAATACTGGGCTAGCTGGACCAATGTTCTGGCTCAGTATAAGGCAGTTGCTTCTGTTCCTAAGGGTTAGTTTGGGGGTGGGTCTGTAGCTCAATCCCTGGCCTCTCCAGGTCGGGCAGAGAAAGACCCCTGCCAGAATCCCTGTCGAGCTGATGCCAGTCATTGTAGATAGCATTGAGCTAGATAGATGCATCAGTGATCTGACTTAGTACAAGGCAGTTTCTGTATGTTCACATATGATTCGATGCCCTCTTAGGGCATTGTGCTTTGTGCTTGTGGGCTCCCATAAAGCTGGAGTGGAACTGAGAGCACTTTTTAGCATAGTGAAACTTCCCTCCCCCTTGAAAGACCAGCACTAAAGTTAAGCAAGCCAGTACAGTGAATGTGCAAAGTGGAGAGTGATCAGATCGCTCGTTTCCCTTTTGTTTCAAAAATGGCTCCATTTCTCTCACGTACCAGAGAGATGTATAGACCAGCTGCTCAAACAAAATGCTGAAGTCAAGCCGTGGGTGACTTAAAAGCCATCCTGCAATTGTCCACAAAAGTTACTAGCCAACCTGTCAACACGGACCAGGTAAAGTTATTGCTGATGCAGCAACATAGCCATTGGGATGAAAATAATATTTCCTGTAAAACGGGCATTGACAATCAAGGAATCCTGCCCCTCCAGAAACCATCAGACCCAATTCCATGTCCTTCCCAGTGAAATGTGGGGAGGGGGATAATTCCACTGCAGGAATCGGTGTGGCTGGGAACTGTCAAGAACATCCTGACAAATTTCACGTTTCTATAAAAATGTGGTGGTTTCTCATTGCATTTTTTAATATTGGCAGTTCATGTCAGCTTAATGGTCTAGGGCAGGGATTCTCAGCGTTGGGCCCCCAGATGTTATTGGACCCCAGCCCCAATGGCATTTGTTTAGGGATTATGGGAGTTGAAGTCCAATAACATCTGGGGACCCAGCGTTGAGAATCCCTGGTCTAGGGTCACAGCTCAGTGGAAGAGCATCTGCTTTGCATGCAGAAGGTCCCAGCCTCACTCCCTGGCAGCATCTCCAGGTAGGGCTGGGAAATACCCCTGCCTGCAACCTTGGAGAAGCTTCTGCCAGTCAGTGTAGACAGTCCTGAGCCAGATGGACCTATGGATTGACTCCATATGAGGCAGCTTCCTATACACCTAGCTTTTTAGGATATGGGCCTGTAGTTCAGCAGAAGAGCATCGGCTTTGCACGCTGAAGGTCCCAGGTTCAATCCCTGGCAGCATCTCCAGGAATGGCTGGGGAAGACCCCTGCCTGCAACCTTGGAGAGCTGCTGCCAGTCAGTGCAGACAGTGTTGAACTAGATGGACCGATGGCCAGACTCCCTGTAAGCAGCTTCCTGTGTTTCTGGTTCAGACGATACCTTGCTGGCTCACACAGTTAGCAAGAGAAGATGACAAAGCACTCATTATGATATCTTTTGGGGACATCCCTCCTGGCACATCCCTTTATTGCGTGGGGGGAGGGTCCTCTGTTAATCCAACTGGCCCAATGTTGGCTTACTTTCATGAATCTGGTTCCCCCTTCTACTGTGGACTTGGTGGTCAAAGTGGCATACCGGGCTAGGCAGGGCAAAGCTGGCAGGAGGACAAGCCGGGAGAGAAGGAGAGTGAGCATTTTTGCCTCGGTGACTGTGCTGGTGGCCCCCCGAGCTCCTGCCCCTTTGACTGGTTCTCAGGTGCAGGGCTGGCAGCTTCCTTCTCCTCCAAAGGGCTTCAGGAGCAGGAGGATCTCCTTGCTTCTCAGCCCCACAAGTGCGTTTTTCACACCAAAAGTGCCATTTCACGCCTTGTGTTGCTCAGGCAGAGAAATACGTGAAATTGCACATCAAATGGGAATTGGGAGAAGGAGCCATAGGCTTCAGGAGAAGACAGAGGGCTGCAGTCCGCGTCATCGCTAAGCAGTACACTGAGAAAAGCATAGCAGCATTGCTGTAGGTTTCAGAAACCAAGTTCTGTATAATTAATATGCTTAGCCAGACTAGCCGGATGTGTGGGCATGCTTGGCAGACCAGATGCTAACGGCAGCGGTGAGGAGAGGCGGGGGGGGGCAGCAGCGGCAGTGGGCAAAGCCCCACCGGCTGGGAGGCGGCGGTGGGGAGAAGTAATGGCGGCAGCCCCACGAGGGAGCCTGGCAACGGCGGCAGGCATTGGCAGAGGAGGTGGGAGGGCAGGCGAAAATGGCCAGGAGGGAGGGAGAGAGGGAGACTGGTGGGGAGAGAAAGCGCTGCTAGGGGGCGGGAAAGGAATGCTGCCGGTGGCGGGAGGAGAACGGGGACCTCCAGAACGGCAGGGAACAGACTGGGGCGGAAGGGAGGGGGGAAGCGGCTGTGGAAGGAGAACAGAACAGACTGGGGAAAGGACTGGAGCGGAAGAGAGGGAGGGAAGCAGTGGGGAGAGAAAGTGGCGAAGCCCAGCTGGGCAGAGACAAAGTAGCAGCGCAGATGCTGTGTACCGGGTCTGCTAGTTACTTTGCATTCTGTTGCATGACGGCAGGACTCTCTTTGGAGAAGTTACGCGGCCCAGTTCGGGATTCTGTTTGCTCTCTCTAGCATCAATAGTGTGAGTGTGGTGCAGTGGCTTGGGCGTTGGGCTTGGTCAGGTGAGACCAGGGCACCCTCCAGGTGAGACCCTGCAACGGGGTCACGGCGGATCTCGGAAGCATGCTTCCACACTTCCTGCTTTGTGCCACCGCAGTCCCTACACTGACAGCAGGGTGCCGTTCACTCTTCCAACGCCTTGTTTCGAATTTAATAGCTGCGATATAGAGCTAGGATGTCATATATCTGGCGTAAAAAAGTTGCTCTTTTTCCGGCTTGTTTGTTCCCGCGAGACTGCTCCCCCAGCTGTTTACGTTTTGAATGCGACTTGCCTGAGCGGAGGCATTTTGCTGCAGTTGAGCAGCTAGTCTGGAAAGCTCCCTGGGGTGGGGCCGTAGCTCAGTGGTAGAGCATCTGCTTTGCCTGCAGAAGGTCCTGGTTTCAATCCCTGGCAGCATCTCCAGGTAGGGCTGGCCAGACTCCTGCCTGAAACCTTGGAGATCCGCTGCCAGTCAGTGTAGCCCATACTGAGTGGGATGGAGCAAATGGTCAGTATAAGGAGCCTCCTTACATTCCTATGAGACTCTGGTTCAAATCCCCACTCGACTGGGAGGCCCACTGAGTGACTAAGAGCCCGTCATACTCTTGGGAACAAGCCCATTTTCAAGGGTATTATGAGGATTAAATGGAGGGAGGATGGAAAGACGCCATATGCCTGAGCTCCATGGAGAAAGGGTAAAATGCAAAGGAAATGGATATAAATCCTGCACCCCATTTAATGTTGTGGTCCTTTCGTGGGGTGAGGTGAAGTGAGGCAGTCACCTCCGGTGGCAGATGATGGGGCACCAGCAGCGCAACAAGGTGCACCCCCAGCTGCCACCAGAGCTGATCTTTGGTACTGAACTGACCCCGGAGACATTGGCAAGGGACGCCTCTCCTTGCAAAGCTTGCAAGAAGCACAAGGAGAGGAGAGGAGGCTCTTGGCCAACTCCCCTCTTTCCCTGCCCCCTGCGCCACTTGGACAGGGTAGACCAAGCTTGTAAAGGGCAGTTGGGAAAGGGGGCTGCCCCCGCCCTCCACACACACACCAGGGTTATGGGGCAAAGCAGCATTTGGGGCCTCAGCTCAGGCACTGCAATACCTTGGTCTACCCTGTCTTACCCATTTCATATTCCTAAATGCAAATGTCTACACCCCCCTCCCTCCCTCCCTCCACATCCCCCTCCCTCCCTCTACATCCCTTCTCTCCCTGCCCCCTCTCCCTCCCTCTACATCCCCCCCCCCGCTCTCATGAATTAATTTCTAAAGGATACTCTCCATTTTGAATTTCCATTCTACTTGCAGACACTTATGGGAAACTTTGCCTTCTCAACTCTGTCGGGCAAGAGATGTCTCGCTGCAAGACGTCCGTCCGCCGGGGACAGCCAAACCCCGTCTACAAAGAGACTTTCGTCTTCCAGGTCGCCTTGTTCCAGCTTTCCGACGTCACACTGATGATCTCCATCTACAATCGCCGCAGCATAAAGCGCAAGGAGATGATTGGCTGGCTCTCGATGGGCCAGAAGAGCAGTGGAGAGGAGGAGCTAAGCCATTGGCAGGAGATGAAAGAGTCCAAGACCCAGCAGGTCTGCCGGTGGCACACCCTCCTGGAGTCTTAAGGGATGCCTCCGTTCTAGTACTGTGCGTGCCCAAAGAGCAGAAATGGTCTCCCCAGCATTTGACACATAAAAGACCATCAATTTCTATTACAACTGGACTCCTGATGCTTTTTACTAACACAGTTGTCATGGGTCCTTTTTGCACTTTCCCCTCCCCATGCCACTGGGAATCTCTTGAAAGAACAGCCAGGTAATTGGCAAAGAGAAAGCAGGAAGGTATTATTGGATCGGCACCAAAACATGGTCTTGGCACCCTCACTCTGAACTAGCTTGGTTTAGCCTCCACGGTGTTGTCACGTAGCCAAATCAGGTTGGTGTCCTGTTGCTAGGAAGAAGAGGGGCTTTTTTTTCTAACAACAACAACAAAGGTAGTTAAGCGGCATCTGATAGGGGATGTGGATAGCAGTAAACTGCAGTCAAGAAGGTTTGGGGGAGCTGGCATAGCTCAGTGACAAGAGCACCTGCTTTGCATGCAGAAGGTCCCAAGTTCAGTTCCTGGCATCTCCAGGTAGGGCCTCTGGAGAGCTGCAGCCAATCACCGTAGATAGGGCTGAGCAAGGTGGATCAGTGGGTGGACTTGGATAAAGCAGCTCAGCCTAAGCAAGATAAGCTTTTTGGAGGAGGCCTTTTGGGAAACATCTTAGGTCTCTGGAAGTCTCTCTTTTATGTTCATGAGCAAACAATCAGCTCAGCTCCATACTTGGATGTGAGATTTAAAAGCAAATATATAGCATAAAAATAGAATAGTTGATGAAAGTGAATGGATAACCTGGGCAGGCAGTACCAGCAGGTCTGGCGTTAGGGGCTCTAGGATAGGGCAGTGGTAGTGGCTGTGTATAGAAGCCCCTCGTATGACCCAGATAGGTCTCCCTTTGATTTCTGAATCATCAACAGGCTTAGCCCTCCCATCTTCTACATTTTCTCCTTGTCAGCACGAGAGATAGAAATAAGCATTTTAGTCAAACCTCAAGACAGAGTTGCAAGTGCTGGACAGTTCGCTGAAAGTGTCAACTCAGTGCACGGCAGCTGTGAAAAAGGCAAATTCCATGCTAATCATGGAATAGTGAGGAAGGAGGACTGAGAATACAAATGCTGATGCCCTTATACAAAATGATGGTGCAGCCACATTTGGAGTACTGCGTACAGTTCTGGTCTCCGTAGCTTAAGGACATGGGAAAGGTATAGAACTGAGAATGGTGCAGAAGAGGGCAACCTAGAGGATCAGGGGCCTGGAGTACTTTCCATATGAGGCCAGGCTGCAGCATCTGGGGCTTTTTATTTTGGAAAAGAGGCAACTACAGGGAGACATGATAGAAGTTTATAAAATTATACATGGAGTAGAGAGAGTGGACAAGGATAAATTTTTCTCCCTCTCCCACCACGCTAGAACCACAGGTCAACCTATTAAACTGATGGCCAAGAAATTTAGGGCTGACAAAAGGAATTACTTTTTCACATAGCACATAATTAATCTGAGGAATTCTCTGCCACAGGATGTGGTGATGGCCACTAGCTTGGATGGCTTTAAAGGGGACTTAGACAAATTCATGGAGGACTATCAATGCTTCCCACCTGCAGGCTCAGAGAAAAGATGCCTCTCAATACCAGTTGCAGGGGAGCAACAGCAAGAGAGAGGGCATTCCCTCACCTCTTGCCTGTGGGCTTCTCATGGGCATCTGGTGGGCTGCTGTGGGAAACAGGATGCTGGACTAGATAGGCCTTCAGCCTGATCCAGCAGGGCTGGCCTTATGCAACAGCTAAGTTTTAGGCCCAGCTAAATATTGCCCCCAGTTTCAACCTCTTCACTGTGTGGCTCATTGAGGGCAAACCAGTTATAGGCCCTGTTATGTCAGGAAGAAATAGCCCCACTTCCTTCACAAGTAGTTTCATGCATGGTCAAAACACTCCTGATTCCTGGCATGCCAGAGATGCTTCATCTGCTCACCCACGGTATTCTAGTAATTGTCGTGGTGCCGTTCTCCTTGGTTTTTCTTGTTGCCTGAATATTATATGGCATGGGATGGATAGTTGACACTAAGCAGGGGACCTAAATTACAAGGTGAGAAAGAAGACTCTACCCAGGGATTCTCAAATGTGGGTCCCCATGTTGTTGGACTGCAGCTCCCATAATCCTCAGCCACAGTGGCCTTTGGCCATTTGCTGGACTTCAGCTCCCATAATCCCCAGCCACAATGGCCAAATGTTGTTGGACTTCAGCTCCCATAATCCCCAGAGACAATGGCCAAATGTTGTTGGACTTCAGCTCCCATAATCCCCAGAGACAATGGCCAAATGTTGTTGGACTTCAACTCCCATAATCCCCAGAGACAATGGCCAAATGTTGTTGGACTTCAACTCCCATAATCCCCGGCCACAATGGCCAAATGTTGGACTTCAACTCCCATAATCCCCAGACACACTGACCTTTGGCCATTTGTTGGACAATTGTGGCTGGGGATTATAGGAGCTGAAGTCCAACAGCATCTGGGGACCCAAGTCTGAGAACCCTTGCCCTAACTTATAACCCAAAAGGACAATGTACTCTGAATGCTCTACCCAAGCGTACTCATTACTTAGTCCTTCGGAACGGTGCGTTTCAAGCTGTGTTCTGAGAAAACTGAGAAGACCACCAGGAGTTTCTCAGTCAATTGGAAGACACCCAGTGGTGGATTAACTTCTCTGAAAGATCTTTCCTCTCAATATGCAGCCTCGAAAGAGTGTTAGGGTGTTTCCAGGGTCTGTAGTGAGGCTGACATGACTTGCCCGGTGTGTGCTGGACCACTAGCCAGAATCCAGTCCATCTTGCTGGGGATAGGAACAAAGGAAGCTGCCTTCCACCACTGGGCCATCGAGCTCAGTATTGTCTACCCTGACTGGCAGCAGCTTCTCCAAGGTTGCAGGCAGGAGTCTCTCTCAGGCCTATCTGGAGGTGCCAGGGAGGGAACTTGGAACCTTCTGCATGCAAGCATGGAGATGTTCTTCCCAGAGCTGACCCATCCCTAAAGGGAATATCTTTAAGTGCCCACCCATGCAGTCCCCCATTCAAATGCAAACCAGGGCAGGCCCTGCTTAGCAGAGGGGACAATTCATGCTTGCTACCACAAGACCAGCTCTCCTACGGGATGGCCCAAAACTCAGTGGTGGAGCATCTGCTTTTCATGAAGCCCCAGGTTCAATCCCTGGCAGCCCCAGGTTGGGTGAAGGAAGTCTCCAGAAACCTTGGAGAGCGGCTACTGCCAGCGTCAACACTGAGTTAGATGGACCAAGAGCTGGGCTTCAGTCCAAGGTGGCTTCCTGTGTACCCAGCATTTTAGCGGAGGGGACCAAAGCTCTGTGGAGAAGCACCTGCTTTCCCTGCAGAAGGTCCCAGTACAGGGTCAAACCTGGACTGGGACTGGGAGAGACTCCTCCCTGATTCCTTGGAGAGCCACTGCCAGTCAGTGTAGGCAGAACTGAGCTGGACACACCAATGGTCTGCCTCTGTACAAGTCGGCTTCCTTTGTTCTGGTGATTGTCCGCTGCGTGCAGAAATTTCTGGGCAGATTTGCGAGCCAACACTGTTGTGGAAAGGAAAGTTGGAAACAAGGGTTAGAGAACTTAAAAATAAATAAATAAATAGATGTTACCTATTTCCATTTTAAAACTTTTCATATATTTTGGCCTTTGTGGAGGGAACCAATGTTATGGAAAAGACAGACCTGTTTCTATCCAAGCAGCTGATTCATAGATTTGAAAGAGTTTCTGATGCTCTCTTCTTCTGAGGTTCCAGGTTTCTCCCCTCTCCCTTCCTTATCTCATGTGAATTCTGGGCACAAGTTTTCTTGATTATGCAGATGAGATCATTAGTCTTGCACTGCATGTGGCTTGTCTGTTCTTCTTTCTTTAAAAAAAATGGTGTTTCTGGTCCTCCTGAGATGAAGCAGTGTTTGCTACCACTTCAGAAGGGAAGACACCATGGATGGACCTATCCATCAAAATGACTCCCCTTCCACGTAGCACGCCCAAAAGCCGGAGATTTCTCTGAAAACTCCTAAGTGCCAATAGGCTGCAATTAAATCTGTTGTGTCTGCCAGTGAAGATTAGTTAATAATGCACAAGAAAGCAACAGAAAAAGCCCCTCCACCAACAGTCATAGTTTGGAAGCCAGCATGTTATGAAGTCTTTCTGTTTCCTGTAATGCCTCATTTTCCGGGACGGCACATGACTGACAGACATCAGTGCAGGAAGGCAGTTGGTACAGTGCATGTTGCCACATCCACCAGTAAGGAATCCAAAGTCAGAGCTAGTTACGAAAGAGTTTGAGGGAGGGTTTCCGGAGCTCCATGCATTCCTGAAGCAAAAGCCATGTGTTTTCCCCTCCATTATTTGCACACCAAGGGAGGTGTGCCTGCACATATGCGCATATCCTTGCATGCACATCGCTGACTTTTCAGCCTTTTGACCACATGCATGGTGCTTTTTTCTGCAGCTCAGAACTGGGGAGGCCTCAGTTTATGCTTCCTTAGGCTGACTGTTTCCAACCCAGGAGCGATAAATACAGGAATGCAGAAAGGAAAAGAGCAGCCAGAGATGGGGATCTTTGGAGAGGTTTGCTGACAAGTTGTTAGATTCTTAGAGACTGCTCATGAGAAAAGCCCCAGGAGGCCCCAGAGGTATGATGAGATCGTAGTATGGGAGAGTAGTTGCATAGCAGCATCAGTCTACATGGCACTTTACAGAGTATAGCATAAGCAGAGTATAGCATAAGCTCCTGAGGAGCTTACAAATTTAGGCAATGTGAACAGACAGCTGAGGATGAATGTGAGTGAATGTGATTTACAGGTTCTTAGGTTTCATTTCAGTTGGGGTCAAGGTCTTCGTGCATAAGGCAAAAGCTTTACAGATAGCATGTTGTGCTGGGATGGGGGAGAGAGAGAGAGAGAGAGAGTGGCAGGGGGACTGTTGGCATCTCTGATTTCTGAGGAGATGGGAAATTGCAAAACTGCAAATCAGGGAACAGGATAGTTGCTTCCCACCTTAAGCATCTGGCTGGATATGAACCAAGTGTGCAGCAGAGACAGGGTTTCTGCCTTTCAGGGTCACAGACATCCCTGTTGGAGCCTTCCCACTGCAGAACCCCCCACGCCACGGCACCCTGCACGGCTCCGGTTCTGGTGTCATGATCTCTGCTTCATATTGATTGACCGATCTGAAAGCCCCCACACTAGCCAGGCTTCACCCCGCAGGCAGCCATTCCACAGCACAGGCCCCATTTGAGCCGGCTGCTTCCACGGCGGCATCTTGAGCACAGCAGACCCCCCAGCCCTGAGCAGATCAGAGGAGATGCTCCCACCAGCTGCCGTGCTCACCTTTGTGCCTAAATGGCATCATTCCTCCACACCTCCACTTGCAGCTTCAGGCAATTTCTGGGGGTTTTTTTGTTTTTGTTTTTTAAAAGACTCAAGTCAAGGCCTTCTTAGGAGTTGCATCCGTATCTGGAACACATGCAGAAACCGTTTTGCAGTGTGCATGTTTCCTGCATCGCTGCAGCCGAAGTTTCTGTCAAGCTGATGCAGTCGCAGCTGAAATTGTTTTGCACATTGATTTTTTAAAAAGACGCCCCCTTCCTGTGGCTGCTCTCTCTGGCCACGTTTCCCCTGTGCAGTTCTACTCTGGTCAAGGTGCAACAGGCTTCTGGAGTGGGGAGTGCATAAAGCAGCAGTTACATCCAACAATTTATCCATGGGCCACCCAGAGTTATCCATGCTACCTTCTCATTGACTGTCAGGTGGGGCAAAAGTGGGGGATATCCTGGGTGCCTCTTCCCTTAAGGCAGGAATTATCAAACTTGGGTCTCCAGATGTGGATGGACTACAAAGCCTATCAGCCCCTGCCCAATGGGAGCAGGGGATCATGGGAGTTGTAGTCCAGATATATCTGGAGACATGGATTTTGAGAATCAAAACCACAAACATCCAACTATCCTTCACAGTGTCTAGCAGCTCTTGGACAGGGCAGCATGAAGGGGAAGGGGGACGTGTGGACCAAGCCCCTCTCCAAAATGAAGGCATGCCTTTTACACTTGCTTAATACAGAAGCACAGTTCCAGTGTGTTATCTGACTGGTGAGAATGAAAGCTTGAGCTACAAAGAAAAACTCTTATTCGAGATAAAAAGCACAGTTTATAGGCAATATTTACAATTTTTTAAAATAATGTCCTTGCATCAGAATGTCTTCGATAAATGTGTGCATCATTTCCTTTTTACTGATTGAAAACAAAATGTACATCTCAATGATACTGAAATCTTTTGTTTTGTGGGAGATGCATCTGAATGTGAAATATTAAACTTACAACACTTCTCTTAACCATCTTGTCCAAGTACAGAATGCTGTCTGTTTGTGTCCACTTGAAATATTTGTAAAGCCCCACCCAAAGAAATGAGGGGCAGGTGGGAGCAAATAGTGAATCATACTAAGGTGGAGTTCAGAAACTGGTTGGGGCATATAGAGAGGACTACTGCGTGTAGGTGCCAGGGCATGGTTGAAAGGCACGTGATGCAGCCCCCTTGCTGAAGCTAAGCAGGTCTTGGTCAGTGTCTGGATGGGAGACCCATGTATTATGCCACCTTTGGGGGCATGTATTATGCCCCCTGGAGGTCTGGGAAAGACTCCAGCCTGAAACCTTGGAGAAGCTGCTGCCAATGAGTGTAGACCAGGGGTTACCAGCTGCAGGTACTCTCAATGTTGCTGAGCTACAACTCCCATCATGCTCGGCTGCGATTTGTTGTGGTTGGGGATGGTGGGAGTTGTAGTTCAGCAACATCTGCAGTAGCACAGGTTGGGAACCCCTGGTGTAGACAGTACGGAGCTCGGTGGACCAATGGCCTGACTCAGTACAAGGCAGCTCCCTATATTCCTAATACTACTACTGCTACTACTATGACCAGTATTGATATACCACTTCTCAACAAAAGCTCGCAAAGTGGTTTATATGGGGGGGGGGGGATAAATAAAGACAGTTTCCTGTCCCCAAAGTGCTCACAGTCTAAAAGAAATAAAAAGTAGACCTCAACAACAGTCACTGGAGGGATGCTGTGCAGGGGTTGGATAGGGCCAGTTGCTCTCCCCCTGCTACAGATAAGAGAATCGCCACTTTAAAAGGTGCCTCTTTGCTCAGATAGCAGGGCTAGCTCCTTCCTGAAACCTTGGAGAAGCCACTGCCAGTCTGTGGCTGTACTGCACAAGATGGGCAAATGGGCTGCGTATACTTGGTATAAGACAGCTTCCGATGTTCTTCCCTGGTGTAAAAGAAGGCAACCCTACCCGCACGAGACATATTGTGGCCCTGTATCCAGAGCCCTTCTTCCAGCCTATGGCACACATTACCGTATGTGTAAAATCCACTGGGAAATAGAGGGTGCTGCTTACGTCTTTCAGAAGTTGGGGGGAACTTACTGCTTTAAAAGGTTAAGAGACACTGCTCAAAGATTTGCGTTCGTTGTGATTCCACTTCATGCATTCTGGGTTCAGCTAGTGGGTGGTGAAGCAGGAATGAGTCCAGCCTTCACAGTGAATAGCATCTCTCAGCCATTGAACGTGTGTGTGTGTGTGTGTGTGTGTGTGAGATGCTGAACTTTTGAGCAAATATGAGACACAACTGGGGGCTTGTTTGATTCCCAATGCAGCAGCTTCCGCCCACGGTATTGATGTGCCTCTTCGTCTATGGAGCCATTATCCGCCCTTCTTCCAATGTTTCGCTTCGCCCTATTGACTATTGATGAGGGTGTTTCTTTTCGGCGGGGGAGGCGTTGATTCGGCAGCTGCATCCGACCACCTGCTCCTCCTCATAGAAATGGCACATATGCCTCCCAAGTCAGCAATTGCCGGTTCTTGTCAACCTCGCACTTGCCATGGCCCTTCTGGCTGATGCAAAGGAAACTGCAGATCCACATAATATTTGCTTCTGTGTCTCTTCTCCCCTTGGAGAGTGGGCGTGTGAAGATGCTGAAAGGCTGCGAATCTTCAGACATCTTGCCTCGGCTTCCTTGCCACTGGCTCTGGTTTGCATTCCGCTTGCCGCTCTGAGGAGGCATTGATCTGTTGTGGAGGCATAGATTTCTGTGAAGGGCTGGCTTTGGGGGCTGTGAAGGGCTCGGTCTTCTTGAGAGGAGGAGAGAAAGTGAAACTATTATTGATCTCCCTGGATGCAAGGTCAGGAGAAGAGACTTGGAAATCACTGCAGAGCAGCGCCCCGTGGCAAATGTTGCGGTATTCCGAAGGCATTAGGCATCAGACTTGCGGGGTCTGAACTGGTAATGGGAACAGGACTCTGCCTACTGAGTCAGACTATTAGTCCATCTAGCTCAGTATGGTCTGCACTGGCTGGCAGCAACTCTCCAGGTTGTCCCATGAGGGCTGGAGATGCTGCCAGGGAGAGGTTGAACCTGGGACTTTCTGCACACAAAGCAGGTGTTGTAGCACTGAGATCGGGGCCCCTTTTGAGCTTTCGGGATCTCCAGGGAGAGGGGACAGACTCAAAGGAGCAGGTTTACTTAAGGCTGGCTTCCTAGGTTCTAGTCATTTGCTCCGCCGTATCACTCCCGTGTCCACCTTGACACTGACATTTCTTCACAGTGAAATTCTAGAGCATTTCAGGGCTTTCCTCCAGGGACATTTACACACAGCAGGCTTTGCGGCACATTTACAGGGAGGCTTTAACCAGAGACAGATCATGATACCAACCCAGAGAATGAATGATATGAATTGTAACATAGGGCTACCTTTGCATGTAGTCCGCAAACATCAAAATTTGGCAGTCAGGTTGTTCTCTGGTACAACTCAGAAAGACCATCTTACTTCAGATTTAAAATCATTGCATAAAGTGTTCATATGCAACGTGCTCATAATCACCCTTAAATCCCTCAGACCAGAGGTTCTCAAACTGGGGCCAACTCAAACATATGGTTTGACTACAACTCCCACCATCCCCAGCCACAACGGCCAAAGGCACTTAGTACTATCAAGGCCATTGGGGCTGAGGATGGTGGGAGATTTCTGGGGACCCTGATGCTTGAGAAGCTGTGTCCTAAATGGCTTGGGCCCAGGTTACGTAAGAGAATGCCTACTTCTGTATGATCCAGGGCCGGATGGCATCCATCCAAGAGTCCTCAAAGAACTCAAATGTGAAATTGCCAACCTCCTTGCTAAAATTTTCAACTTATCCCTGAAATCGGGCTCTGTACCAGAGGACTGGAGAGTAGCAAATGTAACACTGATTTTCAAAAAGGGATCCAGGGGCGTCCAGGAAATTACAGGCCGGTTAGCCTAACATCCGTTCCAGGCAAATTGATGGAAAGCGTCCTCAAGGATAAAATTGTAAAGCACCTAGAAGAACAGGCCCTGCTGGGAGTGAGCCAGCATGGCTTCCGCAAAGGTAAATCTTGCCTCACCAACCTTTTGGATTTCTTTGAGAGTGTCAACAAGTATGTGGATCAAGGTGATCCAGTTGACATAGTCTACCTGTACTTCCAAAAAGCTTTTGACAAAGTTCCTCATCAAAGACTCCTGAGGAAACTTAGCTGTCATGGGATAAGGGGACAAGTACATGTGTGGATTGCTAACTGGTTGAAAGACAGGAAACAGAGGGTAGGTATCAATGGAGAGTTTTCACAATGGAGGGAAGTAAGAAGTGGGGTCCCCCAGGGATCTGTACTGGGACCGGTGCTTTTTAATATATTCATAAATGATCTAGAAGCAGGAGTAAGCAGTGATGTGGCCAAATTTGCAGATGATACCAAACTCTTCCGGGTAGTGAAATCCCAAACGGATTGTGAGCAGCTCCAAAAGGATCTCTCCAAACTGGGGGAGTGGGCGACCAAATGGCAAATGCGGTTCAATGTTAGCAAGTGTAAAGTGATGCACATTGGGACGAAAAACCCCAACTTCAAGTATATGCTGATGGGATCCGAGCTGTCGGTGACGGACCAGGAGAGGGATCTTGGGGTTGTGGTTGATAGCACGTTGAAAGTGTCGACTCAATGTGCGGCAGCTGTGAAAAAGGCAAATTCCATGCTAGGGATCATTAGAAAGGGGATTGAAAATAAAACGGCTAACATTATAATGCCCTTATACAAAACTATGGTGCGACCACACTTGGAGTACTGCGTACAATTCTGGTCACCACATCTTAAAAAGGACATTGTTGAACTGGAGAAGGTACAGAAGAGGGCAACCAAGATGATCAGGGGCCTAGAGCACCTTTCTTACGAGGCAAGACTACAACACCTGGGGCTTTTTAGTTTAGAAAAAAGACGACTGCGGGGAGACATGATAGAGGTCTATAAAATCATGCATGGCGTGGAGAAAGTGGAGAGAGAGAGATTCTTTTCCCTCTCACACAACACTAGAACCAGGGGTCACTCCATGAAATTGATTGCCAGGAAATCTAGGACCAACAAAGGGAAGTACTTTTTCACACGACACCTCATCCACTTGTGGAACTCTCTGCCACAGGATGTGGTGACAGCCGACAACCTGGATGGCTTTAAGAGGGGTTTGGATAACTTCATGGAGGAGCGGTCTATCAATGGCTACTAGTCGGAGGGCTTTAGGCCACCTCCAGCCTCAAAGGCAGGATGCCTCTGAGGACCAGTTTTAGGGGAGTAACAGCAGGAGAGGGGGCATGCCCTCAACTCCTGCCTGTGGGCTCCCCAGAGGCATCTGGTGGGCCACTGGGTGAAACAGGATGCTGGACTAGATGGGCTTCCTTGGGCCTGATCCAGGAGGGCTGTTCTTATGTTCTTAAGATAGGAGGAGGGGAGAGTGATCATGTGGGAGGTGGGCACTGGGGAGGAGAGGCAAGGCCTATGCAGATCCTTCCCCAGCATTTTACTGAGGGTGGCCAAAGAGCCAGCCTCCCCAGCTCCCGCCTCCCACACAATCACTCTCCTTGCCTTGATCTTTCCAAACAGACAGCCCCCAGTTCGGAGCGTGTCCAGCTTCCAGCCCTGGCTGGGCGCTCCTCCAACCCAGATGAGAATGAGCCTATTTTTGTTCAAGCATTTAATTGAAGTTTTTATTGGCTTTTCATTGTTTTAACTGGTTGAGGGTTTTGTGTTGTTGTTTTTTTGTCTTTTGCCTTGAGATTCAATGACTAGCCATGTATAAATGTTGTAAATAGTATGTCGATATAGGAAGAGCTATAATCTCACCATGTGTCTTAAAATTAAACCTTTCTTCTTCATGGATCACTAGGACACTGATGTTATTATGAGAACTGTTTAAGAGGAAAAAGCCACCTAATGGCGCAGCAGGGAAATGACTTGACTAGCAAGCCAGAGGTTGCCGGTTCGAATCCCCACTGGTATGTTTCCCAGACTTTGGGAAACACCTCTAGCAGGCAGCATTTATATAGGTAAGATGCTGAAAGGCATCATCTCAGACTGCGTGGGAGGAAGCAATGGTAAACCCCTCCTGTATTCTACCAAAGACAACCAGCCAGGAGTTGACACTGATTCAACAGCACACTTTAACTTTACCTTTAGTAGGCAGTCTAGAACTTCAGAGGAAGTCCAAGACCTCAATGGACCTGAGGCAAGGTGCCCAATGCCACCCCACCCTTGTGGGCATCTTTTCTCTGAGTGGTGGCAGCTATAGTCACTGCTACATCATTCGCTGGGCACTTGTGCCCCGCTCAGTGTGCACCCTGCTGCCTCCCTTGTGTACCATTGTTATTATTTTTATTATTTTCACATTTATATCTCGCTCTTCCTCCAAGGAGCCCAGAGCGCTGTACTACATACTTGAGTTTCCCTTTCACAACAACCCTGTGAAGTAGGTTAGGCTGAGAGAGAAGTGACTGGCCCAGAGTCACCCAGCTAGTTTCATGGCTGAATGGGGATTTGAACTCGGGTCTCCCCGGTCCTAGTCCAGCACTCTAACCACTACACCACGCTGGCATTGCCTGAATAGTTAGGAAAAGGGGAAGGAAGTGGAAGAAGAAATGATAAAACAGTACTGGAACATCACAAGGGCGGTATATAAATTGAATAAATAAATATGCACAAAGTGCCTTTCCTCATACTGCTGCTTGCAAAACTTGCAAGAAGAAAGAGGAGAAAAGATGAGGCTTCTGTCAACCTGCCCTCGCACACATGCCACTCTCAAAGCTTACAAGGGTCAGTTTAAAGGGGTGGCTCCACCAGCATTTGCCACCTGTCCCCTGGCACCACAATACCCTGGCCCTTTGCTCCTGTCCTCTTTGCTAAGCAGGGTCCTCCTTGGTTTGCATTTGGATGGGCGACTACATTTGAGTGCTGTGAGATATTCTCCTTTGGGGATGGGGCCATAGTTCAGTGAGATCATCATACGGAAGGCCCCCGGTTCAATCCCTGGCATCATCGGGGAGAGATTTCTGCCTGTGACCTTGGAGAGCTGCTGCCCGTCAGTACAGACCATACTGAGCTGGATGGACCAAGAGTCTGACTCATTATAAGGCAGCTTCCTATATACTCCAAGCTAAAGGCCCAGAGAACGGCAACCTCTCTGCCTGTTCCGAGCCTGTCTCCCGATTGACCTCGCGGCTCCAATCGCAGGGCTGTCTGTTCCTGTCCTTCAGGCAGTGTCTGTTCACAGCCCAAGGTGACCTTCTTCCTTGGACCTCAGCCAAGACTACATCGTACGAGCCTCTAATCCAAATGACACGGCTCTTGCAATGGGCCAACTTTCCTCTCATTATTCAGTCTTAACCTCCCCTTATGAAATATGGTTTCCTGGAGGAGCTGAAATTATCTTGGATGAACAGGGAGGGCATTCGGAGCAGGGCGGAGGAAGGCGGCACTTTCTGTCTTCTGCACGTTGCGGAGTGTGTTTCTGGAATACCTTACCAGGCCCAGTGCAGCAGTGAACACGATGCTCCGTTTTGGAAGGCACGAAGGGTCAGAAGCAGCTAATTTCCAGAACGGCATTTGGAGGAATTCCACCACGTTTTTGCACCGCTCTGCGTAGAATCTGGAGGAATGAGTTGTGGTATGCAAGGATGAGATAGTGGAGTTGAGGAATATTACCGGTTTAATGAGACAGACAGAGAGCTCTTTCTCACAATGAGGAGAGGAGCGCTGGTCTTGTGGTAGCAAGCATGACTTGTCCCCATAGTTAAGCAGGGTCTGCCCTGGTTGCATATGAATGGGAGACTTGATGTGTGAGCACTGCAAGATATTCCCCTTGGGGGATGAAGCCGCTCTCGGAAGAGCAGAAGGTTTCAAGTTCCCTCCCTGGCTTCTCCAAGATAGGGCTGAGAGAGATTCCTGCCTGCAACCTTGGAGAAGCCGCTGCCAGTCTGTGAAAACAATACTGAGCTAGACAGACCAATGGTCTGACTCAGTATATGGCAGCTTCCTGTGTCACTATGAGAAAGGGCTCAAAGGGGTGAGGGGAGGAAGCATTGAAATGCTTACCTGCCTGAAGACAATCTCCTTTTCTGTTGCTGGGCAGAGGATGGCACGCCCAGATGGCTGCCAGCTACTGCTGGCCATGTGAAGGATCAGGGGGTTGGATGAGTCTTCCTAGCCCCTGGAAGTCTTATAATGCACTGGGCAAGAGCACGGTGCATTATAGAGATCCTCTTGGCACTGGCTGGGAGACTACTTGTGTGAAGGTGCCGCACAGCACCGACACATGATCAATTAGCTCAGTTTCTGGGCGCCCCAAACCCGGGCGAAGCAGCAGACTCCCTAAGCAGGTTTGCTGCCGCCGGGCCACTGGTGGGAGCCATGCGGCACTTGGCAGTTCACACATGCCAGCAAAACCGGGCTGGGCTTCCTTAGCCCAGCGTGTGTGAATAGCCCTGTTATGTACAGAGAAGCGAATGCAGTCTGCCTTCAGTGCTCTTGCTGCTGGCTTTTTATTAGCCCCGCCTCTACTCCAGGACTGGAATAAAGGTAACTAAAGCACCATTCAAAAGCTGGCCTGGATCAAGGAATGGATTCACCAAAGACACCACATCCTGCATTTCTGAGGAAAGGTTAACAACAACAACAACAACAACAACAACAACAACAACAACAACAAGCTGCAGCAGCAGCAGCAGCAGCAACAACAATAGCAACAACAAATATTTATATACCACTTTTCAACAAAAGTTTCCAAAGCGGTTTACATGGAGAAATAATAAATAACTAAGATGGCTTACTTAGGGTTACTTCTTAATGGTAAAGTACATGCTGAGTCATCACCAGCATCTCAAATTCCACGATCTCAGTAAGGTGATAGTCTTCCTCTGTCATTTGCTCCAGCACTTGATAAACAGATATATTGCCCCTGTACATGGAAGTTTCACGTATAGCAGCTCTGGACTACGTGGTGCTCAATTTCAGGACTCCCAGTTCTTCTGCAGCAAAGACACAGGGGCAGAGGGAGGAGGAGACGTTGAGGACACTTTGGCTTCTTGGACCAGGGCCCATCTTGCTATGTCCCTTGGCTGGGGACTTGCTTGCGGCCCATTCCTCCTCTTTCTGGGGCATCTCATCTGGGCTGAAATCTAAGTGGGTCCCAACTAAGGATGCCATGTCCCCCGGAATTTAGGGTAGCCCCCGGATTTTGGCTCCTCCACCCAGCTGCTAAATTCCACCCGGATTTACACGGATTTCAAATGCGCTGCCTGGATTGCCCGGATTTTACTCTGGATCCGATCACATGGGAGGGAGGAGAAGGAAGGGAGAGTATACAAATCTGTCAAATAAATAAATAAATAGCATGCAAATTAGTTGCCGCATAATTTGCATAATATGCAAATTTGCATAATATGCAAATTTGGCCACCCAGATTTGGGAAGGTTGAATATGTCAACCCTAGTCCTGATGGCATCAATCTGTTAGCATCCCAGGAACCTAGGGATCTGCCTTCTACCGAGACTGACCCCTGGTCCATCTAGCTCAGTATTGTCTACCCAGACTGGCAGCAGCTTCTCCAAGGCTGCAGGCCAGAGACTCTCTCAGCCCTGTCTGGAGCTGCCAGGGAGGGAACTTGGAACCTTCTGCACGCAAGCATGCGGGTGCTTTTCCCAGGGCGACCCCATCCCCTGAGGGGAATACCTTACAGTGCTCTCCCATTCAAAGGCAAACCAGGGCAGATCCTGCTTAGTAAAAAGGACAATTCATGCTGGCTACCACAAGACCCGCTCTCCAGCTCTAGTGCAAAGTAGGTGTGAGCTTGCCAAAGTGGGGAAGAAGTGGCCCAGGGTGTCCTGGAGTGAGGCCAGCCCGGCCAAGGAGATAGCAAGACTAACTCAAAAGGTGCAGCTGCCTCTGCTTCCTGGCAGCAGCCGCAGGTTGCTCCCTTCTCTCTCCTGCTCCGCTTGAGAGCTTCACTGCCTGCAGGCTGGCTGTTCATCAGGTACAGCTGCACCGTTAACTGTGCGGAGGGCTTCTTGCTCTTCCCACCCCAACCGAGAGCTGTGCGGCCTGCAGACGGGCCATGTGTCATCTACCTGCAGGCCGTCTGGCTCTTGGGTGGGGTGAGAGAGAGAAGCCTAGGCCGCTGTTCTCCCCCCCCCCCCCGCCGCCGTGATCTTTGCGGCCAGTAGCTTCTGAGCTGACATTCGGGACTGCGAGAATTGATGGCGTTTCTCAGAGGGATGGGATGATTTCATCCAGGCTAGCCAACACTTGGGTTATTTGCGTGAAGTGCAGGGCTGCGGTTGAGCTCATGCTCTATATCCGTCGCAAGCGACTTCTAGGGGCCTTATCGCCATGGCAACAAGGCAACCTCCCTGATAAGTAACTCCCCCCCCCAGCAAAACACCCCACCCCACCTCAAGAGTGTGTTGGCTGCGTGGCGCTGCTGCTGCTGCTCCCATTGCCTCATCTTCTTATTCTGGAGTTGCTCCTTCCAGTTAGGGGGGGAAACAAACTTTGGCCCACAGCTCACACCGGCGGCCCACGAACAGGCTGGCAACCCGACTGGACTCTCCAGGGATGCTCCGGCGCAGCAGCCGAGAGCAGGATTTGGCACGGGGGTCGCAGGGTAAGTGCCTGCGCACCCCTCAACGCCCACCCCCCTCTGCATTGGTGAGATGATCCAGACCCTTAACTGGTGCTGCACACAGTTGTTTTGCAGAGCAGAGAGAGAGGGAATGGAGACCATGCTGAGGACCATTGGCAGACCTTCCCGGGCCATCTGCTTTGCTTGCAGGAGGTCTCAGGTTCAATCCCCGGCACCCCCAGGTGAGACTGGGAAAGATGCCTGCCTTGGCGAGACACTGCCAGTCAGTGCGGGCAATGCTGGAGAGACACTGCCAGTCAGTGCGGGCAATCCTGGAGAGACACTGCCAGTCAGTGCAGGCAGTACTGGAGAGACACTGCCAGTCAGTGCGGGCAATCCTGGAGAGACACTGCCAGTCAGTGCGGGCAATCCTGGAGAGACACTGCCAGTCAGTGCGGGCAATCCTGGAGAGACACTGCCAGTCAGTGCGGGCAATCCTGGAGAGACACTGCCAGTCAGTGCGGGCAATCCTGGAGAGACACTGCCAGTCAGTGCGGGCAATCCTGGAGAGACACTGCCAGTCAGTGCGGGCAATACTGAGCTAGACTGACCAGCGGTCTGGGGCTGTAGTAGCTCCATGGCAGAGCATCTGCTTTGCATACAGGAGGTCCCAGGTTCAATCCCTGGTGGCATCTCCAGGTAGGGCCGGGAGACACTCTCTTGCCTGCAACCTGGGAGAAGCCGCTGCCAGTCAGAGTCAACAGTACTGAGCTAGATGGACCACTGGTCTGACCTGGTAGAAGGTCGGCCCCTTATGTTCCTATATACCAGTTCAATGGCTTGGCAGAACACAAGGGATTATGGGCTTTTCTTTCAAGCTGGGCAGCAGCATCAATCCGTGGTTCTGCCTCCCTTACCTAGACAGGAAATGGTCACAAATAGGGGCACTTTTTTTGCAGATCCAAGTAACCCTTCAGGCTGAGGGACTTCTACTGTGAAAACGGGGCTGTACCTCAGTAGTCGGTTCCGGGTTCAATGCTTTGCATCTCCCTGGCTGAGAAAAATTCGAGCCTGAAGTCTTTGAGAGTTGCTGCCAATCAGAGTAGACAGTACTGAGCTAGATGGACCAATGGTCTGACTCAGTAGACAGCAGCTTCCAAAGCTCCTAAATGGCATGGGGGTGGCGAGATTTTAAAAACCCTCCTCTACCAACCCACAGTCCTGACCCAAATTGTCCCCTGCATACTATTTAAAACAAAGAACCAGAAAGACAGAAATGCAATTGTATGTCGAATGTCATGGTGAATGTGATCTGTCTTTTGTCTGTTACATTTTGAGGGCCTTCTTCCAGGCTTATGAAGACACTCCACGCAATGTATGTCAAAACATACACAAATAAAAAACACTGGTGAATAATTATTTAAATTCACCCGCTGCTTTTCTGCTTTCAAAGTACCAGAGGGCTGTAGCTGATCAGATGAGCAGCTACTTTGCATCATAAAGTAGCAGGTTCAGTTCCTGGCATCTCCAGGGAGGGCAGGGGGAAAAGCCCTCCCTGAAATCTTAGAAAGCTGAACTGCTGACCATCAGTGTGAACTATATAGAGCTGGATGACCCCAATGGCCTGTTTGTATGTTCGGGATTCCAAGTGACTTGACAATCCAAGGAACACAAGAACACACAGGATGTTTTCTTGCTCAAAAGGACCACAGCAAGTGGTCAAAAAGGTGGACACCACCCCACCCCCGCCACCGCAAACCTTTATCATGGGAGGAAGGAAGCTTCAGCATGGAGTTCATACTGGGGCATTTTGCAGGACACAGTCTCCTATTTGCAGAAGTGTATGGTCTGAGGTGCCCCAAATCTGTACAGTTTTGCTTATTTGAGGGAGCAGATTTGGGGTGCACATTTCAGCTCCTTTATCTGGCTTATGCACCTATCTGCCGAGTAAGGAATGTTGTTAACCGGTGCCTTGAGACACTAATGGTTTGATGGAAGATAAATCTGCAACGTACATAAATAAAACAAGTTGTTCTAGCACAAACTAATTGGCCTACTTTCCTTTCACTGTCGCTACAACTGGACTAAATTTGTTTCAGATCAATTAGCCAGTTCAAAAGTTAGCCCACTTGCGCCTCAAATGTTCACGTGTCTTTCATCTTGAACCGGGATGGATGGCATCATCACAAACTACGCCGTTGAGGTGTCCCTATGTGTCCCTACAACTGTACCTGATTTGGTACCTGATTTTGTTCATATTGATCCAGGCTTTGCACAGTTGATGGCGGGGCGGGTGCGGACACACACAGGCATGTATGCACACACACACGGAATGTTGGGTGATCTCAAAAAAAGGCCACTGGGAAGTAGGCTAACAAGTAAGGAACAGCAAATCAAGAACCAGCTTTAGCCTGTTATGTAGGAAGCTGTTGTCTACCGAGTTCAACCATTGGTCCATCTAGTTTAGTGCTGTGTGCTCTGACTGGTCGCAGCTCTCCAGGGCTTCAGGCAGGGATTTTTCTCAGCCCTACCTGGAGATGCTGAGGATTGAACCTGGGACCTTCTGCATAAGCAGCTGCTTCTCTACCACTGAGCTGCAGCTCCATCCCCAGGTGCAGAGTATGCTGGAGCACAATGCTTGGCTTGCATTGGGCAAATGCCCCTCTGTGATGTCATGGAAGGTACCCCGTTTCATGATGCGTGTGCTGTACAAGGCTGGATTTAGGAACATGCAATCCAGGTGGCTTCCTGGGTCATCGGGCTTGACTTGAGGGTACCACTGGGCATTTAAGTTATCCTCAATCTTTTAAAAGTCTGTATTCTGCAGAATAGCACTTGGTAGGGTTGCAATGAAGGCCTTGAGAAGGAAATTTACATGCCGTAATGCGTCTACACCTACAAAGATTAGAATCGTCAGGACAATGGTTTTTCCCATGACACTCTATGGATGCAAAAGCTGGACCCTGAAGAAGCAAGACAGAAAAGGTATCGACACTTTCTTTCTTTCTTTCTCTCTCTCTCTCTCTCTTTCTTATTTAATTATTTCTCAATCAATCAATCAATCAATCAGAGGAGAGGAGAGCTGGTCTTATGGTAGCAAGCATGACTTATCCCCTTAACTAAACAGGATCCACCCTGGTTGCATTTGAATGGGAGACTACATGTGAGCACTGTAAGTATACCTCTTAGGGGATGGAGCTGCTCTGGGAAGAGGAGAAGGTTTCAAGTTCCCTCCTTGGCTTCTCCAAGATAGGGCTGAGAGAGACTCCTGCCCACAACCTTGGAGAAGTCACTGTCAGTCTGTGTAGGCAATACTGAGCTAGATAGACCAAAGTTCTGACTCAATATATGGCAGCTTCCTATGTTCCAATGTAATCAATCAATCACTTTTCTATACCACCTGATATGTATATCTCTAGGAACCTTGGTGCTGGAGAAGACTTTTGAGGATACCATGGACAGCCAGGAAAACAAACAATGGAGCATAGAACAAATCAGTCCAGAATTTCCACTCAAGGCACAAATGACCAGGCTCAGACTATCCTACTTTGGACACATTATGTGAAGATCCAGCTCCCTTGACAAGTCCATAATGCTGGGGAAAGTTGAAGGAAAGAGAAGAAGAGGATGACCAGCAGCAAGGTGGATGGACTCAATTACGACAGCAATGAATGCCCCACTGAGAGACCTTAAAGGCCAAGCTGAAGGCAGATCATCCTGGAGAGAATCTATCTCTGTGGTCGCTAAGAGTTGACATCACCGACTTGACCGCACTCAATCAATCAATCAGTTACATTTGAGGAAACAAATGTGTGTCCCCCCACCCCCCCCCCGCCCTTTGCTTATGTATGGCATCAGTACATACAGATGTACAGACCCAGCAGGTGTGCGAGTTTTTCAATTGGCAGGACAAGGAGAAATCAAGCACGGAGATGGGGCAGCCAAGTCCTGGAAACGGCTACCGATGCAATGAAAATCAGGTACTGGCGTCGGCTGGCTGGATCAGTGGTGCGGGCCACCAAGGACCCTCCTCGCCTGGGGAGCCAGTTGGCCTAGCGCCAGCCTTGCTTTCATCGCTGGCTGCCCTCCAAGCCACTGCTTCGGTCAACGATGCAGGCAGGCAGGCTGGCTGTCCCTTCGGTGGGGTGAGGGCGGGGAGCGGGCGTGCACTCTCGCTTCTGTGATGGGTTGGGAGTTTCCAAAGCCCCGCTTCCCTCCGCGCTTTCGCCCCACACTCCGGTTGCTGGCTGCCTTCCTTGCTTCGCTCCCCGGGTTAACCCAGCCGGCCTGCCTCCCCTCTTTCCGCTCCCCGCTCTCAGCAGGCAATTGAGAGCGCCGCCGAAGTTGCTCCAGAGATGCGGAGGAGAGCGTCACTGCCTCTTAGCAACTCGCCTAGCAACCGGCTAACATCTTCTCCCTCTGGACCAATCCGGGAAGGCAGGGAACATCTGGGCGCCCGCCTCCCTGCTTCTGAAGAGAGGAGGCGATGCTCTCGCCAGCGACTGCAGGGACTTGGCCGGTGGTTGCCGAAGGGAGCGGAAAGAGGAGCAGAACCCGCAGAGAGAGCAGGCGGCATCCCTCTGGTATGTGCGCTCAGACGGCGGCTTGGAAGGTAAGCAGGGCAGGGGGCCCCCTTCTCTTATCCTGAGCTTAGTGGGGACTTCCAGCTGGAGAAGTTCAGATGTTTTTTGCACCTTCAGCACTTCCCAGGACTGGACCCTGTATCTTCCAGCCGCCCCACCCCACGCCCAGGGACTTGCGAATGGGGTGGTATAAAAATAAGTTAAATGGAAACAAACAAACAAACAAATAAATAAATAAATAAATGCAAGACTCCTTCAGCGGAGCCATGGTAACAAGTTGGCTTCCTGAGCATGCACAGAGTGCATCTCCTGCCGGTAACCTCACGGAGTGTGTCAATTCCGAATCAGGAGATGGGGAAGGATCGATCTGAACACATGAAGGGTCATGAAAAGAGGCCGATCCTGGCCCTTCTAGCTCAATATGGTTTTCTCCGGCTGGCAGTGGCTCTCCAGTGCCTCTGGATGAGGTCTCTCTCAGCCTCATTGCCCGAGATCCTTTTACCTGGAGATGCCAGAATGGAGACTGGGACATGCTGTATGCATGCAAAGTAAGTGAACTGCCTCTGAGCAATGGGCCCTTCCTGAGTAACAGCAGAGTGTTTCTGAGAACAGGCGAAGTGCATTTCACTCCTTTGTTTTTGCTAACATTTCAAGTGTGTTTTCTTACACATCTGGGGCCAAGGGTGTGTCCTGAAGGCATGTGTGTTTGCCTTGGGCTTTTAGTAAAGGAACCCCTTCCTGACACATGGCCTGTGTATTTTATTATATATTAATTTATTTTATTCAGAATAATTGTATCCCATCCCTACAGTGCAATATTGGGTGGGTGGGTGGAGCTCATGCAGACATTAAAAATAATAAAACAATACAAAATCAATAAAATTCAGTTAAAACAAGATCCAATTAAAACCAGATTTGCAAATCAAATAGCTACTAGAAACCGACAAAGTGAAAAACAAAAGCACCTCTCTAAAAAGATGGGTCTTTATGTGTTTTCCCTAACAATTTTAGTCTTGTGGTCTCCCTACTTGTTGCTGACAGGTGTGTGCTCTGTGTCATGGGAGTCTCCCCCCTTGGATCTTGCTTTTGCATTCTGCAGAGTTTCAGTTTTGTGGGGCGGAAGGAAAAGAGTCAGGGAGAGAAGAGCAGGTTTCAAGAAGAACTCCCCCCACCACCTCTCGCAATTTAAAGTCAATTCATCCTCATGAGACCTCATCTCCCCTCCTTCTTTCTCTAGAGCCCTTGACACAATCCAACCTTGTAAGCATTTAGTGTTCAAAAACTGAAAAGTAACCATAGTAACACTAACGAAGTTCTCATCCATGTGAAGCAGCAGCCTCCTCCCCGGATGAAACAACTATCTATATATAGAGAGCTGATAAAAAAATATGTGCCAATATGGAGGCATTAGACACTGCTCAAATGGCTCTGTTTCACATGGACAGTTGGTTGACACGCATTCTCTGGCATTTTGTGAAGATGATGCCGAGATCAACCAGGCCATATATGAAATTCCCTGAAAATAGAGTTTTCACAGTTTTACTTTTATTTTAGGTTTTGATTGTTGCAACATTCTTTTTTGCTTTAGCCTCACACACCTTTGTTACACTACAGAAAGGCAGGTTATATTATCTGACAATCAGTAAATAAAATAGGTTGTCCACGTGCTTGTATTTCTTGGTGACTTTGTTGAATGGACACCACTCATATTTATGCATGCCCATTTAACAAGTATTATTCACCATACCGGCATATTATGAACTCACATAGATAACTAGACATTAATAATAATAATAATAATAATAATAATAATAATAAATTTATCAACATTATCATTCCACCTTTCTACAGTTAAATGGCATGCAAGGTGGCTTACAGTACATAAAGAAAATTCCAATCCTAAATACAGAGCCTAAGAATGAAAAACACTTGTATTTATTTATGTATTTAAAATACTTGTATTCTACCCCTCCAGTACAATCTGGCTTGGGGCAGCTCACAAAATAAAATAAAATAAAATAAAATAAAATAAAATAAAATAAAATAAAATAAAATAAAACAAAACAGACGGACAATTTAAAACTCATAAAAATACTGAAAAAGAGAAGCCCGTTTTGCAAAACTAGATTCATATAAATAAATAAATCCATACATGCAATTTTAAAAGCTAAAATTAAGAAAACCAAAACCACCATATACAAATTGCAGCAAAAGAGACTAAAAAGCCTCTGTGAACAAATGTGATTTAAGATCTCTTTTTAAAACCAGGAAATGGACATCTGTATATGAAAGCTAGAAAGAGAGATCTGAGAAAATGTAGTGAGAGTCTGGCTGGTGTAGTGGTTAGAGTATTAGGCTTCCACCAGGAAGACCAGTCTGCTATACAAGGTTGTTGTTAGGTTAGAGGGAAGAGGAGGTATATATCCCACCCCTGAATTCTTTGGAGAAAGGGTTAGGGCAGGGGTTCTCAGACCCGGGTCTCCAGAGATCTACAACTCCAATCATTCCCAATCGCAGTAGCCTTCCTTGTAATTTCAACTCATTGGTTCTAGTCCAATGAGCCGAGATTCTCCTAGGGTGGGAGAGCTGGTCTTGTGGTAGTGAGCATGAACTGTTCACTTTGCTCAACAGGGTCTGCCTTGGTTTGCATTTGGATGGGAGACTACATGTGCGGAGCACCTATAGTCCTATAGGGGACAGCACTATAGCTCAGTAGAGGAGCATCTATCTGCATGCTGACGGTCTCAGGTTACAAATACGATGGATATTTATATACCGATTTTCAACAGAAGTTCCTGAAAGTTTAACAAAAGTTACACAGATATAAATAAAATGTCTCCCTGTCTGCAAAGGGCTCACAATCTAATAAAGAAACATAAGACAGATACTAGCAACAGCCACTGGAGGAGATGCTGTGCTGGGGATGGATAGGGCCAGTTGCTCTCCCCCCTGCTAAATATAAGAGAATCACCACTTTTAAAAGGTGCCTCTTTTCTCAGTTATCAGGACACTAACAGAGCATAAGGTTCATTCCCTGACAGCAACTCCAGCTAGGGCTGAGAGAGACTTTACTACTACAACAGCTACTACTATGGATATTTATATACCACTCTTCAACCAAAGTTCTCAAAGCGGTTTACACAGAAAGAACAAATAATGCATAAATAAGATGGTCCCCTGTCCCCAAAGGGCTCACGATCTAAAAAGAAACATAAGGCAGGCACCAGCAACAGCCACTGGGGTTGCGCTGGTGTTGGATAGGGCCATTAGCTCCCCGCCTGCTAAATATAAGAGAATCACCACTTTGAAAGGTGTCCTTCAAAGAGAGGAGAGCCAGTCTTGTGGTAGCAAGCATGACTTGTCCCCTTAGCTAAGCAGGGTCCGCCCTGGTTGCATATGAATGGGAGACTAGAAGTGTGAGCACTGCAAGATATTCCCCTCAGGGGATGAAGCCGCTCTGGGAAGAGCAGAAGGTTTCAAGTTCCCTCCCTGGCAGCATCTCCAAGATAGGGCTGAGAGAGACTCCTGCCTGCACCCTTGGAGAAGCCGCTGCCAGTCTGTGAAGACAATACTGAGCTAGATAGACCAATGGTCTGACTCAGTATCTGGTAGCTTCCTGTGTTCCCAGGATCCATGCTGCATCAAGAGTGTAGATCTCTGGAGGCCAGGACAACACATCCCAGCCAGGACAACACATCCCAGCCACATCCCTCATCGCACCTTGTAATGAGCGCAGTCAATTTCGGAGGATGAATACAACTGAAGGATTATAGAGTATATGGCAGCTTCCTATGTCTCTTTACTCATTTAGCAGGGGTCACTTAGCAGGAATCACAGACCCCTGCCTGTAACCGTGGTGAGCTGCTGCCAGTCAGTGCAGACAATACTGAGCTAGCTAGACCAATGTCAGACTCAGTACAAGGTATGCTCTACCTAGTCCTTCCCTCAGGAGCAACAGAGAACAAGGCCACAGCCTCTTCTGTGTGACAGCCCTCAGGCCTTTGAATGGCCGCCGCGCATGCGCAACTGACCTCTCCAGGTTAAGCGTATCCAGCTTCTTCAGAATCTTAATCTTTGCTGGAGAGCGCGAGGTGGGTTACAAGGCTGAAGCAGCCCCCTGCAATTCCTTATGCTGTTCATACTAGCAATTCTCTGTGTGTCATTTTCCAGACCATTGCATTAGCTGAGCTTATGTAGTACCCTTGAAATCAATAAGACTTACTACCAGGTCAATATGTTTGGGGTTGCATTATTCATCAGTCCAGATCTTTTACAGCTCTTCCCTTGTTCGTTTTCGTAGAGACACGGTTAGGCCACGGCTACTCTCCTTCACAGCCGGGTAAGAGAATACTGACCTGCCCAAGGCCAATCTGGGGGGGAAGCAGAATTTGAACCCAGGGCCAGTTCTGACACTCATTGGGCATATGAGTGAGTCACATGTCCCTGTGAAAGGCATGGGGAACAGGCACCCAGGTTGGGCCACCACTCCTGGAGGCCGCTGTGTGGAAAGCAGCCATCACTCACGTATGCTCCCAGCAGATAGCATTCATAGGTAGACTTCCTCTGAACATGGAAGTTCCACATAACAGTTATAATTAATAGTCAGTGATAAGCCTGCCCTTTCCATAAAGACACCTAATCTCCGTTTGAAGCCAACTGACCCCTGTTAACTGAGCAAAGAGACACCTTTTTGAAGTGGCGATTCTCTTTATTGAGCAGGGGGAGAGCAACCGGCCCTATCCATCCCCAGCACAGCATCCTTCCAGTTGCTGGTATCTACTTTAAGTTTCTTTTTTTAAAGGTTGTGAGCCCTTTGGGGACAGGGAGCCCATTTATTTATTTATTTATTTATTTATTTATTTATTTATTTATTTATATCTATGTAAACCGCTTTGGGAACTTGGGTTGAAAAGCGGAATATGAATATCCATCGTATTCATATTCGTATCTGAGGGTGGGGCTGTCACTCTTCCTTGGCACTGAATTAATGTCAATAAATCAGAATTAATGTCAATACATTCGTTTTAATGTCAGCTTCTGTAGAGATCAGGGACTTGTAAAATACCATTAGACGGGGCTGATGGGGCTGCCGTAGGCTTGGGGGGGGCGTCACACAGTGTGACCACGGAGTGCAGACCTCCCATGGAGACAGCGGTCTTTTACTCAAGCTTCCCCACTGGAGGGAGGCAGCCATTTCCCAAAGAGGCACATTTATTGTATTCGTACTTATTTTCTTCTCTCCTGTTTCACGCAGTGGCCCACCAGATGTCTCTGGGAAGCCCACAGCCAGAAGCCTCTTGCCTGTGGACTTCTCAGAGGCATTTGGTGGTGGACCACTGTGTGGAACAGGATGCTGGACTCGATAGGTCTTGGGCCTGATCCAGCAGGGCTGTTCTGATGTTCTGATGTTCTAGGCAAAAGCTGTCGCCATGCCCTCTCTCCTGCTGTTGCTCCCCTACAACTGTTATTTAGAGGCATTTGCCTCCAAGGCTGGAGTTGGCCTATCACCCTCAGACTAGTAGCCGATGATAGACCTATCCTCCATGAATTTATCTAATTCACAATGTTGATAAATTCAACACGCAAATCGCAGCTTCAATTGAGGGGTGTGTGAGCGCGTGTCATGTTCATCAGGACCACAACACATGGGGAGTGAGTTTCACCCCACCTCACGATGCCCCTTCCACATCACTAGTTACATAATAAAATGAAGGAATGGGAAGCCATGGGAAGGAAAAAGCATGTGTCAAGTCCTGTCTGATTTCACCCCAACAGATCCTGCTTGGGTACTAGTGCAGGACAAGTGATTGCAGAATAACAGAAGTTGTGGAGAGCCAGCAAAGCGTCCCCAGCAATGTGCAATACTGGAGGGGGCATAGCTATACTTGAACACAGGACGCTGCCTTATACTGAGTCTGACCCTTAGTCCAGCTAGCTCAGTACTGTCTACACTGACTGGCAGCGGCTCTCCTGAGTGTCAGGCAGGAGCTTCTTCCAGCCCTACCAGGAGTTTTCCCAGACAGCAGGCTGTACTGTGGGTTTTCTGTGAGGCTTTACTGTGAGTTCGAAGTTGCCCCCAGTCAGAAACTGATGCAAAAAGTGGGTATTTTTTTTAACCCCGGATATCGATTGGGCTACACTCTAACGCCCAATGAAAAAACCCGAATTGTGTATGAAGCGCTGCCTGATAGCTCGCAGGGACTTTGGGGTAAATTTGGCCGATATGTGAACACACCGTTCCATTCCAGAGGAGATGCCAACTACAAGCCGGGTGTGAAAAACTTCATGGAGATGCCAGAAACTGAACTTGAGACCCGCAGCATACAACGCAGATGCTCTACCACTGGGCTATGGTCCTTTCCCCTAAGGGGGACAAATATCCCTGGGCCCCCGAGGAAGCCCCCGCCCCACCACTTGGTGACAATTCGCTCTTCACTCTCTCCAACAAGATTAATCATTACTGGCAATTCCTCTTGGCTTCAGGAGAGAGGAGTCCTCTCCAGGAGGGGTGGGAGGAGGAGTGTCAGGCAGCATCCTCCTTTCCTCCTGATTGGCTGGCCAGGGTCAGGTTCGGCTTTACCCCTCCCTCAGCATGACAGGAAGGAGAACAAGACCTTCGGCCCCATTTTCACTTCTTGTCCCAAGGCCCAGTCCAATCTCATTATGTCTCAGAATGGTGGGTGGGGATGGGTAGCCAGGCAGTGTGGAACCAGGGGTGCCCCAGAGTGGTTGGGAAGAGAGCTGGGCTTGTGGCAGTGAGCATGGATTGTCCCCTTTGATAAGCAGGACCTGCTTTGGTTTTCATTTGGATGGGGGGACTACATGTGAGCACTGTGAGATATCCTCCTTAGGGGATGTGGCATCTACTTTGCATGCAGAAGGTCCCAGGTTCACTCCCTGGCAACATCTCCAGGTGTGGTGAGAGAGGCTCCTGCCTATAACCTTGGAGAGCCGCTGCCAGTCAGTGCAGACAATGCTGAGCTAGATGGACCAAAGGTCTGACTCAGTATAAGACAGCGTCCTCATGTCTGTAGTTTCTGTGGGGAAAAATGGAGGGTCTGTCCATATACTGTAGATATATTGTGGCCAAGCCTTTCTGCTTCATCTTGGTGGGTTCAATCTGATTTAGCCGCACTCTCAAATGTAGGCATGCCAGGAGTAGCTTATTTTGAAAAAAGAACTGGGACAGAAAGCAGACCCCCGCTGGTTGCTGACAGCCAAGGCAACCTGAATTACGGAGTCCCCTCTGCTCTGCTGTAATTACTGATCCAGCAGTAACTGAAATGATCCCCCACCCAATGAAATATTTCAGTGCCTTTGGATCTGAACCATTCCATTCCATTGACATTTCCTTGGGAAGAGGCAGTAAACGAGTTCAGGACTCTGTCAAAGCAAGAGTCTTCAGGAAATTGCTTTGCAGCTTCAGAGATAAGATCTGCTCCCCCGCCACCCCGTTCACTCGCCCCCTGTAAAATGAGAGGAGAGCTGGTCTTGTGGTAGCAAGCATGACTTGTCCCCATAGCTAAGCAGGGTCTGCCCTGGTTGCATATGAAAGGGAGACCTGATGTGTGAGCACTGCAAGATATTCCCCTCAGGGGATGGAGCCGCTCTGGGAAGAGCAGAAGGTTTCAAGTTCCCTCCCTGTCAGCATCTCCAAGATAGGGCTGAGAGAGATTCCTGCCTGCAACCATGGAGAAGCCGCTGCCAGTCTGTGAAGACAATACTGAGCTAGAAAGACCAAAGGTCTGACTCAGTATATGGCAGTTTCCTATGTTCCTATGAGAGCGGCTTCTAGGGTGGTTTGACAAGTTCCAGTGTGTGTCCTGATGCCCTGGCGGCAAACTCCTCTCACTCTCTCTCTCCTCCCTCTCCCCTTGATTCATCTCCACAGGTGTTTGTTCAGCAGGACTGTGTGGGAAGCAATGCTAGCTGAGTCCGTCCAAAGGGAGAAACTTATTAGATTTTCTGGAGACACCGTGGAAAGGCACTTTGTGGATTGATTTGGCATTACAAGGTACAGATTGCATGGGTGTGATTAAGATCAGAAGCAGAATAAAGCATTGGCATTGTAAACAACCGTCAGGAGCCGGGGATCTCAAATAGGGAGAGAAGCTCAGGTGCTATATTCCCTACACCACTGTGGCAACTTCCAGGTGGGGAGAGAACAGCTGGTCTGATTTTAGCTGCCCTGCACTGCCACCACTGCAGCTGGCCAGAGGGTGGTACTGCAGCTACTAACGATCAGGTGACTAAAGGAGCCAAAAGGGCCCCATCTGGGTGCCTTCCAGATTGTGAGCCTTCCACCGCAAAAAATGATGTAAACTGCAAAGTTTAGTGGCGCTGAATTCAAACCACATTAGAGATCCATTGTAAGTGGGGCAAGCCGCCTACAATGGGCAAATACAGCTATATTTTCTTGCAACGCAGTTGCGACATTATAGGGCTGTGACTCAGCAATGAAATCTGAAAGAAGGCATCGGAAATATGAGCGGCACCTTCCTTACAACCCAGGGGCTGCGATGTCAAAACACAGGCAAGACGGAAGCACACTTAAGGGACCCGTTGCGACACTGTGATAGCGTGCAATCTGGAAAGCGCCCTGGCCCTTTAAAGTTGTTTTGGTTTGACAGCCAAATGCTGTCAATATGAGCTAACATGTTTGGGGCCTTCAGCCTTGTAGGGCTCTGGGCCTCTTTGCCCCTCCCCCATCTGCACCCCTCAGTTTTAGTGCCACCCAGGGGCATAGCTAGGGGAGAGGGGGCCCGTGTTCACCCCTCTCTCTGGCGGCCCCTCGGAGTGAGGGAGATAATGAAGAAAATAGGGAGGGGTGGGTCTGGGGCCCCCCCAGGAGCTGGGGGCCTGGGTTCTTTGAACCCCTCCGCTCAGTTATAGCTACACCCCTGGTGCCACATCACAGGACCAAACATTTATGTTCTTGGAGGCAGAACACAAGTGCAGTTGTGGATTATGATTATGTGTTCAATATCCAGTTAATTAATTAAATTTTACATTTGTGTGCTTCTTGTTCTCCAAGGAACCCCAAGCAGTATAAATGGTTATATTTCTCCTCAGAAGAGCCTTGTGGGGTAGGTTAGGTTGGGAGAGAGGAATGACTGGGATCTGAACTCAGAGGAGGTCTCCCCCAGTCCTAGTCCAGCACTCGAACCACGACACCACAATGACATTCCAGTACTTTTGTATTCTGTATATGCAACAATACACTTTATGGCCAACATCCTCAATAACGAGATATGCCTGCGGTTCTGCTGAATTCCAGACAAATACAGCATCGGTGCTTGCTAAGGGGATGGGATTTTGACAATCTCCGTTTTCCACAAAAGCCCTCTGTGCAACCCCAAAATAGGCTCCCGAGGATCATGCTGTCCTTAGGGACATATTTCCAGGTGGCAAAGAACACTCCAAGAAAAGAGAGGTCTTCAGAATTCACCACCAAAACACACACACACACACACACACACACTAGTGCTGCATTAGTCAAATTCATCATCAACCCTAGTGCTTTGTCATTCAGGGTGTTGGTCTATATTGATATATATTTTTAGGCTCTGGAGGTGCCGGACGGGTCCTTCTAGGACTGGGCAGGTCCTCAGGGGAACTCCTCTTTGTCAGAGGATGAAGGCAGAGCTGTGTCCTCAGGCCATAGAAGTGGAGGTGCTGGCTGGATTAGGAACAAAGGGTGCTGCCCAGGGGCGTAACAAGGTTGGAGTGGGCCCAGAGACAAGATTTTAAAATGGGCCCCCTCTCACTGAAGCTCAGCTCATGAAGTAAAGAAACCTTAAATGAGGCTGAATAGTGGTAACAAAAAGCATAGTAAAAATTATCTACATCTATATCTAACTATATCTATCTATAACCTATGTGCCACAATAGAACATCATCCTAAATTATTTTAAAAAGGGTTTTGTAAATGGTGGACGATACAAGTCATTTAATGGTACTAGAGAAAGACATGCTGTTCTGGTATCTCCAGGTCTTAACACTCACATCAGTTTCAGAGGATGAATACAACTGAAGGAAGCCTGGGCGTGTGCGTGGCTGGGGGATTCAGTCATGTGACTTGCCTCTGGGAAAGCCCCCCAAGACAGTGGGCCCTCAGACAACTGTCTCCCCTTGCCCTATTATAGTTACGCCCCTGGAGCTGCCTTATACCGAGTCAGACCATTGGTCTGTCTAGCTCAGTAGTATCTACACTGACTGGCAGGGGCTCTTCATGATATGGCTCTTTCCCAGCCCTGGGTGGAGATGTCAGGGATTGAACTGGTAATCTTCTGCATACAAGGCAGACGCTCTGTCACTGAACTCTTGCCCCATCAATGTTCTCCGGGGCGTTTTTCACACCACAGGCTTTACCGTGGGTTTACTGTGAAGCTGTACTGCGAGTTCAAAGTTGTCCTAACCAACCGACACAAAAAGTAGATTTTTAAAATCCCGGACATAAATCGGGCTACGCTCTAACGTGCAATGGAAAACAGGCGCAGAGCCAGCCGAGTGGCGGCCTGCATCCAGCCCCGCTCGGCGGCCCACTCCAATATGCCCGTGCACGTGATGTCACGCACACAGGGGTGTGGAGGGTGTGGAGGAGCCCAGAGCGAACTCCCCCCTCTCATGCCTGGGCCACCGAGAGCCCCGGCAAACGCTTTGCCGGTTATTTCAGGCAGCTCCGACTGCCCCATAGAACTTTTTTCCCTTCCTCTCCCTCTCTGGAGGGAAAGAAAGGGGAAAACGTCCTATTAGGCAGCCAACCCTGCTGAAATGAGGAGCTGAGAGCTCGTCCGGGCTCTCGGCAGCCCAAGCCACGCCCCCTTGCACATGACAAGGCACATGATAAAGGGGCGTGGCCTGGGCTTCCGAGAGCCCGGATGAGCTCTCAGCTCCTCATTTCAGGCAGGGTCGGTTGCCTAATAGGACGTTTTCCCCTTTCTCTCCCACCAGAGAGGGAGAGGAAGGGAAAAACGTTATATCGGGCAGTTGGAGCTGCCTGAAATAATTGGCAAAGAGTTCGCCCGGGTTCTGGGCTGCCCAGGCGTGGGAGGGGGGAGTTCGCTCTGGGCTCCTATGGAGCCCGAGCCACGGCCTTTCCCCATTGACAGCCTGGGTTCTTTGAACCCTTTCTCCCAATGGTGGCTCCGCCCCGATGGAAAACCTGAATTGTGTGTGAAGTGCTCCCCGACAGCCTGCAGGGACTTTGGGGGTAAATCTGGCTGATATGTGAACGCACACCTCCATTCTGGAGGAGATGGGAGCTTAAAGCCCTGTGTGAAAAATGCCCTGGTTCCCCTAGTTCTTCTGGTTTGGGGGTCACAGTGACACAGAGGTCCGGTGGGGGTCTGGGTTATGGAGTCTTCCCACTCCATCTCACCCCCTGGACTCTCCACCTTGTCCCACAATTGGTGATGGGGGGGAGGGACTTGCATTTGGGGTCATGACAGTTCCCAATTATGCTGCAATGCAGAATGTGAATGCATGTTTCTCTTCCACTGTCTTGGGACCGTAACATTTGTTAGTCAGGGTGCTGGCCTCTCTCTCTCTCTCTCTCTCTCTCTCTCTCTCTCTCTCTCTCTCTCTCTCTCTCTCTCTCTCTATATATATATATATATATATATTTACACACACACACACACACACACACACACACACACACGGTGAGAAAACGGGCAAAGGGTTTGATACACATTCCCCCCCCTTGATTGTCTCCCTAATAACTTAAGCCCCAATAAGCTATGAAACAATGCCAAGCATTAATTGAATTGATCTTTCTCAGCCTTTCTCCCTGAAGTTGTTAATACATTGTGGCATTTTTACCATATTCTGAGTGTCCAAATTCTTGCATTTCCATTCCATAAATGTCTCTCCAACTCCCGCCAATTCTTCTGATGCAATTACATAAAAAACTATTTCAATATCCTTGATGGAGACAACATCCCTTGTCAATCTGGACTGAAGTAAGAAGTCCTAGTGATTTTATAACCCATTGCACCTTTTTCATGACATGGACAAATTCTGATATACCGTATTTATCTGAATCTAAAATGAGGTTCCCCCACCCCACAACAGTTCTTCCCTGTTAAATATTGGGGAGGGGGATCTTAGATTCGGAGTTCTCTTTCTTTTGGACAAATACAGGTATAACCTGTATTTAACTTCTTATCTTTTAAGGCATCATCTTAAATTCAGAGTCACCTTCCATTCGTGTAGATATGGTAAAAGGTCTGCTCACAGCTCTGATACATGCTGACCAAAGCTGATATCCAGAGTAGGTCATGCAACAGGAATGACCATAAAGGACTACCTAGTCTAAGTAGGACTGCTCAGGAGTAATTTAGTCTAGATGTCAGCCAAAGACCCCCTTTCTGCCACAAGTTCTCCAGTGATGGTCGGTAACTTAATGTATACATCTTACTCAGTTGCACTGTGAATACAAATATCAGCTAAAGAGTATCTCTAAATAAGAGCAGGGCTGGATGCTCTGAACAAGCAAGGGGAAAGCAAGGGGGGAGAGCTGGTCTTGTGGTAGCAAGCGTGACTTGTCCCCTTTGCTAAAGTCAGGTTAGCCACGCCCCCTGCATCTGATGTCAGACGCAGGTGAGTAGTTTTGCTAGCAAACGGGGCTGCACGGCTGCGTTTGGGAGCAAAGTCGGTGACTGGCCGTCTAACTAAGCAGGGGTACTAGGTGAGAGGTGCCGGTGCTAAAAACAATATTGATTAATGAATTACTTAATTAAGTTTATTTGTTAGTAGCCCCATAACAAATTGTTCTCTGGGCAGCTCACAACAACACAATAGACACATCCAATTAAAGCACATGACACAAAACAAATTATAGCATGAAACAGAAAAGGCAAAATACAGTACAAAACATTTTTTAAAAAATTTAAGAATCGATTTCGAAAAGCCTGAGTGAACAGAAAGGTCTTCATCTGGTGTCGAAAAGAATAAAGTTCTAACTGAGCACTTCAGCTGATCAAAGAGGCACCTTTAAAAAGTGGTGATTCTCTTGTATTGAGCAGGGGGAGAGCAGCTGGCCCGATCCATCCCCAGCATAGCATCCCTCCAGTGGCTGTTGCTGGGGGTCTATCTTATGTTTCTTTTTTAGATTATGAGGGAGTCCTTTGGGGAACGGGGAGCCCTTTTATTTATTTAATTATGTAAACTGCTTTGGGAACTTTTGCTGAAAAGCAGTATATAAATATTTATTGTATTTGTCGTATTAATAAATGATGATGTCAGACAGGCCTAATGCTGGATTCCAGACTAACATAGCCCAGGCACAGGTGTGTGTGTGTGTGTGTGTGTGTGTGTGTGTGTGTGTGTGTGAATTTCAGCAACCTCCCCTTTCCCTGGATGTGCTCTATGACACCCAAAAATATGTCCAGAGGAATGTGGTCCACAGGGACATTATTTTTGGGTCTCCACAGGGACAGTATTTTTGGGTTATTGTATACAGTGCTTCCAGCGAAGGGAGTGTGTATGTCACTGAAATTTCCTGCTTCCTGCTTCTTGCTGTGTTAGTCAAACCCATCAGCTGGACTGGTGCTTTTATTTATTTATTTATTTATTTATTTAGCACATTTTTATACCGCCCTAACCCAAGGTCTCAGGGCGGTTCACAACAAACAAATACTAAAAACAATTTAAAACAAATAATAACAATCAAAAGTTTAAAAAGTTAAAAAGTTAAAAAGTTAAAAAGCTAAAAGTTAAAAAGTCAAAAAGCTTGGGTAAAAAGATAAGTCTTTAGCCCCTTTTAAAAGCCACTAGAGATGGGGAGACTCTTATTCCTACGGGAAGCACGTTCCAAGGTCTCGGGGCGACAACAGAGAAGGCCCGTCCCTGAGTGGCCACCAAACGACATGAAGGTAGCCACAGACGAGCCTCCCCTGATGAACGTAGTGGACAATGGGGATCATGCAGAAGAAGACGCTCTCTTAAATACCGTGGGCCTAAGCTGTTTAGGGCTTCATAGGTTATAACCAGCACTTTGTATTTTTGCCCGGAAACCTTTTCATGTAGCACTCATGGTGGTTCGTTAGGATGGTGAGGGGAATTCTGGGTAATAAAATGGCACACTGCAGCAGCTTCTGGGAGGAGGGCTCCCACCACCACTTCTGGTAGGTTAGTGCGGCTTTCTCTACCCCCACCCCCGAAAACCCTTGTAATTGCACCCCCAACAGTGCTGCCTACTGAAAGGGGCAGTGACGTCCAACACCTATTGAATAGGGCAGTGCTGCCAATCAGGGATGACTCCAAGGGGTAGCAAGCAGCAGAAGCCAGTGCAGCCCAGTTGATGGGAGACACCTCCAGCCTCCCAGGAGCCAGGCCAACCCTTCAGCTTCCTGGCTGGACAGGAAGTGGACTGGGCGACTCCTGAGCAGACCAGCCCAGGCTTGGGCAACCAGGATCCACACGGACCCTGGTGCTGCCGCGCCACCAAACCCAGCTCCATGGCTTGACTGCTGGGATTGTGTGTCTCCTTGGGCTGCTTGCATGGAGATGGGCATCTAAGCAGGCTGATCTCCCAAGGGAATCCCCCAGGGCACTGAGCTCATTGCAAGGTGCAGTGAGGGATATCAGGAGGCTGGGACGTGTCGTCCTGGCCTCCAGAGTTCTGCACTGCTCGACGCAGCTTGGATCATAAGGACATAGGAAGCTGCCATATACTGAGTCAGACCACTGGTCTATCAAGCTCAGTATCGTCCACACAGACTGGCAGCGGCTTCTCCAAGGCTGCAGGCAGGAATCTCTCTCAGCCCTATCTTGGAGATGCTGCCAGGGAAGGAACTTGGAACCTTCTGCTCTTCCTAGAGCGGCTCCATCCCCTAAGGGGAATAGCGTACAGTGCTCACACATGCAGTCTCCCATTCATATGCAACCAGGGTGGAACCTGCTTAGCTAAGGGGACAAGTCATGCTTGCTACCACAAGACCAGCTCTCCTCTCCCGATCATCTGGGAGCACAAACTGTACTCCCAGCAACATTTACTTCATCATCTGGGGTGAAGGTGAGTTGGGATGAAGGTGAGTTGGGGAAGGTGAGTTGAAGATGTCAATCAGGCTTCATTAATAAATCACCTTACCCCTATTAAGTATTCAATTGACAGCAAAACCCTTGCTCCCCAATCCTGTTCTTGACTATGCCTTTTGCTTCCCCAATCCAATTGTTTTAGAGTTGCTCCTAGTGAAAATGTGGACATTTTGGCTCATCCTTAGAAAATAGTTTTGATCACTGGTGCTGGGGCCCAAAATTTCCCAGCCTGGGAGCTTTTGCAAGCATGCAGATGCTCTTCCACTGAGCTATGGCCCCACCCCCTAAGGGGAATATCTTATAGCGCACACATGTAGTCTCCCATCCAAATGCAAACCAAAGCAGACCCTGCTTAGCAAAGGGGACACCATGCTTGCTACCTCAAGACCAGCTTCCCCCCTCCCCCCCCAAGTCCACCATGCTGCCCAGGCTTTGGGAGACAGAGAGGACATTTTCTCTTTGCTTTGCTGCACAGTCTGGTGAAGACAGCTGTTTGCCAGCGGATCTGACAGCAAGGACACACTCTAAGTGCAAACTCCACTTAGGTTATGAATTCACCCTGCCAAGAACATTGTCATCCATCCTGTGATGTCAACATTGTTGCGTCTCTGGAAAATCAATGCTAATTTCAGTTTGGCTCAGAGCTCCAATCCTTCCATTTCAACATGCAAAAAATGCTTGGAATTGCTTCTTGCTTTGACCCACCTGACCTACCTGCGTATATAAAACCAAGATAGTAAAAAGCAGGAAGCAGATGGTCTGGTCTTTCTAGGAATCTCCATAAATGGGAGAGCTAGGCAGTCAGGCACTCTAGGGAGGAGATCTGGTCTTAAGAACATAAGAACGGCCCTGCTGGATCAAGCCCAAGGCCCATCTAGTCCAGCATCCTGATTCATACACTGGCCCACCAGATGCCGCTGGGATGTCCACAGGCATTTGGATGAGCCCCTTAGAGGACGGGCCACTCTGGGAAGAACATCTGCATGTTAGCATACAAAAGGTTCCAAGTTCTCTCCCTAGCAGCATCTCCAAGATAGGGCTGAGAGAGACTTCTTCCTGCCTGCAACCTTGGAAAAACTGTTGCCAGTCTGTGTAGACAATGCTGAACTAGATGGACCAGTGGTCTGACTCCGTATATGGCAGCTTCCTATATTCCTATCTAACCAAATCCAAATCCAACACTGGATGCATTGGAAAGATTAAATGTCCACTAAATATCCATTGGGACAGGAAGAAGATTCAGGTGTAGGAGAGGCTACAAGAGGAATTGATATATAAATATGTCATTTTTTCAGTATAGGGTAACATGCTTCACACATGAGCCTTTCAGTTTGGTGAGGAAGCTCAACTCAGAGAGGGAAACCGCAGTAACAGGATGTAAAACACATGCAAAGCTGCAGACAAGTGGCTAGTGGGCAGCCCTTCTAGTCGTGCTGCAACATAAAAGGCAAATGCTATTTTAGGCCATTCTAATGGAACATCACTTTGAAAACTGAATGAGTAACAGTGTTGCTGTACTCAGCACTGGCCAAAGCCCACCTGGAATACTGTTTTAGGTTCTGGACTGAGATGGGCAGCTAAGTTGCAGAGCATATCAGAATAGCCCTGCTGGATCAGGCCCAAGGCCTATTTTCAGGGGTAGGCAATCTTGGCTTCCCAGCTGTTGCTGAATGACAACTCCCACCATTCCCATGAATGGTGGGAGTTGTAGTTCAACAACAGCTGAAGAGCCAAAATTCCTACCCCTGGTTTATCTTGTCCAGCATCCTGTTTCCCACAGTGGCCCACCACATGTCTCTGGGAAGCCCGCAAGCAGGAGATGAAGGCATGCCCGATCTCCTACTGTTTCTCCTCAGATGCCTGGTATTCAGAGGCATCCTGCCTTCAAACCTGGAGGTGGCCTCTAGTCATCAAGGCTAGTAGCCACTGATAGACCTGTCCTCCATGAATTTGTCTAAGCCCCCTTTAAAGCCATCCGATCTGATGGCCATCACCACATCTTGTGGCAGAGAATTCCATAGGTTAATTATGCTTTGTGTGAAAAAGCAGTTCCTTTGCTTGGTCTTAAATTTCCTAGCAATCAGTTTCATGGGGCAACCTTGGGTTCTAGTGTTGTGAGAGACGGAGAAGAACTTCTCTCTATCCACTTTCTCTGCACCATGCATAACTGGACAAATCCCTATTATGTCTCCCCTTAGTAACCCTTTTTCTAAACTGAAAAGGCCCTGGTGTTGCACCTCCTAAGGAAGGTGCTCTAGGCCCCTGATCATTTTGGCTGCTTTCTTCTGCACTTTCCCCAACTCTAGAAAGAATACATTTTTTAATATATTGATGGCAATGGCTGTACATGGTTTGCAGACAGAGAGTCCTGCAAACTCTCAGGACTCATTGCCACGTACAGGAAATGACTGTACATGGTTTGCAGGCAGAGAATTTAAAAATGGGTCTAAATTTCTAGAGATAGAATTTAGGGTGGTGTTCGGTTTTTTTAAAGTGAACTTGGATAATCCTCTGAAAGTGTCTGATGAAAGGTGCTTGATGAAGAGTTCTGTAGGACTTTAAAGCTCTCCGCTTGAAACTTTGTCACTTTTGGTTAGACCTAAATAAAACATTACTGTTCTTTAGATTGTGTTTTTTTTTTTGTTCTAATAGACCACTTCCTAAGCTCTTGTGTGACCCCTCTCCCCGCTTTAACACTGAAGCTGTGTTTGGTTAACATCCATTTAGATTTTTTAATATGACAACACCGCCACCTTCAGTTGGCAATGAAAACAACTCTCAGAAATACACCGGCAAGAGAGAAATCCTTTGCACTGCAAGTGAGGCAATGCAGTTGTGTGTTTTTTAATTGGTGAAAGTAATTTTTAAAATGCTAGCACATCCTCTGACCTTCCCTGTTTACAGGGACACTCCTGCTTTTCTGATATTTGTCCCTGGTAAAAACATGGTCCCTATTTTGTCCCTATTTTTACATTTTGAGAAATGCCTTGTTAAAATCTTGTTTGTCTGAATCGCACACAAACATCAGGGCATCCTCATGCACCCTAAGGCACCAAGCCACACGTCACACACTGCAGAGGTTGCATGGTATATATACACCATATTAACCCCTCCCCCCCAATTTGATTCAATAGTTGGGTGTCATCTGCAAATCTGTCCACCTCTCTGCTTACCCCAACTTCTAGATCATTTACGAACAAGTTAAAGAGCACTGGTCGCAGTACCAATCCCTGGGGGACCCCACTTCTTACTTCCCTCCATTTAGAGAACTGTCCATTTATTCCACCTTCTGTTTCCTGTCCTTCAACCAGTTACCAATCCACACACAAACCTGTCCCCACAGTATTGAATATGCATCACCTGATGCATACCTGAATCCTAGACTAGCCCCCCCAAGTTATATGATGTTAGAAATGGGGGGAGGGGGTCATCTTTAAATAGGATAAATATATCTTCACCAAAAGCCCTCTTGGTATTAAAGGCAGCTGAGGACAGGCTGCGAAGGAGAAAAGGAATGCATCATGCAACAGGTCGTGAATAGCATTCAATAGTGGACAGCATTCGAACTGATAGTTCAATTAATGGAAGATATTTTGCTTGCACAAGGGGTGATTTTTACTCACACACCCCTTTTTTCCTGCAGCACCCTGTGCAATTTTAAAAAAATGTCCCTGAGGATTGGAGGAGCCTCATGAGCAGATTCTGAGGGATCCCAAAGGGAAGCAGAAGAGAACAGGTCTTGTGGTAGTGCACATGAATAGTCCCCTTTGCTAAGCCTGGGCCCCTTGGTTGGCATCTGGATGGGGGACTGCATGTGAGCGGCGCAAGATATTTTCCTTAGGGGATGGGGCCATAGAAGGTTCCAGGTTCACTCCTGGGCATCTCCAGGCTGGGCTGGGAGAACTGCAGCCTGGGACCTTGGAGAGCGGCTGCCCGTCCGTGCAGGCAATGCTGAGCCAGAGGGACCAGTGGCTGGACTCTTATAAGACGTGGTTCAGTATGTTCTTCAGGGCAGATCAGCAAGAATCCCGCCCCCCTTCCCCTTGTGTGAGCAGAACTTCTCCTACTAGTTAAGATGCTGCCCAATGTGTAATCACAGAGGGGTTGTGGCTCATGAAGTGATCCTTGGTATGCTGCTAGAGAGGTTAGGAGCATGTCCCTCTTTCCGTCACTGAAATGCGGGAGGGCCTACGCTAGAAGTGAGTTGTCAGCATTTAAAGGCAGTTGGGCACCTCTCAGCTGAGAGTTGCACCATGCCATTTGGAAGTTAAAGGGGTCCCCCCCTTTAACTCTTAAATGGCAGCCTGCCAAATAGCTACCTCTCAGCAAAGAGGAGGCGGTGTTGCCATTTAATTTTCGAATGGGCCACAGGGCCAATTCTTAAGCCACAGGCTCTGGAGGTGCCAGACAGGTCCTTCGAGGACTGGGCAGGTCCTCAGGGGAACTCCTCTTTGTCAGAGGATGAAGGCAGAGCTGTGTCCTCAGCCCATAGAAGTGGAGATGCTGGCTGGATTAAGAACAAAGGGAGCTGCCTTATACCGAGTCAGACCATTGGTCTGTCTAACTCAGTACACTGACTGGCAGGGGCTCTTCATGGTATGGATCTTTCCCAGCCCTGGGTGGAGATGTCAGGGATTGAACTGGTAATCTTCTGCATACAAGGCAGACGCTCTGTCACTGAACTCTTGCCCCATCAATGTTCTCCGGGGCGTTTTTCACACCGCAGGCTTTACCGCGGGTTTACTGTGAAGCTGTACTGTGAGTTCAAAGTTGTCCCAACCAACCGACTCAAAAAGTAGATTTTTAAAATCCTGGACATAAATCGGGCTACGCTCTAATGTGCAATGGAAAACCTGAATTGTGTGTGAAATGTTCCCCGATAACTTTCAGGCACTTTGGGGGTAAATCTGGCTGATATGTGAACGCACACCTCCATTCTGGAGGAGATGGGAGCTTAAAGCCCTGTATGAAAAATGAAAAATGCCCTGGTTCCCCTAGTTCTTCTGGTTTGGGGGTCACAGCGACACAGAGGTCAGGTGGGGGTCTGGGTTATGGAGTCTTCCCACTCCATCTCACCCCCTGGACTGTCCACCTTGTCCCACAATTGGTGATGGGGGAGGGACTTGCATTTGGGGTCATGACAGTTCCCAATTATGCTGCAGTACAGAATGTGAATGCATGTTTCTCTTCCAGTGCCTTGGGACTGTAACATGGTGAAGGATTTGGCCCGTGTGTGAAGTCAGTTGCCAGTCTGTGCTTTCAGATCTCATGGAGTTTCTCTGCATTCTGCTCTGTGCTTCTTTTTAAACGCTCAGTCATCATAATAAAATGTATGTTTTGCAAACAAAAGGCACGTGATTTGAGATAATGGTGGGTTAGGGTGGGGAATAATGGGAATGCCATGTGATTCAAGATCGTTTCTGTAATGACAACTCCTTCTTTCCTTCTCCAAGCCAAGGACCGACAAATTCCTCAACAACGTCGAAAGTAGCCTATTTTAAGAGGAAATATGCAGAAGAAGAAGATTCACATCAAAATTACCAAGGGTATTTTCCAAAAGTAAGTATGTTTCTGAGTTGAAGATTGGAAGAGATTTTTTTTTTAAAAAGAAATGATGATCCTACCTACAGAACACATTTCTAAAGTATGGAGGCTGTTCTCATGTGCCGTCAAGACCAGGCTAAGGAAGCCAAGCCTGGTTCTGGCTGCACGTGAGAACCACCGGGATTGTGCTCGACCCTGGTGGTGCTTTGGTGACAAACCTGCCTAGGGAACTTCTTGCCACCTAAACGAGGTTAAGGGAGCGAGCACTGCCTTAGACCCAGTTTCCAGATTGTGTGCAGTGCTGGCTACTTTCAGCCAACGCTGCAACATTGACGGGCACCTGCACATCGCTAGGGGTATCCCCACAATGCACTGCACACTCGTGTGTTGCATTGTGGAGGTTCTGTGGGCTGGGGTGACGCATCCTGAGCCCCGCACCTCCATGCTGCTGGGGGAAGTCGCAGAACATCTGGGTGTGTGGGATTGTGTGCCCTGACCCTCCCAGATCTGGCATCCCTGGGGGGGTGAGGCAGGGGGGTGGTAGCAACTGGACAAATAGCAACTAAAGGTAAAGTTGTGCTGTCGAGTCGATGTCGACTCCTGGCGCCCACAGAGCCATGTGGTTTTCTTGGGTACAATACAGGAGGGGTTGACCATTGCCTCCTCCCATGCAGTGTGAGATGATACCTTTCAGCATCTTCCTATATCTCTGCTGCCCGATATAGGAGTTTCCTGTAGTCTGGGAAACAGACCAGCGGGGATTTGAACCAGCAACCTGTTGCTCCCTGGACAAGTTACCAGTCCACCTCTCGGGTGAGAGGTAGCGGCATTGCCATTTAACTTTCAAATGGCCCATGGGGCAATTTCTTAAGCCAAGGGCTCTGGAGGTGCTGGGGTGCCTCCATAACCATAACCTCTCATGCGATCTTGAGAAAATTTTATTTATAAAACCCTCCTTTCTGTCTACTTTCACCATACCGTGCATAATTATATAAGCCCCAGTTGTGTTTCCCCTTAGTTGGCTTTCTTTCTCAACTTGGTGGTCCATTCAAAGGAGTATGTTGCATCGACCACTACCTAATGAAGGTCAGAGGCAGTGTGAGACACAATACTTCTACCCTGCCTTTTCCAGGTTATGGGGGCCACTGAAGCTCAATTTCCTTAGAACTCCCCCAATCCTTGACCTGCCTGCCACTGACTCCACAGATGTCTATATAAGAACAGAAAATAAGTTGATTTTGGTGATCTGTATCTCATTATGCAATAGATGGAGGGGAGAACAGGTGACCCCCCCTCTCTCTGTGTGTGTATTCTTGTCCTCTTCAGCATTTTCTATACTTTCCACATGGCTCTGTGCTAAATAAATTTTCTGTCCAGCACTATGCTAATATCCCACTGCTAACTGGTCAAAGAGGCACCTTTCAAAGTCATGATTCTCCTTATACCTAGCAGGGAGAGATCAACTCTGTTCAACTCTTTCCAGCCCCAGCACAGCATCCCTCCAGTGGTTGTTACTGGTGTATACCTTGAGGCTGTTTACACAATTGAAATCTGGGCAGGTCAAGTGTCCTAGCCAGGTCTGGGAGCTGTGCATGATCCTAATTTCCATTGTGTGGGAGCAAAAAATGAAGTGGGAGGAGGGAGAAGTGATTGTGTGGGAGACAGGAGTTGGGTAGGACAGTTTTGCCTCCTACCTTGGTCAAATGCTGGCTATGAAAGCTGGGTAGGATGGCACTGTCCTACCCAGCTCCTGTCTCCCACACAATCATCATTACTCCCCCCCTTACCTAGTTGTTTGGGAGCATGGACACCTTGGGAGCATGCACACCTCACAAACCAGTATTCGGTTGTGCGAACAGCATCCTTGTGTTTCTTTCTAGATTGTGAGCCCTTTTGGGACATAATATAATCATTGTCTTCTCCTTCTTTTTCTCCTCCTCTTCCATAAATTACTTTGAGAACATTTCTGTTGAAAAGTGATTATATTGTTGTTGTTCTTCTTGTTGTTGTTATCAACCTTTATTTTTAATTATCTTAGCACCTGATACTACCTGAAGATCGGACTTGTATTCTGAAACTTTCTCTGCAGAAGCTCCAGTTCCTTGAAGACCCTGAGATCTATCTCCGCCGGTCTGTGTTGATCAACAACTTGCTGCGAAAGATTCACCTGGAAACCGAGCGCGAACGCTATGAATACTTTAAGGGGTCCCCATGCTGTCGGACTGCGTACTCTGATACGAGAAAACGGCTGAAGTTCATGGTACAAGAATGCCGTTCTCAATCCCTTTATTACGAAGAGCTGCATTCATATCATATAGTGCCTTATCCTACGGAGAATGCCATTTATGGAGTGGGCTACTCAAGCGGCCATTTGGCGCAAAATTCGCAATTGCTTATTTATGAAATGAAGTAAGGTTGCTTTTTAGAGCTGCGGAGTGTTTTGTTTGTAAACGCCTGAGAAGGCTTCTTAGCATGCTATACTGAGGCCCTCGTTGCCAATGTATGGGAGACCAAAGGCGTGACTTGTCTTTGGCTGTGTGGGGAATGCATTGGTGGCAGGATTGAGGCCTTCTTGACTGCAAAAGTAATTTGGCATCCGTAGGAAACTGGTGCAACTGAGAGATTTCTCAGTAAGCAGAGACACCTTGTGTGCGATGGCTTTTCGGTTGTCCTTATGTATATATTTGAATTAACTTTAGCATCTCAATGATACCACCCTTTTGGGAGAAAGCAAATGGGTACTAGAAGAAACTAATATATTAGTGTGGTTTTGGTGAGGATTAAAGGGGCTGTCGTCGTTACTACCCAGAAGGGTTAAGGAAGCCGTTTTCTTGAAGGAATTCTTAATCACGGCATGATTCTTTGCCATTTAAAAATACTGATCCATTTTGATCCTTTTCGGCTGAGGCTATTCAGTAGCATTAACTGTTCTGAGACTTGTCTGCTTAGTAATTCATTCACCTCATATGACTGCTGCTTGGTTTGTTTTGGTTGGTAGTGATTTTTTTTTTAAAGGTTTCAGTGAAACAGTGATTTGGAGATGGTTTCTCAAGGTGACACATTCATCTGCTAATTGCTGCTTGTTTAAGCTTGAATCCTCTCCAGCTTCCTGTTGAGTTCATCTGACGATTGTACAGCAGGGTGCATAGTGCTTTCAGTATTAATGCTTTGCCAGGCAATTGTGTATGTATGTGTGTGTGTGTTCATGTGAATTTGGGGAACATATTTGTTTGACACAGCGAACAGTAAATTATTGCCCTAAAAGGCAAGACTTCTCAGTGTTACCGCATTGTTTGTGATTGACGTAGGTGCCCAACGAGAGCTTGTGAATTTTCTTTTTGTAATCCTCAGGTATGTCAGGCGGGGAAGGTGGTGGATGGATTGGCAAAGAGTGAGGAGTGGGTGACAGCTGCCAAAAGGTATGCTCTGAAAATGCCAAAGAGGAGTATGAGAGAGGAGGATGCGAGGAATGTACTAAGGACTAACTTATACTACAATCTGAAGGTAGTATTGTACCACTTTGACAATGGCTCCCCCTCAAAGTATGCTGGGGACTGTAGTTTGCCGAGATGCTGAAATTTCTCATTAGAGAGCCCTATCGCTGATGGACTACAATTCCCAGGATTCTCTGGGAGAGGGAATGACTCTTAAACCACTTTGTGAGGAGTCTGGATGTGCCCTAAAACTTGGCAGACGTTTCTGTTAAAGCCTGAAAGCCATATTGTCCAGGTCTAAAGACACAATCCGCTCCAACTTCTGCCTGCACTAGCCTAATTGAGATGAAATTAGTAATGTTCTGTTAACACAGTTCCCATTTTGTCTGTGTTTGGCTTGGGCTGGAGAATTTCCAGTCAGAATGTGCCCTGTGTTATGTCATCAGATGCAAAACAAAGGAATCAATTTTATATTGATGGTAGTATATTGCACATTATAACGGTAAAGACTTGCATGATGGAAGGACTAAGAAGGCTACTGACTGAAGGGATATCTTATCGAGATGCCCCCCTTTTATTATTATTTTGTGAATAAAGCCATCATTCTTATGCAAAGCAATTGACATACTATCTTTTCTAGAGTCAAGTAAGAAACATGTTTAGCAAAGAAGAGTCTAGTGAGGAACCATGATTCCTTCTTTAAGCCAAGTTAAAATGCCTCATTCTTGTTTCCGTAAAAGATGGTTGAGTGATGCATATGAATCACTTGATTCCACTGTTGATCAAGCATGTGAAAAAAAACACATTGTGTCTGAACAGATACTGGGGAAAATAGAAGTTCTCCTTGTGTAGACTCACCCACACGGGAGTTATCACTTGATGCTATAGTCTGCAAGTGATGAATGCTCATGTGTGATGAGGCTGATTCATCCCTTGCTGGTGACAAAGACCTTTCCAAGCAAGGCTTCATAACTTCAGCCTTTCTGCTGTTGTTGGATTAGAGCTCCCATAATCTCCAGCCACAATAGTCAGGGATGATCTTCAAGGATAAACTTGTAAAGCACATAGAAGAACAGGTCCTGCTGGGAGTGAACCAGCATGGCTTCCGCAAAGGGAAATCTTGCCTCACCAACCTTTTGGACTTCTTTGAGAGTGTCAACAAGTGTGTGGATCAAGGTGATCCAGTTGACATAGTATACCTGGACTTCCAAAAAGCTTTTAACAAAATTCCTCATCAAAGACTCCTGAGAAAACTTAGCAGTCATGGGATAAGGGGACAAGTACATGTGCGGATTGCTAACTGGTTGAAAGACAGGTAACAGAGGGTAGGTATAAATGGAGAGTTTTCACAATGGAGGGAAGTAAGAAATGGGGTTGCCCAGGGATCTGTACTGGGACCGGTGCTTTTGAAATTATTCATAAATGATCTAGAAGCAGAAGGAAGCAACGAGGTGGCCAGATTTGCAGATGATACCAACTCTTTTGGGTAGTGAAATCCAAAATGGATTGTGAGGAGCTCCAAAAGGATCTCTCCAAACTGGATGAGTGGGCGACAAAGTGGAATATGCAGTTCAGTGTCGGCAGGTGTAAAGTGATGCACATTGGGATGAAAACACCCAACTTCAAGTATACATTGATGGGATCTGAGCTGTCAGTGACTGACCAGGAGAGGGATCTTGGGGTCATGGTGGACCGCACTGTTGCCAGAACATAAGGGTATATTTGTGGGTCAAATGAGCTGTAACCCAAAATTTGGCTTTAAAAAAGCCAATCTGGCAATCAGCTTGTTGAAAGTGTCAACTCAATGTGCAGCAGCTGTGAAAAAGGCCAATTGTATGCTAGGGATCATTAGGAAAGGGATTGAAAATAAAACAGCTAATATCATAATGTCCTTATACAAAACGATGGTGCGGCCACACCTGGAGTACTGTATACAATTCTGGTAACCACATCTAAAAAGGACATTGTAGAACTAGAAAAAGTGCAGAAGAGGGCAACCAAGATGATCAGGGGCCTAGAGCACCTTTCTTATGAGGCAAGGCTACAACACCTGGGGCTATTTAGTTTAGAAAAAAGACGACTGTGGGGAGACATGATAGAGGTCTATAAAATCATGCATGGTGTGGAGAAAGTGGATAGAGAGAAATTTTTCTCCCTCTCACATAACACTAGAACCAGGGGTCATCCCATGAAATTGATTGCCAGGAAATCTAGGACCAATAAACGGAAGTACTTTTTCACACAACGCATAATCAACTTGTGGAATTCTATGCCACGAGATGTGGTGACAGCCAACAACCTGGATGGCTTTAAGAAGGGTTTGGATCACTTCATGGAGGAGAGGTCTATCATCGGTTACCAGTTGGAGGGCTAAAGATCACCTCCCGCCTCAAAGGCAGGATGCCTCTGGGTACCAGTTTCAGGGACGTAACAGCAGGAGAGAGGGCATGCCTTCAACTCCTGCCCGTGGCTTCCAGCTGCATCTGGTATGCTCGACTAGATGGGCTCTGGGCCTGATCCAGCAAGGCTGTTCTTATGCTCTTATGTTCTTATGGGAGTTGTAGTCCAACATTGGGAGGAAGGTCAGAGTTGTGCATCCCTGTTGTAGATGGACAGATTAAGACAGGGAGTGTGTAAAGTGAAGCATAGTGACTTGAGGCTAGTATTGCACATTGGAGGGATACTTGCTACAGGGGGAAAAGTAGGATTGGATTCAAAGAACCATGTATCAAAAGGAAGTTGCTGCTCGTGCTGTTCTGCAAACATTTGTGCAAGAGTTCACACACTGCTATAATAGGTTGGCTCTGTCAGAATTGGCATGCTTCGGCTTGTGCATGGTATGGAGCATGCGGAAGACTATCTTTGGATTTAGTTGTGTGCAGATGAGCATTTTTTAATTTGGTTGCATTTTGCTTCTGTAACACTCTAAGGCAAGGTGTAAACCAGAGATGCCTTCTGCATGTGGAAAGGTACCTTTGGATCCAGTCCTGGAAATCTAGACTTCATAGTCTACAAATCTTAGATGCTCTGTCACACAGACCAAGTGGTCCTGGGTGAACATCCCGATCCAAGTGGTCCCAAGTGAACATCCCAAGATGCCTCCACCCAGTTCAACGGAATTCAAATGAGCAGTGTGATGTGGATGAGGTTGTGTATCTTGACGTACTCCTGTGTAGGGAAAGGCGTGATTGCTCATGCAAATCTCCCTTGATGAATAATGTGTGCATGTACTCAGGAATAGACATCCTGGGAAGTGTGGGAATAAGATGTTGCAAGCGAGATGAGCAGCCCTAGAGCCTTTTGGTTATGAAAAGGAATTGATTTATTTTCATTAAAAACATCATCAAAACAGTTAGGCAAGAATCCTTCCATCTAAGTTGATTGACAGGGCGTCACACATGTAGGTACATTCCTTGATGCTGCAAGATTACTCATCACCTGATCACACTCAGCTGAATGTGTGAACAGCCCCTCTGGAGATGGCTGTGTTTGGGTTGACACACTGGTTGATATAGGTTTTTTATGGGGTGAAGGCACAGACAAGTCTTCATTGGATGCTAACATCAACGAGAGAGAAACATATACCTGTGAACTGTCCGGTACCCCAGCATAACTATCATCCCACATTTAAATTGTTGGTCAAGAGATGGCTTGGTGTGTAGCAGTCCCCTGAGGCTGGTTCACAACTAGATCAGTAAGGACAAACGGACCCAAGTTTGGGAGCTGTGCTCACCTCCATGTTGTGATCGTGTGCCACTGAATAAAAAAGATTGGAGGTGGAGGCAAGGTTCTCGCTGGGGAGGAGAACTCTGCCGTACCCTGCAGTTGTACCCAGCTGCTTAATGAGGTAGGAGGAAAGGCCTCCTATTACCTTGCAGGACCCTTGCACAGAATCACTTTCCCCAACTCCACCCTTGTCTTTTACTAGCTCACAATCACAAAATGGGAGTGCGCACAACTCCTAAAAACTTGAGACATTTCTCCCACCCGGTACCTGTTTGCACAAATTAGCCTCTGATCTAATGCCTCGCTCTGTCCAAAGCTGCTCTCGGAGTCATGTCACCCACCCAGCAGCGATCTGCAAGAGCAGGATTTCTACCCTGGGTTCATAGACGAGAATCTGCTGGAGTCAGAGCAAACAAGCAGAACTTATGTATTTGTGATTTATCTAACACATTTTTATACCGCCCCATACCCAAGTCCCTGGGTGGCTCACTATCTAATAACTTAACAACAGTTAAAAACAGTTTAAAATACAGATTAAAAATCTAAAACTTCAAACTTTAAAACTATACACAGGGGCATAGCAAGGTTGGAGTGGGCCCAGAGACAAGATTTTAAAATGCTTCCCTCACTGAAGCTCAGCTCATGAAGTAAAGAAATCTTAAATGAGGCTGAATAGTGGGAACAAAAAGCATTGTGTGTGTGTGTGTGTGTGTGTGTGTATAAAATAACCTATGTGCCACAATAGAACATCATCCTAAATTATTATTTAAAAAAAGATTTTGTAAATTGAGGAGGATGCAAGTCATTTAATGGTACTAGAGAAAGACATGCTGTTCTGGTCGCTCCAGGTCTGAACACTCACATCAGTTTCGGAGGATGAATACAACTGAAGGAAGCCCGGGTAGGTGCGTGGCTGGGGGAGTCAGTCCTGTGACTTGCCTCTGGGGGGGCCCCCAAGGCAGTGGGCCCCCAGACAAACTGGCCATGGGGAACAGCTACCAAAGAGCATTCTATCTTGTCCTCTGAGACTCTCATACAATAACAGGAGATACGCTTGGAGGGGCAATGCGATGTTAAAAGAACGTCTCCTTCCTCATGAACCTCATCGCCTATTAAGATCATCTAGGGAGGCCCGGTTGCAGTTGCCACAGGCTCAATTGTTGGCAACTCAAAACCGGGCCTTTTCTAGGGTGGCCCCGGGACTTTGGAATGCAAACCTTAATAAAATTAGAGCCCCTCCCCTTCTCTGGATGTTTATAAGAAGGACCTGGAAACATACCTGTTTAGTCAGGCTTTTAGTGTATAGTCAGGGGCGTAACTATAATATATACCTTCCCCTTGGTAGTCGTGTACACTCCTCCTGCAGATCTATATCCAATATGATCAATATGCCTGACAAAACATATCACCTGATCTAAACCCCTCCCTATAAGGTTTTCTTGGGACGTGCCCAGATGATGCAATTTCGTTTTCAGAGCTATTTCCCATTGAGATGTAAAGCTGTCAATTAACACTAAAGGCGCTAGACCGACTGGGAGGAAAAGCTACACATAGCTATAAGCTACATGCTCTATATATTTAGTATGGCTGTCTGATTTGGGTGGTAATTTATGGCTGCCACCAAAGTTGTGTGTAAAGCAACATTTGAAGCAAACTTGCTGGTTTCTTCTTCAGGAGAAACATCGGAGGAGTGCAAGAGGAGCTAAAGTAGTTTCAACAGGACTAGTGTCATAGCTCAGAGGCAGAGGCACTCTTATCCCTGGACTTCAGGGCCGAAGTCCAGATCCTCCACAGCCCCAAGTTCAAAGCCTCCACAGCCCCTGGCCCCCCCCAATCCTCTTTAGTCTGTCCCGGGTGGTGTGATCCCCTGGCCGAGCATGATGATGCTTAATTTGCAGGGCAGGGGGCCCTCCAAAGGTCTTTAGGTCCAGGCTCCAAAATTACCTAGGTGCACCTCTTCTCGGAGGAGGCATCCTACATACTCTTTAGCTTTCTTCCAAGCCTATTTAACAGCTCTTTAGCATTGCCTTCTGAACTGGACTGTTTATGATTTATAGAAACCAGTAAACATGGGTTTCTCAGACGTGGGTCTCTAGACGTTGTTGGACTACAGCTGCCATCACCCCCAGTCACAATGGCTGGATGCAGGGGCGGAGCCTCCATTGAGCGGTAGGGTTCAAAGAACCTGGGCCGCCGATGAAAAGGGCCACCAGTGCCCTCCGTGTGCGTGACGTCACACGCAAAGGGGGCATGGCCCAATCACCAGAGGGCACACCCCGTTCTTCCTATTGCATCCCCACCCAGCATTTGCTGGCTGGATGTGTTTATTTTACTGGAGGGAGAGAAAGGGAAATTAACACAGCTAGGCAGCAAATGCTGGCTAGAAATGAGCCTGGGAGAGCCGGGAGACCCCCTTTGTGAGTTTCCTGGAAATGCATTCATGAGGGCTCTGGTGGGCCCTCCGGCAATCGGGCCATGCCCCCTTTGCATGTGATGTCACACACACGGACGTCACATGCGGGGGCCACCAGTGGGAGGGACATGGGCTGCCGTTCTGCTGGCTACGCTACTGGCTGGATGGCTAGAGATGATGGTTGGGGATGGTGATTCTGCTAGTGCGCCGGGTTGCTCAGTCTCCCACACTGACTCAAGGGCTAGGGATGATGGGAGTTGTAGTCCAACAACTGGGGATCTAATTTTGATAAACCCTACAGTAAACGGTTCATTGTCCAGCCATAATTCAAATAATCTAGATACACAATTTCCTTCTTTTATGTGAAAACAGGCATTGATTTCCCAAGAGCTGCTATCCGTAGAACAATCAAACCCATTATTACAACACCTGCAAAAACAGAGACCAGCTAGAGGATTTTGGCACTTGTTAAATCTTACCAACTGGAAACATTAATGCGATCAACATTTCTGCCTTGATTTGCTCAGCAAGACGAATGTGATATGCCTCATTATTTTCAGGGTCAAGGGCTTCATAAACTGTGTAACAGTTTCTGGAAATGCCCCCAGTTCAATGGAAGTTAATGGATGGGCTTTTGCTTCTAGAATAATGTCTCCTGCACTTTCCTTTTGGTAATTCTGTGGCTGATGAATGTGTTTGGCTGAGTATATGGAATATTGTGCCTTAAAGTTCCCTTATCATGTGAGCCTTCATTTCTTCTTTGTGAAAGTTATATAAAGTGTGCTGTAGCTGAGGATGATCTGCTGCTCTGCAAAGATCCATTTTTGGTACTTGGGTCTAACTTTCAAAAGCCATTGTTCTGGACGAAATCCAATGGGACTTCAGTCTATACTGTCAGGTGCAGATGATCAAAAAAACCCCCCCAGAGATCTCTTCTGTCTTCTGTTTCCATTTCTTGCCAAGCACCTTCAAATTCTGTTTTACCCATACCTGTGTCATAACCCAGTGGGCACAGATTAAAGCTCGATGAGGCTATGAAATGCAGAAATGGTTCCATGTCCTATCAGTTCCCTGTCCAGCACAGAACTCTCTGTGTGCGCACACACTCACTGGAACCCCGCATGTACTCTGGAGCCCTTGGTTCCTGGGAATTATGTCGTTCATGTCACTGAAGAGAGAAAGCCACCAACTGTGTTTTTAGTGTGTCTCATTTTAATCACTCCCCCACAGAAAGATCCTAGCAGAGGCAGGAGATGGGTAGGATGGATGTGGCCAACCTATATTCTGTCCTTGCAGGGCCTTCCCGCCAGCCACGGGAGGGCCCGATTACTCATCCGGTTGCAGGGTCGAGAAGTTGGAGGCTGCACCACTCCTGGGCACAGTGAGCAACCTTCCCCGGTTGCCAGGGAGAGCCAAGAGACCCGGGAACCGATGGACCATGGGTGGGTCAGTGTGGCCCAGCAGGTTGCCTCCTGGTGGTGAAGAGGAGAAGGCAGGGCCTCAACAGCTGGCAAGACGGGCAACAGCTGGAGGAGGGAGGAGGGAGCCAGCTCGATTGGAGAGGGCAGAGTCAGGAGAGGGTGACTGGGATTGCCCCGATTGCAGGGCTTTATTTAAAGCTTGGATGGCCAGGGATGAGGGGGTCTGGAGAGATGGGAGTGACTTGGCCCTAGAGCAGGCCTGCACGACATAAGGCCCGGTGGCCAGATCTGGCCCACGGGGACTTCTTTGCTGGCACCAGGGCTGGCCCAAAGTATTGTGATGCCAAAGGCCACCTTGCCCCATGGACTTGGTGGGGGTCAGGCCCCTTTCAAAACTGACTTTTGAAGGTGTCGAAAATTTACCTCGGCCCCTGCCTACCAAGTCATGGTTGGTTCTGGCCCACCAGGGTATTTGACTTGTGCACCCCTGCCTTAGAGATGCCTGGCAAGGAGCTGTCTGACCCCTCTCCCTGACGGCCGGTGGAGGAATAGGGTGATGATTACCCCATCCCCAGCCATTCCACGGCCAATTCAGTAGACTGTGGCCTCAGGCAAGTGCGTGACAGTCCCCAGCATTTTATCAAGGGTGGACAGAAAGCTGCCCTAGCTAGCTCCCAGCTCTCACACACGATCACTCTCCTCTCCTCTTGCTTTGCTGGCTGAGTTTACATGACTGCCGACCGGGAGCATGCACAGACCTCCTCCCTGTGTCAGAGCTATCCCAATAGGTTCACTAGGGCCATTGACTGATGTCTAAAAATAGGTGACGAATGGTGTCTATTCAAGCAGCAGACCCCTCCTGTGGATGCAGCAGGTGGCCTCTGCCGCACTACTGGCTGGGTGGGAAACCATGTGGGGGACCTGCTGTGTTGAGGGAGTGGTCACCTACCAAGATGCGGTGGCTGACTCCGCTCTTGTGCAAAGCTGCTGCACTAGCGCAAGGCTGTGGTGCTAGCTCGTTGGGCTATGTCTAGAATTTGCATTCTAGTGTCTGCTCGTGAAAACACATTACTGCACTGATTCCACAAGGCATGCAACCTCTGATGCCTCATAGATTTTGCAGGGAACGTCTGCACAAGCATGCAAGAGTGCAATTCTGAACATGTAATCTTGCACTCGTGCAACATTGCTGGTTGCCCAAGTCCGGTGTTAGGAGGTCAGCCAGCATGTCCAGACACCTGCCCCTCCTGCTGCTGCTGCACCAGCTTGCTTACTCTACCAGGCATGTGTTGGAGATGGAGCATCGACTCTTGGGACTTTTTATCCTAGTGACCACTCGGGGCATGAGGAGTTGGGCCTTCCTCTTTATTTCATTCCTTGTGTCTGCATGATCTGGCTGTCTGTGATTGGCAGACTGATATTCTGCACCTGTCTGTTCTGCCCGTCTTGCTCCCAGACCCCTCTTGGCTCTTCTCTGCTGCAGACTGCATTACCCTTACCATCTCACAGACCGCATTACCCTCAGACTGCATTACCCTCACCATCTCACAAGCACACAGGCTTTCTACCCAAGAATGTATTTTCCCAATCAAGCTTACTTGTGTAGGGATCTTAAACAACTGTCTCAAGCCACTCTTTAATGGGTGCAGCACCTTTTACTGCTTTGCTGTTTTAAATGAAACGGAGGGGAGGCTTACCGGAGGTTAACCTCGGAAGCCAAGAGTCATGCTGCAGACGATCCGGCAGCTGAGATTCCATTGCTTCCAGCTGCAATCCCCCTCCCTCTTCCTCTTCCGTTGAGCATGTCACTTGCCCGGCAGCCATTGGCCTTGAGATGAGAGGGGATGTGCTTGTGGGAGGAGCTTGAGCGCAAACCCGAAGTTGCTGTATTTCAATGAGACAATGGGGTCAATGGAGCTTCTGTTCCAGCAAGCTATCCAACTTCAAGCTGAGGGTTCCATCCTCGGTTTGAAGGTCGCAACAGAACTGTGATTGCAGGATTTTCCTGCATTTGGATGATGAGGAACGCCAACCTCAGGTGAGTGTAACTGAGGGTGGCTGTGTCATCTGAACTATGCCAGAGTGTTGCTTCAGCAGCTGTCAGAACCTGGATAAAATACTGCTGCAGGGGGGTGTAATCTTGACTTCACTAGGGAAAACTGGCTCTCCGTTAAAGAGGTGGCACACTGGTTCTGAAAGATGTGCTAAAAAAAATAAAAAATAAAAAAATTGGCAAGTCGCCCGACTTCTAGGTCTTTGAGACCGGCACGCTGGTGAAATCAGGCGGTCAGGAGGCGAGAGAGGTTCTGTTGGAGGAGAATATCAGAGGGTATTGTTAAGGGAAGCACCACATATCTGGAGGGTTTCTTCCATCATCTGTGAAGATCTCTACAGGAAGCACTTCTTGACATAACTCTAGGGCAGTATTTCCCAACCTTTCCCACCCCCCTCGAGGCACACTTGGAGTAAGGAGGGTGGAATTAGGGTACGCCCCCCCCCACCAGATTTTTTCTGGTGGTAATGCAGCCACACATTTTTTCACTTTTTAAAACCCTCCTGGTCCATTATGGAGAGACTCAGCTCCAAAAGTCAAGAATTGAAACTCCCAGCTTTGCAGCTGATGCACCTCTTTATGTGTCAGGAAGGGGCACTCCTTCCTGATGCATTATGGGACGACGCAGATGACTCGCCACATAACGGACCAGGAAGGAGCAATTCAGCCTGGTAGACCAGCCATGGGGAACAGTTGGGAACATGGGTTGAGAAATGCTGCCCTAGGAAGGAGCTCCCATCAAGACGACTATTCTGCTACATCCTCCTTGGTGAAGAGGTTTCCGAGTTTGGGTTCTGTGCCATGACACTGTGAGAGTTTTGGAAAGTGAAGCTAAACCATGCTGAAGAGAGAGAGCACTCCAGTACACAGGCGGGGTGGGTGGGTGGGCGGGATGTCCCATCTGTGTTTGTGCAGACTAAGTGTAGAAGCCCCAGCAGTTCATTTGTGGGGCTTTAAAAATTGCTTGTGCAATCAATTAATTACACTATGGAATCAAGTGAGAGGGGCAGTCCCAGATAGTATCACTCATGCATCAAAGAGGCATCAGTCATTCTTGGAATGTACCAGCCTGTGTTAAAATGTTATAGAGGGGCGGATTTTATACTGCTTGGCCGGAACGACTTCATTGTACAATCAGCAACAAATTTTGGACCTACTTGAGACTTACCTGAAAGGTTTTTATTGATTTTTTAAAAAAGTGAATGGTATAAAAATGTATTTTAAAAATATAAATATAAATATATATATAAATATAAACATGGATATGTGCATGATATTACTAATAAAGTTCTATTTCTATTGAAAAAGGTGTGCTTCCTTGTATGCTTCTGGTAACCCAGGATGGATCTAGAATGCAAGTGTTAGGGGCTTGATCACAGAAATGAGCTGTCCAGTCTTTTCAATGGAAGTCGTAGATCTAAACATACGCAGTCATATGCAGAGCTGACCCTATGATAAATTGTGCCCTGAGCAAAGAGTGGTAGAGCAAGGAACTGATGTGTAGAGCAAGGAACGCAGGAACATAGGAAGCTGCCTTCTACTGAGTCAGACTATTGGCCCATCTAGCTCAGCATTGTCTACACAGACTGGCAGCGGCTTCTCCAAGGTTGCAGGCAGGAATCTCTCTCAGCCCTATTTTGGAGATGCTGCCCGGGAGGGAACTTGGAACCTTCTGCTCTTCCCAGAGCGGCTCCATCCCCTAAGGGGAATATCTTACAGCGCTCACACATCAAGTCTCCCATTCATTTGCAACCAGGGCAGACCCTGCTTAGGTAAGGAGACAAGTCATGCTTGCTACCACAAGACATGGAGGAGCTACACACACCACGTAGTATGCACATCAAAGAACCCAACTGTCATCTTTGCCTCAATACACAAAGCTGGTGTGAGGAAGTCAAGGTGGGGTCAGCTAGCATGATTCCCCTCCACACACAGGTCTAGTTCAGATGTAGTGCAGAACGTAGGTCTAACCCATGGTTCTCCGCCCCCTCATTCAGACAACAGGGAGGACTGCCTCTCTGCAGTCAGTGAGACCAAGACAGACCCCTGGTCCATCTAGCTCAGTATTGTCTACACAGATTGGCAGCAGCTTCTCCGAGGTTGCAGGCAGGAATCTCTCTCAGCCCTATCTGGAGTTGCCAGGGAGGGAACTTGGAACCTTCTGCATGAAAGCATGCGGGTGCTCTTCCCAGAGCAGTGCTGTCCCCCAAGAAAATATCTTGCAGTGCTCACACATGTAGTCTTCCATTCAGATGCAACCAGGATGGACCCTGCTTAGCAAAGGGGGCAGTTCAGGCTTGCTACCACAAGACCAGCTCTCCTGGTCTTGCGACCTGGGCAGCGAGAGGAGCAGCCTAACAGTACTGGTGTATTGGGATAGGGACGATTATTGACACCCTCCCCTTCCCCAGGAAGCTCCCAGTGCCACCTGATAATAGGGCTGTGCTCTCCATCCTCAGCAACAGGGAAGGCATCAAAGGTCATCCCTTCCCAGTGCAGCAGGGGCTGTTCCTCTCGCTGCACCGGTCCTTCCTTGCTCTGTATGTCAGCCAGTGCTTTAAGAACACAAGAACAGCCCTGCTGGATCAGGCCCAAGGAGGCCCATCTAGTCCAGCACCCTGTTTCACACAGTGGCCCACCAGATGCCTCTGGAAGCCTACAGGCAGGAGTTGAGGACATGCCCTCCCTCCTGCTGTTACTCCCCTGCAACTGGTACTCAGAGGCATCCTGGCTTTGAGGCTGGAGGTGGCCTGTAGCCCTCTGACTAGTAGCCAATGATAGACCTCTCCTCCATGAAGTTATCCAAACCCCTCTTAAAGCCATCCAGATTGTTGGCTGTCACCACATCATGTGGCAGAGAATTTCACAAGTAGATTATGGGTTGTGTGGAAAAGTACTTCCGTTGGTTGGTCCTAAGCTTCCTGGCAATTTCTTTCTTCCCTCCACCACCCTGGTTAGTTGCTCAGTGTTGCCCAGTTGTGTAGCTTGTGCAGGACTGCCAAAACTAGTCATATAACAGGCCCTCCTGCTGGGGTCTAGGACAACTCTCTGTGGCCAACTATCTGCAGCAGAGAGCTGCTTTGAAGTGTTTCTCGGAGATTCGCATTGAGTTGTCCCTGCAGTGATTCGGGCGTGTTGAGGTCTCCCACAGTGAGTTGGCTGCAGAGAGTTGCCCCATTCCCCTCCTGTTGTACCCAGCCTTCCCCAGCCGTGTCCATGAAAAGGGCCCAGAGCGACCTCTTGGTGCTTTGCTGCCAGGGCTCTCCGGCTGAGTTCTCACAGGCTGTACACTCAACAAACACTGTCACCCCTTCAGATGGGCACCCTGGGCGACTGCCCAGCTCAACTATCCCTAAGGCCGGCCCTAGTAATACACATGGAGATTTGCTTCTTCCATTCAAATGAATGGGGAAATCCTCATGGGTGGGATAGTTGCGTTTGTACACCTAAGCTTCCATGCCCATAAGAACTCTGAGTCAAGCTGTACAATACTTTGGAAATGTCTCTGCCCAAAGACGCTAATGGGTTTCTTGTACTGCCAACCACCAAAATACCTTCCTGCTGGAATGTACTGCCACAAAATGCTCCTTTCCCTTCCTTCCTTCCTTCCCTCCTTCCTTCCTCCCTCCCTCCCTCCCTCACTGCATCCATCCAAATATCTGAAGAGCTGTCACATGGAAAGTGGACTTGTTATCTCTTGCTCCTGAGGACTGGAACCAGTGGGTTTAAATTACAAGGAAGCAGAATTAGGCTAGACATTAGGAAGAATTAACTAACTAAGAGCTTTTCCACCATGGAACTGTCTGCCTGGATCCTCCTTCACCAGATGCCCCGTCATCTGAGCATATGCAGAGAGATTCTGGGCAGACCAAACTGGAAGAATAAAAGGAAGGCAAGCTCTCTTCTTCCCTAGAGTCCCCCCAGAATTTCAGGTTTCATTCAGATTTTGAGCATCTCACTCAGATTGCTTAGCCCACCCAGATTCTCCCAGATTCCAGCTTTCATGAAAAGAAAGAAAGAAAGAAAGAAAGAAAGAAAGAAAGAAAGAAAGAAAGAAAGAAAGAAAGAGCTAAGCTCCAGCCCTTGTAGAAGCGGAGTTATGGAGCAACACGTGCAGTCACTATTCTGCTCAAAAATTATTTCCAAGCCAATTTACATAATATGCCAATTAGGCATCTGGATTTGGAAAGCCAGAATAGGGCAACCCTATTCCTCCCTTATGTGTCGATAAGACTTCCCAAAGCATCTGCCAGCATGGTGTAGTGGTTAGAGTGCTGGACTAGGACCGGGGAGACCCGAGTTCAAATCCCCATTCAGCCATGAAACTAGCTGGGTGACTCTCATGTATCTCCAGTCATGTATCTCTCAGCCTAACCTACCTCACAGGGTTGTTGTGAAAGAGAAACTCAAGTATGTAGTACACCGCTCTGGGCTCCTTGGAGGAAGAGCGGGATATAAATGTAATAATAATAATAATGATGATGATGATGAAGAAGAAGAAGTGCTCTAGTTTCTGATAGCCAGAACTGTGATGGCAGCAGCCCCGAGCTCCTACTCAGCGAGGAGTGCCCGCCCTTCCTGCCGCTGACAGGAAGCAGGGAGGAAGGACCGAGTGGAGCAGGGGTTCACTGCCACTCTGGCTGCCGATATCGGAAAATTAGAGCATATTAGCAGTTGAGGCGAAAACTGAAGTGATTTTCAGGAGAAGGAGGAAAGGGAGTTGTTTTCTGAATAAAGTCTTCGTTTCATCTACATAAAATTACTGTGTGTTTATGAGGGACAATTTGGACAGCCGTGTGAGGGACACTCAGAATCATTTCACTTGCCACGTTTGGCCCCAGGGCCATAGGTTGGTGACTCCTGCAATAGCCAATTCCTGCCCTGAGCAGGGGGGTGGATTAGAACAGGGATTCTCAATGTTGGGTCCCCAGATGGTATTGGCCTTCAGCTCCCATCATCCCCAACCAAAGGCCACTGTGGCTAGGGATTATGGGAGTTGAAGTCCAAGAACATCTGGGGACCCAACACTGAGAATCCCTGAATTAGAAGACCTCCAACCAAGGCCCCTTCAAATGCAAACCTGTTATGATCTATCCATCAGTATTTGGTTATCTCCCCTTCCCTTTGAAGCACTGTGGGCCACCTGAAAAGATATCATGGGGAGGCACCTTTAGAGTTGATTAAATTTTTTAAAAAGATCAATTGATCTGGATTTTGGAACGTGCTCCCTGCTGAGATAAGAGCCTCTCCATTTCTGACAGCTTTAAAAAAGTCTCGGAAGACATATTTATTCACCCAAGGTTTCAACCAGAATTGTGGTTAAAATTGTTTTAATGTTTCAGTTTTGTTTTAACATGTTTTCTGTTGTAAACTGCACAGTGACATAAGTTTGGGGCGGTGTACAAATATAATGAAACAAACAAACAATTGTATTCTATCTAGCAAACTTTTATGTGTTGTTAATTAGAAATTTGTCCGAGTGGGGATCCTGTAGGGAGTGTAGGGGTGGAGTCAGAAAGGAAAGAGAGGGAAAGGAGAAGGAAGAGGAGGAGAAAAGAGAGTTTTCTGAATAAAGTCTTAGGTTAATCTACATAAGATTACATAGGGAACATAGGAAGCTGCCATATACTGAGTCCGACCATTGGTCCATCTAGCTCAGTATTGTCTACACAGACTGGCAGTGGCTTCTTCAAGGTTGCAGGCAGGAATCTCTCTTAGCCCTATCTTGGAGATGCCAGGGAGGGAACTTGGGACCTTCTGCAAGTAGATGCTCTTCCCAGAGCAGCCCCATCCCCTGAGGGGAATATCTGGGGAAATGACTTGACTAGCAAGCCAGAGATTGCTGGTTCGAATCCTCACTAGTTTGTTTCCCAGAATATGGGGAACACCTAGGAACATAGGGACATAGGAAACTGCCATATACTGAGTCAGACCATTGGTCTATCTAGCTCATTATTGTCTTCACAGACTTGCAGCAGCTTCTCCAAGCTTGCAGGCAGGAATCTCTCTCAGCCCTATCTTGGAGATGCTTCTAGGGAGGGAACTTGAAAACTTCTGCTCTTCCCAGAGCGGCTCCATCCCCTGAGGGGAATATCTTGCAGTGCTCACACGTCAAGTCTCCCATTCATATGCAACCAGGGCAGACCCTGCTTAGCTAAGGGAACAAGTCATGCTTGCTACCACAAGACCAGCTCTCCTCTCCAAACCACCTCTCCTCTTTGCTTTGTGTTTATGAGGAACAGTTATAAAACAATAATGTAACTGGCTAGTTGATTAAATGTTGCAACCTATCACGTCTGTCTGTCTATCTTCTGTCTCTCCGTCTCTGTCTATCTGTCTATGATCTGTCTTTCTGACTGTCTGTCTGCCTGCCTTTGAGCTATCTGTCGGTCTTTCCGACATGGTTAGCCATGTTACTTTGCTGCAGCAAAAAGACAAGCCATCTTTTCTGGCCATGCCATCTTAAAGACAATGACCATCACTCTCTTAGGGGGCTCATGGAATGAATGCTGGTGTACTCATTCACACAAAAGCACACACCTGGGTACAGACATCTGAATGCAGGTACGACATAATATCTGAACAGGGCTAGGAACAGAGAGATCCATCCATCCCTAGCAAGAGCAGTGGAATTTCTCATGGAGTATCTGCATATGTTCGGAAGTTGCCAGTTAAAACTGTATATTGATAATAGAAAGCAGAAATATCACTGTCCAATATGGTCATTTTTGCAGCAATGTGAAAAGCCAGTGTGCAGCCAGTCCCCTTTTGGACTGTAGATGGCGTTGTTGTTCTAAGATATTTAAGATAGAGGTCTATAAAATCATGCATGGTGTGGAGAAAGTAGATAGGGAGAAATTCTTTTCCCTCTCACATAACACTAGAACCAGGGGTCATCCCATGAAACTGATTGCCAGGAAAGTTAGGACCAGCAAACGGGAGGTACTTTTTCACACAACGCATAATCAACTTATGGAATTCTATGCCACAAGATGTGGTGACAGCCAACAACCTGGATGGCTTGAAGATGGGTTTGTATAACTTCATGGAGGAGAAGTCGATCAACAGCTACTAGTCGGAGGGCTGTAGGCCACCTCCAGCCTCAAAGGCAGGATGCCTCTAAGTACCAGTTGCAGGGGAGTAACAGCAGGAGGGAGGGCATGCCCTCAACTCCTGCCTGTGGGCTTCCAGCAGCATCTGGTGGGCCAATGTGTGAGACAGGATGCTGGACTAGATGGGCCTTGGGCCTGATCCAGCAGGGCTGTTCTTATGTTCTTAAGGGGCTTGTGCAGTTAATATTTTCCTGCATGCTGATAACTGTTGCATGCTTTGATGCTTCCTCTAGAGGGAAAAAAGACAATGTGTGACTGGGTGTTCCCAGAGCAGACGCAGGAGAAAGTGCATCATTAGTTAGTCGTCTTAAAATCCCTTTTAACCAGGCATTGGAAGCAGAGGTGCACCTAGGTAATTCTGTAGCCTGGTCTTTGGCACCCCACCCCAGCTGGAGCCCCCCCCTGCAAGTTACGCACCATCCCCCTTCACACACAGAGTGACACACACACAGTATTTTTAACAAGTGGATTCTTGAGGGCACAATCAGCAACTGAACTCACAAGAATGTAAGACTATAAAACAAGTATATTTATGCAAATATGCATTAGCAGAAACATTGTTGCCCTGATTTCCAGGTTTTTTTTAATTAAAAAAAAGCTATTTCAATTGTTTAATTGGTTTTACTCTGGTTTTATAGTTTGATTTTAACGTTTAGCTTGTTTTAATTGTTTTTATCATGCCGCCCTGAGCCATTTTGGAAGGGCAGTATATACATCTAATGAATGAATGAATGAATGAATGAATTTCCCAGTGCAGTGAGGGGCCAGTGGTACGGCACAGCCACACCACTCAGGACAGACTAAATAGGATTTTGGGGCCCCCAGGGGGTGTGGAGGCCCTGGACTTTGGCTCAGAAATCCTCTGAAGTCTGGGAGAATCCCCTGCATTTGAAATAATGCATCATGGCAGGAGGGACCAGGCTTGCCACTAAGTCTTTTATAAGTGGGACTTTCAACAAAACATTGCAGTATCCCCAGCTCTGACTGTGCCTGCTCACATCTCCAGCCGGCCTAGGACAGGAGGCTTGGGCCAGCAAGTGAACACTGCTTGAGCGTGATGTGCAACCTCCGACACACTGCATACATTTTGCAAGGAACTTTTGCACAAGAACATCATAATGTCTGAATCAGGCTTTTGTTTGTGGCAAACGTGCAGTGTTAGTCCGAATGCTGGCCATATAGTTCCGTTCAGGCTTCGTGAGGGGTGTCTGGCAAATTTCAGGAGCGGGGAGAAGGGAAAAGGACAACTTCTTCCTTTCCCACTCCTTTCAAGCTGCTATGCCATGTAATGCTAGAGCAGGGGTGCACAACCCCAATACCCCGGTTGGCCATAACCAACCATGATGTGGTGTGTGGGGCCCAAGGCAGATGCTTAGCATGCTCATGATTATGTTTACATGAATTATTAAAAACAAATGAAAGCAATTATGACTCATTAAAAATATTAATGGAAGCAATTACTAGTTACCCATAGGGATGTGCATGGAACTGGTTCCGTGCACTCCCGGGAGGGTGGGGTGGGGGTTAACTGAAGGGGCAGGGATGGTGCCTTCCATGTGCCCATCTCTGCCCTGCCATTTCCCTCCCCCCCCCCCGCCGGTGCTCTCCCCAAAAGCATGGGTGCGGCGCTGCAGCGTTCTTCCTTACAGCCCTGTTCAGCATCGCCATGCAAGTGGCCGACGCCTGTGCGCACAACAAGCACACCCACACATGTCGGCCATTTGCATGGTGAGGCGGAATGGGGCTGTAAGGAGGAATGCTAAAGCCCCGCACCCATGCTTTTGGGGAGAGCATTGGCAGGGGGCGGGAAGTGGCAGGGTGGAGCCTGGCTGGTAGGCAGCGCCTTCCCTGTCATGTAAAGCAACCCCCCTGCCCTCCAAACAGGTTCAAACACCAGTCAACGGAGCTGGTTTGGTGCTCCAGAAACAACGGGCCGAACTGGTTCTGTGCTCATCGCAAGTTACCCACACCCAACAACATGAAATATGTATATACCACATTTCAACAAAGGTTTCCAAAGCAGTTTACATAGAGAAATACTAAATAAATAAGATGGTTCCATGTCCCCAGCGAGCTCAGAATCTAAAAGGAAACATAAGATAGTCAAAAAGGTGCCTCTTTGCCCAGTTAGCAGGGGTCTATTAAACCTGTCTTTCTCAGCCCTAACTGGAGATGCCATGGACCGAACCTGGGTCCACCTGCATGCAAGCAGATGCCCTACTGCTAAACTACGGCTATTAGGCTGGGGATGATGGGATTTGTAGTTCAGCAACAGCTGGAGAGCCTAGGTTGCCTACCCCTGTCCGAAGGGGATCTCTTACAGCAGACTGTGCTTACATGTAGTCACACATACAGATGCAAACCAGGCCAGATCTTACTTAGCAAAGGGGGCAATGCACACTCACAACCGCAACACCAGCTTTCCTTTCACACTTGTGGCGGCTTCATAAGAACATAAGAACAGCCCTGCTGGATCAGGCCCAAGGCCCATCTAGTCCAGCATCCTGTCTCACACAGTGGCCCAACAGATGCCTCTGGGAAGCCCACAAGCAGGATGAGAGGGCATGCCTTCTCCCCAGCTGTTGCTCCCCTGCAGGTAGTACTTAGCAGCATCTTGCCTCTGAGGCCAGGTGTGGCCTATAGCCACAAGACTAGTAGCCGTTGATAGACCTGTCCTCCATGAATTTGTCTGAGCCCCTTTTAAAGCCATCCAAGCTGGTGGCCATCACCACATCCCATGGCAGAGAATTCTGTTTATTTTATTTATTTTTTATTAAACATATTTATATACCGCCCCCCAAAAAAACTCAGGTCTCTGGGCTGTTTACAGTACAATAACACACATTAAAACAAAATTAAAACATTAAAACCATTTTAAAATTTAAAACAATGTTAAAATCTATGAGTCTAATTAAAAGCCTGGGTGAAGTTTTATTTTATTTTATTTAACATACTTATTAATGCATGAGGAGAGACGAGGAGGCTGCTAGCAAACTCCCCTCCTCCCAGGCCCCATGCACTTTCAAAGCTTGCAAAGGTTAATTTGCTAGGTTTTAATTTTCAAAATTCGAAAGGTTTTAATTTTGAAAGGGGGCTGAGGCCCACCAGGGCCCTGGGGGCAAGGCAGCATTTTGCACCTCAACGCAGGCACCACAAAACCTTGGGCCACCCCTGGGGTCAGCAAGAAAGTTCCTGCAGGCCGGATCTGGGCCTTATGATGTGTGGGTCTGTGCTAGTGGGTCAAGTCTGGGGCTAGCTGCTGCTCCAGAACCTAAACATTCTATTGCTGCTGTAGAGTGTGTGAATTGGGGACAGCAGTAAAGCTATAACTGAGCAGATGGGTTCAAAGAACCCGGGCCCTCCAACACCTGAGGGGCCCCCAGATCCACCCCTCCCTATCTTCTTCATTATCTCCCTCACTCCGAGGGGCTGCCAAGGAGAGGGGCAAACATAGGCCCCCTCTCCCCTAGCTATGCCTCTGAATGGTTCTGGAGAGTGGTACAGAGAAGAGGTGCTCATAGGAACAAAGCAAGCGGCCATATACTGAGTCAGACCATTGGTCCAGCTAGATCAGGATTGTCTACCCAGATTGGCAGCAGCTTCTCCAAGGTTGCAGGCAGGAGTCTCTCTCAGCCCGAACTTGGAGATGCTGCCAGGGAGGGAACTTGGAACCTTCTGCTTTTCCCAGAGTGGCTCCATCCCCTGAGTGGAATATCTTCCAGCAGGAGTGTAACTATAATAGGGCAAGGGGAGACAATTGTCTGGGGGCCCACTGCCTTGGCGGGGGCATAGGCAAGCCACAGGACTGACTCCCCCAGCTGTGCACCCACCCGGTCTTCCTTCAGTTGTATAATTCATCCTCCGAAATTGATGTGAGTGTTAAGACCTGGAGCTGCCAGAACAGCACGTCTTTCTCTAGTACCATTGAATGACTTGGATTGTCCACAATTTACAAAACCTTAAAAAAAATAATTTAGGATGATGTTCTATTGTGGCACATAGGTGTTTTTATATATATATAACTATGCTTTTTGTTACCACTATTCAGCCTCATTTAAGATTCTTTACTTCATGAGCTGAGCTTCAGTGAGTGGGGGGGGGGCATTTTAAAATCTTGTCTCTAGGCCCACTTCAACCTTGCTACGCCCCTATCTTGCAGTGCTCACACATCAAGTCTCCCATTCATATGCAACCAGGGCAGACCCTGCTTAGCTAAGGGGACAAGTCATGCTTGCTACTGTATAGTGCAGGGAGCAGAGTTATTTTAACCTCACAGCACATATCCCTCCGGGACACTTGAGTAGACCAGATCACTCTCCCCTCGGGCACCCTGGCCTCTCCATTTCCCAGTGTGTGTTTAAATGGACAGCCTAATGTTCTGTGTCTCAGAATTTTCTCAGCCATTGACTTCCATGATGGGCTGACACGGCCTCGTCCCTAATTGGTAATATACAAAAAATAATGAATCAATCAATCAATTTATTGCAGCCATAGGCCATACAGAGAACATACAAAAATTAAAACAAGATTAAAAGCAAAATATATCAGCAGTAATATAATACACAATTATCCTAACAAAACAATAGCTCCTAAAAATTAGATCTTAAACAGGATCTTAATCTGATAGCGACATAGGAGAATTTCGCCACCACCTTAGTAATCTCATTATCTTGATCCTCAAGACAAAAATTCAAATAAAAGGGCTCCTTGAAACAGTTTCGCATGTGCTGCTATACTGCTCCCTGTACTCTGATACAAAAAATAAGATGAGAGCACAAATTCAAACTCCCATTCCCTCAAGCCCACCAATGAAAGTCAAGGTAGGAGATCTGGGTTATCTTTTTTCCAGCTGGAACTGAAATGTCATGATGCACAATCATTGCAAAGTAGTGAAGCCCATTAGCAGCTTGTTTTCCCCCTCCTCCAGTAAATAAAAAGCAGGGACTGTTACTCTAGGAATATAGGAACATAGGAAGCTGCCTTATACTGAGCCAGACCCTTGGTCTATCTAGCTCAGTATTGCTTGCACAGCCCTCCAGGGCTTCTGACTGTACCTCCTTGAATGTGACATCGCACACAGGGCCATCACTGGCACGCAGGCACCCCCAAAATGCAGCAGGGCAGCTGGAGAGGGGTGTGTGTGAAAACATCCCCCCCCGGGGAATATCTTACAGCACTCACACGTAGTCACCCATCTAAATGCCAACCAAGGCAAACCCTGCTTAGCAAAAGGGGGAATTAATGCTCGTCAGCACAAGACCAGCCTCTTTGGAGCATTCTAAAATCTGGGCACAGTGTACCTATAGTAGGGGATAATGGCAGTCCCTGGGCTAGTCCTAGCTCCAAAGCTGACATGTGCCTTAGCCATGTCTCTGGTGTCCTCAGCAGACAAATGCTAGATGTGGGAACACCCAGGGGGACATGGCTAAGTAGCACATCAGTGGGGTGGTGGTGGGGCTAACTGGTGCGCTCCCATTCCCACCCCCTCCGGTCCATTGCAAACCCCTATATTGGCCAGCAGCAATATAGGAAGATGCTGAAAGGCATCATCTCATACTGCATGGGAGATGGCAATGGTCAACCCCTCCTGTATTCTACCAAAGACAACCACAGGGCCCTGTGGGTGCCAGGAGTCGAAATCGATTCAACGGCACCCTTTACCTTTAAATATTCAGAAGAACATAAGAACAGCCCTGCTGGATCAGGCCCAAGAAGGCCCATCTAGTCCAGCATCCTGTTTCACACAGTGGCCCACCAGATGCCTCTGGAAAGCCCACAAGCAAGAGGTATGTCCATGCCCCCTCTCCTGCTGTTGTTCCCCTGCAATTGGTATTGAGAGGCATCGTGCCTCTGAGGCTGGAGATGGCCCACAGCCACCAGCCTAGTAGCCATTGATAGACCTGTCCACCATGAATCTGTCTAAGCCCCTTTTAAAGCCGTCCAAGCAAGAGGCCATCACCACATCCCATGGCAAAGAATTGCATAGATTAATTATGCACTGTGTGAAAAAGTACTTTCTCTTGTCGGTCCTAAATTTCTCAACCTTCAGTTTCATGGGGTGACCCCTGGTTCTAGTGTTGTGAGAGAGGGAGAAAAATTTCTCTCTATCCACTCTTTCCACCCCATGCATAATTTTATACACCTCGATCATGTCTCCCCAGAGACATATCTAGCAACTTCTGTAACAGAAGCATGTGAAAGAAGAATAACAGAACCAATGATTTCTTGTTCCTATAGGTGGTAGCAAAGCTTACAACATAAAGCACATTCGACCTTATTTCAACATTAGCTTTTGCCCACATCACACCCTAGAAGCTCAAGCTCCGATATATCCAGAGCAATAATTACTGCCATCCAATGGAAGAAATCTTAGTGAATTAATCACATGGATTCATTAATCTGCCTAAATTTGCATAGGAAAAATTAGTTTGGCGAAAAAAACCATACTTTGTTTTGGGATTATACGAACAAATATTTATATATACTACTTTTCAACCAAAGTTCCCAAAGCGGTTTACACAGAGAAATAAAAATAAATACATAAAATGTCTCCCTGTCCCCAAAGGGCTCATGATCTAAAAAAGAAACATAAGATAGCCACCAGCAACAGCCACTGGAGGGATGCTGTGCTGGGGATGGATAGTGCCAATTGCTCTCCCCATGCCAAAGAAAGATAATCACTAGTTTAAAAAGGTGCCTCTTTGCTCAGTTAGCAGGGGATATATGTCTGTTTCACAGCAGAGATAATCTCAGGGGAGATATTCCCTCTTGTCTCACACATAGAATAATAGAATTTTAGAGTGGGCAGGGGCCTTTGTGGTCATCTAGTCCAGCCCCTGCTCAGAACAGAAACCTGCTACAGCGTCCCTGACAGATAGCCCCCCAGCCTCTGTTTTGAAAACCTCTAGTGGAGGTCAGGAAACTCCTCCTAAATGCTCATTGTGATTTCTGGCAACGTCCATCCTCCCCCTGCTACAGATGGAAAATAGGTGAGTGCCTTGTTGCACTCACAACTTTCTCTGTGTTTACACCCCTCCTGTATCCCTGTCCTCAAACAATTAGGGCACAATTGCAGTCCCTTCTCAAATGTGGCAGCTAGGATTTTATCTGGAGCTGCTCCCTGGGATCATATTACACCCATTCTGAAAGAGCTGCACTGTACTTTTGTATTTTAATTATGCATTTTATTATTATTATCATTATTGTTGTTGTTATTTTAATTATGCATTGTTTAAGTATATTGTAAACTGCTTTGAGATTATTTTAATGAAAAGTGCTATGTAATATGTAATAAATAATAATATAAATCAAACAATTAAGCAAGCAAGCAAGCAAGCAAACAAACAAACAAACAAACATATAAATACTATAATGAGCATTTGTCCCTCCAACTGGTACTTATCACCCCTGGTGGCTCATTAATTTACTCCTAATGTCTAGCATGAATCTGCTTCTTGCCATGTTCGCATGTAATGGGAAACTGGAGTTAAGCGAGGCAGAGGTTGGATTTCTTGTATGTCCGAATGCATAGAACCTCTGTCCCGTTCAAAAAGCGACCCAAGGTACCCCACCCCAAACTCCATTTTGAGCCCTTGGGTTGTTGTGAGTTCCACTGCTCCTACCTGAGGTTTGTGTTTGGGAGCGTTGCATCCAAATGCTGAACTGTGGGCAACCTTCTCCAAGAGTGGTGACGAGGGAAGGAAGTGCCTCCCTTTCTCCATTCTGATTGGCTGCCACACGGCTGTCCTTCATGTGACGGAGGAAGCTCGGCAGCCAGTTCCCCCTCCTTTCTGCAATCTCCCTGACTGCAATTTGGATCCTGATGGGTACGTCCGAATGCACACAGGTTAGCGTGTGGGCGGGGCGGGGCGGGGGGAGGACCCATGGTTCCGTGTTATGTGCAAATGTGGCCTCTTTGTAAATTCCACCCTCTGGTTCTAGTCCTGCCTTTGGGAGCAACAGAGAACATGTCCACTTCTACATGACAACCCTTCAGATATTTGTAGACAGCTCTCTTATCTCCCCTTGTCTTCTCTTCTCCAGGCTAAACACACCTGACTCCTTTAACCATTCCTGACAGGACTTCGTTTCCTCCCACAGGAGGGAATGGCTCCTTTAAGATGGCTTTTGCAATCTGCAGTCTTTAGAAGTCCTGACATTTAATGACGCATTTAAAATGCAATGCCTAATTTAATTGGGGGCATCTTTGCTAGATTTGGATTGGGGAGTTACATAGGAGCAAAGGAAGCTGCCTTCTACCGAGTCACACCATAGGTCCATCTAGCTCAGTATTTTCTACACAGACTGGCAGCGGCTTCTCCAAGGTTGCAGGCAGGAGTCTCTTTCAGCCCTATCTGGAGATGCTGCCAGGGAGGGAACCTGGGACCTTCTGCATGTAGATGCTCTTCCCAGAGCAGCCCCATCCCCTGAGGGGAATATCTTACAGTGATCACACATGCAGTCCCCCATTCAAATGCAAACTGGGGCAGACCCTGCTTAGCAAGCAGTGAGGTGAGGCAAGGTTTGATTATTTCTGAAGATTGTGAGCCTTTTGGAGACAGAATTATTATTTCTAAAGAATGCTGTAAGCTGCTCTGAGCCTTTCAGGAAGAAACTAACAAACAAAGGGGACAATTAATGCATGCTACCACAAGACAATGAAGACATTGATGTGGTGGATAGTTTCTGCTTTAGGATTGACCATAAACAGTCAAGGATTCAGCAGTCAAGAATTATGCCACAGATTAGCACTTGGTAGGGTTGCAGTGAAGGTCTTGGAAAGGATATTTAGATGATGTGACGTGTCTACACCTACAAGGATTAGAATCATTCAGACAATGGTTTTCCCCGTGACACACTATGGATGCAAAAGCTGGACTTTGAAGAAGCAAGATAGAAAAAGCATTGACGCTTTTGAACTTTGGTGCTGGAGAAGACTTTTGAGGATACCATGGACAGCCAGGAAAACAAACAAATGGATCATTGAACAAATCAATCCAGAATTTTCACTCGAGGCACAAATGACCAGGCTCAGACTATCATACTTCGGACACATTATGCGAAAACCCAGCTCCCTTGAGAAGTCCATAATGCTGGGGAAAGTTGAAGGAAAGAGAAGAAGAGCAGCAAGGTGGATGGACTTGATTATGACAGCAATGAATGCACCACTGAGTGGCCTCAAAGGCCAAGTTGAAGACAGATCGTTCTGGAGAGAATCTATCTGTGTGGTCGCTAAGACCAGCTCTCTTTCCTTATTAGTTGATAATCTAGGTCAGGAATTTTGTGTTCGCACTTGGATACTGTTCTTCATGGTTTCTTCAAACCCCATGAAAAAGGTATAAAACAGCCAGCATCCAAGGTAGCAAAATACTCTGCTGGCTGAAGAGGTATATCCTTCTTTTCCCAAGTGAGGCCTATACATTTGGAGAATATTAGAATACGAATACCTCTAGCTTGAGATGCAGATGACCTATGCTGTGGCATAGGTGTTATGAGTGTCTTCATAAAATGGGAAACAGGGCCACAGGTTTAATCTGAGCCCTGCCGGCTACTCAGATTGAATGACTAGCCCTTATGGATGACCAGTGAATGACTAGTCTGTGTTGGTTTGAGGATGCAGTGAGAGTACCTCAGAATTGGTGGCCTAAGTGATCACCTAGGTCTGCCTAGTGGATGGGCCAGCCCTGGAGTGAAAGAAAAATAATCTAGCTGCATCAGCTACTTAGAATCCCAGCCGTGTGCTTAAGGATCCTTATCTTTCCTGGGATACTGGCAATAGGGACTTCCCCCCATCTTCCTTGTCAAAGAGAAGAGCATCTACCTTGGTATAGATCGGGGTTCTCACCCTTGGGTCCCCAGATATTATTGGACCCCAGCTCCCATCATACCTAGCCATGGGAGTTGTAGTCCAGCAATATCTGGGAATCCAAGGGTAGGGGTGTGCATGGACTGGTTGGTGCTGTTCAGTCCAAATTCGAAATGAATTCAGATTGAACCACAGGTATCTGAACCAGTCTGGTTGATCTGATCGGCTGGGCTGGTAGATTCAACGAACCAGCTCGCACCAGTTCGGAGTGGTTTGCAACCAAACTGCTTGAACTGGCCCAGTTTGCAGTGGTCCAGTTCTCGACCGAACCGGTTCTGCACCGTGTGAGAACCCCTGGAACAGAGGGAGGCTGGAACCTGGGTGTGAAGCTTTCAGTTGCCTCTCCGCTGCTCTTTGAAGCTGGTGCTTTCTACTCTGCAGTGGCTCATATTGTTTCCGTTGCTGACTTGCTGTCTTAGCTGCCCAGAAGCAAGAACAAAAGGATGTTAGACGAACTGAAGGAATGTTAGAAATCAGAACAATTTACACTATCTGGCAAGCAGCAGTTTTGTCTGTGTGTCTGTGTGTGCAGTGGGCTATTGATCTTCATACTACCCTCCTCCTTTGTTCGTTCAATTGCTATACCGCTTTTCATTAAAATAATCCCAAAGTGGTTTACAATATAATTAAAACAATGTATAATTAAAATACCAAAAGTACAAATATTAAACATAAAAATAATATATCTCTATTTAAAAGGTTTAAAACCTATATAAAGCAGTAAGACACAAAACACAAAGCTGCAGCAGCAAAAACTGTACTCCAATATAAAAGCCTGGCTGAAGAGCCACATTTTGATTTATTTTATTTTATTTTATTTTTTATTTTTTATTTTATTTTATAAAATTTATTATTTTTTATTATTTTTATTTTATTTTATTTATTTTATTTATTTTATTATTATTTTATTTTATGTTTTATTTTATTTTATTTTAATTATTTTATTTTATTTTAATTATTTTATTTTTATTTTATTATTTATTTTATTATTTATTAATCAAATTTGTACGCCGCCCCAAACTTTCATCTCTGGGCGGTTAACAATAGCATAAAACAAATTAAAAACATATACAAAAACTTAACACAATTTAACAATTTAAAAATAAACCAGAGATTAAAACCTAAACATTTAAAAAGCTGAGAAAGCTTGGGTGAAGAGGTGGGTTTTCCAGTGCTTTTTAAAAATTGTGAGAGACAGGGAGGACCATATCTCAGTAGGGAGCACATTCCACAGTCTCGGGGCAGCGACCGAGAAGGCCAGTCCCCGTGTGGCCACCAGCAGAGCTGGTAGTAACTGGAGACGGACCTCTCCAGATGACCTCAAATGGGCAGTGGGGCTTATAATGAAGAAGGCGTTCTCCTAAATACCCAGGGCTTAAGCCGTTTAGGGCTTTATAAGTTATAACTTGCACTTTGTATTTTGCCCAGAAGCCTATTGGCAGCCAGTGTAGCTCCATCAGTAAAGGAGTAACATGGTCTCTCCAAGATGATCCAGAGACCAACCTGGCTGCCGCATTCTGAATCAACTGAAGTTTCTGGACTACATACAAGGGCAGCCCCACATAGACAGCCACACAGAAGTCAAGTCTGGAGGTTACCAACAGATGCACCACTTTTTTGAGGTCGTCCATCTCAAGAAACGGACGCAGCTGGAATTATCAGCCGTTTTTTAAAAAAACTGTGATGGAGGCTGAGGAGTGGAGGGGAGGTGGCCCTGTGCCATGATCAACATGATCTCAACATGATCTCAGCCAGCCCAGCTCCTGCCCAGGAAGGAAGTGAGGGAGTTGGCCTGGCTCCTGGGAGGCTGGAGGAGTCTCCTGCCTATCTACCTGGCTGCACCAGCTTCCGCTGCTTGTTCTGGGGTTGATAAGGGAGTGAATGAGGCTCCTTTAAACAACGGAGGCCTTTAAAAATAATTGATTCAAGCTATCGGAACATAAGATACTATGACTGTGACATTTTGCTGTACAACTCCAGTTTGGTGAACGAGGCAGCCAAACAGAGAGTGGGAAGAAGTAGCCACAACCTTTCTCGACATCTTGGAGCCATCCATGCTTGGGAGCATGAATTCCAGGCTAGCATTGCACTGGCACAACAAGACTGTGCTTATTTTTTATTGTTGTTGTTAATAATAATAATAATAATAATAATAATAATAATAATAATATAATCAACAGTATTGATGATAAAATTCAGCCATCCCAGGTCCTTGGGAAGGACTCGATGTCTGGATAAAACAGGATAAAACAAGCAAACCTGTCTGACTGTGTAAACAAGAAATAATAATTTGATTTCTATACTACCCTTCCAAAAATGGCTCAGGGTGGTTTACACAGAGAAATAATAAATAAATAAGATGGATCCCTGACCCCAAAGGGCTCACAATCTAAAAAGAAGCTTAAGATAGACACCAGCAACATACTGTGCTGGGGGTGGATAGGGCCAGTTACTCTCCCCCTGCTAAATAAAGAGAATCACCACGTTAAAAGGCGCCTCTTTGCCAAGTTAGCAGGGGTCTTATGCAAACTTGTGCACTTCCTGCTGCAAAACCTCTTCCTCCATCCATATATATTGCAGGGAATATACGCACAGCTTCTGACAGGACTGACAACTAGTGGAGGTATCCAAAAGGGTGTCAGCAAAATGGCAAGCCAATTTTCAAGCCCTCAAAACACATTTAAGCCTGAAGCCGTCAATGGAGAACTCTCCCCATATCTGCCAACATCTCCCTAGTTTCCCATTCACCTGAGCAGGAAAATAGGGACATGTTGGCAGGTATGCTCTACTCATACGTGCTTTATGCAAAGAAGTTGAGCGGGGGGGGAAATGTTCAGTCACTTCACAAAATGTTTCATTTGGACTTTCTTATTTAAGTTATGTGTTAAGGGGTATTCCTTAAACTGTGCTAAGCAACTTTGTGAATCCCCATTTAAAAACTTGGAGGGGACCCACAGTTCCTTAGTTTGTACATCCTCACCTTTGTTCACTGAAGGTGACTAGACCAAAAAGCTCATCCTAAGGGAATGAAAACATGAGTGGTGTAAAACTGGAATATTTACAGGGCACTGAGCACACAGTCCCACTCTCAGCTATATCAATAATTCAGCTGTCTTGCTGGCTTTCTGACTGAAAGCGGAGTGTCCTGATTTTCAGAAATGTCCTAACAGATGGGCTTAATATTGCTGCTGCTTTTTGTGTGGAAGGTTGGGGTGGGGGTGGGGATCAGGAGAGGGGCTTTGTGCAACAAAAGAAGGAACGGTTCTGGTTTCTTTTTCCTTTTTAACTTGTGGGTTGCTTCATCAATAGTACTTGGCTTAAAAAAAAAGAGTAATATTTTCTTGCTGACTAAAAGAGAGGCTCATCCCTTGCTATCGAAGCAAAGGGGCACCTTTGAAAAGTGGTGATTCTCTTGACTGAGCAGGGGGAGAGTAACTGGCTCTATCCAACCCCATCACAGTACCTCCAGTGACTGTTGCTGGTGTCTTATCTTATGTTTCTTTCTTTCTTTTAGATTGTGAGCCCTTTGGGGACAGGGAGCCTATCTATCTATCTATCTATCTATCTATCTATCTATCTATCTATCTATCTATCTATCTATCTCTATGTAAACTGCTTTGGGAACTTTTGTTGAAAAGCAGTATATAAATAATATTCATCATATTTGTATAATGGGGTGCCGCTTTTTAACTAGTGAACTACACACAACTAGCCATTCCATTCTCCTGCTCCAGGCTGGGCTGTACAGGTAATCTCCACCAAGGCACAGATCAGGAAAGCACCAGACTATGAACAGCTGCAAGGGTAACAATTCAGGACCATGGACAGAGCCAACCAGGGCACAAAAAAGCTGGATACTGCACCAGAGACAGAGGCCGCCTTCAGACATAACACAAAACCAGAGGCAAACTCACCCCAGGTTGGCCCCTTGTTACATCTGAAGAGTTAGAGCCGCAGTTCCAGGATCCAGCCACAACTCTGATTCCTACCCCCAGCCTCCAGATGAACTCTCGGTTGTAGGTAAGGTTCACTTACCAAACCAAGGGTCTGGAGGCTGGAGTGTGTTGTCTGGTTTGAGTAATTTGCCCAAACCAGAGTTAAGGGAGGAAGCTCCTCCCAGTGCTCATATTTCATTGGCTGGCCTGGCTTTCCTTTTTGGGCCCCAGAAAGCCTGCACAGCCAGTTTCCGCCCCCTTCATGGCTTGGCGAACGCAGCTCCGACTTGTCTGGGAGTGCAGCTGGGGACGGAGAGGAGAACCGCGGGTTCATTGAACCTGTGGTTTGGAACTGCGTCCGAATGTTCCCAGAATGTTGCTGTAGCAGTTTTCTCAGCACACTGTGGGGTTTGAGAGCCTGCTGCTTAGGTAGGGTGACTTGGCTCCACCCCTTCGAGAAGGAAGCTTTGGTTCTTAAAGGGGCCTTGCCCTGTTTGGCAAATGCTTGTGCTGGCAACACTAGAGACCTTCACCATAACTAGTAGGCATTCAGAGGAATGGATAACTAACTAACTAACTAACTAACTAACTAACTAATTAAATTTGTATACTCCAAACTACTGAAGTCTCTAGGTAGTTTACAGCATAAAACAAACTAAGAATAAAATGTCTGCAGAGCAGAGCTGTGCTCTCTGGTCTTGGTGGAGATACTGAGGCGCTTCACATGACACGTACAAAGAACCTGATGGGGTTCTGTGGGGAGAGCGGGCTTAGCCCACAGGCGAGCAGCCACTTGTAGCTGGGCAGCTGGATTGGCCACTCACACGGCTGCCGGCTCCGTCACGGAGCTGGCCGGGGCTGCGGGGATTGTGGGCTGTGTGGCCCCCAGAAGTTCCAGGATCCCTCGTGTGAGCATCCCCCATGCGAGGCATCCTGGAGAGACCTGCAAGCCCGGTGGAGGTCTACTCATGTGTTGCCACACACCGCGACAACACAAGAGCAAAGAAATGAGGTTAACAGAGCGCTCGCTCCATTAACCTCATTTAAGCGGAGGGTGTTCTAGGCGGGCTAACTGCCTCGGGAGTACCAGGCTCGCTAGTGAGCCCGGTAGTTCCCACGCTCCACCGAAAGCAGGCTAATATTGATAACGGGGATATTATTTCATTATCTATTTATTTATTTATTTATTTATTTATTTATTTATTTTTTGATTTGATTTGATTTGATTTGATTTGATTTCTATCAGTGAATAGCCTTACTGATTCACCTGGGCAGGGGCTTCCTAGCGACTCAGGGTCATTCTGTGCCTGAGTCATCAATGCCTCCCGCTCTGTCTCTTCCTCTGGGCTTTCTACCTCACCAACTACCTGGGGGGGTTCCAGGATCTGAGATCACGACCTCAGTGAATCAGCGAGGCAAAATCAGTAAAATAAGGTCCATTATGGATTTAAGAACGTCCCTGCAAATGCTCCCAGGAAACACCCTGCAGAGTGGAGAACACGCTGCTGGCTGTTTGTTAGCCCCACTCCAGGACTGGAATACAAGTAACTAAAGCCCCATTCAAAAGCTGGCCTGGATCAAGGAATGGATTGACCACAAATGCCACAGTAGTATCTGTTGTTGTTTTTTATAACTGTAGGTCAGTTCGGAGGCCTTGGCCAAAAAGTGGCTTGTGCATTTTAAAAAGTAGATCAAGGCAGCCTAGGCATTTTCATTATGTTGTTTTCTGTAAGTGCTCCAGGCCAAAGAAGGATGAGATGAACACCTCCCTTCCCTGTTCCATGGTCCACGTGGCGCTTTGTCAGAACAGAAGGCCAAGAAAAGTTTAGAAGAGTTGCTGCAGATACATCTCTGAGAGTACAGCAAGCTTGAAGCTTTCATTTATTCCAGTGGCAGGCTCTCCACAACCATGAAATAAACCCCAATACATCTGCCTCGATCTGATGGAGTAAAACCATCAGTAGGAAAAGCAAGGGGGTGATCAAGTGTTTTAGCCCAATGCTATATAATGGGAACTGTGATCTTGTGCTCACTTGCCTGGGAGTAGCATCACTCAGTGAAGCAAACGTGCTTCTGAGTCCACATGAACAGAAATCACATAAGCCTTGGATTTTAGAGTTGGAAAGGTCCCTGGAGATCTTCTAGACCAACCCCCTGCTCAGTGCAGGAAACTGCTATGAATCAGGGCCTGATAATATGGCTGGAAAAGGCATGGGGCTGGTACATGGAGAAGCAGACTCTGAGATATGTGGGGCTCAGGTTATGAAGGTAGTTACAGATAAGCACCAGTTACTGTGAACTGAGTCTGAAGTTCTCTGGCACTCAGCGCAGTTGATGTCTTAGTACCTGGGGCTGACGAGTGAAACAAAAAAAGTGGGGAGCGTGTCTCTTTCAATGGATCCTTTAAGCCAAATGCGTGGCTGCTCCATTGGCCCTCTGCATTAGCACACTAGAATTGGGGAGATCCAAGTTCAAATCCCCATTCAGTCATGAAACTCACGGGTGTCTGGGTCAGACACTTATCTCCCAGCCTAATCGATCTCACAGGCTTGTTGTGAGGATAAACATAACCATGGACACCACTCTGGGCTCCTTGGAGGAAGAGCGGGATTTCAATTAAAAATACAAATAAATAAATATATTAGTTGCATGCCTTACAGCATCTGTTAGTAACTGGGAATCATCTTCACTGAACACAGTGGCTGACATCCCGACTAAGGCTGTGCTAGTGCAGTGAACAAAGATTATTCATTCATTCATTCATTCATTCATTCATTCTGTTTCTATACCGCCCTTCCAAAAATGGCTCAGGGCAGTTTACACAGAGAAATAATAAATAAATAAGATGGATCCCTGTCCCCAAAGGGCTCACAATCTAAAAAGAAACATAAGCTAGACACCAGCTACGCCACTGGAGGGGTGCTGTGCTGGGAGTTGGTGAACCCACATAAGGAGGGACCCACATTGCTCAGTCTCTTGCACTCTTGGAGGCTATTCACACGATGGGAGAAAATTGGGCTAGTGGAGGCCAGCCCAATTTCCTTGCATCGTGAGAACCACCGGGCTCGGCTGTGAGCCCGGTGGTTCCTAATAGCAATAGCAATAGCAATAGCACTTACATTTATATACTGCTCTATAGCCGGAGCTCTCTAAGCGGTTTACAATGATTTAGCATATTGCCCCCAACATTCTGGGTACTCATTTTACCGACTTCGGAAGGATGGAAGGCTGAGTCAACCTTGAGCCCCTGGTCAGGATCGAACTTGCAACCTTCTGGTTACAGGGCAGCAGTTTTACCACTGCGCCACCAGGGGCTCCTAAGCGGGTAACCTGCTAAACTACCCTTGCCTTGAAACCGGGTTTGCGAAGTGAGCGCTCCGCAAACCTGGTTTTTTAAATTGTGTGTTGGTGTGGTGAGGCTCCGCGCCTCTGCAACTCATGAGTAGACCCCTGACGGGGAGGCTCAAAAGCAGCCTCCCAGCTTGAGGGTCTCTCCAGCATGTCCTGTGCGCTCCATGCAGGGCATGCGGGAACTGATCCCCCCAGCCCCCGCCGGCTCCGTAATGGAGACAGCAGTCATGTGGGCGGCCGGTTCAGCCTCCCAGAGCAGACTGACTGCCAACCGGCTAAGCCCGCTCTCCCCGCGGAGGTGGGTCTCCTTGATCGTGAGACCCGCCTCTTGGCCGGCTTGCACAAGGGTTGTGCTTGCACAACAAGGAAGTGGATAACTTTGCATCATTCCCTACAACGTATAGGGATTAGGGAAGAAGTTTCACAGTAGGAATAGGGGGTGTGCATGGAACCAGTTTGGCTGGTTTGGTTCACATTGGAACCGGATTCGAACCAACCCAGCCAGTTCTGGTTCCGTGGCTGCCCGAACTGGGTCTGGTCAGGTTTGACCATCGAACCAGGCCATACCGGTCCAGGGAACATAATTGTAAAGGGGAATCTAGCGAGGATTCACCTTCACAAGTAAAGGGGCTCGGATCTTAAGTTTGGGGGCGGCAAGAGGGAGGGTGGTGAGGGGGGAAACTGCTTACTCTTGGCTGGTGCAACTGCTGGCACTGCTGCTCGCCCTCCTGGTGCTGCCCCCCTCCTTTATTGAGCCACCTGGCTCAGCAGCAGCTTGGTAAAGGATGGCACGCAGTGTTGGCAGGGGGAACGGCAGTTGCGCTGGCCAAGGGGGAGCAGTTTCCCCCTCGTGCCGCCCCTCCTGTTCACCCTGAACCGGTTTGCCTGAACCATGCCCGGTTCGGTCCATGGTCGAATCTCCAAACCAACCCCAGTTTGAGGTGCATCAGTTTAGGATGAACCATTAGTGCCTACACCTAAGTAGGAGGCACGCCACAACTTCACAAGCATCCCCTGTTGCACCAATGCAATACTGGTCTGGAATGCAAATTCTTAACTTAGCAGGGCTAGCTTGTGCAATGTCCTTGCACTAGTGCAGCACATTTGCACTAGCACAGCATGTTGGGATTTGAGATTATTGTGAAAAGCGCCAAAAGAAGCTACCCACTCCTGTTACAGAGCGAGTGCAGAATGTAGTTGTTGCAGTTATTTAAAGAACACTCATGTAGATTGGTGTGCACATTTGAGATAGCAAAGACCTAGTCTTATCTATCAGCTACATAATGGATAGCTACCTAACGGCGCAGCAGGGAAATGGCTTGACTAGCAAGCCAGAGATTGCTGGTTCGAATCCTCACTGGTTTGTTTCCCAGAATATGGGGAACACCTAGGAACATAGGAACATAGGAAACTGCCATATACTGAGTCAGACCATTGGTCTATCTAGCTCAGTATTGTCTTCACAGACTGGCAGCGGCTTCTCCGAGGTTGCAGGCAGGAGTCTCTCTAAGTCCTATCTGGAGATGGTGCCAGGGAGGGAATTTGAAACCTTCTGCTCTTCCCAGAGTGGCTTCATCCCCTGAGGGGAATATCTTGCAGTGCTCACACATCACGTCTCCCATTCAGATGCAACCAGGGCAGACCCTGCTTAGCTATGGGGACAAGTCATGCTTGCTACCACAAGACCAGCTTTCCTCTCTGCACCTATATCAGGCAACAGTGATATAGGAAAGATGCTGAAAGGCATCATCTCATACTGCATAGGAGATAGGAACATAGGAGCATAGGAAGCTGCCATATACTGAGTCAGACCATTGGTCTATCTAGCTCAGTATTGTCTTCACAGACTGGCAGCGACTTCTCCAAGGTTGCAGGTAGAAGTCTCTCTCAGCCCTATCTTAGAGAAGCCAGGGTGGGAACTTGGAACCTTTTGCTCTTCCCAGAGCAGCTCCATCAGGGAATATCTTGCAGTGCTCACACATGTGGTCTCCCATTCAAATGCAACCAGGGCAGACCCTGCTTAGCTAAGGGGACAAGTCATGCCTGCTACCACAAGACCAGCTCTCCTCCACATTACAAAAGCAAAGATACAGTAGAACCTCGTTCTATGTATGGCAGTGGTAAACCCCTCCTGTACCCCAGCAAAGACAACCACAGGGCTCTGTGGCCACCAGGAGTTGACATTGACTTGACAGCACACTTTACCTTAGGGAGAGAGAGAGAACTCCATCTCCAACACAGCATTAGTCTGGATGCCCACCAGTAGCATTTACATTTGGGTACAAGCATGAGCTTTGTTCATAATGTTCATTAGGCGCATCCATAGCTCAGTACCGAGCGACTGTTTTCCATGCAGAAAACTCCAGCTCTCATCCTGGGTGTGTCTGTCTGTGTAAGGCTGAAAAAGATCCTCATTTGAAACCCTGAAATGCTGCTGCCAGTCTGTTCAGACAATGCTGAGCTAGATTGACCAAGAATCTGATTCAGTAGAAGGTAGGGGTGTGCACAGAACCGGCTGTCCCGGTTCGGGTGCAAATTGCACCTGAACCTGACTGGGTCAGTTCAATCTGGCACCCCCCCGAATCCCGCCAATTGAGCTTGCACGGTGGCCATTTTTAATTTTTTTTAAATGGCCGCCCAAAATAAAATGGCCACTGCACATGCTCAAATGGTCCCTGCGAGGCCCTAGGCCATGCCAGGCCTCACAGAGGCCATTCAAGCATGCACAGTGGCCTCCAAAATGGCCACCATGCTGATCTTTGCAGGCCCAAACAGGCCAGAAAATCAACCCGGGATGGGCCGCGGCAGCGAATTAAGAGGCTGGTGGGGGAGGGGGGAACCTTTGCGGACCCCCCCCCCAGCAGCCTTTAGGAAGCCCCTTGAAGGGGCTACAGGTAAAAAAATGTTTTGTTTTGTTTTTAAAATTGTGAACTGGGGAGGGCGGTTCGGTCTGGTCTAGCCAGATCGGGGGGCGGGGTTTGGTTCTAACCCAAACCCCTGATCCCCCAAACTGAACCCCCGAACCCCTCAACCAGTTCGCACATCCCTAGTAGAAGGCAGTTTCCTATGTGCACGATCAGCCACTACACTCCAGATGGCAAGTAGCAGGATACAAGAAGCAAGTAGCAGGATGCAGGGCAAGTTCATGACCCATTACATTGACACAATACGTATATTTTCATTTCTTGGCCATGGCCAAATCTGATTGTTCTTTACTTTCCCCTATTCCCAACATCTTCACTCGTCTTTCTACCCTCACCGTTAGAAATGTTTGCTGCATCCAGTAATCTTGTTGCCTGACTTTTTGTCTGATAAACTCGGAGTGCTGTTGAGCCCCAAGATTAAAAGGTTTGCATTGTGTTGCTGACAGTAACATGGAAAGGGTTTCTCGGAGACAAACACTCTGGGCTCATTATTTCTGGCCTCTTTTTTCTTTTCTTTTCTTTTTTCTTTTGCCTCTTGTCATAATATCACTTCCAAAGAGTTACTTAATCCCAGCATAACCAACATATTGTACAATGACAGCCTTTGATTGGATATCTGCTCTGAAGCGGGTGGCCCATGTGAGAAATGCTAACCTGCTGTTCACACACAACAACACATATCCTGCTCATTTCATTCCGAGAATTGACTTCAAGTTTGGAATTGCCCTGGGATATCAGAGCCTGAGTCACTGAAGTTAGGGCAGACACTATTATTATTGGTTAACATATTGCACAAAGGTATGTCAGCCCAGTAACATTGCATTCACACAACATGTGTAAGTTATACAAATTGTGCAAGTGCAAAAACTGCAATAGTGATGTAAGCCCACTGGAAAAAAAGCCCACCTGGTATTAGGTTCAGTGTACAGGGAACCTAGGAAGCAGGAAGCAAATGGGAACAAATCATATAATAAAGTGGTGACTGCAGAAACGATTCCTGCTATTTCTAGGTGTAACTTCTGTGAAAATCAGCTGGTCTGGACTTTCCCCAAGAAGCTATTTCAAGCTTCTTTTAGAACTCACTTGCACATCATCATTAAGACAGGAGCTACTTTGGGAAAGAGAGAAAAGCTCATTAAATTTCCCATCTAATCAGCTAATTGCAGGTGAAGTTATAGAAGTGAAAAGCTTGGGACATTTTCCAAGCTAATCTTTCTGCATACAATGCCATTTCTTAGATGCGAGTGTGGGATTTATAGATCCCCCTCCCCACAAAAGTGCAGCATCATCTGAAGATTTAAAGGTAATTACTGCATTTTATTCCCCCTCACATATTTAAATGGGACAATTTCCAACATCCCAATGCAACCCAAATGGGTGAGGCCAAGACAATGCATCAAATTACTGAATAGATGAATACAAAGAATATTTATATACTGCTTTTCAAAAAAAAGTTCCCAAAGCGGTTTACATAGATATAAATAAATTAAATGGCTCCCTGTCCATAAATAGCTCATAATTTATGGAGAGGAGAGCTGGTCTTGTGGTAGCAAGCATGACTTGTCCCCATAGCTAAGCAGGGTCTGCCCTGGTTGCATATGAATGGGAGACGTGATGTGTGAGCACTGCAAGATATTCCCCTCAGGGGATGAAGCTGCTCTGGGAAGAGCAGAAGGTTTCAAATTCCCTCCCTGGCAGCATCTCCAAGATAGGGCTGAGAGAGACTCCTGCCTGCAACCTCGGAGAAGCCGCTGCCAGTCTGTGAAGACAATACTGAGCTAGATAGACCAATGGTCTGACTCAGTATATGGCAGTTTCCTATGTTCCTATGTTCCTATAATATAAAAAAAGAAACATAAGACCGACACCAGCAACAGCCACTGGAGGGGTGCTGTGCTGGGGATGGATAGGGCCAGTTGCTCTCCCCCTGCTCAATAAAGAGAACCACCACTTTAAAAAGGTGCCTCTTCTCAGTACAAGAAGCCCACACTGAGCTTGTTGGAACAGAGCCTCTTTGATCAGTTAGCAGGGGATATGTTCAGTTAGCAGGGAAATGAATGAAATAGATAGATAGATAGATAGATAGATAGATAGATAGATAGATAGATAGATAGATAGATAGAAGCAAGTTGATCAGTACAAGACAAGTCTAGAACAAAAGTGGTAGGACTGGGGAATACATTTTCCTGAAGAGGCTATCAAAGTAATTCAATCCATCAATTCACTGCAACTGAAACAATTCAAATAGACAGACATGCATTGGGTGCAGTCCTACTATGTGGTTAAACCACCTCAGAATGCTCTTGGGCAGTGATCTTCACTATTTCCCAAGCGGAGGCCACTTTGACAAAAAACTTTCCATGTGAGAGCCATTTCTCACTGCTCTGACCTCCTCATTTTCCCAGTGCTCAGAGGGTCCTTTAAGAGAGATGGAGAAGCCCTCTCTTAAGAGCTCTAAGAGGAAAGCCCTGAGAAGGACTACATTTCCCAGCCCACTGTGCACGCTTTCCAAGATGGTGCAGGGGCTCAAGAGAGCTCTTTCTATCTTGAAGAAACTCCTACACAGTGAGAATGGTCACCTCCGCATGGTGCACAGGGGACTGTGCAGAATACAGGAGAACCTCAGTATTCGTGGGGATTCTGTTCTCCACTTCTTCTGGAGATACAGAAACTGTGAATACTGTATTACTGGGGCAATGGAAATTTGGGGGTTAGGATCCCAGAGGTCAGGAAAATGGGTTAAATGGCCCTAAAAACATGGGGGGAAGTGGCCTACCAAGGTCCCCAGGTCCCCAGCAGTCCGGCAGTGTCCCGCAAGAGTCAAAAATCGGTTGAAAATTGGCCGAAAATCATCCGGAAATTGCAGGGTTTATGCCAGGTTTTTTGGGAAATGAGCCATAAAATGGCTCCTAATCTCAACCTGATCCCAAAATGGCAGCTGGAAATGACCTCGTTATTTCCAGACACCTCCGGCCCACAGATACATGGGTTTAACCCCCCCTTTGCTGGATTTTTACTGCGTATGCTGAGGTTCGATGTCCACTACCTGACCGTGGCCACATGATATGTGAATAGTGAGGTTCTCCTGTATTCAGCTTTGACTGAAACGTTACACAGGCCCAATAAACAATTAGCCAGGAATCTGCACTTAGGGTTGATGGGGACTGACACGCCCCCAGTGTGTACAGTGAAGAACATGGCTCTTGGGGATTTCTCCAATGAAAACGTCGCACACTCGTCATCAGAATGCCTATGCATTTTGAAATCTAATACATCAAGAAGGAGGAACCCTTTCTCCCTGAAGTGGTCCATTCCTGAACAAGGACTATGCCACATGATTTTCTGCATGTTTGAATCAGCTCAGGGTTGTAACATTTAGAAGAGAGGGTGTTTTGTTACAGATAGGAGTCAGTTAATGATGTCTACTCTCTCTCTCTCTCTCTCTCTCTCTCTCTCTCTCTCTCTCTCTCTCTCTCTCTCTCTCTCTCCTTTGTTTCCTTGTGGTACATGACAATCACCATTTTAAGGAAACATTCCATCTGTTAATCAGCTCTGACTCTGTAGTGCACCATTTATCTGAGAGGGAAGTAAAAGTTCTGCCAATCATACGGACAGGAAACGGCTATCTCCAATCAATAGACATTATTTCCTCCCCACACAAAATTGTTGCTGTCAATTCAGCTGATTTGAGAGAGCATTAATGCACTATGCTCTTTTTATAGGTTACAGGATATTTGCCAAATAGGAAAGCTGTTCTAAAAACAGCATATTGACTCAGTGGCTTCAGTCTTGAATCACTATGTATAAGACATTTTCTTTCTTTCTTTCTTTCTTTCTTTCTTTCTTTCTTTCTTTCTTTCTTTCTTTCTTTCTTTCTTTCTTTCTTTCTCAAACACATAGGTAGTGGTATCTCTGTGGTAGGAGAGCTGGTCTTGTGGTAGCAAGCATGACTTGTCCCCTCAGCTAAGCAGGGTCTACCCTGGTTGCATATGAATGGGAAACTTGATGTGTGAGCACTGCAAGATATTCCCCTCAGGGGATGGAGCTGCTCTGTGAAGAGCAGAAGGTTCCCAGTTCCCTCCCTGGCAGCATCTCCAAGATAGGGCTGAGAGAGATTCCTGCCTGCAGCCTTGGAGAAGCCACTGCTAGTCTGTGAAGACAATACTGAGCTAGATAGACCAATGGTCTGACTCAGAATAGGGCAGTTTCCTATGTTCCTATAGTCTTGTTCTCTCTGACTGCTAGGGTTGCCAGCTAGCCAAGCTTTTGCTGCTTGTGGGATGAATTGTTGGGAAATTATTCTGCCTTAAATCTGGAACTGGCATCAAGGGTGAGCAGTGGGTGGCTGTTCAAATCCCAGTGCCTTGATTCCAGCAAGCCCTCCCGACCCCTGGCCATCTACCACTGAGGAGGAGTGTGGGCCTCTGAGAGGCTCGGCTTCTTCCTGTGTGCTGGGGGAGTGAGTAATGCTCCCTCCTCCCTCCCTCCCTCCCCAGAGTTATAGGTCAGGTGGTACAGGCACCCCTGCTTACTTGCCAAACATACCCCTGAGTACGGGTTGCAAGGTGGGGATTGTGTCCAGCCCCAGGCTGAGGAGAAGGAAGAGGACAGGAGTCAAAGAAACTGCCTTATTCAGAGTCAGACCACTGGTCCATCTACTTCAGTATTGTCTCAAGGTTGCTCAACTTCGGCCCTCCTGCAGATGTTGGCCTACAATTCCCATAATCCCTGGCTATTGGCCACTGTGGCTAGGGATTATGGGAGCTGTAGTTCAAAAACAGCTGGGGGGGGGCCTACGTTGCACAGGCCTGGATCTACAGGGATTGGCAGTGATTCTCCAGGGTTTCAGGCAGGAGTCTTTCCCAGCCCTACCTGGAGATTCTGCCAGGGATTAAACCTGGGAGCTTCTTCATATAAAGCAGCTTGTCTGTCACTCAGCTACGGCTCCAGCCCCAAAGCCCACTAAGTACATGTTGCCTGGTTTTTTATTTATTTAGTGCTTCCTCAGATGCACTTTTAGGTGCTCAGAGCAGTTCGCATTTTTTAAAAGAATGGACATAATTGAAAGGGTAGCTTGCGGACGGACAGAACCTTCTGAAATGGCAGCCTCAAATCGGCAAAATCACCAAACATCTGCCAAACTGCCTGAATGATGTGTTGTTAAACAATTGCAGAACTTCCTTGATGCAGAATTTCAAGTGTGTGTGTGTGTGTGTACGTGTGTACGAGCAGCATGGAGCACACACAGTCCTGCAAATTATTTACAGCTCTACTCTGGAAGGGTTCCAGAGGAGAAAAGAGAATTTGGATGAAAGCATATGTGCCAACAAATACGTTCCTCTTTCATAGGAGTTTGCCTTTGTAGTTGCTGGAGGAGACTCAGCACACCTCTCCCTTTGGTGGGTTTATTGTGTTATGACATGTGGGGCCAGATGTCCATGCCTTGCTAGAGATCTTTCTACCAAAGATCTTCTAGACCCAGATCTTTTACCCATGCATAGGGGAGGTAGTGAATGATACAGACGAGGGAGACCAGTTTCCAATGCAAAACGTTCAAATTCATTAGAGGAGAATGAAAATATAAACTCTGAACAGGGAATCAGCAAAATAAACCATTCAGGGGGGGAATTCAGTAGAACAAACTCATGTGTGGCGAAACAAAGACAATGCCTTCAAGTGGTACAATTGAAGTGAGTGGGGATCACCAAGGTCATTCACATAACCCAATCGGAGGGTGGGGGAGTGCTGGGGGTGGGGTGGGGAGGCAGGAGTCTACCTGCCTTCCTCCCACATGATCCGAGCCCACAGAGGGTTCTGCTGGTCTGGTGGTAGCAAGCATGACTTGTCCCCTTAGCTAAGCAGGGTCTGTCCTGGTTGTATATGAAAGGGAGACTAGAAGTGTGAGCACTGCAAGATATTCCCCTCAGGGGATGGAGCTGCTCTGGGAAGAGCATCTAGGTTCCAAGTTCCCTCCCTGGCAGCATCTCCAAGATAGGGCTGAGAGAGACTCCTGCCTGCAACCTTGGAGAAGCCGCTGCCAGTCTGTGAAGACAATACTGAGCTAGATAGACCAATTGTCTGACTCAGTATATGGCAGCTTCCTATGTTCCTATATTCCTATGTACCCACATGAGTGGAACTGCAGCAAGCAGGAGGCAGGGGAAAGCCAGCCAGGCTGCCAGATATCCCACAAAGCACCACGGGAGCAGTGTGGTGCACTGGAAATCCCCGTCTGCCGGGACACTCCTTCCCCCGGCCTCTGTGGTAGGTCTGGCTGCCAGCAGTCCACTCACCCACACGACTGGGCAGTGAGGAAGGAGGAAAACATGCACATTTTCCTACCTCACTTTCCGCCCGGGTGTCGCACCCAGGCTACCTGGCAGAGGAGAGCCAGGATTGGGAGCAATCCTGATGGTTCTCATGACCAGCCCTACTTGGGCTGGCACTGCCCCACCTGGGTAGGACTGGTTGTGAGAATGAGCTCACCATGGAGCTGTAGTAAACAAACTCTCAGGGTGTTGCACTGAATCATTTTCATCTGCATTAAGACAAAAAGCAGAACACCTGAACCTTGAGAAAGACACTGAGGGCGATATGATTGCCTTTCCTTTCCTTTCCCCCCCTGCCTTGTGCATCTTGAGTGTGCTGACAACAGAAACATGGATAAAGTTCATAGGAGCCATCGGAGAAGAAGGCGAGGAATTCCCTAGCTAGCACAGAAAGAGAGGTTTGGCAGCTGGAGGTTGGATCTATCTCCTAGATTGTGTTGGCGCTTGACAGCTTAGCCTCAGCAGGTAGCTACAGGTTTGTGCCTTGGAGGAAAGCTGTTAAATTGCACACAACCTGCAGATTCAGACAGAGCCAAGAGCTTGGCTGGAGGCCTGATCTGATGTTGCTCTGGTGGGGTGGGAGCCTCAGCAGCTATCTTTCTTAAAATCCTCTGTCTTGGGGTTTGGGGGATCTTGGGGCTCATGCCTTGGGGAGGGCTGTCAACCCTCTAGAATGGGTCTGGAGTCTCCACAAATCAACCTCAGCCTCCAGGTAACTGTGGAAAGCAATTCTGGAGATCTTAATGGCTTGGTATTGTGAAAAATGTTGGAAAGAATATTGCTTCCCCGCTGCAAGCCCTCCAGGAATAGCTTCAGTCAAAGACCGCAAGAGATGATGGCTGGCATGATGTGCAGTGCTGCGGCACCACGTCAGGGCCGCTGAGGTCTCGTGAGGCAACCCTGAGCACTTCAGGGACTGAGTGGTTGTGCTCAGGGCTGCCTTCTGTGTCCTCAAGAGCCCTGATGCGGCACAGTACCATGGTGCATCGTATCAGCTACGCACAACAGTGCAAATGCACAACAGTGCTGATGCGTTGCACAGTGGCACCATACCACTGCACATCATGTCAGCCAGCATCTTTAAGAGTGAGTCCCTGGGGCATCCTGGCAATTGTGATGAGACACACAGGAGGCTGTCCCTCAGGTATCCTGGGTCTGCAGGTCCAAAAGAGCAGGGATCAGTACCAAAACAGATGGGTCGTTGCTGGGAAGCAGGCCCAAGTGGAACACATGCCACCTACTTTCTCACCCCCCCAATCACCCAGCTGAAATATGGGGGTAGTAATAATAACATGCCTGACTGACCTCCCGAGCCTGTTCTCACAACCACAGATTCCTGGGTAGGAGAGGGTTAACCCAGGAGCCAGTGGTTGTCTGGGCCAGCGGGAGCCCTCCTGTCTCAGCAGTTCCAAATCTGGGTAGCCCAGATCCATTACCCAGATTAAAAGTGAGGTAGATTGAAAACGGAGCCTGTCCTACTTTTTGTTTTGTCCATTTGTGCAGCTGGTGTGTTTTATATTGTTCCCAGGTTGCCGGTGGCCATGTTAAATATAAAGTTGAGTGGGAAGTGGGGCCAGAGAGAGGATAACTTTTGCTGTACTAAGAACTGCCTCTCCACTGCTTGTGCAATGCACTGTGGGATAGCTGGAGGCTCCCAATTTCAGTTCTGGAGGCTGCTGCTGCGGCGTTCATGCAGGTGCACAAGCTGCAGAGCAAAAAGGAGGCTGTTGTCATCTGGGAGCAGGAAGGTAGGATCCTGCCTTCTTTCCAGCCCACCCCCATGTGGTCATGAACAGCTTCCCTGACTAACAAAATGCCAGTGCTCCTTAAGAAACACCAGAGCTGCTGCTGAGTTCCAGTCTACACTGCTGCTCATGCAAGGGGGTCAAATTTAAATTATCTCCCCTTCCCTTGGAAATGCATGGTGTCACTCAAAAATATGTCCCTAAGGACTATGCAACCCTCGGGGACATATTTTCCAGTGGCACAAAGCACTTCCCACTTTGGGAAGGGAGGTTGGGGGAAAATTGCCCCCATACACAAATACTGATGCTGCTTTAGTCTAATCCATCAATTGGACCAATGCCTCCCATCCAGCACTACCTTACTCAAGATTTTGGCCACTGGTCTACATGACACATCAGTTATAAGGGTAATGGAGATTATACCTCTTTCCAGACGTTTTTAATGCACTAACCATCAGGGGTGGCTCCAGAAGGGGACAGGGAGGGCAAGGAGCTCTCCCACTGCCCCCATTTCTGTTCCAGAACTCTAACATGTGGGACACAGCTTGCCTACCCATAAGAATCCTTTGCCCCTTCTGTGCCTCCCCCCTCAATTTGCCGACCATAAACACACAGGAGGTGTATAGCAGGCTGTATCTCTGCTCTCTGTGCATTCATGGACTGCCCGAGCAGTAAGTTGGATGAAGACGATGAAGCTCCCCAAGGGAGCGGATCTCCTTTGGCCTCCCTTTCTAAGGGAGCGGATCTCCTTTGGCCTAACCCTCATACCATACCTGAGGCATGCCAAGCTTGGGTAGGAAGTCTGTCATTTCTTATTTCTTAATTGCACCGCCGGAGGCCCTGCTGACTTTAAGGATCCTCTTTGCTCCTTGCTGAAATGCATCTTTCATCTTGTCAGAACAATTGCATCAAGGAGCCAAATGAGAAGCTTGAACAATATGTCATTTTGCTCCCCTAATGAGCCCTTGGCTCCAGTCAATTTAGCTCATTCTCCAGCTGCACAAACCTACGTGGACCATTTAATATGGATAGTAGTAGGACTGAACAAAAACAACTTGCTTTTCTTATATACCTTTCCAGCAGTGCAGAAAAGATGCCACTCCTTCCCTGACCATTTTTGGGGACGTCCCTAGAAAAAACGATTGCTTATTTGTCCCCATGGCCCTCACGTTCTTGCTCTCAGTTGACCTCAGTTGCCTGACATCATCATGTCAACCGATGGGTGACTGGTGATGTAGGAGGAGGAGATCACCCTGTTCATCACGGGATCCCTCATACAGCTAGTTTAAGAAGGAAGAAGAAATGACAGCCAAGAGAAAAAAAGGAATCAAAGGCCAGCTAGGGAGACAATGATTCAGTATACAAAAGAGATACACAAATATTGTCATGGCAGGCTAAAAATGTAGGATCTGATCTGACCTGACAGAGAAATTGTTGGGAGGATGCAGGACGGACATTCCCTCCGACCCCAATTGTTGTGTTGGGTCATGTCGGATCAGAAATCTGGCCTTTCTCAATGTAGAGTTCAGTGGAATGAGTTGTAGTATGCAAGGACAAGGCAGAGGAGTGGAATCAGGAATATTAATAGTTTAATGAAATGGCTATTATGTCCAGAGAGGCAAGCGCAGACTGCTGTTCAGGGCTCTTGCTGCTGGCTGCTTGTTAGCCCCGCCTCTACTCCAGGACTGGAATGCAAGTAACTAAAGCCCCATTCAAAAGCTGGCCTGGACCAAGGGATGGCTTGACCAAGGACTGGAATGCAAGTAACTAAAGCCCCTTTCAGAAGCTGGCCTGGATTGAAGAATGGGTTAACGGAAAATGTCACACTCAACATTCCTGTCTGGCCCCAGTGAAATGGCCAGCAAGGCACCTCTAAGCTGCTGTACTGGCTATTTATTTATTTACTAGCTGAGCCGGGCGCAGAGCATCTGTGCCTCTGGCCGGCCCACCACCGCTGCCTGTTTCTCCCCCCTACCCCCACCGGCGTGCCCGGCTTTCTGGCTGGCTCGCTTCTTTTCCACCCCACCCACTTCTGCCCCCACTCTTTCTAGATGGCGGGCTGGCCAGCCCGCTTCTTCTCCCCCCGTGCTTTCTGGCTGGTGGGCCAGCCGGAAAGCCAGCCTGCTACCTCTGCCTGCCCACCCACAGCTACATGACTCTGCCTTTTCCATCGCGCTGCCCTATTTTTGGCCGGGGCCCAATCATCATCTCTTCCCTAATTGATGACTATCTTTGTATATGTTATCACTGATGCATTTAGTAATGTGAGAAGGCTTTTTGTGTACCATGTATTACTGACTGATTTTCATTATGTATTATTAGTGTGTAATTATTCAGCTTAGTTCTATAACGCTTGTTTATTCATGTTATTGGTTATTTATTACGGGCTTGTGATTATTGCACATGTGTATTGGTTATTCATCATTGATTTTTCATTTTCTAATACACTTTTTCATGTTGAGCTACATCTTTTATGTTTGATTTTCATTACATAATTTTTTGTTTTCCACAGTCACGGTAGGAATTTTTTCCGTCTTTCTTGCTCGCCCACTCCAGGCAGCTGCTGTCTCCTCCTGGCGGCTGGGCCACCATGCCGCCTCCTCCTCTCCCTCCTCATGGCTGGACCAGCCCACCACCACCTCCTGCTCCCAGCGACTGGGCCGGCCCTTCTCCTCCTCCTCCTCCTGCTCCTTGAAGCCGGTTGGCCCGTTGTTGCCTCCTGCTCCTCTCTATTTTCTCCCCCATCCCATCCCCTTTGCTATCCAGGCAGCTGCTCGCAAACTCTCACGAGAGCTGCCACACATGGGATTAGCGACGAGTACGTTTAAGAGAATTAAATATATAGATTGTTACATTTTTCTACCGCCTTTCATTAAAATAATCTCAGGAGGTTTACCAGACATTTAAAACAATATAAAACTATAAAAACTGTGCAATAAAAATTACATTTGAATATAAAAAACACAAATCGAATTAAAAGTTTTAAAAACATGTACACTATAACCATAAGCTACAAAGCAGCAGCAACAAAACACTCATATAAAAGCTTGGGTAAAAAGCCAATATTTTCCTTGCTTTCTAAAAACAGTGATGAGACTGAGGAGCCAATACCCACCAGGAGAGCATTCCAAAGTCTGGGGGCAATAACTGAGAAGGCCCTGCCCCGCCTGCACAAAAGGCAAGCCCCCCTCATTGTCAACACCCGGAGCAGCCCCCCCACCGCCACTGATGGCCTTGTTGAGTGAGCAGAAACTCTTGGGAGCAGGCAGTCCCTCAGGTGTCCAGGGTCCAAATAGGTGTAATATGATCCCAGTGGGCAGCTCTGGATAACATCCTAGCTGCTGCATTTTGCACGAATGCAGTTTTTGAATATTCATTTTAAAACACTTAAACTTTCATATGGCCCATGCAGCACCTTTCAGCCAAGAGGGAGCTTGCAGGCCATTTAACTTGGGTCTGTCATACTGCATGCTATGTACACATTGCAATGTGTGGCACAGTTGTGCAAGAGTGTTCTTGTGTAAGTGCAAAAAAAAATTTGCACAAACACAGTTGTGTGACAGCATGGCCATTATTTGTGTGACATTATAGCCATCAACTCTGTGGGGAGGCACACAAGTAATGCCTTTTCATCACAGGGGGAGACACTCAATGCAAGAATACATTGAGTACTACCAACCTTTGTAATTTCCTTGGAGAACAAAACTAAAAACCATTAATTAGCTGACAACTTTACCCAGTGCTTCGCTTCAAGCCCCATATAAATAGCCAATAAAACTAGTTATGAAGATAGAATGCCAGCAGGGGAAGGGGTGTGACATCGGACATTCTATGGGCAGCGCACAACATAGTATTAAAACATCAAATAAAAATACATAACACATGAAATCACAACACAAGGGAAACATACAAAATACAATACAAAACAATTAAAAAACTTTTCTTTTTTAAAAAAAATCAGTTTTAAAAATCAAATTTAAAAACCAAAATTTAAAAGACCGTAATAAACAAAAAGGTCTTTACCTGGTGTCTAAAAGAACAAGGTGATGAAGCCAGGCGAACCTCACTGGAGAAGCTATTCCATAAATGGGGTGATACCACCAAAAAGCCCCCCCCCTTTTGTCTCTCTGTCTCTCAACAACCACATAACTATTTGAAAGCAAATTTTCCTTCGGAAAAGGGGGCACTCCTTTTTGAGACAGGCCCAGACTAATTGGAGGGCTTGGAACTAGGTGCACTTTCTACTTTTGCTGCTTGCCCTCCCCTCCCTTTCCCACCTAACTCCTGAAGTCCATCTGCATGGGAATGGTAAACACAGAGCTATCTGAACTGGGAGGGCTAGAGGGGCAGCTGCCACAGCAACAGAGACTGTTCGAGCTCCAGTAGGGCTGGAAAAATATTGCTTCATCATGGGTAAGTGCGTGAAGTATTTCCACCCTGGGCTCCATACAAGCTAGAGACAGCCCTGAGTAAATGACAGCAGAAGAGCTCACCCACAGACAGACAGGCTTGCTTTCTTGGCTCCTGTCCTTGAAATGCTGCCTCTGGGCATGTTCAGTCAACTCCTTGCCAATGCTTGCAAGGTTTTCCAAGTATTTATGTGGCTTGATTGCAAAACCCGGGTGGTTTTCAAAATGAGCATGAAGATGTGTGGGTGTTCAGGTGGACCTTGTTATATGCAGTCCCAGCATCTCGTTATATGCAGTCCTAGCTTCCCGTATCCGTAGTCAGTATACGACCTCGGTACCTGGCCTCGGGATACACAGGTTAAAATTCAGCTATCCACAGTTCCTGGATCACTGGAAATGACCTCCGATGTCATTTCTGGCCACCCTTTTGCTGTTTGGAGCCATTTTGTGGCTCTTTTCTTAAAAACAAATTTCCTTTTTGGGGGGGGGGAAATCAGTGCGATTGAGGGCTTGGGTGGGGGCAATACTGGAAAGATGGAGACCTGCAGAGCATGGCACGATACATTATTTCTCCAACTCCTGCCTTTCTATTGTTTGTTTGTTTTTGCCCTTTTTTGCCCTCTAGGAACCTAACCCTCCAACTGCCATCAATTTAAGGTCTTGTTATCTGTGGTTTCATTATCCATGGAAACTGGTGGGAATGGAACCCTCGCTGATAACGAGATCCACCTATATGTTTCACACATCCCTAGTTGGGCCTACAAAGAATTTATAGAGCTATCACCTCAGCTCTTCCCTCTAACGGGCTTCCTTGGAGGAGTTACGGTAATGAAGGTGCTCATTTTATGGACTCCCCCCCCACTCTTTGGTAAGAAGGATTTGGCCTGTCAACAGCAGCAGCTACTCTTCACAAAGAGAGCTTTCCCTTGTTTGGCCTCTCCTCCTCCCCAGAGGATGAATAATGGATTACCGCTGCCTGTAAGCCCGTTCATTTAATGCATTCATTTCTTTGCTCCATGAAAATATTCATATATTTTTAAACTCGCCGCTCCTCTTGGGGTCTCGTTCCCATGTTTAAGATGGTATGTTACTGCCTTATTCCTGTTGCCACGGCCCCTTCCATGCAGCACGGAAGACTGCTGTTAGTAAAAGGTAACATTTCTTAAACAGAACTGAACAACCTGTCACATCCAAAATGTGCCTCCTGCACTTCACAGGCCCGGACTCCATTGTCTATTCTCTCAGCAAACACTCCCAGCGCTTTACTCATACCCGATTCATCGAGAGTCACAAAGAGAATAACTTGTACAGAAAAAAAGCATCCATTATTTTTTCATAAAGGACAACAGAATTGCACGGTAGATTAGCATGGATAGCAATAGCTCCTTGCAATTAAGTGGAATGTGTTTTACTGGACGGCTGGACAACCACAGAAGAGCTTCTTTCTGCCTCCCATGCAGAAGAGGAACAATTCCTTTTATTACTCACGACGTTACAGAAAAGCTTCTGCAGGAATGGAATGCAGAGTCCTTCGTCCCACCTGTGGCCATTTCCTACACTGTAGACTTTAACAGGCTTAATAGACCCCTGCTAACTGGACAAAGAGGCACCTTTTTAATGTGGTGATTCCGTTTATTGAGCAGTGGGAGAGTAACTGGCCCTCTCCACCCCCAGCACAGGACCTCCAGTGACTGTTGCTGGTGTTTATCTTATGTTTCTTTTTAGATTGTGAGCCCGCTGGGTGCAGGGAGCCATCTTTTTAATTTATTATTTCTCTATGTAAACCGCTTTGGAAACTTTTGTTGAAAGGTGGTATATAAATATTTGTTGTTTTTAATTAACAGGCATCCCCTCACCCTGGGGCACTGTAGTTCTGGGGACCACTTATGAGCTCTAACAGAATGCTCACCACCTATTCAAACTACCTTTCCCAGGAGTCTTTGGAGGCAGCCATGACAGTTAAATTGTGGCTGGGGATGATGAGAGTGGTAGTTCAATAACAGCTGGAGAGACAAGGTCCCCTACCCTTGAGCTAGAGCAGTGTTTCTCAGTGTTTTTGGAGTAATTGACTGGTACATTATTCATGCACAATTTCCTGGACCAGCAATTTCCTGGTCCCCCTCACCCCCACTCCCACCCCCAGGCACTCCCCCCAAAAACAATTTTGGGCAGCTCTCCAGAGCTCATTTCAGGCAGCCCTCACTGCTGGATAATGATAATTTCAAGGAAGCGGTCTGCGGACCGGTGGTTGAGAAACACTGAACTAGAGCATGAGGGTGAGTCCCTGGGTACTAGCAATCAGTGCCAGTTCTTTGCCGTTCACTGTCTGACGCTGGCCGTGCTCCCAACACTGATGCTGGCCACGCCTCCCTTGCAGGTGCAGCTCCTCTTTCTCCTTGCCGGGTTGACCTTCCCTTCTGGGAATGCTACATTTTGATGGGATGGAGCTTGTTGGTGGAAAGGGAGTGAGAGCGATATTTGTCAAGTGGCTGGAGCCAGTGTGGGAGGCAAGGATGGCCCAAGGTGTTGGAGATGTGACTCCATAGGCATCGACTCTCAATACCAATAACTCCTACTGTCCACTAGGGACATTAGGAGTGGAGGCAGAGAGTGCAGGACTGCTCTGTGCTTTCTTTGCCCTGGTATCTCTGCTCTAAGTATCTTGTGTTTGGTAGACTGATACTCTTAGGTCACTCTCTTCTTCTTTGTTCTCTTTGTTCCTCCTTCTGCCTTCCACCATGAAGTATCTAGTACTGCACAGCATGCAGGCTTTTCTATCTAAGTTTAGGGCTGCATTCGCACGTAATGGGAAACTGGAGTTGAAGGGGCCTGAGGTGAAATTTCTTGCATGTCCAAATGCGTGCAACCATGATTCGGATACAAAAGCGACCTGAGGTTTTTCTCTCCAAACTCCAGTTTGAACCTTCGGTTTGCAGTGAGTTTTGCTGTTCTTAACTTAGGTTTCATTTTGCTGTCATTACATCCAAATGCTGCAGCAAGCTCTAACCGGAGTTGGGGGAGGAAGCGCCTCCCTTGCTCCGGCTGTGATTGGCTGCTGGGGCTGTCTTCATTCCAGGAGGAGGCCCACACAGCCAGTTCTCCCACCTTTCTGAAGTCTCCCTGACTGCAGTGCGGGTCCTGCCTCTTACCTACAAATGCGGACAGGTAAGCATGTGGGGGTGGGGAGAAGGGCGGAACCATGGGTCCATGGGACCCTCGGTTCTGCATTACATGTCAATGCAGTGTCTGACTTCTTTAAATAAACCCTTATTTGTTTCAGCCCTCAAGCAATTGCCTCCGGATCTCCTCTGTGAGCTCTATTCTCATCAAACGGGTTTTCTCTGCTAAATAAAGAGTTAATTCAAATTCTCCCCAACACAAGTTACTGTGGTTCCTCAGGCAGGCACCCCACACTGCACTGCCCCCACAGACTTTGTGAGGGTGATTCCCCCTTTCAAAAGTGACACTTGCCAGTTTGAAAGCAGCACCGAGGGAAGGCAGCTTTCCAGCAGCCTCCTCTCCTCTCCTCTCCTCTCTTCTCTTCTCTTCTCTTGCTTCTCGGCGCTTTCCAGATTAGACCCTGCACCGGGGTCACAACGTATCTTGGAAGTGTGGTTCTGCAGTTCCTGTGTTGTGACACCACAGTACCTACACTGTCAGCAGGGTGCTGTTCACATTTCCGATGCCTTGTTTTGGATTGTGATTTATTGCTATAACATTGTATGTCCGGCGTTAAAATGTTGCTGTATTTCCTGGTTGTTAGTTTTTGAGAGACTGCTCCCCCTGCTGGGCACTTTGCTATTTACGTTTTGAATGTGATTTGCATGAACCGAAGCATTTTGCCACTGTTGAGGGGGTAATCTGGAAAGTGCCCTGGACAACTTTGCAAGGAGTGTGAGGAGAGGCACTCCTGGCAAAGCGTGCAAGCATCAGAGTGGACTTGGAAGGCTGCTGCAAGGGCAGCTGCAGGGGGCATCTTGCTGCCCTTTGGGTGCCCAGTAATCTGCTGCCTGAGATGACCGCCTCCCCTTGCCTCATGAAAGGACCATCCATGGCAGAGGAAGCCTCTCCTAGTTGCTGCTGCAGCCTGCTGTACTAGCTCCAACAGCTTGATCTCTCTCTCTCTCTCTCTCTCTCTCTCTCTCTCTCTCTCTCTTCCCCTTTCAGCAAGCAACAAGCCTGTCGTCATTTTTGGAAGTGTCAACTCAATGTGCAGCAGCTGCACAAAAGCCCAATTCCATGCTAGGGATCATTAGGAAGGGGAAAATTGATAATAAACTGCTAATATCATAATGCCCTTATACAAATATATGGTGAAGTCATATTTGGAGTACTGCGTACAGCTATAGTCACTGTACCTTATATTGTAGAACTGGAAGAGGTGCAGAAGAGGGCAACCATGATGATCAGGGGCCTGGAGCACCTACCTTTTGAGGCAAGGCTACAGCATCTAGGGCTTTTTAGTTCTGAAAAAAGATGATTGGGGGAGACATGATAGAGGTCTATGAAATCATGCATGGTGTGGAAGAAGTGGATAGAGAGAAATTCTTCTTCCTCTCGCATAACACTAGAAACCAGGGGCCATCCCATGAAACTGATTGCCAAGAAATTCAGGATCGACAAAAGGAAGTATTTTTTTCACACAATGAATAATTAACCTATGGAATTCTCTGCCACAAGATGTGGTGACAGCCACCAACCTGGATGGCTTCAGGAAAGGCTTAGATAAATTCATGGAAGACAAGTCTACCAATGGCTACTAGTCTGAGGGCTATAGGCCACCTGCAGCCCGAGAGGCAAGATGCTTCTTAATACCAGTTGCAGGGGAGCAACAGCAGGAAAGAGGGCATGCCTTCAGCTCATGCCTGTGGGCTTCCCAGAGGCATGTAATGGGCCACTGTGTGAAACAGGATGCTGGACTAGATAGGCTTTGGGTCTGATCCATCAGGGTTGTTCTTATGTTATTATGTCTGCCCCCAGAAAGCTCTAACCAGTACACCATACTGCCTCTCAATTACTTAGTATTACTTACTCAGTTACTTTGCTACATACATTACAGAACAACGGACAACATCTAAACTAGCAGTGCATTTGTGCAAATGTGTTGCGCAAATGTAAGGATTTTGCACTAGCTACCTCTGCTATGTCAGGTCCTGACATTCTAGACTAGTGTTGCACTAGTGTAAACATCCTTGCACTTGTGTAACAAGGTACATAAGGACCTTGTGTGGCGTACCTCCTGCTGAGAAATCTCTTCCTCTGTCCCTTTATGGTGAAGGGATGATTTGCACAGAAGTGCAAAGTCTTAATTTCAGGATTTTGTGCAGCAATGCAGGGTTGTGGGTTTTGTTTTTTGTCGCAGGCACACAACTTTGTTGCGCAAGCACAGCATTAGTCTGGATGTCAGCCATTGTGCCTCTGGCATGAGCCCACTTTCCAAAGACATTGGACCTAATAAATAACACATGGCCATCGCACCTTGTGGTTTTCTTTCTTATTATGATCTCCTTTGCTCCTCACAATGACCTTGTGAGGTAGGCCAGGCTGAGAGCTAGCAGTTTGCCCAGGCTGTCTGGTGATATTTAAGACAGAGAAGGGATTTGAATCTGCATGTCTTGCATCAAAACACAACCCCGACTCAGAAGTGGCTCATCTTAATGAAGCATGGGGCGCCGCAGGAAGGAACTTGGGTGGTTTCTCTCCCTCCTGCCCCTCCCGAAAGCTGCCCGCAGGCTGGCCATTTGTCAGGTGGAGCTGCCTAGATTAGAAGCAACCTTAGAAAAGCAACCCGTGTCACCTCCTTTGGCACCCTCCTGCCTAGTTAGGACAATGTGCTGCTTCCCTAGCTCATGGGTATACTTCCAAGGTCCCTTAAAAACCATCCAAGTAGCAAGGAAAATTGCATCCATAGTTTGAAGCTGCAGCCTTTATGCTTTATTTACCACTAGCTGACCCGTGCGGCCGCCGCCGCCTCGCCTCCGCGGCTGGGCCTGGCCAGTCCTGCCGCCTCGCTTCCGCGGCCGGGCCCGGCCAGGCCAGGCTACCTCTCTCTCTCCTCCCGCCCCCCGTCTCCGGCGGGGCAGAGTGCGGCCGCCGCCACCAGCGGGCCTGGCTGGCCCCAGAGTGCCGCCGCCGATGCCGCGGCCGGCCCCAGAGTGCCGCCATCAGGCCCGCCGCCTTGCCTTCGCGGCCCGGCCAGTCCCGCCACCTCGCCTCCACGGCCCGGCCAGTCCCGCCGCCTTGCTTCCGCGGCTGGGCCCGGCCCCGCCGCCTCGCTGGGCCCCGCTGCCTTGCCCCGCCTCGCTGGGCCCACCGCTCGCTGGGCCCCGCCACCACGGCCTGGCCCGCCGCCATCGCTCTGGGCCCGCCGCCTCGCCCCGCCTCACGGCCGGGGCCGCCGCCACCTTGCTGGGCCCACCGCCTCGCTGGGCTCCGCCGCCGCGGCCCCGGGCCCGCCACCTTGCCTCCGCAGCCGCCCAGCAAGCGAATTCTCCTGGGTGTGCTGCCAGCCAATCAGGCGCCCCCTGCAGCCCAGCCAATCAGCTGGGCTGCCGGGACACATTTCTCCTGGGCACACCCAGAAGAATTATATATATAGATCATTCAGTTCACCTTTAAAAAATAATAATAAAAATAAAAATAAAGCCACTCATTTCTACTTGTTCTGGATGTAGGGACAGCTATAAATACCTACTAGCAAGCATTACTTTTTTATAAAGGACAGAGGGGTGTATCTTGAAAACACAGTTTATTAATGATGTTTGCAGCCAGAGAAAGGGTCTGCTGGGCTCGCATTAGAAGAAATTCACATTGATGCCTCCATTCAAAAACTTGGACTAACTGACTCGGTGGCAAGACGTTTTTGACAAAGTTCAGAATGAAGCTTGTGATCTGGCTTAGGGCATGTCCCAAGCTGCCCATGTTTCTATGCTGGGCCAATGGTTCACTCAGGGCCAGCCCTAGGAGAAACAGTGCCCTGGGTGAGAGAAGTGCCTTTGACCCCCAACAATAATTGTCTTATCCGTGCTGCAGAGTTGTGTTGCTTGGCAGATTTGCAAAACTGAGTAGATTACAGGCCTTCCTGTTCCCAGGCAATGCCCATGAAAGGGGCTCAGAAGTACAGCTAGGTCATCTGCTGGTTTGTAGCCTACCCTCTCCTGCTCCAGTTCTGGAATTCCACCGAACTCTCACAGGTTTTCTGCAGCTTCTTCAACAGTGTCCGGCTCTTTTCCTCTCAAATTCTCTGCACACAGTACACTAGGGATGTGCGAGCCAGCTCGATTCGAATCACAGTTCGAATCGAGCTGGCCTGGTTTGGCCAGTGAGTGGGAACCAGCCCAGCCCCAGTTCTAAGAACCAGTTCACGGGCTGGTTAGGGGATATTGTAAAAGGGGAATCCCCTTACAATTAATCCCTATCCCAAAGGTGCTTGGGGTGGTGGCAAAAGAAAGGGGCCTCCGTACCTTTAGTGGTGGCGGTGAAGCAGTGGAGGAAACATCAGAGATGGCAGAGGCAGGGCCTCCTGAATGGCAGTCCGGGCTGGCTGCGCAGTGACGCAAATGGCCTCTATGCATGCACAGCCACAAAAATTGCCTCTGTGCATGCGTGGAGGCCCAAACTGGGCTGCAGCCAGCCCAAGCTGTCATTCAGGAGGTGGGGGGGGGCTTGGAAGGGCCCCCACTGCTGCCCCCACCACCTCCGTCTCTGCCACTGCCTCGCTGCTTCTGCTAAAGGTACAGAGGCCCCTGTCTCTCACACACCCCTGGCACCTTTAGGATAGGGATCAGGGATGCCCTCTTTATTTGTAAAGGGGAGTCCTCAAGGATTCTGGTGGCATCCATAACCAGACCTCTCCAGAAGATTGTACTAGGCAGCAGGGATAATGACAAAGGAGGCGTTCTCTCAAATAGCCTGGACCTAAGCACTTAAGGGCTTTATAGGTAAGAACCAGCACTTTGTATTTCACCTGTAAACATATTGGCAGCCAGTGCAGTTCTTTCAAAACTGATGTTATGTGGTCCCTTCGTGTTGTCCCAGAGACCAATCTGACTGCCGCATTCTGGCAGCCCCACATAGAGCGCATTACAGTAGTAAAGCCTGGAGGTCACCAGCATATGTACCACATATGCTGGTAAAGAATGACCTGGTAGAGGTCATTCACTTCTAGAAATGGACGTAGGTAGAGGTCATTCACCTCTATGACCTGGTCATAGAGGTAGGTAGAGGTCATTCACCTCTAGAAATGGATGTAGCTGACATATCAGCTGAAGCTGATAAAAAGTTCTCCTGGCCACCACCTCAACCTGAGAAACCAGGGAGAGCTTTGGGTCCAGAAGCACTCTCAAGCTACGCATCTGATCTTTCAAGGGGAGTGTAACCCCATCCAGAACAGGCAGATCTAAACCTTCTCTCAGGCTCTGTCCCCCAACAGACAGTACCTCTGTCTTATTTGGATTCAACTTCAGTTTGTTATCCCACATCCAGCCCATTACTGCCTCCAGGGTTCAGACGTAACATGAAACCGCAGGCCCCTTCACCTCCAGTTTCGCTAACCAAATGTCTGAACATGACAAACTGCAGTTAAGGGTAAAAATGGACCCATGGTTTCCCTCTTCCAACTCCATTTTCTGCATTCAGTTCTCTCTAAGTTTTGTTGTCCCCGCCTTTGGTTTGGTGGGGCCAGCGTTACATCCGAACGCTTGCACCGCTTTTAGTCTTGTCTCAAACCAGAGTTGACTGAAGCTCCTCCCTCACTCTGGCTGCTATTGGCTGTATGGGCTGTCCTTCAGGAAAGAAGGAAGCCCGCACAGGCAGCTCCCCTGCCTCTCTGCAGTCATGGTGAATGCAGAGAGGCCCCTCTCCAAAACATCCAACCACAGATGGGAGAGCAGGGGGAGGGGGGCACGAAACTGCAGGTCTATTGGACCCACCATTCCATGTTACATCTGAATCTGGCCCATCTGTTGCCCTTCTAATGTGAAACTTTAGTGTATCAGAGAAGTACAGTCACAATTCACAATAGCAGTATCTGGTTATCACACATAGGTACATAGGAAGCTGCCTTCTACTGAGTCATCCATTGGTCCATCTTGCTCAGTACTGTCTACACTGACTGGCAGCGGCTTGCCAATGTTTCAGGCAAGAATGTTTCCCAGTCCTACCTGGTGATGCTGCCAGGGATTGAATCTGGGACTATCTGCATTCAAACAGATGCTCCACCACTGAGCTAAGGGGAGACTCATCCCCTAAGGAGAATATCTTTACAGCAGACAGTGCTTGTATGCAGCCACCCATCCAAATGCAAACCAACACCCCCTTCCCCCAGAGAAGTGACAGGTTCCTTCTTTTGCTGTTTTTAAAAGCAATTTAAAAACATGTGTTTCATTTACATTTCTTTTGTTTCATTATGCTTTTAAAATTATGCTTTGTCAATGCTACGATGCCTGTTTTTATAGATAGCTGCTTTTAGAATGATTAGCTTCTGTTTTATTGTATTTTATATTGTGGTGTTTTTGTTAGCTGCTTTGTGCCTATTTTTAACAGGCGCAAGTGGGATGAAAAAAAACCATTAATATAAAACAAAAACAAAACCCCAAACCCAAACACACCACACAAAACAAAACAACTCAAAACAAAACAAAAACACAAAACAAAACACAAAACAGTCTTCTCGGCTGTGAGTGAATTAACATGTAGTGAGGTAGGAAAATATTGTCCCCACTTAAACCTAAAGTGATGGATCCAAACCTGCCAACAGTGGGGGTCATATGTCTATGGAACGCAAGAGATACACAGCCTATTCACAGGTTATGTTCAGCACTTGTACCACGAGCATACAGTGTACACAGGTACAGATCTGTACACACACACAGTTATTCACACTATTAGGCTGTTCTCATGAGCAGCCCGGGCTGGGCTGCCCGTGCGAACATGTGGAAGCTGATCAGCAGCAACTGCCAGTGCTTCGTTGGCAAAGCACTGCCTAGGGAGCCTGCCTCTTATCAAGGTTAAGGGAACAGGCACTTCCTGGACCACATTTCAAGTGTGCAGTGCTGGCTGCTTTTAGCTGGTGCTGTAACACTGAAGGGCGCCTGCCCAACTCTGTGGGGATCCCCACAATGCACCACACACTTGCACAGTGCATTGTGGGACTGTGTAGTGCATTGTGGGAATGACAGATACAGTCATTCACACAGAAACATATGTGACTCAACAGACATCTTGTCACTCGTACAACATATTGAGGCAAGTCTCACAATCGGTGAGACTCGTCCAGAGTGGGTTTGTGGGGAGAGCGGGCTTAGCGCACTCTCCCCACAGACCACCGGAAGGGAAGCCCTGGGCAGCCAGATTGGCCACCCACACGACTGCCGGCTCTGTCATGGAGTCGGTGGGGGATCGGGAGTTCGGGGGCCGCGCGGCCCCTGGAAGTTTCAGCATGCTCTGCGTGAGCGCACAGAGCATGCTGGAGAGACCCCCGAGCCGGGTGGCTGCTTTTTAGCCTCCCAGTCGAGGGTCTCCTCATGAGTTGTCTCCTCGTGAGTTGCTCGCTCCGCTAACCTGGGCTAAGGGGGGGGGTTCGCAAGCGGGTTACCCACTTTGAGACAACCAGGCACTTGCTCCCTTAACCTTGACTAGTAGCCGGGTTTGGGAGGGGTTAGGTGGGGCAGGAACGCTGGAATGCACATGGACCCCGGTGCTTCACACGAGCAGCCTAGCCCAGGGCTGGCCTAGGCTGCTCTTGAGAACAGCCTCTATGCCTCGCTGTTTCTTTAATTTTTAAATCTAGTTTATGTATTAAAATTATTTCAGGGGAAAACCCTCCCCCAAACACACACACCAGAAAGGAAAAATATAACCAACATTTAATACAATGGGTTACATTCATATTGAGAAAGCTTTATTTTTAATTTCCACTTCAGGCCTGAGGTGACCACCTCACCTTGCCTTATGAAAGGACTGGTCTTGTGGCAGTGAGTACTAATTGTCCACTTTGCTAAGCAGGGTCTGCCATGGTTTGCATTTGAATGGGAGACCACATGTGAGCACTGTAAGACATTCCCCTTAGGAGACGTGGGCCGTAGCTCATTAGAAGAACATCTGCATGTTTGCATGCAGAAGTTCCCAGGTTCCCTCCCTGGCAGCATCTCCAGGTAGGGCTGGGAAAGAGTCCTGCCTGTAACCCTGAGAAGCTGCTGCCAGTCTGTGTAGACATTACTGAGCTAAATGGAGCAATGGTCTGACTCAGTATAAGGCAGCTACTTATGTTCCTATGACTGCCCTTGATTTTGGTATTTCCAGATTGAAAACAAATGGGGATCCAGACAATGAGGAAGCTTTCAGAAATCTCAGGATTTCTCCTTTTGCAAATATATTACCCAACTTTGGCCATAATTATACAATTGCCAGATTGCATCAGTCTACTTTCTGTAAGAAGGTGAACCTGAGCTCTCCCAGTTGCTTCTCTGTGCAATACTGGCTGCCAAAAATAAGCTGCAAACCAAAACCTTATGATAGTATAATGGACTATCTTGTTCCAAAATAAAGCAGCAGTGGCAGAATACTTCTTTCCAGCATTGCTCACCTCTTAAATTTTCGTCAAGTGTTGTAGCACTTATGCCTAATTTTATATAATTGCTTTCAGGCAGGGCTGCCAATTATCCAGGAAAAATAACACCCTAGCCTGACCTGTTTCTGTTCCTTTGACAAAGATTTGATCTGTAGAAATCTGCAAGATAAGCTTTTAATGGCAGGGAGCGAAACATGATCATTTGTTAATTGCATCAGATCAAATTGCTGTTAAAAGCACGACTACAGGAGATGGTTCAAAAGTTGGCAACCCTACTTGAGGATGTACATCCATTCCCTTAGATGTAGCAATTGCAAGTAATAGTCTAACTGATGTATACTTAACTACTGGTGCAAAGGTCTCTTCATAGTCCTCGCCATGGTTCTGTGCATAGCCCTTAGCAACCAACCTGGCTTTATATTTTTGAATGTCTCCTTTTTTCATCATGCTTAATGGTAAACACCCATTTGAATTCTATAGCCTTTCTGTTTTCTCATAAATTTCCAAGTGTCCATGTCTTATTATGCAGTGAACCAATAGCTTCCTTAGCAGCCTATATCCACTTATGTTTATCTGAACTGGGCATTCCTTTTATTTTATGCCAATCTATGGATTCAGATATTTTCTGCTCTTTTCCCTCAAAACTAAATGTTTTAGGTGGAACCCCTTTATTAATCCTATTTGAATATCTCACCTCTAATTGTGCTGATTTCCACCCCTTCTTGATCAGATCTCTCTGCAACATCAAGATTGATGATTACTTTATTTTGACATGGTAATTTCTGTTAAGCTTCTTCACTTGTTGGAAAAACTAAGCTATAATTAGACATTGTATTGACATCAGATTTCTGTTTCTCATCAAAGTATGCAACACTGTGCAACTTAACAGAATCTGTGGCAGAGTCAAGTATTCTATAATTTTAATGCCTGATTCATATCCCACAAAATTCTGTCCTCACTTCTACAGTCCAATTTTCCCCTCTCTTTATTGGGGATGTATGCATACTCTTTATTTCCAAACACTTTGATGTGCTTTAAACTGGGGTTTCTTCTGTTCCACAGTTCAAAAGGAGGGAAAACTTTGGTTTTATTAGGCAATCTATTTTGTAGATAAGTTGCTGTCTTAATGGCTTCTGCCCAATACTTATTCTCCAGTCTTGCATCAAGTAGTATGCTTCTGCACATTTCAAGTAAAGTCCTATTTTTCCTCTCAGCAACTCCATTTAGTTTAGGAATATAGGGAATGGTTCTTTTATGCTTAATTCCCTGTTCCTTTAAATTCTGCTCAGTGTCATTTCCTCAATTCACCATCATTGTCAGTATGCAAAGTCTTAGGTTTCTTCCCAAATGCATTAGTGACTCTGCTCACATACTCTCTGAGTATGTTGTTCAATACTTCACACACACACACACACCACCATCATCATCATCATCATCATCATCATCATCATCATCATCATCAATAAAAGTCAGAAAATACAAAATTCTCCCTGCTGTTTTCACTAGGAAGGGAATGGAATCACAAACATCACTCTGGATTAAGTCTAAGACCTCATTAGACTGAATTTCCATGTTTGAAAAGTATGTATTTCTCATAACATTCACTTTAACACACTCAATGTACCTGTCTTCAAACTTGCATAGCTTAATTTTTATCTCTCTCTTGCCAACTGCTCCTTTCCCAGCTTTACTTCGATGACCCACACTACATTGCCATAAAGTTATGCAGTCCTTGTGTACGTAGTCACTTGCTACATTTGCCAACTTTCTTCTACAATCAACTTCATATGATAGATCGATTGATCGATCGATAGATAGATAGATGGATAGAGCACTTGTCATCTTTTAACATACCTTTAGATTGTGAGCCCTTTGGGGACAGGGATCCATCTTATTTATTTATTATTACTCTGTGTAAACCGCCCTGAGCCATTTTTGGAAGGGCGGTATAGAAATTGAATAAATAAATAAAATAAATAAATATTCCTGTAATTTTTCTCCTTCTTTGAATGTTTTGTTGCACAAAGCATGAGAGAGACTTGAGTGGTCATAGTATTCTGTTGAAAAACCTCCTTCAATCCTTACCTGCTCTCCGCCATTTTCCTCTTTCTTAAAGCTCCCGTTCACCACTCCCCTTCCTGCAGTGCCAAACAGTTTTGGACCTTGTCCCATCTGGTTCAGTGCCAAACCAATGCTTGAACCCTGGTTCGTGCACATCCTTAAACCAAATAACCTCTTGATAAGCTTGTGCCACAGATATATACTAAGCTTTGGTTGAAGATAAAGTTACAATATATTGTTTCTTACTTAACCATGAGAAAAATACATTGCCATTAGCTGGCTTTCTGTCATCTCTATCTTCAGACATGTTGGCATCCATGTAACAGAGGTGCTCTTACACCTGGACTTCTGGGCCAATGTCTAGGACCTCCACACCCATTGGTGGTCCCCAAATCCTGTTTAGTCTGTCCTGGGTGGTGTGGTTATGTTAAAAATGTGTTAAAAATACTGGGTGGGTGGGGGCCTCCAAAGACCTTTAGGTCCAGGCTCCAAATTACCTAGGGGCACCTCTGTCCATGTATTCTACTGTAACTTGGGTTGCTCATGTACTGGCAGTACTAATTCCAGATATGCTGTGCCCTTTAAATACTGTGCAATTTTTAAAGTCCAATCCAGGCCTTATTTCTTGGTGAATTCATTTTTCTACACAATATTCCAACTGCTGCTTCAATATCAGGATGCAATACAGTTGTAATGAATAGTAACGTTCCCATTCCCATTCTGTAGTTTTCATTGCTTTCCAGAGACTCATTGGATTCCTTCTCCTTTAAGAAACACACTTCCATTGGCATACTCCCTCATTTGCCTCTGTTAAACCAAGACACTCAATTCAGCAAGACCAAGACACCCAACTAATCTATTATCTTTTGCCTCTGGTGGAGTACAAACCTTCCATCATCTTGCCTTTTTATTTGTATCCCAAGATAATGAGATATTTCACCCAAATCTTTAATTTCTACTTTATTTAAATTCTTCACTATCCCATCATAATCTTTCTTATCCTGAAGACAAACCATCAGACCATCTACATATATAAGAATGTATGTCCATCTTCCATATCTGTTTCTAGTGTACAAACAAGGATTACCATTTCCCTGTCTAAATCCTTCTTCCAGAAGCAATAAACTTAATTTACCTTTCCAAGTTCTGACTGCTTGTTTAAGTCCGTGTGCACCTTTCTGTAGTTTTGCACACCTAACTCCTAAAAACCTGGTGGTTGCTGCACACAAACACACACACAAACACAAACACACACACATCCTCTTTGATATCGCCACATAAAAATGCAGTCTTTACATCTAAGAGGCACCTTTTAAAAGTGGTGATTCTCTTTACTTAGCAGGGGGAGAGCAACTGGCCGTATCCACCCCAGCACAGCATCCCCCCAGTGGCTGTTCCTGGTGGCTATCTTACGTTTCTTTTTAAGACTGTGAGCCCTTTGGGGACAGGGAGCCTCCTTCCTTCCTTCTGAAATTTTGTTGAAAAGCAGTATATAAATATAAGTTCTATTCGTATTTGTACTTGCTGAGAGACTTAGGGTCAAACTGCATATTATGTTCAATGTGTGCTTTGGTCCTCTTTTTTTATTTGTATTGTTCACATGCCTAGCACCTTTGGGTGAATCAAAATCAGGGACATTCAGTCTATTCCCTTCACTATGATCCCAATGAATTGGGATCATACCTTTGTGAGGACCCGAGTTCCTTGGAGGAAGTGCAGCATTTAAAAGTGAGCAGTAATGGAAGTCAAGTATCACAGTACTCTTTGAGTTTGATGCAAAGTTCTGCACTTGACCGTGCATTCCTGAATAGCAAACATCCCCTTCCACTTGCCAGTGCTGCTCGGGTCCTCACAAAGGTACAGCGTTCCTATTTAACATTAATGTAATCTGTTTAAGAGCAGAAGCATTGAAGTTCTACCATTAGCGACGGGGGGAGGGGGAGCTCTACAATTCTGTTTTGGAACATCTTCTCTCCATTGTAATGGGAGAGGGCAGATGCCTAGCTCACTCCTTCCAAGAACAACTAGCAGTAAATCATTTTGCAATGGTAGCTGATAAAGATCTGTAGGCATTGTGGAAGGAAAAGTGAGCACAGGCAAGCAATAGCTTGTGGATACCTTTGAATATCATTCCTGCAAGCAGTGACCAATTCTCAGCTCTGCCTGATGGGAAAACAGTGCACAAAGTTAGAGGTGAAGACAGAAATAACATAAAGAGAGAGCCCCCTACCCCAGGATCAGCTCTGCTTCCTCCTGAGTTTGCATTTTGATTGAAAGATGACATACTTGGGGTATGCAGGAGGTTTTTCGGTCTGTTTTTGCCTTGATTTTCATTGTCTAAAAACTTGCCTATATGCAGTTTGGATTGTTGCTGGTCTTTGACCATAATAAAATTATTCATTCAAATTTGCTTCAGTCAGCAATTTGTTCATTTAAAATCTGATATGTTTAATAACCCCTCCTCTCCTTTTTGTTGCTCAATTTTGGAAGTGGGGTGGTGAGGGGAGGTCTGTCTTGTAGCACAGCAGAATGGAAGACTTTTTCTTTTCAAAGTTGTTTAAAGTTGGGAATGAGTAGAAGAGATCTTTTGTGGTGGCCTCTAGTGAACGCCCTCCTCACTCACAATACCCTGGATCTTGTGCCAGTCTGGGGCATTGTGGGAAATCATGGCGGTTGTTTTATGAACAAAAACCTGACCATTAAGTATTTTCAACCACAATGGGTGGCTTTACATAACCACTGCCAAGTTTGCAAGTGAGGGAAATGCCAGAGATATGGTACTTGCGGTTCTAAACCCAAGTGTAGCCAAGTTCTGAAACTGGTTGTAGATGTCAGGTTTGGAACTGCAAGTAGGGTGGAATATGCCAACGTTGGCAAGTTCGGATGACATGCCCAGTGTCAGCATAGCCAACCCAACACTGGGAGTTGGGCTCACTGCTGAGCTCCAGGAACTGGTGATTTGTGGGTTCCCATGGTCATTTGAACCCACCCAAAATGTCATGCAAACCCTGTTCCCTTCTTTAGGCTTAACCCTGGAAACCAAAATCCAGCCCAAATAATTTTAGTCATGTAACAGATTTCCCTTTTCAAATCCTCTACTTTATTTATAAGATTATTTTGTGTGTGCTTCCCACATACTATCACTTCGTGCCATTGATTTAAGTTGTCTCCTCCTAAAAATGGTTCTAAAAATACCGCTTGCTTTTTAAAGTTGGAAAAGTACATTAAAGCACCTCAATGTTCATTAAAGTGACTTAGGGTTGATGGAAGGGCATTAAAAATGCACTGAAGTGCATTCTTTGTTGATTTTTCTAGACACTAACTGGGTTTACGTACAAAGGAACTGCATTCAGAGCAGTGTCATTGAGCACATGAACCTTGTCTCCTAAGGATCGCTCTCTGATCAAGGTTGCATTGTGGCAGGATTCGGGGCGTAGAAGGCCCAGAGAGCATAAACAAATTCTGCTGGGTCCGCCCCCCCCCCCGCACATGAAGTTGCTGTATACTGAGTCAGACCATTGGCCCATCTAGCTCAGTATTGTCTGCACTAAATGGAAGCGGCTCCCCAAGGTTTTAAGATTTCCCAGCCCTACCCAGAAATACCCGAAGGCTCTGCACACAATCAGTGTGTAGAGCCGAAAGGGGTTCTGTGAGGAGAGCGGGCTTGATCTGCTCTCCCTGCAGATGAGCACTCACCCTTCCTTGGGCGGGCTGATCACCCACCTGGATGCGCGGCTGCTTGGCTCGGGCACTTCTGTACCCGACCACGGCTCACACATCAGCTCTGGGGGTCAGGTGAAGGGAAGCGCTGCTGCAGGGAGTCCCAGTAAAGTGAGTGCGCAGTGCATTCCTGGGATCGTCTTCCCCTCTCCCACGCTTCCCTTTGCTGACACATGATTACTGAAACCAGATTAATGCAGCTCTCGCTCTGTTAACCTCATTTAAGGGGGAGGGTATTTAGGCAGTCTTGCTGCTGTGGAGCCACCGGGCTCAACCGCGAGCCTGGTGGTTCTCAGGAGCGAGCAAAACCGGGCTGGGATTCCTTAGCCTGGTTTGGCTTGCCCGTGAGAATCGCCTCAACGAGTTGCACCTGGGATTTGCTGCATGCAAAGCATAGGCACATGGGAAGCAGCCATATACTGAGTCAGACCATTGGTCTATCTAGCTCAGTATTGTCTACCCAGACTGGCAGCAGCTTCTCCAAGGTTGCAGGCAGGAATCTCTCTCAGCCCTATCTTGGAGATGCTGCCAGGGAGGAAACTTGGAACCTAGATGCTCTTCCCAGAGTGGCTCCATCCCGAGGGGAATATCTTACAGTGCTCACACTTCTAGTCTCCCATTCATATACAACCAGAATGAATCCTGCTTAGCTAAAGGGACAAGTCATGCTTGCTACTATGTTCTAGCTCTACCACTGAACTATGGTCTCACTGCAAACGAAAAGGCCTTGGTGTCTCTGCCAGGAAGGAGGTCCAGCCTGTTGGGATTTGTGTGTATTTACATTGTCTTTGTTCTTGCCACTGGTGTATTGTAATTGTATATCTGTATCTAGATCTAGATCTAGATCTAGATCTATCTATCTATCTATCTATTCAGTGCTCATACAATGAGTGTACAGTGGACACGGGTTACAGATCTGTACACAGGTGCAGTCATTCATGTGTTATGTTGAATGCAGGCACAGAAGTACACTTCCTATCTGTCCCATGCATTTGAAGGGCCTGTGTCCAGGTTCACTTTTTAAGTGAACACAGTTAAGCCACCTAATGGTGCAGTGGGGAAATGCTTGACTAACAAGCAGAAGGATGCCGGTTCGAATCCCTGCTGGTACTAGATTGGGCAGCAGCGATATAGGAAGATGATGAAAGGCATCATCTCATACTGCGCAGGAGGTGGCAATGGCAAACCCCTCCTGTATTCTACCAATAGAAAACTGCAGGGCTCTGCAGGCGACAGGAGTCAAAATCAACTTGACGGCACAAGCCTTACAGTCATTCTCACAAACTTGTGTATGAGTGTACAGACATCTGTACACTTGTACATCATAATGTCTGAATTGGACTTTACTGGCAGTTCAGCAGAAGGTGTGGGTGGGCCTTCCTCCATGTTGCCCAGCCAACTTGGCTTCCTTCCTGCCCAGCCAACCTGGCTTCCCGCGTCTCTCTCCAGGGACTCCAGTTCAACACTCCTGGTACTTGCCTCCAAGCTCCTGAGCAGACCTCAGATGCATAATTCAGAGAACCCTTTAAATAAAGCATGTCTGACGAGCTTTCACCTCGACACATTCAGAACCAGCTTCTCCACTGAAGGCTGGTGAATCGGATTTGAAATGAAGAGTTGAGGGGGGATTGAAGTTGACAGGCCTCCATGTTTCTTTCTGGATGGCTGCCTCCACTCAGCGCTACCAAAAAGATAGTTGTCTTTGGGGTATTTTGTGTGGTGGTAAACAAAATGGAGGACAGCCGGGAGAGCCTGAGTGGGACTCTCTGCTACTTCTGTGTGTTGTGTCTGCTTAGCGCAAACAGAAATGCAAAGAGATGACGATTGCTTTTTTGATCTCAAGTGTGCTTCCCCCCCCCCCTTTCGCAAATGCACTGAGGTAGAGGCAGGAGCCCCAAAGAAACAGAAAATGTAGGATGTTTTTGCAGCCTCCTCTTGTTTCCCCTCACCTCACAAGTTCAGTTCAAGGCTGAGGTCGGGTGAAGGGCAATTTGACAGCGAGTGCAGCTAACACCCCCCCAGACAAAACAATCTCCTTAAAAAAAGCTGGTGCAAATGTTCAGCGACAAGTTGTGGTATACTCTTCTAGGAAGCACAGGCTGGTAATTGCATGAGCGTTGCCCCTCACATTTGAAACTCCCCGTGTGTGGGGGGAAAACTAGCGTATCAGGGAATAAACCCTTCTTCTTCTGTTTGATGTGCTGTCTTTCTGATGTACTAGTTTGCAAGGAATTTGGTGGATTTTTTTTTTTTAAAAACTTTGCATAATTGGATTCCCCTGCCTGACCTCTGAAGTCATTTCCCCCTGAACATTTGGATCCACTTAAATAGATAAACCTGCTCTCATCTGAATGGGTAGATCAACACTAAATATTGTGTGTGTGTGTATGTGTGCATCAATAGGCATTCTTGGTACTTAAAAGATCTGGGCCCTGGGCCCACACCCCTTATTGATAATTAAACTCAATCATGCCACCCCACCCCAGAATAATTACAAATGTTTTTTCAAGTTTCTAATATTATAATCCAGCACCTGTGTACTTTCCAGATTAGACCCTGCAATGGGGTCACGTCATATCTTGGAAGTGTGCTTTCACACTTCCGGTGTTGTGACACCTCCGTCCCTACGCAGACAGCCGGGTGCCGTTCACATTTCCAATGCCTTGTTTTGAATTTAATTGCTGCAATATAGAGCTAGGGCGTTGTATATCCGGCATAAAAAGGTTGCTGTTTTTCCAGGTTGTTAGTTTCCGCAAAACTGCTCCCCCTGCTGTTTATGTTTCAAATGAGACTTGCCTGAATGGAGGCATTTTGCTGCTGTTGAGCAGCTAGTCTGGAAAGAATCCTGGTGGAAGCAGCAGAGGCTAGGAGTCTAGGTGAGGCTAGGAATTCCCTCCCAGGCTCTGTGCAGGTGCCTCTACTGCTGCACTTCCTTGAAGAGGTCATGGATTAGGGAGGTGGCTGATGACATTTGGGGCTCTGAGTGCCCCGTGTCCCATGGACCACCCCAACGATGCCCGTAGTCAACAATCCAAGCCCTTTTTTGCTTTTTTTCCCCTGTTCTAAAGGGACAACCCAATGCGGGGGGGGGTGTCAATGGCGCTGTTCTCATGACCCCAAGTAAGATAGGAGACATCTCCAACCTTAGCATGGGAGCCAGTCAGTTTGGAGGCGGGGAACTTGCTTGTCTGACAAGCCCTAGCCAGGCAAGATGATTTTCCCTTTTACCTCAGTACAAAGCTGGGGATGAAATCTGGGAAGCTCCCGCACTAAGGCTGGAGATGTCCCATACCTCACTTGTGGTCATGAGAAAAGCCTTTATATTTTGTAAGTTTCTTGGAGGGACCCCCCCAGTTTGTCAGGAGCTCAGATCCAAGTGCAGGCAAATAGCAGGAGTGAACCAGCAGATTGATGGTGGTGGTCGTGGGTTAAACGTTTAGCATGGAGATCTGTCTCAGACACAAATTCCCCAGAGCAGGGCTGGAATCAGGGGTTGGCTAACATAGGCACTGGCCAAGGGCCCCTACCCACCAGAGGGTGAAGCCTGCTTGCCCTCTGCCACAGTACAACGTTAGGCAAGCGAGTTGCTCTGTTGCTGCTGCTGCTTTCTCCTGCCCTCCACATCTGCAAATGGACTTCCTCCAGAGGCCCCCTGTGTATCTGAAAAGAGGTCTGTATGCATTCTAGGAGACATATCCAATGCACTTGAAACAATGGTGGTGTCCTGTCCAGCTTGCCCAAGGCCAAGACCAAATAGCAATAGCAATAGCACTTACATTTATATACCGCTCTATAGCTGGAAGCTCTCTAAGCGGTTTACAATGATTTAGCATATTGCCCCCAACATTCTGGGTACTCATTTTACCGACCTCGGAAGGATGGAAGGCTGAGTCAACCTTGAGCCCCTGGTCAGGATCGAACTTGTAACCTTCTGGTTACAGGGCGGCAGTTTTACCACTGCGCCACCAGGGGCTCCAAAGGCGAGGTGAAGCAAGGCCAGCCTGCAGGACCTTGGAGAGGGACTGGTTAACTCACCAGTCAGAAGCAGACTGAGCCCTTAAGTACCTCTGAGCCCAGACTACCCCTCCTGGGCTCCACCTCCCTGCCTGGAGAGGGGAAGCCTTGAGAGGGTAGACTTCTGGCAGGAGCTTCTAGAGCAGGGTGTCCAACTGTGGCCCTCCAGCAGTTGTAGGCCAACAAGAGCTGGAGGGCTGTAGTTTAAGACATTAGAGAAAGCCCTTAGGGAGGAAGAGATGGTGACAGAAACACTTACCCAGCTAAGTGAGTTCTCTGTCATGGTGTCTCTGGTGCTACTGCTGCTGAAGAAGGAGTGTCTGCCCCTGCTGCCTTCTGCTGCTTGGTAAGCCACCCCATTGGACCCTGGCAAGCTTACTGGGCAATAGTAGGCAGCACCAATGGATGCTCTTCTTCCATAGCAGTGCCATTTTGGAATCCCCAAATGCCCTGCCTCCCTAATGCCAGCCAGGGGCCCAGGGCATCAGGGAACTTCAAAATGGCACAACTCCCTATTGAGGGCTGAAGAAGGAGCTGTTGTTGCTGCTGCCACCAACACTGCCCAATAAGCTTGGTGGACCAGATGCCATGGGGAGGAGTGTTGGGAGAGGTGCCACTACTGCAGTGATCATCACTAATTTTTAAGTGAGGTTCACTCTGGCAAAAAATGTTCAACGTGAGAGTATTTGATGGATATTAATATACCACTTTTCAACAAATGTTCCCAAAGCAGTTTACAGCAATAGAAGTAAGTAAGTAAGTAAGTAAATCAAATGGCTCCCTGTACCCAAAGGGCTCACCATCTAAAAAAGAAACTTGAGATGGACACCAGCAACAGCCATTGGAGGGATGCTGTGCTGGGGATGGATAGGGTATAGGGGTGTGCACGGAACCGGCTGGTCTGGTTCGGTTCGAGTCCAGACTGGACCCAAACCGGACCAGGCCAGTTCAGTCCAGCACTCCCTTGCTCCGCCCCCGGTTCAGTTTGGTCTGGGGTGGGTGGGTGGGGGCTTCGCAAACAATTTTGTTAAAAATAATGTTTTTTAACTTACCCCCTTCAGGGTTGTTGTTGAAGGTGGTGACAGTGGTGCAGGGGTCTGCGGAGGTTCCGCTTCCCCCGCCGGCCTCCCTTTATGCCACCACTGGCTGTTTGGCTGGCTCTTCCCCCAGGCCACGCAGAGGCCAATTGCACAGGTGTGGCAGCCTACAAAATGGCTGCCACGCTGGAGGGGGAAGGCCCGAATGGGCCAAAGAGCCAGCCGAACGGCCTGTGGTGCCATAAAGGGAGGCCGGCAGGGGGGAGGGGGAATCTCTGCAGATCCACACACACACACCCCGCCACCTCCGACAACAACCTCAAAGGGGGTAAGTTGGATTTAAAAAATAATAAAAATTTGTGAACTCCCCTAACTGTCAGGTGTGTGTGTGTGTGTTCAGTCCGGGTCTGGACTGAATAGGGGATGGTTTGGTTCGACCCCAAATGGGGGCGATGTCAAACCTATTTGCACATCCCTAAAAGGGTCACAGTGGGAGATAGCACAGGGGGAGATCCATTTCCCACTGTGCTGACCTCTGCACAGTACTGTGCTTTTCTTAGTACTGGGAGGATCCTTTCAGAGGGACGGAGCCCCCTTTTGCAAGCTCTGTGGGGCAAGCTCCCGGAAGGGTGACACTTCCCAGCATTCTGTGCGTGCCTTCCAAGATGGTGCAGGGACTCAAGAGGGCTCCGTTTCCCTTAAAGACGTCCTGGCGCTGGGCACTACACAGCACAGCACACTGCACAGTTAGAATGGTTGTCTCCACAAGTTGTCAGGGGACTGTGCAGAGTATTCAGCTTTGGCCAAAGCTTCACACAGGCCCAATAAACTGGTCTGAGAACTGCACTGAGGGTTCATGGGGGCTGCCATTGGCCCCTGAGCCTTACAGGGAGGAACACTGCACTACGGCCTATATGAAGCGTTCTCAGAATTGGGTCCCCAGGGCATTGTGGCTGGGGATGATGGGAGCTGTAGTCCAACAATATCTTGGGACCCAAGTCTGAGAAACACCGGATATGAATTTGGCATACTCAGAATGAGGCCATTGAATCCATCTAGCCCTGTGCTGCCTCTCCAGACTGCCAGCAGTACTCCAAGCTCACAGGTAGGGGGCTCTACTCAACCCTCCTACATTGGATTCTTTAGTGTGGGCACCTTCCTGTCTGTGATGAGTGTTGCTCAGGAGTGTTGCTGATGAGTATCGAGAAAGTGCCGTGATGGGAAATGGGACCCCCTTGCCTTCCCTCCCCATCCTCAGTGCATCCAAAGTTCAAAGCAAATTCTAGGTGGGGTCCTGGAGTGCAGCGGAAAAGCTGTCTCGGGAGCCAGCCTTCCCTTTCAGCTAATGATGGCCCCATGTTCACGGCTGCGCTCAAGCCAGGAGTGAGCCTGCCATTTTCATTCCGCTTTCGAAGAAAATGAATGGGATGTCGTCAAAACCATGTTTTCATGGAGGACGCTGCTGGGACTCAGTGCTGAGCAGGCGTCATAACTTAAGTGCTGTCACCACAGGACCAAGCCTCCCACCCCTGCCTGAGAGCTCAGACTCTCCGAAAATCTCCAGTCACTGCTGGCTGGCAAGGCGTTCAGCTGGAGGCGTCAGATGGCAGCGTCTGCTTATTTATCAGACTTAACTAGTAGACATTCGGGTGGGTGCTTGTGGGTGGTATTTATTAGACTTGAGATTGCTTTGGCACAGCCATGGGTGAAGCTAAAGGCGACCTAATGCACAGAACCTGCAGGGTCATCATTTAGGAAGAGCGGGGGGGGGGGAGTCTCCCCCTCCCTGCAAGCTCAGTCTGTGCTTCAGGAGCCCACATGTGATCATTCTTGAAGGTCACTTGTATTATTCAGCAGGTCAACCTATTCTACACATGGGGTGTGATACAACTAAATGGTCCAAGATCAGGCAGTTACTTCCACACTGAGGTTGTTCTCATGTGCAGCCTAACCCAGCCAAGGGAAGCCCAGGCTGGGTTAGGCTGCATGTGAGAACTGCCAGGATCGGGCCCTATCCCAGCAGGTCAGCACCGCCTAGCCCGGCTTTTTAGCCCGGGTTAATGGCACCAGCGTGCCATTAACCCAGGCTTTGGGACCGTGTGTCTCCTCAGGCTACGTTCAGCCCGAGGAGACACAGAGATGAGTGCCTAGAGTGCCCATCTCCTGTGGAAATCCCCCAATGTACCACGCTGGGTGTGCAGTGCATTGTGGGATATCAGGAGGCCAGGTCAAATTGTCCAAGCCTCCGGAGCTCCATGCAGCAGCGAGACAGCGCTGATCATCAGGGCATGCGGTAGTGTGCTGAGGACTTCTAAAATGATCATCGGGGGGGGGGGGGAGGTAACTGGAGCGCAGACTTCCCCTTGCCCACCCACCCCGCCATCCACCTGGTCATATAAACGGGCTCATTATTTTGTCCGTCAAATAATGCTTGAATGGCTTCCATGATGCCCTTGTGCATTGCAGAGAACACTGTGCCTTTAAACACACTCCACATCTGGGACCTGGCCCAGGGCTCTTGGTCTCTGCCTGTCACATGGCCCAGCCTATCACAGCCCCTGCTCACCATAGTGACTCTGACCTGAATGCTGAGGAGGCGGGGCCAGCATGATCATGATAGCAGACTGGAATCTGAGAGGGCCCTGGGGTTGGGGTCCCCCGAGCAAGCTCCCTCAGGGCCCGGGCTCCATGGGGCAGCCCCCGTGGCATCTGAGCCCACTGCAGAGCAGCCTGTCCCACACTATTGCATCTCCTGATGACTGCATACCAGCATGGACAACAAGCTCAACAGGAGCAGAGGAGGAGTGCCAGACGGCTGCTCCTCTAAGGCTTCCCCTAATTGCATCTTGGGCCTGTGTGGTGCTTCTGCCAAAGATGAACCCTCTGCACTGTCCCCCTGGCACCAGGCAGAGGCTACAGTTCTTACTGTGTAGTGTTGTGCTTTGCCCAGCACCAGCAGGGCTCCTTTAAGGGAAATGATGTTCTACACCAGTGGAGCCCCTGCACCATCTTGGAAGGCGTGCACAGAATGCGGGGAACCCTAACCCTTCCCAGCACTTTCTCCTCAGAACTCTTAAGAGATGGTCCCACCTCTCTTAAAGGGCTCTCCCAGCATGGAGAAAAGTGCAGTACTGTACAATCAATCAATTTTATTATTACAGCCTTAAGCCAACCAGGAAGAAAAACAATAGGAAGAACATACAGAGGTGCAATAAATATCAAAAGGAATATTAAAAAATGTAAAAACAAACATGCAAATAAAGCTAAAATTATAGAAAACCATGGCGGGATGTCTGTCTCATAGCCCCATAAATGGATTTAGCTACTATTTTGGTGACTTCATCATTAGTATCAGCCAGGCAGTAGCTCAGATAAAAGGAGTCAGGCCTGCCAGGGAACTGCTCTAGGATTGGAGACAATAATTCTCTCCTAGAATCACGATATAGGGGACAATATAGCAAGATGTGAATGACAGTTTCAAGGCTACCCTCTCCACACGAACACAACCTCAAAGCAGCAGGATCTTTAGAAAACCTGCTTAGTACTGTACAGAGATCAGCACCGTGGAAAATGACTCTCATCTTGAAATTTTTGTTTGTTTTTGCTAAAGTGGCCCTCACTTGAAAAATAGTAGATCACTTATCTATTCCGATTGGCAGTAGCTCTCTTAGATCTTAGGAAGGTTTTTTTCCATCCCTGGGACCAAGATCCCTTTGACTGGATTGAACTAGGGTTCTTCAGCATGGATTGAACCTGGGATCTTCAGCCTATGAAGGAAGCACTTAGATATACAAAGCGTCAGTGACAAAGGATGTACTATTTTGTATTTTGATTTCTGTTGTGCAAACTCCAAGTCTCTTTGGTGATTTTAACATGCATTATATGTACACGGTTTTTGAATATTTCCTTATTTTTGATCTGTGGATTTTGGGGGATGTTTTAATTTGACTCTATTTGCATTTCGAAGCATTGATTTGAATAAACTTGCAAACCCAGTATATGTTTGAACTTCACTGGTCTGCACTGACGGGCAGGAGTTCTCCAGAGTTTCAAGCAGGTATTTCTTGACTCTACCTAGATGTGCCAGGGACTGAATACAGAGACTTCTACAGGTAAAGCATGCACCCTACCAATGAATTACACACCCCAAACTGGATGCTCCATGTGTTTACTCTATGGCCGGGTTTGGACAATATAGGAAACCAGAGGTCCTTTCACCTCTGTTTTCTGAAGCTGGTTGTCTGAATTCGGAAAACTGGAGTTAAGGCCAGAAAGGGACCTATATTTTCCCTCACCAAACTCCACCCCACTTTGGTCAGAGTGGAGTTTTGCTGCCCTTAATTCTGGTTTTGTGGTGCTAGTGTTATGTACAAATACTGACACTGCAGTTGAGGGAGGTAGCTAGTCCCTCACTCTGGCCTGATTGGCTGTGTGGGTTGTCCTTCTGTCAAGAAGGAAGCCTGCACAGCCAGCAACCCTGCCTTTCTGCAGTCTCACTGACTGCTGAGAGGCAGTCCTCCCTGGCATCTGAATGAGGAGGCGGAGAACCGCAAGTTGGAGCTATGGTTCTGCACTATGTCTGAACTAGGCCTATTTGTGGAGGGGAATCATGCTAGCTGACCCCACTTTGACTTCCTCACACCAGCTTTGTGTGTTGAGGCAAAGGTGACAGTTGGGTTCTTTTATGTGCATACAACACAGTGTGTGTAGCTTGTCCATCTCTTGTGGTAGCAAGCATGACTTGTCCCCTTAGCTAAGCAGGGTCTGCTCTGATTGCAAGTGAATGGGAGACTTGATGTGTGAGCATTGTAAGATATTCCCCTTAGGGGATGGGGCTGCTCTGGGAAGAGCAGAAGGTTCCAAGTCCCGCCCCCCCCGCATTTCCAAGATAGGGCTGAGAGAGATTCCTGCCTGCAACCTTGGAGAAGCCACTGCCAGTCTGTGTAGAAAATACTGAGCTAGATGGCCCAAGGGTCTGATTCAGTATATGGAGGCTTCCTATGTTCCTATCCCATGGAAGGGTCTATGTAAATATTGCTGAGTGAACACCGGAACCAAAGTCTCACCTCTGCCTCAGTGTGCGAAGCCAGTGTGATCTCGCTTCCCCACCACGAATATAATAAATGCATGGAGTGTTCATGAGAAGAAGACTGCTTTGGAGCCTGGTTATGCTTACGATGCACAGATCTGGCTGCGTTAAAACTCTGCACCACAGAGTGGCTCCTGGGGAATTTTGATGACTTGAATTACCTGCTTTAAACATCTATTAAAGGACTGAACTTAATGTCGAAGCTCTGGAAGGACCCTGTTGTGTGGGGACCCACAGCCATTCATCTTCTTGGGACTGCCCACAGCTTTAAGATCTGCAAATAAAATCACAGCAACCCTATGTTGTCACGTTACCTTAGTCCATCTTTGCTATTTCTGGAAGTGCTTAGTTTAGAGAGACTGAAATGCAACCTAATAGTGCAGAGTTCAGCTTGAAAGAAGATGTAGGAGGAGGGAGCGATGTTGCAGAAGGGAGAAGAGGAGGAGGAGGAGGAGGAGGAGAGATGATGCCTTTGCATTTTCTCCATGCAGTTGTATCTGTTCTTTAACCACTTGGCTGCAGAATGATGGCCATTGCCACATAGCACTCCTCCTCTGAAGCCTTCCGATTTTTGGCAAATGCTGCAGAGAGTGTAAAGGCAACAGCCGAGTTATTAATCACGTCTGTCAAGCAGGGCTGCAATAATTTTCTGTCTGGAAGCAAACCAAAGCACTGACTCGCTTGGTTTGAAGATGCAAAGATTATTCTGCAGCCGGTACTTTTCAGTGGGCTTTCGGCTTCTGGGTAGTAGGTGAAGTAAGTAGACTCTTCCACAGCCTCTAACCTGAGCTGTAGGTAGGAAAATAAAATCTCTTTCTGGTATGAATTGCCTTGACCTTGTAGCCTCACTTATGTTTACTTCTTGTATTTTGGCTGTAATCATGGCAGTCATGGCAATACTGGTTAAAGGGTTAACTAGGACTGCCAAACTCCATGGAGCTGGTTGTAAGAGATGGGAAGGAGAGCTGGTCTATGGGAGGAGAGCTGGTCTTGTGGTAGCAAGCATGAATTGTACCCTTTACTAAGCAGGGTCTACCCTGGATGAATTCGAATGAGAGCCTACATGTGTGAGCACTATGAGATATTCCCCTTATGGCAGGGCTGCTCAGCTTCAGCCCTCCTGCAGATGTGGGCCTGACTGATTGATTGATTGATTGATTGATTGATTGATTAAGTGCCATCAAGTCGGTGTTGACTCTTAGTGACCACATAGATAGATTTTCTCCAGGATGATCTGTCTTCAACTTGGCCTTTGAGGTCACTCAGTGGGGCATTCATTGCTGTCATAATCGAGTCCATCCATCTTGCTGCTGGTCATCTTCTTCTCTTTCCTTCAACTTTCCCCAGCATTATGGACTTCTAGGGAGCTGGATCTTCGCATAATGTGTCCGAAGTATGATAGTTTGAGCCTGGTCATCATTTGTGCCTTGAGTGAAAATTCTGGATTGATTTGTTCTATGATCCATTTGTTTGTTTTCCTGGCTGTCCATGGTATCCTCAAAAGTCTTCTCCAGCACCAAAGCTCAAAAGTATCAATGCTTTTTCTATCTTGCTTCTTCAAAGTCCAGCTTTCGCATCCATAGTGTCAAGGGAAAAACCATGTTCCGAACGATTCTAATATTTATAAGTATAGATACGTCATAGCATCTAAATGTCCTTTCCAAGGCCTTCATTGCAACCCTACCAAGTGCTAGTCTGTGGTGTATTTCTTGACTGCTGGATCCTTTACTGTTGATGGTCGATCCTAAAAGGCAGAAGCTATCCACCACTTCAATGTCTTCTTGTCAATTATGAGGCTGGTTTCTGTACCTGTTGTCATTAGTTTAGTTTTCTTGACATTTAGTCGTAGTCCCATTTTTTTCACTGTGCTCCTTGACTCCTGCCTGCAAACTTGGAAAAGTTGTTGCCAGTCTATGTAGACAATAATGAACTAAATGGACCAATGATCTGGCCCAGTATATGGCAGCTTCCTATATTCCTTGATGCAGATTTCCTTGTGGATCCTGGTCAAGTTGCTGTGGTTAAACTTCATTTAACTTGGATGGATAACCATTCTGACAACACTATAGGACAAAACTCAGTAGAAAGGACTGGGGGTGTGTACAGAACTGGCTGACCTGGTTCAGTTTGAGTCCGAACCGGACCCGAACTGGGCCAGTTCAGCCTGGCACCCCCTCGAACCATCCCCTGGTTTGGTTGAGTCGGGGGGGATTGCAAATATTTTTCCTTCAATTTTTTTTATCACTTACCCCCTCCAGGGGAATTCCTCTACGTGGTGGGGTGTGTATGTCCAGGCAGGAGTTCCCCTCCCCCCACCAGACTTCTTGCCACCCTAACTGGCTGTTTGGCCAACACTTCAGCCCGTTCAGGTCTCCCCCCTCTGACGCAATGGGCCTCTTGAATATATCCAAGGCCAGGTCTTTCAACCTTGAAGTCAATTACCCCAGTTTTGAAATGGCACACGTCACTGTGACCCGAATGCAGGGGTCAGCAACCTTGGCTCTCCAGCTGTTGTTGAACCACAACTCCCATGATGAGAGTTGTAGTTCATCAACAGCTGCAGAGCCAAGATTGCCTGCCATGCCCTAATGGATCCATCTTGAATGATCCCTTCCCATTTATTTCAGTGGGGGAAAGTGGATATAGCTTCTGGTTGGTCAGTGAAATAAAACCACATATGGCCAGGATAACGATAAATGATCTAGTGATCAGATGCATTGTCCTTACAGTCACATAATGTAAACGACTATTTACCAGCAGCCTAAGGGAGTAGATATATATTCATCTTAATTTATGAGCTTACTTAATGCAATATAAGCTTTTAATTCAGCTACTTAAAGAAAAGTGTACTTTTTCCCCCCGCGATGAAAAAATGACATATGAGATTAGTTTGTCCCAAAGGGAATAAATGTTTGTTTTCATCTCTAGCGGGTCTGAATTATCTGTTCTCATTTTAATGAGCGCCAAGCTTCTTAGGAAGGCCACTTTGTACCCTGTCAGAAATCCAGGTTCATTGGTTTATCATTACCTTAACGAGAGAGGAAACTTTCATGCTTAAAAATGAAAGAAACTGAAGGCCCTTTTGGAAAAGCTTAGTCTCTGTAGGTCCTTCTGTTCCTTTTCTACTGCTCATCATTGGTCCTGAAAGAGTCTTTACACTCTTTGGGTGTGCTGTTGTAAAACTCATCTGGAGTTCAACTTGGTTTCCCATTAGCTTGGATATTGGCCTCTTTCAGATGTAGTGTGAAACTGCAAGTTGATGAACCCAAAGTTAATTCTTGAAACTGGGAATCATTCCGCAGATGCTTGTCCAACCGCAGTCTGGCAAACTCCAGTTTCTGGGCAGAGGAGTCCCTCCTTCTACCTGATCTGCCGAGGCTGAATCCCAGCAAGCCGTGGATCACTCACATCGCCAGACTGCGGGCAGGGCATCAGGACGTTGTTAAGGCAGCTGCCATTGGGCATGAGCTCTGAGGGGGGCGTTCCCAGAGTAACTGCGCCTTTTCAGCCTTGACAGCCACCTTTGGCAGAGCAAAGACATTTTAATCCCTTCCTCGCTGCAATCACAACAATGCCCTTGCAGGAACTTCCAAGCCAAACAGTCTTGCAGAAGCAAATTTTTTGGTGCCCAAGAATGACTAGGGGCACTTCCAGATAGCAATGAGGTCTTGGGGGATTTGTGCAGAATGGCAACCGATAACCTGGGTTGAGCAGTGGGCTGGTTGCTGGCTGGGGTGGGGGGTACACGAAGCAGCATGCCAGAAAGAGTTGCCCTGTGACACAACCACACAGCTGTTCCTGCAGCCTGAGTTGGATCTCATGCAAATCAATTAGTGATGGCCTTTCTGGGAGATGTTACCTGCCTGGAAAGGTGTGGCAGCACCTCATGAAGTTATGTGGCCCCCACCTTTGCTCTGGAGGACTGGTCCGCATTCTATGCATCCAGAGTTAAGAGAAGGGGGGGGGGGCATTCCCACACCTACTTTATGATTCCAGCACTGGGAAGAGCTGTGGTGGGGATACCCTGCTAAACCCCTGCTAACTGGGCAAAGAGGCACCTTTTAATGTGGTGATTCTCTTTATTTAGCAGGGGGAGAGTAATTGGTCCTGTCCACCCCCAGCACAGGACCTCCAGTGACTGTTGCTGGTGTCTATCTTGTGTTTCTTTTTAGATTGTGAGCCCTTTGGGGACAGGGAGCCATCTTATTTATTTATTTATTATTTCTCTGTGTAAACCACCCTGAGCCATTTTTGGAAGGGCAATATAGAAATCAAATAAATAATTAAATAAATAAATGAATGAATGAAAATGCCAACACCCCCCCCCCCAGCAATCACTGTGTTGAAACATGCCCTGCCATTGGATGGCAAAAGGAGAGCACAAGGGACTCTCCCTAGGGGGTATCCGCTTGCTGGCCTCCCTGCCATGATTATCAATAAAAAGCCAGAAAAAATAGTCACTATGAGGATTCCTGCATCCCGCTTGCAGAGGTCCTCTTTTAATCCTCCTGGGGAAAGAGAAACTGTCTTCCCCAGTTGGGGAGGAAGCGACTTGGAGCCCCCCTTCCTCCCCCCCCAGAAGAGAAGATTGGGCCCCTGTCTTCTCAGCTTAACTGTTCAAAGATAGACTGAATGTACCTTGCGATCACATCCTTCTTCTAGATGACTTTCTTTCCCAAAGAATAATCCATTCTGCTTAAGCTTCACAAAGGGGGGGGCGGAGGCAAGGGGGGAGAATAAAGGGGGGATTGGGACCCTCGCCTCCCACTGCAACCATGTGATGGCAGACTACAACAGCTTTCGCCACACACCTGCTTCCATCTTTGCTCCTGGTTTTTTCTAGGGGTGTGCACAAAACTGGTTTGCCCTGTTTGGTTCGAACAGAACTGGGCATGTTTGGTTTTGCACACTCCTGAATACCCCCTGGCTTGGCTTGAATTTGAGCTGTTTTGGGGATTCAAATGTTAAAACAATTTTTTTTAAAGGACTCACTGCCTCTGGGAGCTGTGGCCACAGGGAGGGGCTTCCACCCAGTCTCGAAACGGCCCTGTTGGGGCAGTTTTCAGCCCATTCTGGCCCTCTATTTTAGTGGTGGTAGCCATTTTGGAGACCACCGTGCATGTGTAATGGGCACCTGCATGGCCCTGGTTTGGGCATCTCGCCCTGGGCATCTTGGGCTTGATCAAGCCTAGCCCAGTCCAGTTCCATGGCCGAGCTGGCTCAAGGGACTTGATGGCTATACTTGTAAAGGGGAATTTGGCAGGGATTCCTCTTTACAAGTAAAGGGCTTTATGCAGGGCAGTGGCAGGGGCGAGGGGAAATGTCTTCTTCTGTGATCTACCTCCAAAAATTAAGGCTCTGCATGGCAGAATGGGGCGGGATGCATGGTGGGATGGGGCGGGGTGAAGGGAAAGGTCTCCTTCTGTCCTTTACCTTTGGAAATCAAGCTGCTGTGCAGTAGGATGGCGGCAGAAGCAGTGGGGGGCTCCTTCCACCCTACCGCTGGCTTCTCGCTAGGGGTGTACAAACTGGCTCGATGTCAATTCAACGGTTCAGGGTTGAACTGAACCACCCCCTGGTCAGTCTGACCCTGGACCGAACACCCCCCGAATGTTCAGGGGGTTCGCGGACCTTTTAATTTTTTTTAAAAAAAAATACCTTATCCCCCTCAGGGGAGTTCCTGGAGGCAGTGTGTGTGTGGGGGTCCGCACAGGTTCCCCCTCCCCCGCCGTCTCTCCTTAATGGTCCGCAAACCCCTCCTGGACTGAACTGAGACAGGGGGGGTTCAAGGGGGTGCCGGACCAAACTGACCTGGTTGGGTTTGAGTCCAGTCCAGACTTGAACCAAACTAGGCCAGCCAGTTCCATGCACATCTCTACTTCCCGCTGCAGGCTGTTTTGGACCTCTCTGTGCACGTGTGGGGGGGACTCCTTCCACCCTCCTGCTGGCCTCTCAAATGACAGCCTGGATGAGCTGAGGCCCACTTTTGTCCTTTGCGCATGCACACGTGTGCACAGAGAGGCCCAAAATGTCTTGCAGCTGGGCCTGGCTGACATTTGGGAGGCCAGTGGGAGGGTGGAAGGAGTCCCCAGCCGCCTCTGCTGCCATCCCCATGGCCGCCATGGCCGCCACCATCCCGCCGCATAGGTAAAAGACAGAAGGAGAACTTTTCCATCCATCCCCCAAGGGGAATCCTTGCCAGATTCTCCTTTACAAGTAGACTGTTGAGCCGGCTCACAAGGTGGGAGCTTGGCTTGATTCGCCCTCAGACCACCAACCCCCCCCCCCCCCGGTTCAGCTCGCCTGGGCGTAACCCATACTAGATAAAGTCAAGGGGGGAAGACCCAGGTTAACTATTTTTGTCTCAGTTGACTGAATCCAGCTAGATTGATAATCATCACGTAGGGTTGGTTGGGGGCAAGACCAACTGGGCAAGAGAATAGTCTGAGTCAATAGCAGAGCATGGCCATCGACACCCTAGCCCTTACGTTGATCAGGCCTACCTCCAGGTGCAAGGTGGCATTGGAGACACATCTTGGTACTTGGAGTGCTGCCTGCAGGAATTTAGATTGCAGAAGTTCCAGAGTCACAAAGTTGGGGAAGGGGCCCAGTTGGGCTCCATAGAGGAGCTGAGCTAGCGGCTTGGTTCCGAGCAGTAGGGAGGTCCATTTTATGGACCTCCGAACCGGTTCGAATTTCTGGAGGTTCCGCTGATTCGAAGGGGGGGGGGATACCTTTAATGACCAGGGAGGGTGCTCTTCCTCTCCCGCCACACCCACTGCAGGTGCTGTCATTAAAGTCGGTCCTGCGCGGCAGCAGCATACCTCCTTGCCACCCTAGTACATTGTGGACTGGAAGTGGCCAGAAGTGTGCACACGTGCAGCAGACACTTCCAGCCACTTCAGGTCCATGACGTACCGAGGTGGCAAGGAGGTATGCTGCCGTCCATGGGACCAATTTCAAAGACAGTGCTGGTGGGGGAAATGTGGAGGGGTGGGAAGAGCACCCTTCCCAGTCCCTAAAGGTATCGACCCCACCTTCGAACTGGCAGTCGCTGGTTCCGTGCACACTACTACCGAGCAGTTCAAGAGCCACAGATACATAATGGCCTCCTCTCATCCGCAGGAATTTGAGGATGGCGGAGGAGCTCCTCTGAGCATTTAGAGCCACATGTTTGCCATGAGCTTTCCTGGAGCCAACAGAATGAAAAACTACCCCCAAGTATTTGAAGCGTGAACCTGCTTGATGGTATGCCCGCCAAGAGTGGATTTTGGGTCTCCTGGTGAAGGCTATAAATTTTAATTTTGTGATAGTTGATGATTTCCAGGCAGTCCTCCTTTCAGTATAGTGTCAAGGCTCTCTCAGTGCTCTTCTAAGGTCCTTGAGAGGATAGCTGCATCATCCACATATAACAGGATGGCTATGTGTCTCCCAGCGAGTCATGGAGGATGGAAATCTGGGTTGCTGAGCTGGCCCACCAAGGAGTTAATGTAAAAACTGAAGAGAAGTGGGGCCAGTATGCATACTTGCTTGATGCCCTTCTGAGTTGTGATAGCTCTTGTGAGGTGGCCTTGGGGGCTACATGCAGGATGTGAAGAAGATATAGTAGGCACCGGTCAATGGAGGAGGCTTCTAAGTTTTCCCATAATTTGAAATGTGAGATGGAATTGAATGCTGCCTTAAGATCAATGAATATAAAACAAAAGCCATGAACAACCTTGGACAGGTCGAAATGAAAAATGCAGTATACATATGTAAAGGGTGAACAAATACTCCAAGTATAATCTGACTCACAAACCGCCCAGGTTGTTCACGGGTTTTGTTTTATATTCATTGACTTGTTATCCATGATTCCCTGTTCTTTATCTTTAAGATCAATGAAGGCAGTATAAAGAGAGGTTGCACTGCAGGAGAAGTATTTCCCGATAAGGTGCTGAAGAACTAAGCACTGAACAATGGCGGAGCGACCTTCCTTGAAGCTCGCTTGTTCTTCAGCAAGAAGATTTTCCTGTTCTAGCTAGTCCTTAGGTTTCCCGTATAGGGGTCTCACGTAAAGTTTACTAATAATATTGAGCAAACTAATGGGTCTATAATTTGTGGGGTCATCCTTCCTGCCCTTTTAAAATATGGGAACAATGAGTGCTACCCGCGGTCCTTGGGGATTCAGCCATTCATATCAATATATTTTATTATTTATTGATTGATTTGATTTGTATACCGCCCTTCCAAAATGGCTCAGGGCGGTTTAGGTGAAGAGCAATGCCAGCATAGGTGCCCACCAGTCCAGATTATTTTTGACAGCCTCCGGCAGAATAAGATCCTCCCTTGGAGCCTTCCCCAGTCTTAACCGGGCAACTAGATTGTGGATCTCCAAAGTTGACACAGAAGCTCATGCTGGGATATCCTCAATGGCACAAGCAGGGCTTCCACAATCAGCAGCAGGGTCTTCATACAGCTCATGAAAGTAGTTGTCCCAGATCCCTGGGTGAATGTGACAATCCAAATGGTTTGAACCATAGCTGGGAGAGTGCTTTGTAAGATGCCAAAACATAGCAGAATCTAATGGCCAGAATGAGACACATCCAGGCATCTTTCGTGGCATCTCTTTTCTTATGAGCCAGCAGGAATTTATACTGTCTTTTCTGCTGGAGTAGGTTCTACATGGCTTACAGTCCCGAACTAGATTTATATTCTTGGTAGGTGGCTTTTTTGGCATTAATGCAGTCCTTGTCAAACCATGTATGTCCTTGGACATACAGCTTGGAGTCCTGCTGGCACTGTACATATGGTGCACAGTTCTTATGAGCGAGAAGTTGCTGTAATTCCTGGACTAGGGCATTATCGGACTCCAAGGGCATGCCAGCAGGATCATGAGTTAGTACGGATGATTGAATGCGCTGCAGGTGATCAGAGGCAAGTAGCTCACTGAGTGCTTGATCCAGCTGCAGGTCCATTTAGTGTGGCAATATGCTATTTCCACCCAGGATATGGGGGGATTTTACCGATTCTCTGTGTGGGACTGGTGAATGAAGGGCTTTAAAAGGAGCGAAATCGGGAGATCATCACTGTCAAATTTGGAGGTAACATCAAATCTCTCCACCAGAGGGAGGAGGTTCCCTGAAGTGATAAAGTAGTTGATCAGACTCATTCTGGAACTGGCCAGATAGGTGAACTCAGCGGGGTGGTCATTTTCAAATGAGCCATTTAAGGTGAAGAGGTTAAGTCTGGTGGTCATTAGACTCAATCAGAAACCCTGTAATTTGACCTCTGGTCCTCTGAAAGGCAGATAAGAGGGAGATCATCTGCCTCAAGGTTGGGTTGATAGGCCCCCCTTTGAGTGTATAAGGTATGGTCATCAGGACCCGGCCTAACACTGAAATCATCTCCCATCACCACATATGCATTAGGAATAGAAAGGAAGAGGTCTACTGCATAGTTTTCCAGTACAGCCCACACTGTTCTGACCCGTAGCTTCCTCTGTTGTGGAGAGAGATAATTATCAACAGTGCACAGTGGCTGAATTGAATCAAAACTACCATTTTATTTGCTTGTTATTTCTCTTTGTAAACCGCCCTGAGCCATTTTTGGAAGGGCGGTATAGAAATTGAATTATTATTATTATTATTATTATTATTATTATTATTATTATTATTAATTACCATAGCATATTGTTTGAGCAGTAGGAGCAGTTTTGAAGATGTGCATAGAGAGGTAGCAAGAAGCACACACAGGCCACCTTTGCATCTGCCACGGCCTGCCCAAGGTATGACTCCAACTGCATATGAGTGAAATCGATTGAGCAATAACTCCCCAGTTGTCCAGGATTCTTGAATCAGAATAATATCATGGCAGGAGAGATAGTCTCTGAAGGAGGGGGTCTGTGACCGAAGAACCCAACCTGGCGACATTCCACAATAAAAGGGCAACCTTACGCTGGACTTCTGGGTGTCACTGTGTAGAGCTGTGGATTAGAGGTCGTGTAAAAGGATCCTGCGATGCTGTTGTATATCCTCACAGGATTGGTGAGGCAAGTGTAAGTCCTGAAGGGAAGTAGCAGGTGGAGCGTTTACAAGTTCCTGGGCAACCACCTCTATGGATGTCGATCCTCCCTGGCAGGAGATCCCTGTGGGGTGGGGTGGAAGTTCCTGTGACTTGGGCAAGCTGGCTGGAAAGATGAGTGTGGTAAAGGCATCAAAGTGGGGGTCACTGGTGAGAGGAGTTCCTGGACCCATGCCTTGTGGGGCGGTGACCTCTAGGGTTACAGAGAGGGCCTCGGTTGATGGGGGCATTGCAGGGACCCCTGACTTTGTTAACAGGCCTATTTCCAGGCATGAGTGCACCTGTTGCTGCTTCTGAGGTGATGATTGCCCCGAAGGAATCTCAATGGAGAGGAGAGCTGGTCTTGTGGTAGCAAGCATGACTTGTCCCCTTAGCTAAGCAGGATCTGCCCTGGTTGCAGATGAATGGGAGACTGGAAGTGTGAGCACTGCAAGATATTCCCGTTAAGGAATGGAGCCGCTCTGGGAAGAGCAGAAGGTTCCAAGTTCCCTCCCTGGCAGCATCTCCAAGATAGGGCTAATAGAGATTCCTGCCTGCAACCTTGGAGAAGCCGCTGCCAGTCTGTGTAGACAATACAGAGATAGATGGACCGATGGTCTGACTCCGAATAGGGCAGTTTTCTATGTTCTATCCTCTGTAGGATTGTGGCTGAAGTTGGGGAGCAAATGTTGCTGGGGGAGCAATAGATTCTCTTTGACATCCAGGGTTGATTGTGACTTGTTGATTTCAGTGGTGCTCTAACCCTTGGGGACCCAACTCATGGCGTCCAAGGTCCAGGGGGACTTCCAAATGGCCGGGGGAGCCTTCTCCTGCGCTTGCTGCACAGCCGAACTTTCCTTAAAAAAAATTTTCAGCCGCTTTGCAGCCAAGGGGTGGGTGCCGGGGGTGAGCCCAACAGTCGTCCCCCCACCCTCCAGCGGGGCCAACCACCAGAGCGACGCTGGGGCCTGCCGTTTGGCCCAGCGTCTCTAACTATCTGTGAGGTGCACCTGTGTAGTTGTGAGAGAAAAGCTTGCAATGATCTCTCACAACTGTGCCGGCATGCCTTGCAGTTAGTTAGAGACGCTGGGCTGAACAGCGGGCCCCAGCATCTCTCTGGTGGTTGCCGCTGCTGCCGAGGGGTAGGGGGAGAAGGACTCTGGGCTCAGCCCACCCGGCAGCTGCCCCTCAGCTGCGCAGCAGCTGAATTTTTTTTTAAAAGGAAAGTTTGGTGTGCTGGGGTGGGAAGGGCACAGGAGGCCCAAAAATTAGGTGGGGGGGCACCTCACACCAAGGGGGGCCTCGCATTAAGGGGGCCTCCCACATGGGGTGGTCCAAGCGTCAAAATGACCTAGGTGCGCCCCTGGTTGGGCTGTGCAGATGGTGCAGGAGGGGCATGGGGACCCCCCCCGGTAACAGTGTGTTGAATTGTAAAGAGTTTTAATGTGTTAATGTGTTAATTATGTTTTAAGTTGTACTGTTTTTATTGTAAACTGCCCAGAGACGTGAATTTTGGGCTGTATACAAATAGGTTTAATTGACTGATCAATCAATCCATCAATTAATTAATTTAAAATTTTAAAAAAACCTAGTTTTGGATTCAGGCTAATACAGTATCAGAACAGGACCTTACTCTAAGGCTATATCTCTGAAGCAGCACAAATAATAAGCTAAAATAGGAACATTTTATAAAAGCAGAACAAGTAATGAAACAACATGGTCAGGGCGGGGAAAATCTTCACTGGAATTACAGATGCTCCATTGTAAAAACTATCGGTGCTTGAAGCAAATCCTGTCTTCATTTTTGTTAGAATAATACAGCAGGCATAATCCATCATGCACTGTCTAATCTCGGATATATTGCGGTGAAAATATGCCAAAGGGAAAGATGTTAAAATTGTCCAATAAAAAATGGTACAGCAGACAGTAATGACGCTAGTAGAGAGCTTGCTCTTGTGGAGCCGAGTGAGCAAGGGCTATAAGTCAAATAAATCCCCAACAGCCACCACACAAAACCTTGGCCTGTCACTTTAAAACAAAAGGAAGCGAGAACACGGTAGCAAAAACTGCAACAAAGGTCTGTTTGGGGAGTCCTGTTATAAATTCTGTCTCTTCCCCTCCCCCCCACACTTCGCTTAGTATGTTTCATAAGCCAGTCATTTTATTTCACTTTAGTTGCAACATAACCTCTGTCTGGCAGAGAGCTGAGCTGTATATTTGTAGACCACATGGAGAGACAAAGCCAGTTTTGCAAAATGTATTTCACTTGATCAAAGCATTTTCATTGTATCTCTTCCCTCTCCTCTCCCTGCCTGTCTTCCATCCCTTTGAAATTTCATAAAGGCTCATCTTGCCAATCTATAAAGAACACACACTGGGTTTGGTTAAAAATAACAAAGATATAGAAGGGGTCCCCCACCTTATTGTTGTTGGATGGTATTTGCTCTAGAGCAGAGGCATTGAAAACTTACTTTGGAAAGACATTTTGGAATGCAAACTGCTTTATTTACTGTCCTTTTAAAAAAAACTTTAAAATGTTATTTTTACTTTAAAGTGTATTAGCTTTCCTTTTTGAGATGGCTGCTAATTAGGGATGTGCACAAAGCGTTTTGTGCATCCCTGGGCGGTGGAGAGCTTTAAAAGAAGGCATGCAGGTCCCTACCTGCTCCTCCACTGACCCACTGCAACACCATGCTGACCACACAAATTGCACATGCGCATGCGCTGCAGAGAACGGACAGTGCTGCAGTGGGGCAGCGGTGCTGTGGGGGGAGTGGAAGAGCAGTTAGGGACCTGCATGCCTCCTTTTAAAGCTACTGCTTGCCCCCCGCTGAAATGTTTTGGCTGTGGCAACCCGAATCAGTTCAGCGCCTCTTTCCTGAGGCACCAACAAGATTCGGGCACTGGAAAACCTCCAGCGAAGAAGAGATTGCCACTACATGAAGCAGACAGTTCCATGGTCAAATAGCTCGTACAGTTAAGCGGTTCCTCCAAATGTCCGGGCTATATCGGCTTCTTCACAATTTCAACCCATTGGCTTTTTGTCCCGTCACTCAGAAGCTACAGAAAACAAGAAGCTGTTCTCAAGCGCAGCCTCATGTGGCTGTTCTCATGAGCAGCCCTGGGCTAGGCTGCTTGTGGGGAGCACCAGGTTCTGCCTGGAATCCAGCTTTCCTGCCCAGCCAGGAGCCCAACTCTTAGCTGAGGTTAAAAGAGCGAGGGTTCCCTTTGTTGGAAGTTAAAGGACTTTGCGCTGTCTCTTTGTCTCAGACAGTGGAGAACAGATTAGTAAGTCAGAGGGCTAGAGAGTCAAGACATTGGTCATCCCTTCTCCACTGCTCTGATACTATCCCTTTGATATGTAGATTGCTAATCTCAGGGACTTCCTTCCTCTCTCTCTCTTCCTACCTGGCTTTCTACCTTGCAACATGGCAAGCCTCTCTCCCTGCACCATATGTGCAGAGAGGATGCAGAATCCATCTGCATCCAGCTAGATAGATAGATTAGAGATCCTAACTCCTCACTTTCCTATCTAGAATGGAGTTCCTTAATAAATGCCTTTTATATTAATTTGAAACTATGAATTGGCTCCAAGTTACTTTACTCTCAGCACACACACATGCTTAACTAAACTACCGTTGTGTTGTGCCTCTGTGCACTCTGCTATAATGAGAAAGGGATTCTCTCACCACAGAGAATTTCCAACACCCTTCACCCGCCTTCCAGGATAGCGTCTCTCCTCGGACTGCTAGAAGCACGTGGAGACACAGAGGTGGGTGCCAAAAGTGCCTGTATGATGGTGAAATCCCATAATGCTCTGTGCTCGGCATGCAGTACATTGTGGGATACTCAGAGGCGCAGCTCAGCAGTGCTCATCTGGGAGCATGGCCCATGCTCCCAGCAATGGTTGGAAGATCGTCTGGGGGAAGAGAAGGTTTTGAACCCTCTCTCCTCCAGTGCCTGCCCACTTGCCCACATGCTGAAGGTTCCAGTTTCCCTCCCTGGCTTCTCCAAATAGGGCTGAGAGAGATTCCTGCCTGCAGCCTTGCCACTGCCAGTCTATGTAGATAATACTGACCCAGATGAACCAGTGGTCTGACTCAGTATAAGGCAGCTTCCTATGTTCCTATATGGTATATGCCTGTATAAAGAGGTGGGCTAATAATGGCTTTTCAGGGGGGAAATACATCTTCAGTAGCTTGCTTTCTTAGATCCATTGTACTTACATGTCTGGACTTCTAAAGTGAACCAGATTAACTGAAACTGTGTAAGATGTTTGGATGGATGGGTATAAAGATGTAGCTTTTTTAATAGCTGAAATGTCTCAGGTGAAACTTTTTTGGTGTGCAAGAGCATTCCCCCCCCCCAATATTATTTGAAAGGGCTCTCCAAAACATGCCTGCTTCCCTTCATGGCAGCTGCTTTGATGCAATTTTTTCTTAAAGAAGAGGCTTCTTCTTGTTGGCCACACAGTGGCTGCACCAGAAAAAAAAGGGGGGGGGGGCACAGAAGAGTCAAAGTATATTTCTGGATGGGTGAGCTGTCTCCCTCATGTTAATTTCTGGAACAGAAATGGGGGCATTTGTGGGGGCAAACTACTTATCTGAGGGGCACTTATCGACTCCCCCTCCCGCTCTGGAGCCAACCTGAGGCAATATGATGTAATGGCACCAAGTAGCCAATCAGATCTGGCTATGTGGCAGCATCACGAAGTCATGTCAGAATGAGGGCAATCTACCTGCAGAACATTTTAAAAAGGCTCTTCTTAAAAGCCCATTTTGCTCACATATCAAAAGACACTTTTCAGACCCTGCTGCCAGGCACTAATGCACTTTAAAAAGAAAGAAAGAAAAAAGTACTGGTGTACATAATGCTTGAATTTTAAAGGGGGGGTGGGGGAATTCAGACATCTGCCATGAATGGTTTTATGCTTTTCAGGTGCTTCTCCAGTAACTGGCAATGGGCCCTGCTTCCTGAGAGGCATAGAAATACCTGCAAAGCTTCCTGCTCATAATTGGGTTCAGGAGAGTGGGTGAACTCTGTTCCAAGCACTGGTTGAGCTCTTTGTTGTGAGCTAAAGCTGTGACTATGTAAATTGGTTCATGGCTGTATAACAAGGAGCAAAGGTGAGAGGGACAATGTAAAAGGCCAAGTTTCATTATCATAAGAAAACGAAGTGGCACTATTAATTGGCTATGCTGCAGACAATCATGTAATACAGGAAGGACAGAATAGACTGGAGGCAGCACAAATGAAGGCACAGGTGTACTCTTCTTGGAAGCAAATATTCAGTGAGGGAAGGAAAAATATGGCCTTTTCTGGCAATTTTTGGATTTTGCCCATTTTTTTCTTAAGACTGGTTTGGGGTAGAAAATAAAGTATTTATTTAAGAGATATTTATTTAAGAGGTATTTAAGAGAACGTCTTCTTTGTTATGATCCCCACCACCCACTGAGATCATCAGGAGAGGTCCATCTGTAGATGTCACCGGCTCGTCTGGTGGCTACTCAGTTACGGGCCTTCTCCGCTGCTGCCCTGAAGCTTTGGAATGTGCTCCCTGCTGAAATAAGAGCCTCCCCATCTCTGACAACTTTTTAAAAGTCTTTAAAGACGCATCTGTTCACCCAGGCTTTTAATTAAACAGTGCTTTATTAGTTTTAACATTGTTTCTAAAATATTTTAAAATTTTAAATTGTTGTAATGTGTCAGTCTTTTCTGTTATTTTGTTTTAATTAATGTTTTAACTATACTGTCATTTATTAGGTTTTAACTACTGTTTTAGCCTTTCTGTTGTAAACTGCCCAGAGATGTGAGTTTGGGCAGTATAGAAATATGTGATGAAGGAGTAGGAGCAGGAGAAGAAGTTGTTCATACACCATGCATCCTGGGGCAAGGACACACACACACACACACACACACACACACACACACACCTTGCCAATGTTTGCTTTAAAAATTTCTGGCAGCTCATAGCATGTAGAACTGAAAAATGTGCACAGTTGCTGCCTCCTGGGATTGGAACTTTTCATGGTAGGGGGGGAGCAAAGAGGTTCCCCCCTGAGCATGTGCAGAATGCTTTTGCTATGTGGGTGGGGGCGGGGCGAAATGGCTCTCATCTATCTTTTTTATTTTTATTTATTTATTTATTCATTCATTCATTCATTCATTCATTTGATTTATATACCGCCCTTCCAAAATGGCTCAGGGACTGTCTAGGGACTGTCTAGGTGTCCTGTGGAATTTGGTATTCTACTGTAGGAAATGCTTTGGGTCCCCTTTGAATCAATTTATTAAACACAACATTGGCCTCAAAACATTTTTCTATAGATATTATTTTTTATTCATTCATAGGAACATGCAGGAGTTTTCCCCTGCCTTACCTGGAAGTTTTTCACACAGAACTTTTATTTATTATTTATTTATTCGATTTCTATACCACCCTTCCAAAAATGGCTCAGGGTGGTTTACATTAAAACAGAACAATTAAAAGCAATTAACAGTTAAAAACAGAGACTATAAAACACCACAAAACAATTAACAATTAAAGCATTCAACACAGTTAAAAAACCTTGGAAAAGCAGTTCACAGCAGATTAAAATCATTTACAATTTAAAACCCTGGAAGGCCAGGCCAAACAGATAGGTCTCAAGGGCTCTCCTGAAGGCCAATAATGAATTCAGATTATGGATTTCTGCAGGGAGTGCATTCCACAGCCCCGGGGTAGCTACAGAGTAGGCCTGCCTTTAAGTTGCCACCAGACGTACCGGTGGTAACTGGAGATGGACCTCCTCAGATGACCTTAACGAGCAGTGGGAATCATGCAGAAGAAGGAGCTCTCTAAGGTAACCTGGACCTAAGCCATTCAGGGCTTTAGCAATAGCAATAGCAATAACACTTACATTTATATACCGCTCTACAGCCGGAGCTCTCTAAGCGGTTTACAATGATTTTAGCATATTGCCCCCAACATTCTGGGTACTCATTTTACCGACCTCGGAAGGATGGAAGGCTGAGTCAACCTTGAGCCCCTGGTCAGGATCGAACTTGTAACCTTCTGGTTACAGGGCGGCAGTTTTACCACTGCGCCACCAGGGGCTCTTTAAAGGTAATAATCAGCACTTTGTATTTTGTCCAGAAACATATCGGCAACCAGTGCAACTGTTTCAAAACAGGCATAATATGGTCTGTCTGGGTTGCCCCAGAGAGTAATCTGGCTGCCGCATTCTGAACTAACTGAAGCTTCTGAACTACGTACAAAGGCAGCCCCATGTAGAGCGCATTGCAATAGTCAAGCCTGGAGGTTGCCAGCTGGTGCACCACTGTTTTGATGTTGTCCTCTTCAAGGAATGGATGCAGCAATCGAATCAGCCGAAGCTGAAAAAAAAGCACTCCTGGCCATAGCCTCCACCTGAGATACCAGGGTGAGGCCTGGGTCCAGGAGTACTCCCAAGCTCCGTACCTGCTCCTTCTGGGGGACCCAACCAAAACCCCATTTTTGCTTCATGCACCGCTACTGCATAAGCCTTCAAATGGGTCCTATGCTGCATCCTGTCAAATTCAAACTGAGTTCTCCTCCACTTGTGTTCCAGTCGCCTACCCAGCTGCTTCAGCCCCCGCAGCAGCTCAGTATACCAACATGAGCAACAACAGAAAAGGTATTGGGAATTCTCTCTGGTAGAGAAACCCTTTTTCATTATCATTTCATTCTGGTAGAGAAACCCTTTTTCATTTCATTGTTCAGGCACAACACAGCGGATTTAGTTAGGCATGTGTGTATGCTGAGAGTACAGTGACTTGGAGCCAGTTCATAGTTTCAAATCAATATATATGGCATTTATTAGAGAACTCCATTCTAGATAGGAAGTGAGGAGTTAGGATCTCTAATCTATCTATCTAGCTGGATGCAGATGGATTCTGCATCTTCTCTGCACACATGGTGCAGGGAGAGAAGCTTGCTTGCATATTGCAAGGTAGAAGGAACAGGAAGAGAAGAGAGGAAGGAAGTTAGTCCCTAAGAGTAGCAATCTACATTCCAAAGGGATTGTGTCAGAACAGTAGAGAAGGGATGACCAATGTCTTGACCCTCTAGCCCTCTGACTCACTAGTCTGTCCTCCACTGTGTTTGAGACAAGAGAGAGTGCAAAGTCCTTAACTTCCAACAAAAGGAAGAGAGAGTTTAGAGAATGCTGAACTCTTAATTTGTTCAGAAGACTGAAAAATTGTCATAGGATCGGAGGCAGCTTGGTAGGCTCTTTCATCCAACCCCCCAGCTTGATACAGGACATCGAGAGCTACAGCATTTCCAACAGGTAACTGTCCAGCTTGCTTCTACCTGAAGACCTCCAGCAGAGAGAGGAGAGCTGGTCTGGTCTGGTGGTAGCAAGCATGACGTGACATTCCCTCCAAGCTGCCAACAAAGACGGCAAAAGGGTTAGAGGGGAACATAATTAATTTGTCTTCTAATGAAAAAAATTGTTCTAGAACAGATGTGAGAAAGGAAATCAGAGCATCTTGCTTCATTCTCTCCTGGGCCGCAGATTTTCCTCAGGTAAAGAAGGCAGGCATTGGCATATCTTGCTAATTAGAAGCGTTGTGTGCACTCAGACATATGGCCTGTGCATCAGTGCCTTGAAACCCTCAAGCAACACTGATTGACTTGCAAGATGGAGGGAACGCTTTTCCAGAGCATTGCTTCTGGGCTGGTTCTAAGCTCTGCACCACCTTAGCTTCATAGCTGTGATAATTAACTCCAGCCAGATTGCTACTGCTCTAACTACCTTTTCTCCCTCTTGCAACTAATTAATCCATACTAAAAGGTAGGGACTGACATGGCAGAATCTAGGTGGAAAGGAGCCCAATAGGGGTGTGCAATTCGGATTTTCGGGTGATTCGGCTCGGACCCGAGCCGAATCACCCCCGTTCTGTTTTGTGCCCGAATCTGGGTCACCCGAATCACCCTTGATTCGGTTCGGATTCGGATTTAATCTGAATCCGAATCCGAATCGATTCGGGGGGTTAAAAGGGGCCCAGGGGCAAAATTTTGGGGTGGGGTGGTAGTGCCCAATGGGTAGAGTCTACCACCCCAATTTCAGGGGGATTGGGCAAAGTCCTGATTTTTTGTGAATTTTTAAAGTTTTAGTGACTTTGGGGCAGTTTGGGGGCATAGCATGGGATTTGGGCAAAAGGAGTGGGGTGGGGTGGTAGTGCCTAATGGGTGCAGGCTACCACCCCAATTTCAGGGGGATTGGGCAAAGGGCTGATTTTTGGTAAATTTCTGAAAATTTCATGTCTTTGGGGCAGATTGGGGCATATTGGGGCAGAAAGTGGGGGCTGGGGCAGAATAGTGGGGTGGGGTGGTAGTGCCTCATGGGTGCAGGCTACCACCCCAATTTCAGGGGGTTTGGACAAAGGGGTGATTTTTTGAGAATTTTTGAGACAAAACTTCTGAGGTGTGAATTCTCATTCTATCATAGCAAATGAGATTTTTTTCAATTAAACAACTCTCATGACCCCACTTTCACTTTTTCACACTTTCCTTTACTATGAATAATATGAGGAAGTAATCAATTTAGCACACTTCACCTTATGAAGACAAACCTCATACAAATAAATTCACCATAATTCACCCCTCTGCCCAATCACTCTTAAATTGGGGATGGGTGGTAGCCTCCAGCCATCAGGCACTATCTACCAGCCCACCCCACTCCTTTGGGGCAGATCCACTTTCTGCCCCCAATCTGCCCCAAAGACACCCAAACTTCAAAAATTCTCAAAAAATCAGCCCTCTGCCCAATCCCCCTGAAATTGGTGTGGTAGCCTCCACCCATGAGGCACTACCACCCCACCCCACTATTTTGGGGCAGATCCACTTTCTGCCCCCAAACTGCCCCAAAGTCACTAAAACTTCAAAAATTCTCAAAAAATCACCCCTTTGTCCAAATCCCCTGAAATTGGGGTGGTAGCCTGCACCCATTAGGCACTACCATCCCACCCCACTATTCTGCCCCAGCCCCCACTTTCTGCCCCAATATGCCCCAATCTGCCCCAAAGACATGAAATTTTCAGAAATTTACCAAAAATCAGCCCTTTGCCCAATCCCCCTGAAATTGGGGTGGTAGCCTGCACCCATTAGGCACTACCACCCACCCCACTCCTTTTGCCCAAATCCCATGCTATGCCCCCGAACTGCCCCAAAGTCACTAAAACTTTAAAAAATCGCCAAAGATCAACCATGAACCGAATCACCCGAATTTTTTGTGCCCGAAATTCGGGTGATTCGGCTCGTGCCTGAAATAATTCGGGGGGCATCGGGGGTGATTCGGTTCGGCCCCGAATCACCCGAAATTGTTTGTTTCGGGCACAGATCGTTCTGTGCCCGAAATTTTTTGCACATCCCTAGAGCCCAAATTAAGCTGGGTTTACCAGCTCACCAGCCAATCTGCAATGAGGGAAGGAAGCAATTTCAGTCCCTTCCTCATGAGATTTAATTAGGTAATGCATGTGTCATACATAGCAAGCTGCCTTTTACTGAGTCGACCATTTGTCCATCAAGCTCAGTATTGTCTGCACAGACTGGCATGGCAACGGCTTCTCCAAGGCAGGCAGGAGTCTTTCTCAACCCTATCTTGGAGATGTCAGGGAGGGAATTTGGAACCTTCAGAGCAGCCTGCTCCCATAAGAGGAGTATCTTATAGTGCACACAGATGTAGTATCCCATTCAAATGCAAACCATTGGCAGTAGCTGCCTGCTGCCTGTTCCAGCAGAGGAGCAAGACCATCCACCAGCAAGAGGCACAGGGTGAGAGTCTGTGCTGGGTGTGGCTCCCCTGCTGTTTGCCATCTGCTGCTGCTGCGGCCTGCCTGCCTGTGGGACTTCTGCCTGCCAGCTCTGTTACAGCTGAATGTTGGCAGGACTGGGGTCCTGGGCTTCCATCTGCCCACCCCTGGGCTACTTAAGAGACTGCCAGTGGCGGCAGGACTGCCACTGGCGGGGCTGTCACTGAACGGGCGGCACCAAAGGGGGTCGCCACTTTGGGGAGCCACTTTGGGGAGCAATGAGGGCGAGGGCCATCCCCCCTGCTTCAGTATTGTTTGGGTTGGGGGGGCGGCGGCTGAGATAAGGCTTGGGTAAGATTTGTTTTGAATATTTTGGAGCCTGTCTGGAGATGGGGAGATCGGAGAGCGTGTCCATTGGTCTTGGTGCGGCAATCCCAGTAGTGGTGGGGAATAGCAATAGCAATAGCACTTACATTTATATACCGCTGACCAACAACTAGCAGAACCTTGCCTTGCTCCTTTGTAGCGCCAGGTCAGTCCAAAACAAATCTGAAGTAATCCCTGACTTGATCAGGGATGAAGGGGCTGACCTGGTGTGTATCACAGAGACTTGGTTAGGGGAGGCTGGGGGCCCAGTTTGGGCCCAGCTTCTCCCTCCAGGGTACTCTGTAGAGGAGCAGGTAAGGGAGTGTGGGCGGGGAGGTGGAGTAGCTGTGGTCTTTAAGGATAATATCTCCCTTACCAGGATCCCTATCAGAGTGTCTGATCATATTGAATGTGTGTACGTACGTTTGGGGACCAGGGATAGATTGGGACTTCTGTTGGTGTAATGATCACCCCACTGCCCAACAGAGTCCCTAACTGAGCTCGCAGACTTGGTCTCGGGTTTGGTGTTGGAGTCCCCCAGGCTTATAGTGTTGGGGGACTTCAATATCCACTTTGGGACTGGGTTGTCTGGTGCAGCTCAGGAGTTCATAGCGGCCATGACAACTATGGGCCTATCCCAAGTGGTTTCTGGACCGACACATGTTGCTGGTCATACTCTTGATTTGATCTATCATTCTGATCAGGGTGGTGTTCCGTGGGTGGGGACTCCTGTGATCTCCCCATTGTCATGGACGGACCACCATCTGGTTAAGGTCGGACTCACAGTTGCGTCCCACCTCTGCAGGGGTGAGGGACCTATTAGAATGGTCCGTCCAAAAAGGTTATTGGATCCAATAGGATTCCAAGAAGTCTTGGAAGGATTTAATGTTGGCCCTGCCGGCGATCCGGTTGATGCCCTGGTGGAGAATTGGAATAATCAGCTCACCAGAGCAGTAGACATGATCGCTCCTAAGCGTCCTCTCCGGCCTGCTTCAAAAATGGCTCCTTGGTATACGGAAGAACTACGGGAGCTGAAGCGGCAAGGTAGACGACTGGAGAGCAAGTGGAGGAAGACTCGACTCGAATCCGACAGATTACGACATAGAGCACATTTAAAGATCTATGCTCTGGCTATACGTTCAGCAAAGAAGTGTTTCTTTTCTGCCCGTATTGCTTCTGCAGGCTCTCACCCAGCGGAGCTATTCAGGGTTGTGAGGGGTCTAGTAGGGCCCCCTACTCCCCTGAATCCGAATTTGGAACCATCAGTTGCCCACTGTGATGCTTTTAATGAGTTTTTTGTGGACAAAGTCTCTCGTATTCGGGTCGATCTAGATCTAGATCTAGACTCCACAGTTATCGCAGTGTCAGATGCAGAGGTATCCAGCAACTCCTCTTGTGTGGTTAGACTGGATCAATTTCAGTTTGTGACTCCTGAGGATGTGGACAAGCTGCTCGGAACGGTACGTTCTACCACCTGTCTGCTTGATCCTTGCCCGACGTGGCTTATACTATCTGGCAAGGGGGTTGTTGTGGAGAGCCTGGTGGCAATTATAAATGCCTCTCTGAGGGAGGGCAGGATGCCTCCTGGTTTAAATGAGGCAATTATTAGACCTATTCTTAAGAAGCCTGCCTTGGACCCCTCAGAGTTTAATAGCTACAGGCCTATCTCCAACCTCCCATGGTTGGGCAAGGTGATTGAGAGGCTGGTGGCCTCCCAGCTCCAGGCGGTCTTGGAGGAAACTGATTATCTAGACCCATTTCAAACTGGTTTTCGGGCGGGCTATGGGGTGGAGACCGCCTTGGTCGGCCTGATGGATGATCTCCAATTGGGAATGGACAGAGAAAGTTTGACTCTGTTGGTCCTTTTTGGATCTCTCGGCGGCTTTCAATACTATCAACCATAGTATCCTTCTGGAACGTCTGAGAGTGTTGGGGGGTGGGACTGGGAGGCACTGCTTTGCAGTGGTTCCACGCCTACCTTTCTGGCAGATTCCAGATGGTGTTGCTTGGAGACTGCTGCTCTTCAAAATCGGAGCTTTTATATGGAGTCCCTCAGGGCTCCATACTGTCTCCAAAGCTTTTTCATATCTACATGAAACCATTGGGAGAGATCATCCAGAGATTTGGTGCTGGGTGTTATCAGTATGCTGATGACACCCAAATCTATTTCTCCATGTCAACATCATCAGGAGAAGGCATATCCTCCCTGAATGCCTGCTTGGAAGCAGTAATGGGCTGGATGAGGGATAACAAACTGAAATTGAATCCAGACAAGACGGAGGTACTTATTGTGCGCGGTCGTCACTCGGGAAGCGATATTGATCTACCTGTTCTAGATGGGGTCACACTTCCTCAGAAGGAACAGGTACGCATTCTGGGAGTGCTTCTGGATCCACACCTCTCCCTGGTTTCCCAGGTTGAGGCAGTGGCCAGAAGCACTTTCTGTCAGCTTCGGTTGATACGCCAGCTACGTCCGTTTCTTGAAGTTCATGATCTCAAAACAGTAATACACTTGCTGGTAACCTCCAGACTTGATTACTGCAATGCACTCTATGTGGGGCTGCCTTTGTACGTAGTCCGGAAACTACAATTAGTACAAAATGCAGCAGCCAGGTTGGTCTCCGGGTCATCTCGAAGAGACCATATTACTCCTATATTACAGGAGTTGCACTGGCTGCCGGTAGGTTTCCGGGCAAAATACAAAGTGCTGGTTATAACCTATAAAGCCCTAAACAGCTTAGGCCCACGGTACTTAAGAGAGCGTCTTCTTCTGCATGATCCCCATCGTCCAGTACGTTCATCAGGGGAGGTTCGTATGTGGCTACCTTCATGTCGTTTGGTGGCCACCCAGGGACGGGCCTTCTCTGTTGTTGCCCCGAGACTTTGGAATGCACTTCCCGTGAGAATAAGAGTCTCCCCATCTCTAGTGGCTTTTAAAAGGGATCTAAAGACTTATCTTTTTACCCAAGCTTTTTAGCTTTTTAACTTTTAAAATTTTAAACTTTTGATGGTTTATTATTTGTTTTAAATTGTTTTTAGTATTTGTTTGTTGTGAACCACCCTGAGACCTTGGGTTAGGGCGGTATAAAAATGTGCTAAATAAATAAATAATAAATAAATAAATAAACCAGGGCAAACCCCTGTTTGGCAAAGGGGATAATAAATGCTTGGGGCAGCGGGGAAATGACTTGACTAACAAGCCAGAGGTTGCCGGTTTGAATCTCCACTGGCATGTTTCTCAGACTATGGAAAACACCTATATTGGGCAGCAGTGCCAGTGATATAAGAAGATGCTGAAAGGCATCATCTCATACTGCATGGGAGATGGCAATGGTCACCTCTCCTGTATTCTACCAAAGACAATCACAGGGCTATGTGGGTGCCAGGAGTCGACACCAACTCGACGGCACACTTTACTTTTATTTACCACAAGACCAGCTAACTTTACAAAACCCTTGTACAGATTGTTACATTTTTACTAATAAAGTCATGGCCAGGAGTTTCTGTGCCATTTACCCATATATATTCTGCCTGTGTCTTTATTTCAATGCAGTTTTATTGTGTCTGGTGTGGGGTTAAATGCCACCTGGATAAGACTTGCATTTTAAAGTTAGGTCCTGCATATCCACACACTGATTTCATTGGGCCTGTGTAAAAGCTTTTCTCCCACAGAGGTGGGTCAACTGACCTCTCAATTTCTTCCCCAAAAGATCTGCATGGCTTTGGATGAGCCACAAGACAAATTAACTGACATTCTGTGCAATAACCAAAGTATTTAAGAACATAAGAACAGCCCTGCTGGATCAGGCCCAAGGCCCATCCAGTCCAGCATCCTCTTTCACACAGTGTCCTACCAGATGCCTCTGGGAAGCCCACAGGCAGGAGTTGAGGGCATGCCCTCTCTCCTGCTGTTACTCCCCTGCAACTGGTACTCAGAGGCATTTTACTTCTTAGGTTGGAGGTGGCCTATAACCCTCAGACTAGTAGCCATTGATAGACCTGTCCTCTATGAATTTATCTAAACCCTTCTTAAATCCATCCAGGCTGTTGGCTGTCACCCCATCCTGTGGCAGAGAATTCCATAGGCTAATTATATGTGTGTGGAAAAGTACTTCTCTTTGTGGGTCTTAAATTCCCTGGCCTTCAGAATCATGGGATGACTCCTGGTTCTAGTGTTATGAGAGAGGGAGAAATTTTTCTCTCTGTCCACTCTCTCTATTCCATGCATAATTTTATACACCTCTATCATGTCTCCCTGTAGTCGCCTCTTTTCCAAACTAAAAAGCCCCAGATGCTGTAGCCTTGCCTCAAAAGGAGCATAATAACACAAAAACAGCCCTGCTGGATTAGGCCCAACCCTATCTAGTCCAGCATCCTCTTTCACACAGTGGCCCACTAGATGCCTCTGGAAAGCCCACAGGCAGGAGGTGAGGGCATGCCCTCTCTCCTGCTGTTGCTCCCCTGCAACTGGTATTTAGAGGCATTGTGCCTCTGAGACTGGAGGTGGCCCATAGCCACCAGACTAGTAGCCATTGATAGAACTGTTCTCCATGAATTTGTCTAAGCCACTTTTAAAGCCATCCAAGCTAGTGACCATCACCACATCATCTTGGTTGCCCTCTTCTGCACCCTTTCTAGTTCTGCAATGGCCTTCTTAAGATAAAGTGACCAGAACGGCATGCAACACTCCAAATATGGCTGCACCACAGTGTGGCCACTTGACTTGCTTCCTTCGTAATACTCTCTTCCCCTCTGGCTTTTGAAAATGCCATAGCATGGAGGTGGAGGAGGAGGAGAGAGGTGCTGGTGGAAGTACTGGGAGTTATTTGCACATGGCTTCATGCTGCGGGGGTAAATGTTGAGCGAACTCATTTCGAATTACCCTCACGGCATTGAGGGAAGCAGCCCCTCCCCTCCGCTCTTGGTTTTTGTTTTTGCAAGTTCACATGGCATGCCTCTGTGTTTTCCTTATAGCCAATGGGAAGTGGAGGAGAGAGCATTATCTGCACTTCTAAAGAGAGCATCCCTCTTATCATGCTAATGATTCTACGTCAGTGCCTCTCCCTATTTGCTCCAGCGTTTTCAGAAAAAGTAGCTTAAAACCAGCATTTTAAAAACCCAGAAATAACTTGAAATAAGCTAGAATTCGCTAGACAAAGCCTGATTTGTGTGTGGAGTGGGTGCACGGATCTCGAAGGGACTTCGGGGTACGTTTGGCTGGTGTGTGAACGCACTCAGTCTCTCCCGAAGGAAATTCGGGGTAGAAGCCCTGTCTGTAAAGCGTCCCAGTGCTAGTACTTCACTGTTCAGGGGCATAACTATAATAGGGCAAGGGGAGACAGTTGTCTGGGGTCCGACTGCCTTGGGGGCCCTCCAGAGGCAAGTCATATGACTGACTCCCCCAGCTGTGCACCCGCCCGGGCTTCCTTCAGTTGTATTCATCTTCCGAAATTGATGTGAGTGTTAAGACCTGGAGCTACCAGAACAGCATGTCGTTCTCTAGTAGCATTAAATGACTTGCATCGTCCACAATTTACAAAACCTTAAAAAAAATAATTTAGGATGATGCTCTATTGTGGCACATAGTGTGTACACACACACACACACACATCTTTTTGTAACCACTATTCAGCCTCATGTAAGATTTCTTTACTTCATGAGCTGAGCTTCAGTGAAGGGGGGGGGCATTTTAAAATCTTGTCTCTGGGCCCAATCCAACCTTGCTACACCCCTGCCACTGAGGGGTGGAGGAGGACCCATGGTGTGAAAAAGATCCACTGGATCCACTGCAACCCATCTTCCTGCTGCTAGCAATTAACCACTAGAGGTCTGTGAGTGGGTAGAATATTCTTGCGGACAATTTCTTTTCTTTGCATGCTATTCAATATGACCTGCCACTTGCACTGCAAGGCATAAGAACATAGGAAACTGCCATATACTGAGTCAGACCATTGGTCTATCTAGCTCAGTATTGTCTTCACAGACTGGCAGCAGCTTCTCCAAGGCTGCAGGCAGGAATCTCTCTCAGCCCTATCTTGGAGATGCTGCCAGGGAAGGAACTTGGAACCTTCTGCTCTTCCCAGAGCAGCTCCATCCCCTAAGGGGAATATCTTGCAGTGCTCAGACATCAAGTCTCCCATTCATATGCAACCAGGGCAGACCCTGCTTAGCTAAGGGGACAAGTCATGCTTGCTACCACAAGACCAGCTCTCCTCTCCATGAGGAGGCAACATGCCTCTTAGGTATTATTCAACCAGAAGAGACAACAGGTAACATGTCTGATGTTCTTCTTCTTCTTTTTTTTTTACACAGTTTTTATTTAAATGTCAAATTAAATAAAGAAAGAGACCCCATCACCCATACTTTCCCTATCAAGCTGATTTTCTCCCATTCTGCGAGGTAATGGTTGTTATCTTGCATCGGCTTCCTACCAATGACAAAAAATAGGTGGCTTGAATTCTTAGATCCTAAAAATGTACAGAAAGGGTGTTTGATTTCCCTTGAATTATATGGAACCTGAACCCAAACATTAAAGCTTCCAGGGGTATAGAAATATTGCTATATAATAGGAGCGTAGAGCGAAATCAGCATAACTTAGTAATGAAATATGCTGTAAATCGCTGATGCGGAAACTGTTGCTAGGAGAAATTATAAATGGATGGGTTTCTATATTCAGGGTGGATTGAGATGGCACTTCTCTTAATGCCTGGGAGTGCATTGTGTATGCACACGTAAGCAAAACAAAAGTAACGAAGAGGTGAGAGCACATATGAAGCTGCCTTCTACAGAGTTGGACCACAAGTCCATCTGGCCCAGAGGTTCCTAGGTAATTTTGGAGCCTAGATCTACAGGCCTTTGGAGCCCCTCCCCCACTGCAAGTTAAGCATCATCCCCCTACACACACACACACACACACACACACACACACACACACACACACACATGCAGTATTTTTAACACGTGTGTTCTTGAGGGCAAAACCAGCAACTGAACTCACAAGAATGTAAGAATATAAAACAGGTATACTTATGAAAATATGCATTAGCAGGAACACTTCAACACACAACTTCACCTATTCCCATCCCACATATTTCTTTTTGCACTCCCCCCTCTGTCTCTAAAGCAAAGGTCACGCCCGGCCTCCCGGCACAGGTCACAGTCATGCTTGGCCACTTGGCACAGCATGAGCTGGAGGCATGGCGTGGCATGGCAACCACACCGTCTGGGACAGACTAGAGAGGATTTCAGGGCTCCCAGGGGGTATAGAGGTCCTGGACTTCCACCCAGAAATCCAGGGGTAAGAGTGCCTCTTATTTGGCCCATCACTGGGGCAATTCACATGACCATAAATGATTTCCCCACCAACTTCGTTCACAAACTGGGAAGGGCACACTCCTCCTACCAAGCTGGGATTTGATAGAAGATCAAGCTCCCCACTTCCGACCTTGTTTATATCAAACATACAATCCCAGAACTTGGTAGGAATTGTCTCTAATGCATTTTATGGTCATTTGGATGGCCCTACTGACTGGCAGTGGTGCTTCAAGATTTCAGGAAGAGGTCTTTCCCAGCTCCACTACCTGAGATCTTTTTTAGTGGAGATGCTAGGAACAACGGAAGCTGTCTTATATTACCGAGTCAAGCCAGTAGTCCATCTAATTTAGTACTTTCTGTGTTGGAGATGGAGTTCCACTGCATCGACCTTTTGCACCAACTATCCTAATGACCACTAGGGGCATTGGGAGTAGAGACCCTGAGTAAGGTTCTCCCTATCTGTCCCTGCTCTATGACCTCTGATCTGACTCTTCAGCACTTCCTGTGCTGAGTCACAATAATCCTTTCCTTTTAGAGAATAGATGGAAACATCTCTCTCCCTTTTTGATTGATTGATTGATTAAGTGCCATCAAGTTGGTATTGACTCAATGACAAAATAGATAGATTCTCTCCAGGATGATCTGTCTTCAACATTGCCTTTAAGATTACTCAGTGGTGCATTCATTGTTGTTGTAATCGAGTCCATCCACCTTGCTGCTGGTCATCTTCTTCTTCTCTTTCCTTCACCTTTCCCCAGCATTATGGACTTCTCAAAGGAGCTGGGTCTTTGCATAATGTGTCCGAAATATGCTAGTTTGAGCCTGGTCATTTGTGCCTCAAGTGAAAATTCTGGATTGATTTTTTCTATGATCCATTTGTTTGTTTACCTGGCTGTCCATGGTATCCTCAAAAGTCTTCTCCAGCACCAAAGTTCAAAAGTATCAATGCTTTTTCTATCTTGCTTCTTCAAAGTCCAGCTTTCGCATCCATAGTGTCAAGGGAAAAACCATGTTCCAAACGATTCTAATATTTTAAAGTATAGACACGTCATAGCATCTAAATGTCCTTTCCAAGGCCTTCATTGCAACCCTACCAAGTGCTAGTCTGCGGTGTATTTCTTGACTGCTGAATCCTTTACTGTTGATAGTCAATCCTAAAAGGCAGAAGCTATCCACCACTCCAGTGTCTTCATTGTCAATTATGAGGCTGGTTGCTGTACCTGTTGTCATTAGTTTAATCTTTACATAAAGTTGTAGTCCTATTTTTTCACTGTGCTCCTTGACTTTCATTACTAGAGCTTGCAGATCATCCACATTCTCAGCTCTCAGTGTGGTGTCATCAGCGTAGCGCAGGTTATTGATGTTTCTTCCTCCAACTTTAAAAACATGCTCATCTTCTTCCAATCCAGCTTCTTCTTCGTCTATGGAACATATCACAAACTGCTCATGTGTTCAAGGCAAGTTCCAAGAGAAGTTCCAAGGCAAGCTAAAGTGGAAAAACAAAGCTATCCAGCTTTCACAATATGATCTTGAGAATATACCCACCATTTTCAAGGAGAACATTAGGAACCACTTTGATGTTCTGAACCTCATTGCTAGGGAACCAGAGGAATTGAGGAATTAAGGATGAATGTGAAAAGAGACTGCCAAAGACCAAGAAACAGAAGAAAACAAAATGGATGTCAGAACAGATGGTGGAAATTGCCAAGAAGAGGAGAGAAGCCAAAGTCAAGAAAGATAAAGACCTCAGGAAGGAACTTGATAGGAAATTTCAGAAAGCTGTTAGAAGAGAAAAGGAGCAGTACTACAATGACATCTGTAAAGACACTGAGGATGGAAATAGACACGGAAAAACAAGGCAAGTTTTCCAAAAGATCTCTGAACTCAGAGGGAGGTTTCAACCTCTAATTGGTATGTTAAGGGATGCCAAAGGACAGATAGTAACTGATTCAGAGATCAAACAGAGATGGAAGGAGTGTACTGAAAATCTGTACAGCAGGGGCATCAACATCCAAGATATTCTAGAAGATATTCCCTACTTCCAAGAACCTCTAGTATGGGAAGATGAAGTTAGCTCAGCACTCTGGTTATTACCAAGTTGAAAGGCTACAGGAATTGATGGAATAGCTACAGAAATATGGCAGGCAACAGAAGAAGAATCAGTCATAAGAACATAAGAACAGCCCTGCTGGATCAGGCTCAAGGCCCATCTAGTCCAGCATCCTGTTTCGCACAGTGGCCCACCAGATGCCGCTGGAAGCCACAGACAGGAGTTGAGGGCGTGCCCTCTCTCTTGCCATTACTCCCCTGCAACTGGTACTCAGAGGCATCCTGCCTTTGAGGCTGGAGATGGCCCACAGCCCTCCAACTAGTAGCCATTGATAGACCTCTTCTCCATGAAGTCATCCAAACCCCTCTTAAAGCCATCCAGGTTGTTGGCTGTCACCACATCCTGTGGCAGAGAGTTCCACTAGTGGATCACGCGTTGTGTGAAAAAGTACTTCCGTTTGTTGGTCCTAGACCTCCTAGCAGTCAATTTCATGGAGTGACCCCTGGTTCTAGTGTTGTGTGAGAGGGAAAAGAATTTCTCTCTCTCCACTTTCTCCACCCCATGCATGATTTTATAGACCTCTATCATGTCACCCCGCAGTCATCATTTTTCTAAACTAAAAAGCCCCAGGTGTTGTAGTCTTGCCTCATAAGAAAGGTGCTCTAGGCCCCTGATCATCTTGGTTGCCCTCTTCTGTACCTTCTCCAGTTCAACAATGTCCTTTTTAAGATGTGGTGACCAGAATTGTATGCAGTACTCCAAGTGTGGTCGCACCATAGTTTTGTATAAGGGCATTAATATAATGTTAGTCGTTTTATTTTCAATCCCCTTCCTAATGATCCCTAGCATGGAATTGGCCTTTTTCACAGCTCCCGCACATTGAGTTGACACTTTCAACGAGCTGTCCACCACGACCCCAAGATCCCTCTCCTGGTCCGTCATTGACAGCTCGGATCCCATCAGCATATACTTGAAGTTTGGGTTTTTCGTCCCAATGTGCATCACTTTACACTTGCTAACATTGAACCGCATTTGCCATTTTGTCACCCACTCCCCCAGTTTGGAGAGGTCCTTTTGGAGCTGCTCACAATCCGTTTTGGATTTCACTACCCGGAAGAGTTTGGTATCATCTGCAAATTTGGCCACATTGCTGCTTACCCCTGCTTCTAGATCATTTATGAATATATTAAAAAGCACCGGTCCCAGTACAGATCCCTGGGAACCCCACTTCTTACTTCCCTACATTGTGAAAACTCTCCATTTATACCTACCCTCTGTTTCCTGTCTTTCAACCAGTTAGCAATCCACACATGTACTTGTCCCCTTATTCCATAACCGCTAAGTTTCCTCAGGAGTCTTTGATGAGGAACTTTGTCAAAAGCTTTTTGGAAGTCCAGGTAGACTATGTCAACTGGATCACCTTGATCCACACACTTGTTGACACTCTCAAAGAAGTCCAAAAGGTTGGTGAGGCAAGATTTACCTTTGCGGAAGCCACGCTGGCTCACTCCCAGCAGGGCTTGTTCTTCTAGGTGCTTTACAATTTTATCCTTGAGGATGCTTTCCATCAATTTGCCTGGAACGGACGTTAGGCTAACCGGCCTGTAATTTCCTGGATCGCCCCTGGATCCCTTTTTGTAAATCGGTGTTACATTTGCTACTCTCCAGTCCTCTGGTACAGAGCCCGATTTCAGGGATAAGTTAAATATTTTAGCAAGGAGGTCAACAATTTCACATTTGAGTTCTTTGAGGACTCTTGGATGGATGCCATCCGGCCCTGGTGATTTGTTAGCTTTCAGTTTTTCCAGACAGTTTAGAACATCATCCCTTGTCACTTCTATCTGACTCAGCTCTCTAGCCTCCATCCCTAAAAAGCCTGGTTCAGGAACAGGTATATGCTCAGTATCCTCTGCCGTGAAGACAGACGCAAAGAACTCATTCAGCTTCTCTGCAGCCTCCAAATTCTCCTTAATAATCTCTTTCACTCCCTCATTGTCTAATGGTCCAACTGCCTCCCTGGCAGGTTTCCTGCTTCTGATGCACTTAAAGAAGTTTTTGTTATTCCCCTTGATACTTTTGGCTAAATGTTCCTCAAACTCTCTTTTTGCCTCCCTTATTGTCACCTTGCATTTCTTTTGCCAGAGTTTGTGTTCCTTTCTGTTCTCTTCATTTGGACAGGCCTTCCGATTTCGGAAGGAAGTCTTCTTCCCTTTTATGGCTTCCTTGATGGTACCCGTTAGCCATGCTGGCATCCTCCTGGACTTAGTAGTACCTTTCCTCCTTTTGGGTATACAATCTAACTGGGCTTCTAGTATTGTGGTTTTGAGTAAACTCCATGCACTCTGGAGCAAAGTGACTCTCCTGATTTTCCCTTTCAGCTTTCTTTTCACCATACTCCTCATTTTGGAGAAGTTTCCTCTTCTGAAATTCAAAATGTCTGTGTTAGACGTCCTCGGTGATTCTCTCCTTGCATGTATGCTGAATTTGATAGCACTGTGGTCACTGTTCCCTAAAGGGTCGATGACCCTGATATCATGCACCAGGTCCTGGGTGTCACTCAGAATTAGATCCAAGGTCGCCTTCTCTCTGGTCGGTTCCATGACCAACTGTTCTAGGGCACAGTCATTTAGTGTATCTAGAAATTTGACCTCTTTGTCCTGACCTGAATGTGAATTTACCCAGTCTATGTGTGGGTAATTGAAGTCACCCATAATTACAGCCCTGCCTCTCCTTGACACCTCCCTGATTTCCTCCTGCAACTCCCAGTCACTGTCGGCATTTTGATTCGGAGGGCGATAGCACGTCCCCAGTAGCACGTTCCCTTTCCGGCCTTGTATAGTCACCCACAGGGTTTCTGTGGAGGACTCCAGTCCACCTAGGTTTTCTAGCTTGTTAGATTCTATCCCTTCTTCAACATACAGTGCTACCCCTCCTCCAAGGCGCCCCTCCCTGTCCTTTCTATAGAGTTTATACCCAGGGATAACAGTGTCCCACTGGTTCTCACTGTTCCACCATGTTTCTGTTATGCCCACTATATCTATTTCTGCGTTAGCAACCAAGCACTCCAGCTCACCCATCTTGGCTCGGAGGCTTCTGGCATTGGCATATAAGCACCTATATGCTGAATCTCTCCCCTGATGTATGCTATTCTTTTGACTCTTTGACCTGCTGGCACAGGCTCCCGTCTGCTCTTTATGCGGTTCTGCACTGTCCCCTTCTGTTTTACCTGAATTCTTTGCAGCCTCACACTTTAAAGGATGGCTTTTGCCAAACGGGATACTGCCCAGCTCCCATCGGCTGTTCCCCAGGTGTCATTTTAAAAGCTGCTCTGCAACCTTTTTGATTTTAAGCACCAGCAGTCTGGTTCCTTCTTGGTTCAAGTGCAGCCCATCCCTTTTGTACAGGCCTTGCTTGCCCCAAAATGTGTCCCAGTGCCTAACAAATCTAAACCCCTCCTCCTGGCACCAACGTCTCATCCATGCAGCTCTGCCTGTCGCACTGTATTTGCGCGTGAAACAGGTAGCATTTCTGAGAATGCTACCTTGGGGGTCCTGGACTTCAATATGCTACCTATCAGCCTAAATTTGGCTTCCAGGACCTCCCGACCGCATTTCCCCACATCGTTGGTGCTGATGTGCACCATGAAAGCTGTCTCCTCCCCAGCACTGCCTAGGAGCCTATCTAGACGCTGCGTGATGTCTGCAACCTTTGCACCAGGCAGGCATGTCACCGTGCGGTCAACATGTGGGTCACAAACCCATCCGTCTATCCCTCTAATGATCGAATCACCCACTACAAGGAGGCCCCCGCCCCCCAGAGGAGTATCGCCTGTGCGAGAGGATATGGGCTCATCATCCACGGAAGGAGTCCCTTCTAAAGGAGCATTTCCCTCTTCCTCAGACTGATGTCCTCCTTGCCCAAGACCTTCATTCTCCCTGACAGCAGAGGAGCTACCAGCCCTGGAGTGGGATGCCTCTATCACATCCCTGAAGGTCTCGTCCACATGCCTCTCTGAGCTTCTCCAGATCTGCCACCTTGGTCTCAAGGGAACGGATTTGTTCCCTGAGAGCCAGGAGCTCCTTGCACTGAGCACACACCCATGACTTCTGCCCATGGGGCAAATAGTCGTACATGTGGCACTCTGTGCAATACACTGGGAAGTGCCCCTTCCCCTGCTGACCTTCTATCTTCATACTGTTTTTGTTGTCTGTTTACAGTATTTAGAGAGTTTATTGTCCGTTTATTAGATAGTTTATTAGAAGGATAGGTCTCAGCTGTAATGGTCAGCTATTTAACTGTCCAAACAGCCTTTCCCAAGAATATGAGGGATACGATGTTTGCAGCGCTGGTTTCAGAAAAGGCCAAGGAACAAGAGACATCATTGCAGATGTATGCTGGATAATTGCGAAAGCCAAAGAATACCAGAAAGAAGTCAATATGTGCTTTATTGACTACAGAAAAGCCTTCAATTGTGTCGACCATGTCAAGTTGTGGAATATCCTTAGGAAAATGGGCGTCCCAGAGTATCTCATTGTTCGCATGAGAAACCGATACACAGGACAGGAAGCCACACAGTCCAGACAGAACATGGTGCAACAGACTGGTTCCAGATCGGCAAAGGAGTAAAACCAGGCTGTATACTTTCTCTCCTGCCTTACCTATTCATTATGTAAAGTTGTGCCATTGAGTCGGTGTCTACTCCCAGTGACCACAGAGATCTGTGGTTTTCTTTGGTAGAATACAGGAGGGTTTACCATTGCCCTTACGCTCATTTATTTTGAATACACATGCTCCAAGGCTGAGCACTAGCATTTTAAAAGGGTTCTGGGGTTCAACCACAATGAAAATTAAGCCTCATGGCCCCAGATCGAAATATTCAGTACAGCACATAGCAGCAATCTGCTGTCACTCTCATAAGATCAGCAGCAGATGACATTTATGCACCAGAATGACAGAAACTCCAGAAGGGATGATCCTCTTGGAATCTGTCTAAACAAACCAATGGTGTAGAAAATGCATCTTTTTGAAATCGTTATTGTAGCATAATTATTGTGGCGTAAATAGCATGTTGTACACTGAGGATGCAATTTTAAAGAGCTGCTGTCTTCAGTACCACATGTACTTTGGGTTTTCAAAGTTGTGCTTAATAATTAATAGCGGTGCTTGAAACCAAAGTGCACTCAGGTGCTCTGAGATTATCTTTTTCAGGATTTTTCCAAAAGTGGACTCAGCATGGGACAGTTGTATTTTTCCTCCCAATCAAGAGGGGGACACAGCCAAGTCATAGAAACACATCCCTTTCTTCTAAGTTTGCTTTTTAGGTGGAAATATCACTGAAGTAGAATTAACAGCAGAAGAGAAGGCATGCCCTCACCTCTTGCCTAAGGGCTTCAAAGAGGCATCTGGTGGGCCATTCTGGGAAACAGGAGCTGGACTGGATGGGCCTTGGGCCTGATCCAGCAGGACTGTTCTTATGTAATTCTTTCCTCCAAACCACTTTGATTACATGAATGTCCTCCCTGATCCATCCCAGTCCATTGCCATTGCTCTCCCAGGCTCCATCTTCTCTTCTACCTGCAGGGGTGACCCAAGGTATTTTGGAGCCTGAAGTAAGACACCAAATGTTGCCTTAACCTATGCCCCTGTTGGGGCCAGCCCCCTTTCAAAACTGACCCTTACAAGCTTTGAAAGTAGTGTTGGGGAGGGGAGGAAGGAGAGTTCCCAGCAGCCTCCTCTTCTCTCCAGGTGTTTCTTGCAAGCTTGACAAAGTATTCAAGGGTCTGATTGGTCACGGAGAGCTTCCCTGATGGCAGCAAGGGGTACCTTGCTGACATAGGATGCTGACACAGCCATGACAACCTGAGGACCTGCTGTCTATAGTAGAGGCCACTCAGCATCACCAGTGCAAGCATCTTAGGAACTGGGCAAGGCCGAAGTTGTGTAACCTTGTTGACCAAGGGTGTCTGCAAGAGATTTATTTTCATACACACACACACACACACACACACACACACACACACACACACACACTCATCAATCATGGTTGGATGAGAAGGGGCTATCAGTCTCTTTACTTTCAGGATTTTGTGTATGCAAAAAGATGCACATTAAAGATTACATCTAGTTTGTCCTTGATCCAATATGGCAAGAGTTCTTAGTAGGGATGTGCACAACGTTTCGATGGTGAAATGTTTCTACTCAAAACAGGCCATTTTGAATGGTTTGAGCTCGAAACTGAAGACCCTTTTAAAGAAGGGGCCTGTTTCAAGCTCGGAGTAGAACAACCTCGTTTTGACTGAAACGTTTCAACATTTTGAGCACCATTTTGGAGGGTTGTTTTTCTCTTGCTGATTATTTTCTGGCAGAGGGTTCCAATTGGGTTGTGATGTCCTTTTAAACCTCTCCCCCAAACCCCCATAGGATCCCTTTTTAGATAACTTTTTTGGGGAAAAGTTAAAAAAATGGTTTAATTGCCCGCTTGCCCATTTCTTTTGCGGCTTGGGTGAGAGGTAGAATGCATCATGCCCTACCACCCAATCCACTTTGGTGTCCCTAGGAGCTACCCATGGGGAACAATAGGGAACAACTCAGTGTTTTGAGTTTCCCCTTTGTTCCCTATGGCCAAAACACCTGAAACATTTCGAGTTTGTTCCATTGAAACAGCTGGAATCGACTGCTGTTTCGACAAAACATTTCGGTCATCTTTTTCATTTCTACCTCAGAACAGAACACAAAATCAATTTCATGTATATCCCTAGTTCTTAAACCTGGTCCCCAGATGTTGTTGGCTACAACTCCCATCATCCCCACCTCGATTGCCTTTGCCCTTGTGGCAGAGGATGATGAGAGTTGTAGTCTGATAACATCAAGTTTGAGAGCCTTTGAAATATAGTGAGATCCAGTATGCAGAGATGTTTCCTTGTGCAAGTGCTGCATTGGGCTATATTTCAGCTCTAATATGATTCATTGACATGTTATAGCTAATCTGTGAAGGCGTCTCCATTATTTTTGAAACCAAACAATGTAATAGCTGTGGAAACTGGTTCCAAAATGGTTTTAATGATAACATCATGGTGTTAAATCAAGGCATATTAAGAGAAACTCCGAGGCACTGTAAACCCTTTCTCCTAATTATGAGCATTAACATACTTTATAATCTCATTAAGCTAATTGTATTGCTTTAGAAACGACATCTCAGATGCTCAATTTAAAAACACAGCTAAACAAAACTAACGGGATCAGTAACCGAAAGGGAAAATGCTGGTTTAAGCAGCTGTGGTGTTATTTTTTTTTTTTTGGAAAAAAATCTCACATCATGAAGCTGTTCTCATGATCCGTGAGAAGAGCTTCTGTTGGGCCTGAGGGGAGAGCAGGCCATCATGGAGCTGGTGGGAGCTGTGGGGATCAGGGGCCACGAGGCCCCCGGGAGTCCCAGGATGCTCCGTGTGAGTGCGTGGGGCATCCTGGAGAGACCCCCGAGGCCGGGAGGCTGCTTGCAGGTGATCCACGAGTAATATGTCTACTTGTGAGTCACGGCGCGCCACGGCAACATATGAGCAACCAAATGAGGTTAACAGCGTGAGCACTCTGTTAACCTCATTGAAGGGGAAGGGGAATTAGGTGGGCTAGCTGCCTTGGGAGCACCAGGCTTGCCTGCGAACCAGGTAGTTCCCACAGTCCCTGGAAAGTGGGCGAAGCGCCCTTAGTCTGCTTGCCAGTGATTGTGGGAATAGCTTCTATGTGTGTATTTTTGCAAGGACTTTGTTCTGTATACATACAAGTGAGAAGTGCTGGTTTAAACATTTAAAACTATGAAGGTCTGGGATTAAAGTGTTTTAAGAATCCTTTCCTTCTGTTTGAACCTGCTCAAATATCGATATCCATCTGTGTGAGCCTAATTGAATGAAAAGAAATAAGGAAAACTGGGGTGATTTTATTTTAATATCAATGATAATCTATCCCCCTCCCTCCCCCTCCCCCTCCTCCTCATCAACAACAGCACCATCTGCACAGTGAGTGTAAACAAGAAACAGAGCCTTTTTTTTTTTTGTTGAGGCCGCCATACTCCAGAACACTAAAGTGTAGTGTGACTGGGACAATTTCAGCTCAATTTCCAGAGGGTACCAAAGACTTACCTGTTCCAACAGACCTTTTCATTTTAAAAGCTGTTTGTTCTGCAGCTGCTTTATTTTGTGTGATTGTCTGTATGTATGGACACACACACATTGATTAATGGCGTCTTGTTATCTTAATTCTTTGATTCATTTTATTTTGATCTCCTCTTTTGTTAGCTGCGCTGAACAATCTTATGGCTGAACATCCTTATGGTGGAATGGCAAGGTATACATGTTGAAGATTAATTAACTAGTAAAGAGAGCCATGTTAACCCCTGTTAACTTGGCAAAGAGGCACCTTTAAACAAGGTGATTCTCTTTATTTAGCAGGGGGAGAGTAACTGGACCTATCCACTCCCAGCACAGGACCTCCAGTGACTGTTGCTGGTGTCTATCTTACATTTCTTTTAGATTGTGAGCCCTTTGTGGGCAGGGATCCATCTTATTTATTTATTATTTCTCTGTGTAAACCACCCTGAGCCATTTTTGGAAGGGCGGTATAGAAATAGAAATAGAATAAATAAATAAATAAATAAATAAATAAATAAATAAATATTCTTATGATTTAATAATTAAAAATGGTGGTTTTTTGTTATTTGTTAAGAACAGCCCTGCTGGATCAGACCCAAGGCCCATCAAGTGCAGCATCCTGTTTCACACAGTGGCCCACCAGATGCCGCTGGAAGCCTACAGGCAGTTGTTGAGGGCATGCCCTCTCTCCTGCAACTGGTACTCAGAGGCATCCTGCCTTTGTGGCTGTAGGTGGCCTATAGCCCTCTGACTAGTAGCCACTTATTGACAGACCTCTCCTCCATGAAGTTGTCCAAACCCCTCTTCAAGCCATCCAGGTTGTTGGCTGTCACCACATCTCGTGGCAGAGAATTCCACAAGTTGATTATGAGACACCCAGTTTCTTTATCTGTGGTGTGAAAAGAGGCTAAAATTAGCTTACTTGCAGCTGTGGAGTGGCCAGAAATGACTTTTGGTGTCACTTCTGGTCCTCATTTTAGAGCACAGAGTCATTTTGAGGCTCTTTCTGTTAAAACAATTTTTTTTTCTGCCAAAAATCCACCTGACTTGGTCATTGGGAGGGGTGTGTGCATTCCTGGAGCCCCGTCACCCTGGAGAGTAAGTTGCTGTGCAGATCTACTCTTATTTCTCCTCCCTTCCCACTTTTTAGGCATTTTTAGGTTCCCCCACCCCTGGAATCTAAGCCCCCAGTCCCCATAGAGTTAAAACTTTGTTATTCGTGGTTTCCATATCCGTGCTAATTGGTGGGAACGCAACCCTCACAAATAACAAGGGTCACCTATACCAGTGTTTCTCAAACTTTTTGGAGTCAAGGACCGCTAAATTCTTCGTGCAGAGTTTCAAGGACCGCTACATTCTTCATGCGCAGTTTCCCGGACCAGCAGTTAGTAAAGGGGTTTCAAGTCTGTCTATCTATCTCTCTATCAGACTTCTATACTGCCCCAAACATGCATCTCTGGGCAGTTTAGAATGAAAATAATATAAGCATTAAAATAATTAAATTTGGAATCTTTTGCAAACATGGAATATTAGGGGTTCTTAACCTTGGGTCTCTCAGTTAAACTCCCATAACTCCCAACAACAATGGCATCTGGCCATTATGGCTGGGGATTATGGGAGTAGAAGTCCACCAATGTCTGGGTAACAAGGTTGAGAACCCCTGAATCTAAAAGCCTGGGTGAACAAATTTGTCTCCAGTATGTCTTCAGTATGTGCGGGGTGGGGGTGGAGGTGCTTCTGATTACTCAGTGGAGAGGGTATGTTGGGCCATTAGAAAAATTCAAAAGCTACATGGGGCCAATGAAAACAACATACAAACAAGCCCCACTGATGCAAGAGGGAAACAGCGTTCCTTCTCAAGGTGCCTTGACCACAACAGGCAGCTGGGTTTCAATCAACCAACCTTTGGCTGCAAACAATGAGCATGCAAGAACCAGCAGCCCTTCAAGTGGCGCCCACTGCCATACTTTTTCCTCCATGCCCCCGCACCGCATACAGTTTGAAGCTGTAAAGATAGGGAATAAGATAGCTGTAGGAAGATCTCAGCAGCACATGGAGGCAAGGCACAAGAAGGGTCCCATGCCTCCGTGATACTCTTCCTCTTCCGTGCCATGTGCAAAATTGAGGAAGTGAGTGCCTTGATTTCAGTTTGGGGGGGGTTGACTCCCAGTCAGGGACTGGCACTCAAGCCTTCGGGGACCGGCAGCGGTCCAGGGACCGGTGGTTGAGAAACACTGACCTATACTATATACACGAGGCCATCGGATATTGTGGGTTCATTCCCCACTGTTTTTCCTATTCGTGGGCAACTTCCCTGTATACCAGTTTAGTTACTGCAGTGGTAGGTTTGGTCATTCGCAGACTCTGCAGTTAGGGAAACCCATTGGACCACCCCGCCCCCAACTAAATCTGTATATTTGGAGCAGCCCCTGGAAGGAGAGGAGTTCCCAGGAGGTTTGCAGTGAAAAAAATCCACTCTGGCACTGCTTCTCTGCTGCCTCACCAAGTGGATATTTAAACTTTAAACCCCGATGCATGTAAGCTGAGAAGAGCATAGGCTGCTCCAAGGAGTTTAAAATTTAAATATCCAGTCTCATACTGAGTAAATATTTAGAGTTTAAATCCCCCGGGATCAGCCTGCATGCCTCTTAGCTGACATGTGGGCTGTTTGGGAAGGTTTGAAATTTAAATAACCACTCTCACCTGCTTCTCAGCTGGTGCATAAGACTGATATTTAAATATATTTAAAATTTAACCCCCACCCCCATTTTGAGTTTAAAAATCCAACCCTGTACCAGCAAAAGAATCTAACCCAATTTTGGCGGTTAGGTCTAATAATTTAATATGGTGGCTTCTACATTCACAGAACTTTCTGCAAATGTTACCCCGTGGTCCTGGAGGGCCTCCTGTATATTTGATTGGGCTGGCCAGCCAGTTTAGATGGCCCATGGCAAGCGGTAGTACTATAAAGCAACCCTCAGTTATCCTGAAAACTCTTTAATAGAAACATCCCTGATAATTTTCCTCTTGAGTTATACACAAGTTATAAAAAGAAAGAACACAATGGGTATGTCTGAAAGGAGGGGACAGTCTTTCACAACCCCCCGCCCTGCACACAGAAAAGAATGCAATCATCCAGGAAGTCAAAAGAGAAAGGCATAATCAGGAGGAACCTTCTACAAATATTCTAGATTTTTAAAAACATCTCTCTTTTTTGGCAGCACACACACTTTTAAAAAAGTCTCTACAATGGAACTCTTTAATTTGAGTTTTAAAGACAACGTCTTTTGTTACAAATGGCTAATAATATGCTTAAAACTGCCTCCACAATAAATGGAATTATATAAAGTGATGGAATAATTAGTAGCTACCAGCTTGATAATGTCTTATTAAAATAGCTATGGGGCCTGCTAAAATTAACGTTGTTTATGAATCAGGATGAACTGAAACAACTAAAAACTAATGGGGAAGAAGTCCTTATTAAAGCAGGTGGTAGTGTGTGCATCGTTGCATAAAGGCTGGTTTCAGGGCTTAACTTCTGGAAAGAGAAATGTGTCTCATGTCTGGGACTGCGGTGAAGAGAAAGGAATGGTGCCAAAATTAAAAACAAAACAAAACCCTGAAATTTGTGGAGAATTTCAGGATTCCTCAAAGGAGAAACTTCTGGGAATTTCCTCCAATAGTTTCTTCACATTCCCCCTCTCAGGTGAAAAGCCACAGATGCTTGAAATGTGGAACCTCCATATTTAGGGGCAGTATACAGTTGAATGCCAGTTGCTGGGGAGTGACATGGGGAAATGACTATTGCTTTCAAGTCCTGTGTGTGGGTTTCCTGAAGGCATCTAAGTGACTACTGTGGGAAACAAGAAGTTGAATGAGATGGTCCTTTGGTCTGACCCAACTGTATTCTTCTTATGTTTTCAGTAGCAGCATATCTTGGGCTGGCCCTATCTGGTGAGCCATGATAACATGGCGGAACAGCCAGCATCCAAGGTCACTCACTGGTTATCTTCAGGGGCAGCCCTTTCATGAGGCAAGATGAAGCAGTCACCGCAGACAACAGATTATTATTGGGAATGGCAGCAAAATGCCCTCTGCTGCCACCATCAGAACAACTCTTTGGGACTGATCTGGCCCTAGCAAGGAGCATATCTCTTCACAAAGCTTGCAAGAAACACAAGGAGAAAAGAAGAGGCTGCTCACAACCAATTGTTGGATCAGCTGCAGATACAACAAATCATGGGAAACTCAAACTACCACATATTCAACATTGACTCCAGATTTTGCCCATTACATGGATTTCCCCTCCTTATCCCCGGGCTCTACTCTATACATTCCTCCCACCTGCAAGGCAGTGCGGTACTTAGTTTATTTTTTAGGAATATTGAAGTGTTTGGATTCTTTGGTGCCTTCATTACACACCTTCATTACTTCTGTTTATTTTGCTGCTTTGCAGGTGGGGGTGGAGAATTAGTGGCATCCCATGTGTCAACTACCCCACAACCTGCAAGCCACTCAGTATATATTTTAGGAATTTTTGAGTGGTTAGACTCTTTGGTGTGTAATGGATCCTCATAGGGATTTGTTATGAGGAAAGGTTATTAGACACCAAAGAGTCCAAACACTTGAAAAAAATTCTGGAACATAAACTGCATAGTACCCCACTGCCTTGTGGGTGGGAGGTGGGGTGTAGTTGGCACATGGCAGTTGACACTGTCCAAAGACACTCAAAATGAACAGAAGAAATGAAGGTGTGTAACGAATCTCCATGGGAATTCATTGAGGAAAAGTTATGATACGCCAAAGAATCCAAACACTTAAAACGAGTGATCAGACATTTAACTCCACTTCTACGAGGGCTAGAACTTAGCTTAAAAAGAAAAAAGAAAGCTGGGAATCTGGGTGAATTAGTAGGAGGGATCTGTATCTCAAACAGATTTGAATCAAATCAGGTGTGATTCGATTTGGACCCGAATCTAGCCTATGGACCACAGGGGCGATTTGTTCTGTCTCCAAATCACCCAAATCACCTAGATTGGGGTACAAATCGATTTCTACCCAAATCGATTCACAAATCCCTAAAAATAGTTTTTTTAAAAAACCCTGGACATAAATTGGGCTGGGTTCCAATACAGAAGTGAAAAGCCAAATCGTGTGTGAAGTGATCTCTGAAATATCGCATGGACTTTGGGGTAAATCTGGCCGATGTGTGTACACACACACACACACACACCCTCCCAAAGTAAAGTCGTGGTAAAGTCGCCATCTGAAAAAGCTCAAGGAGGGTGGAGGGTGGCTGCTGCTTCTGCTTCCACCGTTACCATTAGTTCCCCCCCGCATTGCTCCGATTTTGCTAAGCCCCCTGAAAATTGCCAAAATGGCTCACATTTTGCCAAAATGGCAAATGGGGTGGTTTAAATTGGGGGTGTGGGGGAGCATTTTTGTCTCAGTCTTATTTGGAAGGAAAGCTCACTGAACTCAACAAACTCCAAGAAAATGCTTTGGCTCAGACTGCAGAGCAATATATTTGAAAAGATTTACATATATACTATTTAAAGATAAATAATCATATGGAAGACACAAATGGCATGCCATATTAACTAGGGGAAGAGGGACCTTTTGAAGTGGTGATTTTCTTCACATTTATCAGGGACAGCAACTGCCACCATTCAGACGGGCACATCGTACCATTCCTCCAGTGGCTGTTCCTGGTATCTAATCTATGTTTCTCTTGAGATTGTGAGCCCTTTGGGGACAGGGAAACATCCTCTTCTGGTTGTTATTCCTTTTCTTTCATCCAAGTACTGAGGTAAATCTGGTCTTGGACGAGGTCACACTCCCTCTAAAAGACAAAGTCTCTGGACCTGACGTTGTCCTTGGAGGCACAGGTGGCGGTGGTGTGCAAGAGCGCCTTTTACCAACTACGGCTGGTAAGCCAGCTGTGACCCTAACTTGGAGAAGCTGGACCTGACCTCAGTCACTCATGTGTTGGTAACATCCAGATTGGACTACTGCAATGCGCTCTACGTGGGGCTGCCCTTGAAGACTGTTCAGAAGCTTCAGCTGGTTCAGAATGCTGCTGCAAGGATGCTCATGGGCGCAGGGCGTTTCATGAGTATCACACCCGTCCTGCGGCAGCTTCATTGGTTACGGGTCCGCTTCTAGGCAAGATTCAGGGTGCTGGTCTTGATCTTTAAAGCTCTACACGGCTTGGGGTGGGGTACCTGTAGGACCGCATTTGCCCATATGAATCTGCCAGGGCTCACTGTTTCAGGCCTCCAGTTGGTGGGGGCAGGGCCTTTTCAGAGACAGGGCCTTTTCAGTTGTGGCCCCTCGGCTTTGGAACACCCTCCCTGAAGAGCTTCACCATGCTCCCTCCCTCAGTGTTTAAAACAACAACAACTCAAAACACACCTTTTAAAGAAGGCTTTTTAATGCTCCATTTTTAGTTATATCTGGTAGGTTCTTTAGCTTTTTATAACTTCTAGTTTTTCGCTTTAAAAATTTTTATTTTGAATCTAATAATGATTGTGGTTTTTAACCTTTTAACTTGTTTGTTCAACATGGTCAATGTTATTACTTTTATTGTGTCTTGTATCTATTTTATTGTTGTAAGCCGCCCCAAGCAGTAGTGCGCTGGAGGGGCGGGGTATAAATATTTCAAATAAATAGCTAGCTAGATATATAGATAAATTTCTTTGTAAACCTTTCTGAGAACTTCTTTGCTTAAAAGCAGTATATTAACAATGGCTGACATTCTGTGTGTCCCACATGCATTCGAACACAACATGCAAGGACGTTTAACACAATGCTTATCACCATATGCAAGAACACATTGCGCAAGGACACAATGTGCAAGGATATGCCAACCCAGTATCGTTGTGTGTACACAAGTTGTGCAAATGAAGTTACACAAGAATAAGCTCATTGGAAATAATGGACTTACTATTGTATTATGACATTTGTGCAATTTCTGCATTTGCATACAATTTCTTGCATACACGCAAGTTTATTGAGTGGATGCACACTTGCGCAGTATATCAGTCAGCATGCCTAAATAGAACCGAGATGTACACATAGCCCCAGCCCCTAATCATGAATCTGGTCTGGAATATGTGGCTGCTGCTTCCATGCACCTCCTCCCCACATTTCGCAGTAACTTATTTTAAAAGCAGGAAACTCTTGAATGAGACCTTTGTTTTATACATGAATGGGGCAGAAGGAAATGAAAAATGCAGCTGCCTGATTACACCAAATCAATTAGACACAAGGTGAAGAGCTTTCTGTTCACTCAGACTTTTAAATTTTGATTTTTTAAAATGACTTAAAAACAAGTTTTTAAATCATTTTGTACAGTATTTTGTATTTGGGGTGTGTGTGTGTGTGTGGTGATTGGATGCATTTTATGTGTTTTTATTGGATGTTTTAATTTTGTGTCATGAGCTGCCCAGAGAACAACTTGTTATGAGGCAGTTAACAAAGTTGTTCATTATTTCTTGTTTACACAGTCTTGTAACAAGTCATTATTTCTTGTTTACAACAGACAGGTGTTACTGACTGGTTTGTTTTATCCAGACATCGAGTCCTTCCCAAGGACCTGGGATGGCTGAATTTTAGTGTCAATTGTTATAGATATCATCGCAGAATATGGGCTGTTCCCAGTAAAGCTGCTTTTTGTAATTGGCTGATGGTGATTTCTGTGGCCCCTATGGTGTTGAGGTGCTCTTCAAGGTCTTTTGGAACTGCACCCAGGGCGCCAATGACCACTGGGATTATATGGGTCTTTTTCTGCCACAGCCTTTCCATTTCAATTTGTAGATCTTTGTATTTGGCGATTTTTTCTATTTCTTTTTCTTCTATTCTGCTATCCCCTGGTATTGCTATGTCGATTATTTTCACTTGTTTTTCTTTCTTCTCGACTACAGTTATATCTGGTTTATTGTGTGGCAGATGTTTGTCTGTTTGTAGTCAGAAGTCCCATTATATTTTTACATCTTCATTTTCTACAACTTTTTCAATTTGATGGTCCCACCAATTTTTGGCTACAGGTAGCTTGTATTTTTTTGCAGATGTTCCAGTGTATCATCCCTGCTACCTTGTCATGCCTTTGTTTGTAGTCAGTCTATGCGATCTTTTTACAACAGTTGATTAGGTCGTGCACTGTTTCATCTGCTTCTTTACAAAGGCGGCACTTGCTGATTGTTGTGGATTTTTCGACTTTTGCTCTTATTGCATTTGTTCGTAGTGCCTGTTCTTGTGCAGCCAGTGCTAAACCCTCTGTTTCTTTCTTCAAGTTGCCATTCTTAAGCCATTGCCAGGTCTTGGTGATGTCTGATTTTCCACTTATATTGTGCAAATATTGACCATCCAGGGGCTTATTTCTCCATTTTTCTGCTCGGTTCTTGACTTGCTCTTTCTTGTAGGCCTGCTTTGTTTCATTGGTGTTGAATAGTTTCGCATTATTGACCATTTGAAGTGCATCTTCTTCACTGTCCTTGATATATTCTTCAAGGCCTCTTTTCTCCTCCTATACTGTTTGATGGACTTGCAGCATTCCTCTTCCACCTGAGCTGCGAGGGAGGTATAGCCTATCTACATCACTGCGGGGGTGCAGAGCATGATTGATGGTCATGATTTTCCTGGTCTTATGATCTAGCGTCTCTAGCTCTGCCTGGGTCCAGTCTATTATTCCTGCCGTGTATCTGATAACAGGTATAGCCCAGGTGTTTATGGCTTGTATGGTGTTCCCGCCATTGCGTTTGGACTTGAGGATTTTTCTAACTCTCCTGATGTATTCACTTCCAATTTTTCTTTTAACTTCAGTGTGTGCAGTGTTATCAGCCTGGAGAATGCCCAAGTATTTGTAATGTTCTTTCTCTTCCAGGTTCTTGATGTTGCTTCCATTGGGCAGTTCTATTCCTTCTGTTTTTGTTATTTTCCCTCTGTTCATTATTAATGCAGCACACTTGTCTAGTCCAAACTCCATTGCTATATCGCTACTGAATATATGGACAGTGTTGAGCAGTGATTCAATTTCTGACAGGGAGTTTCCATACAACTTCAGATCGTCCATGTACAGCAGATGGTTGATTTTACTTGATGTTTTAGATGTTAGGTATCTGAGGCCTGTTTTGTTTAGTATTTGTGTAAGTGGGGTCATGGCGATTACAAACAACAGAGGGGATAGTGAGTCTCCTTGGAAAATGCCTCTTCTACTGCTAACCTGTCCAAGTGTCTCGCCATTGATTGTTAACTGTGTACTCCACATGCTCATGGCTTTTTTTATAAATATCTGAATGTTTTTGCTGACATCAGTTGTTTCTAAACATTTTAGTATCCATCTGTGAGGCAATGAATCAAAGGCTTTCTTGTAGTCAATCCATGCAACACTTAGATTTGTTTTTCTTCTCTTGCAATTTTCTAAAATCATTTTGTCAATCAGCAGCTGGTCTTTTGTGCCCTTGGTGTTCAGGCAATTTCCTTTCTGTTCAACTGGAAGCTGTTTGTTAGTTAATAAGTGTTGCATCACTTCATCTGCTATTATTCCAGTTAATAATTTGAACATGGTTGTCAGGCAGGTTATCGGTCTATAATTACTTGGAACTGATGAGATGAGTTTTCCCAGTTGTTGGCCATTGTTCAATATCACCGCCTTGCAAAATGTGATTGAACTGTTTTGATAGTTGTTTATGAAGGCTTGTTAGGGGTTTAAGCCAAAAGCCATGCAGTTCACCGTTGCCTGGCGCAGTCCAATTTTTAATTTTCTTTGCTCTTTCACTTATTAATTCTGCTGTTATTATTAGATCTTGCATTTGTTGGTTACATTTTTTGACCTCTTTCATCCAGCCTGCTTTTTTATTATAATCTATTGGATTGTCCCATAATTTCCCCCAGAATTGCACTGTTTCTTCTTTATTTGGTGTTTCTAGGTTTCTTGCAGTTTCTCCTTCTATGCTTTGGTAGAAACGTCTCTGATTCGATTGGAATTGGAGATTTTGCCTGTGTTGTGTAATTCTGGCTTCATATCTGCTAATCTTCTTTGACACTGCTGTTATTTGCTGCTTTATTATTTCCAGGACTTCTCTAATTCTCCTTGAATCTAGGTGGTATTTTTGGATCAGATACTGTTTGGTGTTTTCATTCTTCAGCTTCTTGTCTTTCATATGTTTCAATTTACTAGCATCTGATCTAAGCCTGGAGATTTTATTTTCTAATCTAATCTTCCATTTAGGTGATGTACTGCTTTCTTTTTTGACAGGTCCACTGATCTTATATCCGAGCTCTTGTGTTGTTATTGTTGCTGCACTGTACATTAGTTGGTTTGTTTCTTGCAAATTATTGGTTGTTATTTCTGCAAGTGCAGCATTGACATCTTTTAATGCCTGAGCAAGTTGTTTTTTGGCAACTGTTTTTAGCACTGGAAGTCAAACCCTGGTGGTTGTTTGGTTCATGTGCTCAGTTATTTTTTGCTTTAGTTCTTGTTGCTTTTCTGTTAAACGGCATTAGGGTTTTTGAGGTGAAGGAAAAGGGGCGGTTGCCTGGTTTTGATTTTGAAACAGTTCAGTAACAGTGGCATCCTCTATTTCCAACACCTCCTTCACTTGCGCCTGAGCAACTGCTTCAGTTGGTGGTAATTCTTCTTCCATATCTTGAGCCTGTGTTGCTCTTTGCAGTTCTTCCAGCTCAACTTCTGTGAATACTTTATTTCTTATTATGAATCTTCTCTAGTCTGCTAGCCTTTGTTCTGTTATTTCTGTATCTGGATGCTTCTCTTTCCAAATTTGGTACATTCTTTTTAAATAACCTCTTCTAGTTGGACTAGACTTGTAATAGCAGATCATTATTTCCTTGTTGACATTTTTTGTATATTTTTTTCGGTTAGGCGACGTTTCTTCCAGTAACCTTGCAGTCTCCAGCCCTGGTTGCTCAACTGAAGATCCTGAGTCCTGTTGCCCACTTGCCACCAGATGTCCAGGGACTCCAGCACCTGGCGCGGCCCTTGTTGACCCGGGCGATGACCAATCCGGTATAGATTTATTAAAGTTACATCTCACCATATTGTTGATGGGAGAGGCACTCTTTGTCTCACTCCTCTGGTGAGACCTGTCCAGTATGGTCGGACCTCTGGCATAGCTCTCACCTTCCTCAGAGCACACAAGTCCCACAACCACACCAAGGTAGTGCCTCACTGGGGGTTGTTCATTATTATTATTATTATTATTATTATTATTATTATTATTATTATTATTTTACACAGTCAGACAGGTGTTATTGACTGGTTTGTTTTATCCAGACATCGAGTCCTTCCCAAGGACCTGGGATGCCAGAATTTTATTGTCAATGTTGTTGTTGTTGTTGTTATTTCTATTTATACACAGTCTACCAGATGTTATTATTTGGATTTGGTGCTTTAATTATCGGGCCCTTTCCGATAATTTCAAGGGGCTAGGTATTATTATTATTATTATTATTATTATTATTATTATTATTAATAAACAAGTTAAAATAATCGACATAGCAATACCAGGGGATAGCAGAATAGAAGAAAAATCAATAGAAAAAATCACCAAATACAAAGATCTACAAATTGAAATTGAAAGGCTGTGGCAGAAAAAGACCAAAATAATCCCAGTGGTAATTGGCACCCTAGGTGCAATTCCAAAACAACTTGAAGAGCACCTCAACACCATAGGGGCCACAGAAATCACCATCAGCCAATTACAAAAAGCAACATTACTGGGAACAGCCTATATTTTGTGATGATATCTATAATAACCAACAGTACTGACGATAAAATTCAGCCATCCCAGGTCCTTGGGAAGGACTCGATGTCTGGATAAAACAAACCAGTCAATAACACCTGTCTGACTGTGTAAATAAGTAATAATAATTTGACTCTAAGGATCAAACAAACTCTATGGGAAGTTTTACTGTCTGGGAGATGAAGTTGCCTAAGGAGGCCTTTATGCAGAAGTCTCAAATCTATTTGCCAGTCCAATCTATCTTTGTGTATATATTGTTACTGGTACATATACACATACACTTTTGTCACTATCTATGCCAGAGACCCAGCTTTGTCTCTCCACTATGTTCCTTTCCAGCCGAGGCCCCCCAGGGTCCATCCAAAGGCTCTACCTTTCTCAAAGAGCAGAAAGAAGCTGTGGGAGGTGAACAGACCCTTAACTCCCATGGTGAAGAAGAAGCTGGCAGAAATGAGTGACATCAGATCAGAATAAGGAAGGTGACTGGCTGAAAGACCTCCCACAGTCTGCTAGTCTTGAATGGGAAGATCAGTTCAGAGCTGAGGTGCAAAGATTTTTTTAAAGCAATCTTTTTTAAAGCCAAGTCTCACGTCGAGTAGTTTATTTAGAAAATCCATCAGGGAGATAGATTGAGACCTGCATGCCTCATTGCTAGCTACATACAGGAAGTGGGGAAAAGAGAAGAAGGAAGTCTTTCTATCCAGGTGAGAGGATGAAACCTGAGACTATCAGTCTACCAAGGGGAAGTTAGTATAGAGTAAAGAAAGCATGGTCAGAGAGGAGATTCCCTTGCTCACTATCTTGATCCCTAATGCCCCTAGTGGTCAATAGGGTTGTTGGTGCTAAGAGTCAATGCCATGCAGTAGCTGCATCTCCAGCAGTTCTTAGGACCCCAGCCAGCTTGGTGGGTTGTGGAAAACATAGTTTGTTTAATGGATGTAGCCAGGGGCGGATTAACCTTTTTGCTGCCCATAGGCAAAAAGGCTTTTGCCGCCCTTAAAAAAAAAAAAGCTTGGGGGTGTGTGTGTTAAGCAATAGCTGTGGGAAGCGGGGGTGACCAGGAGAGGGGCAAGTTCTCCCTTTTGCCCCTAAAGATTGCTGGCAGTGGGATGGGGCGCAGTGGTAGCTGGCTGGCTGCAGCTGCGAGGAGGGTGAGGGGGTGAGGAGGGGAGAGTCAGTGCCCTCCTTTTTAACCTCTAGGCCTACTGTGTGGGGAGCAGCAGTGAGCTCCAGCTCCGTCCTGCTAGCTGACTGAAGGGCCAGGCTCTGCTATCTGCAGACTGCAGCCCGCTTCCAGTTTTCCAAGGAATCATTTTCATTCCTGTGGGAACTAGAGGACTTTCTATTGCTGTGCTATCGGAAAACAGGAACACACGAAGCTGCCTTCTACTGAGTCAGACCCTTAGCAATAGCAATAGCAATAGCACTTACATTTATATACCGCTCTATAGCCGAAGCTCTCTAAGCGGTTTACAATGATTTTAGCATATTGCCCCCAACATTCTGGGTACTCATTTTACCGACCTCGGAAGGATGGAAGGCTGAGTCAACCGTGAGCCCCTGGTCAGGATTGAACTTGTAACCTTCTGGTTACAGGGCGGCAGTTTTACCACTGCGCCACCAGGGGCCCTTGGTCCATCTAGCTCAGTATTGTTTACCCAGACTGGCAGCGGCTTCTCCAAGGTTACAGGGAGGAATCTCTCCCAGCCCTATCTTGGAGATGCTGCCAGCGAGGGAACTTGGAACTTGGAACCTTCTGCATGCAAGGATGAAGGTGCTCTTCCCAGAGTGGCCCCATCCCTTAAGGGGAATATCTTACAGTGCTTACCCATGTAGTCTCCCATTCAAATGCAAACCAGGGCAGACCCTGCTTAGCAAAGGGAACCATTCATGCTCATTACCACAAGATCAGCTCCAGGGGAGCAACAGCAGGAGAGAGGGCATGCCCTCACCTCTTGCCTGTGGGCTTCCCAGAGGCATCAGGTGGGCCACTGTGAGAAACAGGATGCTCAGCTAGATAGGCCTGAGGCCTGATCCAACAGGGCTGTTCTTACGCTCTTACTATCCCTCCTCCTCAGTGTGGATGACCCATAAGTCATGGCCCTGGGTGACTGCTCACTCAGCCCCTCTCCAGACAGCCCTCCCACCGCCCCAGTACCCCTCAAAATGGACTACCAGCGCCTGTGACTTTGTCCTTTCGTTCTCAGTCTTCAACTTCACTTTTTTCCCCGACGAGATTTACAAGCAAAAATTGTAGGGCTGGTAACAGAGGAATACATCACGTTCCACTTGGCTGTGCACTAAGCTGCCTCTTTCTGCCTGGGATGCCAACATGCCTTTCAGCTGATATCTCCAGAAAGACAGAGACAACAGAAAACTACAAAACCAAAGCCGGCATGAAAAGCAAGTCCCAAGGCTGTAGTAGTGCCTCGAGCAACTTCCATGTGGCACGCCAGCGAAGCGTCTGTGTCCAAGGAAGGAATAAGATGGGGGGGGGGATGCTCCTTTGGTGTCTACTGTGCCAAATAGCAGAGTGAAGGCACTTTAAGGAATGTGTGTGAAGTGGGTGTGTATGTGAACACACACACACACACACACTATTAATTTTATTAGCTGATATTCTGCCCCGTATCCCACGTACATTTAAACACAACGTGCGCAGAGCTGTGCAAGAGCACTCTTGTGCAAATGCAGTTGTGCGATTATCCAGCTAGTCTTTCCAATGGTTGCACCGTCACACAACATTGCACATTTCTTGCATTTGCACAAGATGTTGGCATGTCCTTGGACATGGTGTCCTTGCACATTGCGTTCAACATTGTGTTAAAACGTCCTTCTTGCACATTGTGTTAAAACGCATGTGGGACACACAGAATGCCAGCCATTGTTAATATACTGCTTTTAAGTGGAAAGGTTCTCAGAATGGTTTACATAGAAAAGGAGCCCTTTTTCACGACTAGTGAGCTAACTGTCTGTGGGGTGGAAGCCCAGAAAAGCTTTCTTCCCTGCAGATGATCCTCCAGGCTCGCCTGGGCAGGCATATTGCCCACCTAGACAAGCCCTGGCTGCTGCCGGTGGCTGTGGGGGTTGGGGTGCCGGGAAACGTTGCCCTGCCTCCGCCCGGAAATACCACACGCCATGCAAGTGCACAATGCATTATGAAGATCCCCTCTCCCCTCCCCAGCCTCCCCACAGTCTGGCAGCCGGGGCTGACAGATGATAAAAAGCGGGGTTAGGAGAGTGCTCGCTTTCCTAACCACATTTTAGAAGGAGGCTTCACAGGTGGGTTTGCCACCATGGTGCCGCTGAGATTGGACTGATCCTAGCGGTTCACAGATGCGTGCAAAACTGGGCTGGGCTCCCTTATAGGGATGTGCAAACTGGTTCGAGCGTTCGTGGTTCAAAGGTTCAGTTTGGGGGTTCGGAATCGAACCGAAACCCACCCACCATGGCTCCATCCAGACCGGAACCGAACTCCCGCACCAGTTCACGAATTTTTTATTTTTATTTTTTAAAAAAATTAAAAAATTTTTTTAGTACCCATAGCCCCTTCGAGCTACAAAAGTGCTACCACACATGCTCAAAGGAACTTTGTGAGGCCCTGGGCCATGCCAGGCCTTGCAGAGGCCATTTGAGTATGCTCAGTGACAGGAAAAATGGCCGCTGTGCTGATTTACAGAGGCCTGAATGGGCCAAAAAGGAAGGTTTTACGGGCCACAACAGTGATAAACGAGGCCAGTGGGTGGAGGGGGAACCTTCACGGACAAACACGCTCCCGGCAGCCTTTAGGAAGCCCCCCCAAGTGGCTACAGGTACTAAAAAAAATATTTAAATTTAAAATAATAATAATTCACAACCCCCCCCCCCCACCGAATCGAATCAGGTGGGGTTCAAACTGAACTGGCCCAGTCAGGTTCGAGTGCAGCTTGCACTTGAACTGAACCAGGCTAGCCAGTTCCATGCACACCCCTACTCCCTTAGCCCAGTTTTGCATGTCTGTGTGTGTATAGCCTCACTGAATAATAATAATAATAAGAGGATGTTTCCCTGTCCCCAAAGGGCTCACAATCACGGTATGCCAGTTATTATCCTTTTTAAGTTCAGACCCAAACTCCCCACCTCTCCCTTTCCCCTGGACTAGGAAGAACAAGGGGATGGGGCTGTAGCTCAGTTCATTGGCACTGGCAGAGCTTCAGCTTTGCCTTCAGAAGGTCTCAGGTTCCGTCTCTAGCATCTCCAGGTAGGGTGGGAAAGATCAGGGGAAGGAGAGCTGGTCTTGTGAATTGTCATGAATTGTCCCCTTTTCCGCCCTGGATTGCACATGAAAGGTATGCAAAGGAATACGGTAAGGTATTCCCCTTAGGGGATGGGGCCACTCTGGGAAGAGCACCTGCATGCTTGCACACTGTGTTGGAGATGGACTTCCAGGACATTGACCTTTCCCCCCAACTATCCCAATGACCACTAGGGGCTCTGGGAGTAGAGATAGTGAGTAAGGGTCTCCCTAGCTGTTCTACCTGTCTCTAATCTATGACCCTTGCCTTGACACTTCAGGTATTTCCTGTGGGGAGTCAGTCCTTTTCCTTTCCTCTTAGAGAGCAGACGGAAATCTCTCTCTCCCTCCCTCCCTCCCTCTCCCCCTCTCTCTCCCCCCCCACCTATTGATTATGTAGTTCTATACATTAGGGTTAGGTCTTTCCTATCCAAAGTGTACTTCACCAATAAATGCTTAGTAGGTAGTTCTACAAGAATCTCCATGTGTCTTCTCTGCATAGCTGCAACAACTAAACTCTGCAACAACTCTGTAACTGGAGTGGGTAGCTTCTTCAGTGCTCCGCTAATTAACTGGGAGATAAAAATTACAACCCAACATGCCGAAGGTTCCAGTTTCCCTCCCTGGCAGCATCTCCAAGATAGGGCTGAGAGAGACTCCTGCCTGCAACCCCGGAGAATCTGCTGCCAGTCTGTGTAGATAATACTGAATTAGATGGGCCAATGGTCTTACCCGCCATGTTCCTATGACCCCTGGCTGAAACTCTGGAGAGCCACTGCCAGACAGTGCCATGGTGCAATGTGGGTAGAATGGGCCTGTGTTCATGTCTGAACTTGGGCAACCCCTTGCTTACCCACTGCCTGAGCTGTTGCTCTTGCCACCCACAGCTGTGGCAGCCGGCTTCTGGGCCTTGCCACCACCTGCACTGCCCCTCTTGCTTCCCGTGCTTGCTCTTGCTCCTAACCCTCACCGTGCAAGCAGTTCCCAAGGTGGTCCAAAGCAGGAACACCTCAAATGACCTTCCTGCTTCCAGCTGCCCCCAGAGCCTGCTGGGAATATTGAGGACACATGTGAGGACATATGTGCTGACTAGCACTGGATCGTACTCAGCAATCCCCTAAAATGGAGTTCTCATACTGGGGTCCCCAGATGAAGATGGACTACAACTCCCATCCTCCCCAGCCCAAAGGGGATGTTGATATGGTAGTCCACCAATATCTGAGGGCCCCAGTTGAGAACCTTGCCCTAAAGACCCAGAGAAGAAACCATCTAGATCCACTGTCTCGATCTTTTTAGCAATTCTCTTTTAAATCTCTTATTTACAGATGTTGTATACCAGTTTTAGAAGACAATACTTGGACTTCTTTTTAAAGAAAAGGCCTCCAACGCTCTTCCAGCTGCCCTCAGAGCCCGCTGGGAACGGAGGACATGTCGGGGCAGCTGCAAGCAGCTCCACGCACGAAGGGTGTTTGGGGCTTTTCTGCTTCGGACCACCTGGGGAACTGACTGCTACCACGATGGCCGTGGATGGGAGCAAGAAGAGCAGTAGGGAGCAGGGGAGGCAAGGCCTGGCAGCCAGCGGCCACAGCAAGAGTGGGCGCACGGGCCGCCATGGGAACCACAGCGTCAGCAGAGGGAGTCGCTCGCGGTCCACCAGGGCAACAAGGGTGGCTGGCTGGGAGAATGGAGGCAGAGAGCGGGTGAGCAAAAGCCCAGAACCCAGAGGGCCCATGTTCCATGGACATATCGGAACACTGGTAGCTCCGCCCCTGAAGCAGTGTAGACCATTAGGGATGTGCGAACTGGCTCGAGGTCGAGCCGGTTCACCATTGAACCGGGCCTGTTTGATGGATTGCCCTCAAGCCAAACAGGGCCTGATTCAATTCAGTTAGGCTTGACTCTGAGCTGAACCCCTAACCCAGGCCAGTTTGGGGCTTCTAAATATGGGGGGGGGGTTTAAATTCAGTGCTGGGTCATCTGGATGCCTCCAGGGGGTGCTGCCACAGCCATGGGGTGGTCTCATAAGGTTTCCCCTCCCCCTGCCAGCATCTCTCCAATCTTATTTGAGCCATTAAGGCCCATTTGGGGGCCTTTCCGGCCCTCTCCCAGCTTGCGGAGGCCATTTTGAAGGCCTCCGTGCATGCACACTGGCCATTTGCATGCCTGGGTTGCAACCCAGGCATGCAAATGGCCAGTGTGCATGCATGGAGGCCTTCAAAATGGCCACTGCGAGCCAGGCGAGGGCTTGAAAGGCCCCAAAAAGACCAGTGGAGGGAAGGCCGTGGGGGGAGTTCAGCAGGGGAAGGGGAACAATCTGAGACACACACACACACCCCCACACGGCTGCAGCAGTACCCCCAGAGGCCACCGGACGACCCGGACCTGGCAGTGAGTTTAAGGAATCCCACCTCCATATTTAGAACCCCCGAACCAGCTCAAACTCAAGCCAAGCTGGGGTGTGTGTGTGTGCGCGCAAAACCGAACATGACTGGTCCAGTTCAAGTCTGGTCCGGACTTGAACCGAACAAGGCCAGCTGGTTTTGTGCACACCCCCAGAGACCCGGCATTCTCCTGCCAACTGAGCAGAGGGGCACCTTTTCAAAGTGGCGATTCTCCTACATTTCGCATAGCAACTGGCCCTATCCAGCCCTGGCACAGCACCATAAGAACAGAAGAACAGCCCTGCTGGATCCCTCTAGTGGCTGCTGCTGGTGTCTCCATGTGTTTCTTTTTAGATTGTGAGGCCTTTGGGAACGGAACCATCTCATTTAATTCTTATTCTTTTTGTGTGTGTGTAGACTATGTTGAGTACTTCTGTTGAAAAATGGTATAAGTAGTAGTAGTAGAAGCAGCAGCAGCAGTAGTTCCCCATCTTGGGGTCCCCAGATGTTGTTAGACTACAACATCCAACATCCCCAATCACCCTGTTGTAGATAATACTGAGCTAGATGGCGTTTTCCAGTGTGAATATGTCATGCATTCAAAATATGTAAAAGAAAACCAAGGGGGGACAACCTCCCCCCCCCGCCTCCACACAAAAAACCCTGCCTCAGTGTAATGCAATGGAGTGGAATGTTGGCAGACTCAGACAGCAGTTAACAGACAACCTGGTGGTCACTGCTAATGGAACTCAGCGGTGAGTGGGCAGGGGGTGGGTGGGTGGGATGAGGGATTGAACAAAACCAGGGAAATTTTGTGGCTTGAAGAATACTCCTTCAAGACAATCACAACCCCTATTGATTCTGAGGGGGAAAGGTGCCTAAAATGTTCATCGTGCTCACTCAGAGCCTCAGGTAGCACAGCACATGCACACCAGGGATATACTACGGCATTTTGTTGTGTGTCCATACTTATTGTTTTTTATTTCCCCAGTGTGGTTCCTTTTTCCAAACAAAGGAATGAATATTGCTCTCATCGGCAGCTCTCAGATCCCCGACAGCTTTCTCCCCTTCCCTTCCCTTCCCTTCCCTTCCCTTCCCTTCCCCGCCTTCCCTTCCTTTCCCTTCCCTTCCCTTTTTGTAAGGTTTTGATATTTAAAATGACCATCTGGTTCAACAGAGCATTGGCTGAATAATAGATCAAACACCTCTTTGGTGTGTTTAATAAGTGATGCACCTTTTTGCTTGCCTGTTTCAGCAGAGCGTTAAGCTCAGAGATGTTCTGCACACCCTCCCCCATATAATAAGCCCATGATTAATTCTCCCCTGCCCTTTTCTGGTTTTTTTTGCTGTCTAAAGAAAGCATTCCTTGGCAGCAAACGGTATCAAAGGACTCAATTTAAGACAAGCCGAAACTCCCAAGTATTTGAAGGACAAAACTGGTTCTTTCTCTGTTGACATTATTTAATAGCTCTCTGGTGCCTGCTCCTGAGTTGCTACAAGTGTAATCTAGCAAGTTGCATGCCTGAGACTGACAGTGGTGTCAGGTTGATGAAATATATCTCTGGCCAAATAAATAAAAAGAAACAACCCAGCAAGAAAGCCAAACTTAAAGCAGGGGTCTCAAACTGTGGTCCTCTTGCAGATGTTGGGCTACATCCACCATCATCCTTGGCTGCTAGCCATTGTGATTGGAGATGATGGGAGTTGTAGTCCATTGACAGCTGGAGGGTTGCTGTTTGAGGTAAAGGTAAAGTGTGCCATCAAGTCAATTTTGACTCTGTCCTTGGTGCCCACAATGCCCTGTGGTTGTCTTTGGTAGAATACAGGAGGGGTTTACTATTGACATCTCCCATGCAGATGATGATGATGATGATGATGATTGATGATGATGCCCTTCAGCACCTTCCTATATTGCTGCTGCCCGATATAAGTGTTCCCCATAGTCTGGGAAACATACCAGCGGGGATTCGAACCGGCAACCTCTGGCTTGTTAGTCAAGTCATTTCCCCGCTGCACCACTTAAGGTGGCTCTTTGAGACCCCTGCCTTAAATCAGTACAAGTCCCTAATGTAATGCCTGTAAATAGACACTAGGGTGAGCTGCAGCAAGCGCAGTGAATGAGCTGTTTGCATTCTCTTAAGTGTAGCCCAAACTTCCCTAGACGTTCTCCTGGAGGAACTTTTGATTTGATTTTTGTGTGTGTATGTGGGAGCGGGAAGGTATGCCCAAATAGCCCTCAAACCTGTTGAGGGGGAGGAGTTTGACTAGCTTCAATTATAACTGAGCCAGTGTGAGCAGTAAAAATTGAGCCCATTAAAGAGTAGCTTGAGAACGTTAGTTGTTGAAGATCGCAAAAACAAGTAAGCTTTATTGGAGAAGTTACATTCTTGGATAGAAAGCTTGTGTGCCTGAGCTTTCTGTCTTCATAGTGTGGGATTATGATTGAACACCCCAGTCAAACTCCCCACCTGGCACTGTCCCCAGAGTGGGTCATGCCTGGCCCATGCTGGGCATTTGGAGTGAGAAACGAGAGCCCCTCGGGGTTCATCCCCTGTAATTCTATTTATTTATATATAGATTACGTAACAAACTTACTTCTGTGCCATTGACCACGGGTATTTCCTGTTTCATCATAGCCACCCAAACTGATTTCCTATATGGGCAATAGACTTTTATCCACACCCCACTCATATACTTTACTTGAAAAGTTTTTTACATGTTCTAAACCTTAGAATTTTGTTGTTGTTGTTGTTGTTGTTATTTTGCAGGGGAGAGAGTTATTGTGAACATGTGGGTTTATCCACCTGAATTTGTCTGACATTCATTGGTGGAGACAAATCACTCCACCAACTAAGAATAGGAGAGAGAGAGAGAGAGAGAGAGAGAGAGAGAGAGAGAGAGAGAGAGAGAGAGAAGCCATATGGCTGATGGAGTCTGCAGCAAAGAGTAGGGATGTGCATGGAACCGGTTCGGAGGCCCATAAAGGCCAATTCGACCGCCCGGTGGTCCTGCTGGTTTGAAGGTGGGGGGCAAATTTTTAAGGGTGAGGGAGGGTGCCCTTACTCCTCCTGCCACATTTCCCCTGCTAGCACTTCATTGAATAAGTCCCCGTCGGGGCGGCTGTGTACCTCCCTGCCACCCCAGAGTCCTCCTCAGCCGGAAGTTAAAGGAAGTACCCGGTGCCCACCCGACGGTGATCTCTTCCACTAAACACCAATGAGACCTGGCTGGATTGTACTTTTCTTGATTTTAATTTGCATCCCACACCCCACATGGGTGGCTAACTGTGGTTTTGGATTGTTTAGGTTAGGTCTTATTTATATTTAGGTCACAGAATGTTAGAATCAGAAGGGAATGGGGCCATAGCCCAGTAGTAGAGCATCTGCTTTGCATGCAGAAAGTCCCAGGTTCACTCCCTGGCAGCATCTCCAGGTAGGGTTGGGAGAGACTCCTGCCTGGTGTGGTTTTTTTTGGTTAATCCATTCCTTGATCCAGGCCAGCTTTTGAATGGGGCTTTAGTTACTTGTATTCCAGGCTAACAGCCAGCAGCAAGAGCACAGATAAGCCATCTGCACTTGCCTCTCTGTACATAAAATCTGTTTCATTAATGTTGCTGATCCATTCCACCTCCTTCCATACCACAACTATTTCCTCTGGATTCTACAGCTGGAACCTTGGGGAAGCCTCTGCCACTCTGCGTAGACAATACTGAGCTAAATGGACCAATGGTCTGACTCAGTAGAAGGCAGCTTCCTATGTTCCCATGAAGGGTCTTGGAGGTTTTTCGAGTCCAATCCCTTGCTCAGTGTAGTAATCTGCTACAGCAGGAGTTCTCAAACTTGGGTCCCCAGATGTTGTTGAACAACAACTCCCATCATTCCCTTTGACAACAATGGCCTTTGGCCATCTTGGCAGGGGATGATGGGAGTTGTAGTCCAACAACAACATTTGAGGAGCCCTATGCTACAGCATCCCTGACAGATAGCCATCCAGTCTCTGTTTGAAAACCTCCAGTAAGCAAGAGCCCACACCTGCATGAGGCAGACTGTTCCAAAGGTCTTAGCTAAAGACTGTCTCACAGTAGACTGTTCATAGGTTTTCGGATGCTCTCCCAGTAGGCATCCCCCCCTCAATCTCCACCGCAACTCTTAGAAGGCAGGTTAAAAACATAGCTTTTATTTGAGTGCTGTTCTACTCTTTTGTTCCTGCTGTTTTCAAATCTTGTATTTTACTGCTTTGTTGGGTATATGCTGTTTAAAAAAGTTTTGTACTGTTTTTAATCCTCAGATTTAATATTTGTACTGGGTTTTAATTGTTTGATAGATTTGTATTGGCTCTGAATGTTGGCGCAGCAGGGAAATGCTTGACTAAGAAGCAGAAGGTTGCCGGTTCGAATCCCCTCTGGTACTATATTGGACAGCAATGATATAGGAAGATACTGAAAGGCATCATCTCATACTGCGTGGGAGGAGGCAATAGTAAACCCCTCCTGTATCCCACCAAAGAAAAACACAGGGCTCTGTGGGCGCCAGGAGTCAAAATCTACTTGACGGCACATTTTACCATTACTTTTGAACGTTTTGTGAACCAATTTGGGATTATTTTTAATAATGAAAGGTGGTATATAAATTTCACAATCAATCAATCAGTCAATGAGTCAGTCAGTCAGTCAGCCAAGCAAGCAAGCAAGCAAGCAACCAACCAACCAACCAACCAACCAACCAACCAACCAACCTTATCCAAGAATGCATTCTTGATTAGATCTATCTATCTATCTATCTATCTATCTATCTATCTATCTATCTATCTATCTATCTATCTATCTATCATCTGACATGTGCATCTTTTGCTCCTTTTGAGGAGGAAGGGGAAACATTCAACGATTCAGTCTCCCTACTACCCGGTGTTATCTAGCTTAGCTACTTAAAACCATGTACAGAACCTGTATTCTCGAGTTCTGTGTCTGACTCTTCTGGAGGAAAAACTCATGAAGTCCAGCATTCTAGAGGAGGTGATGAAATTGGGGTTGTCCTCCAAGAATAGCTGGAGGGCCTTGGGTTGGACACCCCTGCATTAATGCAAGTGAGCATCATATGTAGCTTGACCCTAAACCCCTCCTCCTAATGTGCTAGTTTCCTGCCTGTATGCAGGGATTATTCTCGAGAGGAGTATTAAAGCAATGACCCCTCCCCACCTGCTGCCAGAAGTGGTTTGATCCAGCATGATACGACCTCAATGTACCACTGCATTCCGCGCAATGTGTAGATGGGCGCTTAGAGTGAACTCCACTGTGGGATCATTATTGCTACATCTATGGGGAATATGAGCGTTTGCAGCGGAGATAAATCTTCCTGTCCTCAAACCCAGTTGCCTAGCAATCGGAGAATACGCTGAAACCAAATGTATGAAAATATAATTCACTTTGCAAAGAAGAAGAAGGCCCTTTATAATTTCAAAAGGGGCTGCCGCAATAATACATAACTTCACGGAACAGAAGCTCGGCAGACGCTGCTCTCAAAATTATTCTGTTTTATTTTTCTTGGATGAGCACGGGAAGATTGATGGAGGTATACTGATGCAAAATTGAGTTAGCATCTTTGAGATCAATCATTCGCCTCCCTAGTTCAGAACACACAATATCTCTAACGAGAGCAAAATTATGGAGGAGATGTAGCCTACCTCCCCTCCCCTTCTCTTGTCTGCACTGATTTCTTTTACTGGGGCAATATTATGCAATCAAAACTACGATTAATGTTTTACAGCTTGCAACTGAGACAAATTCTTCTCTCGTTTGTTGAGTGCAGATATAACATTAAAACAGAAGTCGTGGCTGGTTTTTCTCCCGCAATGTGAGCCTGTTTTCAACCTGCTTTCACAATGTAAGTGTGAGGATTATAGGAACATAGGAAGCTGCCATATACTGAGTCAGACTATCGATCTATCTAGCTCAGTATTGTCTTCACAGACTGGCAGCAGCTTCTGCAAGGTTACAGGCAGGAATCTCTCTCAGCCCTATCTTGGAGATGCTGCCAGGGAGGGAATTTGGAACTTCTGCTCTTCCCAGAGCAGCTCCATCCCCTGAGGGAATATCTTAACAGTGCTTACACTTTTAGTCTCCCATTCATATGCAACCATGGTGGACCCTACTTAGCTAATGGGACATTTACCACATGATGCTAAATGTGTCATATATTCATACATTTTTACATTTATTTCTCACTCTTCCTCCAAGAAATCCAAGGCAATGTGCATTGTTATCCTCACAACAACCCTGTGAGGTAGGTTAGGCTGAGTGATAAGTGACTGGCACAGAATCACCCAATGAGTTTCATGACTTAATGCAGATTTGAACTTGGGTCACTCTGGTCCTAGTCCAACCACTATACCTCCCTGGCTCTCATTAATGTATTCTTAATCATTAATGTATCATCAATGTATCTCATTAACATATCCATTGTCACCAATAGAAGCTCCCCTTCTTGATTTTTCAAGCATTTTATTTCATTTCATTTGGAGCATGTCTGTTATTTTAATCAAGGGGGGAAAGGGTGGACTCACCAATGAAGCACTTAGCATCACGCCTGGTTAGGCCTTCAGATGTACATAGAGGCAAACCTCGTTACCCACGAAGTCAATATCCACAGTTTTGCATATCTGCAGTTGGATAATCGACACCCAACCTCGGCATACATGGAAAACAAATAGTTAATTTCATGTATCTGCAGTTTGGAGATGGCCAAAAATGACCTCAGAAGTCACTTCTGGCTGCCATTTTGTGGCTCATTTAGTAAGAAAAAACCATGAAACATCATGGATTAATGGAATAATTTGGACTTCTGGAGGGCATTGCTGGATAGCTGGAAGCCCACGGAGCATGGTAGGACACTTCATTTTGCCCTTAATGGGTTTGCGGGGTGGCATTCCCCCTCTGCAATTCTCGGGCCTCCAGGAACTTAACCCCTGCAATCCCATTGGCTTAATGCCTCATATCTGCTGTTTTGGTATCCGTGGTAGTAGTGGAGAACGGAGCTCCCATGGATACCAAGGTCCACCTGTACTGGCCAACTGATTCAGTTGTCAGTCTTGCCCCTACCTTCATGCTTCAGGTGGGCTGTTCATTTAATTTATTTTAAAGTGCATACATTTACCAACTTAAACATTAATTCATTGCTTTTTTAAAAAATTGTGCAATCAGTTTAAGAAGAGTTGCAAAACTACTCCCAAGTAGGAAGCTGTGTGACTTCATGATGCCACAGGCACAAGTCAATCAGTGCTGTGCACGGCGGCTTTCTGCCGCATTGTTGTCGTTTTCTGAGCTCGATACTGGAAAGAAATAGGGTTGTGCGTTTTGTCTTTTTTTCTGTTTTGTTTTTGGCTCGAATCTGAAATACCCCCGTTTTGTTCTTTGTTCGAAACCAGCCAATCCGAAACACCCCAATTTTGTTCTTTGTTCGAAATTGCAAAATCCGAATCCGAAACCTTTTGGATTTTAAAAAATGGCCCCAGGGAAAAACTAGTGTGTGAGTGTGGTAGAGCCCAATGGGTGGAAACTACCACCCAAATTTCAGAGGAATTGGGCAAAGGGCTGGGTTTTGGTGAATTTTTGAAGTATAGGATTTTTCCCTTAGGGAAGAATTGAGGTTTTAGCAAAAGCATAGCTTCATGTTGGGGGGAAAGGGGTGGCCCAGAGCAGAGTAGGGTGGGTGGCAGTGCCCAGTGGGGGCAAGGAAGCTGCCAGAATTATTTCAAAGGAATTGGGCAGAAGGCTGATTTTTAAAGATGTAAAGGAATTTGCGTGTCTGTAAAGTTCTTCCCCATAGGGAATGATGGACCTCCATAATTTCTGCCCCATAACTGCACTTAGGGGGCACCAGGGTGGCCCAGAGCGAGTGGTGGTGTAGACCACATAGGGTGCCAACCACCCCCATGGGTTGCTAACCCATGGGGTACTGGGTTCTGTTGTTTCTGAGATGTTTTGAGTGTAGATTCAGATTCTCTGGTAGCATATGAGAGTGGATTCATGGTTTGTCACTGAAAATCTCATATGCTACCAGAGAATTTACACTCAGAACACTTCAGAAACAACAGAACCCAGCACCCCATGGTTTAGCAACCCATGGGGGCAGTTGGCACCCTATGTGCACTACACCACCACTCACTCCCGGCCACCCCAGTGCCCCCCAGGTGGAGTCATGGGTCTGCTGAAACCTCCATTATTCCGGGGGGGGGACCTTAAAGAAGCGTAAACTTCCAACAGTTCCTAAGAAATCATCCCTTTTCCCTATTCCTTTGGAATCTGGGTTGTGGCAGGCACCCCTTGGGGCTCTGGCACCCAACCCACTGTTTTGCCCCTCAGGCCCCCTTTCTGCCCCAAATCTGCCCCAAAGACATGTCAACTTCAGAAATTCTTTAAAAATCAGCCCTTTCCCCAATTCCTTTGGAATCTGGGTGGCAGCAGGCACCCATTGGGGCACTACCACCTGAACCACTCTTCTGTCCCTAAAGCCCCCTTTATGCCCCCAATCCACCCCAAATAACATCAACATCACACATCAACAACAGCAGAGCTTTGGAAAAAATCAGGCAGATTTCCAAAGGTCATGCACATCCACATCCCCCCTGCCGGAAATGCAATTGATCTACACACAACAGTAGATCACAACAACAACAATGAAATGCACACTGCCCCACTGGCCAATTAGGGTAAAATTTACCCTTAAATTTGCTTAAAAGGAATAAGGAGGCAATTGCCAGCAGATCAGCCCATGCTTTCGCTGGCCAATCTGCAGGCTGGAAGGGCCGGAAATTCAAACAGATGTCAAAACTGAAAATGGAGACTGAAGGAGAAAGACTTTCTGTGATTGCAAAATGGAGTTCCAAAACAGCTGAAACAACAAAACATTTTGTATCCGAAACAGGGACGTTTTGTTTTGGCTACAAAATTTCTGTTTTGAGCATTGGGTGTTTTGTTTTGGCTACAAAACAGCCGAAGTGGCCTGTTTTGTTGACAAAACGTTTTGTATCCGAAACGAAACGCACATCCCTAGAAAGAAATTTGTTTGAGCAGAAGCTGCAAATGTGTTTCCAGAGTGATCCCACCTCTCAGATAATGTTATGCCTGTATGACCCCACAATTTGACAGTGCACGGTCAACTGTTTAAGTGAAAGGGTAAGACTCAGTCAGTTCAGATTGCAGCAAGATATAGGGCGTGTATGCTCATGACTTGATTATCAAAACATCAAAGCCCCGGGCACTCTCATGGTTTCAGCAGGAAAAAGAAGGGTGGAAGCCCTGCCACCCTGCTGTCAATCACCTCTCTCACGCTGATGATCACAGTTACAGAGGCATTTGTCTAAAGGGGGCAGTGCCCTAAGTGTGATCGCGGAGAATCCATGAGCTGCAACCTGGAGAAAGTGGATAGAGAGAAATTCTTCTCACTCTCCCATAACACTAGAACAAGGGGTCATCCCATGAAATTGATTGCCAGGAAATCTAGGACCAACAGACAGAAGTACTTTTTCACACAACTCATAATCAACTTGTGGAATTCTCTGCCACATGATGTGGTGACAGTCAACAACCTGGATGGCTTCAAGAGGGGTTTGGATAGCTTCATGGAGGAGATGGATATCATCAGCTACTAGTCGGAGGGCTACAGGCCACCTCCAGCCTAAGAGGCAGGATGCCTCTGAGTACCAGTTGCAGGGGAGTAACAGCAGGAGAGGGGGCATGCCCTCAACTCCTGTCTGTAGGCTCCCGGTGGCATCTGGTGGGCCACTTTGTGAAATAGGATGCTGGACTAGATGGGCCTTCGGCCTGATCCAGCAGGGCTGTTCTTATGTTCTTATATTCTTATGTTTTTATGCTTACAGTGGCATCCCCTTCAGACAAACGGTGCTCGTCAGCGCAAGGGTGCGGTTGATTGTGGGGCCACGGGACTTCCTCCCCGCTTTTGCCTGCTGTAACCGTGAGTGCCCAGGGTGCTCTTAACATCTGAAGAGGGCTCAGGTAAGAAGGATTAAATTGCATGTAGAAGCCATCACAGTCCTGACACTACAGAACTTCCTTATCATTCAATGTAGCTGAATTTTCAACTCTGGGGAACATTTACACACCATGGCGCTCACACACAGCCTCTCCAGAAGGTCCATCCTTGCGGCAGCAAATGAAATGCAAAGAAAAACAAGAACAGCAGGTACTCTCAAATCTCAATAGTTTTTTTGAAGATTTAGGACACCTAATTAGGGTAGAAGAAAACCATGTTTTATTCCTGTTTTGAATTTACTCAGTCTGCAAGGAGCAAGAGGAAATCTTGTAAAGATTTGGTGCTAGAAACTTTGACTCCTCTTGGTCTTGTAGAAACACAACAATGTCCTTCATGCAGTGGGAGGTGCAGATAGGACTGAGCACTGAAAGATCGATGCCTTGTGTGAGCCGGAAGAACCATCTGTTCATTAGGGTCAAACTAGAGATGAGTTTAATCCGCAAATGGATTTGTGAAAGCATGTCCTCTTTCACAAAGAGCAATTGTGGGCCCTGGTCCTGATGCCTGGGGAGGTGGAGATTAACTCTTTCCCCCTTTGTTACCAGCAGAGCTTTTCTGTTGGCTCCCAGGAGCCCCCTCATTTGTGTTTGAGTCTCTAGGCTTGGAAATCTCTCTCTGTATAGGCTCAGGAGCCTCACAGCATCGTGAGCTCTCCCTTTATACACATGGAGACAGGGCACTGAGTGACAGTGTGCCAGTCACCTCTAGATTTGGCTCCTAACAAGCAAATTGTAAAGGGACCAGATGCATGCCCTTCCTAACACCCTAAGTAGAGGAGAGCTGGTCTCGTGGTAACAAGCATGACTTGTCCCCTTAGCTAAGCAGGGTCCACCCGGGTTGCATATGAATAGGAGACTAGAAATGTTAGCACTGGAAGATATTCCCCTCAGGAGATGGAGCCACTCTGGGAAGAGCATCTAAGTTTCAAGTTCCCTCCCTGGCAGCATCTCCAAGATAGGGCTGAGAGAGATTCCTGCCTGCAATCTTGGAGAAGCCGCTGCCAGTCTGTGTAGACAATACTGAGCTAGATGGACCTATAGTCTGACTCAGTATATGGCAGCTTCCTATGTCCCTATGTTCCTAAGCAGATCACAGAAGTTAACTAAAAGCAGGTTAACTCTCTGCCAAGGCCACTCTGCGCTCAGGGTGAACTGCCTTATCTTTCCCCTCCTTTCACAAAAAGGATAGCAGTCAGCTAATGAGCCAATTAGCTCAACAGGAGCATTTCCACACAGGGCTGTTACCACAAATCCATTCGACAGGGCTGTTACCCTGAAGTCCGTTCGAGATCTTTGGAAGCACCCCCCACACAAATCAGGCTTTGTCTTCTGAATTCTAGCTTATCTCGATGTATTTCCAGGTTGTTAAAATCCTGGTTTTACATGAGTTTTTCTTAAAACACAGCAGCAAATGCCAGGACGGAGAGGTACTGACTAGAGTATTTACCTAATCATTAAACATGACAAGAGGAAAGCACTCTTTAGGAATGCAAATGGAACTGCCTTGCTTAGATGCAAAGAGTGGAAAAACCCATTTTCAGGAAGCAAACCCTTTGAAAGTTCTAGTTACAAAACCTCTGTGTATGCTCAAGTTTACTTTTTGACTTTGTGTATGCTCAAGTTTACTTTTTGAATCAGATAAGTTGACTCAAGCAGACATTGGTCTGTGCTTGCTTAAGGTTTTCACTGGTTAAAAAAGAGGTTTTAAAACTGATGTAAAGCACACCACGCATGTGTTGGAAAAAAGGGAAGACATCTGTTAGTGTATACAAATGCTCCCAGTCTAGGACACGAGCTTTTGAAGGCAACATTGTGTTCCTCCCCATGGCACTCCCAAACACTCATTCTCACTCCCCCCGCCACCAATTGGCTACAAGGAAAGCATGAAGGCATGCGATGTGAACCTGCACAAAAAGGAAACCTGAGGGGAGGGGCTGCCTCCCCCATGTCACAAGTGTAATTTGAAGTGGCTTCGCTCAACATTTACCCCGAGACCTGGAAGCTATGTGTGGGAAAGCTCCTGGGAAATCATAGATAAAGCTTGCGGAGGTGAATCTCCCCCTGCCCCTCACAAAGGAGGTTGAGTGAGTGAAGAGATGCACTCATTAAAAGTACTGAATATGATTCAGAAACAGAACAGATAAAAGACTGCATGATTCAGTGGATGCAAAATTTAAACAGGACAATTGATATTCGGCAATGGGAACATCCATGGAATGTGAATATTAAATTTACAGCAAATAGTACCTTAAGAGAAAATTGGTGCAAAATGTATTTTTGTTGGTACATTACTCCTGCTACCATTAGAAAGATGGACAGTGATTACTCGGGAGACTGTTAGAAATGTAAGAAACATGCGGGGACATTCTATCATATGTGGTCGACTTGTGGCAAAGCACAACAATTCTGGAAGAAAATTCACTCTAAGATGCAACAAATTCTAAATATAAACTTTCCCTATTCACCTGAGCTTTCTTTCTTTCTTTTTTTTTGGTTAAATATGACTACACCTTATATACCTACTAAACACATGGAGTTGTCTTTATATATGATTACTGCTGCCAAGATTCTCTATGCTGCCAATTGGAGGTCTCAGGCAACCCCAACCTCAGACAAATGGCTACTAAAGCTATGGGAATATGCCTCGATGGCTAAGATCACTGCTTATTTGAGGAATACCTCAGATGAAATATTTGCATTAACCTGGGAACCTTTCATAAATTACAATGTAGCACAGGGTCAACACCCATACCGAAGATTTGGGTTGTGTGGTTTTTTTTTAATATTGAGGGCTGATTAACACATTACTTATATCTTTCTGTAGTATCTGATGAGAGGGGGAAGGTTGGCAAAGGGTGGAAGCAGAATCCTGGATTGTCATATGTAAGTGTGGGAAGTTCAAGAGATGATAATGTAATCATGTTATTTTTTTTTTATTTTTTTATTAAATAAGAAATATATATTTTAAAAAGGTACTGATTAGATTACTGGACTTTTCTGTTTAGACAGATTCCCCTTCCCACATCTAATGCACTCTGTTTTCATGACAAAAGTCTTGGCATACCACCGCAATTCCCATATTGTTACACTCAGGAAGAAAGATCAGCGACAACGGGGTCCCTGCCGGTACCTCTCAACACACTCATCAGACAGCAAGGGTCAATTGGAATTTGCCCCCAGGATATGTATTTGAGTATAAGGACTCTCAGTTACACAATCCAGTGTGCTCCCTTGTGCCTCTCACTTGGGACTCTATTCCTGGGGCTTGCATACTCCCTTGTATGCTTCACTTGGGACTCCATCGCCTACTCCTTGTGATCTTTGTGCTCTCTATGCACCACCTCTCTTGGGGTTACCAACAGCTTTGTGGGCGATTTACTGTCCACCGACCACCACGCAAGGCAGTGTTCAGTACTTCATGCCACTCTCCAGATCAACTTTCTTGCCCAGCCTGATATGCCCAGTCTTCCTAGCTAACTTAGGAAGCTGGGTCCAAGGAGGAAGCACCCTCCTGGAATCACCTCTAACTTGGAGATGCCAGGGAGGGAACTTGGAACCTTCTGCTTGCAAGCAGGCAGATGCTCTTCCCAGAGCGGCTACATCCCCTAAGGGATGAGCCAGCGTGGTGTAGGGGCTAGAGTGCTGGACTCGGACCAGGGAGACCCAAGTTCAAATCCCCATTCAGCCATGAAACTAGCTGGGTGACTCTGGGCCAGTCACTTCTCTCTCAGCCTAACGTACTTCACAGGGTTGTTGTGAGGAGAAACCTAAGTATGTAGTACACTGCTCTGGGCTCCTTGGAGGAAGAGCGGGATATAAAATGTAAAAATAAAAATATAAATAAATAAATAAATAAATAAATAAATGGCAATATCTTACAGTTCTCACACGTAGTCTCCCATGCAAATGCAAACCAGGGCAGACCCTGCTTAGCCAAGTGGACAATTGATGCTTGCTACTGCAACACCAGCTCTCCGCCTTTGTTTGCCTGGAGTCACATTTTATTAAATTTAGAAGCCTACATAGAATGGGGAAAAAATTCTCAGTTCTGCTGCTGAGAAGTGTTATATTAATTGGTGCATGCGCTGTGAGGCAGGGCTGCCTAGCTTTGGCCTTCCAGAGGATGTTGGACTACAACACCCAGCATCCCTGACTATTGTCCACTGCAGAGGGAGATGATAGGAGTTGTAGTCCAACAATAGCTGGAGGGCTGAAATTGTGCAGCTCTGCTGTGGGGAGTAGATGTGGAGTCTGCCAGAAGTCCCTTTGGCAGGGAAAGGAGAAATGGGGATGCCCAATCAGGGTCTGGGTTCTAGAGGAAACGGGATGACTCCCTTGACTTTTCTCATGATGACCAGTCACTTTTTACATCACCTAACATAATACAACTTTTGCATGGCTTGAATTTTTTAAACGGCACAAATGTCCTTCTAGAACTGCTCCCTGGGAGATGGATGCATTGTCCAGCGATAGGCCCAATGAATGATGTCTTTTTTCGTGTGCTAAACCTTTTCCTCTAGTTAACTTGGGAACGATGTGACCTCAATCATATCCCTTCATTTGGTGAAGCAGAGTTCATGCCAAGGGCCAAAGAATGAAATCAAAGCCTTACATTAATAGCTCACAACCCTTCTCCTGACTTGCCATTTAAATCTGGAAATGGCCCATTTGTAGCCGTCCGAGACTGAACTCACCATCTTCTTTAACCTCAATTGCTTCTCCTTCATTGACTGTTCCATTACCCTGATATATTGGTAGTTTCGTGTGCATTGTGCTAGAAATGAAGAAATGGGAAGGAGGCAGAGCAAGCTCCACAGCACTGGCGGCTTCTCCAAGGTTGCAGGCATGATTCTCTCTCAGCCCCAACTTGGAGAAGCCAGGGAGGGAACTTGGAACCTTCTGTTCTTCCCAGAGCAGCTCCATCCTCTGAGGGGAATATCTTACAGTGCTCACACTTCTAGTCTCCCTTTCATATGCAGCCAGGGTGGACCCTGCTTAGCTAAGGGGACAAGTCATGCTTGCCACTAGAAGATCTGCTCTCCTCTCCCTTTAACATTACTACACCCATGTGAACAGACTGAAATAAAAAAGTCCCATGTAGGCTGATTACAGTAGATCAGAGATTCCCAAACTTGGATCCCCAAGTGTTTTTGGATTATGACTCCTGTTGTCCTCTGCCACAATTGCTGAAGAATCCAATCCTTGCCCAGTTGCTACCAAAGTAGTGGCAGGTTCTTCTCAGATTGTAAGACCTGGCCTGTAGGTGGCGCTGCAGGAATTGCACAAGGTCCCTGCTTGAAAATATGATTGTGCTAGGAAGGAGTGTGGAAGCCTTTGAGAGTATGTGGACTGTGAGCAAGAAGGAGTTTTGAAAAATAAATGTTTGAGAAGGATCTCAGGATTTCTCATGATGTGAATCATCTGAGAATTTTTCAAGGGAAGGCAAACGGGTTTCTAGAACACAAAAGAAACTTCTCCGGGAATGTCTGTGCAGCCCTAAGTATTTATTGTCAGCAATTAACAGTGATTGTGATGATCTCAATCACAGATTCTCCCGTGCCCTGAAAAACTTCACCTCCTGATTTCTGGAGATCAAAGTTGCTATTCAAGGCCCAGCGACAGAGATCAGTTCAAAAGCCAGCAAGGAAAGGGGAGTTTCACTGTCACACGCAGCAGCTGAGTAGATGAAGATCTCCCTGCGAGGCAGAACTTCACTTGCTGTATGTCAGGTCTTTGTTACAGGTACAAGAAGAGATCCCATCCTGAAAACTGGCGACAGCCCCAGGTATAAAGGACACCATTGAAATGAATTATCTACAGTCCATTTGTGCTTGGTTTTTTTTTCTGGCAAGAAGGAAAGCAGAAAATGGAAACCGAAACACAATCATTCACACTAAAATCTTTCCCCCCCCCGTCAATGCCCAGAGTCCTGCAGTTGACTGGCATATAACAAAAGTAAAACTTTGGAACAGGATTGCTAACTAATCGGAAAAGAATCCTGGCTTTTTCTACAGGAAACAGCAGGTGATGCTGCCTGAAAGGCAGGGAGATAAGCATTCTCTGCTAATGGCTGCAGATCAAGCTGTTATGAAAGGCATAGCAGCAGGGGCCAGCAAAAGAGTTGGCAATCCTCTTTTTGAAGAGGAGTCAGCAGAACTGTGTTGCTCAAAGAATGGATGAAGGCATCAGAGGCATATCTAGGGAAAATAGCACCTAGGGCAAACACTGAAATTGCACCCCCTGTCCAAGCATTTGACACCCATCTTTCAGATAACTTTACCATAATATCAGCTGAAAAAGACAAGTCAAGCTCCTTAATCTTTTAATATTTCAAAAACTATTTAGCAGTGGACTTAGCCAGACCAAAAAATGCTGGAAAACTACAAATTTCAGTATGCGGGGGCTCATGAAATACCCAAATACTATGTGGAGGTGTACTTGGAAAACTAAACAGAAGTGCCTACTATGCATTGTAGCATCACCATTACATAAGTTTTAAAAATCAATGGAGAATTTGACATTTCCCAGATACTCTGTAAATAATTAAAGGATATGCAGAGTAAACTGTGTCACTGCTTGGAATATATTCTAGTCTTTCAGAAAGACAGTTAAAATGAGAGAAAGCAAGAAACTCCCAGTGGGCCTTAATATTAAGGATTTCACATTGATTCAAAGACAAACTGACCATTAATAGCCATATTAGCAAGACATCACATTTAACTCACTTATCACAAGAAGCAAAGTAAGAGCAAATGAATACAATCCTAGTTCACAAGCGTCCGCTCTGCATTCACAAGCCCTGATTCTCTGTACATAGTGCCAATCTGAATATGCGTACAGTGTCTTATATTTATTTATTTATTTATTTATTTATTTATTTATTTATTTATTTATTTTTACCTGTAGCCCCTTTGGGGGGGGGCTTCCTAAAGGCTGGGGGGTTGCAAAGGTTCCCCCCTCACCCCGCTGGCCTCTAGGGCCTCGCATGGACCATTTGAGCATGTGCGGTGGCCATTTTTAAAAATAATCTGTTTTTTAAAAGGCCACTGAAAACAAAATGGCCACCGTGCATGCTCAAATGGCTTCTGCAAGGCCTGGCATGACCTAGGGCCTCACAGAGGCCATTTGAGCATGCATGGTGGCCATTTTGTTTTCGGCAGCCATTAAAAATAAATAAATTACAAAATGGCGCCCCCTTCAAGTGGTGCCCGGGGCACGTGCCCTGCCTGCCCTACCCTAGATATGCCCCTGGGAGGCATATTTCTATATATGGAAGAGGGTTAGATTTCAGGAATGTCAAGGTGCATTTCACACAGCAATCAGGGTTGGTCTTAGGGATATGTAGTTCTTGGAAGTGTTAGGCAAAGTGTTTCTACAGATAAGGAAATATTGGTTGTCATGTCTGTTATATATTTTAAAGAAATTGTTTGTTTGTGTGAAATGAAGTCATACTTCCTGATGACCTACAGATACCAAATTTTGCATACACCGCCATCCTGCCACTGAAATTAGCTGAACACGTTTTAAACCATGATATGCTCGGTGAAAACTTAAATAATTTTTGGTTGGTTTTTTTAGAATGTCAAATATACTTTCTTTTCTCTGTCCAAAATCTCCTGCCCATGGGGTAACTCCTGGTTCTAGTGTTGTGAGAGAGGGTGCAAAGCTTCTCCTTCCTTCTGTCTCTCTCTCTCTCCACATCATGTTTTTTTTAAAATTTATTTTATTTTTACATTAATATCACGCTCTTCCTCCAAGGACCCCAGAGAGGTGTATGTTTATCCTCTCAACAACCCTGTGAGGTGGGTTAGGCAGAGAGATACGTGACTGGTCCAGAGTCACCCAATGTGTTTCATGGTTGAATGGGATTCGAACTCAGGTCTCCCTGGTCCTAGCCCAACACTACACCACACTGGATCTTGCATGTGGCATTACTTAGGGTTTCAGGAGTAAAGTCTGAGCTGCTATTGCCTGGGCAATCTCTTCCCACGTGCTTGCTCGATCAGCACCCCTCTAATGCCTTCTCAGCCTATGCATTGGAACTTTTGGGGGACAGATGTTACAAAGAAGTTATAAGTGTCAAGGGTTCTCTTTTCCAAAGAAAAACAAGTCCATGATGATTGCTGTGACTTCCCCTCCACTCGTAGGGGTGGCCACTTTGCATCTCACTGACCTTTAAATCTCTTGCAGAAGTGGGAGACAGACATCCCTCCCCACTTGAATGGCCCATTTCTAGGGAAGACATGAGTTTAACATCCACCAGGCAGCAGTTTGCACATCTGATGCACTGCTGGGGAAATGCCGCTGGTCAACATGCTGACCAAGAAAGCATATGTGCAGCAAAACAGGAACACAAGAAGCTGCCGTCTACCGAGTGAGACTAATGGTCCAGCTAGCTCAGTATTGTCTATACTGACTGGCAGCAGCTCTCCAAGGCAGGAATCTTTCTCAGCCCTAACTGGAGATGCCATGGACCGAACCTGGGGCCACCTGCATGCAAGCAGATGCCCTACTGCTAAACTATGGCTATTAGGCTGGGGATGATGGGATTTGTAGTTCAGCAACAGCTGGAGAGCCAAGGTTGCCTACCCCTGTCTGAAGGGGATATCTTACAGCAGACTGTGCTTACATGTAGTCACACATACAGATGCAAACCAGGCCAGATCTTACTTAGCAAAGGGGGCAATGCACACTCACAACCACAACACCAGCTTTCCTTTCACACTTGTGGCGGATTCATAAGAACATAAGAACAGCCCTGCTGGTTCAGGCCCAAGGCCCATCTAGTCCAGCATCCTGTCTCACACAGTGGCCCAACAGATGCCTCTGGAAGCCTACAGGCAGGAGTTGAAGGCATGCCCTCTCTCCTGCTGTTACTCCCCTGCAATTGGTACTCAGAGGCATCCTGCCTTTGAGGCTGGAGGTGGCTTATAGGCCGCCGACTAGTAGCCGTTGATAGACCTCTCCTCCATGAAGTTATCCAAACCCCTCTTCAAGCCATCCAGGTTGTTGGCTGTCACCACATCTTGTGGCAGAGAATTCCACAAGTTGAGAATTCTACAAGGCTTCATTCTAGAGTAAAGCAGTGCTGGAATTCACATGGAGGATAATTTTTACTGATCGCTCCTCTGTAGTGTTCTGTGTGACCATCAGGGACATACAGTATTTCCAGGTGGAATAGAGCACTTCAGAGAGAAGGGGAGATCAGTGAAAGCCCCCCCCCCCCGCATTTGAGCATCCATTCTGCTTTACTACTACTACTACGACTACTACTACTGTTTGAATGTAAACCTCCCTGAGCCATTTTTCCCCCTTTTAAAATGTTTTTATTTAAAGAAAAACAAAAACAAAACATGATTACATTATCATCTCTTGAACTTCCAGTTACAATCACTGCATATAAAATATTACAAAAGCAGTCCAGAAAAACCTCTTCCATCCATTTACCCACCCTTACCCCTTAACAAAGTTAAGGCAAACATACAAATATAGGTAATTTATATCAAACATCCTTATTAAGAAAAGTCAAGTCTTGGATGTGGATGATGACCTTGCGGAATATTAAAATTTATAAAAGGCTCCCAGGTTAACACAAATGATTCAGTCCTGAGCCATTTTTGGAAGCGTGCTATAGAAATCAAATAAATCAAATAAAATAAATAAAAATAAAATAAATATTACTACTACTACTATATTTTATGGAGTATAAGACGCACTTTTCCCCTTGAAAAATACCCCCCAAAATTCAGGTGTGTCTTATACTCTGATTGGCCGGGGAGAAGTTGAAAGTTTAGCGCTTGTCGGGAAAGAGAGGGGGAGAAGGAGGAAGAGGAGGAGGAAGGGTTCGGAAGGATTGGGGTGGGGGGTTCCATTAAGGGCGGGGGAGGGTTTACTTACCCCTCCCGTGCTTTCCCCACTCCGGCGCCGTATTTCCTTTACAAATCGGGTGGCAGGATACCTCCCTGCTGCCCCTTTCTCCGTGTTCTGTTCAAATCGGGTGGCAGGATACTTCCCTGCCACCCCCTTCCCCGCTGGGCTCCTTTTAGAAATCGGGCAGCAGGATACCTCCCTGCTGCCCCTTTCGAGGCTTGGCTGCAAAAGGCTTTAAGAAGTAAAATACGGTACTACTACTACTGCGGTTTACATAGAAAAATAAATAATACAGAAATAAGTTGGTCCCCTGTCCTCAAAGGGCTCACAATGTTCAAGGAAACATAAGGCAGAAACCACCAACAGCCACTGGAAGGATGCTGTGCTGGGGTTAGTTAGGGCCATTTGTGTCCCCCTGCTATCTACAAGAGAATTACCACTTTAGCCTGGAAGAAAGCCTCTGCATGAACATTTCCTTTGCTGCTTACGCACTTGGTTAGTCAGAATGTCAGCCACTGTTTTGAGGTTGGCTCTAGTACTTCTGACCTCCTCTATATTGCATTAGCACAACAACACCTATTTCCCAGAGAGCTCTTGTAATTTTGACCCGGCCTTTGCTACATGCCAAGCCAACTCATCCGTGTCAAATTATACATGGAAATGCTGGCAACCTTCCTCCTTGTGGAGGAAATTATCAGCCTCTTACACAATTTGCAGAGACTCAATTTTTCTTTGACTGCTGCGGGGCTGTGAGTGGGGTCCATCTTGTTAGGAGACGGGCTCATTTAGCTATTGAGTTTCTTAATGACTATTAGCACCATTTGAATGGATCATTAGAAATAATCTGTTGCAGAAATTGAACTCCTCTTCCACATTAACGAGTGAGCCATGATGGGTCAATTCCAGGGCCTGCAACGGATCTCGTGTTTCATGGTCTGATGCTTAATATATTTCAAAGTGTGATAATCACCCACTTGGCAGGTCACCCAGGGGCAAGCAACACACGATGATCAGCCATGGACCATGTTCTCTTCTTACAAAATGTAGAGATGTTGGGAAAGGTTGCTGAGTGTGGGCCTGCATGTGAGCTTAGGTGACTTATAATGCTTGCCTCAAAGAAGAGATGTTGAACTGGTTTTGATTGGGTATTTGTCTTTTTATACTCTGTGTTTTCCTTTGTAAACCTCCCTGGTAATTTGATTGAAGGATGTGCTCTCTCTCTCTCTTTCAGATAGATAGATAGATAGAGATTTATTTATTTATTTATTTATTTATTTATTTACTTATTTATTTATTTATTTATTTATTTATTTATTTATTTATATCTCCTTCTAAATGAGCAGAGAGACCTTTTTAACTGGCGAATCTCTTGTATTAAGCAGGGGGAGAGCAACTGGCCCTATCCAACCCCGGCACAGCATTCTTCCAGTGACTGTTGCTGGTGTCTACCCTCTTTTTCTTTTTAGATCGTGAGCCTTTTGGGGACAGGGAGCCAACTTATCATTTATTTCTCTATATAAACTGCTTTGATAACTTTTGTTGAAAAGCAGTATATAAGTAAGAACATAATAACAGCCCTGCTGGATCAGGCCCAAGGAAGCCCATCTAGTCCAGCATCCTGCTTCACACAGTGGCCCACCGGATGCCGCTGGGGAGCCCACAGGCAAGAGGTATGTGCATGCCCTCTCTCCTGCTGTTGCTCCCCTGCAACTGGTACTCAGAGGCATCCTGCCTCTGAGGCTGGAGGCTGCCCACAGCCCTCCGACTAGTAGCCAATGATAGACCTCTTCTCCATGAAGCTATCCAAAACCCATCTTAAAGCCATCCAGGTTGTTGGCTGTCACCACATCTTGTGGCAGAGAATTCCACAAGTGGATTATGCGTTGTGTGAAAAAGTACCTCCGTTTGTTGGTCCTAAGTAGTTGTAGTCGTGTGTGTGTATGAATGAGGTGTTCTAAATCTCTCTTCTCTCTCATCTAGATAGATAGATATAGATCTAAATCTCTTTCTAATTATAGATAGATAGATAGCTGCCTTATCCTGAGTCAGACCATTGGTCCATTTAGCTCAGCATTGTCTACACCAGGGTTTCTCAACGTGTGAGCCCCCAGATATTATTGGACTTCAACTCCCATAATCCCCAGCCCCAGTGGCCTTTGGTTGGGAATTATGGGAGTTGAAGTCCAATTACATCTGGGGACCCACACGTTGAGAATCCCTGGTCTACACTGACTGGCAGTGGCTGTCCAAGGTTCCAGGCAGGTCTTTCCCAGAGATGCTACCAGGAACTGGGACCTTCTGCATGCAGTCATGCAGATGCTCTTCTACTGAGCGAAGGCCCCATTCCCCAAGACAACAGGGCTGTATAGGAACATAGGAAACTGCCATATACTGAGACAGACCATTGGTCTATCTAGCTCAGTATTGTCTTCACAGACTGGCAGCGGCTTCTCCAAGGTTGCAGGCAGGAATCTCTCTCAGCCCTATCTTGGAGAAGCCAGGGAGGGAATTCTGAAACCTTCTGCTCTTCCCAGAGCGGCTTCATCCCCTGAGGGGAATATCTTGCAGTGCTCACACATCAAGTCTCCCATTCAGATGCAACCAGGCCAGACCCTGCTTAGCTATGGGGACAAGTCATGCTTGCTTCCACAAGACCAGCTCTCCTCCCATAATTACTTTGACTCTCCTGCTGATGTTGGACTATAATTCCCATCATCCTTGACAACTGGCCACTGTGGCTGGGGATGATGGGAGTTGCAGTCCCACAACAGCTGGAGGACCAAAATGGCCATCTTTGCAATTGCAGAGAAACCCCTTGACCTAAGTGGCTTTGGCAGGGGTGAATGTGGATTTCCAACCACAACCAGTTTTTGGGGGGTGTCCACTTCACCTCTCTCCCTGCACTGGCCAGGTAAGAGGGGTTTAAAGGGAAGGGATTTTGGGGTGTGTGCAAGATGGACGGGAGCTGAGAGGGATAGAGGAGATTAGACAATTCAGGTTGGCTCAGAAAGGTTGGCTCCCCAGCCCTTCCAAGTTTCTCAACAAAGTCAATGTGGAGTGGGGAGGGAAGATAAGATTCACAATTAAGCCACTGAGATTGCAATCTGCAGCAGAAAGCCCATTTTGGAAGAGAGGAGCACCTTATTAATTATTTCCTATCTGGCCATTTTCTCATTGAATCTCCCATCTTATTTTTCTCCTGTAGGGGAAAAGATACATAGCCCTTTCCTTTACCTATGGGGGTGAGGGAGCAGATGAGGGGGCATTTTTAATGGGAAAATAGCTAGAAGGTGAATGCTTCGAATCAATAGATAAGAAACCCCTTCTCCCTCCCCCTGTGCTGTAGCTTCCACAGCTGCATTTTGGAAGGGGAGGGAAGAGAGAGAGAGAGAGATCATTACATAGATATCAGCCATATCATTAGTCCATCTTCCTGAGTATTGTCTGCAGCTTTTCCTGGGTCTCAGGTAGGAGTCTTTCCAGCCCTCCCCAGAGATCCTAGGAATTGATCCTGCGACCTTCTGCATAAAGGCAGATGCTCTCTTACTGAGCTGTGGTCCCATCACTGGGAGAAAATGACATGAGCATTATGCATAATTGCCCCTTCAAGTTACAATTTAAGTTGACATAATTTGTTTGTACTGTTATTCCTAGTCTGCCTTTCCATGTTAGAACAAGTGCAAAGTGGCTTGCAGTGAATAAAGCATAACTAAAAACAATAAAACAGAACATCAAAGTTACCAGTACGATAAACCCAGTGCTAAAGCAGAAGTGACACAGAAGAAAAGACCGATATTTACAGCTTGGCTTCCATGGTGGAGCTCAAAGTGACAGGAACGTAGGAAGCTGCCGTATACTGAGTCAGACCATTGGTCCATCTAGCTCAGTACTGTCTAGCTTCTCCAAGGTTACAGGCAGGCAGGAGTCTATCTCAGCCCTATCTTGGAGATGCCAAGGAGGGAACTTGGAACCTTCTGCGTGGAGGGAATCTGGGCGATGCCAGGAGGGAACTTGGGCATCTGAGTACGCCCCATAATACACCGCACCCTCACATGGTACAGCGTGGGAGTTCCAGGGGCCTCCTTGCCCCCAAACCTCCCTGCTACCAGCAGAAGCCAACAATCATCTGGGCAGGCGATCTCCCCACCCAGCAACAAGGAGAGGATTTTGTCTGTGGGGGAGGTAAGCTTTTTGCGGCTTCCTCCCCTCGCCCCTTCAAGCCCTTCTCACGGACTGTAGTCTCCCATTCAAATGCAAACTAGGGCAGACCCTGCTGAGCAAAGGGGACAATGAATTCATGCTTGCTACCACACGGTGCTAGACCAGGTCACTCCAGACACTGGCTCACATCCAAACTCAGTTACTCATGAGACTCTCATTGGAATTAATGGGATAAGTTTATCTCATGAGTAATTTAATCTGGATGTAAGCCAGTGACTGGAGTAGCCCATCTCATAAAGGTAAGATTTAAGTAAGTGTGTGTGTGTGTGTGTGTGTGTGTGTGAGAGAGAGAGAGAGAGAGAGAGAGAGAGAGAGAGCACACACATACACAATCTCTATTGGGTACCTGAGCTGCAGGTTTGTGGCAAAAGGGGCAGAATTGTTAAAAAATAAAAAATAAAACAATGTTTGGGAACTCCTGCCTTACTGGGACATGCTGGAATTTTAACAAGGGGTTGCATGCATGATCTACCATGTTGTTACTGCCTCACTTTTATCGCTTTCCATCAGTGTAAACTAGGATCAAGATTATAATCCAGAGTCTGAACAAGCTTTGCTGAGTTTGTGGCCCACTTTAACAGAGGTCCGGAAAGCCCCTCTACAACTGGGCAAGATGGTTGATGTTCCTTGTTCTGTATACTCAGCTTCCTGAAGTGGAATGTTGTTTCTGCTGCTGGCTTTGTAGAGAACAGATCCAGATGTCCAGCTGTTGGGTAAGTTCCCTTCGGCCTTGGCCTCATTCCTAGCTGCTGGCAGACATCACTGTGCCATTCTGTGCTTTGGTGCATTCATTGTGAGATTCCCAATGCTTTGTCAAAGGGCTTCAGAATGGAAAGTAGTGTTACTGATAGTTGTCCCTAAACCTGGGATGAAGACATGAGATACCAAGCATGGACTGAGATTAAGGGCCACAACTTCTAAGTCATCAAGAACTACAATGGTAAAATCCAGTCTAACCCAAATCCCCCCTGCCATCAGTATGGGTGCAAAAGTGACAGCTAGGAAGATTCTTCCTTCCCCGGGTGTCTCTTCTCTGGCATGGAGTCTTGGGGTCCACCCCATGGCCTTCCAGTGCCTTCCTCTATGGGCATAGTCATTTCCCAAACTGTGATTCAAGTTAGTGAGTTTAGAGCAGGGCTGCACAACTTCCGCTCGCTAGTTGTTTTTGGACCACAACTCCCACAATCCCCAGCCACAGTGGCCCATAGCCAGGGATTATGGGAGATGTAGACCAACATTAGAGGAGGGCTGAAGTTGTGCAGCCTTGTTTAGAGAGATTGGCTTGGGTAAGCCTCCCTTCACCGTAATGAGGGCATTAACCACAAATGCCTTCAAATCCTTCCCAAACCTACAGCTGTGGCCAAGGAATGCACTTCACAACTTTCATTCACAATCTGCAGAGAATGACACACACCGCCAGTGCTCAGTAGGCAAAAGGTGTTTAAAAAAAAAAAGCACCGGGAGCCAAACAGGGGAGAGCAAAGTATTGCCCTGAGTAGGATTGCCACATTCAAGCTTCCCAAATCCCGGTGGCCCAATTGGCATATTATGCAAATTATGCAACAACTCATTTGCAAATTTATTTATTTATTTGACAGATTTGTATACTTTCCCCATCTTCTCTGACTCCCCATGTGATCGCATCCAGAGTAAAATCCAATCAATCCGGGCAGCACATCTGAAATCTGTATAAATCTGGGTGGAATTTGGCAGCCAGGTGGAGGAACCAAAATCCAGGTAATACCCTAAATTCCAGGGGACAAGGGAAGGCTAGCCCTGAGCAGTATTGAACCGGAGGGGCAGGATGCAAATATTGTAAGCAAGTAAGTAAAAATAAGCAAGCCTACTCTACTCCCTCCCTGAAACAGCAATTGGTTAATCCAACGATGTTGAAAATGGGTGGGAGATCGGTGTACTGTTTCTCTGTGCAGTGAGGGGAAAGAGCAAAATGTGCAGGTAAAAATCTGGTTTGCTGCTGCATGCCCCTGATTGGCTGGTTTTCCTTCCAAAGCACAGCTGGCCCCACCTTGCTGTCTTGAGTTGCATTCCAAAGGAGTGTGGTCAAAGATGCCCCTCTCAAATTAGTGGAGAGAGGAGGAGCAATGAACTCGCTGTGTGCATGTTCCAAAGAGTAGCCATGTGAGTTTGTTGCAGCTACAAGAACAGAGAGTTCTATGGCACTTTAAAGACTGCTACATTTACATAATAGTATTCTACATAATGCAGATGCATGCACCTGTTAAAGTGGGCTCTGGCCCATGAAATGCCGATGAATACGGTTTACAATGCTCCCTCTCTCTCTTCCCTGAAATTAACTCCTCTCCTCCACAGTCATTGCTTTGGCTTTTTTTTTTTTTTTTTTTAATAAAATGTATTTGATAAAGCAGTAATTCTTGCAAAGTCAACATGGAGGAGGAGGGGCAATCAACCTAGATGGATGATGAGGAATCACTGAGATGATTGGATGACTCGATCCAGAATTTCAAAGGGAATCATTTTGTGGATGCAGGATCCAGAGAAATATATTTAAGGTTAGGTTTGCTGCAGAACACTTGCAATCTCAGTACGTGTTTCAGCTGCTTATGGTAGATTATTAAAAAACCTCAAGAGGTAATTTTCTTTTCTTCCTCTTTGCTGAAGCCAGTTGCATATAACAAACTTTGAACATGATTCTCAGCCTCCACACCCCCATCTAGCCATTTGAAGGACATAGTCTGAGTCCTCGTCTTCTCCTTGCCTCCTGACCTGCTCTGTTTGTTCTCTTAAAAGGTGGAGTGGGAGGGACTTTGACCAGGTCCCACTACCCTCCCCAGGTGTGCTGTGGTGCCACAGCCCAGCTGGGTTTGGCATCTTCTTGGGCCACCCACTCATTGTCATGCAAAATTTGAAATCAACAAATATTTATAAAAACCTCCCAAAGAGGTTTACATAGATATAAGTGAATAGACAAAATCACTGCCTGTCCCCAAAGGGCTCATAATTTCACTACCCCTGCTAACTTGGCAAAGAGGCACCTTTTATCATGGTGTTTGTCTTTATTGAGCAGGGGGAGAGTAACTGGCCCTCTCCACCCCCAGCACAGGACCTCCAGTGAATGTTGCTGGTGTCTATCTTACGTTTCTTTTTCGATTGTGAGCCCTTTGGGGACCGGGATCCATCTTATTTTTCTGTGTAAACTGCCCTGAGCCATTTTTGAAAGGGCGGTAAAGAAATTGAATGAATGAATTAATCATCATCATCATCATCAAGAGAAAAAGAAAAAGAAACCTAAGATAGACACCAGCAACAGCCACTGAAGGGATGCTGTGCTAGGGATGGATAGGGCCTCTAAGAGCATCTAAGCTAGTGATTGGAGATGGTGGCTTGTCAAAGCTCCTCTTGGTTCTTCTTCCTCACCAGAGGTGATGGTGGGGGTGTCCCTGACACCTCTTTGCAGGTTCTAGGGGGTTATGCATTGTACAGAAGACCATTTGCCAACCTAAGTAGGCCCTGAGCTGAGCAGAAGCTCATGTGTTCTGCCCTAGAGAAGTGAAAGGAAATTTATAATTTTGTTTCTCCATTTCTTTTGTTGATGAAGCCCTCAAGTGATGAAAATTTGTGTGACCAGTCCTCAGGGACCCCTTTAAAGATCTGAGAATGGACTATGTCAGGGGTTCTCAAACTTGTCCCCCCCCGCTTTTGGACTTCAACTCCCATAATCCCCAGCTACAATGGTTGTGGCTGGGGATTATGGGAGGTGAAGTCCAACAGCATCTGGGGACCCAAGTGTGAGTTCAAATCCCCATTCAGCCATACTTGCTGCTGGGTGACTCTGGGCCAGTCACTTCTCTTTCAGTCTAACCTACTTCACAGGGTTGTTGTGAGGAGAAACTTAAGTATGTAATACACCGCTCTGGGCTCCTAGGAGGAAGAGCGGGATATAAAATGTTTTTAAGAAAGGAAAAGAAAAACATCAAAGCTGCAATGTACAATTACAGGCTCGTGTAGCTGAGAATGGGCAGACATCAGGAGACGATTGCATCATTCGTTTTGATGCAACTATTAAACAAAAGTGAGCTTGCCTCTTGAGTTTAAATAGTCTGACAGTGTTCTTTTCAGGCACAGATTTGCCCCCAGCGATCTCCACAGAAACCAACCCAGTCCCTTAATGTGGTTTCCAAATGTAATAGCCGGGGAAAAAGTTCAAGATAAACATGTCAGATTAGATAAGCAGGGTCCTCATTGCTGCTTCTTTCCAGTTCTCCCTTTGTAGCATTAGCCTGGTGCAATAGCTTGAAATAAGAAGGGGGAGATTAAAAATGAACTCATAAAAGCAAATTCACTATTTTTTTCTCCAAAATTCTTAAGAGAGACACTGTCTAACCAGCTCCAGGCCCATGATGCAATTTTAATGATATGTAAATTTAGAATTAGCATTTTCAAACAAAGAACATGCAAGGGGATGGTACTGGATCACCATGATTGGATGCATGAGATCAGTGAGAAGCTTCCATGTGGTGCCATCAGTAATACACAGGTGCAAATGTACTGGGGGAAAGACATCTATTCCTAGTTCAGTGATTTTCAAATGGGGTCCCTGGGAAACTTTCCTCTGGTTTCCTCTGGAGCCCATGGCACACAATGAGAAGATCAGTTATGGCAGAAAAGCTTTGCTGAAAGTCATCTTGAAAGCCATCTTGTCCATCCATTACTGATCTTCTTCTCCCTGTGCTTGTCGCCTCCCTCTGCTCAGCTTGCATGTTTGCAAACTTCCTACAAAAATAGCACAACTCTCATCAGAAGGAAACTGACAACAGTGCCTTCACAGGTAACACGAAACCGGAGGTCCTTTCACCTCTGGTTTTGTAAACTTTACATCTGAATGTGGGCAACTGGAGTTCAGCTGTAAAATGGAACTGCGCTTTCCCTCCCTGGAATCCAATTTGTAGCTTCAGTTATCTCTAAGTTTCACCACCCGACTCTGATTTGGCAGTGCCAGTGTTACATCTGAACGCTGGCAGCACAGTTTCCCTCTTCTATAGCTGGAGTCAAGACAGGAAGTTCCTCCCTTGCTCCAGCTGCTATTGGCTGCTGGGCTGCCCTTCATTAAAGAAGGAAGCCCAAGCAGACAGTTCCTCCTCCTCTCTGCAATCAGTGAGACTGCAGAGAGGAAGCTCTCTGCATCGCCTGAAATGCGGATGGGAGAGCGGAGGCAGGGGGTGTAGAACCACAGGTCCATTGGACCCACGGTTCCACAGTACGAAGGCGGCCTACATAGTAGCTTTCTACTTCATGGACAATTGCTGGGTATCTGGGAAACAGTGGCTGATGTAGGAACATGAGAAGCTGCCATATACTAAGTCAGACCATAGGTCCATCTAGCTCAGTATTGTTTACACAGACTGGCAGCAGTTTCTCCAAGGTTGCAGGCAGGAATCTCTCAGCCCTATCTTGGAGAAGCCAGGGAGGGAACTTGGAACCTTCTGCTCCTCCCAGAGAGGCTCCATCCCCTAAAGAAAATAGCTTACAGTGCTCACACTTCCAGTCTCCCATTCATATGTAACCAGGGCAGACCTTGCTTAGCTAAGGGGACAAGTCATGCTTGCTGCCACAAGACCAGCTCTCATCTCTTAATGTACAACAAATAGTTCTGGCTGGGACGCTGCCACCTCTCCGCCACTCTCAAGAGGGGCCAGTGGGCGAGACCTGCATGCTTTCAGATGGTCCTGCCCAACCTGGGGTGTAAGTGCCTGCTCCTTCCCCACCTGTTATGTCCTAACCCAAGTCAGGCGGCTGGGTCAGCATGGAGGGGAGCGGTGAGTGGGATCTTTAAAAGAGAAGAGCCACTGCATGACGCTTTCTGCTGTGACCGTGCTGCCCCCAAGAACCCTCATGCAGTGCCGGCACACCCTACATTTCATGTGCGGATACCATGTGCAGGGTCAGCAACACCACACTGATGGGTTCATGGGGGCAGCTCCGTGCCAGCAGGAAGGTGCATACGGTGGCAGAGAGCAGGTGAGGACCTACTCTCCTCTTTTAAAAAAAGGGGAAAAAGATCTCACTTGCTACTCCTCTCCTCATAAGAACATAAGAACAGCCCTGCTGGATCAGGCCCAAGACCCATCTAGTCCAGCATCCTGTTTCACACAGTGAACCACCAGATGCCACTGGAGGCCTACAGCAGGAGTTGAGGGTGAGTCCTCCCTCCTGCTGTCGCTCCCCTGCAACTGGTACTCAGAGGCATCCTGCCTTTGTGGCTGGAGGTGGTCTATAGCCCTCCGACTAGTAGCCATTGATAGACCTCTCCTCCATGAAGTTATCCAAACCCCTCTTAAAGCCATCCAGGTTGTTGGCTGTTACCACATCTTGTGGCAGAGAATTTCACAAATTGATTATGTGTTATGTGGAAAAAAACCCTTCAGTTTGCTGATCCTAGATTTCCCGGCAATCAATTTCATGTGATGACCCCCTGGTTCTAGTGTTCTGTGAGAGGGAGAAGAATTTCTCTCTCTCCACTTTCTCCACACCATGCATGATTTTATAGACCTCTATCATGTCTCCCCGCAGTCGTCTATTTTCTAAACTGAAAAGCTCCAGGTGTTGTAGCCTTGCCTCCTAAGAAAGGTGCTCCAGGCCTCTAGGAAAGGTGCTCGAGGCTCACGGCACTGAGCCAGATTGGACCTCATCAGAACTGGTTCTGCACCAAACCAGTGCACGAACCTCGGTTTGTGCACATCCCTATCAGACATCCAGCGAAGGGGGCTGCTTCACCACTTTCTGTTTCCTGGTGGACAGTTTCACTATCTTCTGACCGGAGGGCTCAAGCCTAGGTCCTGCACTATCCTTCTCATCACTGGCTGGTTCTGGATTAAATAGGCTTGCATGTACAGTGCTCACAGCTGCTCAAAACCCTCCCTCCCCCTTTTCAGACTCCCCTCCCTGTTCCCTCGGTCTTCACTAATTTCTGTTCCCCTGACTCCTTCCGGTCCCCTCCCCCTGTTTCCTATCAGGCTCAGAGCCCACCTGGCTACTTCTTGCTGTCTGGGCCAAGTTGGACCAGGCTGAGGTCCGGCTGAGTCACCAGCAGCGTGACTCCACCCTATTCCTTCTCCTTACCTCTCTCTGCCATCATCTGCCTACAGCCATGTTATGGCAGCTCATTGACGAGAGGAGGAGTGCTGGTCTTGTGGAGGCAAGCATGACTTGTCCCCTTAGCTAAGCAGGGCCCACCCTGTTTGCATATGGAAGGGAGACTAGAAGTGTGAGCCCTGTCAGATATTCCCCTCAGGAAATGGAGCCACTCTGGGAAGAGCTTCTGAAGGTTCCAAGTTCCCTCCCTGGCAACTCCAAGATAGAGCTGAGAGAGATTCCTGCCTGCAACCTTGGAGAAGCCGCTGCCAGTCTCCGTAGACAATACTGAACTAGATGGACCAATAGTCTGACTCAGTATATGGCAGCAGCTTCCTATTTTCCTATGAACAGTGCGTCAGCAGTTCACATTCAAGGTGCTGGTTTTGACCTTTAAAGCCCTTAATGAGTTGGGCCTGGGATACCTGAGGGACCGCCTGCTCCCAAGGGTTGCTGCCCGCTTGACGAGGTCATCTGAGGGGGCTCTGCTCCGGGTGCCGACAATGAAGGAGGCTCGCCTGTCATGCACTCGGGACAGGGCCTTCTCTGTTGCTGCCCCCAGACTTTGGAATGCTCTCCCAGTGGCCATTTGCTCCTCAGACTCCATCACAGTTTTTAGAAAGCTTCTTAAATCTTGGCTTTTTATCCAGGCTTTTACATGACTGTTTCTACTGCTGCTTTTATGCTTGTATTTTATAGTTTTTAAATTAGATTTGTTTTATATTTTTAGTTTAATATTTTAATTGTCATTTTTATTGTATGGTTTTATTAACTTTTGTAAACCACCTTGGGGTTGTTTTTAATGAAAGGCGGTATAGAAATTCAACAATAAATAAATAAAATAAAATGCACACCAACTGCACACCTTCAAGGCAAGCCAGGCGGCTGGGTCAGCATGGGACCTCAGTAAGTAGCTTGCACACTCCACGTGGAGAGACACCACTTTACTATGCTTTGTTATGAAATTTTTTTTGTCATGAGCTGACAGTTTAAATCTAATTCATCAGAGCCTTTACCAAAGAGAGATCACATCCAAAGATTTTATATGACTGTGGTAAATCCATCTTGTCGTTGAACAATATATAATTGCCTGTGTCTTGATGTCCTAAAAGTGACGTTTTGGGATCTTATTGTTGAAGTCGGTTAGGGGGAGAGTAAAGGCACCCATGTCAGATTCGAAAGAAAAAAAACACACATACACACACAAGACAAAAAGAGAAAAAAAGACAACCCCCCCAAAGACAAACCATACACACACACACACACACACACACACACACACACCATTTACATAACCAGGCTGGCAGCGGGGTGGGCAGGTGTGGGGTAAGGCTTTATTTGACTCACCTTCCCCCCAGACAGTTGATGAAATGTTGCTGGCAGTGCTGTCTGCACTTCCACATGATCCAACCCCAGAGAGATGGGATGACGTGTCCCAGCCTCTGGATATCCCACAATGCACCATGCACCGAGGGATTCCCCAAGGGGACAGGCACTCTAGGAGCTCATCTCTGTGTCTCCTTGAGCTGAACAGAGCCCAAGGAGACACACAATCAGAAAGCCTGCGTTAAGGGAGCACTCGCTTCCTTAATGCCAACTAGGAGCTGGGCAGTGCTGCCCCAACAGGATTAGGTCTGATCCTGGCAGTTCTCACACACAGCCTAACACACTCTGGGTTTCCCTTGCCTGTGTTAGGCTGCACATGAGAACAGCCTCATTAGATAGAGATCCATTAGTTCTGGAAATTAATTGATACCAAGTATAGGAGCTTGTCATCAGGGCTGCGTGCTGTAATTGGTAGGTTCATCAATTTTAGTGTTAACAGATTAATCACTAAGGGCAAATCTTTATCAGTGGAGTGTCACATTTCAAACAAAATTGGCCTGGGATGAGCTGGGGAGAAGATTCATACCACTGAACTATCCAGTGACCACGGTAGGAAAAGCAAGACAGATGTAAAGTGTGGTGCAGCATTTCTGTCTTTAAAATAGTAGCCACAGGGGTCCAATACAGTTTGTGGCCATGGTGCATGGGAGAGCCGTTTTCCTCCTGCATCAAGTTGCTCCAAAGAGGCAATTTTCATAGGGAAATAGCACTGGGAAAGGGCTAAACCCTCTTGCCCTATACCAAGGTGCTGATCTGGATTGTGTCCTTCTGTGGCTGCTGTTTTAAAAGAAAAGGTGGGCTGGAGAGCTGGTCTTGTGGTAGCAAGCATGACTTGTCCCCTTAGCTAAGCAGAGTCTGCCCTGGTTGCATCTGAATGGGAGACTTGATGTGTGAGCACTGCAAGAGATTCCCCTCAGGGGATGAAGCCGCTCTGGGAAGAGCTTAAGGTTTCAAGTTTCTTCCCTGGCTTCTCCAAGATAGGGCTGAGAGAGATGCCTGCCTGCAACCTTGGAGAAGCCGCTGCCAGTCTGTGAAGACAATACTGATCTAGATAGACCAATGGTCTGACTCAGTATATGGCAGTTTCCTATGTTCCTATGTTCCTAAAAGGTCATAAGAGTCCTGAAGGATCAGGCCCAAGACCAGTGTTCCCTCTAATAGGGATTCCCAGATGTTGACTACAACTCCCATAATTCCCAAGCAACCATTGCAGCTGGGGATTCTGGGAGTTGTAGTCAACAACATCTGGGAATCCTTGTTAGAGGGAATACTGCCCAAGACCCACCTAGTCAAGTAACCTGTTTCCTACAGTGGCCCACCAGATGCCTCTGGGAAGCCCACAAACAGGAGATGAAGGCATATTCTCTCTCCCTGAAACTGGTATTCTGCCTCTAAGCCTGGAGGTAATCTATAGCCATCAAGGGTAGTAGCCATTGATAGCCCTGCCCTCCATGAATTTGTCTCATCCCTTTTTAAAACCATGGAAGCTGGTCAACCTCACCACGTCCCATGGCAAAGAATTCCAGAGATTAATTATGTGCTTTATGAAAAAGTACTTCCTTTGGTTTGTCCTAAATTTCCTAGCGATCAGTTGCATGGGGTGACCCTTGGTTCTCATGTTGTGAGTGTGTCGTTCTCCTGATCCACTCTCTCCACACCATCCATAACTTTATAAATCTCTATCATGTCTCCCTTTAGTCCTCTTTTTTCTAAACTTAAAAGGCCCAAATGTTGTAGCCTTTCCTCAAAAAGAAGGTGCTGTAGCTCCCTCATCATTTGTGTTGCAATCTTCTGCATCTTTCCATAGAAAGTTCTATACAGGAGAACCTGGTTATTCATGGAATCGCTCTTCACAGCTCTGCGTATCTGCAGGGTGTCCCATTGACACCCGTTTTCAGTACCCACAGATATGAAAAGGTTAAAACCCACATATCCCCGGTTCCTAGAGGTCTGGAACTGACTGCGGAGGTCACTTCCATTTGCCGTTTTGTCTGCAGTGAGCCATTTTGTGGCTCTTTCTTAAAAAAAAAAATAGCCTTTTTAAAAACTTCATTTGCGATTTTTCAGTTTGGAGAGCATTTTGGGGCATTCCTTGACACATGGAGGAAATTCCTGGCCACATACAGATCCTGCAGAGCATGCCACAGTAATTTTTGTGTGTTATTTTGCCATTTGGGGCCATTTATTTGTATTTCCTAGGGTTGTGCATTTTGGGTTTTTTCTGTTTTGTTTTTGGCCCGAATCTGAAACACCCTCATTTTGTTGTTTGTTTGAAATCAGGCAAGTCAAAACACCCCAATTTTGTTCTTTGTTCGAAACTGCAAAATCCAAATCCGAAACGTTTTGGATTTTTAAAAATGGCTCCGGGGCAAAACTAGTGGGTGGGGGTGGTAGTGCCCAATTGTTGTAGAAACAAACATTGTTTGTTGTAGAAAATCTTATTCCTGAAAAGGAATAAGAAGGCAATTGCCAGCAGACCAGCCCATGCTTTCACTGGCCAATCTGCAGGCTGGAAGGGCCGGAAATTCAAACAGATGTCAAAACTCAAAATGGAGACCGAAGGAGAAAGACTTTTTGTGATTGCAAAATGGAGTTCCAAAACAGCCAAAACAACAAAACGTTTTGTATCCGAAACAGGGACATTTTGTTTCAGCTACAAAATTTTCTGTTTTGAGCACTGGGTCTTTTGTTTTGGCTACAAAACAGCCGAAATGGCCTGTTTTGTGCACAAAACATTTTGTATCCAAAACGAAACACACATCCCTAGTATTTCCTCTACACTTTGGAATCTAGCCTCCCTTTCCTCAGAGCAATGACTCGTTACTCATGGTTCCGTTACTTGCGGCAGTAGGTAAAGAATGGAACGCCTGAGAGTAACGAGGTTCTGCTGTGACATATTTCTTGAGATGCCATGACCAGAACTGTACACAGCATTCCAAATGTGGCTAAACCATAGACCTGCTGGCTGTGGTCCTCTAACTTGAAATGGATTCAAGGTCTTTTTTACAGGGCTGATGCAGAAGATGATGCCAAGTTCTGGCTTGTGGCTGCTGCTGCTCTCCCTCCTCTAAACCTGGCAATGCAGCATGGCACTGGGTTGACTTCAGGCCGTGACCACAAGATGCCCCCTGCAGGTTTAAAATCCAGAACAGATGTACCCTCAGTGAGCTAGCCCTGAAAACAGCAAGTTTTTGCACGCAAAGTTTGGAAATGGTTCCAGACATTTTCTAAAAACAAAACAGGGGCTGTCATTTCGAGATGCCCGTGGGCAGTGTTGGCTTGGCCTGGCTGACACCTCCATGGCATTTCACTCCACATCATGTTGAGCTTGGCGACAGTATAAAAAGCATCATTTTCACATGGACGGACCTTTTATGGAAGGAAAAAACCCACATATCGTCTTCTGTGGGCACAGCAGGGTCATACTGCATGATGCAAGGCATCCTTCCCCTTTGAAACAACTACGTTTTAAGAAGGACAACATTGGGAAACTGGAACAGGTACAAAGGGCGGCAACCAAGATGATGAGGGATCTGGAAACCAAGTCCTATGAGGTAGGCCTGTGCAATATCAGTAATATCAGTGGTAAAATTGGACCATGTCTGATATATAGCTATAGCTATAGATATATAGATATAGACACACACACACACACACACACAGAAAGAGGGGGCACACACAGGAGGCGGGGCTGGCAGGAGGAATCTTCTGCCCACCTGCTTGCTTGTGCATATCTAATTTTTAAGAAGCTTTTTTAAAAAAAGATTTTTAGCCCATTTTTTACTCACAAGCAGCCAATATCTGGGTTTCTTCTATGATTCCCTGGTGTGAAGTAACTTCCCCTTATATTCTTTGATGTTACCTCACTTCCCCTGTGACTCTTTGGTGTTATGTTAGTTTTCTTCTGGGCTCTTAGTGAACATCTACAGTTACTTTAAAAAGGATATTCTAAGATTTTCCAGCTCCGACCCCAATCCCAACTCTGATTCTGACTCCAGTCCTGAACCCAACTGAAGGGTCCAAAGTATCCCTACCACCATTTTGTGGAGTTACATGAGATTGGGTTGGACCCACTCCCAACTAGGGATGTGCCCGAACTGATTCAACAAAATCGACACCACCTCAGGGAAGCACTGAACCAGTTTGGGCACTGGCATTCAAACTGGTTTGGTGGGGCGGGGGACGGTTCCTATAAAAAGTAGGCAAGCAGGACCTTATGTGCTCTTCTGCCACCCTACTGCTTTTCCAAGTGTGGCATGCGCTCTTCAAAAGGCCAGGCATGGCTGCAGCACTGCTCCCAGCAGCCTGTGTGGCAGCCATGTGCGTGCCGATGCTTGCCTGTTTTTTAAATGAACCAACACACACACACACACACACTGCCTGCGGCTGTACGAGCACATCCCTACTCCCAAAATTTGTGCACATCCCTACTCCCAAAATTTGCGCTCATGCACAGGCATAGGAGCATAGGAACATAGGAAGCTGCCATATACTGAGTCAGACCATTGGTCTATCTAGCTCAGTATCGTCTTCACGGACTGGCAGCGGCTTCTCCAAGGTTGCAGGCAGGAAACTCTCTTAGCCCTATCTGGGAGATGCTGCCAGGGAGGGAACTTGAAACCTTCTGCTCTTCCCAGGGCAGCTCCATCCCCTAAGAGGAATATCTTACAGCGCTCACACTTCTAGTCTCCCATTCATATAGCAATAGCAATAGCAATAGCGCTTACATTTATATACCGCTCTATAGCCGGAGCTCTCTAAGCGGTTTACAATGATTTAGCATATTGCCCCCAACATTCTGGGTACTCATTTTACCGACCTCGGAAGGATGGAAGGCTGAGTCAACCTTGAGCCCCTGGTCAGGATCGAACTTGTAACCTTCTGGTTATAGGGCGGCAGTTTTACCACTGCGCCACCAGGGGCTCTTTTGCAACCAGGGCAGGCCTACTATGAGAAACAATTAAAGAAGCTGGGTATGTTTAGCCAGGGTGTAGTTATAATTGAACAAGGGGAACAAAGGTCCCTGGGCTCCTGGGGAAGAGGGGGTCCATCAGCTGAGTGACAGCTTGCTCTTTCCTCTTCCTCTCCCACCCCTCCAAAGAAGAAGGTGAGAAGGGGGGAGAGGATGCAGGGGCCTATTTTCACATTTTCTTCCTACCATAGCCATCTTCAAATATGTGAAGTGTGTTACATAGAAGAGGGAGTGGACTTGTTCTCTGTTGTTCCTGGACTGGAACCAAAGGGTTGAAACTACGAGGAAACAGATTTACAAAAGAGCAGCCCTGCTGGATCAGGCCCAAGACCTAACTATTCCAGCATCCTGTTTCACACAGTGGCCCACCAGATGCTGCTGGGAAGCCCACAATCAAGAGCTGAGGGCATGCCTTCTCTCTTGCTGTTGCTCCCCTGCAACTGGCATTGAGAGGCATGGTGCCTCTGAGGCTGGAGGTGGCCTATAGCCACCAGAGTAGTAGCCATTGATAGACTTGTCCTCCATGTATTTCTTCAAGCCCCTCTTAAAGCCATCCAAGCTAGTGGCCATCACCTCATCCCATGGCAAAGAATTCCATAGTTTAATTATGCATTGTGTAAAAAAGTACTTTCTCTAAATTTCCCGAAGTTCAGTTCCATGGGATGACACCTGGTGCGTGTGTTGTGACAGAGAAAGAAAAATTTCTCTCTGTTCACTCTCTCTAAAGGTTGTGCTGTTGAGTTGGTGTTGACTCCTGGTGACCACAGAGCCATTTGGGTGGTTTTTTTGGTAGAATACAGGAGTGGTTTACCATTGCCTCCCCCCACACAGTATGAGATGATGCTTTTCAGCATCTTCCTATACCGCTCCTGCCCCATATAGGAGTTTCCCATAGTCTGGGAAACACAACAGCAGGGATTCGAACCAACAGCTTCCTGCTCTCTAGGCAGGTTACTTCCCTGCTGTGCCATTAGGTGGCCTCCACTCTCTCTACCCCATGCATAATTTTATACCACTCGATCATGTTTCTCCCTTAGTCGCCTCTTTTAGGCTAGAGATCATTCATTCATTCATTCATTCAGTTTCTATACCACCCTTCCAAAATGGCTCAGGGCGGGTTTACATTAATAAAATAAAATAAAATAAAATTAACAGTTAAAAACAGAGATGATAAAACACCATAAAAAATAACAATTAAAACATTCAAAACAATTTTAAAACCCAGAAAAAAACAGGTTACAACATTAAAACAATTTACAACAATTTAAAAAACCTGGAAGGCCAGGCCAAACAGAATTCAGATTACGGATTACTGTTGGGAGTGCAATCCATAGCCCAGGAGCTGCTACAGAGAAGGCCTGCCTCTGAGGTGTCACCAGACACACTGGTGGTAGTTGTAGACAGACCTCCTCAGATGACCTTAGCATGTGGTGAGGATCATGCAGAAGTAGGCACTCTCTAAGATAACCTGGACCTAAGCTGTTCAGGGCTTTAAAGGTAATATCCAGCACTTTATATTTTGTCTAGAAACGTATCAGCAGCCAGTGCAGCTGTTTCAAAACAGGCATAATATGGACTCTCCAGGTTGCCCCAGAGAACAATCTGGCTGCCACATTTTGAACTAACTGAAGTTTCCGAACTACGTACAAAGGTAGCCCCACATAGAGCGCATTGCAGTAGTCAAGCCTGGAGGTTACCATAGGAACATAGTAACAAAGGAAACTGCCATATACTGAGTCAGACCATTGGTCTATCTAGCTCAGAATTGTCTTCACAGACTGGCAGTGGCTTCTCCAAGGTTGCAGGCAGGAATCTCTCTCAGCCCTATCTTGGAGATGCTGCCAGGGAGGGAACTTGAAACCTTCTGCTCTTCCCAGAGCAGCTCCATCCCTTAAGGGGAATAATCTTACAGTGTTCACACTTCTAGTCTCCCATTCATATGCAACAAAGGCAGACCCTGCTTAGCTATGGGGACAAGTCATGTTTGCTACCACAAGACCAGCCTCCTGGTCTTGATGATGCAGCTGGTGAGCTGCAACTCATCAGGGCAGTAGACATGATGCTCCCTTCTGACCTGCTTCTAAAATGGACCCTTCGTATGCTGAGGAGTAGCGGGGGCTGAAGTGGCTGGGTAGGCAAGTGGAACACAAGTGGAGGAGAACTCGGCTTGAATCTGACAGGATGCAGCATGTGACCCATTTGAAGGCTTATGCGGTAGTGGTGTGTGTGGCAAAAAGGAGATTTTGGACAGTGAGCATTGCATCTGCAGGTCTGCGTTCAGCAGAGCAATTCCAGGCTCTGTTCAGAGTTTATTTCTGCTCCTACCAAAAATTAAAAAAATAAAATTAAAAAACCCTCAGCTCTCAGTCACCCTTTAAAAAACAAACAAACAAACAAACAAACCCAGAGTGGGTGGGAAGAAGAAAGAAGGAAAGGCAAAGTGGCGGGGGGAAGAGGAAGAAAGGAGGACAGCTAGAGTTGGGAGAGTGGTGGTGGTGGGAGAGAGCGAGCGAGAGAGTGGTGGTGGGGAGAGCGAGAGAGTGGTGGGGGGAGAGCACGAGTGAGAGCGAGCAAGAGTGGTGGGGAGGAAAGAACGAGTGAGAGAGTGGTGGGGGGAGAGGGGCGGATGCCACAGGCTCAGTGCACTACCGCACAGATGCTCTATGCGAGGTCAGCAAAACCACCAAAATTAAGTAAACTACCTGTGGTGGGAGATAGACTGAGCAAGAGTGCTGTCGGGGAGGGGGGGGAGAGCAAGAGAGCTGTGGGGGGGCAGAGGAGCGAGAGGACTGTGGGGGGACAGAACGAGTGAGAGAGCTGTGGGGAGAGGCAGAGTGAGTGAGAGAGCTGTGGGGGGGAGAGCGAGCGAAAGAGCTGTGGGGGGACAGAGTGAGTGAGAGAGCTGTGGGGGGAGGCAGAGCAAGAGAGCTGTGGGGGGAACAGCGAGCGAGTGAGCTGTGGGGGAGGGACAGAGCAAGCGAGAGAGTTGTGGGGAGAGACAGAGCGAGCAAGAGAGCTGTGGGGTGGGGAGAGCAAATGAAACAGTTGTGCGGGCGGGGGTGGGTGGGGAGAGGAACACGGCTACAAAGGGAGAACCAGCCAAATGAATTCTTCCAACTTAACCCCAAAAGAAAGTAAACTACCACACAGATGCTCCGTGCGGGTTCAGCTAGTAGAAACTAATTGGGCTAGGCTCATAGTTGTCATGGCCACTATGAACTCCTGAGCTGCACCAGACAAACCAGCCCCAAAGTGGATATTGAAGTCCCCAAGTACCGAAAGCCTGGGAGACGCCAACACCAACTCCACGACCAGCTCTGTCAGCTCAGTTAGGGAGTCAGTTGGGCAGTGGGGCGAATGGTACACCAACAGAATCCCCAATCTATCCCTAGTTCCCAGCCTCAGAAATACACACTCGGTATAAGTCAACTGTCTCACAAGGGCCCTGGTAAGGGAGATGGTATTCTTATGGACCACAGCCACTCCACCCCACCCTGCCCACTTCCCCTAGCCTGCTCCACGACAGAGTAACCTGGTGGGAGAAGCTGAGCCCACACTGGACCACTCGCCTCCCCCAACCAGGTCTCAGTTATACAAGCCAGGTCAGCTCCCTTATCCATGATCCAATCACGGACAATTTCAGTCTTATTCTGAACTGACCTGGCATTGCAGAGGAGCAAAGCCAGGCTCTGTGCGTAACTGGAGCTGCTCCCCAAGGCCTGAGAGTAGACAAAGCAGTTGGAAGTGGAAAGAGTTACTAAATTACTGATTTCCCTTCCCTTGCAATGGCCAACTGCTCTGCCAGTGCCAGTTCTTCTATTCCCCACCGCCCCAGAACTGCCGAACGCACCCCTGACACCATCCCACTCAAGAGAGCCCAAACACGTATCTGCAAAAAGGCCTGGCACAACTCAGTCTGATAAAAAACCAACAACCTCTGGCCCAAACTTTCACCCCCACCCCACAGCATAACCTCTCCCCAGCCCTCAGTCCCCCACCCCGAAGGGCCAGCCCCTTTTGGCCGCTGGCTTTGGTAGACCACTACAGGTAGACCACTAGCCACACCATTGGCCATGCCTCAGGCTTGCCTTCCTGAAATTTATATGCCTCCAGCAGCCCAGCAGCCCCTCCTCTCACGAGACTCTGTTGAGCCAACAACAGATGTACAAAATCCAGCCATCCTGGAAGGCAGCCGGCTGGAACACCACGGCTGGAACAACACAGCAAGCTGGCAGGCAGCCCCTCGTCCGGGCTAGGAGATGGAAATGCAACCTCCAGAAACAGAGGGGGCCAGATGTTAAAGTCCAGGCGAGGGAGGGGGGCTGAAAGTCAGGCCCTCTAACTCTGCTCCCTTCTTAATTCTTAAGAATTAAGAATTTCCTAACTAAGAGCTGTTTGACAATGAAACAGTCTGCCTCGTGCAGTGATGTGCTGCCCTTCACTAGAGGTTTTCAAGCAGAGCCTGGATGGTCAGGGCCTGTCCCTTCTTTTTCATTGGTCTAAGGCTATTGGGTCAAGTGCCATTGTGACTAAGGGAGTGGAGGGAGACTAATGCCATCAGGTCATCAGGAACTTGTGTGGAGCCCTAGGCTGCCTCTTACACCACAGTAGCAGAAGTAGAATCTAGCCTACCATCTCCTTCCAGTCCTGTGGAATGAGTCCTCCTGGCTACTCTGTGATGGAGTCCACTGCAAAATAGCAACGTCAGTTTCATTTTCTAGTGGTCTGGTTTGGAGTCCAAAAGCATATAATGTTGGGTGCCAGATTTGAAGTCGTTTAGTTTGTAGGAGGTGGTGTTCAGCAAATCCTGCAGATTTGCTGTAGATTCAGCAAAAACAATTCCTGTGGCCTTGGCTGGTGTGATTTCTGCAAGTGATCGATAGGTCACAAACTGCTTTTCAAATATCCTAGACTTCTTCACTCATCCAACAAAAAATAAATAAATAGTAAAATATTGCTTGGTTGGCAGCCTCACCACAAGCCCTGATGATCTTTTCCAGGAAGGTTGTTCTGCTTCTAGAGCAACTGCTGTGAATGTTTCTTCTGGTCTAGGTAGGAGCAGCATCTGGCTTGAATTTTAATGTGGGACAAACCACTCTCCATATAAGATTCCAGGGGGTGGGGGCTGGTAAAGTGGCAAAACCCTTCCTAAAAGGGGCTGAGCATTCCTAGACCTCCAGAGGTATTTGACTAAGGCAGATCCAAAATGAAGAGTAGAACACTTCATCAACAAGGGTATACCGCTTGACTCCAAAGGCTCTAAGTGGTTCACAAAAACAAGCACAAGGAAAACAAAATAAAACTGATAAAAACAACAATTAAAAAAATTAAAACATTCAGAGGGTATTAAATCCTGGCTAAAAAAAAAAAAAGTGTCTTAAGGCCTCTTCTGAAGGCTGGCAAAGATGTTAAACCATGAATATCTATAGGGAGCACATTCCACCACCTAGGAGCGACTACAGAGAAGGCCTGCTCCCAAGTCACCGCCAGATGAACAGGCATCATATGGAGACAGACCTCTCTCGACGATCTGGAGGACAGCTGATCTTGTGGTAGCAAGCATTAATTGTCCCCTTTGAAAAGAAGGGTCTGCCCTGATTGCATTTGAATGGGAGACCACATGTGAGCACTGTAAGAGATTCCCCTCGGGGAATGGAGCCACTTTGGGAAGAGCATCTAGGTTCCACGTTCCCTTCCTGGCAGCATCTCCAAGATAGGGCTGAGAGAGACTCCTTCCTGCAACTTTGGAGGAGCTGCTGCTAGTCTGAGAAGACAATACTGAGCTAGATGGACCAATGGTCTGACTCAGTATATGGCAGATGCCTATGTTCCCATCTCAATGTGCGGTTACATTAAAAGAAAAACAAGAGTATGAAAAAGAATTGTCTCTTCATAAAGCAGATTGTAAGAGAGAGATGTTTTCATTAACCAGGTAACTCAGATTCAAACAATACAATAATGAAAAAGAACTTCCCTCACACATCTAACTGAACTGGTCCCTATCTTATTACACACAGGCAGGGAACTTACTGATGTCTTCAGCCTCTAGACTGTGGCCTCCCATTTATTTTTATTTTATTTATTATTTAAAATATTTCTATACCACCCAAATCTTGCGTCTATGGGCGGTTTGCAATTAAAATCATTTAAAAGATTAAAAACATTTAAAACCCAGTATTAAAATTATTAGGTCAGATGGTATTCAGGTCAGATGGTACTCATCCAGATCAGCTGGTACTCAACATGCTACTGAGGAAGAGCTGAGGATCTCTCAGAGTACTGTTGGTGTTTATGACGTGGTTAGACTCACTAAAGCCTTTTGGAGGTCTAGCAGCTGAGTTTGCCATGTAGGAAAAAAAATTCCGAAGCTGCAAAGACAGAATTACAATGGGAACGTGGAACATAAGAAACATGAATATGGGAAAGCTCGACACACTGAAAGATGAAACGAATCGACTACAGATTGACATCTTGGGCATCAGTGAATTAAAATGGACTGGAATGGGACTCTTTCAGTCAGAAAACCATACCATTTACTATTCAGGACAAGAAAACCAAAGGAGGAACAGTGTTGCTTTCATAGTCATGAAGGATATAACAATGACTGTACTTGGGTACAATGTGGTCAGTGATCAACTAATATCAATTAGATTTTGTGGACAACCCTTTAACATGACAGTTCTTCAAGTCTTTGCCCCAACAACTGATGCAGAAGAAGAGGAAATTGATGAGTTTTATGCTCAAGTTCAATCTGAAATTGACAGAACATGCAAGCAAGATGTGATGCTGGTGGTTGGAGACTGGAATGCCAAAGCTGGAAAAGGTAAGGAGGAAAACACAGTCGGCCTATATGGCCTAGGAAACAGAAACAAAGCAGGAGAACGATTTATTAGTTTCTACCAAGCCAATGATCTCTTCATTGCTAACACATTCTTCAAACAAAGCGGCGCCTATACACATGGACATCACCAGATGGAGTGCACAGAAATCGAATTGATTACATTATTGGTGCAAGGAGATGGAAGAGCTCAGTTATAACAGCGAAGACATGGCTGGGGGTGGACTGTGGAATTGATCACAAATTGTTCATGTGAAAGTTCCAAGTCAAGCTAGAGCAGAAAAACAAAGCTACCCAGCTTCCACGATATGATCTTGAGAATGTACCCACCATTTTCAAGGAGAACATCAGGAACCGCTTTGAAGTTCTGAACTTCATTGATAGGGAACCAGAGGAATTGTGGAATGAAATCAAAGAAGTTGTTAAGGATGAATGTGAAAAGAGACTGCCAAAGACCAAGAAACAGAAGAAAGCAAAATGGATGTCAGAACAGATGGTGGAAATTGCCAAGAAGAGGAGAGAAGCCAAAGTCAAGAAAGTCGATAAAGACCTCAGGAAGGAACTTCATAGGGAATTTCAGAAAGCTGTTAGAAGAGACAAGGAGCAATACTCCAATGACATCTGTAAAGACCTTGAGGATGGAAACACAGGCAAGTTTTCAAAAAAATCTCTGAACTCAGAGGGAGGTTCCAACCTCGAATTGGTATGTTAAGGGATGCCAAAGGGCAGATAGTAACTGATTCAGAGAAGATCAAACAGAGATGGAAGGAGTATACTGAAAATCTGTACAGCAAGGACATCAACATCCAAGATAATCTAGAAGATATTCCCTACTTGCAAGAACCTCTAGCACAGGAAGATGAAGTTAGATCAGCACTCTGGTCACTACCAAATCGGAAGGCTACAGGAATTGATGGAATAGCTACAGAAATACGGCAGGCAACAGAAGAAGAATCAGTCAAGGATCTAACCAAACTGTGCAAGCAAATTTGGAGAACAACACAGTGGCCAACAGATTGGAAGAGGTCAGTCTACATACCCATACCAAAGAAAGGAGACTTAACAGATTGTGCAAACCATCACACAATATCCTTAATTTCACATGCTAGCAAAATAATGTGCAGGATCATCCAATGCAGATTAGAGCCCTAAGTGGAAAATGAAATGCTGGATGTTCAAGGCGCTGGTTTCCAAAAAGGCCGAGGAACAGGAGTCATCATTGCTGATGCACTCTGGATAGTTGTGAGAGCCAAAGAATACCAGAAAGAAGTCCATATGTGCTTTATTGACCATAAAAAAGCCTTCAATTGCATCGACTATGTCAAGTTGTGCAATAGCCTTAGGAAAATGGGCATCCCAGAACACCCCATTGTTCTCATGAGAAACCTATACACAGGACAGGAAGCCATAGTCCAGATGGAACATGGAGAAACAGACTGGTTCCAGATCGGCAAAGGAGTAAGACAAGGCTGTATACTTTATCCGTCTTTATTCAATTTATATGCTGAACATATACTGAGAGAAGCTGGATTGGAAGAAACATAAATAACCTGCGCTATGCTGATGACAACACTCTGATAGCCGAGAATGCGGATGATCTGCAAGCTCTAGTAATGAATGTCAAGGAGCACAGTGAAAAAATGGGACTACAACTAAATGTGAAGAAGACTAAACTAATGACAATGGGTACAGCAACCAGCCTCAGAATTGACAATGAAGACACTGAAGTGGTGGATAGCTTCTGCCTTTTAGGATCGACCATCAACAGTAAAGGATCCAGCAGTCAAGAAATATGCCGCAGACTAGCATTTGGTAGGGCTGCAATAAAGGCCTTCGAAAGGATATTTAGATGCCGTTACGGGTCTACGCCTACAGAGATTAGACTCATTCAGACAACGGTTTTCCCCATGACACTCTAGGGATGCAAAAGCTGGACTTTGAAGAAGCAAGATAGAAAAAGCATTGACACTTTTTACTTTGGTCCTGGAAAAGACTTTTGAGGATACCGTGGACAGCCAGGAAAACAACAAAACAAAAGATCGACCATAGAACAAATTAATCCAGAATTTTTACTTGAGGCACAAATGACCAGGCTCAAACTATCGTACTCCGGACACATTATGTAGAGACCCAGCCCCCTTGAGAAGTCTATAATGCTGTGGAAAGTTGAAGGAAAGAGAAGAAGAGGATGACTAGCAGCAAGGTGGATGGACTTGATTACGACAGCCATGAATGAACCACTGAGAGACCCTTAAGGACAAGTTGAAGAAAGATCATCCTGGAGAGAATGTATCTATGTGGTCGCTAAGAGTAGACACCGACTTGACTTAATCCATCCATCGATCTTTTTTTTAGCCTTTTTAAAACTCTAGGAACCTAACCCTCCAATTCCCATTGACTCAAGGAAGCTCTTCTCACGATCGGTGAGAAGAGCCTCTGGTGGGTTTGTGGGGAGAGCAGGTTAATGTACCCCTCCCCATAGACAATCGCCGAGCCATCCCTGGGCGGACGATTGGCTGCCCACACAATAACCAGCTCCCTCACAAGTGTGTGGGGCATCCTGGGGAGACCCCTGCATCCGGAAGGCTTGTTTCAGCCTACCGGCAGGAGTCTCCTTCTCTCCTTGCTGCAGCACGGAGCTGCGCCATGGTGACACACCACCAGAAAACCTGCTTACCTGGGTTAAGGGGAGGGCTTCTTTGGCAGGCAAGATGCCAGAGAACCACTGGGCTCTCTCGCAAGCCTGGTGGTTCTCATGATGGGGAAAAACTGGGCTGGGGTCCTTTAGCCTGGTTTTCTCCCATTAGCCTCAAGGTCTCGTTATCAGAAGTTGCATTATAGATGGTTGCAGGGCAAAACAGAACCCCAATGGATAACATGGGCCACATGTAATTAAGAGAACACCTTCTTCATTGTGAGCCCCACTGCCTAGTGAGATCATCTCTGGGAAGTCCATCTGCAGTTGACACTAGCTCGTCTGGTGGCTGCTCAGGGACGGGCTCTCTCCATTGTCACCCGAGGCTCTGGTATGCTGCTCCCCATCTCTGACAATTTTTTAAAAGACAATTAAGACACATTTGTTCTTCCAGGCTTTTAAATAGACTTATAGAATTTAACATAGTTTTTTACATTATTTTTAGCTTTTAAGTTGTTTTAATGTCTTGATTTTGTTTTGATTTGTGGTGTTTGGGGTGGTATATAAATATGTTAAATAAATGATAAATAAATGAACAACCCCCACACGTGATTGAAGGTTGCCCCAATGGAGCATTGGGGTATGGCCTTCAGTGATGTTAGAGTGAGCGCTCTCTCTGCGTGTCCCCATCCCTCTTCATGTGTTTGGGCTGTGTTCATATGAACTGGCCTTGTTAGTTTTCAGTTCTTTCCTGGGCAGTGCCTTGACACTCATCACAGGCTGCCCCAGTGATGTAGTCGCAAATTTAGAAGTGCTTTCCATGATGTATGCAACCCTTGATAGCCAATCGCATCATGACAGTCACACCCATCCCCATGGCCACACCCTTCACTTAGATACAATAATTTGGGGCAGTGGGGGTGGGGTCTGTTACAAGAAGTCAAGATCATGTTGATTCTAGGGAATTTACTAGAATGAATGACTGGGAATGCCCACTGGAATGCACTGGTTCCTTCCAAATGGCTATGGAAGGAACCATAGCCTTTCAGTGGGCATTCCCAGTCATTCATTTAGGATGTCCTGACATTATTCCCCTGTAGGACTTCCTTGCTGACAGTCCCAGATTCAATCCCCGGCAGCATCTCCAGGTAGAGCTGGGAAAATCTCCTGCCTTTGAAGGGTAATAAACAGTTGGAATAGCAAAAGCAGCACATTCTTTCCATGTAGAAAGCAGAGAGCTTTGCGTCCCTGCTGAGACTCTGGAGGGGGGAAAGTACTGGGACTGCATCCCTGCCCATCCCTACAGCACTACACTACTGGGCTGCCCATACTTGCAACTGGTGGCCAGGAGCACTGTTCCCTCTAATAGGGATTTCCTGATGTCATTCATTACAACTCCCAGCATCCCCAGCTGCAATGGCCTTTGTCTGAGGATTATGGGAGTTGTAGTCAACAACATCTGGGAATCCCTGTTAGAGGGAACACTGGCCAGGAGTGCACCCTTTCCTGGAAGCGAGTGAACTTAAGACAGTGGTGCACATGCCGGTAACCTCCAGGCTTGACTACTGCAATACACTCTACTTGGGTCTGCCTTTGTACATAGTCTGGAAACTGCAATTGGTGCAGAATGTTGTTGCCAGATTGGTCTCTGGGACATCCCAAAGAGACCATATTAATCTGGTTTTTAAAGAACTACATTGGCTACCAATAGGTTTCCGGGCAAACTAAAAGTTGCTGGTTATTACCTATAAAGCCCTTAACTGCTTGGGCCACAGAATTTAAGAGATTGCCTTATTATTAGATTGCCTTATTATTAGAGCTAACCTATTGACCCACCGCCTATTAAGATCCTCAGAGGAGGTTCGTCTGAGGTGCCATCAGCTTGCCTGGTGGCAACTCAAAGGTGTGCCTTCTCTGTAGTTGCCCCAGGACTGTGGAGTGAACGTTCTGCTGAGATTATAGCTGCTCCATCCCTGTTGGCTTTTAGGAAGCAACTAAAGATGCAACTCTTCAGCCAAGCTTTTTTGGCTGTTTGGTAGTTTAATGGGTATTTTAATTTGATTTTTTAATGCTTTAATTGTTAAAATTTCTTGGTTTTATTGCTGTAAAACACCCAGAGTCTTCAGTAGTGGCAAAGGAAGGAAGGAAGGAAGGAAGTTGATCACAAGTGGCAATGAAACAACTTTAGACAGGAAATGATGACTCAGCCATATTGTCCTCTTCCTGTCAGAAGAAATTTAATTCATAGAATCTTGGCATTTTAGAGTTGGAAGGAACCTTGAAGCTCATCTAGTCCAGCTCCCTAATTAATAATAAATCAAACAGGAAATCTGAGCCCAGATCTTTCTGAATGACAAGACATTACTGGTTAAGAAAAAGTTTCCAGAACTCTTTGGGGAATTTTATTGGAGATTGCAGTGCAGTTTCTGTCATTGTTTTAGAGAGAGTCTGGAACAGGGCACTGACTAAATAAACTTAGCAGTCATGGAATAAAGGGACAGGTTCATGTGTGGATCAGTAACTGGCTGAAGGACAGAAAACAGAGAGTAGGAATAAACAGACAGTTTTCACAATGGAGGTAGGTAGGAAGTGGGGTCCCCCAGGGATCAGTACTGGGACCAGTGCTCTTTAACTTGTTCATAAACCATCTAGAAGTTGGGGTAAGCAGCACAGTGGCCAAATTTGCAGATGACACTAAACTATTTAGGGTAATGAAATCCACAACAGATTGTGAGGAGCTCTAAAAGGATCTCTTCAAACTGGGGAAGTGGGCAACAAAATGGCAAATGCAGTTCAATGTAAGCAAGTGTAAATTGATTCACATTGGGGCAAGAAACACCAACTTCACATATACGCTGATGGGATCTGAGCTGTTGGTGACTGACCAGGAGAGAGATCGTGGGGTTGTGGTGGGCAGCTCATTTAAAATGTCAACTCAATGTGCGGCAGCTGTGAAAAAGGCTAATTCCATGCTATGAATCATTATGAAAGGGATTGAAAATAAAAATGCTAATATTATAATGCCCTTATACAGACCTTTGGGGCGGCCACATCTGGAGTACTGCGTACAGCTTTGGTCACCATATCTTAAGAAAGATATTGTAGAACTGGAAAAGGTACAGAAGAGGGCAACCAAAATGATCAGGGGCCTGGAGAACCTTCCTTTTGAGGATAGGCTACAGCATCTGGGGCTCTTTACCTTAGAAAAGAGGTGACTAAGGGGAGACATGATCGAGGTGTATACAATTATGCATAAAGTGGAGAGGGTGGACAGAGAGAAATTCCCTCTCCCTCTCTCACAACACTAGAACTAGGGATCACCCCATGAAACTGAAGGTTGGGAAATTGAGGACCGGCAAGAGGATGTACTTTTTCATACAGCAAATAATTAATCCATGGAATTCTTTGCCATGGGATGTGGTGATGGCCACCAGCTTGGATGGCTTTAAAAGGGGCTTAGACAGATTCATGGAGGACAGGTCTATCAATGGCTACTAGTGTGGTGGCTGTGGGCCATCTCCAGCCTCAGAAGCATGATGCCTCTCAATCCCAGTTGCAGGGGAGCAACAGCAGGAGAGAGGACATGCCCTCACCTCTTGCCTGTGGGCTCCCCAGAGGTATCTGGTGGGCCACTGTGTGAAACAGAATGCTGGACTAGATGGGCCTTGGACCTGATCCAGCAGGGCTGTTCTTATGTTCCTATGTTCTTATGACTGGGGCAACTGATAGGAGGGTCCCCAGCACCCTCCAGCTCATCGGAACCCAGTGCCTTGTTTTACTGAGAAGATGGGTTTGACATGTCATAGTCGGCGGCTGGAGAGATGGTCTTGCAGTAGTGAGCATGAATTGCCTCCATTTCTAAGCAGAGTTAACCTTGGTGTGCACTTGCGCAGTGCATTATCAGAACTCCAGAGGGCACCCCGGCACCCCGACCTTCAGAACTACTGGCAGGAATCAGTGTCTGTCTGCCCAGGGAAGGCAGCATAATCGTCTTCAGGGATGTAAGGTTTTCCAGGCTTCCTCCTCCCTGCCAACCCGGTAGCCATTTTTCACTGCTCTTGAGAAATGGCTCATTGTATACCAGTATTACTTGGGTTCCTTTTTAAAGAAAATGAAATACTGGAGTGCAAAAGAAAAAGTGTCCTTTTTAATACTGGGAACAAGTCTGTGAGGCTCTTCTCACGATCGGTGAGAAGAGCCTGGATGGGGTTTGCCGGGAGAGCAGGCTAAGCCCGTTCTCCCCGCAGATAAGCAGTCAGTTTGCTCTGGGTGGCCGAACCGGCTGCCCACACGACTGCCGGCTCCCGTACGGAGCCAGTAGGGGCTGGGGGGATCGGGGGCCATGCAGTCCCCGGAAGCTCCAGCATGCCCTGCATGAACGCACAGGGCATGCTAGAGAGAACCCCCAAGCTGGGAGGCTGCTTTTCAGCCTCCTGGTTGGGGGGCTACTCGTGAGTTGCCATGGTGTTGAGCTGTGCTGCGGCAACTCACGATCGTAGAGCCCAGGTTAGCGGATCACTCCCTCTGCTAACCAGGGCTTAGGGGAGGGTTACTTTAGTGGGTTAACCGCTTGGAGGCCACCGGGCTTGCCTGTGAGCCTGGTGGTTCTCACTGTCAGGCAAAAATGGGCTAGGCTCCCCTAGCCCGATTTCGCCTGATCGTGGGGATAGCCTCTGTTTGTGTCAGAGAAGATAGCCTCGTTTGTTGTTAAGGCTCCCTAGTTATGAGAGTGTTGTCTGGAGACTATTGGAGTGGATTGTCACAGTGATTCTGCAGTTTCAAAGTTCTTAATTGGTGTATGTTTTTAGTATTGTAATCCAATTTTTCATAGGATGAAAAACTTTTCATTGACTTTATCTTTTTAGGCTTCTCCAGCTTGTTTGATATGCTGCTATTTTTGGATGTTCTTGTTCCTTTACTCATGTACAAGAGCTGAACCTAAAACAGCAGGCGCGATTGCATCATTCCTATCTGTATGACTGTCATTTCAAATTGTAACCAAACATTTGTAAAAGTATGCAATCAAATTAGTAGATTGGAATTAATTGATACTTCTCAATCTGCGTTCCCCCATGAGCTGTTTTAGATAAGCTGGAAATGCTTGGTTGTGTCAACCATAGATATGAAAGGAATTTGCAAGCCTTTGTGCGGTGGTGTGTGTGTGAATTTTAGCTATTGAGGCTGGGTTCACACAATCACAAGGATCCTAGTTAAAGTGGCTATTCTGACGATCAGCAAAAATCGGGTTAGCCTCCGCTAGCCCGATTTTTGCTGATCGTTAGAACCACTGGGCTTGCAGGCAAGCCCAGTGGTTCTGGAGCGGCTAACCCACTCATTTAGCCCGCCCCTTACCCGGGTTTGCAGAGCGAGCGCTCCGCAAACCTGGGCTATCTGCTTGTGAGGAGCCACGGTGCAGCTCTGCGCCATGGATACTCGTGAGTAGATCCTCGACCGGGAGGCAAAAAGCCGCCTCCCTGAGTGCTCGCGCAGGGCATACTGGGGCTTCCGGGGGCCGCGCGGCCCCCAAGCTCCACAGCCCCTGCCAGATCAGTCTCGGAGCCGGCAATCATGTGGGCCGCCGATCCAGCCACCCAGGGCTCCCTCCCCGCTTGTGAGCAGGGAGAGTGGGCTTAGCCCGCTCTTCCCGCTCACACCCCCAAATCGGGTGTCACGGATCGTGAGACCCAGTCTATTGAGTTAATCAGGATTTGCAAACCCAGCACAGCTGATTGTGTAAACCCAGAATTTCAGAGCAATCTTGGTCAATTTGGTTAAGCGGCATTTAACCAGAATAGATAACCAGGATAGATATAGGGGTTATCACGATCTGCTCTTTGTTTAAGCATCGTTTAACCAGGATAGATATAGGTGGGCTATACTCACGATTAACAAAAATAGGGCTAGGAGAGCCTAGCCCGATTTTTGTTAATCGTAAGAACCACCGGGCTCACAAGCAAGCCCGGTGGTTCTTGAGTGGATAACCCGCTCAAGTAGCCCGCCCCATAGCCTGGGTTTGCGGAGCGAGTGCTCCACAAACCTGGGCTATCAGCTCATGAGTAGCTGTGACGCGGCTGCAAGCCTGGTGGTTCTAGAGCGGGTAACCTGCTCAAGTACCCCTCCCCTTAGCCTGGGTTTGCAGAGCGAGTGCTCCGTAAATCTGGGCTATCTGATCGTGAGTAGCCGTGGGGTGGATCTGCGCCATGGCTACTTGTGAGTAGATCCTTGGAGGGGAGGCAAAAAGCCACCCCCTGGCTGTGGGGGTCTCCCCAGTATGCCCTGCGTACTCATGCACGGCATACTGTGGCTTCCAGGGGCCGCGCGGCCCCTGAGCTCCCCAGCCCCCCCCCCCAGCTCCGTCACAGAGTCGGCAATCATGTGGGTGGCCGATCTGGCTGCCCAGGGCTCCCTCCCCACTCGTGTGCAAAGAAAGCAGGCTTAGCCCGCTCTCCACGCGCACCCTGTTGAACAGGGTCTCACTAATCGTGAGACCCAGTCCATTGAGGTCATTCACACAATCAAAAACTGTGAGGTTATTCTCACATGCAGGCAAAACTGGGCTAAGAATGCCCAGCCCGGTTTTGCCTGCACATGAGAGCCACTGGGAGTCAAGCAGCTCCAGTAATGGCAAGGGGGCAAACCCACCTTCGGAGGCCAACTTCAAAACAAGGTTAAGGGAGCAAGAATGCGGAGCTCTTGGCTGGTGTTGGGGGGAATCCCCATAATGCACCACACACTCATGCAGTGCATTATGGGAGCTCTGGGGACCAGAGTGACGTTTCCTTCCCAGCTCCTGACCCTCCGCGCGACCCAAGGAGGCAGCTGCACATCTGGGTGTGTGCAATCTCTGTACCCAGACCAGGAGTAAGGATCATCTGCGGGGATGAAGCTTCTCAAGGCTTCCTCCCCGCTTGCACTCTGGCCCTTTCTCGCTGTTTGTGAGATAGGGCTCTGTGTTCTACCCAGGACTGGTAGCTGTGTGTGCTCCCAATTTTTGGTTGTGTAGAAGCAAGGTAGGAGGAAAGCCTGGGTGGAGGTGATTTTCCCCTACCTTGCTTCCACACAATCACTCCTACCCAGGTTTTCCCCCTATCTTGCTTCCACACAATTGCTTCTACCCAGCTTCATTTTGTAGGGATAAATGTTACAAGGGGAAACATTCAAAAGTGGTGCTTGTTGCTTGTGGTCTAAAGTGAAGGTACCTACCAACTCATTCCCACCTCATTCTGCTGTATGTGCAGACTCAGCCTTAATAAAAATCAATTTGGTCAGGATTAATAGAATGGTCAGTTCATCAAAAACATAAGAACAGCCCTGCTGGATCAGGCCCAAGGCCCATCCATTCCAGCATCCTGTTTCACACAGTGGCCCACTAGATGCCCCTGAAAAGCCTACAGGCAAGAGGTGAGGGCATGCCCTCTTTCTAACAGTTGCTCCCCTGCAACTGGTATTCAGAGGCATCTTGCCCCTGAGGCTGGAGGTGGCCTAGAGCCACCAGACTAGTAGCCACTGATAGACTTGTCTCCCATGTATTTGTCTAAGCCCCTTCTAAAGCCATCCAAACATGTGGCCATCACCACATCCTTGGAAACTGCTTTTTTATTTGAGAGAAAAGGAGATGCCAAAACCACTTTTGAAAGATTTCTGTGCTGTAAAAATATGGCTCATTTGCACAGCATATGATTCAAAAGTTACAATGAGTGAATGTGCTCATGTATTGAAGAAGATTTAGGCTTGGCAGCAGTGACATTTTCAAACAGAGTGAATTTTGAAGTACCTTAATGGGTTTCTTTCAAGAAGAAGCGTCTCAGAATTTTCAAGGGAAGCTGAATGGGTTTCCATAAGACCAATGAGAATTTTCAGGTGACGTCTAGCAAGTTTCTTAAGGCTTGCTAATCTCTCTAGGGTTTTCTGCACATCTCTAGATGAAATGGGCATTTTTATTCTTAGGGACAGCTTGATATTGGGATAGACAGTAGTACTGTGTGAAGCAAGTTGATTATGCAATGTGTGAAAAGGTACTTCCGTTTGTTGGTTCTAGATTTCCTGGCAATCAATTTCATGACCCTTGGTTCTAGAGCAGGGCTGCTCAACTTCGGCCCTCCTGCAGATGTTGGCCTACAACTCCCATAATCCCTGGATACTGGCCACTGTGGCTGGGGATTCTGGGAAATGTAGTTCAAGAACAGCTGGGGGGCCTAAGTTGAGCAGGCCTGTTCTAGAGTTATGTGAGGGAGAAGAATTTCTCTCCATCCACTTTAGGAAGTGAAAAGAGACATATTTTTATATTTTTTAATTGATTGGTTGGTTGGTTGCCTGGTTGAGTTGACACATATTCTGAGATAGATAGATAGATAGATAGATAGATAGATAGATAGATAGATAGATAGATATGCACACACACACATCCTTGATTGTATTATTGTTCTAGGGTTGTTGTTCTACCTTCTTAAGCTATTTGCTCCAGTTTTGTGTTAGTATTGCACAAGAAGGCTGTGCATAAGCAGCCCAACCTGGGTTAGGCTCCTCATGTGCAGAACCAGGATCGAGGCCAGTCCAGGCGCTGCCTCTGCTGCAAGCCCAATGTTTTGACCTGGCCCTTAACTGGGGTTGCAGGACACAAGTGTGCCCTCACCCCCTGGGCCAGGGTCACAGGGTGTGTGCTTGGGTTGCACACAGCCTGAGCGCATACAGAGTCAGGGGCCTAGAGCGCCCAACTCATGGGGGAATCCCCCAGTGCGCCGTATTGCTTGCATGGTACATTTGGGGATATCCTGGAGGCCGTGACCAATTTCCCCAGCTGCCAGTAATCCACACTGCTGGGAGTAGTGCAGATCATGTGGGCATGCAAAAGCGCATGAAGTGGAGCTTGGCGATAATCTGGGGGGAAGGTAGGCTCATCCCTGCCTTCTCCCCCACCTTCCCTCCACGCCCCTCTCATGGCCATGTACATGATCTCAAGGAGTGTCTGTAGTTGTTGCTGATACCAATTTGAACACGGAGCATCTGTAAACATCTGTCTGCTTTGCCCTTTCATCCTGGTTACATAAGGAAAGGTTACTTATAAAGTAATAATTGAGTAAATTAGAGAAATGTATATCTCTGAACGTATTGAACAGACACACCTAAGGGGAATGTTTTGTGCCTGATATGAAACAATCTGAAGAAATATCTTGAAGATTAAAGAAAACCCCTGGGAACCGTACTTCTGCCTTGATCTCAATGGAGGCTGAGGTTCAGTGCCATATAATCTTCCTTCCTCAACAGCAGTGGGAAGATTTCTGTGATTTATTTGAGCAATTACAGTGTTCTTGCAGTTGAGGGGAACTGAGGGGACAGTTCAGTCCTAAGCAACACTAGATTACATTTCACTGGCCAAGAAGTGTTCCTTGAACAGATTTTCATCCAAGAATGCTTGGACATTTTATTGATCACACCAAAGCTTTAGATGATATGGGGTGAAGGGGAGGAGGGTGCAATCCATCTTTCTCTGAACAGTCCAGGAAGACACATTGTTTTAAAATCTATTCACCAGGACTAGGAAGCTGCCTTACAGAATGCCAGACCATTGGTCCATCTAGCTCAGTAACCTGACTGAGAGAAGCAGTATACACAGGGGCAAACTGACATTTACACAGAAGTTGTTCTAGTAAGAGCAACTGCACTCAATTTGGTCCAAATCAGTTAGGCAGTTCACAAGTTAGCGCACTTGCACCTCAAAGGTTCATGTGTCCACTATCTTGAACTGGGGCGGAGGATATCATCACAAACTATGCATTTGAGGTGTCTCTATGTGTCCCTACAACTGCACCAAATTTGGTCCAAATTGGTTCCCACTTGCACCTCAAATGTTCACATGTCTTTCATCTTGAATCAGGGTGGATGACATCACTACAAACTATGCCATAGATTTGTCCCTATGTGTCCCTACAATTGTAGCAAATTTTGTTCAAATCAGTTAGGTGGTTCACAGGTTAGCCCACTGGCTCCTCAAACGTTTATGCATCCTCCATCTTGAACTTGGGTGGATGACATCATCACAAACAACACTCTTGAGGTGTTCCTATGTGTCACTCACTACAACTGTACCAAATTTGGTTCAAATTGGTTAGACAGTCCACAAGTTAGCCCACTTGCCCCTCAAATGTTTATGCGTCTGCCATCTTGAATAGGGGTGGATGACAGCATCACAAACTACAACGTTGAAGTGTCCCAATGTGCCCCTACAAATGTACTGGATTTGGTTCATATTGGTCCAGGCATTGCGAAGTTGATGGGATGGGGGACAAACACACACACACATGGACACATGGACAGACAGATGGAAGGACACATAAAGGAATGTTGGGTGATCTCATAAGACTACTGGAAAGTAGCCTAAAAAATGTGACAGGTTTTTCCAAGCCCATGGGATCAGGATATCTGTCCAATAAATAAACAAAATGAAACAGGCAGCTGTGTTAATCTCTTCAAGTAAAAACGGTGGAGTCCTGGGACATCTGAAACGCCAACACATTTAGTATGTTGTGAGCTTTCACAGGGAGCTTTATTGTTCATGTATCTGATGAAATAGACTCTTCATGTTACCCATGCCTCATGCTTTGTTTTTATCATAAACTTTATTAAACAATTTGGCTTTTTCCAAAAGCAAGACATACTATTACAGATGTGTTGATGCCTGTAAGGTACCACAGGACTTTTAGTTATTCTGGCTGACATCCAGATGAAGTTACTCAATAATACAACTCAGGCCTTATTCAACCCCAGCAGAACAAACCTCTAGAAGTGATGTGCAAACCGGTTTGACGTTGAAGGTATTCTATGTTGAAACATACCCTGTTCAGTCCAACCCCGGACCAAACACCCACCCATCCCCAGCCATTCGGGAGGTTTGCGATTTTTTTAAAAAAAATATATGTATATTTAGAACTTACTCCCTTTGGGGGACTTGCTCTAAGCATCCGGGGGATCTGTGGGGGTTCCCCCTACCCCCACTGGCTTCCTTGCCTCCCAAACCTGCTTGATGGAGCAGGCATGGCACCCTCCAAAATGGCCGCCATGCCGGAAGAAGGCCCAAATAGGCCGAAGAGCAGGCCAAACGGGCCAGTTTGGGAGGGAAGGATGCTGGCGGGTGGAGGGGAAATCCCCAAAGACCCACCCACCACCACCTAGAATAAGTCCCCTGGAGGGGGTAAGTTCTAAAAAAATAAATAAAATAAAAACAAATTGTGAACCCCCTCCCCTGGACTGAACCAAACTGGGGGGCGGTTAAGGGATGCCGGACCAAACTGGTCTGGTCCGGTTAAGGTCCAGTTTGGAGCTGAACTGAACCGGGCCAGCTATTTCTGTGCACGCCCCTACCCTCTAGTGCAGGAGTGGGCAACCCTGGCTCTCCAGCTTTTGTTGAACTACAACTCCCATCATCCCCAACCACAGTATGTTGTGGCTAGGGATGACAGAAGCTGTAGTTCAACAACAGCTGGAAAGCCAAGGTTGCCTATCCCTGCTCTAGAGTCTGTTGCTGCTGTCTGCTTTGTGCTTATTTTTAGAATATGAGCCCTTTGGAGACAGGGAACCATCTTATTGGTTTATGACATTTTTCTATGTAAACCATTTTGCGAACTTTTGTTGAAAAGCACTATACTAGAGCACTCATCCCCTGCTAAAAGAACAAAGAGGCACCTTTTAAAAGTGCTGATTCTCTTTCTTGAGCAGTGGGAGAGCAACTGGCCTTATCCATCCCCAGCACAGCATCCCTCCAGTGGCTCTTGCTGTTGCCTACCTTATGTTTCTTTTTTAGATGGTGAGCCCTTTGCAGACAGGGAACAATTGTATGTATGTATGTATGTATGTATGTATGTATGTATTTATGTATTTATTTATTTATATCTATGTACACTGCTTTGGGAACTTTGATTGAAAAGCGGTCTATAAATATTTGCCACATTCGTATTTGTAATCAGTGGCTCCAAAATTACCTCCAAAATTACCTCTGTTCTTAATCATCATATCCCTATTCGTAGGAGTTGCTCTGAAGCAGGGTTTCCCAACCCTGTGGTCCTCCAGATGTTGCTGAACTACAACTCCCATAATCCTCAGCCATCATCACTAGTAGCCAGAGAAGATGGGAGTTGTAGTTCAGTCACATTTGGAGGGCCACAGGTTGGGAACCCCTGCTCTAAAGGATTATTTAATTTTTCTAGAACTACTCAGAAGTAACTTAGCCGGGCTGCCAGCCACCGGGAGCAAAGAGTGGCTCAGACTCACTCCTTTATCAAATGGCTCACTCCAGGAGCAAATTTGTCAGTTGCTAAGGCTACTGCAGACTGCTTATTAGCGGCAGTGATGCTTCTGGTTGAGGAAGTTTGCTGCCACACAAATTGAAACTTTAAAAGACCCAGCATGCCTTTGCAGCTGCGTCTCTCATCTGTCCTCATTTTAAAATCCTTGCCAGGCGCCACGGAAAACAATTTATTTCTGGGGTGTGATTCAGGTTCCTGTTTTGCATCTTGGGCCTCAGAGCCAGTGCTCAGGGATTCATTAGAACTTGTGACAAAAAGCTGCTCAGGTAGTTAAGTCTCTGCCAAATGGTCCGCATCCTAACTTCCTGCATAACCATCTTTTTTTCTCTTTTTGCCGTCCTGAAAAATCAGCAGATCTCTTCTCTAGTCATTTAAGAGAGAGAGGCGATGAAGAAATGCCATCTAGAATCCTCGCGTATCTTGATCAAAACCAACAGAGTTTCAGCCTTGGAAGATTTCTCCTCATCCGAACCCTGTTAGCAATTTAAAATCCAACCTGTGCCCAAGGATGGATTGGTCCCAGCAGGATGGTTGGGTGAGTCTGCCGGCCTCCAGCAAAGCCTCAGACTAATGGCTTGAAGCTGTCATGGAAACATCCTCGGGGTGGGGGGAGCGGCTGTGATTCGCCTCTCTTGTTTTGCCCTGGATGTCTATTAACTGAACCCAGAGTGCTGAGCATCAGAGGAGTACCTCATTCAAGGACTCTGTGATAGTTAATGGCCCACCTGCACTGAAAGCAGTTCCTTACCCATAACCATTTTTTACTTTGGAGGGGTGGAGAGGGTGGAAAGCTCTCTAACATAAGCGGGGCGGGGGAGGGCCCTTAATGTAGGTAAGTAGATTCTGGCAGGGCTTCTTTAAAAGAAAATTCAGAAATGCACCATGGTATGTCAGTACGAGCCATCCATGCAGCATATGGATACAACGGACATTTATATACCGCTTTTCAACCAAAGTCCCCATAGCAGTTTACAAACAAATAATAAACAAACAAATAAATAAATAAATGGGCTCCCTGTCCCCAAAGAACTCACAATCTTATAAGGAAACATAAGATAGACACCAGCAACAGCCACTGGAGGGATGCTGTGATGGGGATGGATAGGGCCGGTTGCTTCCCCCCTGCTAAATCAAGAGAATTGCCACTTTTAAAAGCACTACTTTTAAAGAGAAAATCGTCACTTTTTAAATCACTGCTAAAACACACAGCTGCGCCTTTTCCTTGTCTTTGCACAGGTACTTTGTTGCCTAGAATCACATTCCATGACATTTAGTAGCCAGAGCGGGAGAAAATCCTCAGAACTGGAAATGTGACAGAACTGATAAAGAAGAGTGGTATATTCATTGATGAAGACTGTGGGAGGTGGCAGTGGAGGCTGCTGGGTGCTTTCCAGTTAGCCGCTCAACAGCAGCAAAATGCTTCCATTCAGGCAAATCACATTCAAAACATAAACAGCAAGGGGAGCAGTCTCACAAAAACTAACAAACTGAAAATACAACAACTTTTTTATGCCAGGTATACAACGTGATAGCTCTATATCACAGCGATTAAATTCGAAAGGAGGCATTGGAAATACGAATGGCACCCTACTGTTAGCGTAGGGATTGCGGTGTCACAGCACAGGAAGTGTGGAAGCACACTTCAGAGATTCGTCCTGACCCTATTGCAGGATCTGGAAAAGCACCCTGGAAGTGCTTCTGGCAAGGGGAGGAGACCAGGGTCTGGGTTCTAGACTAGGCTCAGCTACTCACTCTGCTTTCCTCATCATCTAACATTATACAACTTTTGCATGGTTTGAATTTTTGAACTGCACAGATGTTCTTTTGGAACTACGTTGTTGTTTTGTAAACTGCACATTTTGTTTGCAAAACCCCTGGGTTCTGGGTGCTAGGGACCATGCACTAGGTAGCATGAATGTATCATATAAGCTGGTTTGCGACTGGCAGTGGTGCATGATGAGATAATAACTGTGACAGCCAACAGAAGGGCCACACACTCAGTGCCAAATTCTGCAGAGTTTCTGCAGTCTTAGAGTTGCAGAATTCACAGGATTCTCAAGATCAGTTTACACATTGGGTAGATTCAAGGGCTGAAACCTTTCCTGGCCTATACAACTTCAGGCTGCAGATAAGAAGAACTTGCATGTTTGAACGTTCCTCCCAGATTAACAATTTTTGCTTATCAAAAACCTGGTATGTCACAAAGAAAAGCTCATACTTCTCTAACATGCAAGTTTCCCAACATTTGTGAGGCCAGCATTCAGAGATGCAGTTCCCCTCCTTATCCACAGCCTGAAGTACAGTCAAGGAAATAAAGGTAAAGGTAAAGTGTGCCGTTGAGTCGCTGTTGACACCTGGCGACCACAGAGCCCTGTGGTTTTCTTTGGTAGAATACAGGAGAGGTTTACCATTGCCATCTCTCGCACAGTGTGAGATGATGCCTTTCAGCATCTTCCTATTGCTGCTGCCCGATAAAGGTGTTTCCCAGACTATGGGCTATACCAGTGGGGATTTGAACCAGCAACCTCTGGCTTGCTAATCAAGTCATTTCCCTGCTGCGCCATTAGGTGGCTGTCAAGGAAATAGTTATCCCTTTATCCTGTTGACTGTTTAAACTGCCCAGGCCATGGATGCACAAGTTGGGGATGAAAGATCTCACATTATCATCATCACAATAGGAACATAGATAGCTGCCTTCTACCACTGGTCCATTTAGCTCAGTATTGTCTACACTGACTGGCAACAGCTCTCCTAGGTTGCAGGCAGGAGTCTTTCCCAGCCTTACCTGGAGATACTGGGAATCAACCTGGGACCTTCTTCAGACAAAGCAGATGCTCTACAGCTGAGCTATGACTCCATCCCTGGACCATAATGAGATGTCCCAATCAAAGTTCATCTCTGTAGCCACTTGATCAGCAGCCACTAGATCTCTGCAAACTTGTGCATTTCTCACTGCAAAAAAAGAACCCACCCTTGCTAGTAGAGGATACAAGCTGACATCCCAAGTTTCAGTTTCTTTTAAAATGTCGTTTTGATGCACTGTCCAAAGCTGGAGAACCTCTTTTTAAAAATTTCATGAGCACCACATTCAGCAAAAAGTCAATTCCACTTCTTTGGCTGAACGTTTCCGGGGATGGACATCTCTGGACTTCCAGGGATCAGCAGCCACAAAGAAACAGACAGAGTCAGGAGCCACATATTATACTTGATATTTAAAGAGGAGAGAGCAGCTCCTTGTTTACCGAGCAGTTTTTTGAAAGAGCGTCCAAAAATGTGTTCATTTGATGGAAAGGTCTAAATTAAGAGTAATCACCTTACCGAAATCTGCTGTATCAGTCTTGAGATACATCCAACATGTAGATGGAGCTGGAAATAGTATTTGCACAACAGCTGCTGCATACAGAGCGCCATTTAATATATACTAGCCCACATTACAGAACTGACTCCAGGACCTAGTGCGGTCTTTCACACAATCATCTGGGGGTGGTTTGTGGGAGGAAACAGCTTCAACCCTGGTCCGGACTCCTCAGAGACAAGCGGAGCCACCGTTTGCCCCTGCAAGCACAGCACACCCATGAATAGCAGCTGCAATCTCCGTTTTAGGATCCAAGAGCTGGGTCCTCCAAGGACTGAAATAGCTATCCAGGCATGCATTGCACCAGATGGAGACTGGAGATCCCTACTAAAGCATCAGCCATCCTCTGATTGGCCAGGAGTGGGCAGGAGATGGGCCCAGCACTATTCAAGGCATTTTTAGGAAAGGACCATAGAGAGTGCTGTTCACACAGAGGCTATTCACACGTGTGTGCAAAACTGGGCAAAGGGAGCCCAGACCAGTTTTGCATGCATGTGTGAACTGCCAGGATCGGGCCCAATCCTGGCAACTACACAGTGGCAAACCCGCCTAAGTAGCCTCCTTCTAAGTAGCCTGCTCCTAAATGAGGTTAAGCCCATTTTTAGCTTACTTTCCAATAGGCTTATGAGATCACCTGGCATTCCGTGTGTCCGTGTGTGTGTGTACCCAATTATATTGGGTATCAACTTCGAAACTCCTGGACCCTATCAACTTCAAAACCCCTATCAACTTCAAAACACCTGGATCAATATGAACCAAATTGGGTACAGTTGTAGGGATACATAAGGGCTCTTCAACGGCATCGTTTGTGATGACATAATCCACCCCAATTCAAGTTGGCGTAAACGTTTGAGGCACAAGTGGGCTAACTTGTGAACCAATTAGCTGATTTGAACCAAATTTGCTACAGCTGTAGGGGCACATGGGGAAACCTCAATGACGTCGTTTGTGATGATGTAATCTATCCCAATCCAAGATGGTGGACGCGTGAACATTTGCGGTGCAAGTGGGGTAACCTGTGGACTGTCTAACCAATTTGAACCAAATTAGGTACAGTTGTAATGAGTGACAGGTTCACTTCAATGGTGTAGTTTGTGATTATGTCATCCACCCCAATTCAAGATGGCGGACATGTGAACATTTGAGGCGCAAGTGGGCTAACCTGTGGACTGTCTATCTGATTTGAACCAAATTAGGTACAGTTGTAGTGAGTGGCACACAGGGACACCTCAATGGCATATTTTGTGATGATGTCATCCATCCTGATTCAAAATGGTGGATGCGTTAACATTTGAGGTGCATGGGCTAACTTAACATATTCGAACCAGATTTGTTACAGCTATAGGGACACATAGGGATGCCCCAATGGTATAGTTTGTGATGATGTCATCCACCCTGATCCAAGATGGCGAACGTGTGAACATTTGAGGTGCAAGTGCACTAACTTGAGGACTGTCCAACCGATCTGAACCAAATTTGGTACAGTTGTAGAGATGGTGAAAGGAAAGTAAGCAGATGATTTCTTACTAGAACAACTAGTTGAATGATGAGGTTAAATAAGCGGAACCTCATTTTTGTGCTTGTGTGCCAGCCATAGCTGCTTGCAGCCGCAGCTGGCACACTGGGGGGTGGGGGAAGGATCCCAATACTGCACCGCACTGTCATGGGCAAGACTCCGAGGAGGAGTTGGAGGAGGGGATGGAGCTGACAGCAGAGGAGGGAGGGCGAGGACCAGAAGTTGCAAAAGAGAGTGGGTCCGATGCACGGGGAGTCAAAGATGAGCTAGAGCCGGGTGAGGCAGCTCTTGTGGAGGAGGTGTGACTGGTCTCAGCTGTGGAGAGGTGTCGGTCCAAGAGACAGCAAGAGTTAAGGAGCTGCATGCGTAGAACAACAGCAAAGCTGCTGACTCAGGAACTCTTGATTAACAGCACCGGGGGGCATCCTATTTAAGATGACTGTACCACAGCTACCCTGCTGATAGCAACGTCAATTTCCTGAGAGCTAGAGGAGCTTGAGAAAAGGAGAGAGGAAAGTACAGTGCTGTAAAGTAAAGTAAAGTAAAGTGTGCTGTTTGAGTTGCTGTCGACTTGTGGTGACCACAGAGCCCTTTGATTGTCTTTGGTAGGGGTTTACAGGAGGGTTTATTGATACAGGAGGGGTTTACCATTGCCTCCTCTCGAGCAGTATGAGATGGTGCCTTTCAGCATCTTTCCTATATTGCTGCTGCCCGATATAGGTGTTTCCCATAGCCTGGGAAACATACCAGCGGGGATCTGAACTGGCAACCTCTGGCTTGCTAATCAAGTGTGTGTGTGTGTGTGTGTGTGTGTGTGTGTGTGTGTGTGTGTTCTGTAGTCATTTTGGAAATCCTATGAATTTTCATTGCATTGATGAGAATGCTCCAAATCCCACAGCTATCTCAAATCCCATCGCTAGCCTCCTGAAGGCATTTAAAATTAGCTGTCAAATATTTTGTCAAAAATTACTGTCAAATAATTTGATCAAAATTATTCAACAAGTGAGAGTAAGATCAAATGAAGCGTGTCAATCAGCACTAGAGGAACTTTGTGGCTGATTGGGAAATAATTTTTAATGGTCTGGGAACAAAACTTTGGACAGACTAGAGCCATAGTCTCTCTGCAACATCAGCTTCAAGGCAGACAAAAGAGACCTCATCATGGAGGGAAGGGGAGCTGGTCTTGTAGTAGCGAGCATCACATGAATTGTCTCCTTTGCTAAACAAGGTCCACCTTGGTTTACATTTGGATGGGTAACTACACGTGAGCGCTGTAAGATATTCCCCTTAGGGGGTGGAGCCATAGTTCATTTGCTTGTGTACAGAAGGTCCCAGGTTCCAGGTGCAGAGGGAGGCCAGTGATGGCCCGGGTTCTGCCGCTGCCTTGGCCCCCCTAGCCCCGTCCCCTATGGCTGATGTCAGATGCAGGGAGTGTTTAGCCACACCCCCTGAGTCTGACATCATATGTGGCTACGCGGCCCCATTTGGGAGCTAAACCATGCCTCTGGGGTGTGTCTGGAGCATGGCCCCTAAGGGGCAGCGGCCTGGGTTCTTTGAACCTGTGAGCTCAATGGTGGCGCTGCCCCTGTCAGGTTCCATCCTTGGCATCTCCAGCTCAGTCTGGGAGAGACTCTGGCTTGAAACTTTGGAGAGCCACTGCCAGTCATTCAAACAGGCTAGATGGATCAATTGTCTGACTGCGTTTAAGGCAGCTTCCTATGTTCCACATAGCATGTAATTTATGATAGAATTATCTGCCATGGCATGTGGTCATGCCCACTAGCTTAAATGCCTTTAAAGGGGAGCTAGAAACATTCATAGGGGACAGGCCAATCAATCACAGTTCATCACAATGGCGATATGGAACCTCCAGCTTCAGAGGCACTTTACCGATTGCCCGTGGCACATGCTCTGCTTGTGGTCTTCCAGGAGCAGGGCTGCAAAGATGTAATCTGGGGCAAAATGTAGTCTTCTACACTCCCAGTAGGTGGGTGATCATCGTGGTGGTGGGGTCAGGTGGCAGCCAGTAGGGATGTGCAAACAGGTTCGGTGGTTTGAGGTTCGAGGTTTTGGTTCGGGTGTTCGAGGGTTTGACCCTCGAACCAACTCCCACCCCCCAACCACCCCAGTTTGGTCTGGACCAGGACCAAACCTCTCCCAAAGTTCAGAGATTTGAGGACCGCAAATGTTTTTTTAATTTTTTTTTTTACCTTCTACTCCCCTCAGGGGAGTTCCTGGAGGTGGTGGTGGTGGTGGGGTTCCGGGGAGGTTCCTCCTCCCCTGCTGGCCTTCTAAATCACCCCCTCACCTCCTCACCCTGTTTCGGGCGCTCTTCACCCGGCAGCCCAGCGGCCATGTTGGGGGCTGGGTGCCTGCAGTCCCCGAAACCCTGCGAACCCCAAGCAAACCGGGGGGTTTCAAGGGAGTGCTGGACCAAACTGTGTTCGAGGCCACTTTGGCCTTGAACCAAAACGGGCCAGCCAGTTTTGTGCACGCCCCTAGCAGCCAGCATCAGACATACCCTCTCAGCAGCTGAGTCATCATTGCTCCGGAGAGAGAAACAGCAAATCTCCTCCAGGTGCAATGCATGCCCTGTATTCTTTTCTCCCTGCCCAGCAAAAAGCATCTCAAGATAAGTAGCTGTCAGGGACAGGAGCTTGGCTCCACCCCCAGGTGGTAGCATCTGGCCACAAAGAGAGAAAAGAAAGCAGAGTAAAGGGCAGGCCAAGTCTGGAACAGTCTGGTTGCTCCTTTCCCTGATGTGATGATCATTCAGCTGCTGAGGCAGTGTGTTTGCTGCTGGCTGCCATGGGGGCCAGACCCTGTCCTGATTGGCTAGGCTACCTCCAGCCTCAGAGGCAAGATGCCTCTCAATAGCAATAGCAATAGCACTTACATTTATATACCTCTCTATAGCTGGAAGCTCTCTAAGCGGTTTACAATGATTTAGCATATTGCCCCCCAACATTCTGGGTACTCATTTTACCGACCTCGGAAGGATGGAAAGCTGAGTCAACCTTGAGCCCCTGGTCAGGATCGAACTTGTAACCTTCTGGTTACAGGGCGGCAATTTTACCACTGTGCCACCAGGGGCAATACCAGTTGCAGGGGAGCAACAGCAGGAGAGAGGACGTGTCCTCACTGCTTGCCTGTGGGCTTCTGAGAGGCATCTGGTGGGCCACTGTGGGAAACAGGATGCTGGGCTACTAGCAGGGGTGTAGCTAGAGAGGGCCTGTGTTCACGCCTCTCTCTGGTGGCCCCTCAGAGTGAGAGAGATAATCAAGAAAATAGGGAGAGCTGGAGCTGGGGGCCCTCAGGAGCTAGGGGCTCAGGTTATTTGAACCCTGTCTCTCAATTTTATAGTGACACCCCTGTAGGGGTGGGATAGGCCTGTGGCCAGATCCAGCAGGGCTGTTCTTTTGTTCTTCTGGGATTAGTTACAAGGGAGTAATCCCACTGCATTCAATTGGATTTACTTCAGTTGCAAACAGTTGCAATCCTAACCATATTTATTTGAGCGTAAGCCCCATTAAAATGAGTGGATACATATTGCCAAGTCAGCATACCTAAGACTCAGCTGGAAATTATTCATTACGCTACAGATTGCCCTGGGCAGAAGCTGACTTCATCAAATGCATGGCGTGGACAGAGACGGTAATGGATTTCTACACATAGATAGGTGAAGGTAAAGTGTGCTGTCAAGTCAATTTTGACTCCTGGCACCCACAGAGCCCTGTAGTTTTCTTTTGGTAGAATACAGGAGGGGTTTACCGTTGCCTCCTCCCGTGCAGTATGAGATGATGATGCCTGTCAGCATCTTCCTATATCGCTGCTGCCTGATATAGTACTATCGGGGATTTGAACCGGCAACCTTCTGCTTGTTAGTCAAGCATTTCCCTGCTGCGCCACTTAAGGTGACCTCGACACACAGATACCAGGATGTAATTAACTCTACCTGGGGGGGAGAATCTTGCAGGCTTGATCTTCACTTTGGCAAAATCACTGGGCAAAGGCTGGACCCTCTTGGCATGGCAGCAATCATCCACGCATGACACTGGGGCTTCCGACCATTACAGAAACCAGCATTTTTCAAATATGCCTCAACCCATATGCATATTTAGTGGCAAGAGTTAGAAGATATATTAGTATTGTAAATTTGCCACTTCATTTAGAGAACCACTCCAGTCTCCGTGATCATTAAAGGCTGCTGCCTCCACAGACCGTGTTAGCAAAAGAGGGAAGAGGAGCCTAAGAGGAGCATTAGAAATAATTAATTGCGCCACATTTAAATTTTCATCAGTACTTTTTAGCGAGTAATATAAATTTAATAGACTTAGTAGTCTGACTAATGTCATTGCATTAGAAAGAACGAGGGCTGCTCCTTTCCCCACCGTCTGTCTTTGATGTCGCTGACCAATGTTCAATGCCTTTCTTGCCATCTCTACTTGTCCTGGAAAAAATATTAGGGTTGTGCTGCACGTCCACTGGGTTCCGTTTCAGGGTCAAATCTAAAGTTTTTGTGGGACCAGAACCTCTCTTCTTCACCTTGTTCATTGCCTGTTTGTTTGTTCGTTGTTGATTGCTTCCTTGGTGCCAATTTTATTAAACAGGGGTTCACCTTAAGTGGCGCAGTGGGGAAATGCTTGACTAACAAGCAGAAGGTTGCCGGTTCAAATCCCCACTGCTACTATATCGGGCAGCAGCAATATAGGCAGATGCTGAAAGGCATCATCTCATACTGCTCGGGAGGAGGCAATGGTAAACACATCCTGTATTCTACCAAAGAAAAACAGAGGGCTCTGTGGGCACCAGGAGTTGAAATTGACTTGACGGCACACTTTACCTTACCATTTCCTGGGGAACAGTGGGTGACAGACAGAACAGGAGAGCAGCCTAACAGAACTTCCTGACTATCTGCCCCAGTGCAGTGGGGAAGCAGTAATTTTCAATGCCATCCTCCCCCACTAGGAAGTCCTTTGTGGCAGCCGAAATATGTCCCCGAGGGTTGTGCACCCCTCAGGGGCATATTCGCAGGTGGCACAGAGGACATTCTGGGGAAGGAGATGGTGTCATAATTGCTGCTTTCCAGCGGCAATTAGTTGGGAAGTTCTATTGCACTGCTCTCTCGCTGTGCTGGTGCATCTTTGCTCCCAGTGCTAGCCACTGATCTGTGCTAACTGTATTGCGAGGGTGATTAGATTGTGATTAATTATTGGGAGAACTACCCCTAAACAGAATTAGAATTGAACTTGTACAAACTGAATTATTTTTCCCAAACCCAGAAAATAGCTTGGTATATTCTAAGCCCGTATCTAAGGCCAAATCAGACCTTGTTGCGTCCCTGGTGATGTCATTGGTCCAATTGCTCTCCAAATCCCAAGAGAGCCCAGTCCCATTGCCATTCATCTACCATCCTGCCATCTTCTCCCCTTCTTTCCAAACCCTCTCTTCCCACTTGTCTTGCTTGTGGGTCTGGTAATAGCAGCAGTGGAATATATGAAGATTTCTCTTCACCCTGTATCAGGAATGTCCTCCAAGCCACATACCCTCTTTAATGAGTACTTCCAGGGCCACAGTGTTTTCTTCAGCAGATAAAGTAATTTCTCAACTCAGTTTTCTGCCTTCACCTCAGAAACACTGAATGTCATGCAAATCAACACAGTACATCTTAAAGCCACGGAGAACTTTTGCCTGTCTGTTTGACAAAATACACCGAGGCAGTTACATCAGCCAAAGCACTCTTAATGAAAATATACAGCCACAAAATACTCATTACCGCTAACAAAGCGAACAGAAGAGGTTCATTTTATATTTAATAAATGAGTGAAATGTTCATCTTCCCCAGAGTGATGGAATAAAACCAAATTAAGCTGATGAGGATCATTTTCCTCTTCTAAAATAATCATTTCTGGCCACTGGATCACAGGTGTTTCCGCTTTTCAATTTATTCCTTAATTACATTTTCTTTTTAGAATTTCCCTGTGACTTCAAGTGTCATAATTCATCTATCTCCCCTCCTGATTGCTTTGGTGTGACGGAAGTAGGAGCAAACCTTGCACAAGCTGGATCCCAAGGTAACGTGGGCCTGTCTGCACACACAGCAAAATGGAATGGCGCGATCCAGGGGTAGCCTTTACATAAGGCGAGGTGAGGCTGTTGCCTCAGGTGGCATTGGTCCCAGCAGGGTGACAAGAGCCCCCCCAGAGACCATGTTCAAAGCAGCTTCTTGGGTTGAATTGGATCTTTGCAAGATTTGGAACGTCATAAGAACATAAGAACGGCCCTCCTGGATCAGGCCCAAGGCCTATCTAGTCCAGCATCCTGTTTCACATAGTGGCCCACTAGATGTCACTCGAAGCCCACAGGCAGGAGTTGAGGGCATGCCCTCTCTCCCGCTGTTACTCCCCCGCAACTGGTACTCAGAGGCATCCTGCCTTTGAGGCTGGAGGTGGCCCACAGCCCTCCGACTAGTAGCCATTGATAGACCTCTCCTCCATGAAGTGAGCTGTCCTCACACTCCTGGCAAAATGTGCACGTTCAGTTACGGACATCTGAACATTTTTGCAAGGAATGTTCAAAACTAGCCCAAACCCAGAGGAATTTTTAGGCACTGCTGAAAATGTTTCCCCAAAACTAAGTAGTTTCAACAGGGGTTTCTTTTGTTCAATCTTTACTTCAGTGGGGCAGATTCTGTGCTGTAAAGGACAATTTCTTTTTAGTTAAAATTTGGGATAATAAATTATCCTGTTGGTATGAAATCCCTTAGGTTTACAAAGAAGGCTTAAAAACACATACCTGTTCATTATGCTAAAATGAAGATTATGGATTTCAGACATAAACCTTTATGTTACAATAAGATGCTAGATGGCCATTCAACATAGGTGGTTGATTCATTCAGGTACTTGGGTGTTTTATTTTTCTGTATGGCCACCTAAAATACACATAAGACTGTCTTCTGTCCCGCCTTCTGCCCACTTGTCCTATGCTGATTTGACCAATGCTGCTTTAAAAGTTTTGAAAGCACATGTTATCAATGATATTTCCCAGTGATGCTCAGGTGAGACAATTCTAGCCTGCCCACATTATGCTTAAAGGAATTAGCATTTATGTGACTTCCTTTATCATAATTCTTGTTTGGCTCAGATTCATCAACTACTATAGCCCTATTGAGACATTATGTTGTACCTGCATTCAGATAGCTGTACGCATGTAGATGTTTTTGTGTGGATGGTGCTGCAGAAAGGATGGGGCTGTAACTCAGTTGTAGAGCATCTGCAGAAGGTCCCACGTTCAATTCCTGACTCTTCCAGGAATAGCTGGGAAAGACACCTGCCTGAAATCTTGGAGAGCCACTGCCAGTCAGTGTAGACCAGGACTGCACAACATTACATAGGAACATAGGAAACTGCCATATACTGAGTCAGACCATTGGTCCATCTAGCTCAGTATTGTCTACACAGACTGGCAGTGGCTTCTCCAAGGTTGCAGGCAGGAATCTCTCTCAGCCCTATCTTGGAGATGCTGCCAGGGAGGGAACTTGAAACCTTCTGCTCTTCCGAGAGCGGCTTCATCTCCTGAGGGGAATATCTTCCAGTGCTCACACTTCTAGTCTCCCATTCAGATGCAACCAGGGCAGACCTTGCTTAGCTAAGGGGACAAGTCATGCTTGCTACCACAAGACCAGCTCTCCTCTGGTCTGGAACATTGTCCCTCCTGCAGATGTTGTACTACAAACCCCTGCTAACTGGGCAAAGAGGCACATAACTGGCGATTCTCTTATATTTAGTAGTGGGAAGGCAAGTGGCCCCATCCAGCCCGAGCACAGCATCCCTCCAGGGGGCTGTTGCTGGTGCCTACCTTATATTTCATTTTACATTGTGAACCCTTTGGGGACAGGGGATCATCTTATTTTATTTACTTTTTCTTTCTATACCGCTTTGAGAACTTCTGTTGAAATGTGGTATATAAATATTTCTATGCTATTTACACACAGTCTGCCAGATGTTATTGACTGGATTTGGTACTTTAATTATCGGGCCCTTTCCAAGGGTCTAGGATAACTAAAGAAAAATTAAAGATAGCGTTGTAGTATTCATGCTGTTCCAAGTAATGTAGACTTCTGTAGCTGATGTGTTGGTAATGTTATCGATGCCCAAGGTGTCGAGATGGTGTTCAAGTTCTTTTGGTACTGCATCAAGGGCACCAACAACTATTGGCAGCACTATTGTTTTCTTTTTTCTGCGCCGCTCGATTTCAATCTGAAGGTTGTGGTTGTGGTTGTGGTTGTGGTTGTTGTTATTACAACTCCCATAATCCCTGACCATTGGCCATTGCATCTGGGAGCTGTAGTCTAAAAATTAGCTGGAGACAACACTGAATATGAATATGATGAATATTCATATATTATTATTATCATTATTAAAAATATTTATACCCTGCCCCTCTAGTACACAGCTTCTTGGGGCGGCTTACAACATTAATAAAATAGATACAATGTAAAATAAGACTAATAAAGTTAAACAAGTTAAAAGACCAGGCTAAAACCACATTTAAAATTACATTTTTTTTAAAAAGGTTCAAGTTAAAAGTTATTAATAAAAAGCTAAAAACTTAGAACATTTTTAAATACAGCTTTTCAATAAAGGTTCCCAAAGCAGTTTACATAGATATATATAAATAAAAAACAAAACAAAATGGCTCCTAGTCTCCAAAGGGCTCACAATCTAAAAAAAGAAACCTAAGAAACCAGCAACAGCCACTGGAGGGATGCTGTGCTGGGGATGGATAGGGCCAGTTGCTCTCCTCCTGCTCAATATAGAGCATCACCGCTTTGAAAAGGTGCCTCTGCACAGTTAGCAGGCAGTTTCCTATGTTCCTGTTTTAAAAGTAAACCTGGGCACAGTCCCACTGAAATACTAGACACAGAAGAGTGCTGATGTACCTGTTCAATATAACATGTGAATAACCGTACTTGAATACAAATGTGTATCTGTGCGCACTGTACAGAGATTGCATGAAAGTTGAGAATAACATGTGACTAGGACTTATAGAGACGGGGATTCTCAAAGGCATTCCTTTTGGAGAGTGTACACTAAGAACCTGCTTAAAACTGGACTTCCAGTTATTTATCTTCAATATGATTTTGCAGCCAGTCACGATTCTGAGGACCGCCGCCCGCATTCTGTGAATGGGAAATTAAACTGGGAGCCAAAACTGTCAGTCTGGCCCTCCATTTACTCTCCTTTGCCCTATCTGTGAGCCCCTTGAAAATGGCTGACATCCACCCTCCTGCCTGTGAATGGGGCAGTGAAAATGGAGGGGGGATTTTTTATGCTAACCCTAATTCTTGATTTCAAGAATCCAACAAATGCTAATGGAGCTATTGAAAAACATATCCCAAGACTCACCTTGGCATTGAGGATAATCAATGCCAAGTGCTTTGAACATTCAGACAAGCATTGTATAAATGCAATGTAGCCAGATGAACAGAGGCATAACTAGGGAAAACGGCGCCCGGGGCAAGCACTGAAATGGCCCCCCCCCACCGTGCCCCCCTCCACATACTACATTATACTTAGGTTTTTCCTCACAAGCGCCCGCCGTCGCCGCCAAGCCAGGCCACTGACTGGCCGCCAGGTGCCAGCAAAGCAATGGGGGGGGGCGCAGGCGGTGTGGAAGGGACCGCTCATGGGGAAGGGGGCACCGACACGCTTCCTTGACTGCTGCAGCGCTGCTGCACTGAGCAGGAAACATTTGTATTAACAAAAAAAATTTTTTTTCATGGTCATGGCGGCGCCCCCACGTGACCAGAAAAGATGGCGCCCGGGGCACGTGCCCCCCCTGCCCCCCCTATAGTTATGCCTCTGCAGATGAATGACTTGAAAAGGCTCAGCCTCCCAGAGACACTTATCCCTGGCAGAAGCAGCAGATCGCTCTCTGCGAGGCAATTAAATTCCTGTTCCTATGACACTGCTCAAAATGTGACCATGCTGTACCTGGGCAGCAAATCTGGAACTCTGCTCATTAGAGCAGATGGTGGAGGAATGAGCAAGAGAAGGTGCTGAACGACTTGGTCCCTGCCTGGTAGAGCGCAGATCTCTGGGTCACAACCTGGCAACCCCACCTGGAGTTTCTGTGAGTTTCGCCTTTCTGTCTCCCAGGGATGTCGCAAAACTGGCTTTTTCAGAGCTCCACTGTTGGCCTTTAGAGATCTCTGCGGTGCTGCTCAGGGGAAAGGGTGTGAACGTGTCCATCATCACGTTTCCACTGCTTTTCGTTTCTCCTAGAGACACATCACGCTCTTTTTCACAATATATTTTCCTTAGTACAACCTGCAAGCCTATTAGTAGGATTTTTAAAAAAAGCTTTTTACCAGCAGAAGTGGTACAGATTTAATTTGATATGAAGCTTGCTAGTATCTCATTAGTCCCAGAGTGCTCTCTCTGCCTTGCCTGCACTTTGCCGGTTCTGAAGTCATGCTCAGCACACGGCCTGGTTCTGCAGGATACTCTTAACGGGGCGCAAGGAAAGGGCCCAGGGCAAAGCACATGGGCTTTGTCTGAGGACATAGAAGGTGAGGCCTGTCCCATCCCGTCCCTCAGTGCTCTGCGCCTGGAACTCTTTGTTCCTTTGCAATTAACACCCCAAGGGCTGCAGTGTCAAGAGTGCTAGTTAAGATAGTGATCCAAGGTGAAAGAAATGGGACAGGATCCCCACCCCCATTTAACAAGAGCCATTTGAATTTGTTTTGTGCAAGCACTGTGTGTGTGTATACACAGAGGAGGGGGGGCGCTAGGCTTCCAACCCCCCAGGACTGGCCTCGGGTCTCCAAATGTCAGCATCAATCTCCAGGAGCTTTTCCCAGGCTTTACTGCCGGTTTACTGAGAGGCTTTACTGCGAATTCGAAGTCGCCTCCCCAAACCGATGCAAAAATGTGGATTTGTTTTACCACAGATATAAATCAGGCTACACGCTAACATGCAATCTTTAAAAAAAGAAAACACCCTTAATTGTGTGTGAAGTGTTCTCCAATAACTGGCAGGGACTTCGGGGTAAATTTGGTGGATATGTGAATGTATCCCCTCCATTCTAGAGGAGATCCCCCCCGCCAGTTCAGGGGTTTGATGAGCCTTAATTTTTTAAAAAACTTAACCTCTCTGGGGTGCTTCTCCAAGGTGGCGGGGGAGGGGTCCACAGAGGTTCGCTCCCCCCACCGGCCTTCCTTACTTTAAAATTTGCCCAGTTCACGTGTTATTGGCCCTTCTTGGGTGTATTCCGTGGCCATTTTGGAGGCCCCCATGCTTGCATAGTGGGACCCTGTGTGGCCAGGTTAGGGTTAGGGTTTTAAAGGAACCGGGAGAATTTTAAAATAAGGCTGGCCGGCAGGGAGAAGGGTACCTCCGTGGACCCCCACCACCACCATAGAGAAGCCCCTGGAGGGGGTAAGTTAAAAGATTTTTTTAAAGGCTCATTGAACCCCCCAAAATACTGAACTGGGGGGGGGGTTAAAAGGGGCTGAAACCAAATTGGCCCGGTGCGGTTCAGGTTCAGTTCGAACTCAAACCGAACTGGGCCAGGTGGTTTTGTGCTCATCCCAAGTCTGCTGTCCACTTCATTACTGATTCACTATATGATAAGGATGAGAAAAATGAACCACTTCCCGATAGCATTTTAAGTAGAGATATGCACAAAATGGATTTTGCATTTTGTTTTGAGCTCAAAATAAAATGTAGATGGCCAAAATACTTAGTCAAAACAGCGGTCGAAATAGTTTTAAGTGTGACAGAATCAGAGTCTACTTATCCACATTGTTAAGTTAAACTTAATAGCTATGAAGTGTGGATGCTGGCTTATTCTGTCTCTCCATATACTCTCATCTCCCATTTGCTTTACAAGAAACTCCTCACAATTGCAGATTTCAAACATCAGAATTTCAACGAATGATGCATGCAATTTTTGGGACTACGGATGACATCACTTACCTTCAGGAAGACGTTTTACTGTATGGCAAAACTATTGAGCAACATTATACTAAATTGACAAAGAAAACTCCGACAACACAGACTTACTATCTCTGCAGAGAAATGTCAGTTTTGCATACACTCGGTGACTTACTTGGGACACACAATAGATCAGAGTGGTGTACATCCGAAAACAGATTTGGTGAAAGCTATTTGGGAAGCACCAGAGCCCCACAACATGGATGTACTTTGCTCATTTTTAGGATTCTGTATTACTCTAAATTTGTTAGACAATTTGCCTCAAAAGTTGCTCCATTACACCTTCTTTAAAAAAAGAATGTAACATTTAACTCAGATGCACCCTGCAAGGCTAGTTTTCAGACTATCAAATCAGCAATTGCTGAGAGCCCTGCTCTCAGTTCTTTTGACACCAAGAGACACATTTGTGAAACCACTGATGGTGCTGAATATAGTTTGGGTGCTGTCTTGATCCAGCAAAAAGAGAACCAGGAAATTACAGTTGCCTTTGTTTCCAGGGCGCTTACTGCACCAGAGAAGATGTATTCTGTCACTGAAAAATAAGGTCTATCGTGTTTCTGGATGGTGAGGCACTTCAGGAATTACCTGTGGGGGAGAAAATTCACTTTATGGTGAGACCATAAACTCCAATCTGCTTTATTTACTACTCGGGATCAAGTTGAGTAATCCCAAGAATAGTCAAATGGATCAGTGTTTCTCAACCTTTTTGGAGTCAAGGACCGCTAAATTCTTCGTGCAGAGTTTCAAGGACCGCTACATTCTTCATGCGCAGTTTCCCGGACCGGCAGTTAGTAAAGGGGTTTCAAATCTATCTATCTATCTATCTATCTATCTATCTATCTATCTATCTATCTATCTATCAGACTTCTATACTGCCCAAAACTTGCATCTCTGGGCAGTTTACAATTAAAATAATATAAGCATTAAAATAATTAAATTTGGAATCTTTTGCAAACATGGAATATTAGGGGTTCTCAACCTTGGGTCCCTCAGTTAAACTCCCATAACCCCCAACCACAATGGCATTTGGCCATTATGGCTGGGGATTATGGGAGTAGAAGTCCACCAATGTCTGGATACCCAAGGTTGAGAACCCCTGAATCTAAAAGCCTGGGTGAACAAATTTGTCTCCAGTATGTCTTCAGTATGTGTGGGGTGGGGGTGGAGGTGCTTGTGATTACTCAATGGAGAGGGGATGTTGGGCCATTAGAAAAATTCAAAAGCTACATGGGGCAATGAAAACAACACACAAGCAAGCTTTTGAATCCCCCAAAATGCTTCATCAGGCTGGATGTCAAGCAAAGCAAAAAGGAGGTGAGGAGAGGAGAGCAGGGCAAGCTCAGTAGAGCCGGAAATCTACAGTTTAACCCTCTCATGATGGAGGTGGAGTTTTAGCAGGAGTTGTGTAGTCGCAGGGCAGGATCCAGACAACGTTAGTCACGACCACCCACTGAAATTAATTTAGTCATCTCTCATTTGTGTCAATGCTGCTTGGTCATGATCACCTGACTTGATCTGGATCCTGCTCTTAGATGTGCACTTTGTGAGGTGGACCTAATGAAACCCGTGCAGCTCCTCCAAAACTCGTTAAATTCGTTACATGGCAGGTGCTGGGAATGGGGTTTTTTTAATGGTGAAAGAAAATGTGAAGAAGAGCGGTGGAGACCTGGCATTAAAAGAAAGGGGGTGATTCTGAGATGGCGGAGGGTGTGGGGCGTTGTAGTGGTAGATGCCTCATTTTCCTCGCTGGGGAGACGAGGCACTGTTCAGGGTGGGTGAGGCAATGGTGCACCGGACTGCACTCGGAAGGTCGCCTGGGTCCAAGAGCTGCCGCCACTGTGCTTGCGCACCAGAGTGTAGCAAGTGTTCCCCATCCTCTCTCACAATGTGCACTTCTGTGCCCCCCTCCCAACTCCCCTGCGGGAGCCAATCACACCAGCCTGCCTTTGGGGCCACGCAGCTCACGTGGTCCCACATGCTGCCCGCGCATACCTGCGAGGTGAGCCAAGGCGGCCCTCCTCCCTCCCTCCTCTGCTTAGCCCTCACCGCGGCATGATCCCGGCCAGAGATTGTCCCCCGCACCCGGCGAGGTCATAAAGGGGACCGCCGTCCTCCACCGGCGGTGCAGACCAGGGGGTTACAGGGGGCAGAGGGACCACAACACCCCACCGATGCAAGAGGGAAACAGCGTTCCCTCTCAAGGCGCCTCGACCACAATAGGCAGCTGGGTTTCAATCAATCAACCTTTGGCTGCAAACAATGAGCATGCAAGAACCAGCAGCCCTTCAAGTGGCAGCCCTTCAGGTGGCATACCTTCCACACCGCATACAGTTTGAAGCTGTAAAGATAGGGAATAAAATAGCTGTAGGAAGATCACAGCAGCACGTGGAGGCAAGGGACAAGAAGGTGATACTCTTCCTCTTCCGTACCATGTGCAAAATTGAGGAAGTGAGTGCCTTGATTGCAGTTGTTGGGGGGGGGGGTTGACTCCCAGTCAGGGACCGGCGCTCAACCCTTCGGGGACCGGCAGCGGTCCCCGGACCGGTGGTTGAGAAACTCTGAAATGGATAATCAGGCTCATGGACTTTGATTTCCAGGTGGAATATCTACCAGGTATTGGGAATACAACTTCAGATTTTATCTTGTCTTCTACTTCCAGGCCAAGAGGAGATCACAGAAGAGGATGAGATCACAGAAGAGGATAATTGTGCAAAGAGGATGAGATCACAGAAAAGGATAATTGTGCAAATAGCTTCATCCACTCATGTAGTGATCACATCTTCTGAATGGAAAGCAGCCTTCAGTGCTGATCAAGTGCTTACTGAACTTAAACCTTACATAACTAATGGGTGGCCATACAAAAACCAGGTACCTGAACATCTTCAGCCATGCATGCACATTGTGAGTGAATTGTCCCTTCTCAATGAGTTGGTGCTGAGGACTGATCGTTTGGTGGTGCCAAACTCCTTACAAGCAAAAGTGATCAAAATTGCCATGAAGGTCACCTGGGCATGAGCTTGACTAAAAGGCGAATCAGAGAAAGTTTCTAGTGGCCAGATATGGACAAACACATTGAAGAAGATGTAATTAGGCACTGCATGGCTTGTGCCGTATCTGACAAATCTCAGAAGACTTTTCCCACCCCATTGACTCCATTAGAATATCCCAATGGTTCCTGGAAAAACTTGCTCTGGATATAATGGGGACTTTTGATAAACAATCCACAAAACAAAGATTTGTTATAGTGATGGTGGATTACTATTCCAAGTGGCAAGAAGTTTCATTTGTTGACAACATTACTGCAAACAAGGTGATCCAGTTCATGGCTGCAGTTTTTGCAAGAGAAGGTCTAGTGACTGACAATGGGACACAGTTTACTTTATTTGAAATTGAGTAATACTTGCATGGCCATGAGCTAAAACACAAGACTCTTTCCTTGTACCACCCTCGAGGCAATGGCTGTGAAGAGAATGAACCGGTTAGCGAAGGAAAGTTTACAACTGGCTACTATGCAACCTTGGAAAGAGGCAATCCATCAAACTTTATTTGCTTATTCAACTACTCCTCATTCTACTACAGGAAAATCACCATTTGAACTATTGAGAGGATGCAAAGCTACCACCAAATTTACCCAATGGCAACAACTGATAGGGCTTTCCATGTCATCTCACCCTGAGGATGCAAAGGTTCATGATTGGGTAAGGGAGAAGCAACAAAAATAGAAATTGTATGTGGATCAGAAATGGGGAGTGAAACAGCGATTATTTCAGGTAGGGGACTTTGTTTGAGTATGGTTGCCTTATAAAGTGAGAAAGGGATGTTCCTGATATCCTGGACTAAAACAAACAATTGAAATCCAAGGAGATACTGTCCTATTGGATGATGGAAAGAAATGGAACAGTTTGAAACTTTCAAGCATGCATGCTATGAGAAAAGAGGGAAGGGAGTCTGATCTCAAGAGAGGAACTGAAGAAGAATTTGATCATGCCTCTAGTTCTGACCTCAGATGAGGCTGATGAAAGTGATGGATAATCCTCTGTACCAGAAGAAAAACCACAAAGCTCCTGTGTCAGCAGAGACCCCAAGAAATAGGAGAAGTGTGTGTGACAGGAGTCCATCTCAAAGACTTCAAGACTTTGTCACTGAATTTTAAATCAGTTCAATTCAATTGTTATGAAGGGGAGGGGTGCGTTGTATTTTATCTTGTAGGCTTTTATGTTTTGTGATTTTAGAAGTTTGTTCCAGTGGGGATTCTGTAGAGAGTGTGGTGGATGGAGTCAGAAAGAAAAAGGAGAGAAAGGAGGACGAGAAAAATAAAGTTGCTTTTGAATAAAGGCTCAGTGAACTGAGTTAAGACTACTTTGTATTTATGAGGAAAGCACCTATAAAACAGAGTGGTCATTCAACAACAGCGGGAGAGCCAAAGTTGCCCGCCCCAGTCTACACTGACTGGCAGCAGCTCTCCAAGGTTTCAGGCAGGAGTATTTCCCAGACCTACCTGGAGATGCTGCCAGGGATTGAACCTGGGACCTTCTGCATGCAAAGCAGATACTCTGCCACTGAGCTATGGCCTCATCACAGAACAGTCTCAAAGCAAATGTTTGCATGCAAGAAGCGTGTTTCCAATTTTAGTCCAGAACAAGGTGTGCATCAACTATCAAAAGTTTGGGAAGCATTCAAGCCCACAGTGTCTGTTTGCAAAAAAATAAATAAAAGGAAAGCATCCAGGCTCACACAGCTGGTGCATTCTGGCTCAGCTAAATATAAAAAGTTGCTGAAAGGGAATAGCTCTTAATTGGGTTATGTTCAATATTTTAATTAGATTTACGTAGAAGCATGCCACGATGCTATTCTGGCAGACAATAGCTTGAAGAGGTTATTTTTAAAAAATAAAATCTCCGAAGCAATAAAAAAAGTTCATTTAACTCCACAAGCTTTATATTTCTTACACAACAAAATACATAAAAGAGAGACCTTTAAAATGATTAATGACACTTTTGAAAGGATTAAAGCTTTGGTGAATAATTAACATGTCAGCTTGTTCCATTTTGCAATATGACTTTGCATCAGAAGGCTTGGGTTCCTAAGTGTTTCAGAAGGCAAATGTCCAAAAATGAAAGAAAGTTTAAAAAGTGGGGGGAGAATGGATTTTAATTACAAGGAACAGACTCCAAGCTCTGCCTTTCACAGCCAGATCAGTCTTGTGGAACAGAAGTTCTTTGAAACCCATTCACAACTGAGCACAGTTAAAGTAAAGTAAAGTAGTGCCATCAAGTTGATTTTGACTCCTGGCGCCCACAGAGCCCTGTGGTTGTCTTTGGTAGAATACAGGAGGGGTTTACCATTGCTATCTCCTGTGCAGTATGAGATGATGCTTTTCAGCATCTTTCTATACCACTACTGCCTGATATAGGTCTTTACCATAGTCTGGGAAACATACCAGCAGGGATTCGAACCAGCAACCTCTTGCTCCCTAGACAAATTACTTCCCTGCTGCGCCATTAGGTGGCACAGTTACGAACGAGCCAAAAGATCATTTGGCATGACATGTGGGCAGCAGGGAGGATAAGAGGGAGAGCAGGGCCAGCGCTTTTGGTGCCCTTGGCAAAGTTTGACTATGGTGCTCCCCACCCCCAGGTGAGAAGTGTGGAGTCCCCATTTTAACTTGAGCCACTCAGGCTGCTATAAGCAGTAAAATAAGCTGCTCATTTTTGGGCTTGAATGACCAGCCCACACAGATCACCAGCAAATGGCTAGCTGACTCTGGTTTGGGGATGCAGTGGGAGAGAATTCTCAGTCTATTATGGGGGCAAACCTCTAACACTTCAGCAATTGAAAAGATGCTGATGCTGCTTTGATTGGTCAGCAGCCTGAGAGCATTTCTTTTTGAAAATGAATAACACAGGAACATAGGAAGCTGCCATATACTGAGTCAAACCATTGGTCTATCTAGCTCAGTATTGCCTTCACAGACTGGCAGTGGCTTCTCCAAGGTTGCAGGCAGGAATCTCTCTCAGCCCTATCTTAGAGAAGCCAGGGAGGGAACTTTAAACCTTCTGCTCTTCCCAGAGCGGCTTCATCCCCTGAGGGGAATATCTTGCAGTGCTCACACATCAAGTCTCCCATTCATATGCAACCAGGGCCGACCCTGCTTAGCTAAGGGGACGTCATGCTTGCTACCACAAGACCAGCTCTCCTCTCCTGAGAGAGGAGGCAGCCAATTCATCTTCAAGAGAAGGAGTTGCGACTTAGAGACCAGCTGTTTCGTGGGAGCTGAAGTACAATGAGTAAAGTTTGTGTATTCTGGGCTGCAGAATGTACAGGCTCTTGGTGGTGCAGGGTGCAGAATTGTGAGTGACATTCTTACCCCACTGTGCAATACTTCAGGGGTGCAATCCAAGAGGAAGGATAATTGGCAGTGCTATATCTTGGCACTCTTATGCACCCCCCAAGAATTGATGCCTTAGGCGACTGCCTAGGTCTGGCTAGTGGATGAGCTGGGTCTGGAGGAGAAAGTTCTCCCGAAAGTGCCTCCAGGAAGTTTTTCACACATGGCTCTATGCCTCGGGGTATTTGAAGAGCAAAGATTCAAGGCAGATTCGAGGCATTTTAATTCGAGGGATTAGATGGACCATTCACATAGCCATCAGCACCTCCTTGGCATAGTGACCAGCATCAGCTGGTCTTGTGGTAGCAATCATGATTGTCCCCTTAGCTAAGCAGGGTCGGCCCTGGTTGCATATGAATAGGAGACTAGAAGTGTGAGCACTTATAGATATTCCCCTCAGGGAATGGAGCCACTCTGGGAAGAGCAGACAGTTTCAAGTTCCCTCTCTGGCTTCTCCAAGATAGGGCTGAGATTCCTGCCTACAACCTTGGAGAAGCCGTTGCCAGTCTGTGAAGACAATACTGAACTAGATGGACCAATGGTCTGACTCAGTATATGGCAGCTTCCTATGTTCTCTCGGGCAAAGCTTTTTTTCAAAAGCTACTGGAAATAGATGAATTTTAATCCAGTCATAACTTGGGATAAGCCAGAATCCATTGCTTCCCTTAGGAGAAAAACAAAGCCCTATCTGCCCTGGTCCCTGATAGCCCCTAGGGAGGTCGGGTTAAATCTAGCAAATATGTGGACCGGCACACTCCAATCAGGAGTTGATTCTGGGGCAAAGCCCTGTCTGTAAAACTTCCAGCCCTCTTGTTTCTATTGCTGCCACTTTTTTTTACAGAGGTAGCAGCGATGCCATTTTTCTTTAGGACTTGGTTTTGCATTGAACTGATAATCACATCTGAGGCAATAAGAACAGCCCTGTTGGATCAGGCCCATCTGGTCCAGCATCCCATTTCACACAGTGGCCCACCAGATGCCACTGAGAAGCCCACAGGAAAGAGGTGAGGGCAGGCCCCCTCTCCTGCTGTTGCTTCCCTGAAACTGGTATTCAGAGGCATCTTGCCTCTGAGGCTGGTGGTAACCTATAGTTTTCAGACTAGTAGCCACTGATAAACCTGTCCTCCATGAATTTGTCTAAGACCCTTTTAAAACCATCCAAGCTGGTGGCTGCCACCACACCCCATGGCATGCCGCATCAGAGCATTTTCTCTGGAACCAATCCTGGAGAAAAATCCCTTCAATATCGACAACTGATTCGATACCATACGATATTGTGTCTGCATGGTATCAAACAGAATTAGTAGGTGAGGGTGGGGCTTACCTTCTCTGAAGAAATCACTGCTTTCTGGCAATGGCAGCATTTCAGAATGCCACCTTTCCTTTCCTGGGACTGCCCTCCGATGCACCAGGGAAGGAAGACACATCATGATGTTGGGTCCTTTCCCTGAATATAACAAATGCGCATATGATGAATATTTATTTGAAGATGACAAATATTTATATACTACTTTGCAACAAAAGATCCCAAAGTATAGATAGATAGATAGATAGACAGACAGAGAGAGAGATGGGCTCCCTACGTCCAAAGGGCTCACAATCTTAAAAAAGAAATATAAGGTAGACCCCCAGCAACAGTCATTGGAGGGATAAGAACATAAGAGCAGCCCTGCTGGATCAGGCCCAAGGCCCATCTAGTCCACCATCCTGTTTCACCCAGTGGCCCACCAGATGCCTATGGGAAGCCCACAGGCAAGAGTTGAGGGCATGCCCTCTCTCCTGTTGTAACTCCCCTGCAACTGGTACTCAGAGGCATCCTGCCTTTGAGGCTGGAGATGGCCCACAGCCCTCCAACTAGTAGCCGTTGATAGACCTCTCCTCCAAGAAGTTATCCAAACCCTTCTTCAAGCCATCCAGGTTGCTGGCTGTCACCACATCTGGTGGCAGAGAATTCTACAAACTGATTATGCATTGTGTGAAAAAATACTTTCATTTGCTGGCCCTAAATTTCCCAGCAATCAATTTCATGGGATGACCCCTGGTTCGAGTGTTATGTGAGACGGCTGGGCTGGGGATGGGTATGGCTAGTTGCTCTCCACCTGCTCAATATAGAGAATCGCCACTTTAAAAGGTTCCTCTTGCTCATTTAGCAGGGGTTCCCTGGTGCAGGACTGGGCGGGGGTTGGGGTGGGTGGCGGGGAATGGCAGTTTCCTGTAACTATAGGAAGTGGCCGCCCCCACACCACCAGTTAAGTCAGGAACACCCTAACATGCTACAAGACTCTTTTCTCATTTTTGCTTCTAAATACCACCAAGGCTATGCCTGTGGTTGTAGTTAGTCTCAGTTGGTGGTATCATTCTGTTCTGTTTCATTCTGTTCATACGGCTGTCCTTCACCTGGAAAGACCCACATTTTGCATGCCGTGTCTATTAGGACGCCAGTCTCTGAAAGGCTCCAGCAAGTACAAATTGTGCCTGCCTCGTGGAACATCTGTTTGCACATAACTGCTGGAGAGTGGACGCCTGCCATGGCTGGAGGGACGCTTGTGGATGCAGCTCTCCGGTAAGTCCAAAAGTGCAGCTCCTGTGCTGCGCCTCTTAACTGCGAACCAGGCACATTGAGAGGACTTGAAGAAGCAATGCGGCAGCATTTTGATGTGATAAATTTGATGGCTCCGGAGATGTGCCACAGACGAGGCGAGTTTATGCCGTTTGGGGAATAAAGTGGCAAAGACATATTGCATGATGTTTATGTTTTTGTGAAGAGTTCCTGTCACCGGGGCACTTTCTAGACTAGCTGCTCATCAGCAGCAAAATGCCTCCGTTTGGGCAAGTTGCATTCGGGCCGTAAACAGCAGAAGGAGCAGTCTCGCAGCAACTAACAACCTGAAAAAACAGCAACTTATCACAGCGATTAAATTCTCAACAAGGCACTGGAAGTGTGAATGGCACCCTGGTATCCCCAGGGAGGGTATGCGGTGCCACAACACAGGAAGCGTGGAAGCACACTTCCGAGATTCTCCCTGACCCTTTTGTAGGGTCTAGTCTGGAAAGCGCCCGGCTGGGATGTCAAGGTTTAGGGGAACACCGGTGGATTGTTCTATCTTGCATTCTCTCAGAGCAAAAGGAGAGGAGGAGGGGTGGGGTGGGATATGGAGGACCAGCCAATAGGAGGCAGGGAGCATGGGGAAGATTGAAAGTGGGAGAAGTTGTACTTGGGGGGAAAGTGGAACACAGGGAAGTTGATGATGTGGGTGGGGCCGAAAGAGCAGTGGTTCCCAGATTTTGATGGGTTGTGTTGTGTACCCCTCCCGAGACCTCAGACAATTGCGGATATCTCCAGCCAAACATAAGTCTTGCTGCAATGACAATTTCTTGTTTTACTAACATCTTATATGGAACAGAGAGAGAATGGCCTATAAGGAACTACAACATACCCCCAGGAAAGTCTGCAAGTACCTCTGAGAGTATACAAACCACACTTTAGGAATCACTGCTATTGAGGGAATTAAATATTTAAAAGTAAAAAAATTCTGGATTGATCTGTCACCAGCGTTGTCACAACAAATCAAAGCAATGTCGAAACCTAAGCAAGGTTTTGAGGTAGAAAGCAGGAGATCGCATCTCCATGGAGAGTTGATCTCCCCTTCAGAGCTTGAGCTGTGCCAGGTCATGCCCAGGAGTCAAGCCAAGTAAGATTCACATCTTGCTCAGGGGTAAGACTACTGAGGCCAGGGATTGAGGAAAACAGGTCAAGGGCCGGGCAGTGATGCTGGAACTAACAGCTCTGCAGCTGCTTTAACTCAGTGAGCCAGTTGGAAAGGCAGACTGATCATGCATGATAAAGCCTGGCAAGGGAAGAAGCCCTCAGCAAAGGAGCCCCTTCCCAGGATTCGCTCAGCAGGCAATATCATCTCCTTTGATTGGTCCAAAAGAATCCTAACACTGTCCTATCCTGGCAAATACTACATGCCAGTCAAATACTACAAGCCAGTAATTTCTCTTCCGACTGCACCAAGGAAGAGATCAGTATCTCTTCAGTATCTGATTTCTCATTCTGTATCAGGGGAGGCCCTTTCATGAGGCAAGGTGAGGTGGTCCTCTCAGGCAGCAGACTATTCGGCTGCCAGCAGGGAGGCAAGATCTGAGTAGCTCTTCAGGGCCAATCTGGTCCCTGCAAGTTTCACAAGGAGTGCCCTTCCTCACACCCATTGCAAAGCCTGCAAGAGCACAAGGAGAGAAGAAGGAACCTTCCTCTCCACCTTCCCCACTCTGGGTCATTGCCATCGTTGGGCATGTGTGTGCAACTGACACTTGCCATGGGGCCCCACACCACCACCCTTGCTTCCTCCCCTGAGCCCTATATTGCTCACCACCTGCTCCATGCCTGCCCCAACTCTGCGCTGGCTGACAACCAGGAGTATTGAGCTAAGCCAGAAGTGGTGAACAAAAGGTAGCAGCAGTGGGTAAGGGGTGGGGGTGGGTGGGGAAGCACCAGGGCTGTCCTTAGAGAGCCCTGGCGGGGTACGAGGCCTGGGGCAAATCAGCAAATGCGGGAGCCCCTTCCAATGAATTTTAATGGGGGTTAAAAGAGCGGGGCCTGGGGTAGCCGCCCTGCTTGCCATGCCCTAAGGACAGCCCTGGGAAGCACAGAAAGGAGGGGTGGCAGCAGGGGAAGAAGACCTGAGCAAGTGTGGAGAGAAGGGCAGAGCAAAGGGTTGGTGGCAGGGGGGAAGAAGAGGGCACTGAAGGGATGGTGGGCTGCTCTGGATTTTGCACCCAGGCTGCCTTCAGCCAGGCTATGCCACTATCCTCACTGGACCATGTTCAAAGCTTGCAAGAGTTAGGAACATAGGAAGAGAGGAAGCTGCCTTCTACCGATTCAGATACTTCTACCGATGCACATACCGATTCAGTACTTTTCCACACAACGCATAATCCACTTGTGGAACTCTCTGCCACAGGATGTGGTGACGGCCAACAACCTGAATGGCTTTAAGAAGGGTTTGGATAACTTCATGGAGGAGAGGTCTATCAAAGGCTACTAGACAGAGGGCTAAAGGCAGGATGCCTCTAAGTACCAATTGCGGAGGAGTAACAGCAGGAGAGAGGGCATGCCCTCAACTCCTGCCTGTGGCTTCCAGCGACATCTGGTGGGCCACTGTGTGAAACAGGATGCTGGACTAGATGGGCCTTGTGCCTGATCTAGCAGGGCTGTTCTTATGTTCTTAGATCCTCGGTCCATCTAGCTCAGTATTGTCTACACAAACTGGCAGCAGCTTCTCCAAGGTTGCAAGCAGGAGTCTCTCTCTCTGCCCTATCTGGAGATGCCAGGGAGGTAACTTGGAACCTTCTGCATGCAGGTGCTCTTCCCAGAATGGACCCATCACCTAAGGGGAATATCTTACAGTGCTCACACATGCGGTTCCCCATTCAAATGCAAACCAGAGTGGAACTGTCTTAGCAAAGGGGATGTTGTGATCAGCCAGGAACAGCTTTTCCTTTCCCCCTAAAGAGTGAACTGGAAGTGAACCCTGCCCTGTCTGTCTGTCAGGCAGTGACCTCTAGGGATCAGCCACTCAGCACATGGTGACCTGGACCAAGAGGGGCCTTGAGGCAGGAAGTGAAGAGGTTCTTTGTTCTAGTTCAGTTGGAGCCACGCAGGAGATGAGAGAGGTTGGGCAGAAGGCTTAGTGGGGAGCAATGGAGTTTGCACCTCATGGCAAAAGCTAGCCTGAAGAACTCTCTCATGGAAGGACATCTGCAGATCCTTGGGAGACAGGACTGCAGGAAGCTTGAATACTCTCCTGGAGTTTGGGGTGAGTTTCAAGGGGGAAGGAAGCCAGGGCTTCTGGGCTTCTGAAAGGTTTAGCCAGGGAACCAGTAGGTAGCTGGCATTAGATTTCTTTATTTTAGTGCTTTGCAAGTCCTTACAACTGGTTTATTGTGTTTTTATATGTAATGCAACAAGCTAAGAGCAACGCTAGCCTGAATCCTTTCTTTCCAACATGGGGGCTTTTGTATTTTCTTGCATTTATGTTCTATACAACTGAGTACCCACGATTTTTAAAGCATGCCACTCCAAACAAACCAGCCAGAGTGCTTTTTGGAAGTAATCTAGTAAAGTACTGAGTATTTCTTTTTCCTGTAAAGGAAGCTGCTAGAGCCTCAGACTGAAGCAGTCTATAGTCTTTTGAATAAAGTTTTCTCTTTTTATGCTTTGTAATTTCACCTGTCTCTGAGTGGATTTTTAACTCAGGAAAAAATGGGTTTTACTCTGGTGCAGACACGCCTCAAGGTTAATTCTTCAGCAACCTACCAAGTTTTTCTCCTCACGTATAGGCTACACGTGGGAGGTTTTTGTATTTTTCCATTTGGTAAAGAGAAAGAGAGTCTCCCTGGACACCTGCCAAAATCCAGGGAGGAGTTAAACTCTGTAATTAGGGTGTGGTGGCAGAGATTACCAAGAAATGGTTAAGCTTTAAAGGTTAAGTTTTAAAGCTTTTGTTGAGCAGACATGGAGGGAATGAATCAGCATTCTTTTTTCCCCATGTGGGCTTGCTTTGAGACAAAGGCTGGGCTTAAATCTGCCATTTGCAGTCCTCATTCATTACAGGGGACAATTCATGCTTGCTGCTACAAGACCAGCTCTCCCCCCACCCCGCACATCCCTGGTTTTGAAAACCAGGGATGTGGGGCAAGGGCAGCATTTGGCACCTCCCCTCAGGCCCCACAATACCTGGGCCTGTCTCTGCACTGAATATAGGGTACTGGTTTATACTGAATTTGAAAGCTAATTCTGAAGAGTACTTGGCAGTGTTATGTGTTTGACTGGCACAACATTTATTTCTGCCTTGGAAATCAAGTCTGGTCATTTACCGACCCACATACACCCATGGAGGAGAACTATGAGCCCTGCCAGCATTAGAAGTTGAAACCATTGGCCAAGACCCTGCAGGGTGGTCAGCCAGGACGGGGAAACCCAGAGGGCCGAGGGTGTGGTGGGACCCAGAGGACAACTCCATCAAGGGTCACGGCTCAGTCCCACTTAGTCTGAGGAGAACCTGGGGGTGGGGCCTGTGAACATGGGGGGTCAAGCTGGGAGGCATGACATATAATTCTGACTCCAGGCATACCACAAATTTATTCATAAATTTTCTAGGAGTTTGGGTAAGCAGCAAGAGGGCCGGATTTGCAGATAACACCAAACTACTTAGGGTAGTGAAATCTCAAACAGATTGTGCGGAGCTCCAAAAGGATCTCCTCCAAAGATCCTGGGGGAGTGGACAACACAATGGCAGATGAGGTTTAGTGTTAGCAAGTGTGAAGTGATGCATATTGTGGCAAAAAAAAAAAAAAAGCCACTTCAGCTTCACATATAGGCTGATGGGGCCTGAGCTGTCGGTGACTGACCAGGAGCGGGATCTTGAGGTCATGGTGGACAGCTTGTTGAAAGTGTTGACTCAATGTGTGGCAGCTGTGAAAAAGACAAATTCCATGCTTGGAATAATTAGGAAGGGGGTTGAAAATAAAAATGCAAATATTATAATGTCCTTATACAAATCTATGGTGCAGCCACAATTGAAGTACTGTGTACAGTTCTGGTCACCACACCTCAAAAAGAACATTGTAGAACTGGAAAAGGTGCAGAAGAGGGCAACCAAGATGATAAGGAGCTTAGCATCTTCCTTACAAGGCAAGGCTACAACACTTGGGGTTTTTTAGTTTAGAAAAGAGACAACTGAGGGGTGACATGATAGAAATTTATAAAATTATTCATGGTGTGGAGAGAGAGAAACATTTCTTCCTGTCTCATAACACTAGAACCAGAGGTCATCCCATGAAACTGATTGCCAAGAAATTTAGGACCAACAAAAGGAGGTGGGCCACTGTGTGAAACAGGATGCTGAACTAGATAGGCTTTGTGCCTAATCCAGAAGGTCTGTTCTTATGTTCTAAATGGAAAACTGCTCATAAAGTGCATGCAGAGTACATGATTCTTGATTACCAAAGAAGAACCAAACCCATACCTCCAATGTTTCACAGATTAAAATAGGGATGCACTTGTAACAACCAATTCCCCTACCAAGGATGACTGTCCAAATTCCTTTTCATTATTATATATTGCTGAAGACTGGATTCTACCCAAAATGTTCCTTAGCAAAATACAAAGTGCTGGTTATTAACTATAAAGCCCTTTATGGCTTGGGCTCAGGGTACTTAATAGAGCATCTTCTTTGTCATGAACTCTGCCACCTATTACGATCTTCTGAAGAGGTCCGATTACATCTGCTGCCAGCTTGTTTGGTCGCGACCCAGGACTGGGCCTTCTCTGTGGCTGCCCCGGGGTTTTGGAATATGCTCCCTGTTGTTATACATCTCCTTCTCTGTTTGCTTTTAGGAAGACGTTCAAGACACACTTGTTTTTGCAGGCTTTTAACTGGAATTAGTTTTAAAGTGTTTAATTTGTTCTTATTTTATGAGATTGTTTTAATTGTATTTTGTGGTTTTTAAACTGTTTTTACTCTGTTTTATTTTGTGTTTTGAATTTTGTACACCACCTAGAGATGTGTATATCAGGAGGAATAGAAATATGATAGATAGATAGATAGAGCACCCAATGACATGCCAGGTATGCTAGAAACACAATTCACTCACTTGGATGTTTAATTTCTAGTGACTCTAGAAATTAGAGAAGAAGACAGATTCTGAAGCATGAAAATTTCCATATTAAACAAAAATTAAAGAAGGCAAAACAGGACAGAAGCCCAAATAAGGACAAAATGGAGATCGTGGTTTACTGTGGACAGATTCAGGAAAACAGGAACTGTGTCTGTGATAAATAGGGACAGTTGGAGCCTATAAATAAAGGAAACAACATACATTCCCAGTGCTCTCTCATCCCAGGAATACGAACCTGGGGCTGTAGCTCAGTGGCAGAGTGTCTGCTTTGCATGCAGAATGCCTCAGGTTCAATCCCTGGCAGCATCTCCAGATAGGGCTGAGAAAGACTGAAACCTTGGAGAGCTGCTGCCAGTCAGTGTAGACGATACCTAGCTAGAGGAACCAAGGGTCTGACTCGGTAGGCGGCAGCTGACTATGTCCCTAGAGCTGAGCAGCACTGCCATAGAAATTTCATCACATGGCAATGTGAGGAGTGAGCAATCGTTTCCATTTTTTTGGTCCGATAATCAGCATCTCTGCTCTCGGGTGACTATTAGAAGACCTTGAAAGCAACCCGCACTCCCTGGTGTTTCTGGACTTCACCTAGTTCAAAACCTATCCTTGGATGTCTTCTACAAGCGGAGAGCTGTCAGTCTGTTTGGAGAGGGACTTAGCCCACTGAAATGATGAGCGGGGGGCGGGCGGGAGCACCCAGCTAAGCCGATTTTAGCAGCACAAGGAGGAGTGAAGTTCATCCTGTGAGGATTATTTTTGTACTTCTGATTAAGGCTGACAGGACTCAAACCTCGGCCATTTATTTCGATGCACGCCTAGCACAAAAAGCCTCCTCTAACAAAGGGAGCGGTTATCCCAGCTGGGTGGACTGTTCCATTTCATTCCAGCAAAGATCTCTCGGCCGCTCATGCTGGATTAAAAGGGACAAAGAAGAAAACGTGAAGGGGAACTGGGCCTATTCAGAAAGGAGGCAGCTGAGAGGGGGTGTCACAGCACCCTCCAAATGCAGGGGGTGTGACCCAGTCAATGGGGAAATTCATTTACCAGGAGTAACAGCACTGAGGGCTGCATGTTGGCTTTTAATACTGGGAGAAGCGGGCATCAACAGAAAAGGCTTGGACAAAGGCTGTTAGAGCTGACCTTGAGGGAGAGCTGTATCGCAACCAAGCATGTCCTCAGGCCCCGGATTCCCAATGGTACTGTAGCCAGCAATGCCCTTGTTTGATCAGCAGCTGCCATCATGATACCAAGAGACCCGAACATGGGCGGTGCCTGAAGAACATAACAGGAACATAGGACAATAGGCCTCATACTGAGGCTAAATCTGCCTTATGCTGAGTCAGACCATTGGTCCATCTCGCTCAGTAGTATCTAAATTCAACTGGCAGAAGCTGTCCAGAGTCTCAGCTATAGGGTTAACATGTGGCAGATCGCCTGTACCTTACAGAGATGCATCTAAGCAGGAATTAACTAAGTCCAGCTTTTCTTCTAAGGGTGTGCATGGAACCGTTTTTCAAACCGAACCGCCGATCCACATTCAAATTTTAACCATACTGCCTGTCCGCCCATGAGTTCGACTGAACCAATCAGCAGTTTGGTTCGTTAGATCGAACCGGGTCCAACCGGTTTGACCTGGTTCGAGGGGCTATGCTTGTGAAGGGGAACCCAGTGAGGATTCCCCTTTAAAGCAAAGCGGAATCCTGCCTTTAAAAGGCTTCTAACAGCAGATGGGGGTGGCCTATTGAAATCGCCCCATCGAAATCGCCGGCAGCAGCGGCTCCTTGAAACCCCGACACTCCCCCCCACCAGCAGTACAGCCCTCACGGTGGTGGAGCGCTTCCAGCCTCTGTGTGTGTGAGGCCAGATTACCCTTTACGAGCATAGCCCCTTAAACTGGGTAAAACTGGTCTGTAATGGACCAGGCCTGATTGGGTTTAAACTCAGACTGGGCACCTTCTTTTGAAGGCTGGTTTGGTTTGAGTTCCAACTGGTCGAACCGGGTCAGTTCGAATAGAACCTGGTTCAAACTGAACCAGTTTGATTACAACCAGTTCTGCACACCCCTATTTGCTTCCCCAGCTTTTTCTTTCCCTTCTTTTACTTTACCCTGCTGAAACACCCTCTTCTGAAACCCCTGCTAAGCGAGCGAAGAGCCCCCTTTTAAGTGGTGATTTTCTTTATTGAGCAGGGGGAGAGCAGCTGGCCCTATCCAAGGGCCGAGACAGCATTTTTTAAAAAAAACCTAATTTAATTTAACATATTTGTATATTGCCTAAAACTTGCATCTCTGGGCGGTTTGCAAAAAAACAATGCAAATAACAGAAAAAGCTAAAACATGAAACTAATTTAAAACTTTCCAAACAATGTTAAAACTATTAAAACAGTAATTAAAAGCTTGGGTGAGCAGATGCGTGGGTGGCTGTTTCCGGGTCTATCTTAAGTTTCTTTTTAGATTATGAGCCCTTTGACAACCAGGATCCTTATTTATTTATTTATTTATTTATTTATTTAGCTAGCTAGCTAGCTTTGGGAACTTTGTAGTAGTAGTAGTAGTAGTAGTTCTGTGCATCTCTTAAAGGTACAGGAGATCTGTCTTCTTTTCCATATGGCAACCCTACTCAGGTACTGTTTCCCTGGAGATAACAGGGATTAAACCTGGGATCTTTTGCATGCAGAAAATGTGCCCAGTAATACACACGTTGTATGCAGAAGTTCCTAGGTTCAAGCAGCCCATATTTTCGCTGATAGATCAGCATAGGTCTACCTATAGACCTATATTGGGTGTTTCCCTGGGAAACATACCAAAGAGGATTCAAACCAGCAACCTCTTGCTTGCTGGCTAGGACTGGCAGTAGCTATTGTTTCCATGCTTTGTTGTTGTTAACAATAAGTGAATGCATAGACCACCTTTCCTGCAAAAGATCAAAGCAATTTGCAAAGAATAACATTTCAATAAAACACAATGGCTGGCATCCTAAGTATACTAGAGGAAGAGGTGAGTCTCACGATCAGTGAGACCCGCTTTTGCCAAAACTGCGGGGAGAGTGGGTTAAGCCCGCTCTCCTCGCAGACGATCGCTCAGGAGCCCTGGGCAGCCGGATCGGCCACCCACACGATTGCCGGCTCTGTGACAGAGACGGCAGGGGCTGGGGGGAGTGGGGGCCGTGCAGCCCCTGGAAGCTCCAATATGCCCTGCACAAGCGCGCAGGGCATACTGGGGAGACCCCCGGAGCCGGGAGGTGGCTTTTCACTTCCCCTCCAGGGGTCTACTCATGAGTAGCCGTGCTGCGGAGCCGCGCCGTGGCTACTCACGATCAGGCAGCCTGGGTTTGCAGAGCGCTCGCCCCGCAAAACCGAGCTAAGGGCAGGGCTAGTTGAGCAGGTTACCTGCTCTAGAACCACCGGGCTCGCAGCCGAGCCTGGTGGTTCTCACAATTAGCAAAAATCGGGCAAGGCTCTCTCTCCTAGCCCAATTTTTGCTAATCGTGAGAATAGCCCCAAAGTCCTACTGAAATCTAGTAGTAGTCCTTCGGAGTAACTCCTGAATAATGCTACTGAATAATTTAGTCTGGCAATCAAAGCAACCAATTTAAAATACAGTGGTTCAAAATAATATTGAAGAACTGCCTCCTCCCATACGAACCTGCTTGTGGGGTGGACGAAATTGCCCAAAATTAATTAGTGAAGCTTCTGCACCTGCAGAATTTCTGCTTGGACATTTGCAACAGTTGTCATTTTGGGGAAGCACTGTGCCTTGTAGAGATGCATAAGGCAGAAATGCACCAGGGGCCTATCTAGCCAGTGACAGTGACACCTGCTGAATTTCTGCCTAGACTCATCCCTCACCAATTTACTGTTGAGCTGAAAGAGCAAAGCAAAGCATGGGTACATGAGCCTAATTTGTAAAGCCAGCATAATATACAAGTATTTACCGTTAACATGTAGGGGTTTGCAGGAACCGTTGGATGTCGAACCATCAAGCTGCTGCCACAGAGTGTAGGGATGTGCACAAAACCGGTTTGCCCAGTTCACTTCAAGTCCAAATGGACCCAAACAGGACCAGACATGTTTGCTTTTGTCACTCCAAATGAGAGGCCCGGCTCAGCTTGAATTTGAGCTGGTTCGGGCCTGGTTTGGGGGTGCTATTGACTTTATTTTCTTGGGGGGGGAAGGTGGACTTGCTGCTGCTGTGGGCTTCTGCAGCCTCAGGGGGTGCTGTGGCCTTGGGGGGGTCTCCAGCAGTCACCACCCCCCCTACTGGCCTCCCTCTGGTCTTCCCCGGGCCAGGTTGGCCCCTCTGAGTGTGTGGCGGCCATTTTGGAGGCTGCTGCACATGCACATGGACCATTTGTGTGCCTGGACCTGGACCTGAAGTGGGCCCGAACTAGCCTGGGAAGGGTTGGTTTGACCTCGAACCAAACCGAACCAGGCCCGGTTCAGCTTAAGGTCAAGCCCTCAAACCTGTCCAGTTTGATATCGAACTGGATCAAGATTGAGCCAGTTCGCACATCCCTAACACAGTGTAGACAATACTGAGCTTGATGGACCAATGTTCTGAGAACTTCCCATGCTCTGTACCATGAGATACAGCTGTGTAAGCGAAGATGCAGCTCTCTGCAGCTAAGTGACAAGGACACAATGCAGCCATCAGAGAATGGGTCGACCCCACTCACAACCACGAACCAGGCAAACATGTATTGTCTTTCCCTGCACCGATATTTATGGATTTCTACCAGCTGAGCAAAATGGAAAGTGATTGCCGACGCTATGCAGAAACCTTGTCGTCAGCCTGACATACAGTATATGTAGCTACTTGGCCTGGGGGATTTCTGGTAGTTTTAATGAGGTAGAATGTAAATTGCTGTTCATGGGAATAAAGTGGAGAAAGTTTGCGCAGTACAGAGTATTAATCAATCCCTGTTTTGGTAGGAAGATATCAGATGGAGAGGGATGTAGGCTGAGCTGTTGGAAAAAACCTGGAGAACTCTTGCAATATTTTATTCTTATTTTAGTATTAACTGATTCATAAACTGATATCCTGCTTTTCCTGTTAATTGCATACTAAAGTGGCTAACATTACAAAAACATAAAACAATACACTTTAAAAGACAAATGAAGCAACCCTAAAAGTAGCAGATACAAGCAGTCAACAAAAGCAGAGAAGACTAATGTCTAATTTGGCTGATAAAAGCTATTTATTACTACTTACTACTACTACTACTACTACTAATTCAATTTTTATACCACCCTTCCAAAAATGGCTCAGGGCAGTTTACACAGAGAAATAATAAATAAATAAGATGGAACCCTGTCCCCAAAGGGCTCACAATCTAAAAAGAAACATAAGATAGACACCAGCAACAGTCACTGGAGGTACTGTGCTGGGGGTGGATAGGGCCAGTTACTCTCCCCCTGCTAAACAAAGAGAATCACCACATTAAAAGGTGCCTCTTTGCCAAGTTGGCAGGCTTTAAAAAGTCCTGCGGAAGTGACATCTTTCCAGGCTCCGTGTAAAAATGGACAAGAAGGACTGAAAGGGGCTCCCTTGGGACTTCAAGTCAACGGAGCGACTGATAGCCAGTCCGATGATGGGTCTGCTATGCGGGTGGCTGCAGTGCTACAGCTCTGCCTTGTGCTATGCATTGCGCCAGCATAATATAAGGGCTGCTCAGATGATCCCTCTGTTTGTGACCATGTGGCAGAGGAGCAGGGTCTTGCCTTCTGACCATGCTCTCAACCAGTATGCTCTCTAATTTTTTCCCATCTGTGTGCGGAATGAACTTTGTTCTGGGTGGAAGCATCAAGGCAGTGCATGTGCACGTGCATTCAGAGTGGGGCCTTCCTGATTCAATCTGGGCGGGACCTAAAATTAACTGAGGGGACACCAAAAAATGGGGCACTAAAAAATGGGAACACTGCTCTCAACATGGTGTTCTTTCCTGGTTATGCACCTCCTGCCCACTCAGCAGGCCATGGTGCTGAGGCAGCAGCAGTGGCACATCAACACTCTCAGGCTTTGCCACCAAGCAAGGTGCAGTAGTGGCCAGTGGGGGCACCGCCAAGGTGGTGGCAAGAGGCACCTTTAAGGGTAAATTGATAGGTGCTTATCTCTGCTACCGCCACACCTGAATGCTGCTCCGAGTGGCAGTGCACCACCCAGCACCCACTGTGGTGGGGGATCGCCTCTGCCACTCACTTGGCTGCCAGCCGGGGGATCAGTTCCATGGAGGCCAGGTGAGTGGCCTCTGGTCACAGGGGGTGCTGAGTGGCATGCTGCAGCTCAGAGAAGCATTCAGGCACAGCGGTAGCAGAGGGAAGCACCTATTCATTTGCATTTAAAGGTGCCTCTTGCCTCCCCACTCCCCGCCCCCCACTGCCAGCTCCCGCACTGGCTGCTACAGGCAGCAGCAGCAGCGGCATTCCTAACTCACATCGGGGAAGAAGAGGGAGAAGAAGAGGAGTGCCCCTTTGGGGTGAGGAGGGGGCAATGAATAGCATGCCCCAGTGGGTGAGGTGGGTACATAGGAACATAGGAAGTTGCCGTATACTGAGTCAGACCATTGGTCTATCGAGCTCAGTATTGTCTTCACAGACTGGCAGCGGCTTCTGCAAGGTTTCAGGCAGGAATCTCTCTCAGCCTTATCTTGGAGATGCTGCCAAGGAGGGAACTTGAAACCTAGATGCCCTTCCCAGAGTGGCTCCATTCTCTGAGGGTAATATCTTCCAGTGCTCACACTTCTAGTCTCCCATTCATAGGCAACCAGGGTGAACCCAGCTCAATTAAGGGGACAAGTCATGCTGCTTGCTACCACAAGGCCAGCTCTCCTACCTTCCATGAGCAGCAGGCAGCAGGGGAGCCCTGGGATGGTGCCTGTGGTGTTGAGGGTGGTGCTTGCCAATCCCTGGGCCTCTCCTGCACCTATGCCTGAAGAAACCACTTCACTCTGCCTCATGAAAGGGCTGCCCATAGAGCAAGCCAAGGAAGATGAGACAAACAGCTGCTGTGGCAAGCTGTACATTGGTGGCAATGATGAAGTACTAGACTTCACTTTGGCTGGCAACAATTATAGATGCAAGCTTAAATTATTTAACATGGGATTTCGATGACGGGCACTTTATTTTTAAACCATATTTCTAAGCGGAGAAGTTTCTGCCCTTCTAAGCCCTAACAGAATTTTGAGGGAGATAAAAACAACAAGGTCTAACTAACCTAGATTACGGTTACCTCAGAATTATTTTTAGCTCTGTCTGCCCCCTTTTAACTCCTGCTACAAAATGTGCCCAACATTCAAGTCTCTATGAAAGAGGTAGCTTCAAAGGTGCCATCTGTATGAAATCTCGTCATTAGCATTGATAGTGTCTTTTAGAGCGCCTGTGATTTAAGCAAGGATTATTGCAGTTCAACATCGTTAAAATCGAATCATTAAAAAAAAACAGGGCAAAAAAAAAATCCCAACTTCCTATTAAAGAGAACTTTTCTTTCAAACAGAAGTTGGTGTAATCCTTAAAAAAAAAGTTTTAATAGCATTGGCCAGATAGAAGAAAATAATTATTTTTTTAAAAGGCAATTGTGAAAATGTTAAAATTGTCATCTCACCTTTACTATTTTTGCTCCATTCTCCCTTTTGAAGAAAGCTGTTCTGATTTCAACTCTGGAAGCTGTAAAAATGGCCCTTGGAAATGGTTGTCATGGTTATGGAATCCCATAAGAAATCATGTCTTCCTGCACCTGCCCAGGGAAATATTGATAGCGTAACACAGAAGGGAAACTTCAGCCACTCACCCCAAACCGATTTTCAGACAACCATTACAGCAATATAAACTAGGGATGTGCATAAAACCGGTTCTCCCGGTTCGGTTCGGGTCCGAACCGGGTCCGGACCGGACCGGGGTGGTTCGGTTTTGGTTTTGCCAGACCACCCCCCCGGTCCGGTTCGGTTTCGAACCGGTTCGGATCCGAACCGAACTGGTTCGGATCACAAAAAGTGGCTGGTTTTGAAGGGGACATTGTGTTCTACCTGCCACCCAAATTTCAAGTCGATTGGACCTTCCTCTGATTTTTTACAAATTTTTTTCAAAAAATAAATTTTTGCCCATAACTCACAATGTGGAGCCCTTAGGGGCAAAAAAGCTGGGGTGGGTGGTAGCCACCCATGGGTGTCCTCCACCCCCAAAATCCCAAGGCAATTGGTGGCTCCTAGTATTATTGGTGAATTTCTGAAGAAAATTTTTTTTCCCATTGGCTAGAATGGGGGTTCGGGGCTGCCCCAGACCCACCTCTGTGGGGTGGCAGCACCCCCAAAGTGGGTCCGGGGCCATGGCAAAAATGCCCTCAGTCCCTCCCAGCAATCCCCGTAGAGATAGGAGTGATGGTTCTGTTGTTTTTCTGAGGTATTCTGAGTGTAGATTCTATGATAGCTTATGAGATTTCCAATGAGACACCATGAATCCACTCTCATTTGCTATCACAGAATCCACACTCACTCAGAACACCTCAGAAAAACAACAGAACCATCACTCCTATCTCTACGGGGATTGCTGGGAGGGACTGAGGGCATTTTTGCCATGGCCCCGGACCCACTTTGGCGGTGCTGCCACCCCACAGAGGCGGGTCTGGGGCAGCCCCGAACCCCCATTCTAGCCAATGGAAAAAAAATTTTTCTTCAGAAATTCACCAATAATACTAGGAGCAACCCAACAATTGCCACCCCATCTTTTTGGCCCCTCTCTCTGGGCGCCCTAACACGTAACACCTAGTCAGTCCATCTTAATGCCTACCTACTACCACCACTCCTATCCAAGCAAGTAAGAGGAGGACACTCAGAGAGACAACACCCACTCTCTGATCTAACAAAAAGGCCACTGCTGTGCTGCCTGCCAGCACAGCAGCAGCAGCGGAGCAGCACACTAAGCACAAGAGCAGCACACACAGAGAAGAAGCAGGAGGCGGAGCAGCAGAGCAGCAGACCTGCCGCTCTGCATGATGGGTGACGTGATGCCCAAAGGAACCACCGCCTCACTCAGTGCCTGCCACTGACTAGGCCCGACAGACAGAAGCCAGCCAACCTGCTCTGCTCTGCTCTGATGCTCCCCATGGATGATGCACACACACCCTACATCTGCATCCCAATGACCAGACCAGACCAGACCAAGTGCGCAGAGTCAGCACAGGCCAGCAGCCACCAGCCCAGCAACAACAACAGCTACTACTGCTACCACCACAACCAGTGTTGCCGCTACAATAACATTCCCAGTCCAGTCACGCGCGCCACAGCCTGAGCCTAGCACACAGCCAACAGCTGCTGCCAGCCAGTGCCTGGCAAGCCCAGCCAACATGAGGAGGAGAGAGCTAACAAGTAGACGGCGCACGCACATCACCAACCCATCACGACGGCGCAACTGCAAGGGGAGAGGGCACAATTACAGGCAGGAGGAGGAGGAGGAGGGTAGCAAAATATATAAAGCAATATATATCAAGAGAACACAAGCCAGAAGTTTAAAAAAAAAATTAAAAGAAAGACTATAACCAGCAGAAAAAACTTGGGGGTTGGGGTGTGGGGAGGGGGAACCAAACACAGACTCTGAGGGGGGCCACTAAGTGAACAGAGACAATGAAACCACAATTGCTGCAAATTAATAATAGCAAATGAATAAGTGGAACCAAGCAAAGAAAACTGGACTCGGTTTGGCAGCAGCAAACTTGTGAGAAGGCTGGATGGGGTGGGGTTGGGGTGGGGTGTGGTTGGACTTGGAGGGGCAAGTTTGGAGCAGGGAACCAAAACTGATTATATGGGACAACAAGAAACAACAACAGAATCCTCTGGGGGTGGGGGGGAGGGATTCAGGGAACCAACTCGCAGGGCAGCAGCAGTCAGCAGAAACAAACAAAATGGTACAATTTAAGCAAAACCAGCAAGCAATATATAACTGAAACCAATGGAATGCAATGTGAAAATCAAAAAGTTGGACAACAACAAGGCAGGACAAAGAGCAATAATTAATGGAAGAAGATTTAAAGCAATGAGGATGCAGTGGGTGGGAGTGGGGGAGGGGGAGGGTAGGCCCAAAGGATGAGAAGGGAAAGGGGGGGGAGGGGGGGGGGAGAAAAGCAGACAGACAAGGAACAGGGAAAATTGGGGGAAATTAAGAAGAAAGTAAAGTGAAGTAACACACAGTATACAGACAAGAGACAGACAGAGAGAGGAGACACACAGAGAGTCACAAAGGGCAGGTGGACAAAGGATTAGACAGAGCACACACAGAGAGACACAGGACACAGTCAGGACTCACAGAGACACCAGAGCAGCCAGCAAAGGGCAAGCAGGTCTCAGAGATGATCCCACAACTGCAGCCAAGAGAAGTTTCCAGAGAAGAGGCTTGGGTTTATATAGGTTTGAAATTCCCTCCTTTGGGAGCCCCCACCTTTGCACTCCCCCCACGGCCAACAGGGTGCCAGCTCTCAACAGTGCAACAGCCAAGCAGCCTACCAGACCAAAGGACTCATTCTGGCCAATCAAGGATCAATAGCGCAGCCAATACAATGCCTGGAAATAGCATCACAAAATGGATGCAAGGAGGAGCAAAAGTTTCGGGAAGGAGACACAAAATGGAGGACACACTTTAAAGAGACACTGAGTGAGACTCAATTTCATTCCCGATTCGGTCCGGCTCGGTCCCCGGGAGGGCCCGATTCGGTCCGGGATCGAGCCGCCGGATCCGGACCGGTTCGGACGAACCGGTCCGGATCCGAACCGAACCGCACATCCCTAATATAAACCACCACCCTGCTAACAGAAAAATATACTCACAGGCCTAGATCTGAGGCTCAAATTACACATTGCATGGAGTTCCAGGAGTTTTTAAAGCCATGATCAGATTGTGCAAGCTACTAGTCTGGGTAGAAGAAAAGCAGATATTACCTGGGTTCACATACAACACAGAACCCACTTGCAAAGTTGATAACCGGTTTGTGACTGTCTGAACCAATGTCCTTCAATTGTGTTATAACTCTGCAGTAGCTGTAATAACTCAAGGACTTTGGGATATATCATTTCAAGATCACACATCCTGCTCACCAAATCACTTTGGCATTCCATATAAAAACACCTTTCAGCCAGCTGCTTACCTTAGCAGCATCCATGTAGCCAAGTATCAATGTGCTTTTACTTTGGCAAGATTGAAGGTATTGCCCTCACAGATTCTGCTGGGAAGAAATGATAGGATCCACTAGGGCTGTGCAAACTGGCTCGATGTTGAGCCAGTTTGACGTTGAGCCAGTTTGGTTTGACAGCTCGGGGTCGAACCAAACCACCCCCTGTTTGGTCCAACCCCAGACCGAACACCCCCGAATGTTTGGGGGCTTTGTGAACTTCTTTTAGTAAAATTAAAAAATAAAATAAAAAACTTTCTTTACCTTACTCCCCTCAGGGGAGTTCCTGGAGGCGGCGGGGGGGTGGGGTGTCTGCGGAGGTTCCCCCTCTGACTCTCTTCATGCCCCCTCCAGCTGGTTTGGGAGGCTTTTCGGACCACGCAGAGGCCAAGTGCGCAGGTGCGCGGCCTCCAAAATGGCCACCAGGCTACTGGGAGAAGGCCTATAACCAGCCAAAAAGCTGGCCAAACTGGCTGGAGGTGGGCATGAGGACAGCTGGCGAGGGTAGGGGGAACCTCCGCGGACACCTCCACCCCCGCAGCAGGCTCCAAGAACTCCCTTGAGGGGAGTAAGGTTAAAAATTATTATTATTTTTTTTACTAAAAAGAGTATGCAGAACACCCCCCCGTGGACTGAAATGAACCGGGGGGGTCAAGGGGGGTGCCAGACTGAACTGGCCCGGTTGTGTTCAAGGCCACTCCGGACTCGAACCGAAGCAGGCCAGCCGGTTCCATGCACATCCCTCGGATCCACCAGTCTTTGAGGGTTTGTCCATGTAATGGCCAGGAAGTGGAGTTGGTGAAACATGCAACTTCTATGCTGGAGCCCATCAGCAACCGATTACTCCTGTATTGTCAGCATTCCCAGGAGCATTCCCAGAAGGGGCTTTTAGCTTGCTTCTCCACTGGAATGGAGGATGTGCATTTGCACATCAGCCAGATTCGCACCAAAGTCCGTGCGAGTTATCAGGGAGCACGTCATACATGATTCAGTTTTTTCACTGCACATTAGAGCCTAGCCTGATTTATGGCCAGGATTTAAAAAAATCCACTTTTTGTGGGGGTTTTTTTTGGGGGGGGGGTGCAAATTCGAACTAGCAGTAAAGCCTCTCAGTGAACCCAAAGTAAAGCCTGCTGTCTAGGAAAGCTCCAGGTAGATCATCTCAATTCTATACTAAATATCTATTGCTGGATAAAGTTCCTAGGGTGGCTTTAGCTGTTGCTAAATTTCTCTCAGTTGCTATAAGAACAAGGAATCAACTTGTAAACTAATGCAGATGATAGGACTGTTTTGTGGGGTGGGGGTTATTTTGAGTCACTTACTCCATATATATGACTCTCACTGTTGGAATTTAATTTCCCTACATTCTGTTGTAAACAGGATTGTCGATTATTTCTACTTGTGGTCCACTGACCACAAAAAATTAAACTGTACTTCCAAAGCAGGAACCTGAGGTGCACTCGGGGCCTCAAACTGAGATGTGCAACCAAGATTTGAAGCTGGCTTGCCAAACCTAGTGCTGCCCGAGGCGTATCTAGGGAAAATAGCACCTAGGGCAAGCACTGAAATTGCGCCCCCTGTCCAAACATCTGGCACCCATCTTTCACATAACTTTACCATACTATCAGCTCAAATATACAAGTCAAGCTCGTTAATCTTTTAATATTTCAAAAACTATTTGGCAGTGGATGTAGCCAGACCAAAAAATGCTGGAAAACTACAAATTTCAGTATGCTGGGGCTCATGAAATACCCAAATACTATGTGGAGGTGTACTTGGAAAACTAAACAGAAGTGCCTGTCTAATTCTCTACTGTGCATTGTAGCATCACTATTACATAAGTTTTAAAAATAAATGGAGAATTTGACTTTTCCCAGATACTAGGGCCTTGCGGAGGCCATTTGAGCATGTGAAGTGGCCATTTTGTTTTCAGTGGCCATTTTTTAAAAAACCCTTCATTTTAAAAAATTGTGCCCCCCTTCAAGTGGCGCCCGGGGCACGTGCCCTGCCTGCGCTACCCTAGATACGCCCCTGAGTGCTGCTCCCACTGAGGTGCATGTGATGTCTGAACTCATGCTTTCCTGGAATCCCTGGTTTGTTCTAGGTGATCCTATCCCTTTGCCATTGGGACCAGTGTTCCCTCTAACAGGGATTCCCAGATGTTGTTGACTACAACTCCCATAATCCTAAGGCAAAGGCTTTTGCAGCTGGAGATGCTGGGAGTTGAAGTGAACAACATCTGGGAATCCCTGTTAGAGGGAACACTGATTGGGAACAAGGACTGTGAGGTGGCACAAGGGTCTAGCTCAAACGCTGCTACTACCCACAAGCCAAGATTTGTGCTTATCTACAGCAGCAGCTTCAGGTTCTCTCCATGAGCTTTCCCAAATGGGCAGCTTTACTGGGACAGGAAGTGACTAAAGTTAAACTGTTTTGAGCACTGCTCCAAAGTGCTACTTCTTTAGGAAGCATAAAATGATCAGTAACTGCAAATCATCAAGTGCAAAGCTGAATAACGCCATTGGCTGTATGGATGGCATCTTCTGTCACCATCCTGACATTGCTGTAAATGTCATATGAACTCGTATGAACTCTCCTGCAGAGCTAAGTGTAGCGAAGCTGCGTTCAGTTGCCATTTGGAAAGCTCAGTATCTCAGGTGAAAGAAATCTCGGGTTCTGTGTTATGTGAGAACCCTTTCCCCTCTGGTTATTTTTCAGCTCATGCTCACCTGTCTCAAGTTACTTTTAGAAATACAGGAAAAATATAAAGGAGCTGAAAAGTTTTTAAAGCATTCCGCAAAGTCAAGGCAGCAAGCAAGTGAGGGAGACAAGCATAAATCAGAGAATGAAATAACTCAGTGAGTCCCCCAAACCAGCTCTCAGTAAAGCCAATTTTGTTGAAGTATTCCAATACAGTGGAGCTAGTGGAGCTTAGAGGCTGAGAAACTGAGCTGCCGGACTGATTGATCATTTGTAATAAGAACTGAAGGCATGCTAATCCTGTGACTGGCTTCAATGGGTTGACTAAGACCTGGGCAATGGCTTGCTTAATCAAACTAACCAATCTTCTGTTAGGGAAGGGAAGAGAAGTTCCAACAAAAATAGAGTCTCTTCATAGCTATTAAAATATTGCAGACTGCTAACAGGGTGTATGGATAGGCATACAAGGGTAACCCCCACTAAAGGTAAAGATAAAGTGTGCTGTCAAGTTGATTTTGACTCCTGGCAGCCACAGAGCCCTGTGGCTTTCTTTGGTAGAATACAGGAGGGGTTTACCATTGCCTCCTCCCACGCAGTAAGAGATGATGCCTTTCAGCATCTTCCTATATCACTGCTGCCCAATATAGTAGCAGCGGAGATTCGAACCGGCAACCTTCTGCTTGTCAGTCAAGCATTTCCCCACTGTGCCACTTAACCCCTACAACTTAACAGTTAAAATATGAGATGTTATAGGTTTGTTCAGGAGGGGACTGCAAAGCTGAGTAGGATCTACCCTACACGGGTGGAAAGGCACAAACCTCAGTGGTTCCAAAGTAGGTGTGTGCTGAACCGATTCTGTTCAAAAACCCCAAAAGGGGTGCCAATCAGAGTTTGAGCCAAACCGGCCCCAGTTCTAATGGAACTGGTTCAGAATTGGTTTGCTGGTTCAAGGGGCATGCTTGTAATGGGGAATCCAGTGGGGGTCCCTGCCTGCCCTTTAAAAACTCCTAATAGGGGGAGGCAAGAGGGCACCTCATCATCGGAGGCAACAGAGGTGGAGGAAGCGGTGTGGCTCCTTCAAACTCCGAACCGGGTCCAGAGCGCATGCGCAGAGGCCAAAAGCAGGCCATGCTGCAGTGCTGGACCCGGTCCAGAGTTTGGAGGAACTGCACCACCACCTCCTCAGACGATTCCCTCCCCCCGCCCATTTTTAAAGGCAGGCAGGGTTCCCCCCTTTGCTTGAATCCTCACTGGATTCCTCTTTCCAAGCATGCCCACAAGATGAATTGAACTGGTTCCAAACAGGTTCAGCCCAGTTTGACCCTTGTGCTGAACCATGGACCAGTTTGACTTGAACTGGCTCACAGTCTGGCCGTCTGATTCAAATTTGGCTCGAATTAGAACTGCAACACTGGAATCGGTTCCATGCACACTTCTATTCCAAGAGGCCTGAAGTAGAAGGTCTCTGTTAGGAAGGTTCCTGTGTGAACAGCCTTTTGATAAGTCTGTACTTTAATGATTTCAGATTGCAATTATATGAGAGGGGACAAGTAAAGAAGCCGTGGGCACATGTGCATGTAATGACAACTGGAGCTGAATGGGGCAGAGGCTGTTGGCTGCCTCTCCAAACACTTACCCAGCCCCCTGTCTTCTCAGAGGCTCTGAGAAGAACCAGGTATTCCCCCTTCTCTCCCCCACCTCACCCCCGCTCATTATCTCTCTGCCAGTCAGGGAACTGTGTGTTATCAACTAAGGGATTTAACAGCTGGGGAACCGAGGTTTTCCTCTGTGCTTATTTGTTTTACTTAAACTGAGGGTGGTGTGTCACACCGAAACGTCTTATGTTTTTATATTTACCATTAACTCTGGCTAAAGCCTGGCATAAAAAAGTTGGGTTAGGCGGGGCAGAAGTGTGAGGATTGGGAGTGATCCTGCTGCTCCACATGAACATCCGAACTTGGGCTGCCGTAGACTGAGTTAGGCTGCTCGTGAGACAGCCTCATACAAGACTAGAAAGAGAAGAAGGGGGAAGTCCTACACTTTCTATCTCTAGGGTGTTAAGAGTCAATGCCCATGAATCACATCTCCAGCAGGAGAAACTTCATACTCTATTTTGGGAGTTCTGTGCTCTCCTGATTTTCAGTCGTGTGTCAGTTAAAAGGATGATTTCTCTTCCTGCCTCATTTTGAATCTGAGAAGGGAAGCTGGGTAGGGCATGCCCATCTTACCCGGACGGGGCTTAATTTGTGATCAGGATCCCAGCCTAGATCCTCGTTTTTAAAACAACTGGTAAATGGAAGTGCACAGAACTGAATTAAGGTAGGAGGCTTTTGATTCATTGTTTGAAAGTGAATGTTGCATATGTTTAATGTTTGTTTTAAATTTGTGGCTGTTTTTATTTGTGTGTTAACTGCCTTGAGATTTTTGTAATAGGCAGTTGTAGTGATCAGCCTCCCCTCCCTCTCAAGAGTTAACAGGGAGTGAACCCTTGTCTCGACTGACAGGCTGGTGAACTCCAAGGCAGCCAATCAGTATGCCAGGTGGGTGGGACCTAGAGAACAGTTGCTGGGAATTTTGAGAACAAGAAGGGTGGCCATTGTTGGAGAGAAGTGGAAAGGCTTAGTGAAGGGCAATGGAGTTTTGCTCCCTCATGGTCAAAACCATCATGGAGGTTTCTTTCATGGAATAACTCTGTAGATCCTTAAAAGAAAGGATTTCAGGAAGCTTGATCCTCATCAGAAATTGGGTGAGTTCAAGGAAACAGGAATTCAGCATAGGGAACAGTTTGTTTAGTCAGACTGTGTGTTAGGAACTTATATTTCTTTGTATGTGTATGCTTTTGCGCATTCCTTATTCTGTTCTCTTATTGTTTACCTGCAACATAGTTAAAATAAAATACACTAGCCTACACTCAACCCTACCTAGGGCATTGCAAAAGACTCTATAAACATTTAAGCATGCCTAAGACAACCTATTTTTGTAACCTACTCTTCCTGCTCACTTCCCAAAACCGGGTCTCACTGCTCATGAGACCCAGTCCAAAGGCTGTAATCCGCTACAGCAGTATACAAATGTACTAAATAAATAAATAAATAAATAAATAGCATCAGTTATGTGAACTGCCCTCCAAACTTTGTTTGGGGCACATGAATCTGAATACACTTCTGTGATTGCTTTTCTACAGATTCTTTGTTTATTTGTCTTAGAAGAGAAAACTAAAATCTGAAATACACACTCTTCGTCTAATTGTTGTTGCATTGGTGCTCATTTCCAGACTACGCACTGTTCAGCAATAAAATGTTTCAGCTTGGCAGGATCATTTTGAAAAGATGAATAGCTTGCGCAACCCTTCTACAATGGGAAAATACAGCTTTTTTTGTGATGCACTTGCAAGGTTGTAGGACTAAAATGCAAGGATAAAATACAAAAGAAGGAATCAGAAATGTGAATGGCACCTTGCTGACAGCACATGGACTGCGATGTCGAAACTCAGGCAATACAAAAGCACACTTAGTAGACGATAGTGACACTGTTGTAGTGTGTCATCTGGAAAGCACCATTGTCATAGAAAATTTTTTTTTTTAAACAAATCATGACAGGATCACACTGCTGTTGTAGAAGAACCTTCCACATTCCATGGCAAATTGTTATATGTACTCCTGCTAAGGGGTGGAGGTTGGTGTTGCAACTGTGATGAGGCACTCCATAGGAGACATGGAGCAGTCCCACCTTCACAAATAGCATGGGTGGGGTGTAGAGTGACTTGAAAGCAGCATGCAACAGACATCCTTGGAAGAGAACTGGTTTTGAATTTGTTCCTTGCTGCTCCACAAAAGAGACTGATATGCTTGCAGTCGACAGTCCATTTACTCCAGAGGAGGTCAATTGACTTTAATGTTTCCCTCCTGAAGGAAATGGGCTGTGTGCCACCACTCTAATGGATTGATTGCATCCATCAGAAGAGAAGGCAAAGGCTTCTTTTACTTTGATTTCCCCAAATGGAAGCCATCACCGAATCATAACGTTCCCCTCTTCCCAGATGACCGGTCCCTTAACTTATCATTATAAAACTTGCAAAATGCCAGTCAAGTCATTATGATGAGTGGGCATGTGTGCAAAGGGAGAGTGTATATATTGCAAAGATTGGGATGAGAGTATGTACAAGACACACTGCAGTTCTGGGCAGGATCCATATCAATAAGGGTTCAACCTGCCAGTGTCAGGGCTAGTGGGTATAGGAAGCTGCCTTCTACCGAGTCCGGCCATTGGTCCATCATGCTCAGTATTGTCTACACAGAAAGGCAGCGGCTTCTCCAAGGTTTGTTTGTTTGTTTTGTATTTATTGTTAAATTTGTATACCACACAAAAATTAAAAACAATACTATAAAAAAGACATAATTAAAATATTTAACTAAGATATGAAAACATATCAGACTAAAAAGATTTAAAATACAAACATAAGAACTGTACAAAATATAAAGAAGAAGCAGTAGAGACAACCTTATAAAAGCCTGGGTCAAAAACCCAAGATTTTAACACACTTTCTAAAAACTGTGATGGAGTCCAAGGAGCAAATAGCCACTGGGAGAGCATTCAAGAGTCGAGGGCAGCAACAGAGAAGGCCCTGTCCTGCATGAACTACAACTGAGCCTCCCTCATTGTTGACACCTGCAGCAGAGTCCCTTCAGATGACCTTGTCAAGCAGGCAGCAACCTTTGGGAGCAGGCGGTCCCTCAGGTATCCAGGGCCCAAACCGTTAAGGGCTTTAGACGTCAAAACAAGCACCTAGAATTGGTTGCAGGCAGGAGTCTCTCTCAGCCCTATCTTGGAGATGCCCGGGAGGGAACTTGGAACTAGAATTAATAACAACAACCTCCTATCAACAATATGGTGAGATGTAGCTTTAATAAACCTATACTGGATCGGTCGTCACCTGGGTCAACAAGGACCGCGCCAGGTGCTGGAGTCCCTGGACATCTGGTGGCAAGTGGGTAACAGGACTCAGGATCTTCAGTTGAGCAACCAGGGCTGGAGACTGCAAGGATACTGGAAGAAATATTTCTTAACCAGAAAAAATATACGAAAGACGCCAACAAGGAAATAATGATCTGCTATTACAAGTCTAGTCCAACTAGAAAAGGTTATTTAAAAAGAATGTACCAAATTTGGAAAGAGAAGCATCCAGATACAGAAATAACAAAACAATGGCTAGCAGACCAGAGAAGATTCATAATAAGAAATAAAGTATTCACAGGAGTTGAGCTGGAAGAACTGCAAAGAGCAACACATACTCAAGATATGGAAGAAGAATTACCACCAACTGAAGAAGTTGCTCAGGCACAGGTGGAGGAGGTGTTGGAAATAGAGGATGCCACTGTTGCTGAACCATTTCAAAATCAAAACCAGGCAACCTCCCCTTTGCCTTCACCTTAAAAACTCGAATGCCGTTTAACAGAAAAGCAACAAGAACTAAAGCAAAAAATAACTGAGCACATGAACCAAAAAACCACCAGGGTTCGACTTCCAGTGCTAAAAGCAGTTGCCAAAAAACAACTTGCTCAGGCATTAAAAGATGTCAATGCTGCACTTGCAGAAATAAAAACCAATAATTTGCAAGAAACAAACCAACTAATGTACAGTGCAGCAACAATAACAACACAAGAGCTCGGATATAAGATCAATGGACCTGTAAAAAAAGAAAGTAGTACATCACCTAAATGGAAGATTAGATTAGAAAATAAAATCTCCAGGCTTAGATCAAATGCTAGTAAATTGAAAGATATGAAAGACAAGAAGCTGAAGAATGAAAACACCAAACAGTATCTGATCCAAAAATACCACCTAGATTCAAGGAAAATGAGAGAAGTCCTGGAAATAATAAAGCAGCAAATAACAGCAGTGTCAAAGAAGATTAGCAGATACGAAGCTAGAATTACACAACACAGGCAGAATCTCCAGTTCCAGTTGAATCAGAGACGTTTCTACCAAAGCATAGAAGGAGAAACTGCAAGAAACGTAGAAACACCAAATAAAGAAGAAACAGAGCAATTCTGGGGGAAATTATGGGACAATCCAATAGATTATAATAAAAAAGCAGGCTGGATGAAAGAGGTCAAAAAATGTAACCAACAAATGCAAGATCTAATAATTACACCAGAACTGATAAGTGAAAGAGCAAAGAAAATTAAAAAATTGGACTGCACCAGGCGACGATGAACTGCATGGCTTTTGGCTTAAACACCTAACAAGCCTTCATAAACAACTATCAAAACAGTTCAATCACATTTTGCAAGGACGTGGTATTGAACAATGGCTAACAACTGGGAAAACTCATCTCATCATGAAAGACCCAGCAAAAGGTGCAGTTCCAAGTAGTTATAGACCGATAACCTGCCTGCCAACCATGTTCAAATTGTTAACTGGAATAACAGCAGATGAAGTGATGCAACACTTATTAACTAACAAACAGCTTCCAGTTGAACAGAAAGGAAATTGTCCGAACACCAGAGGCACAAAAGACCAGCTGCTGATTGACAAAATGATTCTAGAAAATTGCAAGAGAAGAAAAACAAATCTAAGTGTTGCATGGATTGACTACAAGAAAGCCTTCAACTCATTGCCTCACACATGGATACTAAAATGTTTAGAAACAACTGGTGTCAGCAAAAACATTCAGATATTTATTTTTAAAAGCCATGAGCATGTAGAGTACACAGTTTACAATCAATGGCGAGACACTTGGACAGGTTAGCATTAGAAGAGGCATTTTCCAAGGGGACTCACTATCCCCTCTGTTGTTTGTAATCGCCATGACCCCACTTTCACAAATACTCAACAAAACAGGCCTCGGATACCAAACATCTAAAACATCAAGTCAAATCAACCATCTGCTGTACATGGACGATCTGAAGTTGTATGGAAAGTCCCAGTCAGAAATTGAATCACTGCTAAACACTGTCCATATATTCAGTGGCGATATAGCAATGGAGTTTGGACTAGACAAGTGTGCTGCATTAATAATGAACAGAGGAAAAATAAGAAAAACAGAAGGAATAGAACTGCCCAATGGAAGCAACATCAAGAACCTGGACAAGAAAGAACATTACAAGTACTTGGGCATTCCCCAGGCTGATAAAATTGCACACACTGAAGTTAAAAGAAAAATTGGAAGTGAATACATCAGTAGAGTTAGAAAAATCCTCAAGTCCAAACTCAATGGTGGGAACACCATACAAGCCATAAACACCTGGGATTTACCTGTTGTCAGATACAGTGCAGGAATAATAGACTGACCCAGGCAGAGCTAGATCGTAAGATCAGGACAATCATGGCCTTCAATCATGCTCTGGACCCCCGCAGTGATGTAGATAGGCTATACCTCCCTCGCAGCTCAGGTGGAAGAGGAATGCTGCAAGTCTATCAAAAAGTAGAGGAGGAGAAAAGAGGCCTTGAAGAATATATCAAGGACAGTGAAGAAGATGCACTTCAAATGGTCAAGAACGAGAAACTATTCAACAACAATGAAACAAAGCAGGCCTCCAAGAAAGAACAAGTCAAGAACCGAGCAGAAAAATGGAAAGATAAGCCACTGCATGGTCAATATTTGCACAATATAAGTGGAAAATCAGACATCAGCAAGACCTGGCAATGGCTTAAGAATGGCAACTTGAAGAAAGAAACAGAGGGTTTAACACTGGCTGCACAAGAACTAAGAACAAATACAATAAGAGCCAAAGTCGACAAATACACAACAAACAGCAAGTGCCGCCTTTGTAAAGAAGCAGATGAAACAGTGGACCACCTAATCAGCTGTTGTAAAAAGATTGCACAGACTGACTACAAACAAAGGCATGAAAAGGTAGCAGGGATGATACACTGGAACATCGGCAAAAAAATACAAGCTACCTGTAGCCAAAAATTGGTGGGACCATAAAATTGAAAAATTGGTAGAAAATGAAGATGCAAAAATATTATGAGACTTCCGACTACATATAGGGATGTGCAAACCAGTTCGAATTCGAACTGGTTCGAATTCGAATCAGGGTGGTTCGAGCATTTGAATTTGAACCAAACCAGCCATTAGGTTCGAGCTGCAGGTTTGAATTCGAACCGAACCAGGGGGTGGTTCGATTTGAACCAGTTTGAACCAGTTTGAACTGGTTTAGACATCGACAAATTGGTAGGATGGTAGCTGGCACCCCAGGGTACCTGCCAACCAAACCCCAAAGCAATCAGACACTCGTACGATTTTTTAATGAATTTTTTTGGGGGGAAATTTTCTCATAGGGTATAATGGGACTCGAACCAGGCCATTATACCTTATTGTGCAGCACCCATGGGTGCCAACAACCACCCAAACCCTGAAGCAAATGGACAGTACTACGATTTTTATGAATATTTGAAATATTTTCAATTATTTTTCTCATAGAGTATAGTGGGACCAGAACCAGTCCATATCCCCTATTGTGGAGCACCTAGGGGCACAAAAGCGGGGTGAGTGGTATACAGACAGGGGTGCCTACCACCCACTAAACCCCAAGGCAATTGGACACTCCTCTGATTATTGGTGAATTGATAAAGTATTTTTGAATTCCTCATAGGTAATAATTTGGATTGCAGCAAACGTATAGCTTCACGTCGGGGGGAAAGGGATGCCGTAGAGCGGAGTGTGGTAGGTGGTAGTTCCTAGGGTTGGCAAGGAAGCTATCAGAATTATTTGAAAGGAATTGGGCAAAGGGCTGATTTTTAAGTGATTTTTGAAGTTTGCGCATCTTTAAGGTGTCAGCAAATGTATAGCTTCACAACTTCAAAAATCACTTAAAAATCAGCCTTTTGCCCAATTCCTTTCAAATAATTCTGAGAGCTTCCTTGCTCACCTTGGGAACTACCACCCACCACACTCCACTCTAGGACACCCCTTTCTCCCCGACGTGAAGCTATACATTTTCTGCAATCCTCATTATTCTCTATGAGGAATTCCAAATTAATTTTAAAATTCACCAATAATCAGAGGAGTGTCTGATTGCCTTGGAACTTTGAGGATAGTAGGAACTCCTGGTTGTCTACTACCTACCCCACTTTTGTGCCCCTTGGTGCTCCACAATAGGGGATATGGGCTAGTTTGGATCCTATTATACCCTATGAGAAAAATAATTTAAAATATTTCAAATATTCATAAAAAATCATAGGGGTGTATGATTGCTTCAGGGTTTGCGTGGTTTTTGGCACCCATGGGTGCTCCACAATAAGGAATAATGGGCTGGTTGGAGTCCCATTTTATCCTATGAGAAAAAATAGAAATAATTTTCAAAAATTCATAAAAAATTGTACGAATGTCCAATTGCTTTGGGGTTTGGGTGGCAGGTACCCCTGGGTGCCAGCTACCATGCTACCAATTTTTGGGTGTCTGAGCCAGTTCTAACCAGTTCGAATTCAAACCGAACCAGGGGGAGGTTCCAGCAAAACCAAAACCGAACCACCCCCTCCTGGTTCGAACGTGGTTCGAATTCGAACTAAACCAGGCAAACTGGTTTTGTGCACATCCCTAACTACAAACAGACAAACATCTTCCACACAATACACCAGATATAACTGTAGTCGAGAAGAAATAAAAACGAGTTAAAATAATCGACATAGCAATACCAGGGGATAGCAGAATAGAAGAAAAAGAAATGGAAAAAATCACCAAATACAAAGATCTACAAATTGAAATGGAAAGGCTGTGGCAGAAAAAGACCAAAGTAATCCCAGTGGTAATTGGCGCCCTGGGTGCAGTTCCAAAAGACCTTGAAGAGCACCTCAACACCATAGGGGCCACAGAAGTCACCATCAGCCAATTACAAAAAGCAACCTTACTGGGAACAGCCTATATTCTGCGACGATATCTATAACAACAGCAACAACATTGATAATAAGATTCAGCTATCCCAGGTCCTTGGGAAGGACTCGATGTCTGGATAAAACAAAGCAGTCAATAACACCTGTCTGTGTAAATAATTAATTAATTAAAATAATAATAATAATAATAATAATAATAATAATAATAATAACAACAACAACAACAACAACCTTCTGCATGCAAGCATGCAGATGCTCTTTTCAGAGCAGCCCCATCCCCTAAGGGGAATATCTTACTGTGCTCTCATCAGGGACATAGTGACTATTGAGCAAGGGAGGGACAAATGTCCTCAGGCCTGGAGGGTCTCCCCCCCCCACCCAAGGCTATTCCTTGCCCAGGGTGCTTCCTTGCCCCTCTCCCACACCCAGCCTGTGAGCAAAGTGCTTGATGGCTGAGAGCATGAAGTACACCCCTCTCCTCTCCTCTCCTCTCCTTTCCTCTCCTCTCCTCTCCTCTCCAGTTCTCTGGAAGAGGGATGGACCCTCTCCTTGGCATTGGTCCTGTTCCTGTGTTTGACATCAGACACAAGGAGCAGGGCCAAGGCCGTGAAGCCCGATAGGGTTTCATTTAGAAGTGAAGATGAAATGGGGTAAGCTGGGCAGTAAGACCTAGTGGCAGTTCTTCCTGCCTGTCCGGCGACCATGCTGGGCACTGCCTGCAGCCTGTTCTTTGGGGCTGGTGCAGAGCTGCTGCTGCAGCAGGCGGGTGGTTGGTGGGCTGCTGGCTGCTGCAGAGTGGCTGAGAGTGAATGGCGCCCAAGGAGCCAGCTGAGCTGACCATGATGGCGGCAGGGATGAAGCGGCGGCGGCAGGTCCCCCAGTGTAAGTACAGTAGGTGACCCGGGCCTGGGCGGGCATTGCCTTACCCCCTTGCATCTGACATCAGATGCAGGGGGCGTGGCTTGGGGTGAGTGAGGTGGAGAAACAGGGGGTGGGGGTGGCACAGCACACTTCTGTCCCCTGGCCGCCTCAAAGCTTGCTGCGCCATTGGCTCCCATGTAGTGTCCCATTCAAGTGCAAACCAGAGCAGACCCTGCTGAGCAAAGGGGACCCTGCTGAACAAGGGGGACATGCTCGCCACCACAAGACCAGCTCGCCTCCCTCTTCTTCAAGGCATCGGGAAGCCCATCGGTACAGCTTGGCCGGGTCGACGACTTGCCCCATCAGCTGTCGACCTCCACACCCAGCCTGCCTGCCTGTGCCTGCCATGTCATGTCACTGAGCTCATCAAGGCACTGTGTGCCAGGAACGAATGGCCAGCCAGTTCCCCTCATCCGACACCGTGGCCCTTCGCCAGGCCCTCCTGGCAGCAGACGGTTCCTCCGAGCAGAGTAACAAAGGCCAATGGAGACTTGCGAAAGGGCCTGCAGACAAGCCCACGGCTGCCTTCCTGACTGGCAAGAGTGTGCTGCCAGGCCGACAAAAGGCCAGCCGCAGGAGAAGGTCCGCCCCGCAATTTTGCTGAGATGAAAATTAAACCCTTTCATGGGAAAATGTCTGCGGGAAGCTGCCCTCCATTCTCTCTTTGGCTGCAGTACACTTTTGGAACAGCTGGGCGGACATTGGAGCTAATTGACATCGCCAAGCAAGACTTTTTTCTTTTCTTTTTCAAGAGGCATGTTTTCTGAAAGAAAACTCTTTCAGGTTTGCACCCGGGCATTTCTGTTAGCTGTCGACTGCTGGGCCACAGATATAGCCTTGATCAAATCCGAGAACCAAATCAGAGGGGAGCATTGGAAGATTTAAGAAATAAATAAATCCAGGGGTGCTGTAAAGAGCCAGTCAGATCCCAAGACAGGACCTTGGATTTCCTCTTCAGTGGATGGCATAAGCCCTCTTTTGGAAACATCTACCAGGGTTACGAGGCAAGGACCTCCGTACCAGGCACGGAGGGCTGCGGAGCGAAGGGAGGACCAGGGAGGATCTGATTGCTCCTTTCTGTTGTTCATGTGAAACATTGTTCAGTGTGCATGTTGCTCGGGATGTCAGCCAAAGGGCTTGGGCTGCATTGTGGCCTATGTGTCTTTAGGCAGAAAACGAGCCTTATTAATTAATTAATTGATATTGTTTTAATTGTTTTTAATGTTTTAAAATATAGTTTAAAAAAATTAATGGTTGCATTTAAAATTTTTGTTTTTAACTAATGTTTTTCTTTTTGTTTTATCTTGTTGTGAACCGCGTAGAGACATAAGTGGTGTAGTGGTTAGAGTGCTGGACTAGGACCGGGGAGACCCGAGTTCAAATCCCCAGTCAGCCATGAGACTAGCTGGGTGACTCTGGGCCAGTCACTTCTCTCTCAGCCTAACCTACTTCACAGGGTTGTTGTGAGGAGAAACCTAAGCATGTAGTACACGGCTCTGGGCTCCTTGGAGGAAGAGCGGGATATAAATGTAACAACAACAACAACAACAATAATAATAATAATAATAATAATAAATAAGAAGTAGTTTGGGGTGATATAAAAATATGTGAAATAAATAAAATAATAAAATTATTGACATGAGTAGAGATGTACAACCGCCCAAGAGAGCATACATATAGATTTTAGGATTTTTGTTTTGAAGACCTATAAAAATGGTTTATTTTTAAGAAAATGTTTATTGCTAATAATAAATGTCCATATTTGAATGGGGGGAGTTTTTATTGTAAACCAACCAGAAAACCTAAGTTTTGGGAGGCATATAAATATGAAACCAAGCAAGCAAGCAAGATCTCTCCTCTGAAGAGCCAGAGAAGCTATCTGAGCCATACAGTACATCAGGCAGGAGCACAGCTATCGTTGAACAAGCGAGGACATGTCCCTGGGTCCTTGGTGGAGGGGGCGCCCGCTGTGTTGCAGCTTGCTCTTTGCTCTTCACTGTCATTGATGTTGTATGGATATAGGAGGTGATTGTAATAGATGTATATGTTTTTAAAATGTGTTTCTGAGCCTAGTGGATGCACTCGTGTGAGTGTGAGTGTGAAAGTGCCCATGTCTGTGGGGAGTGTCTGATATTATTTGCATAGAAGCAAGAGAAAGGGCACGTTTTGTTTTTCACAATGACCTTATACTTTTCCTGCAACAAAGACATGGTGGGGATGCAGAAGAAAGCCAGGGGCTTCAGGGGCCCACCTTTTCCTAGAGCCTGTTCCAACTTTGCTACATTCCTGGATCTAGTCATAGGGCAGTATATGGGCCACTATTCTGGATAGGCCAGTGGATGTCTAGGGAAAACCACAAACTCTGTGGGCTTTGGCATGATACAAGTGATACCCTATGAGGCAAAGTGACAGCATCTGGGGCTCTTTCGTTTGGAACAGAGGCAGCTATGAAGAGACTTGATAGAGGTGTATAAAATTATGCACAGAGTAGAGAGAGTGGATAGAGAAATTTTTTTCTCCCTCTCTCACAACACTAGAACCAGGGGTCATCCCATGAAACTGAAGACCGGGAAATTTAGGACCAACAAAAAGAAGTACATTTTTACACAGCACTGGTCTTATGGTAGCAAGCATGACTTGTCCCCTTAGCTAAGCAGGGTCTGCCCTGGTTGCATATGAATGAGAGACTACATGTGTTAACACTGTAAGATATTCCCCTTGGGGGATGGAGCCGCTCTGGGAAGGGCATCTAGGTTCAAATTTCCTTCCCTGACATCTCCAAGATAGGGCTAACAAAGATTCCTGCCTGCAATCTTGGGAAAGCTGCTGCCAGTCTGTGTAAACAATACTGAGCTAACAATAGCAATAGCACTTACATTTATATACCGCTTTATAGCCGAAGCTCTCTAAGCGGTTTACAATGATTTAGCATATTGCCCCCAACATTCTGGGTACTCATTTTACCGACCTGGGAAGGATGGAAGGCTGAGTCAACCTTGAGCCCCTGGTCAGGATCGAACTTGTAACCTTCTGGTTACAGGGCAGCAGTTTTACCACTGCGCCACCAGGGGCTCAGACGGACCGATGGTCTGACTCAGTATATGGCAGCTTCCTATGTTCCTATAATTAATCTATGGAATTCTCTGCCAAGGAATGTGGTGATGGCCACTAGTTTGGATGGCTTTAAAAGGGGCTTAGATAAATTCATGGAGGACAGGTCTATCAATGGCCACTGGTCTGGTGGCTAAAGGCCACCTCTAGCCTCAGAGGCCTTTAAATACCAGTTGCAAGTGAGCAAAAGCAGGAAAGAGGGCATGACCTCACCTCTTGCCTGTGGACTTTTCAGAGGCATTTGGTGGGCCACCGTGCGAAACAGGATGCTGGACTGGATGGGCCTTGGGCCTGATCCATCAGGGCTGTTCTTATGTGAGTGTAAATACATCTATAATGTAACAGGAGTGGATATAGCTCAGTGGCAGACACTTACTTTGTATGCAAAAAGCTCCCAAGTTCAGTCCCTGGCATTTCTAACTAAAGAGTCTGGTGGCAGGAAATGAGAAAGACTCCAGTCTGAAATCCTGGGGACCTGCTCCTTGTCAGAGTATAGAAAACAGCAAACCTGAGACAATTGTGTGGTATTTACTGCTTCCTTTACCTTTCATTGGCCTGATCTCCTAGGGAAGAAAAAGAGAAAGACATCCATGTCCAGGCTCAATAAAAGGTCTGTTGGTTTGTTGTTGAACTTTATCCCCATTCATATAAATAAGGGCAAGGGAAAGATTTTTTTAAAACCCTGAACATATCCAATAAAAGCTGGTGCACTCTGATTACACCGTCATCTTCCTGTGCGAAAACCTCTCAGCCTTTTGGGCCAGTCAATATTTTTTAAAGGGCTACCCAACCCATGGGTTTCGGTAGGAGAATCTGAGAAAACTTGAAAGTGCAGAAAGACTCTCTGTGTAAAAGATTCCATTGGTATCACACAGTGTAACTTCAGAAAGAAAGAAAAAGCCAACAGCTCAGGGGCATTAGGTTAAGATATTCCTACACATGTCTCTACGGTCAAGGCTGCAAAGTGCAGCAAAGTTGCAAAAGTTTTCTTTTGTTATAAGGTGCAGCACACACACACACACAAACACACACATATCTCAAAGGTAAAGTGAAGGCACTGTTCATACACAGAGGCTTCTAGTTATATAATTATGCAATATGTCCCATGTCTTGACCCTAGCACCAATGGTCTAATGCTGTTGGAGGTGAACCATGTTCAGATTTTTTTGCCACTTTTTTTTGTCTAAGCGGCTACTGTCAAAGTCATTGCCACTGCAGTCCCCCTGCTCACTTGTAACCCCACCCCAGCTGCTGCCTTCCATAGGAACATAGGAAGCTCTCATATACTGAGTCAGACCATTGATCCATTTAGCTCAGTATTGTCTACACAGACTGGCAGCGGCTTCTCCAAGGTTGCAGGCAGGAGTCTCTCTCAGCCCTATCTTGGAGATGCTGCCAGGGAGGGAACTTGGAGCCTAGATGCTCTTCCCAGAGTGGCTCCATCCCCTGAGGGCAATCCCATGCTGTCAAGAGACACACATCAAGTCTCCCATTCATATGCAACCAGGGTGGACTCTGCTTAGCTAAGGGGCAAGTCATGCTGGCTACCACAATGCCAGCTGTTCTCCTCTCCGCCTCCTGCTCATCTGCCACCTCGCTGGCCTCCACAGTATCCCCACTAAGCCGACAATCCCCTCTGGGCTGTGACGTCATTACTCAGTAATTAAAAAACCTCCGGTTTAAGATGAGAGTCAAGGTGGGTTTACATTTTCACTCATACTCTAAAAAGCATGGAAATTGCAAGTCAAGGTGCCCATCTTAACTTCCGCAACATATAAGCTGTAAAGACCTTGTACAGTCTGGTCTATGATGTAGGCTTTAGAAACAAGGCTCCGTGCAGCCACACTTTGCCTTGATCTTTCAGCTGGACATTGGGCTGGGGAAGGATTCATCCAGGTTGGCATCCAACAGGTACAGCTTCCCCAATCACTTCCTAGAGATGCCCCTGATGAATTTCTGCCTGGTGCATCTCTACAAGGCACAATGCTCCCCCCCCCAAATGTCACCGATATGGTAAATGTCCAGCCAGAAATGCCAAGCCCTCAATCCGTCCACAATCTCTTCATGCAAGCCCCACTCCATCCTCCTGCCTATCTCTGTAGGCACAACAGCACCTTGTACTTTATGCTGGTCTATGACCATAATAAAGATGACGGATTTAATAGCACCTCTGGTCTTTCTGCCCATTCCAGACACAGGTGGATAGTATTGACTTATGCAAGACATGAGAGAAATCAAATTTGCAAGGAATAGTTTAAAAACAAACAAACAGCCAAAAGGTAGAAAGATGGCATTTCTGATAGGCAAGTTCTTTTTAAAAAAATATCCCACAAAGTGTTATCATTTGGCATACACAAGAGCTAGACTTTAACAACAAAGCGGGGTAAAGGGACCTTTAAAGGTTCAAAGGCAGAAGAAAGAAAATCCACACACACCAGCAGAACATTTGAAAAGAAGGAAAAAGGAGTTTTTAAAATAGAGCAAATAGTATATAAGGCAAGCTTGCAAGACAGAGCTACTGGTATTTAAAAGGAAAAAAGCAAACAGAAGAGGGTTAAGCAAAGGAATAAAAGAGATGGAGGATGGGTGGGAAAGGGAGCCAAAAAAGGTGAAACTAGCTGCTAAATCTCACACTGCAAGTAGAACAAATGGAACCAAAAAGCCCCCTTTATTCGTTGTTTTTTTTTTAAAACACACATAACAAAAATAAAACATTCTTAATTAAAGTGCTATTGGATATTGAAAAGAAGAAGGGGGAGGACTTGACTAAGGTAGGAACATAATAAAAGTTAATTCTCAGTTTATCTGCAGAGCTGATAAACAAAGGCAGCTTCAGCCATCTTAGCACCACCTCCACTGGGGGAGCAGTTGGAAGAGACAAAGAAGAAAGAAGTGGGAGGGGAAATACTCATCAAGCAAGAGAATTTCCAGAAGTGTAACCAAGTTCCATGGGGGGTTTCCACCACCCCCACCCCCGGCAATCAGAAAAGAAAGTAGATGGGATGGCAAGATGGGCACTAAGTGTTTTGCTCTCCATAAATGAATCAATAAAGATATATGTTCACAAGCACATTGATTGATTGATTGATTGGATTGGATTGGATTGGATTGGATTGGATTTGTATACCACCCTTCCAAAATGGCTCAGGGCAGTTTACAATTAAAACACACCACTAAAACAGTAAAGAACTAAAACAAATTTTAAAAACAATATAACAATTAACAATTTAAAAACATTTTAAAACAACAATTACAGTGATTAAAAACCCGGAAATCGGGTTTTGAAATTTAAAATAAACCAGAAATTAAACCCCCCACAATTTAGGAAGCTGAGAAAGCTTGGGTGAAAAGAAGGGTTTTCAGGTGTTTTTTGAAAATTGCCAGAGATGGGGAGGATCGTATCTCAGCAGGGAGCGCATTCCACAATCTCGGTCGTGGTGGCACCATAAACCGGGCAACCCAATTAGATATCTGCAAAGATAACAAATGGCAGGGCAGTGGGATTGGGTTTAAAAGGCAGCACTGCCCAGGAACTCTTGAATGGCTCTACTCTCCCCCCCCCTTTTTTTTTCTTTTTTACAATGACGTTGGGGAAGGGTGGCCCAGCACCTTCCCCTTGGGTAAAATCATGGTGTTACTCATGAGGAGAGGTGTCCAGCGGGAGAAATATTGCCTCCAGTCACAGGAGATCTTCCTCCTGTGTGATGGTGATGGATGCTGTTCTGGAGCGGACCCCTCTCTCATGAGAGTGAAAGGCCATGGAGACACGTATGCGGGCCAGATAGCAACTGCTGCCTAACCTCATTGTTCAACACAAGCAAGTGGAGACAGGTACCCCAGCAACACCTTTCCCTTTCAAGGCACCTGCCGCAAAGAAGCAGTCCAAGCACTCCCTCTGCCAGTCCGGTCATCCACTGGCACATATTCAAGTTTGGTTTTGGCTGGTACGGCCACCCTACTTTCCTGGGATCGCTGATAAATCGAGGATTCCCCGCAGCGGCTGATCTGTATACATTGCAACACCGGTCCAAACCCGGGAAATTTGAATGAGACAGAGTAATGATCTATCCCTGATCACGCTGTTTCCCTAATCTGCCCACCCTGGACTGCCTAGACACATGGAGCAGCCACTACTCCTTGGGAGTATGAAAGGGTTACCTGGAGAGGAAGGGGACACTGTGTAAAAGTTCTATTGTTTACCAGAGAGAATGGGGGGGCACACAAGTGGGCCCCCCTTGATTTGGAAGGCCTACCTCATGAGAGCACCGTCGAATGGAGGCCCAAAGATCACTGAGCCTCTGGTCCTCCCCAGTGGACTGGCCATGTCATGAGAGGGCTAATCCTTGGACAGCAAGCCAACGTGGGGGAAGAAGTGTGCTTGGGTGTTCCTGGACTGCTTTGCCCGAGTCTGCCATTGGAAAAGCATCCTTGGTCAAAATGGACCAGACCCCAGGATCCTTTGCCCTCCCTCATATCCATATTCCCTCCTAGGAAGTCATCATGATCCCTTCCCGGAGTAACAGAAAAATAGTGCCCCTCTTCATTCCCCCATTGCCAGTAATTGTCTTTGGGCGAGACTGTTCTCCTGTGGGGCTCATATGAGGGCGGCGGTGCAATTGCTGCCAGAAGAAGGGCTTAAACGCCATTTAAAGGGATGCAAAAGCTCCTTGCCTGCCGAGGGCGGGCGTCCATTCCGAAAGGGCATGATTGCGCTCGGCACGCCCCCTTGAAGATCGTGGCCAATGGCTGCCACCCTGCAAACATTCTGACGCCTTGCCCACATTTTGGTGACGTGAGCACTATGGAGCTTGCTGGGATGCCGCCCCCGGCAGGCCAGGAAGAGGGAGTGGCTCCCTTGCCCTGAAACCGGAGGTGGCCAGGCTCCAGTTGGACGAATGTCTGCAATGCGATTCATGGTTACAAAAATTAACCTCAGGTTCTTCTACTCACGGTTAGCCATTATTTATGTATTTGTTTGTTTGTGTATCATATTTTTATACTGCCTGATATGTACATCTCTAGGTAGTGTATGTGTGAGTGTGCAGGGGCGTAGCAAGGTTGGGGTGGGCCCAGAGACAAGATTTTAAAATGCCCCCCCCCCTCACTGAAGCTCAGCTCATGAAGTAAAGAAATCTAATTTTTTTTTTAATGGTTTTGTAACTTGTGGACGATGCAAGTCATGTAATGGTACTAGAGAAAGACATGCTGTTCTGGCAGCTCCAGGTCTGAACACTCACATCAGTTTCGGAGGATGAATACAACTGAAGGAAGCCCGGGCGGGTGCGCGGCTGGGGGAGTCAGTCATGTGACTTGCCTCTGGGGGGCCCCCAAGGCACTGGGCCCCCAGACCACTGTCTCCCTTTGCCCTGTTATAGTTACGCCTCTGTGAGTGTGTCCAGAGACAGAGAGTGTGCAGAGAGTAATAGGCCAGAAGGAGCTGCATACATACACCAGGGCTGCTTCTCCAAGCCAGCGCCCGCCTGCCACCAACTCGACTGAGCTGCCCACACACTGGCAGTGCTTAAAATCTAGGTGCTAAGAGCCATTCCATCAGAACAAAGCATTGTGAGGGTTGGAGATGGTCAGGGAACAGACAACCCAAACTTACAGGCACCTGGTCTCTGCACCAGAAAGAGAGAGTGCAAAGGAAGCCTCTGGGAAGCTGCAGAAAGCCCCTCCAGTCCAAACAGCCCTGAGCACAGGTCCATTCTCTCCCTCTCCCCATCAGTGTTTTTGGAAAAGTCTCCACCGGCTCTGCTCTCCCCATGGCGACCACTCTTGAGGGCCCCTGACATCACCACAGTGGTCTCACAGCTGCTGCTGTGCCAACCCGGGCTCCACTGGGTTGCAGGCCTCTGGCGCCTTCTGTTCGAGGGCGGCGAATGGCCATTCCCCAAAGATTATTTGGCAAGCACCATCGGCCTTTTTCTTCACTGGTTGTTTCCCAGCTCTCCAACAGAAGATACTTTGGTGATGCCAAAGCAGTAGCGGCACCAGAGGTTTGCCACCCCATGGAGCAGGGTTAGTATAGGGGCAGCTGTGAGACCACCACAGCAAGAGTGGGTGTCCTGAAGAGTGGATGCCAGTGGGAAGAGCAGGGTTGGGGGCAGCAGCTGCGTCGGGATCAGCGCTGGAGGAGGCCTCCCAGGGAGGTGCATTGGCATGGCTCTGGGGAAAGGACTGCTGGGGAAACAGCGGCGACACCAGCAGTGGGGTCAGTGGGGCTGTGAGTGGCGTAAGTGGCGATCGTGCTGGAGGAGCAGGGTCTGCGCAACCAAAGGGACAGAGCAGTAAAGCGGCCACAATATTGGTGGTAGGAACAGCTGTGGGCCTTGAAACGTAAAAGGTACTGCTGCACAGACTCTTTTCTGTTCTTCGTGAAAAAGAAGAATGCATTTATTGCCTCTAAAACTGCAAATTTTAGGAACAGTTACAAAATATCCATTGTGTGTGTCCTAGACTTATATATAAAGTTGAAACAAGAGCCTCCTGTTGAAATAAGAGCCTCCCCATCACTGGCAACTTTTTAAAAGACTCCGAAGACATTTGTTCACCCAGGCTTTTAATTAGATTCATAGTTTTATTCATTTTTAATTTTTGGTTTTAAATTATTTTAATGTATCAATCCTTTTTGGTTTTGTTTAATTTTATTTATTTATTTATTTATTTATTTATTTATTTATTTATTTATTTATTTATTTATTTAACATATTTTTATATCACCCCAGACTCACGTCTCTGGGCGGTTTACAACAAGCAAGCAAGCAAACAACAAACAAACAAACAAAGTTAAAACATTAGTTAAAATAAATGACAACAGAAAACTAAAAACATTAGTTAAAACAAAATAAATGATACAGTAAAAGTTAAAAAATTACAATTTAAATTTTAAGACAACATTTTAAAATGATGTTAAAACTGTTAATTTGGATTGTTTTTATTGTACAATCACAGGTTGTACAACCTGTTGTAGAGTCACAGGTTTTGTGTGGTATAAAAATATGTTAAATAAATAATAACTATAATAAACATAAAAGGCACTTCTCCAGCATGGAATCGAATGACTTTAAATTAAATAGTTGATTTAAATAGTTAAGTATGCTCTCTTCAGGGCAAAAATATGTCACCAATAGGATGTGCAAATTGATTAGGATACAAATCAATTTGTACCCGAATCTAGCTGATTCGGGTGATTCGGAGACACAACGAATCACCCCTGTGGTCCATTGGCTAGATTCAGGTAAAAATTGAATCGCGGCTGATTCGATTAGAATCAATTCGGGTTTCAGATCTGTCCTATTAATTCCCCCAGATTTTCAGCTTTCATTAAAAAAAAAGGGTGGGGGAGCTAAGCTCTAGCCCTTATAGAAGTGGAGTTATGGAGCAAAATGTGTGGTCACTATTTTTCAAGTGTTCGGATTCTTTGGTGTATAATAACTTTCACTCAATGAATCCTTATGAGGATTCATTACACACATAAGGTATAATGGCGGTGTATCACTTCACCTCGGGTGGAAAGGGGTAGCCTAGAGTGGTGTCGGGTGGTTGGTAGTGCCCAAGGGGGGCAAGGAAGCTACCAGAATTTTTTCAAAGGATTTGAGCAGAGGGCTGATTTTTGGTGATTTGTTGAAGTTTACTCATCTAACCCATGGGGTTCAGGGTTCTGTTCTTTCTGAGGTGTTCTGAGTGTAGATTCTCTGGTAGCAAATGAGATTTTCAATACAAACCATGAATCCACTCTCATTTGCTACCATAGAATCTACACTCAGAACACCTCAGAAACAACAGAACCCTGTACCCCATGGATTAGCAACCCATGGGAGTGGCTGGCACCCTATGTGCACTACACTACCACTTTCTCTGGTCCACCCAAGCACCCCCCAAGTGCACTGATAGGACTGCTGAAACCTCCATTATACCTTATGGGGGAAAACCTTAAAGATGTGTAAACTTCAACAATTCACCAAAAATCAGCCCTTTGCCCAATCCCTCTGCAATTTGGGTGGTAGCCTCCATCCATTAGGCACTACCACCTCACCCCACTCTTCTACCCCAGATCCTGCTTTATGCCTCAAATCTGCCCCAAAGACAAAACCGTCAACAATTCACCAAAAATCAGCCCGTTGCCCAGTTCCTCTGCAATTTGGGTGGTAGCCTCTACCCATTAGGCACTTAATTTAAACTGAGTAGTACCTCACTGCCTTGTGGGTGGGAGTGGAGTGTAGTTGGCACATGGCAGTTGACAGTTGGCGCTGTCGAAAAGACAGTCAAAATGAATAGAAGAAATGAAGGTGTGTAATGAATCCTCATAAGGATTCATTGGGTGAAAGTTATTATACACCAAAGAATCTGAACACTTGAAAAATAGTGACCACACATTTTGCTCCATAACTCCACGTCTATAAGGGCTTAGAGCTTAGCTTTTTTTTAAAAAAAAATGAAAGCTGGGAATCTGGGGGAATTAATAGGACAGATCCGAAACCCGAATCGATTCGAATCAAATCAGCTGCGATTCGGATCCAAATGAATAGAAGGTGTGTAATGAATCCTCATAAGGATTCATTGAGTGAAAGTTATTATAAATCAAAGAATCCGAACACTTGAAAAATAGTGACCACACATTTTGCTCCATAACTCCATGTCTATAAGGGCTTAGAGCTTACCTTTAAAAAAAAAAAAAGAAAGCTGGGAATCTGGGGGAATAAATAGGACAGATCCGAAACCCGAATCAATTCAAATCAAATCAGCCGCGATTCGGATCCGAATCGAATCTGAGGTTATTCAGATGGGTTAGATTCAGATCCAAATCATATCGAGGCTGTTTTGATTCAGATACAAATCAAAACACAGAAAATCCAAATTGCACACCCCTAGTGGCCAACTCTTAAAACCTCTATTCAATGGTGAAAAGGTTTAAACTTCTCTAAGCCATTTCCCCACAGATCTCCACCAAATTTGGAGTAGTGGTGTCTTTTGTGACCTAGATAACATGTGCAAATGGCCAGGCAGATTGAGCAAGTGGTTTTGGTTTTGTAAGCAATGGAATGTTCATGGTTTATGATGGCAGAATGTTGAAAACTCTCCTCATATTAATACTTCACTGCAGCTGGCAAAGCTTAGAAAGTCAGGCATGTGGAGGGACTGTGGGATTAGTAGGGCTGCTGCAGAGATGGCAGGTGAGCGGCGGGCAACAGGTGAGAGGCCCTCGGTGGCCCCGGGTCTGGGGTGGTGCATGTTCTTAGTGCTGGGATTTTTCCATAGACATTGTCTCAGTTCTTTGTATGGGGCATGCTTCTCTATGTTTGAATATGTCTATGTACCAGCTTGGAAGTGGAGTCACTGTTTGTTTTATCTCCTCTTCACTTGCTGACCTAAATTCAAACTGAGAAGTTCTCCCTCCCTCTCTGCACAAGAGACTGTTAGTCTGTTAATAGTTGTCTTAGCCTATTTTTAGTTGTTAATACATGTCAAACTCTTGTTTTTCAGTTAAAGTCGCCTTCTTGTGGATAAGCGTCTTGTGGCTTCTTGTGGATAACCCCTTCTAACCTGGCAAAGAGGCACGTTTTAATGTGGTGATTCTCTTTATTTAGCAGGGGGAGAGTAACTGGCCCTATCCACCCCCAGCACAGGACCTCCTGTAACTGTTGCTGGTGTCTATCTTATGTTTCTTTTAAGATTGTGAGCCCTTTGGGGACAGGGATCCCTCTTATTTATGTACTAGTGATTTTAAGCCTGTTCAATTAACGGGCGCTAGTAGACCGTTGGTGCCAGCTATCTTTGCCTCCTCTGTTTGCTCCGTGTCCTCCTCCTTTTGGCTGGGCCCACTGCCTCCTCTGGTCTAGAGTGGGGTTCTTTTTTTGAGAGTTCTTCCCTACTCTCCCTCCCTGACTCCTGCCCCACACTCTTGTATCTCTTTTCCTTCCTCCGACACCACCCTCTTGTTTTCCACCCTCCCCCTCCCACACTCCGTTCTTCCCTTCCCCCTCCCCCTTGCCCCTCTGTCTATTTTTTATTTCCCTCCCCTCTTGTCTGCTCTATACGGCCGTCCAGAGACGGGCGGCCATGTTGGCCAAATGGACAAAAGTGCCCCATATGTTTCCCGCTGCGACGGCCGCCGCCAGCCGCCCTCCCACCTTCCCAGGTGGCCGAATCCGCCTTCCCCGCTCCCCCCCCATATGAATAAAGGCCTAAATGGCCCAAAATATTGTCTCCGTGGCCGCCGCCGCCAACCGTCCACCCGCCCTCCCAGGTGGCCGATCCTGCCTTCCCCGCTCCCCCCCCATGAATAAAGGCCTAAATGGCCCAAAATATTGCCTCCGTGGCCGCCGCCGCCAACCGTCCACCCGCCCTCCCAGGTGGCCGATCCCGCCTTCCCCACTCCCCCCCCCACATGAATAAAGGCCAAAATGGCCCAAAATATTGCCTCAGCGGCTGTTGCCGCCAACCGCCCCCCCGCCCCCCCAGCTGCCCGAGACCTCCTTACCCGAACCAGGGCGAAGTAAAAGCAAATTAGAGGAGCTCGCGAAAAGAGATCCTCTCTCGGCCAAGCCTCTTCCCGAAGTGCTGCATTGGGTGCAAAGGACGCCTATTGCTTCCTTTACGTCCATAGCGGCAGTCTGGGCAGTGGCTTTGCCGAGAGAGGAGCTCTTTTCACGAGCTCCTCTAATTTGCTTTTACTTCGCCCTGGTTCAGGTAAGGAGGTCTCGGGCAGCTGGGTGGGCAGGGGGGCGGTTGGCGGCGACGGCTGCGGAGGCAATATTTTGGGCCATTTAGGCCTTTATTCATGTGGGGGGGAGGCGGGGAAGGCGGATTCGGCCACCTGGGAGGGTGGGAGGGCGGTTGGCGGCGGCCGTCGCAGCGGGAAACATTTGGGGCACTTTTGTCCATTTGGCCAACATGGCCGCCCGTCTCTAGGCAGCCGTGTCTTTTTGGGCTGATCTGGGCATGCGCTCCACACATGCCCAGAACGGCCCAAAAAGACACGGGCAGCACGGCCGCACGCTTAAGGCTTTTATGGTATAGGATTATTTCTCTGTGTAAACTGCCCTGAGCCATTTTTGGAAGGGCAGTATAGAAATCGAATAAATAATAAATAAATAATAATGACAGGTAATTTCTAGAGTTTAAGTAATTACTGCAACACTTAGAACATGCCTGTCCAATTACAGATACTCCCCTGCCTGGCCACCAAAATTGATTGCTTACATTCAGTCATTAGATTCTGAGCTACAGTGACACCTAGCGGAGAAATACAAGCCTTACACTGTATTAGAACACCAACCAAAAATGAGGGGAGAGCCATTCAGAGAAAAAGCACATTTGAAAATAAAACCAACTAATGTGTGCTGTTTGAGGCTAATAACAGATCTTGGGTGTATAATCACAGCTTCTGACTGAATGTATAATTATCACATATTCTGGATTTTTCCTATTCTGTTTTAGGAAGCTTAAAAACAAATGAACGAGCATATCATGAAAATTAGGAAGAAATTGGCAAAAGGCAGTTGATGATTACTAGGATTTCAAAGAAAATGTCAGAATCTTCTAATATTTCATGGCACTGTTTAGAATCATCAAAAAGTATTAAATGCCAAGTTTCTAACATTTATGAATCATGTTTCTTCCTTGGTAGCTGTGATCAGCAAAGATCACAGCTACCATGATCACATCTTTCAAATATGACTCTGAAAGATTGAGAGGATTGGCTAGATGGATAGCAGCAACTGGGAGAAATTGGGTGGCCTCTACTTATAGGCCAATCCTTTTTCCTTTTTTAAAAAAATGTCTACAAATACCTTCTTCTAATATTGCAGTGTCTTAAATCCTCCAGTCCTGGCAGCCAGAGAGGAGCAGAAGTCCATTAGAGATACTTGCAAATTTGTCTTTGAAAGAGTGAATTTGTCTTTGTTTGCCCAAGGTGATGTTTACTGATTGGATGATGGCAACTAGGGACTTGAACTGTCAGCTCTCCTGCTTCATGTAAACTAGAACTCCCAGGATGCTTTGGGGGAAGTGATGACCACTGAAGTCTGGCAAAGCTTATATGGTTGTAGTACAGATATATGCTCTAAGTGAGGGATTTCCAACCAATAGGGTCCTTCAGATGTTACTGAACCACAACTCCCATCATCCCTGGCTACAATTTGTTTTGTCTGGGAATGATGGTTCAACAATGCCTGGTGGACCACAGGTTGGGAACCACTAAGTATGTAACTTGGTTTGTTCACTCCCTTATTACCCATGCTTCTCCTCTCTTTTGGTTATCTTTTGCCTCTTTCTCTGCTTTGTTTCCTCTCTGCTATCTAATTTTATCTTCTACATTCTGTAGAAACATTCTCTATCTCTCTCTCCCTCCCTCCCTCCCTCTTGTTGGGAATTCTCTCTGGTAAGAGATACCCTTCTATTACAGCAGAGTGCACAGAGGCACAACACAGCGGAGTCTGCCCAGGCATGCGTGTATGCTGAAAGTAAAATAAGTTGGAGCCAGTTCATAGTTTCAAATCAATATAAGGAGTATTTATTAGTGAACTCCATTCTAGATGGTAAAGTGGAGAGATAGGATCTCTAATCTATCTAGGTAGCTGGATGCAGAGGGATGCATCTCTGCACACATGGTACAGGGAGAGAGGAGCTTGCATGTTGCAAGCAGGGGCGTAGCAAGGTTGGAGTGGGCCCAGAGAGAATATTTTTAAATGGGCCCCCCCTCATTGAAGCTCAGCTCATGAAGCAAAGAAATCTTAAATGAGGCTGAATAGTGGTTTAAAAAAGCATGTGTGTGTGTGTGTGTGTGTGTACTCACATCAATTTTGGAGGATGAATACAACTGAAGGAAGCCTGGGCGAGTGCGCGGCTGGGGGAGTCAGTCATGTGACTTGCCTCTGGGGGGGCCCCGAAGGCAGTGGGCCCCCAGACAACTGTCTCCCCTTGCCCTATTATACTTATGCCCCTGGTTGCAAGGGAGAAGGAAGGAAAGGGTAGGAGGAAGAGGAAGTGGCAGGCAGGAAGTTAGTCCCTAAGAGTAGCAATTTACATACCAAAGGGATAGTGTCAGAGCAGTAGAGAAGGGATGACCAATGTCTTGACCTCGCTAGTCCTCTGACTCACTAGTCTGTCCCCCTCTGTCATTGAGAAATGAGACAGCGCAAAGTCCTTCACTTCCAACACCTCTCCCTCCCCCCACCCCGTTACATACCAAATTTACCTGAATTGAAGGTGACTGAAATCAGGACAAGACCTTAAAAGAAGGAGAACTTGAGTTCAAGAACTTGAGTTCAAAATGAACACATAAGAACAGCCCTGCTGGATCAGACCCAAGGCTTATCAAGTTCAGCATCCTGTTTCACACAGTGGCCCACCAGATGCTGCTGGAAGCCACAGGCAGGAGTTGAGGGCATGCCCTCTCTCCTGCTGTTACTCCCCTGCAACACACACAGACACAGACACAGACACAGACACACACACACACACCATATTTAACAGGAAAGAACTGAGGAAAAACCTTGTCTTGGATTTGGGTAAATATGGTAAACAAAATAATCCACTGTACATGGATGGTAGTGTATTATTATAATACACTGAGATCATTCACATAATCATAAACTGTGTTCTACCAGCGTTTGGGAGCTGTGTGTGCTCCCAATTTTTGGTTGTGTGGAAGCAAGCCAAGCAGAAAGTGATTGTGTGGAAGCAAGGTTGAAGCAAAAACTACCCAGATTTTCCTCCTACCTTGCTTCCACACAACCAAAAATTGGGAGCACACACAGCTCCCAAACCCGAGTAGAACACAGTGAGGCCGTTCTCACGAGCAGCCTAGCCCGGTTTATGGCAGCTTAACTTGGGCTAGGCTGCTCATGTAGAGGGTTGGGACCCATGCAGATCCCGACGTGCCCACTCAGCCTAACCCTGCTCCCAAACCCTGCTCTTGGTCGAGAAAAAGGGAGCAAGCATTCCCTTAACCCAGCTGCTGGGCTCGTGGGTCTCCTTGGGCTCTACAGAGCCCGAGGAGCCACAGAGATGAGCACCTAGAAATTGAATGCCCATCTGATGGGGGAATTCCCCAAGGCACCACGCCCCTCACTCAGTGCCTTGTGGGGTATCTAGAGGCCGGGAAAATGAGTCCTGGCCTCTTTTGATCCATTCTGCTGCGAGCAGCGCACGTCGTGTGGGTGTGCAGGTTGCACACTGAAGAGGAGACCATTGATTGTCTGGGGGAAGACAGGTTGAACCCTGCCTTCCCCCTGCCCGCCCATCTGCCCACCCGCACGGTCATGTGAATAGTCCCAATTTCTGAATGTGTGAATAACCTCATTAATTATTATATTAAGCCCCTGCTAACTGAGCAAAGAGGCACCTTTTAAAAGTGGTGATTCTCTTTATTGAGCCGTGGGAGAGCAACTGGCCTTATCCATCCCCAGCACAGCATCCCTTCAGTGGCTGTTGCTGGTTTCTTTCTTATGTTTCCTTATTAGATGGTGAGCCCTATGGGCACAGGGAGCCATTTTGTTTGTTTGTGTGTTTGTTTGGGTGTTTGCTTGCTTGCTTGCTCATCTATCTATCTATCTATCTATCTATCTATCTATCTATCTATCTATCTATCATTCTCCATGTAAACCACTTTAGGTACTTGGGTTGAAAAGTGCTATATACATATCCGTCATATTCATATTCATATATTCTTTATAATGAATATACATTCATTATCAAGTATAGTGAATTATTATATATATGTTGGCTGACATACTGTGCAACATTATATTTTCTGGGACATTTTATCCTCAGATGTTTTATCCTCTATTTGCTGCACATTATATAATGTGCCGTGTTATATCCTGGGACGGGCTCCATTGCACATTTCCCATTCACCGCCCAGCAGATCTGCCAAGATGTCAGTGGGGCTTCCTGCACTTCTGAATCCCTTTAACAGCCCTCCCTAGTGTTGTGCCAGGGGCGACATGCAGATGATTTGGCTTTGGCAGTTGATTCCCAAGTTGTGCCGTGCTGGGCTCACAAAATACAGACAACTGGCTTCCATGTGTATCCACAGCACAGTGGTCAAGTCTGTGCAGTGTTGTCCAGGTTCAGCCCTACAGTGAAAAATATCTCAGGAACTGGGCAGATCTCGGAAGTATGCTTGCACACTTCCTGTGTCGTGACACCGCAGCCCCTACCTGCAAACAGCAGGGTGTCGTTCACATTTCCAATGCCTTGTTTCAAATTTAATCGCTGCGATATAGAGCTAGGACGTCATATATCTGGTGTAAGAAAGCTGCTGCTTTTTCAGGTCATTAGTTCCCGCGAGACTGCTCCCCCTGCTGTTTATGTTTGGAATGCGACTTGCCTGAACAGAGGCATTTTGCTGCTGTTGAGCAGCTAGTCTGGAAAGCGCCTAGGAGCAGGGGCGGAGCTATCATTGGGTGGAACGCATCTGAGCTGGTGGCCGCCCAACTCTCCCCCTCGCCCCTCCCCTGAGCTCCAACAGCCTCATTTCTCAACTGGCTTGATTGCTGGCAGGGTGTTTTCTTCACTCTGAGCAAGGGAGGGAACCACCCAGCCGGCAATCAAGCCAGCTGGGAAGTGAACTCCAGAGTGCCATGCTGGCCTTCCCAGGTGCCGGTCATGCCCCTTGCGTGTGACGTCACATGCCGGGGCTGTCACCAGGGAGAGGGGGTGAACACGAGCTCCCTCTCACATAGCTACATGCCTGGCTAGGAGGATCTGGGCAGGTGCCTCCACTGCTGCATTTCTTTTCTAGTAGAGGTCATGGAAGAGGGAGGTGGTGTGGCTGATGAGATTAAGCCAATTATTGGGGGCCTGTGCCCCACAGGCCACCCCCAAAGGAAGCAGATCTGGAGAAGCCTCTGCCTGAGATCTTGGGAAATGGCTGCCAGTCAGAGCAGACAGTACTGGGCTAGAGGGGTCAATGACCGGACTCAGTAGGAGGCATCTTGCTATGTTTAGGGGCAAACAGGTTGGGAGGGAAAGCGCATCGCCATGGTTAGGAATAGGACTGCCTTTACAGCATCCTCCAATTGTTTGCAGATGGATTACAGGTTTCTTTTGCCATGCTAGCCACCATAATCAATGCCAGCTGTTTTACTGGAAGGGGGGATCCGTACATCTGACAAAGCCACTTCGGCGTTTTAGCGTTAAGTAAGCTATTTCATGGCGATCGATAAATCCCCTTGCTTTGCATGCTTAATGGCCCTGCCCGGGATGACAGATCTGCAGATAAATCTTTATTGTCTTACTGGCGGCCTGCCAACACTCCCAGAGAGCAGGTATTTTTAACAGCTAAATCGCTCTTGATCGCCAACCACTGCATCTCCCCACTCAATAAACTGAACTTACTGCTGAATGGCATTAGGCAAGGCAACCCGTGTCCCCCACTGCTGCCATTGATTAAGAAGTGGTGGCGGTGAATGGGAACGATCTGAGAGATCATCATTCCTATGCTTGTAATGAGGGCTGTGCTGAAGGGTGCCCAGAAAAAAATACTAATGAAAAAAAGCCCACAAGAAAATTGCGCACAGGGGGAAAAAAAACCCCACTGTCATAAAAGCGCAAAAGAAAAATGCCCCACATGGGAAAATGCCCCACACAAGAAAAGAGGCACATATAGTAATTTAAAATGGGCAATTTTTAAAAATGTTATCTATATTTTATTGTTTATTGTTGTTAGCTATATTTTATCTTGTTATCGATATCTTATGATTAAAATATTTCATATTCATATGCTCTTGAGTGCAAATGTTTGTAAGGAAAAATACAGGAGATAAAAGTGATCAAATTTATTTAATTTACAATTTGTCAACTTTTTAAATGTCACATGAAGTAATTTTTAAAGTAAAGACAGAAAGATATTATTTTAAATTAAATTATGTATGTATTAAATTATGTAGGGGCGGAGCACAAGACTCCAGGAGATCAAATCAGGCGGCTGATGCTTGCTACTGCTCCCCCTGTTGGAAAATAGCTGGAATAGCAGCAGAGCTAACCCTTTTTATGAAGCTGCCGCCTCCGGGGAACTGCCGATCTGGATCCAAATTCACAGGGAGTGCAACTGCACCCTTGCACCCCTGCCCCCAGGATCATCCCCTGGACTGGTGCCCCAATAGAGACTCATTCTGAATGCATCGAGGAAAAGACGTTACTACGCAAGAATTTTTCTGTGGGCATTTTCCCACTTGGGCATTTTTCTGTGTGAACTCTTTTACGTGTGTGCATTTTTCTTGTGCGCATTTATGACAGTGGGGGGTTTTCTGTGCGCCGTTTTCTTGTGGGCTTTTCCCATGTGCGTTTTTTTCATGGAACCCTTCCAGCATACCGTGCTTACGTGAAGTCACCCATCCAAATGCAAACCAGGGCAGACCCTGCTTAGCAAAGGGGACCATTCATGCTGGCTACCACGAGACCGGCTCTCTTGTTTAGGTGGCTAGAACATTTCCTATAAAGAGACATATGTTATTCTTTTTCTTATTAATGGCTGACATGACGGGCGTGATCCATCGATGCTGCCAAAGCAGCCACAAGGCAGAGAGCCTTCGGAGGAGTTGCCCTCAGGTTTGATGGGCAGGGCAGTGTGTGAGCAAGGAGTTCTGGAAGCGATGTTTCCTTCTCTCCCTTCCTGCAAAAGCTCTGTTTGCTGCCAGAAATATGTCCCTGTGGGCTGCTCAGCTATGATCGAAGGATTTATGTGGGAACCCCACCCCTTCCTGGATCCTACTCCAGAGGAAGCACCTGAACTAGCTCCTCTCCTCCTGAGTATTTCCATTGGGAGGGAGGCCCCAAGCCAGGGGTGGAGCCACTATTGCGCAAAGGGGTTCAAAGAACCTGGGCCGCCACACCTCTGGGGCCGCAGGGGTCTGACATCAGATGCAGGGGGCCTGGCCACATTAGCAAACAGGGCCCCATGCTCTATTTGGAAGTAAAATTCAGCCAGTGCCACGTTTGCAGCATGGCCGAGATGGCTTTCTCCCGGCTTGCAAATGGAGCCGTGCTGCTCCATTTTTGAGAGGTTTCAGCCAGCACCGGGCTCCCAGCCTGGCCGGAAATGCCTCTCCCTACCAGCTTAAGTGGCACAGCAGGGAAATGCTTGATTAACAAGCAGAGGGTAAAGGGTTCGAATCCCTGCTGGCACTCTATCAGGCAGCAGTGATATAGGAAGATGCCGAAATGCATCATCTCATACTGCATGGGAGGAGGCAATGGTCAACCCCCCCCCCGTATTCTACCAAAGAAAACCACAGGGCTCTGTGGGTGCCAGAAGTCGAAATTGACTTGATGGCACACTTTACCTTTACTTACCTTTGCAAGCAGGGAGAAGCCATCCTGGCCATTTATTTATTTATTAATTATTTTATTTTATTTTATTTTATTTTATTTTATTTTATTTTTACATTTATATCCCGCTCTTCCTCCAAGGAGCCCAGAGCGGTGTACTACATACTTGAGTTTCTCTTTCACAACAACCCTGTGAGGTAGGTTAGGCTGAGAGAGAAGTGACTGGCCCCGAGTCACCCAGCTAGTTTTATGGCTGAATGGGAATTTGAACTCGTGTCTCCCCGGTCCTAGTCCAGCACTCTAACCACTACACCACGCCATGCTGCAATTGTGGCGCTGGCCAAATTTGACTTCCAAATGGGGCGTACAGCCCAGTTGACTAACGTGGCCACGCCCCCTGGTGTCAGATGCAGGGGGCGTGGGGTGTGGTGGGGGCCCAGGGGCTGCCGGTGTCTTCCTCTGCCACTGCCCCAAGCAGCCAGTTGAGCCCTCCGCTTTTGGAGATGGAGCACGGCCCTGGCCCAGTGTGCCCTCTGGGACGCGGAAGCAATGAGGAGGTTCTGAGGGCGGGGCCAGCCCCTCATTGGGGAGCACCAAGTTGGCAGGGCTCCAAGGCTCTTCTGAGGGAGTGAACAGCTCTGATGGCTCCAGCCCTGAAGGATCTGGGGTTGGTGGGGGGTTATCAGTCCCAGGGATCCAAGCTGGGGTGGGCTCCTCATCCTTCTCTGATGGAGTCCTCCTCCAAGTCAGTGTCTCACATATCCCGCAGCATGCACCGGGGGCGTTTTGCACACCGCAGGCACTGCTGCCTCTTCCAAATGCAACTTGTGCCGCAGCACACTGGCTCAAACGCCAAAACTGCACAAGGGAGCCGCATGATCGCATGGCTCTTATCTCCAATGGCCGTGCAAATCATGCAATCCACTTGCTTGTGTGCAAGCGTGCTCTAAAGCCTTAAGTAGCCATTGGACTAGGACTAGGGAGACCTGAGTTCAGATCCCTGTTCAGTCATGGAACTCAATGGGTGATTCAGGCTCTTTCAGCCTAACCTACCCCACAGGGTTGTTGTGAGGATAAACATAACCATGTACACCCCTCTGGGCTCTGTGGAGGAAGGTAAAGGAAAAGTGTGCTGTTGAGTCGGTGTCAACTCCTGGCGCCTACAGAGCCCTGTGGTTTTCTTTTGGTAGAATACAGGAGGGGTTAACCATTGCCTCCTCCAGCACAGTGTGAGATGATGCCTTTCAACATCTTCCTATAGCACTGCTGCCTGCTATAGGTGTTTCCCATAGTCTGCGAAACATACCAGTGGGGATTTGAACCGGCAACCTCTGGCTTGCTAATCAAGTCATTTCCCCACTGCATCATTATGTGGCTATCTGTGCAGGAAGAGTGGGATATAAATGTAAAAGTAAGTATGCAAGTAAACAAATAAGTAAGTAATAAGTAAGTAAGTAAATTTCTTCTTCTTTAAGAAGTTTCTTAAAAGTAATTTTTAAGAAACTTCTGAAAACACATCTAGTCTTCAACCAAGCTTTCTCAGCTTTTAAAAACTTGTTTTTAAATTGTTTTGGCTATTTAATTGGTGTTTTATGCAGTTTTAATTGTTAATTATTTTATGCAGTTTTATAATTTCTGTTTTAATTGTTAATTGATTTTAATGGTGTTTTAATGTAAATCGCCCTGAGCCTTTTGGAAGGGAGGTATAAAAATTTTAATAAACAAATGATTGATAGATAGATAGATAGATAGATAGATAGACAGATAGATAGATAGATTTGGCAAGCATGCAAAAGACCTGGGGAAGATTGCACAGTACATGAGCCAGCATCTGGCTGAATCCCAACACTCATGCCTCTTTTATTTGATAGATGGACCTTGAGGACTGTCCATATGTAAAGATATTTGAACTTCTGGGGGAGGACAGAATGGAGTAGAGTATGAAGAAGATGCTAAATATGGGTTTCCCTAGTTCAGAAAAAAACTTCACAGGGTCATCCCCCGGGGAGGGTGAATTCACCCGAGCCACAAGCCTGGAAAACAGGTTACCTGATCCTTGAGAATGTAGTGATTGGCACTGAATAGGGGGCGAGGTTGCCGACTAGTTAGAGGGAAAGCGAGAGTGTGGATGAAAACCCGCTGCCTCTCAATTTGAAGCAGCGAAGGAGAGGTGACAGGAGAAGCCGTCCTTATATAACGGGGGGGGGGTGAGATGAGAGGAGCCAAGCCCCAAGGTGCGCTGGAGGAAATGAAGAGGAACATCCTGCACATTAAGCAGACTGAAGGGAGAGTGATCACCATGGTAAGCTACATATATTTAAGGCACAATTGATGGAAGAAGCCACTTGGAAAGGCTCTGGGTAAAGGAGTGGAAGATGAGTTCTAGGGGAATGGGCTGATTTTAGTCCCTCCCAATTACTGGGCTAGAGAGAACCGGAATAACCCGGAGCATTTTCAGACACAGGCTTACTGCAAGTTTACTGTGAGTTTGAAATTGCCCAAAAAAACTGATGCAAAAAGCAGATTTTTTTTTAAAACCCCAGATATAAATCAGGCTATACTCTAACATGCAGTGAAAAACCCGCATTTTGTGTGAAGTGCTCCCTGATAGCTTGCTGGGATCTTTGGGGTAAATCTGGCCGAGATGTGAATGCACCCCCTTCATTCCGGAGGAGATGCAAACTAAAAGCCCTGTGTGGAAAATTTCCAGGCATTTCGAGCATTCCATGACTGCCCACAAAGATCTTTTCCTGCAGATTCTTGCTGATACATTGCATCACAATCTAACCATGGCATCTTGATCCTCTCATGAGGAGTGGCCTGGATCCCCCTGTGCTGGTCTCAGATCCAGGGGAATCTCTTCGAGACAGGGACATTTTCCCAACCACTTTGGTTCCCTGTCTCCTACAGCCACCTGCCTGCTTCTCCTCTCTGTATGATCCCTTCCTAGAAGTACAGGTCTAGAGGTGTCGCTATAATGGAGCAGGTGGGTTCAAAGAACCCGGGCCCCTGAGCTCCTGAGGGCCCCCCAGCTCCACCCCTCCCTATTTTCTTCATTATCTCCCTCACTCCGAGGGGCTGCCAGAGAGAAGGGTGAACACGGGCCCCCTCTCCCCTAGCTATGCCCCTGTACAGGTCTTCCTATCCCTCCATGAATTACCCTCTCCCATCACTGACCTCTTCCTTAAATGGCTGGCCACAACCTTTGTAGATCTTGCGAGAAGGCTAGCAGGGTGCCCTATTACCCCCCCCCCCGAGCACTCCCTCTCCCCACACCCAGTTAGTGAATGAGGTGCTTGCCAGTGGGAAGAGATGGATGCACAGCCTGGAGAGAAGCACCCAGCCAGTGAACAAGGTGCTGGCCAGCTGGGAGAGAGCAAGGGACCACATGTCCATGCCCTGGGGTCGGCCGTGCCCCCTGTGTCAGTGTGCTTCTGTCAGCCAGCATGAATTTGACCTCTCTCATGAACTCCCAGTTCTCCTCCTTGGCTCCACCCTGAAACCCCACCCAGTCCTCATTGGCCCTGCCGCCAGCCCTTTCATCCATCTCACTCTCTGCTGCACCTTCCTGATCATGTGGGCCCGTCTACACCTGTTGGTCGGCAGCCTACGGACTCCACACCAACACAGTGTGGAACTCATTGGTTACTGTTGGTCTGTCCTCTGATGGAGTCTTCTCTGGGTCAGTGTCTGACCTGACATAGTTGCATTTGCAACTACATTAGGCATGATGGGGATACTGTCCCAACTGCCATCATGCACTGCTTTGTCACTACGGAGCAGCCCGACCTTCACAAGCTGTGCAGGCATGCTTTACAGTGACTTACAAGCCGCATGAGCACCTCCCCCTTAGATGTCCAGTTCTCCACTAGGCGTGTGAGCCACGGACGCTGTTCGCACGAGCAGCTCTACCCAGGCTTGGACAGCCCTACCTGGGACCTGGGTAGGGATGCTCGTGTGAAGTGTTGGGATCGGGGCTGATTCCAGTGCTCACGGGCAGAGCCACCATTGTGTGAACAGGTTCGAAGAACCCGGGCCGCCGCGCTTCAGGGCCCGCACCTCGTGCCCCAGCCATGCCCCTGCATCTGACATCAGACACAGGGGCATTATTTCGCTCACAAACGGGGCTGCACAGCCCCGTTTACGAGCAAAATCCAGCCAGCGACACAAAAGTAGCACGGACAGAGCGGCTCTCCCTGCCTTCTAAAGGCAGAGAGAGTCGCTCTTGGCCATGCTGTGAACACGGCACTGTCCGGAGTTAGCTCACAAATGGGGCCATGCGGCCCCATTTGCGAGCTAAGCTACGCCTCCTACATCTGATGCACCTGATGCATCAACAGCGTCTGATGTCAGACACTTACGTCTGATGCAGGGGGTGGGGCTAGGGAGCTGTGGTGGCAGGCTGAACCCGGGCCACCGCTGGTCTCCCTCTGCCCCTGCCAGTGCTATCTTGTGGGTAGCCCAGGAATTTTCACCAGGCTTTTATCTGGGTAAAAGGGTGCAAGTGCGCCCTTCTATCCATGTCGTATGTCTGCTCAGGCACCTGGCTTGACAGGAAACCCCTCATTTAACAAAATCTGGAGGCTGGGCTACGATCTTATGGGCATGTGAGCTGCACGTCCCACACAAGGCTCCTGGTTGTCTGGGGGGGGGGAGATAAAGTAGATCTTGCCTTCCTGCTGTGCCCTCCCTGCTGGTCTGCAATGGCCATGAGAACAAGTGTACTCCATTCAGTGGGGTTTACTCTTGGGTAAATGTGCATCGCATTGAAGAATGGGAACTCGTTTATATGGAGATGGCTGTAGGTGATAGAATTTGCATATTGCATAGTGGTTAGAGTGTTGGACTGGGATTGAGAACAGCCAAGTTTGCATCCCCATTCAACCATGAAACTCACTGGGTGAGACTGGGCCAGTCATGTATCTCTCAGCCTAACCCACCTCACAGGGTTGTTGTGAGGATAAAAATAATCATGCGCACCGCGCTGAGCAACTCAGAGAAAGAACGGGATAGAAATGTAGAATGAATGAATGAATGAATGAATGAAAAATATCTTATAGCAACAGAAAGAAACATCTTGTTGCAGGTGATACCGTGACTATCTTTGGTGATCCTTTGGCACAACCCCTCATCCCCTTACTCTGCTGTACTGGAGCCTAAGGAAGTGCACCTGTAATCATAACATATTGTTCTCCTAGATGCCCCTGCCTTAGTTTCTGTCTCTCTCCTCTGTTGTTGCTTTTGTATGGTTTTATAGCTTATTAGCCCCTTCAGGGCAGTGTCTGGCCGTCTTGCTTTTTGTAAAGTGCCAGGCACATGGAGGGTGCACTATAAATCCCAGGCCTGGTCTGAGGGCATCTGATGCAGCTACCTTGTGGATGCTAAGCAGGTCTAGGCATGGATAGGGTCTGAGTCGAGGCAGCCCTCTCATGGGGCAAGGCGAAACAGCAGCCTCAGATGGCAGATGCTTGGGTTGTCGACAGGGTAGTAAGATGCCCCCTACTGTCAGCAACAGAGCAGCCCTTTGGGATTGATCGGACCCCTGTGACCTTTGGGATTGACCTTTGGGATTGACTGAACCCCTGCAACCCTAATCCTCTCAACAAGCCTGCAAGAAGCACAAGGAGGGAAGAGGAGGCTGCTGGCAACCTTCCTTCCTCCCCACCCTGCATGCATGTCCTAAGCTTGCCAAGGTTCGGCAGTGCAATACCTTGGATCACCCCTGGTCCAAGAGAGTAGCCATCAGGGAACCCCAGGCCAGACACTTTGGGGTCAGTGATGGAAGGGAAGTGGGATATACATGTATTCAACAATACTGGGTGCTCTCCAGCTTCACTGCTGCCAAAGGGAATGTTGGCTTTGATTTCCACAGGAGAAGACTGGCACCCAGCCAGGCCTGCTCAACTTAGGCACCCCCAGTTGTTTTTGGACGACAATTCCCATTATTCCCGGCTGTAGTGACCAATAGCCAGGGATTACGGGAGTTGTAGGCCAACATCTGCAGGAGGGCCAAAGTTGAGCAGCCCTGAGAACCTAGGTTCTTCAGAATGGCCCTGGCAAACACTCTGTCTCCCTTTGAGCAAATGTCCTTTTGGGTGCGCACACGGCTCTTAGCCAGAAGCCTTTCTCATTTAGCACCTGAACGGTAACAGACACTGCGGGCTCGAATAATGTCTGAGGTCAGATTCCTTTCGTGACATGTTCCCTCACGGTAGAGTTACATCTGGTTCAACGGTCCAGAAAGGACACCTTCTCTTACAGGCCAGGCAAGAGCACCAGACCTGCAAAGGGAAAAGGAAAACAGAGCCGTGGGTCTTCCATGCTCTGGAGGGCAAAGTTCAGAATTCAGTGTTAAGGTTAATGCTTCCTAATCCTAGCCTGCTGAGGGCCAGAAGAGGGGTGTGTGTGTGTGATGCATGAACACACCTCTGTGTTATTTTGCTCTCTTCCAGGGCATGGCAGTTGAACTGCAGCATCCTATAAAGAGAGATTGTGCAGTTGGATTTAAAATCTGAATGAATGCTGAGAAATGGGGGGAAGTCTTTCTCTGTTTGGTGTCATTTTTGTCCAATTTGATTTGCCACCTACAGCTGTGTATTTCTGATGTCTTTAGCTAGCTGTTGGACCCAGAGATCTGTAACTATTACCATCTCCAATTCAGGCTTTAAATCTGTATTTTAACCACCGCTTGTCAGGCATTCTCATGGCTCGACCATAAGCTGCTTCATATGGTGAAAAGCCAAGAGAATTTTCCATTCCTCCTCCATCCCCTTTTTATCTTGGGCTTGGGCCCCCCCCCCCGGGTATTTAAGAGAACGTCTTCTTCATCATGGACCCCACCACCCACTGAGATCATCAGGAGAGGTCCGTCTGCAGTTGCCACCTGCTCATCTGGTGGTTACTCCGGGATAGGCCCTCCCTGCTGCTGCCTCGAGGCTTTGGAACGCGCTCCCTGCTGAAATAAGAGCCTTCCCATCTCTGACAGCTTTTTAAAAGTCTTTAAAGATGCATCTGTTCACCCAGGTTTTTAATTAAATATTGTTTTAATAGTTTTAACACAGTTTTAAAATAGTGTTTTAATTTTTTTTAATTGTTGTAATGTTTTAACTTCCTGTTAGCATTTTGTTTTAACTAATGTTTTAACTTTTTGTTTTTGCTTTGTTGTAAACCACCGAGAGACATAAGTTTTTGGTGGTATAAAATATGTTAAATAAATAAATAAATAAATAAATAAATAAATAAATATCTTAACCAATGCTACCTTATGCTATCTTAACCTATGCTAAACTAGACTCTTAATTAGAAACTGTTTTAATTGTGTTTTAATAGTTTTAACTTTTTAATTTTAATTGTTGTAATGTTTTAATCTTTTATTGGCTGTTTTTATTTTTTTGTAAACCACCCAGAGAACTTGTGTTTTGGGCGGCATAGAAATGTATTAAACAAACAAACAAACAAACAAACAAACAAACAAACAAACAAACAAATAAAACACACTTAGGTTCATGTTTGTTCTTTGCTTAATCCCAAACACCTTCACTCATGCCAGTGCCAAAGTGTTTGGTTCAACACTTTCATTCACACACACTCCAGTTTATTTCTCTCCCAGATCCTAAACACCTTTACTCATGCTAGTGCCCACTTGCCCAGTCAAGCACCTTAAATCAGTGTACCTTCCTTTCCCAGTTAGGAGGACCACTTTCACACCCCAGCCCAGTTGGGCACACACAACCACTCCTCCAATTTCCATGCCTGGGGGGCAAATTGGATGCTAATAACAAGTCTTCTTGCCTAATAAAGCCCAACAAATCTTCTTCTTACACGCTTAAAAAATCTCTAAACCAATACAATTTATCTCAAAACCTCTTTCTTTTCAAGGAAAAGAGACAAAAAACATCCCCAAATCCTCAGAACATTTCTCTAAGCAAAATATCCACAACAATAAGAACCCTATTGACTAATACTGTTTCCTAAAATTTAAAATTTTAATTTTATTCTAAGATGCCTATTATAAGTGGTGGTTCACCCTCCAGGCAAAGCAAATAAAAGCTGTTCAGTATCCCAGTGGTGTCTCCAAATTTGTTGGAATTATTTCTAATTCCTAATATTTTCCCAGTAGCCAAATTTTAGCTATGGGTTTATTGGATTCTGACCAGCTGCTTGCCCGCTGCCCAGAAAATGAAGCACACACTCCAGAAATCAAATAAACATTTTATTTGAATCACATTAGAAGTTGCTTAAAGCAGCAAATCTTAAGTGGTCTAAACATCGTAAAGAATTCAGTAGGCATCTTCGCACCTCAGAACAATACTCAAAACAGGAGACCCAACCTAATGAAAATTAAAAGAAAAATCACTAGAGCTAGAGCTTGAAGCCCAAAACTAGAGAAAAGGTTTGAAAAGGAAGGGGGAAATTCTAATTCTAATCCATGATCCAAACTTTTATAATCCCTTATCTTAGGGGAATGTCCTTTCCTCCGAAGGGGATGGTTTGGGGCACTTGTTTTGATAGGCCACTTGTAATATTCTGGCCAGAAAAAGGTGAAAGCAGCTTGCTTATGAGAACTTTACCAAGTTGCCCAGAATTTGACTTACTTGTCAGGTAAGAGTCACTTCAGGTAAGTGTCAAGTCCAATAAAAGTCACGTCTGGTAAATTTCACGTTCAGTAAAAGTCACAATTGTGAAGCAAAGGCCATCTAGGATTTGGCCAGCAATTAAAGTTGAAACCTCATTATGAGCCCACTATGAACCCTTAGCTCAAGCAATGTATCAGTAAGTTAAGTCCAGTTTTATTATTGTCCTAGCAATGGACAATTGAACACATGTTCCGTTGCTCTTCAGCTTTCATTCACCACCAATTCACACGATGACGTTACAAGTCCCATTCTACTATTCATGACTAGGGATGTGCCCAAATCATTTCGGCGCCTCGTTACAGAGGTGCCAAAATGACTTGAGCTGTCACAGTCGAATCCTTTAGGTGAGTGGCAAGTGGTAGCTTTAAAAGGAGGCATGCAGGCCTTACCTGCTCCTCCACTGCCCCCCAACACCCCACCCTGGCACTGTAGGTTCTAAAAAGCCACACGGCGTGGCTGCAATACTGCTCCCAGCAGCCTGCGCATGGCATCGGCCTGCACATGGCCTCCACACATGCACCTGCTGATGTCCTGTGGGGCTGGTGGGGAGCAGCAGGTTTTTTTGAACTGACAAGGCCACAGTGGGGCATCAGGAGGAGGTAAGACTTGTGTGCCTCCCTTTAAAGCTACTGCTCTCCACACAGACACAGACACCCCACGGCAGCACAAAACACTTTGTGCACATCCCTACTTATGACTGCATTCAGTAGATTGTTTCCACACAGCTTCACTTTGCCTTCAGATCCCAAAAGGTGGAGGGTAGGTGTCACATCTGTCAACAGGAACAGGTTTGTTTATTATATTTGTATACCTCCCCAAACCAAGGCCCCAGGGTGGTTCACAACAAGAAATAAACAAAGCATTAAAATCAAGTACAATTCTAAAAACAATTTTTTAAAAAATCAATAAACAGTCTAAAATTTAAAAAGTTAAAGAATTAAAAAGCCTGGGTAAAAAGATGAGTCTTCAAACACTTTTTAAAAGCCGCTAGAGACGGGGAGACTCTCATTCCCACGGGAAGCACGTTCCAAAGTCTCGGGGCTTGTCCCTGGGTGGCCACCAGCTGACATGAAGGTAGCCACCGATGAGCCTCCCCTGTTGTACGCAGTGGACGATGGGGATCATGCAGAAGAAGATGCTCTCTTAAGTATCGTGGGCCTAAGCTGTTTAGTGCTTTATAGGTTATAACCAGCACTTTGTATTTTGCCCGGAAACTTGTTAGCAGCCAGTGCAACTCCTGTAGTACAGGAGTAATATGGTCTCTACAAGATGACCCAGAGACCAACCTGGCTGCCACATTTTTTACTAATTGTATTTTCCGGACTACGTACAAAGGCAGCCCCACATAGAGTGCATTGCAGTAATCAAGTCTGGAGGTTACCAGCAAGTGTACTACTGTTCTGAGGTCCTGAACCTCAAGAAACGGACGAAACTGGCTTATCAACCAAAGCTGATAGAAAAGCACTTGTGGCCACTGCCTCAACCAGGGAAAGATGTGGATCCAGAAACACTCCCAGACTGCGTACCTGTTCCTTCTGAGAAAGTGTGACTCCATCTAGAACAGGTAGATCAACATCGCTTCCTGAGTGACAACCCCGCACAATAAGTACTTCCGTCTTGTCTGGATTCAGTCTCAGTTTGTTATCCCTCATCCAGCCCATTACTGCTTCCAAGCAGGCATTCAGGGAGGATATGCCTTCTCCTGATGAAGCTGACATGGAAAAATAGATTTGGGTGTCATCAGCATACTGATAGCACCCAGCACCAAATCTCGGCATGATCTCTCTCAACAGTTTCATGTAGATATGAAAAAGCATTGAAGACAATATGGAGCCCTGAGGGACTCCATATAAAAGCTCAGATTTTGAAGAGCAGCAGTCTCCAAGTGACACTATCTGCCTCCCACCCCTAACTCCCTCAGACGTTTCAGAAGGATACTATGGTCGATAGTATCAAAAGCCTCCGAGAGATCCAAAAGGACCAACAGAGTCACACTTCCTCAAGTCCTAATTGGAGATCATCCATCAGGCCGACCAAGGCAGTCTCCACCGCATAGCCCGTCCAAAAACCAGTTTGAAATGGGTCTAGAGAAACAGTTTCTTCCGCCTGGAGCTGGGAGGCCACCACCCTCTCAAACACCTTGCCCAACCATGGGAGGTTGGACACAGGCCTGTAGCTACTAAACTCTGAGGGGTCCAAGGCAGGCTTCATAAGAATAGGTCTAATAATTGCCTCCTTTAAACCAGGAGGCATCCTGCCCTCCCTCAGAGAGGCATTTATAATTGCCAACAGGCTCTCCACAACACCCCCCTTGCCAGATAGTATAAGCCACGTTGGGCAAGGATCAAGCAGACAGGTGGTAGGATGCACCATTCCGAGCAGCTTATCCACATCCTCAGGAGTCACAAACTGAAATTGATCCAGTGTAACCACACAAGAGGAGTTGCTGGAGACCTCTGCATCTGACACTGCGATAACTGTGGAGTCTAAATCTAAGTCGACCCGAATACAAGAAATTTTGTCCACAAAAAACTCATTAAAAGGGTCACAATGGGCAACTGATGGTTCCAAATTCTAATTCAGGGGAGTAGGTGCAGTGGTGGACTGGCCAGGGCGTCAGCTTGCCCGATGGCAAGTGGGCCCCCTTATACATTAGAGTAGATAATATGTTAAAAATGTTAATGACCTTTTAGTAGTTTGAAAATATAATAGAAGTTCCAATATTATTACTGTATGCAACTGTTTGAATTCTTTGACACCAGTATTTACTGCTGTCCAGCGAAGTCTAATTTATTTTATGCTTTGAGTTTAACAAACTGCATGGATTCTAGTGCATTGTCATCTTACTACCTAACCTACTTCACAGGGTTGTTGTGAGGAGAAACTTGAGTGTGTCGTACACTGCTCTGGGCTCCTTGGAGGAGGAGGAAGAGCGGGATGTCAAAAAATGTAAAAACTAAAATGACTATTTTAGTATTACTAAATTACTACTATAGTAGTAATACTACTAGTATTACTATTTTAATATATAAAAAATTAATAAAATTATTTTTCGAGGATAATTAAGAATATTACACCATCACCCAGCCAGCCGGGGGCGCCTGGCAGAGGGCTGAGTGACACCATGCAGCTGGCCCTCGAGCAGAGCCTCCACGAGTCGCTGCTCAGCCCTTACGCCCTCGACCTGCGAGCTCTTGCCCATGCCCACGTTGCACAGACAGCAAATATTTTTCATTGCGTCCACCTCCTCAGTTTGAGTGTGCTTCGTCAGCTCTTCACCTCGTGCTTGCTGTGTTTTATGTGTTTTATAAAAGGTATGTCTTTAATTAATATTTTTTGTATACAGTGGCCCTAATATACTGTGGAGACAAAGGAGGTCCACCCACAACTATAAGGCAATCATTTACTGTGCAGTGTTAAAATTACTGTGATTGTTAAAATTGTTCTCAGTAGATCAGAGCCGAACACGACTGCACCCAAGCAGGGCTTTCTCAGAACTCCCTCTTTCCAGAGGCGTATTTAGGGAAAATAGCACTTAGGGCAAACACTGAAATTGCGCCCCCTGTCCAGGCATCTGACACCCATCTTTCAGATTACTTTACCATAATATCAGCTGCAAAATACAAGTCAGGCTCGTTAATCTTTTAATATTTCAAAAACTATTTAGCAGTGGACTTAGCCAGACCAAAAAATGCTGGAAAACTACAAATTTCAGTATGTGGGGGCTCATGAAATACTCAAATACTATGTGGAGATGTACTTCGAAAACTCAACAGAAGTGCCTGTCTAATTCTCTACTATGCATTGTAGCATCACCATTACATAAGTTTTAAAAATCAATGGAGAATTTGACTTTTCCCAGATACTCTGAAAATAATTAAAGGATATGCAGAGTAAACTGTGTTACTGCTTGGAATATATTCTAGTCTTTCAGAAAGACAGTGAAAATGAGAGAAAGAGAGCAAGAAACTCCCAGTGGGCCTTAATATTAAGGGTTTCACACTGATTCAAAGACAAACTCACCATTAATAGCCATATTAGCAAGACATCACATTTAACTCACTTATCACAAGAAGCAAAATAAGAGCAAATGAATACAATCCTAGCTCTTAAGCGTCAGCTCAGTATTCACAAGCCCTGATTCTCTGTACATAGTGCCAATCTGAATATGTGTACAGTGTCTTATATTATATTTTTATTATTATTATTTTTACCCGTAGCCCCTTTGGGGGGCTTCCTAAAGGCTGGGGGGGTTGCAATGATTCCCCCTCACCCGGCTGGCCTCTCGGGCCTCGCAGGGACCATTTGAGCATGTGCAGTGGCCGTTTTAAAAAATAATCTTTTTTTTTTAAAAAAAGGCCACTGAAAACAAAATGGCCACCGTGCATGCTCAAATGGCCTCTGCAAAGCCTGGCATGACCTAGAGCCTCACAGAGGCCATTTGAGCATGCACGGTGGCCATTTTGTTTTTGGCAGCCATTTTTTTTTTTTAAAATTAATTTTACAAAATGGTGCCCCCTTCAAGTGGCGCCCGGGGCACGTGCCCTGCCTGCCCTACCCCTAGATACACCCCTGCCTCTTTCCCTCCAGAACTATGCCAGATGTATCTCTTCCAGTCTCGCCCCTTCTCTGGCTGTCAGTCACAGACTCTGATTCTGCCTGCCATGAACTCTTTCTGGGCAGGTTCTGCTGGGTGACACACAGATGGAACATTTTTCTGGCTTTACTTTTCACTCCCATTTGTGGGATCCCTCACATGTCCCACCCTTTCTCTCATTGCTTCAGGGGAGGTTTTCCCAAAACTCTCCTAGGCAATGGGTGAAGCATGTGGTTTTTAATATACAGTACATTTAATACTTAACCTTTTTCTTTTACCAGTTACACTTATAAAAATTAATAAACACTTTTTATCACCTTTGCAATATCAATACACATCTCGTAGTTATATTCAGAAATACATTTTATGGACATCACGTCCCATTACCTGAACTTTAAGTAAACCTTCTGGAGAGTACATCAGCCTCGACATTCTCCTTCCCTTTTATATGTACTATGTCAAAATTATAATCTTGCAACCTGGTACAGTCTCTGCTCCATTACCTTGTACAGGCACGGCTGCATTATGGTGACATGAATATCCACCATTAATTTAATTTAATTTTTAATTTTTTTTAAAAAAAATTCAATTATAAAACTCCGTACTGTATACTGCCAGTAATATATACAATATATGTACACTGTAATTACTAAAAAATATACATTTATTTTGCAAAAAATTTAATCGTACCTTTTTTCCACTTATGTATTTTTGAAAATTTTATTTATTTCTTATAAAAAGTAAATGATAGCCTTATAGTTGTGGGTGGGCCCCCTTTGTCTCCTGGCAACCAATATTTTTAGACCTAGTCCGCCACTGAGTAGGGGGCCCTGCTAGCCCCCCCACAACCCTGAATAGCTCCGCTGGACGAGAGCTTGCAGAAGCAATACGGGCAGAAAAGAAACACTTCTTTGCTGCACGTATAGCCAGAGCATAGATCTTTAAACGTGCTTTATGTTGTAATCTGTCGGATTCGAGTTGAGTCTTCCTCCACTTGCGTTCCAGTCGTCTACCTTGCCACTTCAGCTCCCGCAGATCTTCCGTATACCAAGGAGCCATTTTTGAAGCAGGTCGGAGAGGACGCTTAGGAGCGATCATGTCTACTGCCCTGGCGCGTTGACTATTCCCGTTCTCCACCAGGGCATCAACAGGATCGCTGGCAGGGCCAACATTAAATCCCTCCAAGGCTTCTTGGAATCCTGTTGGATCCAATAACCTTTTTGGATGGGCCATTCTAACAGGCCTCTCACCCCTGCAGAGGTGGGATGCAACTGTGAGTCCAACCTTAACCAGATGGTGGTCCATCCATGACAATGGGGAAATCACTGGTAGAGTTGTCTGTGCAGGAACTCTTGGTTGAGTTGTCACATCTCCGTGGGCAAAAATCAGAGGTTGGAACAGACGGGGTCACTGAAGACCTAAAAGAAAAATATCTAACCCAAAATTTGTGAAAATATAGAACCAATTATGTTTTTGCCTCCAACACTACACCTGCTACTTCTTCTCCTGTGGGGGTTTGGCCCAAGAGGAAAAAAAAGTGTCATAAAGATTTAATAAAATATGGAGCAACGCCATCATACCCAAATAGAAGAGAAAATATATTTTTGTAACTGCTGGATATCCAGCTTGATGGCATCCATCTTTTGCACCGATCACCCTAATGACCACTAGGGGAATTAATAGTAGAGATAGATAGTTAGGGCCTTCTTCTCTTTTCCTATTTATCTCTGCCTCTATGTCCCCTCCATTGATAGGATTTACTCAGGAACTTCCTGGAAGTGACCCTTCTTCTCCTCCCCAGAATGCTTCGAGCTCTCTCTCTGAGCACCATGTAGCCAGCAACTAGGTATAGGTCTTTCCTGTCATCATGGACTTCTGAATAAAGTAGATTAGTTCAATTCCTGGTTTTCACCTTTAAAGTCCTTAACGGTTTGGGCCCAGGATATCTGAGGGACCGGCTGCTCCCAAGGGTTGCTGCCCATTTGAAGAGGTCATCTGAGTGGGCTCTGCTCCAGGTGCTGACAATGAGGGAGGCTCGGCTGTCATGCACGCAGGACAGGGCCTTCTCTGTGCTGCCCCCAGACTCTGGAATGCTCTCCCGGTAGCTATTCGCTCCTCAGTCTCCATCACAGTTTTTAGAAGGTGTGTTAAATCTTGGCTTTTTACCCAGGCTTTTATATGATTGTCTCTGCTGCTGCTTCTTTGTATTTTGTACTGTTTTTATGCTTGTGTTTTAAATTTTTAATCAGAATTGTTTTATATTTTTAGCTTAATATTTTAATTGTGTCATTTTTACAATCTTGTTTTTAAATTCTGTGTGAACCGCCTTGGGATTGTTTTCATGAAAGGCAGTATATAAATTTAACAATAAACAAACAAACAAACAAACAAACAAAATATAATGTTACAACTGTTTCCTTTAATGCTGACCTGATTTTAATTCTGGTATGGCTATATTTCTCTTGTAAGTGGGAGAATCCTAAGTTTCATAATTCTTGGGGCCATTCACACAACCTACCAGGTGGGCAGATGGGTTGGGGAGAAGGCTTCCCAAACCTTGACTTCCCCCCAGACAATCAATCCTTCATTGTTCAGTGGGAGCACAATCTGTGCTCCCACATGATCAGCCCTGCTCTGTGCAGCAGAGAGGAGTGCAGATTGATCTGAGGCTGGGACCCGTTGGGCCCTCAGGAGCTTGGGGCCCATGTTCTTTCAACCCTTTCATTCAATTATAGCTACGCCCCTGGTCCTGGCCTCTGTGAAGCCCATAATGCAGCATGCGGCACGTGCGCTGCATTGCCAGATTTCCCCAAGAGACAGGCACTCTAGCCGGCCATCTCTGTATCCAGCCAGGCTGGAAGCAGCCTGTGCTTGCAAACAAGCAGGTAGCCAAGGGAAAGGGAGCACTCACTCCCTTAGCTTCGGCTAACAGCCGGAATTAAAAGCCAGTTGTTAGCCATGGTTAAGGGAGGGAGTGCTTGGTGGTGCTGGCCCACCAGAATCAGGCCCAATCCCGGCGGTTCTCACACTGCCGCCTAACCCAGGCTGGGTGTCCCTAGCCTGGGTTAGGCTTCATGTGAGAATAGCCCTCTCCTTATCTTTCATAAATTTTAATAATGTAGATACAGTAAGCTCTTTACTTGCCATCAGCGGTAACAATTTAGGATCAAACACAGAACCAAGACATAGGAGATGGGACGAAAGAAAAGAAAAGAGAAACAACTCAACCTGTTCCTGTCAATAGATTTGACACTGTGTATGTGTGTGAGAGAGGGGGGGGGGAGAGGGAGGGAGGGAGAGAGAGAGACCTGGAGAAGTGATGCTGTGTACAACTAACTTTCTGAATGCAGTCAGAAGTAGTGGAATTGCACTTGTAAAGACACTGTGTGAATTGGTGGTGCATGAAAGTTGGAGAGCAACAGAACATGTTTTCAAGTGTCTGTTGCTGGCACAACAATAAAACTGGAATTGTCTTTTACTGGACGTGACCTTTACCTGAAGTTACATTTACTGGACTGTGACTTTACCGAATATGACTTTTAGCGGACTTGCCTTTACCAAATACAACCTTACCAGACTGAACCTTACTGAACTTGACTAGTGAACTGGGCTACTGGGCTGACTGAACTGACCTGACCTTTTGCATACACTGAGTAGGTCTGGAAGTTGGCCATTTTTCACAGGCCCAACTACAGCAAAGTGGTGGCCGGTGGCCGAGGAAGGTTTCTTCACCGGAAAATTCAGGATTTAAGTTTTCAAATTCTCTAAAACTCTTGAAGATTACGAATGAGAATTCCATTCCAAAATGAGAATTCCATTTTGTCATAATTCATCTCCAGAAGAATCAGATGATTATTTTGCCATTTAAGGCAGCCAACAAACACTAGGGCACGAACCATTCAATATCGAACCAGTTCGTACCGCACTGGGCCGGTTCGGTAGCTCAGTCATGAAACTAAGCCCAGTTTGATGCAAACTGGTTTGATATCAAAGGGGTGCAGGCCGGTGGTGGGGGGATGGCGAGAAAGGTTATTTAAAGTTATTTCTAGCTTGCCACCACTTGCTGTTCACCGATGCTAGCTGCCGCCCACCCACCCTCAGTAGAGCAAAACCGCCAGCCAGACCATACTTTAAACAGGCCACCCATGCGGTGGCAGTGTGGTTCCGACCTCCATGCATGCGCAGAGGCCATTTGCGTGGTCTCTGTGCATGCGCAGAGGACAGTTGCATAGTGATGGTGGTGGTGTGGAGGTGGCAGGTCCTCAGCAGCAGCTCTGTGGTGGTGGCCCCTCCCCTCTTGGTCCCACCAGCACTTCCCCTCTGCACTTTGGGAGGCCTGGTTCCAGCCTCCACGCACACAAATTTGCATAGTGGCATCACACAAATGGCCTACGTGCAAGCATGGAGGCTGGAATCAGGCTGTCTACTGGCCCATGATGGGCAGGGGCAAGCGCCATGTGGAGGTGCCACTTCTGAGTAGCCATCACTGTGCCGCCGCCACCCACCACCCATCCAGCCCTCGAACCCCTTTCCTAATGATCCCTAGCATGGAATTAGCTTTTTTTCACTGCTGCTGCACACGGCGTTGACACCTGCAACTAGCTGTGGGCTGTATCCGGTCCATGAGCAGCCAGTTGGCCATTCACCACGCTGAGCTCATCGGAGGAACAGCGGAATATAAATGTTAAAAAAAGGAAGGAAAAGGAACAAAAGAAGTCCAGTTATCCCTATATTGCAGACGGAGGCTTGTCAAAAGTCTCCTGGTGAGCTCATGGCAGGAATGAGATTTGCATAAGATACTTCTCGCTCTTCCATTCACACTGTTTACCGCAACAGAGCACAAGATCTTCCAAGAAACAACTTGATTGTCTGGAAAGATCTGAAGGTGTCTCAGTTAAGACCAATATGGTAAAAGATGTCACAAATCTCTCAAATAGGCGTTACTCATGAAGACACTTTCTCTGACCCAGAAACAGCAGAATAATGTCCATATTGCTATAGCCATTGAGAAACAGTGCCTATGGAATCTGCTGTTTATAAAATCATTTACACTGTGGAGCAAGTGGGCAGGGACACTCCCCCTTCCACACCACATCTCCATACTAGAATTCAAGGTCACCCAATGAAATTGACTGGCAGTCGGTTCAAACAAGACGCCAGCTGACATCCAGACTAAAGCAACAATTGTGCCAACTTGTTCACCAGTTCACCATTGTTCTCTAGTTCTCAAAGCCTGCAGCAAGTTTGTTTTCACTTGTGCAGCCTGGTGTGGCATGCCTCAGGCGCTTTGCAGGGAACGTTTGCACAATAACACAGGAGTGCAATTCCGAAACCCCCCATGACACAGTGCTGCTAAGCGATCTTCTTACATTAGCACAACTTTGCTCATTGTACAAGTGCAGTGCTAGTCACGTCAGCCATGACGAAGTAGTTTTTCATCTAACACCTCAAGAATGTATGACACTCACTGCTGAAAGAGGTAGGGATGTGCATAAAACCAGTTTGCCCGGTTCAGTTCGGGTCCGAACCGGGTCTGAACCGGGAGGGGGTGGTTCGGTTTTGGTTTTGTCCGAACCACCCCCTGGTTCAGTTCGGATCTGAACCAGTTTGGATCCAAACAGAACCGGTTCAGATCTCAAAAAGTATCTAGGATGATAGCTGGCACCCAGGGGTACCTGTCACCCAAACTCCAAAGCAATCGGACACTCGTACGATTTTTTATGAATTTTTGAAATTTATTTTTATTTTTTTCTCATAGGATATAATGGGATTTGAACCAGAACATTATTCCTTATTGTGGAGCACCCATGCATTCCAACAACCATGCAAACCCTGAAGCAATCAGACACCCCTATGATATTTTTATGAATATTTGAAATATTTTTAATTATTTTTCTCATAGAGTATAATGGGACCCGAACCAGTCCATATCCCCTATTGTGGAGCACCTAGGGGCACAAAAGTGGGGTGGGTGGTAGACAGGCAGGGGTGCCTACCACCCAAAAAATCCCAAGGCAATTGGACACTCCTCTGATTGTTGGTGAATTGTTAAAGTATTTTTGAATTCCTCATAGAGAATAATGAGGATTGCAGCAGATGTATAGCTTCACATCGGGGGGAAAGGGGTGTCGTAGAGTGCAGTGTGGTGGCTGGTAGTTCCTAGGGTGGGCAAGGAAGCTACCTGAATTATTTGAAAGGAATTGGGCAAAGGGGTGATTTTTGGTTAATTGTTGAAGTTTACGTGTCTTTAAGGTTTTTCCCCATAGAGAAGCATTGAGGTGTCAGCAGCCCCATAAGTGCACTTGGGGGGTGCTGGGGTGGCCCAGAGCGAGTGGTGGTGTAGTGCACATAGGGTGCCAACCACCCCCATGGGTTTCTAACCCATGGCATACAGGGTTCTGTAGTTTCTGAGGTATTGAGTGTGGATTTTATGATAGCATATTAGAGTGGATTCATGGTGTCTCATTGAAAATCTCATTTGCTATCATAGAATCCACACTCAATACCTCAGAAACAAGAGAACCCTGTACCCCATGGGTTAGAAACCCATGGGGGTGGTTGGCACCCTATGTGCACTACACCACCACTCGCTCTGGGCCACCCCAGCACCCCCCAAGTGCACTTATGGGGCTGCTGACACCTCAATGCTTCTCTATGGGGGAAAACCTTAAAGACGCGTAAACTTCAACAATTAACCAAAAATCAGCCCTCTGCCCAAATCCTTTGAAAAAATTCAGGTAGCTTCCCTGCCCATAACTGGCACTACCACCAACCCCACACCGCTCTAGGCCACCCCTTTCCCCCCGACGTGAAGCTATACATTTGCTGCAATCCTCATTATTCTCTATGAGGAATTCAAAAATACTTTAACAATTCACCAATAATCAGAGGAGTGTCCAATTGCCTCGGGATTTTTTGGGTGGTGGGCACCCCTGCCTGGTCTACCACCCACCCTGATTTTGTGCCCCTAGGTGCTCCACAATAGGGGATATGGACTGGTTCGGGTCCCATTATACTCTATGAGAAAAATAATTAAAAATATTTCAAATATTCATAAAAAATCATAGGGGTGTCTGATTGCTTCAGGGTTTGCATGGTTGATGGCACCCATGGGTGCTACACAATAAGTAATAATGGCCTGGTTTGAGTCCCATTATATCCTATGAGAAAAAAATAAAAATATTTTTCATACATTCATTAAAAAAAATCGTACGAGTGTCCGATTGCTTTGGGGTTTGGATGACAGGTACCCCTGGGTGCCAGCTACCATCCTACCAATTTTCAGGTGTCTGAACCAGTCCGAACTGGTCCGAAACGAACCACCCCCGGTTCGGTTCTAATCCGAACCGAACCGGGGAGGGGTTCGGTTCGGATCGAACCGCCGAACCGGTTCGGATCTGAATCGGTTTGCACATCCCTAGAAAGAGGTGGCATTAGCCACTGTGGTGTTTGGGGTGAATCAATTACTTGATCCAGGCCAGCTTTTGAATGGGGCTTTAGTTACTTGTATTCCAGTCCTGGAGTAGAGGCGGGGTGAACAAACAGCCAGCAGCAAGAGCACTGAAGGCAGACTACACTTGCCTCGCTGTATATAATATCTATTTAATGAAACAGTTAATATTCCCAATTCAACTCCATGGCCTTGTCCTTGCATACCACCACTCTTTCCCTTGGATTCTACAGCTCAATGGCTTTCGGAGGGGAATGAAATCATGAAGAGGTTTATCAGCAGCTATGACTAGGGATGTTCATGGAACCGGTTCGGATGCCCTTTACGGACCTCCGAACCGGTTTGAATGTCCACTGGTTCTGCCAGTTTGAAGGTGGGGGGGGGGATACCTTTAAGGACAGGGAGGGTGCTCTTACCCCTCCTGCCACGTTTCCCCCACTGGCACTGCCTTTCAAAACAGTCCGGCAGGGCGGCAGCATACCTCCTTGTCACCTGTGCCAGGCACTCCCAGTCACATCCAGTCTGAGGAGGCACAGGGCAGCAAGGAGGTATGCTGTTGTCCCACTGGACTGTTTTGAAAGGTCACGCCGGCAAGGCAAATGTGGCGGGAGGGGTAAAAGCACCCTCCCCCATCCTTAAAGCTACCCCCCGCCCCACCTTTGAGCCATCAGCCACCGGTTCCATGCACATCCCTAGCTATGACCATAATGGTAACATGCACCTCCTTGTTCAGAGGCACTATGCCACTGAATCCCAGCTGCTGTGGCTTGTTGCCTTCACGACATGCTTGTGAGCTTCCTGAAGTCATCTGGTTGTCCACGGCAAGAACACAGGAACAGAGGAAGCTACCTTATACTGAGCCAGACCACTGGTCCATCTAGTTCAGTATTGTCTACACCAGGGATTCTCAGTGTTGGGTCCCCAGATGTTTTTGGACTTCAACTCCCATAATCCCCAACCAAAGTTCACTGGGGCTAGGGATTGTGGGAGCTGAAGTCCAATAACATCTGAGGACCCAATGTTGAGAATCCCTGGTCTACACCAGTGGTTACCAAGAAGGGTCCCTCCAGATGTTGCTGAACTACAACTCCCATCACCCGCAGCCACACTAAATTGTCATCGGGAATGGTGGGAGTTGTCGTTCAGCAACAGCTGGAGGAACTCTGCTTGGGAACCACTGGTCTACCCCAAGGCTCCTCATCTGCGGCCCTTCAGCTGTTTTTGGACTACAGCTCCCAGCATGACCCAGACACAATGGCCAATAGTCAGGGATGATGGGAGTTGTAGGCCAACATCTGCAGGAGGGTTGAAGTTGAGTAGCCCTGACACTGACCGGCAGTGGTTCTCCAGGGTTCCTGGCAGGGTTTCTGCCAGTCCTACCTGGAGATGTTGCCAGGGAAACAGGGACTTTCTGTATGCAGGCAGATGTTCTACCACTGAGCTGCGGCCCCATCCCCTAAGGCAGAGGTAGACAACCCTGTTGATGAACTGCAGCTCCCATCTTCCCCAGCCACAACAGGATGCCTCTGAATACCAGTAGTAGAGGAGCAGCAGCAGGAGAGGGGGGGCATGCCTTCCTCTCCTGGTTGGGTGGCTCCCCAAGACATCTGGTGGGCCACTGTGAGAACAGGGTGCAGGACTAGATAGGCCTTAGGTCAGATCCAGCTAGGCTATTATTATATCCTTATGTTAGATGTAGTTGAAGAACAGCTGGAGAGCCAAGGTTGCCTCCCCCTAGACTAAGGGGAATAACTTGTAACAGACAGCACACTCATGTGTAGTCACCCATCCAAATGCAGAACAAGGAAAACCCTGCTTAGCAAAGCAGGCCACTGGCTCTCCAAAAGCAGGACGCTAGAAGAGTAACTTCCGTCCTGATTTAGCAGGCCTCTCCTTTTGCAGCTGCAGCAGAGGATGTCCAAGGAAGTTGCTGGAGTTTCTTGTCTTGCTCTTGTTGTCGTGTGCAAAGTGGGGTGTCTGGTGGATCCCTACACAAAGGTAGTGCATGGGGCTAGGCATATACTATACAGGAAGCTCTCTTAGACCACTGGTCCATCTAGCTCAGTATTGTCTGCACTGAGTAGCAGCAGCAGCTCTGGATTTCAGACAGTGATTTCCGAATCCTACCTGGAGATACCAGGAATTGAACCTGGGACCTTCTTCTGCACACACAAAGCAGGTGCTATACTATTAAGCTACAGTCTTTTGACCGTATTATCATCTCCACTGCAGTATGTTGTCCTTTCCCCTCATTCTGGTCTTCTTCCCACTTGGCACAGCTAATCCCACCAAGGGTGCAGCTTAGTATTCCATTGAACAGGCATTCCCAGATGTTGTTCACTACAATTCCCAGCATCCCCACCTGCAACGGCCTTTGGCTGGGGATTATGGGACTTGCAGTCAATAAGATCTGGGAATCTCTGTTAGCGAGAACACTGGTACAGATCCCCTCTAAGCATTTTGAGGAGCTCCTGCCCTCGTTTTACTGAACTCCCCTGCAATATAACGACCCATATCTTGGATCTCCAAGATATATATTTTCTCCCCCTCCAAAGGGCTTTTCCTGCCCCACAACCCTCCCCACAAAAAAAATCAAGTGGGGGGTTGCTCCTCAAGCTTACCCTCTGTCTGCACCCTGGAAATACCCGAAGAACCCTGACTGCTGGGTCTTAATGATCAAGTGATCCATCTACACTGGGGTTCAGTATTGTGATGTGAATGTAAGTAAAGCAAAGTGTGCTATCAAATCGATTTTGACTCCTGGTGACTACAAAGCCATGTGGTTTTCTTTGGTAGAATATAGGAGGGGTTTACCAGTGTGTCCTCCCGCGCAGTATGAGATGATGCATTTAAGCATCTTCCTATATCGCTGCTGCCCAATATAGATGTTTTCCGATAGTCTGGGAAACATACCAGCAGGGATTCAAACCGGCAACCTTCTGCTTGTTAGTCAAGCATTTCCCCACTGTGTCACTTAAAGTGGATTTGAATCCACTCAATGGTATTCTAACAAGAGAGTAGTAAAAGCTGGAGTAAAAACAACAGGTTTTAAAGAAATGTTACTCTATAAAAGCATACTGGGAATCTGAGTGAGGTACCCTTGCATTATATAAAATATATATGTTTAGACACCCATATAAAAGCATATTATTACCTTTTCTTGTTAAAGATTGTTAAAGAAGGAGAAAAGTGGAGAAAGAATATTGTGCTTGAATACTAACAGTGTGCTTGCCGAGGAAACTGCCAGGAATAATTTTCAGTACTCCCATCCCTTACTTCTTTATCAAGGTTGCAAACACAATCACATACTTTTAAAATATGGGCGAAAAATAAATTAGTAGCACATGTCATTTATACTGTAGAGAGAAATGATGAGCACACTTACACACATACTTCCTGGCATCAGTTATTTAACTTTGTGGAAGGGCATAATGTAGGCATAAGGATATGATACGCATGAAGCAGCCCACAGCTAGCTTCAGTCCTGTAAGGCCATCGCTAGGAACAGGTCTGCCATTTAGAGGGGCGGGCTGGGAGGCATATATGCCAAGACCCCAACAGCAGTGTCTGGAGCAGAGGACAGGCTGCCTGCTCCCATGTCCCAGAACCTAGACCATTAATCTTGTGCCCCAGAATTCCAAGGGAGCAACAGAAGTGTATCTGCAGAACCCCACCTTCTATTTCAGTTTATCGGTCATGCCAGAGTGTGGCTGTGGCAAAGAGATTAAAATCAGAAATCTTGTTTTCCCTCCGTTTTTGAAATCCTAGACCAGGCGTTCCCAATGAGTGGTACTCCAGATGTTGCTGGATTACAATTCCCATCGTCCTCAGGAGAGCTGGTCTTGTGGTAGCAAGCATGATTTGTCCCGTTAGCTAAGCAAGGTTCGCCCTGGTTGCTTATGAAAGGGAGACTAGCAGTATGAGCACTGGAAGATATTCCCCTTATGGAGCTGCTCTGGGAAGAGCATCTAGTGTTCCTTCCCAGGCATCTCCAAGATAGGGCTGAGAGAGACTCCTGCCTGCAACCTTGGAGAAGCTGCTGCCACTCTGTGTAGACAATAATTAGCAAGATGGACCTTTGGTCTGACTCAGTATATGACAGCTTCCTATGTTCCCAGTAGGGATGTGTATGAATCAATTTTTTTGATTTGATTTGTACTCAAATCAAATCACCCCCAATTTGTTTTGGTTCTGAATCTGGCCAGCTAGCACAGGGGTGATTTGTTTTGTCCACAAATCTCCCAAAATAGGTAGATTCGGATACAAATAGTTTTGTATCCAAATCGATTCACACAGACAGCAGGTGTAGGCAGTGATTCTTTCAGCAGCAGGAAAGGGGTGGGGAAAAATTCTCTTCTCTTTTCCTCCATCAGAAAAGCAGGAACAAAAAGCAGAGGATCCACTCCAGGCAGCAGGCAAGCAAGGCAAGGCAAAGCTCCCCTGCCTCTTTCTCTCTCTCTTCGCCCACAAGGCAGAGAGGCAGGATGGTGGCTGGCTCTGGCTGCCTCCTTAAGTACATTTGGAAATCCCTCCTTTGAACTCCCCCCACCTTTGTCCCTTCTTTGACCCTTCTTCTAGCCAATGCGGGGGTCAGTTGCCAGCCAGTTGCTGCACACTGTAAATCCCCAATCTGAACCTTGGGAGGGCGGGATTTTCAAAATATTTTCTTGACACAAAATGGAGTCGGCAAGAGACGTTGCTACAAAATGGAGGTCTGGATCTATGAATTTTCCAGGTCCAAAATCTGGGTGATTTGTTTTGGTCCCAAATCTGGCCAGCTAGCACAGGGGTGGTTTGTTTTGTCCACAAATCACCCAAAACGTGTAGATTTGGGTGCAAATCATTTTGTACCCAAATTGATTCGTACATCCCTAGTTCCCAGCCACAATGAATTGTAGCTGCGGATAATGGGAGTTGCTGAATTACAATTCTCACCATCCTCAGCTAGCTAGGGATGATGGGAGTGTAGTTTAGCATCATCTGGAGTACCACCAGCTGGGAACCCCTAGCCTAGATGAAAGAAATGCCTAAAACATTGGCAGACATGTCCCGCAGTGTGATGCAATCAGTCCAGACCAGCCCATGCCATTGCGGGACTCTAAATCACCTGGTGATGCTGCTATCTATGCAAGACGGCAGTACCAGTACTGCTGAACATCTGCAATTGCACATTCCACATTACTTCCAAAGGGAAAAACGGAAGCAGGGTGTGACAAGCAATGATGCAAGAGTCCAGACGACTGGTACTGCCCTCTCATCATCACCAGGTGTTGTAGAGCCCTACAGCAGCACAGGCAAATCTTTGTCACCTATGGCACTCTGCAGGGTATCAGCCAGTATTTTATTTATTTATTGCATTTATATACTGCCCCATATACAAATCTCTCACCGGTTTGCAGATTATCTGGCCCTCAGCAAATTGACACTTTAATAAATGGCATCTGGTCTCCCAGATTTTCCTATACTTGAATTGGGCAAGTTGCCCTTTTCAGCAACCAATGATTTGGCTCAGAAATAAGGGGAGCATCTTCCTCCAAAGTAGGGCTTGTTACGCCTCATTTCTGAGGCAAGCATTACAACCCCTCCACTGAGGCGAGCACTGCAATTCCATCCCTGCAAGCCTGCATTTCTGAGTCCAGGTGCAGCTAACCTTGCCAGTATCTTTTTAACTGGTGTAGTAGAATTTTCTTTCAAAATTTAAAGGTCAGTGCACTAAAATATCTGAGATTAATACAATCTGGAAAATATTGGCAGACCGATCCCTGATTCTTTAAATAGCACATTGTCTTCTTTGCTTTTTTTAAACAAAATCCATCCTTTTATTTTATAATAGAGATTATAAATAAATTGAAAGTGTGCATGCAGTCAACTGCATATTGTACAAGCAATATCTATGTTAATAACTGTTTTCTTTGGCAGGCCAGAATCCAGCTGGACATGCAATATTTACATATCAAAATCCATTTTTGTGTGTGTTCAAGTCATATTGAATGCAAGTGAAAATATATATGTTTATATATATTTATAGATATTTATACATGTGCACGCACACACACACATGCGCACACACACACACACGTATACAAGAGTATACATGTACAAGAAATGCACATGTGTGTGTGTGCACGCACACGCATTTTGCAGTATACATATATAAAGAGAGATAGGCATCTATTAAAACTGGACTTCATCTTTCTCTGATTCGGGTGACACTGGTCTTGAAACGCTAAAAATATCCTGACAAGGTATTTGGGACGGTAGCTGAGGAGGTAAATGGGATTTAGGAGAAGGTGTCTCTGATGTGTTCTTTTCCGACAGTATCTTTAAAATCTCTGCCACCTGCTTCTCCAGGACAGCCATCCTACTGCTTAGCAGCTGGATGTCTTCTTTGAGTTCGTGTTTCACCTCCTGGATGGTAGTTTGTAAGGCCTGTTCAGGGATGGGGTAAAATGGGTGCTTTGCATCCGCTTGGATTGGGCTGTGCTCCAGGGGGCTACGGTTCTCTCCAGCTTTGTCCAAACGAAGGTCACTTTTAGTGATCCCACTATCGCAAGAGTCCGTTTTCCGCAATGGGTTTTTAGTTACACCGTTGTCCCCATCGACACCCTTCGGGTCGTCAGACAACAATCCCATCGACTCAGCCTTGGTGACATTATTCCAGTCTTCCTTTTTCTCTTCTTGCCCTGCCATGTTGTTCTTGAGCCGAAGCCAACCCTTCCCATTCCCATTTTTCATCCTCACGGGGCTGGTCACCTTGAGGCATTTTTGATCACCGTTGCCATGTGGCTTGAGCTCCAGAGCATCCCTGTTGTTCTGTTTGATGGCCTCGTTGGTTTTGACATAAGACAGTGAGGTCTGGATGGGTGTGATCTGAGACACGGTGACCACGCTGGTGCCAGTGATGGAGGCCCCATTCAGCATGGTCCGGGTCTCCACCTGGAGGGTGTTCCTCTCCGGGTCAATAGTGTTGCCTTGGTTACGCATTTCCTTCTGCTGCTTAAATTTTTGGAAGAGTTTTCTCACTGGGTGGTCCACCGGGATACTCAAGGTCACTTCATTCTTCTGGCGTAGGCGCTCCTCCTCTTCTTTTTTGACATCGCTGATTTTTCGGAAAATGATCTGCAAGGAAGAAAAATACAATAAGTAGTAAGACAATAATAATAATAATAATAATAATAATAATAATAATAGTTGTTGTTGTTGTTGTTGTTGTTGTTGGCTGACATTCTGTACAATGTTCTATCTGTCTTTGAAAGGAACACACAGGCCTTTGTGAAAGAGGCAAGAACTGGTTGTGCAATAGATGGTCATTGGAAATAATGGCCATCCAACCTGCAAATGAGTTTGCACAATTTTTGCGTTTTGCACAAAGGTGTGTTTGCACAATTATATACACATTCTGTTAAAATGCACATGGGACAATGTGGAATACGTTCTTGTAGCTGTAGCTACTGCTGCTACTACTACTGTTAAACATCACTGTTTTGGGGGGAAATTATCTTCAAGGGAGGAAAATCCAATTGTAGTGAGAAACAAATTGCTAAATATTATCCATATTTTAATTCATGACTGACATTATTGCTGTGGACCACACTGGTGCTGTTGTGTAGGGATGTGTGAACCAGCTCAAGGTCGAGCTAGTTTACCATCGAACCAGGCTGGCTGGAGGGTTTGTCCTTGAGGCAGACTGGGCCCAGTTTGGCTCGACCTCGAGGCAAACCTCCTGGACTGGCTCAGAGCTGGTCTGGGGTTTGAAAAGTAAAAAAAAAAAGAAATTGAAGGCCACAGCACATGGACCTCGGCTATTTGTGTTTCCAGGTCTGGGCATGCAAATAGCCCTTGCGCAAACAAGGCAGCCTTCAAAATGGCCGCTGCGAGCCGGGAGAGGGCCAGGAACGCCCGGAAATGGGCTGAAGCAGCCCAGAAAAGACTGAAGGGAGGCCAGTGGAGGGAGGGGGAAGCCTCAGAGACACAAACCCACCCCATGGCCTCAGAGACACACGCACCCATCCACCCCACAGCACTCCCAGAGGCAGCAAAATTACCCCTGGCCCAGCAGTGAGTTATAATTTTTTTTTAAACTGTTTGAAACCCCAACTGGCTTGAACTCGAGTCGAACTAGGGAGGTTGGTTCGGGGTACACAAAATTGAACATGGCAGGTCTGATTCGAATCCAAAATTGAACATGGCCGGTCTGATTCGAATTGAACCGTGCAAGCCAGTTTTGTGCATGGGCATAAAGCAGCCCCCAATGCTTCTGAGGCTGATCAGTTGTGCATACAGCACTACTGCAGTTACTCACATTGCAGTGAATGGAAGTAAGTGCAGCAGTGCTGCCTGCACAACTGATCATCCTCAACAGTGCTGGGCCTGCCTTATGTGCCCACAGCAGCCCCAGCACTAATGAGACAGTGTGCATCATGTCAGCATTATTATTGTTGTTGTTGTTGGCTGACATGAGGTTCAATGTTCTGTCTGTCTTTCAGGAGGACATGTGCACCGTTGTGTATGAGCACTCTTGTGCAAAATGCAAAAATTGTGCAAATGCAGTTGCACAATTAACCCCTGCTAACTTGGCAGAGAGGCACCTTTTTAACTTGGTGATTCTCTTTATTTAGCGGGGGGGAAGTAATTGGTCCTCTCCATCCCCAGCACAGGACCTGCAGTGACTTGCTGGTGTCTATCTTGTGTTTCTTTTTAGATTGTGAGCCCTTTGGGGACAGGAGATAATCTTATTTATTTATTATTTCTCAAACTGCCCTGAGCCATTTTTGGAAGGGTGTTATAGAAACAGAATACATAAATAATAATTTAAAAAACTGATGGGCAGCCACTGGAAATAATGACTGGCCATTCCACGGCTGGGTCTGTGCAATTCTTGCATTTTGCACAAGATCACTCTGGCACAACACGGTCTGGTGAAAAGCAGATGGAACATTGCACAGTATGTCAGCCAGCACAATACAACAACAACAACAACAGCAACAATTTTTATACAGCTTTTCAACAAAAGTTTCCAAAGCGGTCTACATAGAGAAATAAATAAATAAATAAATAAATAAATAAATGAATGAATGAATGAATAAATAAGAAAGATGGCTCCCTGTCCCCAAAGGGCTCACAATCTAAAAGAAATGTAAGATAGACACCAGCAACCGTCACTGGAGGTCCTGTGCTGAGGGTGGATAGGGCCAGTTACTCTCCCCCTGCTCAATAAAGAGAGCCACCATGTAAAAATGGTACCTCTTTGCCCAGTTAGCAGGGGTGGGCAGCCACTGGAGGAGGAAGAGGAGGAAGAAGAGGAAGAAGAAAGTAATAATTATTATTATTCACTGATTTTTAGAAAATTATCTGCAAAGGAGAAAAATCCAATATGTAGTAAGAAAACAATGAAAATGTTTCATCCATCCATCCATCAATCCTTTATTATGCTCACTGACCAGAAAAAAATATAGAATATGTATATAGTGCCTTTAAACAAAAGCAGTTTACACAGCAAAGGAAATGAGAAGAGGGTTCCCTGTCTCCAAGGGGCTCAGCATCCAAAAGGCAAAACCCCACACATGAGGGAGACACCAGCAATAGCTCCTGGGAAGGACAGGATGCCAAGATGAATAGGCACATAGGAAGCTGCCTTCTACCGGGTCAGACCACTGGTCCGTCTAGCTAGTATTGTCTACCCAGACTGGCAGCGGCTTCTCCAAGGTAGCAGGCAAGAGTCTCTCTCAGCCCTGTCTTGGAGATGCTGCCAGGGAAGGAACCTGATAAGGTCAATTGCTCTTCCTCTGCTAGACAAAAGAAAGCCAGCACTTTAAAGGGTGCCTCTTTGTCCAGTTTGCAAAGGAAATGAATTTTTAGGAATATAGGAAACTGCCATATACTGAGTCAGACCATAGGTCCAGCTAGCTCAGTATTGTCTTCACAGACTGGCAGCGGCTCCTCCAAGGTTGCAGGCAGGACTCTCTCTCAGCCCTGTCTTGGAGAAGCCAGGGAGGGAACTTGAAACCTTCTGCTCTTCCCAGAGCGGCTTCATCCCCTGAGGGGAATATCTCACTGTGCTCACACTTCTAATCTCCCTTTCATATGCAACCAGGGCAGACCCTGCTTAGCTATGGGGACAAGTCATGCTTGCTACCACAAGACCAGCTCTCCTCTCCTAATAAAAAAATTATCAGAGAGGGGAAATGATTCTCATGTGTGACAAAATAATATGGACATTGTGTGAATAACAGCGGCTCATCTCTCTTTTGCAATTTTCTCTGATCACGGCAAATCCTTGACCAAAGCAAATCCTTGATCATGGAAGCAGATATCTAAATTCAATTGACAATTCACAGCAGCATTACTATCCAGTCTTATGTTCTTTGTTGCCATTAACTGACTTACACTATTTCGGATGGATATCACATAGCTGAGAGCTACTCTCATGCACAGCAAAGGTATTATGATTCTGTTTCCTAGAGGCAAGCGTCAATGAAGAACGGAGAGCAGAGATTCAAGTATTTATGTATTTTTTTTTAAATTACATTGTGTCTTTCTTCCCTAACACTCAAGGCTACTTAAACCAAACCAAAACAAACAAACAAAACCATATGTTTAAAAAACAACAATAAAAAAGAACAACAGAAAGAACATCACTTGATAGTCAGCATAGCAAAGACTATCAAACGAAGTGGAGAAAGGCCAGCTGGGATCCATGGCTGACACTCTGACTAAGATTACTAGATGAAGTCCGACTGAAATTTACAGGAATAGTCCTGTATAGTGACTTATGAGTAGTGCTATTGAGTAATTTAATCAGGATGTCAGCCAATATAGTAAAGTTGTGTTGTCAAGTTGGTGTCGACTCCATTAGGTGGTTTATGTCAGCCAATAGGTAGCTGATAAAAACTCTAACCTTTTGGAAATGCTCCTGCTGGAAGGAGTGGAACCACTCTAGGAGGATACCATAGTTGTTTGTATCAAAAGCTGCTGAGAGGTCTGCCAGAACCAACAGGGATGTGCTCCCATTAGTGTCCAGTCCTCAGTGAAAATGATCCACTAGAGCCGGAGTAGGCAACTTTGACTCTCCAACTGTTGTTCAACTATATCATCTACGGCCACAATTTATCCTGGTCAGGAATGATGGGAGTTGTACTTCAAAAACAGCTGGAGAGCCAAAGTTGCCAGCCTCTGTACTAGAGTAACTAAAGTGGTTCAGTCCCCAAATTGGGGCAGAAGTCAGATTGGAAGGGTTTGAAATAATCAGTTTCCTCCAGGTACCCTAGAGCAGGGATTCTCAATGTTGGGTCCCCAGATGGTATTGGTCTTCAACTCCCATAATCCTCAGCCACAGTGGTCTTTGGTCGGGGAGTATGGGAGTTGAAGTCCAATATCATCTGGAGACCCAGCGTTGAGAATCTCTGCCCTAGAGTCATCACTACACACTCAAAGCCCTTGCCCTTGGTGATTGGCCAATGATAACCAGAGGTGCACCTAGGTAACTTTGGAGCCTGGACCTAAAGACCTTTGGAGTCCCGCCCTCCCCCGCTGCAAGTTAAGGATCATTTTTTTAAAAATGTAGGTTCTTGAGGGCACAAACCACACTACCCAGGACAGTCTAAAGAGGATTTGGGGTGCACCAGAGGGTCTGGTGGCCCTGGACTTCGGCCCCAAAGTCCAGGGGTAAGAACGCCTAGGGAGCACTCCTTCAGCATAAAACAGCTTGTTTTATGTCTGCAAAGGAACATAGTAAGCTGCCATATTCAGAGTGAAACCATTAGTACATCTAGCTCAGTATTGTCTGCACAGACTGGCAGCGGCTTCTCCAAGGTTGAAGGCAGGAGTCTCTCTCAGACCTACCTTGGAGATGCTTGCTGGTTAGCAAAGGGGACAATTCATTTTTGCCAGTTCTCCTCTATAATGGCTGATGGAACTACTGCTTCTATTTCAATGGGAGAGCAAATTTTCTGAGGGCCTTCAGTCAGGCTGAGGGGAGGGGCATGCTGAGCTTCAGCATGTAGCCAGCCAATCATGCTGGGTCTTTACCCTTCTCCTGCCACTTCTGCAGTGGACATGTTGCTGAGGCTGAACCAGCTTCAAGATGGCGATCCTCAGGTGGGCAACAAATAGTGTGGCAGCAGCAAGGTGAGGCAGGAGGGCTAGTACCTCCTGAGTACCTCCTGGGAGCCCCCCAAGTACCCTAGGGGCACTAGTAACCCCTGTTGGGAACCCCTGTCCTAAACAATCAGAATCAATAAAGCTGCAGACCATGTTCGCCAGCACTGTGATGATCCAGCCAGCGTGGTGCAGTGGTTAGAGTTCTGGACTAGGACTGGGGAGATTCGAGTTCAAATCCCCATTCAGCCAGGAGACTTGCTGTGTGACTCTGGGCCAGTCACTTCTCTCTCAGCCTAACCTACTTCACAGGGATGTTGTGAAAGAGAAACTCAAGTATGTAGTACACCGCTCTGGGCCCCTTGGAGGAAGAGCGGGATATAAATGTAAAAATTGTCATCATCATCATCATCATCATCATCATCATCATCATCATCATCATCATCTTCTCCAATCTCTCCTCCCCATTCCCCACTACAGGGAAATCTGGAGTGAAGGGGGTGGGGAGGAATCTGCCACAGGAAAAGTTAATCTAGAAAATCAACTCAGTGATCAAAGCTCCCCCTGTCCTCACTTAAAAAAAACAAAAAACCTTTTGAATACATTAAAAGTCCATGACTGCCAGCCGGAGTTAATGCAGCAGCTTACAATAATTTAGAGCCCTAACACATTCATTAAAATCTAGTTGAAGCAATGTTGCGGGGGGCGGGGGGGAGCTGATGCTTTTATCTCCCCCTGCTTTGACCCAAATACAGGGTACATGCATCTTCATTTAAGAGCTACGCCTGCCCTCATTTGGCTGCTGTATTCTGCTGTATTCCGCAGTGCGGGCTGCAGGGGGCGGCAAATAAACTTTTAAAATTATATGTCACCCCCTCCTGCTTCCAGCTGGTGCTCAGGGCGCTTTACAAAATAGAGCAATGCACTCTGCAGTCCCCATGCCTACAAGAAGAGAACAAAATCACATAGAATGATTAAAACAACATTTTAAAAGGAAAGGCGGAGGGAAAGCAGAGACCATCAGAGGAATCAACCGCTCCCTGAACAAAAAAAGGTTTAAAATCAGGAAGGGAAAATACGTGCTTCTGCTCTTTAAGATTGCCGAATGCTCTCATGAATGGCTTTTTTAAAAAGGGTAAGACATATTCAGGGAGGTTAGGTGTATCTAGGGCTCGGGGCGGGGGGGAAGCTCTTTATCCCAAAGTGGAAAATCTGTGGGCCATTTCCAGCAGTTGTTCACAGCCTGCTCTGAAACCAGCTTCTGTTTTAGGAAGGCCATATTTATCTCCTCAATCTGAAATTCCAGCCAAAAGTTCTCAAGACAGAACTTTTGGCTCAGCCCTAGGATTAATGGAGCCTCCATGTTCAAGGTGCCCGACAGAACAAAGACATAATCACCGCGAGTTAAAAGATGCTGGTGAGATTTGTCCTAGTGAAGTCCCAGTGTGGTTGTTTCCTGGGGTTTTCACCAGAGGGTAAAGAAAGCAGGGCTGCTTCATGGGAGCAGAGGAGACGAACACGGAGTCAAAAGCCTGATCTAGACAGTCAGGAAAATGGGGTGGTAGAATGCCAGCCTAGTGGAATGGACAGAACCACTTCAAAAATCCACACGATTGAATGTTTGTCTGCATTAAAAACTCCCTGCAAAGGAAAGCCAGACAGGTGAGAAGAACCTTTTGCTTTGTTTGGCTGGTTTTTTCCCCATTCACAGAAAGTTAAAAATATATATATGGAGGGGCCCACTTTATCAACCCTCCACACGTCATTCTGCTGCATGGGTGGATCCAGCCTTATTTATGATGGTCCTCATGAGTGATGTTTCAGGCACAGGTTTTGAGTTTAACCCAGGGCTTGATAAATTGCAGGTGTCAGGAAGCCACAGCACAGTTGAAACATGGCATCTAAGACTAGGACGTTCAGTGGTAAAGCTATTTAATAACATCTGTATTTGTGCCAGACCACCCTGTTTCTTTTCTAAGGATGTTACATGTAAAGGGGATTAAAAAGAAGCCATTTCCATTCCACGCTCCACACACATCAATATCCATCACTATGCCCAGTAGTGTTGCCAAGTGTCCTTTGTCTGGCTCCCAATTTGGGGGGCTGGCTTAGAGAACCGAAGATTTCTCAAGGCCTGGTTTTAACCTAGGTCTTAAAAATGCAGCAGCCCCAAATGAAAGCTTGTGTTCCACAATCTCTCAGTTTGGGCTGCTGCATTTTCAAGGAAGAAGCTGCCTTTCCAGAGTCAGAACTTGGCTCCACCTAATTCAGTACCGTCTTCACCAGGCCTGCTCAACAACAACCCCCCCAGCTGTTTTGGGACTACAACTCCCATAATCCTCAGCCACCATGGCCAATAGCCAGGGATTGTGGGAGTTGTAGGCCAACATCTGCAGGAGGGCCAGAGTTGAGGAGCCCTGGTCTACTCTGATCAGCAGCAGCTCTCCAAGTTTTCAGACAAGGGATTTTTCTCAGCCCTACCTGGAGATGCTGCCAGGGATTGAACTTGGGACCTTCTGCTTGCAAAGCATGTGCTCTGCCACTGAGCTATGGCCCCGCCTTCCCTCATGGAGGGAGTCGGGAGGTCCCTGAATGGTTGGAGTCTCCCCTTCCCCTTTGGCTCATGCTCTATGCGGCACGGCCCCAGGCAAGAGACAGCCTTGGTGAGGTTTTGAGCTAGAGCAGAGGTCACACACTGCAGCCCTCCTGCAGATGTTGGCCTACAATGCCCATCATCCTTGGCTACTGGCCATCGTGACTGTGGAAGGTGGAAGCTGTGGTCTAACAGCCAGAAGGCTGCCGTTTGAGACCTCTGGGCTAGAGAATCCACTCCCCCTGTGTGTGCATGCCCTATAAGGAAGACAGCTCAGGCCACATACTACACAATGCACATTGTGATACAGCATGCAAGGAATTGAACTCTTGTGCAGTTGCAAAAATTGTGCAGTGTGCATTTATTAATGGCGCAGTGGGGAAGTAACTTGCCTAGGGAGCAAGAGCCTGCTGGTTCGAATCCCTGCTGGTATGTTTCCCAGACTATGGGAAACACCTATATCAGGCAGCAGCAATATAGGAAAGATGCTGAAAGGCATCATCTCATACTGTGAGGGAGATGGCAATGGTAAACCTCTCCTGTATTCTACCAAAGACAACCACAGGGCTCTGTGGTCCCCAGGAGTCGACACCGACTCAACAGCACAACTTTACCTTTAATCCCATTGGTAATAAAGTGATTACTTGCATATTTTGTGCAAGTGTGTGCACACAGTGTCATAATGTGCATGTTGTATTGCAAAGTATATGAGCTCATGATGTCCCTATATGCTGGCCATCCCAGTGTCAGGACCTGTCTGCTCCTGGAGCTTGAACAGGATGGGACCTCATCAGAAGAGGAAGGAGAAGAGCTATCAGAAGAGAACTGTTCTTGTGGTAGCAAGCATGAATTGTCCCCTTTGCTAAGCAGGGTCAGCCCAGGTTTGCATTTGAACGGGAGACTACATGTGAGCCCTGTAAGATCCCCTTAGGGGATGGGCCGCTCTGGGAAGAGAAGGTTCCAAGTTCCCTCCCTGGCATCTTCAAGAGAGACTCCTACGTGCAACCTTGGAGAAGCCGCTGCCAGTCTGTGTACACAGTACTGAGCTAGATGGACCAACGGTCTGACTCGGTAGAAAGTAGATTCCTATGTTCCTGTGAGATCCCTCTTCATAGCCTAAGATCTGCTTGGACCAGAAGGAGTCAACTTCCCCTAGTGGGGATTCTTTGAGAGCTGCTCTGAAGGTCACCCCATCTTTGAACTCCACCAAACATCGACCTCTTGACTTGTGTCTAGGTTCCCCTATGCCACAGGGGCCCCCACAATCAAACTCTGGATCCCAAGAGCAGTGGCTGACATCTAGGCTACGTTATTCAATAGTACTAGTCAGGAATTACTCTAAAGCAGGGATTCTCAACGTTGGGTCCCCAGATGTTATTGGACTTCAACTCCCATAATCCCCAACTAAAGGCCACTGGGGCTGGGGATTATGGGAGTTGAAGTCCAATAACATCTGGGGACCCAATGTTGAGAATCCCTGCTCTAAAGGACAACCTAATTTCAATAAGACTACTCAGGAGTAATTTAGTCTGACTGTCAGCCAATGATGATGTCAGCAAAGGGGACAGAAGCCACCATGAAAAAGAGGTGCCTGGCACCATGAGGCTTCTCTTCACCGAGCAATAATTCTGAGGAAAAGCCCCTAACTTGCTTTCAGGGTCAGGGAGTCCTCTGATGCTCCAGGAAGGATTGGGCTGCAAGACCTAGCAAACGTCTAAGTTGCTGCCGGGCTGATGCTGGTGCAACACCCATCCAGCCCAGCTCCTTGCCTCCCCGACCTTGCAGACAGCTCTTTTGCTTTTTCAGCCACCTTGTCAGGGAGCCTGCCTCCGGGGCTAGCCTTTCTTCCGAGCGAGGCTCCCAGCTGCCCTCTCTTGCTTGCACACCTGTGATTCCAAGCACACTAGCTCCCCTGCTGTTCAAAATGAGAGACAAACAAGGACACAGTGATTGAACAGGGTTGGACTAGAAGACCCCCAAGGTCCCTTCCTACCCTAAAATTCAGCGATCAGGTTAGTGATAGAGTGGGTTCTCCAAGCAAGTCATAGAAATGGGGTTGCTAGCATTTATGCTCTTGCTGGACCCCAGGGCCCCTGACAGGTGCCTGACAGACAGCAGGCGAAGAGGTGTAGCTTTTGCCCGCACTCCATCGCTGTGGTGGGCACTGCAGCACCTGTTACAACACAGTCCAGCAGGCACCCTGTCATGCATTTCAAAACGTCGATGACAACTCTGATTTCAATATGCAAAATTTAGGAGTCCTAAATTAGATCTTGGCAGAGAACAGAGTGATTCCTTTAGTACAGTATCTCCCATATGTCCCGCATGTAAATATAGTAAATGTGGGAGGAGAAGCTTGTGGTCTTGCAGTAGCAAGCATGAATTGTCCCCTTTGCTAAGCAGGGTCTGCCCTGGTATGCATTTGAATGGGAGACTAGAAGTGTGAGCACTTTAAGAGATTCCCTCCAGGGGATGGGGACGTTCTGGGAAGAGCAGAAGGTTCCAAGTTCCCTCCCTGGCATCTCTAAGATAGGGCTGAGAGAGACTCATGCCTGCAACCTTGGAGAAGCTACTGCCAGTCTGTGTATTCAGAACACAGATGGACCAATAGTCTGACTCGGTATAAGACAGCTTCCTATGTTCCTAAAAATCTGAGTTACAGTAAGAGGAGCACAGACAGAAAATCATATTCATGTGCAAAGAAGAAATCACAGATACTTCTATGTGCCTCTGTGTGGAGATATTATATGGTGAATGCACCATTTGTTTATTATGATTATTTCTTGTTTATACAATCAGACAGGTGTTACTGACTGGTTTGTTTTATCCAGACATCAAGTCCTTCCAAGGACCTGGGATGGCTGAATTTTATTATCAATATTGTTGTTATTATTATAGATATCGTCAGTCACAAAATATAGGCTGTTCCCAGTAAAGTTTCTTTATGTAATTGGCTGATGGTAATACTATTTATTATTATTATTATTATTATTATTATTATTATTTCCAACAAAAGTTCTCAAAGTGGTTTACATAGAAATGAAGATAAAAGATGGTTTCCTGTCCCCCAAAGGGCTCGCTGTCTAAAAAGAAGACATCAGCAGCAGCCATTGGAAGGATGCTGTGCTGGGGTTGGATAGGGCCAGTTGCTCTCTTCCTACTAAATACAAGAGAATCACCACTCTGAAAAGTGCCTCTTTGTTCAGTTAGCATGAATGTGATACCCAAGCCTGAGAACCCTTGATGCAATGTGTAGCTCAGCTTTAATTTGTGTGGAAATTATTTACAGAAAATGTAAAACAAAATTTAAAACTATCTTTTGCTTTGTAGGGAAATTGAATTCATATTGTCCTAATCTGAATTCTTTCCTCAACATTCTGTTATGCAGCCTATTGGATGTCGAGGCTTTTGGGAGAATGAGGTGTATATGTATAGGTAAGTTGATAATCTCCTTTATATACAGGTGAAACTCGGAAAATTAGAATATCGTGCAAAAGTCCATTAATTTCAGTAATGCAAATTAAAAGGTGAAACTGATATATGAGATAGACGCATTACATGCAAAGCGAGATAAGTCAAGCCTTAATTTGTTATAATTGTAATGATCATGGCGTACAGCTCGTGAAAACCCCAAATCCACAATCCCAGAAAATTAGAATATTACATGGAATCAAGAAGACAAGGATTGAAGAATAGAACAATATCGGACCTCTGAAAAGTATAAGCATGCATATGTATTCAGTACTTGGTTTGGGCCCCTTTTGCAGCAATTACAGCCTCAATGCGGTGTGGCATGGATGCTATCAGCCTGTGGCACTGATGAGGTGTTATGGAAGACCAGGATGCTTCAATAGAGCCTTCAGCTCTTCTGCATTGTTTGGTCTCATGTCTCTCATCCTTCTCTTGGCAATGCCCCATAGATTCTCTATGGGGTTCAGGTCAGGCGAGTTTGCTGGCCAATCAAGCACAGTACACTGTATACTTCTCCAAAGGGTACCCGTCACTAATCCCATGCGTGGCAGTTCTTGCGAGAGTTTGCGAGCAGCTGCCTGGATAGCGCCAGGGACTAGGATGAAAATGATGGCAGCGGTTGGCCAGTTGGGTGGCAGCAAGGGAAAGTGCTGCCGTCGGTAGGCGGGGAGGGAAAGTGTCAGCCAGGCTGGCAGGCAAGGGAAAGCGCCACTGCTGGCCGGAGAAGGAAAGCATCAGCCAGGCCACAGGCAGGAAGGAAAGCGCTGTCCAGGTTGCAAGCGGGGAAGGAAAGCGCCAGACAGGCCGACCAGCGAGGGAAAATGGACTGGTAGGGGGAGACCAGACTGGAGCTGAAGGTGGGAGAAGAGAACAGAATGGGGCTGAAGGGAGGGGAAATGAAGATGAGATACAAGGAGAACTAGGGGGGCAGATGCTCTGTGCCGGCAGGGGCGTATCTAGGGGTAGGGCAGGCAGGGCACGTGCCCCGGGCGCCCCCTGAAGGGGGCGCCATTTTGTAAAATTATTTTTTTAAAAAAAATGGCTGCCAAAAACAAAATGGCCACCGTGCATGCTCAAATGGCCTCTGTGAGGCTCTAGGTCATGCCAGGCTTTGCAGAGGCCATTTGAGCATGCGCGGTGGCCATTTTGTTTTCAGTGGCCTTAAAAAAATTTTTTTTAAAAAACGGCCACTGCACATGCTCAAATGGTCCCTGCGAGGCCCTAGAGGCCAGCGGGGTGAGGGGGGAACCTTTGCAAAAAAAAAAAACCCAGCCTTTAGGAAGCCCCCCAAAGGGGCTATGGGTAATAATAATAATAATAATAATAATAATAATAATAATAATAATAATAATATAAGACACTGTACACATATTCAGATTGGCACTATGTACAGAGAATCAGGGCTTGTGAATACTGAGCTGACGCTTAAGAGCTAGGATTGTATTCATTTGCTCTTACTTTGCTTCTTGTGATAAGTGAGTTAAGTATGATGTCTTGCTAATATGGCTATTAATGGTGAGTTTGTCTTTGAATCAGTGTGAAACCCTTAATATTAAGGCCCACTGGGAGTTTCTTGCTCTCTTTCTCTCATTTTCACTGTCTTTCTGAAAGACTAGAATATATTCCAAGCAGTGACACAGTTTACTCTGCATATCCTTTAATTATTTTCAGAGTATCTGGGAAAAGTCAAATTCTCCATTGATTTTTAAAACTTATGTAATGGTGATGCTACAATGTATAGTAGAGAATTAGACAGGCACTTCTGTTTAGTTTTCCAAGTACATCTCCACATAGTATTTGGGTATTTCATGAGCCCCCACATACTGAAATTTGTAGTTTTCCAGCATTTTTTGGTCTGGCTAAGTCCACTGCTAAATAGTTTTTGAAATATTAAAAGATTAACGAGCTTGACTTGTATTTTTCAGCTGATATTATGGTTAAGTTATCTGAAAGATGGGTGTCAGATGCTTGGACAGGGGGCGCAATTTCAGTGTTTGCCCTAGGCGCTATTTTCCCTAGATACGCCTCTGTGTGCCAGATCAGCTAGTTAACATTATTGTTTAAAGACCACCAGCATTTAAACCCCCTCCCCTCAACATTTCATAAATAAACTTTGAAAATGTTTGAAATTTACATATCTCCTTTCGGCTCGAATGCAGACAAACAAAATTCAATGAGAAAAGTCTCGGAACCATGATGGCTTGTGTGCCGCTGGAATTCAGACCGGGCTTCCTTACAAGACCAAAAACACAATTGCAACAGGACAAGCCTCTGTTGTTTCCTGTGCCTTCTTGAGAATGCAGAAAAACATAAAGAAAGAGAAAGAAAGAGAGATTTCAGAAGGCAAAGACCAGAGTTAAAAGTTAAGGCCCAGAGGAAGCAGATGTGGGGGAAAGAACTAAATTAATCGCTGCGCAGAGGCCTTCTCGGGGGAAATGGAAACACTCTTTTGTGTGGCAAGTGCAATAGCCATTAATGTGATGGGAATTCACTGTCAAAATTCATTTCCCCTGTGTGAGGGACAGTGAACACGAGTCCCAGGTTGTAAAGCTGTTCTAAGAATAATTCCGGCTGCCACTATAGTCCTTCCCGTCAACGTGGTTCATGCACGCGGGGCTCTTTTACATGCTGGCCACTGGCAGGGCGGTGGGAGGGAGGTTGTTCACGCGGCCAGTGAAGGTTAAATAAAGGTTAACTGACTGTCAGCCTTGGAAACTGAGGAGTTTCTTGATCTGTAACCCAGGGATGGTGGTGATAAGGGTAATGGGAGATGTGCCGTGCTGTTATCCTAAACCCAATCTCTCCCACATCCCTCTAAAGTAATGAAAGGTAATTCAGACCGAACATTAACCCATCCCTAACACTAGTGTCAATTCCAGCAAGGACATGACACTAGTATACTAGCCGTGACAAATTTCTCAGTAAGGAATTGTCCCATGAGCGACAGGCAACTCCTCTACAGTGGGAAGGAGAATAACCCAATGACGCAGCAGGGAAGCAACCTGCCTAGAGAGCAGGAGGCTGTTGGTTCGAATCCCCGCTGGTGTGTTTCCCAGAATATGGGAAACTCCTATATCAGGCAGCAGCGATATAGGAAAGTGCTGAAGGCATCATCTCAAACTGCGTGGGAGAAGGTAATGGTAAACCCCTCCTGTATTCTACCAAAGACAACCACAGGGCTCTGTCGACACTGACTCGACGGCACAACCTTTCCTTTATAAGCAAAATGCCAAGATTGAAACATAGAGCTAGAATTGGAAGAAACTTCAAACTTGGCATTATCATTTTCTGGTCTGCATAAATGAGAACTCAAGGACTGAATTGCTGGATTAGATCACAGGGTGCTCAGTTCTGTTTCCAAAAGCAGCCAGCTAGAAGCTCGCACAAGCAAGTTACAATTGTAAGCGCCTTCCTTAAATACTGGTATACTGCCTCTGTCATGGAGGCTCCATTATCTCTCATGATAAAGCATATAAACAGAGCCAACTGCAATCTCCACCTTCACATCCAAGTTCAGTTCCTCTTCCTCTATTGCTCCTGATGTTCCCTCCAGCTATCCATAAGGCTGTTAAGTGGGAGGAGTCATGTGTTTTAAGCTTGAATTGTTTAAAAAGTGAAAAGTGAAAAACCAAATAAACTACAAACTAAAATAAGATACAAGAGACAGAGACAAATCAGCTGCACTAACAGACCCCAGACCCCTCTCATTCCATGATGTAATATCCCAGTTCTTTCCAACAGCCCCATAAAATACATGTGTTTTATACTGCCTCTCTAAGAACCAAGCCCAGAAGGCCTCAGAATGATACAGGCCACGTGTGAGAACTAGAAGAAACTGTTTCACTTTTGCAGCAGAGGTCTGTGTGAGTGGATGAGCTTGTGTGATCTCCTCCTTAGGGACCTGAATATACCTAGGACCAGATGGTCCAGTCACCAGAGACAGTCCTAAAATAGGTTGTCTTTGTTATTAGCAGAAGTCTTTCTGCTCTGGATGTTTTTCTGTGAGTTGTGAAATAAATAGTTGCGTTATTGCGAGATGTTTTGTGGGTGCAACTGTTCTCACATATCCAATAATATCCAGTTACATAAACTCCAATGTATGGAGTTTTCAATTCATTCATTCATTCATTCATTCATTCATTCATTCAGTTTCTATGCCGCCCTTCCAAAATCGCTCAGGGCAATGTATTTATTGGAGACAGTCCTTATTTGCTAGTCCCAATTTCCCGGTAATGCACTGTCTCAGTTTGGTTCCAGTTTTTGCCTTTGAGGGATGCCTTTGCTGAAAGATCAGCATCCTTCAGGGATCAGCTCCCTCCCCGAGGGCCTCTAGAAGTTGAGTCCCTGTAGGTGCATGGATGTCTCTTTAGTGCACAAGCATACCAGTACATGCACATGAACACTAAGGCATTAGACAGTACAGCAGCTTCCAATTCGCACACTGCAGCTGCAGACATATATTTGTTATTGATTGATTGAATGATTTTATTTGATTTGATTTCTATACCGCCCTTCCAGCGTGGTTTATATTAAAAACAACACTAAAATCAATTAACTGTTTAAAATCGAAAACTGTATAGTATAGTTGGCACTGTGGATAAGATCTCTCTCTCTCTCTCTCTCTCCCCCCCCCCCCTGTGTGTGTGTGTTCCCAACTGTAAGTTTAATTGGGGGGGGGAGGGATCCTCTTTGCCCAGAATCCAGTATCTTGCCACTTACTTACTGATTTCATGTTTATCCCACCCGTCTTCCAAGAAACGAAGGGTGGCATTCACGGTCCTCTCCATTTTATCTGCACAATAACGCTATAAGGCCGGTCAGAAGGAAAGAGAGTGGATGGCTCAAGGTCACCCAGCGCGTTTCATAGCTGAGTGCGGATTTGAACCTGGATCTTCCAAGACCTAGGGCCCTTTCTCATGATCAAGTGAGAAGGGCCACCGAGTGCATGGAGAAGAAGGCTGCTGAAGCTTACCTCCCCTGCAGACAATTGTTGGGTTTGTGCTGGGCATGTGTATTGCATTGGCTGCCTCAAGCAGCAGCAGCACAGAGGGTTGGGGCGGGACACATCGTCCTGGCCCCCAGAAATCCCATAATGCACCATGTGAGTGTGTGGTGCATTATGGCTACCCGCCCCCCGCCCCCCAGCACTGGCCAGAAGGCTGCTCTTGTGTCGACGCTGCACGGCACCAGCACACGAGGATTTAGCCCTTAACTTTGGCTAACAGGCAGGCCTCTTTGACGGGTTTGCGGCCGAGGTGCCGCCAGCAGCCCTGCAACTGCTGGCAGTTCTCACATGCAGCCGAGCCTGGGCTGTGTGTGAGAACAGCCTCCTAGTCTGACTGCCATGCCCTTGCCTGTGGCTACATTCTCCAACTGCCTCCCTTCCTCTGCTCCTGTTCAAAGCCTATTGAAGTGGTCTCGGAAGTGCTGAGGAGGGGTGAATTGTCACCCGGTTCCTCCACCAGCCGTCAGGGAGAGGGGTCAGACCGCTCCTCTTCGGGAGTCTCTAGGGCCGAGTCACTGCCCTCTCTCCTGACCCCTCAACCCTGGCCATCCAAACCTTAAATAAAGCCCTGCAATTAGGGCAATACCAGCTACCTTCTCCTGATTCCGCCCCCCTCCAATCTAGCTGCCTCCATCCTCCAGCTGTTGCCTCCTCCTCTTCACCACCAGGGGGCAACCTGCTAGACCATGCTGGCCCACCCATGGTCCATCGGTTCCCAGGTCTTCTGGCTCTCCCTGGCCACCGGGGCAGGTCCTGCCTAGCTTTGAATGTATCTGCCACATTCTGTACCAATCATAGTTTCCAAACTACGTACAAAGGCAGCCTCACGAAGAGTGCATTAAAATAGTCAAACCTAGAGGTTACCAGCACAAGTACCACTGTTTTATGGTCATTTACTTCCAGAAATGGACATTATCTGGTATATCAGCTGAAGCTGATAAAAAGCACTCCTGGCCACTGCCTCAACCTGAGAGACTAGGAAGAGTTTGGGATCCAGAAGCATTCCCAGACTACATACCTGATCTTTCAGGGGGAGTTTAACCCCAACCAGAATAGACAGATCTAAACTATCTCTCCGGTCCCAACCCCCTACAGACAGTACCTCCAACTTGTTTGGATTCAACTTCAGCTTGTTATCCTTCATCCAGCCCATTATCACCTCCAGGCAGGCATTTAGGGGTGTCATGCCAGTTCCTGATTAAGTTGATATGGAGAAATTGATCTGGGTGACATCAGCATATTGATGACAGCCTAGACCATACCTCCTGATTATCTCTCCCAGCAGTTTCATGTAGATGTTAAAAAGCATTGGAGACAGTATGGAGCCTTGTGGGACTCCATGCTTTAGTTCACGCTTTGCGGAATAACAGTCTCCAAGCGACACCATCTGGATTCTGCCAGAGAGATAGGAATGAACCACTTAGAACAGTGCCACCCAATCCCACCCCCTTCAAGCAATCCAGGAGGATATCATGGTTGATAATATCGAAAGCCACTGAGAGATACAAAAGAATCAGCAGAGTCACACTCCCTCTGTCAAAAGCCAATTGGATATCATCCATCAGGCTGACCAAGGCAGTCTCAACCCCATAGCCCACCGGGAAGCCAGTCTGGAATGAGTCTAGATAATCTGTGTCATCCAAAACTGCCTGGATCTGAGAAGCGACTACTCGCTCAATCGCCTTGCCCAACCAAGGAAGATTAGAAACAGGTCTGTAATTAGCCAACTCTGAGGTGTCCAATGCAGGTTTCTTCAAATAAGGTCTAATAATAGCCTCCTTAAGACAAGGAGAGCCACCTAATGGCACAGTGGGGAAATGACTTGACTAGCAAGTTAGAGATTGCCGGTTCAAATCCCCGCTGCTATGTTTCCCAGACTATGGGAAACACCTATATCAGGCAGCAGCGATATAGGAAGATGCTGAAAGGCATCATCTCTTACTGAGCGGGAGATGGCAATGGTCAACCCCTCTTGGATTCTACCAAAGACAACCACATGGCTCTCTGGTCGCCTGGAGTCGACACTGACTCTACAGCACACTTTACTTTACTTAAAGACAAGGGGGCATCCTGTCCTCCCATAGAGAAGCATTTATAATGTTTACCAGACCGTCTCTGATAATATGACTTCCAGATGAAATAAGCCAAGTTGGGCAAGCGTCAAGAGAACATGTTGGAGGATGCACAGTCCAAAGCAGTTTGTCCACATCGTAGTTGTTTGTCCGCAGACTATTAAAAATTGGGAGCAAGCACAGCTCTCAAACTAGGGTGGCACACTTGTCCTACCCAATTTCCGGTTGTGTGAACAGCCTCATGGAATATCATAGGTAGAATACGATGGTAGAATATGGAATAAAGGGATGGGGATATAGCTTAGTGGTAGAACATCTATTTTTCACACAGAAGGTCCCAGGTTCAAACTGTGGCAGCATCTCCAGGTAGGGCTGGGAAAGACTCCTGCCTGAAACCTTGTCGAATCCGCTGCCGGTCTGTGTAGACAATCCTAAGCTAGATGGACCAAAAGTCTGCCTCAGTAGAAGGCTTCCGATGCTCCTAATACTGCACAACATCAGCCCTGCAACTGTTGTTGGTCTGCAGTTCCCATCATCCCCAGCCACAGAGACTAATAGTCAGGGATGATGGGATTTGTAGTTCAGCAGAAGGGCTGAAGTTGTGCAGCCTTGTCCAAATACCTTTAAAGCACTTTAACTGGCATGAAATTCTGGATTTGTGTGTGTGTGTGTGTGTGTGTGTGTGCTGAGAAATCTGACAGCAGTCTCTAACTTCACCCTCACAAATTGCCAGAGTTCTCTGGGAAGAGGAATAACTATTAAACCATTTTAAGTCTATAGTGTGGATACGCTCCAAATAACGCATATTTCTAGCAACTATGGAAATATTTCTCCCTGGAGGGGTAATAAAGACCGAACCTTTCAGAGCCAACATAAAACAGCTTCGCTGGGAGTTACGTCTGTAGATGGCTCTTTAACTATAAAGCTTATTTTCCAGCTTTCCATGTTATAGACATTTTTTTTTCCTGGAGTTCAAGTAATTAAATCAGATTTTGAAAATAAGGATCTGTTGAGAGGCTTCAAGCTAAGAACCCCCAATACACCAATTATGGTTGAAAACCTCCGTGCTAGAAAAGCATTAAGCATACAGGGTGCAGTTTGCGAATGGAACACAGAGTTTTGTTGGGCAAAAGTAAGTAATCCTCATTATATAAGAGAGGCTATAAATATACAACACCCATCAAAAGTGAGCACACAGCATCGTTCAAAGGGCCAGGGCATTCCAGTTATCCAAATAACTGGAAGAGGAGAGGAGAGCTGGTCTTGTGGTAGCAATCATGACTTGTCCCCTTAGCTAAGCAGGGTCTGCCCTGGATGCATCTGAATGGGAGACTAGATGTGTGAGCACTGCAAGATATTCCCCTTAGGGGATGAAGCCACTCTGGGAAGAGCAGAAGGTTTCAAGTTCCCTCCCTGGCTTCTCCAAGATAGGGCTGAGAGAGATTCCTGCCTGAAACTTTGGAGAAGCCACTGCCAGTCTGTGAAGACAATACTGAGCTAGATATACCAATGGTCTGACTCAGTATATGGCAGTTTCCTATGTCCCTATGTTCCTAAATGCAGCAACTCTTGAGCACAATGCATTATATAAAATTATTCACAAAACATAAGCAGAAAACTGCCAGAAACTGGATTAAGTCATGATAAAGGGGATACCAAAGCTGCTAGTCAAAGCCTTCAGGGAGGACAAAAATACGGGGAGGAGGATGAGTACAAGTTTTCCAAGTGTGTTTTGCATAATTTAAAATTCATTTTTGCACCACCCCATTTTGAACATTAAAACTGTGGATATTCTCAGAAACACTAATGATGTTGACACAAGTGAAAAAATAAAACACTTCAAATGAAGAAAAAAAAAAAAAAGGCCACATCCATGCCTAACACCAAAAATGTTTCTGCCAGCAAGAAGAGATCCCACGTAGTGTAGTGGGCAGTGAGTTGACTTTGAACTGTGAAGAGCTTTGGAGTTCTCTCGGTGCCTGTGGCAGGGCCTTTTTAAGGCACTGAAAGGCCTAGGGGCAGAATTGTTCATCTGAGGCTCCCCTCCGCTATCTCTGCACGATGTGATGCAAGTGCACATATTTATGCACATGCACAGATGGAGTTGTGCAATAGTCAGGGGCGTAACTGTAATAGGGCAAGGGGAGACAGTTGTCTGGGGGCCCACTGCCTGGGGGGGGCAAAGGCAAGTCACATGACTGACTCCCCCACCTGCACACCCGCCCAGGCTTCCTTCAGTTGTATAATTCATCCTCCGAAATTGATGTGAGTGTTAAGACCTGGAGCTACCAGAACAACAGCATGTCTTTCTCTAGTGCCATTAAATGACTTGCATCGTCCACAGTTTACAAAACCTTTTAAAAAATAATTTAGGATGATGTTCTTGTCTCTGGGCCCACTCCAACCTTGCTACGCCGCAGGCAATAATACAGCCATTATAAACACAGTCACACAATAAACTAACAACATTCACCTTTCTCTCTCCCCCCCCTCCCCGCACCTGTTCCACTATCTCTTTCTCTCCCCACAGCCATGAAGCAAGTCACTTCATTATTGTTACACCCATCCTGTGTCAGGTTCACTGGTTACCGATCAGCTTCTGGGCTAGATTCAAGGTGCTGGTCTTGACCTTTGAAGCCCTACACAGTTGGAGTAACTGTGGCCCCACCACAAATAGAGATCCTGTTGGCAGGGACTAGAGAAAGGGCCTTCTTCGTTGTGGCCCCTCGGCTTTGGAATGCCCTCCTGAAAGAGCTTTGCCATATTGCCCCTCAGTGTTTTGTTTTGTTTTTAAAATTAAAGACACGTCATGTTAGAGAGGCCTTCAAATATTTTATCTGCTGCTTATATCTGGTAGGCTCTTTAGTTCTTAGTTTTTAGCTTCTTACTAATAATTTTTAATTTGAAACTTTTAAGATTTGTCATTTTCAATGGGGTTATTAGCTTGATCTTCTAACTTGTTTATTATCATTTTTACTTTATAATGTATCTATTTTATTAATGTTGTGAGCCAAGCGGTGGTGTACTGGAGGGGCAGGATGTAAATATTTTACACAAACAAACACAACCTTAGTAAATATTGATAAAAACATTAAACTGATTCAGCCGCCATATACTCTTGAATGCAGTTAAACTGTTGCATAACTAACTCCCCACCCCCCCACCCCCCCAGAGTAAGTGTAGTGAAGCTGCGTTCACTCACTGTTTGGGAAAGCTCTGTGTGCATAAAGCTGCACAGGACTCAGCCGCTGCTGTCAATGGGAGACCCCCAATTACTGAAATGCCGCTTGATCCTGGGGTTATATTTTAACTGCGTCAAGGAAAAGGATTGATTTAGTCATTGCTAATACTGAGCCATACTTTGGATGGGGCCTTCCCACGTTTGGGGCCTGGGGAAACTGCCCACTTTGCCCCCCTGCAAATGCCCTGGGCTGTGCACAAGCTGCTGTTTGGGCCAGAATAAAAGAGAAGAACCCTCAGGAGGCAGTGGCTTCTCCAAGATTGCAGGCAGGAGTCTCTCTCTCAGCCCTGTCTTGGAGATGCCAGGGAGGGAACTTGGGACCTAGATGCTCTTCCCAGAGTGGCTCCATCCCCTAAGGGGAATATCTTGCAGTGCTCACACTTCTAGTCTCCCATTCATATGTAACCAAGGCAGACCCTGCTTAGCTAAGGGGACAAGTCATGCTTGCTACCACAAGACCAGCTCACCTAAGGAAGTGGGAACAGCACATTTGCCCCACTCACCTTAATTGAAGCAAGAGCCGCCTGGGTGCACAGGAACATAGGAAGCTGTCTTCTACCGAGTCAGACCATAGATCCATCATGCTCAGTATTGTCCACACAGACTGGCCGCGGCTTTTCTGAGGTTGCAGGCAGGCGCCTCTCTCAGCCCTATCCTGGAGATGCTGCCAGGGAGGGAACATGGAATCTTCTGCATGCAAGCATGCAGGTGCTCTTCCCAGAGTGGTCTCATCCCCTCAGGGGAATATCTTACAGTGGTCACACACGGTCTCCCATTCAAATGCAAACCTGGATGGAACCTCCTTAGCAAAGGGGAGAATTCATGTCACCTTGAGTGACTCAGTAGGGAAATGCTTGACCAACAAGGTTGCCAGTTTGAATCCCCGCTGGTACCATATCGGGCAGCAGCGATATAGGAAGATGCTGAAAGGCATCATTTATTTATTATTATTATTATTATTATTTATTTATTCTATTTCTATACCGCCCTTCCAAAAATGGCTCAGGGTGGCTTACACAGAGAAATAACAAATAAATAAGATGGATCCCTCTCCCCAAAATGCTCACAATCTAAAAAGAAATGCAAGACAGACACCAGCAACAGTCACTGGAGGTCCTGTGCTGGGGGTGGATAGGGCCAGTTACTCTCCCCCTGCTAAACAAAGTGAATCACCATGCTAAAAGGTGCCTCTTTGCCAAGTTAGCAGGGGCATCATCTCATACTGCATGGGAGGAGGCAATGGTAAACCCCTCCTGTATTGTACCCAAGAAAACCACATGGCTCTGTGGGCCCCAGGAGTCGGAATCAACTCGACGGCTCACTTTACCTTTACCTTTGCCACCTCTCCTCCTTCTAGACCAGCTCTTCCCCTTTGTGGGCATTTTGACTGGCTTGGGGAAAGGGTCTGGGCAGTGGAGCTTGTGAGGTGTTGGGATTTGTGCCCCCCCCCCCTCAGCTTCTCAGGGTTTCAAGCAAGCAAGAATTGAACTCTTTGGATTTCCTGCTTTGCTACTCATGCTTTTAACTACCAGACTAGCCTAACTCTGCACACTTGGATCTGCAAAGTGGCTTTTACATCACAGCTTATGTCTGGGGCTCTTTCGCCCTGAAATTTGGGGGGAGGCAGTCTCAGGGTACTAATTTGAAGCCTTGGGACAGATAATGGATGAGCAAAAGTGATGTTTCTTCATTGCTATTAAACTCCGTGTCTCCCCCCCACCCCCGCCCAAGTTTTCCCTTGAAGCAGCAATTTGGCCTTTGAAACAAACGATCCTGCCAGTGTTTAAATAGCCCTCCCAATAAATTCAGTATAATCCTCCTGTTCTAGAAGCTATACTTTGTCGTTCCACAGCGGTGTTAGATCACATGGAGCTGGTGGGGGAGGGGGGGCAGGGAGAGCGAAAAGAACCCTGCGCTCGGCTGTGCAGTGAAAATGATGGATGACTGTACAATTAGTTAATTTCCAGAATCGGAATTATTTGCTAAACACCTGCCGTTTTTCATGCTGGCATCTTTGCAGGCAAAGAAGACTCCTGCAGTCTAGGCCTCTGCCAGCTCCTTGAAAGAAACAGTAAGACAGCAGCCTTTTTCACATGTTCATAGATCCACACTTCACAAATATGGAGGCATCCAAAGGAGGGAAAAGGAGGAAGCTTCAAGTCAGGCACTTCTTAAATCTGCCACAAATACAAAAATATATAGGTACTGTTTCCTCCTTTCCTCCTCAGAGAATGTAACTCCGTGGTAGAGCCTTTGCTTTGCATGTATGAGGCCTCAAGGTCTATTCCTGGCATCTCCACTTCTTTATGGGAGGAGAGCCGGTCTTGTGGTAGCAAGCATGAAGGGTCCCTTTGCTAAGCAGGGTCTGCCTTGGTTTGCATTTGGATGGGAGACTACATGGGAGCATGGTATGCTGTCCCAGGAGAGTGGGGTCATAGCTCAGGGGTGGAGCATCTGCCAGGCTTGCATGCAGAAGGTCCCAGAAACACTCCCTGGCATCTCGAGGGAGGGCTGGGAGAGACTCCTGCCTGAAACCCTGGAAAGCTACTGTTCATCAAAGTAGACAATACTGAGCTAGATGGACCAAGGTTCTGATTCGGTACAAGGCAGGTTCCTATGACTCATGGGAGTTGCAAAGGGTTGCACCAGAAAGAATCCATAGCAGACAGTATCAGAATAAAGGGAAGGGGTATCTTATCTGACAATCAGTGGTGTTATTTAAAAGTTTGTCCTAATGAGGATCCTGTAAAGAGAGGGGATAGAGTTGGAAAAGAAGGTGAAGGAGAAAGGAAAGGAGTAGGCCTATTTCAAATTGGTAAAATTGGACCATGTCTGTTTTTACCAAAATCGGAGGGGTTTGGAGAGAGTCCGAACATGAACTTGGCCAGCCCAGCTCAGATCGGACTTCTTCAACCCATTTTGCAGAAATCTGGCATTGTGGCTGGGGGCGGGGAGGGGGACCATCTTCGTCCCTCTGCCTGCCCATAAATAGCTATTTTTTTTAAAAAATTATTCAACCTGTTTGTCACTCACAAGCAGCCGCCACCAGCTGATTTCCAGGTTTCTCTTGGGATTCTCCCCTGTTACATCATTTCCCCTTAGATTCTCTAGTGTTACCATACTTCCCCTCTGACTCTCTTTTGGGAGATAACTTTTCTTCCGGGTTCACAGTGAGTATCCACAGTTAATTTAAAAATTAAGGTTTGTTCAACTCTGGCTCCAACCCTAGTCCCAACGCCGACTTTGAGAAGAGTCCAAAGGATCCTGAACTGACATTTTGGGGGGTGAATTTGATCGGGTCAGACCTGATCCTGACTTTTGTGCTTGTGCTCAGGCCTAAAGAGGAATGAAATGGCTTTTGGCATCATGGCTGGAGATGATGGCCAGCCATCCAACAACATCTGAGGATTCAAGGCTGAGAACCCCTGGTCTAAGTGACCCCTCCACAACACCATTACCCATTGTTGAAGACTCCGCTCCATCTTCTACCTGGTGTATTCCTTTTCATTATATTTAATGACTGCATATCTTCTTTCGTCAAAACTCAGAGTGGCCTTTACTGAGTTTTATTAATGCAGGTACTATTTAAAACACGATTACAGCCCTTTGCAGACATAGAACTGTGTATGCTGGACCACCCCAACCTCCTGGGCATGCTTTGTCCCTGATCATGATGGGTGGCAAATGCACAGATCAGATCTTTGCATACAGGGGGCTGTGCTGTTTTGTAGCATTTTATCACCATGCCTGTGTACACTGGCACACAAATGAACTGAAGGAACCCAAAGCTGTAACAAACAGTGTGCATATGTACAAAATCTGGAAAAGAAAAAATGGAGGAACCAGAGATTCCTAAGTCATGGGGTCCTATTCTTTAACAGGATCAGGGCACTCAGAACATCAAAATTGAAAGGAAAAGCTCAGACATGGAAAATGTCATGCATTATTTCACGCATCAGATGCCTTCCATGGAATTCAGCCCGCTGTGTTATACCAAGAATGGAAAGCTGACCACCAGACTCAAACACTAAATTATGTTTTAGTATATAAGAACATAAGAACAGCTTTGATGGATCAGGCCCAAGGCCCATCTAGTCCAGCATCCTGTTTCACACAGTGGCCCAGCAGATGCCTCTGAGAAGTCCACAGGCAAGAGATGAGGGCATGCCGTCTCTCTTGCTGTTGCTCCCCTGCAACTGGTACTCAGAGGCATCCTGCCTTTGAGGCTGGAGGTGGCCTATAGCCCTCCGACTAGTAGCCCTTGATAGACCTCTCCTCCATGAAGTGATCCAAATCCCTCTTAAAGCCATCCAGGTTGTAGGCTGTCACCACATCTTGTGGCAGAGAATTCCACCAGTTGATTATGCGTTGTGTGAAAAAGTACTTCTGTTTGTTGGTCCTAGATTTCCTGGCAATCAGTTTCATGGAATGACCCCTGATTATTTGTGAGCGTGGGACTACATAAGTAGTCTCACTGAAATTAATGGGCAAGTTAGTCATAATGAAGAAAATTAGTCAACACAGCCCACTGAATTAAACTGAAATTAAACACAGCCCACTGAAATTAAGAGCCAGCGTGGTGTAGTGGTTAGAGTGTTGGACTAGGACCGGGGAGACCCGAGTTCAAATCCCCATACAGCCATGAAACTAGCTGGGTGACTCTGGGCCAATCACTTCTCTCTCAGCCTAACCTACTTCACAGGGTTGTTGTGAAAGAGAAACTCAAGTATATAGTACACTGCTCTGGGTTCCTTGGAAGAAGAGCGGGATATAAATGTAATAATAATAATAATAATAAACAACGGCCCTGTTAGGAAATGCCTAATGTTCTTTTAATTTCAATAGGACTACTTTAAATAATTTTCCTTATCATATCAACCATTGGTTTTAATGGGGCTAATCATGAATAATTTAGCTCAGATGTCTGCCATACAATTTTAAAGTTGGAAGGAGACCTCGGAGGTCGTCTAGTCCAACCTGCTACTCAGTGAGGGAAACTGCGACAGCATCCCAAACAGCCCACCACTGCCCCAGGAAGATACTTCCATTGTCTTCTGTTACTTTTTCTATCTAGTTTTTCAGTAAAGTCATAAAATGTTTCCCTTAGGATCCAATTATACTTTGGTTGTAAAAACACATTGATCTGGAAGGTCATTACTTCTTGCAATAATCCTGGGCTGACATTTGTATTATAGTTAGCATTACATTTTATGGATGTCCTCTTGTCAAAGAGCCTATAGTTTTAAAATTGTTCCCAATAGCTGACATCCTGAATAATGCTGTGTGCTTACAGCACTAACATCCTTGCTTCTGAAGTATGGGTGCTCGTACGCAGGAAGGCTTTTGTTCTGTGCAACCCAGAAGTAAGTCTCTGAGGGCAGTGTAGCTTTCAGGGACCTACTTTTAGGTCACGTGGAGGACAAGTTACATAAATAAAGAACCAATGTGGCGTAGTGATTAGAGTGTTGGACTTGGACTGGGGAGAGTTTCATTTGGCCGTGAAACTCGCTGGGTGACTCTGGGCCAGTATCTTATAGCTCAGCCTAACCTACCTCACAGAGTTGTTGTGAGAATAAACATACCCACATATCATGTTCTGGGCTCCTAGGGATCTAAATGTAAACATAAATAAATACATAAAGTTAAGAGTATGTAACTTCCATTGAGATCAATAGGATTTCGATGTATTTAATGTCCTCTAAAACCCTGGGAGTTATCTAGATCGCCCTTTGGGGAAGAACAATTGGGTTTACTCAACTGCACAGCTCTTTATTTGGCTTCCCATAATGGCATCCCCCTTTTATAGTCCCCTTTCTCACCTCTCACTGTGCACTAGCTGGTCTTGTGGTAGCAAGCATGACTTGTCCCCTTAGCTAAGCAGGGTCCACCCTGGTTGCATATGAAAGGGAGACTAGAAGTGTGAGCACTGTAAGATATTCCCCTCAGGGGATGGAGCCACTCTGAGAAGAGCAGAAGGTTCCAAGTTCCCTCCCTGGCAGCATCTCCAAGGTAGGGCTGAGAGAGACTCCTGCCTGCAACCTTGGAGAAGTCACTGCCATTCTGTGAAGATAATACTGAGCTAGATAGACCAATGGTTTGACTCAGTATATGGCAGCTTCCTATGTAGCTTCAAACCATTTCATTCATTCATTCATTTATACCTTCTGACCATGGCATAAATATACTATCAGACCATGATATACCTGCAGGCCCTGCCCATCTGCTTCCTCTGCACATGTCAGAGAATTCCACTTCCTGAAGATGAGAGGGAAAACTAGTGGACCATTTCTCTTTGATGTATTGCTTCACCCTAATGGCATCAGAACAGAGTGTCTACAAACGCAAGAATTAATCAAATGGAAAGCTTTTAGTGAATCAAGAACTGTGTTTCGTTGGTTGTTGTGGGTAATGCTTTCCGTGCATGTCAGTATCAGTTATTGAAATTCTCTCTCTGGGATGGGGCGAGACGCAACAGCATAACTAAAGCTGTTCCTGTCCTTAACATTTTCTGTCTTAACACCAGGGATGGGCAATTTCTTCAGGAATGAATAATGAATAGTGGAAATCTCTCACAATTCAGAAGGACCATAGGAAGCTGCCTTAGAAGAAGTCAGAGCATTGTCCCATCTAGCTCAGTACACTGACTGGCAGCAGCCTCTCTAAGGTTTTTCCCAGCCCTACCAGGAGTTGTTGCCAGGGTTTGAACCTGGGATCTTCTGCATGCAAAGCAGATGTTCTACCACTGAGCTACGGGCCCAGTTCCCACATCGGAATCTGCTTTATACCTGGTCAGATAATTGGGCCATCTAGCTCAGTATTGTCTACCAGGCCTGCTCAACTTAGGTCCCCCAGCTGTTTTTGGACAACAACTCCCATAATCCCCAGCCACAGTGCCCAGTAGCGAAGGATTATGGGGATTGTGGGCCAACATCTGCCACTGAGCTATCATCTCAACCTCTATGGCTATGGTTAAAGGCAGAGCTTGTTTAAGGTTGGGGATTCACAACAAACATTTGCTTTTGGATATTTGTAGTGAGGTGACAATGGGGAGCCCCACCATTCTGCAGAGTAAACTGCTGTATGTGAACTAGGAGTGCAATCCTCTCTTTCACACATCTGAGCTGTTGGGGGGGGGGGGAGTTCCAAATGTGGTGGCATGCATGATCTGTCACCAGGAGGACAAAGGAGTGTAAGCTGGTTTTATCCAGTAACCTCTCACCCTTGTCCACCTGTAATGCTGTAAAAGGGCTCTACCAGGTAGCTTTGCCTCTACATTGAATATAGTGGTCCTCAACCTTGGGTCTCCAGATGTTGTTGAACTAAAACTCCCATCATTATGGGAGGAACTTGCATTATAAACTTGTTGATGGTGGAGTTTGATGGTTGGTCTGTTTTTATATGAACATTTTTGCATGGGTTTCATTCCCTCCATCCCTCCCTCCCTCCCTTCACACTGGCAGGACTCAGTGTAAGGAATCTGAATTCCCCAATTCCCCATTGGCAGGACTTGGGACCTGAATCCCCTCCTTGGAATATAATTTCACCCCCATGTGGAGGGAAAAGGAAATTCCTTTGATTTTATATTAATTTTTTTCCTTCCCCCTTGTAGGAACAGACAGAGCTTTTAAAAGGGGTTAAAAGAAATTCACACCTTGTAATCCCTTAATGGCTAGAAGGGAAAGTGAGAAATCCTTTCTAACCACAGAAACAGAAACATTCAAAGTACTTTCATTTTTACTGCATGTTTCTGCAATGGGGAAGACCCCCCCCCCACCATTCTTGTTCCTCCACGTGAGAGTGGAATGATGGTCCTAGGGAGGGCTTCAGATCCAGAACATTTTGTTTTGTGGCTTAAAACAAGTCAGTTTTAGCCCCTCCCCATTTTAGACCCCCCCCAATTCCCCCCAAATCAGAGGAGTTACCCATAGCCTTGAAAAAAATAACAGAGTCCTGCCATGTGGACTTCATGTGTGCCAGATATCGTAACTGTATGCCCATCCATTCCAGAATTATTAAAGGGGGGAGGGGCATGCTGTTACCTGCTTTCATGATGCCAAAGGGAAGATTCCTCGACATGCTGGTGGAATGATTGTCCAAGGAGGTACTTCAGTTTCAGAGGTTTGGGGAAAGTTCTGGCTTGAAACAAGCCAGATTTCATAATTCTTAGCCATTTTAAACAGAAAATGAAAAATTCACCAAAAATCATGTAATTGACCAGTTCTCTTCCAATTCACTACAAGGGGCCCTGACCTCCTTCCACACATTGGTGGCAAGATTCAAGGCTTTAGGACCAAGCCATGATTTTTATTGTTTTGTTTTTTAAAACATTTCCCCATTTACCTCCAACCTATTCTATTTTGCTAATTCAGGAATTACAAAGTATTTGCAAAAATCATTTTGATATTTGACAATTCCAACTACACTAATCCAATTTCTTTAAAAAATCAGATTTGAGTTTTACCTAATTGGACAATTTTGGGCAATTCCTATTCCATTTTGCTAATTCCTCCCCAAATTCATTTACTCTGCAACTGCCTGGATGGCAGCCAACAACCTGGATGGCTTTAAGAAGGGTTTGAATAACTTCATGGAGGAGAGGTCTATTATCCGCTACTAGTTGGAGGGCTACAGGCCACCTCCAGCCTCAAAGGCAGGATGCCTCTGAGTACCAGTTGCAGGGGAGTAACAGCAGGAGAGAGGGCATATCTTCAACTCCTGCCTGTAGGCTTCCAGCAGCATCTGGTGGGCCACTGTGTGAAACAGGATGCTGGACTAGATGGGCCTTGGGCCTGATCCAGCAGGGCTGTTCTCATGTTCTTATGCCTGTCCTGCACTGATTTAAGCACAAAGAGGCACTTGGTCTTTTGGTTAAAAACATTTGCTAGAAAACCATAATCGTCCTATAATTTGTTATAAGGACCATCATTTTTCTCACCAGCTCTGGCATGTGAAATGTTTGGTCCTACATTAAAGCTTAGGGTCAAACTTCATATTGGGTTATGCTTCATTTCTTTTAACCAAATAGCATCCGGATGGAGGCTTTGACACTCTGCCATGGTCCCAATTCAGATTGGGTTCCTTGCTATATGTGCTGGGGGGAAAGCTCACATTGACACCAAGGGAGCTTCCATACCAGAGGAAATAGCAGCCTGTGATGGAGGGATCAGGACCATTGCTGGATGTACATGTAATAAATAAATTAGTTGTTTGTTTAACAGACTGGATAGTTCTCTATGTCTCCAGCCAAAGGGCAGCCAGAACACGGCATATAATTTAAGCAAAGGAGTATTTTTTGACATGTGAAGAAGCCCAGGATGTTCATTTGAAAAACCACTACCTAAAGACAATGAGTATATTTCGAAAGAAAACAAAACATGTAATTTCATGGAAAGAGAAGAGCAAAAAAACCAAAAAAGGACCTCATAAATTTAAAAGATAAACTGTCTCCCCGTATGCCACCCACTATCTACTCCCAGCCGTGCCCCTGTGATTTCTGCAAGTTGAGAAAATAAAATGTCTGCAAATGTGTAGCCCCAAATTGCTAAGAAACGATGAGTCAGAGACATCATCTCCACTCACTCCCTCAGCCTGAAATCAGGACAGTCAGTGTGGCTCTAGTGAGGAGGCCCACTTTGCTTTGCAGGGGAATCCCCTTCAGCAAATTGTGGATGATGCGGAAGCAACAAGAAATATTTCAATTATTCAGTGAGAAAAAATTAATACAGTGATTGACAGAAGCTTCTTTACAGGTATTCTTCACAGCCACAGCTTTGGAGTCCAAACTTTTCATTACAAAAGATGAAGTTTCTGGATTTCTTGGCTGATGTCCACAGTTCGGGAAGTGTTCAGGCAAGTGTGGTTAAAAAGACTGGAAATCAGGGTTGGCTCCAGCTGCAACTTTCATGAGCTATCAGAAATACTTCTATAATACAACGCACACAGATCTCTTGTCCTTAGCAACTGGGGATTGTGGATGAAATCCAGCCTGTGGATTGTGGCTCTTTACCATACTAGAGACAGCCATTTTCTTCCCAGAATGACAAGAATGGGGATTAAGCCTGTCTGAGATTTAAGCCAGTCTTGCAGTAGTGAGCATGAATTGTCCCCTTTGCTAAGCAGGGTCTACCCTGGATTGGTTTTGGATGGGTTATTGCATCTGAGCACTGTCCGCTGTAAAATGTTCCTCTTAGGAGATAAGGCTGTAGCTCAGGGGAAGAGCATCTACTTGCATGCCACTTGCATGCAGAATGTCCCAGGTTCACTCCCTGGCATCTCCAGGCAGAGCTGGGAAAGAAACCTTGGAGTTAGTGTTGACAGTGCTGAGCTAGGTGGACCAATGGTCTGACTCAGTATAAGGCAGCTCCCTGTGTTCCTATGACCCTTGGAAACAATGCTATGGAGTGATGATAAAACATGGCATGCACCAGTTGATAGCTGCCAGGTGGACCACCACAACCATCAGCACCATCGCGAAGTCCCACTTCCCCCCCTAAGAATTGCTGAAATCCCCCCCCCATATTTTTGTTGCCTGAAAATGAGACAGGAAAAGTGGGGGTGGGGGAGGAATTTAAGCTTAGCACTAGTTTTCTACATTTAAAGAGTATTTCTAGTAATCTTATCGGATATTGAAAAGATCTACTTTGGGCCAGTTTGGATGGTATGTACATGCTGGCTCTGTTCACACACAGTTAGAGACATGGCCATCTGCTCACCTTTCTAGCACTCCCTTTTCCTAACCTCTTAATGTTGTCTGAACTGCCCCCTCACAAACAGTTTAAATGCTATTGTAATACCGTATTTAGATCACTTGTGGGGTGGCAGTTCGGATAAACAACTCCCCCAAGTGAGCAGGAAAAGGGGAGCAGGGTGCTGGAAGGTGGAGTAGGACATGCTCATTCAGACCATACATCCATGCCCCCATTGCCATATGGTCTGTATAGCAGATTTTTTTATTTCCAGATCTTTTGCATCCACAGGCTTCTTATCTGATGAGAAAGTAGGGCTACTGAGAAAAGAAATCAATTCCAGCCATAAAAACAACTGAGTTAACGCTCCATAAATCTATTCATCACAGTTATAAGATCTGCTCATGCAAATCACATTTATATTGCTTTCATTAATCTGGTTTTTAAAACACCTCCATAAAAAGTATATTTTTTCAGCCGCAGAACACACTAAGGTGTCTCCTAACCCAATTCTAAAGGCATTTTAACCGCTAATTCGTAAGTCTTATTGTTGCAGGAGAGCTAACTGAAAGGGAGAATTGCTTCTCGACTATAAAAGGAAGAGAAAGATCCCTCTTTTTTTGGTCTCTCCACTGTATTTGTTCCAGTCCAACCATATCTCCCTTAAGGCAAGAACTCCAAGCCTAAACAACAAAGTACCCAAGGCAGTGGCATAAGCGCCACTGGACTGTGGGGGACAAATATCCCTGAGCTGCCTCGGTCCCCCAGGGTACCCCCCCCCCACCGCAGCTGAGAGAGGGCTGGCGGCACTTCCATGTTCTGATGCTGCCCCCCTGTGCTAACGCAGGGGGAGTGGCTGGCCCTGGGGCACGTACATATAGTTATTGCTTGCCCCTCTCTCAGTCTGTGAGCAATTCCTTTGTGGCTGGGGGAGACTGGTGAAGAGAGCATCTGAGTCGCTGTTCAGATTTGTGGTTGGGTGCTTCCTTTCTCTTCCAAGCAGACTGAGGGAGAGAAAAGCAGCAACCAATTGGTGAAGGAGCCACTGACTGGGAGAGGGATGTGTGGCGTGTGTGTGCCCCGATGCTGGCCACGCCCCCTACATCAATATGTTTCTGATGTCAATGTGGGGGGGGGGAATGTGCTGCCCAGCATTGGGGCACACGTGCACTGCCTGTCCCTTTCCCAGAGGTAGATGGTGGCAGAGAGGTCGCCACCAATCTCCCTATGCACCTGAAGCAAGGTATACATGTATATATAAGATTTTAGTGTGTCATATAATGTAGCTAGATTTTGTGTTGTAGCCTCTAAAACTTGGCAATGAATTATGGCTGATACAACTCTTAGTTAAGCTGTTCAATAGAATAATTTGTGTAATGGTTGATATAATTTATAGTTATGTTGTCTTAAGATATTTAAGAACATAAGAACATGACAACATAAGAACAGCCCTGCTGGATCAGGCCCAAGGCCTATCTAGTCCAGCATCCTGTTTCACATAGTGGCCCACTAGATGTCACTCGAAGCCCACAGGCAGGAGTTGAGGGCACGCCCTCTCTCCTGCTGTTTCTCCCCTGCAACTGGTACTCAGAAGCATCTTGCCTTTGAAGCTGGAGGTGACCTACACCCCTCCGACTAGTAGCCGTTGATAGACCTCTCCTCCATGAAGTTATCCAAAGCCCTCTTAAAACCTCCCAGGTTGTTGGCTGTCACCACATCTTGTGGCAGAGAATTCCACAAGTGGATTTTGCATTGTGTAAAAGTCTCAAATTTCCTAGCAATCAATTTCATGGGATGACCCCTGGTTCTAGTGTTGTGTGAGAGGGAGAAGAATTTCTCTCTATCCACTTTCTCCACACCATGCATGATTTCACAGACCTCTATCGTGTCTCCCCACAGTCATCTTTTTTCTAAACAAAATAGTCTCATTTAGTTTGGTTTCTGTATTTGGTATTATTATGATGATTATTATTATTTTATTCTCCCTTCCTTGATGTTGATGTTATTTGTTCTTTTGGAAGATATGTTGTGTGTGTGTAATTGTGTGCTGGTCTGTGTTGTAACAGACTGACTAACTGGCTTTTCCTCTCTGTTCCTTCTCTGTCTGCATTTTCCTTCTCAGACTCCCGTCCCAGGCCCTTTATTTCCTTGTCCACTACCTCTTCCAACTCTCCTTTCCTGCTTTTTCTACTCTTCATTTCTTAGAACCTCTGCCTGCCCAGCTTCTCTCTAAGATAAAAGCAGCTCAGCCAATAGCAGCCTGAGGGTCTTCTGACTGCCCAGCCCCTCTGTGACATACAGGGCCAAAGAGGCCATGACACCAACACAACACATCACGGGCACAGTTATAATCGAACAAGACAGGACGAATGTCCCTACGGGCTCCAGCGGAGGGGTGGGCCACTAGCTGGGCAACAACATGCTCTTTGCTCTCCTCCTTCCACCCCCTCAACTCACTGGCACATTGTTGGCTCCTGACTGGAGGACTTGTCTTGGGTTCAAGCGAGACAAGTTCTTTCCAAGAAGGGAGGGAGGAGGAGTGTCAGGCAGAGTGCCTCTTCTCCTGACTGTCTCACTAGCGAAGGAGAAGAAGGAAGGGGTGTAGGGACCCATCTTCACTTCTTGTCCCAGGGCCACTCCAACTTGCTCTGCCCCTGTGACAGAGGTTTCATCAGCAACAACATGGCTGCTCCTGCCATCACCACCAAATCCATGACTGCATTACAATGTACAGTAGATCGTGCAGTGTCTTGGAAATAATAACCAGGCTTGTGTAGACTTTTTGTGCTTATCAACCAACCAACTGACCAATCCGCCAACCGACCGACCAACCAACTGATGAGGTAATGCACACAATAAAAAACTGTGTTCTACCCAGATTGGGGAGCTGTGTGTGCTTCCAAATTTCGGTTGTGTGGAAGCAGAGGTGCACCTAGGCAATTTTGGAGCCTGGACCCGAGAGCCTTTTGGAGCCAGGCCCTCTCCCCTGCAAATTAAGCATCATCATGCTCCGCTGGGCAACCACACCACCTGGGACAGACTAAAGAGGATTTGGGGGGTCCCAGGGGCTGTGGAGGCCCTGGACTTTGGCCCCAAACTCTAGGGATGAGAGCCTCTGTGAAGCAAGGTTAGAAGGAAACCAAGGTAGAAGTGATTGTGTGGAAGCAAGGTAGTAGAAAAGCTACCGAGGTTTTCCTCCTACCTTGCTTCCACACAATTACTTCTACCCAGGTTTTCCTCTAGCTTTGCTTCCACACAACCAAAAATTGGGAGCACATACAAGTCCCAAACCCAGGTAGAATACAGTTTTTGATTGTGTGAAAGACCTCAAAGTTTTAAACTAACTTAACTGAAATCCTGTGTCAAGTAATTCTGAACTCTGTGGTTTTAAATTAGGCACATGAAGCATTTTTGCAAATAATTACTTATTTTGCATAAATTACTCAACAGCTGTTAGTCATGGGGAGTGTCAAAAACTGTGCTGGACCAACAAAACCCCTGATCACTGGATATGCTACTTAGCGCCCCCTATTTCAGCTCCTGAGTTTTCACCACATATTTCCTCTTTGTAATTCTAATGGCTTAAAAAAATGGAATGTTGAGATTCCCCAAATGCTGAATGCTGTTCACTGTACCAAATTCTGCACTTTTTGCAGTGTGACGGTGGGGAATGCACACGGCCCAGTCTTAGCTATTCAGAGGAGAAGACACCAAGTTATAAATTAGCTGGCCATGTCCTTTGTACACTTCAATAAAGAGATCTTACCCGTTTTCTCAAGTTGCAGGTAAGAGTGAGATTCCTTGAGAAGGAGTTTGCAAAAGCTGTATAAAAGTCCAGAACTTTCAGCAAGGCTTCTCGCTTAATAATGTGCAAATCACAGTACGTCAGGGCCCGTACATTCGCGCATGCGTGTGCCAGTGTGGTCTCCTTCCAGAAGATATCGCCAAACACATCTCCTTTACCTGGGAAAAGCAGTGGGAAAATTCAATTGAAACAGACTTCCTGAAAACGGCATTCTTCCCTAGCCATGCTGTCTCCGTCATATGCCAATCATTCTGAACTCAAACCAGCTCCGACAAATGATGAGTGTCATTTCCTGACTCAGAAAATGTGACATTGAGCTCTTCTGTGAAGTTAGAGCTTTTAAAGTTAATAAATAAGTCATAAGGCAGCCTTGGTTTTTATGAATCAGCTTGCAAAGTACTGGCATACAACTGCACTCCTTAAACTCAGCCAAACCCAAGGTGTACAGAAATATATCCAGGAGATTGTTTTTAGCCTCCTCTCCGAAAGGGAAAATGCTCATGAGATCATAATGTCTGCGTCGGTGTCTCCCGCTTTAGCAACCTCTGCATTGTACACTGACAGGGCACCCTTAGCCACGGACCTTGGAGATCTGGTCCGTGGCCTCCTACCTCTGGGGGGGCATCCAAATCCAAGCAGGCCTCCCCCGTGGTGGCGGAAGTGGGCGCAGTGGCTGGTGGGCGTGGACCTTTTCTGTCTGGGCATGCCTGCAGGAGCAGGAGCCAGGACACCAAGCTGGGCTCCAGAAAGGCCATGACCTTTCCTTGCCAGGCCCACCAGCTGCTGTACCCACCGCCACCACCAACATGGGAGAGGCCTGCTCGGCTTAACGACCCACTCCCCAGCCTCAAAAATGGCAAATAGCGGCACCGCAGGATAGCGGCAGGCACAGGGCAGTGGCAGGGCTCTGCCCCCCCACCGGACCTTTGGAGGGCCCTCCCAGAAACAGGAGCAGCAGCAGGGTGGCAGCAGGTATTTTTTTAAAAAAAGATTTAAGGGGGGTCCTCGTGGTGAGGGGGTGGTGAGGGGAAGCCCTTCAGGTCCGGGCTGATTTTGGACCTAGGTGTGCCACTGCAAGGGCGCAGCAGGGAAATGACTTGACTAGCAAGCCAGAGGTGGCTGGTTCGAATCCTGGTGGTATGTTTCCCAGACTATGGGAAACTCCTATATCGGGCAGCAGCGATATAGGAAGATGCTGAAAGGCATAATCTCACACTGTGCAGGAGGAGGCAATGGTCAACCCCTCCTGTATTCTACCAAAGACAACCACAGGGCTCTGTGGGCACAAGGCAGTCGACACCGACTTGAGGCACACTTTACCTTTTGCGCCACTGCACACTGAGGCGGTCTTAGGGTAAGAGTTAGGCCAGCTCCAGCCTCAGAGGCATGATGCCTCTAAATACCAGTTGCAGGGGAGCAACAGCAGCGAGAGAGGGCATGCCCTCACCTCTTGCCTGTGGGTTTCTCAGAGACATCTGGTGGGCCACTGTGGGATACAGGATGCTGGACTAGATGAGCTTTGGGCCTGATCAAACAGGGCTGTTCTTATAAGCTTATAGTTATCATTTATTTATTGCATTTATATACTGTCCCATATAAAATCTCTGGGTGATTTACAAATTAAAACAATTAAAACCTTAAATCACATAAAACAAATAATAATAACCATCAATAAAACTTTAAAACACTATAAATGAAACACCTGATAAAAGTGGTATATTTTCAAGAGTCACTTAAAAACTGCCAGAGCTGGGGAGTCATTGGAACATAGGAAGCTGCCTTCTACTGAGCCAGACCATTGGTCCATCTATCTCAGTATTGTCTACACAGACTGGTAGTGACGTCTCCAAGGCTGCAGGCAGGAATCTCTCTTAGTCCTATACTGGAGTTGCCAGGGAGGGAACTTGGAACCTTCTGCATGCAAGTGTGTGGGTGCTCTTCCCAGAGTGGCTGCATCCCCTAAAGGGAATACCTTACAGTGCTCAAACATGTAGTCCCCCATTCAAATGCAAACCAGGGTAGACCCTGCTTAGCAAAGGAGATAATTCTTACCTGCTAACACAAGAACAGCTCTCCTCATCATGCTCAAAGAAGCAGAACACAGGCTCCATGAGTTCTGTTTAATTCCTGGCACACCCACCATCCAATACAGGCATAAGTGTCTCAGGAACTGGCCATGGAGATGGCCATGGTAATAAAATTACCATATCATTGTAATTATACTATTATTTGCTATACTGTCATGCACCTTGAGCACACTTTCCCCAACAGAATACTGTGCAGGTTATGTGAGCCCCACTGAGATCAATGAATCTTACTCTTAAGTAAGTGTGCACGGGATTGTTGCTGTATGTAGGACTTATTTTATTTTCCCCCATTTTGGAACTGTCAATTTAATTTACAAAAAATAATTGAGGAAAGGGGATATTGTTGAAACAGAAAGGAGCAATCCATTTCTTTCTTGTAAGAGAGTACATGGTGTATGAAGTAACATCAATGAGAGCAGAGACCATGAAGTGACATATATTCTTATACATATATTTTTATACACCTTTCAGTCCAGTTGTGAATCTCTAACTGCAGAAGGGTTAAGAAAAAATAAATATTTATAGGATAAACTAGAATAGGTTTCACCTCATTTAATTAGCCAACTACTGCATTAAAAATAGCTAGGGTTCCAACATTCTGCAGAATAGCAAACTGCAGAGCAAGCATCTGTTTAAATTTTAAATAAATAAATAAATAAAAGGCTCCCAAAGTGAAATGATTGAACCTTGTTTGTACATGTGGAAAATCAATGCAACAAATAGAAACATTATGTCATATCAAGCAGCTACAATGTTAAAATATCTGTTGCTGTAGATACTATAAAGTAGGGGTCTGCACGAAACGGATTCTGTGTTCCATTTTGAGCTCAAAATGAAACGCAAAATCAGGAGCCTAGAGCACCTTCCTTAAGAGGCAAGGCTACAACACCTGGGGCTTTTTAGTTTAGAAAAAAGACGACTGTGGGGAGACATGATAGAGGTCTATAAAATCATGCATGGTGTGGAGAAAGTGGAGAGAGAGAAATTATTCTCCCTCTCACAGAACACGAGAACCAGGGGTCAGCCCATGAAATTGATTGCCAGGAAATCTAGGACCAACAAACGGAAGTACTTTTTCACACAACGCATAATCCACTTGTGGAATTCTCTGCCACAAGATGTGCTGACAGCCAACAACCTGGATGGCTTTAAGAAGGGTTTGGATAACTTCATGGAGGAGAGGTCTATCAACGGCTACTAGTCGGAGGGCTGTCCAGCCTCAAAGGCAGGATGCCTCTGAGTACCAGTTGCAGGAGAGAGGGCACGCCCTCAACTCCTGCCTGTGGCTTCCAGCGGCATCTGGTGGGCCACTGTGAGAAACAGGATGCTGGACTAGATGGGCCTTGGGCCTGATCCAGCAGGGCTGTTCTTATGTTCTTATGTAAAATGCTTGAAACATTTCACTGAAACAGCGGCCAAACTCAAAACGTTTTGAGTGTTTCGAGCACCATTTTGGAGGGCTGTTGTTCCTGGGACAGCTGGTCTACCAATTAGGGTTTGTGGGCCTCATTTGGGTAGACCAGGCCTCTGCTCTGGATTTAGTGCGTCAACCTACCTCAGACAGGTCTACCTGTCCCATGAGGCAGGTAGACCAGGCCTCGGCTGCAGACCTAGCACACCAACCTGCCTCAGAGGACTGGTTTACCCGCTGACCCCAATCAGTAGACCAGCTCTCCCCAGAAAAACGGTCCTCCAAAATGGCACTCGAAACACCCAAAACGTTTCGAATCTAAGTGGGTTTGTTTTGTTTTGAGCTTGAAACAGGCCTTTTATTTGTTTTGTTTCGAGTTCAAAACACTCAAAATGGCCTGTTTAGAGCTCAAAAGGTTTTGCATCTCCCTACTATAAAGTAAAAAGGCAAAATAGCCACGTCTCCATTTGAAGAATGTAATCCTAGTGATATTCAGCTTGATGGGATTTTCAGTGCAGGGAAACATCTTCAGAAGCAAAGCAAGAGCAGTAGTGTCCAATACGGGTGGGGCAAGGGGCAGAAAATGAGCTGCAGGTGTGAATCATTCCCACTCTCCTCTCCCCATACTGGCTGCCTCCCTCTCCCTCTCCTCCCCCACTGTGACAGTAACCACGGTCCCAAAAGCACCTCAGAAACAGGGGTGGGGGAATTACAGTACTGTGCTGTAAACAGAGACCAGAGGAGGCAAGAGGTCCAGGCAAGGAGCTGCCCCATGGAGCATGCAGTAAGCCCTGCCTTGACCGTAGGCACCCACTGGCACGCAGAGAGCAATGGCTATGAGAGGCAATGGAGAGTGGAGAGAAATGGAGAGCAGAAGGAAATGGCCAGTGGAGGATATGGTGTGCGGAGGTGAGGTGACTGTCAAGGGAAATGGAGAGCGTAGGGAGATGGGGCAAGTGATGAGACATGCATAGGGGCATGTGAGGGCATCTAGGAGGGAAGGAAAAGAGGGAAGCCTGTGACAGAGGGAAGCCAGTGAGGGAGGGAAGCCCAGGAGAGGTTTGGGGTGGCGGGTGCCTCTGAAGGGTTGGGGAGGGAAAAGGAGGGAAGTGGTGTTTGGTGGGGAGAAGGGGGCCCTGGATGTGAGCCTCATGCTGGTTGGGGGCAGAGAGGAGTGGGAAATCGCGTATACTTAAGTCACGTTAAGCGAGACTGACCACAAACTCCCAGTTGCGGAAACTCAAAACCGTGGTTGGGAAATCCGCGGTTGGCAAGGGATGACTGTATGGTGATTTTGGTTAATCCATTCCTTGATCCAGGCCAGCTTTTGAACTGGGCTTTAGTTACTTGTATTCCAGTCCTGGGGTAGAGGCGGGGCTAACAAATAGCCAGTAGAAAGAGCACTGAAGGCAGACTGCACTTGCCTCCTTGTACATAATGTGGCTATTTCACACAATTGCAGAAAATTGGGCTAGCCTCCTCTAGCCTGATTCTCTACAATCATGAGAACCACCGGGCTCAGCTGTAAGCCTGGTGTTTCTAAAGAGGGTAACCCGCTCAAGTAGCCCGCCCCTAAAACCGGGTTTGCGGAGCGAGCACTCTGCAAACCCGGCTTTTTTAATCGTGAGTAGCCGTGGCGTGGCTCCGCACCGCAGCTATTTATAAGGAGACCCCTGGAGGGGAGGCAAAAAGCTGCCTCCCGGCTCCGGGGGTCTCACCAGGGCATGCTTGAACTTCTGGGGGCTGATTGGCCCCCGTTCCCCCCAGCCCCCACCAGCTCCATCACAGAGCCAGCAATCATGTGGGCAGCCGATCCAGCCGCCCAGGGCTCCCGCCCTGCTCATGTGCAGGGAGAGCGGGCTCTCGCAAACCGGGTCTCACTGATCGTGAGACCCAGCTCAATAGCTATTTCATTAAACTATCAGTATTCCTGATTCCACTTCACTGCCTTGTCCTTGCATACCTTGGTTTTCCTTGTGTACCCTTAACGGCTTGGGTCTAGGCTCTTTAAGAGAGTGCCTCCTCTGTCATGAACCAGCCCGCCTTTTACGGTCTTCTGGAGAGGTCCGGTTGTGGTTGCCAACAACTTGTCTGGTGGCAACTCAGGACCAGGCTTTCTCTGTGGCTGCCCCAGGACTTTGGAATATGCTCCCTGCTGAACTAAGAGCATCTCCTGGGGTGCTTTCCTTATGTTCTTATCAGAGGAGGCTAGCCTGGTTCTGGTGGAACATCTTGCTGTTCTCAGTGAGTTATACATTTAAATCAATCTGTTTATATTTGTTTGAGGCAGGGGTTGTGGGCCTTCCAGAGACCTCTCGTAATAGAATTTAGAGGAACATTCTAAATGGATCTTTTCAGTGGATTTAATTGCTTTAAGAAAAGAATATGGGGAACTGGGAATACATAATCCCACTAATGATTTCTAGATAATAACATGGCAGAAAGTCAATGTTTGTCTTGCTGAGTTTGCTGCTAATGGAGGACTTGCGCGATGTACTGCTTTAAAATTTATTTGCTTTTCCACAGTTAATGTTTTTTCTTTTGGTCACTAAGTGCTCCTCTTGCTCATAATTGCAGCACAACAAAACTGGCTAAAATGTGACTTTGGTTACTCAATTTAATGTTTGCCAATGTGCTTGTTCAGTAGTTCAGTGTTCTTCATCACCCCATAACTAGGGGTGTGTATGGAACTGGCTGCTCTGGTTCAGTTTGAGCCTGAACCGGACCCAAACCAGAGTGGGCCAGTTTGGTCCGGGACCCCCTCAACCCCCCCAGTTCAGTTCGGTCTGAGGGGGTTAACGATTTTTAAAAATTAATATTTTTATTACACTTAGCCCTTCTGGGGGAGTTGTTTGAGGCGGTGGGGGGTGTCTGCAGGTATTCCCCTCCTCCCACCAGCCTCCTTTTCTTTGGCCACTCGTTAGCCTTTCCCCCTCAGCGCGGTGGCTATTTTTGAGGCCCCCACACCTGTGCAGTGGGCCTCCGTGTGGCCTGGGGGTGGGGGTTGGTCTGGAGTCAAACCAAACAGGGGGTGGTTCAGTTTGACCCCAAACAGTCGAACCAAACTGGTTCGATGTCGAACACGTTTGATATCGAACCTGTTCGCACATCCCTATCCAGAACAAAAAAGCTGGCTAAAATGGAATCCTGCTTCACCCATGAGTAGCATTTTGTTAAATCACTCGACTTTTTGCACAGAAGCCAGGAAAGAGTTTTGTAGATAAATAATTAATTGAAGCTGCAGTGGTTAGCTGATTAATTGGTTAGATTGATTTAAAGCAATTTTATTGGGCTAAAACAGTTTCCCTGGTTAATCAGTCAGCAGATTTTGAAATACTTTATATTGGTTTTAATAGAAATACTGATAAAAAATGACAGTTGGTAAATGACCATTTTAGAAAATGTGTCCCCCCCTTTTTTTAGAAGAGAAGAGAAGGAGAAATGCCTCTTCTGAGATGATGATTGCTGCAACATCTTCTCCTTAGAAGAGAAGGAATACCTAAGAGGATGCCTACTGCAACATCTTCTCCTTAGAAGAGAAGAAGGAATGCCTCTATGCTTGCTGCCAGATCTTCTTTTTAGAAGAGAAAATGGAATACCTCTTTTAAGAGGATAGCTGTTGCATCATCTTCTCCTTAGAAGATAAGAAGGAATATTTCTTCTAAGAGGGTGCCTGCTGCCAGATCTTCTCCTTAGAGGAGAAGAAATGCTTCTTCTAAGAGGATGCTTACTGCATCATCTTCTCCTTAGAAGAGGAGTGCACCTCGCACTCCCAGGCAATCCGCACTTCTCTAAAAGAGGCATTCAATGTTCTCCAAGCAGTGCTGATCTCCAGAGGCCAGGATGATGCATTCCAACCTCCGGATATCTCACACTGCACTGTGCGATGAGCACGTTGCATTGGGGGAATCCCCCAGAAGCAGGGTGCTCTAGGCACGCAACTCGAGCACCCTGGCTAAAGGCCAAGGTTTAAAGTAGGGCAAGGTGAGCAGGCAGCACCAGGATCCGCAGATATCCTGGCGCTGCACACGAGTATCCTAACCCAGGCTAGCCTGTTCTAGCCTGGGTGAGGCTGCTTGTGAGAATAGTCTTGAGGAATACCTCTTCTAAGAGGATGCCTGCTGCCACATGTGTGCATCATCTATAAGCAAAGGAATGCTTTATTCAGTCAAATAATTGTTTCTTCTCACATGCCAATGAATGCAAATGGAATCAACTAATTAATCAACATGATTCAATTGCTGATGGTTTAACCAAAATTTCTTTAACCAGGTCACAGCCCTTATTGAAAATAGATCATATGAAGCCAGGTTCATAAACAGCCACATGTTTACTTGCCTGTGGTGAGTAAAATTAGTCTCTGGGACCCACTCAGCCTCCTTTTCAGGCTGTTGATGTGCTACAGACGACTTACATGTGGGTAGATGGACTAGTAAGCACTTTTTCTTTTCTAGTATCTGCTGTGAATTCATTTGCAGGGCTAAGCTACTTTATACTGCAACTATTAGTTCAGGGTTTCTCAAACTTGGGTTCCTGGGTGTTGTGGGACTACAACTCCTATCATCCCCAGCAACATTGTGGCTGGGAATGATGGAAGTTGTAGTCCAACCACGACTTGGTATAAAGCAGTTTCCTATGTGCCTATGTTTGCACTAGTGCAGCATTAGTTGGGATGTCAGCCATAAACATGTCTTGCTACTGGTTTATAGAGAAAAAAATGCTAATTTATCTACCGTTAAGCAAACAACAGAGTACAAATTAAAAGGCAAGAGGTCCAAAGCAGTAGAAGTTTCTGTATATAAATACACTTGTTTGCAACATATATCTCACTTATGAACAGGAAATAATGAGGTCATTCACACAATCAGAAACTATGTTCAAACCGGGTTTGGGAGCTGTGTGTGCTCCCAATTTTCTGTTGTGTGGAAGCAAGGTAAGAGGAAAACCTGGGTAGATTTCCCTTCTGCCTTGCTTCCACACAATCACTTCTACTCAGGTTTTCCTCCTACGTTGCTTCCACACAACCAAAAATTAGGAGCACACACAGCTCTCAAAACAGGGTAGAACGCAATATGTTGTCACACAACCCAATGCGGTTCTCACCACCTTTCATTTCAGGAGGAGGTTCTGTCGGCCTCACCAGAAAGCATCCCAGCCCAGTCCTTGCAAGTGCCTAGACGGTCTTATTTGTGAAGAAGTCAAACAGCCATTTGATTTCGGTCTAATGTGCTGGATCCTTTTATGTGAAGTCAGATCAAAAGCAGAGACTGACACTCAGAGCCTTGCTGCTGCTATCTCTGTGTTAGAAGCACACCCCCGCAAAACAGTAGGAGATCGTGTGCTGTGTGGTGACACGGCACTACCTTGTGTTCAAGGCACATCTGAGCCTGCTGTTCAAAGCTCTTCTGAACACACCAGCTTCCGTCTTTGGGAAAGGCAGGGAATGGTTCTGTGCTGCACTATAAAGTATGCTGTATCCTTTGCACCAAACAAAAATCTGCACAAAGGTAACCCAAAGCAGAAATCTGCAAATTAACCCCCCTCTGTATGCATGTGGGGCATGATTATTTAGATGCAAATGTTTTACAACCAGAAGATTTGATCCCTGTGGCAATCTAAGGAGCGATGAGACAGCAGTCCTGTTCAGATAGCAGGGTTCTTCACATGACGCTAAACAGCATCCAGTCAGGTTTGGGGAGCCATGTCCACGCATAAGAAAATCCCTGCTGGATCAGGCCCAAGGCCCATCCAATCCAGCATCCTGTTTCACACAGTGGCCCACCAGATGCCACTAGGAAGCCCACAGGCAGGAGCTGAGAGCAGGCCCTCTCTCCTGCTGCTACACCCCTGCAACTGGTATTTAAAGGCATCTTGCTTTGGGGGCTGGAGGTGGCTTATAGTCATCAGACCTGTCCTCGATGAATTTGTCTATGCCCCTTTTAAGCCACCTAGGCTGGACTCCCAATCAGCGGTCATGTGTTTGAAAAGATCAAGGCAGGAGGAGGGGAGCATGATCGTGTGGGAGGCAGGAGCTGGGTAGGGCAGCTTTTCATCCACCCTCAATAAAATGCTGGGAACAGAATGTGGTTGGGCACATCCATCTTATGCCCATCCTACCCAACTCTCCACTCCCACATGATTACTCTCCCCTCCTTCTACCTTGCTGCTTGGGTTCTCACGATTACCAATAGGGAGAGCACACGACTCTCCAACCGATGCTCCTCCGACCTTGTTTCGGGTCCTGTGAACAAACCTATTACATTGCTCCTGCACTCAGGATTCTGCACACGAGCATCGTTTTCTGTGAATGACTGGACTTGCCTTCATTTCAAATGTGAAGCTGGGTACAGGCCTCCACAAAGGCATGGTATGGTTAGGAAGTGTGCTGCCCTACCTGCGATCAACATAACAAGGTCATTCTCATGACCTGCCCTACCAGGGCAGGAGAGCTGTAACCCAGATAGGGCTAGCCATGGGAACTGCCAGGATGGGTATCGGTATTGACAATCCCCAACCAGGTAGCCTGGTTTTTAAACCCCGGGTTAAATGTGAGGTCGGAGGAAGCGAGCGTACCTTCTACCCTACTCACCAGCTGTGTGAATGCTTGGGCTGCCTGCAGCCTGAGGGGCACAGAGCCAGGTGGCTAGAGTATCTGGTGGTGGAGAAACCCCCTAATGTGCCATGCTTCTCATGCAGTGCATTGTGGGATGCCGGAGGACCTCCTCCTCTGGCTCCCGGCTCCGCCAATCACTGTGCTGTGGCAAGCAGCAGAGCCCTCAGCTTGAGAGTAATCATGTCACCCCACGGCCAGGGGCAAAACATAGTTTTGGAGTGTTCCCCTTGCATCCCATCCCCCTTGCAGCCCCAGGTAGGAGCCTGCCTACCTGCCAGCCCTCCCCAACCCTGGGTGGGTTGGTCATGCGTACGGCCTCAACATTTGAACAACTGTACCTTTGTACACAGTACAGATATTGTATGAGTGTTGAACATAACACGTGAATAGGGCTAGTATCACTGCATTCTGCACAGATGAGAACATTAGCAATACTCAACATGTATGTGATGCATCTCTGTTCTCTAAAGTAGGGCAGATCCATTGTTATTCACATGCCCCCAGGAAATTCCATGAAGTTGCCTTATACTGAGTCACACCTTTAGCCTGTCTATAGCTTCAGACTGGCAGCAACTCTCCAGGATTTCAGGCAGGGATATTTCCCAGCCTTTCTGGGAGGTGCCAGGGATTGAACCATGGGCCCTCTGCATGCAATACAGGCACTCTACCACTGAGCTACATTGCACAAGTGCTTCCTTGGCCTGGATGTCATCCACTCTCCATTGTTTGTGCTGAATTTCCAGAGCCGCAGAGAGGTCACCCCAGAGCCTGGGGCAAAACATAGTATTGGGGGATTCCCCTTGCATGCCCCCAAATGCTGGAAGTAGAAAACAATGAGGTCATTTGCACGATATAGTGCTATGACATGGTATATCCGGCATTAAAAAGTTGCTGTTTTTTTCAGGTTGTTAGTTTTCGTGAGACTGCTCCCTCCCTGCTGTTTACGTTTTGAAAGCGATTTGCCTGAACTGAGCAGCTAACCTGGAAAGCGCCCTGGCCAGTGTTTCTTGTAACAGGGATTCCCAGATGTGGTTGACTACAATGTCCATCATCCCCAGCTGAAATGGCCTTTGGCTAGGGATTATGGGAGCTGTAGTGAGCACCATCTGGGAATCCCTGTTTTGTAAAACATTGGTCCTAGCCCAGAAAGGTTTAAGACTATCACTCTAATACAGATTTCACTGAACCCAGATTTCTGGTAGCATTCAGAGAAGGCTAGGAACTGTCATCTGAACAGCTCAGAAGAACAGCAGTAAAGTACATTTCTTCCAGACAGCCAACCTTAAATAATCCTAAAGCCCTAGCCATGCAGGGAAATCATAACATAGTAAACAGCCTCATGTTGTGCCTCTAAAAAATGGATGAAGCTGAGCTACTTTGTGCAATTTTTCCCCCCTCATAGCAGGGAAATGGACGCAGCAAGGACACTAATAGATGCCATTTGCTGTTATCACGGGCTCTCCCCAGAAAACACCAGCTGAGCCAAAGATAAACAGCCAAAAGTCCAGTAAATATAAAATTGCCTTTGGTCCAGTTTCCAAGCCTTGGAATACTCAAACTCCAGGGAGAAATCCAGATAAGGATTTTGAAAACTTTCAAAATTCTCATCTGGATTTCTCCTGGAGTTTGGAGTTGAGCATTAATTGATCTTGTTTCTTAAGTGGAGCCGATGCATTAGGAATTTGCCTTTGTTTTATTCTTCATTTTTGAGGGCTGTACAAGCACTGCACACACATACACACACACAGTTTCCCGCAGTTTTCAGCTGGTTCATAAGCCCATTCATACATTATGTTGTACAAGTGTGCAGATGTCTGTACAACCATATATGTGTTTGTGTTAATGAATGCACCTGTATTCATGTTAGAAGTGAACCTGGATAGAGACCCCTCAAATGCATGGTTCAGATAGGAAGTGTACTGCTGTGTGTGTGTTCAACACAACATGTGAATGTCTGTACCTGTGTACAGATCTGTACACTGTATACTCATTGTACAAGTGTTCGACATAACTTGTGAATGGTACTCATGTCTTCCCATGTGCAACAATGAGGCTCTACATGTGCACATGTAGTGTGCACATGCAACAATCTACATGTGCACACTGTAAAACACAACAAAAAAGAGGCAACTTTGATGAGCCTATCAAGATTGCATCCAGAGTCCTTTGGCAGAGAATGTGCATGTGCTGCACCTGTACGTATCATGTGCAAAAAAGAATCATGATGGAATCTTGCATACAATCATATTGTGAGTGCTTTCTTTTTCTTTTTAATGTATTTTACACACTTTTGTTATCCCATCGGGGACTCATTCAGACTCTCCACCGCACAAGAGTGCTGCCTGAAGCCACCTTTCTCTTGGTTAAGACATGAGATAATGGAGAAAGTCAAGGCTATCTTCACAGCTGCACCACTACACAAAACCTTACAATAAAAGTTACACATCCTTGCTTTGAAGACACGGTTTCCACTTAAATTGGGTCATGGCTAAATGTGATGCCGTCGATATTCAGCCGGGAACCATGTAATGGGAAAGCAAGAGGAGGTCTTGAGAAAATGAAAAAGAGATGAAGGGATCTTAATGGCACATCACTTTGCTGTCATTAAAGACGTTGAAGCTTTGCAGGTTTCATTGTGAATTATTTACTTCTTGGGCTCATTTCTGCTTATTACTAAAGCAGCTGGGCACTTTAATTACAGAAAATTAGCACATGAGAGCAATACCCCAAACAACCTTAAACAAAAATCATTCAGCCTGGCACCTAATTCAAGCTTCTTTTTCTAAAGAAATACAGTACAAGGGGACCAGGATGTGTGAAATTGTGCCCCTATCCTACAGCCAACTTGGGAACCATGTCCCTCAGCTCCCTAGACATCTCCCCATATACTCCCAATTCCCCTTCCTGTTTACTTCTTTCAACCAATGCACTTCCTGTCCCTGAGTTCCATGTGAGACTTTTCCTCCAGCCCATGCTAACCTTTCTCTCCACTCACAGAAGCTTCAATATTTGCCAACATTCTGTGGCTGACCCTTCTCGGTTAATATGTCAGGAAACTCTTCTGTGACATCACTGCAGTCTGGGCAATGGCTGGGAAGTTCTCACAGACAACACTCTCCAGCTTATCATTGGATGTATTTATCTTCATAGCCTGTTTTGTTCTAAAGATGAGTGACAGAATCACATAGATTTGAACAATACAGAAGTGGACAAGAAAGTACTGCTTTTGATGGGAATATGATACTGCAGAGAGATGTTGTGTAGTTGGTAGAAGATAAGACTAGTTATTTTGGTCTTTTTCTGCCACAGCCTTTCAATTTCAATTTGTAGATTTGTGTATTTTATGATTTTTTCTATTTCTTTTTCTTCTATTCTGCTATCCCCTGGTATTGCTATGTCGATTTTTTTGACTTGTTTTTCTTTCTTCCCGACTACAGTTATATCTGGTGTATTGTGTAGCAGATGTTTCTCTGTTTGTAGTCGGGAGTCCCATAATATTTTTGCATCTTCATTATTATTATTATTATTATTATTATTATTATTATTATTATTATTATTAATTTGATTTGTATACCGCCCTTCCAAAATGGCTCAGAGCGGTTTACAATTAAAACAAACCACTAAACAGTAAAGAGCTAAAACAAATTTAAAAAACAAATTAAAATATAACAATTAACAATTTAAAAACATTTTAAAACAACATTTAAACAATTACAGTGATTAAAACCCCCAAAATCAGGTTTTGAATTTTAAAATAAACCAGAAATTAAAAACCCCAAAATTTAGGAAGCTGAGAAAGCTTGGGTGAAAAGATGGGTTTTCAGGTTTTTTTTGAAAATTGCCAACGCATTCCACAATCTCGGGGCAATGACCGAGAAGGAACTTTTGAAGCTGCTCTGTGACTTTTTTTAATTTTTAGCACCAGCAGTCTGGTTTCCACCTTGGTTCAAGTGGAGCCCATCCCTTTTGTACAGGCTTTGCTTGCCCCAAAATGTATCCCAATGCCTAACAAATCTAAACCTTTCCTTTCGGCTCCACCATCTCATCCACGCATTGAGCCCCCTCAGCTCTGCCTGTCTTGCTGGCCCTACATTTGAAACAGGTAGTCATTTAGAGAATGCTATCCTGGGGGTCCTGGACTTCAATATGCTACCTAGCAGCCAAAGTTGGGCTTATATCAGTTTCTACATTACCTTTTATTGGTTTCTACACTGCACAGTAAATGTAATTAATTCACCAAATGACTTTTCCATGGTGATGTAAAGAATGAAAGGCACTTCAAGTAATTAAAGCTGCTTCCCCCGAACTTGGGGCAGGCTGAAATTCCCTCAGTCCCTTGGTGCGTGAAATGCACATTGAATTTACAAATACAAAGGAGGAATTAAAAGGCTTTCACTGTGACCGCCGTCAAAAGATTTCAATACACGAGTTGTACATTTTTCCATTCCTGTGCCTTGCGTGGACATTCGGCCCTTCTTTCAAGGAGCTTAGAGCACTATACACTTAATCCTCACCACATCTCCATGGGTCAGATCAGGCCGTGTGATAGCCTCAGGTGTACAGATATGCTGCAGTTCTGACTCACAAGTGTTACCGAACCTGTCTTTCCGGTCCCGCCTTCACCTTCTTGATCTCTGACCATTTGCAATCTTTTTTGTGACCTCTGATCCTCACTGCCTGCCTTGATTGCACTGGCTATTCCACTTTGTTTTCACACAAGGCCTTTGCCATTGGCTTAGCCAGTAGTAGAGCTAGGCCAGTGGCAGCCCGTGTCTGGCCGCTAAGGCAGCCCCACTTGCCCTGCCCCCTACGTCTGACATCAAATGTGGAGGTTAGCCACGCCCTGCATCTGACGTCAGATGCGGGAGGCGTGGTCTGGCTCCTGAACAGGGCCGCACAGCCCCATTCGGGAGCTAGATCGGGCCAGGGCTGCATTCGCAGCGTAGCCAGAAGCAGTTCTCCCTGAGGGAGAGCCACTCCTGGCAATGCTGTGAATGCAGCACTGACCATTTAACTTCCAAATAGGGTCGTGCGGCCCCGCTCGGGAGCTAAACCAGCCCCTCGTGTCTGATGTCAGATGCAGGGGGGTGTTGGGGCCATGAGATGCGGCCCCTGAGGTGGCAGCCTGAGTTCTTTGAACCCGGTTGCCCAATGTTGGCTTCGCCCCTGGGCTTAGCTGCTCTGATGTTACAGAGGGGCTGGGCAGCCTGGGGTCAGGGAGCTGGAGTCCTCCAGGAAGTTTGGGTTCATTTCTCCCCATTTCCAGTTATTACTCTGTCCACTACCTTACAATGGCTCTCAGTACAGAATAAAATAGACCGAGGCGGACAGGCTAAAGAGGAAAAGACAAGTGAAGGAAAAGAGCTAATAAACCCATTACTCTTTCCGTAAGACTAACCGTCAAAAACTGAAATACTGAAGACGTAGCACGCTTTACATACTTGGGTGCAATTCTGTTCTCTGCAAGGATGTCCTAGCTTTCACCACTGAAAATGGATGGACAGGATGAACCTCTCCCAAGGGATGAAACACGAAGGATTTGCTGCTACAGAGATCTCTCTTGTGGGGTAGTGTCTCACGCGGTGTCAAACACAAGTCTCATACAGATTCCCCAAGGAAAAATCACTAGGCTGAAGGATTATGTATATTGTATGATGCCAAAAAAAAAAAAAAAAAAGTGGGGGGGAGGTCTACAGCAGCCTAGAACCAGATCCACTAGTCTGATCATGCCTGCCAAGAACAATTAGTACTGCAAATGTCATCCATTAGTTGCTGCAACTCATGGATGCAAATTTTCATTGCAGATACTAAAAGCATTCCAGATACCCAGCAAAGTCACTGGCCTTGTCACTCACAAGGTATCTTTGCTTTAAGGAGAAACATGAAGGCCATGGGCACATGAACGCTGCAGAGGGTATAAGATCAGCCTTCACAAGGTGTGACCCACTAGGCTGAATGTGGCCCTTGTGGGGGATTTGAGAACCCTCCTGGTTTTGCTGACTGTGTGGGAGTCCACAAATGGGCATCTGGCAGGCTACAGAATGCATGGTGAATGGACTGTGTTCAGCTTCCAACAGGTTCCAGGTTCCAACATGCCGAGGTTGGTCATGACGTCCAAACCAAGATCCACCAATCTTGGCAGATCCTGATGTACTTTCATCCAGGAATGTGACATCTGTACCGTACTTAAAATCTCAGTTACAGTTATCAGGTTCCCTGACAGAAATACAACAGGATATGCCTAGATGGGTGCATTTGGACATCACAATGAATCTCGGCATATTGGCATCTGGACAGGAAGCAGAGGCTCACGTGGGGATGAAGGGGAGCATGCGCTTCTAGGGGTGTGGATGCTCCCATGAACCTCAGGTGCCTCCATTACTTGTGAAGCAGACCAAGCTGTGTTAAAAACTTGGTGTCAGCCACAGCAACAGTAAAATCAAGACATCCCAGGACACATAGGGTTAAACTGGCCATTGATTTCTGGACTAATGGAATAGCGTGAGAAGCCAGGGACACTCCTACACTGCAGCTAAAACGCAGCCTTGTTTTTGAAGGAGCGGAGAAAGAATGGTGAGAAACCACAGAATGGTAATGAAAGGAACTCCTCTCTCTCTCTCAGTCTTGATGTGACCAGGGAAACCCACTCCACAGGGCCTCCTCTCTGTGAATAGACACATCTAGATTCAAGTAGGGTACCTTATTATCTGCCCCACACAGATACAAATAAACTCCTCCCCTTATGGTTTTCCCTGCTGGTGGTTCTAGATTGTAGGTTCCTTGTAGGCAAATATCTGTCTAATGTTGCCTGTGGAACTGTGTAAGGATGGTAATGTGTAAGGATGTGCATGGATGGTCATATGTGCATGCATGAAGGTCTTTAAGAGAGCTGGTCTTGTGGTAGCAAGCATGACTTGTCCCCATAGCTAAGCAGGGTCTGCCCTGGTTGCATATGAATGGGAGACTTGATGTGTGAGCACGGCAAGATATTCCCCTCAGGGAATGAAGCCGCTCTGGGAAGAGCAGAAGGTTTCAAGTTCCCTCCCTGGCTTTTCCAAGATAGGGCTGAGAGAGATTCCTGCCTGCAACCTTGGAGAAGCCTCTGCCAGTCTGTGAAGGCAATATTGAGCTAGATAGACCAATGGTCTGACTCAGTATATGGCAGTTTCCTCTGTTCCTATTAAGTATTTAGGGCTGGTACTGACATTTTGAAAAAGTGAAATTTACATTTCAGGGTTCCTGCCATGGAGAAATTAAGAACACAAGAGACATTGAGGATCTTCTCACGATTAGCCCACTCTCCCTGCTGACAAGCAGGGTGGCAGCCCTGGGTGGCTGGATCGGCTGCCCACACGACTGCCAGCTCTGTTACGGAGCTGGAGGGGGCTGGGGGGAGCAGGGGCCATGTGGCCCCTAGAAGCTCCAGCATGCCCTGAGTGAGCACGCAGGGCATGCTGGAGAGACCCCTGAGCCAGGAGGCTGGTTTTCAACCTCCCAGTCGGAGGTCTACTCGTGACTAGCTGCAGCGCAAAGCCACACCGCGACAACTCACAAGCAAAAAACTGGGTTTGCAGAGCACTCACTCTGCAAACCCGGATTAAGGGGAGGGTTACTTTGGCAGCTTAACCGCCTAGAAGACACCGGGCTCAGCTGCGGGTCCGGTGGTTCCCACGATCAGGCAAAATCGGGCTAGGCTCTCCTAGCCCGATTTCGCCTGATCGTCGGAATAGCCTCATTATGTTGGGTTGAACAGGGACAGTTGCAAAAATCACCTTGCTAAATATAAGAGAGCCATCTTTTTAAAAAAGTGCCTATTTGCCCACTTAGCAGGGGATAGATGGGTACATAATCCTACTTCTGGTGGGCATGGCTCCAGAAAACTTTCCTGGGCCTGATGGGAAGAGTAACACACTCTGCATAAAGGGTTCCCTTGAGAGGACATTATAACACTTCATTACCACAGCATTAGCAAACTGTTACAAGAACCAAGTATATTGCATTTCAAACTAATGGCTGAATTAAAGCAAACAGAGGGAGGGAAATAGCACCTATTCCTTAATTTTATGCAGCTTATTTTAATTTCATTTGTATGCAATATTCACAAAGCTAGAAAAGTATGTTAAATTCCTAGAAATCAATATCCCAAGTGACCTTGTGGCTATTTATTATTAACTCTCAATATTCTTATTCTCACCTTTGTTTTCACCTTTGTAAGAACAAAGGCTAGAGGTGTGCACGGACCGTTTGCCAAAGTTTGGTCCAAATTTGAACCAAATTCAGACTGAACCACAGGTCCCTGTACTGGTTTGGCCGAACCCACCAGCTGGGCCAGTCGGGTCAACAAACCAGCTAAAACAAGTTCAAAGTGGTTCATGATCGAACTGCTCAAACCGGCCTGGTTTGTGGCAGACCCGTTCTCAATCGAACCGGTTCTGCACATCCCTGTCTAGGGCCACACAGGACCTTCTTGCTCAGATGGCTTTTGATATAGATTAGACAAATCCGTGGAGCATATGCTGATCAGTTGCTATTAAGTAGGATAGCTGAATCATGGTACCTCTTTGTCCAGAGACAGAGAACCTCTGGCTATCAGACACTGGGCACAATGCCTAATAACTCTTTAATTATAACAGCTAAGAGAAACCTACATCATCAAGAGAATATATTTGTGAATGTCAAGTACTAGACACAATCAATAGAGAATGTCTCTGTATGTATTATTTTTATTCATTTTTAATATCTAATATTCCACCAACCAATCCAGAGAATTATTGCAGCAACCAACAGATATGACAGACATCAGACAAATGTAAAATGACCCTAATAGAGAAGTAAACAAGAATGCACTTAAATACAGGCCTATCATCTTTATGCCCATCAGTTGATGTTCTGGCTGCTCACTGCTAGGGAAAGAATATTTTGTTGCCTTTTGCTGAGTCATACCATTTTGCTGAGTCAGACCATTCGTCCATCTACTGTAGCTCATATTGAGGCTGTTGTCACGTGCAGGCAAAACTGGGCTACGGAAGCCAAGCCCAGCTCTGCCCGCATGCAAGAACTGGTGAGATTGGGTGCCACCTAGGCAGTATTTACTTCATCAAAATAAGTATCTACAATCAAAAATGTTTTATATTTTAATTCTGTACACCGCCTAGATATTTTTATACTAGGCGTATATAAATTCAATAAATTTATTTATTTATTTATTTATTTATTTATTTATTTATCAAATTTATACAATAGGAATAAATAAATAAATAAAATATTGAATATAGGAAATTATATTTTAAGCTCCTTTTAGAGTTCCTATAAATATTTACTTACTTTAATGAAGTAAATACTGTCTGGAAGGAGCACCACCTATCATGCAAGTGAAATAATGTTGTAAAGTTGTGTGTGTGTGTGTGTGTGTCCCTGAATAATCACCAAGTAGGAATTGAACCCTTTCCCAAAAAGAAATCATTCTCTGCTATGTATATGCTCCTTTTTAGGTTTCAATCTTTCAGCTTTGCTTCTGCCTTGTTTTAGATTCTACCTTGTTTTTATTATACTTAAGTGTGAAGTGAAAGGAAGTAAAAATCCAATTATATAAATATAATAGGATTGTAAAATACACTTCTTTCCTTCCATGTTTATGGAGTGTTTGTGTGCCTACGCGTGTTTCATTATCTGTAGTGGCACATAATAATGCACATGTGCACACACTGCCTTGATACTGCTGCCCAGAACAAAACCCATTCCACTCATGCTTTAGGGAACACTGACGAGGTTGCATCATCTGCTCACTTTCTACATATCAGCCCACAATAATTAACCAATATAAACTGGGCCAGAGTGTCATGCAGCAGCTGTGTGCATCTAATGTCCATCCGTCTCCAGTTACCACCGGAACGTCTGGTGGCGACTCAGAACCTGGCCTTTTCTGTAGCTGCTCCTGGCCTATGGAATGCACTCCCGGCACATATCTGCAGTTTAGGCTCGCTGTCGGCCTTGAAGGGAGCCCTAAAAGCTTATCTGTTTGGCTTGGCCTTCCAAGGCTTGTAAGGTGTTGTTGTTTTCTAAAAGTATTTTAATTGGTTTTAAATGGTTCTAATTGTTTTTGAATTGTTTTAATATTGTTTTTAGCACTGTGTGTGCTTATGTCTTTTTAAAACTTGTTGTACACTGCCCAGAGCCTCTGGAATGGGTCAGTAAGTAAGTAAGTAAGTAAGTAAGTAAGTAAGTAAGTAAATAAATAAAGTTGCCAACCCTTCCAGGATTGTCCTGCTCTCTCCAGGTATCGGCATCCATCTCCAGATGACTATTGAAAGCCATTTGGAGATTTGAATGGCTTGGTGAAAAACACTGGGGGTAGGGTTTGGGATTGTTGTTGTTTTTTTGGGGGGGTCCAGGAATGCCTTCAGTCAGAGCTGGCATCACAACAGGGGCAAGTATAATGACCCAGGCAAGTGAAGCAAGCCAGACAAAAGAGAACGGAGCAGAACTGCCTTGTTAGGAGTACCATCTCCCTCAGGGGTGGACCTTCCATGAATCAAGGAAGGGTGGATCTTCCATGAATCAATGAGGCGGTCACCTTGGGTGGCAGATTATGGCTGTGCCAGCATGGAGGGAAGAATATTCTTTGCCATCGCTGTTGGAGCCATTCTCTGGAACGAATTGGGCCCTGACAGCCTTTGCTGGGAGTGCCTCTTCTTACAGTCCTTGCAAAGCTCACCAGGAGCACAAAGAGAGAAGCGGAGATGGCTAGCAACTTTCCCTCCCTCCTGCTTCCCATGCCCTTCTCAAAGCTTTTGAAAGCGGCCATGCTGAGCCCTACCAGGCAAGGTAACATTGTACTCTTTCGCACAGGCACCACAATGCCTTGGGCCGCCCTGATCTTCCGGGTGCAACACCACCCCTAATCCGTTTTGCAGTCTGCCAGCAATGCCGTTAAAACACTGGAGAGAGGGGAAGCAAAAAAAGATCACGGTACCTAAGATAGCCACCACCTCGTCATCCTGGATGACTTCTAGGGATCCAGAGACGACAAAGCAGAGGGCATCGACGCTTTCGCCGGCATGGTAGATGAGGTCTCCAGGGGCGCAGTGAATTGTCTGGAACTCTACAGCCAGGGCTCGCAGGCAACCATCGCTGGCCAGCCGAAAGGCCGGATGTTCATTGAAAACCTTTCGGTTGAGATGCACGCAGATATCTGCTCTCATGTCCTTGGGACAGATTGAAAGGACCTGGGGAAAGAGGGCACATTTCACCAGACAGTGAGTACAGCATTGAGAAAAAAAATCTAGTGAAATTATAACAACATTCATCATCATCATCATCATCATCATCATCATCATCATCATTATCATCATCATCATGTATATAGTGTTGAGACTGTTCGAAGTCCTTCACAGGCATTACTGTGAAGCATGGCTTTTTCTTCAAGGCACCCCTTTCTAAGCAAGACCCCCACCACTCATTAAGATCGTCAGGAGAGGTCCATCTTTGGGTGCCACCCATTCATCTGGTGTTGACTTGGGATTGAACCTTCTCAGTAGCTGCCTCTAGGTTGTGGAACGTGCTCCCCTTGGGTATAAGAGGCCTATCGTCTTTGGAGACCTTCAGGAGAGCTATAAAGATCCATCATTTTAGTCTGGCCACCTTAAATGGCGCAGCGGGGCAATGCTTGACTAACCAGGAGAAGGTTGCTGGTTCGAATTCCCGCTGCTACTATATCGGGCAGCAGCAATATAGGAAGATGCTGAAAGGCATCATCTCATAGTGCGCGGGAGGAGGCAATAGTAAAACCCTCCTGTATTCTACCAAAGACAACCAAAGGGCTCTGTGGGCACCAGGAGTTGAAATCAATTTGTCACCAAAATTTACTTTAATTAATAATGTTTAATAGTTTTAATTATTTTTTAAATAGTCTTCTGTTAGTATTTTAATTGCTTTTATTTTATGTTTTAACTGGTTTGAATTCGGTATGGTGAACTGCCCTGAGCTGCTTTAGGATGGGTGGTACAGAAATGAAATTAATAATAATAGTTAGCTCAGAATCCTTACAACTAACCTAAGGCAGACCAGCGTTATGATCCCTTAGAACTGTGCAGAGGCTGTATGATTAGCCTGATCACAATCCTGGCCATTATTGCATCATGCTAATGATTCAGAGGGTGGCCAGGATCACATCGAGTCAAAAATCGTTATCGGTTCGATCCATCGGGATGGGGATGGGTAAATAAAGAGCCAGCTGCTGTACAGAAAGAGGCTGCCAACTGGCAGCCACAATCAGGGCCGTCCCTAGAAGGCTGCAGGGCTGGGGCTGAGCAGGACTCCCCCTCAGCCACCCTCCTCCTTTGCTGCCACTCCTCACCCCCCTCCCTACGGAATACTCATCAGGGCACTCCCCATCATCAGCTGCACCCCCTGCACTCCCCATCAGCCGCTGACGCTGCTCCTTGGCCCACTCCCTGCTCAGTGAAATGAAATGGAAGGAGTGCTTCTGTAGGGGAAACTTCCCTAGTAGCTTTAGGGTTAATTTAGCACTAAAGAGTTCCATCGCCTCTCTCCTCCTTTAAGCAAAGAGGGAGGCGATCTAACTTCTCAGTCCTGTGTGAGCCACTACTACTACTACTACTACTACTACTTATATATCACTTTTCAACAAAAGCTGGCAAAGTGGTTTATGTAGCAAAATAAACACACAATAAACAAGATGATTCCCTGTCCCCAAAGGCTCACCATCTAAAAATAAACATAAGCAGTGGTGGCCCGTTAATGTGCCTCCGGCGGGGTGGTGGGAGGCAGCTTTAAGAGTAAAGTAATTCGGGACTCAGCTCTGCGGCAGCGGCACCTGAACGCTATTCGGAGCCACAACGTGCTGCCCAGCAGCCCCTACAGCAGGGAAGAGCCTCCGTCACTCACCTGGCTACTGGCAGGGGCTTGGCTCTGTGGAAGCCAGGGGAGTGGGAGAGGCGCTTCCCTGCCGTAGGGGTAAAGTGGCATAACCCTCCCTAGAAGGGCTAAGCGGTCCTAGGCCTCCAAATGCATGCAACTAAAGCAGATTAAAAAATGAAGAGTAGCACACTTCACCAAGAAGAGTTTATTATCCAATTAAAAGAAAAACAAGAGTATGCAATAAGAACATTTGACTCTTCATAAAGCAGATTGGAAGAGAGAGAAGTTTTCATCAACCATGCAACTCAGATTCAAGCAATACAATAAAGGAAAATAACTTCCCTCACGCATCTAACTGAACTGGCCCCTATCAGTGTTCCCTTTGGCATGAACATGTGCATGCACTCACATGGTTTTTGATGTCCGCTCAGTTAATTTTACATCCCGCTCAGGCTGATCAGGAAGGCCCCACTCTGAATGCATGTGCATGCACACTGCCTTGATACTGCCACCCAGAACAAAACTCATTCCGCACACAGATGAAAAAAAAATTAGAAAAAACACTGGTCCCTATCTTATTACTCACAGGCAGGGATCTTCCTGCTGCCTCCAGCCTCCAGACTGTGGCCTCCCATTTCCCCAGCAGCTTCTCAGCCAGCTGCTTCCTCAAGGCACTCTTGGGACAGAACAAACAAAAAGAACAAAGCTTTCTCTTCTTCTGCTGGTGACTGTGAGTGTAGTTCCCGCCCAGTCCTCTGAATTGGTCCCTCTGTTTTGATTTTCCCGGGCTTTCCCTCTCATTAGGATAGGCCCACCTTCCTAGCAGTTGCTCTAAGTGAGGTCTAGGCCTCCCTCAATTCCTTCCCGTCGAGGCTAAACATAGTGGTTTCTCCCCTAGGTTCTCAAATGGATTCCCAAACCCTGTTGGGTTACAATTCCCATCATCCCCAGACACCATGGTCTTTGGCATTGTGACTGAGAAAGGTAGGAGTGGTGGTCCCACACCTGGAGACCCAAAGTTGGGAATCCTTGCTGTAGACCAGGCCTGCTCAGCTTCGGCCCTCCTGCAGATGTTGGCCTACAATTCCCATAATTCCTGGCTATTGGCTGCTGTGGATGAGAATTATGGGAGTTGTAGTCCAAAAACAGCTGGGGGGCCTAAGTTGAGCAGGCCTGCTGTAGACAAATGCTGTTTCCATGGAAAGCAGGAGGTGTGGTTATGACAGTGTCCTTCATTGTAAGGCCCAGGGGTCAGTGCTGGCCTCCATCATCAACCCTAAGAGGCGATTCTCACGATTGCCAAAAAGCGGGCTAAGGCAGCCTAGCCTGCTTTTTGCGATCATGAGAACTACCAGGCTCTCAGGCGGGTCCAGTGTCCTCAAAGCGGGAAACCCGCTTAACTCGTCCTCCCATTAGTTGAGGTTAGCGGAGCGAGCACTCCGCTAACCCCGTCTTTTCGATCGTGTGTTGCCGCAGGGCATCCTCGAGCTTCTGGGGGGCACGTGGCCCCCGATCCCCTCAGCCCCCGCCAGCTCCATGATAGAGCTGGCAATCGTGTGGGTGGCTGATCCGGCCGCCCAGGGCTGCAGCCTGGATCGTCTGTGGGGGGTCGTCTGAAAGCTCAGCCCGCTCTCCCCACAAACCCCTCCCCAGCGAGTCTCACTGATCGTGAGACTCACCTCTAAGTGTGGCTTCCTGACTAATTATTTGTTGGGCCTGTATGAAGCTTTGGCTAAAGTTGAATTAGGGTTGCCATATTCTGGCCCTAATTTGCATATTGTGTCAATTGGCCTGCAAATAATTCGCATATTATATAAATTAGCAGGTGCACTTTCCAGTTGAGTTGTATTTGCTCTGGATATCTACCAACAATAGCTGGGGAAGTTCTCTTTGCCTGATTGTTTTCCTGAGCATTAAACACCCATCCTTTATATCCTAACACTTTCTAATATAGACTTTCAGTTTTTAACATTGTCTAATGAGCTGTGTGTAGTGCTGTCATGGATTCCTCACCAACTGCAGACAACCATCTCACTCCATTTTCAAATACCTGAATATGCCATTTATTGGTGAATAAATGTGCTATTTATTACCTTAAATATCCTAATTTAAATATGCTTTTTATTGGTGGAGGTGAAGATCATTAAAGCTCATGCTGAGGAGCAGTGCTGTCTCTGAGTGCATTTTCATTGCAACTAAATTATACAACTGACCCCACAAAACTGGCATTAAGGATTAAGGCTTTCATGCTTAAGCCTTGTCATGGTCACTATTTACATCTTGAGATAAATACATAAAATGTAACAACAAAATGACTATAGGCTTTAAAAAGAGCAGGGGGCAGGGGGAATTAATGGTGGCATAAGCAAAATTTAAAAACACACAAAATCAAAATAATATCTATAGAAAATAAATCTAAGTTTGACATATTAACAGCAGCAATAGAACCAAAAACACACACAACCCCCCCCCCCCAGCTTTTCAGTTAAGGCTACAATACTGTGTACACACTTACTTGAGAGAAGATAAAATTGAAACCAAGGGTACTAAGAGCCAGCGTGGTGTAGTGGTTAGAGTACTGGACGAGGACCGGGGAGACCTGAGTTCAAATCCCCATTAAGTCATGATACTAGCTGGGTGACTCTGGGCCAGTCACTTCTCTCTCAGCCTAACCTACTTCACAGGGTTGTTGTGAAAGAGAAACTTAAGTATGTAGTGCACTGCTCTGAACTCCTTGGAGGAAGAGTGGGATATAAATGTGAATAAATAAATAAATAAATAAATAAAATAACTTCTAAGTAGACATGCACAGAATGGAAGCCAAAGACCTTAAGCATTACTATACACAACCTGGTAGGCAGGCAGTGATTTACATCAAAAGCAAGCTACCCTCTCAACTACCCAATAGAGATACCCTGCTGATAAAAAATAAAGGCAACATTCCTTAGGGGATTGCTGTACTTGTGAACCTTCCAGCTAGGCTCCTGTGCTCTACCTGCCTTAATCCAAGTCTAGCAGTTGAGCAGAATAATAACCCCATGTTTTGCTCCATAACTCCACTTCCACAAGGGCTAGAAATTAGCTTTAAAAAAAAACAACTAAAAAGGAAATCTGGAGGAATCCGGGTGGCCTAAGCAATCTAGGTGACATGTTTAAAATCCAGGTACTACCCAGAAAATCGGGGGACATGGCAACTGTAAGCTGAATACTCTGCACAGTCCTCCGAGAACCAGGTGGAGATGACCCTTCTCACTGTGCAATGCTCTGCTTTGCCCAGCGCCCAGTACTTTCCTCCTAGAGCTCTTAAGAGAGGGCTCAGTCTCTCTTAAACGGCCCTTTCAGCACTCAGGAAAGGGTAGTATTGTGCAGAGGTCAGCACAGTGGGAAATGGCTCTTATCCAAATTGGCCCCCGCTTGAAAAACAGTGAAGAACCCCGGGTTAAGGGCACACTGTTTCAGAGGGTGGGGCTTGCCCGTGCATTCCCGTTGGCATTGTCTGAAGAAGGTGAGAGATTCATTCGCTTCCTTCTGGAATTCTTCTCACACCCCAGTTTGATGTATGCTTACTCCGAAGTACGTCCCACTGACTTACTTAGGACTTACTTCTTGGTGTAGGTAGGATTGTACTGCAAAATGCTACAAAAGCATGCTCTACTACCCTAACGGCTCTCAAAATCTTTTCCAGGTTGCCTTAGAAAAAGTCTGGCATGATATAAAAAAAGAATCCAGATATGCTCAGATATCTAAGTAGCATTATCACTGGGTACGGTGTTCCTTTTTGTAGACACAACAGTAGTCCTTTCATCATGTTCTCCAGCAGTTGAGAAGGCGAGAACTCCACTGTGTAGGAAAAAGCCAGCTAAATCCATCAGGAAGAATTCAGTAATTAACTGAAGTTATGAGCCAAAAGGTTCTATTCATACAGTCAGCCGCCTGCTGCCTCCAGCTGAATATCAACAGGGAGAGACAGCTACCCCAAAGAACAGAGGAACAAAGCCAACCCACAGGGTCTGTGGTTGATTTGGCAGCCTGAAAATGGATTCTGCTTCTTGCACTGAGAGGGAGGAGTTTGGCAACAAAGAGTCTATGGAAGGGCTTCACAACTTTGACACTCCAGCTGTTTTTTGTTTTTTTAAACTACAACTCCCATTATCCCCAGCCACAGTGGCTAGTAGTTGGGGATGATGGGAGCTGTCGTCCAACATCTGCAAGAGGGCTGGAGTTGTGCAGTCCTGGTCTATGGTTAAAGCAGAGGTTCTCAAAGTTGGGCCTCCAGATGTTACGGGGCTACAATTCCCATCATCCAGCCACAATGGCCAAAGTCGTAGTCTTTCAACATTTGGGGACTCAGCTCTGAGGATCCCTGGGCTGAAGTAAAGAACACCAAACCAGACGTCTTTCACTTCTGTCGTCTTTTGGAGAGAGCAGCTTACCTACAACCCAGCACCCCACTGATCCAAAGGGGTTGGCTTCGTGCTTCCCCCAAACCGTCGATGCTGCGACTGAGCTCAAAGATGCCCCATTGCAATTAACGATTGCAACTTCGCTGTAGTGACAACTCCCATTATTCCCAATGGGAGCATCGTCACTACAGCGATGATGCAATTGTTAGTAGCAACGAAGCCTCTGTGAGCTTGCTTCAGCGGAGTTTGGGGATGCACTGAATCCATGTGTGTGCCTCGCTCTTGGATTGGTGGGATGCTGCACCATGTGTAAGCCAGAGGCAACAACGTCCACAGTGCTATATATGTTGAAAAGCAGTATATATACTTATTCGTAGCAGAAGTCATTTTTTGAGAGAGTGTTGGACTTGGATTGGGGAAACCTGGGTTCAAGTCTTTGCTGCATGACAAAGCTAAAGGTGGAAGTCAGAGTTACAAGGGACGGACCATCGCTCCGTGGCAGAGCAGATTTATTTATTTATTGTTAAATAAATGCATAGCACAGGGGTGTAGCAAGGCTGGAGTGGGCCCTGGGACAAAAAGTGAAGATGGCCCCTTCCCCCACCCCCTGCATCTTCAGAGATCCAATGAGCGAAGGGCAAGTTCTGCCCCCCAATCAGGGGCCCAGAGACATTTGCCGTTGCCACCCATTCAATTTTAGCTCCACCCCTGGTATTGCTTGCTAAAGGTCCCTAGAGGTAATCTCCGGCATTACCAGAGAAAGTGGAGTCCGTCCCAGCACCTTCCCCACAGAGTTTTATGGGGAAAGCACGGGAAAAGATTCCCAGCATTCCCTGCACATCTTCCAAGATGGTGATGGGATGCAAAAGGACTCTGTGCTTCTTCAGGGCCTCTGCATCGGATAAGGAGTTGGTTAGAGAGCTGGGTCCCACGCAGAGCTGCACGCTGGGGATTCTCTCCTCCATGCAGTGCCACAGGGATGTGCTTGTTATTTAGCTCTGGGTATTCAGAGCTGAATATTTGCACAGACCCAGTGCCCGTTATCTCTAAGGCTGTTGAAGCAGGCAGAGCAAGGGGCAGGTCAGTCTAGTTCAGGGATAGGCACTGCCACTTCTGCACTCAAAAGTGGTCCACCACCAAGGGAACAGGCAGCTCAGGTGTTCCAGCTTTGGGGATGGGGCCACAGCTCAGCGGGGGAGCATCTGCTTTGCATGCAGAAGGTCCCAGGTTCAAGCCCTGGCAGCATCTCTGGGTAGGGCTGGGAGAGACATCTGTCTTTGAGCACCTCTGCCAGTCGGCATAGACCAGGGCTGCACAACTGTGGTCCTTCAGCTGTTGCTAGACTACCACTCCCATCATCCCCAGCCATGGTGCCCAATAGTCGGGGTGATGGGAGCTGTAGTCCAACATCTGCAGGAGGGCTGAAGTCATGCAGTCCTGTATGGGTGTGCACAAAACCGGTTGGCCCGGTTCAAGTCTGAACAGGACCCGAACAGGACTGGGCCAGTTTGGTTTTGCCCCCCAGGTTCAGGTGTGTGTGTGTGTGTGTGTGTGTGTGTGTGTGTGTGTGTGTGGTGGGGATTTCGCAAGATTTAAAATAATTTTTTTTAGTACTTACCCCCTCTGGAGGGCTTCTCTAAGGCCTCAGGGCAGGGGGTGGTGGTGTCCACATTTTGGAGGCCACCATGTATGTGCAATGGGCCTCTGTGTGGCCTGGGTCATGACTTTAGTAAGTACTTTTTTAAAAAAAGTGTGTGTGTGTTTTTAAATTACTTGCAGGGCCCCCGAATGGCCAGGGGGTGGGGAGGGTTTCAGTCTGGGGCTGAACCGAACAGGGTGATTCGGTTCGACCTCGAACTGTTGGACGGAGCTGTTTCGACGCCAAACATGTTCGATGCTGAACCTATTTGCATATCCCTACAGTCTTAGTGTGGACAGTACTGAGCTAGATGGACCAGGAAGGTTCTGACTTGGTAATGTTCGGCAGGACCGCCTACCAGCTTTACCAGCACCTCCAAGACAGCAGCAACAGCATGTGGGGATGATGCTGAGCTGGAGGCAAGCCCCTTCCCTTGGGGCAGAGAAGCAGCCTTGCTCTCCAGCTGGCCAAGGGGACTGGGAGGAGGGAGACCTGTCAGGAAACTCCCAAGACAGGGAAGCCCAGCCAGGAGGGTGAGGCGCATCATGATGATGTCAATGATGCGCTGTTCCGCAGGAAGGAGGCCGCCAGAGGGAGGTGCAGGGAAATGAGGAGGGAGAGCCCAGCAGGGCCAGTCAGCAATTATGGGACCTAATAAAGCAGGGCGGGGGCTCATTGGGAGGGGGCTGTGAGTGCGTGCTGCCTGTGCAGGGGCTTATGAGGAGGGCCTGGGCCAGTGAGGAGGCGGCAGTCCAGCAATGAGGCAGGGTAGGGAGTCACAGGCCTCTAGAGATTGACTGTGGCAAGGAGTATGACACCAAGGAGGAGGATCAAGGTGCTGAACAACCCCCTCCCCTTGGTACTTTAAAGGACCTGACCCAAAAAGCCCTGCCAGGCCGCCGGGTGAGACAGGCTCTTCCAGACGGGTATAAGTCAGGTTCTTATGTTCCTATGATATTAAATCCCAGTTGAATCCTTCTTCAGCTCCCAGCTGAATCCTTCTTCAGCTCTGCAGTACATACAGTATATGACTACAAGTTGGACCATGTGAGTTGAGACAGATACGGTTTGTGAAAGGATGTCTCCTAGGCTCCCCAAGGCCGATCCGATGAAAAATGTCTTCTTTAATGGCGCTGTTCCTCTCCATGGTGGTTTCACCATTAGATGAGGCTAATACAAGAGATTGGCGGAGGGATGAAAACTCTTCCCTCGTGTTATTAGCCGGATACTAAATTATGGAATTAAGCAGGCTACACAACCATTGCTTTTGCCCAGTGGAATCCTATTTCATACCAACAGCCAGCAACAAGCGGCCTGTCAACTTTCTGTGTACAGTTCCAGGAGACTGGGAGCATTTTCAAAGACCTGTTATTGGTGCTATCAAAAGGGCTGCTGTCGTGTAATAAATCTAAAGCCACAAACATCACAGGCGGCAGCTGTACCACATCCATCAGGGGAGGCATGAAAGATCGGAGTGGTAAAAACAACATGTAAAATAGAATGGGACCTGGAGGAGGAATGATCTGTGATGACTCAATGTTGTGGTGCCCACAAACCTCCCTTTTGAAGACGCCAACTTGAATCCATATGAGCAAGCTTTGTCACCCCATGAAACTGAAGGTTGGGAAATTGAGGACCGACAAGAGGAAGTACTTTTTCACACAGCACATAATTCTTTTTCACACAGCGCACAGGGAATTCCTTGCCATGGGATGTGGTAATGGCCACCAGCTTGGAGGGCTTTGAAAGGGGCTAGACAGATTCATGGTGGACAGGTCTATCAATGGCTACTAGTCTGGTGGCATCCTGCCTTTGAGGCTGGAGGTGGCCCTCCGACTAGTAGCCATTGATAGACCTCTCCTCCATGAAGTTATAGGCTGAAGCTGCTTTCTTGTAATTCCTCAGGCTCAGATTGGCTATTGTCCTATAGTCATTTGATTGGCTAAACAGTTTGATATTTATTACTTGGGTCATCAAAACACAGCTTGGCAGATGACAGGATCCATGCACTGGCATAGGGGCCGCCAGCTAACAGAACCTCCCAGATTGCCGAGGATCAGATTCCATCTGCTAGATGCTGTGCATTGCACAGCGCCTTTGTGTTGTGCATCCATTGACCTGCAGGTGCATTAGAGGCAGCACAATGCATTCACCTGCCTACTGGGGATTAATTTCAAGGGACTCTGGGGAGAGAGCTGAATCCTGATGGCTGACAACTCAAACAACATATACTGGGGGTGGATGGGGGAAATGGAACAAGGCATCCCCAAGAGGCAAAACAAGGGCTAAAACAGGGACAGTGATCTACCAAAGACAGATTCCAGGAAACAGGAACTGGCCCTGGTAAAGGTGTGTGTGTGGGGGGGGGGGTAGATGGAGCCTATAGAACTGATTCTCCTTTCTTTTTTCTTATGGGTCTGTCTGTTTAACTTGTAAGCTTGCAAACACAGAGATTGTCTTCATGACCAGCTCTACCTGGGCCAGCTCACACCAGTCCCGATCCCAGCGCTCCTCAGCCAGACAGTCTGGATTTGAAATCTGGGCTAAAAGGAAGAGGGGGAGGAAGGTACGTGCCTGCTCTCCTCCCTTCACCACCCAGTCGTGTGGGCACTTGGGCTGCTGGCAGTTTGTCCATAGAGCCGGATGGAAGGAGCACCCAGCAGCGGATAATTCCCCCGATGCTTCTGGTACGGTGCATTGTGGGATCCAGGAGGACTCAGCCTACTTTTCCCTATCATTTTCACCACTCCTGGAGCCCTCACACACTGGTAGTGTGGGCACTCTGCACTGCAGAGTCCAGGAGTGGCTCCAGTAGTCTGGGGGAAGGTAGGCAGGCTCCTGCCTTCCCCCCAGCCCTCCCTGCCCCCAGTGCTTTTGGTCGTGTGAACAGCCTTTCAGTCTTGTTGATTTCACATTTGCAAAGCACCTGAAGCACTTAAGACACCACCACCACCACTACTACTATTACTATTCTGAGTCTTCAGAGTGGGTGGTATATTAAATGTCTCTAATAATATTATTACTATGCTTGGATTTGCGCAAGAGTGCTCTTGCGCAAAATGCAAGGATTGCACATATGCAGTTCCACAATAGACAGGCATTGGAAATAATGGCCATCCATCATACAACTACATCAGCACAATTCTTGCATTTTGCACAAGAGTACCCTTGTGCAACTGGGTGCATGATCCATTACAAGGCAGATGGAACACTGCAAAGTAGGTCTGCTGTTAATATATTACTACTACTACTACTACTACTACTACTACTACTGATGATGATGCTGTTACTACAACGATTACAACAATGCTATTTCAATACACTCTTATTTCTCCATTATAGCACGAGCCACCTTGCAAATTCCAAAGGATTATATGGAGGAATAGAAATCACCTCTCAGTACATAAAATGTGTGGCAGTTGAAGGAAAAAGCAATCCACAGCAAAATGATACTGTTTGCTTCGATTTCTGTACTGCTCTTGAGGCCAAGAAAGCTTCAAATTCCCAAGGGGGTGGATCTAATATTGTTTTTCCTTTCCTCCGGCATTTTCTAAACATAGTCGAGCAGTTTAAGATAAGCTTCTAGGATGGTTCAAAAGAACTCTGCAGGGAATAGAGATGATATAAAGGCAGGAAGAGAGAATAGGGGAAAGCAGCACAAAAACTTTTGTAGATTAGGGCTGTGTTCAACCGATAGATGTCTGCTAAAAAGACTATAAACATCCCATTCTTGGTATGATGGTTCTTCAGGGTGGCTTTGCAAATGCTTGGAAATCTGTTCAGGTTGGTTAACAAAAGAGGTACATAGCTACACATGTAGCACACAGCTTTCTGAAGCGCTTGTTTCGGGGATTCTTTCAAACATCATGGAACTGGCCACGCTGATTGAAAGAAGGATGGCAAATAGCCACCTACATCCTTGCCTATGGTGAGTTGCCCCAGGCAACCCAGCGGGAGATAAAGTTGGGATCTTGTGCAGAAAACTGGCTCTTTGGAACGGAAGATTTGTATGCAGGGGAAGCTCTCCAAATATCCAATAAAGACATTTATTGCTTGATAATTCTGCTGAAGTTAGCCTCTTATATGAATGTTTTCTGTTTATGAAGCGGTGGGTTTTTACAAAGAGAGAGAGAGAGAAATTTATCATTGCAATGATTTAGGGCAAAATCTGTGCTCTGAGGGGTTCCCTACCCATGCCCTGCACATGGGGAGGGAATTAGAAAATTAGCATGGGGCTTCTGACCTCTTCCCTTCCTCAACCCTAAGTTCTCAGTATGCATCATTATTTACAATGGCTGACATGTTCCGCAGCAGCGTGTGGATGGTACAGATCCGCACATACCACTGCAGGGCTCCAAAGCATCCAGTGGTTGTTCTGGATTGTGCTGGATCCAGTGGTTGTGCAATCAGACATTGTGAGCTCCTGTCACATGACCTGAAATTGCACAAGTCAGCAGTAGTGTCCTCTTGTGAAGCACTATTGCCAGGGGATTGAGAGCCCCGCAACAGCAAGGCTGGGTCTGTACTGCCCGCACCACAATCTGGAACATGTCAGCCAATGGCATTTATTTATACAGCCGGTATTCTGACTGTCGCTGCACTTGCGCAAGTGTATTACACTAGTGTAAGGCCGTTGCACTAGCTAGTTGGGCTAAGTCGGTAGCTTGCGTTCTGGACTAGTGTTGCAGTAGTACAAACATGATGGCACTTCTGCATCAAGGTGCAAAACATGTGGCACACCTCATATGTTCTGCAGGGAGCACAACAGCACCATCCCGACAATTCCCATGATTTAGTACAGCAACGCAACCTTCCTGCACCAGCCCAACTTTGAGGTGGGTCTCACGATCCGTGAGACCCATTTTTTTTAGAAACTGCGGGGAGAGCGGGCTTAGCCCTCTCTCCCCGCAGACGAGCGGGCAGGGAGCCCTGGGGGGCTGGATCGGCCGCCCACACGGTTGCCGGCTCTGTGGCGGAGCTGGCGGGGGTGGGTGAGCAGGGGCCGCATGGCCACTGCAAGCCCCAGTATGCCCTGCGCAAGCACGCACGGCATACTGGAAAGACCCCCGGAGCCGGGAGGTGGCTTTTCGGCTTCCGGCCAGGGGTCTACTCATGAGTAGGCATGGTGCGAAGGCACGCCGCGGCTACTCACGATTGTAAAAAGCAGGTTTGCGGAGCGCTCGCTAAGCAAACCTGCTTTTTACCAGGGGTTCCAGAGCGGGTTAGCCGCTCCAGAACCACCGGGCTCGGCTGCGAGCCTGGTGGTTCTGACGAGCAGCAAAAATCGGGCTAGCGGAGGCTAGCCCGATTTTTGCTGATCGTCAGAATAGCCCCTCTGTCTGTTGTGCAAGCAGAACGTTGGCCAGTAAGAATCCAGAGTGTGTCCTTTCCCTCTCCAACCTAGAGCCTGCAAGTTAGGCCTCATCTACAGAAGTTGCAGAATGAACAGGCAAAACACTGAGATGGTAAAATAGACTGCACCCCTTCAGGCTGTAGTATATCCTATTTTAAAAAGCTCTTCCATGTAAAAGCTTAACATAAGAACATAAGAACAGCCCTGCTGGATCAGACCCAAGAAGGCCCATCCAGTCCAGCATCCTGTTTCACACAGTGACTCACCAGATGCCGTTGGAAGCCTACAGGCAGGAGTTGAGGGCATGTCCTCTCTCCTGCTGTTTCTCCCCCGCAACTGGTACTCAGAGGCATCCTGCCTGTGAGGCTGGAGGTGGCCTATAGCCCTCCGACTAGTAGCCGTTGATAGACCTCTCCTCCATAAAGTTACCCAAAGCCCTCTTAAAGCCATCCAGGTTGTTGGCTGTCTCCACATCAGTGGCGTTCTTACCCCTGGGCTTCTGGGCTGGAGTCCAGGGCCTCCACACTCCCTGGGGGTCCCCAAATCCTCTTTAGTCTGTTCCGGGAGGTGTGGTCATCGTGCTGAGTGGCCAAGCATGACTGTGACCTGCGCCAGGCACTGGGCATGACCTCTGCTTTAGGACAGAGGGGGGAAGTGGGGAAAGAAATATGTGGGATGGGGATATGTTAAGTTGTGTGATGAAATGTTTCTGCTAATGCATATTTGCATAAATATACCTGTTTTATATTCTTACATTCTTGTGAGTTCAGTTGCTGTTTGTGCCCTCAAGAACTCACAAGTTAAAAACACTGCGTGTAACTCTGTGTGTGTGTGTGTGTGTGTGTGTGTGTGTGTGTGTGTGTGTGTGTGTATAGGGGGATGATGCTTAACTTGCAATCGGAGGGGGATGGGGCTCTAAAGGCCTTTAGGTCTCAGCTCTGAAATTACCTAATTGCACCCCTGGCCCTGATCTTCCTGCTACACTAGTATCCTAGTGACAGGGAGTTGCATTTACATATAGGAATACTCAACAACATGATCCCCAACCTGCAATCTGAAGTCCTCCGGTTCTACCATCTCATTCTATGAACTATAGAGAGCCGACCTAACTCCTTCTCCATAAACAACTGTTTGACGTTGGAACAGCCTGCCTCATGATGTGCTGGGTTCTCCTTCACCGGAGGTTTCCAAGCAGCGGCTGGATAGCCATCTGTCAGAGATGCTGTAGGGCAGGGGCTCCCAACCTGTGGCCCTCCCAATGTTGCTGAACTACAACTCCCATCATCCCCAGCTGGGTTGTGGCTGTGGGTGATGGGAGTTGTAGTTCAGCAACGTTGGGAGGACCACAGATTGTAAACCCTTGCTCTCGGAGATTCCTGAACTAACCAGGGGGCTGGATTAAAAGACCTCCAAGGTCCCTTCCAACTTTAAAATTCTATGGCTGAGATGACAGGCAGCCCTATGTCCCAGCTGGGGCTGCTGTGGAATCTGAAAGGCAGCTCCAACTGGGGTTGCTGCAGGATGACTTAAAACTGCTTCTGGGCAGCCACACAGCACTCCTTCCCTTGTTCCCAAAGAAAGGAGAACATGCATGGCTGCCCAGAACACTGCATGGCTGCCCAGAATAGTTTTTATGTCGCTCCACAGCAGTCTTGTCACATTATCATCAGGGCTGTTTTTCAAGTTTACCGCAGCCCTGGTGGGTCCCGGACATCAACGCAGAGCTGATGTCCTGGCATGTTGGCATTTGCAAGGATGCTCTTGGGTGCAAGTCGCTTCACGAGTATCACACCCATCCTGCGTCAGCTTCATTGGCTACCAGTCCGCTTCCAGGCTAGATTCAAGGTGCTGGTATTGACCTTTAAGCCCTACACAGCTTGGGGCCGGGGTACCTGTCGGACCACATTCGCCCATATGGATCTGCCAGGGCCCTCTGCTCAGCATCTCAGGCCCTGCTCATGACCCCACCACTAACAGAGATCTGGTTGGCAGGGACTAGAGACAGGGCCTTTTCGGTTGTGGCCCCTCGGGTTTGCAATGCCCTCCCTGAAGAGCTTCACCATGCTCCCTCCCTCGGTGTTTTTAAAAAAATATCTTAAAACAAATCTTTTAAGGAGGCTTTATAATGCTCCATATTTTTTTTGTTATATCTGGCAGGTTCTTTAGCTTTTTATAATTTTCAGTTTTTAGCTTTTAAAATAACCTTTAATTTGAACCTATTGATGATTATGGTTTTTAATCTGACAACATTTTTTGTTTAATTTAGTTAATTTTATTACTTTTATTGTCTCTTGTATCCATCTTATTGTTGTGAGCTGCCCCAAGCAGTAGCGCACTGGAGGGGTGGGGTATAAACATTTTGAATAAATAAATAATATTAAAAAATGATTCTATGACCCAAACACCTTCTTGTCTGGTTGAAGGTGTTCTAACCATATCTCCCCAGTGCATTTCCATCCGAACCGGCTTTCAGTTTGCTTGCAGGCTCAATTCAACAGGCTTTAAGGCCCTACACAGTCTGAGGCCAGCAAAGCCCAGGGTTTGGGCTCACACTGTTGTCTTGCTGAATTGTCTTTGGCTGTTGGTGGTTCTGTTCTTTGGCTGCCTGTTTTTATTGTGCATTTACAGGTGAAACTCAGAAAATTAGAATATCGTGCAAAAGTCCATTAATTTCAGTAATGCAAATTAAAAGGTGAAACTGATATATGAGACAGACGCATTACATGCAAAGCGAGATAAGTCAAGCCTTAATTTGTTATAATTGTGATGATCATGGCGTACAGCTCATGAAAACCCCAAATCCACAATCCCAGAAAATTAGAATATTACATGGAACCAAGAAGACAAGGATTGAAGAATAGAACAATATCGGACCTCTGAAAAGTATACAGTGTACTGTGCTTGACTGGCCAGCAAACTCGCCTGACCTGACCCCATAGAGAATCTATGGGGCATTGCCAAGAGAAGGATGAGAGACATGAGACCAAACAATGCAGAAGAGCTGAAGGCCGCGAATGAAGCATCCTGGTCTTCCATAATACTTCATCAGTGCCACAGACTGATAGCATCCATGCCACGCTGCATTGAGGCAGTAATTGCTGCAAAAGGGGCCCAAACCAAGTACTGAATACATATGCATGCTTATACTTTTCAGAGGTCCAATATTGTTCTATTCTTCAATCCTTGTCTTCTTGGTTCCATGTAATATTCTAATTTTCTGGGATTGTGGATTTGGGGTTTTCATGAGCTGTACGCCATGATTATCACAATTATAACAAATTAAGGCTTGACTTATCTCGCTTTGCATGTAATGCGTCTGTCTTACATATCAGTTTCACCTTTTAATTTGCATTACTGAAATTAATGGACTTTTGCACGATATTCTAATTTTCCGAGTTTCACCTGTATTTTTATTGGCTGATTCTTTGAGCAACTGAATGCTTCACTAGCCCTTCACTAGCCCTTCACTAATTCAGACATTATGTTGTACGAGTGTATAGATGTCTGCACACATGTTTATGTGAATGACTGTACCTGGGTTCATTTTTAAAGGGAACTTGGATACGGGCTCTTCAAAAACATGGGAAAGATCAGACGTGTACTTCTGTACCTGAGTTCAACGTAACATGTGAATGACTGTACCTGTGTACACTGTGCATTTGTTGTACAAGAGTTGAATGTAACATGTGGATGGGCCTAATGTCACAAGCTCTTTCTGGACTATGAATAGAAAAGTGAGGTCTAAATGAATAACAGGCTGAGGTGACTCATGTGCAAAGCCTGACGCCCCCATAAGAACTTCCAGGCAAGGACTGTTTATTGGGTTGGAGCAACAAAGCAAAATGTCTCAGCAAAGTGCTTTAGTTGGTGGCTGCTGCTCCCTGACACAAACCAGGGTTGCCAAACCTGCAGTCTCCAGAAATAGGCATCAATCTCCATGAGCCTATTGGAGGAGATTTTAATAGCCGATAGTGTGGAAAATATTGGGATATTATTTGGTATGTCCATAAGAACATAAGAACAGCGCTGCTGGATCAGGACCAAGGCCCATCCAGTCCAGCATCCGGTTTCCCACAGTGGCCCACCAGATGCTTCTGAGAAGCCCACAGGCAAGAGGTCTGTGCAGTGCATGCCCTCTCTCCTGCTGTTGCTCCCCTGCAACAGGTATTGAGAGGCATCGTGCCTCTTAGGCTGGTAGTAGCCTATAGCCACTAGACTAGTAGCCATTGATAGGGATGTGCATGAAACAGTGGCAGAGAGGCTTGAAGGTGGCAGGGGTCTCCCCTTAAGAGCGGGGGAGGGTGCACCTAGCCCTCCCACCGCTCCCCTCCCCCCACAGGCATCCGTATTTCTTAATGCCCATTGGGGCGGCAACATACTTCTCTGCCACCCCGTTGCCCTCGTCTTCCGAATATGACCGGAAGTCGCCGACGCACAGCAGGGAGGTACACTGCCACCCCAATGGGCATTAAGAAACACGGATGCCGAGGGGGGAAAGCGGCGGGAGGGTTAAGTTCTTAAAGGGAGACCCCCACCGCCTTCGAACTGGAGGAACTGCTGGTTCTTCGAACCGGTTCTGTGCACATCCCTAGCCATTGATAGACCTGTCCTCCTCCATGAACTTGTCTAAGCCCCTTATAAGAGCATAAGAACAGCTCTGCTGGATCAGGTCCAAGGTCGAGCTCCAGCAGACAGGGCAGATGATAGGCTTGCCAAACCTCCTGGACTGGACTGGAGTCTTGAGGAACTGGCATCAATCTCCAGGTGAGTATTTTATTTATTTATTGTGTTTATATACCGCCTGGCTCCAAAGGCTCTAGGTGGTTCACAGATTTATTTAACGCGATCCTGAAGATGTTAATGGCTTGCCACTATGAAAAATATTGGAATACTATTTGACGTGTCCAAATAGGGCTCAGATTTATAGGGTTGCCAATCTTTCAAGACTGGTCTGGGCTAGATTCTCTAGGAATCAGAATCAATCTCCAGGTGACTACTGAAAGAAACCCGGGGGATTGTAATGGCTTGACGCTTCACCAACATTGGGCGGGGGGGGGATCTCCAGAAATAGCCAGTTAGAGTTGGCATGGCAACCCTACTTTACCCTTCCAGTGCCTTGCCTCACCCCTTGGACTCCCCCCCCCCACCAGACACACACACACACACACCTCCCACCGACTCAGCAGGGACCTGTGTCTGGCTGTTGATCTGCAAATTACAGAAAGCTTTGACCATCAAAATGCTTTGTTTTGCAAGCATTGACCCAAGGTACAGTAATTAATCTAACTTTCCAACAGCAATCCCGCCCCCCCCCAGCTTTGAAACATTTGACTGGGTAATGAGCCCAAAAAGGTTTTGAGAGAGAGAATGCAGGAGAGAGAAAGAGAAAGCTATTATGCCTCCACTGTAAATGCCACAGCCATTTCTGCAGTTTACTGAACAACCTCTGAGCCCTGGGTTGGCGAACAGAGCCTAATTAGTTTTCTGCTAACAAAATGTGCAAAGTTAACCCTGGTGCCCAGAGAGGGAAGACACATTTAGTGGGACAGGAACAATGCTCCTCATTAAATAATGGTAACCCAAGCCATAGATGTGCATGCCAGAATGGCTGCAAAAGTGGGCTAAAGATGGAATGACACTTGAAAATGCCCAGCATATTTCACAGTGAGCGTGAAAGCAACAAATGGCAGAGCTAAAAAGCCACAGAGGAAAGCAGGAGTACATTATGAGTGTCATAATGGGATGGAGGGAGATGAGACGTGGCAGAGATTTACAAAAGGTTGCATGGTGTTAAAAAATGCCCGGAGAAAAGATCTTTCTCCTCTCATAGAACAGGAACATTGGAGCTGACACACTGCACAACACTGCAGACGCAGTGTAATGTACTGCTCATGAGGTTGAGCAAGAGCACCGTTTCACTAAAATCAGCTATTGCACAAATGCAACGGCACCATTGATGGCTCCAGTTTAATTCGCCAGGACAGGAAGCAGACATCATTATAGGAACATAGGCAGCTGCCATATAACCCCTGCTAACTAGGCAAAGACAATGCGGGATTGCACAAAATCTATTGCCGATTTTAGAGAATCATTTCTGTAATTGCAAAAAAGTTCCGATATTGCAGAATCATTTCAAGTGAAAAATGCCCTGATATGGCTTGCATCACAATTATTGTGATTACAATCACAATCACAATTATTGATTGCAACAAAGATTACTGTTCTGATTCAGTGCTCAGCCCTACTAAATATGCCTGTCTTTTGTATGATTGGTTTGGTCTAAACTGGCATCACTGTTGTTTGTGCCAAATTGGGTCAAGGCCTTCTCTGTGGCTGCCCCAGGGCTTTGGAATACGCTCCTTGTCAAAATAAGAGCTTTTCCATCTCGGACTGCTTTTTAAAGGACCCTTAAGCCACACCTGTTTTTATTCTATGAAATTGTTTTAATTGCTTTATTCTGTGAAATTGTTTTAATTGTGTTTATTCTGTTCTATATTTGTTGTATTTTGGATTATGCACACAGCCTAAAGGTAAAGTGTGCCGTCGAGTCAATTTCAACTCCTGGAGTCCACAGAGGTTTTCTTTGGTATAATACAGGAAGGGTTTACCATTGCCTCCTCCTGTGCAGTATGAGATGATGCCTTTCAGTATCTTCCTGTATCACTGCTGCCCGATATAGTACCAGCGGGGATTCGAACTGACAACCTTCTGCTTGTTAGTCAAGCATTTCCCCGCTGTGCCACTTAAGGTGACTAGAGATACATATATCAGGTGGCAAATAATCAAACAAATATTGCTAATGTAGATATGCCTACATACAAAAGTGGCACCACTTAAGAAGGTAGCACTGCCCACCTCATGAAGTTAATTGCCAGGAAATTTAGGACCAACAAATGGAAGTACTTTTTCACACAACACATAATCAACTTGTAGAATTCTCTGCCATAAGATGTGGTGACAGCCAACAACCTGGATGGCTTAAAGATGGGTTTGGATGACTTCATGGAGGAGAGGTCTATCATCGGCTACTAGTTGGAGGGCTGTGGGCCACCTCCAGCCTCAAAGGCAAGATGCCTCCAAGAACCAGTTGCAAGGGAGTAACAGCAGGAGAGAGGCCATGCCCTCAAATCCTGCCTGTAGGCTTCCAGCGGCATCTGGTGGGCCACTGTGAGAAACAGGATGCTGGACTAGATGGGCCTTGGACCTGATCCAGCAGGGTTGTTCTTATGTTCTTACCACTTCAGACTGCAGGTGGGCCTCACCTCTGTGAGTATTCTTCCATTTGAAAGAGTCCTCTGCATCCAGAAAATTAGCCCATCAGGAAGGAAGGTACTAGCCTCCGCTCTGACATTCTAGTTTTTATCACTGTAGGAATCCCCCCGCCCATGGGAGAGCATTCCATCATGTAAGCTGCCACCTGCAGTATAAAGTGGTACCTTCCAGATACAGGGTTGCCCTCTCCTTTGTGGGAACTCGGCCTTGATTTCTGGACAATTTACTGAGTCCCACACATTGACTAATGATTTGTGATGAACCATTATGTAAGGTGTGTCCACTGATGGCACCATCTGTGCTTTAAAATAAGTAAGGTGTGAATAACATTCCGATCACGATGATGAGCTATTAAAAAGTAACCACAACAAATGCTCTTAAAATAGTCACGAACTTTGTGTATGGGTGCTTAATTTAACAGTGAGCTGCTGACATGCTGCACAGTCAAAAGCGGTACTGTCCATGGTACTGTATGTGCGTCAGTTGAACCAATGAGGTTGTAGAACAGGGCTATTCCGCTCCATCTTAAAGAAGTGCAATAACCATGGTGCGACATGATGCCCATTCTTCCCAATGCGTGTTGCATCACACAACTGCATTTGTGCAACGTTAAGACGGAGCACAGCAGCACTGTTGGCAGGGTGGACACACGTGCGGCAGCTCCGTCGGTGCTCCAGCTGCCCACATTTGACTGCACATTATGTCAGTGACCCACCCCCAGTCTCTGAAATCTGCAGTTTCACTTTATATACAATGAGGTCATTCACACAACCAGCTCTACCTGGGCTAAGTGCAGCTCAACACAGGTAGAACTGCTTATGAGAACTGCTGGCAGAGGCGCTCTAACCCCCGGACCTTGGGGCCCCGGTCCATGGCCTCCAAGGTCCATGGCCTCCAACGGCCTGCTGTGGTGAAGCTATGTGGTGCTTTTTGGATTTTTTAAATCAAAGCCACAGGGTGGTTGCAGGGGGGGTGGTTGGCTGAGCACTCGACCCCCTCCTCCCCCCACTGTGGTGGCAGCACCAGCAGTGAGGGGAGCAACCGCTGGGCACATCCTCTCATCCCAGTGGCTGTGGTGAACTGCGAGGCATGCCTGCGCAGTTCAGAGGAAGATCGTCACCAGCCTGTGATGTCACAGGAGGAGGAGGTCGACTGCTCGGCTCACCTCCCCCACCCCCCGCAACCACCCCTCGACTGCGTGGCAGCTTCAGAAAATCAACCACGTAGGTTCGCCGCAGGAAGCCCCCCAAAAGTAGGTTTCGGGGGCCTTGTGAGGGGGGGCTTGACGAAGGGCTGGTTTGGATGCCAAAATCACCTAAGTGCGTCCCTGACTGCTAGTATCGGGACCAATCCCAGTGATCCTCGGCTGGGTAGCCCGGGCTTTTTAGTTCCCGGTCATGTGGTCAGCCGGGCTGCTCCTTTGGGGCTGCTTGCAGCCATTTAAACAATAGAGCCTGGGAGAAGGACAACCCGCCCTCAAGTGTTTCCACAATGCACTACACTGAACATGCGGTGCATTGTGGGATACCTGGAGGCCAGACTTCATTTCCCCAGCCTCCAGATTGCCATGCCACTCACTGCAATGGCGACTGTGTGGGCAGGCAAGCAGGGAGGCTGCAGGATCACTGGCGGCCAGAGGCGTATCTAGGGAAAATAGTGCCTAGGGCAAACACTGAAATTGCGCCCCCTGTCCAAGCATCTGACACCCATCTTTCAGATTACTTTACCATAATATCAGCTGAAAAATACAAGTCAGGCTCGTTAATCTTTTAATCTTTCAAAAACTATTTAGCAGTGGACTTAGCCAGACCAAAAGATGCTGGAAAACTACAAATTTCAGTATGCTGGGGCTCATGAAATACCCAAATACTATGTGGAGGTATACTTGGAAAACTAAACAGAAGTGCCTGTCTAATTCTCTACTATGTATTGTAGCATCACCATTACATAAGTTTTAAAAATAAATGGAGAATTTGACTTTTCCCAGATACTCTGTAAATAATTAAAGGATATGCAGAGTAAACTGTGTCACTGCTTGGAATATATTCTAGTCTTTCAGAAAGACAGTTAAAATGAGAGAAAGAGAGCAAGAAACTCCCAGTGGGCCTTAATATTAAGGATTTCACACTGATTCAAAGACAAATTCGCCATTAATAGCCATATTAGCAAGACATCACATTTAACTCACTTATCACAAGAAGCAAAGTAAGAGCAAATGAATACAATCCTAGCTCATAAGCATCAGCTCAGTATTCACAAGCCCTGATTCTCTGTACATAGTGCCAATCTGAATATGTGTACAGTGATTTATAATATATATAATTATTATTTCACCTGTAGCCCCTTCGGGGGGCTTCCTAAAGGCTGGGGGGTTTGCAAAGGTTCCTCCTCCCCCCACTGGCCTCTAGGGCCTTGCAGGGACCATTTGAGCATGTGCAGTGGCCATTTTTAAAAATCTTTTTTTAAATGGCCACTGAAAACAAAATGGCCACCGCGCATGCTCAAATGACTTCTGCAAGGCCTGGCATGACCTAGGGCCTCACAGAGGCCATTTGAGCATGCATGGTGGCCATTTTGTTTTTGGCAGCCATTTTTTTTTAAAAAATTAATTTTACAAAATGGCACCCCCCTTCAAGTGGCGCCCACAGCACGTGCCCTGCCTGCCCTACCCCTAGATACGCCCCTGCTGGTGGCCATGTGGGGGAACGTGGCCATGATCATGCCTTTCCCCCCATCCATAATGTGAGAATGACTTCACTATTTGGTTCCCTGCCTTGTTTGCTTGATTGGAATGTCTCATCTACTGTGGGCATTGCCTCCTATGTTATTTCTTTCCTGCTAGAGAGAGGCATTTCTGTACCTGCATATATAAAGAATAGAATACCCAACTGAAAGTGTTTTCGACCCCCCCCCCCCAAAAAAAATACACTGTGTATGTATAATGCATCACAGCTTGCTGCCAGAGCTGTGGTGAGCTGGCTTTGGGTGTGAGCTAGGCAGTCCCTACAAACATGTTTAAAGATTTTATTGCTTCAGTTTCTGCAGTGGGACAAAGCAAAAGGATGCAGATGTCCCCACTGCATGCGGCTTCACCCAAGCTAGCAGGGGTGTAGCAGGGATGGGGGCGTAGCTCAGTGGCAGGGCATCCGCTTTATGTGCAGAAGTTCCCAGGTTCACTCCCTGGCAGCATCTCCAGGAGGCTTTTCAGACAGCAGGCTTTACCGGGAGGCTGCACTGTGAGTTTGGGGCATAACAGATATTCCAGCGCGAAGAGTTGTGATTTTTTGTTTTTTGTTTTTAACTGCAGACATAAATCGAGCTAGGTTCCAATGCAGAGGGGGAAACCCGAATCGTGTGTGAAGAGCTCTCTGAAATATGGCACGGACTTCGGGGTCAATCTGGCTGATATGTGAATGCACACCCTGAGCTTCCCAAAGTCAAGTCGCAGGAGCCCCGCCTGAAACCTTGGAGAGCTGCCAGTCAGGGTAGAAAATACTGAGCTAGGTGGAGCAATGTTCTGACTTGGTATAAGGCAGCGTCCTATGTCCCTAGACGTCTCCGTTGCATGTGGCTTTGCCTATCTTTGGACTGAACTCAAGATTACACAACCCCGGATTTCATCAGTGGCTAATATCATCACCCAAGCCCACAAGTAATGAAGGAGGCTATTCTCACAAGCAGCAGGAACCAGGCTAAGAGAGCCCAGCCCGGTCCCTGCTGCTCGTGTGCTGCAATGGGAACTGCGCAGCTCCCAGCAGCAAATGCCTGTAAATGCTCTGTAAATGCCCCCACCCTTAAACGAGGTTTGTGGAGCGAGTGCACCGCTAACCCCCGTGAGTTGCCACAGTACAGCTCTGTGCTGTGGCAACTCACAAGGAGACCCTTGCTCAGGAGGCTACAACAAGCCTTCTGGCCTGGGGGGTCTCCCCAGAATGCCCCGTGCATTTGTGCAGAGCATTCAGGGACTTCTGGGGACCAGGCAGCCCCCAATCCCCGCTGCCTCCTACCAGCTCCATGACGCAGCCAGTAATCCTGTGGGCAGCCGGAGAACTCGTGTGTGGGGAGAGCGGGCCAAGCCCTGGATTAGCAAGCCCATTCTCCCCATCTAACCTTCTTTGGCTCTCCACACTGCTCATGTGGAGAGCCTCAAGAAGTCCATGTGGAGGAGGGGGAATATATATTAGGGTTTACATTTTACCACTAAGAGTGTGCTACCTTAATTGAAACTGTTGGCTAAGGGAGTGTTGTTTGCAGTTCTCTGTGTGATGATCCATTTTCCCATAGTAAGAGATGCAACCTATTAATTTTTCACTTGTTGTCAAGAGTGTTTCGGTTAAAACGAAGTAGTTTGCAGCCAAGACGAGTGGTTTACTGTATCTGAGCATTGCTATAAATATCCCTCTGACCACTTAAGATATCTTATTCAAAGAGTGCCATTTTGGCTCAGGCCTGCTTTTCTGCAGGCTGCTTTGGACATTATCCATTTTTTATGCTGTGTCACGTACACACTTTAAAAAAAAACCCCTGCAATGCCTACTTAGGCGTTACAGCTTCTTAAGGCGTGCATGTTACACAGTAGGCCCTGCATGGAAAATTGCCAAGAAGCCTGGATTAGCAGCAGCTCCCCGTTGAGAAAATCCTGGAGGGCAACTTCAGGTGTGTCACTGTGCTGAGAGGAAGTGTGGTGTAGTGGTCAGACTTGTAGACTCCAAGGGTTAGAGTTGTGGTGTGCAAGGACAAGGCAGTGGAGTGGAATCAGGAATATTAATAGTTTAAACCCCTCCGGTATTCTACCAAAGAAAACCCCAGGGCTCTGTGGGCGCCAGGAGTTGAAATCGACTTGATGGCACACTTTACTTTACAGAGAGGCAAGTGCTGACAGCTTTTCAGTGCTCTTGCTGCTGGCTGTTGGTTAGCCCTGCCTCCCCTCCAGGACTGGAATACAAGGAAATCCCCATTAAAAAGCTGGCCTGGATCAAGGAATAGATTAACCAAAAAAAACCCCCACAAGAATCTGACTGGAGGAACATGGACTCCAGTCCTTGGACCCATGTGATCTTGGGTCAGTTGCCATTGCTTCAACTGGCCTACCTTGGGGTGCTTTGAGTTTTAAACGGGGTGTGGGGCATATGCATTGCTCTGAGGGTGGAAGATATGTATAACGATTCGTGCAGAGCCAAAAGCACACACACGCACACCCATTTTCACTTCCCCAGGTGCAAGCAGTGAAACTGGCGCAGCTTACTGGTGGCAGTCCTTCCAGGACTTGCTGGCTGCCCACAGCCATTTCCCCCCTAGAATGCCCCCTGGAAATAATGCCACCTTTTGACAAAGGGAAGTTAGACTAAGAGACAATGGCCCACATACAGCACAGCTTCCCACAGGCAGTTTCTGCATTGCCTGCTCGACTGCATGCATTTAAAATAAATATCAGCATAGTTAGGAACATAGGAAGCTGTCTTAGACTGAGTCAGACCCTTGGCCCATCTAGCTCAGTACTGTCTACACTGACAGGCAGCAGCTCTCCAAGGTTTCAGGCAAGAGTCTTTCTCAGCCCTACCTGGAGATGCTTCCAGGGATTGAACCTGGGACCTTCGGCAGGCAAGCAAATGCTCTGCCACTGAACTACGGCCCCATCCACTAAGGCCAATATCTTACAGCAGAGGTTCCTAACCTTGGGTGCCCAGATGCTGTTGGACTACAACTGCCATCATCCCCAGCTACAGTGGCCAAAGGGTGGCAGTTGTAGTCCAACAACATCTGGGGACCCAAGGCTGGGAACCCCTGCTTAAAGCAAGAAGCACTCTCTCACATAGTCTCCCATCCAGATGCAAATCAGGGTGGACTCTGCTTAGCAAAGTGGACCATTCATGCTCACTACTGCCAAAGCAGTTCTGCTCCCCTGAGTGTCTGGAAATAATGGCTGTAATGCCCTGCAGCTGCACGTGTTCACTTTTAGGCAGCTGTGCAACAGTGATCACGTACAACTACACTGATTTTTTTCATGTTCACAGCAGCATAGGCACTGTATGTGAGACAGTGGCTCACTCATAGCCACCCAGTGAGGTTCATTTCTGAGTGGTGATTCGAACCCTGGTGTCTTTAGTCCAAGCCTGACAATCTAGCTGCTACTCCACACAATTTGCTCATGTACATACAAATTATTCTAAGACACACTTTCCCCCCTGACGTATTGGTCGGGAGTTATTTTTAAACCCTCAAATTCTTCTACAATATTGTTTTTCGTCACCATAGGAACCTGCTTCCAAGGTTTAAATATAGAATCTATTTTTTCTTCCTTTTTTTTTTTGCAGGCACAAGCAATTCCTTCTTGTTCCCTTTCTTATTTGGATGGTAGAGAAGGGAATTAAACTTCTCATAACGGAGCACGGTACTATATGAGGTTGGAGTGAATAACACTGTAGTGCAATAAATCCTTTTGCAAAGAATACCGTCTGTTCCATTTTAAAATGTCAAGGGGCTGCAAACATTGCGGTGCTCACGATCTCAAGACACCAAGAAGAAATACTGCACTGCAATTGTTGGTTACATTAAATCGTTAACAAGGCATCAATGTGCTAATATATTTGTTTAAAGGCTGGTGCAGATGTCATGTAGAACCTCAATTAAAGTCTTGATCTACATGATGCCCCCAAACCTCAGGAGACATGCTCCTCCCTCTCATGCCTACATGAACATAGGAGGAGAGTTTCTCTTGTATAGGGGTGTGCACGAATGGTTCATTGCCAAACTAGTTGGCCTCGAACCGGGCCAGTTCAGAGGTTCAATCACAGACTGAACTGGGGGGGTGGTTCACTCCCTGGCATCTCCAGATAGGGCTGAGAAAGACTCCTGCTTGTAACCTTGAAGGAGCCACTGCCACTCTGTGTAGACAAATACTGAGCTAGATGGGCCAATGGTTTGACTGGGTAGAAGGCAGCTTGATATGTTCTGATGTACTTCTGATCTAGATTAGAATAAACCAAGATTGGTCATTATGTACAAACCACCAAGGTTAGTTTATTGTAATGTACTTACTTGAAATAAACCACAGGTTTGAAGAAAGTAAGCAAGGTTTAAAGTGTGTTAGATGGTCATTTATTTCAAGTAAGTAGTAGGTAAGAATTAGACTGGGGTTGATCAGTTTGGATATCATGACCAGTCTTGGCTTATTTTAACCTAGATTGGAAGTAGAGGCTTATGTGGATATGGGAACAGGGAGCACCCGCTCCTGATACTGAATGATGTCATGCAGAGCCAGGCTTTAACTGTGGTTCTGTGTGCCATCTAAGCCAATTTCTGTGTACAGTCAGAATATCACAGCTGATAGCTGGAAGGATGATGGAGATGGATGGATGGATGGATCTCTGAACACCAGCAGCAAAATGGAGGAAGAAATGGCCCAAAGCATCACACATCTATAATCAGTAGAAAAGAGATAAGCTACAGTGAACATTCAATGAAGAAAGAGGGTGCAGAATATTAAAGGAACAGTGCTTCCTAAGAGTCAGAGTTGCCGGTTCTGTACCAAACAGTCCTTTAAGCTCCAGCTGTCCTTATTCACCAGTGATAGTCCCTATTTTGGGGTAAGTGTCCCAGGTAAAACACCATTCCTATTTTGTCTTTATTATTCACCTTTGGGTGAAAGCTTGTTAAATGTTTTAGTATTGTCATGGGGTTCAGCTCTCTAGACGTTAAAGATCTCTAGAAGATAAATCTCCGAGTGGGTGAGTAAATGCATCTGTCCCATTCTGTAAATCCATGGAAATGTATGCTGTCCAGTATTAGGGCACCTTGCAATACAAAACATTTAGAATGCAAAAAAACCAACTACATGTTTCTAGTATATCTGTAACTGAAAGTTGTGCAGTAGTACCAGTACCTTACTTCCATTGGTTTCACGTATCCCACCCTAGAGGTGCAATTCAAACTAGTGTGGTCAGATCAGGGCTGCACATATGAAGCCCGTTAAAAAATGCTGACCCCACCAATCAGCTGTCTGGATCAAGTAGAATAGCAGTTCCCAATGTTGGATCCCCAGATGTTGTTAGACTGCAGCTCCCTTCATTCCCAGCCACAATGGCCAAAAGCCAACATCTGGAACCCCAAGGTTGGGAACCGTTGAAGAAGAGAATATGGGGGCTCGTACCTTCTCTGTGTCGATCCCCTTAGACATTGACCACGTGGAGACGATATAATCCATAACCCGTTCACTAAGGCCTTTTGGGACTTGGTATAACTTTAAGAAGTCTCTGACGTTGTTCAACATCTCATGGTAGCGGTTGGTGTTAGCATACATTTGTTGGAAAATGGTAGTGACGTTTCCAAAAATAGTTGCATAAAGGAGAGCTGGAAGAGAGCAAAAAGTATAATTTTTAAAGAGGCAGCATTCACATCAGCTACAAAAACAGTGCACGTTATTTCATCAGACATCTCCGGTGCAGTCAAGTACGTGTTACACTAACATTAGAGAACAATTCGTTATGGAGCAGCTTACCCCCAAAAAAGTTATTGTTGTTATTAGTTCCAGTGGAATGGGCAAATCTGCCCCTCCAGCTGCTGTTGAACTACAACTCCCATCTTCCCCAGCTACAATGGGATGGGAGTTGTAGTTGAGGATGATGGGACTACTAGTTCAATAACAACTGGAGGGCCAAATCTGCCCACCTCTGCCCACCTTCAAGAAGCAGCACACAAGACCTCTGCCCACCTTCAAGAATCTGCCCACCTTCAAGAAGCAGCACACAATGGATTAGCCGAGGGGTTCTCAGACTAGATGTTGTTGGACTACAACTCCCATTCCCCCAGCCACAATAGTCTTCACCATTTGTGAACCCCTTGATTAGCCAAACTCATACAAGAGAAGTTACTTTTAGCTAGACTAGCTATTATAGCTACTTGTAGATAGTCCTTATTAATGTCGACAGGTCTCTTGGGACTCAGGTCTTGGGATTCAGGCTGGAGTATGGGAGTTAAAGGGTGGTGCTTGGCAGTTCCAGGGGTGAAGTCCGTTTGGTGAAGGGCAAAGTCTAGTGTTATCTAGAGAGAGCAAAGCCAAGTGCCAGCCAGCAGATACAGGTGAAATAGTAGCTCGTACATCAAAGGGAGTCACCTTATGTGGCGCGGTGGGGAAATGCTTGACTAACAAGCAGAAGGTTGCCGGTTCGAATCCCTGCTGGTATGTTTCCCAGATATATTGGGCAGCAGTGATATAGGAAGGCATCATCTCATACTGTGTGGAAGGAGGCAATGGTAAACCCCTCCAGTATCCTACCAAAGAAAACCACAGGGCTCTGTGGGCACCAGGAGTCGAAAACGACTTGACAGCACACACTTTACAGCAAAGGGGAAACTTCGAAATATCATACAAGAATTCGTGTAATATTCTAGCAAGCTATGTATTTATTACTTATTGAGGCTGTTCGCACGCACCGGCATAACCCAAGCTAGGGATGCCCAGCATGTGAGAACCGCCAGGATTGGGCCTGATCCTGGTGGGGCAGTGCCGCCTAGCCCTGCTTTGTAGCCGGGCTCTTAGCCAAGGTTGGAGCTCAACCAAAACCTTAGCCCGGGCTCCATGATCATTAGTTCGCTGGGGCTATGTTTAGTCCCAGCAGACACAGAGACAGGTCCCTAGAGTGCACCTTTCTCCTAGGAGAATCCCCCAAAGCATCGCACATGTCACACGGTACACTGTGGAATATCCAGAGGCCAGGAAACGTTGTCCCGGCCTCCAGAGCTCTGCGCTGAAGGCATGCAGTGCAGATTGTCTGGGAGCGCACCCAGCAACTTTGCAGACACCATCTGGGGGGAAGGTGAGTTTGACCAGCCTTTGCTGCCCCGCCTGCCTGGTTGTGTGAACGACCTCATTAAATTTCTATACCGCGTTCCTTTAATGGCTCAAAGTGGGGCAGAATTGTAAAATACAGAGAGGGAGGCTAGCCTGATTTTTCCCCATCATGTGAACCACCAGGCTTGGCTGCGAACCTGGTGGTTCCTAAGCGGGTAACCCGCTACAGTATCCCTGCCCTTAAACCAGGTTTGTGGAGCAAGCACTCAGCAAACCCGGGTTTGTTACTTGTGTGTTGCCGCGGCACAGCTCCACGACATGGCAACTCATGAGTAGACCCCCAACTGGGAGGCTCAAAAGCAGCCTCCTGGCTCGGGGGTCTCTCCAGCATGCCCTTCGCGCTCGCTCAGGGCACGCTGGAGCTTCCGGGGGCCGCGCGGCCCTGAACTCCCCAGCCCCAGCCGGCTCCGTGATGGAGCCGGCAGTCGTGTGGGTGGCTGTGGAGGCCACCCGGAGCGGACTGTCTGCTCATCTGCAGGGAGAGCGGGCTCCCGCAACCCCCCTAGAGGCTCTTCTCAGGGATCGTGAGAAGATCCTCACAATTTTAAAAAATCACAATTTAACAGTGAAGACCAATGAAAGGAATACAAAAGCACCAAGCAGCACAGAAAGAGAAGCAGCAGCAATAATAATCAGTCGGCAGTGGAATGCCAGCCTAAATACAAATGTCTTTATTGCATTGCAAAAGCTGCCCAATGAGAGAGTCTGGCAAACTTCCAGCAGGAGGGCATTCCAAGCCTAGAGGCCACTGGAAAAGTCCCCATCCACCCGAGTCACCGTGAGCCATGTCTCTGACGGGGTGGGACCTGCAGTAATAACCCACCCACATTTCTCAGCATGTGTGCAAGTTCTTAGAGCAGAAGAGAGTCCGTAGAGTACCTAGGCCCCAAACCATTTAGGCACTAAAGGTGAACACCAACATCTTGAATGCAGCCCAGAAACAAATAGTTATGACTTTGTCATACAAACAGCATGGGCATTTAAATGCCATCTCAGAGAGTTTGGCCTCAGCTACTGCTAGCCCTTGCTTCTGGAAGGTTCTGAGTAATTTTGGACCCAACCCAGAAAAGGAGATTCCCAGACAGAAGCAGCCTTGGTCTGTGTACACAAAATAGGGGGAAGGAGATCCGCATCATATCCCCATCTGGGTTGCCATACTCATCTGAGCTGCTTTGGATCAGAGGCGCAACGATAGGGGGGGCAGGGGGGGCACGTGCCCCCGGCGCCATCCCGGCGGGTCACATGGGGGGCGGCAAAAAGTGGCTTCCCCCCGCACCCCCCTGGATCGCCCGCCGAGTGTGGCAGCGGGCGTGCGGCGGTGATTTGGCGGTGCGCAGTTGGGAAGCAGCACCGGGCCAGAAGGCAGGCTCGGCGCCGCTCTGCACTAGTCCTCGGCGGGCGATCCGCCGCACCGCCGCTCGGCCCGCTACTAGTACAGGCCATCGCCAACGCCGCAGGCGACCCGCCACCGCCTGGCCCGCCACCGCCAAATTGCCGCTGCCGGATCGCCGCCGAATCTTCGCCACCGCGCCCGCCGCCAGGTATGTGGAGGCCGAGGGGGCGGGGGGGGCACCCTGGGCGCCGTTTCCCCCCGATACGCCACTGCTTGGGATGGACTGGATGTGTCCTTTGATGCAGGAAAAGATGGGCGTCCCCATCTGGGGCCAAGAGTTAGGGGCTGAAATCCAGACTAAGGAAGCGCTTATGCCAATGTGTTGTGAAAGCATAAGGATGTTGCACTAGCTTGTCACGCTATGCTGGGAACTTGCAGTCCAGTCTAGTGTCCTGTCAGTGAGAACATCCTTGCATTTGTGCCACAAACTGTGAAACCTGTGATGCGCCTTGGGCTGGGAAACCTCTCTCTCCGTCCGTTCACCTTTCAATGCACTGGCTGCCAATTTGTTTCCAGATCCAATTCAAGGTGCTGGTTATTACCTTTCAAGCCCTTAATGGGTTTTGGCCCTGGATCTCTAAAGGACCACCTACTCCCAAGGGTTTCTGCCCAGTGCCCATCCAACAAGGTCATCAGAGGGGACTTTGCTCTGTATGCCGACATTGAGAGAGGCTCAACTGCCGTGCACACAGGACAGGGCCTTCTCTGTGGTTGCCCCCAGACTTTGGAACGTTCTCCCAGTGAGTGTCTGCTCCTTGACATCTGTGGCTGTTTAAAAAAAAAAAAAAACACCTAAAGACCATTTGATTTGTTCAGGCTTTTACCCCTTAGGGGTTACTGGGTTCCTTAGCGCTTCTGTTACTCTGTCTCTTTTTATGCTTGTTGTTTTGGTGTGCTATGGTTTTTGTTTTTAACTGATTATAATGTTTTAATGTGATTATAATGTTTTAATGGAGTTTTATGGTATTTTAATTTTTGTAAACTGCCTTGGGGTGTCTTGTGAGAGGTGGTATAAAAATTGAACAATATATAAAGAGAAGAAGTGCAATTTTGGGAGTTTCTTGCAGGTATGCATCTTTGTTGCACAAATACCATTTTAGCCCTGACGTCAGCCATTCTATGCAAGTCACTGAGGCTGTTCTCACGCACAGCCTAACCCAGGCTAGGGAAGCCCAGCCTGAACACAGCCCAAGGAGACAGAGATGGGTGCCTGGAGCTCCCATCCCCTATGGGAATCACCTACAGGAATGTGCTTGCTGCATTGTGGGATACCCGGAGGCTGGGGCATGACATGCCAGCCTCTGGAGCTCTGTGCTGCCTGGCACAGCGCTGCTCATCTGGGAGTGTGGACTGCGCTCCCAGCAATGTCCGAGGGATCATCTTGGGGGGAGGAATAAGGTTTCACACCTGCCCTCTAGAACGGTCGTGTGAATACCCTCATTGCTTATGACCGGAGCTTGATCAAGTGATGACCTTGCTTGCTGTTCTCACATGTGCCCAGAGACAGAGATCTATTGAGTGCACAATTGCTTAACTTGTCTCTCTGCAGATAATTGTGTAGTTCTAAAAGCATGTAGGCTGTTTGTTAAGGAAAGACCTGACTTACAAAACAGGGGGCTTGATTAAATGGGTTTCCCCCCTTCTTTCCAAGCAGCCTTGTACTGAGCCAGCACATTGACCCATCAGTCCCGTGAGATCTGCTGTAATGGCTCTTCAAGGCCTCGGGCAAATTTGATTCCAGCCCTGCCACTTTGCAACTGGCGGGAATGCCAGGGGCTGAAGCTGGACCTTACAAATGCAAAGCCAGCCACTGAGGTATAGGTTCTTCCTTCTGGAATCACCTATATTCATTACACATGTCCATCCCTCACCTTTTTCCAGGCCTTGGAAAAGGCTTGTAAGCAGTTCAAAGTCTTGGCTTTTGCAGGCCGGGGAAGGACCGTCGCTCAGTGGAAGAACATCTGCTTTGCATAGTTATTTATGTATTGCATGTCTATACTGCCAAAAACAAATGTCTCCTGGTGGTTTACAGAAGCAATAAACCACAGATTTAAACCAAACAATTAAAACCAATTAAAATGATATTTAAAAAGCAGCAACAACCGTAAAAACCCACCTACAGCTGCTCAAAGGCCTGATTAAACAAGTGTGTCTCGAGAGCTCTTTTACAAGCTTCTAGAGGCGGTGAAGCTCTTAAAACCACAGGAAGTTCATTCCAGAGTCTCGGGTCGGCTCTAGAAAAGGCCGGAGGCTGAGTTGCCACCAAGCGAGCCGGTGGCAACTGCAGGCGGACCTCTTCAGAAGATCTTAATAAGCAGTGGGGATCCTGAAGCAGAAGGGGCTCTCTTAAATAGCTGGGCTCAAGACGTTTAGGTCCTAGCTTCACTCCTTGGGATCTCCAGGTGTGTCTGAAACTCTGGAGAGTTGCTGTTGGTCAGAGTAGATAACACTGAATTGGGTGGTGGAGCATAGGTCTGAAGGCCTGACTCAGTATAAGGCAGCTTCCTATGCAATCTATGTGTAGAGCATCTGCTGAGCATGCAGAAGGTCCCTGGTTCAATCCCTGGCATCTCCAAGCAGGGTCAGGAAAGACCCCTGTCTGAAATTCTGGAGGGCTGCTGCCAGTCAGTGTAGGCAGTACTGAAATATGCAGACCAATTGTGTGACTCAATATCAGGCCCAGTGGGGGGAATTATTATTATTTACATTTTATATCCCACTTGACTAACAAGCAGAAAGTTGCCGGTTCGAATCCCCGCTGGTTCTATATCTGGCAGCAGCGATACAGGAAGATGCTGAAAGGCATCATCTCATACTGCATGGGAAGATGCGATGGTAAACCCCTCCTGTATTCTAACAAAAGAAAACCACAGGGCTCTGTAGTAGCCAGGAGTCAAAATTGACTTGACGGCACACTTTACTTTAACTTTATAAGGCAAAAGTTCCTTGAAGCTATTCACACGCACACTGAAAACTGGGCTAAGGAAGCCCAGCCCAATTTTGGGTGCGCGTGTATACCTCTGGGAGCCGTGTGGCTCCTGGCGGTGGCGTGGTGGCAAGCCCACTTAGAGAACCCACGGCTTAGCCTGGGTTTGGGGTGCGAGGGTGCCAAAAAGCGGGCTAAATGCTCATGTGTTGGTGATGTATTATGGTAGACTTGACCCAGTAGGGGAGGTTCTTTTCTGGGTGGATGGAGCCAAATAACCAGCCCAGATGAGAAGACTTAAAGATCAAAGCTTTTATTCTGCCTTAAGAACAGAGGTGTTACTTTGGCTTATGCTCAAAGCAAGACAAAGGAATATTCAAACATCCATACCTTTATACAAGAAAAATTCAAAAGTCATCCACACAACACAACAGCATGTTGTTGCCAGAGTGCTTAACCAAGGCCAGGCACAAACCACAAGCATGTACACGGGCAGACAGCCAGCTTCTTCCTAGTCATATAAGCTTTTTTTACATATCACAGTCGGTCACTGTAACCTATGGGGGATGGAAAACTACTAGAGAAACATAGTTTTGACAGTGCTTTGCACTGACAAGCAAAGCAGCATCTCTTGCAGAGAACCATTATTTCAAACTAATTCAGGCTGTGCAATTCTGTTACTATCATTGGTGCTGCATGGCTTCATGTGGCACCTACTGTACATACAGATAGCCTCCCGACCAGTGTTGGTAGACTAATGCACCATGCAAAGCTCCGGAGGCCTCCAAGCCCCCAAACCTCCCTGCTTCCTCCCTGCGATTGGCAGAAGCCAGCAATCTTCTGGGGAGCCGATCCGGCCGCCCAGCAACATGGATGGGATCGTCTGTGAGGGAAGTAAGTTAAGTGCTGGTCCTTCCCAAAGAATGTGAATGCTTCTGTTCTCCCTTTGAGATCTGCTGGGGTGGCTCTGCTTTGCATCTTAGTACTGACTGAAGTGTGTTTGGGAGATACATGGGACAGAGCCTTCTTGGTGGTGGCTCCCAGACTCTAGAACTCCCTCTCCTAGGAGGCCCATCAAGCTCTTTCTCATCTAACTTTGCATGAGATGATGAAAATTGTGTTGTTAAGATGGCCTTTCAGTTGGTATCCCTTGAGCAGATGGTTTCCTAAGTCTTCTTTTGGGGCATGTTTGTATTGTTCTTTTCCGATGTTTTAATCATGGATCTATTGCCAAAAGAGTTGCCAATGTTATGATCTTTAGGGACACATAATCAGGGTATCTGCTGGTGAGAAGGGGGTACCAGCAGACTTAGGATAACCTACCGATACACTGGCTTCACAAAAATCTGGGAGGGGGGACCCTGAGGGGGCAAAAAAAAAAAAAACAACCCCCACCCAAACTGCCCAAGGTAAATCAATGGAGTGGAATGTTCACAGACTCAGAGAGTATTTAACAGACATCCAGGTGGATGGAGCTAATGAAACATGAGGGAAGCGGAGGGCTTGAACAAAAACAGTGGGGAATTTCTCAGTCTGAAGAGTACTCCCTCTAGGCAGTCACAACAGGATGAAAAGAAGTTGCGACTAAGCTGCCAAACTCCAGAAAACAGAAAAAATAAAATGAGCATATGTAATAAGACCCAAATTACAGCAGCAACTCCTGTTTTTGTTGCTACGTTTTATATTGCTCAGCTGCCGGCTCAGGCAACATTTTCACCCCAGGAATATACTGCAGTATTTTGTTGTGGATCCATATTGGTGATTATACATTTTTGATTCTTTTTATAATGTAACTTTTCTGAGACTTTTAGAATATATGTGCTTATTGCTTTGTGTTCTTCGTATGCCATCTGGAGGGCTCATCCACATTTTTAATAATTTTATTTTTAAATACATAAACTAAAATAAAATATAAGCTGAATCCTAGGTATGATTAAAGGTTCACATGGCTGGTTCAGGGTGGGAAGGGGGATGTCATGCAAAGGTTTTCTTTCTGCTGTCATAATTCCACCGAAGTAATTTTAAGAATAGAACACATTCCATTGAAATCAATGGAAGACACTAAGTAACCGTGTTCAGGACCAATCACCATTATGAGAGAACATTATTTTCTCTGCAAGAGAAAAAGAAAACAAATGCACAGAACGTGGTGCTATTTTTAAGTTAGCTTTGCTTAGAAGTGGGCACTCCACTGAAAAACACTGCCATGTGTTAAATTCTGTTTATTAACATACCGCCTACCAGTCACAAAAACTGCCCTATTTTTTTTCCATCTTCCAGCACAGAGTGGATTTTCTGCACGCACAAACGCAATGTGTTTTTAAACTCAACAGAAAATGGAATTCATTTCCCCGCCAGAATCCTGGACTTAAATACTTGTGGAATTCCCTTGGGAAGGAATGGGATTTGCTTCCCAGAAAAATGACGGGCCCCCAAAGAGCTAAGGCGTATCATGACTCTCTGCTTGTTTACCCAGAGGTGAGTCCCACTGTGATCAATAGGACTTACTCCCATAGTGCAAAGGACTATAGCTTTAGATCAGTTTTGTTTAGCTATCTGAGAGCTTCAATGTTTGGAAAACTACAGTATTCAAAGTGATCGTCTTTGAGACTGTTCTCATGCGCATCCTAACCCAGGCTAGGGAAGCCCAGCATGGGTTAGAGTGTGCGTGAGAACTGCGGGATCGGCCGTATCCTGGCAGGGCAGAGCCGCCTAGCCCCTCTTCGAAACCCAGTCAAGGTTAAGGGCTTAAGTCAGGGTTAAGGCTCTGGGGTCATATGTTCACTGGGGCTATGTTTTAGCCCCAGTGGACACAGAGATGGGCGCCTAGAGCGCCCATCTCTTGGAGGATCCCTCTAATGCATTGCACATATCACACAGTGCATTGTGGGATCTATGGAGGCTCGGACAGGTCATCCTGGCCTCTGGAGCTCCATGCTGCAGCACGCAGCACGGATTGTCTGGGAGCGTGATCTGCGCTCTCAGGCAGAATCAGGCACTCGGCTGGGGGGCGGGGGGGAGGTGAGTTAAACCTTCTTCCTGATTTGCTAATTTTCTACGTGCAGGTATTTTTGTGGAAGCATTCACACATGCAACACCCCAACTTCCCAGACACCTGTACGATCCAGGAAACACTTCCCTACATAATTTCTGCTGGTCATGCAAACCAACCCTGAGGATTTTTAAAGAAAGGGCATGGAAGAGAACTGCAATAAAAACTAAGGGTGCATGTGTGTTTGTATGTGTGCGTGCATTGGGGAGGGGGCGGAGACAGCACATCCATCTCTAAACATCATGAATTTTTAGCCCACAAGGAAGTCTATTTTCTGATATGTCTGACTATTGACTGAGAATCAGTCATAAGAGGAGGAGTTCCCAAACCCGGGTCCCCAGATTATGTTAGAGTACAACTCCCATCATCCCCTGACACAGTGCCCAAAGGTTGCGGATAATGGGGTTTGTAGTCCAGCATCTGGATACTCAAGGTTGGGAACCTTTGTCTAAGAGCATAAGAGTCCTGCTGGATCAGAGTGCATGTCTGCCTAGAGACCAAAGAAATACCTCCAGAGATTCACAAGCAGGACATGAAGGCAAAAACCTTACTCTATTGCTTGTTCTCAGCATCTAGTATTCAGAGTGTATCATGCATTTGAACATGGTGTTGCTATTTTGATGTCATGGCTAATAACTCTAGCCCCATGGTGCATGTGTTTACACATTCTGGCAGTGCAGGCGTAACCATGAATTGTCCCCTTTGCTAAGCAGGGTCTGCCTTGGTTTGCATTTGGATGGGGTGAATAACAGTGTTCTCTCAAATTTTTTCCATTTGTGTGTGGAATGAGTTTTGTTCTGGGCAGCAGTATCAAGGCACTGTGTGTGTGCACATGCATTAAGAGTGGGACACAAGAACAGCCCTGCTGGATCAGGCCCAAGGCCCATCTAGTCCAGCATCCTGTTTCACACAGTGGCCCACCAGATACCTCTGGGGAGCCTACAGGCAGGAGTTGAGGGCATGCCCTTTCTCCTGCTGTTACTCCCCTGCAACTGGTACTCAGAGGCATTTAATCAAAGACCTGAATCAGAGACCTTCCTGATTTAACCTGAGTGTGATCTAAAATTAACTGAGTGGACATCAAAAAATGTGTGAGCACATGCACACACCTTAGAGGGAACCCTGGTGACTACCCGTGAGCACTGCAAGATATTCCCCTTAGGGGATGGGGCCACAGCTCAGTAGTAGAGCATCTGCTTTGCATGCAGAAGATCCCAGGTTCAATCCCTGGCAGCATCTTCACATAGGACTGGGAAGACTCCTGCCAGAAACCTTGAAGAGCTGCTGCCAGTCAATGAAGACAATACTGAGCTAGATGGACCAATGGCCTGACTTGGTATAGGCAGTCCCCTATGTTCCCATGGCCAATTGTAATACCTTCTGAAGTTATCATCTGGCCAGAGCAGATTGATTCCTGCATGAATCAGCCTTAGTTAGCAAACAACCCATCATGTCAAGGGAAGAAAAATCCAATTCTTGATCCTGCTCCCGAGCTGGACAGTTTGGAAGCATGCTTGCAGCACTATGAAATGGTGTGTTCCTGGTTCCTTTGCTTCCACATGCTGCTGTCAGCTCTTTGCTCTGCTGGGCATGGACCAAAGAAACCCTCCAGAGGTTGTTTTGTCAATTACCAAACAAAGCAGCCTAAACATCCCTGGCTATTAAAAAACAACTGTATCACTACTGTCTCAGCATTTCCCAGTATCTCTAATTTGCTGCTTCAGAGAGAAAAGGAAGAGCAACATTTGCAGGAAATTATTTTCTCTGCAGTTTTAAAAAAGGCACACACAGAGAAAGCCTCTAAGTCGTCTTAGAGGCTGTAAAAACATGTGCAAGAAGAGGATATGCAGCCCAGTCTTATTCAACAACAACAACAAATATTTATATACTGCTTCTCAACAAAAGTTTCCAAAGTGGTTTGCAGAAAGAAAGAAAGAAAGAAAGAAAGAAAGAAAGAAAGAAAGAAAGAAAGAAAGAAAGAAAGAAAAAGAAAGCTCCCTGTCCCCCAAAGGCTCAAAATCTAAAAAGAAACATAAGGTAGACACCAGCAACAATCACTGGAGGCACAGTGCATATTTGTTCAGAAGGAAGACCCACTATGTTCATTGGAACATGCAGGAAAAAACATCTTAGCCATTTTCAGAATATCTGAAGGGTTGTCATGTTGAAGCAGGAGTGGACTTGTTGCTCTCTCTGTTGCTCCTGCAGGCAGAGGTATAACGAATGGGTTGAAATGAGGAGGGAAGTGATTAAGGCTGGACACAGGAGGAATTTCCTAACCGTAAGAGCTGTTTGGCCGGAGCAATCTGCTACACATATCGGCTGTTCTCATGCGCAGTCTAACCCAGGCTAAGGAAGCCCAGCGTGGGTTGGGCTACATGTGCTTGCTTGCTTTTTAGCCCGGCTCTTAGCTGGGGTTACGGGCTTGAGGGAGCCCTTAACCTGGGCTTTGGGATCATGTGTTCACTGAGGCTACGTTCAGCCCCAGCAGACACAGAGACAGGTGCCTAGAGCTCCTATATCCTGTTGGACTCCCCCAAGGCATCGTGCATGTTGTGGGGTGCATTGTGGGATATCTGGAGGCTGGGACACATTGTCCCAGCCTCCAGAGCTCTGCACAGCTCCACATGGTGCAGATCATCTGGGAGCGTAGTCTACACTCCAAGAAGCAGTCAAGTGCTCATCTGGGTGGAAGGCGAGTTCAACCAGCCAACACAAGAAAGTACCGCCTCTCAGTAGATGCTCAAAGTTGCTCAATCTCCTGCACTCATGCTCTGCTTGTGCAAGTGTTGTGCTTGCACAACAAGAATGACAGATAACTTTGCGTCATTTGGTTTCACAGCATTCTGTTGCACCAGTCCAACCCTAGTCTGGAAAGCAAGCTCCTGACTTAGCAGAATTGGTTAGAGCAGGGGTGGGCAGACCTCGCCCTCCAGCTGATGTTGAACTACAACTCCAATCACCCCCAGGAACTACGTATGTATGTATGTGCACCACCCCAAACTTCCATCTCTGGGCAGCTTACATCAATGTAAAACCAATTAAAACAGGAGTTAAAACCTTTTCAAACAATTTAGAATCACAAATCTAGTTAAAGGTTTGGGTGGACAAACGTGTCTTTAAAAGGCATTTTAAAAATTTTGTCTGGGGTGATGGAAGTTGTAGTTCAACAGCTGCTGGAGGGCCAGGTTTGCCCAATCCTGAGCTAGAGCAACATCCCTGCACTGGTGAAACGTGTTTGCACTAGTGCAGTATTAGTCTGGATGTCAACCTGTGAGCACTGTTCCATCTAAAAGGGATCCCCAGATGTTGTTGACTACAACTCCCAGCATCCCCAGCTGCTGGGGATTCTGGAAGTTGTAGTCAACAACATCTGGGAATCCCTGTTAGAGGGAACACTGCTTGGGAGTCTATTCACTGCAAGCAATAGGATGCAGTTTGTAGTCCAACATACGTATGGAGAGGCATTGTAAGGCATGAGGGAAATACCCACACATGCTCTCATTTTGTTCATTCATTTATGACAGCATTCCCACCCACCCCACCAATGTTCTACCTTCTGGGAACCCTTCTCATAACTTGTCTGTCAAAGAAGCCCTCCTGCATCTGCTATGGAATCCCTGTGCACTGCAGAACATTCTGGGGGTGTTTGGGGGTATCATTATAACACTCAAAGAATTGCTTGACATAATGCTTGAGGAAACTCTAGCATTTATGCTCTACAGTGCCCATCTGGAGGGGGCAGGAAGAGCAAAGCAACAGCACGTTATTATCCTCAAATAATCCTCTTCCACTGACATGTTTTAATGTGGGTTTTTGTTACGTGCTCCCCACTTGCTGGTGGTGAAACGTTCCATGGCACTAGCAGGTTTAAACCAGCTAGCAGGTGTAATCGTTTCCATGGGAACTGACTTAGGGTGATTTTGTAATATTTGCATTAGGCACCCCTTGCAAAACTTGCCAGAGTCAGATAAGCCCCAAAGAGTACCTCCAAGTGGAAGATACTTTTTAAGCCTGTGTATCAGAATGCCCAGTTCCAAAAAGGGGGGCTATTCAGACATGCAGGCAAAACCAAGCCTGATTTTGCTGCCGCGTGTGAACTGCCAGGAGCCACATGGTAGCAAATCCGCTAAGGGAGCCCCGGTTTTGGGCACAAGGGTGCCCTTAAACTGGGCTTAGTGCTCATGTGTTGGTTCTATGTGGAACCTACAGGCGAGTGTAAGCCAGTGCCGGGAGGATTCCTATATGGTGCAGCCACACCTGGAGTACTGCGTACAGTTCTGCTTACCACATCTAAAGAAGGATAGTGTAGAACTGGAAAAGGTGCAGAAGAAGGCAACCAAGATGATCAGGGGCCTGGAGCACCTTCCTAGTGAGGCAAGGCTACAACACATGGGGCTATTTAGTTCAGAAAAAAGACGACTGCGTGGAGACATGATAGAGGTCTATAAAATCATGCATGGTGTGTGGAGAAAGTGGATAGAGAGAAATTCTTCTCTCTCTCATGTAACACTAGACACAGGGGTCATCCTATGAAATTGATTGCCAGGAAATCTAGGACCAACAAACAGAGGTACTTTTCACATAATGCATAATCAACTTGTGGATCTCCCTGCCACAAGATGTGGTGACAGCCAACAACCTGGATGGCTTGAAGAGGGGTTTGGATAACTTGATGGAGGAGAGGTCTATCAATGACTACTAGTCGGGGGGCTATAGGCCACCTCCAGCCTCAAAGGCAGGATGCCTCTGAGTACCAGTTGCAGGGGAGTAACAGCAGGAGAGAGGGCATGCCCTCAACTCTTGCCTGTTGGCTTCCAGCGGCATCTGGTGGGCCACTGTGTGAAACAGGATGCTGGACTGGATGGGCCTTCTTTGATCTGATCCAACAGGGTTGTTCTTATGTTCTTAATATACCATGCTATCGCACTCCCTCTCTAGTTTTAATGTTCTCTAGTTTTAATTGTTATTTTTTAATCTGTTTTAAATTGGCTTTTGGTTTTCTTATGTATTTTTTATTTTAGTGTAAACTGCCCTGAGCCACTTTAGGAAGGGTGGTATATCAAACAAAGAAAGTAAGCATTTTAAGACTTCCCCCCTTGCAGATCGGAGCCCTTTCTCATGGATCATGAGAAAGGGCTCAATGTGTCCCACCTTTCTGATGCCACACAGAGGTCAGCAGTCCCAGCACAGCCATCTCTGTCCAGTACTTGTTATTTCCAGCACCGGTGAAGCCTCTTCTATACAATCAGAGTCCATGGAGATGGCTAGGAAGGCATGCAGAAATGCCAGGAAGACATGTGAGGATATCACTCTCCCCACAGAGAAAGGGCTGGGAGGAACTACACTTCCCATATCCCTGTGTGTCTTCCTGGCATTCCTGTGGGCTCTGGTTCTGTAGAAGAGGTTCCCCCATTGATGGCAGTGGAAGGTGTTGCAAGGAAGGAACGGGCACTTCCACATGGCACTTCAGAGGTGGTACAACTTGTCAGAATCAGCCATTCTGACACACGAACCTAGTATTTTGCCACCCTGCTGGTGCCCTAATAAATGGCCACCTAAGATGCAAGGGCCATGCCTGGTTGGGTGGGGATAGGGGAAGAGGATACTGTCTTCATGCCCTGCTTCCAGCTTCCTGAAAATATTTGGCTGGAACTACAACTCGATCACTTATATTCACATACTGCATTTCAACAAAAGTTATCAAAGCAGTTTACATAGAAAATAACAACAATAACAAAAACAAAAACAACTAAAGATTGCTCCCTGTCCCCAAAGGCTCACAATCTAAAAAGAAATATAAGGTAGACACCAGCAACAACCACTGAAAGGATGCTGTGCTGGGGATGGATAGGGCCAGTTGCTCTCTCCCTGCTAAATATAAGAGAATCGCCACTTAAAATGGTGCCTCTTTGCTCAGTTAGCCAGGGATACATGTGGGAAATGGTATTCTAGAGCAGATGGACCTTTGGTCTTACCCAGCAGGGCTCTTATCTTTTTAATCTCTGCAATGAGATGGTTGATCGCACAACCATGGGTTTCCATATGTTTTGACTACAACTCCCATCATTCACTGCCATGGTCATTGTGGCTAGGGATGATGGAAGTTGTAATCCAACAACATCACAACAACATGTTGTAATCCAACAACATGTTGTAATCCAACAATATAACCAATACCCAAGGTTGGTGACCCCTGTGATAGTGCATGAAAAAAGAGGAAGGGGGTGCAGTTACAATTCCAAGGATAGCATGAACTAACCTTGCCCCTTCCTTGCATGAAATACAACCCCAGTGGCCCATTCACACATTATGTTCAGCACTTGCACGAGTGTGCAGTGTACACAGGTAAAGATCTCTTCCCAGGCTCCACACTTGGTGAGGATCATATCAAGCCACTTGCTCCTGCCCTGTGCCACTTCCCCCTCCCCCAGATCCATCTCACTGCTGGTATTTCACCGGCTTGTGACCTGTTTTGTTTTGGCTAGCTTTTCCCCTCTTCCCTTAGGGTTGTTTGGGGGGGGGGCTGCTATGATTGAGTTACTTTGGATCTGTTTTTATGTATTGTGTATTGCTTTTGTTGGCTAGTTTTATTTTATATTCTTAATTCTGTCCCTGAATTCTTGCAAGGCAGTGGGGTATAAATGTATCAAACAAACAAACAAAATTCACATGTTATGCTGAATGCAGGTACAGAAGAACACTTCCTGTATGGACCATTCATTTAAAGGGCCTGTATCTACATTCACTTTCAAGATGAACCCAGGTAGAGATATCTGTACACTCATGCAGCATAATGTCTGAATCAGGCTATGATTGCATGAGACATTATGAAATATCATAGGAACATAGGAAGCTGCCATATACTGAGTCAGACCATTGGTCTATCTAGCTCAGTATTGTCTTCACAGACTGGCAGCGGCTTCTCCAGCAAGATAATACACAGGGAAGGTTGCAGGCAGGAATCTTTCTCAGCCCTATCTTGGAGATGCTGCCAGGGAGGGAACTTGGAACCTTCTGCCCTTCCCAGAGCAGCTCCATCCCCCTGAGGGGAATATCTTCCAGTGCTCACACTTCAAGTCTCCCATTCAAATGCAACCCGGGTGGACCCTGTTTAGCTAAGGGGACAAATCATGCTTGCTACCACAAGACCAGCTCTCCTCTCTGATAGGAACATAGTGCCAGCCATATCTTATCTGAATTCCATAGATCTGAATTTGCTATGCTGTTTCCTGTAGACCTAATTAAGCAAACCCTGCTCTAGCTGGACCCACATGAAGTTGGGTGCTGTGCAGCTACAATTAGCATTTAACTAATTAGTGTCTCACAAGAATTTCTAAAGGGACTTGCTTCTGTCATTGTGACAGTCCTGCAGACTGCTTCTCCCCACTGCTATGTAGACTATGAATACCCTAAACGCACTGCTCCTGGCTGCTTACTTCTGCACTGGATTGCATCAGGATTATTGAAATCATAATTAAAACAGTTGCATAGCCGAGAGTCTCACTGCTATCCACAGGCGCTGTGCCCGGAGCTGGCAAAAAATTAGATCTATTATGTAATTGGGAGTGTGCTGCTCATGCTAATATCCAGCCACCTCACACAGAAATTGGGCATGTGAATCTTGTCCTGGCATGGAGATAAGATGATGAAGCAAGATTCACACGTGTAATTCCGTTGTACTCAAAGTACAAGAGGAATTCAGAAACAAAACTCAAATCTGGCACTGGGAGATTGAGAGCGTCTTTCCAAGAGATAAGGCAAGGTGGGTACCTCCAGCAGCAGATTACTGGGGCCTCAAGGGTGGGTGGCAAAATGCCCCTTATCACTCACTACTGCCCCACCTGTCTCCCACTGCCATAGTTTGAAAAAAAGGGAAGGGGAAGCATTTCTCACCCTAGAGCATAGGAAGGAGGAGAGCTGGTCTTGTGGTAGCAAGCATGACTTGTCCCCTTTGCTAAGCAGGTTTGCATTTGAATGGGAGATTTGATGTGTGAGCAATGCAAGATATTCCCCTTAGGGGATGGGGCCATAGCTAGGTAGAAGAGCACTACATGCTTGCATGCAGAGAGTTCCAAGTTCCCTCCCTGGCAGGATCTCCAAGATAGGGCTGAGAGAGATTCCTGCCTGCAGCCTTGGAGAAGCTGCTGCCAGTCTGTGTAGACAATACTGAGCTAGATGAACCAAGGGTCTGACTCAGTATATGGCTGCTTCCTATGTTCTTAACACAGCCTTAAACCAAGTTTAACCTCATCTAAGGGAAAGGGTAGTTTGGGAGGGTTGCAGCACACGATCGCCCAAAAGCGGGCTAGGCTCCCCTAGCCCACTTTTGGCCGATCATGAGAATAGCCTCTCTATGTGACCACTGTAAGATATTCCCCTTAGGGGATGGGGCCACTCTGGGGAGAGCATCTGCATGCTTGCATACAGAAGTTTCCAAATTCCCAGTCTGACATCTCTAGGTGGGGCTGAGAGAGACTCCTGCCTGCAGCCTTGGAGAAGCTGCTGCCAGCCTGGGTAGGCAATACTGAGCTAGATGGACCAATGGTCTGACTCAGTATACGGCAGCTTCCTATGGTCCTAGGAGTGTAACATGACTCAAACAACTGAACGTATCATCATTTCCAGTCTTTTCTCACAGAGCTTTATCTCACTGTAATTATGCCAGTCATTTCCTTTCCCCAAAGACGTTCTCTGTATTTAGATTAGTCCTAAATAAAATATCATAAAGCCTTAAATGCACATGCTTTAAAAAACAATTATACCCTACCCCAGCGGTTTTCAGACTTTTAAAAACAAGTGTGCCCCTTCTATCTCAAAACTTCAGATCAGGTACTATATATATATACATATATATATATATATATATATATATATATATATATATATATATACACACACACACACACACACACACACACACACACACACAGAGCTAATTTCTGCCCTGGAATCGGGCAAAATACATCTCCCCTAACTCTAAGCTGTGGCTTCCTTCCTTCCTTCCTTCCTTTCATTTTTATACCGCCCTTCCAAAATGGCTCAGGGTGGTTTACAATTAAAACAAACCATTGAAACAGTAAAGAGCTAAAACAAAAATTAAAAAACAGTATAACAACAATTAACAATTTAAAACATTTTAAAACAACAATTAAACCATCGCAGTCATTAAAAACCCTAAAAACGGGTTTCTGACACTCTGGAGCCTGGTGGTTCCATAACATACCCTTAGCCTGGGTTCCCCCCGCTAAGAGAGCAAAGAGGCATCTTTTAAAGTGGTGGATCTCTTATATTAAGCAGGGAGAAAGAAACTGGCCCTATCCAACCCCAGCACAGCACCAGTGGCTGTTGCTGGTGTCTACCTTATGTTTCTTTTTAGATTGTGAGCCCTTTGGCGACAGGGAGCCATCTTTATGTATTATTTATTTTTCTACGTAAACTGCTTTGAGAACCTTTTTTTTTTTAAAGGGTATATAAGTAGAAGTAGTCGTCGTAGGTCATTGTTGTAGTACTCTCGCCTAGCCCTTCCCTCTTTCGCCTCTCCTTGTGGCTAGATGGCTAGGTACTCTTGGCCTGTGCAAATTTTGATCAAAAGGCTTTGCACCTCCCCTCAGGTGTTGTGCGAAGGTGAGCAACGCATCCTTAATCTTTTGAGCTCTGGATACCTGCCTGTTCCCAAATGTTTCTGCCCACTTGACAAGATTCTCAGAGTGCTTTGCTCCATGTGCCAACACTGAACAAGGCTCAATTGTCTTACACGTGGGACGGGGCCTTTTCAGTCATAGCCCCCAGGCTTTGGAATCCTATCCCAATGGACATCCACTCCTTGTCCTCCCTCTCTCCCTTTAAAGGGCATTGAAAAACTGGCTATTAGTCATGTCTTGGCCCTCTGTTTTTACTGTCAATGCTGCTCTGTGAGCTGCATTTTATGGTTTTGTGTTTTCAGTTCTTACTGGTTTTACCATTCTTGTCATACTGCTACTGTAAACTAACTTGAGATATTTTATGAAAGGCAGTATATAAATGTAGCTATACATAGGGTTAAATAAAACAAAACACCTCTGTACAATATCTAGGGGGTAGTACAAAGTTTTCCCCCTTTGGCCAAAGCTTTGCAAAGTTGCCTATTCATCTCCCCTGAGTTATCCTCACAAGAAACACCAGGGCAAATACAGCAAATTTGTCTACCCCTGCTGAGAGGGAATGGGTTTTCTTTGGGTTTGGGGGGCAGGGGGTTGTGTGGTATGTCTTTTACAATTTCTGCCTAGAAATTATTAGAAATTCTGCCTAGCATTATTCAAATCTATTGTATTCCTTGCATTGGTGAATGCTGGCTCATTTCTTTCAAGAAATCGGAAGCGCCGCTTGTGGTTGATGGGTTCGTCGAGTGCCAAAAGCTTACGAGGGCTTCCATTAATGACAAATGCCCAAACCCTCAAAGTGTATCACTTTGATTTTCCAGTCATTTTCCCAATTTCTTTTCTTAAAATAAAAAATATTTTTTAAAAAACCTGGCTAACTGCCATTTCCATTTGCACATGCCCTCACACACAGTCACATTTGGTTTGCTTGGGTTGGCGGTGCAAATCACACTTTTCAAGCTGTTGCTAGCATTCACCCATCACGTGAAACCTGTAATTCGGTTTTCAGTCAAAAAGCTGGGAAACCAGTTTTTGCAAGAGTCACTGTCTCTGGTACCATTACCGAGCTATAGCTGACATCTGTGGATTAAAGCCAGATCATGTTTGTTCCACTGCATGCCTTGCTCTGTCAGGGATGTCACAGGTAATAAGCTCGAGACACAAAGGGATCCACGGTGCCATTGTGGAGGAGCCCAGAAGCCACCAGGGTCAACTCACGATGGTTTCCATCAAAAAGTTGCCAGAGTCAAGTTGGCACCTGTCATCGACGCAACACAAGAGAACCTAACAGCTTGTTGTTGGGTTGGGGTGGCTTCTTTTGCTGTTCTTTTAATTTATGCTCAGCAAATGTTCTGACATAGACACAGAACTCCTGTCACATTAGGAAGAAAACTGGGTGACAAGACAGTTGCTGGAGGCAGGCTCCCGAAACACTAACTCCCACACTGTCAAACAGATCTCTATGCCGGTGGAAACACAATCGGGAATACTGAAACATGCCGCCAGCCGTTGTTCGGTCGGACTCTTCTGTGTGAGCAGGAAGTTGCTTTCCGAAGACCACTTTCTGCTCTAGGAAGGCTGCAAAGACGGCTTTTTAGTTTGGAAAAGAGGGAACTATGGGGTTTATAAAAACTATGCATAGAGTCAGGGGTGCACCTAGGTAATTTTGGAGCCTGGACTTAAAGGCCTTTGGAACACCCCGGCTGCAAGTTAAGCCTCATTTTTTAGCATGTAGGTTCTTGAGGGCACAAACCACACCACCCAGGACAGACTAAAGAGGATTTAGGGGTCCCCAGATGGTGTGGAGGACCAGGACTTCGGCCCCAAAGCCCAGGGGTAAGAGCGCCTCTGTAGAGCAGAGAAAGGTTTATAAAATGATGCATGGAGTAGAGAGTGTAGACAGAGAGAAATTTTCTCCCTCTCTCACACTAGAACCAGGGTTCATCCCAGGAAATTTAGGACCAACAAAAGGAAGTCCTTTTTTCACACCACGCATGATTAATTTATGGAATTCTCTGACACGGGATGTGGTGATGGCCACCAGCCTGGATGGCTTTAAGAAAAGCTCAGACAAATTCATGGAGGACAGGTCTATCAATGGCTACTAGTTGAGAGCTATAGGCCACCTCCAGCCTCAGAGACAAGCTGCCTCTAAATATCAGTTGCAGGAGAGCAACAGCAGGAGAGAGGGCATGCCCGCACCTCTTGCCTGTGGGCTTCTCAGAGGTGTCTGGTTGGCCACTGTGTGGAACAGGATGCTGGACTGGATAGGCCTTGGGCTTGATCCAGCAGGACTGTTCTTATGTTTCTGGCTCTAGATCCTGCAAGCCTGGAGTCATGCTGGAACAACCCCATGATTTCTTATGGTTTTGGGTGGGATTATGTGATGTCCCCTAGAGTCCCGTTCAGACACCATGCTGTACAAACATTCAGGGGTCTGTACACATACATGTGTTTTTGGGTGAATGACTGCACATAAAAAGTAAGGTAAAGTGTGGTGTCAAGTCAATTTCGACTCCTGGTGCCCACAGAGCCTTGTGGTTTTCTTTGGTAGAATACAGGAGGGGTTTACCACTGTCTCCTCCCGTGCAATATGAGACGATGCCATTCAGCACCTCCCTATATCGCTGCTGCCTGATATAGTAGCAGTGGGGATTCAAACTGGCAACCTTCTTTTTGTTAGTCAAGCTGCGCCACTTAAGGTGTGCATTCATTTAAAAAGTGAATCTGAGTACAGGCCCCTCAAACGCATGGTACAGATAGAAAGAGTACTGCTGAGCTGTCTTCAACATAATGCATGAATAACTGTACTACTACAACTACTACTATTTATATACTGCAACAGTTCTCAAAGCAGTTTACATTTAAAAAATAAAAAATAAAATAAAAGTCATAAATAAGATGGCTCCCTGTCCCCAAAGGGCTCACAATCTAAAATAAACATAAGGTAGACACCAGCAACAGCCACTGGAGGGGTGTTGTGCTGGGGTTGGATAAGGACAGTTACTCTCCCCCTGCTTAACAGAAGAGACCCACCACTTAAAAAGGTACCTCTCTGCTCACATAGCAGGGGTATTGTATGAGTGTACCGGTATCTGCATACACTGACAGGCATCCCGACATCCAGTGCAAGGATGTTGCACCAGTTAGTGCTACCAAGTTGGGAGTTTACATTTCAGACTAGAGGTGTAAAATTCCTGGAGATTTTGAAATCGCGAAAAAACCAGTTCCCGCAGCCCAGGGGTTTTTCCAGTGGGGAGGGGGACAGACATTTGGGGGGAAATTGAAAGATATGCAATCCTTTTTTGCCCCAGCACCCTTTACACATTGTTTCTTTCGGGGCATTTGTTTGATGTACAACCTGCTTTGCTCATAACATTGAGCATGTTGGGTATATTACATCTAGAAGGACTATTATCGCTATCAGCAGTTTCTGCTTCTTCTGATCCTTCATTTTTATCATCTTAATCAGAGGCGCACTAACCCCTGGACCTTGGGGACCCGGTCCGGTCCTCCAAGGTTCAGGGGAGCCTCCAAATGGCCGGGGCCGGGAGCCTCCATCAGCGGAGCCACCCCGTGCCTGCCCCACCAAAGCTCTGGGGTTTTTTTCTTTCAAACCCCTTGCCGTGGCCGAGGGGTGGCTGCAGGGAGGGGGGAAGTGGAGCAGTCCTTCTCCCTTCTCCCCCTTTGCCCAGTGGTGGTGGGGTGTGAGGAGGAATGATGCTGAGCCCACCTGTTCGGGCCAGCGTCTTGAAGCAACTGCGAGGCGCACCTGCACAGTGGCTCATCGTCGTTCCTCCACACATCCCACCACCTCCGGGGGAGAGGGGGAGAAGGAAGAAGGACTGTTCCACCACCACGCCCGCCCCATGCAGCCACCCCTCAGCCGCGTTAAGGGTTTTGAAACAAAAAAACCCCAGAGCTATGGAGGGGCAGGCCCCCCAAAGGAGGTTTTTTTGGGGTCACACGTGGGAGGGGGGCTTGCAGCTGGGCGGTCCGGCCACCCAAGTTACCTTGGTACACTCCTGATCTTAGTGACTTATGAAAACTGAATTGCCTATATTGAGACTAGCCTCCCTACCTTTTCACATGTTCCTTTATTTCTTCATCTGGTATGTTTCCAAACCTAGGCAAGTTTCTTTCACAAGCTGTAGAAGACAGAGGCACTTGAAGCAAGCAAGAAGCTTGAGAACACCTTTCCTTGTATGATTATATCTGAGCACCTTGAAGTCTGGTCAAGAGCTCCTGCCTCAAACTTGTTGTCTGCACCATCGCTTGTGTTCTGTATTGCTTAACCTGCATGGTTTTTGCTTCTCCTCCCTCTTGTCTTGCCCTCTCCCCTCTATTTCTCCATTTCCCCTTTATTCACCCTTCATCTTGCCTGTCCTGACCTGGTTTTCCAAGCTGCTAGGTGGCACACCTCCTAAACATGCCTCTCACAAATTATATCTTTCCCGCCGCAAATCTCTGACAACATAGAGCTGCACAACATAGAGCTGCACAACCCCATCCCTCCATCTGTTGTTGGACTACAACTCCCATCATCCCTGGCTATTGGCCACTGTGTAGTCCAGCACAAAAGCAAAGTTATGCAGCCCTGATGCTGAGGCAATGTAGTGGTCTTTCATTCATTACCTGTTCTTTTTTGTTGAAAAGGGGGCGCCTTTTTTCGATAGGGCCCAAAATGTGAAAAATCATGAATGGGTGCTTCACCTCCACCCTAATAAACGTGTACAATTTGCATGATTTATTCAGAGCACACAGGATTTGGGCTTCTTGAGTGCCAATCTGCAAAGAGAGTGTGTGTGTGTGCGTGCGAGTGTGTGCCTGTGCATGCAGAGAACATCAAGTCCTTTGTTGCGTCGGAGGACAGTCGCTTCTGACCATCACACGTCAGTATCATTAATTAACACTAGTGAGTTCCGGTGAGATCAAAAGAGCTTTGTGCAGAAAACCCAACTGCAAAATTGCGTGATCACAAAACCAGGTGTGTCTTTGGGCTTTTCGCCATGTATTTCATATTTAACAGCAGTAACACTGCTGTTGTAATTGCCTTTTGTTTTCGAGTGCCTGGCAGAGTGAACAGAAGGCAGCTGTCTGTCATAAAAACCCAGGTAGCAATATGCTAGATCTCCTGAAGCCCGTCCAGAGAGCAAATACTTCAAATAGGCGAACAGCTTATTTATAGGTCCTCGTCCAGCACATTCTCTTCCACGTGAAGAGAGCTAGGAAGCATAGGTAAAGTCTCCACAGGAATTACATAACCTGGGATGCACTCTGATTGCTGGGCCACCAATTAAGACTGCAGCCCTCTAGCCATTCTTAATGAGCAGGGTGGCTTGGAGAACAAGAATCGGGAGGCGGTGTTTGAGGCAGGGGGTGCCTCAGTCAGGATTATGCAAGTATACGGCCTCCTGGCTGGCCTGCCGCCTGGCATGATCTGCCCATGTCAGTCAAGAAAGTAGGAGACTGACTGGGGGAAGAAGCTGGAACTACCATTTCCTACCCATTATCCATGGAGCTCCTCCCAGACAAGAAATGATGCTCTGTGCATTGTCTGCCTGACTATTTGTTTGTTTGTATTAGGGACATCCATGAAACACAAAATGTTCGTTTCAAGCTTGAAACGAAACACAAAATGGCCGATACGTTTCGTCGAAACAGCTGTTGAACCGGCTGTTTCGCCGCAACAACTCGAAAGGTTTCAAGTGGTTGGGCCACAGGGAACAATGGGGAGACTTGAAACACCCCATTGTTCCCCATAGGTAGCTCCTAGGGATACCAAAGTGGGTTGGGTGGTAGGGCATGGTGGGTGCTACCTACCACCCAACCCACAAAAGGAATGGCCAAGCAGGCAGTATTTAACAAATGTATAACCTTTCCCCCAAACCCCCATAGGATCTGACGCTGACATTGAAACGTTCTGCACATCCCTAGTTTATATATTGCCATGCCAAACATTGTGTCTTGAGGTGCTTTCCAACCAAAAACAACATAGGAAGCAGCCATATACTGAGTCAGACCATTGGTCTATCTAGCTCAGTATTGTCTTCACAGGCTGGCAGAGGCTTCTCCAAGGTTGCAGGCAGGAATCACTCTCAACCCTATCATGGAGAAGCCAGGGAGGGAACTTGGAACCTTCTACTCTTCCCAGAGCGGCTCCATCCCCTGAGGGAAATTGCAGGGATTCTCAACGTTGGGTCCCCAGATGTTATTGGACTTCAACTCCCATAATCCCCAACTAAAGACCGCTAGGGCTGGGGATTATGGGAGTTGAAGTCCAATAACATCTGGGGACCCAACATTGAGAATCCCGGTCTTATAGTACTCAAAGTTCTAGTCTCCCTTTCATATACAACCAGGGCAGACCCTGCTTAGCTCAGGGGGCAAGTCATGCTTGCTACTACAAGACCAGCTCTCATCTCCTAGAGAAGATAAATATCAATAATTAAGAATAATTAAAAGCAATGAACAACATCAGCTAAAAGTCTGACCAACAGCAAGTGTTTTCAGGGCCTTCTTCAGAACATAGGAAGCTGCCGTCTACAGAGACAGATCCTGAGTCCATCTAGCTCAGTATTGTCTGCACTGAATAACAGCAGCTCTCCAAGGTTCGAAGGCTATTCTCCCTCTGCTGCCCTTTCCTCTCTCCTCTCTTCCAAAAGCGATGCTTTTTGGCTTCTGAAAGGTTGGCAGGAAAAAGATAGGGATATCATGGGATGGGATCATAGCTCAGTGATGATGGAGCATCTACTTTGCATGTAGAAGGTCCCAGGTTCAATCCCTGGTGGCATCTCCAGGTAGGGCTGCTGGGAAAGGCTCCTGACACCTTGGAGAGCCATTGCCAGTCAGTGGAGGCAATACTGAGCTTGATCTGGCTCAGTATAAAGTAGCTTCCTATTCCTATGCAAAATATATACGTGTGAAGTATCTTAATGTGTGTTGGAAGTGAAGGGACTCTGCGCTGTCTCATGACTCAGTGACAGAGGGGGACAGATTAGTAAGTCAGAGAGCTAGAAGGGTCAAGACATTGCTCATTCCTTCTCTCTACTGCTCTAACACTATCCCTTTGACATGTAGATTGCTACTCTCAGGGACTTACTTACTTCCTACCTACCTACCTTCCTTCCTCTCTTCTCCCTAACACACACACTTGTCTCTCTCTGCACCATGTGTGCACAGAGATGCAGACAGCATCTGTCCGCATCCAGCTAGCTAGACAGATTAGAGATACTATCTTTCCACTTTACTATCTAGAATGGAGTTCTCCAATAAAGAATTCTTATATTGATTTGAAACTATGAACTGGCTCCAAGTTTCTTTTTGCTCTTAGCATACATTAGCGGTGTGCACAGAACCGTCTGGCCTGGTTCGGTTCGAGTCTGGACCGGCCTCAAATGGAACTGGTCCAGTTCGGTCCAGCCCCCATCGAACCCCACCCCCAGTCCAGTCTGCGAATTTTTATTTTTTTTTAAAAAATAAATGTCTAAAAATACCTTTAGCCCCTTTGGGGGCTTGCTGTAGGCCGCGGGGGGGGGAGGGGTCCACGAGGGTTCCCCCTCCCCACGCCGACCTTCCTCATCACTGCTGCGGCCGGGTAAGTGTATCCCTTTTGGCCCTTTCGGGACTCCGTAATGACAAGCGGCGGCCATTTTGGGCAAACCAGGTTGGACCCTATTTAACAAAGGGGACAATTCATGCTTGCCAGCACAAGACCAGCTCTCTTTCTGACCCAGTGGGAGGGTGCAGTCCTCCTGCTTCAGCTGCGGAGCGAGGTTGGCGGTGGCCCCACCCCCGCATCTGATGTCAACCGCAGGGACCCAGCTAGCCACACCCCCCGCATCTGACTTCAGACACAGAGGCGTGGTCTCCCTCCCAAACGGGGCCATGCAATGCAGCCCATGCTGCGTTGGGCAGCGTGGGCTGATTTTGTTCCCAAATGGGGCCACGGGGCCCTGTTTGGGAGTGAAATAATGCCTCCCGTGTCTGACATCAGACACGGGGGGCTTCTCAGGGCCACGAGGCATAGCCCCTGATTGGTAGCAGCCCAGGTTCTTTGAACCCGTTAGCCCAATGGTGGCTCCGCCCCTGTCCTGTTTCCAACTCTTGCCTTGGCCATGCCACCGCTCATGTGGACGTGCAGCATGACGAAGGCAAGAACAGCCACTGCTCATCTGCCAGGAAGGCAAGCGAACTCCTGCCTTCCCTGCCGCCCTTCAGAGCGGCGGCCAGGAGGTCGTGAGCACAACCTCATTCTGTGTCTTGCTCAAGACCGACCCAAGTATGCAATATTCACTTAAGTGTGTAATCGAGCATCTCCCATGAGAAGGAATTATCATTAGACTAAAGCCTTCAGACCCAAATTAACTGTGAAGCAAAAGTCAACAGTTTCTTCCTACATCTCCCAGCAGGCCAGCTAACCTAAATGTTCACAGGACATCTTTGTAATTAAATCATACTTGCATATTAATTGTGCAGTTCACTGTATCCTTGTAGAGAAAGGTCCTCAAAACTAATTACACTTTCCCCAACAGAATTAATTTTGCTCCCTACACTGGTAAATTTCATTGATTTTTTTTTTCATTTTCCCTTTGATCCTACAAGAGCGATGAGGATTGTTATCTGTAGATGAGGATGTCTTGGGGCCAAAATAGGGGCAGACACATCTGCTTAACTAAGTGTGTCCCATTCACATATTAAATGTCTGGTGGGGCTCTGGTTTTAACATTAAAATGGCATATTGATGAGAGAATCAGGACCCTTCCTGTCCTTACCTTCCCGTTGTCCATCACTTGAATGGCATTCAGGTTGCTAAACCTCCAGGATTAGCCCGGAGACTCTGGAGGAGAGCTGGTCTTGTGGTAGCAAGCATGCACTGTCCCTTTTGCTATGCAGGGTCCACCCTGGTTTGAATTTGAATGGGAAGAGCATCTTCACGCTTGCATGCAGAAGGTTCCAAGTTCCCTCCCTGGCAGCATCTCCAAGATAGGGCTGAGAGAGATTCCTGCCTGCAACCATGGGGAAGCCGCTGCCAGTCTATGTAGACAATAATGAGCCAGATGGACCAAGGTCTGACTCAGTATATGGCAGCTTCCTATGGTCCTCCTATATACCTATGTTGGGCTAGTGGGGACGGAAGCACTGGGGGCTAGCCTGGCCTGCCCTAGCCTGGGTTGTGCTGCTTGTGTGAATAGCCTCAGTATGCAGTTTTGGCTTTCTCAGGTTCCCCACCTTCATTACCAATTTCTTTATACATATATTAATTCATTTTTAAAAAATTTAAAGATTATTTCCAACCATGTCTTAAAAGACATGGGAATTGTAAGTTAAGACTCTCACTTTAATTTCAGCACAATGTCAGTAATACAGCAAAGGGGTCAAACTGCCGGCCGGCCCATGGAGCTCAGCAATCCAGCCCTTGACAGGTTTCTGCTTCCTTCCCCCATGCATTTCCCCCAGTGAAGCTGCCACAGGATGGGTGTAACACTCATGAAGAAAGTTGCACCCATGAACGTCCTTGCAGCGCTCTGGAGCAGCTGAAGCTTCTGAATCATCTTCAAGGGCAGCCCCACGTAGAGTGCATTGCAGTAGACCAATCTGGATGTCACCAAAGCATGAGTGACTGCAGTCAGATCCAACTTCTCCAAGTAGGGTTGCTGCTGACTTACCAGCCGTAACTGGGAAAAAGCACCTCTGCACACCACCGACATCTGTGCCTCCACGGACAGCGTCACGTCCAGAAACACCCCCAAGGTCAAAAGAGGGCAAAGGCTTGTCCTCTGCTGCTGTGGAAGGGAGGAGTAGATAGTGACAGGAGGCTTCTAAAGTGATAGGAGGGTAGGTTTGGGTTGAATGTTAGGAGAAGCCTCTCAGAAGTAAGAGCAGTTTGACAATAAATCAAGGGGTGGGAGGGGACTTTCTCGCTGGAAGTCTTCAAGCATAGGTTGGACCACCATCTGCTGAGATGCTCTAGTTTTGGGGTTCCTGCACTGAGCATGGGGTTAGAGTAGATGACCTTACAAGATGCCTCAAACTCTATGACTCTTTTACGCGAGCACACATGCACACACTCAATCAGATACCCCTATTGTACACACACACACACACACACACACACACACACACACGGATATAACAGTGGAAAATGTAAAAAGGTGATGTATAGCAACACTTGCAAATATGGGATGAATGTGGTCCAGTGAAAGATTACTGTGCTTCTCTTGGATGCATTAAAGCTTGATGTGGAATTGTCACTGGCTGCACTCACTCATTGCATTTCATGGCAATGGGATCCCCTGATTCATCGTCATTTCCCCCTATACCCCTGTGTCTGTATAATATCTCCCGATGGGCAATAACACTCCATGCATCTGATGAAGTGGGCTCCAGTCTTCAAGGGCATCTGCCACACACGGGCTGTTACTTTTTAAGGTGCCACAGAATGCTTTGCTGTTTTTGCAGGTCAAGGAAAGGTCCTTTGTTGCACACTTGTCCTGTCTATACTCTTTTATGAAGTTTGTAGGGCAAATATTACAGCAGCCAACATCCTAACAGTGTTGTCTGTGTGCAAGGATGTTGTACTAAGGTATTTAGCTATAACTGAGCGGATGGGTTCAAAGAACCCGGGACCCCGAGCTCCACCTCTCCCTATCTTCTTCATTATCTCCCTCTCTCTGAGGCACCACAGGGGAGAGAGGCAAACACAGCCCCCCCCTCGCCTAGCTACACCCCTGGTTGTACTTGTGCAGGGCTGCTGCTCAGCATTCTAGACTAGTGTTGCATTAGTGCAGGGATGCACAACTGGAAAGGAGAGCTGGTCTTGTGGTAGCAAGCATGACTTGTCCCCTTAGCTAAGCAGGGTCTGTCCTGGTTGCATATGAAAGGGAGACAAGAAGTGTGAGCGCTGGAAGATATTCTCCTCAGGGAATGGAGCCACTCTGGGAAGAGCAGAAGGTTTCAAGTTCCCTCTCTGGCATCTCCAAGGTAGGGCTGAGAGAGATTCCTGCCTGCAACCTTAGAAAAGCCGCTGCCAGTCTGTGAAGACAGTAATAAGCTAGATAGACCAATGGTCTGACTCATTATATGGCAGCTTCCTGTGTTCCTATCTTCCTAAGTTTGGCTCACATAGAAACATAGGAAACAGCTTTCTACCGAGTCAGACCATTGGTCTATCATGCTCAGTATTGTCTACAAAGACTGGCAGTGGCTTCTCCAAGGCTGCAGGCAGGAGTCTCAGCCCTGTCTTGGAGATGCTGGGGAGAGAACTTGGAACCTAGATGCTCTTCCTGGAGTGGCTCCATCCCCTGAGGGGAAGCTCTTAGAGAGCTCACATGTAGTCTCCCATTCAAATGCAAACCAGGACCCTACTTAGCAAGGGACAATTCATGCTTGCTGCCACAAGACATGCTCTCCTCCCAGCTGCTCTTCAGCTGTTGTTGGACTACAGCTCCCATCATCCCCAGCGGCTAATAGGAATTATGGGAGTTGTAGTCCCACAACAGCTGGAGGGTCAGCATTGTGCACCTCCACCCTAGTGCAAACATGTTTGCGCTTGCTTGCACAGGAAGTGTGCAACCTGTGGCCGGCCTCGCATGCTTTAAAGGCAACTTTCCCACAAGTGTGAAAAAGCACAATCCCAAGCATCTCATGGTTAATATAGCTGTGTGATCTTGCACACGTGCAATGTTGTTCTTTGAGCATGTGCACTGTTAAGTCATCTTCTGTGTTTTGAGAAAGTTGGCTGGACAAGATCAGGCTGCCTATCACTACTTGACAGGCTGCATCAGTAATGCATACTATCATTTATATACGACTTTTCAGCAGAATCTTTACAGTAAGACAATTCTTCCAGGGGAATCATCTGTGACTTCAGCCAGTAAAGTCCACACTGCAGCTCTCTTCCAAAAACCCAAAATGTAATCAGATGCAGCTCATGTTTAGCAATGGCTCTTTAATCCTAAAAATATCTCTGAGTCTGTAATCTTTAAAACACAATCTGTTTCAACAAAGGCAGCCTGAAGAAAAGAAAAGAAAGTTTCAGAATAGATAATTTCTTCTGTTCTTTACTGCATTCTTTGCTTTCTCATTGTGTTCCATTATTCCTGTTGTAAACAATGAATAGGAACTGCTGATGCTCCATAGTCTCACTTCCAAGTGGGTAAGCTTTCTGGAGAGATTTTGTTTAATCGGTTTAATAGAATTTACTTTTTATATCGTGCCTAAGCACCCAGCAGAACTGGGCACATAAAGGAGGACTCATCATTGATATTTATTCTTACTGAGGCTCCTTCCAGAGCACGCTCAGCACAGAAAACTAAACTGCTTCTCCCTTTTCTCCTTCCTTTTTTCTATAGATGGGTTAAACAAAGCCCAGTCAAGTAATGCATTGAATGAGAGGCATCAGGGCCAGTCCAAACCGTTTATAACGTGGAATTGTGGGTTCAATGGATCCATGGTTCCATGCCCCACGCCCCCTGCGCTCCCTTCTGCATTTGGGTGTACTGGAAAGTATCCTTTCTGCAGTCAGCGAGACTGCGGAGAGGTGGGGGAGCTGGCTGTGTGGGCTTCCTTTTTGCTTGAAGGGCAGCTCACACAGCCAATCAGGGAAGGAGAGAGGGAGTCTTCCACTCCAGTCCAGCTGAATGCAGCCCCCAGGGCTGCATTTGGACAGAACTGAGACTCCCTGGACCTTCGGCTTGAGCAGTAAAACTCACTAAAAATGAGGGTTCACATTTGAGTCACCTCAGAGCAACCTCAGGTCACACTATGGATGGGAGCTGGAACTGCACGTGTTCAGACATAATGGTTAAGAAACCACGGGTCCCTGCAACTCCAGTCCCCCATTACGTGCAAATGTGGTCATTATGTATCTTGCAACACCAGTCTGGAATGCAAGTTTTTGACTTAGTGGAACTAATGAGAATAAGGCCTGCAATAGATAAGGCCCAGGGCTGGATCTGGCCAGTAGATGCTTTTTTTGCTGGCCCCCAGGTAGGAATACCTTGCAGCAACAGCAGTAGCCATGAACAGCTCCTGGCTTGTCCCACTGATGCAGCTGGGCACTTGAGATGCATTTGGTAGCGATAAACTGACAAGTGAGGGAGCCCGTTGCTGCTGCAGCAACAGCAATGGATGGAGTGGGTTATCTGAAACAGAAGGGGCAGCAGCAAAACCAGGCAGGCACAGGCAGAGCACACCCCAGAAAGCTAGATGAATCCATTTCTAAAGACCTTGGGTTGGGGTGGTATAAAAATGTGCTAAATAAATAAATAAATGGAACACTGAAATCTCCTCATTATTTGGTGTGTTGATGAGGGCCATTCCAAAAATTATCCTTCTCCCTACACAGGTACTGTAAAATGTTTGTGTGGGGAAAAGAAGACAGAAGAAGATGAATGTCTGGAAAGCTGCTTCCCGGGCAGTACAGAGCATCTGTACATGTGCAATGAAAGGAATTTCTATGCCATCATCAGGTGTGATGAATAGAAATCTGTTATACACAGCTGTCATGGGTTGTTTTTTTTTTCTAAAGTAGATGGTTAATGTAGCCCTCACACAAAAGGCAGAGAAAATATCCAAAGTTTAAGAGAGCCTATTTGTAAATCAATATGCCTTTTTAAAAACATGACCATAATATTACACACACACATACAAATTACCAAAATTAGCTTTACCACTGGTTTGTAGGGCCTCCTCCAAGGATATTGCGTCCCAGCAAGAGAGATCTGCCTGTACAGTTAGTGCAGATACAAACCCCCATGACAGCAAGCGGCATAGGAGCTGGATTGCCATCTGTCAGGGAGGATGTAGCAGATTCCTGTACTGAACAGGAGGTTGTAGGAGGAGATCTCCAGGGTCCCTTCCAACGCTAAAATCCATGTTATTTATTTAGGCCTCACTGGCCTTTGGAAGGAGCACCCAGATGTCTTCTGACCCACCCCACCCCCGCCCACCTCACTAGCACACACATAGAAGGCAAGTCGACTGTAGAACTCTACATTGGTCCCTTGGAACATAGGGACATAGGAAGCTGCCATGTACTGAGTCAGACCCTTGGTCCATCTGGCTCATTATTGTCTACACGGACTGGCAGTGGCTTGCCCAAGGTTGCAGGCAGGAAACTTTCTCAGCCCTATCTTGGAGATGCTGCCAGGGAGGGAATTTGGAACCTAGATGCTCTTCCCAGAGCGGCTCCATCCCCTGAGGGGAATATCTTACGGTGCTCACACATCAAGTCCCCCATTCAATCAGGGTGGACCCTGCTTAGCTAAGGACACAAGTCGTGTTTGCTACCAGAAGACCAGCTCTCCTCTCCCTTGCTGCTGGATTGGGACCTATACGAACATCTGCATCACCATGCCTATCAGGGCCCCGTTAAATTTCATGCGCAAACACTTCATTACACACGATGAGTTTGGATCCGGGCCATCACATTTATTTTTTAAAACCTTGAGCTTTATTTAGCCCCGACTCATAAAGAGTTATAAAGCGGATGCGTTTCCTCTACTAATGCATCTATTATGCAATCATTCGACTAATTAAAATCTAGGAGTTGTGCATTTGTACATATATTGTTTACCATCCTAAGAAGGGAGCACTCATTTTCCCATCTGGGTGCAGCACTCACATTGCCACATGAGACCGATTAGCTTATTAACATCTGGACACTTTCAGATGTTAATAAGATGAGCGAAATACAGGAAGCACAAATCAGGTCTATTCCCTCCATCTTTATATACTGTTAATGTCCAAGACTGCTCTAAGGAACTGGTACATGTTCTCTGAGACTGACATACCAAGCAAGAAGCACCAGTACTGGAAGAGGAGCAGGCGAACACCACTTCCCAATGAACAGCACCAGCACAAATAGCAATTTTTGACACCCTCCCTTTCCACAGGAAGCCCTCTAGGCCACTCAAAAGGAAGGCTGGAAAACCCTCAGGGGATTTCTTTTGGTGGTTGTTGTTGTTTTTGCTGTCACACAGCTCCTCTCATTGTAACAAGGCTTCCTTGCTCTGTATGTCAGCCAGTAGATACAATTTTCACCTACTGTCAGGGGCATATAACCACCTTAAGTGGCGCAGCGGGGAAATGCTTGACTAACAAGCAGAAGGTTGCCAGTTCGAATGCCCACTGCTACTCTATCGGGCAGCAGCGATATAGGAAGATGCTGAAAGGCATCATCTCACACTGCACAGGAGGAGGCAATGGCAAACCCCTCCTGTATTCTACCAAAGTAAACCACAGGGCTCCGTGGATGCCAGGAGTCAGAACTGACAGCACATTTACCTTTATCAGGGGCATAGCAAGGTTGTCAATGGAGGCCTCTGTTCAAAGGGGATCTGAGCTCAGTACATGAACATCCCCCATTTATTTGTTTGTTCGTTTGTTTGGACATCTTTGAACACTGCTAGGTACACCCCTGCCTAGTATCATTAGTACAAATATTTCCATCATTAAAGTACAATAGGAGTATTTTCACCAATCCTAATAAACAGTAAGCAATCTTATGAATGCCTTTGGCTTCCTCTAAAGATAGATTCAAGATGCACACATGTGATTCACTGCTAGATTCGCCTTAATATATACAATACCTGTGGCAACTTGGGTGATTGCATTACAGAAAGTGATCTTCCTACATAATAAGCAAAAGCAAAAGAAAAATAAGAAATTCATCTGGGTTGCAAAATACCCTGTAGACCTGGCATCAAAATAATAACCCCCCAAAAATGATTTCTCATTTGTGCTTACCTAGGGCAAATAAATATTTACTCTGAGAAAATAAAAATGCAGCCGATTCACAGTTCATAAAATCATGCTATTTTTATTGTTCTATCTGGCAAAAATGCTCGTGATGGGCAGATCATCTGTGTGCAGTTTGGATGAATTAAGAGGCTGCTTGTGGAATGCCTGGGGAAGAAAAAAAAATCTTTCTAAATGGATTTGTTTCCAAGTCAGCAAGGTTTTTTTTCTTTGATCACAAAACAAGAGGGGGGGAAGAAGGTGGACATTCACTCCACAGTTCAGGGAGGTGAGGGCAGCAAACAGAATCATAGGAACATAGGAAGCTGCCTTCTACTGAGTCAGACCATTGGTCCATCTAGCGCAGTATTGTCTACCCAGACTGGCAGTGGCTTCTCCAAAGTTGCAGGCAGGAGTCTCTCTCAACCCAATCTGGAGATGCCAGGGAGGGAACTTGGAACCTTCTGCATGTAAATGTGCAGATACTCTTGCCAGAGCAGCCCCAAGGGAAATATCTTACACTGCTCACACATGTCATGTCGTCTCCCATTCAATCGCAAACCTGGGTAGACCCTGCTTAGTAAAGAGGACTCTTCATACCTGCTACCACAAGACCAGCTGTCCTCCTATGGGGTGGGTGAATAGACACAGGTGGCAGAAAGGCTTCAGACAGCCTGCACATGTGCAGTACATTCAAGGGTTGAATGAGCCAGCGTGGTATATTGGCTAGAGTGCTGGACTAGGACCAGAGAGACCCGAGTTCAAATCCCCATTCAGCCATGAGACTTGCTGCTGGGTGACTCTGGGCTAGTCACTTCTCTCTCAGCCTAACCTACTTCACAGGGTTGTTGTCAGGAGAAACCTAAGTATGTAGTACACTGCTCTGGGCTCCTTGGAGGAAGAGCGGGATATAAAATGCAAAAAAAGGGGGGGGGCGTTATTCATTCATTCATTGTGTTTTTGATCCTGCTTTTCAGACATTATTTTACCTAAAAGGGCTGCTGTCTAGGACAGTCTTCTTCACTGTAAGGGCCTGGAGGCCAGTGGTGGCCCATAGCAACTCATTGTGTGGCTTCTTGACTAATAGACTGTTTGGGCCTGTGTGAAGCTTCAGCCAAAGCTGAATAGTGTGCACAATCCCCCGAGTGGAGATTACCATTCGCACAGGAGTGTAGTGAGGCTGGCGGCAGCCCGTGTGTGCGGCCACCGCCATGGCCCCCTGGCCCCGCTCCCCGCGTCTGACTAGAGATGTGCACGGTCCGGACCAGTCCGGACTGGCACCGAAGGGGGGCCCTTTCTTTTAGGGCGGGAGGGCTTTCTTACCCCTCCCGCTTCTTCACTCCCTCCAGCGTCCGTATTTAACTGAATAACGGGGCGCTGGAAACCAGCCGCCGCCGCCCCCCCCAGCAGATTCACATACAAAGGTGCCCATACCCCTGCCGCCGTCGCCCGCCCGCCCTCTGGCGATCGGAGGCCCGGTCTACCCGGCCTTTTCCCGGCGGGTAGACCGGGCCTCTGGCGTCCTTTGCGGCGCACGCATGCGCGCGCGCGCAAAGCACCTTCATTCTGCAGCAGGCCTTTCTAACGAGAGGAGCTCTGTCCGGGAGCTCCTCTCATTTTCTCCTGCAGCTGGGTAAGGACTCGGGCGGGCGGGCAGCTGGGAGGGTGGGAGGGAGGGAGGGCTGGCTGGCGGGCGACGGCGGCAGGGGTATGGGCACCTTTGTATGTGAATCTGCTGGGGGGGGCGGCTGGTTTCCAGCGCCCCGTTATTCAGTCAAATACGGGTGCTGGAGGGGGCGAAGAGGCGGGAGGGGTAAGAAAGCCCTCCCGCCCTTAAAGTTATACCCCCCACCCGGACCCGAACCAGCAAGGGCCGAACCGGTCCGGCAGTTCAGCCATTCCTTAGAATGGCCGCTGGACCGGTTCGGACACACCCCTACGTCTGACATCGGACGCAGGGGCCCTGGAAGACATGCACAACATTCTGGGAGCTCTTAGGAGAGCTCTTAAGCTCCATCTCTCTTATAGGTCTCTCCCAGCACTGGGGAAAGTGCAGTATTGTGCAGAGGTCAGCACAGTGGGAAATGGCTGACACATTCATGTTTTTTCCTGAGTAGCCTCCACTTGAAAAATTGTGTAGGTCATTGCTCAAGGATTCTCAGTGTTGGATCCCCAGATGTTATTGGGCTTCAACTCCCATCATCCCCAGCCCCAGTGGCCTTTGGTTGGGGATTATGGGAGTTGAAGTCCAATAACATCTGGGGACCCAATGCTGAGAATCCTTGCGACAATACAGTAGCCCCTGAGACTATAAAAAGTGACTGCCCATGATTTAAAAGAAATAAAGGATATTCTCAGAGGGAGGGTGGGGGTTGGGGGAGAAGGCAGGGTTGAACCTACCTTCCTCCTGGACAATCTGTACTCTTCTTTCTGGTGTGCAGAGGCACACCCACACGATCTACACTGCTCTGAGCAGCACGGATCCTGGAGGCTGTGAAAATGAGTCCTGGCCACCAGGAATCCCAGGATGCACTGTGCAAGCAGCACGGTGGCATTGAGGGATTTTCCCTCAAACCGGACACTCTAGGCACCTGGCTCTGTGTACGCTCCGGCTGCATGAAGCCCAAGCATATCCACGACCCTGGACCTGGGGTAAAAGGTGCGGTCGTGCCCTTTAATACAGGTAAAAGCCCGGGTCAAAAGTTCAAGCTACTGGGGGAGGCAACACCAGGTTCGGCCTCGATCCCAGCGCTGTACATGAGCAGTCCTGCCCAGGTAGGGCTCCCCTAACCTGGGTAGAGCTGTTCATGTGCACAGCCTGAGAGGCAAATAAAGGTGATATATATATTATTATTTATTTAATTAATTTATATACCACCTGACTACAAAGGCTCTAGGCGGTTATGAAGCTCACACTCGGCCATTGCCCCTATTTACCAGGGACAAACTATATTTTTTCGATAGGTATTTTTTGGTACCTATCCCTTTAAAAATCCCTGCTCCTATTTTTGTATTTTGGGGAATGCCTTATTAAAATATCTGTGTGAGTCACACATGAAGGGAAATGTACGTGCATGACACTAAGGCACGAAGTGGCTCATAGCCTGACATTTCACACACTGTAGATGTTGTGTAGCCTATACCGTGATTAACATGATGCCCAGCATATGGTGGGTGCTTCTGCCTTGCTTCTGCTGCCACAATAATCTCATGCAACACTGGTGTTGCTGAGCACGAATACCGTTGCACAAAAATGTAAAATGGTGCAAAAACATTTGTACGATGCTATGGCCAGTATTTCCAAGGGCAGTATAACAACTGCACAAGCAGAATTGTGCAATTCTATGTACAGATGGACCTCATTATCTGCAGGACTTCCGTTCCTGCCAATTTCCATGGATAACGAAACCGCGGCCGACAAGTCATTGTGTGAATGTGAACTAGGGGTTTGGATTGCTGGAGACTAAAAAATGGTGAAAAAAGGGCAAAAAGGGAAAAAATAAGAGTAATACAGTGCTGTACCATGCAATACACCCCAAACCCACAATTTCAGGGATTTTCTGCAGAAAGTCGCAGTTAATTTTTTTTAAACAGAAGAGCCACAAAATGGCTCCTTTAAACAAAATGGTGGCCAGAAATGACCTCCGAGGTCATTTACATTGCCATTTTATAGACAGGCAAATATGAGGGTATTAACCCTTTCATTTACCACATATACCGAGGTTGGGTGCACGTGGCCCGACCATGGATATGCGAAACTGCGGGTGCCGGGGCGGCGGATGGCAAGGTACAGAGGAACAGAGGAAACTGCCATATACTGAGTCAGACCATTGGTCTATCTAGCTCAGTATTGTCTTCACAGACTGGCAGAGGCTTCTCCAAGGTTTCAGGCAGGGATCTCTCTCAGCCCTATCTTGGAGAAGCCAGGGAAGGAACTGGAAACCTCCTGCTCTTCCCAGAGCGGCTTCATCCCCTGAGGGGAATATCTTGCATTGCTCACACATCGAGTCTCCCATTCATATGCAACCAGGGCAGACCCTGCTTAGCTAAGGGGACAAGTCATGCTTGCTACCACAAGACCAGCTCTCCTCTCCTCTTAAGGTCCACCTGTATTCGTGCAAGAGTACTCTTGTGCAACAGCAACAGCATTGTTTCGCAGGCAGTGCAGATAATGTTATTCACTGAGTTTGTTGACAACATATTGTAGAATAAATTTGCTCTTCTAATATATCTTTACCAAAAAAACCATTACCCCCTTGGCATTAAAGTCAGCTGTGGATGGGCTGCTACCGAGTCTATGAATCTGTCATACAGCAGATAATGAAGAGCCTTCAACAATGGACCGGATCCTGACTTGTAGTTTGAAGAGTTCTGTGAACATACGACGTTCAGTTTTCAAAAGAGAGCCAGCGTGGTGTAGTGGCTAGAGTGCTGGACTAGGACCGGGGAGACCCGAATTTAAATCCCCATTCAGCCATGAAACTAGCTGGGTGACTCTGGGCCAGTCACTTCTCTCTCAGCCTAACCTACTTCACAGGGTTGTTGTGAGGAGAAACCTGAGTATGTAGTACACCACCCTGGGCTCCTTGGAGGAAGAGCGGGATATACAATGTAAATAAAAAAAATAAAAATAAAAGAGGCAATTTTCACTGATCTTCCCTTCGCTCCACAGCCCCCTGTCCGCTCCAAACATATGTCCCTGAGGGTTGGGGGAACCTCATGTGCAGATTTGGGAGGAGGATCCAGGAGCAGTAGGCAGGAGGTCAGCAAGAATTATCTTTCTCTCCTTGAAGAAGCAGAACATCTACTCATTGACTAGTGAGTTGTCAGGATGCTACCCAATATGAAGAAAAATACAATGAATATTTATATACAGTACCACTTTTCAACAAAAGTCCTCAAAGTGGTTTACATTGATACAAATAAATTAAAAAAATGTCTATAAAATGGCAATGTATTATAACATGTGCTCTTGGTCAATATAAGAGCTTCTCCATCTCTGGCTGCCTTCAAAAATTCACTTAAGACGCTCCTATTTTCTCAGGCCTTTTGCTAAACTACACTTTAAAATGTTTCTTCGTTAAAGCTATTTTTAAAATCTTTATGATTTTAACAGTTTTAAAATGGGTTTTATTTATTGTGTACACCACCTTGAGATTTAGGTGTTAGCTGGAAATTTTCCATATCTGGCTTTTAGCCTGCATCTCTTCCAGAATGGAGGCGGTGCAATCATAATTTGGCCAGATTCACCCCCAAGTCCCTGCAAGCTATCAGAGAGCACTTCACTCACAATTCGGGTTTTTCATTGCATGTTAAAATGTAGCCTGATTTATTTCCGGGGTAAAAAGATAGATAGATAGATAGATAGATAGATAGATAGATAGATAGATATTATCATTTTGGGGGGTAGCTTTGAACTCACATAAAAAACTCATTCAAATCCCCACTGGTATGTTTCCCAGACTATGGGAAACACCTATATCGGGCAGCAGCAATATAGGAAGATGCTGAAAGGCATAATCTCATACTGCGCGGGAGATGGCAATAGTAAACCCCTTCTGTATTCTACCAAAGACCACCACAGGGCTCTGTGGTCGCCAGGAGTAGACACTGCCTCGATGGCACCCTTTACCTTTAATAGAGGGTGTGAGGCTCATGCAATCATCCTAGGTATTCTAACAGAGATACTGGAAGCATGCCCTTATTTCTAGCATTGAATATGATCTACCCTGGCACTGGCTCCCAGGGTCTCAAAGAGAAGTATTTCCCATCACCTAATACCTGATCCTTCAGTTGGAAATACCAAGGATTGAACTTGGGACCTTCTGCATACAAAGCATGTAATGTATGTCTCCACTTTGCTACTGCCCTTCCCCTTGGTTTAGAGCGGGGATGCACAGCTTCAGTCTTCCAGCTGTCGTTGGACTACAACTCCCATAATCCCCAGTCAGAGTGGCCAATAGTGAGGGGTGTTGGGAACTGTAGTCCAACATCTGTAGGAGGGCCAAAGTTCTGCAGTCGTGGTTTAGAGAGAGTGTAAATGCTGAGTACTGATTTCCTATCATGGCAGGTCCTTATCAGGTATAGAGAGAAGGGGGGAAGATTCCTTAAAGAGGCTGTAGCACTGAATATCATAATCTCATTAAATGGAATGTTAGCACAGAGCCTGAGGAGTCAATTAGGAAAAAAGCAATGGGACAGAACATTCTTTCACCTCCATGCTATCACCTTGAATTCCCTCAACCATTGGCCTCTGTGGCTAGGGATGGTGGGCGTTGTAGTCCAGAAAGAGATGGAGGGCCAAAGTTCTGCAGCCCTGGCTTAGTACATTACAAACAAACAAAAAAATACCACTGGCCCACATCCAGTCTAATGAAGCACTTGTGCAACCAAGTTGCACACCCACAAGAAAACTGCCTCACTGCACAGAATCCAAAGGCTCTGCTCTGGCTCTGGCTCAAATGACCCCTGCAATGGAAATGGACAGAAGAAGAAGTTTCCCCAAAGGAGGCACCTTGTTCTGAGAGTATAAGGATGCTTGCACTAGCGGGACACAAATCTGGAACACAAGCTCCCAACACAGCAGAACAAACAGGCAAAGCATCCTTGCCTTGTGCTTTCACGACGCATTTGGACAGGCGCTTTGTTAGTCAGGGTATATCAGTCACTTATACTACTACTAGGAGAGCTGGTCTAGTGGTAGCAAGCATGACTTGTCCCCATAGCTAAGCAGGGTCTGCCCTGGTTGCATATGAATGGGAGACTTGATGTGTGAGCACTGCAAGATATTCCCCTCAGGGGATGAAGCCACTCTGGGAAGAGCAAAAGGTTTCAAGTTCCCTCCCTGGCTTCTCCAAGATAGGGCTGAGAGAGACTCCTGCCTGCAACCTTGGAGAAGCCGCTGCCAGTCTGTGATGACAACACTGAGCTAGATAGACCAATGGCCTGACTCAGTATATGGCAGTTTCCTATGTTCCTATGGTCTGACTCGGTATATGGCAGCTTCCTATGTTGCTACTACTACTACTACTACTAGGAATATTTATATACCGCTCTTCAACCAAAATTCTCCAAGCAGTTTACACAGAAAAACAAACACCTATATAAGATGGTCCCCTGTCCCCAAAGGGCTCACAATCTAAAAAGAAACATAAGTTAAACACCAGCGACAGCCACTTGAGGGCTGTGCTGGGGATGGATAGGGCCAGTTGCTCTCCCCATGCTAAACATAAGAGAATCACCACTTTAACAGGTGTCTCTTTGCTCCGTTAGCAAAGGGTTATAGGGTTGCCAGGTCCAGATGGTGAAAAAAGTTGATATCCCTCACCCACCAAAAAATAGGGATGCTTTTCACTTTAAAAAAAGTCTCCAAAACGTCTCCACTTTGCATAAAATTTGCATATATTACATATGCATTTTTTTAAATAAAAATTGGATAATTTGACAATAAATACAGCTCAACACTGTAAAGCCGATGACCAGGTGAAGCTGTACATCTGCTGTCTAGGTGCAGAGTTCTCTAGGCCCCTGCCTCCTAACTGTAAATTCTTCTCCTGGTTTTCTTTACCACACACGCAGTCCTCTGCCTCCTCCCCTACAGGCCACCCAGCCTGCTCTCCCCAGCCAGGCCAGCAACATCACCTCTTGGCTCGAGGCAGGGCAGCCAACTAGCTACTGAGCCGGCCTCTTTGCATGCTGGCACAATGGTGTGTGCACGGTCTCCCACTTGCTTGCTGTTCTCCGTGACTACAAACATGTAGATACTGATTTCAATGGAAGGTTTCACAGTGGTTTTCAAAGAAAAATAAATAACAAGATGCTCCCCTATCCCCAAAGGGCTCACATTCTAAAATGAAATGCAAGGTAACACAAACATCAGCCCCTGCAGGAAGGCTGTGCTAGGGTTGGATAGGTCGTTCCTCTCCCCATGATCAATACAAGAGATTCACCACTTGAAAAGGTGCCTTTTTACTCAGCAGAGGTAACTGCTAACTAGCTAACTGCTAACCTTTCATTGCCAACACCACATGAAGGAAGCAAGAGGTACCTGCTAGGGGTGTGCAATTCGGATTTTCTGTGTTTCAATTTGTAACCGAATCAAAACAGCCCTGATTCGATTTGGATCCAAATCTGACCCATCCAAATCACCCCAAATTCAATTCGGATCCGAATCGCGGCTGATCCGAATCGAATCGATTTAGATTTTGGATCTTTCCTATTAATTTCCCCAGATTCCCAGCTTTCATTTTTTAAAAAAAGCTAAGCTCTAGCCCTTGTAGAAGTGGAGTTATGGAGCAAAATGTGTGGTCACTATTTTTTAAGTGTTTGGATTCTTTGGTGTATAATAACTTTCACTCAATGAATCCTTATGAGGATTCATTACACACCTTCATTTCTTCTATTCATTTTGACTGTCTTTTAGACAGTGCCAATTGTCAACTGCCATGTGCCAACTACACCCAAGTCCATAATTGGCAACTCTAGTAACTTCATACTCTGCAAAGCCAGCAACGTTTGCTTTGGGCATCTTGGTAGCTACTGTCCAACCCCTTTAAGAAGAAAAGGTCTAGTTAATGGAAGCGCTGGATTGTAACAGGATAGTGAACAAATATGAGATCTGAAACACTAAATAAATCTAGACATTCTTCAAAAGATAAAGCATTTCAACAGAAGCAGAAACTTACAAATCAATTCAGTTCTGGTTTTGATCTGATAACTACATTGGATCTTCCTCCCAAATCTGCTCATGAGGTTCCCCCAACCCTCAGGGACATATGTTTGGAGCGGACAGGGGGCTGTGGAGCGAAGGGAAGATCAGTGAAAATTGCCTCTTTTATTTTTATTTATTTTATTTACATTGTATATCCCGCTCTTCCTCCAAGGAGCCCAGGGTGGTGTACTACATGAGCCCCTGGTGGCGCAGTGGTAAAACTGCTGCCCTGTAACCAGAAGGTTACAAGTTCGATCCTGACCAGGGGCTCAAGGTTGACTCAGCCTTCCATCCTTCCGAGGTCGGTAAAATGAGTACCCAGAATGTTGGGGGCAATATGCTAAATCATTGTAAACTGCTTAGAGAGCTCCGGCTATAGAGCGGTATATAAATGTAAGTGCTATTGCTATTGCTAAGTGCTATTAATCCCATCACAAGATGGTACAGATTTAAAAAACAACAATAATAAAATTTTATAGATCATTTATACCCAATGCACATGCAAAATGAAAACAACAATAATTTTTAAAAACACTTTTTCTACAGATTGAAATTACAAACCCACTTAATAATCCTTCCAAACAATAACATAGCAAAGAGGAGGAGAATGTCCATAATTTACTTGATTTGTGAATGAAAGAAAATCAGACCATATTGCAAAAAAAGCCTTGGGTTAGTCTGACCTGATCATAGTCATATTATATGAGTCAACTTTCCTGAAATAGCAATGAACCACAGATTTTGATACGAAGTATGAAGAGTTATGGTTTGGTTTTTCCAGCGCTTAGCTATGGACAACACTGCAGCAGTTAACAGAGATGGGACAGATCATCAGAGCAAAACATCTTAAATTCACATATACATGGGGTGGTGGATAGCTTTAAATTAAAGCACCTTTCTGTACTCAGAAGCTGGGGGGAAAGGAATCTCTAGCACTGAGGAGTGTCAATACCCTAGGAGGGTGAAGAGACCATCCTCACCTAAATCAATCAATACAGGTGAATGGTAACAAAATACTTTACTTGTACATTGGACACCATGAAGATGCTGCAAACGTCAAGAGAACCAAAGTCTTTCCTTTGTTCAGCTGGCAGAGAAAACCTTTGGAAGACTGACTGCCATCTTGATGCTTTCACCTCATCTCTCTAACCTATTTCAATAAGTGTTAAAGCTTTACAGTACATAACTATATTCATAGATACTAATTACTGCTCTGCCCTGCAGTAATTATTAACAGCCCCAGCTTTGCTGTCTCCTCCAGTAGTCTAAATTTAGATTGTAGGCTGTTTGGGGCAGGGACTAAACTACTGCTTATGCTACTCTATAAAGTGCCAGGTATGTCGGTAGACATATATAATGGCTCTGCACAGTGTCCCACTGTTCCAAGAGTGGAGCGTGTGCACTAGGAATATAGGAACATAGGAAGCTGCCATATACTGAGTCAGACCATAGGTCCATCTAGCTCAGTATTGTCTTCACAGACTGGCAGCAGCTTCTCCAAGGTTGCAGGCAGGAATCTCTCTCAGCCCTATCTTGAAGATGCTGCCAGGGAGGGAACCTAGATGCTCTTCCCAGAGCGGCTCCATCCCCTGAGGGGAATATCTTACAGTGCTCACACATCAAGTCTCCCATTCATATGTAACCATGGCAGACCAAGCTTAGCTATGGGGAGAAGTCATGCTTGCTACCACAAGACTAGCTCTCTGGGCTAGTTCTGGGCTACTCCCAAATTCATCCACTCTGCTAGCGAGTGTGAGGCTCTGTGGCTACTTAGAATTGTGTCATCACTGTAGTGATAATTTCTCCATCATTTCCAATGGGAGAAACATCCCTGCAGCAAGGATGCAATTCTTAGTAGCCACGGAGCCTCTCCATGCTCACTAGCAGTTTGGACAGGCTCTGGAGTAGCACAGAATCAGCACATGTATCCTGCTTTGGGATCTGCAGGGCACTGCACAGCATGTAAGCCAATATTATGCAAGCAAATAATATATGTAATTTAAAAATTATTAACATTGTTGTTTATTAAAATATTTATATCCCCGCTTCTTTAGAATTCTCTTCCCCTTCAGATTCTTATAGCCCCCTCTTTACCAGTCTTTAAATCTTTACTGAAGACCTTTCTTTTCCACCGGGCATTTGCCCAGTAGTTTACTCTATTTCCTTTCCATTATCTATTTGAGTTTGCAATTTTTAATGTAATTTTTAATTGTAATTTTTAATGTTACCTTATTTACATGTCATTGTATACCACCCAGAGTCTTTGGAGTGGGCAGTATATTAAATGCTTTTAATAAATAAAATAAATGCAGCTCTTTGACCTCAGGGAGCATTGCCAACAACCCACATAGCCTCTCCTTGCTCCTCTGCAATGCCAGGTCAGTCCAAAATAAGCCAGAGCTCATCCGAGATTTGATTATGGATGAAGGGGCTGACCTGGTATGTACTACTGAGACATGGTTGGGGGAAGCTAGTGGTCCAGTTTGGTCCCAGCTTCTTCCTCCAGGATATTCTGTAGAGGAGCAGGTGAGGGGATGTGGGCGGGGATATGGAGTGGCTGTGATCTATAAGGATGACATTTCCCCTACCAGGGTCACTGTTAGGGTATCAGAACATACTGAATGTGTGTACTTAAGTTTGGGGACCAGGGATAGATTGGGACTTTTGTCGGTGTACCGATCGCCCCGCTGCCCAACTGAGTCCCTTACTGAGCTCACGGACTTGCTCGCAGGACTTGCGTTGGAGTCTCACAGACTTTTGGTGCTGGGGGACTTCAATGTTCATTTTGGGACCAATCTGTCCGGGGAAGTTCAGGAGTTCATAGCGGCCATGACAACTATGGGCCTATCCCAAGTGGACTCTGGACCAACGCACACTGCAGGTCACATGTTTGATTTGGTCTTTTACTCTGATCAGGTTGGTGTTCCGTGGGTGGGACTCCTGTGATTTCCCCATTGTCATGGATAGACCACCATCTGGTTAAGTTTGGGATCACAACCACTTCCTACCTCTGCAGGGACGAGGGGCCTATTAGAATGGTCTGCCCGAAGAGGTTATTGGATCCAGCAGGATTCCAAGAAGCTTTGGAAGGATTTAATGTTGGTTTTGCCGGTGATCCTGTTGTTTTCCTGGTTGAAAATTGGAACAACTTGCTCACCAGGGCAGTAGACACGATTGCTACTAAACGTCCCCTCCAACCCGCTTCAAAATTGGCCCCTTGGTATACAGAAGATCCTTGTTATACAGAACCTGAAGCAGCAAGTGGAGAAAGAGTGGAGCGCAAGACTGGAGCGCAAGTGGAGAAAGACTCTACTCGAATCCGACAGATTACGACATAGAGCACACTTAAAGATCTATGCTCAGGCAATACGTGCGGCAAAGAAGCGGTTCTTTTCTGCCCGTATTGCCTCTTCAATTTCACATCCAGCGGAGTTGTTCAAGGTTGTGAGGGGATTAGTATCTGCCCCCCATCCCTTGAACCAGGATTTGGAGCCATCAGTTATCCGCCGTGACGTGTTTAAATAATTTTTCGCAGATAAAATCTCTCGGATCCAGGCCGACTTAGATGGAGACTCCACAATTAATTCGATGTCTGAATTGGAGGTGTCTGACAACTCCTCTTATGTGGTTTGACTGGATCGGTTTCAGTTTGTGACTCCTGAGGACGTGGACAAGCTGCTCGGAGCGGTGAGGCCTACCACTTGTTCTCTTGACCCTTGTCCAACATGGCTTATTCTATCTAGCAGGGAGGCTGTTGTAGGCGGCCTGGTAGAAATCATAAATGCTTCTCTGAGGGAGGGCAGGATGCCTCCTTGTCTTAAGGAGGCAATTATTAGACCTCTTCTAAAGAAGCCTGCACTAGATCTCTCAGAGTTGAGCAATTATAGGCCTGTCTCCAACCTCCCGTGGCTGGGCAAGATAATTGAGAGAGTGGTGGCCTCTCAGCTCCAGGCGGTCTTGAAGGAAACTGATTATCTAGACCAATTTCAAACTGGTTTTCGGGCGGGCTAAGGGGTGGAGACTGTCGATCATCCATCAGCCTGATGGATGATCTCCAGTTGGGAACTGACAGAGGAAGTGTGACTCTGTTGGTCCTTTTGGACCTTTCGGCGGCTTTCGATACTATCAACCATAGTATCTTTCTGGAGCGTCTGACGGGGTTTGGAGTGGGAGGCACTGTTTTACAGTGGTTCCGGTCCTACCTCTCAGACAGGTTCCAGATGGTGTCGATTGGAGACTGTTGCTCTACAAAATCTGAGCTTAAGTATGGTGTCTCTCAAGGTTCCATGCTCTCTCCAATGCTTTGGATTTGGAGCTGGGTGTTATCAGTACGCTGATGACACCCAGATCTACTTCTCCATGTCAACTTATTCAGGTGATGGCATATCCTCCCTAAATGCCTGCCTGGAAGTAGTAATGGGCTGGATGAGGGAGAATAAACTGAAGTTGAATCCAGATAAGACGGAGGTACTTATTGTGCAGGGTCAGAACTCCAGAGACAATTTTGATCTACCTGTTTTGGATGGGGTCACACTTCCCCAAAAAGAACAGGTTCGCAGTCTGGGAGTACTTCTGGATCCACACCTTTCCTTGGTTACTCAGGTTGAGGTGGTGGCCAGGGGTGCTTTCTATCAGCTTTGGCTGATATGCCAGCTGTGTCCATTTCTCAAGATCAACAATCTCAAAACAGTGGTACATGTGTTGGTAACCTCCAGACTCAACTTCTGTAATGCGCTCTACGTGGGGCTGCCTTTGTACGTAGTCCAGAAAATTCAGTTGGTTCAGAATGCTGCAGCCAGGTCGGTCTCTGGGTCATCTCGAAGAGACCACGTTACTCCTTTGCTGAAGGAGTTACACTGGCTGCCGATAGGTTTCCGGGCAAAATACAAAGTGCTAGTTATAACTTATATTGCCCTAAATGGCTTAGGCCCTGGGTATTTAAGAGAGCGTCTTCTTTGCTATGAACCCAACCGCCCATTGAGGTCATCTGAGGAGGTCCGTCTCCAGTTACCGCCAAATCGTTTGGTGCCTACACAGAGACGGGCCTTCTCGGCTGCTGCCCCGAGACTGTGGAATGCGCTCCCTGTTGAGTTACGATCCTCCCCATCTCTGGCTATTTAAAAAAAACACATTTGAAAACGCTTTTTTTTTACCCAAGCCTTCTCAGGTTTTTAATTTAAAAATACTGTTTGTTAATTTTATGGTTTTTAAATTATTGTATTGTTTTAACTTTTATATGTGTTATATGTTTAACTGTTTTAACATTTTATGTGTTTTAATTGTTGTTAGCTGCCCAGAGACATACGTTTGGGCAGGGTATAATATAATATAATATAATATAATATAATATAATATAATATAATATAATATAATATAATATAATATAATATATATCCCACCCCTCCAGTGCAGTACTGCTTGGAGCGGCTCACAACCGTAAAACAATATAGCATGAATAAAACGCAGTTATCCTACATTTTTGTTGAATCTGGGCCTCTGAGAGAACAAGTTGCAAGAAATAATTAACAAGAAATGAAAACAATAAAAACTCAGAAGCACATCCAGTAGCCAAGGACAGCTTTGTATCTTATGGTTATTGTACATATTTTAAAATGTTTTAATTAGATCTGTATTTTTATATTCAATTTTAATTCTCAATGTGTAATTTTTCTGGTTTTATATTTTAAATGTTTTGTGAACCACCTTGAGATTATTTTAATGAAAGGCGGTAGAGAAGTTTAACAATGAATGAATGAATGAATGAATAAAAACAAAAAGGCAAGCTCTGTGTGAGTCAAGTACAGCTAGAAGTCTGTGGGAACAGGCATGATTTTACTTGGTATCTTAAATTACCAATGAGGGTGCATAGAACCTAAGAACAGCTCTGCTGGATCATGCCCGAGGCCCATCTAGTCCAGCATCCTGTTTCACACAGTGGCCCACAGGATGCCATCGGAAGCCTACAGGCAGGAGTTGAGGGCATGCCCTCTCTCCCGCTGTTACTCCCCTGCAACTGGTACTTGGAGGCAACCTGCCTCTGAGGCTGGAGGTGGCCTATAGCCCTCCGACTAGTAGCCGTTGATAGAGCTCTCTAAAGTCTAATAGACCTGCATGATGAATTCTGCTATGGAAAGTGCTGCAAAGTGTGGGCACCACCACAGACAAGGCCCTGTATGGAGAAGCCACCACACCTCACCTCTGAAAGTAGGGGTATCTGGAGGGAGGCACAGTGTTAGTCTGGGTATCAGCCAGTGTGTGTGTAGAAAGAAGAGTTAGGTGTTCGCCAGCATATCTGCAGTATGAACACATGCCAAGGCCATTTTTCCAATGGCAGAAAGGCCAATGAATGTGTGAATGCCAGGGGCCAACCCTGACATGGCTATGCTGCCTCCCCTACACTCGTTCATGGAATGTATGGAGAAGATCCCAAACACATGAAAATGGCTCAAGTTGGGGGTTGTCAACCTTGGGTCCCCAGATATTGCTGGAGTACAACTCCCATCATCCATTTTACCATTTTGACTAGGAATGATGGGTGTTGTAGTGCAACAACATCTGGGGACCCAAGGTTGGCACAAACCAGTGGCACACTTAGGTCCAAAATCAGCCCGGACCTGAAGGGCTTCGGAGCCCTCCACCCCCGTGCCACGACACACACACCCCACACCACAAGGACCCCCCATTAAATCTTTTTTAATACTTGCCGCCACCCTGCTGCTGCTCCTGTTTGGGGGGGCATATGTTCTGGGGGAGCCTCCCCAGAGCCCCACTGCTGCCCCGTGCCCGCCATACTGCTTCCCCACCATGTTGATATTTGACATTTGCGCAGCCAGAGGGTGGGGATGGGGGGGTGATCCGAGCAGGCATCCCCTGTGGTGGTGGCGGGTGCAGCAGCTGGTGGGCCTGGCAAGGAAAGGTCACGGCCTTGCTGTAGCCCAGCTTGGTGTCCTGGATCCTGCTCTTGCAGGCGTGCCCAGATGGACGGGTCCACGCCCACCAGCCACTCCGCCCACCTCCGCCACCATGGGGGAGGCCTGCTCAGCTCATCCCCCATGCCTCGGTCACACAAATGGCAAATATCGGTGTGGTGGGACAGCAGTGGGTGCAGGGCAGCAGCAGGGTGGGTGCATGGCAGTGGCGGGTCTCTGCCCCCCCCCCGAACATTTGGAGCCCCCTAGAGGCAGGAGGCCACAGACCAGATCCCCAAGATCTGTGGCTAAGAGAGCCTCTGGTGACAACCCCTGATTGAAGTGAGTCTTGTGAAAAATGGGTTGGGAAAACCTTGGCGTGCCTTTGCGCCAAATTGATCACGGTCTATGACAGAGGAATCTGCATGGACTCTCAGTTGCACAATACCAAATTAGGTCCTAGTGGGCATATCAGAGATGCTTGAGTTATCAGGGAACAAAGTGAAGCAGACCTCAAAGAGTGGGAATGCCTCCCGCCCCCCCGCCCCGCCGCAACTGCTTCAAATCTCTGTCACCACCCCATTGGCCTGAACAACACCCCCTTCTGCTTGTCTAGCCAATACTGAAGAAAGACAATGATTGATCAAAACAATCATGAAGTAATTACTTGACTAGGGGTCTCTGGTGCACCTGGGAGCTCAAAACCTAAAATCGGTAACTTTAATAAAACCGGAGTGGACATATCAATTTGCCTGTGCACTCCTAGAGGATTTTAATGGATTTGTCAGAGGAAAAATTGGTTTCTTCCACTGCTGTGTGTAATGCTGAACAGAGTCACTTTTCCCTGCAGGAATGAGGTTGCTGGCGACTGTATAGAGCAGGCAGCTTCAGAGTCAAGCTGGGCCCCGTGATCATAGCTTACAATAAATCGTCCAGACTTTTGGTGCAGGAAATCCAACTAGACTACAAGAAAACAGTCAATTAAAAGCAGGCAGATACCAGAACTGAATCAAAATTAGGCAATGACTTTAAAAAGAAGAAAGGCAGTCTGACATTTGTTCTTGCATCAGCAAAATACTTTGAGGATAAGTACTGAAACGTTTTGTGTAAGTTGGTGGATCTTTAAATATCTACAACAGATCGCATTAGGGGCCTGCACTCATCTTTGAACACAATGTGGTGGGGGGAAGGAAACATATATGGTCAATTCAAGTTTGATTTTCATTCATTTGAGAATGAATGACAAGAGTTCTGAATGTGTAGTGAATGGGTTTCTTTTTCTTATTCCATTAATTCCTCAATGATTACTCATTCAGGAAGCTTACTTTTACTGAGAAGCAGCAGAACTCACTTTGAAATTGTGTTTTTCTGGGGCACTCTAGGCGGGGGGTGGGTGGGATTGCCACTGCGGAAATTGTCATGTTTGAGGAGTGGCTGTCAATTTCCCCCCAGAATATCCCTGAATGACAGCATCTAAAGTGGCATCATTACAGGCTGCAGCAAACAAAACTGTCAAAAGAAAAGTGGGGGTGGGGGAGTCAGAAATGAATGAGAGCAACCAAAATGAATGAAAACTAAAATGAATGTTAATTGGATAAATTAATAACTAAATGAATAAAGCTCTTTTTTTGATAATGAAAATGAACGGAAATATGAGACAAAAAATGTCTTGCAACTCCCAGGAGTGCACACAGAAGTCACAAATGGGATAAGCTGATGATGTGCACTTTCCAGATGGCTGGAATAGATGCTGATGGTGATGATGATGATGATGACGATGATGATAATGATTAGGAAGGCCCTAGAGAAAGGCTACTGGGCCCAAAACAGAGTTTGGGCACATCTCTTATACAACCTCCTATTATTCTCTGAATAATAGCCAACTTCCCTTATTCTTAAATTCTAACAACTTGAACAAAAATCTTTTTAGATTTTGAAAATGTGAAACTTCTCTCTGGAAACAACATTCATATAATAATTTTTGCCTCTGTAGAAGATCTTTGTGCTTGAAACACGTAAGGGCAAGATAGCAAGACTTAACAAATGGCTGAAAAGATATTCAGAATCAGTTTCATGGCACCCTTGGAATCCCCTCCCTCTTTTTCAGCTGAATTTCTCTAAAATGAAATTTGAAGTGAATCCTAGTGTTCCTCCCAAGGGAAAATTCTTCCACTTCCCTTGTTGTCCTATATAGATAATATCTTGTGATAGCTTTATAGACATTGAAGAACTTGGGATGGGAGCTATAAGCAAAACAAATAAATGCATGATTTATTGAATAAAGAGGAGAGGTCCAGGCATAGTAGCTGAGCATGCAGAAAGTACCAAATTCAATCTCCGACTGAAAGGATCTCAAATTACAGGATTTTTTTCAACTAGCATTTCTTTTTAGACTGTGAACCCTTTGGGGACAGGGATCCCTCTTATTTATTTGTTATTTCTCTGTGTAAACCGCCCTGAGCCATTTTTGGAAGGGCGGAATAGAAATCGAGTTAATAATAATAACTTGAAAAGGGGCTTAAACAATTGCGTGGAGGACAAGTCTCGCAATGGCTGCCAGTCTTGATGGCTATAGACTACCTCAGCCTAGGAGGCCTCTGAATACCAGTTCCAGGGGAGTAACCGCAGGAGAGAGGGCATGCCCTCAGCTCTTGCCTGTGGGCTTCTCAGAGGCATCTGGTGGTCTACGGTGGGAAACAGGATGCTAGACTAGATGGGCCTTGGGCCTGATCCAACAGGGCTGTTCTTATGTTTTTAATGAACAGATCACTAGATGTCCCCTGCTAACTGAGCAAAGAGGCACCTTTTCAAAGTGGTAATTATCTTTATTTAGCAGGGGGAGAGTAATGGGCCCTATCCATACCTAGCACAGCCCCCTTCCAGTGGCTGTTGCTGGTGTCCATCTTATGTTTCATAGGAACATAGGAAACTGCCATATACTGAGTCAGACCATTGGTCTATCTAGCTCAGGATTGTCTTCACAGACTGGCAGCGGCTTCTCCAAGGTTGCAGGCAGGAATCTCTCTCAGCCCTATCTTGGAGAAGCCAGGGAGGGAACTTGAAACCTTCTGCTCTTCCCAGAGCGGCTTCATCCCCTGAAGCAAATATCTTGCAGTGCTCACACATCAAGTCTCCCATTCATATCCAACCAGAGCAGACCCTGCTTAGCTATGGGGACAAGTCATGCTTGCTACCACAAGACCAGCTCTCCTATCCTATCTTTCTTTTTTAGACTGTGAGCCCTTTGGGGAGAGGGAGCCATTTTATTTATTTATATCTATGTAAACCACTTTGGGAACTTTTGTTGAAAAGTGGTATATAAATATTTGTCATATTTGTATTCGTATAGTAATCCCGACCAAACTGATTTGATTTGATTAAGCCTGAGTCTACACATGCAGCAGAATGAGGTGGTAAAGAGGTGGTAAAGAGGTGGTAGATATCTTCACTTTTGCCCACAAGTGAGAGACACCAGTTTTGAACTTTCCCCCTTGTAACGTTTATCCCTACAGAATGAAACTAGTGCATCAGGGTGAAAAACTTTAACTCAACCACACACCTGCTCGATTCGTTTTCTGTTTGCATAGATTTTTTTTTTATGTTTAAGAGTACTGAAAATGCAGTCCCTCCTCCTGCAGTCTGAAGTAATGCAATCCATTTTGCTGCCACCATATTCTGCTGCATGCATAGAGAAAAAAATCTTAAAAAGTGTCAGGCAGGTAATTAATAGCCTAGTGCAGTTTAGCAATATTCAGTTCCTGCCCTTCTTTAGGGACAAGCTGATGGAAATGAAAGGGAAGGAGGCAGGCCCTATCTTTTCACAGCTTGCTATGGAATTCTCTGCCACAGGATGGGGTGATGGCCACTAGCTTGAATGGCTTTAAAAGGGGCTTAAAGAAATCCATGGAGGAGAGGCCTATCTATGGCTACTAATCTGAGGGCTATGGGCCACTTTCAGCCTCAGCCTCTAAATACCAGTTGCAGGGGAGTAACCACAGGAGAGAGGGCATGCCCTTAGCTCATGCTTGTGGGCTTCCCAGAGGCATCTGGTGGGCCAATGGGGGAAACAGGATGCTGGACTAGATCAGCCTTATCCAGCAGGGCTGTTCTTCTTAAGTTGTACAAAGCTTTGGGCAAAACAACCAACCAACAAGATGGCCACTCCATCAGTTCCTGGTACTGACAATCAGTACAAGCTATCAGGGGCGTAGCTAGGAAAGAGGGGGCCTGTGTTCACCCCTCTCCCTGGCGGCCACTCAGAGTGAGGAAGATAATAAGGAAAATAGGGAGGGGTGGAGCTGGGGAACCTGCAGGAGCTGGGGGCCTGGGTTATTTGAACCCATCTGCTCAATTATAGCTATGCCCCTGCAAGCTATGAGAAACTAAGCATGCTGTATCTCACGGTGACTGGCAGAGGTAAATTGGCAGGCTCTCAGCTTCCTTTAAAATCTTTTGATGAAGCACACTAAACTGTTCCCAGGCTTGCTTTCACAGTCAACAAGCTGCCTGATAATGGGACACAAAGTGAGGATGGAACTCCACAGTGATCCATTATCTATCCTTAAAGAAGAGTAACTGTTTTATAAACACTGTGAGCCGCCCTGAGCAGTAATGTACTGAAAGGGCAGGCTACAAATGTTTTTAATAATAATAATAATAATAATAATAATAATAATAATAATAATAGACAAACATCTGCCACACAATACACCAGATATAACTGTAGTCGAGAAGAAAGAAAAACAAGTGAAAATAACCGACATAGCAATACCAGGGGATAGCAGAATAGAAGAAAAAGAAATAGAAAAAATCACCAAATACAAAGATCTACAAAATGAAATTGAAAGGCTGTGACAGAAAAAGACCAAAATAATCCCAGTGGTAATTGGCGCCCTGGGTGCAGTTCCAAAAGACCTTGAAGAGCACCTCAACACCGTAGGGGCCACAGAAATAACCATCAGCCAATTACAAAAAGCAGCTTACTGGGAACAGCCTATATTTTGCGACGATATCTATAATAACCAACAGTATTGATGATAAAATTCAGCCATCCTAGGTCCTTGGGAAGGATTCGATGTCTGGATAAAACAAACCAGTCAATAACACCTGTCTGACTGTGTAAATAAATAATAATGTATCATCCCTGCTACCTTGGCATGCCTTTGTTTGTAGTCAGTCTGTGCAATCTTTTTACAACAGCTCATTAGGTGAAACAGTGGACCACCTAATCAGCTGTTGTAAAAAGATCACACAGACTGACTACAAACAAAGGCATGACAAAGTAGCAAGGATGATACACTGGAACATCTGCAAAAAATACAAGCTACCTGTAGCCAAAAAATGGTGGGACCATAAAATTGAAAAGGTTGTAGAAAATGAAGATGCAAAAATATTATGGGACTTCCGTCTACAACAGACAAACATCTGCCACACAATACACCAGATATAACTGTAGTCGAGAAGAAAGAAAAACAAGTCAAAATAATCGACATCGCAAATAAATAGGAAAAAATAACAAAATACAAAGATCTACAAATTGAAATTGAAAGGCTGTGGCAGAAGAAGACCAAAATAATCCCAGTGGTAACTGACACCCTAGGTCCAATTCCAAAACAACTTGAAGAGCACCTCAACACCATAGGGGCCACAGAAATCACCATCAGCCAATTACAAAAAGCAACTTTACTGGGAACAACCTATATTCTGCGATGATATCTATAACAACAGCAACAACATTGACAATAAAATTCAGCCATCCCAAGTCCTTGGGAAGGCCTCGATGTCTGGATAAAACAAATAACACCTGTCTGACTGTGTGTGTAAATAAATAAATAAATAAATAAATAAATGATTTTTTTAAAAGAGCAGACTTAAAGGAACAGTGCAGCACTAAAACAAGAGGCACTGTAGTTTGCAATTACTAATTATGTCTCTGTGCATGCCAGTAGCACAAAGACTTTTGCTAGCTGCAGCAAGAGAATGTACATTTAATTTGTGCGTGTTCCTTCTGCTTCACTCAAAGTTCTATGGGCTCCTCCTGTCCATGTGTGTGTGGATGTCCAAGGAAAATTCATGTTGAATGCAAGGGCTTCCCATGCAAGCCTCACATGTGTATCATCGCTTGTAAGGCAAATAAGCGTTTGTGATTTCCCTCCTGCTGCTCAGGTGCCCCTTGCACTGAGTGTATAAAAACACAGAAATAAGCACAAGAGATCTCTGCCTGTATCATCTGTTTATGAATCAGAGCACAATCTAAGGGCCAGTTCACAAACCATTCCAGTGCATAGGTTGTTCACATTGTGGAACCGGGAAATGAGCGATGGCTCTTATGCCCTCCTCCACCATGTGAAGAATTTAGCTATGAGATTGCTGCTGTAAGGGTTAGTGGTCTGAAGGCTGAGTCTGAGTCAGACAGAGGGGGAGAGCTGGTCTTGTGGTAGCAAGCATGACTTGTCCTCTTAGCTAAGCAGGGTCCACCCTGGTTGCATATGAAAGGGAGACTAGAAGTGTAAGGTTCCAAGTTCCCTCCCTGGCAGCAGCTCCAAGATAGGGCTGAAAGAGACTCCTGCCTGCAACCCTAGATGCTTTTCCCAGAGCAGCCCCATCCCCTAAGGGAAATATCTTACAGGGCTCACACATAGAGTCTCCCATCCAAATGCAAACCAGGGCAGACCCTGCTTAGCAAAGGGGCAATTCATGCTTGCTACCACAAGACCAGATCTCCTGGCCATTATAAAGAGAACCCCTACATTTGAGGGGGTACAGACCCTCTCTAATACCCTCTCTTATAGCAGGGGAGAGCAACTGGCCCTATCCAGCCCCAGCACAGCATCCCTGCAGTGGCTGTTGGTGGTATATGCCTTGTGCTTCTTTTTAGATTGTGAGCCATATGGGGACAGGGTACCATCTTATTTATATATTATTTATTTGTATGTATTATTTATGTATTTATTTATTTTTCTATGTAAACCGCTTTGAGAACTTTGGTTGCAGAGCAGTATATAAATATTTTTGGTAACTATGCTTCAACTACAAATTAGAGATAAGTGATCTTAGTACCTAGTAGGAAAGTAGTTGTTTTTTTAAAAAAAATCCTCATCTGTTCTTTGAAAAGGATTACATCCTCATTTTAGGGGGGGGGAAAGGCTTTGTATATAGTACATGCTTAATTTAAAGCATTTGAATGGTCATGAGGTTAACTCAGACATTCAAACTGTGCTATTCATCACACCGTCAGTTCTGCCTCTAGCCCAGGGGTGGCAATCTTGTCTCTCCAGCTGTTGCTGGACAATTGTGACTGGGGATGATGGGAGTTGTAGTCCAGCAACAGATCTAGGCATTTCTGGCTATTCCACCCCCCAACAATACCTCCAGTTTCATCCTGAACCCCATACTATAAAATCCAATCCCATTTCAGGCAGGCTCTGAAGAGAAGCAGGCTGCTTTGAAGGGTATTTAGGACGTCACATGTCCTGCAGAAGCCTAATCCCCATCAGATACTCTTTTAATGCATCATGAACAACGCACTGCTGTTATGATCCCTGCTAAAAACACTAAAGATGTCCCATTGACAAGAAGAGACTTTATTTTGTTTCGAAAGCCAGACTAATGCTTGCATAGGACAGAAAAATCCCCTTTAATTCTGCATTATCAAAATCCTGCCTAGCACGAAATGCAACTCTTCATCTCCTGCAAGGGAGAACTGAGTGTTATGTCTGCAGTGCTATTTGTGTTGTAAACAGAGAGAGGAAACTTTTGCCCTTAACTAACCGGGGTGGGGGGAGGCCTGCGGGGGGCTAGAGAGCTAAGTGGCACCAGCTGAGAGAGTCGGCACAAGGTCCCACATCACAGCACTGGGCAAGCTTTGGTCTTGCTTTTAATCATTGTTGGCGTGTGACCCCGACTAGAACGGCAGCATATGCACTAGACAGCTTCGGGGCTTAATACATACATAGACAGACCAACACGTGCACTGCTGAACAGACTGCAGTTTTCTGAGAGCAAGGAGGGTAGAAACATTTGGGCTGAAATTGATTATGGTGGAATTGCAGATGTGATGCCTTCCCGGCATCTGACACCAGCAAATTCAATGGCAAAGAATCTCAAACGATCAGTCACTGTGCAAAACTCAAGATCTGGCTGCAAAACCGACATTTCAGCCAAGGGGCTAACAGGTGGTCTTCACAAACAGTGGTGCAGTAAAACCCCATGGATTGGCCTGAATCCTCCATTCTTTATTGGAGACCTTTCTCTGATGTGAAGTTAGACGAATGATGATTGGAGGCAAGGCCATTTCAGTGGCGGTGTCCTCCTCAGAGAAACTCATCTAGTGCCAAGCGTAATGTCTTACTGAGCCAGGCAAAGGCTGACATCAAGAGCCAGCACAGTGTAGTGGTTAGAGTGTTGGACTAGGACTGTGAAGACCCGAGTTCAAATCACCATTCAACCATGTGACTCACTGGGTGACTCTGGGCCAGTCATGTATCTCTCAGCCTAACCTACCTCACAGGGTTGTTGTGAGGATAAAAATAACCATCTACGCTGCTCAGAGCTCCTCGGAGGAAAAGCGGAATATAAGTGTAAAAACAAACAAACAAACAAACAAACAAACAAACAAACAAATAAATACTAACGCTGCACTTGTGCAGTGAACAAAGTTGCACCATGAATACAGCGAATATTTACGAATATGGTGAATACGAATACGAAAACTATTTATATACCACTTTTGAACAAAAGTCCCCAAAGCGGTTTACAGAAATATAAATACACAAATAAAATGGCTCCCTGTCCGCAAACGGCTCACATTCTAAAAGAATAAATATAAGACAGACACCAGCAACTGCCACTGGAGGGATGCTGTGCTGTGGATGGATAGGGCCAGTTGCTCTCCCCCTGCTCAATAAAGAGAATTGCCACTTTTAAAAGGTGTCTCTTTTGTTCAGTTAGCATTTAGTGCAAGATGACTGCATAGCTGTGCACAGTCACTAAGATGTTCCATTTCTCTCAAATATTCCCTGAAAAACACATGAGGAATTGGTTTCAGAGCAAAAGATTGTGCTTGTTGCACAAGTGCAAAACATATGTGCCCTTGGGCAACACTAGTCTGGAAAGAAAGCTCTAGAAATGGTGCATTAGTGGTGAGTGTACAATCCGTGCACCACCGCAATGTGTTTGCACAAACACAGCATTAGGCTGTCGGTCACTGACTTTTTATTTGCCTAAGCATTTCAAGATCTCCTATCTCTGGTTTTATTGTGGGGAGGGTGTTATAACACTGCTGGATTGTATTGATTTTATGCATTGATGGGTGCCATTTCTGTGACTTTTGTAGTGATTTTAAGTTGACTTTCAGTTGTATTTTCTGTTGTTTAAATTGTACACTTTTGTGGGACCTTCACATTAAAGGCATCCTATAAATGCATCAAATCAATGTCTGAATATTAACAACTGTTCTTGGAGTGCACCACTCTTCACTGAAGATGGGGGATCACAGAACAGAATGCCCCCCCCCACACACACATAAAAATTGTGTCCTCCCACACAGCACTGGTGCTGGTGTCCCTGGGAAGTGGAACTGAAAAGGCTGAGGGGTTCTGTAAGTGAGCAAAGAAGGGGGGGGTGTACCCCTTTAAATTTGGTGAGAAGAACAGCAGGTATGTATGGGTTCTCTGCTTCGTGGGGTACAGAAAAGAGGGAGTTGCTAAGAAGCATGGCAGTTGCATTCTTCTACAGCATTTCTGTGATGCCACACATCCTGAAAATCTATAAAAACCAACAGAGCAGGAAATGTGCTACCTTGTTGTGCAAGCGCAAATATAAAACCATAGGAACACAGGAAGCTGCCATATACTGAGTCAGACCATTGGTCCATCTAGCTCAGTATTGTCTACACAGACTGGCAGCGGCTTCTCCAAGGTTGCAGGCAGGAATCTTTTTCTGCCCTATCTTGGAGACGCCAGGGAGGGAACCTGGAACCTAGATGCTCTTCCCAGAGTGGCTCCAATATCTTACAGCGCTCACACTTCTAGTCTCCCATTCATATGCCTTCCTAAATGCTTGCATGGAGTCGGTGATGGGCTTGATGAGGGATAACAAACTGAGACTGAATCTGGCTAAGACGGAGGTACTCATTGTGCGGGGTCGGAACTCGAGAGATGATTTTGATCTGCCTGTTCTGGATGGGGTCACACTTCCCCAGAAGGGACAGGTACGCAGCCTAGGGGTGCTTCTGGATCCGAGCCTCTCCCTGGTCTCCCAGGTTGAGGCGGTGGCCAGAAGTGCCTTCTATCAGCTTTGGCTGACACGCCAGCTGCATCCGTTTCTTGAGGTGAACAACCTCAAAACAGTGGTGCATCTGCTGGTAACCTCCAGACTGGATTACCATAATGCGCTCTATTTGGGGCTGCCCTTGTACGTAGTCCGGAAACTACAGTTGGTCCAGAATGCAGCAGCCAGGTTGGTCTCTGGGTCATCTCAGAGAGACCATATAATTCCTATATTGAAGGAGCTACACTGGCTGCCAATATGTTTCCGGGCAAAATACAAGGTACTGGTTATAACCTATAAAGCCCTAAACAGTTTGGGCCCTGGGTATTTAAAGGAACGCTTTCTTCTGCATGAACCCCACCGCCCACTGAGATCTGCTGGAGAGGTCCGTCTGCAGCTGCCACCAGCTCGTCTGGTGGCCATTCAGGGACAGGCCTTCTCCGCTGCTGCCCTGAGGCTTTGGAATGCGCTCCCTAGTGAAATAAGAGCCTCCCCATCTCTGACAGCTTTTAAAAAGTCTTTAAAAACACATCTCTTCACCCAGGCTTTTAATTAATGCTGTGTTAATGGTTTTAATGCTGTTTTAAAATATTATTTAAAAAGAATTTAAATTGTTGTAATGTGTGTGTTTTTTTCTTCCCCATTTTTGTCTTAACAAATGTTTTACTTTGTTTTTATTCTGTTGTAAACCGCCCAGAGACATAAGTTTTAGGAGGTATAAAAATGTTTTATTAATTAAATATAATAATAATAATAATAATAATAATAATAATAATAATAATAATAATAATATGCAACCAGGGTGGACCCTGCTTAGCTAAGGGGACAAGTCATGCTTGTTAGCACAAGATCACCTCTCCTCCAGCTATATGCTGGAATGCCTGGGCAAATAAAAAGGTCTTTGCTGGCACCAAAAAGACACCAAGGTTGCCACTAGATGGGTTTCTTTGGAGCGGGAATTCCAACCAAGAAGGCCCTGTTCCCGGTCACCACCCACCTAAGCTCTGATGGTGGAGGAACGCAGAGGAAGGACTTAGGCAGATCCACATGGTTTTACCACCATCTCGCATTTAGACTAGTAGTGAGTGGTGAGTTATGATGTGCTGTGCAAGAAAAAGGAGGGGTTCAGGATGAAGGGAGAGTTTCTTCTCTTCCCATAGAGGAGGCCCAAAATAGGGCCAGTGCCTGAGTCAGTGTGCCACATGCTGCATTGCTGCTCCACACCCTTGCACACTGTGAAAGTGGTGTGTGTGGGAACGGTTGCCAGCAGACTCCTTTTCTCTCCTTGTGCTTTTTGCAAGCCTTGCAAGAAGTAAGAGGAGAGGTGCTCCTTGCAATGCTTGGAGAAGCTGCTGCCAGTCTGTGTAGACAATACTGAGCTAGATGGACCAATGGTCTACTCGGTATATGACAGCTTCCTATGTTCCTAAGGGTCAGATGATCAGTCCCAGAGAGCTGCTCTGATGGCAACAGTGAGGGGGGACCTTGTCACCCTGCTGACACCCCAACAATCTGCCACCTGAGGCAACTGCCTTACCTTGCCTCATGAAATGGCCATCTCTGTCCTACCAGTGGAAGAGTTCTGAGCAAACCCCAATTGATTTGTGGCCTCTGGGACAAGGATTCCACACTGATAATCTGGCAAAACTATCCTATGAGTTCTACTCATATGAGTTTCTTCTTCTCAAGAAATGAAAATTCAGCCAGCCTAAAGGAGCTATCTTAAGACCTTAAAACGTACATACCGTAGGTACATACAGTGTAGGCTGGTAACCTCTAAGCTTGACTACCGTAATGCACTCTACGTGGGGCTGCCTTTGTACACAGTTTGGAAACTACAATTGGTTCTGAATGTGGCAGCCAGACTGGTCTCTGGGTTTACCCAAAGGGGCCATATAACACCAATTCTAAAAGAACAGCACTGGCTGCCGATATGTTTCCAAACAAAATACTAAGTTCTGGTTATTACCTATAAAGCCCTTAACGGCTTAGATCCAGGGTGTTTAAGAGAGCGCCTTCTCTGTTCTGAACACTGTAGCCTATTAAGATCATCTGGGGAGGTCCGGTTACAGTTGCCACAAACTTGTTTGGTGGCGACTCAGGACTGGGCCTTTTCTGTGGCTGCCCTGGGGCTTTGGAAAGTGCAACCTGCTGAAATAAGAACGCCTTCTCTGTTTGCTTTTAGGAAGACCCTGAAGACGTACCTGTTTTCCCAGGCCTTCAACTGAGATTGTATTTTAAAATTTTAATGTGTTATTAATGTGTTTTTATCTATTATGATGTTATCTTTTTATGAATGTTAAGTGTGTTATGCTTTATGTTTTAATTCTGTACACTGCCTAGAGATTTTTATAGTAGATGGTATATAAATTCAATAGAGATAGATAGATAGATAGATAGATAGATAGATAGATAGATAGACAGATTTCATAAAATCAAAATGAAGCGTAAAACACCCACTCTTCTAAAACAATTATAATTAAAACATATGTATACTGATATATTCATATGACCATAATAATCTAGTCCTGTATGGCTCTGTCCAAAGGCAAGAAAAAAGTTAATGTGTATATCAATCTTGCATGAAGCCTATCCAATGTCATGGTTCAGATCAGAATGAGTAAGACTTCAGACAAATCTCCCCTGTCCTAGTAAAAAGCAAAGGGGTGGTCGAATATTCCAATGAATTCATTCTAAGATGACAACGATATTTAAGATGCCGACACTGCCCTATGTCTCTGCTTCCCCATCTTCAGTAGTAAGTAGGACTGTTGTTTATGCTCAAGAGAACACTGAAGAGGAGGGTGGATTGGGGGCTGGTGGAGGAATAGGCCAGGAGATGCTACGGATGCAACATCTCTTGTTGCTTTGGCCTTTTATTTATTCCTTATAAAGGGCAGGCAGGCATACATTACAACCCCATGTATAGCTTGTGCACAATGCGAGCTTGCTACAATCTCTTCCCCCAGAGTTTTCACCCCAAACATGCCTTCCCAGTCTTACCCGGCTTATTTCTTTTAACATCTTGTCACGGCTTTGCTATTAAAAGAATGAAGCCCACAAGCACGTTTTGATAACTTCACACATGCTGCTGTGCCCAGAGCTCTTTTCTACCTTCTTGTCAGCTTCTTTTTTTGTTGCAATGCAAATATGAAAAAGATCAAGCTGGACTGCAAGGAAGGCTATGGAATGTAGAGGGGGAACCATCAACGTGAAACAGCGGACAAGAACATGGAGCATTTCTCCGAAGCATATGCAGTTTCTCTACATCTGTATTTGAGGTTTCTTAAGTGGGTTAGCATGGCCTGGAAATATAGTCTGGTTCCACTAGTCCATCAGTCATGTAGGAAAAGCAAAGAAAGCTCTTGATAAAATTGCTATTAGCCTGCCATCTATTCATTAAGGCTCAACACAAATTAACTGCAGGAGCCATAGTGCTTCTCTTCCTACACAAAAGGCTTGTTCACATGATCACTGGCAGGGTAGGAGAGGCATCCAGCCTGGGTAGCAGCACCAGGTAGGGATGTGCACTTTGATTCACCCACCAAATGATTTGCATCAAATTGGGGGTGATTTGATAATTTTACCCTGAATCAAATTGCCCTGAAAACAAAGAGCCAGATTCAGGGTAGAATAGAATCACCCTCAATTCCGGGTAGAGGTGGTCTACCAATTGGAATCAGCAGGTAGATCAGGTCTCTAAGGTGGGCTGGCGCACAAAGTCCAGAGCAGAGGGTTGGTCTACCCACTGATCCCATTTTGAGGCCCGTTTTCCTAGCAAAATGGGCCTCAAAACGGTGCCCGAATGAATTCGGGTCAAATCGAGGGTGATTCATCGAGGCAGCTGGCCAAGCCAGCAGCTTTTGACAAATCAATTTGGGGTCTGCAATTCAATGTGAGGTTGAATCGAATTGCAGATTCTGATTCATGTACCCCCACCCCGAGACGGGCATGCTCCTGAATTTCGGCCGTCTGCTTGCAAACATTAAGGTAGGAGGTGGAGCGAACAACTGTCAGCACCAGCTGGGCAGGATGGCTTTTCCTCCTACCTTGGTCAAATGCTGGGGGCAGAATCCTACTCAGCTGCCAATGTGTTGATGATCATTCTCCCTGTCTCCTACCTTAATGTTTGCAAGCACAAGACTTTAAATAGGGAGCGTGCCCAGCTTTCCTACCCAGGCTGGGCACTTCTCCTACCCTGCTGCTGGCAGTCGTGTGAACAAGCCTAGAGGGGTCATACCCATCCGGCAGCCACTTCACATGAGTTACACCTATTCCAGCTTGCTGAGTCAGAACTGAATTGCTGGTTTTGACTTTCAGTGCCCTACACGGCTTGGCTTGGGGTGTCTGTCAGACTGTATTCACCCCTATGTGTCTGCCAGGGTAATCCGATCTTCATCAAAGCCTGCCCCTGATGCAGAGCCAGCTAGCAGGACCCAAGGGCAGGGCCTTCTCCGTAGGGGCCCCCATCTGGTGCTTTCAATCTCTGTTTGGAAGAACTCCAAGAGAGATGCTGAGGCAACCACACCAGAACAAGGAACTTTGATACTGAGGCAAGGCTAGCTTCAGACAGGAAGCCTCTAACACAATTCCTGTCTGCAGGGGAGCCAATCACAGGCCTCATAGGGAGGGCCCAGCATAGGGCTTGGATGAGTTTTTAAAAGAACTCATGGATGAGTTTTTTAAAGGACATATCCTTTTTAGAGAAATGTTTTAAAATTGATTTTTTTAAAAAATAAGACATTCAGTTTTAGTCATGTCTGATACTGCCATTTTATCTTGCTGACTCATTTATTACCATTTGTTGTTTTACTGTTGTGTTTTCTTAATTGGATTCTAGTTTTGGGATGCCTTTTTTAAAAAGAAGCAATACTCAAGTCTGTACATCCCTGTTATAAGACTTAAATTAAGCAGTTAGAGGATGGCAGGAGGAAAATTCCTGGTTCAGAAATGCATATTCCATGCTTGCTTTCTAGCATCATCACACACTTGCATGTGTGAATGAAACATCACAGTTATCACCACGGAGGGAACTTCCATAACAACTCCCATAACAACTAGCATATCCTCAGGCACAATGCAATTCTTTGCCAAAGCAACAGCTATGAATCAACAAGTGCTGAGTAACTGACTAGGGAGAGATCAGCTCATGGGACAAAGGTTCATTCAAGGGCAGGGTGTGCAAAAGGAGGAAAATGTCATGACATTTGATCCCAGGCATGTTGAGCCTGGAAGTAGATTACTATTATTAATTGCTGTTATTGTTTCATTTATTCATTTAAAGAGGCTCATCAATGTGAATGGTGCTTTAAAGAATATCAGCAGACAGGTCCCTGTTAGAGATGTGCATGGAACCAGTTTGGCTGGTTCGGTTCGAATCTGGATCGGATTTGAACCAACCCAGTCTGATCCGGTTCCAGGTTCAGTTGACCATCGAACTGGGCAGAACTCTCCACAGGCCAATTTGGGTATATTTGTAAAGGGGAATCCTTCTCCAGGCCCCCAGGAGCAAGTCATGCTTGCTATCACAAGAGCAGGAGGGGCTAGTCTTGTAGTAACAAGCATGACTTGTCTCCATAGCTAAATAGGGTCTGCCCTGGTTGCATATGAATGGGAGACGAGAAGTGTGAGCACTGTAAGATATTCCCCTCAGGATATGGAGCTGCTCTGGGAAGAGCAAAGGGTTCCAAATTCTCTCCCTGGTATCTCCAAGATAGGGCTAAGAGAGATTCCTGCCTGCAACCTTGGAGAAGCCGCTGCCGGTCTGTGAAGACAATACTGAGCTAGACAGACCAATGGTCTGACTCAGTATATGGCAGCTTCCTAAGTTCCTATGTTCCCCCACTGGTGTCCCGAATGACAGCCTGGGCTAGCAGACGAGATTTGCGTCACCATACAATTTGTAACGCCATTTATGGCACCCCTTGTGGGGTGGGCAGGCTGGTTCAAACTTGGACCGGTTGAACCTGGCCAGTTCAATTCGAACTGTGGTTGGAACTGAGCTGGCTCTCACACCCCTAGTCCCTGAACTGAGGAGCTTACAATCTAAAACTTGACTTAAGGGAGGTAACAGCAAAGGGAGGGAAGTGGAAGCAAGAGGAAACAGCGGCAGAATACATGATAAATTCAGCTATACATACATACAGTATGGTATGAAGACCAAGGGATGGTTCACACAATCGCGGCAGTGTCCATTTTCCAGGAAACCAGGGATCCCTGCAGCACACTCCAGTTTTGTGACCATGTGCACCTTGGATTTTTTCATCACTTTTGAGTTGGCAATGTGCCAGCCTGTCAAGAGCAAGGACTCTGCTCCACACTGCCTCTGGTGTTGACTTGCTGAATGGCAGCAGCTTTTGGCTTCCAAGGCCTATGCTGGGCACTCCCTATGAAGCCTGTGATTGGCTCCCCTGCAGACAGGAAGAGTATAAGAGACTTCCTGTCTGAAGCTAGCCTTGCCTCAGTATCAAGGTTCCTTGTTCCGGTGAGGTCCTCTCAATGTCTCTCCTGGAGCTTTTCCAAACAGAGATTGACTGCAACTTCGCAAAACTTAGGCTGGGGGTGGGTGGGTTCATACCATGGAACCATTTAAAGTGATGTCAGGATGACGACAGAAGGTGCCGTCCATACAGCCAAAGGCATTATTCAGCTTTGCTCCTGACGATTCCACAGTTGCTGTGTATTATATGCGTCCTTAAAAAGTAGCACTTTGGTACAGTGGTCAAAGTACAGTTGGTACCAACTTTGGTACAGTTGGTACAGTTTAACTTTAGGTACTTCCTGCTGCAGTAAAGCCATCTGACTGGGAAAGCTCCTGTCTGCTTGGTTTGACCCTTGTCTTGTCTTGGACTCCTGATTACCTGCTTGATCCTCTGGCTCCTGATGCCTTCCTTGGCTTCACCATTGGTTTGTTCCTGACTCTCAACTCCTATCTTAACCCTCTGGCTCCTGATGGTCCACCGGGCTTGATCCCTGATGTTTCTCCAGCTCTCCCAGTCCTAGCTTTGGACCTGCGGCCCCTAGTGACCACTGCCCCTGTCTAACACAACCTGACTGACACGGCACCGAGATTGTCAAGCTCACTTCAAATGTAAGATCTCCAGTCTCGGCATCCTGTCAGTGTGGCACATTATGCCAACCCGAAATCAGCAACAACAACAAAAAGTCCCAGGTTCACACAATCACCAGATGGGAGCATGCACACTGCAGGAATCCCTGGGTTCCTGGAAAAATGGAAATTGCAGCAATCATGTGATTCAGCCCTGGGAGCTGTGCCAAAGACTTCACAGGAAATGTGGATTTTAGAGGAGGACTTTAAAGAAAGTACAGGCGTCCCAATAGCCATTTTTGTATCTCTGGCTAATGAGCTTGGTTACTGGCTCACACTCAGCTAAACTATTATTTAATTGCCCATTTGTATTAGTGAAATGACCTACGGCTAGGATTGCAAATTAAACATCTGCAGGAATTCTACCTGATACTTCCTCAACTGATCCCCACCCCCACCCCAGTTTGATTTATCTACCTAATAGAACACCCAGGGAGTTATGTAATCTAGCTGGATTAATTAAAACCTTGCCTTTCAAAGAGATAATGATACAGGTATAATAGGAATTAGAGACAACTGCATATTTCAGGTGCTAATCTGCATAAAATGCCCATTGGCAGCCATATACTCTCAAGGACTCTGCACATTAATTTGCTCACTTTTTAAAAAAGAATCATCTTTGCCCTGAACAACTCAGGGTTATTTTCAATGTTTTTGTACCATCGGCATTTAAATAGGGGTTTTCCCTCCTTCCTGTCTCCATCCTTCTCGGCTGTCCCTTTCCTCCACATGAATCCACTTCATTAAAGGAAGCCCACGAGACTCCAAAATAAAGCTTGTAGGAAGACTTTTGTAGATGTAGCCCTGTGAAAATGCCAGCAACATTTTCATAACCATTACTCCCATCCCAAGACACCGGTAGATGCAAATCAATGCCAGCAACACTTTGTAAAGATGCTGTGTGGATGAGAGATGGCATCTCTTTTGGAGCACAAGAGCTGCCTAAATCAGGCCCAGTCTATGCACTAATGTTATCATGTGGAGGCCACCTGCAACAACAGCTACATTATGTCTTACCCCCACCACCCCCATGACACATAAGACAGGTTCACACGTAACGTGGAACTTGCAATTTCCCCAGCCTGAGATCTGGAAGGAACCTCAATTTGGCACTGCAGATGATCGCATATCTCAGTTTGTTAGCAGTAACTGAGTTGAGTTAAAGGTACGCACCCTGGCCAGGCCTCCCAGCAAGGCCCTGGGTGCTATCCCAGCCTGCCCAGAGCTGCCTCACAGCCATTAGTCCTGATGGTAAAGGGAGTGGGCTCAGAACCAGGGGTTCATGAAAAGCTATAACGTGCACCTCAGTGGGTACGGAACTTGGCTTGGCAGTCCAACTTCAAATCTTGGTTACACATCTCAGTTTGAGGCACCAAGTGAACCTGAGGTTCCTGCCTCGGTCTGGGTTCAGCCAGCCTCAGACAAGTCAGTTACTTGTTTACTATGCAAGTAGGTTCTGTGTTATGTGTGAATCCACCCAGAGTGGCCTGCCTGGAAACTAGAGAAAACTGATAAATCTGGGGAGAAACTGATTTTTGTTTGGGGGTAGGGGGACTTGTCAACTGAATATCTAGGAAATATTCTGTACTCTGCAAAGGATCTAAAGTGGATTCATTCGTTGCTAGATGCCTTCCCTCTCATCTCTACTAGACTTAGGTATGGGGAGGCAAGAGACAGCAGGAAGACCTCTGTGTAACTGTGTACAATTCTGGTCACCACATCTAAAGAAGGACATTGTAGAACTGGAAAAGGTGCAGAAGAGGGCAACCCAGATGATCAGGGGCCTGGATCACCTTTCTCATGAGGCAAGGCTACAACACCTGGGGCTATTTAGTTTAGAAAAAAGATGACTGCGGGGAGATATGATAGAGGTCTATAAAGTCATGCATGGAGTGGAGAAAGTGGAGAGAGAGAAATTCTTCTCCCTCTCACATAACACTAAAACCAGGGGTCATCCCATTGCCGGGAAATTTAGGATCAGCAAACTGAAGGGTTTTTTTCCACATAACGCATAATCAATTTGTGAAATTCTCTGCCACAAGATGTGGTGACAGCCAACAACTTGGATGTCTTTAAGAGGGGCTTGGATAACTTCATGGAGGAGAGGTCTATCAAGGGCTACTAGTCGGAGGGCTATAGGCAACCTCCAGCCTCAAAGGCAGGATGCTTCAGAGTACCAGTTGCAAGGAAGCAAAGCAGGAGAGCAAAGCATGCCCTCAACTCCTGCTGCAGGCTTCCAATGGCATCTGGTGGGCTACTGTGTGAAACAGGATGCTGGACTAGATGGGTCTTGGGCCTGATCCAGCAGGGCTGTTCTTAGGTTCTCATAGTACCTCAAGCCCTGGATGCTGTTGTACATGTTTACTACAGCATCCAGAGATGCTGGGAGCCATGGGAATTGTATTTCCCATGGTTCCCAGCATCCCTGGATGTTGTCACTCATGCTCACTATACCCAGTAGGATATTATCCTAATTATGTGATTAATTAAGGAAGAGAGGGTCCATTAGTGGGAGTAAGACATCATAGGGCAGGTGTTTAAAATGCAGATAGGAAAGAGAAGAGGAAAGAAGCAAACGAACCATTGGAAGTGAAAGCTGCATGTAGGCAGCACTCTGCACAAAAGCTGGAATTTTTTAAAAAATGGAACAAGGGAGTATTCCTAATACACTAGTCAGTTTGGACACAAGATCCCTTAATTTAGAACTCCAAAACCTGGGCAGAAATTCAGAGAAGAATAATTATGAAAGCATCTGAAACACCCAGAATTACATCATGCCAGGCCTCTTCTATTACCTGGCTTTTGCAACACTTAAGCGTGTAGCCTTACACTCTTCGGAGTCAATGTTGTGCTTAGTTAAGGGAGAGAAAGAATACTTCTGGCCAAGAACCAAACACGATACAAGATAGGGCCTATCTCGACCAGTGTACAGGCTTCCTCCTGACACTGCATTTTTTAAATCCACAGCTTGGAAACCTACTCTTGTTCCAATTCCAGGCCTCCCCTGGACAGTTGCCAGTCATCTGGGCTTGTGCCAAATTGCAGAGTAGTTTCAAGTTATCTGAAGTAGTCAAGTGTCTATGAAAAAACAGTGAAAGTGTTGAACGTTCCTGCCAAGGCCGCCTGATGCATGGAGGAGAGGTGAGAGAGGAAGGCAAATTTCAGAGTCCTGCCGTAGCCTCCAGCTCTAGGTCAGCTTTCCATAGGGTTAGGGAGATGGCAGTAATACATTAGGACCAAGTCATTTAGATGTGTTAGGAAAGTTATTTTTCTTTATTAATTGCATGGAATCTGAGTTGCCACACTCTGTTTTATGAAGAGACAATTGATCTTATGGCATAATCTTGTTTTTCTTTTAATGTAATAATAAACCCTTGTTGGTGAAGTGTGCTACTCTTCATTTTGGGTCTGCTGTAGTCACAAGTCTTTGAAGGCCTAGTTTTCCCCCAGCCCTTTTAGGGACGTTTTTGCCACTTTAAAACCCCCCCCCCCAAGGAGAGTGGGTTTTCCTACATCAAAATAAAGTGGATGGTGGCAACCTACTGGGAATCCCTTACAGACAAGGATTCAACACCAGTGAACTTCCCTTTCCTCCGGTGGCTCTGGTAGGAGTCATGACACTGAGAATACCTGATCTGCTGTATCATATTCTAATGCCTTGGAAGCAAGACCTTTCTCTAGGGCTGTCCTTAGAGTGCCCTGGCAGGGTGCGGGGCCCGGGACAAATCAGTCAGTGCGGGGGGCCCTTGCAGTTAATTCTAATGGGGGTTAAAAGAGCGGGGCCCGAGGCCGTCGCCCTGCTTGCCATGCCCTAAAGACAGCCCTGCCTTTCTCCTGCCATAAATGTAATTTGCCCCTAAATATTTGCAAGTCTGCTCTTACTTGCAATGCAAAATATGGTTCAGCCTTCACTGTAGGCACATATATATTTTTCTGAAAGTTGCTGTCTCTCGTTTTTTTTCCCCTTTGCCTGGGTCTTAAAACAAAATCCAGTAAGCAACTGTTTGCCTGGCAATCAGCCCAACTGAGCTCCCAGCTGAAGCAAGGTCGATGCACAGTTTTGTTAACGAATTGTTCCGCTCAGCCATCATGATTCACACCATTGACTGGTGCAGGCTAGAATGATCTGCCATTCATTCAGAACACGGAGCAGCACTTGGAAACAGTCTCCCTGTGTGGAATTTCCCTCTCCCACTCTGTAATGGCAATGGCTGGGCTTCTCCAACTTGGATCCCCAGATGTTGTTGGTTGGGGACAACGCCTGGGATGACAGCTAGGATGATAGAATGACAGCTCCTATCATCCCCAGCCACAAGAACTGGTTCAGCTCTCTGGCATCCACACACAAGGAAAACGTTTCACCCAACTGAAAACTGGGTAGGACAAGCTGTGAGCATTCCCAATTTTTGGTTGTGTGGGAGCAAACAACTAGGTAGGAGGAGAGAGAAGTGATTGCGTGTGAGGAGCTGAGTAGAATAGCTTTGCCTCCTACCTTGGTCAAATGCTGGGTATGAAACCTGGGAAGGATGCCTCTGTCCTACCCAGCTCATGTCTCCCTCACAATCATTTCTCCCTCCTCCTACCTAGTAGTTTGCTCCCACCCAACTGAATATTGGCAGCACACACAGCCCCCAAACCTGGGTAGGACATTTAAGAACATAAGAAGAGCCCTGCTAGATCAGGCCGAAGGCCCATCCAGTCCAGCATCCTGTTTCACACAGTGGCCCACCAGTTGCCTCTGAGAAGCCCACAGGCAAGAGGTGAGGGCATGCTCTCTCTCCTGCCTTGCTCCCATGTAACTGGTATTTAGAGGCCTCTTGCCTCTGAGGCAGGAGGTGGCCTATAGCCACCAGACTAGTAGTCACTGCTAGACCTGTCCCCCATGAATTTGTCAAAGCCCCTTTTAAAGCCATCCAAACTGGTAGCCATCACCATATCCCATGGCAGAGAATTCCATAGACTGATTATGCACTGTGTGAAAAAGTACTTTTTTCTTTTCTTTTCTTTTCTTTTTTTGATCTTAAATTTCTTGGCCTTTAGCTTCATGGGATTACCCCTGGTTCTTATGTTGTGAGAGAGGAGAAAAATTCAGCTCTTTCCACTTTCTCGACTCCATGCATAATTATATACACCCCTATCTTGTCTCCCCATAGTCGCCTCTTTTCCAAACTAAAAAGCCTCAGATGCTGTAGCCTTGCCTCATAAGAAAAGGTGCTCTAGGACCCTGATCATCTTGGTTGCCCTCTTCTGCACCTTTTCCAGTTCTTCAATGTCCTTCTTAACATACAGTGACCAGAACTGTACTCAGTACTCCAAATGTGGCCACTCCATAGTTTTGTATAAGAGCATTAAAAAAATTAGCATTTTTATTTTCAATCTCCTTCCTAATGATCCCTAGCATGAAATTTGCCTTCTTCACAGCTACCGCGCACTGAGTCAACACTTTCAACAAGCTGTCCACCATGACCCCAAGATCCCTCTCCTGGTCAGTCACTCTTTGCAAGCAACTCTTTTCCTACTCAATTTTTGGTTGAATGAACAGTCTCAATAGCTCTCCAAAAAGCAGACAAGTTATCATGAGCAGCCTAACCCAGGCAAGGGCAGCCCAGTTTGGGTCAGGCTGCTCATGTGCAGCACTGTGATCTGCACTGATCCTGGCACTGCCAGCCCACCTGACTCAGCCTGACTCAGCTTTCTACCCCAGCCTCTTACCGAGGTAAAGGGCACAAGCATGCCTGTAATCCCGGCGCCAGGGTTGTGTGGGTGCTCAGGTTGCTTACAGTCTGAGCATGAATAAGAACATAAGAACAGCCCGGCTGGATCAGGCCCAAAGAAGCCCATCTAGTCCAGCATCCTGCTTCACACAGTGGCCCACCAGATGCCATTGGAAGCCTACAGGCAGGAGTTGAGGGCCTGCCCTCTCTCCTGCTGTTACTCCCCTGCAACTGGTACTCAGAGACATCCTGCCTTTGAGGCTGGAGGTGGCCTGTAGCCCTCCGACTAGTAGCCATTGATAGACCTCTCCTCCATGAAGTTATCCAAACGCCTCTTAAAGCCATCCAGGTTGCTGGCTGTCACCACATCTTGTGGCAAAGAATTCCACAAGTGGATTATGCGATGTGTGAAAAAGTACCTCCCGTTTGCTAGCCCTAGATTTCCTGGTAATCAATTTCATGGGATGACCCCTGGTTCTAGTGTTCTGTGAGAGGGAAAAGGATTTCTCTCTATCCACGTTCTCCACACTATGCATGATTTTATAGACCTCTATCATGTCTCCCCCACAGTCGTCTTTTTTCTGAACTGAAAAGCCCCATGTGTTGTAGCCTTGCCTCATAAGGAAGGTACTCTAGGCCCCTGATCATCTTGGTTGCCCTCTTCTGCACCTTTTCCAGTTCTACAATATCCTTTTTTAGATGTAGTGATGGGCATTTAGAGGGCCCGTCTCATGAGGGTATCCCCCAATGCACCACAGTCACCGCGCAGTGCATTGTGGGATACTTGGAGGCTGGGCCTCCAGAGCTCCATGTGGATCCTCTGGGCGTGTGGTCTGTGCTCCCAGCAGCTTTTCCGAGATCATCTGGAATTTATTCACACATGGCTTTATGCTTCGGGGTAAATGTTGAGCGAAGCCACTTCGAACTACACTCGTGGCATTGAGGGAAGCAGCCCCTCCCCTCTGCTCTTAGATTTTGTTTTGAAACAAGTTCACATGGCATGCTCCATGTTTTCCTTCTTGTCAACTGGTGCGGGGGTGGGTGGGCGCGGAGTTAGAGCTTCCTAAAGAGTGATATCTGCATTCTCAAGCAAGTATCCCTCTTATCTTATTTATTATTTCTCTGTGTAAACTGCCCTGAGCCATTTTTGGAAGGGCGGTATAGAAATTGAATTATTATTATTATTATTATTAATAATAATAATAATAATAATGCCAATGATTCTACATCAGTGCCTCTCCCTATTTGCTCCGGCATTTTCAGAAAAAGTAGCTTAAAACCAGCATTTTTAAAATCCGGAAATACATAGAGATAAGTGAGAATTTGCATCACAAAGCCCGATTTGTGTGTGGAGTGGGTCCAAGAATCTCAAACGGACTTCGAGGTAAGTTTGCCTGGTGTGTGAATGCACACACTCTCCTCTGAAGGAGATTTGGAGTAGAAGCCCTGTTTGTAAAACCTTCTGGGGGGAAGGCAAGTTCTTTCCCCCCACCTGCCTGACCTCTCAGTTGTGTGAATAGCCTTAAGGACAAGAACCAAAAATAGGCTCACCCTTGATATATAGGGACAATTGTTACATGTGCTGCTGGAAAATAGAAGTGTGCACATTATCTGAAGAGTATGTCTCATCTATAATTGCCAGTATGGTGAATTCCACAAATCCTCATTAAACATCTCACTTATTATTGTGTGGGTGGCTGACTGCTTTTTAGCCATTAAAAGAATGGAATGAAGGACTCCCAGAGCAAGAAGCTCCATTTGCCAAGAAGCAAACAGCACAAGCAATTAGCACTGTGTTAAGAGACTGCAGCAACTCCAGTGTGGGATGGTCTCACATGAAATCTCCTTAGCCAGCTTTCATTATTACAGACCAGAGAAGATCAGGGTAGGACGTCTGGTGCCAGAAATGGGTCAGGACAGGAGTTCTCACTTTTCTATGTAAGAGAGACTTTTCTAATGTCCTGGGAACGAACTGTACTGAAACCAGACCTCATGCCAGGTGCTGGTCAGGGTGGTAGCACCCAAGAAGCATCCTCACAAATGTGAACATAGGAACATAGGAAGCTGCCATATACTGAGTCAGACCATTGGTCTGTCTAGCTCAGTATTGTCTACACAGACAGGCAGCGGCTTCTCCAAGGTTGCAGGCAGGAGTCTCTCTCAGCCCTATCTGGAGATGCCAGGAAGGGAACTTAGAGACTTCTGCATGCAGGCATGCAGGTGCTCGTTCCCTGAGCTATGCCTCATCCCCATGTGTGTTCAGGTGTAGTCTCCCATTCAAATGCAAACCAGGGTGGACCCTGCTTAGCAAGGGAGACAATTCATACTTGCTACCACAAGGCCACAAGCCACCTAATGGCACAGCGGGGAAAGGACTTGACTAGCAAGCCAGAGGTTGCCGGTTCAAATCCCCGCTGGTATGTTTCCCAGACTATGGGGATTAGTCTGCGATATCGGGCAGCAGCAAAATAGGAAGATGCTGAAAAAACAACAACAAATATTTATATACTGCTTTTCAACAAAAGTTTCCAAAGCAGTTTACATAGAGAAATAATAAATAAAAAGATGGATCCCTGTCCCCAAAGGGCTCACAATCTAAAAACAAAATTAAGAGAGACACCAGCAACAGTCACTGGAAGTACTGTGCTGGGGGTGGATAGAGCAAGTTACTCTCCCCCTGCTAAATAAAGAGAATCACCATGTTAAAAAGGTGCCTCTTTGCCCAGTTAACAGATGAAAGGCATCATCTCACACTGCACAGGAGATGGCCATGGTAAACCCCTCCTGTATTCTTCCAAAGACAATCAATGGGCTCTGTGGGCGCCAGGATTCGACACCGACCCGACGGCACACTTTACCTTTACCACAAGACCAGCTCTCCTCTCCTTAAACTATTTAATTATATTAGCTAGGTTCATAGAACTTTGCACAAGATTTCTAATGCCTACCGCTGATTTATTCCGGTGAGATATAAAGCAACGGTGCTTGGCTGGCACTGGGCATGACCATGTCACCCACCAACCCCCTGGAGCCAGTCAAGCACTTTCTTCACCAGCCTGGTGCTTCCGTTTTCTTCCTTACTCGAGAGAGAGGGAAAGGACGCATCCAGCCAGTGAACAAAGCACTCGCCAGCGCTGCCCCCACACCCCGCCCCCACAGAAGTGTACTAATGCAGGGGTGAAGGGGCGTATCCAGCATGGGAGAACATGCCTGGGCCTTGATGGTGAGAGGGAGGCTTGGTAGGGGGAAGGGGGGGGCGAGAGGATGCCCTGGGGTGATAATACACACAGCCATTGTGTGCAACAATGCTAAACATCTATAGAATATTCTTAGATCCCCCCCCACACACACACACACACAAAGAGGGACTATTATGGTCAGGTTTCTCGGGGACTCCACTTTAGAAACAAGCACAGAAAAGAATATCTGGGGTAGGGTTTATAAGCAGAGCCTACAGCAGAAAGAGAAGAGCCTTTAGAAAGACGCCATGCAAGAAGGTTTAGACTCTTGACATGAAAGGTCTTACCTATACAGAATACTATAGATATGGTTTTTCAGCTGTGAAATGCTTGAGGACACTCTTCCTTCTAAGGCATGCGCACGTGTGTGCACTCACAAGTTTTTGGATGTCCGCTCAGTTCATTTTAGATCCCACTCAGGTTGAATCAGGAAGGCCCCACTTTGAATGGAGGCGTGCGCGCACTGCCTTGATACTCCCACCCAGAACAAAACTCATTCCACACAGAGAGGGGAAAAATGAGAAGAACCACTGCTTGAGGACACAAAATAGTTACTGTGTCTGGGTTATGACTTTAATGATTTTAATGTTTACATGATTTCAATTGTTCAGTTGATTTAGTTTTGATTTTAATTGCTAATTGGTTTTAATTGTTTTTATTTTGATGTAAACCGCCCTGAGCCATTTTTGGAATGGCGGTATATAAATCAATCAAACAAACAAACAAACAAACAAACAAATAAAACTAGCTGACCCGGCGCAGAACATCTGCGCGCCTAGTTCTCCCTGTCTCCGCCCCCACCCCTCACCGCAGCAACCAATCCAGCTCCCTGTCCCGTCTTCATTTTGCTTCCATCCCTTCAGGCACTTTGTTCTCCCTCATTCCTTCAGGCATATCGTTCTCCCCCGCCCCCCCCCCCCGCCCCACACATCCCTTCAGCCAGTTCTGCTGTCACCCCTTTCTCTCAGCCAGCCAGCCGCTGCTTTCCGGCATTTCTCTTCCTTTCCCAGCAGCTGCTCGCAAACTCTCGCAAGAGCTGCCACACACAGGATTAACCATGGGTACACCTTAGAGAATTATATATATGGATTATATCAGTGGCACTCAAGGTCTCTGTGGGCTTGAGACAGGGCCTCACATGCTTCCCCCTTGAACACACAGCCTCTTCCGCCTCTCCCCCTTCTTTTTAAAAACATGGGGCAGGAGAGCCTCTTACTGCCTAGATGGGGCCCCAGTAATCTGCTGCCTTAGGTGACTACCTCAATTCATCTCATGCAAGGGCCACCCCTGGATTATATCCCCCTGGATTATTGAGGTCATCTGGAGAGGTCCATCTCCAGTTGCCGCCAGCCCAGCTGGGAGCCACACGGGGACAGGCCTTCTCAGTTGCTGCCCCGAGACTGTAGAATGTGCTCCCTGCTGAAATATGATCCTCCCCATCTCTGACAATTCTTAAGAAGCATCTGAACACCCACCTCTTCAGCCAAGCTTTTTTAGCTTCTTACATTTTTTTAATTTTTAATCTGTTTTGACTTTTAAATCGTCTCAATTGTTTTAAGTTTTTGTGAATGTTTTTAACTTGTTTTATGTTATTGTTAACCACCCAGAGACAAAAGTTTGGGGCGGTGTACAAATTTGGCGAATAAATAAATAAAATATCAACAACTGGTTAGAGTGTTGGACTGGGACCAGAGAGACCCAGATTCAAATCTCCGTTTAGCCATGGAACTCACTGGGTGATCCTGGGCCAATCACTTCTCTCCCAGACTAACCTACCTCACAGGGTTGTTGTGAGGATAAAGATAACCAGGTACATAGCGCTGGGCTCCCTAGAGGAAGAGTGGGGTATAAATGTAAATAAATACACAAACTCTCCTTATTCTGAACAATTTCCTTATTCTGAACAATCAGATTATCTCTTCTCCTGACGTGTAACCCATCTAAAATCAGTGGGGTCAATTTCCCATCTCACAGTCCTTTGCTTGAGTTAAAGGAGTGAGAGCAAAAGGAAAGAAGGCAAAAGACATTGCTCATGGGTGACCACAGGGTATCATCACCAGCTTGGCTCCCCTCTGGTTGGCGCATGCCTTGTTTATTTCCTAGACGTCCCCTAGGAATTATTACACTACATCACATAGTATCATTTCTAAAGGACTTCTGGGAAATAAAAGGCACAGTAAAGATAAATAATGTGTGAATAGGGCTTAGGGGGAGAGAGAGAGAGAGAGAGAGAGAGAAGAATGTATGTTAAGAGAGTTCTTCCCAGGGTAGCTTGGTCATCTGTATGGATCTGTTGTATTCTATCTCATCGTCTTCTATGTTTTGCTGATTAGAAGTGTTAGAAGGGAGAGATTCTTCCTGACGTTCGTCTCTTGGTTAGATATTTTCCCCACCGGACACCAGAATCAGAGTTTCAAAAAAAAGCTTTATCCATTTGCTAGCAAAAAGCTTCTGGGTGAGGCCGGCCCCTCTTCTGGCAATTCATTGTCTTATATACTGAGCAATTAACAATTTTCGCACCTGCTTATTGTATACAAGCCAAAGCGTTACTTTTAACTTTTTAAAGGTTACGATTTGCTTCCAAGTGTCACACTTCACATTTACACTCTAAAGGTTTCTCCCCCTCCCCTCTGGGAGATTCCTTTCACGATTGCCATCATAAAATATCTTCAAGGTGAGGGAGAAGGGAATCTGCCATCCACTGCAAGCGCAGCTGATAAGGCGTCTGTGCAATCCAACTGTGCTTTTTGGCTGTTTGAGAGCTATTTGCAAATAATATTCCAACAGAAGTTTGTCCCAGTGAGGATCCTGTATAGGGGGTGGGGGGTGGAGTCCAAAAGGGAAAGGGAGGCAAAGGAGAAGGAGAAAATGGAGTTGCTCCTGGGGAAAAAATCTTAGCATAAGGCTACTTTGTTTTTATGAGAGAAGCAGCTATAAAACAGGCTCTCATGCCTCAAATTACCTAATCTATCCTATAGGTTGTTGAGAGACAAACAGAATAATCTCATGTATGCCATCAATTTAAGAAAAGAAAAGATTGTGCCGTCGAGTCAGTGTGGACTCCTGGTGACCACAGAGCCATGTGGCTTTCTTGGTAGAATACAGGAGACTTCTCTTTCTCTTTGCATTTTTTAAAATTTTTTTACCATTGCCTCCTCCCGTGCAGTATGAGATGATGCCTTTCATCACCTTCCTATATCGCTGCTGCCCGATATAAGTGTTTCCCATAGGCTGCTGAATCCCTGCTGGGAACTGGGAAACATACCAGTGGGGATTCAAACTGACAGCCTCTTGCTTCCAGTTTGAGGCCTCTTGTTCCCAAGGCAAGTTGCTTCCCCGCTGCACCATTAAGTGGCTCATGCCATCACATGCCATCACATGCTCCTTGGAAAAAAGGCCAGGTTACACCCTAGCCTTGTTCTCCCAGTTATGAATAGGACAGGAGAAGCTTCCCCACCCTAGTTCTGGAGCTGCAGATGCCCCTGTTTTCTGCTTGTGTATGAGTTAAAAACAAGGCTGGAGGCAAGGAGCTTGTACAGTGTGCACCAGAACAGATCTGTACATAGGTACAATCATTCACATGCTGAATGCAAGTACAGAAGTATGCTTCCTATCTGTACCATGCATTTGAAGGACCTGTATCCAGGTTCCCTTGAAAGATGAACACCTTTGACAGTCATTCACACAAACGTGTACAAGTAGACAGACATCCATACCCTTGTACAGCATAATGTCTGAATCAAGCTTGTGACAGATAAACAAGAGACGTAACCTCTATCGTTTAATATTATCATGGAATTTTTTTTGTTTTACTCCCCCAGCTCTGCAACTTTCTAATGTTGGGGGGAAGGCCAGATAATATATATTCTCTCTCTCTCTCTCTCTCTCTCTCTCTCTCTCTCTCTCTCTCTCTCTCTCTCTCTCTCTGAAGAATTTTTCAAGTTTGCAGAAAGTCACCAGAAAACCCACAAATCCTACATGGATGCTTGTGCTAGATTTCTGGAAGGGAGGCCCAGCAAAAAGAAGCGAGAGAGAACTTCAAGGCACTTCTAAGATCTTAGGGATGAAGCAAAATCCCTTCTGGGGTTTATATATTCAGATCCTGGGAGGGCCTGATTAAAAATGCAATGCCTATAGCCTGAGGTGTCCTCAATAACACAGAAATGTTTTTCCGGCATTTGTTTAAGAACTGCCGCAGTGCTGCAAACATTCCTGTGCCTGGGAGAATGTGAGGATGCTAGGAAAGGGGGTCTTTGTGATGCAGCTTTAGGAAACGCCTTCAGGATATCAGGTGGGAATCCTCCCTAAGAGGCTAGCTTTTGGTAGGGCACAACCCCTGCTAACTGAGCAAAGAGGCACCTTTTAAAAGTGGTGATTCTCTTTATTGAGCAGGGGGAGAGCAACTGGCCCTATCCAACCCTAACCACCCCGAGCCATTTTTGGAAGGGCAGTATATAAATAAAATCAAACAAACAAACAAACAAATAAATAACCCCAGCACAGCACCCCTCCAGTGGTTGTTGATGGTGTCTATCTTATGTTTCTTTTTTTAGATTGTGAGCCCTTTGGGGACAGGGAGCCATTTTATGTGTTTATTTCAGTTTTTTTCTCTATGTAAACCGCTTTGGGAACTTTTCGTTGAAAAGCGGTATATTAATATTCATCGTACTCATATTCACAAGTCATGTTCACTATGGTTGCCAACTTTTTTTACCGATTCCTGCTCCTGCGCAGTTAGCATGAATGCAGAGCCAAACTAGAAATGTGTTTTCTATACTCCTGGGGGTACGCAAACATCAGATTATTACAGAATGGTTAGTCTTAGGTGACTAAGTGATCTTCATGACTGAGTAGGAATTTGAACACCAGTCGCCCATGCTTAGTCCACCACTCTAACCACTGCACCGCACTGCCTTAGGGCAATTCTGAATGATTAAATTGTGGGAAGAACACCTCCCCTACTGGTCCATTGCTGAGTTTCATAAGCAAAAGTGAATAGGTCCCTGCCTTAGCTTACAGTTTTCATAGAACATTAGGGAAATGGTATTTTTAAAAAAAGAACAAACAAACCGTTGGGGAGATGTTCAGTATTGAACTGTGCTGCTGATGTTGATTTTAAGTGTTATTTTTAAATAGTAGACATAAATTCTATGGTCATTCCATGATAGGAACTCCTCACTTTTTTCCTATCTCAAAAAAGTGGCCAGGTATGGGGGGAGGGTTATGTGGTTATTGTGCCATTTTTGCTTGAAATCCATAAGGTTTTTATGGATCACAGCAATCATTGCCTGTCAAGGATGCTCATGTTTTGTTGGGGTATATCCCCAGCATATAGAATCTAGCAATACATCAAGCATTGTGGATTCTTCGTGCTTGTGGGGTTGCCAAAAAGATTATAATACAGCGTTGTAAGGACAAATTTACTCCTGAATGGCAATTTTGGATAACTGATATGTGTTTCTTGTCAGCACTTGAAGTAAGTGTGTGTGTGTGTGTGTGTGTGTGTGTTCACGTGTGCGTGTGTGTGTTTCAACAGAAAGGTAAAAAAGAATTTTCAGCTATTTGGCCGAATGCTAATGAATTGTTTATGCTCTGAAGACAAGAGATATATCCTTAGAATATGGTGGTTCCCCATCCCACCCACCGCCCACTTCTCCTTCTTTTTTTCTCAGTAGGTTGTATCTTATTATGTTAAAGTTATGTTTAAAGGATCCTTCTTTCTTTTTTTCTGTTTTCTTTTTCTCTTCCCTGCCCCCAGTTATACTTACATATATAATTACAATCCATGCTTACGTTATATGCACTGTTGTAATATTATTGGTTTTTTTAAAAAGTGGTGTGGGCGGAGATATTGGATCAGGTCATGGTGCAGAGCTCAGCCATATAGCCCCTGTATTGCATTCAGAAGGTCACAGGTTCAGTCCCTGGCCTCTCCAGGGAGGGCTGAGAAAGAAACTGTAGAGAAGCCATTTTCAGTCAGCGCAGGCACCACTGAACTAGATGGACCAATGGCCTGACTTGGTATAAGGCAGCTTCCCGTGTTCTTATGTCCCAGGGGAAGAGGGTTCTAACCCTCCTACATAACGACCCTGATCCAAATCATCCTCCCCAAGCCACAGTTAGGTGTGGAGGGTGAATCTGGGCTGGGCAGTCATGCCCTTAAGCGTTCCCCTCCACAGCAAAGAGCAGCTTTGGGGGACTGATTTAAGTCAGGGCAACAGTGAAGGTGAAAGGTTAGGTCCCTCTCTACCTGTCCTGAGGGCTGTGCCAGCCCTCAGGGACATATTTTGGGATGACATCGAGGACTTCTTGGGGAAGGGGAGTGTGTCAAAAATTGCCTCTTCTTGGTGCAGTTAATTGGGAGGTTCTGTTAGGCTGCTCTTTTGCTGCAATGGTGCATCTTTGCCCTGTATGTCAGTCAGTGTGGAGAGCTCGAATCATTGGAACTTCAGAAGCTGAGATCTACTGAGTCAGACCATGGGTCCATCTAACTCAATAGGGTCTAATCTGGCAGGCAGCAGCTTCTCCAAGGTTTCAGCCGGAGTCTCTTTCAGCCCTACCCGGAGACACCAGTGACTGGATTTAGGACCGTCTGCATGCAAAGCAGTTGCTTTGAGCTACAGATCTCCCATATCACATATTGCAGACATCAGTCTTAAGACATTAAGAGGTGATCACTCTTGTTTCCATACCATTAAAGCCTCAGAGGCACAATGCCTCTCAATCCCAGTTGCAGGGCAGCAACAGCAGGAGAGAGGGCATGCACATACCTCTTGCCTGTGGGCTCCCCAGAGGCATCTGGTGGGCCACTGTGTGAAACAGGATGCTGGACTAGATGGACCTTGTGACTGATCCAGCAGGGCTGTTCTTGTGTTCTTATGTTCCTTTTTAGTTATTTTCTGCAGGACACTTTCCAGATTATCTGTTACAACAGTGTCACTATTGCCCGTTAAGTTGCTTCCGTACTGCCTATGTTTTGACATCACAGTCCCTGCGCTGTCAGCAAGGTGCCGTTCACATTTCTGATGCCTTCTTTCAGATCTTTTCCTTGAGTTTTAGTCCTACAACACTGCATATGCGTTGCAAAAAAACCCCTGCATTTACCCGTTGTAGGAGGGCTGCACAAGCTATTTACGTTTTCAAAACAAACCCAAGCCAAAGCATTTTACTGCTGAGCAGCGTGCAATCTGGAAAGCACACAGGTCACACTACAATTAAAAGCACAGGAGCAGTCCTTGATGTTTCTGGGGCAGAGTTCAGTTTGCAATTGTAACGTTCCTATGAAAAAAGTACTTCTATTTAATAAATGCTTTCCTTATTATCTGCTTTATTTGTTTTTCAAATTTTTAAATTTTGCTCTCCGCTTTCCTAAGTGCCCAGGGCAATGTACAAGATGTAAAAGCACATACATTTATGTCTAGTTTGGTGTTGTGTTTTTTTCAAATAACAGCACTTAAAATAGCCGTAGCACACTTTAATACTGAACATCTCCCAAGGCTGGGCTGTTTTTCATCATTTTCCTAATATTCAGTAAAAACTGCAAACCCTTTAGGAGCAGGGACCTCTCAGCTTTTGCTTATGAAATTCAGCAAGACGCCAGCAAAGCACCAGTAGGAAAGTAGGCCACCTTTGAGGATGGGGCCATAGCTCAGTGGTAGAGCATCTGCTTGCATGCAGAAGGTCCCAGTTTCAATCCCTGGCAGCATCTCCAGGCAGGCCTGGGGAAGACGCCTGCCTGAAATGCTGCAGAGCTGCTGCCAGTCAGTGTAGACAATAGTGAGCTAGATGGGCCACTGGTCTGACTCAGTATAAGGCAGCTTCCTACATTCCTAAGGTGCTCCCTCCATGTCCTCATTGTTTAGAATTGCCCTGAGATAGTGTGGTATAGTAGTTAGAATGGAGCAGTATTTCCCAACCGTTTTCATCTCGAGGCATATTTACATTTTTTTAAAATGAGGCACACTGCCCCCCCCCCCCCGGCACAGACACTATCACACAATTTTTAGCCTACTTTCCACATGGCAGGTACCTTTATGAGATCACTTAGTTGTCTGTGTGTCCGTGTGTCCGTGTGTGTGTGTGTGTGTGTGTGTGTCTCCCAACAACTTTGCAACGCCTGCTGCACCAATTTACACCATATTTGGTACAGATGTTGTGCCACGTAGGGACACCTGAACTGTGTGGTTTGTGATGACAACATGCACCCTGATCCAAGACGACAGCTGCACAGAGAGTAGGCAGATCAGTTCCGACCTGAACTGCTTTTTTTTCCCCTTGTTATTTTTTCACTTCCTCCCTGCTCTTCTCTCCCTCTTTTTTACAGTCTTTATTGCTATTGATAGCCATCCCTCAAGTACTTCCTGGAGCCGACTTGCCCCATCATGCACTGGGAAAACCATATCTGGGAAAGACATCTGTGACAGGAGTCAACCAGCTTATGGAGCTGACTCACTCCCTTATGCACCAGGATGGCTATGTCTTGTCCAGTGCATCATGGGGCAAGTCAGCTCCAAAAGTGCAGAGTTCATACTCCCCACTTCGGGATGTGACTTAGAGGAAGTCATCAGCATGGCACACTGGCCAGTGTCTTGCAGCACAGTCGCATGCCAGAGCACACTGCCTGGGAAACTGTGGAGTAGATGAGCAGGCATGGGGAGACTGGTGTTCAAATTTCTGTTCTTCCGTGAAGATCACTCAATACCTAAGGCCAGCCATTCACTAATAGCCTGTGGTTTGTGTATCCTTGGAGATACTTGAAGGCTTTTCTGGGGGAACTTTGTAGCTCATCATAGGCCAGCCTCCCAGGCTTCACACATTACAACTTATTGTGTTGTTATTGTTCTTTGTTGTTGTTTATTTTATTTATTTATTGTTGAATTTATATACCGCCTTTCATTAAAAACAACCCCAAGGCGGTTTACAAAAGTTAAAAAAACATACAATAAAATGACAGTAAAAATATTAAGCTAAAAATATAAAACAAGTCTAATTTAAAAACTATAAAATACATGCATAAAAACTATAAATGGATAAAAACACATAGAAGCAGCAATAGAAACAGTCATGTAAAAGCCTGGATAAAAAGCCAAGATTTAAGAAGCTTTCTAAAAACTGTGATGGAGTCCGAGGAGCGAATAGCCACCAGGAGAGCATTCCAAAGTCTGGGGGCAGCAACACAAAAGGCCCTGTCCCGAGTGCACGACAGCTGAGCCTCCCTCATTGTCGGCACCCGGAGCAGAGCCCCCTCTGATGACCTTTTCAAGCGGGCAGCAACCCTTGGGAGCCAGCGGTCCCTCAATTACCCTGGGCCTAAACCGTTAAGGGCTTTAAAGGTCAAAACCAGCACCTTGAATTGGACCCGGAAACGAACTGGCAGCCAGTGCAGCTCTTTCAGGATGAATGTGATGTGCTCCCACCGGGCAGCTCGAAATAAAATCCTAGCTGCCGCGTTTTGCACTAGCTGCAGTTTCCGGATATTCTTCAAGGGCAGCCCCATATAGAGCACATTATAGTAATCCAGCCACGACATGACTAAGGCATGGGTAACCTTGGCCAGATCTGCCTTCTTGAGAAAGGGACGCAGCTGGTGCAATAGCCAAAGCCGTGCAAAGGCACCCCTTTGTTTTTGGAGTGTTGTGATTTGATGTGTTTTATGTGTTTTTATTGGATGTTTTAATGTTGTGTTGTGAGGCGCCCAGAGAACAATTTGTTACGGGGCGGCTAACAAATATTTATTTATTTATTATTATTATTATTATTATTATTATTATTATTATTATTATTAATTATTATTATTGTTAACCTTATATTAACTATTCCAGTTTCATGCATTATACTGTAATCTAGCTTTACCGACTTTGACTGAAGCTATTTTGGTTCCCCCACAATATTCTGTCCAATATTTTCCCAGTATCTACCCTGACCTCAGACAAAGATCACCTCTTCCTGCTTAGAATTCTGAAAACAGACAGCAAGCTCTCTCCTGTTTGTTGTCTCTCAGCAATGAAGGCTGGGGAGCATCTGAAGGACTTGCTTACTACTACTAATATGAACTACTACCAAAAAAGGGAGCCTCTGAACCATATCGCACACATATCACACATAGGGGCAGCCCTTTCATGAGGCAAGGTGAAGCAGTTCCCTCAGGAGGCAGGTTATTGTAAATATTCAGTTTTATGATTTTATTTTAAGGTGCCCTGACCAGCAATGTGCTGGAGGAGCATGATATACGTATTTTAAACAAACAAACAAATATTGGAGCAACAGCAGGGCCGCAAGATCCTCCCCCACCCCACCCAACCCCTAACATTAGATTAGCTCTTTGGAACAAGCTAACCCATATTTGTTTGTTTGTTCTTATATTTGTACACCATCCCAAATGTCCATCTCTGGGCAGCTTTCATCAACATAAAACAGGAATTAAAACCTGCTTTAAAATTTAAAACGGGAATTCAAACCTTGCAGGCTTTGCAAAGAGAATATCTCCTCACTCTCCTTGCACAGCTTGCAAGAGGCAAGAGGAGAGAAGAGGAGGCTGCTGGAAATCCTCCCTCCTTCCCACCCCCTGAAACACTTTCTAAGCATGCAAGGGTTGGTTCTGAAAGGGTCCCACCACGATCATAGGTCAAGGCAGCATTTGCCACCTTGCCTCAGGGGTTCACAATGCCTTGGGCTACCTTTGCACACAGGGGTGGAGCTATAATTGAGCCGATGGGTTGTTCAAAGAACCCGAGCCACCCAACTCCTGAGCGCCACCTGGCTTGCCCCTTGCTCCTCCCCTGAGCTCCGGCCTGGACTCATTCCCTCCAGCTTCATTGCTGGCTGGGAAAAGATCTCCAGAGGGGCCAAGCAAGGGAGAGAATGAAGAAAACACCTAGCTCACTTCATTGTCAACAAGGTAATGAGCTCTGGAGGACCACCAGGCCCCTTCCACGGGCTGGCCACACCCCCTGCATGTGATGTCACACACAGGGGTGTGGCTGGTGCATGCAAGGGGCCTCCAGGTAGAGGCAAACTAAGTGCCTACCTGCGCTCACAACTGCTAAAGCAGCCTGCTTTTTCCTGCTAGAGGAGAGAAAGAAAACTGCTAAACAAAAGCTTTTTTCCTCATTTCCTCTGGCAGAGCTCAACTTCCTTCCTTTCCTTTCCCCCTCACTAGGGAAGAAGGGGAGAGAAAGAGGAGCAGTTTTATCCAATGTTAAGAACACTGCCTTCACCTGTTATTACAGGTACAGATTTTCCTCAGTGCGGGATCATTTGCAAGCTTTGTGAATGGAATGTTGTACATGAGTATTTGGCACAGTTTATTACATTACAACAGATGTCTTCAGCTAGGCCTATTCATCACGGTGCTCTAAGAAGCGGTTCAACGGTCCCAGTGAAAACACAGTATGCAACAAGGAATTGATTTCCCTGTGCAATTAAGATCCTTCGAGAGAAAAGCCAAATATGTGTTTACTTTGCAACCGATATAACAAACACTGCCCTGGAGTTACACAGTGCCTTCCAACACAATGCGATTGATTAAAACTTTCTTTTCAAAGGCATCAAAATCAAGAGACAAAGATGGATCTTTTTTCAGATTTCCTTGATATATATAATATATATATCATTAACTCTGCATTTGCTCTGTGGACTTGTTCTGTATTTCGAGATTTTATTTCCTTCTCTCCTTTTCGTCATGGCCTTGGGCTCCTACAATAAACATTTGGGAATTTCAGTGCTGAATCCCAAGACATTTAGTAATACAGAGTTGAATCCAGAGTTCTCAACCCAGGGTGTGGTCTTACGATGGTATTTCTAATAAATCCATTCCTTGATCCAGGCCAGCTCCTGAACCATGTTTTAGATTAGACTAGCCCAGTCTAGTCCGATCCTAGACTGACATGGGGCAGATAGAGAACAAGCTGGAGAACGAGAAAGTAGTCTGCTTTGCTGTACTGAAGACTTTTTTCATTAAATTCTTAATGTTGTTAATTGTACCCCATGGTCTGAACTGTGTGTATTACACCTCTTCATTCCCTGGATTCTAAACGTACATGAAACAGCCACCTTGTGAAGCCAAGAAGTTCTCAGTCTTGATGGTGCCTGGAGGGGTGACTACCTAGGAACCCTACCAGGGGCTATGCTAGGTACTTAAAAGATCCGGGGCCCACAGCTCTCCTTCTGATCATGATGCCCCTGAACCCCACATTTGCCACCTTGAGTGCCATAATGGATGGAGCGAGTAACTACCTTTTGCAGCTTGACTTAGAATGGCATGGTTTTCTTTTCTTGTGCGGATACTCCCGGGATGGTTAGTCTTTTCAGGGGCTTCACTGCTCTCAAAGTAGGGCTGAAGTGAACAAGGGTCCCTTCGGAAGTTCTGAAATGGTCCCTGAAGTGAAGCGGGGCTGCTTCACACGGGCCTAGGAGTCCGCCTCCCTCCGCGCGCACGCACGCACACACACACACACACACACACACACACAGAGCTGCATTTTCCAGCCACTCAAACAGCACCATGGTTTGGAGATGTTACTCTGCCTGAGATGCCCCTCCGATACTGCTGCTTTGTGGCATAGGAAAGGACAGGCAATCTCTTTTGTACTGTCACTTTTTAAAGGCACTCTAGAGGAGCCATAGATCAGCAGGAAACCTGAAGCAAACAAATAAACTCATGCAATATATTGTGTCTAAAAAGCCTCTCTGTTGCCTCCAGCTCCTGCGGTGACAAGGGATACCATTCCCAGGTGATAAAAATAGTCACAGCCGCCTAGTTGAAGCAGCAAACCCTTTGCACTTCTTGGGAACAAACTGAAACACCTTCAACACCAATGATATTTCAGGAGCATTGGGTAAATTCAGCGTGACCTCCATGACTCCAGCCTTAGTGTACCATTTTAAACCTCATCATAGTCAAAAGCTTAAAAAAGCGAACACATGGACTGATACGTACACTAACCTTGCTATACAGTTACAGCTAGGAATACCAGGATTGTGTGTACAGCTGATTTGCAGGGCATGAAATCCCCATGATGAACCACATTTGGGAGACCCACATTCTTCTAATCCAGGGATTCCCAACCTGTGGTCCTCCCAATGCTGCTGAGCTACAACTCCCATCAGCCCCAGCCACAGTTGGCTAGGGATGATAGGAGTTGTAGTTCAGCAACATTTGGAGTACCACAGGTTTGGGAACCCCTGCTCTAATCCATATCACCAACACTTTCCCCTCCTCTGGTACTCACACATGTGGCTGCACAAACTCACTCACAGGTGCATCCATATGTTATGTTCAATGGAAACGTACATGCAATCTATATACAGTATACACAGGTACAGATCTGGATGTTAGCATTTACCCCTGCTAAGTGAGCAAAGAGGTACCTTTAAAATTGGTGAGCAACTCATAGGAACATAGGAAGCTGCCATATACTGAGTCAGACCATTGGTCCATCTAGCTCAGTGTTGTTGTCACAGACTGGCAGCGGCTTCTCCAAGGTTGCAGGCTGGAATCTCTCTCAGTCTTATCTTGGAGATGCTGCAGGGAGGGAATTTGGAACCTTCTGCAATTTCCACAGCAGCTCCATCCCCTAAGGGGAATATCTTGCAGTGCTCACACACTTCTAGTCTCCCTTCCATATGCAACCAGGGTGGACCCTGCTTAGCTAAGGGGACAAGTCATGCTTGCTACCACAAGACCAGTTCTCTTCCCCACTCAATCCATCCCCAGCACAACATCCCTCCAGTAGCTGTAGCTCAGGTCTAAAGGTAAAGTTGTGCTGTTGAGTCAGTGTTGACTCCTGGCAACACAGAGCCATGTGGCTTTCTTTAGGGTCTAACATGTTTATTTTCAGACTGTGAGCCGTTTGGGACAGGGAACTATCTTATTTGTTTTTTATTTATTTTTCTATGAGAACATTTGTCAAACAGAGGTACATACGTAGTAGTAGTAGTAGAAGTAGTAGTAGTACTAGTTAGGGGTGTGCATGGAACCGCCAACTGCGGTCCAGCACTGGGGTGGGGGGTACCTTTAAGAGCAGCGAGAGGGTTTACTTACCCCTCCCGCCGCTTTCCCGCTGTGGCGCCCGTAATCCTTAGAGTAATTGGGGCAGCAGGACACCTCCCTACAGCCCCTTCCCCGACGTTGCTTGTAAAAACTCCCAGGAGTCTTTTGCGCGCGCACATGCACGTCACAGTAAACCCTCCCGCCGCTTTTAAAGGTACCCCCCCACCCGAACCGGACCGCCCAGGTCCGGACCGGTCCGGAGGCTTTTTTAATGGCCTCCGGACAGGTCCGGGCCCATCCCTAGTAGTAGTAGTATACAAGTACAGTTATTCACACGTTATGTTGAATGCCAGTACATCACTACACTTCTTATCTGTAACCTGCATTTCAGGGGGGCCTGTACCCAGGTTCACTTTTTAAAGGAACACAGTTACAGACATTCACACAAAAATAAGTATCTGAACACAGGTACAACATAATGAGGCTATACGCACAACCGAAAGAGTGAGTTGGTGGGGTTTCACCTAGAAACCCAGACAATCGAAAATTGCCACGCTGCTGCACATAGAGCAAATCTTTGGAGGCTAGGAAGATGAGTCCTGGCCTCTGGGTATCCCAAAATGCACCGCGTGATTAGCACAGTGCACTGGGGGATACCCCCATGAGATGGCCGCTCTAGGCACCTATCTCTGTGTACGCTTGGGCTGCAGCAGCCCGAGCTCACGCACAATCCCAGCAGCCAGGTTAAGGGTGCCCTCACACTCTTAACCGCTGCTAATGGCTGGACCTGGAGGTTGGGTTTGTCCACATGGACCCTATTGCTCCTGAATAGGACGTCAACCTTAGGTATAAACCTTAAAGATATATAATGAATGACTTGGTCCTTTGAGAGGAATTCCAGTGTCACATAAGAATATTCATAGCTGCATCTGTGACAATGCCACAACACAAGGTACATGGATGTTACCAACAGGAAACGTGGCTGCTGATGCTGGAAACACCTTCAACATCTATGATATTTCAATACCATCAGGTAAATTCAGCTTGACTTCCAAGTAGCAGGAAAGGACCAGTGAGGCTCCCAGAGCAGTGAGGGGTTGGGCTATCCAACCCTACAGTTGGAATAAAAATGCTGCAGACCAAACTCCCTATCATTCTATATCAATACAAAGAGCACAACGTTCACAACTTGGATTCTAGACAAAAGCCCAAATCTCATGCCAAAAAAAAAGCCCAACTGAAATAATAGAAAAACCATCCTACTTACATCCAACCATCATCATTGCCACCGAAAAGATCTTCTCTCCATCAGTGGTTGGAGCTATGTTTCCAAATCCTATCGTTGTAAGGCTTGTCATGGTAAAGTAGAGAGAAGTTATATAAAGTGAGTCTTTACTGGGTCCTCCTTCCCACAGCCCTGATCCAGTCGTGTTGTACCGATACGGAGTTCCGATACTCTCTGCCAGTTGACAGAGCCAGCTATCCTTTTTAAGGGTATTCGTGTTCTCATCAATAACCTCGTAGTCCCCGATGCTGTACCATATGCAAGCTAGCCAGTGGGCCACTAGTCCAAAGACACACACCAAGAGTACCAGCACTGCGGCACCATATTCCAGATAATGGTCCAACTTCCGGGCGACGCGGCCCAGTCGCAGAAGGCGCACCACTTTCAAGGAACTGAAGAGGCTGCTGATCCCCTAGGAAGGAACAAGAATCCTTTAATTTCTGTGCCATGATTAGCACAGCATGTTATAGCTTGCACTAAACTCTGAAGCATCTGGGAGAAAGACCTGACGTTCTCTAGTCAAAATTTCTGGCTTCAGTCAACACTAAATACAAGCAATGTCTGGCTCACATCTGAAGTGAGCACTCACTGAGAGCCTCCAATTCCCTCCATACTTACTTTCTAGCAATGATCAGAACCCACCCACTGTACGTAAAATCAAGGGTCCCCAACTTGTGGTACTCCGGATGTTGCTGAGCTACCTCCCATCATCCCTAGCCACAATAAATTGTAGCTGAGGATGATGGGAGTTGTAGTTCAGTAACACCTGGAGTACCAGAGTGTTGGACTAGGACCAGGAAGACCCGAGTTCAAATCCCCATTCAACCATGAAACTCACTGCGTGACTCTGGGCCAGTCATGTATCTCTCAGCCTAACCTACCTAACAGGGTTGTTGAGAGGATAAAAATAATCATGTACACCACTGTGAGTGCTTTGGAGGAAGAGTGAGATATAAATGTAAAAAATAAAATAAAAATGAAATAAATGAAATAAAGGCTGGCTAGAGAGATAACTTGTAGAGCCTGTAATGCTTATGTAATTTGCTACTTGTATTAGCAAGCTTCCCAGGTGATTTTCAGAACTGCATGCCTTATTTTTCCTGGGCATTAACATGTCCATTGAGGCCATTTGTTCAGCCCAGTGTGAGCATTAATTGATACCCAGAACATGGACTAAAACCAGATTGATGTGAATAAGAACTTTGCACATCTGTAGAGAAACTCATTTTGTGTTCCAAGTTAAAGAAGACCTCTGTGTGCTGTAGTGTTGGCTTTGGGCAGAAGAGATTCATATTTCCATGTCAGGAAAAATGAAATTTGATGGCATAGCTAGTCAACTTTTTCTAGAGCTCCATCCCCACTACTCACCTTTAGATTCCATTGGCATCAGTGGAGCTTAGATTCTGAACCTTTTTGGAATAGGGAACAATCTTACATTCTATTTTTGCAATGTAAACTGCTTTGATAACTTTTTTTTGTTGAAAATTGATATACTGTATACATACTCTTAATACTACTACTAATTATAATAATAACTCAGCTTGTTGTACTAATTTCATTCATTGCTATATATCGTAATGCAGACTATCAAGACTCCCATCCTAAGGGGTACTCCTGAGTCTCACCCTAAGGAGGCAAGGCTAGCTCTAAACCCAGTCCTGTGCCCCAAACGTGGTCAGAATTTGAAAGACCCCCCAAAAAGCAGCCTTGGATAGAGCCTGAGACCCCTAAACAGCACCACCTGAACCCAAGCCCTGGATCTGAATCCTGAATCTGAATCCTGAACCACCTGAACCTGAATCCTGCACCATTGCATGCCCTGATATCTGCACACTGGTGCTGGCAACAAGCTAAGCAAAATCAGATAGAGTAGAAGAGGAAGACTACCAGACTCTGGGCCAGAAAGTTGCCCCTTTAAGGCTTCCACTCTCCAGGCAGGGAGGCGGAGCCCAGGAGAGGTTGGAGTCGGAGCCCAGGAGAGGTATTTAAGGGCTCAGTCTCATAGGAACATAGGAAGCTGCCATATACTGAGTCAGACCATTGGTCCATTAGCTCAGTATTGTCTTCACAGACTGGCAGCGGCTTCTCCAAGACTGCAGGCAGGAATCTCTTTCAGCCCTATCTTGGAGATGCCAGGGAGGGAACTTGAAAACTAGATACTCTTACCAGAATAGCTCCATCCCCTAAGTGGAAGAGCTTACAGTGCTCGCACATGTAGTCTCCCATTCAAATGCAACCAGGACAGACCCTGCTTAGCTAAGGGGGGAAGTCATGCTTGCTACCCACAAACCAGCTCTCCTGTTGCCTCCCTCTGCTCCCTCTGCTATTGAATCACTTTGCTCTCCCAGAGTTCTCTGAAGTCCTATAGACCAGACTTGCTTTGTGGGCAACCAGGACTGGATACTATAGTGCCATGAGTTTAGAAAAGAGTCTTTTTGAACTTTCTGAACAGCTGAAGATGGCCATTCCAAATCATCTGCCTACATAGTACTTAAGGCAGGACATATGTCTAACCACTGACAGCTAATTAGCCATTCCAGCATCGTATGCTGCACAATGCTTGCGAGTGCTTTATTGAAAAGAGTTTTCGCTTCGATGTCATCATTTTCCTCTTTCAGTGACCATATGCTTGATGTTGGATGTTATAAGATGGTGAAAGGGAGTCCCAGGCTCTTAGTTTATTATTCTCTCCCATTCTCATATATATATATATATATAGAGAGAGAGAGAGAGAGAGAGAGAGAGAGAGAGAGAGAGAGAGAGAGAGAGAGAGAGAGAGAGAGAGAGTCCTGCATTGAGAATCACTACTAACATAATGCAGCAACACTCTGACAAAAGAATTCCACAGCAAAAGCTTCAGCAGCCAAAGCTGTTTCATGGAACAGAAGGCAACAGAGCAAGCATTCGTTCTTCCAATGCCAAGTTTAAATTGCCCTTTTCTACGCATCATTATCGAATCAGTCTAGTCAAAATGTTGGCTAATTATATTATCAAGCTGTAAAACACTGGAGTTTATTTTCAGCAATGGAATAAAGCTCAAACTCCTTTCTGCGTCTGCAGTGTTTCTTTTCTAAATCTCATATAGCCTCCAAGATAATGTGCCCTAATGAGCCGGGGGGACACCAAACGAGGCACAGCTGCTTTTGGTTCCTGCCTGTGCCTCTCTCTCCCATCCTGTCCCACCTCAGCATTAACGAGAGCTGTGCTGCCTGCAGGCTGGCTATTCATCAGGAAATACTGCGAGGGCTTGCCACACTGCTCTACCTTTTGAATGGCCAACCTGCGGGCAGCATGGCTCTCGTTAACACTGGGGTGGGATGGGATGGGAGAGAGAGGCACAATCAGGGCTGCCAGAAACCAAAGGCAGCTGCACCTCATTTGCCACCCCTCCCTCCCTCCTGGCTTGTTTCGACAAGCCACTATGGATGCACTGTTGAAGTTTCTCATGCTAGTACATTAAACTAAGAGCCACCGAATCAAGTCCAGCCCGACAAGGTAGGAGTTCTCGACCGTGGATCTCCAGAGGTACTTGGATCACAACTCCCACCATGCAGCTGTGAATGACGGGAGTTGTAATCCAACAGCCTCTGGGGGTGCGAGGTCGAGAATCCTTGATATAGGGAATATCAGTTCACCCCACTCCTCCCCAGCTGCCAAACCAAAGGAAAGAGATGTGAGTAAAGGAAGGAGCCACTTTGGCAAGGAGATCCGTGTGCGGTTGACTTCCTTCCTTGAACTATTTATCTCTTATCCAGAGGCGTTCTTACCCCCGGACCTCAGGGCCCCAGTCTGTGGCCTCCAAGGTCCAGGGGGGCCTCCTGCCCCTACCCCATGCCTGCCCTGCGTCACCGAACCGCGATGCCGAAAACCTCAATAATTCTAGCCGCCATGTGTGGGGTGTGTGTGGGTGAGCTGAGCAGGCCTCCCCCACCCCCGTGGAGGCGGCGGGCAGAGCGGGAACAGATGCTGGGCGACACTCTCTTCCAATGGTGCAGGCACGCTGGAGCACCCCTCAGTTCTCAAGGGCTGCTGAGCCAACCGGCCAGGCCCAGAGGCCACTCCCACTCCTGCTCCACCCACTGCCGCCATCACCAAGGGAGTGGGGAAGGCCTGCTCGGCTCACCCACACACCCCCCACACCCCAGCCGCGCACATGGCAGTGAGAATTATTGAAGTTTCCGGCAGCATGGCAAACTTTTGTTTTTAACTCGTCGGTGGTGGGGGCAGAGGGGGGCCTCTAAAGCCCTTCCACACCAGAATTACCTAGGTGCACCCCTGCTCCTATCAAGGCTTAGTCCAGACTCCAGATGAGATGGAGGTGCTTCTGGTCACAGGACTAGCAATCCTCTGGTCGATTCCCAGCAGCCTCTTCTGATCCTCTTTTCATCTGGATATACCAGGGGTTGAACCTGGAGCCTTCTGCATGCAAAGCCTGTGCTCCACCCCTGGGCCATGGTCCCTTCCAGATTTTTGAAAGAGTTTGCACTCCATCTGAAGAATCGGCGTGGGCCTGCACCTGACTTTGCTCCTGGATGCTCAGGTGGCATCTGTGACCAAGAGCATTTTTGCCCAGTTTAGTCTGATGCACCAGCTGTTCCCATTCCTGGAAAGGGGGAACCTGGCCATGATCACACATTTGATGATGGTCATGATAATGGTCGTGATTAACCCTATTCACACGTTACATCCGACACTTGTATGTGTACACTGTACACAGGGACAGATCTGTATGCAGGTACAGTCATTCACAAGTTATCCTGAATGCAGGTACATTACAACAGTACACTTCTCTGTCTGTACCATGCATCTGAGGGGCCTGTAATCAGGTTCACCTTCACAGAATTACGAGTGAACACGCTGATGGTACCTCCCACTTCGGACAAACAGTGGCGTAAGTGCGTTCGTCTGCCATGAGAGGATGAGTGACAGTAGGGGACGGGACTTCCTACCCACTTTCTCTGCTGTAAGCCAAGTGGTGCTCATGCTAACAACGCCTGAAGAGAGGTTTCATTCATTCATTCATTTTTACATTCATATCCCACTCTTCCTCCAAGGAGACCAGAGCAGTGTATGTGGTTAGGTTTATCCCCACAACAACCTTGTGAGCTGGGTTAGGCTGAAAGATAAACAGTAGGCCTAGAATCACCTAGTGAGTTTCATGGCTGAAGAGGGATTCGAACTCTGGTCTCTCTGGTCCTAGTACAGCACTCGAAACATTATGCCGTACTGTCTGAATAGGCGGATCTTTTAGATATATCAGGGGTTATCAAACGTCAGTCCCCAGATTTTGTTGGACTACAACTCCCAGCATGCCTAGCTGCAATGGCCTTTGGCTGGGGATCAATGGCATTGGAGTAAACAACATCCGGGGAATCCCTGTTACAAGAGCACTGCCCTGCACCACAGAGAGGTCCTAAGCCATAACCCACTCCTCTTTAGCAGGGGGAGAGCAACTGGCCCTATCTATCCCCAGCACAGCATTCCTCTTGTGGCTGTTGCTAGTGTCTATCTTATGTTTCATTTTTAGATTGTGAGCCCTTTGGGGACAGGGAGCCATTTTATTTATTTATTTATTTATTTATTTATATCTATATAAACCGCTTCGGAAGCTTTTGTTGAAAAGCGGTATATAAATCTTTGCCGTAGTCGTATTTCTCCCACCCTGCTGGTGGCCAGCTGAATGACCCTGTTGTTTTTACCAGGAGGGGGAAATGCCATTTTGGGTTTCTTGAGGCAAAGCGCCTGGATCTACAGAGGAGAAAGCCTTCTCCTGTGTATTCACAAAAACTGAACCTCTGCCAGTGATGAAACATGAAGCTGGGCCTCCCCTGGAGATCTGGGTCAGGATTATGCAGGAAAAAGCAGCCCTTTAAATACCGCGGTTCTAAACCATTTGGGGCTTTAGGTGAGGTACCCGGGACTTTGATCTGAGACTGAATATGATTGACTTTGGGGGATGGGGCTGCCCTGCCCCCGCTGCTGTCCACATGGAACATCTCTATTCGATGTTAACTGCAAAGAGCCTAACTCAAACTAAATCATGGAAATTCTGCAAGCCAATGAATCCTAAAAGAGAGACATTTCAAGTTGAGCTACTTATAAAGAGCTTAGTCCCACAAGCCCCTATGAGCTCTTTAATCCTTCTTTGCTGGTGTTAATGTTCGCAGCCTACATCTCTGAGAATTCCTCCCTTTATCCAGAGAGACAGAGTACTTTTGAATGCAAGTGATTAAGGGCACTTAACAGAACTGCCTATAAAGGTGCCAGTAGCACAAAACATAAGAAACTGTCTTATACCGAGCCAGATTGTTGGTCCATCTGGCCATTGTCTGGACAACTCTTCATGTGTCTGGACTACTCTTGGTTCCATCCATCCTTTAGGAACACAGGGGAACATAAGAAGCTGCCATATACTGAGTCAGACCACTGGTACATCTAGCTCAGTATTGTCTACTAGGGATGTGCACGAATCGATTTTTTCGATTCGATTTGTACCCGAATCAAATCACACACACACACACACCCAGTTTGTTTTGCGTCGGAATCTGGCCAGCTAGCACAGGGGCGATTTGTTCACAAATCTCCTGAAATGGGTAGATTCAGGTACAAATTGTTTTGTACCCAAATCAATTTGCACAGACAGCAAGCGCAGGCAGTGATTTTCTCAGCGGCAGGAAGGGGGTGGGGGAAAATTTCTCTTCTCTTTTCCTCCATAAGGAAAGCAGGAACAAAAAGCAGAGGATCCACTCCAGGCAGCAGGCAAGCAAGGCAAGGCAAAGCTCCCCTGGCTCTTCCTCTCTCCCTTCGCCCACAAGGCAGAAAGGCAGGATGGTGGTTGGCTGCCTCCTTAAGTACATTTGAAAATCCCTCCTTCGAACTCCCCCTACCTTTGTCCCTTCTTTGACCATTCTCCTAGCCAATGCGGGGGTCAGTCACCCCTGTCAACACGAGATTTGAATGGAAATAAGCCAATCTGGAACCAGGGGGGAATCGCCAGTCAATCATTGCACAGTGTAAGTCACCAATCGGAAGCTTGGGAGGGTGGGGTTTAAAAAAAGAAATTCCTGAACCAAAATGGAGACAACAAGAGAAATCACCACAAAATGGAGGTCTGAATCTACAAATTTTTCAGGTCCTAAATCTGGATGATTTGTTTTGGACCTGAATCTGGCCAGCTAGCACAGGGGCGATTTGTTTTGTCCACAAATCGACCAAAAGAGGTAGATTTGGGTACAAATCATTTTGTATCTGAATCAATTTGCACATCCCTATTGTCTACACAGACTGGCAGTGGCTTCTCCCAGGTTGCAGGCAGGAATCTCTCTCAGCCCTATCTTGGAGATGCTGCCCGGGAGGGAACTTGGAACCTTCTGCTCTTCCCAGAGTGGCTCCATCCCCTGAAGGGAATATCTTGCAGTACTCACACATCAAGACTCCCATTCATATGCAGCCAGGGTGGACCCTGCTTAGCTAATGGGACAAGTCATGCTTGCTAGTACAAGACCAGTTCTCCTCCCATGTCCAGCTCTCCTTTCCTAGACACCTTGCACTCCTAGGCTTGCTCTCAGGGGCAGTCCTTCCACGAGGCAGGGTAGGGCGGTCACCTCAGGCATGACTATGGGGAGGGGTGTATAGGGTGGGAAATAACAGGGCCCAGCCATCCACTGCCACTGCCCTTCCTTGCCCTTCACCCTGACAATGTTCCCTCTAACAGGGATTCCCAGATGTTAGAACATAAGAACAGCCTGGGTGAATAAATGTGTCTTAATGGCCCTTCTAAAAGCTGTCAGAGATGGGAAGGCTCTTATTTTGACAGGAAGCACATTCCAAAGCCTCGGGGTGGCAATGGAAAAGGCCCATCCCTGAGTAGCCACCAGATGAGCTGGTGCCAACTACAGAAGGACCAGCCCAGGTGATCTCAATAGGCAGCAGGACTCATAACGAAGAAGGCATTCTCTACAAATATTTGGAGGAGGAGGAGGAAGCAGAGGAGGAGGAGGAGGAGGAGGAAGTGTTTCACCTCAGATTGCAAAATGCTTGCAGCAACCTACGCTGTCGCTTACTGCTTTCTGCCACTCGCCTTGCCTGTTCCTTTTCTGGACCCTGCAACCTCCTCTTTTCCTTGGCTGTCCACCTGCTCTTCCCTTTTCTTGGGATTGGATCAGCTCAGCCCATAACAGCCAGAGACCCTCTCCTCATGTTGCTCTCTCCGACACCACGGTGGCTGAGCCAATCATTTCCAAGGCCGTCACTACCATCACAACTGTAAAGCCTCTTTGTCCATTCCCATGCAGATTATCCCCAGCCCATCTCCTGTGCTACTGTATTCCAATTACCATTCTGGAGAGGCTCCAAACGTTATACCGTTTCCCCCTTCCCATCAATTCCCCGTGGTGTGCAGCAACCTAAATGTTACAAATCTACACTGCTGCCGTCAGCGTTCTTCTAAGCCTGCATCCAAAAGGATTACTTCATTTCCCTTGTTTCCTCAGCATACCCTCCCTTCCCTTCCCTTTTCTTTTTCTCCCCTGCCCGCCTGGCCCCATCTCCCTAACGGCAATGGGGGGGGGGCGAGAGAGATCAGGCTCAAAGCTTCTCCCTCAAGCTTCAGAGGCAGAAGAAGCCCTCAATTAGACCCACATTCGTTAGTATGTCTCTCACAATCAATTTGAATTTAAATAACAAACGGCCAACATCTGTTTCTTTGCTAATATATACTGGGAGGGAAATGTCTGAAAAGGGTAATTAAAATTCAATATCCCATACCCTAATGATCCATTATAAATCTTACATAAAATGAGAGACTGTAAATATATATATATATATATATATATACATACACACACACACACACACACACACACACACACACACACACACTTCAGGCCTACTTCATCCTTAGAGTACCTCCACTAACTTTTGTGAGATCACTTTGGGGGATTGGCTAGCAGCAACGTGTATAAACTAAATTTTCCTTTTCCCCTGGCATGCCACAGCCTATTTATAACTTCCTGTCTTTTTAATTTCCCCCCTTTAGTATAGCACAGACATTTAATGATATAAGGGCTGCAAGAAAATGCAAAATACACACAGCTAAGACATGTATGTCTGTTATATTTGTTGTAATGGTGGGATGATCGGGCCCTCCCCCAAGGCCTTGTCAGGCTACTCAGAGACTACTCAGGGATCAAAGGCAGGATCCCTCTGAGTACCAGTTGCAGGGGAGTAACAGCAGGAGGGAGGGCATGCCTTCAACTCCTGCCTGTGGACTTCTCAGAGGCATCTAGTGGGCCACTGTGTGAAACAGGATGCTGGACTAGATGGGCCTTGGGCCTGAGCCAGCAGGGCTGTTCTTATGTTCTTATGTTCTTAATGGCCACTGCAGCTGGGGACAGGCCTCTCCTTAGGGTGGGGCGACCAGTGTGATTGCCCCAAGCCCCGCGCTTGGACAGGCCCCACAGTGGCAGGAGTGGCACCACTGCGAGTGGCAAGCACCCATTCGGCCCATGCCCACTTCAGTACCACGGCAACTAGCCGCCATGTGTGCTTGATGGGGGGGAGGAACGGCAGCAGCGCACACAGCACACCAGCAGTGACCACGCAAGCAGGGAGGCAGCCTGTCTCCCTGCTGGCTCTGCAGCTGTGCACCGCGGCGTGCCAGCCTCAGCTCCCGACAGCTGCAGCCAGTCGCCAAGTATGCTGGCTGGGAGAGGCAGGATGCTCGCTCGGCAGCCTCGCGGCTGTCTCCAGCCTCTCCTCCAAGACTTCCCTGACCGCTGGGTCCAATGCAGCCACTGCTGGAGCCTCCATACCGCCCCCACCCCACTTCCCCTGCCCTGCAATGTGCTGGAGAGCCCCCCAATTGCAAACAAGGGGCCGTAATTGGGGCTGGTAAGGGCAGGGGCATATGGTTGGATTGGGCCCAGAGACGAGATTTTAAAATGGGCCCCCAGCCCCTCAAAGTCCAGGGCCTCCAAACACCCCAGGCCCCCAAGGATTTAAGTCTGATATTTCAAAACAAGTATGCTGCCTGGAAATACATTTCACTGAATACACACATGCATACCTTACAATATATAGTGATATACACTGAATACTATATATTTGTGCTACTTTTAATGCCTAGAACACACTAGAAACACTAATTATTAAAATGGGCCACTCGCTGCAGATTAGCAAAGGAGACTTTCAACCATGCAGTGTGAGCCTATGTTTGTTTTCTCAGAAATCTGAACAAATTCAGTAAAGTTTAATTCCAGGAGGTTCTTCACACGGGGCTTTTAAAGCCCTTTAACACACATCTTCTCTGGAATGGAGGTGCTGCATTCACATGTTGGCCAGATTTACCCTGAAGTCCCTGCGAGTTATTGGGGAGCAGTTCACACGCAATTCAGGTTTTTCACTGCTCGTTAGAGTGTAGCCTGATTTATATCCAGAGTTTAAAAAACAACAACACCACTCTTTTGCGTTGGTTCTTTGGGACAACTTCAATTTAGCAGTAAAGCCTCCCAGTAAACTTGCAGTAAAGCCAGCTGCGTGTAAAAGTCCCAGGTAAGTGTGTGGAGAATTGCAGCCTCAGGCAGCAAATCTAACCACATTTAGCTGGAAGTACGTTTCATTGAAACCTAAAGGACTTACTGGCAAGAAAAGTATGTCTACTTAAACTGTCTGAGATCCTTCCCTGGTAAGTGCATATAGGATTGCACATGCTCAGGGATGTAAAGCAAACCAAACTAATTTGTGCTCCCAGCATATTTTGCTCCCTATAGGAGACCAGTAAGTCCCACTGAAGCAAGGAAGATAGGTGGGGAGAAATAGAGAAAAGAGCAAGAATTAGCACCATTCCTCAGGAGAAAAAGATGGTGGGGGAGAGAATGAGGAATCTGCCTCTTCTTGGTAAAATTTTAAGATAGATGAGACATGCCAGGGCTCAAGGAGCTCCTGAAGTTACGCCCTAGTCTGTCCTAAAAGTCATTCTCCCTGCTCCCCAATGTGGAAGTAGGGCTGGTTGTGGTCTCTCAATCTACTGAGATAAAAACCACTCTCTGCAGGTGCTCAGAAGCAGGGTCATCCCTAGTGGGATATGGGGCTGGGGGGGGGGGAATCAGCATGTACAGGGCCTCCTTAACATTTCACATCATTACTAACATGCAGTGTAAATAGTGTGAGTGAGGTTTTTGGACACGTCCAACCAGCTTGGCATTTCTAAAGAAAAATAAAAGCACCACACATGCTTCACAGTTCTCACTCTGACCTTCTGGGTTGCAAAACAACTTGAACATAAGTGCATTTATGAATGAATAATGAATGAATGAATAATAAATATAATGTTGTTTGTTCCAGAAGTTTGTGTAATTTTCTGCCATGAAACAAGCCACTGATAGGACTTTCTAGATAGTTTAAATAACAAGCCAGCAAATTTTTCCATCTGTTTCAAATTAAATATTCAGAGACTTCTCAGTCTCTCCCCCCCCCACCACCACCACCAAATATCAAAGCCCTATGGCAAGCAGATCCCTATACTTGGGGTGGTGGGGTGGGGTGTGTTACCACAAAAAGGGATTCACATTCTACCTTCATTACTGGCAAAGGCTGGGCTGGCTGGGCGGGGCAGAGGGTCTGCAGAGAACTGTGGTGGGTAAAGGCAGCCAGCGCTGGCCACTCTGCCTGCCGCCTGCTGCCTGCCGCCTGCCTCCTGCCTCCTTCCTTCCTTGCTGCCTGCCAGCCTGCACTTGAGTTCAGGCTTCAGGGATGCCTGCACGGAAGCCTCTCTGGAAGCCCCGCCCACCCGCCAATCAGCTGAGAGGCAGAGAGAGAAGGAGCTCTCGCAGCTTGCAGGCTGCTTAGATTGCCAGCCAGGAGGGCAAGTAGGAGAGAGGGCGAACAGGGCAAGGAGGGCTGGCTGAGTGAGGGGCCTTGGGGCTGGTCGGGCGGGCAATGGGAAGTCATGTGACATGTCTCGGGGGGGCCTCCAGGCAGTGGGCCCCCAGACAACTGTCTGCCCTTGCCCACTTGTAATTACGCTCAAGGGTAAAGGCCTGTGGGAGGGAGGGCAGTAAGAGATGGTGGGGGGGAGCTCTTGGGAGTCGCTTAAAAGCGCTATTTAACCTGCCGATTGCAATGTGTTGCATATCCCTAACCCCCTAACACTAACCCCTGCTAACTTGGCAAAGAGGCACCTTTTAACATGGTGATTCTCTTTTATTTAGCAGGGGGAGAGTAACTGGCCCTCTCCACCCCCAGCACAGGACCTCCAGTGACTGTTGCTTAAGTTTCTTTTTAGATTGTGAGCCCTTTGGGGACAGGGATCCATCTTATTTATTTGTTATTTCTCTATATAAACTGCCCTGAGACATTTTTGGAAGGGCAGTATACAAATCGAATGAATGAATGTTTCTGTTCATGCATATTTGCATAAATATATACTTGTTTTTATATTATTAAATCCTTGTGAGTTCAGTTGCTGTTTGTGCCCTCAATAATCTTCCTTCACAAATTTGATAAAAACCTCAACTCATGATCCAAAGAAAAAAAGAAAAAGTAACACACATTTCTAATGGCAAAAGCTGACAATTTAGGCTTTCCTAGAACAAAGCAAACAGACGCTAGAGAGAAGGTGCCCCACAAAATGTTTTGCTGCCGTTTTAAAAAGAACTTCTGCAATTGACGGGCATGAGATTAATGCTCCTCCACCAGCAACCACTGGAGAATAAAATGCATGTAGTTGTCAGCTTAAAAACCAAGGGAATGTAAGGAAAACAGACCGCCCAGACATAGAACTCCCAAATCCAAGTGTGCACAGATGCAACTGCCTTAATGTTTTATAAACTTCTAATGACAATGCTAAATCTTGAGCCAAAGATGTAAGAAATGAGAACCATTTTAGTTACCCTTTTAATCTGTGTGTGAGTAGGGCTTTCCCCACCGCCCACCTTGTTGTTTCCTGAATTAGATGCCTTTGCAATTTTTATTGTATTCATACAGTCAATCCCTTCATTTTGGTCTGGTTCAGCATTCAGTTTGGAATGATTCCCGCACAGAATACAGCTGTAGCCCAGACTCCATGCACAAGAGTTATCCTTGTATCAGGGGTACTGTCAAAACCAGAGAAAGGGAGGAAACTTCTGGCTGGGTCCTAGTGCTCCATTTCACATGAGAATCCCACAAACCATTCTGCAATATAGAACCATGATTATATATACTCACTATTATCTGAACTAATTCTCACCCACCCCGGTTTAAAATCCTTGAACATATTCTATCGTTCTGGGCATAATCCACCTAAAATTAAGGATCAAGTCTAATTGGTTTTAGTGGGGAAATGAAGCATGTGCTTAACTTCCTCCAACTGAAATCAATTGGAATTACAAGCTGCAATCTTGTGCACACACTTACTTGGGAGAGCAAGTCTCATTCAATTCAGTGGGAGTTACTTCCAAGCAAACTTATTTATTTATTTATTATATTTATATCCCACTCTTCCTCCAAGGAGCCCAGAGGAGCCCCCATGGTTATGTTTATCCTCACAACAACCCTGTGAGGTAGGTTAGGCTGAGAGATATGTGACTGGCCCAGAGTCATGCCGTGAGTTCATGGCTCAATGGGGATTTGAACTTGGGTCTTCCCCATCCTAGTCCAACACTCTAACCACTACACCCAGACTGAAAAGTGCTTAAATTTAGCTGTTTGGAAAGTTAACAGTGTAAGGAGAGGGAAGTCCACTGAAATGGACTTCCTCCCCATCTGAAAATATGGAGATACTACTACTACTACTACTACTACTACTACTATGTTTGTGTGCATTAAATGTTAAGGGGGCCACACACATGCTGATTCGCCCCTAGTCCTGTGCCCTCCTGGCTGGGGATGATGGGATTGTCTAACAATAGCTGGAGAGGCTCAGGTTGGTCACCCGATACAGACAGAGGGATGGATGCTTAACATCCCTGCATTCCACCCGTCACCAAAAATAAGTAAATAAATCCACAGTTAAATTTGCATTTAAACATGTATTTTTCAAATATCTTCACATATTTCTATCCAAACAACTGGCTTGATATGTTGACAAAAATGCTTTTCAATTAAGGGTTGTTCCACAAATGTACGGAATGTGTGGCATCCATGGGAAAACTGCCAGATTTTATAAACTGGGATCCACTGGGGAGCAAGTGGAGTCCCTATCAGTGTTCCCTCTAACAGGGATTCCCAGATGTTGTTGACTTCAACTCCCAGCATCCCCAGCTACAATAGGGCTGTCATGTTCCCCGAAATTTAGGGTAGCTTCTGGATTTTGGCTCCTCTACCTGGCTGCTAAATTTCACCCAGATTTATATGGATTTCAAATGCACTGCCCAGATTGCCCGGATTTTACTCTGGATCCGATCACACGGGAGGGCAGAGAAGGAGGGAAATGTATACAAATCTGTCAAATAAATAAATAAATAAAATGCAAATTAGTCACCTCATAATTTGCATAATATACAATTGCATATTATGCTGCACATATGCAATTATTATGCATATATGTAATTATGAAATTATGCATTTATGCATAATGCAATATATGCAATTATCATGCATATATGCAATGGCATATTATAATATTGCAATTGCATAATAACATGCAAATTTGCATAATATGCAAATTAGGCCACCCAGATTTGGAAATATGACAACCCTAAGCTGCAATGGCTTTTGGCTGGGAATTCTGGGAGTTGTAGTCAACAGCATCTGAGAATTCCTGTTAGAGGGAACACTGGTCCCTAACCTTGTGTTCCACCATGAATACATCTGTTCAGATGTGCATTTGTCTAGTCTGGGTCCAAAGTGGAGGGAGCCCTTTCCTGCTTTACCTCTCTTCCTGCAGTGACGCACGCCTTCCACCAGACATTCAAGAAGGCAGGGTTAAGTTTCATTATTACAGCACTTTAGCCACCTTCTCATTATGCTCATCACTCATCTCCATCTGCTCTGAAACTCTAGGATCAGAGCTCATAAACTTTCCATTCAAGGGCTGCAGGAGAAGAATCACTTTTGGTAAATGGCAGTACTTGAGAGCTAATTGTGTTAGCTTTCCATTTATAAGGCTTGTTGTAGTTCTAAGCGAATGTTTACACACTGCCGCTGCTCTCTGCATTGCTGCTGGGGAAAGGAAACGGGCTACATTCACATCCATCAAATCCACAGCAGAAATCAGCTTAATTGAAAACTGGCCTCTCTTGTCTAAATTGTGCTTGTAATTAGCCACTCACCTGTGGCAACCAGGAGAGCGGGTCGATGGGAGAAGAGCTGGTCTCGTGGTAGCATGCACGACTGGTCCCCTTTGCTAAGCAGGGTCCACCCTGGTTGCATTTGAATGGGAAACTGTATACATGAGCACTGTAAGCACTTCAGGGATGGGGCCGCTCTGGGAAGAGCATCTGAGGCTCAAAGCTCCCTCCCTGGCAGCATCTCCAAGATAGGACTGAGAGAGATTCCTGCTTGCAACCTTGGAGAAAGCCGCTGCCAGTCTGTGTAGACAATACAGAACTAGATGGACCAACGGTCTGACGCAGTATATGGCAGCTTCCTACGTTCCTAAGTAAAAATGGCTTCCAGGCAACCAGATAGGGACTTAAAAATACAAAAGTGACTTAAAAATAAAAGGCCATTATTGACTAATGTAGGCAGTCAGGTAAGTAACTACCTGTAAGCTAGCACACTGTGTGGGACTTCTCCGCAGCCCCCACTCAAGCACATTAAGCTATGTCATAGTTAATAGCTACCAGCCACTGACACTCCTTAAAGAAACGTCTTTGTAGCCACCAAAAGCCACTAAGCAAATATATTGAGTTAGCTCCAGAAATATCATCCGGCTGCCATCGATCATTATCAAACCAGCTATGTGAAAGATATAGGGAGCATAGTTCAATGGTAGCACCTCTGCTTAGCACGCAGTCCCAAGCTCAGTCCTCTCCCCGGCACCTCCAAGTAGGTGGAGAAAAGTTCCTGCTTCAAGTCCTGGAGAGCTGCTGCCTGTTAGAGCAGACAATACTACTCTGTAAGCAGGTGAGGCAGGTGGCTACCAGGGAGACTGGGAGAGGCCCTTTTCAGTGGTGGCACCCCTTTATGGAACAGCCTCCCCAGTGAGGCTTGCCTGGCACAGTCATTTTGTTCTTTTAGACACCAGGTAAAGGCTGTTCTGTTCACTCTGACTTTTAAATTTTTATTTTTTAAAAAAGTTTTTAAAATGTTTTGTGTTGTAATTTGCGTGTTTGTTGATTTTGTGTTGTGATTAGTTTGTTGTGTCTTATGTCTTTTTATTGGAGGTTGTGCTATGAGCGCCCAGAGAACAATTTGTTATGGGGTGGCTAACAAATGAAGTTGTTTGTTGTTGTTGTTGTTGTTGTTGTTACTGAGCTAGATGGACCAATGGTCTTACTCAGTAGACAACAGCTTCCCATGTTCCTATATGGTCTTCTTTCCAGTTGACACAGCAGACCAGCATTTCCACTAAAATATTCTTCCATGGAATTTGGCTTCTTTCCTAATACTCATTTCCTACACATAATCTCCCATTTATCATGTCTGCTTAACTCGCTCTCGCTACATGGGGTCCTCTGCACCACTTTTTGCTGTTCTTGTCAAATCATCCAAATCCTTCTAAGCTTGCTATTATTTCCTTGCCTCAAAATATCTTCCAGTAGGTAAGCCCGCATAGCTTTCTGGCATCTATAATCATTTCAGAGCTTCCCCAGTACCCCAAACCCATGTTCTCCATTTTGTGCTGCCAAATAACTAATGCCTCACAACATTTGAAACATAAACTAGTATTGATGTGCATCAATGCTTTATTTATTAAAGCAGCAAGTGCATCAGCCTTTATTTATTTTGAAAAATATGAATGTCCCAATGACCATTGATGTATCTATCAAGCAAAGGACTCTCCTAGCCTTGCCAACTGAGATGCTTTAAATTGGAGATGTGATCAAACCTGGTGCTCCTCTGTCTGCAATTTTCAGCTCGGCTTCGTTGCCCATTATGGTTTCTTTTAGCCAAGAAGTAGAGATGTGCACAAAACAAATATTTTGATTCATTTTGAATTTGAATAGAATTCTGAAAATCTGTTCTAAACATAACATACATACATACATAAATTTCGGATCTGGTCCAAAAATTTGATTTGAATTTGAATTGATTCGACCCTGTTTTGGCATCTTTTTAACCAATCAGGGGACCTGAATGGTTAAAAAAGGGTGCCAAATAGCTCTCAAATTGAATTCAAATCAAATTTCAAAAATTCATTTCAAATTTGTATCACATTGCACTTTTATGGGGTGATTCGGTTCTAATTTGAATAACTCAAATCACCCAGATTTATTATTTATTTTATTTAACATATTTTTATACAGATGTTTTTATATTGATTCGAGTTGAATCAATTCAAATACAAATGGATTTGCATATCCCTACCAGAAAAATTATGTTTTCTTGCTTCCTGCTCCCCAGAGGCAAAGCATCTGCATTCTTTTTGTGGAGGAGCAGTGGACAAGTTGCGGTGGGTTGGGCAGATCAGCAAACACTGAGGAAGGACTGTAACTCAGTGGAAGAGCATCTGCTTTGCATGCGGAAGGTTCCAGGTTTAATCCTTGGCATTTCCAAGTACAGTTGGGAAATACCCATCTGAAAACCTGGAGAAGCACTGTCAGGTAATGTGGACAATATTGAACTAGATGGACCAATAATTGGACTCAGTATGTCAGCTTAGTATGTAAGTGGACAGGTGCACTCACCCTTGCCCAAGAGGCACTGGAGGTTTTTCCAGTGCTCTCCGCAATCCAGAGAACAAAGAGCCAGCAGTTTCACCAGCCAAACTGCCAGAAGGAGAGGTGGTCTTGTGGTAGCAAGTATAACTTGTCCCCTTAGCTAAGCAGGGTCCACCCTGGTTGCATATGAATGGGAGACTAGAAGTGTGAGCACTGTCAGATATTCCCCTCAGGGGATAGAGCCACTCTGGTACAGCACCCCATCCCAAGAGTGCATTTGGAATGAAAATGCATTTGGAAATGCAAATGCAACAGGCAAAGCCAAGTGAGCACAAGCATAAAGTAATGAATAATTCTCAATGTACTTCAAATATCTTTGACAGAAGAAATTGTTCAACAGTTAAATTATAACTCCATGTCAAGTCATGCTTGGAGACACAGCTCCTCTGCAAATGGATTGCTAGAAGGAGAGGCCATGTTACATTGGATCTATTTAACTGTTGAACAATTTCCCCCAAAGGAGATATTTGAAACACGGTGGGAATTAATCAGTGAAATTACGATTGAACCTCACACACCATTTTTTTAAAGGAGGGTGCTTTTGATCAGGACTGCATGCAGGGGAAGGGGATTAACCCTTTGCCCTGACTCCCCAACATAAATCCCACATATATACAAAGCTGTTAGCTGCACAGCGGGAAATTGTTTTCTCCTGCCAATAGCAGCACTTGGAGATTTGGAATGGGGGCAAAGTATAGGGAACAGGCTTAACCACCAACCAGCACCAGCACCAGCACCACTGCTTTTTGAGGAAGAAGGAGATGTTGGGAATTTCAAGCACAGAATTTCTCACCTGACACTTCATTTGGCCCTCGGAAAGGATGCCTTATCACCTAGTGAGTTCAGGTCAGAGGCAAGATCTTTGCCAGGTTTTCTTAGCCTTGGGCCCCCAGATGTTGTTGGACTACAACTCCCATCATCCTCAGCCACAAAGGCCATGTCTGGGGATGATGGGAGTTGTAGTCCAACTACATCTGGGGGCCCAAAGTTAAGCAACCTTGATCTATGCCATTGGCTTCCTGGTGCATAGCCCAGTCTTAAAACCAATACATCATACCAGCTCTCCAAAGGGGTATGCCTTTGTTGATTCACAAACTAATGAAATAGTGGTCTTCACTATTTTTTAAGCGAGGGGAGGGGGAACTTTGGCAAAAACACCTTCAATGTGAGAGCCATTTCCCACTGTGCTGACCTCTGCAAAGTCCTGCAACTTTCTCAGTGCTGGGAGGGCCCTTTAAGAGAGCCAGAGCCCTTTCTTAAGAGCTCTGTGGAGAAAGCGCTGGGAAGGACTACACTTCCCAGCACTCTGTGCACACCTTCCAAGAAGGTGCAGAGGCTCAAGAGGGTTCTGTTTCCTTTTAAGGAGCTCCCAGCACTGGGCAAAAAGCATCACTGGGCAGTGGGAACAATCACCTCTGCATCATGTCACAAGACCAGAGGAGAGCTGGTGTTGTGGTAGCAAGCATGAATTGCCCACTTTGCTAAGCAGGGTCTGCTCTGGTTTGCATTTGAATGGGAGACTATACATGCGACCACTTTAAGATCTTCCCCTTAGGGGATGGGGCCGCTCTGGGAAGAACATCTCCATGCTGCAGGCAGAAGGTTCCAATTTAGTTCCCTGGCATCTTCAAGATAGAGCTGCGAGAAATTCCTGCCTGCAACCTTGGAGAAGCCTCTGCCAGTCTCTGTAGACAATACTGAGCTAGATGGACCAATGGTCTGACTTGGTATGAGGCAGCTTCCTATGTTCCTATGACTGCACAGAGTATTCAGCTTTGGCTGAAGCTTCACACAGGCCCGGTAAACAATTCTTCAGGGGGCCACACTTAAGATTGATGGATGCTGCCACTGGACCCTAGCCCCTACAATGAAGAACACTGTAATATAAGATATGTGAACCTCCAGAATGCTTCATCTCAAGAGAACAATCCTTATGCACCGTAGGATATTTTTCTTCTCTTTTAAAAAACCAATTTATGTTTGCTTGCCGGGGTGTGTGTCTGTGTCTGTGTGTATCTCTCTGTGTAAGTAGTTTGCTCTAAAACAGACTCGTTTGCTAAGCAATACAGCCATTGCAATAGTATGATAACACATATAGGGCTGCCAATGAAAACAACACAGTGTGCCAAAAGTTGAATATGCTCACAGACTGATCTCCCACATTCACGTTGCAAATCAAGACTCCTTATTTGTAGCAAGCAATAAGATGCCCATCATCTGGTTTGCTCTGAAGGAGGACCCAGGTTCAATCTGTAGGTTGGCTTATAAACAGTTTGTCTGTCAACCATGAGCCACTACCAATCAGAGCAGACAATGCTGAACTAGATAGCTCAGTGGTCTGATCTGATATAAGACAGCTTCCTATGTTCACCCTGATGTTTGCAGTGGTCCCAGACATTGAACATGAACTCTGGTTCCCTTCTTTGGTCACACTAGGATGTGACAGAATGTTGGGAGCTCCCCTTTCTTCCTTTTCAGAATGTTGAGATGTCATTTACATATGTAAATTGACACTGACTGACATCCTAATTAAGCACTAGTGCAGGCATCCCCAAACTGCGGCCCTCCAGATGTTGCTGAACTACAACTCTCAGCATGCCTAGACACAATTTTTTGTGGCTGGGTATGCTGGAAGTTGTAGTTCAGCAACATCTGGAGGGCTGCAGTTTGGTGATGCCTGCACTATTGCTTCTTGAGATTCACCAGTGCTGCAGACGAATTTCAGACACATTTCAGATGAATTTCAGAGTAATTCGTTTACTCCATTGGGGGGCATTGTGTACTTGCAATGGGATAAATTCTGATGGCCTACCCATCCCTGGAAGTTCTCTGCACTACCCAAAAATATGTCAGCGAAGGCTGTCCAACCCACAGGGACATATTTTTGGGTGGCCCAGAGCATTTCAAGGGAAAGTTGTCAAAATCGTCCAGACTGGCAGTGGCTTGTCCAAGGTTGCAGGCAGGAGTCTCTCTCAGCCCTATCTTGGAGATGCCAGGGAGGGAACTTGGAACCTTCTGCTCTTCCCAGAGCAGCTCCATCCCCTGAGGGGAATATCTTACAGTCAGAAATGCACTAACCCCTGGACCTTAGGGGTCCTCCAAGGTCTGGGGGAGCCTCCAAATGGCCAGGGCCGGGAGCCTCCAGCAGCTGGGCCACCCCGTGCCCGCCCTGCCAAAGCTCCATTTTTTGTTGTTGTTTAAAAACTCCTACCATGGCCGAGGGGTGACTGCGGAGGAGAGAAGAGCAGTCCTTCTCCCCCCGCCCCGGTGGCAGTGGGGTGTGAGGAGGAATGATACTGAGTCCATCTGTTCGGGCCAGCATCTTGAAGCAACTGCGAGGTGCGCCTGCGCAGTTTAGAGATTGTCACAAGCCCATGACATCATGTGCTTGTGACGATCTCAACTCCCAGAGCTGAGGTGCACAGCTCTGCATGTGCAGATGCCATGTGCATTCCAACGCAGTGCGCGCAGGCTGCAGGAAACAGCACCGCAGCCCTTTGCGGCTGTTGCCAGGATGAGCACTGCACCCAGGAAAGTGGTGGGGCAGCCGTGGAGCAGGTAAGGACCTGCTTACCAGCTTCTTAAATAAACCGCTCCCCACCCCACCAGGCCATGCGCAAGCTGTTCATGCACATCCCTACAAAGCACCAGTGCTCTATTAGTCAAGATATCAGCCAATGTTTGCTGTAACAGAAATTCCCAGATGTTGTTGACTACAATGCCCATAAACTTCAGCCAAAGGCCATTGCAGCTGGGAATGATGGGAGTTGTGGTCAACAACATCTTGGGATCCCTATTATAGGGAATTGTCGGTCACTGCTTTTACTAGAAGTGAAATTAATTTGCTCCCCACCACCACTATTTGTAAGCAGGAATCCCATTACAATAAACAACGCTAAAAATTTCGTCAAGACCTCGTGGGTGGGCATTAAAAATGGAATGCTTTTTGCACAGAAGAATTAATGCCTTCTGTAAGATGAAATTATTGGTCTTCATTTGGGGGGAAAGGGATCCTTCTGCTGGCACATTTACTCTCTTTCTCTCCTCATGTATCCAGCTTAAATGTCCAACATCTTTAGCACTGAAAAGAAAGATTAAATAACAGGCTTATTAAAAGCCTTCATCTCTGGGTCAAACTAGATGTGATTGCAAGTTCCTTGACTAGAGTTCTCAGCCTCTTTTCCTTTTCATAAAGCAGCCACAGGAGGCCAGTTTGGAGTGGGGCCATGACATGGGGGGAGAGGTGAGTCCAGCCCTTTCCCCCTATACTGTGGGTCTGATTTAAATTTCCTCCATGCACCTTTAGCTTTGGAGAGGGAAACTTTTAGGCAGAAAAACTGCACAGCACTTACTATTATTAATACTACTACAAATATGTATATACTGCTTTTCAACATAAGTTCTCAAAGCATATTACATAGAAAAATATAAATAAGATGGTTCCCTGTCCCCCTAAAAGGCTCACCATCTAAAAAGAAACATAAAGATAGACACCAGCAACAACCACTGTAGGGATGCTGTGCTGGGGTTGGAGAGGGCCAGTTAGCAGTTGGTGGTGGGGGGGAACGACAATTTTTATTTTACTAGCCAATCCCACACAGAGCATCTGTGCGCTCTTTGGGGCCGGCGGTTACCTCTTCCCCCCTACCTTCTGCCCCAGTCTCCACTTCCAGGCCCAGCCACATCTCCCCCCACCCACCCCACTTTCTCCCCCCACCTCCTGAGCCTTGCCTCCACAGCTGGGCTGGGCCCACTGCTGCCTCTGGCCGCTGCGGCCAGGCCTGCCGCTGCCACGGCAACCAATCCTCCTGGGTGTGCCTCAGCCAATCAGGCACGTCTGCCACCCAGCCAATCAGCTGGGCGCTGGGACGCACATTCCAAGGCACACCCAGGAGAATTAATATAATAGATTTTTTAATTTTTAAACTTTATTAAAATAAAATTTACAACGCAAAACAAAATTAATCCAAACACAAACAGCAAAACATCATACAACAAACCCCAATTCAGCTATCCATCCACATTCTAATCTTATCTGGGGTACAGAAGACAACCATAATTCTCCCAATTAGTGTAATGAATAAAATCTGACCATATAACATAAAAAGAGTTATTTGCGGTCTGATTTGCACATGACTGAATAATATGAGATAACTTTTCTGATATTGTGATATGCCATAGATGCTTACACCAGTTATATTTGAGGAACACTTAGCTAAAAGCATCAAGGGGAATAACAAAAACCGCTTAAATACATCATATGCAGGAAACCTGCCAGGAAGGTGGTTGGACAATTAGAAATGAGGGAGTGAAAGAGATTAGGGTTAGGGATAGTGTTGTCATCACACTAACCAGCAAACAATAAACTCATCTCCCTTCATTCTGCATCCCCAACCCAATAAGCCTTCCAGCTCTCAAAGCTGCTTTTTTTTAAAAAAAAGAAAAATATTTCTTTTTCCATTTCTTTCATTCATTCATTCACTCTACCTGTCTATCTGTCTATCTATGTGAATGGCTTTGGGAACTTTTGTTGAAAAGCAGTGTATAAATATTCATTTCATTCATATTTGCATTTCAGAAATCCCATTCATAGAACGTCTCTGTGTAATAGCTAGTTTGACCCTTTTGTTCTGACTGTGCTGTCATTTTATCACTTTTGCTACTATAGACCAGGGATTCCCAACCTTGGTTCTCCAGATGACTTTGGACTACAACTCCCATCATCCCCAGCATCAAAGGCCAAGGACCTTTTCTGGATGCCAAGGCCATCCAGCAATAATGATAAGTAATGTGGGAAGCAACAGCAACCGCAAAGAAGCATTCCAGGACCAATCAAGTTCCAGTTTCTTACCTCATCCACGTTCTCAAAGGCATTGATGATGTCATAAGGTAAACATGACAAGAGGTCTATCACAAACCACGTTTTCAGGTAGTTCATCCTGATGAGCTTGGGGTCAGAGATGACTTCTCCACCAGGGCCCACGAAGGTCGTATGGAAATTCAAAACAATGTCCACCAGAAAAATAACATCGACCACACTATCCAGGACCAGCCACGCAATGTTGTTCTGCTTTGTTTTGAAGGACACGTTATAAGGGACCATAATGGCCGTGTAGAAGGTGAGGATTAAGATGACCCAGTCCCAGGTGGTCTTGAAAGCACAGTAGTGTAAGATTATATGTGGCGGCGTCTTTGGAGCTTCTTGCTTATATTGTGGAAGGATGTCAGAGCCCAGCTGGAGAACCTAGAAAGCAAGAGAAATGCAGGTGTGATCATTTTGGTTAGGGATGATATAAAGACAGGTGAACTCCCACAGACCCACTTAAGAATGAGTTCAAGAAACATTTCATTTTCAAAATGAACTGGAAATCAATCATTGCAATATCAAGTCTATTCCAAAGTTAAGGCCCCATCATGTTCCCAAGGATATCATGTAAAGTGTGTTAGGCTCTGGAGGTCTCCCTGCCAACTCGAACAACTGTGGCCGCCATGAGCCCCCAACTTTGTCATCACCTTCCCTTTCCCAAACTACCTAGGGTAGAGGCTTACAACGCTTAGAGGTTTTATTTTAATTTAATCCGCCCTGAGCCATTTTTGGAAGGACGGTATAGAAATCAAATAAATAAATAAATAAATAGGGACTTTTACAGACATGAACATACAGAGAAGTATCTATGGTGGTCAAACGTCATGGGAAATACATTTCCCATAGTTCTTGGTAGTCACAGATGCTGCCATGACTTACACTGCATTGACTAAGATCACCAGGAACCATGGGAAATGTAATCCCATGGTTCCCAATGGCCTTACTAGGAATGTCAAAGACCATGGAAATTACATTTCCTATGGTTACCAATGGACCAGGACACTGTCACACATAGTCATACCACTGTCTAGGGCACAACACTATCTATAGCTTGACGGCACAACCCCTCCCTGCCACTACTGCCAGGTACAGGGAAGGGAAGGGGGCAATACAGAGATGGGGCAGTGGTAGGGGGAAAGTTGGCGATGAAGCAAAGACCATTGTGAACGGGTTCAAAATTTGAATAGGTGGTCTCCGCTCAGTTAGCAGCTTGTGTGGGGAGGGGGGACACCTTTCCACACACACACATGTACACACATACACCTCTTCCAAAACTTCACGCCATAAATAAATGTATGCAATTAGAAACCACCAATCAAATATGTTCTTCGTTACCTTACATCAGTACAAGAATGTTGGTCTTCTCATCTCCACAGCTCCTAGTCATTCTTTCCTCAAATGTCATTCTTTTTCCCACCACCACAGCCCCTTTCTCTGGCCCTCCCCTTCATTTCTCTTTCTAAGTTTCCATGTCTCAGTCCGCATTTCTTCTAACTCCCCTCTCCTAGGGCCGTCTGCCTTTCTCCCAAATCAAAGATGCTTCACCAATGACAGTCAGAAGACAGCCCTGCCCCATGGCAGACATGGGAGCATAGGAACATCGGAACCTGCCTTCTATCGAGTCACACCATTGGTCCATCTAGCTCAGTATTGTCTACACAGACTGTCAGTGGCTTCTCCAAGGTTATAGGTAGGAGTCTCTCTGGAGATGTGTTGCCAGGGAGGGAATTTGGAACCTCAAATGCTCTTCCCAGAGCGGCCCCATCCCCTAAGGCAGGGATGCTCAACCTTGGGTCCCCAGACGTTATTAGACTTCAACTCCCATAATCCCCAGCCCCAGTGGCCTTTGGTTGGGGATTATGGGAGTTGAAGTCCAATAACTTCTGGGGACCCAACATTGAGAATCCTTGCCCTAAGGCAGGGCTTCCCCAAACTGCAGCCCTCCAGATGTTGCTGAACTACAACTCCCAGCATCCCTAGCCACAATTTATTGTGGCTGGGTATGCTGGGAGTTGTAGTTCAGCAACATCTGGAGGGCTGCAGGTTGGGGAAGCCTGCCCTAAGGGGAACATCTTACAGTGCTCACACAGGTAGTATCCCATTCAAACACAAACCAGGGTGGACCCTGCTTGGCAAAGAGGACAATTCATGCATGCCACCACAAGCCCAGTCCTGCCCCACACCAACCACTGATAGTTAAAAACTTCCAGCACTTTCACCGTGGCACAGTGGAGTTTGTGGGGAGGAGCTTTTGGAAAGGGCTCTAGTCTCTGCTCTTATCTGTGGTCTTGCCCCTTTGGCCTCTCTGCCTTGCCTAATCTGAGAACTTGCATTTTGGGCGGTATAAAAATGTATTAAATTAAATTAAATTAAATTTTAAAAAATAAATAAATAATCAACTAGCCTACTGCCCCACAATGGCATTTTTTGCAATATGGCATCACCCTAAACCACGGCTGCTCAATTTCAGCCCTCCTGCAGATGTTGACCTACAATCCCCATAGTCCCTGGCTATTGGTGACTGCAGCTGGGGATTATGGGAGTTGTAGTCCAAGAACAGCTGGGGGGGCCCTAAGTTGAGTTGCCTGCCCTAAGAAGGGCTGTCCTTAGAGAGCCCTGACGGGGTTTGGGGCCCAGGGCAAATCAGCCAGTGTGGGGCCTCCTTCCAGTTAATTCTAATGGTGGTTAAAGGAGTGGTGCCGGGGGCAGTTGCCCTGCTTGCCATGCCCTATGGACAGCCCTGCAAAACAGTCTCTTTAGGGATCACCCCTATCTCCATATTCTGTTTTCCCCAATAAGGAAGGAGGATTTGCAGTTTCTATCTCAAATGCTGGCTGCTGTATCTTCAGTCTACTCCTGTGCTTCTCTCCACCTATCCTATGCATGGGTAGAAGGGAACTTGTCTGACACTTACTTCGGCTAACCGCGAGTGTTTATGAACCACTTCCGCTTTGTTCATAGGAGTCAGCTGCTGCAGGACGCTCCGGCTGTTCGTCAAAGCTCGTGTCAACCGTGCAAACTTGGTCCAGCCTGTGAAGAGGAAGGAGAACGCTGTGAGCAGCATCTGCTGTTGTGAGAATCACTCATCAGTCATCAATTTACTGTCAATGTTAATTGTCAAAACAACGTGATCCTGCCAGTGATGGCATCCAATTGTCATTCATGTGATTCATCATAGAGTAATACAGTTCTGATACAGAGTCATATTGAAAACCAGAGAGCAAGGTCCAATCTCCCAATCAAATGGCATCTTTCGGTCAGTAGAACATCCTGGCATGTACAGAACCTTTCCACATATAATGAGAAGCTAGGACAAATGAAGACAACCTAGATGGGAAAGACAACAGCTGTTCACAGATAATTTCCATAAAGAGCTAACTCAGTTACTATTTTTTTCCCTCATATACCTCCTTACTTGACCTTCTGCTGAGAACATGAAGTTTGACCAAATCCCATGGATTTGGAGGGATGGCTTGGATATTGGAGGAGGGATCATTCCCTGCTACCTGTCCAGAATCAAGTCTGGAAAGTATGACTCTGCATACAGCTGGCCGGTGTGGGAGAACGGGTCTTGCAGTAGCAAGCATGAGTTGTCCCCACTGCTCCTTCTAATAGGGATTCCCAAATACTGTTGACCGCAACTCCCATAATCCCCAGCTAAAGGCCATTGCAGCTAGGGATGCTGGGAGCTGTAGTGAACAACATCTGGGAATCCCTGTTAGAAGGAACAGTGGTTTCCCCCTGTGTTAAGCAGGGTTTTCCCTGGTTCGTGTTTGGATGAGTGACTACATATGAGCACTGTAAGAAATTCCCCTTAGGGCAGGGTTTCTCAACGTGTGGGTCCCCAGATGTTATTGGACTTCAACTCCCATAATCCCCAGCCTCAGTGGCCTTTGGTTGGGAATTATGGGAGTTGAAGTCCAATTACATCTGGGGACCCACACGTTGAGAATCCCTGCCTTAGGGGATGAGGCCACAGCTCAATAGAAGAGCATCTGCATGCTTTCAGGCAGAAGGTTCCAGTTTCACTCCCTGGCATCTCCAGGTTAGGCTGGGAGAGACTCCTGCCTGAATCCTTGGAGAACTGCTGCTGATCGAAGTAGATAATACTGAGCTAAATGGACCAGTGGTCTGACTCATTATAAGGCAGTTTCTTATGTTCCCATGAGCCAAGGCTGCAGGTTGGAGTATCTCCCTATGCAGTGGAAGATTCCCAGGTTTTGAAGAAGCTCTGTCTACTCAGGCTGGCTATTGGCTCTCCCCAACAGGAAAAGCTCCAAAGACTTCTGACTGAGTAAATATAGGCTGGGTTCAGATTAAATATGAAACCGGAAGTCCCTTCACATCCGGTTTCACTAACCGGATGTCCGAACCCCAGGAACTCCAGTAAAAGGTGAAAATGGACCTGCGGTTTCCCTCCCTATATTCAGTTTGTCACTTCCAGTTATCTCTTGGTTTTGTTGTCCCAACCTCCAGCTTACCTGTGGCAGCGGTACGTCTGAAAACGGCACCACTGTTGGCCTACTTCCAAGCCAGTGTGGAGGGAGAAAGTTCCTCCCTCACTCCAGCTGCTATTGGCTGTATGGGCTGCCCTTCAGGAAAGAAGGAAGCCCATACAGCCAGCTCTCCCACCTCTCTGCAGTCTCATTGACTGCAGAGAGGCCCCTCTCCCCAATGTCCAAACGTGGATGGGAGAGCAGGGGGAGTGGGGCACAGAACTGCAGGTCCATTGGACCTGCGGCTCCATATTATGTCTGAAATGGGCCATAGTATTTCCTGTTTCTGGCTGGTTTGGTTCTTGGCACACTTCCTGGTTTCGACTCTTTGCTCTGCCTCTTGGCTTGACCTTCCTGCTCTGTCTCCTGGCTAGACCTTCTCAGCTCTGACCCCTGGCATAACTGTTGGCTTCCACTCAGCAGCTGCCTATATTTCAACCCTGACAGTACTTGAAGAATAACGGATGGAGCACTGAAATCAGGCCATGAGCCTGTCTCCTTAAACATTTAGAGAGTAGATCCCAGGATGATGAGTTCCATCAATCTTCCTTGGCCTGCAAAGAGTACCTGGACATGAGCCAAGGTAGCGAATGCTCTTTTTCTTATGGTTTTCAATCCTGCCATGCGGCCCGATGGGATGGAGAAAAAACAGAGAACAAATGAGGCTAGAGATGGAGAGAAGCATGCTGGAGCTGCTACCAATCTGCCTCCCTCCCCAGCCCAGGGGAAGACACAGTAGCAAAGGGTGCATTGGCTATTGATATGGATCAGCGACCACGCAATATCAGCATCCAGGACAACTATCCAAGTCATCCAATTAAGGTTAATTTGAATATGAAGCAGGACACAAAAAAGCTATGCAAAAAACTGTGCAGTGGAAACTAAGTTTTTGTGCCACTGGATCTGGTTATTTCTTACAAAGAAACAGAGGAAAAGAAACATAAAATAGAGATGAATACTAGCTGACGTCCATACTAATGCTGCACTAGTACAAACATGTTGCACTAGCATAAGGATGCTGCACTGGCTAGTTCTGCTAAGACAGGAACTCAAATTCCAGATGAGTGTTGTCCTGGTGCAACAGGGTACACTTGCACGATCTGTGGGCTGCCTCCTGCTGTGAAACCTCTTCCTTGATCCATAAAAGTTGCAGGGAAGGATGCAAAGCATCTACTGTCCTTGTTGCACAAGTGCAATCCTTGTCAATATGGACCATTAATGTAAGAGATGGAGTAACTTTGGACATTCGCTCCGCTACGTGATTTCACATGGGTGCATTTTAGCCTACATTCCAATAGGCTTATGAGATCACCTGGCATTCCATGTGTGTCCGTGTGTCCATCCATGTGTGTGTGTCCCACCATCAATTTTGCAACACCTGGACCAATATGAACAAAATTGGGTATAATTGTAGGGACACACAGGGACACCTCAATGGCATAGTTTGTAATGATGTCATCCACCCCAATCCAAGATGGCAGATGCATAAACTTTTGAGAAACATGGGCTAACTTGTAAACTGCGTAACTGATTTGAACCAAATTTGCTACAGCTGTAAGGACACATAGGGGTGCCCCAATGGCATTGCTTGTGATGATGTCATCCAACCCAATCCAAGATGGTAGACACACATATGAATGTTTGAGGCACAAATGGATTAACTTGTGGACTGTCTCACCAGTTTGAACCAAATTAGATACAGTTGTAGTGAGTGACACACAGGGAGACCTTAATGGCACAGTTGGTGATGATGTCATCCACCCCAATTCAAGATGGTGGATGTGTAAACTTTTGGGGTGCAAGTGGGCTAACTTGTGGACCGTCTAACCAATTTGAACCAAATTTTGTAGAGTAGTGGGGATAGGGAAAGGAAAGTAGGCAGATTAGTTCTTACTAAAACTACTAGTTGTACATTGCAATAGTGCAGCATTAGTCCTGATGTCAGCCATTATTCTATTTCAGTCTTCATAATTGTATAGAAAAGTTATATCAAAGCCTTTCCTTACTCTCTCCCATTCTTTGCAAGGCACAGACTCATAAATGGTCTGTGAGCCTGCTCCTCTAAATTTTTCTGTGCCTCCCTGGCTTACATTTTTTACAAAGCAATAATTTTTAAATAACTGAGTGCACTTAGGACTAATGGGGGCCAGATAAGCTGCCCCCCTACTTTTTTAGCACTCCCCTCAACATTTGGGCTGGCTATGTGCCTAGCAAGGCACCTCCATTTTTCTTGCTTCCTCATTTCCTTCCTTCCTTTCCACCCTTGTTATTATTTATCTCTCCCCGTCTGTTTCTTTCTTTCTTTTCATTCTCATTTCTTCTTCCATCTTTCATCCTTCATTTCTGTTAGAAGATTCTGGTGTGAGGGGGTGCTCATGGGTGGAGGTGTGCTTCACCCACTGCTTGTGTGAACACTTAGAATAAACCCTGGAGCCAATGGATGGCCAGGCCCTGGAAGGACTGTGCCACATTCAAGGTCCTCTAAAGAAGTAGAGTCTGGCATGCATAGCATCCATGCCAGTGGCAGTAAAATTGTTACTGCCCAATATCTATACTGGGCAGTAATATCGATGGCTCCTTCATTTGTCTGAATTATCTCAGCTTAGTCAGCTATTTTGATTTCTGATGGCAGATGGTCAGCCAGTCAAGATTTATTCGCAGAAGTTTAGGTCATTAATCTGCATAGTGATCAGATTAAAGTATTTTATATTCCCCCCCACCCTCCCCAAATCTTTGTACTAGAAATTATAGAGCATGCTTTCTGTTGACCTCAGGTCTATCAGTGCTTACTTGATGCGGGCCAAGTTAAAAATTAAAAAAGGTGGGGGAGAATGATTGCTGTCCTCATGTCTTGCCTGTAGGCTTCCTTGTATCATCAGGTTAGCATCTGGTTGGCCGCTGTGGGAAGCGGGATGCTGGACTTGATGGACCTCTGACCTAATCCAGATGGGCTCTTCTTATGTTCTTATGACATCATAGTTCCGAACAAAGTAGCAGCCAGCCAATGGCTAACTGAGAAGCATTCCCTTTCTACATATTGAATGGGGGCTGGCATCCAGGCAAATGTTGCACTAGGACCAGGCTGCACAACTCCGGCCCTCCAGCTGTGGTTGGACTCCAACTCCCATAATCCCCAGCCACAGTAGCCAATAGTCAGGGGTGATGGGAGTTGTAATCCAAGCACAGCTGGAGGGCTGGAGTTGTACAGCCCTGCACTAGGACAACAGACAGGGATGCACACATTCAAGAAGGATGCATAGCTAAAAAGATGCTCAGAGTGGTTCACTCTCTTCCAGTCTCAAGCAACTGGTGCAAGCATAGTTCTTGGGCAATAAGGATAGCAGGTAGCTTGGCATCATTCTCCGCAACATAGAAGGACTAAGGCTTGGGTGCAGAGACAGAGGAAAAGCTTGAGGAGCAGCTCCTCACTTCATTCTTTTCCGGGGGAGAGGAAAGGCATCTGGGAGGGAAGACTGTTTGGGGGATTGGAGAGCTGTGGCAGTGATCTTCAGTATTTTTCAAGCAGGGGCTACTCTGGGGGGAAAAACTTTGCATGCAAGAGCTATTTCTCATTGTGCTGACTTCTGCACAGTACTGTACTTTTCTCTGTGCTGGGAGAGCCCTTGACAAGAGATGGAGCCCCTTCTGAAGAGTTCTGTTGGGGAAGGACTGGACTTCCCAGCATTCCATGCACACCTTGGTGCAGGGATGCAAAAGGGCTCTGTTTCCCTTCAAGAGGCCCCCTCCCAGCAGGAGACAAAGCAAAGCACTGCATGGTGAAAATGGTGGTCTCCACACGCTCCCATGGGGACTATGCAGAGTATTCAGCTTCAGCCAAAGAAACTTTGTGCAGGCCCAATAAACAGTTAGTCAGGGGGCCACACTTTGAGTTGATGGGGGCCACCACTGGGCCCAGGCCTTACAATGAAGAACACAGAGCTATGACCTCATCCCCTAAGGAGAATATCTTACAGCAGACAGCACTCACATATCGTCACCCATGCAAATGTAAACCAGGGTGGACCCTTCTTAGCAAAGGGGACGATTCATGCTCGCTACCACAAGACCAGCTCTCCTGAAATTTATTGCAGCTCCATATGGGGGAAGTTGTAGTCCAACAATAGCTGGACCGCTTCAGGTTGCCCACCCCAGCACTGCACACCAAATTAAAGGTTGCAGTTCTAACATCGGAGATACCACTTTCTATACTGGAGTATACATTCCTCAGTTCTCCTTCTGCAGCTAATGGGACATAGGGACATAGGAAACAGCCTTGTTCCGAGTCAGACCAATGGTCCATCTAGCTCTGTATTGTCTACACTGACTGGCAGTGGCTTCTCCAAGGTTGCAGGCAGGAGTCTTTTCCACCCCTACCTGGAATTGCTGCCAGGGATTGAATCTTGCTTCTGCAAACAAGCATACAAATTAAAGATGTGCACGAAATGGACTTTTTAATTCATTTTGAATTCAAATCAAATTCTGAAAATTCATTTGGAATTTGAATCAAATTCAAATCTGCTCTGAAAATTCAAGTTGAATTTGAAACAGATTTGAATCAATTTGCCCCCGTTTTGGTGCCTTTTTTAACCAATCAAGGGCCCTGGGTGATTGTCAAAAGGTGACAAACTGCTTTCGAATTGAATTCAAATCGAATTTTTGAAAATTTGATTTGAATTTGAATCAAATTGCCCTTTTAAGGGGTGATTCAATTCAAATTTGAATCATTCAAATCATTGAGATTCGAGTCAAATTGATTCAAATTTGAATTGATTTGCACATCCCTAATACAGATGCTCTTCCACCAAGCAAAGGCTCCATCCCTAAGGGGACTATCTTCCAGTGCTCACATATAGTCCCCCACCCAAATGCAAACCAAGGCAGACCCTGCTTAAGAAAAGAGACAATGCATACGTGCTACCCCAAGACCAGCTCTCTTCTCTGAGTTTCCTGCTGTGCCTGAAGGCTCTTCTTCTTCAGCCAGCTAACTGGAGTGCTGCTAACACAGTGAATGCCTTCACGCAGAAAGGAAGCTTTCCCCAATACTCATTTAACGTTTTCGCTGCTCGGACACATTTGTCACCATCATTTGTGCACTGAAATGCTCAGAACGTGGCATCGACTTGGTTCTACTCTGACTACTCAAGCACAACGCAGAAGCCTGGAAGCAGCCTAGCCTGAGGGGGAAATAACTTTTTGTGTGGACCGGAGTCCAAAGTGTGCATCCGTCTGCCACTTCCAATCAATGAGCCATTCTGAAAATGACTTCTTGTGCAGAGACTTGGCAGGCCACGGGGCGGGGGGGGCTGTACTTCCACCCTTCTTTGCTCATTTAGACTAATGAAGGTAAAAGACGCTTGCCTGCCAAAAATCGATATTGCAGTTCTGTAATTTAGGGCTCAGACCTGTAGAGAATGCTTGCTTTTCTTTTGGTTGCTCCTCTGATCCTGGAGTACTGCAGGGCCAGAGAGCTTCAGCAGCCCTGGTCTGGCACAAGGAAAATCAATGCAAACTTTTGCCTTTGACTCAAGGCCCATTCACACATCAAGTTCAGCTATCATACAACGAGTGTACAGTGTACACAGGTACAGATCTGTACACAGGTACAGTCATTCATATGTTGTGTTGAAGGCAGGTACAGAAGTACATACACTTTCTGTCCGTACCATGCATTTCAAGAGCCTGTATCCAGATTCACTTTTAAAATGAACACAGGCATGGTCATTCACACAAACATGTGTATGAGTGTACAGACATCTGTACACTCGTACAACATAATGTCTGAATCGGGCTTATGACAGCAGAAGGGTCTGTCAAATAACTGTTTGTGGAATCAATGGAGGACCAGCAGAGGAGAAATACAACTCTAAATATGCAACGTACACATGCCAAAAAGCCACCAACAATCATGGCTCCCTGGCATGCATCCACCATGGTTCTCCAAGGTTTGGCAGGTGCAATTCGCAGTTAACATGTCCTCTTCGAGGAAAATTAGCAAAGATGGGGCACATCTGCTTGCTGCTGCAAATAATGGATATGCCCTCAGAGAAACAGCAGACACTCTCTTTCAAGGAAAGACCTGGGTTCCAGTTTCCAGTCCAGGAACCTCTCTGGGTGGCCACTAACTTTAAGGACCAAAGAGACACAGAGGTTAGCTCATATCCTGATATAAAAATATTCTGCAGGCCCTACACTCTCTCTGCTGCTGACAGGGATTGGGGAAATATCGGCCAACATACTGCCTACTCTGCACTTGTGCAAGGATGTTGCACTAGCACCAGGCTGTCGTTCTAGCTAGTCGCACTAAGTTCGGAGCTTGCATAACAGGCTAGAGCAAAAGGCTGTGCAACCTGTAGCATGCCTTGAATGTTCTGCAGGGAACTTTTGCACACGACTGCAATTGTGCAATAGCACAACTCCAAATATCCCTGAGATGTAGTGCTGTGATGCAGTCATTCTGCACTACTGCAACTTTGCACAAGTGCAGCATTAGTCAGGATGTCAGACACTGAACACTGTGAAATCGGGGGCAGGTACCTTTAACTAGATCTGATGGAAGTGGGGGAGAGCTAGGCAGAACCTCATGGGTGCAGGGGCGTATCTAGGGTAGGGCAGGCAGGGCACATGCCCCGGGCGCCACTTGAAGGGGGGCGCCATTTTCTAAAATTCATTTTTTAAATGGCCACCAAAAACAAAATGGCCACTGCACATGCTCAAATGGCCTCTGTGAGGCCCTAGGCCAGGCCTCGCAGAGGCCATTTGAGCATGCGCGGCAGCCATTTTGTTTTTAGCGGCCATTTTTTTAAAAAAATATTTTTAAAAATAGCCAGGACACATGCTCAAATGGTCCCTGCAAAGCCCTAGAGGCCAGCACAGAGAGGGAGAATCTTTGCAGACCCCCTCCACAGCCTTTAGGAAGCCCCCCGAAGGGGCTACAAGTAAAAAAATAAAAAATATAATATAATATGTCACTGTACACATATTTAGTTTGAAACTATGTACAGAGAATCAGGGCTTGTGAAAACTGAGCTGAAGCTTATGAGCTAGGATTGTATTCATTTGCTCTTATTTTGCTTCTTGTGATAAGCAGAGGCGTAACTAGGGAAAATGGCGCCCGGGGCAAGCACTGAAATGCCCCCCGTGCCCCCCCGTCGCCCCCCCAACATACTACATTATACTTAGGTTTTTCCTCACAAGCGCCCGCCGCCACCGCCAAGCCAGGCCACTGACTGGCCGCCAGGCGCCAGCAAAGCAATGGGGGGGGCGCAGGCGGCGCGGAAGGGACCGCTCGTGGGGAAGGGGGCACTGACGCGCTCCCTTGACTGCTGCAGCACTGCTGCACTGAGCAGGAAACATTTGTATTAACAAAATATTTCAATTTTTTTTAAAAAAAATTGGTCATGGCGGCGCCCCCCACGTGGCCAGAAAAGATGGCGCCCGGGGCACGTGCCCCCTGCCCCCCCTATAGTTACGCCTCTGGTGATAAGTGAGTTAAATGTGATGCCTTAATAATATGGCTATTTAATGGAGAGTTTGTCCTTGAATCTGTGTGAAATCCTTAGTATTAAGGCCCACTGGGAGTTTCTTGCTCTCTTTCTCTCATTTTAACTGTCTTTCTGAAATACTAGAATATATTCCAAGCAGTGACACAGTTTACTCTGCACATCCTTTAATTATTTTCAGAGTATCTGGGAAAAGCCAAATTCTCCATTTATTTTTAAAACTTATGTAATAGTGATGCTACAATGCATAGTAGAGAATTAGACAGGCACTTCTGTTTAGTTTTCCAAGAACAACTCCACATAGTATTTGGGTATTTCATGAGCCCCAGCATACTGAAATTTGTAGTTTTCCAGCATTTTTTGGTCTGGCTATGTCCACTGCTAAATAGTTTTTGAAATATTAAAAGATTAACAAGCTTGACTGTATTTTTGAGCTGATATTATGGTAACGTTATCTGAAAGATGGGTGTCAGATGTTTGGACAGGGGGCGCAATTTCAGTGCTTGCCCTAGGCGCTATTTTCCCTAGATACGCCTCTGCATGGGTGCTGCTCGAGGTTGAGCCAGTTCACCATCGAACCAGGCCTGTTTGATGGCTTGCCCTTGAGCTAAACAGGGCCCAGTTTGATTTGGTTCAATTCAACTTCACGGCGAACTCCCCAGGCCGGGCTGGGCTGAGCGTTCTAAATGTGGGAGGGATTTTAACTCACCGCCGGGTCTGGGTCATTTGGTGGCCTCTGGGGGGGGTGCTTCTGTGGCCGTGGGGAATCTCAGAAGGTTCCCTCTCCCCCGACAGCCTCCCTCTGGTCTTCTTTGGGCCGTTAAGGCCCATTTGGGGGGCTTTCCGGCCCTCTCCCAGCTCATGGCAGCCATTTTGAAGACTGCCATGCATGCACACTGGCCATTTGTGTGCCCAGGTCGCCCTTCTGAGACATCCCACCTCCTCACAGCCATGACAGCAAACACACCCCACCCTGGAGGCTGCCAAATAACCCAGAACTGGCAGTTAGTTTTAAAAAAAAAAATCCCACATTTAGAATGTCTGAGCCAGCTTGAACTTTAGCCGAGCTGGGGGAATTTGGGGGTATGCAAAACTGAACACGCCTGGTCTGATTTGAGTCCAATCCGGACTCGAACCGAACCGGTCGAACTGGTATTGTGCACACCCCTACTGCCCTCTGAGGGCCAAACTATGCATTACACGTGATATTTGTGACTGAATATTTTTAACATCACTGAGGAGAACTCTAAATCTAATTGGAGCAGCAATGGTAAAGCAGGATATTCCTATGCCATTTTCCTAATCTAAATTGCACCCTATACCCAGCTGCTGCTAGCCCTGTAGGGGAAAATTTCAAGTACTTATATTTCTCTCCATGGGGCTATAGCAGGTTTTTTTTTTAAGGGGGGGGTCATTAAAACAGTGCAAGGGAAGGGCTAAGTACCCTTTGCTCCAGTGCTGTTGCTCCAATTGAATTTGGACCGACCCCCACCCCAGCACCTGCAGATGTATTTAACTAGAGACAAAAATGCCAGGACATCCCATTGTCACCCTCCCATAATACAAGCGCTTGGCCAAAGGAAAGAGGCTGAGATGCAAATGAAGAAACAAACGAACAACACAGTGAGTTATTCACTGGCACTTGTGTTTGTGCTTGACATAAAACTGCTTCTTTCTGGCTCATAAATCAAAGTAAATACTTGCTGGTGACATTCAGCATTAAGAAGATTGGAAGCTGGGAAAGATACTATCAGCAAAGGACAAGCAGAATTGTTATAAAGAGGAAGGGCAATTGGGCCTATTTTGGAGGTGCCCTTCACTCACTTTGAAGGGACATAATTGGGGAGGAGGTGGAGGGGAGACAGTGAGGCTCTCCACGCGAGCAGTGAGGAGAGCCTTCCTGGGCTCTGTGGGGAGAACGGGCTTAGCCCGCTCTCCCTGAAGACGAGCAGTTGCTCGTTGCTGGGTGGCCAGATTGGCTGCCCACATGACTACTGGCTCCGCCATAGAGCGGGTAGGGGCTTCAGGGATCGGGGGCCGTCCGGCCCCCCAGAAGTCCCAGGAGGCCCCACACGAGTGTGCGAGGCATCTTGGGGAAACCCCCGAGACTGGGAAGCTTATTTTAGCTCCCGGTGGGGGTCTCCTCATGAGTTGCTGCAGCACGGAGCCACACCATGGTGACTCACAAGTGGGAAAATGGGGTTAGCAGAGTGCTTGCTCCACTAACCCCACTTAAGGGGTGGGCTTCTTTGGCAGGCTAGCCACCAGAAAAACCACTGGGCTCGATGGGGGGAAACCGGGCTGGGCTCTCCCCCCATCATGGGAATAGCCTCAGTCTCTGAAAGGAGGGGTAAGCAGCATGTGAAGCAGGTGGAGTTTTAGCACACTGGCAGAGCATCTGGTTTGTATGCAGAAGGTCCCAGGTTCAATCCCTGGCAGCATCTCCAGGTAGGGCTGGAGAAGATCCCTGTCTGAAACCTCAGACAGCCAGTGCCAGTCAGTATACACCATATCAAGCTAGATGACCAGTGGTCTGACTTGGTTTAAGGCAGTTTCCCATACAACACCATATAGCAAGGGAAATTTGGGTTGTGAGAAAGGTGAGTCTACTGCCAAAACCCAGCAGCCCTCTCTTCCTCCACAATGTGTAATTCAGTAATCCCAAAACCTTCAGTTTAACATGAGAGTGTACAGGCTTTAAGTTGTCACTCTGTGAGGCAGTTCCCACGGTCAGTCGGAGCCGCCTGGAGTGGGTTAGTGGGGAGAGTGGGCTTAGCCCACTCTCCCTGCAGATGACCCAGCAGTCTGCTCCGGGTGGCCGAACCAGCCGCCCACACGACTGCCGTGTCCGTTACGGAGCTGGTGGGTGCTGGGGGGAGCAGGGGCCGATTGGTCCCCAGAAGCTCCAGTATGTCCTGCGCAAGTGCGCAGAGCATGCTGGGGAGACCCCCAAGCCGGGAGGTGGCTTTTTGCCTCCCCTCCAAGGGTCTCCTCGTGAGTTGCTGCAGCGCGCAGCCACACCATGGCAACTCACGATCAGAAAAACTGGGTTTGCGGAGCGCTCGCTCCACAAACCCAGTTTTAGCACTGGGCTACTTAAGCAGGTGACCCGTGGTTCTCACGATGGGAGAGAATCGGGTTCGCCTCCGCTAGCCAGATTTTCTCTCATCGTGTGAATAGCCTCATTATCTAAAAGGCATGGAAATTCCATGTTAAGATGCCAACCTTAACTTGCATACCATATAAGCTATAAAGACTTTGTACAATCTCTATATTATGTTGCCATATGGATGGATTTTTAAAAACAAGGCAGGATTATGCTTCAACATATACCTGATTTTTTTAAAAAAAAATCAAATGAATGTTTTTGTTGTTTTAAGTGTAAGTTGTGTTATCTGGTGGCAAAAATATAGCCAACCATTGTTTTCTGGAGTTAAAGGGTTAATGTTTAAACTGTCACATCTCAGCTAGTTAATGTCAGATCTGCATCAGAACTGGAAGAGTGGTGTCACTTATCACCTAGTTCATGTCCACAAATGTTCAGGCAGATTGAACAGATGGTTTAGATTTGGTGAGCAATAGAATATTCAGGGCTTTTAATGGTAGAATATTGAAACAATTCCTCATCTGAATAATACTGGAACTTATGTGCCAGTATAATGAAGCTGATCCGTATCCGGACATGATCACTCTGTGTGTGTGTGTGTGTGTGTGTGTTTCCCCCACTCCCAGACAGCAGAAGCCAATGATGTGGAGCTAAAGCCAAGAGATCTGCAGTACAATTACATCAGGACACAACTACATTTTACTATGGAGTGGAAAGGCACAAAGAGAGCTCTAAAGCAGGGATTCTCAACGTTGGGTCCCCATATGTTACTGGACTTCAACTCCCATCATCCCCAGCCCCAGTGGCCTTTGGCTGGGGATTATGGAAGTCCAGTAACATCTGGGGACCCAACATTGAGAAGCCCTGCTCTAAAGGACCACCCTATTCTAAAGCAGGAGTTCTCAACCTTGGGTTCCCAGATGCTTTCAGACTACAACTCCCATCATCTCCAAACACAATGAAGCTATTCTGACGATCACTAGAAAGCGAGCTAAGGGAGCCTAGCCTGCTTTCTAGTGATCGGAACCACTGGGCTTGCAGGCTAGCCCAATGGTTCCAAGGTGGCTAGCCCGCCTCATTCCCCCTCCCCTTAAACGAGGTTAATGGGGTGAGTGCTCCGTTAACCTTGTTTTCATGACCGTGTGCCACCACGGGCACCATGGTGACATACGAGTAGACCCCCGACCAGGAGGCTTCAAGCAGCCTCCTGGTGTCAGAGGTCTCCCCAGAATGCCCTGGGTTCTAGCACAGGGCATCCCGGGACTTATGGGAGGCGGGGGGGGCTGATCCCTACAGCCCCCACCGGCTCCATTACAGAGCCAGTAGTTGTGTGGGTGGCGAATCTGGCTGCCCAGGGCTAGGGGTTTGATTGTCTGCGGGAAGAGCGGGCTAAGCCCCCTCTCCCTGCCTAACCCTGTCTGGCACTTCACACGGGTTGTGTGAAGCCCCTCAATGGCTGAGGGAAGATGGGAGTTGTAGCCCAACAACTTCTGGATTCCCAAGGTTGGGGTCCCCTGTCTTACACAAATTGCCAGCCAGTTAAGATTGTCTAAGACCCTTCTCCGGGTGCCCCTGCTTCCAGAGGTCAGATGGGTGACTACCAAAGAGAAAGCCTTTTCTGTGGTGGCACCCCAACGATGGAGTTCTCTCCCTAAATAGGCTCACCCTGCTCCATCATTGCTATCTTTTAGCTGCCAGGTGAACTCCATCTTGTTCGCTTGCTACTTTCCACAGATCGTGGGAACCACTGGGCTCGCAGGCAAGCCCAGTCTCCCCAAAGTGGTTAACCCGCTAAAATACCCCTCCCCTTAAATGGGGTTAGCGGAGCGAGCACTCCACTAACCACGGTTTTTTAAAATCATGCATTGCTGCGGTGCAACATAGGAGGAGACCCTCAGCCGGGAGGCTGCAAGCAGCTTCCCAGGCTTTTGGATTTCTCCAGCATGAGCCGGCAGTTGTGATTTCTCCAGTGACAGAGCTGGCAGTTGTGTGGGCGGCTGATCCGGCCACCCAGGGCTGCAATAGTGATCGTCTGCAGGGGATAACATCATCTGTGAGCGGCTAAGCCCACTCTCCCCACAGACCCTCTAGAGGCTCTTCACACTGATCGTGTAAAGAGACTCAATGTCTGAGTCCGATTAAGGTTGTTCCAACAACAATTTTAGTTGTTGTTTTTCTTTTCTTTTTAAAGAATGGACCCTGATACACCTCATAAAGATCTAGCAGCCAAAATAGAGGTAGCTAAACACTGGAAATACTCAAAAAGTCTATGTGTTGAAAATTGGTTTAATAGAGTCTGAGAGATAGCATTATCCGAAAAACTAACCCATCAAATCAGATTAGTTAGAGAAGTAACAAAACAAGACAAGTTTCTGGAAATATAGTTTCCATTTATTGAATATGTCAATAAGGGATGGTCAGTTTGTAGCCCTCCATCCACTCAAATCACATTTTGGAATGATGTGCTTTCTTGAATTCCCCCCCCCCCCCAATTGTCTCCTATCAAGTTGTACCTGCATGCTCAGCAACCAACAATCTCTTCTTAGCACTGGACTTGCGTATAACCTCAAATGGCTCTTAATTTCTGGCATATATTCAAGTTTGTATTGTTTGTTCATTTCCATTGCTGCACAGTTTTTACACATGTGCTGTATTTGTTTAAAAGAAAAGAAAATTACTTATTTTTTAAAAAAAGAAAAAAGAATGGACTCTGAAAGATCCTTTTGATGGTCTAAAAGTGGGAAATGCTGGCATTACAAGCGCCCTGATGGTTCCGTTCAAAAGAGGAACTTGCCCAATTTTCTGTTTCTCACTGTGGCCAGCAAGATGTTTCCAGTAAGCTCCCAAAGAGGTCATGAAGGAGATAGCTCTCCCCTGCTGTTGACCCCCAGTAACTGGCATTCAAAGGTATACTGTTCCTGAATCTGAAAGTTCTACATAGCTTTGATCGTTAACAGCCATTGATAGACCTCTCCTCCATGCATCCATCTAATCCCACTGTAAAGCCATTTAAACTAATAATGATCACACTACCACATTTGATAGCACAGAATCCCATAAAATAATTATGCACTGGGTGAATCAGTACACACTAAACACAGTAGTGTTGCTGATGCTACAATGCTAACGATGTGGCAAGGATAGAGAGCCATTATCAGTAGAAGAACAGGGACTAACTAGGCCATCTGAAGGCTTATCACCAGGAAAGTATGGGCTATGTCTTCTCCTCCTCCTCCTCCTCCTCCCTCTCCCTCTTCTTCTTCCAGTTTAAAGCATACTAATGCAAATTATTGTGCTTTTTTTCACAGCTGTTTAGGGACCAGATTTTTCTCTCTCTCCCTTGTTTTCTATTCTTTTTCTCCCTCTCTCACTACACTAGAAACAAGGGTCCTCACATGAAACTGATTTCCAGGAAATTTAGGACCAAAAAAGGAAGTACTTTTTCACATAGGACATAATTAATCTGTGGAATTTTCTGCCATGAGATGTGGTGTTGGACACTAGCTTGGATGGCTTTCAAAGGGGCTTGGACAAATTCATGGAGGACAGATCTATCAATGGCTACTAGTCTGATGGCTATGGGCCATCTGCAGCCTCGGAGGCAAGATGCCTCTTATTACCAGATGTAGGGGAGCAACAGCAAAAGAGCCTTCATCTCTTGCCTATGGGCTTCTCAGCTTCTCACATCTGGTGGGCCATTGTGGGAAACAGGATGCTGGACTAAATGGGCCTTGAGCCTGACCCAGCAGGGCTGTTCTTATGTTCTTAAGGCTCTGTCTAGTAGCATCATTATTAGCAGGTTTGCACCACTGAAAAAGCAGTCGGCACTTGCTCTCTCTTTAATAAAACATTAGGGTAGCTCTACTGGGTTGTAATTAACCTCTTTGTCATGGACTGCCTCATCTTTGCAAGGGAAGGAAATAATGAAGGCATTTAAATCAACATGTCAGAGTGGCATTCAAGATCTTAATCAGAAACAAAAATGGTTAGGTTAACAACAGTGCCCGGGGCCTAAGGACTGCGGGAGAGTAATTACAGCCATTTGGATGCTGATCCCTGCGCGCCCAAGTGTAAGCAACACCGGCAGACAACGAAAGGGTCCCTGTGCTTGTCTTGCAATCCACCACGCAATGGTTAACCCAAATGCACATGACACAACTCCACACAGTGCTGGAAATGACACATATTCATGGCGCACAAACTCACAAGAGGAATTGCTTTTTCCCGATCCAGAGTGGAACGATGAGATACCTATCAGCCAGCAAAATCAAAGAAAAAGCAAAGTTCTATGTTTTATTGATTTATTTGACATATTTATATACCACCCCAGACCTGCATCTCCGGGCGGTGTACAACAAAATGCTATATCTGTTGGTAAAAAGCAGGGATGAACGACGTCAAACATAAAAGGAGAGGCCTGCTGGATTAGGCTAATGGTCCTAAGGGATTAGGCCACAGATCAATGGTAGAGCATCAGCATGCAGAAGGTCCCAAGTTCAGTCCCTGGCATCTCCAGGAAGGGCTGAGAAAGATTCCTGACTGAAACCCAGGAGACCTGCTGCCAGTCAGAGCAGACAATACTGAGCTAGATGGACCCATGGCCTGACTCAGTAGACAGCAGCTCCTCATATTGCTATGGCCAACTAGTCCAGTTGGACATATGTTTTTAACAGTGGCTAGCTGACAAGCAAATCACAAAGTATTTGTCCCCCAGGATGTAGAGACGTTGCAGAAACCCTCTGAGAAGTTTCACCGATCTTTCAGATGTGTTTAGCTTCTCTTGAAAAATACTCAGAAGTTTCTCCTTGGGAGGAAAATTCAAAATTCACTTTGAACTTTCAGCAGATGCTCGGAGTTGCTTGAGCTCCTGCAATTTTGCTCCCCTTGCTCAAGCATTGCACCTGTGCAGCAAGGATGGCAGATAGCTTTGTGTAATTCCCTGCAAGATATATGGACTGTGGGGAAATGGGACAAATGACATTATCCTGCACAAGTAAGCCCATTAGAAATAATAGGCTGACTCTTGTGTAATGTCATTTGCACAGCTTGTGTGCATGCAGTGTTACTGGACTGACTATCTTTGTGCAGTACGTCAGCACATCATTAGTCTGGACTACAAGCGCTTGCCTTAGCAAAAGTAGATACGTAGTGGTTAGAGTGCTGGACTAGGACTGGGGAGACCCGAGTTCAAATCCTCATTCAGCCATAATATTCAGCCATGATATTATAAGTGACTCTGGACCAGTCACTTCTCTCTCAGCCTAACCTACTTCACAGGGTTGTTGTGAGGAGAAACTTAAGTATGTAGTACACCGCTCTGGGCTCCTTGGAGGAAAAGCGGAATATAAAATGATGATGATGATGATGATGATTAATACTAGTGTGACATGCTTGCACTGGTGCAGCATAGTCTGGATGTCAGCCGTTGATTCAAGAGAATGCAAGGCACAGGCTGTTTAAGCAGATCCCTCCTCTGCCTTGAGCCAAATTCTGTGGGTGGAAGCAGATGAAAGCATTCTAATGACGGAGGACCCATCTGCAGGCAGAATGCAAAGCTACTTAGTTCTCTGCTGGTGCCTAATCATCTATGTATGAAGAAAGAGGGAACGTGTTCAATGCTCATTTTACAGACACTGAAATTCTATAAGTTGCCAACTCATTAAAACACAAAATAAGTGCTTCTGAATTCCTGTTCAATTTTTCAGACATGCCATGTTGCTCTGCTGTTGCTGCTGCTAAATGTTTTAAGGTTTAGCTTTAATAATACATGGAAATAGTTGTCTTGTTCTACTTTCAAACATATGATGTCCTTGTGCTGAGTCAGGCTGTTGGTCTGAGAGATGTGCAGACATCGTTTGAGAAAATTCCCCAGTGTTTTTGCATGGGAAGACCCTGACATTTTCTCTCAAATTTCAATTTGGAGGATTTTCTATTTCATAATTGGACCATCCTGCCCAGATTTATCTACTGCGACTGGCACATATACTGATGGGATCTCAGCTGTTGGTGATTGACCAGGATAGAGCACTTGTGTTGTGGTGGACAGCTAACTAAAAATGTCAACCCAGTGCGCAGCTGCTGTGAAAAAGGCCAATTCCATGATAGGGATCATTAGGAAGGGGATTGAAAATAAAACTGCTAATATTAGAACGCCTTCAGACAAATCTATGGTGTGTACATTTGGAATACTGTGCACAGTTCTGGTCAATGCATATCTAAAAGGATATTGTAGAACTGGAATAGGTGCAGAAGAGGGCAAGCAAGATGATCAGGGGACTACCTTCCTTCCTTACAATAATTGAGATTTTTTAGTTTAGAAAAAAGGTGGCTGAGGGGAGACATGATAGAGGTTTATAAAATTTTGCATGGTTTGGAAAACGTGGATAGGAACAAGTTATTCTCCCTTTCACATAAAACAAGAATCCCATGAAACTGATTGGAATGAAATTTAGGTCCAACAAAAGGAAGTACTTTTTCACACAGTGCATAATTAATCTATGGAATTCTCTGCCATGGGATGTGGTGATGGCCACCAGCTTGGATGGCTTTAAGTGGGGCTTAGACAAATTCATTGAGGTCTATCAATGGCTACTAATCCTGATGACTATATAGACTACCTCTATGTTCAGAGGCAGAATGCTTCCAAATACCAGTTGCATGGGAGCAACAGCAGGAGACAGGGCATGCCCTCACCTCTTGCCTGTGAGCTTCCCAGAGGCATCTGGTGGGCCACTGTGTGAAACAGGATGCTGGTCTAGATGGGCCTTGGGCCTGATCCAAGAGGTCTCTCCTAATGTTCATTAGAGCGTGGAGTTGCTTTGTTGTTGTGCTGTGTCATGCTCTCTTCGAGTCAAAGAAAGTTTATTTCAATTTTCCCCTGGCATTAATTTATTTTTATTTTTACTGAAGCAAACGATTAACATTTATCTTGGGTAACATAAGTCTGCAGCAGTTTGTACAGAAAGCAAACGAAGAAAATTTATTTTAATATGCACTGTCAGGCTGCAGATACAGTGACTTCTTACAATGTCCAGTTTAAACTTTTTGTTTGCATTTATGGTGAGAAAATGGTAAGAAAACCTAATGGCGCAGTGGGGAAGCAACTTGCCTAGGGAGCAAGAGGTTGCTGGTTCAAATCCCCACTGGCATGTTTCCCAGACTATGGGAAAATATATGCACCTATATCGGGCAGCAGCAATATAGGAAGGAGCTGAAAGGCATCATCTCATACTGCATGGGAGGAGGTAGTGGTAAACCCCTCCTGTATTCTACCAAGAAAACCACGTGACTCTGTGGTCGCCAGGAGTCAACACTGACTCAACGGCACAATCTTTCCATTCTTTCTTTCTTTATGGTGAGAAAAGAAATTATTAGCAGGAACAACTTTGGAAAACTTCTACCAGAAAGGAACCATAACTGGGATGCTTAAAAGGACTTCTGTTGTTTCATAAATTACTTATGAATTGTGGGTTTGCTGGATAGAAAATTCCAATTGAATAGTGTTTTTCTTTCCATTTGCAAATTGTCTCTCCACTGATCTGCACTTCTGAGTGAGTTAGAAGCTTTTTCAATAATAAGACATTTAAATTAATTTAGAGGGGAGAAGGTAAGTAATAATTATTTTTCAGCAAAATAGGAAACTCTAAAGGAGGAACAAAACATCACCAATCTATGGAAATGGAGATAAAGGTATTGCTTCCCAGATATATATCAAGGGGAAATTGCTAGATATATTGTTTTAAGGATGGGAGCAGAAGATTATTAAATAAGAAAAAGTGAAACTTCTCATATAATCAATAGTATTCTCTACAAGGCTCAACCTATATGCTTATGCTATTGTTTCATAAAAGGGGAGAAAGCAAGCTAGACCAAGCTTTCAAGAGACTGCCTGACATCCAGACAGACTAAAACTGTGCTAGCACAACAAAGTTGCTCACATACAAGAAGGTTACGGAGCTGCATGAAGGTGCAAGGCTACTTGAAGCTGCACACTCTCTTGTGCTGTCATTGCACAACAAAGATATTCAAGCACAGTGCTCCCAGCAATGGGGATTTCCAAATGACTACAACTCCCAGCATCCCCAGCTGCAATGGCCTTCGGCTGGGGATTCTGAGAGTTGAAGTCAGCAATGTCTAGAAATCCCTGTTACAGGGAACTGGTCAAACACTGCTGGAGCAAATACCTGAAAAATTCACAAGTCCCCTTTAAATACTAAGGCTTCCCTATGGAATGGGAGGGGCCAAGCCATCCTGCCTTAGCAGCAGACTATAAAACCCAGCAGTCTCTTGAGAGACACCACTGGAGCAACATTCCTCTCTTGCAGTACCCAGCTCTTGGTTGGTGCTGGCCGTGGTCCTGACTGGTTGCCCTGTGAGCTGTCCTGGGTCTGAGGCATCCCACTGAGAAGATCATGGTGCAGCATGGATCAGGATAGGGTTGAGCATGCTGTAAGCACAGAAAGCATATGCCTTGCCACTGAGCTCTGCCCCCCTTAATGCTTGCATATTAACTGGCTATTGTGAAAGTGAGATTAGATCGAAAGCTGGGACATGTGGAACAAAAAATGTTTCCATGCACAAAACCCACCTCATCAAGCCATTCAGTCTCAGATATGTATTGCTTTATTGTCTGAAACGCCTTTTCAGTAGTAGTAGTATAAACTGTTGGGGACGTGGGACATAGCTATGTACTTACAACATAGCAGAATACAGTATATTGGGACAAGGAGACTGCTGAACGTTAGCATCAATATTTTAGTTCTAATGAATTTTTCAATGAAACTTACTCTTTCTATGAATAATGAACAGGGCCTCAAATTTATACAGCTATTGAGAAACTGTGACATTTTGGTTATATATTGTGTGTGAATCTTGTGGTCCCTAAAAAACAAGTCTTTGTTAATGAAATGTGTCTTCCCAACTACAAGTTCTGTCTCTTTCATGAGATGCTTCATCCTAGTGCCTTCTTCACTCCCCATCCCAGACAATCCAACATTTCCCAGTAAATTGTAATTTATGTATCTCTCCGGCTCATAATTCCAAAGTAAACTCAGTTGGAGAGCCTCTAAGTATATTGCAATGTTGTTTGGAAGAGACAGAAAATGAATTATGCATACGCCAGACTCAGCGTTTGACAAACAGGGCTGCTGCTTCTAGATACTGGAATAATGTGGAAAGCTGTCTCCTGTTGAGCCAGACTCAAGTCCATCTTGATCAGGATAATCTACTCTGACCAGCAATGTCACTCCAGGGGCCTCAAGTAGAGGTCCTTTCCCAACTGTGCGATCTGTAATCCTTAAGCTGAAGATGCCAAGAGCTGAATTGGGGATCTGTACTCCATCATTGCACTACGCCCTTCCAAAGAATGATATTGGGCATAGAACTGAAGAGTGTATTCTCAGGAACGAGTCCCATGGCTGGGCTTTTTGGCCCCGTTCTTCTGAGGCCTCATATCCAGCTGTTCTTTGTGCACCAATAACAGCCTGATCAGTTGCTGGCACAATTTAGTGGCCCACATACCATCTTTATATATAATTCTCTTAAATGTGTCTGTCGCTAATCCCATGCATGGCAGCTCTCATGAGAGTTTGTGAGCAGCTGCCGGGGGGTTAGTGATGGGGATGGGGGAGAAAACAGTGATGGCGGCCGGCAGAGGGCCAGAGGAGGAGGTGGGCCTGCCAGCTGGCTGGCAAGTGAAAACATGGCTGGCCAGCAGGAGGAAGAGGCAGGCTGGCTGGCTGGAGGAAGTGCGGCCAGCCGGTGGGAGGAAGCAGCAGGCCCGCTGGCCAGCCAGCAAGAGGAAGGGTGGCTGGGAGGGTAGGAAGATGCGGCCGCAGGCGGGAATGGGCGGGTGGTCTCAGGCCGGCCAGCCAGTGAAGGTGGCGGGTTGGCGGGCTGAGGCAGCTGGCAGGAGGGTGGGCAGCTGGATGGATGGATGGCCAGCTGGCCAGGGAAATAAGCAGAGGTGGGGGAGAGGAAATGGCTGCGGCAACTAGAGGTGCAGAGGTGCCCGGCCCAGCTAGTTAAGTCTAAAGCAAGACGCACACACACAGCTCCGTTCTGTCCAAAGCCTGTCAGCTGCTGGTTGTAGAGGTGAAGTGCCTGCCTGTATGCCTACTAAGCACAGTGTCATTGCTGTAGTGATGCTGCTCCCATGATTCCATGGGAATAGTGTTGCTGCAGTGATGACGCTGTGCTTAGGAGTCATGGAGGCTCTCCCCTGCTAACTGAGCAAAGAGGCACCTTTTGAGTAGAACAGAGCAGCTTATCTGCATCTTGCTTAGAAGGATGAAAGACTGCGCAGAATGTAAGTCACTGAGTCTTCCGAGACAAGCTTACACAGAATTCTCTCACTTTTTTCCTCATCTAGATTTCTCAACAGATTTTGGAATTTCAAACTGCCTGGTCTTAAAGTAGCAGAACCGATGCATTAGGACTCCTTCCATTCTTTCTTTCCAAACTTTGTACAAAACACTGAAGATATGAGCAGGACTGAAAAGGCCATCCTCAATGAAGGAAGGCCAAGCACCCCAAGCTCCCAACATTTCTGAACTCAGAAAAGTCCACTCCCTCCTCGCTCACCTCACCCTTTCCACCAGATCTCTACCAGGCTAATGGGGAAGGCAAGAATACAGAGAGCAGGCTTCTCCGACCCTTGTATTGGCTCTCAGAAAGAACTCAGATAATCACAAAGTAAAAACAAGGTGGACACTGGGGGGGTTCACCCATCTCTGCAAAACACTCTGGGTGCGTGCGTGTGTGTGTGTGTGTGTGTGTGTGTGTGTGTGTGTGTGTGTGAGAGAGAGAGAGAGAGAGAGAGAGAGAGAGAGAGAGAGAGAGAGAGAGAGCGCTAAACACAAAGAAAGAAAGATTCAGAAGTCCTTTCCCCCTCCTCACAATCTCCTCAAGCCTTTTTACATTCCATTAAAAATTACCTTTTGTTGATTCATCTTCAATGGGTTGCTTGAATAAAGTGATATCTTTAAAAGTGCACAGGAATAAAACCACTTTGTCATGCTCGTTTCTTATAGGTGCAATTTGCATGTAAAACCAAACAGGTGTTCCTGGAATGGGGAAAAATGGATATAAAATAAAATATACATCATGTAATGCAAAACAGCAGCACAAAGGCAGTTTCATCATGATTATCAATTATTGTTTAAGGCATGAGGTGGCCAAAGTTAAAAGTATTCATCTCCCACTGAATGCTGTGGGAGATTTAAGCACTGAAATTCACAGGACCTCCTTAACCTGGTGGTGGTGATGGTGGTGGAGATGATGACCATCATTATCAACAACAACAATGGCCATGGCCTCCAAGTTCAGAGGCAATATATCTCTAAAGCTCAGTTGCAGGGGAGTAAGAGCAGGGGAGGAGGCATGCCTTCAGCTCTTGCCTGTGGGCTTCCCAGAGGCATCTGGTGGGACAAAAACAAAGTGCTAGACTGGATAGGCCTTGGACCTGATCCAGCAAAGCCCCTCCTCTCCTCTTCCTCCTGTTGTTTTGAACTAGCTAAATGTCCACCAAGTGGGAATACATATGAAAATGTAACTGTAGCACAAATGTGTGGTAACTGCATGCAAGTCCTCACTTCCATCCCGCTTTGCTCCACTTCCATTCCTTTTTGTTCCTTCCCTCTGTCTGTCTCCCCTCTTTGTCTGCACCATTTGAAGCTCTGCTAAGCCTGCAGGGCTAGCCTTAGGGGTGAGCAAGCTGGGCAGTTGCCATGGGCACCTACCTGAAATGAGGGGCTGAGCCGAGTTTGCACAAACCGCACAGTTGGGCAACCATGAGGAGAGGTGCCAAAGGCACTCTTTGCCCAGGACACTATTTATCCGAGGGCTGGCCCTGGAAGCATGGTAGCTTTGCTCCCTAACTGAGAGGTGTGTTGACTGCTAGCGTACAAGCAGGTCTAGGTGATAGTTGCAATGGGACAGTGGTTGCAAATATCACAAACATACATGGGAAGAGCCTTGCTTAATCGGACTGAAGTCCATCTAACTGAGGTTCTGTTTACAGCCATAAATGTGTGCTCACACACAAGGCACGGAGGCAACAGCTCTCTCCATTATTTACCAATGTCCCCAGCATCTGGTATGCTAGAGGTTCTAGAGGGACAGACCTCCTACCTCTGGGTAGACTTGGAAGCAAGAATGAGTAGACCACCAATTGTAGCACAAATAATCCCTTTTGCCACAAGCATTTAGATGCTGTTCTATCCTTTCTAATCAATTAAAAAAAAATCTATGTTCATCATGTAGAAGAGGCCACAATAATGCCACAGGCCATCAGCCAAAGATTTGCTAGTTATTGGAAACCAAGATGTGAACGCTGGCCTTCCTCTCCTCTACAGCCTCAAGGTCATGCATGGGTTTCTTCCTCTCCTTGCTTTATTTATTTATTTATTTATTTATTTATTTATTTATTTATTGAAGTTATACCCCGCCCAAACTTATGTCTCTGGGCAGCGAACAACAATCAAAACACATATAAAAGTTAAAACAGTTCAACATATAACACATATAAAAGTCAAAACAATACAATAATTTAAAAACCATAAAATTAACAAACAGTATCTTTTAACCAAAAATCTGAGAAGGCTTGGGTTAAAAAATGGGTTATGCATCATGCCCTGCTGCAATTCTCTTTTCCTAGTCTCCCATTTCCCTACATTGGCTGCTTTCTCAGTCCCTCCTAGTGCTGGCCCAAAATGGCCTCCAGAGTTGCAGTCCCATTCGCAGGGAAAGAAACTGCGATTGTTCTGAGGTTGGGGGTAAAACCCATGACGGTGATAGTCTTTCTGTTGACCGCCATTTTCAACTCTCCACCCCAGTAACTCCTATTGGCCACAGGGACATTAGGAGCAGAGGCATAGGATTACCCTATTATTTCTTTGCCCTCGTCTCTCTGCTCCAAGTCTCTTGTGTTTGGTAGACTGATACTTTTAGGACACTCCCTTCTGCTTTGTTCTCTCTGTTCCTTCTTCTTCCTTCCACCAGGAGCTATCCAGTACAGGGTGCAGGCCTTTCTATTCAAGTTTGTAAATAAACATTGACTTGTTTCAGCCCTCAGGCAATTGTCTCCAGATTTCCTCTGTGAGCTCATAAAACTGGGTTTCTCTGCTAAATAAGGGGTTGGCTGACATTCTCCCCTACATGTTTTGCCTGGAATGCCCCTCAGAATGACACTATAGCCCAATTCAGACATTATGCTGTACGGGTGCACAGATGTCTGTGCACTCATTCATGCGTTTGTGTGAATGTACCTGTACCTACAACTGTACCCGTGTTCCTTTTAAAAGTGAACCTGGATACAGGCCATTTAAATGCATGGTACAGAAGTGTATGTACTTCTATATCTGCATTCAGCATACCATGTGAATGACTGTACCTGTGTACAGATATGTGCCTAGGTACACTGTACAGTCATTGTATGAGTGCTGTACATAACATATGAATGGGCCTTTTCTCGTCACCTTTTGCCACTGCCATGCGCATTCTGGGGGGAAAGATGCATTCTGGGCAGCCTCACCACTGCCGCAAAATAGGCAGCAGTAGCAAAAACAGCTAAGCCAGGAGGGGCAGTTTGGGGCCCCCTTTGCCCCTCCTCCATATATTTCAACTCCTTCAGCTCAGCTTCTCCCAGGCCCTTCTTCTTGTCTTACCCCTCTCTAGGGCAGAGGTCGGCAGACTCAAGGCCCCCAGCAACTACTTTTATTTTTCCAGAGCCTTGGAACCTATCAGCACAAAACAGCTGGAGGAGGTGGAGCCAGTCACAAAATGGCAGCTGGAGGAGGCAGAGCCAGTCACAAAATGGCAGCCTATACAGAATTCTACATCTGCAGAATTCCCCCTCCCCTCTGCCTCGTGCTGCGGGGAGGTTCTTTTTCCCAGCCCAGCTCAGCACGAGGACCAAGAAGGGTCCTGATTGGCTGGCCGGGCTTGGTGGGCGTGGTTTCGGCCAAAACCGGCCTTCCATGCTCTGAGCCAACCAGTCCGTTTTGGATTGTCCCCTCCCTCCCTTCCCTGGTGCAGAGCGGGTCTAGAGATTGGTCGCCTCTGGGGCCGAGTAGGAATTTTTTGCCCTTAACCGATTGGCCATGGTTGGGGTTTTTTTTGCCTACTCCGTTCTGTATTCAGTGAGTAGTTAGGTTTTAGGTTGGCCACGTTAGCGGTAACAGTGCGGGCTGAGGGGTAAGCAAGGTATAGTATCGGTGAGCACCCTTGGATATTTAAAGGTAGATTGGTTAATCGCTCCTTTGTTGCCTGTGCGGCGCGGGGAGTAATTGATGGCCATGAAACCTGCTCCAGGTCTTCACCATCCTTTGGGCTGCGCGGTCCGGGGGGGTGAATACCTGGAGCTGTCCAGGTCCCCTCTTCTAAGGGGGTGGTTGGCTTTGATGGAATAGGGCAGGGCGTGCCTGCCCCTTTCCGGAGCCAGGGTGTGTCGCCCAAAGTGGCAATGGGTAGGATGAGGGTAATCCTAGCCCTTGCCTAGGAGCCCGCACTGTTTCGTTGGTGATTCATCACCCACTGTTCAGTTCGCCTTTGCCGGTTGTTAATTAATCAATAAAGAGTGGCCCTTTACCCATAAAGAATGTCTAAGTGTCTTCTTGGGCTGGGGTCTGGGAAAATAAGGGACTTCACTATCAAAACCCCTGAATGCCAAGAGAATTTTGCTGCAGGATATGAGGGGAGAGGAGAGCTGGTCTTGTGGTCGCAAGCATGACTTGTCCCCTTAGCTGAGCAGGGCCCGCCCTGGTTGAATATGAAAGGGAGACTACAAGTGTGAGCACTGTAAGATATTCCCCTCAGGGGGTGGAGCTGCTCTGGGAAGAGCAGAAGGTTCCCAGTTCCCTCCCTGGCTTCTCCCGGATAGGGCTGAGAGAGATTCCTGCCTACAACCTTGGAGAAGCGGCTGCCAGTCCGTGAAGACAATACTGAGCTAGAAAGACCAATGGTCTGACTCAGTATATGGCAGCTCCCTATGTTTCTATGAGGGGCTGTTTTGTGAATGAAGAAAATTAAGAGAAATGAATGGGAGAGAGAGTGAAAGAAATCCAGAGAGAGATTCAACTTAATGTGGCCATATCCCCACTCTGCTTGCCAGTCAGAATTGCAGTCTTGGCTGGAAGGGAAGGGAGGCAGAAGCAAACCCAAAGGCCCGGAGTACCAGCAGCTCCCAAGCTCCTGAACGCCAGCCCCCGCTGTAGGGTCTGAGCAGCTTGGCCAATGCCTGGCAGAGACTTTTTGGATGAAAGTGTCTGAGTCAATAGCAGCCAGAGGCCATTTTCGCTGCCAACCCCCTCTGGGACAGGCAGGCAAGGAGCTAAGCCAAGCACTGCCAGAGGCATCACCACCCCCGCGGCCTCCCTCACTCCATTTGCATTAGCAAGTTTTCACCACAGAGAAAGGTACTGAAATCTATCTTCTGGTTGCCTTTTTAAAAGAAGCCCGAGAGACGTAAGAAGCAACCTAAGGCAGGTCATTGGTCCCGCTCTCTAGGTATTGTCTATACCGACTGGCAGCGGGCACGACAAGGTTCAGTGGCGGATTGATGGAGAGGCAGAGTAGGCATTTGCCTGTGGCGGCCACATTTGAGGAGTGGCAATTTTTGTGCTCCTCAAATTTTGCGCCACTCTTTGAGGCGGCGGCTGCAGCAACAGCGGGGGAGGGGAGGGGAGGGGAAAATCTCCCCCCTTCACCTTCTTAAAAATATGCCTCTGCACAATAGGATAGGGCACAATGGCAGCCACAGTGGCTGCGAGGAGAGCGGACGAGGGGAAAGTTCCCCCTTTTGCCCTCTAAAAAAAGCCACTGCCGGGATGGGGCACAGCGGCGGCCGCTGTGTGAGGGGCAAGGAGGGGAGATTTCCCCCCTTTTTACCTTTGCTGCATGGTGGGATGAGGCCAGCGAACTCCTCCCAGCTCCCCTCCTCCCAAGTGACTGCACTGACCTCTCTGCAGTGCAGCCCGTTTGGGGGGCCTTCCTCCGTATGGGCGGAGGAAGGCCCCAAAGGGGGCCGCAAAGAGGCTCGTGCGGTCACTGGGGAGGAGGGGAGCTGGGAGGAGTTCACCCCCCTCGCCACCCGCATCCCGCTGTGCGGTGGTATTTTAAAAAGATAAAAGGGGGAGGGGTCTCTCACCTCCTCACAGCAGCAGGCGTCTTTCCCAGTCCTCTTTGGAGATGCCAGGGATTGGACCTCGGACCTTCTGCAGCCAAGCAGATGATCGGCCACTGAGCTATGGCCCCGTCCCCAAAGGGATCTTAAAGAAGGCAGCACTCACAGAAAGCTGCCTTATACTGAGTCAGACCACTGGTCTCTCTAGCTCAGTACTGTTGACACTAACTGGCAGCGGCTCTCCAAGGCTTCCGGCAGGAGTCTTTCTTGGCCCTAGCTGGAACTGCTGCCGGGGATTGAACCTGGGGCTCTCCGCCCTGAGCGACCACTGAGCTATAGATTCCTGGCTTGATCAAATCTTCCTCCCCATGTTTGTCAATGTTTTCAAGTGGGACCAAAATGAGAGGAGAGATTTGACACTTTCACTGGAAGACCCATAGACCTTGTCTCGTCATTCTAAGACCAGGGCAGGGGCTTAGCAAAGGGCTGTTCAGAGTCCATTCAACTAAGCAAAAAAGTAGGGGACTATAAGTATGGAGTGGCACAGCAGGGAAATGCTTGAATACCAAGCAGAAGGTTGCTGGTTCGAATCCCCGCTGGTACTATATCGGACAGCAGCGATATAGGAAGATGCTGAAAAGCATCCTCTCATACTGTACGGGAAGAGGCAATGGTAAACCCCTCCTGTATTCTACCAAAGACAACCACAGGGCTCTGTGAGTGCCAGGAGATGACACCGACTTGACGGCACACTTTACTTACTTTATAAATATGGACCTGCAACAAAATGTTGCAGTATATCTCTGGGGTGAATATCTTTAGTCTGTTGTGTGAGTCCATGTATGTATGTGCACATACAATGATCAAAAGACTAATAGATTATCCTTCTGTTCCTCCGGAGAGTGTACATACATGAAGTTCTTAAATGTAAGTGGGGGGTTATCCCCCCACCCCCAACAAGAGTTTAAATGTCCAGACTGCTGCCTTCTCAGAAACACAAAGGTGTGAAATGACTGATAAGAAAACTAAAGAGTTTTAGACTCCTTTCCTCCTCAGAAGCAGAAGGATTTGTAAGTCTCTTGAGAGAGTATTCTTCAAGCAGAAAAATCTCCTGCTCTTTTTGTTCGAGCCTCTCTTCCTCACCACAGAGTTCCATTAGCACTGCCCATCCGGTTGTCTGTTAAGTGCCCTTTGAGTCTGCAAACATTCCACTCCACTGAGTTACAGTGAGGCAGGCATTTTTGGGGGGTGGAGGGGTTGCCCCCTTAGGGTTTTTTCTTCAGATTTTTGTGAAACCAACGTATCCACAGGTTACCGTGAGTCTGCTGGTACCTCTCCCTCACCCACAGGTGCTCTGGTTATGTGTCCATAAGGATCATAGCATTTCCCGTTCTTTCAGAAATAGATATTAGATTATTTACTAGGGACAAGTACCAGAAAACAGGGCCTGTTTCTGCTAAATAGGAAAAGTTGGAGCAAATGCACTAAATATGAAAAAGAACAAAGGTTCTTGTAAAGGCTGGTGCCTGCTATGTCCAGGAATCACTGGACCCAGAGGCTTTTAAGCCTGCAGAAATGCATTGTGTTTTTCCTTGAAGAGTCCACGTATGTAACCAACTGGAAATAAAAGAATGAACGCCCTTGAAGTGCTGACCTGCAGGGCTGATCTGGACAACGTGCCTCCGGAGATTTGGCCTAACTTGTACGAGTGCTCAGGTGGGCTGCACAAACGGAAGAGCAGGGAAGCAGAAATGCAAAGGATAAGAAGAAGTCATGGCAGAGGCCAGGAAGGACGTGCCAAGGATTTGTCTAGGAGATGCACTACATAAATGTGTTAGATAATATAAATAAAGAAAGAAAATAAAGAATGACAGCCTTACAGTCAGACCGTTGGGTCTGCATCCCATCTTTGTCAAGTTTCCGTTCCAGAGATGTTCTCAGACTCTGCCTAAGGGCACATAGATGAGAACACTACAGAGGGATCAGTAGACACGCGTTTGACCTGTCCTGCAGCACAACACAATTCATGTGGTTAAATACTGTTACAAAGGTGGGTTCCCCACTATTTGCAGATATGACAATGGATTCAGTGAGGGCTCCTGTCAATTTCAGCCTGGCTTGTCTTGCAAGATTTTGCACACAGATTACAAACTGTAGACATATATTTATTGATGGTAAATCTTTGCATTTTTGCAGAAGGACAAAGGGTTTGGAAAAGGGGTGCTGTTGCTATGGGGTGGGATGCAGGCTATATAAAACCAAACCACAATTCCCTGGGGCCAATAAGATAATTGGCACACATGCAGCGCTATCAGCAAAAGCTTCAGCATTATATGACATAGGACAGAACTCTAGGAAAACAGATGAGTTTCCATTGCATGCTTACTGAGAATGCAGTTTCAAGTTGAGGAGAGTTCACCCATCACTCAAACAGAACTCTGAATGAGACGGATTTTGGTCTCATCCAACAAAGTAATTCTTAGGATATTCATGAGCAAAGGCTCATCATGTGGTTTGGAGAACACTCACTATATTGATTCTTCAGTATATTAGATGGGGCCCTGGTTACTCAGATGGATAAGATTATGCTGCACACATGCACACGCATGCACGCACGCGCACACACACACGTAACATTTAGTCAATTAATTGGTTAGTTTAATTTAATTGGTTCGAAACAGGTTAACTGACTGTAAAGGTGTACTCCATTAACTGGGCAGCAGATTTATACTGCTTTAAACATCACTTCAGTGACTGTGGCTGGTGTCTACCATGTGTGAAGAGGGGTTGGGTTTTTTATTGTGAGCCCTTTGGAGACAAAGAAGCATATTAATTGTTGTTGCTGCTGCTGCTGCCTGGTGCACACAATTGTTCGAATCCAGGTTTAATGTGGGTTACAGACATTAACATGATTGTGTTTACTCACATCAAGGCGGTTTATGGCCCAAGATGAATCTGAGATTCCAGCCTTAATGTGGGTTCTCACAATCACACTAAAGATTGGTAACCCACATTAAACCTAGATTTGAACAACTGTGTGAACTAGCCCTATCTATGTGTAAACCAATCTTTTTTCATTGAAAAGCAGCAGTGTTATTATTATTGCTGACATGATGCACAGCATTACACAGGCATAGTGCTGAGCTGTGAGGTTGGTGTGGACTTCACAGGAAGCATCAGGGCTACTCTGAAGGGATGTTGCACAACTGTTTGGGACAATGGGGAAACTTGCAGAAGTGCTGTTTGCACAGCTGCCATTCTGAGTAGCTCCCTCCCTCCCTTCGAAGTCCTTAAGAACCTCCCCAACAATCCCGAAGATCGACATCTGAGGCCCTGTACTCTGACCCATCCTTATCAGAGGTTTGTTTGGCAGCTACCAGAAGCAGGGCCTTCTTGGTGGCAGTGCCTCATTCACTCTTCCATAGAAGGAGGTCTGACAGGCTCTCTCCCTTGGAACCTGTAAACATCGTTCAAAGATGTCTTTATTCCACACAGCTTTGAGATTGTTTTATCAAAGCTGTGTACTCGTAGCTGCTGCTTTTTATATGCAATTCTTTTTTAAAATATTAAACTTTATTTTAATATTCCTTGCATTGGTTCTGCAGTTTGGGAAGTCAGGATCGCAATAGCTTAAATTATACTGAATTGACTAAGGTTTGTTTAACTGGCAGCAGTGCTAAATCATAAACATATAGGCACACAGACCCCATTTCCCAGCATTCCTCTTTCATCTAGGTCTCTTGTCATTCTTATATAGCAATCCTGGTCATATATCCTCCACCCATCTGGTCTGTGACCGCAGTAAACTTACTACTACTACTATCCTCCGTCCTTTGCTTTGATCCATGTATAGCATATAGTTTATACAAGTTTTTTAGAGGTAATAGTGAGGAGGAGGAGGAGGTGGAGGAGGAGGAGAGCGGCTGACGTCCACACAAGTGAAGTGCTTATGCAAAAACATTGCACAGACGTAAGAAAATCACATAGATGCACACATTTTTTGAAGTTGCACTCTTGTGCTCTGGTGCAAATGTTCCCTGCAATGTAAATGGATGGAAGAAGAGATTGCCCAGCGCTCCACAGGTTATGCACATTATTGCCCAAGGATGTTTGTTCTAGTGCAATACCAGTGTGGCATGCCATCTGCCAAGATAGCACAACTAGCTAGCACCCCGTCCTTGTGTTCATGCACCACGTTTGCCCAAGCTCTTTGTCAGTCTGGATGTCAGCCAGAAATGTCAAATGCATCAAGCGGTGAACAATTTCATACATACTGTTTTTCTTGTACAAGAGGATTTCAAAGCAGTTCGACTCGTAGTTGTCAAATGTCTGCCGGACCTTTTCAATGGTTTTCTTGTCTGTGAGTTCCCCATACATGAAACTGGAGGGAGAGAGAAAGAGAAAAAAAGAGAAACAGCCATCATGAGCAAAACAAAAACAAAAACATAACATGCTTACAGAATTTTTATGGTTTGGATTGCAGCATAATGGTGGCGTATGCATGCTTAAGAATGATTTATGCTTTGGTTTTTTCAACATTTATGGTTACAAAATTGTTATGAAACCCTCTAAAGCAAATCATGGTGGAGGCTGTGTTGCTGGAGGAAGGATTTATACGGCTGCCTTGTAGCATTCGATTTAAGAGACGCGCTGGATATATTCTCAAGAATCCATTGCTTTAAAAAAAAGAGCTGATGATACAGAAGGTTTTATGTTCTTCTTACGAGTCCTGGTGTAATAGACATAAAAGGTTCAACATGATGAATTGGAGAGCATCCCATTAAGTACCATGAAAACAGAAACAGCCTCCTAAGTGCCAGTCTTTAGAGGGAAAAGGCTCAAGGGTTACTTCCACCCCTTTCCAATCTTTGACTGTGTTTGGTTATGTAAGGACAGCTTGCTCTCAGCTGAATCTAGGCCATTTGGGTGAGCTCTACTCATCTCACTGACATCTGTTGAAACTAATTTGTCAAGCATGCAAGACAGGGCCTTTTTGTGGTGGCCCCCAGGCCACGGAAATTGCTCTCAGACGGGATCTGCATGGTTCCCTCACTCCCAGACTTTCAGAGGAGACTGAAGACTGCCATTTTTATCCACACTAAGGACATAAGAACAACCCTGCTGGATCAGGCCTATTGCCCATCTAGTCCAGCATCCTGTTTCACACAGTGGCCCACCAGATGCAGCTGGAAGCCACAGGCAGGAGTTGAGGGCATGCCCTCTCTCCTGCGGTTACTCCCCCGCAACTGGTACTAAGAGGCATCCTGCCTTTGAGTCTGGAGGTGGCCTGTAGACCCCCGACTAGTAGCCGCTGATAGACCTCTCCTCCATGAAGTTATCCAAACCCCTCTTAAACCCATCCAGGTTGTTGGCTGTCACCACATCTTGGGGCAGAGAATTCCACAAGTTGATTATGCGTTGTCTGAAAAAAAAATACTTCCATTTGCTGGTCCTAAATTTCCCGGCAATGAATTTCATGGGATGGCACCTGGTTCTAGTGTTATGTGAGAGGGAGAAGAATTTCTCTCTATCCACTTCCTCCACACCATGCATGATTTTATAGACCTCTATCATGTCTCCCCGCAGTCGTCTTTTTTCTAAACTAAATAGCCCCAGGTGTTGTAGCCTTGCCTCATAAGACAGGTGCTCTAGGCCCTTGATCATCTTGGTTGCCCTCTTCTGCACCTTTTCCAGTTCTGCAATGTCCTTTTTTTAGATGTGGTGACCAGAATTGTACGCAGTACTCTAGGTGTGGCCGCACCACCACTTTTGGTCAATGAATAGCTTCCCTCCAATTTTCTGATAGATGGGTGTCGCTGTGTTTTATTGGTCGACATACCGCACAAGAGTATATCAGTCCAGTAATGTTGCATGCACACAAATTGTGCAAACACAAAAACTGCATACATGACAATTCACCAGAGTAAGCCCATATTTCCAATGGGCTTATTATTGTGTGACATCATTTGCATGGCTTTTGTGTTTGTGTGATGTGTGCAACTTGCTTGCATGCAGCATTACTGAGCTGATGTACCCTTACGTGGTATGTCAGTCAGTCATTTTTGGTGTATTTTAATGAAATTTTGTTTCTGTTTTATTTGGTTGCTGTTTTTAATTCTTTAAATTTGTTGCTCACCATCCTGGGGTTCTGCTTACTACCATAAGAGCAGGAGGAGAGCTGGTCTTGTCGTAGCAAGCATGAATTGTCCCCTTTGCTAAGCAGGGTCCACCCCAGTTTGCATTTGAATGGGAGACCACATGTTTGAGCACTATAAAATATTCCCCTTAGGGGACGGGGCAACTCTGGGAAGAACATCTTCATGCTCGCATGCAGAAGATTCCAAGTTCCCTCCCTGGCATCTACATGATAGGGCTGAGAGAGACTCCTGCCTGCAACCTTGGAGAAGCTGCTGACAGTCTGTGTAGACAGTACTGAGCTAGATAGACCAATGGTCTGACTCAGTATACGGCAGCTTCCTATGTTCCTATGTTCCAGGATGAAGCAAGATATACACCTGTAAATAAGTGACTAAGTAAGTAAAAATTGTTTGCTACCATGGGATGCTTAAGGCTAGGGGTGTGCAATTCGGATTTTCGGTGTTTCTATTCAGATCTGAACCGAAACACCCCTGTTCTGTTCTGTATCCGAATATGGCCCATCCGAATCACCCCTGATTAGATTCGGATCTGAATTAATCCGAATCTGAACCTGAATCAATTTGGATTAAAAAATGGGTCCCGGGGCAAAATAGTGGGGTGGAGTCGTAGTGCCCAATGGGTGGATTCTACCACCCAAATTTCAGGGGGATTGGTCAAAGGGCTGATTTCTGGTGAATTTCTGAAGTTTTAGTGTCTTTGGAGAAGATTGGGGGCATAACGTGGGTTCTGAGCCAAAAGAGTGGGGTGGGGTGGTAGTGCCTAATGGGTGGAGGCTGCCACCCCAATTGCAGAGTGATTGGGCAGAGGGCTGATTTTTGGTGAATTTCTGAAGTTTACGCGTTTTTAAGGTTTCCCCCCATTAAGTATAATGGAGGGTGTATCGCTTCACGTCAGGGAGAAAAGGGTGGCCTAGAGCGGTGTGGGGTTGGTGGTAGTGCCGGGTAGGGGCAAGGAAGCTACCTGAGTTTTTTCAAAGGATTTGGGCAGAGGGCTGATTTTTGGTTAATTGTTGAAGTTTACGCGTCTTTAAGGTTTTTCCTCATAAGTTATAATAGAATGGAGCTTTCAGCAGCCCCATAAGTGCACTTGGGGGGTGCTAGGGTGGCCCAGAGCGAGTGGTGGTGTAGTGCACATAGGGTGCCAACCACCCCCATGGGTTTCTAACCCATGGCGTACAGGGTTCTGTTGTTTCTGAGGTATTCTGAGTGTGGATTCTATGATAGCAAATTAGATTTTCAATGAGACACCATGAATCCACTGTTATTTGCTATCATAGAATCCACACTCAGAACACCTCAGAAACAACAGAACCTTTGCCCAATCCCCCTGAAATTGGGGTGGTAGCTTCCACCCATTGGGAACTACCACCCCACCCCAATATTTTGCCCCTGGGCCCATTTTCCCCCCAAATCAATTCAGATTCAGATTCGGATTAAATCCGAATCCGAACCGAATCAAGGGTGATTCGGGTGGCCCATATTCAGGCACAAAACAGAACAGGGGTGATTCGGTTCAGGTCCCGAATTGCACACCCCTACTTTATATTGTTTTTTATTTGATTAATGTTATGAGCTGCCCCAAGTAGTAGTGTACTGAAGGGGTGGGGTCTGCTGTATCACCTCATATCCTATGCTACGGCAAACAGAGAATTCAAATTTCACAGGAGGGACTCCCTCCCCACCTCCCCCCACAACCAAAGCAAGCCAAGATGACTCACCTACAAGTGCTGCTTTTCTGCATGACGTCAGCTCGGTGATACCCAGACAGTTTACAGAATCCGTCATTACTATAAACTACAGGCCAGTCCACAATTTGAGCATTGCCCAGTAAGAAACTTGATTCTAAAAGGGGAAGACAGAATGACAGAATTAATGACAAAAGCAAAAAGAAAGCCATCCAAGTTATTGGTGTTAACGCGGGCTGCAGCCGGGTGTGTGGTGGGGGCAGTCTCATTCCTCGGCTGCTGACTGATGAAGATGAAGGAGCCTCTGTGGGGATGTGGTGACAGTGGAGGAGGGGGTGAGCTTGGACCATACAAGCCCACGTGATGCAGGAGCCACCGCTAAAGAGATGGGTCCACTGGAGACTGATGAGACGGGTTTCTCTCCCTTGTAGAAGCTACTAGCCACTTTCCAGGCAAGGAGAGGAGAGCTGGTCTTGTGGTAGCAAGCATGACTTGTCCCCTTAGCTAAGCAGGGTCCACCCTGGTTGCATATGAAAGGGAGACTAGAAGTGTGAGCACTGTCAGATATTCCCCTCGGGGATGGAGCCGCTCTGGGAAGAGCAAACGGTTTCAAGTTCCCTCCATGGCTTCTCCAAGATAGGGCTGAGAGAGACACCTGCCTGCACCCTTGGAGAAGCCGGTGCCAGTCTGTGAGCTAGACAGACCAATGGTCTGATTCAGTATATGGCAGCTTCCTATGTTCCTATGTACCTGCAGCATTCAACCCTATACCCTATAGTCAACCCTATATATCTCTTTTTTATGTTTGTATTTTATTTATTTTTATATTTATAGCCCCCTCTTCCTGTGGGTATTCCAGAGTGTTGTAAATGCTTTATGCTTATCCTCACAACAACCCTGTGTGGTAGGTTAGGCTGAGAGATAAGTGACTGGCTCAGAGTCAACCAGTGAGTTTCATGGCTGAATGGGGATTTGAATTGGGGTCTTCCTGGCCATAGTCCATCTCTCTAACCACTACACCATGCCGGCTCTTGCTTATACCTGCACCAGACAATTCAGTTGTTGTTTGATACAGATCTCAAGGTTCTTCATCCAGGCAACAAGATTCTTTTTGCACAATATTTTACTGATGCACACATGTGTTCCTGCACATTAGTAATCACTACACCAAAAAAGAATCATGATATAGCTGTGCATTCACTTGAACCAAGATTGCCCTTTTACGGTGTAATTTAGAGCAAGGGGGGAAACATAAATGTACAGAAAGAACTGGAAGCTAAGGCGCACTGCATTTCAGAGGGGAGGGAAAGTCACAAATGTACTGAAGGAACTGAAAGCTAAGGCATACTGCAATTCAGATTTGCGGGGAGACACAATTCAAAGTGGGGGGTGGGACACAAATATACCGCAAGAACTGAAAACCAAAGTGCACTGCACATGACCAAGGCTGAGTATGACTTTTAGAAACAATATACGGAACAACACAAGATTCCTAATGTATTGGTCCCATTTCAGAAACAAGACCAGGTCATTCAGAAATCTGAAATCTGTGGAGATATGTGAATGTGGAGAGTTACAGAAACATTCGTGGCAGGGGCCAAATGGTGCAATCATGCACTGCCTTTTCAAAAATCACTGCAAAATTTAGAGAAATGGGCAACAGCTTTTCATGCTTCCATTAGCATTGCCTCTGTGAAAGAGACACACGCCAGAAGAATCCCTTTTCAGAGACGCATGCCCCACACTTGGACCTTTGACGGCAGAAAGCCAAGCACAGGAGCTTCTTGTCTGATCCCCTGGGCGTGATTTCCAGCCCCCTCCCTCCCCCCACACACACATACACTGTGGGGGGTCTGTGCTGTTCAAGCACCTTGCAGAATTTACAGATGGATTAAGTTCACCGTCATCCCCTTTTCAAACCTGCATGCAGATGTGCACTTTGATATTCTGGTTGACAGTCCAGCTCAAGGGACTGCTTCAATCTATTACCATTTCAATAGTTTCAAACCTGCCCAACCAGGGGGTTGCCGTGCTATTTTTAAACTCATTCTCAATGCTCGTTTTGAATTTGCATCTCCTGATATAAAGCAGATGCAAACCAACCATCAGGATGAGCCTCAGCAGACACTTTGCATGAAGAAGGCCTAAGTTCAAGCCTTGGAATTAGATATTGTTTTAATTGGGTTTTAATAGTTTTTAACTTTTTAAATTTTAATTGTTGAAATGTGTCAATCTTTTTATTGGTTGTTTTTATTGTTTTGTAAACCGCCCAGAGAACTTCTGTTTTGGGCGGTATAAAAATATGTTAAATAAAATAAATAAAATAAAAATAATAAATCTCTAGGTAGGGCTGGAAAGAGTCCCTCTCTGGAACCCTGGAAAGCTGCTGCCAGTCAGAGGAGGCTGGGGAAGATCCCTGGCTGAACCCCTGCTGCCAGTCAGAGTCAAAGATCCTGAACTAGATAGACCAAAGGTCTGACTCAGTATAAGGCCGGTTTTCATATATAGGGCCAAATGGTGGCAATCCTGTCAAAAGCTTGAGGCCTCAAACCATTCATTTGCAACAGCATTTATAGTTGTATGGTTGAGGCAATGTTCTACAGGATTCACAGTGAGCAAACAATGGCATGAGATAGTGTGGAATAAACTCAAAGACTGACATCCAGATCAGTTATGTGGTCACGGATTCAGAGGTGCAGACCCTCTACATGGCAGCTCCTATAGCCACACCCCTGGCCACACCCATCCCAATGGACACACCCCTCACTTAGATAGAGGCAATAATTTGGGGGGTTCTGTTCATGGGCGTAGCATCCATTGGACAAGGGGGGGGAAGATGTCCCCCAGGCTGGAGGGTCAGAGGCCCCACAAGGGGCCCACAAGGCTGCCACCGGGCACTGCTGGTGTGCACAGTGCTCTCCCTTGCCTTCCCCCCGCACTTCCTCCTCCCAGTCTCTCGCTGCTGCTCTGCCCCCTGGCCTGGCTGCCATTCAGGAGCCACTGGAGGAGGAGCTGCCCAGCCCCGATCCACCACCACCACTGGACAGAGGACGGCGGCCCCAGTGGCCCCATGCCCAGCCCCAATGCATGCCATCAAGCCAGTGCTGCTGCGGCCACCCTCCTGAAAGTCTCACTGCACAGGGAGTTCAAGAGGCGGGGAAGGGAAGGCTTGGGGTGGGGGATAAGGCTGCCCCATCCCCTTATGTCTGACATCAGAGGGCATGGCCTGGGGCTCTGGGGCAATGGAGGTCCCCGGCCTAACTTTGTCCCCTGGCCACCGGGAACCTCTCTACAGCTCTGGCTCTGTTACAAGGAGTCAAGGATCATGCAGACTCTCTGGAATGTACTAGAATGAGTGACAGGGAATGCCCCTGAAATGCTCTGGTTCTTCCCAAACGGCCGTAGGAATGCATGGGTTTTCCGAATGGCACCGTGGTGAGCCACTGTGTGGGACAGGTTGCTGGACTAGACAGGCCTTGGGCCTGATCCAGCAGGGGCTGTTCTTATGCCATATGAAAACTCCATGCATCCCTATGGCCATTTCCAAAGAACCAGAGCATTTCAGTAGGCATCCCCAGTCATTCGTTTTAGGATGTGCACCGTAGGACTAGTATGCACACAGTCCCATCTTCAGTGCTTGCCAAGATCTCCAGGTAGGGCTGCGAAAGGCTCCTGCCTGAAACCTTGAAGACCCTCTCCCCATCAGTGTAGACAATACTGAACTAGATGGACCAAGGGTCTGACTCAGTCAAAGGCAGCGTCCTATGTTCCTAAGACAGGAAGAATTGTAATAAATGGCCAGAATAGCAAGAACAGCACATTATTTCCATGTGGAAAGCCAAGAATTGACACCCTGGAGGGGGGAAAGAACCGGTAGTGCGTCCTGCCTGCCCCTGCAGCACTACGCCACTGGTCCAGACTAATACTATGCTAGCACACCATACAGAGATACACCCACGCAAGAAGGTCATGTAGCTGAGCAGATGCTCGAATTCCTCAATCTCTTGTGCTCTTGGTCCTCTTGTGCAAGTATTGCTCTTTTGCACCAAAGACAGTGGATATCTTTGCTCCCTCCAGGCTTTGGTCCCCATCTCTCCCTTCTTCCTGACTCCTAGGAAATCTTGCTGGCTCCTAACTTTTTCGCAAATATGTTCTTGTGGGGGAGGGGGGCTTTTTTGCACCCCTTGCACCCCTGCCACTTCCGCGAGCCCTTGTTTCTGGAAGGTTGGCCCGGGCAAATTCACATGGGCGTGTCCTTTGCAGCCCTTTAGAAAGCAGGCCAACACTCTCTGGCTGACATCCAGTCTAACCCTGTGCTTGAACAAACATAAGAACATAAGGAGGCTATTGGAACGCACATGCAAAATTGGGCATGTGCAAAACTGGGCAAAGAAATGGTTTTGCACGAGCGCGTGAATCGCTGGGATCGCATCCGATCCTGGCAACACCATGGCGGCAGACCTGCTTGCGAGCCCCCCTTGAAAACGAGGTTAAGGCAGCAAGCGCTTTTGTGCTTGTGTGTCAGCTGTGGCTGCTTGCAGACTGCGGAGAGCTTGGGGAGGGGGATCTTGCATGGTGCACTTGCGTGGTGCATTGTGGGCACTCCAGGGGCTGGGATAATTCATCCCAGCCCCCGGCCCCCAGCCCCCAGATCAATAATCTGCTGGGAAGGTAGGTTTAACCCACTTTCCCAACAGCTCTAAATACCAGTTGCAGGAGGAAGCAGCAGGAGAGATGGCACGTCCTCAGCTCTTTTCTTATGTTCTTGCGAACCCGGTTCACTCCAAATCAGGTGCAGTTTGGCTCGAACTTGGACTGGCCTCCCCTTTTGGGGGGCCAGTCTAGTTCGAGCTCAAACCAGTCAAACCGGTTCTGCATACCCCTAAGCTGGAGTACCACAGGTTGGGGAGCCCTGCGCTCATGCAAGGATTTTGTGCTAGCTAGCTCTTCTTCTAAGTCAGGAGCTTGCGTTCCAGACTAATGTTATGCCAGGACAAACATGATTGTAAGTGCACAACATGTTTGCAAAACCTGTGGTGTGCCTCCTGCTGGGAAACCTCTTCCTCACTCCATATACATTGCAGGGAACATTTGTGCAAGAAGGCAAGAAAGCAACGTTGGCAACCCTGAAAATTCTTGCAGCAACAGGACTTTATTATATAGCACAGGCTGTGTTCGGACGTTACGAGAAACCTGAGGCAAACTCACCTCAGGCTGGCCCCCTGTGACGTCTGAATAGTCGGAGCCGTGGTTCCGGGACCCAACCACAGCTCCCATTCCTACCCCCAGCCTCCAGATGAATCCTCAGTTGTAAGTAAGGTTCACTTACCAAGCAGAGGGTCCAGAGGCTGGAGTGTGTCATCTGGTTTGGGCAACTCTCCCAAACTCAAGTTAAGGGAAGAAGCTCCTGCCACTGCTTAAATTTCATTAGCCGACACAGCTTTCCTTCCTGGGCCCCAGAAAGCCTGTGCAGCCAGTTTCTGCCCCCTTCCAGGCTCAGCGAGAGCAACTCTGGCTTGCCTGGGAGCAAGAGAACGCAGGTTCACTGAATCCATTGTTTGTAACTACGTCCAAATGGGCCCATAGGGTTAGTATTGATGTCAGCCTCTTCTTTTACCTTCTCCTGACTTTGGAATGTAATGGGCTTTTATCCCTTTTCTCTTTCTGATATTGCTTTTCCTGATTATGTTTCTATTTTACTGTGTTTTAATTATAGTCATTTTTAATGCTTGTTTTATTGTTTTTTTAAGCTGCCCTGAGGCCCCTTGAGGGGGAAAAGGCAGAGAGGGGGGAATGGAATGAATGAATAAAACAGAATAAAATTAAAATAATGATGGCTGATGATGAGCAAAAAAATCCAGATCGGAAGGACCGTGGCTGGAAAGCAGTGTGTTAGTTTTGGCAAATGCAGCTAGCCTGTTTCAGCTTCCCTAAATATACATCAGCATGAAAAATGTGTGCGTGCAAATGCAGGCAGTGGGTCTCCATAGGCACAATGAGCTGGACAGCACATTGCTTATATATTTCATAAGTAATTCATCTCCCATTTAGGACCGTACTGGCCTACAGCATGAATGCAGTACTGGCTCCAAGTCAACCATACAGGAATTCGCTTTTCCTGCTGGAACATATCCAAGTAGAACTTAATGATGGTTTTGAAAGGGTTCTGCTTCCAATGAAAAAGGTCTTTTGCTAAACTGGACATGCACTGGATACTTCTGTTGGAATCCTCATGCGTGAATGTCAAGGTGGGAGGCACAGCTAATGCCTTTCCCACCACAATTACACTGCATTCTCAGGGGGACACCCATGAAGCAATTTACTCAACGGCTGCTGTTTCCTCATTTACATTTTACAGGGATCCACCTGATGTTGGAAACACAGAGTTGCCAATCTGCACTTTCCCTGTTCCTCATTTGTCTCTTTTCAGAGTGCAGAAAACCCAGCCATCTTTGGAAAGAATGGAACACTAGGGCACATCCTCTCAAAGAGTAGATCTGGGATTCTCAACGTTATGTCCCCAGAGGTTTTTGGACTTCACCTCCCATAATCCCCAACCAAAGGTCACGGGGTTGGGAATTATGGGAGTTGAAGTCCAGTAACATCTGGGGACCCAACATTGAGAATCCTTGGTGTAGATGACCGTAGTGCTACTAATCTATACTTTAAAATAGGCCTGGTTTTGATGCATGCATGCCCTTTCAGCAGACCGAGTCCTATCACCATAGCTCTCCTCAGTTGTTCTTAAAACCCTCTGCTATACATGCTTACAGCTTATAGTAAGTCCTGCCCCTGAAGCATCTTTAGTGTGTCAATCACCCTCACATAGATTGACCCGTTGACCATGGAAATGGGCCCAACCACACTTAGGGCATTCAGTTCTTAAGATGAATGCCCAAGGAAGAGGAGGAGGAGTGACATGCCAAACACAAGTTGCGGGGTGGGACATTTGAACCCATATTGCACACTGTAAACATTACTGGTCGTGTGAAGGACCTCTCTGTCTCTTTTTCTTAAGTTCTCTATCCATTCTCATTGTCCTGTCTATCTATTATGTTTTTCTTTTTCTTTTCCAATTAAAATAAGTTTGGGAGGTCCAGTGCTCGTAGATTGGGGTGTGTGTGGTGGGGGGGGGGACTATACGGCCTTCTTGTGCATTTGGAACAAACACTTAGAATAAACCCCATCATGTCAGACATTATTCCTTGTCCCAAAATGGCTCACAATTTACACACAGAGCGGGGGAAGGGGGAGAGATACCAGCAACAGCCACCGGAGAGGCATTATGCTGGACTGAGCAAAATATATTAACCCCTGCTGAGCAAAGAGGCCCCTTTTAAAGTGGTGATTCTCTTCTATTTAGCAGGGGGTGAGCAACTGGCCCTATCCAAACCGAGCACAGCATCCCTCCAGTGGCTGTTGCTGGTGTCTGCCTTAGGTTCCTTTTTAGATTGTGAGCCCTTTGGGGACAGGGGACCATCTTATTTATGTATTGTTTCTTTTTCTATGTAAACCACTTTGAGAACTTTGGTTGAAGAGCGGTATATAAATATCCGTAGCAGTAGTAGTAGCAGCCGCAAGGGCAGTTGCTCTCTCTTTGTTTCACAGAAGAGAGCCATCACTTTGGAAGGTGCTTGAAAGCCAAGTTAGCCAGAGACTATGGGGATTTGGTCCATGGCCTCCTGTCGTCTGGGGAGCTTCCCCAGAGCCGAGCCGCTGGCCATGCCCACCAGGCAAGTCAAATCTTTTTAAAAAAACTTTTTTAAAAGCACTGCTGCCCAGCAGGGATGGGGGCTGCCAGGGGGTGTGCAGGCACTCGGGGGAGGGAGAAAGTGGCAGGAACAACCATTTTTAGGCTGTTTCGGGCCTCTATGCACGCGCTTTAAAAATGTAAAAAAAATGGCGCTTTAAAAATGTTTTTTAAAAGAGATTCGACTTGCCCCCAACCCCCCCCACCAGCCCTCAAGTGGAGGGGGGGCTCCAAAGCTCTTCCGGTCTGGGCTCCAAAATTACCTTGGTGCACCCCTGGGTGACTTACCACATAAAGACAATAGATACAAGTTTAAACCATTAGAAATACATAAAATGTTAAAAGACCAAGCTCAAGCCACATCAGAAAATTACCAATTGTAAAAGTTTCAACTTAAAAGTCATACACAGAAAGCGAAAAAGGAAGAATGGAGAAACCCTACCAGCTATAAGCAACGGATAAAACATGTAAAAGCCCCTCTAAAAAGATGTGTCTTTAAACACATGGGGAGGGAGCATATTTCAGAGAGCCATCAAGTTTAGCTGGTTGCCTCTTGACCTAGTTAGCAGGGGCACACTCACATAATTATGTGTTGTGTGAAATCATACTTCCTTTTGTCTTCCCCGAAAGTAATGCCAATCAAATTCTAGTTCTAGTTTTGAGAGAGAGAGGGAGAGAGGGAGGGAGAGGGAGGGAGTAGTAATCTCTCCACTCAGTTTCTCCACACAATTCAGACTTTTTGCAAGAATTCTATCATGTTCCCCTCAGTAATCGTTTTTCTAAAATGAAAAGCCATGAGCCTTTCCTCATATGAGAGCTGCTTCAACCCATTGATTATCTTGGTTCCTTTTTCTGCAGTGGTTCCAACTGCATTTGAGACGGGCCAGTCAGAGACGTACACAGTACTCCAAATGTGGCTGCACCAGAGGTTTATATAGAAGCACGATGATATTAGCAGTTTTATTTTCAGCCCTTTCCCTAATAATTCCTAGCAGGGCATTTGCCTTTTCATTTACTGAACTGATGCTTTCACTGGGCTGTCCACCTTGACCCCAAGCAGGCCTCTAACCAGGTTAAAAGCTCAGGGGAGTCAGTCACTCAAAAATGTCTGGGGTGTGGGCAGCTTATATGGACCCGTCAGTCCCAAGTTCTGCAGGAATCGTAAGTTCTGCAGTGTCCAGTTATTTAAAAAATATTTTTTTGTGGAAACTTAGTGGGGGGGATAAAAATTTAGGAGGTGCAGGTCCATCCTGACTGCCTCTGGCTATGGGTCTGAACCCAAGAACCTCTTTCTGATCAGTCACACCCAATTCAGATCCTATCAGCATGTACATGGAGTTAGGAGATAGATAGATAGTGATGGCAATGGCGATAGCGATAGTTATTTATTCTGATTTGCATTAGTTTAGTTTACACTTATATTGAATCCCATTCAATATCACCAAATTTTCAAAGACCCTTTTGCGGTCAGTAGTCTGCTTGGGATTACACCAGCCTACATGGTTTGATATCCTTTGGAAAAATCTGGTTGCTTCACTTTTCATCCCTGACTCTGTCTTGTACTAGGGACATTTAATCATCCCAGTGTTTGTTCTAAAAAAAAAGTCTAGATCTTGTGTCCATTCCAGCTGAACACTGGAAAATAGTGTTCAGCTATAGGAACATAGGAACATAGATAGAACCTAGGAACAAGGGCGTAACTATAATATGGCAAGGGGAGACAGTTGTCTGGGGGCCCACTGCCTTGGGGTCCCCCAGAGGCGTCACATGACTGACTCCCCCAGATGCACACCCTCCTGGGCTTCCTTCAGTTGTATTCATCCTCTGAAACTGATGTGAGTGTTAAGACCTGGAGCTACCAGAACAGCATGACTTTCTCTAGTACCAGTGAATGACTTGCATCGTTCACAATTTACATGAGCTGAGCTCCAATGGTGGTGGGGGCATTTTAATATCTCGTCTCTGGGCCCACTCCAACCTTGCTACGCCCCTGCCTAGGAACCTAGGAAGAGGCCTTCTACTGAGTCAGACCATTGGTCCGTCTAGCTCAGTATTGTCTACACAGACTGGCAGCGGATTCTCCAAGACTGCAGACAGGAGTCACCCTCAGCTTTATCCTGGAGATGCCAGGGAGGGAACTGGGAACATAAATGTTCTTCCCAGAGCGGCCCCATCCCCTATGGGGAATATCTTACGGGGCTCACATGTAGTGTCCCATTCAAATGCAACCAGGGTGGACCCTGCTTAGCAAAAGGGAAAATTCATGCTTGCATCCACAAGACCAGCTCTCCTGTGCAGGATGTAGTATGCTCCGTGCTGCAATTCAGGATCAGAGCAGGACTAAACTGTTATGATGGGCAGTAGGAGCTTCCCAAAGTACTGAGCGGGAAGCAAAATCAGAGCATTCCCCCTCTTCTCCCAGCAGCAGCCGCAGCCAGCCCCAGAAACAGGAAGGCCATCTGGGAAGCATGCCCCATTGGTCTCCCTCCTGCCTTTCTTCCTGCCACAGAGCCCTGGGGTTATAGAGCTGATTCGCCCTCCTCTCCTCCGCCTCCTCCCCCATTTTCCAGCCCCTCCCTAGGCCAACCTAAAACCCTCCTTGCTCCGCAGAGGCAGAACTCCTCCATACAGAGTACCCACATGGGGCCAAGCCCCACACCTGAGATGACCCCACCCAAGTTGCCCCCCCCCCGATTCTTCTCCCCCCCACACATGTCCTGTATTCAGGCCACATAATGTTGGCAACCCTATGATGGAGCATTTTGTAGTATTTCCACCCTCACACAATCTTAGAAGCTCTTATAAGACCATCTCCTTCTCCCTCCCTCTCTCTTTAAAATAATAGAATGCCTAGCTCAGTGTTGAGTTTGTTTCTTTTTTAAAAAAATTGTGCAGGTTACATAATGATAGGAAGGCACAACAAAATGATTCATTCTAGGAGAGGTGCTAAAAGAATTGCCGAGGATTATTCTGTCCTTAGAAAAAATTGGGCAGAGTTGGATAACCAACCAAACAAACAAACCTCCAAACAAAACCCCTTAATATGATTTACTGTGCATTGTCCTAGCATTATTATTCATATATGATAGCTCTCATTTTAGATAACAAAGAAGTTTGCCAAAGAAAAGGAACTAAGCAAAGTCAAAGACACAAACCAAGCAACAAACAAACAAGAGGTTTCAAGTCAGTAGAAAATAGCCCATTTGAACCATCATAAGGTGTATGTAGCACACCAGTTCTTTCTGGGAGAAAGAGGGATAAGCGAATTCCCCTGTTCCTGAGATGTTTTCCTGCTGCACTTTGAGGTTATTGTTTATGTATTTATTCAGAGTATCTTCTTTTTTTACCCCAATACTCAGCCAACAGGAATCCTCGAGTGGCTTCTGTAAAATCAGTGACTGCAATCCAGATCAATGTTCTGCCAGTGCAATGAAAAATGTTTCACACACGCAAGAAGGCTGCTTAACTGCATGGGTGCTCAGTGTTGAGCAATCTCTTTGCACTCTTGTTGCTTTGAGAGAGGTCAAGCACCCAAAAGACGTTTGCAGATATGCACAAAGTTGTGGTGGTCCACAACGTTTTACAATTGCTAGTGGAAGAATTTCTCCAGGACATGCAAGGTTGTGCTTCAAAGAATATGCAAGGTTCAGCCACAAAGTTGCATGCACAATGCATCGCACAACCTGTAGTGCGATCCATTGTGTAACTTGTCAGCATCTTTGGCTAGCACAAAAACTGGTCTAGCATAGACATTCCTTTCTTTGTGCAAAGTCATTTCACTACTGCAATGTTGTTGCACTCGTGCAACACTATTCTGGAACGCAAGATCCCAACTTATTGGAACTAACCAGTGCAACATCCTTGTGCTAGTGCAAAATATAAGCACAAGAGCAACATTAGTCTGGATGTCAGCCAACAAAAACAGCAAATCATTAAACCAGTAAAAGACAAGCAGGTTTTTTCCCTTCACTTTGATGGCCTCTCCTCCTCCTCCTCTTTCTCCTCCTGCTTACAGGGCAGTTGGTGGTTCTCCTGGCCTCTGTGAATGGACAAAGACCCCAATCCCTGCTGGAAAAGCAGCAGCAATAGGTGGAAATGGTGATGGTGACCCTTCACCTCCTCCTCCTCCTTGTTTCTGCCTTGATAAAACACAGATTGCTTATTCTGCTTTTTTGTAGTGTTTTATCCAGATGGTTTTTTGCAGTGTTTTATCAATGCACAAATGGGCTGACATTCTGTGTAATATTATGTGCATGTTGCAATGTAACAGTTGTGCAGTTGCGTGAGTGCTGTTTGTGCTAATCTCAACCACCTCGAGATTATTTTAATGAAAGGAGGTATAGAAATTTAAAAATAAATAAAATAAAAAATAAAGAAATAAAGAAATTATGCAAATACAGTTGTGCAATTGATGGTCCTTGGAAATAATGGCCATCGATTGTGCAACTGCATTTACAAAATTCTCATGTTTTTCACAATAGTACTTTTGCACAACTGTGTGAATATATGTTGCAACGTACACGCAGCATTGCACACATGTCAGCCATTGCCTATATCAATGTGCGTGGGGATGGACAAAATGGATAGAACTGCACCAGCTGAGCATGTGCCACCCACATTACTTATTAGGGATGTGCAAAAAATTTCGGGCACAGAACGATCTGTGCCCGAAACGAACAATTTCGGGTGATTCGGGGCTGAACCGAATCACCCCCGATGCCCCCCGAATTTTTTCGGGCACGAGCCGAATCACCCGAATTTCGGGCACAAAAAATTCGGGTGATTCGGTTCATGGTTGATCTTTGGCTATTTTTTAAAGTTTTAGTAACTTTGGGGCAGTTCGGGGGCATAGCATGGGATTTGGGCAAAAGGAGTGGGGTGGGGTGGTAGTGCCTAATGGGTGCAGGCTACCACCCCAATTTCAGGGGGATTGGGCAAAGGGCTGATTTTTGGTAAATTTCTGAAAATTTCATGTCTTTGGGGCAGATTGGGGCATATTGGGGCAGAAAGTGGGGTCTGGGGCAGAATAGTGGGGTGGGATGGTAGTGCCTAATGGGTGCAGGCTACCACCCCAATTTCAGGGGGTTTGGACAAAGGGGTGATTTTTTGAGAATTTTTGAAGTTTTAGTGACTTTGGGGCAGTTTGGGGGCAGAAAGTGGATCTGCCCCAAAATAGTGGGGTGGGGTGGTAGTGCCTCATGGGTGGAGGCTACCACACCAATTTCAGGGGGATTGGGCCGAGGGCTGATTTTTTGAGAATTTTTGAAGTTTGGGTGTCTTTGGGGCAGATTGGGGGCAGAAAGTGGATCTGCCCCAAAGGAGTGGGGTGGGCTGGTAGATAGTGCCTGATGGCTGGAGGCTACCACCCATCCCCAATTTAAGAGTGATTGGGCAGAGGGGTGAATTATGGTGAATTTATTTGTATGAGGTTTGTCTTCATAAGGTGAAGTGTGCTAAATTGATTACTTCCTCATATTATTCATAGTAAAGGAAAGTGTGAAAAAGTGAAAGTGGGGTCATGAGAGTTGTTTAATTGAAAAAAATCTCATTTGCTATGATAGAATGAGAATTCACACCTCAGAAGTTTTGTCTGAGGTGTGAATTCTCATTCTATCATAGCAAATGAGATTTTTTTCAATTAAACAACTCTCATGACCCCACTTTCACTTTTTCACACTTTCCTTTACTATGAATAATATGAGGAAGTAATCAATTTAGCACACTTCACCTTATGAAGACAAACCTCATACAAATAAATTCACCATAATTCACCCCTCTGCCCAATCACTCTTAAATTGGGGATGGGTGGTAGCCTCCAGCCATCAGGCACTATCTACCAGCCCACCCCACTCCTTTGGGGCAGATCCACTTTCTGCCCCCAATCTGCCCCAAAGACACCCAAACTTCAAAAATTCTCAAAAAATCAGCCCTCTGCCCAATCCCCCTGAAATTGGTGTGGTAGCCTCCACCCATGAGGCACTACCACCCCACCCCACTATTTTGGGGCAGATCCACTTTCTGCCCCCAAACTGCCCCAAAGTCACCAACACTTCAAAAATTCTCAAAAAATCACCCCTTTGTCCAAACCCCCTGAAATTGGGGTGGTAGCCTGCACCCATGAGGCACTACCACCCCACCCCACTATTCTGCCCCAGCCCCCACTTTCTGCCCCAATATGCCCCAATCTGCCCCAAAGACATGAAATTTTCAGAAATTTACCAAAAATCAGCCCTTTGCCCAATCCCCCTGAAATTGGGGTGGTAGCCTGCACCCATTAGGCACTACCACCCCACCCCACTCCTTTTGCCCAAATCCCATGCTATGCCCCCAAACTGCCCCAAAGTCACTAAAACTTTAAAAATTCACAAAAAATCAGGACTTTGCCCAATCCCCCTGAAATTGGGGTGGTAGACTCTACCCATTGGGCACTACCACCCCACCCCAAAATTTTGCCCCTGGGCCCCTTTTAACCCCCCCGAATCGATTCGGATTCGGATTCGGATTAAATCCGAATCCGAACCGAATCAAGGGTGATTCGGGTGACCCAGATTCGGGCACAAAACAGAACGGGGGTGATTCGGCTCGGGTCCGAGCCGAATCACCCGAAAATCCGAATTGCACACCCCTATTACTTATGCCCTTTGGAAATTAAAAAAAAATTGAACCATAGGGAATTCTGGATGCTTTGATTCCACTTTGGAATCAAGACCACGCAACGTGCAGCTCTAAAATCTGGGGACAAATTCAGATGGGGCACACGTTGGAAGCATCCCTACTTTAAGCATGCCTAAACCCCACATAATTGGCACAGACACAGTGCTTTGGTAAGTGTAATGTGTAGCCCAGCACACAGTCAATAAACCACTGGGATCCTTAGCCACGACAGTCCCCATTGGGAGCAATTTACCAAGCACAGCTCCTCATTGCCAGCTTGGGAATGAGTCTTGTGCATTTAGCTACAACTGCCATAGCCAATTACGGGGAAGCAGCACACAGGTTGGAGCCGGATCATGAGTTTGGGCTCTAATGCAATTCCTTCTCCCTCTCCAAAGGAGATTTCCAAGCCTGGTTCTCCAACTGCCTCATTTGCTCAGCCTTCAGACTGTCAAAATATTGTCAGCCATCCACGCCTGCTACTGAGGACATGAAACCAACTGCAATTCCTTCCTGTCAAAATAACTTTCCTAAGATGTTCGTGGAAACTCTCAATTTGAAAAATAAAATAAAATAAAATAAAATAAATCACACAGTGCCATCTTGTAAACCTTCCAGGGGAAACATGGGGGCTGGAAATCCTTTTGTACTGGTAAAGTAAGTAAAGTGTGCCATTGAGTCGGTGTCGACTGCTGGTGACCACAGAGCCCTGTGGTTGTCTTTGGTAGAATACAGGAGGGGTTTACCATTGCCATCTCCCATGCAGTATGAGATTATGCCTTTCAGCATCTTCCTATATCACTGCTGCCCAATATAGGTGTTTCTCATAGACTGGGAAACATACCAGCAGGGATTCGAACCGGTAACCTCTGGCTTGCTAATCAAGTCATTTCCCCACTGTGCCAAAAACCACACTTCTGTCATCAAACTCCAGCCAACCACCAAGTAAACTGCTGATGAAGTACTGTAGGCCAATTAGATGTTTACCCAGCATGCAATTATCTTCTTCCCAGTACTCACTGGGACTGGGAGTATTACCTGATATTTCGGTTTCACTGTTTTCTCCCTGAAGTGTAATAACACAGTGTGACCTCTTGTGGCCAGCAGTGGTATTGCCAGCTATCTTCTTATAAGCTGCTATGTTATCTTATGTTACCATAAGCATCCAAATAGAAGACAGCCCCCTTAAAAATGTAGGTTAAATATAGGTTACACTATTTATCCAAAAGGAAGAGGATCCTGAATTTAAGATGACTCCCCAAATTCTAGCATTAAAGAATTTGGTGGGGGGGGGGACCTTGTCTTTGATTCGGGTAAATACAGTATCTATAACATGGACAACTTGGACTCATAACTCATTTCTCTCCTGAACTAGACTGCCAACGAACTTACAATCTTTCAGTAGGCACAAAAAGCTTTTTCAGGAAACATGGGTGCTCTGTGCATTTCTAAAACTAAGCATTCTATTCAATAACCACAATTGGTTGAATGTATGAGCGGTCTCTGGAATTTGAAAAAATGTTTCGGGTCCATCTTAGTCTCTCAGAGTAGACCAGCATAAGAACTACTTCTAAAACAGATTTAGATTAGAAATGTCCCAAAAGGAGAGAACTCATTCACCTCAGATTCCAGCAAATGCCCTCTGTCATTCTTAATGACTATGACAGAAATGCTCCGTACAATGTGGAGCTTTGTACATGTGGTGCTGAAATTGTAGAGGCATTCTTCTTTTTCTATTTGATTGCTGAGAGGCGCTCTTTCCCCTCGACTTCGGGGCCTCCACACCCCCTGGGGGACTCCAAAACCTCTTTAGTCAAACCGGGGTGGTGTGGTCACCCAGCCGAGCATGATGATGCTTAATTTGCAGGGGAGGGGGGCCTTTAGATCCAGGCTCCAAAATTACCTAGGTGCACCTCTATTTGATTGTGCCATTTAAAAGCTCAGTATAATAGGTCCTCCCCCTCCATCAGTTCTCCCTTGGCTTTGTGTGTTGGAGTGGTCCACAGAAGATCACATTTTGATTGGCATGCAAAGAGAGGGAAATCAGGGTTTATTTAATGTGCAATCAGACAAAACAAGCCATTCAAAAAGAGAGGGGGAGGGGTTCAGTTCCAAAAGAACATAAGTGCAGTTCAAAAATCCAAGCCACTGAAAAGTTGTATTATGTTAGGGGGAAAGTGACCGCTCACAATAAGAACAGTAAAGGGAGTCATCCACAATCCTCTAGAACCCAGACCGTGGTCAGGAAGATCCGTTTCTCCCCCTTCTGCCAAAGACGCTTCCTGCAGGCCTGGCTGCGACACCGCACAGAGACCTCCCCAATGAATATCAGCTGGTCTATGGGAGGAGAGCTGGTCTTGTGGGAGCAAGCATGAATTGTCCCCCTTTGCTAAGCAGAGTCTGCCCTGGTTTGCATTTGAATGGGAGAATATGCGCCGGGTCTCACAATCCGTGAGACCCGGTTTTGTCAAAACTGCGGGGAGAGCGGGCTAAGCCCGCTCTCCCTGCAGACGAGCGCACAGGGAGCCCTGGGCAGCTGGATCGGCCGCCCACACGATGGCCGGCTCCGAGATGGAGCCAGCAGGGGGGAGCAGGGGCCGCGCGGCCCCCGGAAGCCCCAGCATGCCCTGCATGAGCGCGCAGGGCATACTGGGGAGACCCCCGAGCCGGGAGGCTGCTTTTAAGCCTCCCGGCTGGGGGTCTACTCATGAGTAGGTGCAGCATGAAAGCACGCCACGGCTACTCACAATCGTAGAAAGCAGGTTTGCAGGAGCACTCACTCTGCAAACCTGCTTTTTATGAAGGGTTCTCGAGCGGGTTTGCCGCTCCAGAACCACCGGGCTTAGCTGCGAGCCCGATGGTTCTGACGGTCAACAAAAATCCAGCTAGCCTCTGCTAGCCCGATTGTCTGCTAGTCCGATTTCTGTTGATCGTGAGAAGCACCCCTACATCTGTGAGCACTGTAAGAGAGTCCCCTTAGGGGATGAGGCTGCTCTGGGAAGACGGCCCGCATGCTTGCATGCAGAAGGTTCCAATTTCCACTAAGGTTTCAAGAGCAACAGCAAAAGAGAGGGCATGCCCTCGTATCTTGCCTGTGGGCTTCCCAGAGGCATCTGGTGGGCCACTGTGTGAAACAGGATGCTGGACTAGATGGGCCTGATCCAGCAGGGCTGTTCTTATGTTCTTAAGTTCCCTCCCTGGCAGCATCTCCAGATAGGGCTGAGAGAGACTCCTGCCTGCAACCTTGGAGAACCTGCTGCCTGCCTGTGCAGACAATACCGAGCGAGATGAAGGATCCTATGGAAATAAAGGTGAGATGGCTAAGGATCCCATAGAAATAAAGGGGGGAAGTAAGGCATTGTCAAAAAAAATCCAATGGCATGGGGCATAAACCCCTGTAAGTAAGAGCCCATTTGAGGAGAGGAGAGCTGGTCTTGTGGGAGGAAGCATGAATTGTCTCCTTTGCTAAGCAGGGTCTGCCCTGGTTGCATCTGAATGGGAGACTACATGTGTGAGCACCGTAAGATATTCCCCAAAGGGGATGGGGCTTCTCTGGGAATAACACCGGTCTGCTTGCCTGCGGAAGGTTCTAAGCCCTCCTCCGGCATCTACAAGATAGAGCTGAGAGAGAGTCCTGCCTGCGGCCTTGGAGAAGCTGCTGCCTGCCTGTGCAGACAATACCGAGCGAGATGGACCAATGGTCTGAATTGGTAGGAGGCATTGCATATGTGACACAAGGCAAGAAAGTATGTGTGCACCGACAAGGGAAATGCACAGGTGTGTGTTGTAGCAGCATATGCTACACACACGAATTACAGTCGCAGACTATTGTGGAGTTCTGAATTTTCCTTTAAAAAATCCTGGAGGGATGCTATCCAAAAAAACATAGCATCATTTGTATTGGCAGCAGAAAAATGGTGACAATGTTATATAAATATTCATGTTGCAAATTGTTTTAAGGCTATTTCATTCCTTAATTATTCATTTTTATTGGTAGCATAGACAGATTTGTAAGTTGCCGTGTTCTCCCTTGTCTATCTTGCTCTTCTGATTACCGGGTTCAACCCCCCCTCCCCACCGCCACACACACACCCTTTTGTTTTGTTTTGTCATGACCTATTATCAAAACAATAAACTTGGAATTGGACAGAACTATTTAGATTAAATTTAGCAGTTTTTAAAAGTGACTAGGCCTGAAGCAAAAGCAAAAAGGTAAAGAAAAAAACCATCACAATCACAGGAAAGTACTAGACAAAGGCCTAGAAGAATAAGAAGAACTGGGTTTCACATTACCTAAAAGACTAATGCCTTTATTGTCACATACAGCTCCTTTGTCCCAGCTGAAGTGCCCCCTCCCTGCCCCAACTGCCACCACAGAGCAAACCGGGGCCATCTTGCTCTGAGGGGAGGGGAGACAAAAGAAATGAGACTAGGAGAGCAGAGCTGGTCTTGTGGTAGCAAGCATGACATGTCCCCTTTGCTAAGCAGGGTCTGCCCTGGTTACATATGAAAGGGAGACTAGAAGTGTGAGCACTGTAAGAGATTCCCCTCAGGGGATGGAGCTGCTCTGGGAAGAGCAGAAGGTTCCAAATTCCCTCCCTGGCAGCATCTCCAAGATAGGGCTGAGAGAGAGATTCCTGCCTGCACCCTTGGAGAAGCCGCTGCCTGTCTGTGTAGACAATACTGAGCTCGATGGACGAAGGATCTGACTCAGTATATGGCAGCTTCGTAAGTTCCTATGTTCCTAGACTAAGGCCCTTGTTAAGATGTAAATGTGTGGCTTGATATACTGTTCTTTATTCAAGTTTTTGTAAACGGCTTTGGGAGGTTAACCTGAAAAGCAGTGCATAGATGCAAAATAAGTAAATAAATAAGTTTTAATGGGCTACAGCCCATATTGGCACACTCATCTGGGAGTAACCTCCTGAAATAAAGCGAGCTTTCCTTCAGAGCAAACTTACTTCTGAGGCTGCATATCGTAGGAACTGAGTCAGACCCTTGGTCTATCTAGGTCGGTACTGTCTACACAGACTGGCAGTGGCTACTTCAAGGTTGCAGGCAGGAGTCTCTCCCAGCCCTATCTTGGAGATGCCAGAGAGGGGGCTTGGAAGCTTCTGCTCTTCCCAGCGCAGCCCCATCCCCTAAGGGGAAGACCTTACAGTGCTCACACATGTAGTCTCCCATCCAACTGAAAACCAGGGCAGACCCTGCTTAGCAAAGGAGACAACTCATGCTTCGTACCACAAAACTAGCTCTCCTCTCCTCAAATGGGCTCTGACTTACAGGTTTTTATGCCACATGCCATAGGATTTTTTTGACAATGCCTCACTTCCCCCTTCATTTCTCAAGGCTACCATGGCTCTGAGGGAAAATATTGTCAGTTTATGTTCTGAAGAGCTGTGGGTCTCTCCAGATGCATATCAATCTTCTTCAGTGTGAAGATCAGCAGTGGCAAACAGGAAAAGGGCAGCTTGTCCAGGGCTCTACATTGTCCCCTAAAATGCACAGCAGGGCTGTGCTTGAGGTGTACATGCTCAGATCAGATCACCCTCTGCAGGTTTAGCCAATGCTTTGTATTATCTGAGCATACATCTAAGAGCCCTTCCCAGAATCCTCAGCACCACAGGGGCTCTTTGACAGACATTTCAGGGTTCCATGGCAGACAAATAATAGAAAGTAGACAACACCCTCCTACCACTACTACTACTACTACTACTAGTAGTAGTAGTGTTAGTAGTTGTGCCGTCAAGCGGGTGTTGACTCCTGGCGCCCACAGAGCCCTGTGGTAGGGATGTGCATGGAACCAGCTGGCCCGGTTCAGTTCTTGGCCAGACCAGCCTCGAACCCAAACAGGCCAGTTTGGTCTGGCACCCCCTCGAACCCCCCTGGTTCGGTCTGGTCCGGGGGGGGGGGGTTGCAAGCTTAGTTTTGTTAAAAAAAACTATTTTCTTTACATTTTTAAACCTTTGACTCCCCTCGGGGGAGTTCCTGGAGGTGGTGGGGGAGTCCATAGAGGTTCCCCCTCCCCCAGTGGCCTTCAAAATCATCCCTTTGGCCGGGTTAAGCTGCTCTTCGGATGGTTTTCGGCCTTCACCCGGCAGCCATTATGGAGGCCATGCGCCTGTGCACACAGGGTGATTTCGAAGGCTGGCAGGAGGGGGGAGGGGGAACCTCCACGGACACCCCACCCCCGCCTCCAGGGACTCCCCCGAGGGGAGTCAAAGGTTAAAAAATGTTGTTGTTGTTTTTAAAAAAATAACAAAAATAAGCTCGCGAACCCCCTGAACTTTCGGAGGTGTTCAGTCCGGGATCAGACTGAACAGGGGGTGATTCAGTTTGACCCCAAACAGTCGAACTTGTTTGCACACCCCTACCCTGTGGCTGTTTTTGGTAGAATACAGGAGGGGTTGACCATTGCCTCCTCCCACGCAGTATGAGATGATGCCTTTCAGCATCTTCCTATATCGCTGCTGCCCGATATAGTACCAGCGGGGATTCGAACCAACAGCCTCCTGCTCTCTAGGCAGCTTGGTTCCTCACTGCAAAATACAACTGCTACTATTTATATACCACTTTTCAACAAAAGTTTCCAAAGTGGTTTATATAGAGAAATAATTTTTAAAAACTAGCTGAACCAGGCACAGACCTCTAGTCCCCCCCCCCAACTTTCCCCCATTCTCTCCCACGCCTTCCTCGCCACTTTCTTCCCCCGCCTGGCCACCAGTCACCGCTTTCTCCTGCCCCCCCACACACCTGCCTTCCAGTCGCCAGTCCCCACCCCCATGTTCACCCATCTTTGCTTTCTCCCAAAGATGACTGCGGGGAGACCTGATAGAGGTCTATAAAATCATGCTTGGTGTGGAGAAAGTGGATAGAGAGAAATTCTTCTCCCTCTCACACAACACCCGAACCAGGGGTCATCCCATGAAATTGATTGCCAGGAAATCTAGGACCAGCAAACAGAAATACTTTTTCACACAACGCGTGATCCACTTGTGGATCTCTCTGCCACAGGACGTGGTGGCAGCCAACAACCTGGATGGCTTTAAGAGGGGTTTGGATAACTTCATGGAGGAGAGGTCCATCAGTGGCTACTAGTCGGAGGGCTGTGGGCCACCTCCAGTCTCAAAAGGTAGGATGGCTCTGAGAACCAGTTGCAAGGGAGTGACAGCAGGAGAGAGGGCATGCCCTCAACTCCTGCCTGTGGCTTCCAGCGGCATCTGGTGGGCCACTGTGAGAAACAGGATGCTGGACTAGATGGGCCTTGGGCCTGAGCCAGCAGGGCTGTTCTTATGTTCTTGTTCTCCCCCCATGCCCACCCATTGCTGCTATCTTGCCCACCTGCCTGCTGCTCTCCACTTTCTCCCCCACGCCCACCCGCCACTTTCTTGCCCACTCACTGGCTGCTGCTTTCTTCCCCCCACCTGCCTGCCCATCGACTGGCTGGCTGGATGCCACTTTCTCCCCGCTCGCTTCTGCTTCTTTCCTCTCCCCATCCCGGCAGCTTGCTCACAAACTCTTGCGAGAGCTGCCACACATGGGATTAGACATGGGTATATCTTGGTGAATTATATATAAAAGAAGATAAGATGGCTATCTGTCCCCAAAGGGCTCACAAGCTAAAAAGAAACATGATAACCAGCAACAGTCACTGGAAGGGTCCTGTGCTGGGGGTGGATGCCAGTTACTCTCCCCCTGCTAAATAAAGAAAATCATCACATTAAACAGGTGCCTCTTTGCCAAGTTAGCAAGGGAGATACAACATGCATTTATATGTCACTTTCCCACCCAAGTTCTCAAAATGTTTAACATAGAAAAAACAAATAAAGATGGTTCCCTGCCCACAAAGGGCCTAAAAGAAACACAGGGTAGAAACCAGCAGCAGCCACTGGTGGGGGGATGCTGTGCTGGGACTGGATAGGGCCAATTGCTCTCCCTCTGCTAAATACAAGAGAATCGCCACTCTTAAAGGTGCCTTTTTGCTCACTTAGCAGGGATGATGTATACGTGCAAAGCTATTGCACTAGCTGGCTGTGCTATGCCTGGAGCCAGTCAGGAGAGCTAGTCTTGTGGTAGCAAGCATGACTTGTCCCCTTAGCCAGGTAGGGTCCACGCTGGTTTGCATTTGAATGGGAGATGTGTGAGCACTGTAAGATATTCCCCTTAAGGGATGGAGCCGCTCTGGGAAGAGCAGAAGGTTCCAAGTTCCCTCCCTGGCAGCATCTTCAAGATAGGGCTGAGAGAGATTCCTGCCTGCAAGCTTGGAGAAGCTGCTACCAGTCTGTGAAGACTGTACTGAGCTAGATAGACCAATGGTCTGACTCAGTATATGGCAGCTTCCTATGTTCCTTTGTAAGGTTCCACGTTCGCTGCTTGGTGGCATTTCCAAGATAGAGCTGAGAGAGACTCCTGCTTGCAACCTTGGAGAAGCCGCTGCCAGTCTGTGTGTAGACAATACAGAGCCAGACGGACCAAGGGTATACAGATCAGAAAATCCCCATAGTGTAGCTCAGCTACACCATCTTCTTGCACTAGTGCACTTTGTTCTTTTTGCAGGCACAGTGTTAGATTGTCCGGCAGTGTTCCTTCCCAGGAAAAACAAAAGTCTGAAAGCTATTGCAAAGATCACCAAATAAATCTAGCCATACCAAAAGATCCTTGAAATGATGGGATGATTAGTGCCTGGTTGGCTTTGCATAAACAGTAGACATCTTTGCTGAAGGGCTGGATCTGTACATATAGCTATGTAATGGCCACATTCGCATGTAATGGGAAACTGTGGGTCCAATGGACCCGCGGTCTGCCCCCCTCCCCCAACATGCTTCACAGACATTCAAAATTGCCGTCTCGGAGACTGCAGAAAGGAGGGGGAACTGGCTGTGTGGGCTTCCTTCTGGCATGAAGGACAGCCTCAGCAGCCAATCACAGCTGGAGCAAGGGAGGAACTTCCTCCCACAATTCCGGTTCCAGCTTGCTGTAACTCCAGTTCTGCCTTCAGATGTAATGCTGCTAAATGCAAACCTCCGGCAGGAGCAGTGAAACTCACTACAACCCGAGGGTTCAAACTGGAGTTTGGGAAGGGAAACCTCGGATTGCTTTTCTGGCAGAACTGCGTTCTTGGACGTTCAAGAAATTCAACCTTGGGCTCCTGGTTTCCCGTTATGTGTGAATGCAGACAGTGTGTGTTCCCCCATTAGAATCCAGATGCAGGTTGCACAGGGAGGTGTTTTGTCTTGCTTTAAAGAAACCTAGTTAGCTGGCTCATGACATTACGGTCTTGATCTATTTCAACTGCGCAGGCATGCTGGAGCACCTCCCAGTTATCAAGAGCCGCTGATCTGGACGGACAGACTCAGCAGCCGCTCTGTTCACCACCGCCATGTTGGGGTGTCTGTTTGTCTCACCCCCTGGCGGCTGCCCCTTGGCCACACACATGGCGGCTGAAATTATGGGAGGGGGATGGAGGTGCGGTGTGGAAGGTGCAGAGTGGCTGCAGGAGAAAAGCAGATTGGGGGGGCTCACGGTGGGGGGGTTGCCTTGTGGCAGGGGGCCTCGTGGCGGGGGTGGTCCGGTTGCCCCAATTACCTAGGTGCACCCCTGGTGGTAACATGAAAGCATGCAAAGAGTAGTTCAATAGCTGCACTTGGAGGTGGGTCAGCTATGCCACCAACTTTGCTTATGGTAAGCAATACAGTTTTCCCCAACAGACATGCATCTGCCTGTTGCTAAAGTAGAAGTACTGATACTTCTATTGCCACCTCCTGATGCCCTCTGGTAAGGATGCAGGATCCTGCTGCCCAATCCAGTGGCATGCAGTGTTGCAAGCTGCTGATCCACCAGCAAACCACCGCACATGTTGCTGCTGCCACTTCCTACCTTGTCCTTCTGTGACATCAGGACAGTTAAGCCAATCACTACTGGAGATTTCATTACTGCGCCCACAACATGGTGCATTGCAATATATTTATTTATGATTTAGTACATTTCTATACCGCCCTATACAAAAAAGGGTCCCTGGGCGGTTCACAATCTAAAAACCATTAAAACATCAACATGATTGAAATAATTTAAAAGTACAAATAAAAACTCTAAAACCCCAAACTGTAAAGCTATAAACCAAAAGCCTGGCTGAACAGGTATGTTTTTACGTCCTCCTTAAAAACATTCAGAGAAGGGAAAACTCTAGTTTCATTAGGAAGCGCATTCTAGAATCTATAATATAGATTATAATAACAGATAGGATTTCCTCCAGTAAGGGCATTCTGAGCTAGAATCCATTGTACCAAAAACTTCAATTGCCCAGAGTAGAATCAACAGGGATGTGCACACTGCTATATCTAAAACAAAAAAAACCAACAACATTGGCTTGGGTCTAAAGCACCATAAGCAGAGGAAATGACTTTTTAAAAAATTGTTCTTGGATTGCCATTTGTTCAAACACCCCAAGGTGGCTAACAATGTAAGATAAAGCAGAACAATAAAATCCAACTACATCTCCACTAGAAACAGCAGCACAAGCAATAAAATTATCAAAAAAAACCATCAGAGGGAAACCATCAAACAGCAAGCAACGCATACCATGGCACCACCCTCATCAATCATTCACCAAAGTTCTGGGGGAAGAAAATGGTCTTCCGAGCCGTCTTACACATTGAATGAGAGGACCCAACACAGACCTCCCATGGCAGGGAGTTCCAGAGGGAACTGCAGACTTCATGCTGTTCTGTGGGCTCTTACACAATACTAGTAGAAGACATCTTGGCAAGGCCACGCATTGCATCACAACAGGTAGGGGGTTGTGTTGACAGTTTCAGGAACGTGGTGATTAAGGAAGCTGCAGTCCGTAGTGTGTGCTTTCTAGTGGACCATTAAAAGGCTCTGAAAAGAGCTTGGGCAACCAGAGATGAACCTGGGTAATTTTGGAGCCTGGAGCTAAAGGCCTTTGGAGGTCCCCTCCCCCTGCAAGTTAAGCATCATTATTTAACATGTAGGTTCTTGAGGGCAGAAACCACACCACCACCCAGGACAGACTAAAGAGGATTTGGGGGCCCTGAGAGGATGTGGAGGCCCTGGACTTCGGCCCTAAAGACCAGGGGTAAGAGTTCCTCGGCGGGCAATGTCTCACACAAGAGTCTGCACAAATAGAATTCCTCTGGGCTTGGGGACACTTTTCTCAGGTAGTACTCTCCTGCCAAGTCAGAAATAGCCCTTCAGTGACCGGAAATAGCACTTACATTTAGCACTTACATTTATATACCGCTTTATAGCTGGAAACTCTCTAAGCAGTTTACAATGATTTAGCATATTGCCCCCAACATTCTGGGTACTCATTTTACCGACCTCGGAAGGATGGAAGGCTGAGTCAACCTTGAGCCCCTTGGTCAGGATCGAACTTGCAACCTTCTGGTTACAGGGTGGCAGTTTTACCACTGCGCCACCAGGGGCTCATCATTATGAAATCATCATTATGAGCCAAGGTAACTGGAATGTGACGCTAAGAAAAGCTGATCAATACACCCACCAAAAATAATCAAATTGTGCACAATTCGATTATTGTATTGGGCCTAAATATTTGTCCTGCTACTAGTCATGGACAGAGCAAAGCACTGCGTCAAAGAGCAACAGAAAGCCTGCTGACCCTTCTGTTCTCCACCGTTCCTTCCTAAGATGTCACCAGCTTTTGCATGCCCACTGTCAAGCCAACCTTTCCATTCTTCAGAAGTCCCTGGTTGACATCCATTTCCCCTGACAACTGAGCAAAGAGGAACCTTTTTAACTCTCTCTCTCTCTCTCTCTCTCTCTCTCTCTCTCTCTCTCTCTCTCCTCCCTCCTCAAGCAGACACCAGCAACAGCCACTGGACTGGAGTGGGCCAGTTGCTCCCCCCACCCGCTGCTAAAGTAGAGATTCTCTTAATTTAGCAGCGGGTGGGGGGAGCAACTGGCCCACTCCAGTCCAGTGGCTGTTGCTGGTGTCTGCTTGAGGAGAGAGAGAGAGAGAGAGAGAGAGAGAGAGAGAGAGAGAGAGAGAGAGAGAGAGAGAGAGAGTTAAAAAGAAAGAAAGATGGAAAGAGGACGGGTAGGTTTGGCTTGAGATTAGGAGGGGGGCAGTTTACAAGTAAAATCATTTAAAACATTTTTTTAAACCCAGTATTAAAAATATTAAAACTATAAATCTAATTAAAAGTCTGGGTGAAAAAATGTGTCTTCAGTGCCTTTTTTAAAAATTGCCAGAGATGGAGAGGCTCTTATTTCAACAGAGAGCGCATTCCAAAATCCAGGGGCAGCAACGGAGAAGGTCTGCTCCTGAGTAGCTGCCAGATGGGTTGGAACCAGACGAACCTCTCCAGATGATCTTAACAGGCAGTGGGGCTCATGGCGAAAAAGACGTTCTCTTAAATACCCAGGGCCTAAGCTGTTTAGTGCTTTCGTTATTTGTATTCTAGTTCTGGAGTAGTGGCAGGGCTAACAAACAGCCAGCAGCAAGAGCACTGAAAAGCAGTCTGCACCTGCCTCTCTGGACATAATATCTGTTTCATTAAACTATTAATATCCCTGATCCCACTCCACTGCCTTGTCCTTGCAACTCTTTCCCTTGGAGTCTTCAGAGTGCATGAGCTCTTGCAGAGCAAGTGGTGGTCTTGTGGTAGCAAGCATGACTTGTCCCCTTAGCTAAGCAGGGTCCGCCCCGGTTGCATATAAATGGGAGACTACATGTGTGAGCACTGTCAGATATTCCCCTCAGGGGATGGAGCCACTCTAGGAAGAGCAGAAGGTTTCAAGTTCCCTCCCTGGCTTCACCAAAATAGGGCTGAGAGAGATTCCTGCCTACAACCTTGGAGAAGCCACTGCCAGTTTGTGAGGACAATACTGAGCTAGACAGACCAATGGCCTGACTCAGTATATGGCAGCTTCCTATGTTCCTATGTTCCTGTAACCTAGAGGTTTCTGCCAATCCCAGATTTGTGCCGCAGCAAAGTAACATTTAACCAGGATCGACAAGCCATGTTCAGATCTAAGATTGACACTCCCACTTAAATGGGGTGCGGCACGAACCAGGGAGTGGTGGAGACCTCCCAGTTATCACTACATATTCTGTGAGAACATGGGGCACCATGACAATCTGGGATTTAATGGTTAAGAAAGGGTTTCCTAACCTGATTCCCCAGATGTTGCTGGACTACAACTCCCATCACCCCCAGACAAAATGGCTTTTTCACTCAACATGCAGTGGGCGGGGGACAACAAAGCAGGGAGGACTCCACAGGTAATAAGTTACAGTTCTCAGCTAGGATCTTAAAACACAACTTAAAAGGATTCTACCCTATAACTGAAAGTGCTCAGAGTCACAAATAAGCCATGAGCGGGGTGCGGGGGGTGCGGTGGTGGACACACCAGCTCACCATGATGCACCGAAGGGAGATGAACTGTGCAAACACGCAGCACTGCAGACATGCTGGGTATCCAATGCTGGGTATCTAAGAGAACGTCTTCTTCATTAAGAGCCCCACCGCCAATTGAGGTCATCCGGAGAGATCTCCAGTTGCCGCCAGGTGGTGGCACACGGGGCTGGTGGCCACACGGCTGGTGGCCACAGGGGGACGGGCTTTCTCAGTTGCTGCCCCAAGACTCTGGAATGCACTCCCAACTGAGATACAATCCTCCCCATCTCTGACAATTTATAAAAAGCATTTGAAAACCCACCTTCAAGCTTTTTCAGTTCTTTAAAATTTTAAGGTTTTAATTTGTGGGTGATTTTTAAATTGTTAAATTGTTTTAAGTTTTTGTATATGTTTTAACTTGTTTTATGCTATTGTTTTGCCCAGAGACGAAAGTTTGGGGCGGTATACAAATTTGATTATTAATAATAATAATAATTATTATTATTATTATTATTATTATTATTATTGTTGTTGTTGTTGTTGTTGTTGTTGTTGTTGTTGTTATTGGAGTTCTGGGGACTGGGAAAATGCATCCCAGCCCCTGACCGTTCACGCAGCCAGCAGTAGCTGGCAATCGTCAGGGCAGGAGATCTGCCGACCACGAAGTAGTCCTCAATTATCTGCCATGGAGGTAAGCATTTCAGGGCTTTCTCCCCTGCAGATTGGAGCCTTTTCTCTGTGATCATAAGAAATAACTAACTGAAGTCATTCACACAGTCAAAAATTGTGTTCTACCCGGGTTTGGGGAGCTGTGTGTGCTCCCAATTTTTTGATTGTGTGGAAGCAAGGTAGGAGGAAAATCTGGGTAGTTTTTGCTCCTACCTTGCTTCCACACAATCACTTCTACCCAGGTTTTCCTATCTATGTTTCCACACAACCAAGAATCAGGAGCACACACAGCAGCAGAACACAGCATTTGATTGTGTGAATGACCTCTAAGACTGCAAACCTAAGCATACTTTCTAGGGAGCAAGTGTCACTGAATTCACTGGAACTTACATCTGAGTAAGTGTACAATTACGCTGTTGATTTCTTTTCTGTTCTTCCTTCATTGCCCCATTACACATTTTTATGCCTTTCCCATTCATGTGCTGTTTTCCTCCTGAAATGGCACAAGGGACTTTTTAATACCCCCACACACATGAACTTGAATTTGTGGTATTGCACCCAAATGCCGTCACCATAATCTAATCAACCCAGGACAGTGAGTCAATGTGTGTACCCAAAAGGAGGTAAGGCACTGAAGTAGTCAGTTTAAACTTCTTCTAAAATAAAATAGCTGAAGAAATGAGCAAAGTATCTAGCAGAATGCATGGACAGGTGCATTGGTGCAAATGCTCAAGAAAAGAGAGATTATGGAGAAAGAGTGCCAGGTGAATCGGCCAGGAAGGTGGGGAGAAGGAGAGAGGGAGGGAGATAGAGAAAGATGCTTTGCAGATCACAGCTTTTCTTTGCACAATATTATGTAGCAAAAAAGAAGGAAACCAGCATCAAAATGTCTGGTTATGTCACACCCTAAATAATGCCCCCACATGATTTCCAGGCTGAAGACAATTTCAGAATTAGAGGTTTTCACATTTTCAATTCTGTCCTTTTCTCTTGCCCTGTTCCGTAATGCAGCAATGAAGACTTGAAACAAGAAAAGTAGGTCAACCATAGACTGGCTGGTCTGTGGCATGAGAAGTTAAACTCATCATCACCAATGCTACCATCATCACATACCCACAACCCTGAAAATGAAGCTCCCTACCAAAGTCATTCCTATGAACTTCCTTCTCATCCATTTTTCCTCCTCCATCACCTGTAAATAACCCATCTTGTTTCTCCACCCCATGAAGGATATTCTCAGCCAAACTAAACTTATGCCAATTCCACAGCAATGACAGAGACTGTCGAAATGACATGACTGACTCTTTCCCTCTGAAGTTGGAATATTTATGCACATTCCATGATAGCCAAGCGGATGAGTCAACAGTTCCTTGGGCAAGGGGTATGCAGATCAACAGCCAGTTTTTAGCCTGTTAGATATCTCTGTTGAACAAGGTATAGATACTCCAGCTGAGTTAGGAAAATGTGTGTAAAATGGCACTATCAGGAGCTATGAGTGAGGGTGCTCAAGACTTAGAATGTCCCTCATATACCTTAACCTGCCTAAGAGTGAGATAGGACAAGAGATAATGGCTGGCATAAGAGCAAGGATACAACGGTGATGCCAGAGAGCAACCTAACAGATCTTCCCTACTAACTGCACCAGTGCAGCAGGGAAGCGGCAATTTTTGACGCCCTCTGCTTCCCAGGAAGCCCCCTGAGCCATAGGAAAATATGTCCCTGAGGGTTTCACAGCCCTTGGGGACCTATTTTCAGGTGGCACATAGGAACATGTTTTGTTACATCAACGGATTAGGCATCATGGCCTCAAGGGAAATGGCCTTACTGTGTAGTCCAATACTGCTTGTAGTCCAGGACAAGTATATGGCGACCAGAGCTGAAACTGGATGCTGGGCTAGATGTACCCTGACAACAGTGCTCCGCTTATGGTCTTCTGTTTAGTGATACATCAAAAGTAACCACATCATAACCTGGCTGTGAATAAACATTTGAAGCTGCCTTCCACTGTGTTGGGCCATTGGGCCATCTGGATCACTATTATCCACACAAGGAGGAGTTCCCAACCTTGGATTCCCAGGTGTTGTTGGACTACGGCTTCCATCATCCCAGTGGCTGTGGATGATCTACACTGACTGATATCAGCTTTCCATGGTTTCAGACAGAGACATTTGCCCAGCCCTACCTAGAGGACATCTGCCCTGCTAACTTGGCAAACAGGCACCTTTTAATGTGGTGATTCTCTTTATTTTGCAGGGGGAGAGTAACTGGCCCTCTCCAGCCCCAGCACAGGACCTCCAGTGACTCTTGCTGGTATCTATCTTATGTTTCTTTTTATATTGTGAGCCCTTTGGGGGCAGGGATCCATCTTATTTGTTATTTCTCTGTGTAAACCACCCTGAGCCATTTTTGGAAGGGCGGAAATGGAATTATTATTATTATTATTATTATTATTATTATTATTATTATTATTATTAATGGAAATGGAATTATTATTATTATTAATATTAATCTGGTCTTGTGGTAGCAAGCATGCATTGTTCCCTTTGCTAAGTAGGGTCTGCCCTGGTTTGCATTTGAATTGGAGACATGTATCAGCATTATAAGATATTCTCCTTAGGGGATGAGGCCACTCTGGGAAGAGCATCTGCATGCTTGCATGCAGAAAGTTCCAAGTAGGGATGTAAAAATATGTTCAGAACCAAAGTGATTTTAAGTTGAACTGGTTTGGTTCGAAGGCTTGGGGTCGAGCTGATTCACTTCCAGACCAAACTGGCCCGGTCTGGTCTGGGTCCAGTTCAGACTCAAACCGGACCAGACCAGCCGGTTCCATTCAGACCCCTAGTTCCAAGTTCCCTCTCTGGCATCTTGAAGATAGGGCTGAGAGAGACTCCTGCCTGCAGCCTTGGAGAAGCCTCTGCTCCCAGTCTGGGTAGACAATATTGAACTAGCTGGACCTAGGGTCTGATTTGGTATACGGCAGCTTCCTATGTTCCTATGGAGATGCCCGGGACTGAACCTGTGATTCCTTGTGTACTTCTAAGCATGTGTTGAATCACTGAGCTGCAACTCCCTTCCTAAAAATACAAAGGCAATTGAGCATCTGGTAGAGCTTTGGTAAGGTAACTTAGTTGCCCTTCTTTCTTTTAGGGAAAACAACAACTGGGGAACATCTCTTCTGAAGTACACTCTTTATTAGAATTTTAATGTAGCAAAAACTACCAGAACATCATGCTTTTTGCATGAAAAATTCGCTTGCGTTATTAACGGGCATCAATAAAGAACCAAAAACTAGTACCAATTTTTCACCATTAACAACACAACATATAGTTCAATTTTTTATTCGCCTGAGGTTTGATGGGGAATATTTCCTAGATTTATTATTGACTTTTTATAACATTAAAAAAATCTAAGAAGGATCTTGAGAGATGCAGCCAAAGATCCGTCTAGTCCTGGACCCTCCTTCCAACACTGACTAGACTTCATCTAGTTATGAAGATAATTGTCTTCCTCTCTTACTTATTCCAAGTATCTGGTATTGGAAGGTATACTGCTTCCATACAGGGAGGTTCCAACTAACTGCTATGGCTAATAGCCATTGACAGATCTGTTCTCCATGGATTTCTTTAATCTTTTTTAAAAAGTGTATTAAAGGACGTCTTATTAAGGAATACACTGTTATGCTGCACTACGTTGCTTGCAAGATAATTTGAGTGCCAAATGTCAGGGAAGTGGAGAGGACATTCAATAAATTTAAAAACCACATATCCATGTGAATTAATGGACAGGGAAGTTGGGAGAAATAAAAAAAAATATTGTATTAGCCACCTCTTAATAAAATTAAGGCTATAAACACCTCTACGAAATCCCTGTAAGGAACTCTGGATTTGGTTCCTAGGAACACGGAGCGCTGCCTTATACCAAGCCAAATCATTAGTCCGTTTAGCTCAGCATTGTCTACACTGACTGGCAGCAGCTCTCCAGTCAGTATACACAATGCTGAGCTAAATGGACCAATGATCCCTGGCAGGCAACAACTCTCCAGGGATACAGTAAGGGGTATTTCCCAGCCTGCCTGGTGATTCCAGGAATTAAAATCTAGGATTTTCTGCATGCAAAGCAAGTGTTCTGTATCCTAAGATATGGCACCTCCCTAACATAGGAAGCTGCTTTCTGCTGAGCCAGACCCTTGGTCCATCTACCTCAGTATTGCCTACACTGACTGGCAGCATTTTTATAAGGTTTCAGGCAGGACTCTTTCCCAGCCTTACCTGGAGATGCCAGGAATTGAACCTGGGGCCTTTTATATGTAAGCATGGATATGCTCTTCCACTGAACTGCAGCCTCACCCCCTAAAACATATGGATCATGGAGTCAGACCACTGGGGCATCTAGCACAGAATCTTCTACTCTGACTGGCAGCCATTCTCCAGGGCTTCAGACTGGGGTTCTTTCCCAGCCCTACCTGGAGATGCTGCCAGAAATGGAACCTGGGACCTTCTGCATGCACAGCAGATGTTCTGCCACTGAGCTACGGACCCCCTCCTCAAAGTAAGGGAGACGCTACATTCACACTGCGGAATGAGCCGCCCCGAGCAGTATTGTGCTGGAGCGGGGGGGGGGAATAAATATTTCAACTAAATATATAAATAAATCTACACTGTTTTCTATCACTTTAAATAGAGTGGTGTTCTATATTTTAAATCATAGAAGCAGGGAGGGAAACACTTCCAGAGACACTGGTGTGCAGTTTTTTGGGTGTTTTTTTTTTTTTTTTAACAGCAATAGAATTCTTGCAAAGATCCCTCTAACAGGGGAATCACAAGGTTGTAGAAGTGCCTCCTGGCTTTTGCTAGAGCTGCAGAACTCCCACCACCCAGTTTCATAAGGGCCTGTTAAACACACGCCGTGATGTTGGCATAACCTCCAAGAGAAATGTAGCGACCTTAAAGAAGAAAACGGCTGCAAACACCCTGAGGCTTTTTTTAAAAGGCCATTTTTAAAAGGTCTACAAAGAAAGAGAAAGAGATCTCGAAAGAATATCAGCCTGTGAGATGTAGTAGCAGACAGAGTAGAGCTGAGGTGCGTAGGGTGCAGAAGCCTGGGTTCAAATCCTCATTCCAGTATTTATTGTTATTTATATAAAGTTCATATTATTTAAATCAAGCTACGGCACTCTCTTGATGGTCTTGAACAAGTAACTCACCCCGTTCACATGACCATATATTATACCTGGGTATGCCTGGGTACGCCCATTCACACAACCATGAATTCCCAAGTCAGAGACTGTATCCAGGCATATATGGATATGTGAATGGGGTGACTGTCTGAAGCCTGCCTGGCCTCTCAAAGCTGTTATGAGGATAATAGCAATAGCACTTACATTTATATACCGCTTTTATAGCCGGAGCTCTCTAAGCGGTTTACAATGATTTAGCATATTGCCCCCAACATTCTGGGTACTGGCTAGGATAATGCTTACACTTGGCATTTGTATAGTACTTCTGAGATGGATAAGTGCTTCCCACATACTGTTACCTGTATAACTACCCTGTAAGGCAGGGCTGCACAACTTCTTTGGCCCTCCCACTGTTGTTGGACTACAATTCCCATAATCCCCCAGCAACAGTGACCAACAGTCAAGTTGTGCCACTCTGCTGTAAGGTAAACAACTATAATTCCTTAAAACCTATCTGTTTGGCCTGGCCTTCCAGGATTTTTAAACTGTTGTAAACTGTTTCAACTGTTTGCCCTAGTTTTCCAGGGTTTTTTTTAACCGTTTGAATGTTTGGTTGGTTTTATTTGGTTTTTATAGTTTTGATTCTAATTGTTAACTGGTTTTAATTGGTTTTATTCTGTTGTAAACTGCCCTGTTGTAAACTGCCCTGAGCCATTTTTGGAAGGATGGTATATAAATTGAATAAATCATCATCATCATCATCATCATCATCATCATCTCTGTATTGCAGAAGAGGGACTGAGAGAGAGTAGCTTGCCTAAGGTCACATAGTGGGTTCATGGCAGAGAGATGAGATTTAGACAGGGACTTCACCCTACATTATAAATATAAATGAGATAGATATGGATATAGATTAGATAGTGTTACACACACACACCATATGTGCAATTCCTTTAAACTGCTTGATAATGCTATCTTGTGGTAGAGCTCGCTCTCTCGCTCTCTCACTCTCTCTCGCTCTCATTGCAAAATACATTTCACAATCAGCATAAATTCATCTTGCCCAGTAAGCATGCATTTTTAGATTGATTGTGATCACACCTTGACACTCTCAGACACTTTATCCAAGAATCAATCCTATCAAATATCTGTGGAGAAGCTCTCCTCTCAGCCACATTCCTAGAGTTAAAATGCACATACAATTTGGAGAAAAAGTGAAAAGTCAACTGCCAGGGGAAATGCGGTATTTTTGTTCTCTCTCTCTCTCTCTCTCTCTCTCTCATTTTTTAAAAAACATGCTCAGCAGTTTCCAGAACAGAATTGCCTTGAGGTTTCTCTAGGCCTTTGTTTCTATGGATGGAAGGGTCGTGGGGTGTTGTGTTTTGTTTTCTTTTTACAGGAGGCTATTACATCTTCCCATACTGCCCATACACAGAGCAATCTAGTGGGCACACACATACTTCAAAGAAATAAGTGTTTGCCCCAGAGATACCAAAGGCTGTATTCACCCTTTCTCCCTTGCTGCCCCTTGGGCCTTTAACTCCATCCCTGAACATGTACATGGTGCCACCTTCCCTCGCGTTCTTCCTTCCTCACCTCTAGCATATTTAGACTGTAAGCTCCTTGGGAGCAGAGGCCTGTCTTTCATTGCTTGTGAAACTCTGTAGATCACCATGCACATTATTACGGAGTAATAATCAGAATCAGAATATGCACCAAAGGCAAGAAATTTGCATCTCAACCTGTCCAAAGTACCACTTCTCTCAGCTTCCAAAGCACTTTGCTCCACCAGAGAAGACAATGTAGTGGGGGAGGGATTAGTAACTTTGAAGCAGTTTAACCCTTAGTTCTCCCCTCTCCTGCATCAATCCTTGGTACAGGGGAAGAGGAAGAGGAAGAGGAAGAGGAAGAAGAAGAAGAAGAAGAAGAAGAAGAAGAAGAAGAAGAAGAAGAAGAAGAAGAAGAAGAAGAAACAACAACTGCTTACCACTGGAGCGCCTGACGATGTTCTCCAAAAACGTGTTCTGTGGTGCCACCAGACCTCTCTTGCCCCCCGGCATCCTGCGCCTGCAGAGCCGGGCTCTGGAGCCAAGGGGTCGCAGCGGGGGCGGCTGGGAGGGGCTCGGAAGGTGTCTTGCGCCCAGTGCCGTGGAGTAGCTGTGGGATGGTGGACGAGGCAGTTCATGGTAGTAGCGCTCCAGCGGCTGGTGAAGCCCGGACTGTGGCAACGCGGCGCTCACAGCTCAGCAACTGCAGCTTCCGAGGGGGGTGCGCCTGCGCGTCTGCCGCGCTGCTGCCGCCGCTGCTACCGCCCCGGCGGGCAGACAACATGACCGGGCTCACTCCCGAGCCCCCCTGGGCCAGCTGCCGCCGGGCAGAGAGGAACCAAGCCGAGGCAACAGCTGGAGTTCCACCGACTCGCGCTTCCAAGCCCACCGAGGGCGCCGCGCCGAAGAACCAGTGGAGGAAAAGAGACTGCAAGAGAGACTCCGCGGGGGGAAGAACCAACCAAACTCTTCCGTACTATTTTAAAAAACGAGTATTTGGGAAAGAAGAGGAGGGGCTATTCCGGCGTTTTATTCCAACGGGAAGGCAGGCCGGTGTGGATCCCAGGGCTGTCCTTCCTGTCAGCACCCTGGACAGCAGCCTCTGGGCGCTCCTTTCCGTTCAGCACCCTGGATAGCTGCCCCCGGGAGCGCCTTTACTGCCGCGGGCTGGAGCCGAGCTGGAGGCGCCGGGTTCGTCCCGCGCCTTCCGCCTTCGCCATCCCGCGCCGGCTGCCAAGGAGGACACTCCACGCGCGCGCACGGCTCGTCGGTGTCCGCTTGAATCGGGCTGCGCCCACACGCCGGGAAAGGCGAGTGGATGAGTGGGTGGGACGAGACAGGGGAATGAGGCGGTTGCTGCTGCTGCTGCTGCTACACAGCTGCTACTTGCGAGAACGTGGTGGAAAGGGCAGGTCCGGAGAGGAACTTGCCTTGGGCAGGTCCAGGGAGCATCAATTCCACGCGGGGAAGGGAGAGAGAGACACAGAGAGGTGGGCGATCGGGCGGCCAATGGCTGAAGTGGACGAGGTGGTTCCCTAAACCCCAGGATTTCTGGAGGCGGAGCTGCGGAACGGCCCGATCCGGGATCCCTTGGGCGGCCCTGCCTAGGCTCAAAGTTCTGCGGCTGAGGTGCTCTGCTCCAGCGGGAAAGCGGCCACTGGGCTGCCTTCTGCCAGGAGAGAAGGCGCTGAATTATTCATCAGACCCAGGCGTTTTCTTGCGGGGGGCGGGGGGGGGATGCAAACGGAAGAACTGAGATGGGGAGGGGGGAGGGGGGGAGGGGGGAGGAGGAGGCGAAAGTGGGGGCGGCAGGCAGCAATTGGTTTGGCATGGAGGTAGAAGAGGAGAAAGGAGGAGGGGTGTGAAGGAAAAGACAACTTGCGGGGGGGAGTTGGGGGGGAGAGAGAGGAACTGCAGAATGAAATTGCAGTTTCTGCGTCTGCCTCGCGAGAAAATCAGGGAGGGGTACTCTTGTCCCCTGAATCCCTTCCCCTTTGGGGGATTCCCGGAGGCGTCAAGCTGACCGCCGTTGGAAACAGAAGTCTGGGCTAGAATTCTCCATCTGATCCAGCGGGTTAGTTGGTTCTTAGGTTGTTTTACTGCCAGAGTACTCTTCCTCTAAATTTCAGATCGGTAACTCTGTAGCAACTAAAAGACCATTTCTGCCGAACCAAGACTTGTTGTGGCGATCAGTCCGTCCATCCATCCTATGTATGTTTACTGGAAGTTTACTGAGTTCAAGCCCTGCAGCCTCAGACTAGCCATCTTTACTCGGAAGTAAGTCCCGTTGGTTTCAGTAGCACTTACTCCCAAGTAAGTGTACACTTCTTATGGGATGAGCTCCTCAACCCTCTTCCAAAGAAAGAACCCCCATTTCTCTTCTTTCCCAAGTTTTGGAATTCCATGGAAGTCCATCAAACAAGCACCCCACAGAGCCCAAAGGTCTGGTGTGAGAGCCCCGGAAATGGCAGTGGAGGAAGGAAGCAGACTGGAGAGAGTCCAGATTTTAAGCTTGGAGTCCTGGAGCCCACACTGAACTACAAAGGCAGTGGCAAATACCTTCCTTCTCAATCCAGAGGAGAGGAGAGGAGAGGAGAGAGAGGAGAGGAGCAACCTAATCACCAGCCAGTCACCATCCAACATGAAGCACTAAATTTTACACACTTTCTTCTTTTTGCCTGAATCCTCCTTTGGCAGCTTGGCCAGGGTGTGCCGTGTCTGTGAGAGAGCAGAGGGATCCTGTTTTCCCGAGGAGCAATTCCTATTTGCCTGTGATCTTTCTCAGGATACAACCAGCGATTTACTGCATTTCCGTAGCCGTTCTGTGCCTTGGTGTGTGATCTGAAGGCATGTGGAAGGGTTCCATCCTTCTCAGCAAATGTTTGCCCCCATTCTTTTTAGTCTGTTAGTTCTCACTTCCTTGTTTGTTACTTCCTCCAATGCATTTAATGGGGATTTGAAAGGAAAGGAAAGGGGGAAGGTGGGAGGGAGGGAATTTGGTCATGAGAACATTAGAAGAGCCCTGCTGGACCTACTCATGGCTCATCTAAATCTACCCAGGTTAGATTTGAAAATTTAATTTAGAATTCTACAGTCTCTTAGAAGCCCAGAAGTGGGCAAATAGCCCTCTGTTAGGATACCAGAACCCAAGGCATATACTCGTGGGTCAAATGGGCTGTAACCCAAAATTTTCCTCTGGACCTGGAGATAGCACACACAGCATATCACAAATAAAAACCCAGGGCTCGGATCCAACTGTGTGCATTCGCAGTAAGCACGCAGATCAGCTGCTGACTAGGGAGGGGGCTGAATCCAGCCTCCCCCAACAACTGGGTAACTCTAAGAGCTGCTTTTAAAAGTAGGTCCCCCCATGAGTAGCCCAAGCAGCTGAATAGCCTGAGAGGAGCCATTTACACAGCACCTGTTTGCATGTGTGGTTCCTCCTGCAGCTAGGAATATTTGCGAGAATATGTATTTCTCCATACAGCTCCTAGCTAGACTGGAGTGCCTGACTCCATTCAATTACTTAAGGTAAAGTAAAGTGTGCCCTCGAGTCGGTGTCAACTCCTGGTGACCACAGAGCCCTGTGGTTGCCTTTGGTAGAATTCAGGAGGGGTTTACCATTGCCTCCTCTCACGCGGTATGAGATGATGCCTTTCAGCATCTTCCTATATCGCTGCTGCCTGATAGATGTGTTTCCCATAGTCTGGGAAACATACCAGTGAGGATTTGAACTGGCAATCTCTGGCTTGCTAGTCAAGTCATTTCCCCACTGCCCCATTACCTAAGGCTGCCCCCCCCCAAAAAAAACATGCACCGTGCCATCTATAGCTGAGTAAAAATTTGGTTTCTTACTAGTGTCTGTCCACTGCTCAATAATATCTTGTCTATTATCAAACTATTCTGGCAAATATTGTGAAAAAAATATGACAGCAGATTTCATGTAATTTTCAGTCCAAATGAACTCTTGCATGCAGTCTTTTTTCAAGGAAACTGTTTCCCCTTTTCTGTTCCAGCAATTCCTCCCCTTTTTTCTATGTTTGCTCCTTTGATTCTTCCATCCAGGAGTTCTGTTATCTCACACAGAATATTGACCTGGACTGAACAAGCACATTTTTAGCCAATGTTTATGATTTGAAAATTCAGAGTGAAATGCACTAAGCATCAGGTAAGTGAACATAAAGCTGAATTTGGAATCCATCATGGGGAATGGAACTATCCTAAATATCCAAACGCAATCCACATTTAAATGTGCTGAGTTAATACAAAGTGCCAAATCTGATTCCGGATCAGAAAATGAAATTCAGCTTCACCTGAAAAATGGGCTCCTGGGTTTTTCTTCCCTGGGCTTGCTGGATAGGGATCAAATATTTGGAATATTTTAGCAGGGATGGTGGAGGGTAAGAAAGAATTGGAGGCAGAGGGAACTTGAGGACGAAGGTGAAATATTACATTTAGCAGGCCTGTCTTCTCTCTAGCTAAAACGTATATTTCCAGGCAAGCTCGAAGTGAGTAAGAAGGAAAAATGAGCACAAGATTGCACCAAAGAAAAGGGGTGGAGGAGGAGAGACTTTTTGGGACTCTGTTTGATCTGGTGCTCTGAGTGATTTTAAAAATATTTTTTAAAGAGGGAACAAGAGAGCTGCCATATAAAGAGTCCGATCACTGATCCATCTCATTCAGTTTTGCCTACACTGACTGGCAGCGGCTCTCCAGAGATTCAGGCAGGAGTCTCTCCCAGCTCTAGCTCAAGATACCAAGGGACTTCCTGCATGAGTGAACTTAGGACCTTCTGCTTGCAAGCAGATGCTTTTGCACTGAGCAACAGCCTCATTCCCTAAGGGGAATGTCTTACAGCAGACAGCACTCACATGTCATTGCCCATCCAAATGCAAACTAGGGGAGACTCTGCTTAGCAAAAGGGGCCATTCGTGCTCACTGTTGCAAGACCAGACTGCTGTGCATGGTTAAGAAAGCAGCCAGACTGCAGGGTTGTTGGGACAGGATGCTCAGTAGCCTCTGCAGATACGGCCGTTTTATTTCTGGGAACAGATCTGCTGTCTCTTTCCTTTTCAGAGCAAGAGGCCCACTGGAATGGATGAGTCAGGCTGGGCATTAATTGCTGCAAAGGCTTTCTCAGCACTCTTGACCCATTCCAGCCTCCCCCTCCCTGGGAAGATCATCATGACTCTGGCCTCTGCTTTGCAAATGGAGGGTGATAAAACTTCTGTATCTGAGACGCTCAGGAAGGGAGCTCGATGGCAAAGGCACTGGCATGGGTCCACAACAGCACATGCTCTCACATTTATTATTCTTTAGGACATCCTTGGGAACATAGGAAGCTGCCCTTTTGGTCCATCTAGCTCCGTATTGTCTTCACAGACTGGCAGCGGGCAGCTTCTCCAAGGTTGCAGGCAGGAATCTCTCTCAGCCCTCTCTTGGAGATGCTGCCAGGGAGGGAACTCGGAACCGTCTGTATGCAATGCAAACATGGCAATGGTCTTCCTAGAGCGGGCTCCATCCCTTGAGGGGAATATCTGACAGTGCTCACATGTTGCCTCCCATTCAAATGCAAACAGGGGCAGACCCTGTGTGTGAGGGGAAACATTAAAGTCCTAACACAGCAAGTACACTCTCATGGTAAAGGAGTTTAGCCCAAGAGGTTATCTGGAGACAGTAGGTTAAGTTCAAAAAAAACAAAGATTTATTAAGAAACTAAGACATCACATACTAAGAAAGAGACATAGAACAATATACCCAAACAGGCACTAACTTTCAACAACTGACTCTAACTGACCAAGACAGACCTATTAACATCTCATCATGCCTCTAGTGGTCATAAGAGGTTACTGCGGTGCTAAGAGCGATGCTTTAGAATTATATCACTCCTTCTCATTGCTCGAGCACCAATGAACAACTCTCATCATAGGAAAATAGGAAGCTATCATATACCAAGTCAGCCCATTGGTCCATCTAGCTCAGTATTGTCTACACAGACTGGCAGCAGCTTCTCCAAGCTTGCAGGCAGAAGTCTCTCTCAGCCCCATCTTGGAGATGCTGCCAGGGTGGGGTGGAGTGGGGGGACTTGGAACCTTCTGCATGCAAGCATGCAGATGCTCTTCCCAGGGCAGCCCCATCCCCTATGGGGAATATCTTACAGTGCTCATATGTAGTCTCCCAATCAAATGCAACTAGACCAGACCCTGCTTAGCAAAGGGGACCATCCATGCTTGTTACCACAAGACCAGCTCTCCTCATCTCTCGCAATGTAAGGAAATGATCTCTTGGCAATGGCTTTGTGAGTACATCTGCTAAAATAATCTCCATTGGGCAGTATTTCAACTCCACCAGGCCCTTTCCTTGAATATAACATACATAATGGTATTTTGTGTCAATATGCTTTGTTCTGTATTTTGTCTTCTCCATTTGTGAAAGCAAAATACAACTTTGTCCTTAAAACAATTCAGTTGGTTTTGGTTCATCAGTTCCAAACTCTAGCAACAGTTCCAAACTCTAGCAACAGCTGGACTCAAGTGTGGTCCCAAACAATGCATCTAGGGGTGTGCAAACCAGTCTGACTGGTTCTAGCTCAAACTGGACTGCCCTCCCCAAAAGGGGGCTAGTCTGATCCAAACCAGGCCCAGTTTGGATCGAACCAGTTCGACCCAGTTCAACCAGCTCAATTGCCCTGCTTCTAAAGGGGAATCCAGTAAGGCTAAGTGAATCCATGGGGTGCCAAGGCAGAAGCCTCATGGGGGGTAGTGCTTTGCCCCAGGGCCCCTGCAACTTGGCCTGCCTCCCCCATCAATTGAAAGAAGGCAGGTGGTGATCAGAGACAGGGTCTTATCAGTTGTGGCCCCTTGCCCTTGGGATTGCCTCTCCAGGGAGGTTCAAATGGCATTGTCCTTCTCTTCTTTCCAATATCCACTGAAAACCTCTTTCTTTGCCCAGGCCTATTAGGCTATAGTGCTTTTATGCCGGCATTTTATTCACTCGACTGTGGTGCCTTATCATTGTGGTTTTTTAAAGTACTTGCGGTGACTGTTGTTGGTGTCTGTCTTGTGTTTCTTTTTAGATTGTGAGCCCTTTGGGGACAGGGATCCATCTTATTTATTTATTATTTCTCTTTGTAAACCGCCCTGAGCCATTTTTGGAAGGACAGTATAGAAATCGAATAAATAATAATAATAATCCTGCCCATTTCCACCTGCAGGCAGGGATTTAGGGAAGTTATGCCATTTCCTGATGATGTTGATATGGAGATATAGATTTGGGTGTCATCAGCATATTGATAACACCCTGCATCAAATCTCCTGATGATCTCTCCCAGTGGTTTCATGTCGATGTTAAGAAGCATTGGAGACAGTATGGAGCCTTGTGGATTACCATACATTAACTCCCACTTTGCAGGCCAAGGATTTTGAAGATGAACTTCCAGTGCATCGGCCTTTTGCACCAGCTGTCCTAATGACCACTAGGGGCATTGGGAGTAGAGACAGTGAGTAAGGGTCTCCCTATCTGTCTCTACTCTATGACCCCTGAACTGACTCTGCAGCACTTCCTGTGCTGAGTCACAATCCTTCCTTTCCTCCTAGAGAGCAGATGGAAACATCTCTCTCTCTCCTTACCTATCCATTATTTAGTCCTTTAGATTAGATATAGGTCTTTCCTATCTAAGTGTATTTAACCAATAAATATTTAGTGTTTAGTCATACAAGGATTTCCATGTATTTTCTCTAAATAGCTGCAATATCCAAACCATCCTCTGCTACCTACTCTGCAACTGGAGTGTGTGCTTATTCCTTAATGCTCTGCTGTTTTACCTCTTGTGGGTAAAAATCAACAACCTCTAACAAAGGACTGATGCATCCTTTCCCTGAGTGTCAGCCACTATATCCAAGGTGACTTAAAACATCAAAAACCACTAGCATAACAGAAATAATTAACAGGTGAAGGACCTATTAGGCTGGTCTACCCCAAAAGGTCATTGGATCCAATAGGATTCCAACAAGCCTTGGAAGGGTTTCAAGTTCACTCTGCTGATGATTCTGTCAATGCTCTGGTAAAATCATGGAATAACAAGCTCACTAAAGCACATGACACAATCCCTCCTAAAACATCCTCTCCGAACGGCTTCAAAATTGGCACCATGGTATTCGAAAGAATTTCCGGAGCTGATGCAGCGAGGTAGACAACTAGTGTGCAAGTGGAGGACTACTTGACACGAATCTGATGGATTACAACACAGAGCACATTTGAAGATCTATGCTCTGGCAATATGGGTGGCAGTTCTTTCCTGCTCGCATTGCTTCCACAAGTGCATGTCCAACTGAATTGTCTAGAGTTATGAGACGGCTAGTTCATGCCCTCATCATTTAAGGGGCCAACCACCTCCCTGACAGGTTTTCTACTTATATTTAAAGAAGTTTTTGTTATTCCCCTTGACACTTCTAGCTATGTGCTCCTCAGACTCTCTTTTTGCATCACTTATTGTCTCTTTTTATTTCTTTTGTCAGAGTTTATGTTCCTTTCTGTTTTCTTCATTTGGGCAGGACTTTCAGATTCTGAAGGAAGTCTTTTTCCCTTTTACAGCTTCCCTGACTCTATTTTGTTAGCCATGCTGGCGTCTTTCTGAACCTGGTGGTACCTTTACTCCTTATTGGTATACTTTCCAACTGAGCTTCTATTATTGTTTTAGCAATAGCAATAGCACTTACATTTATATACCGCTTTATAGCCGGAGCTCTCTAAGCGGTTTACAATGATTTAGCATATTGCCCCCAACATTCTGGGTACTCATTTTACCGACCTCAGAATGATGGAAGGCTGAGTCAACCTTGAGCCCCTGGTCAGGATCGAACTTGTAACCTTCTGGTTACAGGGCGGCAGTTTTACCACTGCACCACCAGGGGCTCCTGGTGAATTAGTTCCATGCAACTTTTGAATAAGTTCCATGCTTTCTGGAGTGATTTGACCCTCCTGACCTTCCCTTTCAGCTTCCTTTTTACCAGGCCCCTCATCTTTTAAGAAGGTTCCTCTACTGAAGTCCAACGCATCTATGTTGGACTCCCTTGGCAATGCTCTACTAACATATATGCTGAATTCAGGGGCGGAGCCATCAGGGCTGCCAATGAAAAGGGCCACTGGAGCCCCCATTGCACATGATGTCATGTGCAAAGGGGGGGGTGACCCGATTGACCAGAAGGCCCACCTGAGCCCTCCTCTTCTCATTTCCAGGCAGTGCTTGCTGCCTGACAGTGTTTATTTCCTTTCCTCTCCCTCCTGCTTGGGGCTCTCTGGAGCCAGAGCGATGCCACCGTGCACGTGACCTCACACGCACGGGGTGTCACTGGCGGAGCTGCTGGGCGGGGCAGGCTGTCATTCAGCTGACTCCACATCCAGCTGAATTGGATCATACTATGGTTACTGTTCCCCAATGGTCAATACCCGCATGTGAATTTGCCCAGTCTATGTGAGGGTAATTGAAGTTGCCCATTTTTGCAGCCCTGTCTCTCTTTGATGCCTCTCTGATTTGCTTCTCCGACTCCAGGTCACTCTCAACGTTTTGATCGGGATGGCAATAGCACATCCCGAGGAACTCATTTCCTTCAGTCCTTGTATTGTCACCCATAATGATTCTGAGGAAGACTCCAGTCCTCTGAGGTTTTCTAGCTTGCTGGATTCTCTCCCTTCTTTAATATACAGTTCTACTCCACCCCCAATCCAGTCTCCAAGGCTTGGCGCTTTGAATCGAGGATCAAAGACCCCCCAATTCCTCTTCGGCTTCATTTTTCTACTCTGTGTTTCTGAAGATGAACCCCAGCATTCAAGATCCTTCCCATCTGCTCAGCTTCACACATCCAAGCCTGAGTTGAAATAAAAAGGGGAGTTTGAAATTTCTGGGACTAATTGGCTGGTAAGTCTTGAAAGAAGCAAGCTGCAGAGAGAAGCCTTCAAAATGTCATCGCTGTCCAGATGAACACAGGAGGGCAAAAACCAGCCTCCTCTTTTCAAAATATTTGCTCAGAAGTACCCCAAAGGATACACAAGGTCATCTCTGTCCTTCCATGAAGTCTTGGATAAGCTTGATTATGTACAGAGTCAATGCAGAGCTACACAGGAAACTTTAGCTATTCTATGGGGGATAATAATATATCTGGGTAGATCATACCAAAGTTAGGAACAGAGGACCATAGAAAGCTCTCTTACACCAAGTCAGACCATTGGCCCATCTAGATCAGTATTGTCTACACAGAATGGCAGCAGCTTCTCCAGGGTTACAGGCAGGAGTCTCTCTCTCAGCCCTACCTTGGAGATGCTGCCAGGGAGGGAACTTGGCACCTTCTGCATGCAAGCAGGCAGGGGCTCTTCCCAGAGCAGCCCCATCCCCTAAAGGGAATACCTTACAGTGCTCACAAATGTAGTCTCCCATTCAAATGCAAACCAGGGCAGACCCTGCTTATCAAAGGGAACAATTCATGCTTGCCCACAAGACCAGCTTTCCTCCCATAAGTTCATGGCTGATATCCAGGCTAACACTGCAGGAAATAAAGACACACCCACACAAGAACGTTCACACAAGTAAGTCATGTAGCTGACCTGATGCTCAGCATGGCTCCAATTCTTCCATTCTTGGTCCACTTGTACAAGCATTGTTCCACAAGGAGAGAAGATAGCTTGGCATCATTCCCAGCAATGTATATGAATGGAGGACGAGGTTTCACAGCAGGAGGTATGCCACAAATGCACACTCTGTCACGCTAGTGCAACATTAGTCAGGAATGCAAGAATTAGCCTTCAGAACTGACTAGTGTGATATCCTTGCATTAGTGCCATGTTAATCTGGATGGCAGCTTGGCATTCTAGTTTTACCATAGCTGGCCTGATGCCTCTCAGTAGGTTACAAGCAGGACATGGAGGCAACAGTATTCCCTCTGCTTTGTCGTCCACATCTGGAATTCCGAGGTCTCTCCGCTCAATATGTGGAGATTCTATTTAGCTATCAAGGCTAAATCTTTAGCTATCAAGGCTAAATCTTCGAGGCTAAAATTTTCTGAGATCATCAGGACCCAAACTGTTTAGGGCGTGGAAGATGATAACCAACACTTTGAACTGAGCCTGGAAATTCTGGCAGCTAGTACAGATGCTTCAAGACTGGTGATATATGCAAACATTGTCCATAATTGTTGGGCCACTGGATTCTACACTCGGAGCAGTTTCCAAGTCATTTTAAGAAACAGTCTCACACCACCATTTTAGTGTAATGGCTGTAAGTGAAGTCCCAGTTGTATTGCCCTCTTCACACTGAAAGTGTCGACTCAATGTGCAGCAGCTGTGAAATAGCCCAATTCCATGCTAAGGATCATTAGGAAGGGGGTTGAAAATAAAACTGCGAATATTCTAATGCCCTTATACAAAACTATTGTGCGGCCACACTTGGAGTACTGCGTACAATTCTGGTCACCACATCTAAAAAAGGACATTGTAGAACTGGAAAAGGTGCAGAAGAGGGCAACCAAGATGATCAGGGGCCTAGAGCACCTTCCGTATGAGGCAAGGCTACAACACCTGGGGCTTTTCAGTTTGGAAAAAAGACAACCGTGGAGAGACATGATAAAGGTCTAGACAATCATGCATGGTGTGGAGAAAGTGGATAGAATTTTTTCTCTCTCACACATAACACTAGAACCAGGGGTCATCCCATGAAATTGATTCCCACAAAATTTAGGACCAACGAACGGAAGTACTTTTTCACACAACACATAATCAACTTGTGGAATTCTCTGCCACAAGATGTGGTGTCAGCCAACAACCTGGATGGCTTTAAGAGGGATTTGGATAAATTCCATGGAGGAGAGATCTATCAACAGCTACTAGTCTGGGGGCTATAGGCCACCTCCAGCCTTAGAGGAAGGATGCCTCTTAATACCAGATGCAGGGGAGTGACCGCAAGAGAGAGGGCATGCCCTCAACTCCTGCCTGTAGGCATCTGGTGGGCCATTGTATGAAACAGGATGCTGGAGTAGATGGGCTTTGGGCCTGATCCAGCAGGGCTGTTCTTATGTTCTTATGTACACTTCCCCTTGCCAAAAGGACTGGGCTTAGAGAAGCAGTGGTATTATATATATGTTCTTCCTTGAGTTCTGTGAGGGCCATAGGAATCTGCCTTGTAATGAGCCAGACCATTGGTCCATCTAGCTCTATACTGTCTACACCAGGGCTACACAACTTCGGCCCTCCTGCAGATGTGGGATTACAACACCCATCACCCCAGCTATTAACCACAGTGTCTGGGGACGATGGGAGTTGTAGTCTAACATCTGCAGGAGGAACTTCATAAACAAATTGTGCAGCTCTGGTCTACACTGTGCAACTCTGGTCTACACTGACTGGCAGCAGCTTCTCCAAGGTTTCAGGCAAGAGTCTCTCCCACCCCACATGGAGATGCCGAGGGTTGAACCTAGGACCATTTCCCTGCAAAGCAGATGCTTTACCACTGAGCTATGGCCCCAATCCCTACTCTATAGATCTGGCAAGATACAGTAGGAGTCTATGGAGACTGAATATATATTTTATTGGGTCTCTAATGAAATCCACAGGAGCTCTTAAACAGAAGAGTGCAACATTACCTATGAAAATATAATAAAGAAGAAAGATTGGTTAATTTTGCTTGTGCGAGGGGGTGAGCCACATTGTTTTGGCATGGTTTCCATTCCAACAATGGACTACGACAGACCAAAAATCATACAATAGATTTTGCTTCCAATAATCATCCATCAGAATGTGGATATACTTTTGTTCAGCCATTTCCGTTCATTTCTTCTGTTTTCTTAGAGGCACTCACAGGCTTTTAAGACATAATTATAATAGTGGGGAGTGTTTATATTCCCAGAAGATAAGATCATACTTACGGAGCATTTTACTTCCCTGGTTCTTTACAATGATTAGTTCATTAAATCATTTCATTTCTCCACGCTCTCACACACAAAACACTGTGAAACAGGTTAGTACTATTATTATCCCATCTTATGCACAGGGAACAAGACTATGGTGTCACGTAGGGAGCTGAGGCAAACTTGTGTTAGGTTCCCCCTGCCCCCCGTGACGTCCAAATGATTGGAACCACAGTTCCCAGACCAAACCGCAGTTCTGATTCTTCCTCGAAGCCTGGAAATGAAGCCTCGGTTGGAATTCACTCACCAAAGTGAGGGCCCGCTATCTCCAATGTGCCTTGTGTGGCTTGCACAAACCGGAGTTAGTGTTAGAGATTGTCGGTTTTTACCCTCAATAGGTAAAACAGCAGAGCATTAAGGAATGAGCACACACACTCCAGTTACAGAGTGGGTAGCAGAAGACGGTTTAGTTATTGCAGCTATTTAGAGTAAACACATGGAGATCCTTGTATCAATGAATAGTAAACGTTTATTGGTTAAATACACTTAGATAGGAAAGACCTAGCTCTAATCTAAAGGACTACATAACGGATAGGTAAGGAGAGAGAGAGAGAGATGTTTCCATCTGCTCTCTAGGAGGAAAGGAAGGATTGTGACTCAGCACAGGAAGTGCGGAAGAGTCAGATCAGGGGTCATAGAGTAGAGACAGGTAGAACCGTCAGGGAGACCTTTACTTACTGTCTCTACTCCCAATGCCCCTAGGGGTCATTAGGATAGTTGGTGTAAAAGGTCGATGCACTGGAACTCCATCTCAAACAGTTAGGGGAGGAAGCTCCTCCCTCTCTCATGTGCAATTGGCTGCCACAGCTGTCCTTCTTGCATCGGAGGAAGCTCACAGCCAGTTACTCCCCCTTTGCAGCCTCCCAGACTGCAGAGAACAATCATCTGGGAGCACACCAAGGAAATGGAGGCAAACCGCAGATCCATTCGACTTGTGTTTTGCTCTTATGTGGCCACAGTGGGCTATCCATTGAATTTGTAGTTGGAATGGAATGAGAATCCAAGTGTCTCAGTTTCATCTCTGCTCAGCACTCTCTCCACTGGGGCTTCATCGGTTGAAAGCAACACGAGGGGGCAGGGGCTGAAGTGACCGGCCTGCTGTCATCATCCAGGATTCCCCACCCCCACCCCCAATTGGGGGACTAGGTAGACAGCTCAGGTGATGAGACAGGGTCAGAAGGTCCTACAACCCAGGCCCCAAGCAATGCCACATTGCCAAGACCAGGCACACAACAGCTGGTCTTGTGGTAGCAAGCATGACTTGTCCCCTTAGCTAAGCAGGGTCTGCCCTGGTTGTATATGAATGGGAGACTAGAAGTGTGAGCACTGCAAGATATTCCCCTCAGGGGGTGCAGCTGCTCTGGGAAGAGCATCTAGGTTCCAAGTTCCCTCCCTGGCAGCATCTCCAAGATAGGGCTGAGAGAGACTCCTGCCTGAAACCTTGGAGAAGTCGCTGCCAGTCTGTGAAGACAATACTGAGCTAGATAGACCAATGGTCTGACAAAGTATACGGCAGCTTCCTATGTTCCTATGTTCCTATGACCGGGATAGCCCAAGGTATTTTGGCACCTGAGGCAAAGCACAAAATGCTGCCTCGCTCTACAGCCCCTTTCAGAACCAGCCTTTGCAAGCTTTGGAAGTGATGTGGTGGAAGGGAAAAGAAAAAATTGCCAGAAGCCTCTCCGCTCCTTGTGCTACTGGCAAGCTTTGCAAAGAGTGTGACAAGAGGCGCTCCTTGTGAAGCTTGCAAAGATCAGATCCGTTCCAAAGGACTGCTGCAGTTTCCTTGGCAGCCCCTAATGATTAGATGACTGCCTCACTTTGCCTCAGGAAAGGGCTTCCCCTGGTGAGGACCTCTGCCCCTGTCAGGAGAATTGGGGGGGCTCAGCAGCAGCACCCCCACCACAGCCCCAAGACACAATCTGGCCTTCATCCTTTGACTCAGGGGAGCCAAGGAACTGTCAGTCCAAGGAGAGATCCTGTTGTATTCTCTCTCGTAATCCTTTGTGTTTTGTTGTTTGGAAGTTTGTCCCAGTGGGGATCCTGTAGAGAGTGGAGGTGGAGTCAGCAAGAAAAGGGAGGGAAAGGAGAAGGGGGAAATGCAGCTGTTTCTGGAACAAAGTATTAGCTAAATCGACACAAGATGGTTTGGTGTTTACGAAGGAAGCAATTATAAAGGATCCTCCAGTGCTGCTGGTGGAAACAAATTGAGCAAGGTCTCTTTCAACTCCAGAGCTTTTCTTAAAGAAGGACTGGGGGCCAATCCAATCTTTCTGGCATATAAACTGGCAGTCACCTCCAAGAATCTGCTGGAGCAACATCTGAATGCCAGCTGTTGGGAGCAACCATGGCAGAGGGCACTTGTCCTTAGGCCCTCTTGTGGCTTTTCTTTTCCAGAAGCATCGGGCTGGCCGCCCTGGGAAGCATGGTGTTACACTAGGTGCCTGTGATTGGATCCAGTGAAGCGTCTCTCTTGTGCAATGACGTGTGATGACTTCATTGCACAATTTTTTAAAAAAAAAACTCTTCCCCCAAGGGACCTAGCATCCCAGCATTCAGCAGCGGCTTGATATTCATGAGCAGGGTGACCGGGCACCACCGGCTCCTCTAGGATTGGTCTTGGTGGCTGGCACCTGGGTTGGTGAACAAACAACAAACAAAAACAAATATTTATATACCGCTTTCCAACAAAAGTCCCCAAAGCAGTTTACATAGAGAAAACAATAATGAATTAACAAGATGACTCGCTGTCCCCAAAGGGCTCACAGTCTTAAAAGAAACATAAGGTAGACACCAGCAGCAGCCACTGGAGGGATGTTGTGCTGGGGCTGGATAGGGCCAGTTGCTCTGCCCCTGCTAAATATAAGAGAATTGCCACTTTAAAAGGTGGCTCAGTCTTTGCTCAGTTAGCAGGGGGCTAAGAGCTGGTTTCTCTCCCCGTGGGTGCACCTGTGTGTGGGATCCAGCCATTTTGGTTCCTTTGTCTCTCATTGCAGCCAGTAGCCACCCCTTGGAAGCAGAGCTCCCCAGTCAGAAGTGTCCCTCACTTTATCACTGCTGGAAATACAGAGGTGGCAAGAACAGGGCTTCTTCTCTGACTGATGCACTCAGGCTTCCCATTTCAAATTGGCTTCTAGAAAATCTGGACTGAGAAAAAGCAAAAGAAGGCGCAACCCCACTCATCAGAATGTTCCACATGGTGATCACTGCTGGTAAGATAGTTGCTCTGGTCTCCCCTTCCTTCCTCCCAAACTGTAGCAACAGTATTTTTGCAAGATGCCCACCCAGTGCTGAATTCATGTTTGAATTCTGAGCAGCAGCAAAAAGGGGTTGCACCAAACAACAAGGAAGATGCAACAGGCATAATCAGGAAGGAGAATTATTAGTAAATAATTCCCAGTGTGTTTAGGGCAGAGTCATGTTTGCAGACATAGCTCCTCCTCCAAGGAAGATGCAACAGGCATAATCAGGAAGGAGAATTATTAGTAAATAATTCCCAGTGTGTTTAGGGCAGAGTCATGTTTGCAGACATAGCTCCTCCATTCAGTGCTGAATATAATCCCCTGGCGAGGAATGCTAAAACACACCAGAATTTGCTCATTAAATAGCAACTCTGCCTTATTGATCTGGCCTCTAGTATCTTTTATGTTTGCATTCTGCAGTACAGTTTGCTACTGGAATATTCAAATACACAAATAGGGATGCGATCAGATGTCATGTGCCCCGCCAACTGAACAAAACAGAGGGATTATATTATATTATATTATATTATATTATATTATATTATATTATATTATATTATATTATATTATATTATATTATATTATGAAAAACATAAGAAAAGCCCTGCTGGATCTAGTTGAGCATTCTATTTCACACTGTGGCCCACCAGATGCCTCTGGGAAGCCCACAGGCAGGAGTTCAGGGCATGCCCTCTCTCCTGCTGTTGCTCCCCTGCAACTGGTATTCAGAGGCATCTTGCCTCTAAGGCTGGAGGTGGCCTATAGCCCTCAGACTAGTAGCCATTGATAGACTTGTCCTCTGTGAATTTATCTAAACCCCTCTTAAAGCCATCCAGGCTGTTGGCTGTCACCACATCTTGTGGCAGAGAATTCCATAGGTTGATGATGTGTTGTGTGAGAAAAGTACTTCCTTTTGTCGGTCCTAAATTGTCGGTCCTAAATTTCTTGGCAATCAGTTTCATGGGGAATATATCATATCATATTATTATATTTAGCAAAGGAAGATCAGTTATAGGAACATAGGAACATAAGAAGCTGCCATATTATTGTCTTCACAGACTTGGCAGAGGCTTCTCCAAGGTAGCAGGAAGGAATCTCTCTCAGCCCTATCTTGCAGAAGCCTGGGAAGGAACTTGAAACCTTCTGCTCTTCCCAGAGCAGCTCCATCCCTTGAGAGGAATATCTTACAGTGCTCACACTTCTAGTCTCCCATTCCTATGCAACCAGGGCAGACCCTGCTTAGCTAAGGGGACACGTCGTGCTTGCTACCACAAGACCAGCTCTCCTCTCTTTGTCCCTATCCAAGCCCAGCACAACAGCTGCTGCTGGTTCCTCACTTTTGTTGAGAGAGAGAGAGAGAGAGAGAGAGAGAGAGTGAGAGAGAGAGAGAGAGAGAGAGAGAGAGCGCCATTTAAGACAGGCAGTCTTTTTCCATTTCTTTGCTATGCTGTGCTCGTGGGGTTTTATTGTGGGGCATCTTGGGGATGGTTTGCTTTGAAGGATGGGGCAGAAGTGTGCTAAATGAATAAATAAATAATGGGGAAAGAATGAATGAATAAGAGACCAACAGTACCTGCAAAGGGTCCTCTCATCACGCTGTTTGCACCTCTGCACAGATTATGCTATGCACTACATTTCCCTGTCTGATGATGATGATGATGATGATGATGATGATGATGGTGAAGATAGCAATAACATACTGCTTTTCAATGAAAAAGATCCCCAAAGTGGTTTACTACTAATAAGAGGATGGCAACCTGTCCCCAAAAAGCTTGCAATTTAAAAAGAGATACAAAGGGAGACCCCGCTGGAGGGATGCCATGTTGGGATTGAATAGGGCCAGTTGCTCTCCCCCTGCTAAATATAAATAGAATCACCATTCAAAACGTGCCTCTGTGCCCAGTTGGCAGGTGTTCTGGCAACCATGTGAATTTTTATGACCTGTGTGCAATTGGCCTTCTTGCTGTGTGTGTGTGTGTGTGTGTGTGTGTGTACAGCAAGGTGTGACAAGTTTGTGCCAAGCTGTCTGTCTGGGCATTAAGCAGGAGCCGCCCACGTCACTATAAAAATATTTCCACATATGCATCGCTCAGAGGCAAGAAACAGTCAGAATCACTTAGAGCTGTCCTACATTCCAGCCGCATCCCCCTCAGCCTGGGGTAGGGGGCGAGAGAAGCTAACAGAGGCCTGTCTCAATTGTAAATATAGTTCGGACAGCAACAGAAGCACCAAAAAAGGCATATTAAAAAGAAGAAGAAGAGATGCAAAGTCCAGGGCAAGCAAGGACGCCTGGCATTGGCTGTTCTCCATTCCTACAATGCCCCCACCCCACCCCGCAAACCCGTTAAACTGGGTCACTCATTCCGATGATGCAGATCTCCATCACACACTGGATTTGAATCGGGGCTGCTCCCATCCGTGACCCCAGAGAATCAGATACAATTCAAGAACCGCTCGAAAGGCAGTGCCTACACAGAAGTGTGTGACTTCTGAGAAGCATGTGGAAGGGTGGTGGAGAAGAGACCCAACGCTTACAGAGCTGGCAGGCAGTTTCAGATCGATCTGTGGATTTTGGTTTCCCTCGCCTCTGCAGCTCCTGAGCAGGCATACATCTTTTCACTCCAGAGGTGCTCTTACCCCTGGATTTCAGGGCCGAAGTCCAAGGCCACCAGAGCCCCTGGGGCCCCCAAATTATCTCTAGCAGATGAGGCTCTGTACGCTGGTTAACCTTCTCCTACCCAGACAGGGCTGATCGTGTGAACGGCCTCAGGGTGTGCTGAGAATGTTTTGTTTTTCATTATGTCCTTAGGCTTCTTCTGCAGCAAAGACATGGGTGGTGGGGAGAGGAAGGAGAAGGTGGGGGAGTCGGGACCCACCTTTTGTCCCAGGTCCCACTCCAGTCCAACCTTGCCACAGCCCTGATGCTTGCTTATGCCCGTGGCCTTATACCTGTAAACAATCAGGCCTTGTGTGGAGTAGCTCTTAGCCCGGCTAGCAGCATCAAAAGCCCAAGTTTTGATCACTGGGGGGGAGGAAAGCAAGCCAGCGTTTAAAGAAGCAAGTAGGGAGAGCTTCTGTGGAGACATTCCTGCGGTGACGTATTTTATGTAACAGGCCTCCTCTCATGCTCCTCAGCAAAATAAAATACTCCGTGCATGTTTTATGCCCTCAGCTTGCTAATGTCATCAGTTACCAAGCTGCCCAGCGGCTGCCGACAAAAAAGTAACTCAAGGAAGTGGATATTCTCAGCACTGGCGGAGGGGGGGAGAAGAAGACGACATAACTGGTGAACTCAGAGAAGAGCTTCACCTCTCCTGACCTCTCTATTCTGAAGTCTAAAGCTGTATATGAGGATTTTCCTACAACAAATGTCTGTCCTTCTCCGATTTTATTACTTAGAGTCTCACTAAGATACTTTTAAAACGTGTGTGTGTGTGTGTGTGTGTGTGTGTGGTGTACTTTAAGCCAGTGACCTCGGTGACCGTCTCCTGCTGTGGAACTGCAGAGCTCACGAGATCGACTGCAGATGATCTCCTGAAGCAGACTGCAGATCTCCTGAACTCAAAGGGCACACGAGGAGGTGTTCCTTGTGGCAAAATCTCCCCGATAATGAGAACTATGCCTTCTTAGATGTCTCAGAGCTGGGTTCAGGAGTTTGGAGCACGCTGAGTTGCCAGGACAGTATCATGGATTTAAAATGCACGTAAGGAGGAAAGACGTGTATTATGGTTGTCTGAGACTAGCCACATGTAGTGGTCTAGAGTTTTCCGTCTGTATGCCATAGAATGGCCTAAAGCAAGCACTTCCTCTTTTGCATCCAGTCCAGGGTAAACCGTTCTGCTCCTTTGTTGAGCTTAGACCCCCATCTTTATGGGTAAGAGGGGGAAATTAGTTTCCTGCAAACAGCTTTTGTAGTTAGCGAAAGCACAGCTTTTTCATCCAAGAAAGCACAGGAAGCCTTCCAATCAGAAGTGCACCGAGGTAATTTTGGAGCCTGGGGTCTGGACCTAAAGGCCTTTGGAGGCCCAGGCTGGTGGTGCCCCCAAACTCCAACGCCCGCCCCATGCAAGTTAAGCATCATTCCCCTACGCACACACTGTGACACACACAGTATTTCTAACATGTGTGTTTCTGAGGGCTTAGCCAGCAACTGAACTCACAAGAATGTAAGCATATAAAACAGGTGTGTATAAAACAGGCATATTTGCATAATGCATATGCGAAAATGCATTAGAACAGTGGTTCCAAAACTGGGAGCCTCCAGATGTTGCTGAACTACAGCTCCCATCATCCCCAGCCACAATAAATTGTAGCTGGGGCTGATGGGAGTTGTAGTTCAGCAACATCTGGAGGCTCCCAGATTGGGAACCACTGCATCAAAAGAAACATTCCAACACACAACTTAAGACTTTCCACCCTCTGTCTCTAAAGCACCCGGCGCAGGTCACAATCACTCATGCTGACTGGTGCAGTGCAGGCCTGTGGTGTAGCACTACGACCACACCACCCAGGACAGACTAGAGAGGATTTGAGGAGCCCCAGGGGTGTGTGGAGGCCCTGGACTTCGGCTCCGAAGTCCAGGGGTAAGAGTGCCTCTGCCTTCAATATCGCAGGGATGATGTTCGCAGAAAGTTCCACAAATGTTGAAACTGAAATATCGGAATATTACCCCCCAAATTGGGTTAGATTCTTTAGCTGGCACAGAGTTGGATTTTTAAACCCCCCAAAAAGTAAGTGTGTGTGTGTGTGTGTGTGTGTGTGTGTGTGTGTGTTAAATATCATGTGCCAGCTGAGAGTCGGGCTGGTGTGAATATTTAAACTTTACCTTCCCAAACAGCCTGCATGTCAGCTGAGAAGCATGCAGGCTGAGCCAGGGGTGGTGGTTTAAAGTTTAAATATATCCATTCTATGCCAACTGAGAAGCAGCACCGGAGTGGATGTTTGCATTCTGAAGCTCCTAGAGCATCCCCCGTGCCTCATCTCAGCTGGCGTGCGGGCTGCTCCAGATATACCAATTTAGTTATGGAGTAGTTTAAGGGGTTTCCTAAGTAGAAAACCTGTGAATGACTGAATGACATGCATATCCCCCCCCCCCACTCATCCATCAACACTAATAATTAAAGGAGACTAAAGTCCTCTTCAGATTTTTTTAGATGTTTCAAAAATGGGAGGTGGACAGGATGTGGTGAGAGCCACCAACCTGGATGGCTTTAAGAGGGGCTCAGACAAGTTCAGGGAGGAGAGGTCTATCAATGGCTACTAGTCTGGTGGCTATAGACCACTTCCAGCCTATAGCAAGAGACCTCTCAATACCAGTTGTAGGAGAGCAACAGCAGGAGAGAGGGCATGGCCTTACCTCCTGCCTGTGGGCTCCCCAGAGGCATCTGGTGGGCCACTGTGAGAAACAGGATGCTGGACTAGATAGGACTTGGGCCTGATCCAACAGGGCTGTTCTTATGATCTAATGGGACACATACTTGTGTACACTGTCCTAAGCGTGTCCAGAAGTCCCACCTGCAGTGTATCACTTATTCCCTCTGCTCATGCTTAGGATGTTCATCTGAAGAGGTGAATGCTCTAAGCACGCTGACAAGTGTTTCCATGATCAGCAGCCTTGGCCGCCTGAGGCTGTTGATAATGGAAATGCTCACTGACGTACATATGTTTGTCCTTTTAAGAGATTTGAACTGGCAACCTTCTACTTGTTAGTCAAGCATTTCCCTGCTGTGCTACTTAAGGTGACCTGTCGTTAATCACATGTGTGGCAGCTCTTGCGAGAGTTCACGAGAGAGGGGAGGGGGAGAGGAAAGCAATGACAATGGGGAGCATAAAGCCAATGGACAGGCCAACAAACGGGTAGATGGGTGGGGAGAGAAAGTGGCGGCAGGTGGGTGTGTGGAGAAAGCAAAAGCGGCGGCGGGTGGGAGAGAAGGCGGCAGCAGCCGGGGAGGGAAAGAGAAAGCAGTGGCAGGGAGAGGGAGACAGTTGCCTGGGGGCCCACTGCCTTGGGGCACCCCCCAGAGGCAAGTCACATGACTGACTCCCCCAGCCACGCACCCGCCTGGGGTCCTTCAGTTGTATTCATCCTCCGAAACTGATGTGAGTATTAAGACCTGGAGCTACCAGAACAGCATGTCTTTCTCTAGTACCATTAAATGACTTGCATCGTCCACAATTTACAAAACCATTTTAAAAATAATGTAGGATGATGTTCTATTGTGGCACATAGGATGTGTGTGTGTGTGTGTGTGTGTGTGTGTGTATCTGCTTTTTGTTACCACCTTTCAGCCTCATTTAAGATTTCTTTACTTCATGAGCTGAGCTTCAGTGCGGGGGGGGGAGTATTTTAAAATCTTGTCTCTGGGCCCACTCCAACCTTGCTACGCCCCTAGGTGGTGGCCAGGAGGGTGGGAGGAGAAAGCAGTGGTGGCGGCCGGGTGGAGGGAAGAAAGCAGCGGCTGGCTGGAAAAGCAGCAGCTGGCCAGGTGGCGGGCCAGAGAGAGAAAACATTGATGGGGGGGAGAGGAAAGAGGAGCGGGGAGGGCTGAAAGTGAGGGGCCAAGAATGAGGGAGGGGGGCCCAGAATGAGGGAGTACCAGAGGCACAGATGCTCTGCGCCCAGGCCAGCTAGTATGTTCATAATCATTCAAGTGGGATTCCCCTCCCCTACATTTGTACTCTGACTTTCCAGTGTGGTATACACGGAATCCCAAGCTGCCTTCCCATCCAAGTAATTACTAGGCTGCCTGCTGCTTAGTTTCTGAGTTAGCTGCCTCCAGAAAACTTCCTGGGCTTGTTATGGATTTCCATCCAAGTGCCATGTTTACTGTTCTCTAACTTGGGAAGCATAGGATCTAAAGTACAGCTGCAGGTGACTCCTTTTCTTTCTAAATCCTTGCCTGTAATCTTGATGGGCTATTTTCCCATTCTCTGCTAAATCCCAGCGAACTTACTGTATCTGGAAGGCTCATTGCAAATTCAAATATGTGCATAACTTAAATGCAGGATATATTTTTTTTGCAAACACACAATTCTGCTGGGTATTTGTTCCAGTCCAAATTACAGCACTAAAAAAATCATTTCCTGCTTGTGGTAAGAGGAATGAGATTTATATCTCAGAAAGCCCTGCTTGTTCAAGAGCAGCATTTCTATCACAAATGGCTATGTTATCGAAGTATCCAGTGGAGCGACAAGTTAGGGACACTTTCTGTGTTAATTAATTAGTCATGTTGGACTCTGCTGAAGCAGCAGCAGCAGTGGAGTTAAGACAAAGGGGGATCATATGTCGGAAGATCTTGTGTCTATCTTGCATTTTATCCATACATGCAAAGCAATTTTTTAAAAGATGGAAACAATAATTTCTTAGTAGAACTAATGGAGCCTACTTTCTTTCTCTTCCAGCATGGTAAATCTAAGAACACTATACAGAGGTAGTGTTGAATGGATCACTTTCTGTATCTGATTTGGATCAGATGTAACTGTAATAATCTACCTATCTGTCTGTCTGTCATATTTATATACCACTTGATTATGTATCCCTATTTAGTAATACCTATTTACTTAACACAGTGAAATTTGTCTGTATCAGACTACAAACATATGCATTCTAAAGGAGTGCATGGATAATTTTAGTTGCCGCCTTCTTATTTCAGGATGATGCAATGAAAATACCCCCCCCCTCCCCCAGGATCCCCTAGGAATCCCACCCATGTCCTGTTAGCTTGATCTCTATTGAACTTTGGAGTTCCAAAAGGGTGGTACTTACCCTTGGAGTGGGCTCCATCTTGTTTCAAGATAGTGGATCATAATAAAAATACCCATGTCAGGATCTCCTAGGATCGCCTTCCATGGATTGGCTTTCCTTGCCTCTGCAGCTCCTGACCGTGTACATACTTCTCCATTCTTCTCTGCTCTCTTACAGAAGAAAGAAAGAAAGAAAGAAAGAAAGAAAGAAAGAAAGAAAGAAAGAAAGAAAGAAAGAAAGAAAGAAAGAAAGAAAGAAAGAAAGACTCTCATCAGGGATGTAACAAGCCCCATAGCGGCCTGTGTTCCTCCATCACCTCTCCACAACTTGTATGTGGGGTTCACTGCCCCGTACCTTCCCTTGCTGCCATCTGCCACCCCCCTCCTCCTCTTCCTTCTCTCACTGCCGCCACCACCTGCTCTCACTCCTGTGGCCATTAAGCTGTGTCCAGAGTTGTGGGACACACGGGTTTTCCTCTCTCACACCAGGGAGGAAACCTTGCATGCCCCTGCAACAGTGGGCATCTTAATGGTTGGGCCAGAAGTCCCTGCCCACTGGCCCCTGGTCTCACCACTCACCCCTGGCAGTGTGCCACTCATGGATACAGTGGCGTTTGTCTGGAGAAGTGAATGTCGCATCTGGAAATGCGGGCATTTCTGTGATCACGTGCCCCAGCCTCGCAATGATGAAAACACCCACAATCACCAATATGGTGTTCGCCTCTTCGGACAAATGCTGCTGTATCTGTTGTGTTGTTGTTAATGAAGACCAAGATTCTGGGAGTCTCTCAAAAACAAGTCGCTTTATTAACAATAGGCCATCATGTCTGCTAGGCCTCTTCAAGGGATGTGTCCAAGCTATTTGTGCACTCCCTTGTGGGGTGGGGAGGGGTGCATGTAACAAATGGGCAAGGAGCTCCTTACCTGCTTGCCCCTCCTCTCCACTCCCCCCCCCCCCGGTGCTTGTTTTAGAAACAGCCACACGGGGCTGCCGCATTCCTGCAACCTCAATTGGCGTCAGCATGCAAATGTCCGGTGCGCACACATGCTGCCCTCTGAGCATCCAAACAAACATTCGAACCAGCATTTGAACAGGTTCGGCTCTCTGGAAAGGGAGCGCCGATGTTCTTGTACATCCCTACCTCCTTCACCATACCCTGCAGCTCCACTTAACCCCCTCTTCCCTCCAAACCTCAGGGCTGGCCTGTCCTCTAGGTGAACTAGGCAGTCTCTTGGGGCGCCAAGTGGGGAAGGGCGCTGATGGCCTGGGTCACATGACACCGGGCCAGCCAAAAGCACCCCCACCCATTTTGGCCCTGAGGCGCACAGACACACCTCCCATTATCCAAGCAAGCAAGCAAGCAGGGGGCCAGTTGAACAGGCGTTCCCCATCTCTGTCACCCCCTTGCTCTCGTTGCTGCCTCCACCCACCAATCCTGCCACTGCAGGCTGCTTCTGGGCAGCCGGCCTGCCTCAGCACATTATCACATTGTCACATTACAGCAGGCTGGCTGCCCAGAAGCTGCCAGCAGTGGCAGGAGTGGTGGGTGAAGGCAGCACAGCGGCAAAGACAGCCAGTGGGCGGGCAAGTGGGCAGGAGCGTGATGGGCACTGCCTGCCCACTCAATCAGACAAGAAAGACTTCCCGCCCACCTACGCACCCACCTGGATGATGGGAGGCACCCGCCTGTGCGGGCCAAAGAGGCAGGGGTGCCTACACAGGTGAAGAGGGTGGGGAGTGCCAAAACCAGACTTCACCCTGGGCACCAGCAATCCTTGGGGCAGCCCTGCCCATCCCACCAACCTGAACTTCAGAAGTGAGTGGCGGGGTCAGGGCCTGACTGCCAACCCACTTTAGCTGCCATACACAAGTACTGCATCTCTTCTATAACCTCTGAATTGGGCATATCTGCCACCTAATTCAGAGCAATGGGTAGAAATGGCCCGTGGTATCAGCCAGGGCTAATTTTAGAATCTGTCCTCTGTGCCAGGGACCCGCCTTGGAAGATGTGAAGTATGAATAACAAGTAGAATGACTCTGAGTAAATGCACAGAGCATTTCCCCCTCCCGACCAAGTAACCCAGATGAGTTTGCGAGCCTCTGGAGCCGTGGTTCTAAACGTGGGGTCTGCCAGATGTGGCTGAACTACAACTCCTAGCATCCCCTGCTACAATTGGCTGGGGATACTGGGAGTTGTAGTTAAGCAGCATCTGGTGAACCTCACTTTAAGAACCACTGTAGGGGAGAGAGAGGGAGGGAGGGAGGGAGGGAGAGAGAGAGAGAGATTTAGGTCAGAAGATATGGTTTAAGGACAGACCACACCCTGCACTTGCCCTCGGGTAATGCAAAACGCCAGCCCTGCAGGGGATTTGTATCCAAGCTCAGTTGTACTTCTTGCCTTCTCAGACTATTTCATGCATCTGATGAAGCTTCTGGCTGTGGAACCTGAAAGCCAAATAAAACAAATTATTCTTTAGGCCAGGGGTTCTCAAACTTGGGTCCCCAGCAGTGTTCCCTGTAAAAGGGATTACCAGATGTTGTTGACTACAGTTCCCAGAATCCTCAGCCAAAGACCATTGCAGCTGGGGATTCTGGGAGCTGTAGTCAACAACATCTGGGGATCCCTGTTACAGGGAACACTGGTCCCAAGATGTTGTTGGATTAAAACTCCCATCATCCTCAGCTGCAAAGGACAAAGGGATGATGGGAGTTGTAGTTCAATAATATTTGGGGACCCAAGTTTGAGAACCCCTACTTTAGGCTTTCCTGTCACCTTAAGTGGCACAGCAGGGACATGGGCGTAACTATAATTGGGCAAGGGGAGACAGCTGTCTGGGGGCCCACTGCCTTGCTGACTCCCCCAGACGCAAACCCGCCCGGGCTTCCTTCAGTTGTATTCATCCTCTGATATTGATGTGAGTGTTAAGACCTGGAGCTACCAGAACAGCATGTCTTCTCTTGGCCCACTGCAACCTTGCTACGCCCCTGAGCAGGGAAATGCTTGACTACCAAGCAGAAGGTTGCTTGTTCGAATCCCCGCTGGTACTATATTGGACAGCAGCAATATAGGAAGATACTGAAAGGCATCATCTCATACTGCACGGGAGGAGGTGATGGTAAACCCCTCCTATATTCTACCAAAGAAAACCACAGGGCTCTGTGGGTGCCAGGAGTCGAAATTGACTCGATGGCACACTTTACTTTAGGCTTGTTCTAATTATGAGTTCGAATCATGTTTCCATTGCAACAGAACTTCCATGAGACACGACTACAGTCCTGATTCAAAGGCAATAATAAAATCTGAGAATCCAGAGCAGGAACGGACTCGGGAGGTCCTCAACTCCCTGCTCAGTGGAGCAATCTGCACATCAGCATCCCTGACAGATGGCTGCCGAGCTTCTGTTTGAAAACCTCTAGTATAGAGACTCCACCTCTGTGCAAGGCAGACGGATTCACTGCCAAACAGCTCTTACAGCTAGGAGATCCCACTGAATGTCTAGCTTGTATCTGTTTCCTTCTAATGTCAACCCATTGGTTCTAGTTCTGGCCTCAGGAGCAACAATGAATAAGTCTGCTCCTCCTTCTGCATGACAGCGCTTCAGATATTTGAAGACAGCTCTCACCTCTCCCCTTAGCCTTCTCTTCTCCCGGCTAAACATACCCAGCTCTTTTAACCATTTCTCACGGGACTTGGTTTCCAGATACGACTGGATTATGTTATGATTCACCACCAGTCATGGCTGAGGGCTAGCCTTGCTGAAGGATAGCTACACTTAACATTTCCTTTTATTATTAGTTGATTGGAGGGAAAATGTGCTTGGGTTAAGTCGTGTGGAATAAGAAATTCATGGATGCTCAGATATATTTTGTATACCCCAAACTGAGATCTGTGTGAAGGATAATATATCAGGAAGGAAGGACCTGCAAAACTATGTTATCCTTTGCACTGTGTCTGTGCCCTGTTGAACAGGACACAGATGGAGAGGAGAGCTGGTCTTGTGGTAGCAACCATGATTTGTCCCCTTAGCTAAGCAGGGTCATAAGAACATAAGAATAGCCCTGCTGGATCAGGCCCAAGGCCCATCTAGTCCAGCATCCTGTTTCACACATTGGCCCACCAGATGCTGCTGGAAGCCTATAGACAGGAGTTGAGGGCATGCCCTCTCTCCTGCTCTTACTCCCCTGCAACTGGTACTCAGAGGCAGCCTGCCTTTGAGGCTGGAGGTGGCCCACAGCCCTCCGACAAGTAGCCGTTGATCCATGAAGTTGTCCAAACCCTTCTTAAAGCCACCATGGTTGCATATGAATCCACCCTGGTTGCATATGGTCCACCCTGGTCCACCCTGGTCGCATATGAATGGGAGACTTGATGTGTGAGCACTGTAAGATATTCCCCTCAGGGGGTGGAGCTGCTCTGGGAAAAGCAGAAGGTTTCAAGTTCCCTACCTGGCAGCATCTCCAAGACAGGGCTGAGAGAGATTCCTGCCTGCAACCTTGAAGAAGCCACTGCCAGTCTGGGTAGACAATACTGAGCTAGATGGACTTATGGTCAATATATGGTAGGCCCTCTTCCCTTGCTCTGTTCCTGTACACATCTAGTACTGAGTGGTTGCTTATTCCTTGCTCTTTCCCCTGCATGTTCTAAAGATATAATAACTACCCCAAGGAAGTATCAGCCAAATGTGCTTGTCAGTGGGCAGTCCAGACGAGGAGAAAGTACTAACTGTGCATGCATGTCTAAACCTGCCACCAGGCAGTGATGTTGGGGAAGCGAGCACGGCAGCCCTTCCCAGGGCCAGGCGGCTCTGAAAAGCTGGGCAGCAGGGTTTTTCCAGACCTGTCCACTCTGTTGAAGCTCTGCCCCTGCCCGTGCAAGCATCGTTGTCTCTCTGCGTATTGGGGGATTGGCCCCCTCGGGTGCGCCCTTTTTTCTTCTGTCTTTCATCAGCCCTGCTAACTTGGCAAAGAGGCACCTTTTAACGTGGTGATTCTCTTTATTTAGCAGGGGGACAGTAACTGGCCCTATTCACTCCTAGCACAGGACCTCCAGCGACTGTTGCTGGTGTCTATCTTAAGTTTCTTTTTAGATTGTGAGCCCTTTGAGGACAGAGATCCATCTTCTTTATTTATTATTTCTCTGTGTATACCACCCTGAGCCATTTTTGGAAGGGCAATATAGAAATCAAATTAATAATAATAATAATAATAATAATAATAATAATAATAATAAACCAGGCTGATTGCTTATAACCTTTGCTTTCAGGTCACTGATAACCTTATAACACAAATGTGTTAGATGAAATGTCCCAGGGCAGCTCTTTCATGAGGCAAGATGAAGTGGTCACCTCAAGAGGCAGATTGTTGGGACGCCAGCAGAGTGGAAAGATGCCCCACCACCACCATCAGAGCAGCACTTTGGGACAGATATGTAACTTTGTAAGGCACACCTCTCTCCACACTCCTTGCAAAGAAACTCAAGGGGAGAAGAGGAAGCTGCTGGCAACATTCCATCCTCCCTCCCACCACTTTCAAAACTTTCAAGGAGTGGGTCAGTTTTGAAAGGGGGCTGGCCCCCAACAGTATCATGCAGCAAGGCAGCATGTGACACCCTGCTTCCACCGTCCCTGAAGTGTGTAGAATATAAAACCCAATGGATGAAATCCAGATTTGTACAGCACATTAATACTTGTCCACAAATAACATAAGTCTGTTTAGCCTTGGTAGTTTGTCCAGTTAAAGTTCCTCTGATGCCATTGTGCTTGTGCATTTATGAGAGAGAGAGAGAGAGAGAGAGAGAGAGAGAGAGAGAGAGAGAGAGAGAGAGAGAGAATGGGAATCCTCAGTAATAGGAGAGTTTCCTCTTGCATTTGTCAAAACAAGCCAAACTACAACATAACCTTAAGCACATAATTGGCACCATTTCCTCCCAGGGCAAGTAGCTGTCACAGAGGGCTTGATCCAGATCCAGAACATGGTAGGGAGCCAAGGATTTGAGCCTCTTTCCCAGCATGCCACATTCCCCGCCTGGACTGGGCCCCCTGAGCTCCTATTTAGCATCAAAACGTTAAGCACATCAACTGTAATGATGTGCTTAACATAATGTGCCATTTCTCCCAGGCCGCCCTCCCCCACGACAGTCACCAAGCACAGGGCAGGAGCAAGGAGGTGGGGTGAGGGAGAAACTGAAAGGAGGATCTGGATTATTTGCTGAAAGTGTTTTGTAAAACCCAGTCTGTCTTTATAAATTGCTCAGGGGGCATGTTGATGTTAATCCTCATATGTAGTCCACAGTGACCCTACAGGCCACAAAGATAAGAACAGCAGAGCTTTTACAATAATGCAATGTCATATCTCAAAAGGATTCCCGCAAATCTGCCCGTGAGATTGGTAGCCGAGGAGAGGGAAAGAAATCCAATTTATGAAAAGCATTTTTAAAAAAACAAAAAAAAAGTGATGTACCACAAATCCATACATAACTGCACTGTGGAGCCAGATGGAAAGGAAAGGAGAGGAAACCAATTGTATGGCAGCTTCCTCTTTGCTGTAAGAGGCAAGCTGCTGATGACGATACATTGAGAGCATTTATAGCAGTCCAGGTAGATTCCCATATGGCCCTCCCAAAAACTAGCCCTGTTCAGAAGTTATGCAAAGTTGGGATGTTGTACTCTCATACAGTATGCTGAGAGCACATTTTGAAGCCCCACCCCTACACTGACATGTTCTGAAACGCCGCCCCTGCTCTCCACACATATAGTGTGCATGAAGAGTAACATGCTGTATTAGTCCATGAGCCAGACCAACACAATTTTGTCATCAACACCGTCTCCAGGTATGGACATCCGTTTGGCCATCAGGCCCACAGATTTTGACCATCAGTACCATGCTCATAGTGATTTTGGGCAATGCCTTAGAAATGAAAAATAGTTGACAGCATTGTTGCACTTGCAACTTTTTGAGTGTTATCACCCCTCTTTATCCCTACCCTCAAAGAATTAGAGTAAAATTTCAATCCTGTTCGCACAGGTTAGAATCAGGGTTAGGGTCACAACGAACAAATTGTTGCACTATCTCCATGGAGTAATTGTTGGAGGACATTCCTGCCACATTTCATTTCCATTCCTCTGACAGCATGGATAACATTTTACAGTAGCGTTTGTGGTTTTAAAACCTTTTAAAGCTTTTAAAACACCCTTGCAAATTTGGCTGCTGCAGGTCCAATGATCAGGACAATTAAAGCATGATAACACGTAGAGGAGTGAATATGTTGCTATGCTATCATCTCTTTTCCATGTCTAGGGGTGGAGACCTTGTCAGAAATCACAACCACCATTCCCAGCTGGCTCGTGTACTTTTCCTAAGGCTGGGATTCTGTTTACCACTGCCCCTTGTGGTGACTTGCTGCATCACTGCAGGTTTTGAGTCTCTCTCCTCCCAGCCTATGGTGGTCCTGCCCTCTGAGGCCTATCATTGGCTTCCCTGCAGACAGGAAGAGACTTCCTGGCTAGATTCTCACGTAACGCCAAACTGCAGTTGAGTGAGGCAGAGGTTGCAATTCGTGTGCACCAAAATGCACAAAACCACAGTTTGGCGGTAAAAGCGACCTGCAGTTTCCCTCACCAAACTCCAGTTGGAACTTTTGGTTTCTAGTGTGAGTTTCACTTCTCCAACCTCAGGTTTGAAGGCAGCAGCGTTACATCCGTATGCAGAGGCTGCCATCACCAGGGTTTCCTGCTGTTTCTGGAACCAAAATCATCGAGAGGATGGCCCAGACCTTCCCGAGTATGTGCCCACTCCATGCCTGCCTCGCTTCTCAATGGCTGCCTCTCTGAGCATTTGCCCCACCCCACCCAGTCTCCGCACTCCTCAAGCCATTGACTGGCAATAGGGACACTGCCTTGTCCCATCCCAAGCTTCTAAACGTGTCAAAGGGAAAAGTCACATTGGGGGATGCCCGCTTCCCACTGTGTCTCTTCCCCCCCCCTCCCGCCCCAGCACTCAGAAGAGAAAGGGGATGGAATTCATTTATGGGTTTGTTTGTTTATGCATTCATTTAACATATTTAAATGAAAGCCAGCGTGGTGTAGTGGTTAGAGTGCTGGACTAGGACCGGGGAGACCCGAGTTCAAATCCTCATTCAGCCATGATACTAGCTGGGTGACTCTGGGCCAGTCACTTCTCTCTCAGCCTAACCTACTTCACAGGGTGGTTGTGAAAGAGAAACTCAAGTATGTAGTAGGAACATAGGAACATAGGAAACTGCCATATACTGAGTCAGACCACTGGTCTATCTAGCTGAGTATTGTCTTCACAGACTGGCAGTGAGTTCTCCAAGGTTGCAGGCAGGAATCTCTCTCAGCCCTATCTTGGAAAAGCCAGGGAGGGAACTGGAAACCTTCTGCTCTTCCCAGAGAGGCTCCATCCCCTGAGGGGAATATCTTGCAGTGCTCCCACATCAAGTCTCCCATTCATATGCAGCCAGGGCAGACCCTGCTTAGCTATGGGGACAAGACATGCTTGCTACCACAAGTACACCACTCTGGGCTCCTTGGAGGAATAGCGAGATATAAATGTATAAATAAATAAATAAATAAATAAATAAATAAATAAATAAATAAATATCTGTAGACCACCCAAAAAGCAAGTCTGTGTGCAATTTAAAACAAAACAATAAAAACAAGTAAAAAGGTTAAAACATTGCAACAATTTAAAACTTAAAACAACATTAAAACTATTAAAAATCATCAAACTATTAAAACAGCATCTAATTAAAAGCCTGGGTGAACAAATGTGTCTTGACTGACTTTTTAAAAGTTGTAAGAAATGGGTAGGCTCTTATTTCAGCAGGGACAGTGTTCCAAAGCCTCAGGGCAGCAAGGGAGAAGGCCCATGCCTGAGTATTATTCATTCATTCATTCATTCATTCATTCATTCAATTTTTTTACTGCCCTTCCAAAAATGGATCAGGGCAGTTTACGCAGAGAATGAATGAATGAATGAATGAATGAATGAATGAATGAATGAATGAGATGGATCCCTGTCCCCAAGGGCTCACAATCTAAAAAGAAACACAAGATAGATACCAGCAACAGTCACTGGAGGTACAGACAAACCGGTGGCAACTGTAGATGAACCTCAGTGATCTCAATGAGCGGAGGTTTCTATGTGCCACTCTGAATTTGCGACTGTAAGGGACCATCTCTTGGTCTCTATAAGTGGCTGTAATTCAAAGAGAGTAGCTGAAGACCAATAGGTGTTGGTTATAGCGCTTTTACTTGATATTGCTACATAGGATCATAGGAAGCTGATATATCCTGAGTCAGACCATTGATCCATCTAGCTCAACATTGTCTACACAGACTGGCAGCAGCTTCTACGGGCCAGGGAGGGAACTGGGAACTTGCTGCATGGAAGCATGCAGGTGCTCTTCCCAGAGCAGCCCCCATCCCCTAAGGGGAATATCTTATGGTGCTCACACATGTGATCTCCTGTTCAAATGCAAACCAGGACAGATCCTGCTTAGCAAAGGGGAGAGTTCATGCTTGCTACCACAAGAAATGAGGAGAGCTGGTCTTGTGGTGTCAAGCATGACTTGTCCCCTTAGCTAAGCAGGGTCCACCGTGGTTGCATATGAATGGGAGACCACATGTGTGAGCACTGCAAGATATTCCCCTTAGGGGATGAAGCCGCTCTGGAAAGAGCAAAAGGCTTCCAGTTCCCTCCCTAGCAGCATCTCCAAGATAGGGCTGAGAAAGATCTCTGCCTGCAGCCTTGGAGAAGCCAGCCGCTGACAGTCTGGGTAGACAATACTGAGCTAGATAGACCAATGGTCTGACTCAGTATATGGCAGCTTCCTACGTTCCTCCTCCCACTATGCCATCCTTGGTCTTGGTGTGTCTGTTCTTGCTTACCCCTTTGAGCAGTCTGCTCAGCTGGACTTCTTTATTTTTTATTAAAGATTTTTATTTAAAAGTAGACCAAGAAAGAAAAAAGAAAGACATTCTCCACTCTTGAGCTTCCAACAACTACATTTGGCATATTTCATGTAACAATCCAAAATTTCACATTCCCTCTCTGATCATAATCTTTTCCCTCTCAGCGAATATCACGAAAGGCAAAGATAGGAAAATGGGTGGTACCATGGCTACTCATCTACTGATACACGGCCCTCAGCCCTCAATTTTAAGAGAAACCAAATCTTGGATATGGATTTAGACCTTGGGCTATATTAAAAATTTATAAAAGGTTCCCAAATTGCCACAAATGTTTCATCTGAGCTATTCTGCAAGTCGGCGGTGACCTTAGCCATCGAAGCAAACTCCCATATCTTTAGTAGCCATTTGTCCACAGTCGGGATTATCTGTGACCGCCAATTTGCAGCGTAAAGGATCCTAGCAGTTGTAATCATGCAAAAGGTAGCTCAGTGTATTTAGTGGGAATAGAAGGTCTAGTCATGTTTAACAGAAATCAGCTGGACTTCTAGTGGGTGTTAACATAAGAACATAAGAACAGCCCTGCTGGATCAGGCCCAAGGCCCATCTACTCCAGCATCCTGTTTCGCACAGTGGCCCAACAGATGCCGCTGGAAGCCACAGGCAGGAATTGAGGGCGTTCCCTCTCTCCTGCTGTTACTCTCCTGCAACTGGTACTCAGAGGCACCCTGCCCTTGAGGCTGGAGGCAGCCCACAGCCCTCCGACTAGTAGCCATTGATAGACCTCTCCTCCATGACGTCATCCAAACCCCTCTTAAAGCCATCCAGGTTGTTGGCTGTCACCACATCCTGTGGCAGAGAGTTCCACAAGTGGATCACGCGTTGTGTGAAAAAGTACTTCCGTTTGTTGGTCCTTGACCTCCTGGCAATCAATTTCATGGAGTGACCCCTGGTTCTAGTGTTGTGTGAGAGGGAAAAGAATTTCTCTCTCTCCAAATTCTCCACACCATGCATGATTTTATAGACCTCTATCATGTCTCCCCACAGTCGTCTTTTTTCTAAACTAAAAAGGCCCAGGTGTTGTAGTCTTGCCTCATAAGAAAGGTGCTCTAGGCCCCTGATCATCTTGGTTGTTCCTGACTTTTGGCTACTGGTTTGTCCCCTGAGTCCTGCTTGGTTTGACCTCCAACATGTTTCTCACCTTCACCTACTGGTTTTGATCCCTACCTGGTTGTCTGGCATTCCCGGTCCTGGCACCTAGACTTGTGCCACTTGGCGACTACAGCTCAGCCTTGACTCTATGTGGGGAGTAATTCTCTCTAGGAAGTAGAATGCTGGGGCTTTTCCTCCCTCCCCCCCCCCACTTTTGTAGAAAGAGAGCCGGTGCGGTGTGGTGGTTAGAGCGCTGGACTAGAAGCGAGGAGACCCGAGTTCAAATCCTTGTTCGGCCATGAAACTCACTGGCTGACTCTGGGCCAGTCACCTATCTCCCAGCCTAAACTACCTTGCAGGGTTGTGATAAATGCCTTCCCAAGCTATGTAGTGTAGTTCCCAAGCAGTCTTGAACCCCAGCACCTCTCACAGGCCAGAGCAGTCATTTGGGAGGCCAGTGGGGGGCTTGGAGGAGCTCCCTCCACGCCCCCGATGCCTCCAGTGTTTCTCCGCTGCCACCTCGCTGCCTCTGCCGTCTATCCTGCAGCCTCTGCTAAAGGTACAAAGGCCACTTTCTCTTACAACTGCTCCCCCCGGCACCTTTAGAGAGGTCTAGGGATGCCCCCTTTACTTGTAAAGGAGAGCCCTCAAGGATTCCCTTCTACAAGTATACCTGAGCCAGTCCACGAGCCCCTAAGGGGAATGTCTTATAGCAGACAGCAGCACTCACATGCAGTCGCCCATCCAAATGCAAACCAAAGCAAACCCTGCTTAGCAAAGGGGACAATCCATGCTCACTCCTGCAAGGCCGGCTCTCCCTCCATCTCTCCATCTGGGTGGGAAGAGCCATCACCAGTAAGCTTGAGGGAGCCCGAGAGCCCAGTGTCCCATGAGGAGCTGAGTCAATGGCTCTGTCCCAGGGTCCTTTAGGACCTGACTCCAGCTCCGGCCAAGAATGCAGGGGAAATCAGGAGGGAGGAGATTCAAAACAACCGAGAAACACTACCCTAGATGAGATGAGATGATTCGTTCAAATATATAAAATGCAGAAGACGGAGCTTTTGGCCTCAAAGACCTAATCAGGGAAAAGCTCTGCTGGAAACATCCTTCATATCATCAAGCTGCGATGTTTCTTGCTTTGTTCAGAACAAGAAGCAGGTTTCCTCTGAGCCAGATCAAAATGTCACCATTCAGCGGCATGCAGCCTGTCCTCTCCCTCCTCCTCAAAACAGGGCACATTTCCCTGAGTCGTCTTCCTCCCATCACAAGGAAGGCACCCCCACTGGCTTCCTAGGCCATTTTATTTTATTTTATTTTATTTTATTTTATTTTATTTTATTTTATTTTTACATTTGATATCCCACTCTTCCTCCAAGGAGCCCAAAGTGGTGTACTACATACTTGAGTTTCTCCTCACAACAACCCTGTGAAGTAGGTTAGGCTGAGAGAGAAGTGACTGGCCCAGAGTCACCCAGCGAGTATCCTGGCTAAATGGGGATTTGAACTCGGGTCTCCCCAGTCCTAGTCCAGCACTCTAACCACTACACCACCCTCACCACTGCCAGGCCTTCTCGCTGTGATTCACAATCGCCCTTGTTCTCCACAGATCTTCTCAAACTGCTCAGTTACGAGCCGAGCCTGCTGCCACTCAACGGAGAGATGAGGCAGGAGTTCCAGGAGTTGGGGCAAGCTCCTCCCTCACTCTCCCCAAAGGTGCCGAAATTTCAGATTTCTGGAACCAGCCTCAATATGGCACAGCCCCCTACATTTTGCTTTCGCTTAAATGTCAGTAGTAATCCTTGTTATAGTACCATCCTAGGTGGCCAGATTCGGCTTTTTAAAAAGCCAAATTCTGGCTTACAGCCCATTTGACCCACGAGTATACCCCTTAGGTTCTGGCAACTCTGGCATCAGATCCATTTCAGCAGGGGCGGCTCCCCCATGAGGCAAGGGGAGGCAATGGACTCAGGTGGCAACTGCGCCATTGTGCAGTGACTGCAGGCACCCCACCCCACTTCAGTGGGTGTTGTCTCACCCGGGGCTGAGACTGCAGCTCAGTGATAGAGTGTCTGCTTTGCATGCAAAAGATCCCAGCTTCAATTCCTGGCATCGCCATGTAAGGCTGGCAAAGACTCCTGTCCAAAATCTTGCAGAGGCTGCTGCCAGCCAATACAGATGACACTGAGCTGAATGGAGCAATGATCTAATTTGGTATAAGGCAGCTTAACCATGGGAAGATCAGTTGAGCCCAAGACTATTCCCTCTGTTTTCTATTTTCTTTTTTCTCTAAGGAACTTGTAATTAAGCCTGTTTGGGGCTTATTTCTTATTCCAGAAAACACCATTTCTGGAAATGATAGGGTGAGAATTGTCTGGTGAATATTCAAAGAAGATTTTGAAGCTCAGCAGAAAATCCTCAGAATGGCCCATATTTATTCTCCCCCAGAGAATCTTCAGAGAATATTTCGGGGCCAATTCATCCCACGTCTTTGGAATGTGCTCCCTGTCAAAATAAGAGCTTCTCCATCTCTGATTGCTTTTTAAAAGACCCCCAGGATGCACCTGTTTTCTCAGGCATTTTAAGATTAATTTTAAACTATTTTTATTCTGTGAAATTGTTTAAATTGTTTTTTTAATCTGTTTCTACATTTGTTGTATTATAAATTATGTACACTCCCTAGGGATACACACATCAGGTGCTATATGAATATGATGATAGATAGATAGATAGATAGATAGATAGATAGATAGATAGATAGATTCTAGCTATGTTCCAGTGCCTCCTTCTCCCACTCGTAGGGTTGCCATGTCCCCTGGAATTTAGGGTAGCCCCCGGATTTTGGCTCCTCTACCCGGCTGCTAAATTCCACCCGGATTTACACGGATTACAAATGTGCTGCCCAGATTGCCCCGATTTTACTCTGGATCCAATCACATGGGAGGGCAGAGGAGGAAGAGGAGAAAGTATACAAATCTGTCAAATAAATAAATACATAAATAAAATTTCAAATTGGTTGCCACATAATTTGCATAATGTGCAGATTAGGCCACCCGGATTTGGGAAGCTTGAACATGGCAACCCTACCTGTTCTGGGATCCCACTGAAGTCTCCCAGGCTTTCTGAAGCTTCACTGCAGACAGTACACTCAGCAGACAGCAAACTGCCCAGCTCTACCTGGCGCCCTTCAGGTAGGTGCTCTAGGTGGCTACCTGATCCACCCACCCTTAACCTGGCCCTGCAGGAAGAATCTTGCTGCATGCAAGCAAAGGTCCATCTCCTCCTCCAACACCCTCTTGCCCAACCAGATGCTCTGAGAAGCCCATAAGCATGAGACAGCAGTAGCCCTCCTGTGCTTCTGGCCGCCCCCTGCCCAGCAGCTGGTATTCAGAGGCCTCAGTGTGTCTGCTGCTTGAGCCACCCTTTGCATTCTGGGAGAAATGCTGCCCTCTCTTCTAATACACTATTTGCACCTGGATTTCTGCCAGAATGAGGCAGCCAGTGTTTTCCCAAGGGCTTTGGTGTCACTGTAATTGACTACCTGTTGGTGTCCTGCGTTGTTTTCCCAGCTGCCTTTTAGCTCCTTAAAGACTTATGAAGAGTGCAGCAACATCGCTTGGACAGCACCCCCCAAGTGGCCCTCTGGATGCTTTATAAATGTCTCGTTACATCAGAGCTTAAATGCATTGTTCTCCTGCAGCTCTGCAGTCACAAGCTGCCTGGGAGGTGGGGACCTGCAATTCCAAATCCATTTAAGTCGCTTCCTATCGATCTTAATGAGATTCGGATCAGGCCCACCTGAGTCAATGGCTTCCATCTCTGCCTGGAACGAAGATTACACTGATAGGGGCCATTCTGCCTTGTCCCCTGTCTTTTTATCAAAGACTGATGGACAGTTTAGCTACAGCATGATGGAGAGGCATGAAACACGGGATAGGATCGACTAAGCAAAGGTGTCCGTCCGCCCCCCGCCCCCACCATCACCAATGGATTGCCATAAGCAAAGTCCGAAGCGTACAGAAAAGGAGTGACTGCAAAAGGAAGGTCTGTTTGGCTGCCAGCTACAGCAGCCATCATGCTCTAATTTAGGGCTTGTACACAAAGAGCAACTCCTTTTTGAGCGATATGGACATCCATAACCAAACAAAGCAGATTTGCAACAAGAAACAAAATCAACTTAGTGTTTTCTCTTGACATCCTCCTGACATTGACAGGGATGGCGAGCCGGTCTGGCAGCAGCAAATGAGCACTGTCCCCATTGCTAAGCAGGCTTCACCTTGGTTTGCATTTGGATGGGTGACTACAGGGGAACGCTGTCTGCTGTAAGATTTTCCTCTTAGGGGATGGGGCCATAGTTCAGTGGTAGAGCATCCTCCTGCATGTAGAAGGTTCTGGGCTCAGTCCCCATTGTTTCCAGGTAGGGCTGAGATAGACTCCTGCCTGAAACCTTAGAAAGCCAACGCCAATCAGTGTAGACAATACTCAGCGACAGGGGCATAGCAACCGTTAAGCAACAGGGGACAATTGTCCCCAGGACCAGTGTTCCCTCCAACAGGGATTCCCAGATGGAAGTTGTTGACTACAACTCCCATAATCCCCAAGCAAAAGCCATTGCAGCTGGGGATTCTGGGAGTTGTAGTCAACAACATCTGAGAATCCCTGTTAGAGGGAACACTTCCCAGGACCCAAGATTTTTGGGGGGCCCAAGGCTCCCCCTCCCCCTCAGCCAGGGCACCCTCTTGCCCCCTCCCACACCATTCACAAGCCCCAAAGGGCAAAACCATAGCCAGAAAGCCAAAGCACTTCTTAGCCAGCATGAGCAAGGAGCCGTTTCTCTCCCCACCCCCGATGATATAGATATAGATATAGATATAGATATAGATATAGATATAGATATAGATATAGATATAGATATAGATATAGATATAGATATAGATGGTAATTAAAAGCAAAAGTCAAACAATAACACTCAGACACGTGTTTCATCTTAAGTGTTCTGTGTCATGGGGGAATGCCTACATATCCCTTTTTTTCAGCCTCCCTTAATAAACTGTCATGATTGGACTTTGCTGTGTCTGTAATTGTCTGGAACAATCCTGCCTGCTTCAGATCCTGGAGGGGGTAAATCCCCCTCGTAACAGTTCCATGCAAATTTGGCTTAGATGTAAATCTGCAGCAATATATCTGGATTTCCTGTATAGAACAGCAGGGTGCTTTCCAGATTACAGCTGCAACCGCAGTAAAATGCTTCCGCTTGGTGGGATCGAATTGACAACGTAATTAAAGGGTGTTGTGCAAATCCACCAGCAGGGAGAGCAGTCTTTTCTAGTTTGCCTGGAATTCCCTAAAACAGAAAAATACAGCTTTTTTTTTTTTTTAAACAATATTGTAGGACTGTAACGGAGCGATACAATCCAGAAGAAGGCGTCATAAATGTGAACGGCACCCTGCTGACAGTGCAGGGACTGCAATGTCAATACACAGGCAATACGGAAGCACACTTTGCAGATCTGTAGCAACAATGCAGTAAAAGTTAATCTGGAAAGTGCCCAGGTAGGGCTGGATGGGCCACAAAGCTTCCTTCAACTCAATGATGCTATGACTGTTTTTTATTCCTGGTGCTTTAATCAGCACAAAGATGGACACATATGCATCCATAAAAGACCACCTATAATTCATCTTGAAGCAATCCTACACAGAATCACATGACGATGGTTTAGGATCATAGAGCTGATCTAGCGCGTGTTTCATGTGTGTGTTTCCACCACTTAGATATGCAAAGTTTGCATCCGCATAATTCTTTTTTTGTTATCAAGGATGTGTCATTCAGCACAAACACTGAATAGATGGTGTTTTGTGGTGCTTTTTGTGTGCTTGAACACTGAGATTCTTCAGATTAAAGGCAGCATTTAAGATCTCTTTAAAGAATGCTTCTGTTGCCTGGGGCACTTCTTCAGCTTATTAACTGTCGCACCTGCTGACCACCAGAGGGAGAAAGAGAGCAACACTGGATTCTTCTGCAGCTAGCAAAACCTAGGATAGGAACAGCAAAGGGGAAATGCTACAAAGTTAGCAAAACGTAATTGGATGAGCTGAGCATATTAATAGTATCAGTTTCTACTACAAGGCAAGAGGAAAATCCCCCAGAGTTGTCATTGCGGGAAAGAATGGCTTCTTGACCTCAAATAATCAGAATACTCCTGCAAAGCAGGTAATTGCTTTTTGATTCCTAAATTTGTAGGCAATTTGCATTGTATCATTCACTGCTTTGCCTACATACTATCAGATAAACCAGTTTTCCATTATTGCATGTGATTTAATTATATATACATACATACATACATACATACATACATACATTTATATATAGACAGCATAGTGTAGTGGTTAGAGTGTTGGACTTGGACCGGGAAGACCTGAGTTCAAATCCTCATTCAACCATGAAGCTCACTGGGTGACTTTGGGCCAGTCATGTATCTCACAGCCTAATTTACCTCACAGGGTTGTTGTGAGAATAAAAATAACCGTGTACACCTCTCTGAGCTTCTCCGAGGAAGAGCGGGATAAAAGTGTAATTAATTAATTTCAGCCCCAATCCAGCAATGTCCCTTCACTTTCCAGTAGAAAACCCAAACGACATGTTAAGCACATGCTGGGAGCGGGAGGGAGGGAAACATCAACCTTTTGTCCACACCATGATCCCAATCCGGATTGGCTGCTATTTATCCTGAGAGCCTCCCAGGGCAAATAATAGCCATGGTAAAACCAATCTGAACTGAGTCCATGGCAGAAGCGAAGGCATAAGAACATAAGAACAGCCCTGCTGGATCAGGCCCAAGGTGGCCCATCTAGTCCAGTATCCTGTTTCGCACAGTAGCCCACCAGATGCCGCTGGAAGCCACAGGCAGGAGTTGAGGGCATGCCCTCTCTCCTGCTGCTACTCCCCTGCAACTGCTACTCAGAGGCATCCCACCTTTGAGGCTGGAGGTGGCCCACAGCCCTCTGACTAGTAGCCATTGATAGACCTCTCCTCCATGAAGTTATCCAAACCCTTCTTAAAGCCATCCAAGTTGGTGGCTATCACTACATCTTGTGGCAGAGAATTCCACAAGTTGATTATGCATTGTGTGAAAAAGTACTTCCGTTTGGCCCTCCACATCTGCCATTTTGAAAGTTAAAACAAACAATTACCCCTCGACTTTGAGGCTGAAGTCCAGGGCCTCCACACCCCCTGGGGTCCCCAAAATCCTCTTTAGTCTGACCTGGGTGGTGTGGTCACCAGTCTGTGCCACCAGCCTGCACTGTGCCGGGCGGCCAAGTGTGATTGTAACCTGCTTTAGAGACAGAGTGGGGCGTGGGGAAAGAAATATGTGGGACAGGGATATGTTAAGTTGCATGTTGAAATGTTTCTGTTAACAAATATTTACATGAATATACCTGTTTTATATTCTCACGTTCTTGTGAGTTCAGTTGCTGTTTGTGACCTCAAAAACCCACGTGTTAGAAATACTGACTGTGTCACGGTTATGTGTTTGTAGGAGGAGGATTTTTAACTTACAGTGGAGCAGGGGAGGCTCCAAAGGTCTTTAGGTCCAGGTTGCAAAATTACCTAGGTGCACCTCTGCAAACAAGCACATCAGCTCCAAGCACATGGTTATCATAAGAGACTGGTTCTCCTGAGCATTAATTATGTAGGACAAGAGTCCATACCCAAGTTCTGGAGTGGTGTGCATTTTGTGATTGTGTGCAAGTGAAAAACAAGGTGGCTGGTTGGGGAAGTGACCATCTACGAGGCACCTGCTGGGTAAGAGGGATTCCTCTCCTACCAGAGGACAGCTGGTCTTGTGGTAGCAAGCATGACTTGTCCGCTTAGCTAAGCAGGGTCTGCCCTGGTTTGCATTTGAATGGGAGACTTGATGTGTGAGCACTGTAAGATCTTCCCCTCAGGGGATGGAGCCACTCTGGGAAGAGCAGAAGGTTCCAAGTTCCCTCCCTGGCGGCATCTCCAAGATAGGGCTGAGAGAGATTCCTGCCTGCAACTTGAAGAAGCCGCTGCCAGTCTGGGTAGACAATACTGACTTAGATAGACCTATGATCTGACTCGATAAATGGCAGCTTCCTATGTTCCTATGTACCTCATTAAACAGCTGAGTACATCTGTTGTGTGGGACAGAGTCCTCCTACCCAGAGAGAACCTTGCAGATGATCACTTCCCCCATCTCCACCTTGCTTTTTATGAGCACGCAATCGCAATCGCTTCAGACCTTGGACAGCTCCCAGGGCAATGGGTCGGGACCACAGACAGAGCAGACCAGGCGCCTGCAGAGCTGCGTGTTGCAGCCAAGGAGGACGTTGCTCCAACAGTGTCCCTCAGCACAGTGCTTGGTTTTTGGAGCTTGCTGCTCAGGCTAGGTGACTTGGCTCCACCCCTGCCATGGAGCTCAGGGGCAGAGCACCTGCTTTGCATGCAGAAGGTCCCAGGTGAATCCCTGGCAGCATCTCTAAGAGAGGGCTGGGAGAGACTCCTGCCTGAAACCTTGGCGAGGCACTGCCAGTCAATGTAGACAATACTGAGCTAGATGGACCAAGGGTCTGACTCAGTAGAAGGCAGCTTCCCGAGTTCCTATTTTCCAAGAGCAAGTTTTGATCTTTAAAGGAGCCTTGCTCAGTTTTTCAGGCACCTGCGCCAACGGCACCAGGAGGGGAGGGGCCTCTATCATGGCTGGGAGATACTTGGAAGATTCCTCCAAATTGGAGGACATTGACAGGGCTGTGTCCTTCAGCCCAGGCAGGAGTGCAGTTGCAGTTTCGCTGGTGCATCTGATGTGGGAGTTCCCAATGGCAAGGTATCACCAGGTGCACAAGTCAGTGGTGACTCCCAATCCCAACTCCTCTCCAGACTCTGCAGCTGCTACTCAGGAGGTTCCAGGGTCTCGGACCATGACACCATGGTGGAAGGGAAGCTTGTCCCCTGATACAGAGGGACCTGGACTCCACTAGGAAGGAACCACAGATATGGGTTCCAAGCATTCTTCAAAGAAAGTGTCATGTTGAGTATATTGCAATCATCCACATGCACTTAACACAACCACTGTAAAACAGACTGTGATGTCTCCGTAAATCCATTGGGTTGGTAATCTGCATTTTAAATGCTCCCTTAGATGTTGTGATTATCGGGCGACTAATGTTTAATTGAGCTGCTTTCCTTGGGTTCCACTCTAGGATGGTTTTTTCTCCATATTGTCTGTGACGGCCAAGCAGTACCTATATAGACGTGACTGAATTCCATAATATTAAATTATTCATTGTCCTAGTCAATATGCCTAGTCAGTCTGCTTCTTGATCAATCTTTCTTTGAAAATGGTCCTTTAATGTTAGCTGCAAAAGAGGCAACTTAGGCTGAAGCAGCTTTATATTACATTAATAAAATCAAGTCATGTTCATTACCATCATGCTTACAAGAAGTGTTCTTGCAAAATTAGTATTCTTGGAATAGCTTCATGTTCTTGCAACAAGCTTCATCAAAAGTTGCAGTAATCCCTTTTGGTACACAGTGATATTTAACATATTGCACATATGCTCCATACATGTATGGCAAAACACATAAAAAACATTATTGGGGAAAATAATGAAATATAAATCATGGGGCCACATTTGCAGTACCCACACAGTTCCTACGAACAGTACTGCCACGTGAAGACCTGCTATCCTGGACTGGTCATAATCTTGGCAACGTCACAAGATCTCCATCATTGCTTCCCTGCAGCCACTGAGAAGTGTCTTGAGACTTGTCCATTTCAGCTGCCCTGCTTCGTTTCAAGGCAAGAAAGACTCTCCCTTAGAGTAGATTCTCTTGAATCCATATCATTGGATTCAATGATTTTGAATCCACTCTCATTTACTAACAGAGAATCTACTCTCAGAACACCTCAGAAACAACAAAACCCAGTGCCCCATGGGCTTGTGGGTTTGGGGGTGGTTGGCACCCCATGTGCACTACACCACCACTCGCTCTGGGCCACCTTGGTGCCCCCCAAGTGGAGTTATGGGTCTGCTGAAATCTCGATTATTCCCTATGGGAAAAAGAAGATGCTCAAACTTCAGAAATTCTTTAAAAATCACCCCTTTGCCCAATTTCTTTGAAATTTGGGTGGTAGCTTCCACCCATTGGGCACTACCACCCAACCCACTTTGGCCACAAAATGGTGGTCCATATCTCTGAATTTTTTGGGTCAGAATCTGGGGTGATTTGTTTTGTCCCGAATCTGGGCGATTGAGGACAGTGGTGATTTGTTTTATCTAGAAATCACCCGAATCGGCTAGATTCAGGTACAAATCATTTTGTACCTGAATCGTTTCACACATCCCTAATGTAAACCACTTTGGGAACTTTTGTTGAAAAGTGGTAGATACATATTCATCGTATTTGTATTCGTATTCCCTCACCTCCTATTTTGTTTTTATCAAACACACGATCAAAAGCAGGACTGTGCCCAGTTCCCAAGTGTTAGGCAGCACCCTTTCCTCCTTCTCTCCATGTGATTGGCTGCCTATATGCTCTGGCATCTGCCTTAGCCTGATTGGCAGGCTCGGCAGCTAGGGAAATTCTGGCTGATGCTCCCTGTCAGCACTGCCCTTGCTTCTGAGCTTGTCAGGATGAGGGTGGGGGCTGAGCCTGAGCACCCAGCCAGCTGGTCATGTGGAGAGGAGGAGGAAGAGGCGGGGTCTGGTCAGGGGTATGCTGTGAAGTCCTGGTCACGAGGCTCCAGAGGACGGAAGAAGGAAAGGAAGCCACAGAGTAGAGTTGGAGGTGGGGTTGTCTGTTCGTTGTCTCATTCCAGGGCAGATTTGCTTAGCTTGTATTTTATTTCCCACCAATTTGGGCAAGATTTACTTCTGGTGTGTGTGTGTGTGTGTGTGTGTGTGTGTGTGTGTGTGTGTGTATACACAACTATTGGCTACTTATATGGGGTACGTGAGCTGAAGTTTTGAGAAAGAAGGGGTACATTGTTTGAAATGGTTGAAGGCCGCTGTCCTTAAAGGACAACATTACAAAACATGCTTAACTGCCAAGGTTTCAGCTCTTAACTCCAAATTGCACCGCAGACATTCACCAAACCATGGCCAGCCAAACTCCAGCTGAAGGAGAGGGGAGCCCCTTCCTCCTGCTCAGGCACTGAGGCACATCCTCGCTGCCTCTATGGTTGGAGTTTGGGATAGGCATGAAACCACGGTTAGAGCGGAGTCAGCGTTCTGGCGTAATGCTTCAGCGGCAAAACCTCAGTTGTCAGCAGAGGAATTTAGAGATAACCAAAGGTTCCAATTGGAGTTTGGCGAGGCAAACCAGAGTTAGATTTTGGCCCATAACTGTGGTTTTGCATGTTCAGGTGTACTGGAGTTGCAGCCAAGGTCAGCTATAACTGACCTAGGTTGTCCTGTATGTCTGAACTCAGCCATTGTGCAAAATTTTCAGCAGGAGTTGAAATTTGCCCCATGCCTGTTATGGAGGGTTCAGTCGCCGGTTTCAAGAGAGACATTTCCAACTCTCCTGCTTTCAAGGTTTTCTATCTATAGAGCTGCCGTGGACTACACATCCCCCCAATTTCAGGTTTCTGGGTCATCCAAAATTACAGTAACAAGCTGTGTATCCTAGTGAGTGAGTCAGTCAGTCAATCTCAAGCGTTATAGATCAATAACGCAGAACTAAAAATAGCTGAACTCGTTATGTCTTAAGTGGCAGCTTTAAAATTTAATCTTGCCTACTTCCAATCTTCATCCCTTTCCAAGCAATATTTGTATATTGCAAATTACCGTTGGTGACCTTTAAAAAAAAATTGCATTGGTTGGTTTGCCAGTAATTGCATGGGATGGATAATGTAGCTCAGTAGTAGAGCATCTGCTTTGCATGCCAAAAGGCCCTCAGTTCAATCCCTATCATCTCCAGGCAGGACTAGGCAAAACCTGAGTTTGGAACTCTGGAGAGCTGCTGTCAGTCAGTGTAGAAAATACTGAGCTAGATAGACCAATGGTCTGACTCAGTAGGCAGCAACTCAACTCAAGTTCAGGCCTTCCTCTTCACATTAGCTTTTCCTGTCGTGATTGGATGGCAAAAGTGAGAGAAGCTCCTCCTCTTTTATGTTGGTGGCTTCTTTCAGCTGCCACCTTCTGGAATCCATAAGGCAGCCTGTTGTTTGTTTGCATGCAGAGGCTGGGGCCCCTGTACGAGGCACAAAAGCATTCTGTTCCCACAGAAGGCGGCCGCTATTCTTAATTTCCAAGCATGCAAGTTTAAAACCCAAAATCTCCATGAATGATTTACGAGGAGCTGCGTGCGTGTGTTCCAGCTAGAAGGCCAACTGGGCAATTTGGACTCTGGTGGAGGAGAATGGGAAGTTATGCCGTCTTAATTGGTAAAATGTTATATATTTATGACCCGCAGAAGATTTCATTGAAACGTTGACTTGAGAGCCCAGTTCCCATGCTTTTAAAACATCAGCCAGTGACTTCCCCCCATCCACCAAATCAGTGACTGATATGAGCTCACACCCCGTGCAGCATCCTGCAGGGATTTTAACACTCATGCAGTTGTGAAAGAGTGTTGTTGCATGCACACCGACATTGCACAAATGCAGTTGTGTGATGTCACAGCCAATGGAAACAACAGCTGTACCATTGCACAACTTGAAATCTCTCTCTCTCTCTTTAAATTTTTTTAAATCTCAGGTGCTCTTCTTGCCTGTATACCACCCTGAGCCTGTGGATTGGGCAGTATATTAAATCTCCAAACAAACAAACAAACTGCATCTGCTCAAATCCAGCACTTGAGCAACTGCATGAGCACTGTGTTAACATGCCTGCAGGACCCTGCACAGTAGGTGAGCCATCCAGGCTAAACTACTCATGAGTAGTCCCATTGAACTTAACAGGACGAGTAAGCCATAATGCGCTGGCTGAGATCCAGTCTAAATGACTCCTGAGTAGTCCTGTTGAACTGAATGGAGCAAGTGAGTCATGACTAACTTGCCCCATTAGGTTCATCGGAACGACTCATGAGTCATTGGGTCTGGATCTCAGCCAGTGTGTTTAGCCTAGAAAAAAGGATGCTCTCCTGTTCCACAAGTCCTGCTGAAACAAATGAGAAATCAATTTGTGCCTCTGCACTGCAATCCATCCATTTCTGTTGGCTTTGCTCAGGAGAATTTTCCACTGCAGCTGTAATACAAATACGACAAATATTTAGATACTGCTTTTCAAGCAAAGTTCCCAAAGCGGTTTATATAGATATAAATAAATGAAATGGCTCCCTGTCCCCAAAGGGCTCACAATCTTAAAGAAACATAAGGTAGACACCAGCAACAGCCACTGGAGGAATGCTGTGCTGTGGATGGATAGGGCCAGTTGCTCACCCCCCTGCAAAAAATCATTTTGGAAAAATGTCTCTTTGATCAGTTAGCCAGGATGTCCTCAGTTAAGACCACAAGAGAAGTCCAGCTGGATCAGGCCACAGGCCCACCAAGTCCAGCATCCAACGTCACACAGAACCCAGCCAGTTACATCAGGGAAGCCCCGCAAGTGTGTGGGGAAGAGTGCAACCATTGTAGGGGAGAATGTGAGTCAACCTCTTATTTAGCAGAGAACCCCAGTTTGACAACAGAGCTCATGAAGGAGACCTGGAGGCAATTGCTTATGGGCTAAAACAAGTAAAAGTTTGCTTTAAGAAGTTACAAACTTAGTCAGAAAACCTGCACCCAGTACTAGCTAGCTAATGGTGGAAGGAAGAAAAAGGAACAGAAGGGAGTCTCCTAAGAATATCTCTCTACCAATCAGAAGAGTAAGAGCAGAGACACAGAAACAGAGAGTACAAGGGGGCCGTCCGACACTCTCTACCTCTAATGTCCCTAGTGGTCAATAGGAGTCATTGCTGGTGTTCAGAGTTGATGCCCATGGAGCCACATCTCCAACAACCAACCCCCTCCCATGAGTGCTTGCCACCTCTGATACTGATGGAAATTCAAATCTCATCTCAGCTGCAAGCTCCCCAGATTGTGAGTTTAGCCATTCCACTGTTGGATTAGGTTCGACACACCCTCTACAAAATGAGGGTAATAACGATGCTAGCCTACCTTGTACGGATTACGGGGATCATGTTGTGGAGCCCTTCTAGCACTTGCGGCAAGGCAAACAGTTCAAAGCCTTGTTTCTACTCTCAGCAAATCCAGGAAAGGCAAGTAAGAGAGGAAGTGGAAGATGGTGTCAGGGTTGGCCTGGATACCAACTCTGAAGAGATCACCATCAGAGGAGAAGGAGCAGCCCACCCTGGTCTGGAAGCAAGGTCCCAAGGACTATCTCCCGGACCTTCAGGACTGTTGGAGCTCCCCAGAAGAACCCTGGGGCACTTCAGACTCTATTCCCCTTGGCATGGCTTCTGTCCCTCCTTCAGAGCCCCCTACATGGGTCCTGAGTCCTTGGGAGCAGGGGTGTGACTGCTAACGCATCAAGACAGAGCTCCTCCAAAAGTGGGGAACTCACCAGGCTCCCTCACGATGGGCCTACCTAAAAGGAGGATAGGCTGGCCCAGCTGCCTCCTCCAGAGTAGGGCTGAACTGAGGAGCCAGGAAGGGGTTGGGCCTGTGTGGGCACGTGGGTGGTGGAGCCCAACAGAGGGTCCTATCATGTGGGAGAGAGCAGATAAGGACTTGATTCTGGTTGTTTATCCTGATTAAATGCTGCTTAGCTGGAGAAGTTTGACCAGGATTGTCCTGAATTTCTGGATTCCCACAATCAGCTCCGTAGGGCTCAAACAGGTTGGGGGGCTGGAGGGAAAGCAGGAGACCTTCCCCTTTTCCTGGCAGGCCCAAGGGAAAAGCCAAGAACCCAGATGGGAATCAAGAATATGGACATTCCCACCACTGATCCATGAACACTGAAATCCTGATGTGTCATCACATCTGCCGTGGAAAACGAAAACTAAAATTAAAACTGTGAAGCTATAAAGAAAGCAGCTGGAAACACAGACAAGAGGCAACAGCTGGATTTTGTGGGCGGGTAACCCGACACTGGTCATGGTCGATAGAATTCAGAAAAAATTGTGCCTCAATAAGCCAGTTTTCCCTCTCCTCCCCTTTGGCTCAGCCCCCTCTCCCTGCCGTTAGTAAGCAATCATGTCAAATTTCACATTGTTCAATTTTTACCTTTGGGGAAAGTAGCATAGTTTAAAGAGGAGGGTAAATAGGATGAGACAGGAAATTGTGTCATTTGATGATTCCCCAGAGGGACTCCAAAAAATAATATTGGTGGCGGGGAGGTCATTCTTTTATAGCACTTACCTTTTCAAGGCGGAAATCATCACTTGTAATGCATCAGCTCCTAGGCTGATGATCAGTTGCAAAGAAAGACCAGACCCCTGTGCCTTTCAGAGCTGCAGAGAGAGAGAGGAAGGCTAGTTGGTAGGTCTGTGCAGCCTAAAAAATGTTGGATTCAATCTGATAGAGAAATTGTCAGGAAGGCCAACATGGGCCCCCCCCCCTAATTGTCAGGTAGGGTTGTCTTGGATCCAATATTCCTGTGGGACCCCAGTTAAATTTATTTATTTTATTATTTATTTCTTCATCACATTTGTATACCGCCCAAACTTTCGTCTCTGGGCGGTTAACATAAAACAGTTAAAACACATATAAAAAGTTAAAACAATTCAACAATTTAAAATCAATCACAAAATTAAAACCAACAAATTTTAAAAGGCTGAGAAAGCTTGGTTAAAAAGATGGTTTTAGATGTTTTTTAAAAATTGCCACAGATGGGGAGGATTGTATCTTAGTGGGGAGTGCATTCCACAATCTCGGGGCAGCAACCAAGAAGGCCCGTCTCTGTGTAGCCATCAGACGAGTTGGCGGTAACTGGAGACGGACCTCCTCAGATGACCTCAGTGGGCGGTGGGGCTCATAACGAAGAAGACACTCTCTTAGATACCCAGGGCCTAAGCCGTTTAGGGCTTTGTAAGTTATAACTAGCACTTTGTATTTTGCCCGGAAACCTATTGGCAGCCAGTGTAACTCCATCAGCAAAGGAGTAATATGGTCTCTCCGAGATGACCCAGAGACCAACCTGTGGGGTGCCTCTCAGCTGAGATGAAATGACCAGCGGGGTGCCTCTCAGCTGAGAGGCAGAGCTCTGTCCATTGAACCTTTATGGGCTCTCAGCTGTCATATCTGAATTCATTCTCATAATGCCCAACAGAGGGCACCTTGGGTTCGACATCCCTGTCTGTTAGACCAACACAGTGAATACCCCTACTAGTTGGGCACCATGGATTGGTTCAAATGTCATGCAGAACTTCCGTTAAAGCTAGGCTCCCTGCAACATCACTGAGCCTCTGGAGCATGCGATTCCCAGTCCAATCCCCATGTGGGCATCTACTCCCATCTAGGTTAAAATAAACCAAGATCAGTTGTGACATCCGTACCCACAGATCTCAGTTTATCCTAGCGTTCTTACTTCAAATAAGCGGAGATCTGTACCCAAGGTTTGTAGTCAGTTACAGATCTTGGTTTATTTGCGGTACGTAGGCTTGAATAAACTGTGCTCAGTGCAGAGGAGGCTCCTTATTTGGGGCAGAGGGGGCAGATTACTCTCGGTTTCGAAGCCCCCAGCACAGGCTGCAAAGAACATCATTCTCTGGTTCATAGCAAGAGAATTCAAGCTTGTCTGAGAAATGGCTGTCGGGGATCATGAGTGGGCAAACTACCCAAGTACAAGCACTTGATCCCAAATGACATCAAGATTCCTGATGACTGCAGAGCATTGTTCCTGATGAATGGAGTTCAGCTTTGCCTCCGGCCCCTGTAAATGATTGAAGCCTTGATAACAAAGGATCACAATATTTGCCAATGTGTCTTCTTGTCCTCATCGAGTGGGGAGAAACGCACGGCATGCACGGTTCAGCACAGCTGGTTGGGAAAGGAGAAACCACAGAGGATGCATAGAACTCAAATAGAGCCCCATGGAAGGGAAAAAGCAGGCTTTAATGGGTAGAGAAAAAGTTCAGTGCACCTTTGCACCCTGATCCTTGAATAAGAACGAGGCACTGCTGTATAGACTAAAACTCGGACCACAACTTTATTAATTAATTATAATTCATTTTATTTAATTTATCTATTTAATTCATATACCGCCCCTCAAAAAATGGCTCAGGGCGGTTTACAACAAATAAAAACAATTAAAATCAATTAACAGTTAAAATCATTTAAACATTAAAAACATTAACATTAAAATAATTTAAAACCAGCATTAAAAATTAAAACCATGAATCTAATTAAAAGCCTGGGTGAATAAATGTGTCTTTGTGCCTTTTTAAAAGCTGCCAGAGATGGGGAGGCTCTTATTTCAACAAGGAGCGCATTTCAAAGTCCAGGGGCATCGATGGAGAAGGCCCGTTCCCAAGAAGCCGCCAAGCGCGTTTAATCAAACTTAAACATCAACAATGGAATTAACCTGAAGTGTAGATACAATTCTATGGCTGAGGCAGAAACTGACGAGCAATTCTTGCCTCCTCCCGCTTTTTAGGGGTCAACAAAATAGGCCCGAGAACAACAATGACCAGCAATGCAAGCCACACAGTGGGCTGTGTTAAGGGTGGCCTGCCTCTGTCTCCACCCCCAGGCCTCATTTCCCTGAGTGGGACAGGGGTAATCCCCCAAAGGGGCCCTTTCCCAGAAGCTGTTCTATGAAGACCTCCCTTAGGAACAAAGGAAGCTTCCATATACCAAGTCAGACCATTGGTCCATACCATTGCTCAGTATTGTCCACCCAGACTGGCAGCGGCTACTCCAAGGTTGCAGGCAGGAGCAGGGGCAGAGCCACCATAGCGTGAACATGTTCAAAGAACCTGGGCCGCCACGCTCAGCGGCTGTGCCTCATGCCCCACCCATCCCCTGCGCCAAGGGAAGGAGCACCATCCCCCTGCTGTTTGTGCAAGGGCACAACTTGGAGATCTTTGTGCAGCTACATGATTTTCTTGCCGGTATGCAACTTTATTGTGCAAGCCGGTTAGTCAGGATGTCAGCTGTTAGATTATTTTTTAAAACTCTGTTTTTATTTCAGCTTTTAAAAATAATAGTAGCTGATCTGGCACAGACCATCTGCACCCCTAGTTCTCCCGTCATTTCCCCCCTCCCTTCAGCCCCAGACCGTTCTGTGCTTGGCTTTCCTTTCCCTCCCTTGCCAGCCAGGTTAGGCTGCAGGAGCCTTCTCTCCCCACTGGCCGATGGCACTTTCCCTCCCCGCCGGCCAGCCGCTGCTGCCATTTTCTCCCCGTCCCCGTCTCTATCCCCCAGGCAGATGCTCGCAAACTCTTGCGAGAGCTGCCACGCATGGGATTAGCAACGGGTGCATTTTTGAGAATTAGAGAGAGAGAGACAGACAGACAGACAGACAGACATAGATAACTGAAAGCCATTCTAAAACCATAAAGAACAATAAACCCTCTTGCACTGCTTCATCAAGATAGATATAGATATAGATATAGATATAGATATAGATATAGATATAGATATAGATATAGATATAGATATAGATTCAATACATATATTCACGGCTTTTGATAGCTAGGCTCCAAATATGACCCAGCATTACTGAGGGCCAAGCTGGAGATGACCTTAAACATGTCAGTGGCAGATATCCAGGGCAATGCTCTTCAGGCATTCCTAACACCCACTGGCACACAGCTCTGCCCCCCATACTGTTGTGTGCTCTCCCCCAAGCATGAGAAAAAGTGTGCAAATAGTGACCCAAGCCGCATAGCAGTAGGTGAGCAGGAGAAGACCTATGAGCCCACAGGGAGCTTTTGGCATCCCTGCAGCAAAAGCTTCTTGTGCCGTTGAGTGGACATAGAGGGAGTGGTTTCCATTCCTCTGTGCTGCAAAAGACATTTCTGCTTCCAGGAAGATATTCCTGAGGGCGGCCACATGACCCTCCCCCTCTGCAGATGCACAAGAGATGCTGAAGGCACCCTGAGAATGTGCCACAGCCTCTCTTCCCCACCCACGCAGCATATTTGCCACTACTGCACTCTTGCGCAAAAGTGCGAATGCACCCAAGCTTCAGGATGTGTGGGCTCCTTTCCAGAGCTTACCCACACTCCAGAAGTGCTCTTTTAGAGTGGGAACACGTCACTTGACCCTCAGGGAAGTGTTTCCACTCTTATAGGGGCGATTCTCACGACCAACAAAAATCAGGCTAGGAGAGCCTAGCCCAATTTTTGTTGGTCGTAAGAACCACCGGGCTTGCAGCTGAGCCCGGTGGTTCTTGAGCGGGTAACCCACTCGAGAACCCCTGCTAAAAAGCAGGTTTGCGGAGCGAGCGCTCCAGCAAACCTGCTTTTTAGGCTCGTGAGTAGCCGCGGCGGGGCTTCGTGCCGTGCCTATGCATGAGTAGACCCCCGGCCAGGAGGCTTAAAAGCAGCCTCCCGGCTCGGGGGTCTCCCCAGTATGCCCTGCGCGCTCACGCAGGGCATACTGGGGCTTGCGGGGGCCAAGCAGCCCCCGCTCCCACCCACCCCCGCCGGCTCCGTCTCAGAGCCGGCCATAGTGTGGGCGGGGCTCCCTGCCCACTCATCTGCGGGGAGAGCGGGCTTAGCCCGCTCTCCCCACAGTTCTAACATAAATGGGTCTCACGGATCGTGAGACTCGCCTCATAGAGTACTTCCGGAGTGCGGGCAAGTTCTGGAAAGTATCTGCACTCATGCATAAAAGCATACATGTGCCCATGCTCTGGGGACTGTGAGCACCAGCAGAGGAATTAGAGCTGCGTGCTGCTAGATGTTAGGTCTACCTGCGGTACGCCACTCTGAATGTTGACCTCCCTATCTGGACATTCAGAGAGGTTTTCCTTTGTATGCTGCCTGCATCCTTTATAAATAATTGACCAGGAAGTCAAGTTTAACTGAGAAACTAGTGTTTGATATTTATTCCTTACTAAACACATGCTAAGAATACAATAAACAGTCTCTAATGCAGAGAAAGGGAGAACCTCTCAGATTGAATTTAAGTCAGCAAGTGAGGAGGAGATAAAACAAAGAATCACTCCACCTCCAAGCCAGTACATAGACACATTCAAATATAGACAAGCATGCCCCACACAAAGAATTGAGACAATGTCCATGGCAAAATCCCAACATTCCCCTTCTCATTGTCTTGTTCTTGAATTCTGAGACCCACAATTTGTTTTATGGTGTGATGCAATCTTTCCTTTTCCCTGATTGCAGCAATTTATCTGTCTTTGAATCTGACATTATTTCAATTTTGTGCGAATCTGTATGTCCTGGGATTTTCTCTTCTCTGGCTGCCAGTAGCAATCTTTGAAGGTATTGTTCTCTCATGCTTAATTCTGTGTTCTTTTAAGTATTGCTCAATATCTTTCTTGGTATATTCCCCACCATGCTCAGTGCACAAAGTCTTGGGTTTTCTTCCAAATTTGTTGCTTACTCTAGCCACATATTCCTTAAGTTTTAGCAACACTTCACTCTTCTGTGAGTAGGCAAATGTAAGTACAGTGAGAAAATCATCTATGTAAGTCAGGAGGTAGCCACCTAATGGTGCAGAGGGGAAATGGCTTGACTACCCAGCCAGAGGTTGCCAGTTCACATCCCCACAGGTATGTTTCCCAGTCTATGGGAAACACCTATATCGGGCATCAGCAATATAGGAAGATGCTGAAAGGCATCATCTCATACTGTGCAGGAGGTGGCAATGGTAAACCCCTCCTGTATTCTACCAAAGACAACCAGAGGGCTCTGTGGGTGCCGCAACACCGACTCGGCGGCACACTTCAGGAGGTAGAGATTATTTCCTGGTAGCTTTAGTGGGAAGGGCCCACAAATATCACTGTGAATCAAACCCAAAGCCTCATTGGATTGCCTTTCTGTGGTTGATGAATATGTGCCCCATGTTGCTTTTGTTTTAACACATTCAAAGCATTTGACTTCAGATTTGCATGGTTTGAGCTGTAAGTTTCTTTCCAATTGTTCTTTTACTAATTTTGAAATGCATTCCTTGCTTGAATGCCTGAACCTGTGATACCAAAGACTCATACTTTCTTTTGCAATCTATTTCACACAGTTCACCATCTTTCAACATGCCTCTCATCAGAAGCTTTTCTCCATTTTAATATGAAACAATGGTCCATTCTGAAAAGAACTCTACATCCATGCCTTGTGGCTGCTTTTATACTCATTAATCTGTTTTGCAAACTTGGAACATAGTATGCCCCTGGAATGCACACAACATTCACTTTATTTGCACCAATATTACACTTCAGATAAAATGTCCCTTTTCCATGCAAGTAGCAAGCCAAGTTAATATTGTTAGACTTTCTGTTGTTGTATGTAATTCTAGAAGAATGACTTCGTTTATGTTGTTAGATTAACCAGAATCATGCTGATCATGTAAGCAGAGTAGGGATGTGTGTACTGGCTTGCAGTCGAGCCATTTTGCCATTGAACCGAGCCAGTTCGAGGGCTCACCCTTGACCTCGATCCAACCCCACCCCCAGGCCAGCTTGGAGCCAGTTCAGGGGTTTTAAGGGTTTTTTAAAAAAGGGGGGGACTTACCGCTGGATCCAGGGGTGTTGCCACAACAGTGGGAGGGTCTCTGCCATCTCCCCCTCCCCCAGCTGGCCTTCCCTTGCTCTTCAAAGGGCTGTTCTGGTATGTTTTCGGGCCACTCCAGCCCTTCCTTTGGTGGCGATGGACATTTTGGAGGCTGTCGTGCATGTGCACTGGCCCACAGGCAGATGCCCAGGGCACATGCATGGTGGTTTCCAAAATGGCTGCCGCTACCAGAGGAAACGGCCCTTTGAAGAGCGAGGGAAGGCTAGCAGAGGGAGGGGGAGATGGCAGAAAGCCCCCTGCAGCCACAGCAGCACCCCCAGACTCGGAGGTGAGTCATAAAAAAAATTCTTTTTTTACCATAGAACCCCTGAACAAGCTCAAATTTGAGCCGAGCCAGGGGTCTGTTTGGAGGGCACAAAACCAAACATGCCCAGTTCAGTTCGGCTCTGGTTCAGACTTGAACCAAACCAGGCAAACTGGTTTTGTGCACACCCCTAAAGCAGAGAACAGTTAGTACAGCCTATTTAGAATCAATGTATTGGGAAAAGCTTAGTATGGCTGTCTCAGTCAGAGAGCCAATAAAGCACTGGCTCCTCCTTTGCTGGGTCTTTTGCCAACTCCCTGCTGGTTCAACCAGTAGCCGAAAAAAGGAGGGAAACAGGCCTTCAATCTTCACCTGAACCCATCTAAAGACAATAGTCTTTTTGCCAAATGGGTTTAATGTCCAAGTATCACCAATCTGAATGAACAAATTCTGAGGAAAGAGCATCTATAATATGTGAGTTATTCTTTGAATATTAGACAATAAGGAGGATTTAACCTTCTTGGAGGTTATCTCATTTGAGTAAAATGCATGAAATCATTTATGTTCAGAACACTAGGACTTTTATGTTCTACTAGCTGACCCGTGTGGCCGCCGCCGCCCTGCAGGGGCCGAGTGCAGCCGCCGCTGCCTCGCCTCCGCGGCCGGGCCCGGCCAGTCCCGCCGCCTCGCTTCCGCAGCCGGGCCCGGCCAGGCCAGGCTACCTCTCTCTCTCCCCCCGCCCCCCGTCTCCGGTGGGGCAGAGTGCGGCCGCCGCCGCCAGCGGGCCTGGCCAGCCCCAGAGTGCCGCCGCCGATGCCACGGCTGGCCCCAGAGTGCCGCCATCAGGCCCGCCGCCTCGCCTCCGCGGCCCGGCCAGTCCCGCCGCCTCGCTGGGCCCCGCCGCCTTGCCCCGCCTCGCTGGGCCTGCCGCTCGCTGGGCCCCGCCACCACGGCCTGGCCCGCTGCCATCGCTCTGGGCCCGCCGCCTTGCCCCGCCTCACGGCCAGGGCCGCCACCGCCACCTTGCTGGGCTCCGCCGCCGCGGCCCTGGGCCCGCCGCCTTGCCTCCGCAGCCGCCCAGCAAGCGAATTCTCCTGGGTGTGCTGCCAACCAATCGGGCGCCCCCTGCAGCCCAGCCAATCCCCATGGGCTCTTTTGCTTCTTCCCACTCTTTACTGACCCCACATTGGCCAGGGGAAGGGTTGCTAACCCATGGGGTGCTGGGTTCTGCTGTTTCTGTGGTGTTCTGAGTGTAGATTCTCTGGTAGCATATGAGAGTGGATTCTTGTTTTTCACTGAAAATCTCATATGCTATCAGAGAATCTACAATGAGAACCACAGAAACAACAAAACCCAGTACCCCACAGGCTTGTGGGTGTGGGTGTGGTTGGCACCCTATGTGCACTACACAATCCCTCACTCTGGGCAACCCCAGTGCCCCCCAAGTGGAATTATGGGGCTGCTGAAACCTCCATTATTCCCCATGAGAGAAATCTTAAAGACACGTAAACTTCATCAAATCACAAAAGATCAGCCCTTTGCCCAATTCCTTTGAAGTAATTCTGGAAGTTTCCTTGCCCCCATTGGGCACTACTACCCACCACACTCTGCTCTGGGTCATCCCTTTCCCCTTGATTTGAAGAGATACATTTGCTGGAATCCCCATTATTCCCTATGGGAAAATTCTTAAAGATGTGTAAACTTAAAAAAAATTCACCAAAAAAATCAGCCCTTTGCCTAATTCCTTTGAAATTTGGGTGGTAGCTTCCACCCATTGGACACTACCACCACCACCCACTCTTTTTGCCCTGGGACCCTTTTTAAAAATCCAAATCGATTCGGATTTGGAAAATTTGGCTACAAAACAAAACAGGGCTGATTTGGATTCAGAAAATTTGGGTACAAAATAAAACGGGGATGTTTCAATTAGGATACAAATCGAAACAAGAAAATTCCAAAATGCACACCCCTAATGTTTATTTCCTGCAGTTCCAACTCTTTCAGTATTCCCAAAAATGATCACATGTGCTTCTGCAAACTCTCCCCCTTTCTGAATCTTTTATTACACAATTGCAGCATAAGAGAAACTTGACTATCCGTGGTTATTTGTTTAAATACATCCATTAATCATTTCCACATCTCTCTTGCTGTTTTTTGTCTGATAGATAAACTGATCACTTACAGTCAGAGATATGTGTCTCATGGGGCTTCCTTGTTTGCAGAATCGCATTCTCACTGTTTGTCTTCGTTCTCTGTTGGTCTTTGCTCTTCCAGAACATGAGATAGTCCAAGTGTATTCAGCAACATCTTCACTCTGAAGGACCATCTTCTGTCATTTTTTTCATTAAGCAGTTCAACTCTGGGAAGAGCAGACACAGCTGAGAAGGTGAGCAAGCCTTTCTAAACATCTATCCTTTTCCCCTTCAAACAAACTAACAGGAAGAGGGGAGTTTTGCAGGGGCTGTTTCTCTTTAAGGGGTAGGTCTTAGTGTGTGTGTGTGTGTGTGTGTGTGTGTGTGTGTGTGTGTGTGTGTTACTTGTTAGGGTTACTTGTTAGGGTTAAGATATCACAGTGCTAGGAGTTCTTAGGAGTTCTTACCTAACTCCAGTGTTTACTTAGTGGCTGCCTGGAGGGGGTGGAGTCACCTAGGGCTGGGAGAGACCCCACATTCCTTTCCTTTGACTCACATCCTGTGTGACAGTTGGAAGGCTACTCTACATATGAGGTGAAGGCCTGAGAGCATAGCAAACAGAGCACAGCCAGCAGGGATAGCAAACAGGATGTAGGAGTTTTGCAGGAGTTTAGCGGGAAGTGTGCGGGGGAGCCTGGAACAAGCCCCTGTGGTCACAAGGATCACAAGGAGCCTGGTGGAGAAGAGAACATAAGTACATATCCCTCCCTCGTATCCCTCATATTCTTGGGAAAGGCTGTTTAGACAGTTAAATAGTTGACCATTACAGCTGAGATCTATCCTAATAAACTATCTAATAAATGGACAATAAGCTCCCTAAATACTGTAAACAGCCAACAAAAACAGTATGAAGATAGAAGGTCAGCAGGGGAAGGGGCACTTCCCAGTGTATTGCACAGAGTGCCACATGTACGACTATTTGCCCCATGGGCAGAAGTCATGGGTGTGTGCTCGGTGCAAGGAGCTCCTGGCTCTCAGGGAACAAATCTGTTCCCTTAAGACCAAGGTGGCGGATCTGGAGAAGCTCAGAGAGACAGAGAGGCATGTGGACGAGACCTTCAGGGATGTGATAGAGGCATCCCACTCCAGAGCTGGTAGCTCCTCTGCTGTCAGGGAGAATGAAGGTCTTGGGCAAGGAGGACATAGGTCTGAGGAAGAGGGAAATGCTCCTTTAGAAGGGACCCCATCCGTGGATGATGAGCCCATATCCTCTCGCACGGGGGATACTCCTCTGTGGAGTGGGGGCCTCCTTGCACTTGCAGTTGGTGATTCGATCATTAGAGGGATAGAGAGATGGGTTTGTGACCCGCGTGTTGACCACATGGTGACTTGCCTGCCTGGTGCGAAGGTTGCGGACATTACGCAGCATCGAGACAGGCTCCTAGGCAGTGCTGGGGAGGAGACAGCTGCCGTGGTGCACGTCGGCACCAACGATGTGGGGAAATGCAGTCGGGAGGTCCTGGAAGCCAACTTTAGGCTGATAGGTAGCATTTTGAAGTCCAGGACCCCCAAGGTAGCATTCTCAGAAATGCTACCTGTTCCACGCGCAAGTACAGTGCGACAGGCAGAGCTGCGTGGATGAGACGTTGGTGCCGGGAGGAGGGGTTTAGATCTGTTAGGCACTGGGACACATTTTGGGGCAAGCAAGGCCTGTACAAAAGGGACGGGCTGCATTGAACCAAGATGGAACCAGACTTCTGGCACTTAAAATCAAAAAGGTTGCAGAGCAGCTTTTAAAATGACACCTGGGGAACAGCCGATGGGAGCTGGGCAGTATCCCGTTTGGCAAAAGCCATCCTTTAAAGTGTGAGGCTGCAAAGAATTCAGATAAAACAGAAGGGGACAGAGCAGAACCACATAAAGAGCAGACGGGAGCCTGTGCCAGCAGGTCAAAGAGTCAAAAGAATAGCATACATTAGGGGAGAGATTCACCATATAGGTGCTTATATGCCAATGCCAGAAGCCTCCGAGCCAAGATGGGTGAGCTGGAGTGCTTGGTTGCTAACGCAGAAATAGATATAGTGGGCATAACAGAAACATGGTGGAACAGTGAGAACCAGTAGGACACTGTTATCCCTGGGTATAAACTCTATAGAAAGGACAGGGAGGGGTGCCTTGGAGGAGGGGTAGCACTGTATGTTAAAGAAGGGATAGAATCTAACAAGCTAGAAAACCTAGGTGGACTGGAGTCCTCAACAGAAACCCTGTGGGTGCCTATACAAGGCCGGAAAGGGAACGTGCTACTGGGGACGTGCTATCGCCCTCTGGATCAAAATGCCAACAGTGACTGGGAGTTGCAGGAGGAAATCAGGGAGGCGTCAGGGAGAGGCAGGGCTGTAATTATGGGTGATTTCAACTACCCATACATAGATTGGGTAAATTCACATTCAAGTCAGGACAAAGAGGTCAAATTTCTAGATACGCTAAATGACTGTGCCCTAGAACAGTTGGTCATGGAACCGACCAGAGAGAAGGTGACCTTGGATCTAATTCTGAGTGACACCCAGGACCTGGTGCGTGATGTCAGTGTCATTGACCCTTTAGGGAACAGTGACCACAGTGCCATCAAATTCAGCATACATGCGGGGAGAGAATCACCAAGGATGTCTAACACAGACATTTTGAATTTCAGAAGAGAAAACTTCTCCAAAATGAGGAGTATGGTGAAAAGAAAGCTGAGGGGGAAAATCAGGAGAGTCACTTCGCTCCGGAGTGCATGGAGTTTACTCAAAACCACAATACTAGAAGCCCAGTTAGATTGTATACCCAAAAGGAGGAAAGGTACCACTAAGTCCAGGAGGATGCCAGCATGGCTAACGGGTACCGTCAAGGAAGCCATAAAAGGGAAGAAGACTTCCTTCCGAAATTGGAAGGCCTGACCAAACAAAGAGAACAGAAAGGAACACAAACTCTGGCAAAAGAAATGCAAGGTGACAATAAGGGAGGCAAAAAGAGAGTTTGAGGAACATTTAGCCAAAAGTATCAAGGGGAATAACAAAAACTTCTTTAAGTACATCAGAAGCAGGAAACCTGCCAGGGAGGCAGTTGGACCATTAGACAATGAGGGAGTGAAAGGGATTATTAAGGAGGATATGGAGGTTGCAGAGAAGCTGAATGAGTTCTTTGCATCTGTCTTCACGGCAGAGGATACTGAGCATATACCTGTTCCTGAACCAGGCTTTTTAGGGATGGAGGCTAGAGAGCTGAGTCAGATAGAAGTGACAAGGGATGATGTTCTAAACTGTCTGGAAAAACTGAAAGGTAACAAATTACCAGGGCCAGATGGCATCCATCCAAGAGTCCTCAAAGAATTCAAATGTGAAATTGCCAACCTCCTTGCTAAAATATTTAACTTATCCCTGAAATCGGGCTCTGTACCAGAGGACTGGAGAGTAACAAATGTAACCCCGATTTTCAAAAAGGGATCCAGGGGCGATCCAGGAAATTACAGGCCGGTTAGCCTAATGTCCGTTCCAGGCAAATTGATGGAAAGCATCCTCAAGGATAAAACTGTAAAGCACCTAGAAGAACAGACCCTGCTGGGAGTGAGCCAGCATGGCTTCCGCAAAGGTAAATCTTGCCTCACCAACCTTTTGGACTTCTTCGAGAGTGTCAACAAGTGTGTGGATCAAGGTGATCCAGTTGACATAGTCTACCTGGACTTCCAAAAAGCTTTTGACAAAGTTCATCATCAAAGACTCCTGAGGAAACTTAGCAGTCATGGGATAAGGGAACAAGTACATGTGTGGATTGCTAACTGGTTGAAAGACAGGAAACAGAGGATAGGTATAAATGGAGAGTTTTCACAATGGAGGGAAGTAAGAAGTGGGGTCCCCCAGGGATCTGTACTGGGACCAGTGCTTTTTAATTTATTCAGTCAGTCAGTCATCCTTTATTGCGGTCATAGACCAATATTTAGTAAAACATACTTACAGAAAACTCAGCATAATAAAACAAACAATCAATGCAATACTGACAGGTTAAAATTAGGACAGTTGTGGTGAACTTACTGAAAGCCAAAGAGAGCAAAGCACCCTCCATTACAATCATAAAATAGGAATCACGGAAGGAAGGAAGCAGAACATTATTGAAAACCTAAGCGGATGTTGCAAATGATATAACAGTACCTTATTCATAAATGATCTAGAAGCAGGGGTAAGCAGCGATGTGGCCAGATTTGCAGATGATACCAAACTCTTCCGGGTAGTGAAATCCAAAACGGATTGTGAGCAGCTCCAAAAGGATCTCTCCAAACTGGGGGAGTGGGCGACAAAATGGCAAATGCAGTTCAGTGTTAGCAAGTGTAAAGTGATGCACATTGGGATGAAAAACCCCAACTTCAAGTATATGTTGATGGGATCCGAGCTGTCGGTGATGGACCAGGAAAGGGATCTTGAGGTTGTGGTGGACAGCTCGTTGAAAGTGTCGACTCAATGTGTGGCAGCTGTGAAAAAGGCAAATTACATGCTAGGGATCATTAGAAAGGGGATTGAAAATAAAACGGCTAACATTATAATGCCCTTATACAAAACTATGGTGCGACCACACTTGGAGTACTGCGTACAATTCTGGTCACCACATCTTAAAGAGGACATTGTTGAACTGGAGAAGGTACAGAAGAGGGCAACCAAGATGATCAGGGGCTAGAGCACCTTTCTTATGAGGCAAGACTACAACACCTGGGCCTTTTTAGTTTAGAAAAAAGACACCTGCAGGGAGACATGATAGAGGTCTATAAAATCATGCATGGTGTGGAGAAAGTGGAGAGAGAGAAATTCTTTTTCCTCTCACACAACACTAGAACCATGGGTCACTCCATGATATTGATTGCCAGGAGGTCTAGGACCAACAAACAGAAGTACTTTTTCACACAACATGTGATCCACTTGTGGAACTCTCTGCCACAGGATGTGGTGACAGACAACAATCTGGATGGCTTTAAGAGGGGTTTGGATGACTTCATGGAGGAGAGGTCTATCAAGGGCTACTAGTCAGAGGGCTGTGGGCCACCTCTAGCCTCAAGGGCAGGGTGCCTCTGAGTACCACTTGCAAGGGAGTAACGGCAGGAGAGAGGGCGTACCCTCAACTCCTGCCTGTGGCTTCCAGCGGCATCTGGTGGGCCACTGTGCGAAACAGGATGCTGGACTAGATGGGCCTTCGGCCTGATCCAGCAGGGCGGTTCTTATGTTCTTAACAGTGGGATGCCTCCCCACAGTTGCAAAAGTAATCCTTTTGTCCAGCTTTCTTCCCTAAAAACTCTTTATTTCACAAATTATTAATTTACAACTGGGCCCAGAACCCAATGTTGTAGAGAAATTACTTATCCTTTTAAGTAATTGAACAGGAAGCCAACTTTTACTGAGAAACCAGAGTTTGATATTTATTACTTACTAAACATAGGGGCTATTCAATCAACTGTGCGCATGGGCAGTCAGGCAGGTGGGGTGGAAGACAGGGTTCAACCTACCTCCCCCTAGACAATCACATTTAGCCGCTGCAGAGTACAAGCCCTGCACTCAAACAACCTCATTGCCAGGAGCAGCACAGATCAACAGGGGTCAGGGCTCATTATCCCGGCCTCCGAGTATCCCACAGTGCACTGCACACTGCGCTCTTAGCCTCTGCTAAGAGCCAGGTTTTGGTGCTTGGTCTGGCACCACAGGACCTGCAGAATCTGTATGGATCCCGGTGATTCTCAGGGGCAGCCAAGTCCAGGCTAAGAGCCCTTTATAAGCCTGGATGTGGCTGCTCATAAGAACAGCCTGATAGGCTAAGAAAACAATACACAGGCAAACAGTCTCTTACACAGAGAGAGGGAGAAGCTCTCAGTTTGAATTTAAGTCAGCAAGTGAGGAGGAGACAAACAGTGACTCCACCCCCAAGCCAGAACATAGACACATTCCTACATAGACAAGCATGCCCCACAGAAAGAACTGAGACAATGTCCATGGCAATCCCAGCACATCTGGGGTTACATAGGGGAGGGCCTTTTCTGTGGTAGTTCCAACACAGTGGAACTCTCTTCCCCAAGGAAATAAGGTTGGTTTCTCTCCCTCCCACCTTTTGGTGGTTGATGAAAACCTGCCTTTTCCAGAGGGCACTTCTAGATCTCTCTCACCTTTTACCTACGTGAAGTATTTAACCTTAAGGTTGTTCTCATGACCAGCTCTACCCAGGTAAGGCTGTCCTAGCTCAGGTAGAGACGGTCGTGAGAAGTGCCAGGATCAGAACCACTCCCAGCATTTCACCTTGACTAAGTAGCCCAGGTTTTGTACCCAAATTAAAAGTAAGGTAGGAGGGCGCATGCACAGACTCCTATCACACTGCCTGGTTGTGTGGATGACCGTGCTGCTGGCAGCTCCTCCCAGGCTTCCAGCAGCCATTGAAACCATAGAGGCTGGGGGAAGGAGTGACCTGGTCTCTAGAGTTCCCCCAATTCAGCATGCTGCTTGTGTGGTGCATTGTGGGATATCTGGAGGCCAGGCTTCATTCCCCCAGCCTCCAGATGGCTGTGCTGCTCACTGCAGCACAGATTATGTGAGCACATGAGTGGCATGGCTGCAGCAGAACCGCAGTCATGTGGGGGGAAGTAGGAACGATTCTGCCTTCCCTCCAGCCCTCCCTGGCCCCAGGTATAATGGTCGTGAGAATGACCTCCTTGCCTTACAGAAGTATTTTAAAATCTCACTGTACTCTGGAGCCAAACAAACCATTGGCCTGGGACAGACATAACACTAACCATTTAAAGGCTCCTTTCACTTAGAGGCTTAGTAAGGGCAGCTGGCCAAGTAGGGGGCACTGTGGCAGCTTCTCCTTTTCCCTAACACAATAAAACAATCCAGCCATTTCAGGTTCATGGGAACATAACCCCTGCTAACTTGGCAAAGATGCACCTTTTAATGTGGTGATTCTCTTTATTTAGCAGGGGCAGAGTAACTGGCTCTTATCACCCCCAGCACAATACCCCCAGTGACTGGTGCTGGCGTCTTTCTTATGTTTCTTTTTAGATTGTGAGCCCTTTGGGGGCAGGGATCCATCTTATTTATTATTTGTTATTCCTCTGTGTAAACCACCCTGAGCCGTTTTTGGAAGGGCGGTATAAAAATCAATCAATCAGTCAGTCAGTCAACATAGGAAGCTGCCATATACTGAGTCAGACCATTGGTCTATCTAGCTCAGTATTGTCTTCACAGACTGGCAGCGGCTTCTCCAAGGTTGCAGGCAGGAATCTCTCTCAGCCCTATCTTGGAGAAGCCAGGGAAGGAACTTGAAGCCTTCCGCTCTTCCCAGAGTGGCCCCATCCCCTGTGGGGAATATCTTACAGTGTTTGCACATCTAGTCTCCCATTCATATGCAACCAAGGCGGACCCTGCTTAGCTAAGGGGACAAGTCATGCTTGCTACCACAAGACCTGCCCTCCTCACTGGTTCCTGCAGTGGGAGGAAAAAAGCAAAGTTGCAGTGACTCTGGCCAGCGGGTAAGATAGCAGCAGCTTGCAGATTTTTGCACTGCTTCTGAGCAGGAGCAATCTATCTGAACTGTGTGGACTTAGAATGTCAGCAGCAAGGAGCTGAAGCATTCTTAACTTGTCCCAGATGTTGCCAAACCCTTCCCACAGGGGTCAGTCTCAGGGTAACTTCTCCAGCATTCTCTTTCCCTCTCGATATCTCCTAGACGATCCTTGTTGCCAGCTCCTGGGGGGGGGGGGCGGCAGGTGGGAGGTGCAGAAAGGTGAGCCTGCTCAGGGCATAGAAAAGGCTCTTTACAGCACTGTTCTCCTCTGCCTCCAGAGCAACGGCATTTAGAACCAACCGATGGAGCAGGAAGCCTCTGAACTTCAGCCTACAGTGAGACCTCTAGTGTTTTTCTTCCTCCATGGCCTGGCAGAGTTCCCATAAAGTGCAAACACACACACAGACCTCCTATTGTTTCCAGCCCTTCACGAGGCCCACTGATCCTAATATGGAATTCAACAGGAAACCCATGATTTCCTGACATACAGCAAGCTGGAGAAAATAAAGGGGTTGCATGAAGGGGGGGAACGCCATTAAATCCCTCCAGCCGGCCCTCTCCCTTTGGAAATGAGATGGAAAATGGAGTGGATTTAGCACAAATCCCTGATTTTTCAGGCCAAACCAGAGACGGGGAGCAGCCACTCAGCTCCTCGGACTGCAGCTATTTTTAAGCTGTGCGAAATACCAAAGTCTCTGCATTCAAGATGAAGATTTCCTGACCGGGGTGAGCAACACGCGTGTCGCTTTTCTATTTATTCACCCGCATGGTTCTCTTGGGCTCGAAAAGATCAGGCGGGAAGAGCCTGGAAACCAAAGTGATGATTTCGTGAATTCCCACTGCTTAAGAATAACCAACATTGACTCAAGAAGAGTCTGTAACAATTTCTGCTCTCCGGCTCTTGGCGCCTTGCTCTTTTCATGTGCACTTGGAAGTGTGGAGGCCGAGCTAAAACTGAGGAAACCAGGATGAGCCGCAAGGAGGGGGAAGATAACAGCTCCGACAGCAGCGTGAAGAAGATGCTGAAATGTGTGGTGGTGGGTGACGGAGCCGTTGGCAAGACCTGTTTGCTGATGAGCTATGCCAATGATGCTTTTCCGGAAGAGTACGTGCCTACTGTTTTTGATCACTATGCAGGTAAGAACATGCTGTACTTCCAACATATCTTCTGAAGGGTTGATGGACATGGAGTGCTAACTGGTTTTTCTCTCCTGGAGTACATACAATTGTATTTGACTGGGGTAAATATAGATATAACCTGTATCTATCCCCTATTTCTAAGGGGCTCGTCTTAAATTCAGAGTGGTCTTGTATTCAGGTAAATATGGTAGTGGAGAATTCTGGACTGCTCCACTTCAAACTGCAGGTAAAACAATAGCTTTGGACCCTTACTCTTGCTGTGGGTGGCCAAGGGGCTGGGGGAGTCCTGCATGGCGTTAGGAAGTTAGTAGCTCAAAGAAAGGGCCCTGTTAAATGCTGTTAAATTCTGGACTGTTCCACTTCAAACTGCAGGTAAGGAATAGTAATTCAATGCTTGCCCTTGCAACTGCAACAAAAGTCATGCAAGTAGTAGGTAAACTGGCATGCCAGAGAAAGGACTGTGTGAAACATTTCCCCTTTGATGAGCTTATTTACCATCTCCAGGGAGATGTTTTTATTTTATTTTATTTTATTTTTGCATGGGGAAGTATTCTAAAAGTTTATTCTACCCCTGCAGACTGAAGTGGGAAAGTCCAGAATTTGACCACCTCCCTCTGTGTAATGTTGGCACTAGAATTCAGCCCCCACAGGAATGACTTTGCACATCCTGTGTGTGATGTGCATGTTGCAGATATTCCTGATGGGATTCTTCTCCATTGGTTTCTGGCATCCGTGCGTGGAGTGTCTGTCTAATGGTAAGGGGGCATGGAGCCCACTGAATCTGATGGGTCTTAGTGTGTGAGGCAGCCAGAAGGATGCTTGCCAGGGAGACGGAAGCTCCTCCCAGTTCAAGCCTAATAAGCATTCTGATTGGGTATCTGGCTGGCGTATCTTTTTATTGGACCAGAGCGCATCAGTTGCCTCCCAATAAAAGAGGCTATGCTTTGTCTGGACACCATGACACGGGCTGACATCTTCACTAACAGTATGCAAATGAAACAAACAAAAAATGCATATGTGCAGTACTAGCAGCCCCACGTCCAAAGCACAGATGCTCTTGTGGATGAGGGGCGATTTTCATCAAACCCCTGACCCCAGAAGGACTCTGTGTGGTTTGGAAGTAGAGCCCTGAGGGATATGCAACCCTCAAGGACCTACTCTCAGGCTGTACTGAGCACTTCTGGGGGGAGGGGAATTGGTGAGAATTGTCCCCAGCTGTGTGGGCATCCATGCTTCCGAAACGGGGCTGCTAGTGTCAAGACGATGCGGGTTCTGGCTGCACATGCACACCATGTGCATGAGGAGGTCAACCACCGTCTAGCTCCTTCCACACAGCTTTCTGCTTTGAGGCTTAATTTGGTCTGTAATGCAAATGCACAGTACTAGATATATTTGATACATCATATTTGATATCTTCTATCCCATGTGAATCACACTTACAGATGTATTTATACTCATTCATAAGCACAGCCCTGCTGGATCAGACCTAGTGTTCTCTCTCATTTTTTCCCCACCTGTGTGCAGAATGAGTTTTGTCTTGGGCGGCAGTATCAAATGCATTCAAAGTGGGACCTTCTTGATTAAACCTGAATGGGACCTAAAATTAACTGAGCAGACATCAAAAAGATGTGGTGATTCTCTTTATTCAGTAGGGGGAGTGTAACTGGCCCTATCCACCCCCAGCACAGTACTTCCTCCAGTGACTGTTGCTGGTGTCTATCTTATGTTTCTTTTTAGAATGTGAGCCCTTTGGAGACAGGGATCCATCTTATTTGCTTGTTATTTCTCTGTGTAAACCGCCCTGAGCCATTTTTGGAAGGGCAGTATAGAAATCAAATTAATAACAACAACAACAACAACAACAACAACACCATAGGGGTCACAGAAATCACCATCAGCCAATTACAAAAAGCAGCTTTACTGGGAACAGCCTATATTCTGTGACGATATCTATAACAATTGATAATAAAATTCAGCCATCCCAGGTCCTTGGGAAGGACTCCATGTCTGGATAAAACAAACCAGTCAATAACACCTGTCTGACTGTGTAAACAAGAAATAATAATAAAGTGGGGGGAAATGCAAATGTGCACACCTTACAGGGAACTCTGATCAGGCCCAAGGCGCATCTAGTCCAGCATCCTGTTTCACACAGTGGCCCACCAGATCCCTCTGGGGAGCCCACAGGTAAGAGGTGAGGGCATGCCCTCTCTCCTGCTTTTACTGCCGTACAACTGGTATTCAGAGGCATCGTGCCTCTGAGGCTGGAGGTGGCCTGTAGCCCTCACACTAGGAATCATTGACAGACCTGGCCTCCATGAATTTATCTAAACCCTTCTTAAAGCCATCCAGGTTGTTGGCTGTCACCACATTTTGTGGCAGAGAATTCCATAGGTTAATTATGCATTGTGTAGAGAGAGAGAAATACTTCCTTTTGTCAGTCCTAAATTTCTTGACAATCAGTTTCATGAGATCACCCCTGGTTCTAGTGTTATGCGAGAGCAAGAAAAATTTCTAATGGAATAATGTTGGAGCTCTTCTTCACCAATCCAATTAGGCTGAATTGCCAACACTGGGTTGGTGATAAAACAATGCAAGTTCAATGTAGATGAATGTGAATGGTTTCACAAGGAGTACTGTAATTTTATTGCAGGTGGTGGGGGGGCCTTTTTTGGCATTGCCAGAAATATCTGCAGAAAAATTGCCAGTGGTTTTGGCTCTTTTACTTTTTGGAGTTTTGAAATGTGGCCAGCACAAATGGTGTATGGGTGGTTTAATCCTCCCCAAAGCCTGTCCTTTGGACCTTTCCTCTTTGAACATCTATTCCATCCGCTTTGTAAACCGCCTAGTGCTTTTGGAGTCAGGCGGTATATAAATTAAATAATGAGGAGGAGGAGGAGGAACCACAACCAGTAGACTCAGCAAGGTTCAGGATTCCTGGGGGTTGTGCTGACAGGCGAGTGACCATTCAAACCACAAGTTTGTATGACCTTTTTGCTGTGCTGGCAGAGCTTTCTTAGTTGATTCAACAGTGGGAAATACTGTATCCTCCAGTGCCAGGGCAGTTCTCATTCCAGCAAATGTGATAAATGACTCGCATAAATAACACTAGCATAAATATTGCTAGCATTGCCAGGTCCGACTCCTCCCTCACCTGGAGATGGTACAACAACAAAAAATATGTATAGACCGCTGTTCAACACAAGTTTCTAAAGCAGTTTACATAGAGAAATAATAATTAAATAAGATGGATCCCTGTCCCCAAAGGGTTCACAGTCTAAAAGTACCTCTTAGGCCGGGGCATACTGAAAAATGTCAGATCCAAAATGATCTAACTCAACAGGGAAATTGTCAGGAAAGGCCAAACATGCCCCCGAAAACTGTCAGATTGGCCTAGAATACCGACACTTTTCTTTTTAGTGATTACTGACTTTGCAGCACCGAACAGAGGCATTACTAATTCCTGATCCGCTTTTAGAACTGGTGATCTGATGTTACAGAAGAGCGTATTCGGGGGGGGGGCGTGTCTGTGGACAAGCAACAGCCAGTCATTTCTTGAATGCAGTTACGTACTTGCATCCAAAATGGTTTTGTTCTTGAACATGTCCAAAACATATGAATCAAATCAAGACCTATATAACCACATCTTGTGCATTGGTCTTGACAGGTTGGATATATATAGGTTGGATATATATAGGTTGACTATATATAGGTTGACTCAGCCTCCATCCTTCTGAGGTCGGTAAAATGAGTACCCAGAATGTTGGGGGCAATATGCTAAATCATTGTAAACCGCTTAGAGAGCTCTGGCTATAAAGCGGTACATAAATGGAAGTGCTATTGCTATTGCTATATATGACATAGGAACATAGGAAACTGCCATATACTGAGTCAGACCATTGGTCTATCTAGCTCAGTATTGTCTTCACAGACTGGCAGCAGCTTCTCCAAGGTTGCAGGCAGGAATCTCTCTCAGCCCTATCTTGGAGATGCCAGGGAGGGAACTTGAAACCTTCTGCTCCTCCCAGAGCGGCTTCATCCCCTGAGGAGAATATCTTCCAGTGCTCACACATCAAGTCTCCCTTTCATATGCAACCAGGGCAGACCCTGCTTAGCTATGGGGACAAGTCATGCTTGCTACCACCAGACCTGCTCTCCTCTCCAAATACCGACATTTTCCTGACATTCGACTGGATCCCTCTGCTCTCTCCTGCCCTGTCCCTATGACACCCTCTTCTCTCCTGGAGCTCAAGAGTCACCCAACAAGCCGCTGGCCCTCTTTCCCCCTTTAAACCCCAAGCCATACCAAAAGGCAAGTGGCTGGCTGTTGTGCTCCAGGATGAAAGAGAACACCACTCCTGTCCTCTCCTGCCTCCAACATGGTCCCAGGTAAGGGAAAGGGGTGGGGAGGGGGCTGCTGGTGGGAGATCCAACAGCCATGTTGGCTCTGTGACAGAGTTCCACAACAACAGGAGGAAGTTTAGTTGGAGTTCTGGCATAGGAAGTCCCTTCTGTCACTGCAAAGCTCATTCTGAGAATGCCCAGCAGATGGTACAGTAAATCAGGGCTGACACTCCTGCCAGACCCAACACAATCATTTCATTTTCCCATGAAACTTATTGCCAGGAAATTTAGGACCAGCCAGTGGAAGTACTTTTTCACACAATGCATAATCCACTGGTGGAATTCTCTGCCACGAGATGTGGTGACAGCCAACAACCTGGATGGCTTTAAGAGGGGCTTGGATAACTTCATGGAGGAGCAGTTTATCAATGGCTACTAGTCGGAGGGCTGTGGGCCACCTCCAGCCTCAAAGGCAGGATGCCTCTGAGTACCAGTTGCAGGAGAGTAACAGCGGGAGAGAGGGCATGCCCTCAACTCCTGTCTGTGGCTTCCAGCGGCATCTGGTGGGCCACTGTGTGAAACAGGATGCTGGACTAGATGGGCCTTCTTGGGCCTGATCCAGCAGGGCTGTTCTTATGTTCTTAATGCACATCCCTAGTGCCTACCCATTTGAATGCTCTGATCCACCAGGCATGGATGCAGTCACGGCATTTCCACTCTCCGTTCCTCCGCCCGTCTCTCGCAGACCCTCCTTTCCTTGTTATGGGTCAAACACAGAGAGGCCTGCTCCCTACAGCAGGCATGGGATGGTGGGGATGACGAGCAACAGGCCAGCAAAGGACTGGGATGGAATGCAGAGCAGTAACATCCGAGGGTGTTATGAAGGGCAGGGGGGACACAGGGATGGGGCGCTTGTACTTCTCGGCTGCTCTGGCTGTCGGGGTGGGCATGACCATAGGGGCTGTCAGAGAGAGAGTACCTTCTGCACTTCTGTACTTGCAACTAAATCACTGCTTACATCCTATCTTGGTGCCACCTCTGCCTCTGACAGCAGCTTTGTCAATGTCAAATAGAATTCACAGATGGAGCTTTTCACAGCAGAGAGAGAGAGAGATGTTCATCTCCTGCTAACATCTGCACATCAGGCTGCTGGGAAAGGCCTCATCTCTGGTCAAGGACCTGGCAGGGTTAAATGCACCCTAGTTACTGTATGTACAGGGAGGGGAAGCAAGAACACACACACAGCATCTTTCCAGTGGCTGTTGCTGGATTCTACCTTATGTTTCTTTTTAGATGGTGAGCCCTTTGGGGCCAGGGGGACATCTTCTGTATTTTATGTTTCTGTGTAAACCGCTTTGAGAACTGCTGTTGAAAAGTGGGTATGTAAATAGCACAGCGCAGCGTAGCACAGCAAGAGGAAAGGTTTTTTGAAAGGTTACATAGGAACATAGGAAGCTGCCATATACTGAGTCAGACCCTTGGTCCATCTAGCTCAGTATCATTTTCACAGACTGGCAGCAGCTTATCCAAGGTTGCAGGCAGGAGTCTCTCTCAGCCCTATCTTGGAGATGCTGCCAGGGAGGGAACTTGAAACCTAAATGCTCTTCCCAGAGCGGCTCCATCCCCCTAAGGGGAATATCTTACAGTGCTCACACTTCTAGTCTCCCTTTCATATGCAACGAGGGCAGACCCTGCTTAGCTAAGGGGACAAGTCATGCTGGCTACTTCAAGACCAGCTCTCCTCAGCCAAGGGCATTTCTGATTAGCCAGTGAGGTTCTGGGGCCATTCACATGACTGAGCAGCTAAAGTGGAAGGCTGGTCCAACTCACCTTCCCCCCCACCCCCAGTTGATCGCTCAAATGTTACTGGGAGTGCAGACCACACTCCCAAACGATCCACACTGCATGGCACAACCCGGAGCTCTGGAGGCCGGGATGATGCTTCCCGGCCTCCAGACATCCCACAATGCACCAGGCGACATGTACAGTGCATTGGGGGATTCCCCAGGAGACGGGTATTCTAGACACCTGTCTCTGTGTCCGCTGGTACTAAACACAACCCCTGTGACCATACAATCCCAGAGCCCGAGTTAAGAGCTCACTCAAGCCTTTAACCCCGGCTAAACACCAGGCTTAAAAAGCTGGACTCGGCCGTGCTGCCCCACCAGGACCGAGCTCGATCTCAGCAGTTCTCACGCACAGCCTCTTGGTCTGTCTAAATACGTGCAGCTCTCTCAACTCTTCCTCATAGAACTTGGTTTCCAGACCCCTCACCATCTCAGCTGCCCTCTGAACCAATACCAGTTTATCAACATTCTTCTTAAAATACAGGGCCCAAAACTGGACACAGTATCCCAAGTCAGTTCTGATCAGCACAGAATAGAGTAGAGCGGTCACATCTCATGATCCAGACACGATGCTTCTGTAAGGACAGACACAGTTCAGTGGCAGAACATCTGCTTTGCATGCAGAAGGTCTCGGGTTCAATCCCTGGCAGCATGTAGGGCCGAGAGAGACTCCGGCCTGCAACCTTGGAGAGCTGCTGCCAGTCAGTGTAGACAATATTGAGCTAGAGGGACCAGGGCTTTGACTCAGTGAAAGGCAGCTTCCCATGTTTTGAAGACTGCATTAGCTTTTCAGAAGCTGTATCACACGGCTGCCTTATCTTCAGCTTGTGGTCCATCATGACAGACAGACAGACAGACAGATAGAAGTTCCCTATGGCCTTGCTTCCATTTATGTGTAATTCTTTTTCTTTCACAAATCTAATACATGGGAAAAATTTTGCACACACACACACACACACACACACACACACACACACACACCCCTCTAAAATGCACTTTGCCTCTTCTATGGCTCTCAGTACAGTTTTTCCTGATGATGCCACTGTCCCGCCTACACGCTTTTCTCCTCCAAAAGAGCAGAGTTTATTAAAAACAAGCAGTTCAGGTTAAAAACTAATCTGCCAACTCTCCTTGCAGCTGCCGCCTTCAGTCTGGGAGAATGATGTCATCACAAACCACACCACTCAGGTGTCCCTATGTGGCACAACATCTGTACCAAATTGGATGCAAATCAGTTCAGGCATTACGAAGTTGTTGGGGAGCACACACACACACACACACACACACACACAGATACAGCAAGGGAATCTCATTAAAATACTTCCCATGTGGAAAGTAGGCTAACAATGCAACCCAGAAGCACAAGACAATGGCACTTAAAGCTGCACCAACCTATCCTGTAACTCTCAGACAGCTCAGTAGCAGCCATTTCTGGCAACTATTTCTGTTTCTGAACTGCAGGCACCTTAAATCTAAAACACACACCAACATTTTGTAAGACACATCATTTCTCTCTCCTCCCTTGCGGTAAATGATTCATACATTTCAATCATCAGCATTTTCCTCTGAACCAAGCATTTAGGGGGAACCGGTGATGCCTCGGCCATCCCTGTTTTAATAGATTATTATTATTATTATTAAATAATTAATAGTTATTATTATTTATTTATATAATAATTAATAATTATTATTATTTAATAATTATTCAATTATTATTATTTATAATTATAATTTATAATTTATTAAATTAAATAATTAATAATTATTATAATGTAAGAATTAATAAATATAATAATTAATAATTATTTAATAACAATAACAATAATGAATTGAAATATCAGTTCAGGAGCATTTTCAAGCATTTGGTGATTTTTTTAAAAATAGAGATAACCACAAAAGACACTTGGTAGAACCTATTGGAAAGCATATATAGCTGATAAAATTCCATTAATTGGTATATCTTGCAGCTTTTTTGTTCTTTAAAGTTGCAGGGAGTAACAGCAGGAGAGAGGGCATGCCCTCAGCATTTGCTTGTGGGCTTCCCAGAGGCATCTGGTGGGCCACTGTGTGAAACAGGATGCTGGACTAGATGGGCCTTGGGCCTGATCCAGTAGGGCTATTCTTATGTTCTTATAAGTTTATATCTGTGTATATGAATACGTGTGTGTCTTGGTAGGATCCATCAGGCATTGAACATGTGGATTTTTTCTTTTAGGTGTATGATATTGTATCCCACTGTCTCCAGTTTCAAAACCGGTTGCTTAGTCTTACCCCAGAGGTTAGTGGCTGACATCCTGACCAAGACCACAGCAGAACACCAGGAAGATGAGATCACAATACTGGGTGCTTTATTAGCAGAACAAAAGATTTTCACAAAGATTTGCTTCTCCTGGAAATACCCTGCACCTTTACAAAAAATATGTCCTGGACGGTTGCACAACCTCTCATAAATTGGCAAAATTCACCACCACTACCACCACTCTTCGCTCTCTGCTGTGGTACTTTGGAGGTCTTCTCCAGCACGGATGCATCTTCCCGGTGTGCTGCCATTGGTCAGGTTGTCAGCCAATGCCTTGAGCATCAAGCAAGACAGGACATTAAAAGCATCATCGTCAAGTTAGGGGCTTCTTTTTATCTAAAGTTGCAGCCATGCTGGGCCCCAATCCAGATCAGGAATACAATGTAGAGGCAAAGGGTACTTAACCCAGGAGTTCTACAACTCCCATCACCCCCTGATCATTGTTGCTGGGAATGATGAGCATTGTAGTCCCAGAACAATGGGAGACCCAAGGTTGAGAACCCCAGCTTAACCCTTTACTTCCACACTTTCTCTCCCAACACCTCTCGCCAAAAGCAGTAATTAACCTTGAAAGTGCCCTTTACTACCATTCTGAGGCTCAGTTGAAAGTGGTGGCCGTGGTTATCACCTTTATATCAAGCAATGCCTCCTTTCCCCGCCCCCCCCCCCCGCTGCTTCCCTCATAAACACAAAGTATAGCTGACCCTCATTATCCGTGGGGTTCCATTTTCGGCTACAATCACAGATAATGGAACTGCAGATAATGAGACCTTGAGTGAATTGGAATTGAGGGGTTAGGTTCCAGGAGAGCAAAAAAAGACAACAAAGGCAGAAATAAGAGCAATAAAGCAATGTACCATGCTCTCCTGGTCTCCAGCTTTCCAGCAATGCCCTCCTGCAAACCCCTCGAAAAATTGCAGGGGAGATTTATTGTCAAGAAAGACCCACAAGATGGCTCTACCCACCAAAATGGTGGAAATCTGGACCAAAATTGTCCAGAAATCTTTTCCAGTCAACTAGGAACCATGGATAGTTGAATTTCAAGCATTTTTCAATCCACAGATAACAAGTGCATATGGCCCAAGCACAGATATGTGAAATCACAGTTCCTGGGGCCGCAGATAATGAGGGTCACCTGTAGTCTTAACTTGGTTTAACTAAGACTTTATTCGGAAATAACTCCATTTTTCTCCTTCACCTTTTCCTCCCTTTTCTTTCTTCCACCCGCAACACTCTCTATAGGATCCCCAATGGGACACATTTCTAAAACCACAAGACATAAAAGACTACTAGATAGATACAACACTCCTCCTGCATGAATCTTCCTGCATACTAAGATTAACTTCAGAGATTCTGCTCTGGCTCCCTGTCCAGAGCATTGAAGGGCATGTGGGCAAGGACTTCGTGACAATCCCTCTAAGTAGCATTACAAAGATCTAGCCCTCACCCCCAACTGGCCTCAGAGTCCTCAAGGAAGAAGAGCTTTCTCCTGTAGCCCGTGGCACCTGTTCCTTTCACAGGTCCTTTTGATAGTGTTACTCGAGAACTCCTCACGAAGCCCAGGGCCTTGCCAGCTTGAGCCCTCTTAGTCTCCAGGCCCCTCATCATTGGCCAGGTGTCCTTTAAATAACCCTTGACAATTGGGGCAAGTCTCACAGGATCTCGGCCAGTTCCAAGACTCTGGGGCAAGATCTCGTGAGAGCTCCCTGAACTCTCGCGAGATCACGCCACCTCCCGGCATGGTCTTATCTGCCTGCTGTTCAGGCCAGCTCAGGGCATCAGCCAGGATGGAAGCGCTGATGCCCCCCTCCTGGAGATCTCCCCTTGCCAGCAAGGCCTGCACAGACCGGGACCCACTCAGTGGTAAGTCCCAATCTGCTGATCTCTTGGCTCCTGGCCCTCACAAACTTGTTAGAGGGCCTTTTCTGCAGTGGCTCCATCTTTGGAATGCTTTTCAATGGAGGCTTACCTGGCACTGAATTTTTCTTTTCCTTTTCCTTTTTTTCTTTGGCGCCATGTTAAATCATTTTATTTACTCAGGTCTTTTAGACTGATTTTTTTTTAAAAAAGTCTATTCAATGGGTTTTTAAATAGACACTGATGTAACTTGACATTAATGTAACAGAAGGTCATTGCACATATCACTGGTAATTAATTGACTGATCACAGGAAAAAGTCCCACATAAATCAGACATAACAAAAATTAAAAAGAGAACAGCTACAAGGCCAGCGTTAGGAGCAGGGGCGGCTGTAGTTCAGTGGGAGAGCATCTGGTTTACGTGCAAGAGGTCCTAGGTTCATTCCTCAGTAGCACGTCCAGTTAGGGCTGGGATCATCCCCTGCCAGAAACACTGAAGAAGCACTGCTAGTCAGGACAAGCAAAGCTGGACTAGATGGACCAATGAACTGATAACAGAAGGCAGCTTCATATGAAGATGCTAGTTCAAATCTCTTCTTGTTTTGGACTGTAGCTCAGGGGTAGATCATGCAGAAGGTCTCCTTTGTATGCAGAATGTCCCAGTGTAGACAGTTCTGATGCAGATGGACCAAGGTCTGACTCGGTGTAAGGCGGTTTCCTAAATCCCAATTTGCATATCATATTTGGATCATCAAGATTTATTTTACCTGGCTTTTGCTTTGGTTTATTCTGCCCAAAATTTTGGTTTGATTATTGGTTGTGCAGTATTTCGATTGTTGTTTTAATTATCTCTGTTAGCTAACTTGAGAGGTTTTTAAGATGAAGGACAGGAAAATAAATAGATAAACCATGATGTAACATCTCCACTTCCCATGTGGCCACACACCATAAAGAAATGACTCTACGTTTTTAGCTCCACAACTGATCATGCAATAAGAGGTGATTTTCGTGGATCTTCCCTTCATCTTGGAATTACCCAATGCTACCTCCAAAAAAGTCCCCCTGAGGATTGCACAGCTCTTGGGGACATATTTTCATGCGGCACGGGGCATTTCCAAGGGAAGGAACAATCGACAAAAATCCCCCCAACTACCTCTTAGCAATCAACTTTGTGAAAATAAAGAAATGGTTTATTGTAGTAACACTGCTTTGCAGTGTGCAGTCACATGATGAATGGGAATGTTGCCCAATAATCATTGTGTGTGTATGAAATGGACCTTAGTCTCATTTAAAGGGCTAGTGCCCCAATTATTTCACTGTGCATGAACACAATAAAGCCATCACCCCAATCCAGCTATTCCTTGCCACACAGCAGCAGCTCAAGACTTTGACTATTACAGTGGTCACTTTATTTGTTTGTTTGTTTGTTAAATTTGTACGCCGCCCTGAACTTTCATCTCTGGGCGGTTAACAACAACATAAAACAAGTTAAAACATACACAGAAATTTTAAAACATTTTAGGCAATTTAAAAATTAAAAATAGTTTAAAACTTAAAAATGTAAAAAGCTGGAAAAGCTTGGGGGAAGAGGTGGGTTTTAAGTGCTTTTTAAAAATGGTCAGAGATGGGGAGGATCGTATTTCAGTAGGGAGGACATTCCACGGTCTTGGGGCAACAACCAAGAAGTCCCGTCCCCATTTGACCGCCAGCCGAGGTGGTGGCAACTGGAGATGGGCAATGGTCTACAGTGGCCTAGAGAATTCAGAAGTGAATTCTCTGGGCCACATAAAATTCCAGTAGCTGATATACTGTGCACTGTTAGGTGGATGTCAATGCTGTTGGGATTTTGCAATGGACATTATATCAGTTCTTTGTGTGAGGCATGCTTGTCTATGTTTGAATGTATCTATGTACCTTGGGGCTGGAGTCACAGTTTTTTGGTCTTCTCCTCACTTGCTGACTTAAATTCAGACTGAGAGGTTCTCTCTCACACTGCATAAGAGACAGTTGGCTTATTGTTTTCTTGGCCTATGTTTAATTAATAACAAATATCAAACTCTTATTTCTCAGTTAAAGTAAGCCTCCTGTATAATCACTTATTCAAGATAAGTAATTACTCTGCAGCAAGTGCTACTGCCCATGATGTTACTTGGTCGGAAATCACCATCAAGGCAGTTGCGCAAGCATGGTTTATTTGCTGTTTTGCACGTTGTTTGCTTTCTTCTTTTTCTGATCCTCTGAGTTGTGCAAGGGTGCTTGTGCACAACTGCAGAAAAGGTGTGTGGACGCAGTTGTGCAACTGTACAGCCATTGGAAATAATGGCTGTACAATCACACCATTGTATCCATGCCGGGGTTTTGTTGAAGTTTTTCAAGAGTGTTCTTGCACAACAATGTCAACGATGTTTCCCAACCCACACAACGGCACAGGGGATAGCTCTACTGCGTGCCTAACACAGCACTGTATGTGGGCCACTGTACTTTCCATTGGAAGGGGCAGCTCCATGCACTCCAAAGGATGCACCCATCATGCTGTTCCTTCCACTGACATGAATGAAGAAGCCTCTTTGTGCTGGAACATAATGTACCCTTGAGTGCACGTACCTCGGTTGCATTAGATGTGATGATTATAGATTTGCCATTTGTGTGATAGGGAAGTAACTTTTCCCTGGTAAAAGGGAACTTTTTCCTTAGGTGGAACCCTAGCAAAAGGGGATAAAAAGTCAACTAGATTTTAATATGAAGCCACCTAAAGCAGGTCCTCACCACTACCACATTTTCTTTTCTTTAAAGTGGAAAATAAAAGGAGAGGAGAGAAAATAAAGGACAGGAGTGCTGGTCTTGTGGTAGCAAGCATGATTTGTCCCCTTAGCTGAGCAGGGTCCACCCTGGTTTCATATGAATGGGAGACTAGAAGTGTGAGCACTAGAAGATATTCCCCTCAGAGGAAGGAGCTGCTCTGGGAAGAGCAGAAGGTTCCAAGTTCCCTCCTTGGCTTCTCCAAGATAGGGCTGAGAGAGATTCCTGCTTGCAACCTTGGAGAAGCGAAGGTTCTCCAAGCCAGTCTGTTAAGACAATACTGAGCTAGATAGACCAATGGTCTGACTCAGTATATGGCAGCTTCCTATGTTCCTATGTAAAATTGCAGCAGCTGCAATCCTGTGTATGTATAAATCCCATTGAAATCAATAAGACATTTTTCCCATGGCCATTTCAGAGCATGAAGTGTGCAGGAAAAGTCTTGGCTCTTTGGGTTCCTAGCTGTGAGCCAGTAGTGCGCATCCACCAGCATGAGTCAGCTTTTGGCATCCCACCACGATTCCAGGGCCAAGTTACACAGCATTCTGGCATGCAAGATTATGTCTGATAGGGCTAGGGAGAGTGTTTGCGCTCCCCTATCCAACACAGAATGTTCACGTGTATCCCTAGGCACCCATTTGGTATGTCCTTTCATTGCACTTAAACATATATTTCTCACATCTCATATGTGCTCTGTCTATACCAGTTTTGAGTCGATATGCTGGGATTCTGAACTGAATCTGTTTTTAGCTTTTTAAGCCTATGTTGCCTCACTGGTGAAGCCAAAGCCAAATGTTGCAGATACTGATGAAGGCAAGTGACTGCCCACTGTTGGCTCCCAGTTGCTTGGGAGTCAGGGGTAGGACCATAGCTTTGTAGAAGAGCATCTGTTCAGCATTCAGAAGGTTCCAGATTCAGTCCCTTGATTCATCTCCAGGTAAGGCTGGGAAATATCCACCGGAAAGCCTGGAGGGCCACTGCCAGTCAATGTAAGAACATGAGCACTGTGAGATATTCCTCTTGGAACATAAAAACAGCCCTGCTGGATCCGGCCAAAGTTCTATCTAGTGCAGCATCTTGTTTCACACAGTGGACCCTAAGATGCCTCTGGGAAGCCCTCAAGCAAAAGGTGACGGCATGCCCTTTCTCTTGCTATTGCTCCCCTGCAACTGGTATTTAGAGGCATCTTGCCTCTGCAGCCAGAGGTGGCCTATAGCCACAGACTAGTAGCCATTGATTGACCGGTGCTCCATGAATTTGTCTAAGCCTCTTTTAAAGCCATCCAAGCTGGTGGCCATCACCACATCCCATGGCAGAGAATTCCATAGAATGATTATGCGCTGTGTGAAAAAGTACTTCCTTTTGTCGGTCCTAAATTTCCCAATCTTCAGTTTCATGGGATGACCCCTGGTTCTAGTGTTATGTGAGAGGGAGAAGAATTTCCCTCCATCCACTTTCTCCATACCAAGCATTATTTTATAGACCTCTATCATGTCTCCCTGCAGTCAACTTTTTTCTAAACGAAAAACCCCCAGGTGTTGTAGTCTTGCCTCATAAGGAAGGTGTTCCAGGCCCCTGATCATCTTGGATGCCCTCTTCTGCACCTTTTTCATCTCTGGAAACAATACAAAGCTAGATGGGCCAATGGCAGCTTCCGATGTAAGCTGTGTAAGTGGGGGCCAGAATCTTCCCATGGCCACTAGATGCTGGAGTGGTCAAATGTCATCCACCCTACCAGTATAACCATGCTCTTATACCCATGCACTTCAATGGACAAGATCCAGACTAAATTAGTTATGACTAAGTCCCACTGAATTTAATGGAGCTTAAGTGAGTCAAGACTCACTTGTGTCACTTATTACAATGGTCTGTGGTCCTGACTAAGCACCGTCGTAATCAGTAAATAAAAAGTAATGCTATCCAGATCCACTTACTCAGGATCCTACACAATGGTTAACTTTACACTCACTTAATTCTGCATTTGATTGTGAGCAGTGCATGATTGAAGTTGTCCTGTTTTTTTTCAGAATGACAGCCAAGAAGGAGGACTATGTCCTCTAACACACACCCTTTCAAATAAAAACAGGACAAATGTGTTTGCGAAGACAAAACAATGAGTTTTCTAATTATATCCACAGAGCCACTCAGCCCGACACTGGCGGAAAGAAAACCTAGAGAGTACGGAAACTGATGGAAGTCTTTGAACAAAGTGATGCAATTCTTTTTGCTACCCCTAGCATTTCGGAAAAACAAAACAACCCCTTTCTTCCACTGTCTATGGCAATGAACCATCTTGGGGTGTCAGAGAGAAGACAGACTAAACATGTATAGAACTGGGAGTGGGGTTTGGAAGCAATCCTGCCACATTCAGATCAAAGAAACATATGTATGCTTCTCTCGGATTGAGCTCAGGAGGGGGAGGCTGCAAATTTGGAGCAGAAGCCAGCTATGTGCAGTTCTGATTGGCTGGCCTTCCCTGATGTCACCAAGAAACACCACCCAAACCCCAGAGCAGTTTTGCACTTTTAAAGTTCCTTTCTTTGCCTTACAAGATAATGCCTCAGATGGATGCATGATCGTTTGCACTATGCTTTTATGAAAAGGCTAGGGATGTACTTGAAATGTGATTTGGCATCCAAATAACGAGCACATACATACAAACATACATATATATTTATTGTAATACACAAGCCTTATGTGCTGGAAACGGAGGCTAGTTAGCAAACGTATCCATCCAAAGGGAAGCAACATAGGAACATAGGAAGCTGCCATATACTGAGTCAGACCATTGGTTTATCTAGTTCAGTATTGTCATCACAGACTGGCAGCAGCTTCTTCAAGGTTGCAGGCAGGAATCTCTCTCAGCCCTATCTTGGAGATGCTGCCAGGGAGGGAACTTGGAACCTTCTGCTCTTCCCAGAGTGGCTCCATCCCCCTGAGGGAAATATCTTCCAGTGCTCACACATCAAGTCTCCCTTTCATATGCAACCAGGGCAGACCCTGCTTAGCTAAGGGGACAAGTCATGCTTGCTTGCTATCACAAGACCAGCTCTCTTCTCTGAAAGGAAGATGAGCAGGATAGGAAGAGTTGGCTGTTATTTGTGCAGTGGGGCTGGATTAATCTCTTTTGCCAGAATGCAGCAGTGGAGGCAGGGGGGATGGGTGCTGGATGACTTAATTTCAGGAGCTTTCCAAACTCCTGCTATTTGAAAGGCTGTGCTTTCTGTTAAAAGCCCTGGCAACGCAGTTGAAGCATTGTGAATTGGCTCTCCAAAGTCTGGGTTTTTCTTGCTTGGAAAGCAGCAGCTGGATTGTAAGGCAGGGAATTTGTGGATATTAATAAAGCCTCGGGAAAATGTTTGTCCTTTGGGGAATGTGACAAAAATACCACAATAAAACAGCCTGTTGACACTGAAGTTGGCCTTGCTATTTCTGGATACGTATATAAATGCATGCATGTATTTGCAGGATCTCCCAGGAACTAAAAATGTGGAGAGTCTTCTTCTCCTTCTCCTTCTCCTTCTCCTTCCCATTAATAAAATGGTCTCCCATTGCCTTCAGTTTCCAAACTGGAAGCAAACCTTTTCTCTTTGGGGGTCTTTGAGATGCTAGCTCCATGCTACACAGAAACAGGTGCCATGGAGCCCAGGCACTCTTTATTTAAAAGAAAACTCACCTTGGAAGAAAGGAATTCAAAGCAGATGAGTGGTGGGTGGGAAGAGGTGAGATAAGAGGTGAGTGCTTAACCCTTTCCCCTGCCTCTGCTGTATAAAATGCCCCTCTAACTGGCTTTTCCTGCCTCAGGATTCCAAACGTGCTGGTGAGCGGAGCAGCCCTTCCATGAGGCAAGGTGAGGTGGTCACCTCAGGCGGCTCACTGGGGCCACCAGTGAGAAGGCAATGTACACTTCTGCCTCCTTCTGCCTCCTGGTTTTAAAGGGGGCAGGGGAGAAGGAAAGGAGGTTCACACAAGGGCGGGCATCTGGCACCATGCCACAGGAACATAGGAAGCTACCATATACTGAGTCAGACCATAAGTCCATCTAGCTCAGGATTGTCTATACAGACTGGCAGCGGCTTCTACAAGATTTCAGGCAGGAATCGCTTTCAGCCCTATCTTGGAGAAGCCAGGGAAGGAACTGGGAATCTTCTGCTCTTCCCAGAGCGGCTTCATCCCCTGAGGGGAATATCTTTCAGTTCTCACATATCAAGTCTCCCATTCAGATGCAACCAGGGCAGACCCTGCTTAGCTAAGGGGACAAGTCATGCTGGCTACCACGAGACCAGCTCTCCTACCACAAGACCAGGTACCACAGAAGCCTTGTGCTGCCACTGCTGGTGAGCATAAACATGCCTTTTGAACTCAGAGAGGAGCAATTGGGGTGTAGTATCAGTATGGATCATAGACATGGGGTAGGGACCATTCAGAACTCTTCCCACAGAACTTTATGAAAAACTGCCGGATCAAGCCTGCTGGATCTATTCATTTCAACTTCCTCCCTCACTTAGCACTTTTCATCTGGAAAATGTCACCAGGAGGGGGGTAGGATTTAACCTTCCGTTTCTTCACTGCCACTGCCGTGATCCATTTGGGATCAACTTTTAAGAAAACACAGAACAGTCAGGAGATCAAGATCTCTTGCATCTGGTCTAAGTCTGGCCTAAGGGCTGGTCCTAAAGGATCCTAAGTGAAGTTTAGGGCCTATCAAACAACCACTGAGCACACAGTAGCTGCAAGGAATGTTCTGGCAAAGCCAATGTTTGGAAGCCTTCTAGCCCAAAGTGAGCTAGTCATTGGCCTGGTTCACACAATCATTTGAATCTAAGTTGCCAACATTATGTGGTTGCCAGCATGAGTGTGATTGTGTGAACACCAAGGCAGGAATCTCAGATCCATCTCAGGTTAGAGTCAGTCAGTCATTTATTGTTACAGTCACAGACCAGTACAATAGGAACAGTACATTAAATAAAAAATTAAAATAACTTAAAATACATTTATATCTAAAACTGAAAAAGTTAAGACAACGATAATTTCTTATTAATCAATTGCCGACGAGTATTAATAGCAGCAGCAGCAGCACAGTATCTAGCAACTCTGCTTGTAACTGTAAGCTCAGATCTCAGGTTATAAGCCAGCTTGCTGTGTGTTCATACAACCCCAGTAATCCTGGTTACCAATTTTCTACCTAGATTTAGACAACTGTGTGAACCAGACCACTGTGTTAGTTAACATAATGGAAACACAATGACATCTGCACAAAATCTTCCTCGGCATGTTGCATCTCAACTCTTTCCAGTGGCAATTTCACTGATCCCCGTCCTGCATTTTTCCATTGCCAAGATTGTGCATATTTTGTGCATATATTTATATTTATTTATATTCCACCCTTCAGGCCAAACCACTCAGGGCAGCTTTCAAAAATTAATGCCATCAGTAATAACTGTGCAGGGGGTGGTCTGAATTACATCATTCAGCTGTCTTGCTGAAGCTAAACAGGACTTATGGTCAACACTTGGATGGGTGACATATGCTCCCTTGACCCCCGTGGCAGAAGAAATGCATAGGCTCGTCATCCTTCTTTGGCAGGGTCAGTCCATATTTTGGGGAACCTGTCCCTGTTTTGTCCCTCTTTTTGCCTCTTGGGAATGAGGTTTTGTTTCTCACATGACTTGGTAGAGTTGTCATCCTTATCAGGATTCAACTCCCTGCCCAGAGCCTCTGGAAAGTACATCTCCAAGTGGGTGGGCGGGTGCATAATGTCTCTGGTGCACTTGCATCTCAAGGTGTGCACAACACAAAGGCATGATGCCTTGCACGGCTTCTAGAGCGATGGGATCCAATCTTGGGCAATGTGTAATGGTGAGTCGGGGCTTGGGCAGCAATGCTTGGAATGAGAAGTGTTTGTTACAAGGGTGTTCCCATTTCCATCTGCTAAATGTTAGGAACATTGGACACTGCCATATACCGAGTCAGACCATTGGTCCAACTAGCTCAGAATTGTCTGCTAGACTGGCAGTGGCTTCTCCAAGGTTGCAGGCAGGAGTCTCTCTCAGTCCCAGAGGCGCTCTAACCCCCAGACCTTGAGGCCCCGGTCCGTGGCCTCCGGGGTCCGGTGGGGCATCCAAATGGCCGGGGGGGGGCCCTCCGGCAGCCACCCCACTACATCGAATCTCGGTTTTGTTTTGTTTTTTAATTTCAGTCACCACATGGCCGAGGGGTGGCTGCCAGGGGGTGAGCCCAGCATTCCTTCACCCCACACCAAGCAGCGGCGGGAGTGACACTGAACCCCTCTGTTCAGCCCAGCGTCATTGCAGCCACCGCCACCAAGGCAGCCACCCTTTGGCCGAGCGGTGGCTGGAATTTAAAAAATGGAGGTTTGGTGTGGGAGAAGGCTCCAAAACAGTAGGTTTCAGAGGGCCTCACGCTGGGGCGGAGGGGTGCCTCGCGGAAGGGGCGGTCTGGGCACCAAAATTTCCTAAGTGTGCCCCTGCCCAGCCCTATCTGGAAAAGCCCGGAAGGGAACTTGGAACCTTCTGCTCTTCCCAGAGTGGCTCCAATATCTTCCAGTGCTCACACATGTAGTCTCCCATTCAAATGCAAACCAGGGCAGACCCTGCTTAGCAAAAGGGGCAAGTCATGCTGGCTACCGTAAGACCTGCTCAGAATATGGGCTTGGCTCTTCTGCTTGGGCCATCTCAAAGCAGGTGCCTCTGCAAGCACTTGACTCCCTGCTTTCCATCTGTGGCCTGCTTGTCATCAGAACTGTACATGTCACGCTTCACAGGTTGCTTGGCCATCATCCCTGGCCATTGTATGCCACACCTCCCAGCATCCTCGGCCATGCTCCATACATATTCTACGCCACACCTCCCAGGCTGCTTGGCCACACACCCTACACCAGGGGTTCTCAAATGTGGGGCCCCCAGATGTTGTACTGCAACTTCCATCACCCCCCTCAGCCACAATGGACTTCAGCTGGGGATGATGGGAGTTGTAGTCTGACAACAGGGTAGTTAACACAGTGCAGAATAGAAGCCTCCTACCCTAATTCAGGAGCTGTGTAAGCTCCCGTTTGCCAATCTGAGTTAAAAACTGGGTCTGAGGCACCAACAGTTATCGTGCGCTCAGCAGCTGCGGGGTCAGAGGGCTCCCTCCTACCCAGGCCTTTAATGAAGCGGGGGAGGAAAAGTCTTTTAGCTGTTCTTTAGCACACAATGAGGCTGTTCACACAACTGAAAACTGGGTAGGACCCATCCTTTGGGAGCTGTGCGTGATCCCAATTTCCGGTTGTGTGGGAGCAAAAAACTAGGTAGGAGGAGGGAGAAGTGACTGTGTGGGAGTCAGGAGCGGAGTAGTACAGCTTTGCTCCTACCTTGGTCAAATGCTGGGTATGAACGCTGGGTAGAGTGGCACTGGGAAGAGAGCTGGTCTTGTAGGTAGCAAGCATGACTTGTCCCCTTAGCTAAGCAGGGTCTGCCCTGGTTGCATATGAATGGGAGACTAGAAGTGTGAGCACTGGAAGAGATTGCCCTTAGGGGATGGAGCCACTTTGAGAATAGCAGCAAGTTCCAAGTTCCCTCCATGGCGTCTACAAGACAGGGCTGAGAGACTCCTGCCTGCAACCTTGGAGAAGCTGCTGCCAGTCTGTGCAGACAATACTCAGTGAGATGGACCACTGGTCTGACTCAGTTTATGGCAGCTTCCTCTGTTCCTATGTACCCAGCTCCTCTCTCCCATGCGATCATCATTTCTCCCCACTCTTACCTTGTTGTTTGGTTCCACACAACCAAAGATTGGGAGCATGAACAGCTCCCAAACCTGAGAGCAACTTCCTAAGTAATCTATGTATTGATGGAGTTGGAGCTCAGTGGCAGAACATTTGCTTAGCGTGCAGATCTTGGGTATAATCCCTGGCATCTCAAGGTAGGGCTGGGGAAAACTCCTGTCCTCCTAGCATAGGAGAGCTGGGCATGTGGTAGTGATCAAGAATTGTCCCCTTTGCTAAGTAGAGTCTGCTTTGGTTTGCAGTTGGATGGGTGGATATATGCGAACACTGTAAGCTATTCCCCATATGGAACTGGGTAGTAGCTCAGTGGAAGAGCATCTCCATGCTTCCATACAGAAGGTCGCTGACATCTCTAGATAGAGCTGAGAGAGACTCCTGCCTGAAACCTTGGAGAGCATCTACAGGTCAGTGTAGACAATACTGAACTAGATGGACCAATGGTCTGACTTGGTATAATGTTCCTATGTCCTAGTTCTTCCTATGTCCTGGAAGGATGTCCTTCCTATGTCCTGGTCCTTGGAGAGCATCTGCAGGTCAGTGTAGACAATACTAATTAGATGTACCAATGGTCTGACTTGGTATAATGTTCCCATGTCCTGGTCCTTCCTATGTCACCTATGAAAAGGAAAGTGTTGTGTTGCCATTTTGGCTTCCTTCCTCTGCGAGCCATCTATGGGGAAGTACTGCGTGCACTGCTGTGCCACTCCTGGAAAATGGGTCACAGTCCAGCTCCCACAGCAGCCCACGTCACCCTGTTTCATGTTAAAACAAGACCTGAGGGTATCCTCAAGGGAGCCAGCACAGAGAAGGCTCTCTCGTGAGTCACTATCCATCACACCCTCAAAATGACTGGGAACCCGAGTAGAGTTTCCAGGGCAGATCTCAGTCCCCTGGCAAGTTAATAGGTTTGAATCCATAAATGCATGAAGCCAGTATCAGAATTAGAACCCGAGGCCTCCCACATTCACGCCCAGTACCCCAGCCTCTTGAATCCCAGGAGGCAAGGCAATTGAACCCCAGGGACTATCACTGTGTAAATATTAGCTTCCAAAGCCATCATGTGGGATAAATACATTCACCACCAAGAAGAAAATTACTGAAACACCAGCAAGCAGTTCATCATAATTAAAAGCCAATACTCTGAATGCGGCAGAAGTGAAGAGAGTAGATAATTTCCTTAATGTGTTTCTCTGGAAAGGGCTACTAATCTCCTAAGAAACTGGCGTGGCGAGATTTATGAAGCACGGCAGTTAATTCGTCAGGAAGATGGCAAAAGCGTCCAGCTTCCCTGTTTCCGTACTTGCGGGAGAGGCCGTGCAAACAGTTCTGTAATAATAAGCGAGCAATTTGCTTTTGTCAAGGCTGTTGTGTATTATGGGAAATGTCAAAGACAATGTTGCTTTAAGACGGGGCCTCCGCCTGCTTAGTAGTTGTTACTGGAGGGTAGAGTTAGATTTTGTTGCTAGACAGCAGGTGGCTCAGCTGCTAGACTCAGGCTGATGATTTCCTCAAGGAACCGCCGCAGACAAGTTCAGTTATTCTACATGCTTGCCAAGGATTGTTATTAATAAATATTTGTTCAGGAATCCTGCAGTATCCTTCTGTCTTGTGTGGTGACAACACTATACAGGAGAACCTTGCTATCCACAGATTCAACATCCTTGGATTCGCATATCCGTGGTCGAGTAATTGACACCCAACCTTGGCATACGCAGGGAAAACCCAACAAAAGGGGTTAATTTTGCGTATCTGTGGGTTGAGGTGACATCTGATGGTCTATGGGTCGGCGGTGGCCTCGGAGTTCATTTCTGGCCACCATTTTCTGAGGAGGAGCCATTTTGTGGCTCATTTTGATTGAAGTTTTCCAAATCTCTCTCTTACCTTCTCAGCAGAGGTGCTCCTACCCCTGGACTTTGGGTTCAAAGTCCAGGGTCTGCATAGCCCCTGGGGGCCCCTAAATCCTCTTTAGTCCATTCTGGGTGGTGTGGTCACCCAGCGGAGCATAATGATGCTTAATTTGCATAATGATGCTTAATTTGGAGGGGGGGCCTCCAAAGGCCTTTAGGACCAGGCTCCAAAATAGGGATGTGTGAACAGGTTCGATGTTGAATGTGTTTGATGTCGAACAGGTTCGGTTCGACTGTTCGGGGTCGAACTAAACCACGCCCTGTTCAGTCCAACCCCGGACCGGACCACCACCACCACCCCAGGGGTTTGTGAGTTGTTTTTGAAATTTAGGTGGTTTTTTAAACTTACCCCTTCCAGGAGAGTTGTCCAAGGCAGCGGAGTGGTCCCCAGAGATTCCCCCTCCCCCCACCGGCCTCCCTTGTGCCATAAATCGGCCGCTCTTTGGCCTTTCCCCCTTGGCGCAATGGCCATTTTGGAGGCCACTGCACCCACATAATAGGCCTCTGCATGGCTTGACCCATGCTGTCAAAGCTCCTGTTACAATCCTAAACTAATCCTAAGAAATTCTCTCTCCTAGCATAGATCTGCTTTAAGATACAAGAGGAAAGGAGAGGCTAAAGATGGATGGATGGGAGGAAGACAGTGGATAGTTAATTCAATAGCTGGCATCCTGATTACCACTGCGCATGTGAAACCTAAAGAAAGCACATGCGCAATGGATGGACTGCCACATCTGAAGTGCATGGGCACACACACAGGGAGGTCATGTTCACCAATCCCCCTCCCCTAGAAGTACTCTGTGTGACCTGGAAGCAGTTCCCTGAGAATTTTTCAGCCCTCAATGACCTACTTTCATGGCACATGGAACACTTTGGAGAGAAGGGGAAATTGATGGAAATTTATTTATTTTATTTATTTTTACATTTATAGCTCGCTCTTCCTCCAAGGAGCCCAGAGCAGTGTACGACATACTTAGGTTTCTCCTCACAACAACCCGATGAAGTAGGTTAGGCTGAGAGAGAAGTGACTAGCCCACAGTCACCCAGCTAGTTTCATGGCTGAATGGGGATTTGAACTCAGGTCTCTGGTCCTCGCCCAGCACTCTAACCACTACACCACGCTGGCCCAAATCTGTACATACAGCCCACCACCGCACAAGCCTTCCGTGCTTCAGAAGCAGGGAGCATCCACTGCACATGTGCTCTTTTTTGCGATCCGTGTGCCTGAATTCAATACAGTATTCAAGTCATGTGTATGGGATGGAGTTTGGATTGTGACGTAGTAAGACATTTATGGTAAAAAATTTAATTTGCCTAAAGTGATTCTAAAGAACAACACCCTTCAGCTGGTCCAATTTCTCTGTTCAACAGTGTTTTACTGTGAAGATGAGACATATGGTATGGCTTTGTCCCCAAAATAGCACCTCATATAGGTGTCTTGGTCCATGTACTACAAATTGAACATGATGCAGCCGCTAAAAAACCTTAGAGTGCATTAACAGATGCATTGTGTCCAGATGATGAGAAGTAAGCGTTCCACTCTACTTTGCCCTGGTCAGATTTCAGTTGGAATACTGTGTCTCGTTCCGGGCACCACGCTTTAGGAAAAACATTGATAAACTGGAGACTCAGGATTGGATAAGAGGGGCTTGCTGAAAATGTCAGTGCCAAGCTTTTGAGGGGGGGAGAGAAGTCTCCCCGTGGTTGGAGACCCAGCTGTACTTAGTCACAAATTTATAGCTGTACTGGGGGAATAAAGTGTGTTCCAATCAACTTGAAGTCGTGAGCTGGAGGGTTAAACGGATTCTCGGTATTTTATCCCCATGAGTATTTCCCTCCCAGCAGGACTTCACTGTGACATGCTCCACATCCTGATATCCTTTATTTCCTTGTTTGTGCCTCAGACAGGGTTGTGGGGGCACAAGCAAAATGATGCCGCCTTCGTGGCTCATCAGTGTTTATTACAACAATTGAAAGCCATTTTCTTCTCGGGTAATGCACAAAGGTGGGATTTATTGCCATTCTTCCCAGGAAATTATTTGTGTCTTTACAGCGAAATCCACTGGGAGGTTCTTCTCCGTGAGCCGCACTGAAAATGAATGGGAGGTGTGCACAAGGCATGCACACTCTCAGTTCATGCACAGAACCCATGCACTTCCATGGAGTTCATGCGAAAAAAGTCTTGAACTAGAAGTGAAAGACATGCTTTTATGGCCAGGGTGTGTGTGTGTGTGTGTAAAGCAAGAGTATATATTTTAGACTGGGTCTTTGCAAACGTTGGGAGAGGGAGGCGTCTGTAATTCAGTGGTACACCAAGGCACTCCTACCCTTGGATTTTGGAGTCTAGGGTCTCCACATCCTCTGGGGACTCACAAATCCTCTTTAGACTGTCCTGGGTGGTGTGGTTGCCATGCCACACCACCAGCTTGCTCTGTGTCGGGTGGCCAAGTGTGATTTTGACCTGCCCCGGGTGCTTTAGAGACAGAGCGGGGAGTAGGGAAAGAAGTATGTGGGATAAAAATATGTTTTGTGTTGAAATGTTTCTGCTAATGCACATTTGCATCAATATACCTGGTTTTATATTCTTACGTTCTTGTGAGTTCAGTTGCTATTTGTGCCCTCAAGAACCCACATGTTAAAAATACTGCATGTGTCATGGTGTGTGTGTGCAGGTAAGGAGATGATGCTTAACTTGCAGCGGGGGGGGGGGGGCGCTCCAAAGGCCTTTAGGTCCAGACTCCAGAATTACCTAGGTGCACCTGCTCTGCATGCAGAAGGTACCAGCTTAGCTCCAGTTAAGACTGTAAAAGACCCCTGCCTGTCTGAAACCCCGCAAAGTTGTTGCCAGTCAGTCGATGATACTAACCCAAATGGGCCAAGGGTCTGAGTCAGTAGAAAGCAGCTTCATCGGTTTGCTCTGAGGAGCAAATGTTGCCATCTCAACAAAATCCCGTGGATGGAATTTAGTGGGGGCTATATGAGTACCACCTAACGGTGCAGCGGGGAAATGACTTGACTAGCAAGCCAGAGATTGCCGGTTCGAATCAACATAGGAAGATGCTGAAAGGCATCATCATCATCTCACACTGTGTGGGAGGAGGCAATGGTAAACCCCTCCTGTATCCTACCAAAGACAACCGCAGGGCTCTGTGGGCACCAGGAGTTGACACCGACTCGATGGCACACTTTGCCTTTATGGAGGCAAGCCTGTTCTTGCCTGCCTAGTTTCTGCATTAGAGTCAAGCATCTGGAATGCACTGCACACTATCCCCTTACATGCAGTCCAGACTCCTCCTTTCTGCTCTTCTTTTGACCTAAAAGAAATCCTGCTGCAAAGTGCAAGCCTGCATAAGAGGCCCTGCTAGGCAGATGCAAAGAACCTTATTGATAAGCCAATTAAGTTACCAACACCTGTGTGGAAAATGTGGGTTCAGCACAGTCTCATCACTTCATTTGCATCGCTCTGGCTTGAGCTTGACTCCTCAGTGTGAGCTGGGTATGTTTAGCTTGGAGCAGGGAAGCCCAAATGAAGATATTGGGGATGGGGCAGTAGCTCAGGGGTGGAGCATCTGCTAAGCATATAGAAGGTCCCAGATTCAAGCCCTGGCAGCATCTCCAGGTTGGGCTGGGGAAAACTCTTGCCTGAAACCTTGGAGGGATGCTGCCAGTCTGTGTAAACAATACTGAGCTGGATGGACCAATAGTCGGAATCAGGATAAGACAGCTTCCTGTTTTCCTATATGATAGCTGTCCTCAAATATCTAAAGTGTGGTCACTTTGGATGTTCTTCTTCAGTTTGTTTAGTCAGATTTTGCGTTAGACTTTCTGTTTCTTTGGTGTGTACTTGGTATATCCCTGAAACTGTTCTAGGGTTGATTACCTGTGACCAGGGGTGGCTCGTGAACTCACCTCGGGGGGGGGGGGGCGGCAGGTGGCTTCTTTAACTGTAAACGGAGCTGGTGCTCCGTGCTGCCCAGCATCCCACGTGGCGGTGAATTGCCTCCGCCACTCACCTGGCCACTGGTGGGGGCTCCCCTCCATGGGAGCCAGGTGAGTGGCCTAGGCGATTCCCCGCCACGGGGGCTGCTGGGCGGCACGGAGCACTGGCTCCGTTTACAGTTAAAGTAGCTGCCCCCCGCCGCCCCCCAGAGGTGCGTTTACGAGCCGCGCCTGCCTGTGATGTAACTAAACTAAGAAACATTAGCCTTTGCCCATCCAGCCAGGGCATTGCAAAAGACTCTGTAAGCTTTTAAAAGTGCTTTTGTATTTTCCTACAAAGGCTCTGTGAATCCAGGCAATTTGAACTGTCTCTTTCCCCAAGTGTTCTTAACATCTCCTCTCACCAAATAGTTTAAAAAGTTCCTGAAAAGCAGTGGATATGGGGACCAATTGAGTGTGCCAAGTAATTTTTTCTTCAATTATTTCTTCAAACACTGGGGACAAGTGCCTTATTAATATACAATCCAGCAAAGCCATTCAGTGGCTGCTTTCCAGGATTTTTCATTTAATTATTTGTTTGAAACAATAGTTCACTCTCATTAAAGACGGTTGTTTGGTTGGTTGATTGGTTGGTTGGTTTACCATATTTATATACCGCCTGATATGTATAACTCTAGGCCCTCCCCCACACTTTGATATGTATATCTCTAATCCAAATTACAATATAAAAATAAAATACAAACCATTAAAAACAATTCACAGAATAAAACAACGGTTTAAAATTAGTTTTAATTAAAAGTCTGAGAAAACAGGTGTGTCTTAAGGGTCTTTTTAAAAGCAATCGGAGATGGAGAAGCTCTTATTTTAACACAGAGTATATTCCAAATCCCTGGGGCAGCCACAGAGAAGGCCTGGCCTCAAGTAACTACCAGACGAGCTAGTGGCAACCATAACTGGACCTCCCCTGATGATCTTAATAGGCGGCAAGTTCATGACAAAGGAGGTGTTCTCTTAAGTAAGAACATAAGAACAGCCCTGCTGGATCAGGCCCAAGGCCCATCTAGTCCAGCATCCTGTTTCGCACAGTGGCCCACCAGATGCCGCTGGAAGCCACAGACAGGAGTTGAGGGCGTGCCCTCTCTCCTGCCATTACTCCCCTGCAACTGGTACTCAGAGGCATCCTGCCTTTGAGGCTGGAGGTGGCCCACAGCCCTCCGACTAGTAGCCATTGATAGACCTCTCCTCCATGAAGTCATCCAAACCCCTCTTAAAGCCACCCAGGTTGTTGGCTGTCACCACATCCTGTGGCAGAGAGTTCCACAAGTGAATCACGCGTTGTGTGAAAAAGTACTTCCGTTTGTTGGTCCTAGACCTGGCAATCAATTTCATGGAGTGACCCCTGGTTCTAGTGTTGTGTGAGAGGGAGAAGAATCTCTCTCTCTCCACTTTCTCCACACCATGCATGATTTTATAGACCTCTACCATGTCTCCCCTCAGTCGTCTTTTTTCTAAACTAAAAAGCCCCAGGTGTTGTAGTCTTGCCTCATAAGAAAGGTGCTCTAGTACCCTGGACCTAAGCCATTCAGGGATTTATAGGTAATAATCAGAACTTTGTATTTTGCTCTGAAACATAGCAGCAGCCAGTGCAATTCTTTAAACATTCATGTTATATGATCCCTTCGAGTTGTCCCAGAGACCAACCTGGCTGCCAAATCCTGTACCAGTTATAGTTTACTGACTACATACAAAGGTATTATGTATACTGACTGGCAGTAGCTCTCCAAGGTTTCAGACAAGAGTCTCTCCTAGCCCTACCTGGAAATGCCAGGGAGTAAACCCGGGAGCTTCTGCATGCAAGCAAATGCTTTACCACTGAGCTACAGCCCCAGCCCCTACGGAGGGGATGTGGTGATGGCTACTAGCTTGGATGGCTTTAAAAGGGGCTTGGACAAATTCATGGAGGACAGGTCTATCAATGACTATTAGTCTTGATGGCTATAGGCCACACCTGGCCTCAGAGGCAAGATGCCTCTAAATACCAGTTGCAGGGGAGCAACAGCAGGAGAGAGGGCATGACCCCCTCTTGCCTGTGGGCTTCTCAGAGGCATCTGGTGGGCCACTGTATGAAGCAGGATACTGGACTATATAGGCCCTAGGCCTGATCCAGCAGGGCTGTTCTTATGAGGCAGGCAAGGCTGCATGTGGTCAGAGACAGATCAGACAACCAGCCACCCCAGTATTTTCTAAAAGCCCATGACTGGCATCCATAGCATCCATAACTGGGCCTGCTATAAACAATGGCTGACATCCAGACTAATGCTGCACTAGGGCAAGCATGTTGTTCCTCTACATTGGGAGCTTGCATTCCAGACTAGTGTTGTACTACTGCATCAGGGTGCACTTGCACAACCTGTGGCACCCCTCCTGCTGTGAAACCTCTTCCCATCTATGTGGCAGGGATTGATGGAAAGCTAATCTCCGTCGTGCAAGCACAACACTTGCACAGGCAGCTTGAAAAGGCCAGAGATTCAGCTGGCTGGAACATTTGCTCAGCTATGTGCCCTTCTTGTACATGTGCGTCTTTGTTCATTGCCCATGTGCAGCATTCATCTGGATGTCGGCCTTAAAAGGTTGAGAGGATACACATTTGCATTTTGCAAGAAAATCCAGGTTTAAGAGGGTTTGCTTGGAACTCTCCCCAACTCTTCAAATTCACTTCCACTTTCATTTCAACAGGCCACTGGCAAGCCTCGCTTTCTTTCCATAGGGTCTCAGCCACCTCTCAATAGATATCTAAAGTGGAATCTGTTCGGAAACAATAACTTGGGCGTCAAAAGGCAAACAGGTGCTCTGATCCACACTGCATATTTGTGAAGGCTTTGTAAGCTAAAGGCAATACTGCTCTTGGATGGTATCAAAGATGGAAAAGAGAGACACAGCAGAGCCATTTTCTGAGAGGCCTTTCACTTAGCAGCAACGCTGCCCAGCTTCAGCTGAGAGAACATTCTGTGAAGTGCAGCTCCAACGTTAAGCGCATGATTCTCCCACCATGCCCTCAAGAAAACTGGAAGTGAGCCAGCCGTACTCCGTCACTGGGGTTATCTAAGGGATGACAGCCCAAAAATAAGGCCTCCCAAAGTGTATTACCAATCCCAGTTTTCCAGTCAGAAGCTTAGCCAACAGCCAAGGATGCTACTATACACTAAGGACACCAAAATGCCCATGAGATTGCTGAGAAGCCCCAGGGTTGGCTCAGACGTAATGCCACACCACAGCTTGGAGCTGTGTGATCAAGCCTTTAAAGACACTCAGGCTCATATATGGATTGGGATCAGGGCACCTTAAAGGCCACCTTCTTGCATATGAACATGCCTGCATGTTGCTTTCTACCAGCTTCACCTGATATGAGAGCTCCATCCATTGAGAATGACCTCAAAACAGTGGTGCATCATTTGGTAACCTCCAGGCTGACTACAGCAATGCGTTCTATGTAGAGCTAATTTTGTACATAGTCCAGAAACTTCAGTTAGTCCAAAATGTGGCAGCCAGATTGGTCTCCGGGGTAACAGAGAAACCACATCATGCCTGTTCTTAAATGGTTGCACTGGCTGCCGATATATCTCCGGGCAGCACAGGTGATGCTGTCATCAACGCAATAGCACAGGTGATGCTGAATTGTCCACCGAATGTTGCAGAGAATACCAGCCATTATATACATTTTCAAGGCTGGGGAGAGGGTGGATAAAAAATGATGGGCTTTTCTTTAAAGAAATAAAATAATAGATTGTTTTAATTTAAGTTAGAATAGTGCCCAAACTTACCTATTAACTTTAGAATCTTATTCATAGGCTGCAGTTGCCCCCCGCCCCACACAAGTTTATCTGCCATATCCAAGTTTATGTCCCATTTTCCATCACTTGGTTTCTTCTTCTGTGGCTCTTTGCAGCTATTTTGTTGGTCAAAGACAGGAAAAGGCATTCTTGCCCGTCTTCCTGTGCTGTGCTCTGCAACACAGTGCCGGAAGGAAAGAGACACCTGGTTGCCTAGGCAACCGGATGACTCTTTCTGTCTCCTGCCGACAAAATGGCTGTGACCTTTGTGGCTGCAAAGAGTCACAGGATAGATCCATTTTGAAGTTAATTGTGATGGTTTCACATCCCAGAGACGTGAGTTTGGGGCAGTATAAAATATGTTAAATAAATAAATAAATAAATAAATAAATCTTCAATTTCACTTCTGCATTTAGCCCATCTTGTACTACTACTATTACTACTTCCACTCCTGTTGTTGTTGTTGCTTCTGCTACTACTATTACTAGTGCTTATATATCACTTTTCAACAAAGTTTCCAAAGTGGTTTACACAGAAAAATCAAGAAGAAACAAATAAGATGGTTCCCTGTCCCCAAAGGGCTCATAGTCTAAAAATGAAACATAAGGTAGATACTAGCAACAGCCACTGGAGGGATGCTGTGCAGGGGTTGGATAGGGCCAGTTGCTCTCCCCCTGCTAAATATAAGAGTATTTACTTTTAAAGCGTGCCTCAGTTAGCAGGGTTTATTCTTGTGTGTCATTTGATTCTAATAAGCATGCATGCAAAGGCATATAAATGAACATTAAGGCACTTAATATGCTGGTGAGGCTCATGTTAAAGTGCTAATAAAGGACTGTGGGATAATCATGGTTTTCTATAATATCTTTATATCTTTAACCTAGAAACTAAATACCTTCTTGTTAATTTCAGTCAGTGGACAGCTGGCAGATGTGGGCCGCTGTAGACAGGTTTCAGACTTGCAAGACCTACTTTATTGCTCAGCTGTGTAAAAAGGGTCTTCCAACCGGAGCCTAGTGCAAGATTGTGGCTCTGGTGGGAGGAGTCAAATGCAAAATGATTCTTTAAGGGGAGGAGCCAGTTACGTGTTACACCCCCATAAATTATACACCATGAAATGTTGAAAGTAATGGTCCTTGACTACTCCATTTCTTCTTCTTTTAATATATTGTTCCAGGCTGGGATGCAGTACAAGTAAAAAGACAAAAATCTGATGGTTAAGTCTCCCAACTAAAAAAACCTGGGAGCCATAGATGGTAATAATAATCCCGGAGCCCCTTCCATCTTTTGCCATTTTGAAAGACTCACTTACTCCTAACCTATAGAACATAGGACAGTGTATTTGATTGTCTAGGGATGTGCAATCCAAAGATAAAAGTAGTTCCCAGAAATGAATTTATTTGCCTCTTCTCCGCCTGACTTCGGAAGCAAAAGTGACTCACGTGATGAGAGAGTCTCTCGCCAACTGGGTGTGGCTCAGGAAAAGAAGCTATGAAACAGGGATGAGCTCAGTGCTGGTGACACATGCTGAAAGGGGTGGAGGAGGGGGGAGAAGAGAGTCACCAATTCAGCTTGCCACACTATGAAGTCGTTCACATGACCAGGCAGGCAGGGCTGCAAGGTGGGCCAGAGGGAGCAGGGAGGCTGGTTGTACTCAGCTTCCCCCCAGATAGACACTAGTTATTTAGGAAGCTGCCATATACTGAGTCAGATCATGGGTCCAACTAGCTCAGTATTGTCTGCACAGACTGGCAGCGGCTTCTCCAAGGTTGCAGGCAGGAATCTCTCTCACCTCTATCTTGGAGATGCTGCCAGGGAGGGAACTTGGAACCTAGATGCTCATCCCAGAGCATCACCATCTCCTAAGGGGAATATCTTGCCGTGTTCACGCATCTAGTCTCCCATTCATATGCAACCAGGGTGGACCTGCTTGGCTAAGGGGACAAGTCATGCTTGCTACCACAAGACCAGCTCTCCTCCCTTCTGGGAGTGTGGCCCATGTGGGAGACTTGTGGGAGGGGGGCAAAGGCTCCAGTGGCACTTCCTCCCCCCTGATAATTGGGTAAAAGCTAGATAAAAGTGTTGGGCAGGATGACACTGTTGGTCTATATACTGATGGGGTCTGCGCTGCAGTGACTGAGATCTTGGGGCTGTGGTGGACAACTCATTGAAAATTGTGAAAAAGGCAACTTCCATGCTAAGGATTCTTAGGAAGGGAGTTGAAAATATTAATTATAATATTAATATTATAATTATATTCATACCTAATTATAATATTAATATTATTATAATACCCTTATGCAAAACTATGGTGTGGCCACATTTGCAGTACAGCGTTCAGTTCTGGTCACTGTATCTTCAGAAGAATATTGTAGAACTGGAAAAGGTGCAGGAGAGGGCAACCAAGATTATCAGGAGCCTGGGTCACCTTCCTAATGAAGCAAGGCTACAGTATCTGGGGCTTTTTAGTCTGGAAAAGAAGCGACTGTGGGCAGACATGGTGTATAAAGTGTGCCATCAATTTGATTTCGACTCCTGGTGCCCACAGAGCCCTGTGGTTTTCTCTTGGTTGAATACGGGGGGGGGGGGTTACCATTGCCTCCTCCTGCGCAGTATGAGATGATGCCTTTCAGCATCTTCCTATATCGCTGGTGCCCGATAGAGGTGTTTCCCATAGTCTGAGAAGCATACCAGTGGGGATTCAAACCGTCAACCTTCTGCTTGTTAGTCAAGCATTTCCCCGCTGCACCATTAGGTGGCTGACATGGTGTACAGAGGTGTATAAAATCATGCATGGAGTAGAGAGTGGATGGAGAGAAATTTTTCTCCCTCTCTCATAACACTAGAACCCATGAAACTGAAGGCCAGGAAATTGAGGACCAACAAAAGGAAGCACTTTTTCACACGGTGCATAATTAATCTATGGAATTCTCTGCCACAGGATGTAGTGATGGCCACTAGCTTGGACGGCTTTAAAAGGGGCTGAGACAAATTGATGGAGGACATTTCTAGCAATGGCTACTAATCTGGTGGCTATAGGCCACCTCCAGCCACAGAGGCATGATGCCTCTCAATATCAGTTGCAGGGGAGCAACAGCAGGAGAGTAGGCATGCCCTCACCTCTTGACTGTGGGCTTCCCAGAGGCACCTGGTGGGCCACTGTGTGAAAAAAGATGCTGGACTAGATAGGCCTTGGGCCTGATCCAGCAGGGCTGTTCTTGTCTTGTTATTCCTGAAGCTGCCTCCCACGCGATCATTTCTCTCTCCTTCTACCCAGGTTTTTGCTGACAGATGACAAAATGTCAGGAGTAAGCATAGCTTCTGAAGCTGGGTGGAACCTAGGGCATCTCCAGGAAGGCAAAGGGGGCAAGCCCCCACCCCCAACAAGTGACACCCCTCATTTCTGTATCAGAAATCTAATATATGGGACACAGCCCGCCCACCCATGAATGCACTTTGTCCCTTCTGGGCCCATCTTCAACTTTTTTGCGGGGGTGCCACCACCAAGTAAGATACTTGTCCTACCCAGTTCACCATCACGGGAAACAGCCTTCTGAATAGGACTCCCCTGTCACTACTGTTTACCAAAACATAAACGAGATTTTAGAGCCAATCTGAGATCTCCATCATCTCTTCTAGTTTGGCCCTGAGAAGGATGGGGAGGGAGGGAGGGAGGGGGGCAAAAACTCCTAACATTTCCAGGGGGGAACCTCAGGTTCTTTTGCCTTGTCCCTTTTTGCACAGGCACTTTTTCACAGTTGCTTAAGCCCCAAGAAGCTTTGCTTCATTGAGCCTCTCTCTCAGCAGGTGTTCCTTCATAACCCACAGAGCACACTCTTGTGGTCATTGTAAAAGCCAAATTGCTGCCATGACTCATTGGCCTATGGAGCTAGTTTATGTTCTAATAATTAGAGAGCGACAAGGAGGTTTGGCATGATTCTGGGGGAAATCAGGGAAGAACCCAAAAAAGAAGAGGTTGTCATTTGAAAGCAGCAGCCTAGCTGGTAAACGGTCATAAGGGAAGGATAGACTGTATGTCAAAGGGCAGGAGCCATAAGTCAGTGGATAAATCCTTAAAAGAAAAGTTCTGAGGAGACGACAGCCAGCTCAAAAGTTGGTATTGTGGCTGAGCTGGAGTACTCGCATATCTAAGCTGGGAATACTCTGGTTTAAATTTCCCATCGAAATTTAATTTAATCAAAAAATTGAAATTCCCCAATTTCCATTTCCCCCCAAAAACTAGGGCTGAACTAAACAGGCAGATTTCATGAAAATCAGCACTGGAAATGCCCTCCTTTTGGCAATTTAGGGGAGGTTGCTGCAAAAGGGCTACAAAAGTGGCCGTCCCTGATTGGCTAGTATCAGCTTACAAACTATGGTCCTCACTCCAAATAGACTTCCTTTGACCTTAGTGATGTCAGCAGATAAACAAATCTGATTGGCTGTGTCCATTGTAATATCGCATCCAGTGCATAAGTGGCTGGGATCACTTGAGTTGAAATGAAATCGCGAAAAACATATAGATTCAAATCACTGCTTACCTCCTATGGCAAATAGCAGTTCTGAGGTTGGGTGATTTTGGTGTGGGAAGCAGCACATGGGGGAAATGGTACACACACACACACACACACACACACACACACACCTCCCCTTCCATGCTATGGGCCCAAAATGGATCAGAGACTCATGCAGCTGCAGTTAAAAAACATTAAAGAGTTGGAAATGAAATAATAATAAATTCCACTTCTCATCTAGTCAAGGTCCTAAGATCTCCCAGCTTGTATAACTGGGCCATAGGACTGAACAACTGAGAATATAGAAAGCTGCCATATACCATATGTCATTGGTCTATCTAGCTCAGTATTGCCTACACTGATTGGCAGCAGCTCTCTAAGGTTTCGGGCAAGAGTCTCTCCCAGCCCTACCTGGAGATGCTGCCAGGGATTGAACCTGGGACCTTCTGTATTCAAGCAGATGCTCTACCACTTAGCTCTGGCCCCATCCCCTAAGCCTAAGGGGAATGTCTTACAGCAGGCTGAGCTCACATACAGTCGCCCATCCAAATACAAACCAACATTAACCCTGCTTAGCGAGTGTAACCATTGATGCTCACTGCCATAGGACCAGCTCTGTACCCCAAGACCCTATTGCACCGTTGGCTACCAATTTTCTAGACTGCCATTTTTAAAGGCTCAAAAAGCAGAAGGCATGTAAAAGGGACTATGGCCTCACCTGTTAACTCTGGATTTACGTTGTTGCATAATGTTGCAGCACGGATCCCAGAAGTGTTGAGTTTAGAACCACCAGAGAGAGAACATCCTTGACAGGACCTGACAGGCAAGAAGAAATCTATTAACAGGAACATCAGCAGCCTGTACTTGGAGGGCAGTTTTGCTTGTGCAGGGAAATTATCTATCTTTGGTAGGGAATATGGTCTGTTTTAACACAACGTCAGACCACATCACAATCTCAGATGTATTTATAGCAACACAGCCCTGGAGGGATAAGGCAGAGCAGCTTCTCGCTCTTGGGGAAGGGGAATATGCCTCTGGAGAATGAAGCATATGCTCATTTATTGAAATGGACACAAATTCAAATTTGCCCATTGTCCAAATCCTTTCAACCAATCTGTACCAAGAAAGGTGTCATTTGAAAGCTGGGATGTGCAGAAACCACCTGGGAAATTACATGTGCTTTATAGAAACTCACCTGGCTACTCTTGAAAAGTCTCAGATGTACCACCTTAGGCAGAACCCTGAAATATGTTTCCAATTACTCTTTTTTTGATATTTCAGTGCCAACGAAAGGCTTTGGCATAAATGTTTTCCCGCTCCCTTTAGTTTTCACCTTGCTCCAAAGCAGCTAACAGTTGGTGGTTTCTCTGATATCATAGGTGGTGACATCAGAGCAAGCAATCCAATGGCAGCCAGAGGGTGTGGCACTTGAATTTCAGTGGAGTTCCAGGATTGGATCAAGTGTTCATCTATGCCAGCTTTTTGTTTCCAACAGTAGCCAAACAGATGCTGCTGGGAAATTTACCAGGGGGCCCTTCAGGTGATGATCTTCCCCTGTGCATTCCCATTGTCTGCTGTTCAGGAGTGGGCTGCATCCAGGGATGATTCCAGGGGGTATCAGGCACTCCCCACAAAATATTTCCTGCTCGCTCACACACACCAGACTGGATCTTTATAGCAAAGTGTCAGACAATACAGTCATTGCATATTATGATCTTATAGCCTGAATTAATCATTTTAAAAAACCTCAGTTGTTTGAAGAAGCCTCCTTCACTCACTCCTCTATGCCACAACAAGCAGCTGAAGCCAGTGCAGTCTTATTTGGAGACTTATTTAGAGACTCCTCCAGTCTCCCAGGAGCCGGGCCAACCCCTTAGCTTATTTTCTGGCCTGGAACTGGGCAGGGTGAGACCAGGTGTGCAGCGGGTGCAGGGTCCTCCCCCCTGCAGTACTGATCTCGCTCCCCACCCCAGGTGTTCCTGCCACCTGGTATTGGACAGGAAGAGAAAACTAGCAGGGAAAGCAGACCGGAAAGTTTGGCCTAATCTTAAAAGAGTGTAGGCTCATTCCCATGATTGAAAAATAGGTAGGACAAGTGTCAGGAGCTGTGCACACTCGTGTCTTGCGATCATGTGCAAGGAAAAAACAAGAAAGGAAGCACAGGAGAGCTGGTCTTGTGGTAGCAAGCAAGAATTGTCCCCATTGCTAAGCAGGGCCCAACCTGGCTTACATTTGAAGGGGAGACTACATGGGTGAGCACTGTAAGATATTCCCCTCAGGGGATGGGGCCACTCTGGGAAGAGCATCAGAAGGTTCCAAGTTCCCTCCCTGGCAGCATCTCCAAGATAGGGCTGAGAGAAACTCCTGCCTGAAACCTTGGAGAAGTTGCTGCCAGTCTGTGTGGGCAATACTGAGTTAGATGGACCAATAGTCTGACTCAGTAGAAGGCAGCTTCCTATAAGGAGGAAAGCTGATCTGGTGATAGCAGGCATGAATTGCCCCCTTTGCTAAGCAGGGTCCATCCTGGTTTGCATGTGAATGGGACCTGTGTGAGCAGTGTAAGATATTCCCCTTAGGGGATGGGGCCGCTCTGGGAAGAGCACCTGCACACTTGCATGCAAAAGGTTCCAAGTTCCCTCCCTGGCATCTCCAAGATAGGGCTGAGAGAGATTCCTGCCTGCAACCTCGGAGAAGCCGCTGCCGGTCTGTGTAGACAATACTGAGCTAGATGGGCCAGTGTCCTGACTCAGTATGTGGCAGCTGCCTATGTTCCTACAGCTCAGTAATGTCTGTTCTGACTGACAGTCTTTCCCAGGGCAGTCTTTCTCAGCCCTGCCTGAAGATGCTGCCAGGAATTGAACCTGGGACCGTCTGCATGCAAAACAGATGCTCCGCCACTGAGCCATGGCCCCATCCCAAATGGCAACCATGGATTTTCCAGATGGTCTCCCATCCAGGCGTTGGCCAGGCCCAGACCTGCTTAGCTTCACCAAGTTTGCTGCCTCACATGCCTTCAGCCCAGAGTCTGGGACCCACTGAAAAGCATTGCCTTTGTGTTGGCTTGTGAGGAGGTCTTAAAATGTTTGATCTGCGATGACCTGCTGGGGTGTTGTCCACTGAGGAACAGGAGCGTGGGAACTAACTTTGTCAGGGCATGATCAGAAACGTGGCTCATATATTGTTATGTATGAGTTGATGTGCAAACAAACCAGGTTCTCCTCCATTACCTGCCCTTGCTCCTCTAATTGCTGGGGAGGCCCTTTAGCTCTTCTCTAAATTAATACATATGTTATTCGTTCTGCTGCTAATAGATCAGGACTGCTTGTTCTTTCCAAGCGAAAGGCAGACCAGCAGCCAGGTATTTTGGCCTGCCAGGTGCTGGCCACAAGCATGTTTTTGTTACGTACACGCACAGAGGCAGGCAAGAAAATCTACAGATGAGCCAAAATGCCTCTCTTTGACCTCATCACTCCCCTTTGCGGCTGGCAGCTACTATTTATATTTATGTTTATATTTATATTTATATTTACATTTATATTTACATTTATATTTATATACTGCCCTTCACCCTAATCTGTTAACCAGGGTGGTTAACAACAGATCAAAACAATTCAATAAAAAACATTGAAACAGAACAATACAACCAACAGTTTAAAAAGAGCAAAAATACAGCCTGTATCAAAAGGGCAGTCTTCACTTCACTTTCCTCCTAAAGGCTGGAAGAGAGGGAGTCATGTGGGTCTCAGCTGAGAGCAGGTTCCACAGCCTGGGGGCAATAACAGAGAAGGCCCTGTCCTGCATGCTCAACAAACAGACTTCAGCAGGTGTCCACATGTGGAGCACAGCCCTCCAAGCTGATCTAGCCAAGTGGGTAGATTCAGCTGGGAGCAGACGCTCTCTAAGATACTATCCTTCTCCCCGCACTCCCCAAGTTCTTCTCAGATGATGTGTTCTGATGGGAAAAGATGGTGGCCACTAGCTGCTGAAAGAAGTGCCTGCTAAGCTGTTAAACAGGCAGCAGTGGAATATGGTGAGTTGGTGGAGTAGTTTGATCCCTTTTTGCCAAGCACCATGCTAGTCAGCTGGGATCCCCTCTAGCCAGCCTAGCTCTATAGGCAGCAGCACTCTAGCCCTAACTCTATGGGCAGAAATGTCACCTCTTCTCCCTGCCTCCTCTTAAACTTCCTCTCCCTCCTTTATGACTTCCAGGCTCAGCCGTATTCTGTTGGAGATGGAATTCCCATGCATCAACCTTTTGCACTAACTATCCTAATGACCCTAGGGGCACTGGGAGCAGAGGTAGCTAGTGAGGGTCTCCTTACCTGTCCCTGCTTGCCTCTACTCTGTGACCCCTGCTTTGACTCCTCAGGTACTTCCTGTAGTGAGTGAGTTCTCTTCCTTTCCTCCTTGAGAGAAGGTGGAAACATCTCTCCTATTACATAGGAACATAGGAAGCTGCCATATACTGAGTCAGACCATTGTCTATCTAGCTCAGTATTGTCTTCACAGACTGGTGGCAGCTTCTCCAAGGTTGCAGGCATTTATCTCTCTCAGCCCTATCTTGGAGATGCAACCAAGGAGGGAACTTGGAACCTTCTGATGCTCTTCCCAGAGTGCCTGCATCCCCTGAGGGGAATATCTTACAGTGCTCACACTTCTAGTCTCTCATTTAGTTGTAACCAGGGTGGACCCTGCTTAGCTAAGGGGACCAGTCATGCTTGCTACCACAAGACCAGCTCTCTTCCCATATTCATTATGTAGCTGATAAATAGGATAGGTCTTTCCTATCTCAAATTTATTGGTACTTCACCAATAAATCAATTTAGTTTAGACTAGGCCTGCTCAATTTAGTAGGGTTGTGGGGTGGTTTTTTTTCTGTGTTGTTTTTTTTTTTTTGGCCCGAATCCAAAACACCCCCATTTTGTTCTTTGTTCGAAATCAGCCAGTCTGAAACACCCCATTTTGTTCTTTGTTCGAAATTGCAAAATCTGAATCCGAAACGTTTTGGATTTTTAAAAAATGGCCCCGGGGCAAAACTAGTGGGTGGGGGTGGTAGTACCCAATGGGTGGAAATTACCACCCAAATTTCAGAGGAATTGGGCAAAGGGCTGATTTTGGGTGAATTTTTGAACTTTAAGGTTTTCCCCATAGGGAATAATGGAGGTTTCAGCAAAAGTATAGCTTCATGTCAAAGGGGAAAGGGGTGGCCCAAAGTAGGGTGGGTGGTAGTGCTCAGTGGGGGCATGGAAGCTGCCAGCATTATTTCAAAGGAATTGGGCAGAGGGCTGATTTTTAAAGATTTAATGGAGTTTATGCGTCTTTAAAGTTCTTCCCCATAGGGAATGATGGAGATTTCAGCAGCCCCATAACTACACTTGGGGGGCACCAGGGTGGCCCAGAGCGAGTGGTGGTGTAGAGCACATAGGGTGCCAACCACCCCCATGAGTTGCTAACCCATGGGGTACTGGTTTCTGAGATTTTTTGAGTGTAGATTCTCTGATAGCATATGAGAGTGGGTTCATTGTTTGTTGTAGAAAACCTCATATGCTACCAGAGAATCTACACTCAGAACACCTCAGAAACAACAGAACCCAGCAACCCATGGGTTAGCAACCCATGTGGGTGGTTGGCACCCTATGTGCACTACACTGCCACTCACTCCCGGCCACCCCAGTGCCCCTCCCCCCCCAGGTGGAGTTATGCGTCTGCAGAAACCTCCATTATTCCCTATGGGGAAAAACCTTAAAGACGCGTAAACTTCAACAATTCCTAAGAAATCAGCCCTTTGCCCTATTCCTTTGGAATCTGGGTTGTGACAGGCACACCTTGGGGCATTGCCACCCAACCCACTGTTTTGCCCCTCAGGCCCCCTTTCTGCCCCAAACCTTCCCCAAAGACATGTCAACTTCAGAGATTCTTTAAAAATCAGCCCTTTTCCCAATTCCTTTGGAATCTGGGTGGCAGCATAATCTATGGAATCTGGGTGGCACTACCACCTGACCCACTCTTCTGCCCTCTAAGCCCCCTTTCTGCCCCGAATCCACACCAAATAACATCTACATCACACAACAACAGCAGAGCTTTGCAAAGAACCAGGCAGATTTCCAAAGGTCATGCACATCCACATCCTCCTCCAGAAATGCAATTGATCTACACACAACAGTGTGAAACAACAATGAAATGCACACTGCCCCACTGGCCAATGAGGGTAAATGCAGTGCACACGCCTCACTGGCCAATGAGGGTAAATTTTACCCTCAAATTTCCTTAAAAGGAATAAGGGGGCAATTGCCAGCAGATCAGCCCATGCTTTCGCTGGCCAATCTGCAGGCTGGAAGGGCCGGAAATTTGACAAGATGTCAAAACTCAAAATGGAGCCCAAAGGAGAAATACTTTTTGCGATTGCAAAATGGAGTTCCAATACAGCCGAAACAACATAACGTTTTGTATCCGAAACAGGGATGTTTTGTTTTGGCTACAAAATGTTCTGTTTTGAGCACTGGGTGTTTTGTTTTGGCTACAAAACAGCCGAAATGGCCTGTTTTGTGCACAAAACGTTTTGTATCCAAAACGACACGCACTTCCCTACAATTTAGCCCCCCCAGCTGTTTTTGGACTACAGATCCCATATTCCCCAGCCACAGTGACCAATAGCCAGGGATTATGGGAGTTGTAGGCCAACATCTGCAGGAGGGCCGAAGTTGAACAGCCCTGGTTTAGGCTGTACGGTGATCTCCATGCGTGTTACTTAAATAGCTGCAACAACTAAACTCTGCACTCTGTAACTGGGGTGGTAGCTTCCTTGGTGCTTTGCTAAATAATCACAAACCCCAATATATTCTTCCTTGCTGTCAACCTTAACTTTGCTGCCCTAACTTTTCTTTCCATGCTATTTTGCCTTTGACGTTAAGTTGCCCCCCCACACACACACACACTTTCTGAAGGGCTGAGGGGGATTAGTATGAGTGCAAGTGTGGGGAATGGGGCAGCCCGCATTTGCAGCCCTGGGTCTGGTGCCAAAACGATGGACAAACAGCCTATAATTTTTCTCTGATTTCTTCTTGATTCGTTCTGTTTTTCTTGCCTAATAAAGAAGCACTTATGTAGTGAGGGACTGCTTCCTTCCAGAAAGCTTGTACTGCAATCGCTTTCTGGGGTCATTAGCTAAAAAAGACTTTCCCTTCTTGCTCTTGCTGGGCAGCCTGTATTATTTAAAGTCCCAGGGGTCTCTCTCGAGGGTCGGCCTGCAAAGAATCAAGCTGTTAGGTTCAGTGTAGAGTATCACGGCTTAGACACTTAAGCTCAGCTGAGCGTGCTGGCTTTGCATTTAGGAAAAACCACATCAGAGAAAAGGGACCTGTCCCTGCACGAGGCCCACATTTTGCCAGCCCCCTTCTTCCACCCCCCAATCCCCCATGCTGCTTGTCGTCAATTGGGCATAATTTGCGACAGCCAGTAGGTAGCATTTTCTATACTAAGCAAGTGTTAAAGCTTTCATGGAGACATTTCAAACAATGAGAGGAAGGAGGCTTCATTTTATTCTTTTTTTGTTTAATATATTTACACCCAGTGGTTAAAAACAAGTTCACAAAGTGGCTTACGAAACAGTAAAAATAATGAAATAGGAAGGAGAGAGAGCCCCATGGCCAACATCCAGATCAGGACTGCACAAATTTGGCCCTCCAGGGGTTGTTGTACTACAATGCCCATCATCCGTAGCCACAGTGGACAATGATAAGAAATTGTTTGTTTGTTTGTTTGTTTGTTTGTTTGTTTGTTTGTTTGATTGATTTCTAGACTACCCCAAAGGCTCTGGGTGGTGCACAACCCGTTTAAAAAAACATAAAATCAAACACCATTTAAAACACACAGCTTAAAACAATATAAAAATAATTTAAAACAATGCAGAACCACTTAAAACCAATTAAAATACTTTAAAACCATTTTAAAACCTTGGAAGGCCAAGCCAAACAAGTAAGTTTTTAGGGCTCTCTTAAAGACCAACAACAAGACTAAATTATGGATATCTGCCAGGAGTGCATTCCATAGTCTAGGAGCAGCTATAGAGAAGGCCTGGCTCCAAGTCGCGACCGGACATATCGGTGGTAACTGGAGACGGATCTCTCCAGATGACCTCAACATGCGACGGGGATCATACAGAAGAAGGTGCTCTCTAAGGTAGCCCAGACCCAAGAAATGGCAGGAGTTGTTGTCCAACAACAGCTGTAGAGCCAAAGGTGTGCGGCATTGATCCTAACTCACATGAAGCAGACACACTTCTGGGTGCTTTCCAGACTAGCTGCTCAACAGTAGCAAAATGCCTCCATTCAGGCAAGTCGCATTCAAAACGTAAACAGCAGGGGGAGCAGTCTTGCAGAAACTAACAACCTGGAAAAACAGCAACCATTTTACACCAGATATACAATATCCTAGCTCTATATCGCAATGATTAAAATAAAAACAAGGCATTGGAAATGTGAACGGCACCCTGCTGTCCGCTTAGGGACTGCGGTGTCACAACGCAGGAAGTGTGAAAGCATATTTCCGAGATCCACCATGACCCTGTTGCAGGGTCTAAACTGGAAAGCACCCTGGAGAATGAGTGTCTTCACTTCAGGAGAGAAATTAAGCACTTCAGGAGATGGGTGGTTTTAATTGATCTCCCCTTCCCTCTCAATCTGGGCTGTACAATGTCCGCCCCCTTGCAGATGTTGGATAGTGGTGTTCACGGAACTGCACCTCTGTGGTCCAGCACTGGGGAGGGGGCTCTTAAAGGGCGGAGGAGGGTGTACTTACCCCTCCCGCTGTTTTTCTCCCTCCAGCGCTCCTGGTTGTGAAAGCATTTGGGGCGGCAGGGTACCTCCCTGCTGCCCCTTTCCCATTCCTTGGTAAAAAGCTTCAAAAGTCTGACTGTGCGTGCGCCCGCCGCCTATGTGTGTCACGTCCATGAGTCATGCGCATTGCACACGCGCACACGTCTGACATACACACACACACACGATGCACAGATGTGACGCACTAGGGTGGCATGCACACGTGCAGTCAGCCTTTTGAAGCTTTTTGCCGAGGAATGGGGAATGGAGCAGCAGAGAGGTACCCTGCTGCCCCAAATGCTTTCAAAACCGGGAGCGCTGGAGCGGGGAAAGCAGCGGGAGGGGTAAGCAACCCTCCCCCACCCTTAAAGGTCCGCACGCACACACCCGGCATCGAACTGTCAAACCGGCCCCAGGTCCAGACTGGTCCCGAGGCCCTTAGAATGGGCTTTGGACCAGTCCGTGCACATCCCTAATGTTGGACTGAAGCTCCCATCATCCCTACCTATTGGCCACATTGCCTGGGGATGGTGGGAGTTGAAGTCTAGAAACAGCTGGAGGGTGGAAGTTGTGCATCCCTGCTCTAAAGCCAGATGTGACTGTGTGACCCTCAGGGACATGTTTTTGGGAGTCACAGGCAGCTTCAGAGGGAACATAGGAAGCTGCCATATACTGAGTCAGACCATTGGTCTATCTAGCTCAGTTTTGTCTTCACAGACTGGCAGCAGCTTCTCCAGGGTTGCAGGCAGGAATCTCTCTCAGCCCTGTCTTGGAGATGCTGCCAGGGAGGGAACTTGAAACCTTCTGCTCTTCCCAGAGTGGCTCCATCCCCTGAAGGGAATATCTTGCAGTGCTCACACATCAAGTCTCCCATTCAGATGCAACCAAGGCAGACCCTGCTTAGCTATGCGGACAAGTCATGCTTGCTACCACGAGACCAGCTCTCCTCTCCAATGGAGAGACTGACCCTTAGGGACACAACTGTATGTTGCTCAGAGCATTTCTGGTGGAAGGGAAGCTGCTAAAATCACACACACACACACCCCTCCCAGCTACATGGGAGAAAATAAAATTGTGTGTTTAAGGGCTTCGCTGGGATGTGGAGTAGATTTGCTCACATTTCTGTGGGGAAGAATTGAGCCAACTCCTATTGGCACAAAATTCCTAATTCTTGGCCACATGAGGTTGTGACAAAGAGATTGAGTTTAAGAACTGTCTTTTATACATGTGATCCCTGACTCCCTGCTGAATGGATTTTGCTAGAGTCATGTGCAATTTGTTTTCTTGTGGTCAACTGAACCTGACAGCTTCCTTCTTAGCTAATGCCCTCACATAACCATTTTCCTGTACTTGGCAATTAGCAACCACATCATGTGCTCGCAATGGCTTGGCGCTACCCAGAGTGGCAACAGAGAGGAAGTAGCCACAAACCACAAACTCCTGGGAACTCAAATGCACATTTCAAAGGGAAGAGTTTATGGCTTCCCCTTCATCGGTGCTGCTCTTAGCTTTTTGAACACTGCCTTTGTGCTTCCCTGCCCATGTCACCGAAATGGCACAGCATCCAGACTGCATCTTCATTTGACCAAATGTTCAGACTCATTTATGGTTCCTGGCTTTGGTGCTTGATGGGGTGTGCTAACCCATGAAGCTCTTGTGCATCTGGAGTCCTCTGTTTATTCCAATGCTGACATCTGGACTAATGCTATGCTGGCATGTTCCTTTAGCTAAGTTGCGCTTCGTCTGGAGCTAGCATTCCAGACTAGTGTTGCACTAGTGCCAATGTGTTTGCGCTTGTGCAACAATGCATGCAATTGGCGACATGCTTCATATGTTTTGCGGGGAACTTTCACACAAGAGCACAGTTCCATAAATCCCTGCAATTTCGTGCAGCTCTGCCATCCTCTTTCACTAGCCCAGCTTTGTTTTGTGTGCAAGCAGAAGTGACTCATCCTAAAGAGCAAGGGAGGCATAGAGGGAAAAGCTGTGGGGAGCACCAGGATTATGGCAATGGCAGCGATTGGAGGAGGAACAGATATGGACTTGCTTTCCTCGACTTTAAAGAGGCTGTGTAAGTCCTCATTTTTAAAGGGTTGTGCCCGAGATTCGAATGCCGAATCTCATTCCAGCACATCCCTACATGGGGTGGGGGGCACCAACAGCTTCTTCTCCTTCCCAAGCAAAAAAGAGGGGGGGGGAATCCCACCGTGACTACGGCAAACAAATATACAAGTAATATGAAGCAGCCAAACAGTAAAAATGTATATTGACAAACAATGAACCAATAGTTGCATAATCTATGATTACTAACACTAATGAACAATAAATCATTAATCCAAACTCAACAATTCAACAAGAATAATAATATATACAATAATACTCAAGCCATCTCATGATACAAAATGCAAAAATATTAACATGTACAATGATCACGCGTCCTCTGGAAATCTCTGACTGTCATTGTACATGTTAATATTTTTGCATTTTGTATCATGAGATGGCTTGAGTGTTATTGTATTTATTATTATTCTTGTTGAATTGTTGAGTTTGGATTAATGATTTATTGTTCATTAGTGTTAGTAATCATAGATTATTCGACTATTGGTTCATTGCATATTACTTGTATATTTGTTTGCCGTAGTCACGGTGGGATTCCCCCCCCCCTTTTTTTTACTTGGTTGATTCCGTGATTGCCCTTGCTTGTGTTTTGGTTTCAACTTCTCCTTCCCAGCATTGGCATTTGCGGTTCTTTCTCCCACCCCGCTGCACCTCAGCATGAATGAGAATCGTACCACAGTCGCACTGTTTCTTATACACAGCAGAATGCACAAGTATTGACACAATGACCATGAGATCTAGTTTGGCTCTCAACCAAATGACTGTCCACTGGATGAGGATGCTTGAAGCCAAAACCAATGTATTGCCCACTTTACGAAGGTCAACACTCTAAAGGCCATGGAAGCCAATGTGTCGAGTGGTTCGGCATTCGATTCTTCCCTGTTAATCTGCTTCAGTTTTGTTATTCTGCATCCCTTTTAAGAATTCTTTGAGTCTCTGACCTGCTATGCCATGTAAGAAAGAGGAGTGCAGAGAGCATTCTTGCAAGCTTCTCTTTGGCAACAAAGCAATGAATGGAAGAAAATGCCAACTCCACAGGAACAAAGAGGCGAAGGAGGGCATGAAGCAGCAAAATGACTAATGTACAGAGTGTAATGAATATTCCAACGGACAGTAATGAAGTTGGTAACAAACATCATTCATGTGGGCTTATGTTTATTAATTTAATGAATATTTATTAATGGTATAATTTTGTTATACATGTTGAGTGTAGCTTGAGTTCCTTCTTTTTAAAAAAGTTAATTAGTATGGGTATTACTAACTGATGGTGAAACTAGATTGGAAAAGGCTGGAAATCCCAATGCTAAAAGAAATTAACGCCATTTTCAAAACATGGCTCTGGATTAGGGCTGGGGAACAAGAAGAGGAGAGATTTAACAAAGTCGGAGGCACCGACAGATCTCATCAGGTAGCCTCCCACTGGGCAGGAGGGCTCTGTCCTACCCAGCAGCAGCTGTTCTCAGCAGGAGGCTAGCTGGCAATAGGAACATAGGAAGCTGCCATATACTGAGTCAGACCCTTGTCCATCTAGCTCATTATTGTCTACACAGACTGGCAGCGGCTTCTCCAAGGCTGCAGGCAGGAGTCTCTCTCAGCCCTATCTTGGAGATGCCAGGGAGGGAACTTGGAACCTTCTGCATACAAACATGCAGGTGCTCTTCTCAGAGTGGCCCCATTCCCCTAAAGGGAATATCTTACAGTGCACACATGTAGTCTCCCATTCAAATGCAAACCAGGGTGGACTCTGCTTAACAAAGAGGACAAGTCATGCTTGTTACCACAAAACCCGCTCTCCTCCCTTAATATAGTGAGGTTGTGCAATTGTATCACTCAGATAGGACTATCGGACCGATATGCCCACTATTGGGCATTTTCAGAAGGATTTCTGATAGGATAGCAGGGAGCCCCAATAAATCTGACTAAATTCCCTGCTGCCCTATCAGAAATCCTTCCACTTCCAACAGCAATATCGGGACAAAACTTGGAGATAGTCTCTCCAAGCTGTTTCCAGGCTAGTTTAAATTCCTAGTCTGCAGCTGGCTTAGAGAGACCTTTTAAGCACTGCACCCCCCCAAATGTGGAGTGGGGATCCAAGGTAACCCCTCAGAGAGTTCCCACTGACCTCATGGGTGCTTCCTGGGGTATTGCCTTTGATCCCCCACCCCAAGGGGGTGCCGTCCTTTAAATCCAGATCAGGAGTCAGTTTGGAGAGAAAATTTCTCCACATCAGCTTTCGATAAGGATTATCCGTTGCTGACCTGACACCAATAATGAGTGTCAGGGAGGTTGTATTGGCCTCCCCAGATTTTGCTTGCATATCATTATCAGATGGGCATTGATCCAATATTCCTGGTTGTGCACAAATTAGTAGATAAACCAATGGTCTAACTTGGTATAAGGCAGCTTCCTATGTCTCTGTGTTCAACAGAGTGAGTGCAGGTGTGGGTTAAGAATTAAACAGGAAAATCAGGAAGGGGGTTGTTGGCCCACTGAAAGAATAGCCTTTTTTTTTTCCCCTCATGCGCACTTCAGATCACAGCTGTCAAAGCCATATGCTAACTGCTTCTCCACTCTGCAGAACTCTACGTTAAATAAGACTTACCTGACGTGAAAAAGCACATTTTTCATATTGTCATTTTGCTGAGTTGGCCATTTCACTACAGCTATGGCTTGCAAACAGACTGCAAGAAGATTGGATGGGAAAGAAATTCTACTCAGTCACAGGAGGCAGAACAATCTGAGCAGAGCAGACATTTCAAATTGCCTAATATTTTTACGAAGTGATTTATTTGGATGCTTGCACTTATGCTGGTAGTCGGAGTAGCTGATTTACAGAAAGTAAACTTCCTTCTGCATTGTGTTTCCAAATATATAGAACCAAAATACTGCAGATTATTCAACTAAATTCCGCAATTTGGAAAAATGGCCCATTACAGAAAATGGATTCATTATATGTGCTATAACTAGGCTCCAGACTTCTCTGGAGGTTATCAGTTTAACTGGAACTCTGTGATATGCTGCTGATTTGCCAAGAAGCATCAACTCCCATATTTTTCGTCACCATTCCCATTCGCAACGATCCCACCCGAGGAAGTGGAGGGGCGGGGGGAAACAGCTCATTGCAAAATAGGAATGGTGACGAGAAATATGGGAGTTGATGCTTCTTGGCAAATCAGCAGCCTGCCACAGAGTTCCAGTCCCAAAGAAGAGCTGGTCTTATGGCAGCAAGCATGATTGAATTGTGCCTTTTGTTAAGCAGGGTCCACCCTGGTTGGATGGGTGAGTGCTGAATGATATTCCCCTTAGGGGATGGGCTCATAGCTCAGTGGAAAAGCATCTGCACACTTGCATGCAGAAGGTCCCTGTTTCCCTCCCTGGCATCTCCATGTAGGGCAGGAGAGACTCCTGCCTGGAATCTTGGAGAGCCACTGCCGGTCAGTGTAAACAATACTAAGCTAGATGGACCAAGTGTCTGACTCATCATAAGGCAGCTTTATGTCCTGTGTTCCTAAGAAATTTCAGGGGCAGCACTACCCAGCTTTGGGTTCCTTTGGAGGAGAGAATTCTGGAGACTTACAGAGTCTTTGTAATATTTGCTTTATTTACAAATATGCAAACAGAGCATAAGTGAAGACAAGGAGGAAGCACTCCTACAAAGCATCAGATCTGCTCCCTGATACCAGATCCCCAGAGAAAGGAACCTGTCAGTGGTGGCGGGTGAGGTGGTTTTCTAGTAAAACTGCTACTACTGACCAATGCCAGGAAATTTCTCACGCGGGGCTTTCAAAGCCCTCCCCCTTACCCCGCCCCCTACTTCTAATGTCAGACATGGGAAGTTAGCCACACCCCCACATCTTATGTCAGATGTGGGGACATGATCTAGCTCCCAAATGGTGCTGCACTGCACAGCCCCATTTGGGAGTTAGATCAAGGCCAGCACTGTGTTTGCCGCGTGGCCAGGAGCAGCTCTTCCTGCCTTTAAGGCAGGGAGAATTGCTCCTGGCCATGCCGCAAATGCAGCGCAGGCCATTTAACTCCCAAACAGGGGCCACATGGCCCCGTTCAGGAGCTAAACCACCACCCTGCATCTGACATCAGATGTGGGGGGCATGTCTGGGTCATGAGGCGCGGCCCCTGAGTGGCAGTGGCCCGGGTTCTTTGAACCCGGTCGCCTAATGGTGGCTACGCTCCTGGGTGGAGGTGGTGGTGTCAGTGTGAAGAGAGCAGCTAGCTAACTAACTTTACTCTGTTAGCAGCTGCTTCTGCTAACTGATTAAAAAGGCACCTTTCAGACAGGTGCTTTTCAAAGCCTTCTATTTATCATGGGGAAAGCAACTGGCCTTATCCAACCCTAGCACAGCATTCCTTCAGGGACTGATGCTGGTGTTACCTTGCATTTCTTTTTAGACTGTGAGCCCTTTGGGGACAGGGGAGCATCTATCTATCTATCTATCTATCTATCTATCTATCTATCTATCTATCTGAAAACCACTGTGAAACCTTCTGTTGAAAAGTGGTATATAAATGTTTGCAGTTGTAGAGCACAGCGAGTGGAAGACCATGGGCACACCACTGCACCAGCATGCAAAGAGGCCGGCTCGGTAGATAGTTGGCTACCCTGCCTCGAGCCAAGAGGTGAAGTTTCTGGCCTTCCCGGGGAGAGCAAGCTGGGTGAAGGAGGAGGACAGAAGACTGTGTGTGCTAAAGAGAGGGGAGCTGGTCTTGGGGTAGCAAGCGTGACTTGTCCTCTTAGCTAAGCAGGGTCTGCCCTGATTGCATATGAATGGGAGACTAGAAGTGTAAGCACTGTCAGATATCTAACCCACCCACCTCCCGGGGATGGAGCCGCTCTGGGAAGAGCAGAAGGTTCCAAGTTCCCTCCCTGGCAGCATCTCCAAGATATGGCTGAGAGAGATTCCTGCCTGCAACCTTGGAGAAGCTGCTACCGGTCTGTGAAAACAATACTGAGCTAGATAGACCAATGGTCTGACTCAGTATATGGCAGCTTCCTATGTTCCTAAACCTAACCAGGTGAAGAATTTGCAGTTAAGAAGCAGGGGCCTTGAGAACTCTGTACCTAGACAGCAGACTGGGCATCAGTTTCAACTGTATTTATTCTCAAATTATCCAATTTTTATCAAAATATGCATATATAATACCAATAAACATAGGCAAATTTTAGGCAAAGTGGAGACTTTGGGGGTGAAAAGCATCCTCAGTTTCCATTGGGGGGGTGATGGATATTGAGTTTTTTTACCATCTAGACCTGGTAACCCTAGGGGTACTGCAACCAGCACTGAGCAGGCGCATGGTTCCTCAGTGGGTAGTCACCCGTGTGACATAGCAGCCAGCCCCAGGGTGACTATCCAGTAGCCAGGGCAACAAACCACTTGGCAATCATGTGCTTGCACAATAGAAAACATAGAGACATTCAGCATCCTCTGGTCGTACCTCCCATCCAGCCCCAACACAGCATCTCTCCAGTGCTGGTTGCTGGTGTTCACTTTCTATTTCCTTTTAGAATGGGAACCTTCTTGAATAGGGAATCATCTTATTTATTGAGGTCATTCACACAATCACAAACTCTGTCTTACCTGGGTATGGGAGCTGTGTGTGCTCCCAATGTTTGGTTGTGTGCAAGCAAGGTAAGAGGAAAACCTGGGTAGAAGTGATTGTGTGGAAGCAAGGTAGGAGGTAAAGCTCCTACCTTGCTTCCACACAATCACTTCTACAGTGGTTTTCCTCCTATCTTGCTTCCACTGAACCGAAAATTTGGAGCACACACAGCTCCCAAACCTGGGTAGAACACAGTTTTTTATTGTGTTCATGGCCTCGTTATTTATTTTTCAATGTAAACCACTTTGAGTACTTTTGTTCCAAAGCAATATATAAGTATTGGTAGTCGTGGCAGTACAGGCCATTGTGAGTGGGAATTATGGGAGATGTAGTCCAACAAGAGCTGGAGGGCTGCAGTTTGAGAGCCTTGATTAAGAGGCTGGTTGTGAGGGGTCAAAGCTTATCATAGAGCGGAGCTGCACAACTTTGGACCTTCTGCAGATGTTGGCCTACAACTCCCATAATCATTTATTATTGGCCACTGGGGTTGGGGATTATAGGAGATGTAGTCCAAAAACAGCTGGCGGACCAAAATCGTGCAGCCCTACTGTACAGCAAAGCTAAGAATGTGGAAGGTCTCAGATTCATTCAGCATTCCCAGTTTAAAGAGTCTCAGCTAACCGGTCAAGAAAAGACCTCTACTCGAGGCTCTGGACAGTCTCTGACAATCAGAGGCTGACATCCAGACTAGCAAAGTGCCTGTGCAGTTGTGTTGTGCTAGTGCAAGGCTGTTGCACTAGCGAGTTGCACGAACTCTGGAGCTTGCATTCCAGATCAGTGTTGCGCTAGTGCAGATATGTTCATGCTGGCACAACAAGCTGCACAACTGGAGGCACGCCTCATCTGTTTCGCTGGCAGGGAACATCTGCGGAAGAGCATAATTCTGAGAATCCTCGTTACTTTGGATATGTGATCTTCTTGAACCAGCGTAGCTTTGTTCATAGCACAAGCACTTCGTTAGTCTGGATGTCTACCAGAGTAGACCATGAGACCGTTCTCACGTGCAGCCTAACCCTGGTTAGGCTGCGCAAGAGAATCGCCAGGATCCGCCGAGAGAACCTCTACCTAGCCCCAATATTTGCCCCAGCTGTTAGCCGAGGTTAAGGGAGCCAGCACTCCTTTTCCCCTGGCTACTTGCCCGTGTGTGAGCACAGGCTACTTCCAGACTGGCCACACAGAGATGGGGGGCCCAAGAGTGCCCGTCTCTTGGGTGAATCCCTACATGCAACATGCATGTCGTGCATTGCATTGTGGGGTTCACAGATGCCGCAACAACAAGTTCCAGCCCCGGATATCTCTGCCCTGCTCCGTGCCTCACAGAGCAGAGCTTCTGGAGTGGGAGTGCGAAACGTGCTCCCACCACCAATCCCTCCATCGTCCGCGGGGAAGGTAAGCTTTTTTGAGCCTTCCATGCACCCCACACACCCACTCACTCTCGGCAATCATGAGAATCACCCCAGTATCGGAGTTGATAAAGCAACTTCAGGTGTTCAGGGAGCTATTAAAACAAATGGTCTTTAAATGGCATTAACAAGAACCCATTGTTCTGTCTTTTCCACATTCTTCCACCCTTAATCATAATTCTGTTTCATTATTACAGTAGAGTGGAAAACATTAATTTGCTCCCCTCCCATCCACTCCTTCCATGGCCTTTCCTATCTGTCTCCACAGTCTGTTTCCTCTGTTATCTTTATTGACAAAGGGAGAAGACAAAAATCTTGCTTTTAAGTGGCCTCGGTGGCAGCAAATGGTGCCGAATGATATCCTGCTTTTATCCAAAACACAAATGAAGCCAGGAACGTCTTCAGCCGCCTACCAAGTCAATGGTTGTTGCTTTGCACAAAGGTCAGTTGGTGAGGAGACAGGTCTGGCTGCAAGCAAGAACCCTACACTGGGCCAGTCTCCCAAGTGCTGCAGTAAATCTGCCCTACTCACACTGGCACTGCACTCCTCCCACAATCCTTCATTCCCCTTCCTTGCTGCTGAGTGCTGGAAGAACTGTGCCTTTAGCAGCAACTTGCCATCCAGAAATGTAGAAGGTAGGACTTTTTCTTGCACAGAAGTGGGGAACATTTCAACTGCTACATTTGTGGGTGTCTGGTAATGATGAAAGGTGGTTGTTATTGAAAGCATGGGTTTCCAGAAAGCCCATAAAAAGGGGGATGCATGCACCACTGAGGGAAATCATTCCACAGAACTGGAGCGATAGATGTAAAGCAGGGCTTCCCAACCGGTGGTCCTCCAGATGTTGCTTTACTACAACTCCCATCATCCCCAACCATAATTTATTGTGGCTCAGAATGATGGGAGTTGTAGTTCAGCAGCATCTGGAGCAGGGTTTCTTAATCTTGGGCCCCCAGATGTTGTTGGACTACAACTCCCAGAATCCCCAGCCACAAAGGCCATGTCTGGGGATTCTGGGAGTTGTAGTCCAACAACATCTGGGGGTCCAAGGTTAAGAAACCCTGATCTGGAGGACCACAGATTGGGAAGCTCTGATGACAATTACTTCCTTCTTACTTTGATAGTTTGCACCTGGACCAGCCCTAGCATGAAAAAGGACAAAGCAAGTCACTTCAGTGGGGAATATGTAGGAGTGGCAGATTTGGGGCCATCCCCCCCCGCCCCCTGCACTTGCTCACCTCTTCTGTAGCTAGCAGCAGCACAAAGCCACTGGCATCACTCTAGCCAGCTCAACTTTATGGGTGACACCACTCTAGCCCAACTCTATAGGCAAAAACATCCTCCTCTTCTCCATGCCTCCTCTTCCACTTCTTCTGTCTCCTCCATGACTGCCACCACTGCCAAGCACCGTCGCATCTATTTATTATTTATTTATTCAAATATATATATATACACACACACACACCCTGCCCTTCCTAAAATGGCTCGGGCGGTTCACACTAAAATTTAAAAAAAACATGATAATTACAATCAGAAACCAATTCAAAGCGGATTAAATTACAATTAAAACTAATTATCATTGGAAGCCAGGCTAAAATGATGAGTCTTTAAGGCTCTCCTGAAGGCCTCCAAGAAGCTCTGGCAGCAACAGTAACATTCTTGGAAGTGATGGGGGTGGCTCTCCCACAGGGGCTGGATCCTGGAAACGGGAAGTGGGGCATGGTGGCAGAAGTTGGTGTCCTGCTTCAGCCATCAAAATGTCGTGGGCCAGCTTGAAGTAAAAAGCAGGCATCGGAGTAAATGATCGAAGCTGGCAATCAGAAATTCTGCCAAGGAAAAAGTGAGCAAGGCTTCCTACTGCTCTCCATAAAACTGTGGAAGTTGAGCCCCATCCAAGGGCCAAATTAACCATGCCTACAGCAGATCCACAGCCAACATACAGAGGAACGTTGCTCATGTGCTTCCTGCGTGTCTGGAATTCCTTCGAGGAATTCACAGCTATTCACTCCACCAATCTCGAGTCAGAGGTCCCTCCTTTGCTCAGCCCCATCCCTCAAGGCTCTGCAGTACATCAGGGCAAGGTTCCTCCCAAGGAGTAATGTGTCATCTCAGGGGTCCAAGATGCAGCCCTTGTAGGAGAGCAACCCACGTCATCCCCAGAACCCCAATAATGTTGCCATTGTCAGATCCAGGCCAAGCTGCAATGCTAGAAGAGTTTCCTGAGGTGAAAGGGTCTCCTCAAGATGGGGAGACACAGCTAGATCCGGCTGCAGGAGATAAGGCTGAGTATTGTCAGGAGGTGGGTGGGCCCCTCCTGACCCCTCTTTAAGTCCTCTGCTCTCAGCTCTCAGTTGCCGGTGCAATGGCTCTTTCTGCTTGACTCCCTATCTGTCTTCCCATCCTGAGACCAGTCTGCTCAGTTGCCTTGCTACCTTGTGACACTGCTGCCCTACTGCCTGCTTCATCCAAGTGGGGATAGGATATCAGGAAAGCAGGTGTGCAGCACTAGTCTCTGCACTTCTGAAGCGCAAGTGCTCTTGTGAAATGGAGGGCAATGCTCCAGAAGCACTCTGACTTATGGAAACATGTCCCTGAGGACAGTGTGACCATCGGGGACGTGTTTCTTTGTCAAAATGTGCTACTGGAGCAAAGGAGATCAGCAAAAAGCCTACCCTCCCTCAATTACACAAGAGTATTCACTCTTCAGAAGCGTGGAGACTAGCACTGCACACCTGGTTTCTTAAGAAGCATGCATGCAATATTAATCTCTACATCAACGGATGTGTTTAAACCCAAACTATATAGGAAGTAGTGGGGTGCAAGTGAGGAATGCAGAATCCTCCCTGCTGCCCACAGTGTGGTTCCCCACAGCTCTTTATCTCTGTACATTTTTCTGCTCAGCCAGACTCGGCTGTTGGAAGAGTGCTCAGAAAAAAGCATTTGTGCAGCAGGCGAAAGGAGATTTCTGCACTCCTCCACTGCACATGCCTGTCTCCTGTTAAAAATGCACTGGGCTTTCCCCATCGGCCCACCCATTTTTACTACATGATTGGGGTATATACATGTTTAAACACTCATAACTGCTGCCATTGGTATTTCACATTTTTGCTGGCCACCATTGCTACTAGATAATATTTATCCTTCAGGCGCATTGAAATACTTCAAAGGCGCAAATATATGTAAGCTTTTGGGAAGGATAACACACTAGCCTCCTGACCAAACATTGCAAGGATATGAATGCCCACCCAGCATAGCAACGCCTCGTCCCCTCCACACCCACTGCTAATCAAATAGCTGACATAGTTTGCAGTCCTACCCCATGGGTGGAAGTCATAGAAAAGTTAGGATAAACTGCAGCCGCCTTTTCGACAGAAGTTTGTCCAACGTTTCCTTAAACTTTGTGGAAGGGCTCTAAAATTAATGAAGCAGCTGCTTAATTGTGATTTGGTGTGCTTCATCCAATAGCTTGAAATAACACATTTACATGGCTGAGCATTCTATGTGGTCTTTCTTTGTTCTCTGAGGAACTGCAATAAAGAAGATTTTAAACTGCATGAGATAGTAACTTTGGACATATCTGTTCTACAGATTTATATCACCATTATTTCTTATCACTTTGCTATGTAAATTGCTTTGAGAACATCTTTGTTGAAAATCAGGATATAAATATTAATCGTAATCATCATCGTCATCGTCATCATCATCATCTCAATTTTACAAAATGATCTTCAGTGTAACTTAAGGAAAGACCATAGCTCAGGAGAAGAGCATCTGCTTTGCATGCAGAAGGTCCGAGGTTCAATCCCTGGCAGCATCTTCAGGTAGGGCCGGGAAATATCCCTGCCTGCAACTTTGGAGAAGCTTCTGCCAGCCAGTGTAGACAGTACTGAGCTAGATGACCTGATGATCTGACTTGATATAAGCCAGCTTCCTATGTAACTTATGTAATTGGCATGACTTCCTCCAGTGAATTCTGGGAACTGTAGTTTGGTGAGGAAGTTTTAGGAAAATGTTTTAGAAATTCCTTCCTACCCCAAAATATGGTTCCTAGGATTTTCAGAGGAGAGGGAACGAACACTAGAGCAAACTGGACCAAAACTGTAGTGCAGACATGCTCTTTCTGCACCAACACATGTTCAAAATACCAAGGCATTTTCCAAATGGCAAGCTTTGCGTTGGAAGAAAGTGTTGCAAGGTGCGATGGAATGGTGCAGTGGTTTCAAGGTGCAAGTAAAGGGTAAGGAAAGGAAAGTCAATGCTTCGTGGGAGGCTGGTGGCCATACATATTGCTGTGCTGTCTACTGCAACATGGTTTCCAGGTGGCGGATGTCCATATTCTCCTTGAACCGCATGATCAGATCCCTCCTCCTGCTCCATTTTTGGCCAATGGGGTTGCGGCGGGAGTGGAGGCAGGGGGTGACATGATGGCCTTTTAAAAAAAGAATTCTAGGCACAAAGCCTTCGGGAGGGGAAAGCACCGATCCAAAACAAAAATTTAATTGCAGCGTTGCACCCTTGCACAAGCGCTCCAACAAAAAAATCCTCACACACACAAACAAAACAGTGGCAGAGAGAGAGTGACGGCAGGGGAGTCGAGACAGCTGTCCTCCTTGCTTCGCCCCCGAAATGCAGTGAGCAAAGCAAGCCCAGGCAAAGCCTCTCGGAGCCCCGTTACAAAGAGCTGCCACCAGAGGCGTAACTAGGGAAAACGGCACCCGGGGCAAGCACTGAAATGGCGCCCCCCCCCGCCCCCCAACATACTATATTATACTTGGGTTTTTCCTCACAAGCGCCCGCCGCCGCCGCCAAGCCAGGCCACTGACTGGCCGCCAGGCGCCAGCAAAGCAATGGGGGGGGGCGCGGGCAGCGCGGAAGGGACTGTTCGTGGGGGAGGGGGTGCCGACGCGCTCCCTTGACTGCTGCAGCGCTGCTGCACTGAGCAGGAAACATTTGTATTAACAAAAAAATTTTAAAAAATTAAAAAAAAAATTTTGTCATGGCAGCGCCCCCCACGTGACCAGAAAAGATGGCGCCCGGGGCACGTGCCCCCCCTGCCCCCCTATAGTTATGCCTCTGGCTGCTACTGCCACCTTTGCTTGAAGCGAGCTCAGAAGAGCCTCAGAAGAGCCCTGGGGAGGCAGGAGGGGGGAGCGCTCCAGAGGGCAGCAAGGAGGGATGGCTGCCTACCTGCCCGCCCGCTGCTCCCCCTTTGCACAATGAAAAATAAGGAAAAATAAGAAATAAAAGAAAAAATAAAAAGATAAAAATAACATTGAAGCTGGAAGGGGCAATAGGGACAGATCACACACACACACACACACACACCCGCCGCCCGGCTAAATGAACCATCCAGACCAAACCTCTTACATCACAGAAACATCATTGCAACCCTCCTTCAACAGAAAAATACTGCTACTTTCCTGCTACGCAGATGCAACATTGTACCGCCACAGTGCAGCAATAAAACCCGAAATAGGGCATCAGAAATATGGGCAGCACCTTACTGACAGTGATGTTGGGACACAGGCAGTATGGAAGCATACTTAGTGGACACGTTGCGAAACCGTTGCAGCGTGTAACCTGGAAACTGCCCAGGAGCAAGCCTTTGAACTGCACAGAACACTTCTTCAAAATTAAATGTTCAGAGGGAGAAAAGGCATGGTTCGCACAATCATTTGAACCTAGTTTTAATGTGAATTACAAACATTAGCGTGTCTGTGTGAACCCATCCCAAGGTGGTTTAAGGCCCGAGGTAAATCTGAGATTCCCACTTTGGCATGGGTTCACAGAATCACACTAATATCAGTAATCCACCTTAAACCTAGATTTGAACAACTGTGTGAACCAGGTCAAAGTGTTCCAAGAACTTATTTCCACATTGCCAGGGTTGGCAGTTGTACCTCTAGCTGGTAATTCCTAAATTACTTCCTCTAGAGATAATTCCAACTGTACCTCTAGCTGGTAATTCCTAAACTGAGAGATTCCTGGGTCAGGAAGATGCCAGCTGCACATATTTTCAGAGCTGGTTTACATGAATATACGTGACGAAGTAAATGAGATGGCCAAATAAATAAATAGAGGTTCCATAAGACCATAAGAACATCCCTGCTGGATCAGGCCCAAGGCCCATCTAGTCCAGCATCATGTTTCCGACTAGTAGCCGTTGATAGACCTCTCCTCCGTTATCCATTATCCATTTCTGAGCAGAACCGCCCATGTGTCGTTCCCTCTCTGTTGCCTTAATGATTTTGTGTGTGTGGATATGTGCGTGTCTCGCTGGTGGGAGTGCTACAAAACAGGCAGTGATCAAGGCATATGGGTTAGCACAGCTCATCCTCGTCCCATCTTCAGTGGATAAAGAAATGGCCTATAGGTTAGCATGCCTCAGCCTCTCCCCATCATTGGTTAATGATGATGGGATTACGATATCAGCATTTGTTTCTGTCCTGGCACCTTCCTTCACAAGTGTGTGTGTGTGTGTGTGTGTGTGTGTGTGTGTGTGTGTGTGTGTGTGTGTGAGATTTATTTCTATAATAAAGCGAAATTCCATTGCAACGGCCCCGGTGAACACCACACATTGAGTTGACTGCCTTTACAGTTGAGGGAGAGTAAGAAAGTGATACCTTTACAGTCACCACTCCTTGGCCATGCTGGGCTGCCCCATCAAAAATAACCTCAGCCAAGTGGAGCGGAGGGCTGCATCTGTGTTGCCTTGGCAACAGAGATGCAGCTCTGCAAAGGCCTGGAGACCTCACAGGAGGCACAATGAAAAATAAGGGGAAAATAAGGGGAAAGAGAGAGACTCAAACCTCAGACAGCTCCCAGGGGAAAGGGTTCAGGAGCTTGGCTAGCTCCACGTAGAAACTCACACACGCTGGGTCTAGCAACATAAGAGGAATGTTGCTCCAGCACCTACTTGGTACAGACTGTCAGTTTTTCTGGCTGCTGGACAGGCAAAATGAATTGGTCCTACCCCTTCCCAAGGGTGGAGAACTGGTCTTACAGTAGTGAGCATGAATTGTCCCCTTTGCTAAGCAGGGCTCCCCTTGGTTTGTATTTGTATGGGAGACTACATGTGAGGGCTGTAAGGTATTTCCCTTAGGGGATGGGGTCGTAGCTGAGTGGTAGAGCATCTGCATACCTGCTTGCATAAGGTCCCAGGTTCACTCCCTGGCAGCATCTCTGGTAAGGTGGGGAATGATTCCTTGGTGGGGAATGATTCCTTGGAGGGCTGCTGCCAGTCAGTGTAGATTATCTTGAACTGGATGGTCTGACTCAGTAGACGGTGGCTTCTTATGTTCCTCTGAAAGCTTAATGAGGCCATGCCTCATTTTCTAAATGCTGGCTCTGGAAGTGCTGGGGACACTTCTGCTAGGACTGGCAGATCCCCAGGTGACTCCTCTGAGTCAGAGGAGGGCTGTGTCCTCAGGCCGGGGTAGAGATGCTGGCTCAGGATCTCCGGGTTCTTCGACTGTGGAGGGTCCTTGTAGCATCCAGGGTCATCCAAGGTCCTGGCAACATCCCCTGGGCATCCAGGGTCTGAGCTGTAGGTCGCCGCACTCTTTCTTATCCTCTGAATTGTCCATCCTGCCCCTCACTTGTGGGGGAGTTCCTGGATCCAGGTTCATGGCAAATACTGTCTCACAAAAGAGGCCACCACCTGTACTCTGCTGCTTCATCTAGATGTAACCAGCTTTAGTTGCAGTAGGGTAGATTGTGGCTGGACATTACCATCTTCTTAATGGTAAGTGGAGTTTGATAATGCAACCATCCCCCTGCAGGGTGGACTCTCCCACATAAGGTCTTCAAGGAGATACTAGACAGCCATCTATTAGGGATGCTCCTCCAGCTCTAGATTTCCTGCACCGAGGAGGGGGTTAGACTAGATGACTTACAGGACCCCTTCCACCTCTGTGATTCTATGAATCCTTTCCATGTGTATCCAAGATGAGTGCTCCCAATCTCTTCCACTACCCAAAGTTTGGGAAGTAGTATTCTAATCCGTAGGACAAATGAATTCATAGAATTAATAAGTTATTTTTGGCAAGACAGCACCACCACCACCGCAGAATTGTGTTCTGTATGTCTGTGTTAGGAAACCTGAACCAATAATTTCAGGACTTTGTCAAAACCACAAAATCCCTTCGCATATTGCAAAATAGATTTACAGCGTGTTTTCTGATGCCTGGGAAGTACTGCGGTCCTTGGGGTTACAATAAAGTGGAATCTGTGCTAATATACTGAGCAGCCTCCGCTGAAGAAAATTACCTATTTGAATACAAAATAATAATTTTCCATCCAGCTAGTGAGAGTTGGGGTTTTACGGAGTCCTTGGACTAGATCCAGTATATATGTGTATGAAATATTAATATTCATCATTGTAAAACCACGAGAACAGCTCTGCTGGTTCAGGCCCAAGGCCTATATAGTCCAGCATCCTGTTTCACACAGTGGCCCACCAGATTGGTGTATTTTCTGAGTCAAAATGTGCATGTTTATTAATGTTTATGTTTATTAATGCCAGACATAAACTGGGGGGGGGGGAGTTAAATTCTGATACTGAACAAAATAAAACTTAAATAACTTTGTAATTTGAAAGATCCATACAACCATATTTTCACATGTTTTCCCAGCCCATGCATGACAATAATAATCGGAGAGCTTGCCCCTTTTTTGAAATCAGGTTAGTGGCGACCAGCAGCAGGGCCTTTTGGGGTGTGGCTCCCCATTGATGGAATGCTCTTCCCAGGAGAGCTTGTGTGATGCCTACTCTTTGGTCTTTTAGGTACCAGGAGAAGACCTTTTTCTTTTCCCAGACTTTTTAAAATGCCAGCAGAGTTGGTTTTAGTCTGTGTGATTCTCCCCCTCCTGTTATACTCCAATTATTGTGAGTCTGCTAATTGTTTAACTCTTGTTAGCCACCCCGAAAGACACACTAATAATAATAATAACAATAAGCAATATCAAGAGCCTGGAAGAGAAAGAACATTACAAATGCTTGGGCATTCTCCAGGCTGATAACATCGCACACACTGAAGTTAAAAGAAAAATAGGAAGTGAATATATCAGGAGAGTTAGAAAAATCCTCAAGTCCAAACTCAATGGCGGGAACACCATACAAGCCATAAACACCTGGGCTATACCTGTTATCAGATACACTGCAGGAATAATAGACTGGACCCAGGCAGAGCTAGAGACGCTAGATCGTAAGACCAGGAAAATCATGACCATCAATCATGCTCTGCACCCCCGCAGTGATGTCGATAGGCTATACCTCCCTCGCAGCTCAGGTGGAAGAGGAGTGCTGCATGTCCATCAAACAGTAGAGGAGAAGAGAGGACTTGAAGAATATATCAAGGACAGTGAAGAAGATGCACTTCGAATGGTCAATAATGTGAAACTATTCAACATCAATGAAACAAAGCAGGCCTACAAGAAAGAACAAGTCAAGAACCGAGCAGAAAAATGGAAAAATAAGCCACTGCATGGTCAATATTTGCACAATATAAGTGGAAAATCAGACAGCACCAAGACCTGGTAATGGCTTAAGAATGGCAACTTGAAGAAAGAAACAGAGGGTTTAATACTGGCTGCACAAGAACAGGCACTAAGAACAAATGCAATAAGAGCCAAAGTCGAAAAATCAACCACAAACAGCAAGTGCCGCCTTTGTAAACAAATTGTTCTCTGGGCAGCTCGCAACATAGGATTAAAACATATAATAAAAACACATAACACATTAAATCATAACAGACAAAAAATAAAAAACTCATTTTAAAATTAGTAAAAATCAGATCAAATCTGAAAACCAAAATTTAAAAGGCCCAGACAAATAAAAAGGTCTTTACCCGGTGTCTAAAAGAACCAAGTTATGAAGCCAGGCAAACCTCACTTGGGAGGCTATTCCATAAATGGGGTGCAACCACCAAAAAGGCCCTCTCCCTGGTAGGCACCCACCTCAATTCGTTTGGCAGGGGCACCCAGAGGAGGGCCTCCGAAGAAGATCCTAAGGTTCGGATAGGGACATATGGGCCAAGACGCTCTCTCTGGTAACCTGGTCCCAAGCCATCTAGGGCTTTAAAGGTTAAAACCAGCACTTTGTATTGGGCCCGGAAATGAACGAAGCAGCTGATGAAGCACTGGCATGATATGATCAAAACGCGCAGTCCCAGTTAATAATCTTGCAGCCCTATTTTGTCCCAACTGCAGTTTCCAGACCATTTTCAAAGGCAGCCCCACATACAACACATTGCAGTAATCTAAGTGAAAGGTTACCAGAGCATGAGTAACTGTGGCCAAGCTATCTTTGTCCAGGTAAGGTTGCAGTTGGTGTATCAGCAAAAGCTGATAAAAGGCGCTCCGAGCCACAGAGGCCACTTGAGCCTCTAGTGACAATGCTGGATCGATGAGCACCCCCAGACTGTGAACCGGGTCCTTCAGAGGGAGTGCAACCCTATCTAGAACAGACTGAACATCACCCAGCAGAGGAACCACCGACCAACAGTACTTCTGTCTTGTCTGGATTGAATCTCAGCTTATTCACCCTCCTCCAGACCATTACTGCAACCAAGCACCAATTCAGGACAGTACAGTACTGTACACTAGTACAGAGGTTCCCAATAGGGGGTACTAGGACCCCAGGATACTTGAAGGACTCCCATGGGGGTACTCAGAGCCCTCCTTTTTCCCCTCGCTGCAGATACACTATTTGTTCCCCATCTGAGGCTCACTGGCTTGAAGCTGATGCATCCTCAGTACTGTGTCCGCTGCAGAGGGGTAGGGAGGAGGGAGGAGACTTTGCTCTTGATTGGCTGGTTATGTGCTGAAGCTCAGCATGCCCCTCCCCTCAGTCTGACTGACAGGCTTCAGAAAATTAACCCTGAGTACTCCCATTGAAATTGATAGGACGTAAACTTGTCCCATTAATTTTAATAAGAGGGCTTATGGGTAACTTAGTGTGGATGTGAGCCAGTGACTGGAGTAACCTGAGTCCCTACCTGTAACACTTAAAATGATGTTTTTATGTATATAGGTGCTTGCATGCATACGCACACACACACACTCTCACACACATTTAAATGTTACAGTTATATGAAGGGCGGGCTACTCCAGTCACTGGCTTACATCTCGATTAGGTTACTCATAAGCAGTCTTATTGAAATGAATGGGACAAGTTTACTTATTACTGTTGATTCCAATGGTATTCAAGAGTAACTTACTCTGGATATAAGCCAGTAGCCTGTCTCGTAACTGTAAATTTGTGTGTTCACAAACACAGACTCATACAGACTAAAAATCTCTATGGGATACATAAGCAGAAGGTTTACAAAAGAAGGGGTACACGTCTTAAAAAATGTTGGGAACTTGTTAAAAAAAAGTTGGGAATCCTACCCTAAAACCAACTGTTCTATAAAAAAAATTTTTAAGAACTCCTTTGTGGAAAAACAGTTTAGAAATATTGGCTGACATCCAGGCTAAGTCCAGAGTATTTAAGAGAAGCCCTCCTTTGTCATGAATTATCCCGTTTATTAAGATCATCTGGGGAGGTCCGGTTATGGATACCACCGGATTGTTTTTTATTGGCTGCTCGGGACCAGGCCTTCTCTGTGGCTGCCCCGGGGACCTGGAATGCACTCTCTGTTAAAAGCAGAGTTTCTCCACCTCTGGCTGTTTTTAAAAAGACCCTTAAGATGCACCTTTTTTCTCAGGCTTTTAATGATGATGGATAGATGGATAGACAGATAAGTTACTTGGTAGTATTACTCAGGAGTTACTCTAAAGGACTACTTAATTCCAATATGATTATTCAAGAATAATTTAGTCTGGGTGTCAGCCACTAACGAACAAACAATTTGATGTGTGCATTTTTAATAAATGAATATTTATTATATAATAATATAATAATACAATAAATGAATGCCACCTTCTTCGCTATACCTATTTATAGGTACTCATTTTCTTGTTGCGAAGGCTAAGCTATAGGGCTTCATTCAAGGTCCACTGAGACTCATTTCACATATCCACAGTACAAAATTCAGCAATTTAAATTAAAATATCAAAAGGAATAGTTCCTACAATCTATGTGAATGTGTTTAATTTCGCTTAATATACTCCAAGTATAGGATCTGGCTTTTTCTCAGCAGAGAGTGATCTGGGCTCATTTTCCTTAGCACGTTGCTGCTGCTTTTGTGCAATGTGCAGGCTACCCCCAACTCCTGCTGCCTAACAGGGACAGCGTTCTGTAGCATATCTGTCTCACTTCAAAGTTCTGTCAGTATGGCTAGTAGGAGGTGGGCAGATTGAAGGCTCAGCAGGTTTTCCCACTAACAAAGCTGTCTGGAGGTTTGCCACTAGTAGGAAACCTGCTAGACAGATCACCCCATACACCTCGGGAAATAAAAGTAAAACTGATTATCTGTCTGTCCATCTACCCCAGACCTGTCAAACCCGCAGCCCTCGGGACATAAACAGCATTGCAACAGCAGGGATTTTTAAACAGGTGCTGAGTTAAGGCTGCAGAGGATGTGATATAAGCAAAGTATTTAACATACCGCCCAAGCACTGTGTTAATCTAGCTGATCAGATCCTCATGCACTCAATTATTGCAGCAGGCCTGACTCTCGTAAAGGGCAGATGAGGTGTAAAATCCGGGTTTTGACTGTGCCATGTCAGATTGCGGGTGAGGGCTTGAGTGATGGAATGCCTTTGGCCATTGTGGTTGGGGATGATGGGAATTGTAGTCCAACAACATCTGGGGACCCAAGATTCTGAGCCCTTGAAGTAAAGAAAGAAGCAAAAAGGAACCAACAGCTTTAAACAATGCAAGGAAAAAACCATGTAAGCATTCCTACCGAACAGCAAACATCTATCTATATATTTCTCTAAGGTGTACCCATTGCTAACCCCATGTGTGGCAGCTTCCGCGAGAGTTCGCGAGTGAGCTGCTGGCAGGGGGAGAGGAAAGCAGTGGTGCCAACAGACAGGTTTGTGGGTGGCAGGGAAAGAAAACGCTGGCAGCGGCGGGCAGGCAGCAGGGAGAGAAAGTGGTGGCGGCAGGCAGGTGGGCAGATGGGAAATTAAAATGGTGAGGGGCTGAGAACAGAGGGAAAACTGAGAGGGGGGAGGAAGGGCGAGAACTAGAGGTGCAGATGCTCTGCACCCGGCCCAGCTAGTTATCTTTAATTCCTGATGCATTTTGAAATATTTTTAAGGACAGTTGCTTTATAAATAAAATAAAAATACTGAATTTTCTCACCTATTCAAGACTGATCTTCTGTCTAATATTTCGAGACTCCTGAAGATCCAGGAAGGTCCAACTGTTCAAGCAGACCACAGAGCCATCCGCTGACCTAAGACACCTGCATGTTCAAAATGTGTCAGAAATGAATGCTCATTTATATCTTAATCAGCTAGTACCCTTGCAAACATTTTCCCTCTTAAATGCTGCATGTATTTCATATTGTAATTTGTGTGCCTAGCTTTGTGTGTTCTTGTTGGGTGAACTGAGTCAGACCCTTGGTCTGTCTAGTTCAGTATTGTCTACACAGACTGGCAGCAGCTTCTCCGAGGTTGCAGGCAGGAATCTCTCTCAGCCCGATCTTGGAGATGCCAGGGAGGGAACCAGGGACCTTCTGCATGCAAGCATGCCGGTGCTTTTCCCAGAGTGGGCCCATCCCCAAAGAGGACTATTGTAGAGTGCTCACATGTAGTCTCCCATTCAAATGCAAACCAGGGCAGACCTTGCTTAGCAAAGGGGACAATTCTAGACCAACTCTCCTCCCAGTAATCCTTGCTCTGCGAATTGGTTGTTACAATTGTAGCTCTTTTTTCATCTGCGGAATGTTTGGGCTGTAGGCTTGACTCCTCCGCTTTGGTGATTTGGAATCATGTGCGCTGATGCATGCACTTTATTAGCTGTTTTCCATTTGTAGGATGCTTATAGTAAGAACTGTATGCCACGCCTCCCAGATAACTTGGCCACACCCCCTATGCATTCACAGATTCATTGGTTAAATGTTGCAGGGTGTGGACTAGATCCAGCTACAACTGGGTTCATATCCCCACCTTGGACCAATCACTAACACTCAAGCTCACTGTTGCTCACAACAATGCTATTATTGCCTGCTAACTGATCAAAAGAGGCACCTTTTTAAAGTGTTGATTCGCATTATTTAGCAGGGGGAGAGCAACTGGCCCTATCCATCCCCAGCACAACATCCCTCCAGTGGCTGTTGCTGGTACCTCTCTTATATTTCTTTTTCAGATTGCCCTTTGGGGACAGGGAGCCATTTTATTCATTTATTTATACTGATGTAAACCGCATTGGGAACGTTTGTTGAAAAGTGGCATATAAATATTCATAGTATTCATATGAAAAAGTAATTAATTGATTTTTTTACTCCCCTTTCTTTGAGTTTCCAAAGAAATGGTTCCAGTGGCGGCCAGTGTGGGCACCACCAGAGGGGCAGCGGGAGTAGACACCTTGAACTGTAAATTAGTAGGTGTTTACCTCTCCTCCCTCCACACCTGAAAGCTTTTCTCAGCAGTGGTGCGCTGCCCAGCACCTACTGCAGCAGAGGTTCGAGGATCAGCTCTCACACTCAGCTGGCGGAGGCCATTTGTGTGGCCATCAAATGGTCTCTACGCATGCGCGGAGGCCAGCTGAGTGGTGGAGCCAATTCTCCTCCACAGCAGGTACTGGGCAGCGCACTACGGCTCTGAACAGCTTTCAGGTGCGGCGGGAGGAGAGAGGTAAGGTAAAGGGTGCCGTCGAGTCGGTGTCGACTCCTGGCGCCCACAGAGCCCTGTGGTTGTCTTTGGTAGAATACAGGAGGGGTTGACCATTGCCTCCTCCCGCGCAGTCTGAGATGATGCCTTTCAGAATCTCTTCCTATATTGCTGCTGCCTGATATAGCACCAGCGGGGATTCGAACCGGCAACCTTCTGCTTGTTAGTCAAGCATTTCCCCGCTGCGCCATTAGGTGGCTTAGGAGAGAGGTAAGCACCTACTAATTTATTAGTGTGATTTAGTACATTAAAATTTAGTAAAATTTAATAATTTTAACTCATTTAATTTCGTGAAAGGTGCCTCCCACTGCCCCTCCAGCAGTGCCAGCACTGGCCGCCACAGAATGGTGGACCGGCATCTTTTAGAAAGCCTACTTCTATTCAGACTGGATCTGGAGACAGGAATGAAGCCCTGCAGCTGCCTGAGCTTAGAAAACCCCGGCCTCTACCAAATGACAGTGCTCTCTCTCTCGCTCGCTCTCTCATTAAGTGCACAGATACAAATGAGTTCCTCTAGTCCGTATAACCTCCTAGGAAAACACGTGCCTCAACCAGAATGTATTTTCAAAAAGCCTCCTGTTTTCTACTCTGATCACAAAATTACCCATAATTTCCCTGAGTCGAGTATTCTCCACGCAGAGCGTGCAAACACAGCAGAGCCGTCACCACTCCCAAATCATAATTCCTATTCCATATGACCACGTATCAAGCTCAGTAAATCTCCATAATGTGCCCTTAGAGGCCTGGCTTGTTGTTGGCCCAGATTCGCAACAGAGAACGTAGAGGGCGCGGAGCTGTGTTAATAACAGCAGGCAGGAGAAACCCTCTCCAGAAATTGATTTAAAATCCCAATGCTCCCACAATAATAGGGCATTCAAAACACAAGTAAGCCTTTTCTTCTCACCCTAGCTCATAGGGTAGCTGAGCCTTCAGGACTGGCCTGGAATCCCCAGGAATTGGCACCCAGCTTGAAGTGACTACTGAAATCAGCCCTGGAGATGTTAATGGCTCGATAGTGGAAGGAGGGAGGGAGAATGGGGTGGGGGTGGGGGTCCTCCAGGAATCACTTTTTTCAGAGTTGGCAACTCTACTAGCCAAGATCAAGAAAACATGATCCTCCCCACCATCATTTGCAGTTTAAGGTGCTAATGAATTCCAGAAAAAGCTTCTCCTGCACAAAACTGGCTCCAAGTTTCAGGGGGCCTTTGGAAATCTCCCTTCCAGGGGCCCTCTCCTTCCTAGGTGACCCCAATAGAGTGGTTCCACCAGTGATGGTTCAAGGTCTCTGTGCACTTCTGTCTGGCTAGATCGCCCACCAGCCTTACGGGGGCCTCCGTGGTGGCAACTTATGGGGCCGACGGAGCAGAGGGTGCCGTGTTTCCCTTCTTCCCTGGCCTTGAAGCAGGATGGAGGCCATATCTCAGTGGGAGAGTATCTGAGAAGAGCTTGTTTTTTGGTAGCAAGCATGACTTGTCCCCTTAGCTAAGCAGGGTCTGCCCTGGTTGCATATGAATGGGAGACTAGAACTACTTCTAGTAGTTCTTCTACTTCTAGTAGTAATCATGCATAGTGTGGAGAAAGTGGAGAGAGAGAAATTCCTTTCCCTCTCACACAACACTAGAACCAGGGGTCACTCCATGAAATTGATTGCCAGGAGGTCCAGGACCAACAAACGGAAGTACTTTTTCACACAACGCATGATCCACTTGTGGAACTCTCTGCCACAGGATGTGGTGACAGCCAACAGCCTGGATGGCTTTAAGAGGGGTTTGGACGGCTTCATGGAGGAGAGGTCTATCACAGCCAGTTGGAGGGCTGTGGGTCACCTCCAGCCTCAAAGGCAGGATGCCTCTGAGTACCAGTTGCAGGGGAGTAATGGCAGGAGAGAGGGCACGCCCTTAACTCCTGCCTGTGGCTTCCAGTGGCATCTGGTGGGCCACTGTGCGAAACAGGATGCTGGACTAGATGGGTTTCCTTGGGCCTGATCCAGCAGGGCTGTTTATGTTCTTATGTTCTTAACTGTGAGCACTGTAAGGTATTCCCCTCAGGAGATGGAGCCACTCTGGGAAGAGCAGAGGTTCCAAGTTCCCTCCCTGGCAGCATCTCCAAGATAGGGCTGAGAGAGATTCCTGCCTGCAGCCTCGAAGAAGCCATTGCCAACCTGTGTAGACAGTACTGAGCTAGATAAGACCAATGGTCTGACTCAGTATATGGAAGCTTCCTATGTTCCTATGCTCTGCATGCAGAAGGTCCCAAGTTCAATCCCTGGTATCTCCATGTAGGGCTGGGAAAGACCCCTGCCCTGCCTGAAACTTTAGAGAGCCGCTACCAATCAGTGTAGACCATACTGAGCTTGATGGACCAATGGTCTGAACTGGTACAAGGCAAGCTGCCTATGTTCCTATGATCACCTTGCCAAGGTGGAGAATCTTGCCACCTTGCTGTAACCTGCTGCCGGAGGTAAGTGTCCTGCCTTGCTTCATGGAAGGGTCGCCCCTGAGCTCTGCCCCCCAATCCATGATGGCTGTGGACAAAGAGGTGGACTTAGGAATCAACAATAGGCCTTCAGAAGACCTTGGGGTCTTTGCAGCTGCTCTGACACGGACTTCCCGAATGTCTGAATTAGCTCCTTTCCCACCAGATCCTTCTCAGAGATGCTGTTTTCATACCAGTTGTGCCCAACTCCAGCCAAGATATTACTGTGCATTTTCCTTTCATGTGTGCAGTATGTTACATTTGTCATTGTCAAACTTCATATTATTGCTCTTGACCCATGTTCTCTGCTCTATCAAGGCCATTTTGAATGCCCAGACTTAATAAACAGATATAGTGCTGAGGAGCAATAAAACCCTGACATTTGAGCAAATAGGTTGATGCAGACAAATGTGTATTACGGAATGAGATGCTAAGCAGAAGCCGCAGTATCTTCCCAATGGCCCTGGCCTTGCTTTGGGATGCTGCTTAGTTTCTATTTGAATATTTCATGTTTTATAAGATGGCAAGATTTAATTGCTTTAATTGATGGATAGCCTTTCAGTGCATGCAAATTTTAAACGGCGTGCCTGACTGTTGAAGATTTTGCTTCTGGTTCTTTGCTATCATTTTTGCCAATATTTACCAAATAGATGTTTAGTCATTTTGTGGGGATGGGGCCATAGAGCATCTCCAGGGAGAGCTGGGGAAAACGCCTGCCTGGAATACCTGAGGAAGCCACTGCTAGTCAGTCCGTAGGCAACACTGAGCTAGATAGGCCAGTGGTCTGACTCACTGTGAGGCAGCTTCCTATACTCCTAACGGGAAAAGAACGGAAATGGGAAAACAGTGAGTGACTGACTTGTGATGGGTAGAAAAATGTGTTGGCGGACTGGTTGGCTGGCAAGGAGGCTTATGGGGATGGGGGTGGGGCTGTAGCTCAGGAGCAGAGCATCTGCTTGGCATGCAGAAGGTTCCAGGTTCCATTTATATCTCTGTCCATCTATCCAGATAGGTCTAGGTCAAGGTCAAGGTCTAGGTCTAGATCAGGGATTCTCAAACTTGGGTCCTCAGGTGTTATTGGACTTCAACTCCCATAATCCCCAGCCTCAGTGGCCTTTGGTTGGGGATTATGGGAGTTGAAGTCCAATAACACCTGAGGACCCAAGTTTGAGAATCACTGGTCTAAGATAGATAGATAGATAGATAGATAGATAGATAGATAGATAGATAGATAGATAGATAGATGCACAGCAGGGAAATGCTTGACTAACAAGCAGAAGGTTGCCGGTTCAAATCCCCACTGGTATGTTTCCCAGACTATGGGAAACACCTATATTGGGTAGCAGCTGAAAGGAAGATGCTGAAAGGCATCATCTCACACTGTGCAGGAGGAGACAATGGTAAACCCTTCCCGTATTCTACCGAAGACAACCACAGGGCTCTGTGGGCGCCAGGAGTTGAGATCGACTCGACGGCACACTTTATAGAGCTAGATAGCGATCTAGATATAGCTAATGATATAGATCTAGATCTAGATCTATCTATATATTTATCTAGATCAGGCCTGCTCAGCTTAGGCCCCCCAGTTGTTTTTGGACTGCAACTCTGCCCTGCTAACTTGGCAAAGAGGCACCTTTTAACATGGTGGTTCTCTTTATTTAGCAGGGGGAGAGTAACTGGCCCTATCCACCCTCAGCACAGTACCTCCAGCAACTGTTGTTGGTGCCTGTCTTATGTTTCTTTTTAATTGTGAGCCCTTTGGGGATGGGATCCATATTATTTATTTATTATTACTCTGTGTAAACCACCCTGAGCCATTTTTGGAAGGCAGTATAGAAATCAAATAAATAAAATAAAATAAAATAATAAACTTCCATAATCCCCAGCCACAGTGGCCAATAGCCAGAGATTATGGGAGTTGTAGGCCAGCATCTGCAGGAGGGCCGGAATTGAGCAGACCTGATCTAAATGTATCTAGATAGTACATTTACCACCCCACACATAAGTCTCTGGGTGGTTCACAATCTAAGAACCACAAAAATTAAAAAACACAATTAAAACACTTTAAAATACAGGTTAAAACCTCTAAAAACTTAACACCTTAAAACTATAAAGCCTGACTAAACAGGTATGTTGTCAGCTCCTTCTTAAAAAACATCCAGAGAAGGAGAAGTTCTAATTTTGTTAGGAAGCACGTTCCAAAGTTCCAGGGCAGCCCTAGAAAAGAGCCAGCTGGGAAAGATGCCTTTCCAAAATCTTGGAGAACCACTGCCAGTTAGTGAACCAGTTAGTTCAGAAAGTGTAGCTGTGTAGCCATCAGCAAAGCAATCAGTGTCATTGCTAGATGGACTAGTGGTTTGACTCAGTGTAAATCAGCTTCCTGTTTTAAAGTTCTCTGCCTAATCAACTAAAAGTCTTTAATTAGTAGTTACTGTACCTCTACTTTGGTGGGGCTTTTTTCTGATTTTATTCTATAAGTAATTTGTTAGCATTAACAGTTTCCACAGGTACCATTTCAGATTCAGGGACATCGAAACTTCAGGGGATAGGGAACAAAATTCCTGATAAGGTTTAAATGCCCACTCCTGTGTCCTTTTTCTATCGGACCAGATTAGAGTTTAGTCTCCTGGTGTCATGCTTCCGGAACTGGAATCTCTAACATCGCAGGAGGAACCTGAGGACAAAGAGAATGAGGAAGTCTGGATGCAGGCAGAGGTGCTCTTACCCCAGGACTTTGGGGCCGGTCCCGGGCCTCCACAGCCCCGGGGGCTCTCAAATCCTCTTTCGTTTGCCCTGGGTGGTGTGGTCACCTGGTGGAGCACGATGATGCTTAATTTCCGGGGGCAGGGGTTACCTCCAAAGCCCTTTAAGTCCAGGCTCCAAAATCGCCTAGGTGCACCTCTGGATGCAGGAGAAACACCCCAAAAGAGTCTCAGAAAGTACCACCTTGGGGAGGGAGGCACAGGAGCCTGCAGCAGCATGGCCTAAGATTCTAGCCCTGCCCTTCTCTGAACTTCTGGGACTGTAGGAAGCTCTCCAATTCTCTCAGAGCCACCGCTTCAGAAATAAAGCACCGCCCCTTGGAGACCCAAAGGTTCCTGGAGAGGGGGCAGAGCCAGAGATACCAACCTGATGGCAGGGCCATTGAAACCCTCAGCTGGCTCCAGAGCATTTCAGCCTGGAGTAACATCCTAGCTTGCTCTTTGTGGACCTTACATCTAGCCTGTTTCTGCCCTGTGGTTTACCTGTGGTCCTGATCCTGCCCAGGGATGTGTCCATGGATGTGTTCCACTGTCTGGATTTCTCCTGATACCTTCACCAGATTCTTTTGCCCCTACAGAAACTGGATAGAGGCCTGTAGGCCCTGGTGACACAATACGAATATGAAGATGAATCTGCCAGGGCCTCAGACTCTTCCGCAGTTGACTCTTACCCATGAAGCAGGCTCTCCTGGTTATTCCCAACTTGGTATTACTTGCAAAAGACAGCAGCCACACCCAGCACTGAGTGCTTTTGACATTCCCGGAGAATCCAGAGAAGCTAAGCACCATGGGAACCTCTACCATTCCTATATATCCAGCTGGTTGTTATGTGTAGTTCATTTGCACACATTTCAAAGCCTTCTGTGAAATCTGCCACCACGATCCCAGTAAAATGTGAAAAGTAAGGGGGGCTGCTGGGAGACCACATTGGGGTCCGAGATCTGTTGGTTGGCCCTGACATCAGGTACTGATGTTGTTTACTCACAGCAGAGACAGACCTCTGGGAGGACCTAGCACATTCGGGAACCCAGTTCAGACTTAACTCAGAGAGCAGCTGAACTTTTTGGAACAAACTTTGTTTTCTAATTAATTGCGAACTGTGCGGTGGGCAGTTCGCCCATCACTAATTTCAGCTCTCCTACACATGGCAAGGGCTAATTTCTTCTTGGCATGCTATGCAAACAGGGTTGCCAGACTATTCCTTCTTCTTAAGGGGCATCAATCATGCTAAAGGTTTATCCATTATTCCAGAGCACAACAGTTCCACCCAGTATAATGGATGCCCCTAAGTTCAGACACTTCTTTTCCAGGGTGTCCTTGAATTCTGGAACCTTTTCTTTTTGTTCGCATCCAAGATGAAAAAATTATTGCTTTGCTGAAGGAGTAGGCTGGGGCCATAGCTCAGTGGCAGAGCATTTACTTTGGAGGCAGAAGGTCCCCGGTTCAGTCCCTGGCAGCATCTCCAGGTAGGTCTGGGAAAGGTTCCTGCCCGAAACCTTGGAGAGCCACTGCCAATCAGTGTAGACATTATTGAGCTAATTTAGGGCTGCTCAACTTCGGCCCTCCTGCAGATGATGGCCTACAACTCCCATAATCCCTGGCTATCGGCCACTGTGGCTGCAGATTATGGGAGTTGCAGTTCAAAAGCAGCTGGGGGACCTAAATTGAGCAGGCCTGATAGATGGGCCAAGGGTCTCACCTGATATAAGGCAGCTTCTTCTGTTCCTAATCAGAGAGAAATCTTCCCTTGCTTTGGGAAATTTTGTTAGCAGAAGGGAAAGAGGACATTTCTTTTAAAAGCAGGAAAATCTACAGGATGCCGCAAAGAAGTAGTATCCTACTTGCTCCAACTATCCCTATTTTGCAGGCAGGGGGTGGCCCAAGGTATTGTGGTGCCTGAGGTGAAGCAGCAATGGCTTCCTCGCCCCATGCCCCTTGCTCCATTTCAAAGCTGACCCTTGCACGCTTTGCAAGGAGTGTGAAGAGAGACGCTCCTGGCCCATTTCCACTGGTCAGATAGGTCCCAAAGAGCTGCTCTGATGGCATTCTTCTGGTGCTCCCATAGTCTACCACCTGAAGTGACCACCTCACTAGGGGTGTGCATGGAACTGGCTGGCCCGGTTTGGTTTGAGTTCAAACCAGAACTGAACCAGACCGGGCCAGTTCGGTCCAGCAACCCCTTGAAACCACCACCCCCCCAGTTTGTTTGGTCTGGGGGGGTTGCAATTTTTTTTTTAAGTCACTTACCCCCTCCAGGGGATTTCCTCTAGCTGGCGGGGGGGTGGTCCACAGGGGTTCCCCCTCAAAATGCCAGCCTCCTTGCCACCCTAACCAGTCATTCGGTCTGCTCTTTGGCCCGTTTGGGCCTTCCCCCTCCAGCGTGGTGGCCATTTTGGAGGCTGCCGCATCTGCGCAATGGGCCTCTGCATGGCCTGGTCATGGCCTGCATGGCCTGGGAACCCCCGCGGACACCCACCCCCACCCCTCCCACCTAGAGGAAGTCCCCCAGAGGGGGCACGTGGTTTTAAAAAAATAAAATAAATGTGAACCCCCAGTGGGGTTTGGTCTGAAGGCGGACTGATCAGGGGGTGGTTCGGTTCGACCCCGTACGGTCGGACCGAAGCTGTTTGACATCAAACACATTCAGCGTCGAACCTGTTTGCACATCTATATAGTTTACCTTGCCTCATGAAAGGGCTGCCCTTGTTTGCAGAGACCGTCTCAATTTCCTGGTACCTGTCCCTTGTAAATCATTCTCTTGCAGCCCTGCTTGGCAACCCTGCTTCCAAAGGCTGCCAGAAGAAGCGTTGCTTGTTCCAGAAAGGGAAATTCTAATCCTTTATGTTCTCCATGTGGAGACAATTTTGAGCAAGAAACTTCATAAACACTGTCTGGTCTCTTTCCCTCTCTCACACAAGCCCTCCTCCTTAAAGCACACTGGAGCTGCTTGGGGAGGGGGTGGAGACACAGTTGAGGGATTAAAATAATATACACTCCCCACTTCAGCAAGGCCCGTGTAAGCAATTGCCTGCCAGGATGATAAAGCAGCTCTTAAGGCTTGGCCAAATGCAGTGTTCGGCGAAGATGTGGGGATATAAATCCAATCCTGTCGATCAGCACCATTTTGAGCATTTAACAAATCAAGATTCCGATCCCACCTTGCACTGGAGGTTGTCAGAGGGCTATTCTATTTATCTTCCCGACTTCACCTTCCTTTGCTGTTTAAAGAACAGATGTGTTGTACATCGGATTCCTATTACCAGCCTGTCAACCTCCAGCAGATAAGAGTTAGGAAGAATCTGTTCTCTAGGGACAGGTTGTTCATTAACTGTCTATCATAGAGTTTTGTGCATCTTTATCAGAACCAGCTTGTGTTGGCCCTTGACTTAATAAATAGCACCGCTCCATTGTCGGTAGCTAGGTTTATTGGCAGGCCGTTATGGAGGAAATGATGGTAGAGAGGGTCAGCTAATCAGTCCCTCCATATCCTTACCCTGTTTATGTTAGCCTGCCCACAAATCTCCCGTCTCCACTCCTGCCAATTCCCCCATTTTTCCAGGTGCATTCAAAGAAGCAGCTAGGTGGGGCCACTTTAAATCCAACCATACAGATGCTGAACCATGGAAAGAGATAGTCATGCACAATGGCTCACTACAATGTCATGATAGATAGATAGATAGATAGATAGATAGATAGATAGATAGATAGATAGATAGATAGATCTCAGAACAAAACAACCCCATTTCGATTTGAAATGTTTTGACATTTTGAGCACCATTTTGGAGGCCTTTTGCTGATTGGTTTTCTGGCATTGGCTTCCAATTGGCTTGCAATCTCCTTGCTTCTTGGTTGGCTTGTTATCATACAAACCAAGTGTTGCCATGGGCAATTGTGCCCCCTTTGGCTGGGGGGAGGGAGGAGCCCAAGGAGAGAGTTTCAAAATGTATTTAAAGGGACTGGGAGGCAGAGAGAACCCTTATAATGTGCCTCTCTTGAAGAGGATACATCAGGATGGAAGGAACAAAGGTTTGATTTTGTGGTTTTCTTTTCTCAGCACTGAGCAGACTATGATGTGCTATTGTTGCTATAACTGTCTGGTTTTGCTGGCTCTCAGACTGATAGAGGCAGAACTTGGATGTCTGCCTTCTTTGAATTGTGGTTTGTTTTGTTTGTGAGAATAGTGTTGTGGAAAGAAATGGACAGTGGCAGAGGTGTGTGCATGTGTAATACTTCTTGGTGATTGCTGTGATGATCTCCATGTCTGGCCTTGAGACCAATTTGTGCTTCACTCACTGCTCTGGTCTGCTCTGCAATCTGCATTGCAAGGTGTACGCAGTCAAAATGTGGCTGAAGTTGCTTTAGTTGAGCTTATGGCTTTGTTTGCTCCTAAGGGTGCTGTTGTGTCAGCTGTTGCAGTGAGAGGACGTAAGGAGTCATAACTGAGAGATGAACTTGTGCCAATGATGTTACTGCAGCACAGGCACTGTGGCTGGCAGTTGATTCTGGGCCAGCTATGCTTTTTTTGGCCAATTTTGGGCTGTCTTTGAAATATACGTTCCACGTCAGGAGGGATAGATTCCATTTTATTGTGTGCCTCTGCAGTGTTTTTCAAGGTAGGGTTGCAAAATGCATTGCAAATTGCAGTGCAAAACTTGTGTGCATGCATTCTGTGAGTACAGCTTATTCCAGCCATAGGGAACAATGGGGAAACTGGAAACACCCCATTGTTCCCCATGGGTAACTCCTAGGGACACCAAACCAGGTTGTGTGGTAAGGCATCATGGTGCTACCTCCCACCAAGCGCACAAAAGAAGCGGGCAAATTTAAACATATTATTAACCTTTCCCCCAAAACCCCATAGGCTCCAGATTTCCCCATTGTTCCCTATAGCCAGAACACTCGAAACGTTTTGAGTTTTGCTTTGGCCATTTGCATTTCATTTCAGGTTCGAAACAAAGTGCAAAATCCATTCTGTACCCATCCTTACCTTCAGGTACCTTGGGCCCAAACCATTTAGGGCTTTAAAGGCAATCCAGTGCTTTGAATTGGATCCAAGAAACAAACCAGGAGCCAGTGGAGATTAAAAAAATATTAGACTGATATGCTCTGAATAAATCGGCCTTCAAAAATACCCTGGCAGCAGAGTTGTGCAAGTGTGTGCATGTGTGTGTGTGTGTGTGTGAGAGAGAGAGAAAGAGAGAGAGAGAGAGAGTGAATGAATAAATGAGAACAGTCGGACAGTGACAGGCACTTGGTGGACCATGCCTGGGGTAGATTAGCAGCTAGATGAAGCTGAATCCATGGTGCTTTTATTTTCACATGCAGAGCGATCTGTCTGGTTCTCTTCCAACTTCAGGCAAACTTCCAGAAAGCTTTGTTAGCTGGGAAACCTGCTGAGCAGTCAGTCTGTCCACCTTCCTCTGGCTGCTATTGATGGGGCTTCAGAGTGAGCTGGATGCAATCAAGAATTCGGGGCCAAATATGCAGCAAGCAATGGTTAAAAGTTTGTGATGTGTTTTATTTACTTACAAGCAAAATGCTTGTCTTGATGAGGTACAGCAGCTGATCAGGGAGCTTGTTTATTACGGGAAGCCGTAGCGAGCTAGAGTAGTATATACTCCATTATGGGGTATAAATAAATAAATATTTATTTATTTATTTATTTATTTATTTATTTATAAATAAATAAATAAATAAATAAATAAATAAATAAAGTCTGATTGCAAGGCCAGGGAGATCCCTACCAGTAAGGAAGGATGGGGGGTGGGGTCTCAATGCAACAGCGTTCCCAAATGCTGTCCATCACTTATCCCCATGCGGGTAAATGACAACCACTCACTATCTGGCATGAGCCAAAGGTTTTATTTATTTTGTTTATGTGTTAGATTTGCATACCGTCTTTTATTTAAAACAATCTCAGGGTAGTTCACACAGAAAAAAAATGAAACAAGACTATAAAAATTACACAATTAAGCTAGAATATAAAAACATAGCTCTACTAAAAAGATTTAAAATACAAGCACAATATAACCACACAAGATACAAAGCCAAGATTTCACGTGCTTTCTAAAAACTGTGATGGAGACCAAGGAGCGAATAGCCACTGGGAGAGTATTCCGAGCCTCCCTCATTGTCAGCACCCAGAGCAGAGCCCCCTCAGATGACCTCGTCAAGCAGGCAGCAACCCTTGGGAGCAGGCAGTCCCTCAGGTACCCCGGGCCCAAACCATTAAGGGCTTTGAAGGTCAAAACCAGCACCTTAAATTGGACTCAGAAACAAAATGGCAGCCAGTGCATCTCTTTCAATATGGGTGTGATGTGATCCCAGTGGGCAGCTCCAGATAAAATCCTAGCTGCCACATTTTGCACTAGCTGCTGTTTCTGAATATCCTTCAAGGGCAGCTCCACATAGAGTGCATTACAGTAATTCAGCCATGATGTGACTAAGGCGTGGGTAACTGTGGCCAGATCTGCCTTCTCGAAAAAAGGACGCAGCTGGCGCACTAGCCGAAGCCATGCAAAGGCACACCTGGCCACCGCCTCCACCTGAGCTTCCAAAAGCAGAGCTGGGTCCAGTAATACCCCCAAGCTGCGTACTTGCTCCTTCAAGGGGAGTGCAACCCCATCCAGAACCGGTAAAGTCTCCTCATCCCGATTGGCTCTCCTACTGACCAACATTACCTCCATCTTGTCCGGATTCAATCTCAATTTACTAGCCCACATCCAACCCATCACGGCCTCCAGCCCCCAATTCAGGACATCCACTGCCTCCCTAGGATCAGGTGACAAAGAGAGATAGAGCTGAGTGTCATCTGCATATTGCTGACAACCCAGTCCAAGTCCCCGGATGACCTCTCCCAGTAGTTTCATGTAGATGTTAAACAGGATTGGGGACAAAACCAAAGCCTGCAGGACCCCATAAGCCATGGCTGCTCAACTTTGGCCCTCCTGCAGATGTTGGCCTACAACTCCCATAATTCCTGGCTATTGGCCACTGTGGCTGGGGATTATGAGAATTGTAGTCCAAAAACTGCTGGGGGGTCAGAGTTGTGCAGGCCTGCCATAGGCCAATGGCCACGGAGCCAAGCAATAATCCCCCGGAACCACCTTCTGGACCCTCCCCCCAAGAAAGGACTGGAGCCACTCCAAAGATTTATATATCAGGTGGTATTAAAATATGATAAATAAATAAATCAAGCAAGCAAGCAAGCAAGCAAGCAAGCAAGCAAGCAGTGGCTTCAATCCCTATACTCGAGAGACAGTCCAGAAGGATACCATAGTTGATGGCATCAAATGCCATTGAGAGGTCCACGCAGAACCAACAGGGACACACTCCCTCTGTCTAGTTCCCAGCATCACTAGAGCGACCAAGGCAGTTTCAGTCCCATATCTGGGGTGGAAGTCAGATTGAAAAGGGCCTAGATAATCCATATCATCCAAGACCCTCTGCAGCTGGGATGCCACCACATGCTTTTATCACCTTGCCCCAAAAGGGAAGGTTAGAGACAGTTCTATAGTTGTCCAGGTTGGAAGGATCAAGGGAGGGCTTTTTAAAGGATGGTCTTACTATCGCCTCCTTGCGGCATGGTGGTATCTTGCCCTCCCTTAATGAAGCATTGATTATAGCCTCCAACCATCTTCAAGTACCCTCCCTGGCAGCTTTTATTAGCCATGAAGAGCAAGGGGAGAGAAAGATGTCTCCCGCACACTGCCCAGGATCTTGTCCACATCCTCAGACTGCCCCAACTGAAAAGAATCCAACACAATAGGACCAGATGGTACCTGAGGCAGTTCTGCCAGAACTACCAGAATCCCGAAGTCCAAATCAGTACAGATGTGAGTGACTTTTATCTGCAAAGTGACATGCAAACTGATCACAATGGGCTGTAGATTATTCCTCCCCCATTACCTGGGGCAGGGGGATGTGTGGAGCAATGTCTTTGCTACATGGAACAGCTCCGCTGGTCTGCTTTGAGCAGATGCAATGGAGGCAGAGAAAAAACATTTCTCACCACCCCCACTGCCACAGAGTCATCCCTAAAATGGGCTCTAGCCCATGTTTATTTGGATTCATCACGACTCTTCCTCCAGCATCATTCCAGCCATCGTCCAAGACCATTCATTGCCTAAGCTCCAAGGAAAACCAAGGAGCAGAATAGGCTCCACCAAGCCAGAGAGGGCATTTAGGAGCGACCGTACCATTAGCCCAGGCTGTCTCCACATTCCAGAGATTCACCAGGGCCTTGGCAGAGTCACCAGCTCTGGTCACCGGAAACTCCCCGAGGGCTGTCTGGAAACCAAGTGGCTCCATAAGCCTCCAGGGGCAAACCATTCTAATCAGTTCACCACCCCTGCAGAGGGCAGATGGAGCTATCAATCTAAACCTCACCAGATGATGATCTGTCCATGAAAAGGGAGTTAAGTGCTGTAGGCAAGGCAAACCACTGCATGGAAAGCCAGGCAGGGCACCGCTGCTGCCCATAGCATCCTGGTTGCTAGAGGTATCACCAGTACCTCTGGGGCACCACAGGGAGGGCAGGGGCAAGTAGGAGCTCTAATAAAGAGGAGGGCAGTCCCTTACCTGCTCTCTGCCGCCCCATACAGCTTCATTGGGGTGGTGTTCATCCGAAGAACCCACATGTGGAGGCCATGTGTATGCCAACACCATGCACGGGTTCTTGGGATGAGCGCCATCCCAGCAGGAAACTGCATGGAGCAGTGGAGGGCAGGTAAGGACCTGCTCTCCTCTTTTTTAAAAGCTCCTCCTCCCCACACCCCTCCCTGCGGTGCCCGACAGGTTCACGAACCTCAGTTTCACATTTCGGTTTGTGCACATCCTTACAGCCTACCTTCATGGAGCTGCCAATCAGTAAACTTTTAACCCAGAGTCTATTTCTTGGCCATGTGGAGTGTGAAAGAATGTTGGGAGATAGTTTATACACTAGCAAAATGTCCATCTTAAGGACTGGGAGGGTATCGGCAGAGGAAGGGCATCTGCATGGCAAAGACCTCCAAATAAATATTTTATAATAAAATATTTTAAACAAACAAACAAGTAAGTCAATAAGAAAGACCTCTGCAAGATGCAACGCATCTCTGTATGTTCTGCACAGAGAGAGAGAGAGAGAACACTCTTCTGCAGCCTCCATGTCAGATGAGGTGGGGAAGCCCACTCAGTGTTTGGGCCATGTTAGGTTGTTTTAATCTATATATTTAATTCTCCTGGGTGTGCCTTTGGAACGTGCGTCCCGGCAGCCCAGCTGATTGGCTGGGCTGCGGGGCGCCTGATTGGGTAAGGCGCACTCAGGAGAACCAGCGGGCCAGGCTGTGGGCGGCCATGGTGGCCGCTGCCGTCAGGCGGGTGGGCCAAGGAGAAGCAGCCGCCGCCGGGCGGGCGGGCGGGTGGGCCGAGGAGAAGCCGCCGCCGGGCCGGCCAGCCAGCCGGCCAAGGAGAAGCCGCCGCTGCCGGGCGGGCGGGCCGGCCAAGGAGAAGCGGGCGGTTGGAGAAGTGGGTGGGCCCAGCCGGAGCCGCGGGCGGCGGTGGGCCCGGCCGGAGCCGCGGGCAGCGGTGGGCCCGGCCGGAGCCGCGGGCCTCGGCCGGCAGCCTGGGCAGTGAGGGTGGGGGAGAGGAGGCCTGCCGCAGAGGTCAGCAAGGAGCGGCAACGGCAACGGCGGGGGGGGGAGGTACCCGGCCCCAAAGAGCGCACAGATGCTCTGTGCAGGGTGGACTTGTAAGAATGAATGGCAACTAGTCATTTACCTGGGAGAAAGTTCAGCGACACCACTTGAATTAAGGCTAAGGCAGCTCCCTGCTGCCGCCAGGACCTTCAGCTCATCAAATGTTATCTTCCTAGACCCCAGAGCCTGCGCTCTGTTTCATAGCCTTCTAGGGAGTGTGGGAATATTAGGAGATATATACAGTTTTTTAGAATTCCCTCCTCAAGTATGGCAAACAGGCAGTTTTGAGCCTGCACAGATGTTCAGCGTTCCCTTTTCTCTCTGTGTTTCAACTATCCACTGTTCCCCATGCGCCACTATTTCGAGACCTGCCTATGGAATGGGCCATCAAGTGTCTCCATTCAATCCACATCTCCAGCATTGCTTATTAGAACTCCTCTCTTGGTGTGCATGGAAGGTCTAACGAGGCCACAATTCACGGCAAATTTTAAACACTGTCCTCCAACATGATTCTTTTTTTAAACCCCTCCCTCCCTGCCCTCATTGGTGGAGAAATGGACGGCCCACTCATTCCCTCTGTAAGATTCCATTATCAAAGCAGGTGAAGTGGATCTCTATGATGGCAGAGCTTTCCTTCTTTCCTGAAATAGTATGAAACTGTTCATACTCTACTGAAGTAAAAGCGGGCTGACAGGATGTTGGCTGCCCTGGAGAAATTTGGGTACATCAAGAAAATGTTTGCAATGTTTTCATATTTTGGACTTATAAATCTCCTGGTATAAAACATCTCCAGGTGGTTTACGTTAAAATTTTAAAAAAATTAAAAATCAACAATTAAAACTATTTTAAAAAACAATTTAAACAATAACATTGTTTAAAAACTAAAAGCCGGCCGGGGGGTGGGATGGACAAATGTGTCATAAGAGTGTTGCTGAATGCAGCCAGAGAGGAGGAAGTTCTTGTACTGTCATGTCCCAAAGTCCTGTGGTGGCTATAATTAAATTCAAACCTACCTGAGGTTAGCTTTGGTTGAGGAGGCACCGTGGATGGATCTGTACTGTAGCTCAGTTGTAGAGCATCTGCTTTGCATGCAGAAGATCCTAGGTTCAATACTGGGCACATCTAGGTAGGAGAGATTCCTGCCTGAAACCCTGGATGTTTTTCCAGACAGGGCTTTGAGTTCACATCTCCTCTGGAATGGAGATGTGCATTCCCATATCGGCCATATGTACCCCAAAGTCCCTGTGAGCTGTTGGGGAGTACTTCACACACGATTTAGGTTTTTCATTACGTGTTAAGTGTGTAGCCCAATTTATAGCCAGGATTTTTTAAAAAATCCACTTTTTGCATCAGTTTGGGGGGCAACTTTGAACTCGCAGTAAAGCCTTGCAGCAAATTTGCAGTAAAGCCTGCTGTGTAAAACACACACACACACCCTGGAGAGCAGGTACTAGTCTGTATAGATAATACTGAGCTAGAGGGACCAATATTCTGACTCGGCAGAAGGCAGCTTCTAATCTCATTAAACAATCTCCAATATGGTGTTATGGCCTGGGGTGCAGATTCAGAAGGCTGAGTGTCTGTCAGAGATTGGTATGGCTGGACACCTTTATGAGGCCCCACAAGGGGCTTACTATTAAGTGTCATGGATGGGGGAAATGTCCTGGAATTCCATGAGTGCTTTTCTGGGTCTTGAGAGGAAAGACAGAAGACAAATGTAATAGAATAAATAAATTTCAACAAATGAGTGTGGGGGGACATACACATAAAAGATAATAGGTTGTCTTGAGTGAATGCCCATCACTTCTAGATCTCACCAAGACAGGAGGTTCTGACGCAAGAGCGAAATCAAAACATTACAAAGAGTTGTCCATAGGAATAAAAGAAGAGGAAGGAGTACGAAAGCAGAATATGGACAAAAGCCAAACATCTCAGTGGGGAAGGATTGCAGATCCGCTCTGGAAGTCTTGAGTACACACCAGTTGGTGGTCTCTTCCTGATCCAGCTGAGTTTCCTTAGATTTCTTGCTACCCACGCAGCGCCAGTCTGTGAAGTTCAAGCCTGCAGCCATGATACAATAGCAAATATCAACTATATGGCCTGGAGGTTAACCTTGTTGGGGAATTGTTTTTATTTACCTTCTTGAAGCACATAATACAACCTGTACCTCAAAGTGGCTAGTTGTGCAAGGACCATGGAGTGTAAAACCCATTCCCAGCCAAAACCGAGCTTAAAGCATGCAGCAACATTTGTAGGAACATAGGAAGGTGCCTTATATTGAGTCAGATGGTTGGTTCATCTAGCTCAATATTGTCTACACAGACTGGCAGCAGCTTCTCCAAGGTTGCAGGCAGGAGTCTCGAGTCTCAGCCCTGTGTTGGAGATATTGCCAGGGAGGGAACTTGGGACCTTCTGAATGCAAGCATGTAGACACTCTTCTCAGAGTGGCCCCATCTCCTGAAGGGACTATCTTACAGTGCTCACACATGCAGTCTCCCATTCAAATCCAACCAGAGTGTTCCCTGCTCAGCAAAGGGGACAATTCATGCTTGCTGCCACAAGACCAGCTCTCCTCTGGATTCTTCTCCATCCATGATCACCCTTGCCTTTCCTACTCCTCTGCTTCCTGATAATAGTCTTTCCAAATGCTGAAATGTATTCACACAGCAGATAGGGCACCAATAAATCTCACATTACTCCAGGAGTTCTCAGACTTCGTTCCCAAGCTGTTGTTGGACTATGATGGGAGTTGTCGTCATCTGAGTTCAACAGCATCTGGGGACCCACATTTGAAATCCCTTGCATCGTTCTCCATTGCCAGACTGCTGGTGTTACTACTACAAATATTAATATACTGCCTTTCAACAAAGTCCTCTAAGCCATTTCCGTAAAAAGAGAATAAGATTATGCCCTGTCCCCAGAGGGCTCACAGTTAAAAAAAAAACATAAGGTTGACACTACCCACAGCCACTGGAGAGATGCTGTGCTGGATTTGGATCAGGGACACTGACTCTTTCCCTGCCAAACATAAGAGAATCACCACTTTTTGAAGTGCCTCTAGCCCTATTCAGACATCTTAAAAATGTACAATGGCCAGCAATGAATATTTATATACTGCTTTTCAACAAACATTCCCAAAGCGGTTTACATAGATATAAATAAATACATAAAATGGCTCCCTGCCCCCAAAGGGCTCACAATCTCAAAAAGAAACACGACAGGCACCAGCAACAGCCACTGGAGGGATGCTGTGCTGGGGATGGATCAGGCCAGTTGCTCTCCCCCTGCTCAATAAAGAGAATCACCACTTTTAAAAGGCGTTTCTTTGCTCAGTTAGCAGCGGACACATATTTGTGTATATTGTCCTGAATGCACCAGAAGTCCCACCCCAGGGTATCATTTTATTTTATTTATTTATTTATTACAATTATATCCCGCTCTTCCTCCAAAGAGCCCAGAGTGGTGTACTACATACTGAAGTTTCTCCTCACAACAACCCGAGAAGTGACTGGCCCAGAGTCACCCAGCAAGTCTCATGGCTGAATGGGGATTTGGACTCGGGTCTCCCTGGTCCTAGTCCAGCACTCTAACCACTACACCACGCTGGCTCTTACTGCCACTCCCTCCACTGCTCGCAATTAGGACCTTTGTCTGAAGATGCTGATGCCCTAAGTGTGATGGCAGCCATTTCCATGATTGTCAGCCTCAGGTGCCAGAGGCTGCAAATCACAGAAATGGCCACCATCATGCTTAGGGCATTTACCTCTTCAGAAAGAGGTCTTAATTGTGAGTATGTGTCCCTATTTTTAAAAGTCTGAAAAGGGCTTCTTTGTTCAATGCAGCAGGTACAGCTGCGATTTCTGTTTCTTCCATTATTTCATTAGTCTTGCACCATTGTTTTATTATTGCTAATTTGTATATTTTAAAGGGGGATATTTATTATTATTATCATTATCATTATTATTATTATTAATTCAATTTCTATACCGCCCTTCCAAAAATGGCTCAGGGTGGTTTACATAGAGAAATAACAAATAAATAAATAAGATGGATGGATCCCTGTCACCCAAGGGCTCACAATCTAAAAAGAAACATAAGATAGACACCAGCAATATTTTCTGGAGGTACTATGCTGGGGGTGAATAGGGCCATAACAAATGTTTCTATAGGATATAACAAATATTTATATACCACTTTTCAACAAAAGTTTCCAAAGTGGTTTACATAGAGAAATAATAAATAAAATGGCTCCCTGTCCCAAAAGGGCTCACAATCTAAAAAAGAAACATAAGATGGACACCAGCAACAGCCACTGGAGGGATGCTGTGCTGGGGGTGGATAGGGCCAGTTACTCTCCCCCTGCTAAATAAAGAGAATAACCATGTTAAAAAGATGCCTCTTGGCCCAGGTAGCAGGAAGGAAGGAAATATACTGGATGAAGCTATATCAGTTGATGCTTATTATTATTACATCTCCACTGCTACAAGATGCAGCCATGGTCTCTAACTTAGACGGCTTAACACACGAGTTCTCATGCTTGTGTCCCCAGATGATGTTGGACTGCAACTCTCAGAGAGGAGAGCTGGTCTTGTGGTAGCAAGCATGACTTGTCCCCATAGCTAAGCAGGGTATGCCCTGGTTGCATATGAATGGGAGACTAGAAGTGCGAGCACTGGAAGAGATTCTCCTGAGGGGATGGAGCAGCCACTCTGGGAAAGAGCAGAAGTTTCCAAGTTCCCTCCCTGGCTTATCCAAGATAGGGCTGAGAGAGACTCTTGCCTGCAACCTTGGAGAAGCCACTGCTAGTCTGTGAAGACAATACTGAGCTAGATAGACCAATGGTCTGACTCAGTATATGACAGCTTCCTATGTTCCTAACTTCCATCATCCCCAGCTACAGTGGCCAACCTATACTCTAGGAGGTCTATCAGAGATCATTAGTCATGATAGATAAATGGAAATTCCATGTTCAGAGGCAGTACACCTCAGAATGCCAAATGCTGAGAGGATTGTTGTCCATCTCATGGCTTTCCCAAAGCATCTGACTGCCCTCTGTTGGGAACAAAATGGCACAGCTGGACCTTCCATCTGATCAGGATATTTTTAATCAATCAGTTTATTTACTTAGATGTAGCCATCACAAAATTGTTTTGATTCAAAAATTGGACAGGTGGAACGATATAAGAGTAGCAGAAGGCACTCAAAAATGCAAAGATTGACTCAGAACAATTTGTTTGTTTGTCATATGTCTATACTGCCTGACATGTGTATCCTTAGGCAGTGTGCATAAGTTAAAATACAGTACAAAAACAGGATAAAACCATTATGATGTAAAACCAATTAAAATTAATTAAAAGCCTGAGAAAACAGGTCTTTTTAAAAAGGGTATTTTAAAAAAACAGCCAGAGATGGAGAAACTCTGGTTTTAACAGGGAGTGCATTCCAGAGGCCCAGAGCAGCCACAAAGAAAGCCTAGTCCCGAGTACCCACCCAACGAGCCGGTGGTAGCTGGCCTGGAACCAGACCTCCCCAGATGATCTTAATAGCCAGGAGGGTCCCTGACAAAGGTGGTGCTCTCTTAACTACCCTGGACCCAAGCTGTGAAGGGCTTTATAGGTAATAACCAGCACTTTGTATTTCACCCAGAAACACATCAGCAGCCAGTGCAGTTCTTTTACGATCAGTGTTTTATGGTCTCTTCGGATTATCCTGTAGAAGAGTCTGGCAAGTGCATTCTGCACCAATTGTAGTTAGCAGACTATGTACCCCTGCTAACTGGGCCAAGAGGGACCTTTTAACATGGAGATTCTCTTTATTGAGCAGGGGGAGAGTAACTGGCCCTCTCCACCCCCAGCACAGTACCTCCAGTGACTGTTGCTGGTGTGTATCTCATGTTTCTTTTTAGATTGTCAGCCCTTTGGGGACAGGGATCCATCTTATTTATTTGTTATTTCTCTGTGTAAACCGCCCTGAGCCATTTTTGGAAGGGCGGTATAGAAATTGAAATAAGAATAATAATAATAATAATAATAATAATAATAATAATAATAATAAAGCCATAAACACCTGGGCTATACCTGTTATCAGATACACTGCAGGAATAATAGACTGGACCCAGGCAGAGCTAGAGACGCTAGATCGTAAGACCAGGAAAATCATGACCATCAATCATGCTCTGCACCCCCACAGTGATGTCGATAGGCTATACCTCCCTCGCAGCTCAGGTGGAAGAAGAATGCTGCAAGTCCATCAAACAGTCGATAGGCTATACCTCCCTCGCAGCTCAGGTGGAAGAAGAATGCTGCAAGTCCATCAAACAGTAGAGGATGAGAAAAGAGGCCTTGAAGAATATATCAAGGACAGTGAAGAAGATGTACTTCAAATGGTCAATAATGAGAAACTATTCAACACCAATGAAACAAAGCAGGCCTACAAGAAAGAACAAGTCAAGAACCGAGCAGAAAAATGGAAAAAGAAGCCCCTGCATGGTCAATATTTGCACAATATAAGTGGAAAATCAGACATCACCAAGACCTGGCAATGGCTTAAGAATGGCAACTAGAAGAAAGAAACAGAGGGTTTAATACTGGCTGCACAAGAACAGGCACTAAGAACAAATGCAAACGTAGAAAAATCAACAACAAAGAGCAAAAGTAGAAAAATCAACAACAAACAGCAAGTGCCGCCTTTGTAAAGAAGTGGATGAGACAGTGGACCACCTCTTCAGCTGTTGTAAAAAGATCGCACAGACTGACTACAAAGAAAGGCATGACAAGGTAGCAGGGATAATACACTGGAACATCATCAAAAAATACAAGCTACCTGTATCCAAAAATTGGTGGGACCATAACATTGAAAAAGTTGTAGAAAACAAAGATGAAAAAATATTATGGGACTCCAGACTACAAACAGACAAACATCTGCCACACAATACACCAGATATAACTGTAGTCGAGAAGAAAGAAAAACAAGTTAAAATAAACAACATAGCAATACCAGGGGATAGCAGAATAGAAGAAAAAGAAATGGAAAAAAATCACAAAATACAAATATCTACAAATTGAAATTGAAAGGCTGTGGCAGAAGAAGACCCAAATAATCCCAGTGGTAATTGGCGCCCTGGGTGCAATTCCAAAAGACCTTGAAGAGCACCTCAACACCACAGGGGCCACAGAAATCACCATCAGCCAATTACAAAAAGCAACTTTACTGGGAACAGCCTATATTCTGCGACGATAACTATAATAACAGCAACAACATTGATAATAAAATTCTGGTATCCCAGGTCCTTGGGAAGGACTCGATGTCTGGATAAAACAAACCAGTCAATAACACCTGTCTGACTGTGTAAATAAATAAATAAATAATATGTACAAAGGTAGCCCCATGTAGAGAATTACAGTAGTCAAGCCTGGAGGTTACTAGCATATGTACCACTGTTTTACGGTCATTTCCCCCTCAGAAATGGGCTTAACTGATGTATCAGCTGAAGCTGATAAAAAGCGCCTCTGGCTGCCACCTCAACCTGAGAGAGTTTTGTATCCAGGAGCACTCCCAACAACTGTTCCCTCTAATAAGGCTTCCCAGATGTTGTTGACTACAACTCCCAGAATCCCCAGTTGCAATGGCCTTTGCTTGGGGATTGTGGGAGTTGTAGTCAACAATATCTGGGAATCCGTGTTAGAGGGAACACTGCTCCCAAGCTACATACTTGTTCTTTCAGGGGGAGTGGAACCCCATGCAGAACAGGCAGATCTAAACCATCTCTTCTGATCCCTCACAGTCAGTACGTCTCCAAGTGACGCTATCTGGAATCTGCTAGAGAAGTAGGAACAGGACCACTGTAAAACAGTGCTACCCAATCCCCATCTTCCTCAGGTGACCCAGAAGGATACCATGGTTGATGGTATCAAAAGCCACCAAAAGATCCAAAAGGATCAGCAGAGTGATAGGAACATAGGAAGCTGCCATATACTGAGTCAGACCATTGATCCATCTACCTCATTATTGTCTACACAGATTGGCAGTGGCTTCTCCAAGGTCGCAGGCAGGAATTTCTCTCAGCCCTATCTTGGAGATGCTGCCAGGGAGGGGACTTGGAACCTTCTGCTTGTAAGCATGCAGGTACTCTCCTCAGAGCTGCCCCATCCCCTGAGGGGAATATCTTAGTCTCCCATTCAAATTCAACCAGGGCAGACTCTGCTTATCTAGGGGGACAAGTCATGCTTGCTACCACACGACCAGATCTCCTCTGCTCACACTCCCTCTGCCAGTACCCAATTGGAGATCATTCATCAGGCTGATCAAGGCAGTCTCAACCCTGTAGCCAGCCCAAAAACCAGTTTGAAATGGACTAGGTAATCTGTTTCCTCCAAGACTGCCTGAAATGGAGAGGTCACCACTCTCAATCACCTTGCCCAACCATGGAAAATTGGAGATATAATTGGCTAACTCTGAGGGATCCAGTGCAGGTTTCTTCAAGTAAGGTCTAATAATAGCCTCCTTAAGGCAAGGAGGCATCCTGACCTCCCTCAGAGAAATATGTATGATATAAAATATATTTTATTTTATATACGCCCAGAGACATATATTTGGGCGGGATATAAATTAAATAAATAAATGAATAAAATTATCTATATATATAATTCTCCTGGGTGTGCCCAGGAGAAATGCGTCCCGGCAGCCCAGCTGATTGGCTGGGCTGCAGGGGGCGCCTGATTGGCTGGCAGCACACCCAGGAGAACGGTGGTGGCGGCCATGGCCGGGGAGCCAGACGGGCCCGGCCGCGGAGGCGAGGCGGCGGGCCTGGCCGGGCCTGGCCGCAGCAGCACTCTCTGGCCCGGCGGCGGCGGCGGCACTACTCTTGGGCCCGGCGGCGGCGGCACTACTCTCGGGCCCGGCCGCGGAGGTAAGGCGGCGGGCCCGGCCGCAGCGCAGGCGGCGGTGGGCCCGGCCGCACTAGAGGCACAGATGCTCTGTGCCCGGGCCCACTAGTATGGAAATAATATATAATTTACAAATTACATCAGCTTGCCACTTATCTTGATGGCAGAAACTAAAAACAACAACTGGCTATTCTTCTTGTAACATGAGGCACTAATAAAAAGTTTGCAAAGAACCCCAAACACCTCCCCGGATAAACTATAAGCAGTGGCTGAATAAATACATTGTGTAATGCAGACATTCTGCAATAAGAATTCCAGCCATATAGCCTGTCAGCACAGTGGATGATACATCTAGCAAGTGAAAAATCTTCCCTAAGTCTGATCAAAATTGATAGACAAGAAAGATTAGGACAACTATAAAGCTCTTCTTGTATTACGTTTTCTCCTTTCTTCCCCTCCCCCAACATTTCTGTCTTTCTTTTACAGTAACCGTTACAGTCGGAGGGAAACAGCATTTGCTTGGCCTTTACGACACTGCTGGGCAGGTAATGAATTTCCATGTTTAATACCATCACATCTTTCTAGATGCAAAACGAAAGTACCTTCTTTTCTTGTGGCAGCTCAAAACATACATTTTTTCAAGCACTAATACAGTCCATCAATATAGACTCAAACCTTTGTGTTACTACAACAACGGGGCCACCTTAAGTGGCGCAGCGGGGAAATGCTTGACTAACAATGCTTGACTAACAGTGCTTGACTATAGGGTTGTGCATTTTGGATGTTTTGTGTTTTGTTCTCGGCCACATCCGAAGGCCCCCCCACCAATTCGGCCAGGGTCCGAAATGCACCACCCTGAAACCCCCAATTTTTTGTTTTGGAGCCAATTTGCTCCGAAGCCAAAATGAGGGCTGCCATTCTGCCTTCTATTCTCCTTCCCCAGTCCGTGCCCATCCTCCGGCAGCTTTCCCTCCCCGTACCCCAGCAGCGCTTTCTCTCCCCAGCTCCGGGCTCCCTCCTTCCCTCCCCACCATTTTTGCCATTTTTACCCACCCACCCACCTTGCCTTCTCAGCTAGGGCCTCCCACCGCCGCCACCTCCATACCCCACCATCCGCCTCCTCCACTGCGTCCCCATGGCCATGGCCACAGCCTGTGCCCGCCGCCCACAAAAGTAAAGAGTTCTCGAGCCGGCAAGCTCCCTTTCCCTGCCACGCCGGAAACTCCTTGCCACATCCGGCCCTGCGCAGGCCAGGCCTGAAGGGTGGGAAATTCAAAGAGACGTCACTCAGAAGAGGAACTAAAAAGGCGATTCTTGAAAGACTGCAGCAATCACAAAATAGGTCTGAAAAATATCCCGAAATACAAAGCTTCAATTCCGAAATATGGTTGTTTCAATTCAGGTACAAAAAGCTTCATTTTGAGATTTTTCATTTTCGGTAGGTGTACAAAATGTCTGAAAGTGCCATTTTTGGACACAAAACGTTTTGTACCCGAATCAAAATGCACATCCTTACTTGACTAACAAGTAGAAGGTTGCTGGTTCGAATCCCCACTGCTACGATATCGGGCAGCAGCGATATAGGAAGATGCTGAAAGGCATCATCTCATACTGCATGGGAGGAGGCAATGGTCAACCCCTCCTGTATTCTACCAAAGACAACCACAGGGCTCTGTGGGCACCAGGAGTCGAAATCAACTTGACGGCACACTTTACCTTTACCACTACAACAACAGGGTGCGTGATGGATGGTGTCCCAATTTTTCCTACTTCCATCCTCACTTCAGATAGGATGAATTCTCACAACCAAGTCCCCGTGGCATACAGAGATTCCAAGTGAGCTATCCAGTCTACAGTCATTAAAGAATTGTCTCAGAGTAGTGTGTTTATTCATTCATTCATTCATTCAACATATCTATAGAGCACCTGCAACTAGGTGTTGACATCATATTCCATGTTTTCAGCTTCATTTCTGATATTCTGGACCATGCCCCAAGTTTCACCTCTCCGAATCAGATCAGAAAGTTTTGAATATTTGAAGCAAATACTTGAAGAAACGGAGTGTTGAATCTTAAACAAGCATCTAGTGCCATCTTGTGGTCACTTTAGAATCTGTTTTGCAATAAGTCATATCAAAAATCTTAAAGGAAAAGTATTGCCTACACACACAATAAGGGTCGATCTGGAAGTTATGGCAATTACACATCTGCTGTCAAAAATCCCAGCTGTGTGTCTAGTTCCCCTTTTCCCCTCCATAAAGTCTGATACAACTTACTGTTGGAGGTGAAGGACTCTGTGCTGCCTGTGCCTCAATGACAGAGGGGGGCAGACTAGAGAGTCTGAGGGCTAGAGGGATTAAGACATTGGTCATCTCTTCTCTCTACTGCTCTGACACTATCCCTTTGATATGTAGATTGCTACTCTCAGGGACTTCCTGCCTGCCTCTCTCTCTCTCTCTCTCTCTTCCATTTTCTTCTCCCTAACACACACACTCGCCTCTCCTCTGCACCATGTGTGCAGAGATGCGGACAGCATCTCTCTGCATCCAGCTAGATAGATAGATTAAAGATCCTATCTCTCCACCCTCCTATCTAGAATGGAGTTCTCCAATAAAGACTCCTCATATTGATTTGAAACTATGAACTGGTTCCAAGTTACTTTTGCTCTCAGCAAACACGCATGCCTAGGCAGACTCCACTGTATTTTGCCTCTGTGCACTCTGCTATAAGAGAAGCGTATCTCTTACCAGAGAGAATTCCCAACACTTACTCATATCCTGACATCAAGATTTGTAAACTGCCCAGAGAACTTGCGTTTTGGGCGGTATAGAAATGTATTAAATAAAATAAAATAAAATAAAATAAATGATCCATATTTCTCTCCCCCACCATAGTGGCAGCCAATATGTAGAGTGGAGTTTGGGGAATTACAGAATGCAATGTTGTCAGGACATAAGTAAGTTGTACTAGATGAAACAGAGGGAGAGGGAAGAACTAGTCACATGGTTGCCATTTTTCATGGCCGTCAGGTGTTTATAGTCACATCTATAAAGACTAAACTTAGCCCCAAACAACCATTGCAATGCCATAATAATTTATGTTATTTTGTTCTCTAACAGGAGGACTACAATCAGCTAAGACCCCTCTCCTATCCCAACACTGATGTTTTTTTAATCTGTTTCTCTGTGGTCAACCCTGCTTCCTACCACAACATCCAAGACGAATGGGTGCCAGAACTGAAAGTTTGCATGCCACATGTACCTTATGTCCTGATCGGAACACAGGTAAATCACAGAAAAGGAGCAGGAGAGAAGCCTGGGAGTTTCTAAAACACAGGTCCCCAGCATTTATTTATCTTTTTAATAGCAAGATCATCTGGATCCATTCCCAGTGTGATTGCTGCAATGGCCACACCACAGGCTCACGTATCCATTGTGTGCTTACACAGAACAGTTCCTGACAGCCATATTATTCAGATTATTGCATTTATAATATGAATGACTAACATGGTCATTTCATGATTACTGAGGATGGATATTGACAATCATATTTAAATTTTTGTTGCAGTAATGGCACAGCAGGGAAGTAGTTTGCCTAAGGAGCAAGAGGCTGCTGGTTCGAATTCCCACTGGTATGTTCCCCAGGTGTTTCCCAGACTAAGGGAAACACCTATATCGGGCAGCAGCAATATAGGAAGATGCTGAAAGGCATCGTCTCACACTGCACGGGAGGAGGCAATGGTAAACCCCTCCTGTATTCTACCAAAGAAAACCACAGGGCTCTGTGGGCACCAGGAGTCGATACCGACTCGACAGCAAAACTTTAATCACATGAGAGCTTAATGTGGTCACCACCAGATTACTCAGGGTGGATTTGGACAATTGTATAATTCACATGAGCATTACAACAGCAACAATTTTTTATATACCGCTTTTCAACAAACATTTCCAAAGCGGTTTACATAGAGAAATAACAGACAAACAAGATGGATCCCTGTCCCCAAAGGGCTCATAATTACAGTTATCACAGGAACGTATTGCAAAGTAGTCCTTCCCTGAGAGAGGTGAGCTGAGATTAACTTGGAATTGATCCGACCAGGTTTTAGACACCAATCACAATTTCCTGCCTTTTGAACAGTTGTGCTGTTCCCAGACAGCTCAACTGAAACATGCTACAACTTCCAGATTTGGGCTCTTTGCTCTGGGTGCTTCTGAAATACCTGGAGTTTTAGAACATATCATTTGCATTGCTAATCTGCCTAAATCCAACATATCCCCTTATACCACTGGTATATATGTCTCACAATAAATATGATTTATCGCTCCTACGAGCTCAGTGGAATGAGGAATTGGAAACCCAGATCCTTCCAGCCTAGTGGACCAATGCTCTAGCAACCATGAAATCTTCTACCCTAGATCTTAAACTGAAGCTTATCCAGCAAAAATTGATATTCCATACCTATTGGACACCAGAATGATTATTCTGTAAACATATCACTGCTTCTCCCCTACGTTGGCACTGTGTTGTTGCCGAGGGCTCCTAATTCATACAATGTGGAGTTGCAGTGTAATAACTCCCTTTCAGCAAGACATGACTGACCGCATCAACTTAGTTCTGAATGCCAATTTTAAATTGTGACCGAACAATCTCTCTTGGTTATTTACTCTCTCTTTTGGGGGGATTTTTTTCAATTTTATTGAAACATAAAGAAGAGAAGAAATACAGTATCATAATATTTCTTTAAGCTAGTACTAAGGAGAAAACATTCTAAATATATTAACAGTTCTAAGAAAGTTCGGCAGCAATGGTCAACATTTGATTACGCTTGATCAAGACTTGGTTGCATAAAGCTGGATACATAAAGCTTCACAAATCAAATCCAGACAACGGGAACAAATGATATCCTTGTCGGATATTAAAGTTTATAAAGGGATCCCAAGATGACATAAATGACTCAGTTGAGACTTCATTCATGTAAGCCGAAACTTTGGAAATTGAGGCATAATCCCATAATTTCAAGAACCAATCATTTAAAGAGGGGATTTAAGAAACACGCCAATTGTAAGAATAAAATCCTGGCTGCAGTAATCATATATAAAGACAGCTCATTACAATTAGAAGGAATATAAGGTTTTATCATACTTTAAAGAAAGATTTCTGGTAGAAAAGGAAATTTAACCTCTAAAATTTATTCCATTTTCTCGTGAATTTGCTTCCAAAACAATTGAGCCTTATTACAAGTCTACCACATATGGAAAAGTTCTCTTGGTTATTTACTAGGGGTGTGCAGAACCAGTTCCAGGGGCGTAGCAAGGTTGGAGTGGGCCCAGAGACAAGATTTTAAAATGCGCCCCCTCACTGAAGCTCAGCTCATGAAGTAAAGAAATCTTAAATGAGGCTGGACACTGGTAACAAAGAGCATAGTAAAGTAAGTGTGTGTGTGTGTGTGTGTACACATACATACACACACACATATACACACACACATACATTTTACTATGCTCTTTGTTACCACTATATATATATGCCACAATAGAACATCATCCTAAATTATTTTTTTTAAAGGTTTTGTGAATTGTGGATGATGCAAGTCATTTAATAGTACTAGGGAAAGACATGCTGTTCTGGTAGCTCCAGGTCTTAACACTCACATCAATTTCGGAGGATGAATACAACTGAAGGAAGCCCGGGCGGGTGCGCAGCTGGGGGAGTCAGTCATGTGACTTGCCTCTGGGGGGCCCCCAAAGGCAGTGGGCCCCCAGACAACTGTCTCCCCTTGCCTTATTATAGTTACGCCCCTGACCAGTTCTATTCTAGAACCAGCTCGGTTCTACTGGTTTGGACTTGAACCGGACTGGGCCCCCCAAAAAGAGGTTCTGGTCCAGGTTTGAGCCGAACCGGTTCAGAATCAGTTCAGCCGTTTGAGGGGACATTCTTGTAAAGGGGACTCCAGTGAGGATTTCCCTTTACAAGCAAAGGAGGAACCCAGTCTACTTTTTAAAAGAACTTAAGAGGGGTAGTGAGAGGGCACCTGTATGCAGTATAGCCCAGTGTGGCTGTAGTGGTGTCTCGGGTCCTCTGAATTGTCCTGACTGGGTCCAGTGTTCCAGCATGGCCTGGTTCCAGCCTCCGTGCATGCTTAGAGGCTGAAACGGAGCCACGCTGAAGTGTTGGGCCCGGTCCAGGCAATACAGAGGAGCCACACCACCGCCATGCCACGCTGCGTACAGGTGCTCTCTCACCACCCTTTTAGGGTCTTTTTAAAGGTAGGCAGGGTTCCCACCTTTGCCTGAAAATGGGAGTCCTCGCCAGATTCCCCTTTACAAGCATGCCCCCTCGAGCCACCGAACTGGTTCCGAACCGGTTTGACACTCGGACCAGACCAGCTTATGGTGCAGCAGTCCAGTTTGAGTTTGGCTCAAACTTGAACAGAACCACCAGGATCGGTTCGTGCACACCCCTATTATTTACCACATGTCTGGAGCCTCTCTTGGGGTAGCAAATCATGGCTCTTCTGTGCACTATTTGTCAACAAGCATATTATTTTACAACGTTGGAAAGATCATTTCAGCCCCTCAGTTTATCAGTGGATAGAAGAATTCTCTAATCTGGCAGCTTTTGAATTGACAACTTACTATCATATGCTGAAAGAGGGTCCCCATACCAGGATTTGGAAGGAGTATTTAGAGTTATTTGCATAATTTCCTGTTTATTTCAAATCAATAGCTGTGTTAAGCCCTTCAACCTCCCCTTGCTGTTTGTTCTTTCATATTCCCACCTTTTTGCTGAAATTGCTTTGTTATAACATGAATTTTTTAAATAAAATTGCTAGGGGAGGGGCTTGGAATTGATCCAAGATGAGAGAAGGAAGTCACAAGTTTAAACAAGTCTTCAGCTTTGTGTTTGTTGACTCCTAGATTGATCTTCGGGATGATCCCAAAACCTTGGCTCGGTTACTTTGCATGAAGGAGAAGCCCTTGACTTATGAACATGGCACCAAACTGGCTAAGGAGGTAATGTTGTTTTCATAAACAGTGGGCCACAGAGGGCAGCAAGACAAGTTGTGGTTGCTGTGCAAGATTCTGATGTCAAGCCAGTGTTTTCTGCACCAAACACATAAATTACAAAAGTAAAATGTGTGTGCACTTTCATTATTCAACACCCATGTGCCCTGGAGCTGAAACTGAAATTTTGAAACTGAGGTGAATTTCAGGGGTCCTGCCAAATTTGAGAGTGTTCAAGGGATATGAAACAAGTTTCTATATGACCAGTGACATTTCTCCAGGGGGTGGGGGCAGGGTTCTGCACATTCCTAATATATTTATTGGAACCCTAAAGTTTCTCCAACATGGGCAGATGCGTGTTTTAAAATGCACAGGTACACATACTTTACTTCCACACCTCCATGTGTTTTATGGAGAAATTATGTTTTTGGGGTCAACATCCAGGAGACGAGACAGATCTCATCAGTGGAGGAATCAGAGGAGGGAATCCTCCATCACCTAAATCCTGGAAACTCTCACTCCACTAGAATCCCTTGCACCTGAGGGGCTGTTTCCAGCAACCCCTTAGCAATCTGTTGATATGGTTCTGTGCTTGTCCTCCAACTTGGTGGAGTCCCCTGAGGACCCAACAAGTGAAGAGAAGAAACCCACCCAGTAAAGTTCCAGTAAAGCCTGCAAAATTGGGCAAGGCTCAATTTAGCCAGAGAAGCTTCTCCAAAGAGAGGATGGGGCTAACCACCCTAACTAGCCAGCATCCTACATAACCCTGCAGTAGTGAAACATCTCGCCTGCCCTGGTGTTACACTCCAGCTCAACCTTGCCTGTGTGGAGCTGTCCACGGTACTGAATCCCTCACCTGACTTTTATTCCCCCTCCAGCTATCCGAGGTCTGAATCCTTCTCTGGCCTCTACCCAGACCCTGCCTCAGCTGAAACTTCAACTTGGCCAGTGACTGCATGAACAGGATAAACACTGTCTTATTTATTTATTTAACATATTTTTATACCACCCAAAACTTACATCTCTGGGTGGTTTACGACAAGAAGACTTTCCGGGCACAGTGAACTAACTGTGCAATGTCTACTTAGTCACAACCCCCCATTCCAGCTTTCTTCTTAGACTTGGAGAAACCTTGCTGCAGGCCTGTGTTAAGAGTCTTGCCAGGGAGCTGTGTAAAATCCTGTTAAATAAGCCATTTAAGTTACCAATACCTGTGAGTTGCCTGAATTTCACCATTTAGCAGTACAGTTCAGCACTTTTCATCACCAAACACTTGCATTTAGAAAAGAGACTTAGAGGCTTTCCACATGAGCAGTGTGGAGAACCCTTATCGGGCTCTGCGGGGACAGCGGGCTTAGCCTGCTCTCCCTACAGATGAGCAGTCGCTCGTAGCAGGGTGGCCAGATTGGCCGCCCATACAACTACCGGCTCCGTCACAGAGCCGATAGGGGCTGCAGGGATCGGGGGCCGCTCAGCCCCCAGAAGTCCCAGGATGCCCTGCATCAGTGTGCAGGGCATCCTGGAGAGACCACCAAGACCGAGAGGCTTGTTCATCATTAAGTACAAGGGAGAGTAAATTCGTCCCCCTTTTCCCTCTCAGCTGATAATGGTTAGACCCATGGGATAGACTGGGCTGTTGACCTGTGTGCTATCCATTAGCACACATGAATCCCCATCCAGCTAGGAATGCGTGTGTGGAAGTCTACCACTCTACACACAGGGAGGAGAGCTGGTCTTGTGGTACTAGCAAGCATGACTTGTCCCCTTAGCTAAGCAGGGTCCACCCTGGTTGCATATGGATGGGAAACTTGATGTGTGAGCACTGAAAGAGATTCCCCTTAGGGGATGGAGCTGCTCTGGGAAGAGCAAAAGGTTTCAAGTTCCCTCTCTGGCATCTCCAAGACAGGGCTGAGAGAGATTCCTGCCTGAAACCTTGGAGACGCCGCTGCCGATCTGTGTAGACAGTACTAAGCTAGATGGACCTATGGTCTGACGCAGTATATGGCAGCTTCCTATGTGAAGCTGCTTTCTGCTGCCAGGCCATTGGGCCATTTAGCTCAATATGGACCACATTGATTGACAGCAAAATTCCAGAGTTTCCCACTGGGGCCTTTTGCATACAAAGCACATTAGCTCTCACTGAGCTATGGCCCCTTCCTTCTGGATATCCATGCCCTCTACCTGATTCAGGACCAAAATGAAAAATGAAAAAAGTTCTGCATGTTTTTAAAGAAATGTTCTGAACCTCACCACTCATGCCTGGCTTTTCCTCTCCTTCAAGATTGGCGCCCAGTGCTACCTGGAGTGCTCAGCTTTGACCCAGAAAGGCCTGAAGGCGGTCTTTGACGAAGCCATATTGACCATCTTCCACCCCAAGAAAAAGAAGAGACCCTGTGCCGACTGCTGCAAGTGCTGTATGGTCGTATGACGCCACCTGCAGGCTGTGCTGGTGTTTGGCCAAAGCATTTCCCACCTGCATTTCATACCAGCACAGAGGAATGAGGGACATGACCACAAAGGAGCTCTGTTCCTGAGAGGCTTCTCCAAGTCTACGGCTCCTCTAAGCTTCAACCTCTTTGGCCTTCTCATGTCTTACTATCAGGGGCGGCACTTCCATGAGGCAGGGTGAGGCAGCTGCCTTAGGCACCAATGGAGGGAGCGTCAAAGGGGGCAGCAAGTGCCGGGGGGCCCCACCACCACAGATGTCGCTTCACCCTCCATTGCCCCTCTGTGCCCTTTCTCCCCTGCCGAGGCACGCTGTTCATTGATGGGGGGGCTCTTCTCACACCGCCCCTGCTTCCTTGCTTTTCTAACCACTACAGAGCTGCTTATGTGGGCAACTCAGCTCTGTTATCATTTTCACTGAGCAAGCCGACTGCAGCCAAGAGAACTCTTCCTGGGGTCAGGAAGGATTCATGCCGGTGTGAGGCGATGGAAGGCAAACAGATATCCAAAGACACTGCAGCCGAGCCAAGAGAAACTGGATTCATTATGTGTGGCCTTCAGCAAGAAGTGAATTGATATCTTCCATTATGAATATGCAATAACTGTTGAACTTGAAAACTGCTAGAGCACACAGCTTTTTCAAAACCGATTGTGTTGAGAGCTAGATAAAATGCAGGGTGGCCTATTTTAATTCTGTTTTTAAAGTTGTTCTCTATTTTCAAAAGATACTTTTTTTAAAAAAGAAATGGAATCAAAGTAGCCGTTCCTGTACTTTTGTCTTCCTTAAGCATAATCCAAAGAGATAATCAGATTGTATGAGCATTTATCCGTAGACATGTGGAATTCTTGTCTTACTAAATGAAATACCAAACAAGCTAATTTTGTATTTGTAAAGTTGTCTAGATTTGGCAATGGCCAGGATTCAGAGAGACCTCTGTGTGATGTTCTCAGTGTAAATCTTTTTTTATCCTCCTCATTTCCTGTTTTAAAAGATGTATCTCATGAAAATCTGCTCTTTCCGAGTTTGGGAATTGGACACAACAACTTTTCCAAAGGAAAAATCAGAAGGAAATTGGGACATGCACACACCTTGGTCTCAATTCCCCCTGGAGAAACTGTTACACCAGGGTGTGGACAAACATGGCCCTCTGGCTGTTTTCGAACTACAACTCCCAGCATCCCCGCCACAATTTATTATGGCAGAGGATGCTGGGCGTTGTATTCCAAAAACAGCTGGAGGGCCAAGTTTGCCTACCCCGGTTACACCATCTGTCATTCAAACTGCTATTTGAAAGCAAGAGTTTCAAAAATAGCCTCACAGATGTCGGGGGAGGTCCATGAATAGGAGCCACCAGTGGAGAGATAAAGGAGAGGTGAAGCAGGCAATTGTCTACAGCGGCAAAATTTGAAGAGTGGCAAATTCTGCCACTTCTCAAGTTTTGCCACCCCTCTTTGGGGATGGTGGCAGCTGCAGCGAGGGTGTGTGTGGAGAAAGTCTCCCCCCTTTTACCTTTTTTTAAAAAAAATGCTGCTTGCGTCGGCAGCACATGGAGAAAGACTAGAACAGGCTGCACAGCAGAGAGGCCGTGTGGTCACTTGTAAGGAAGTCACTTGTAAGGGCTGGAATGAGTTCGCCCCACCATGCAGCTGCAGAGCTTTCAAAGGCAAAAGGGAAAACTTTGCCCTCGCCCTCCTCCCCGCAGTTACTGCTACTTCCAGGAGTGGTGTTTTTTTAAAAAAAACTAGAAGGGCGTCAGAAGCCTTTTTGCCTATTTTTGGCAAAAAGCTTAATCCACCCCTACGAGCTACCCCGCTTTTGACCTCTGCACTGCTACACTTCTGTCAGTTCTCATATTTTGGAGTTGCCACCATAGGAGATGTTTCCAGGTGAAAGTTTCAACATCCTGCCCTCTAACTCCATCCATCCCATCCAGGTGGCAAACCATCTCATGGAAACCATCCTACGGGAAGCAGCTTGCAATTCTTGGAGAAAGGCTGGCTTTCATTCCGGCTCTGATCCAGCAATCAAAAACTACCTACTACAACCCCATTGCTTGAGATTGTTGCAGATGCCTTATTTACAAATGTTTTCTACCAATTGTGCCATTTAAATATAATTAACAAGAACAGCCTTTTGAAGTGTGTGTGGCATTTTTAGCCTACTTTCCTTATGAAAAGCTTATGAGATCACACAGCTCTCTGTGTGTGTGTGTGTGTGCGCGCGCGCACACGCTCACGTACTTCACAATGTCTAGACTGATTTGGATCAAATTTGCTACCAAAATTTGAGACCATATCAATGGTGTACCCTCGTGATGATGTCATCCACCCTGATTCAAGATGGTGGGCACATGACCATTTGAGGCTCAAGTGGACTAACTTGTGAACCGCCTAACCGATTTGAACCAAATTTGGAACACATAGGGACACCTCAACGGCATCGTCTGTGATAATGTCTCGCACCCCAATTTAAGATGGCGGATGCATTAACATTTGAGGTGGAAGTGGGCTAACTTCTGAAGATGCTAATTGTCAGTTAAGATGATAGTGAAAGCAAAATAGGCAAGTTAGTTCTTACCAGAACTTCTTGTTTAATGTGTATAATCGTAGTACTCTTTTGCTAGACTTCATATTACTTGTCTCTCCCTTGCTAGTTATGCAAACTTTGCAAGTGATATATGAGTAGGCAAAAGTCATGAGATTGGTTACAGTACCTTTTTCTGGCTATTGTGTGCTACAAGCATGGCCCTGTGCAGACCATCTACTGTATATAAAAACATAAGCATGATAACATAAGCTGGATCAGACCAAAGATACATCTATCCCTATCTTCTGCTTCCCACAGTATAATAGCCCAGCAGATGCCTCCAGGAACTACCAGCTATTGCTCTCTTGATGGCAATAGACAGCAATAGCCTTCCCCCACTTTTGCTCCTCAGCAATTAGTATTCAGTGATATACTACCTCTGAACATAGAGGCTCTGCATAGCCATCATGGCTAATGGCCAACTGAGACCTTTTCCATGTGAACAGGTCTAAGCCCATATAAAGTCATCTAAGCTAGTGGCCCTCACCTCAACTTCTGGCAGCAAATGCCATGAACGGATTGTGCATCTGTATATGCCCACAGATCTGTTCCATGGCAGCAGGTAAGAGACGCAGTTACAAACTAGGAAATCCCCAAAACTGCCTCAGCCCTAAGTTACCTGGCTGGCATCCTAACAGTGTGCTTGCAGAGCAAAGAAAGTTGCATTCATGCAAGAAGATTGTGTAGCATCACGAAATCACAGGGATTTTCAGGCTTTCACAATTGCACTGTTCTGCTATTGAGCAAAATTTCCCCGCAAAACAGGAGGCATGCCACAGGTTGCACACCTTGTTGTGCAAGGGCAAGCATGTTTGCACTCGTGCAACAATATTCTGGAATGTCCAGGAGTAGGGCAACTAGCTAGTGCAACATCCTTGTGCAAGTGCAGCATTGAGGGCCACACCCTCATGACCTCAGTCTGCCGTCTGCAATAGGGGTGTAATAATATACATCTCCTTTATAGTCCTTATTGTAAGGATTACAAGAAGATAACTTTCCAAAGTGCTTTGAACATTCTAGAGCATCTATAAATGCCAGAGATGATTATGAAGGCTTTCAAGCTAGCACGATGGCACCAGGTGAGCCTCACTGAGAAGGCTGTTCCATAAACAGGATGCCACCACCAAAAAGGCCCTCTCGCTAGTAGCCGCCTCACCTCATTTGGCAGAGACACTTGGAGCAGGGCATCCCAATTTGATCTTAAGGTCCAAGTTGGGGCATATGGGGCAAGGCTTTTCACATTTTCACTCAGGTAACCTGGCCCCATGCTGTTTAGGGTTTAAAAGGTTAATAAGAACATAAGAACAGCCCAAGGCCCATCAAGTCCAGCAACCTGTTTCCCACAGTGGCCCACCAGATGCTGCTGCAAGCCACAGGCAGGAGTTGAGGGCATGCCTTCTCTCGTTGTTACTTCCCCACAACTGATATTCAGAGGCATCCTGCCTTTGAGGCTGGAGGTGGCCTATAGCCCTGTCCTCCATAAAGTTGTTCAAACCCCTCTTAAAGCCATCCAAGTTGTTGGCTGTCACCACATCTTGTGGCAGAGAACTCCACAAGTTGATTGTGTGAAAACGTAATTCCGTTGCCTGGTCCTAAACTTCCTGGCAATCACTTTCAAGGGATGACCCCTGATTCTAGTGTTCTGTGAGAGGGAGAAAAAATTCTCTTGATCCATTTTCTCCACTCCATGCATGATTTTATAGACCTCTATCATGTCTCCCCGCAGTCATCTTTTTTCTAAACTAAAGAGCTCCAGGAGTTGTAACCTTGCCTCGTAAGGAAGGTGCTCTAGGCCCCTGATCATCTTGGTTGCCCTCTTCTGCACCTTTCCCAGTTCTATAATGTCCTTCTTTAGATGTGGTGACCAGAATCTTAAGCAGTACTCAAAGTGTGGCCACACCATCGTTTTGTATAAGGGCATTATAATATTAGCAGTTTTATTTTCAATCTCCTTCCAATTCAAACCAGCACTTTGAATTGGGCCTGGAAATGGCCTGAGAGCCAGTAGAATTGATGAAGCACCCGCATAATATGATTCCAAATAATTTTTTTTTAATTGTTTTGAGTGTATACAAGATTTTGTTTCCGCTCTAGCCCAATCATGGCCAAAAAATCTTCTGCCTCAGTGGGCCACTGCAATGGTGTTTAAATTGTCTTTAATGGCGAGTCAGAGTGGTGCAGTGGTTAAAGTGCTGGACTAGGACCGGGGAGACCCAAGTTCAAATCCCCATTCAGCCATGATACTTCCTGGGTGACTCTGGGCCAGTCACTTCTCTCTCAACCAAACCTACTTCGCAGGGTTGTTGTGAGGAGAAACGCAAGTATGTAGTACGCCGCTCTGGGCTCCTTGGAGGAAGACAGGATATAAATGTAAATTAATAAATAATAATAATAATAATAATAATAATAATAATAATAAATATTCTGCTTTTCTCCCTGGCAGCCTTGAGATGTTGTTGGACAACTCCCACCCCACCCCCAGTTACAATGGCCATCAGCCATTGTGGCTCGAGAAGATGGGAGCTTTTTCAGGGGGAGTTCAGTAAAGGGGGGGAATCCTCAAATCAGGGGCGTAACTATAATAGGGCAAGGGGAGACAGTTGTCTGGGGGCCAACTGCCTGGGGGGGGCAGAGGCAAGTCACATGACTGAATCCCCCAGCCGCGCACCCGCCCGGGCTTGTATTACAGTTGTATGAATACAGTTGTATTCATCCTCTGAAACTGATGTGAGTGTTAAGACCTGGAGCTTAGAACAGCATGTCTTTCTCTGGTACCATGACTTGCATCGTCCCTCATTTAAGATTTCTTTATTTCATGAACTGAGCTTCAGTGAGGGGGAGCATTTTAAAATCTTTTCTCTGGGCCCACTCCAACCTTGCTACGCCCCTGCCTCAAATGCTTCGTTGGGATCTGTACCCCGGTTAGAAGCGGCATTCCCTCCTGCCTGCGAGCCAAAGCACAAAGCCAGTTCTAATATTTTGTATTAAACATAATTAACAGTCTTTTTAAAAGCAGCCGCCCCATTAATTGCGGGCACCCTTTAAATCAATCAAAACAATTTAATTGATTTATCTAACTGATGGATTGTTGCAGGCCTGGTTAGAACAGAGGCATAAGCACAATTATTTGCTGTATATGAGCAAAGTGTAGGAGAATCTTCTGGTCAAATTGCAATCTGTGCCAAGCCTATTTTAGCTGAAACGACAGCACCAGAGCTAAGGGTGCTTCTGCCAGATGCTTCTACAGCTTGTAGTGAAGAGAAATGTAAGTGAAGTACAGTACAGTGAGTGAAGAGAAATGTAATACCCTAGACTGCTTGTTGAGGAATAATGAGCACACGGGAGAAATGCAAGGTAGCATTCCTGTCACAGCCCTTGATGGAACACACAAGTTAGGGGGTGAAGGAGAAGAGCATTAGGACTTCCTAATTCATTTAAAACCTCCTTCCAATGCAAGTTCTAGATAAAGCATCAATGCAGTGGTGAATGCAGTGATAAAGCATCTGCTTTGCAAGCAGCAAGCCCCATGCTCACACCCTAGCATTTTTAGTTAAGAGAATCTCAGAAAGGTCTGCTCTGCTAACTGAGCAAGAAGAGGCACCTTTTAAAGTGGTGATTCCCTTATATTTAGCAGAGGGAGAGCATACAGTACATTACCAAAGCACAATTATATACAAAGTGGTTGTTTGTACATCATATATCTACAAAGATTTACACACAAGGGTTTGGTAACCTACAGGGTTATAAAGTATATACAGGCAGTACTGTAACTTGGGGAGGGGGATTTCAAGGCACATCAGGTAACCGGGGGGGGGGGTGGGTTACATCCGACATCCATTTCTACAATTTGTCCCATTGCTGCTTAGAAGAGATACACTTGTCTCTTTGCACATAACCATACAAACTTTTCCAGAAGAGATTTACTGTCTCATCTGCGTGAACCTCTTGGTCGCGTCTTCCCTCCCTATTCCTATGCAGGAGCATTGCATAAGTGACATACAGGTTTACTAACCTGATTATGAGAAGGGGAATGTTCCAATTCCCTAGTATGAGGGCACCCGTTCAGTCCCGTTTCCTTGAAGGTTTCTTTCTGGGACCTCGAAAAGAGGTTCTATTGCTCAAATCCGAAGTTAGTTCTTCCCAAGTCTGTTTTTTCCAAATCAGGCCACTCTAACAACTTGCTTACTGCCTGCCACACTCTTTTGGCTACCACATACTCTTTTAAGAAATGTGAGTCGGTTTCCCTGAACGTCTTGCCTAGCTCACTAGCTTTCTGTTTGCAGGTGATTTTAGGACACTCTTGCTGGTCCTCTGGGAGCCATGGCTTAGCCGCATTAAGTGGTAGTACTTGGTGGTATAAACGCCACCTTGTTTCCCATAAATGGAAAAGGGACTTTTTTCTCCTTAAAGACAGCAATAGGGTGATCGGGTTGCAACAAGTACTGTGAAGTGCATGTTTGTAACATTTATGTTCTAAATCAGGTTTTAAAAAACCCACTTCTAGAATCTCTCCATAAATTGTTTTCCTTAGCTCCTTAACTGAGGAGGATCCTTTAAATAGATCCGGTTCAACCTTCCATTTTTTTAGTGTGAATAACAAATCTCTCAAGTAGTCTGGGTGGTCTCTTTTCAATATTTGTGTGATATTACCATTGAAAGAAACTTTCCTCCACCACGCTATGCCCCATGCTGACTTGCGCCAACGTAGAGTGAAAAGCGAAACCCAGGTTTTTTGCAGGAGGTTGGACATGTTATGGACATTCATGAAAATCCAGTTTCCAAAATCGTAGGACATGAATTCAGGACTCAGGGGGCCCTGTATCTCTTGAAGCCCCTCTTTGAGCTGAGGATGTCCCCTGGCCCACTTCCTTCTCCTCCAGCTTCATCACTGGTGCTTCAGCTATGCCCCAGTCACCAACCGCATAGCACGGAGGAGGAGAGCTGGTCTGGTGGTAGCAAGCATGACTTGTCCCCTTAGCTAGGCAGGGTCTGCCCTGGTTGCATATGAATTGGAGTCTAGAAGTATGAGCACTGTCAGATATTCCCCTCAGGGGGTGGAGCCTCTCTGGGAAGAGCAGAAGGTTTCAAGTTCCCTCCCTGGCTTCTCCAAGATAGGGCTGAGAGAGATTCCTGCCTGCAACCTTGGAGAAGCCACTGCCAGTCTGTGAAAACAATACTGAGCTAGATAGACCAATAGTCTGACTCAGTATATGGCAGCTTCCTATGTTCCTATGTAAGGTGTGGACATCTTCCAGCACTCCAGAGCAGGTGGTGTGACCAGGCTCCATTTCTGGGGCTCAGTCTGCTGCAGGGCCTTGGTCCAAGCTCTCAGCCTGATCCTTGCTGTTGCTTCTGTGTAGACCTGACTTCCTAGCTTCTGACCTTAGGAACATAGGAAGCTCCCATATTCCGAGTCAGACCCTTGGTCCATCTAGCTCAGTACTGTCTACTCAGACTGGCAGCAGCTTCTCTAAGGTTGCAGGCAGGAGTTGAAGTATCAGGGTACCCCTGACCCCAATGGGGGGGGGTTCGTTCCTGGGCGGATGGAGCCCAACAATCAGCCCAGACGAGAGGACTTAAGATCAAAGTTTTATTTGCCCTTAAGTAGCAAAGGTGCTGCTTGGCTCGTGCTCAAAGCAGGACAGAAACTTGATACAGAAGCAGCACATTTATACACCAAAGCATTTCTTAAGAAAACAGTTACAGATAGTTACAGAAAAAGAAACGGTTATATGTCATAGGTCATAACTCATAGTTAGTTCCCCTTTCGTCTGGAAATGGGTCTGGAAATAGCTCATAAATTAGTTGTGCAAGCAGTAGGCTGGTCTGGTCTTTATCTTGCCCCCCTCAGCACTTGCGGTTCTCATGCTAAATATGGATTCTGCTAACTGTGGGAAACCTAACTACCAGGGGTGAAAATCATTTCAGCATAAGCAAATTCTTAATACAGACGCAAACAAAATGGCAAAGCTTATGTCAAGCAGTTAACTTCTATATTCTACTATATGGCCCATACATCAGTCCCCCCTTTCTGTTGTTCAAATCTGAACCATCGGATCTGTTGGTAGCCAGAATCTCCCTCTCCCCTTGGGCGAACCAACACTTCATAAACATCATAGTCTGAGACATCATCCGGTATCGGGTCCTCAGATTCATACTCTGGGTCTCTGAAGCCAATATTATGTACTAAATCATCAAAATTCATTCAACCTATTGTACCATCCTTGTCCTGAAAAACCACAGTTTCTCCATCCAAATACATCAGGGCTAATATCTCACGGCTAGGTACTTTCGGTGTTCTCGGGATGAGGTGTTTAATGAATCAGAAAAAGGGGGGGGACAATCAAGCAGTTAACTTCTATATTCTACTATATGGCCCATACATCAGAGTCTTTCTCAGTCCTTGGAGATGCCAGGCAGGGAACTTGCAAGCATGCAGGTGCTCATCCCAATGGGGCCCCATCCCCTAAGGGGAATCTCTTCAAGCTCTCAACCATGTAGTCTCCCATTCAAATGCAAACCAGGGCAGACCCCACTTAGCAAAGGGGACTGTTCACGCATGCTGACACCAGGCTTGTTTACTTCCTGGGCTTGTGACTTGCCCTTCTCACCTTGCTCCTGTGACCTCTCGACCTCTGACTTGACCTGCTTTGCCAGGTTTCTGATTATATCTCGGCTTGGTTACCTCAGCTTATGCCTCACTCCCTCAGTGAGTCCTCACCATGAGACCAGCCCTGCTCAGTCCTGCAATATACAATAGTGAATAGGACCACCAACTGCCCTGTAAGAAGGCAGCGAAGTTAGGAACAAAACAAACATCGGAAACTGCCATATACTGAGTCAGACTATTGGTCTATCGAGCTCAGTATTGTCTTCACGACTGGCAGTAGCTTCTCCAAGGTTGCAGGCAGGAATCTCTCTCAGCGCTGTCTTGGAGAATCCAGGGAGGGAACTTGAAACCTTCTGCTCTTCCCAGAGTGGCTCCATCCCCTGAGGGGAAGATCTTCCAGTGCTCACACATCAAGTCTCCCATTCATATGCAACCAGGGCAGACCCTGCTTAGCTATGGGGACAAGTCAGGCTTGCTACCACAAGACCAGCTCTCCTTGCAGAGGCCATGAAGAGAGGCCATGGAGGTGCCATGAAGGCCATGAAGGTTGCAGAGGCCATGAAGGTGCTTGCTTCCAAGTCTAGCCGAAGCATCCTGAACGTGCTCTGATGTAACAGGAAAATGCCAAAATTCCAGCAAAACCAACCTGCCATAGAGTATTGATGAGAGAAAATTAGCTATAAAGGCTAGATGGAATTAGAAACCGTCATCAGTGCTGCAGCCTGGCAAAGGCCTCCACAGTGGACTGCTTGAGTTTTATTTGACATTTAGCTGATCTCTTGTAAGCAGAGTGATTCATATCCCTACTGCAACTGTTGCTGACGCAGCAATCATAAACTTCCACAGGAGAGACATGCTGCGTAAGGAACGACAAACGGAGTTCCGAATAATTAAACCTAGATGGAAAGAGAAGCTCCACTCCAGCTTGTAAAATACCAAGTGTTTTGTTTAATTAAGACAAGCAAATGCTTTTCTCTTGATTGCTTGGTGTTTCACAACAGGAACGAGTGAGAGCAAGGCAGCCTCCCCCCACCCCACCCCACCCCACCCACCTCTCCCCGGTGTCAAACATTCAACATCATATGTCCAAAAGGGCTTCTCAAACAGTCCAGTGGCTAAAGGAAAAGCTTCCGTGACCAAAAACTAAGCCAAGCCAAGCTGCTCTCGCCCAACAAAGATGGGTACCCACAAGAATAAGCTGAGCTGCACAAAATCACAAAGTGGGCTCTTACACTGCTGCACGAATGTTCATAAGAACAGAAAAACAGCCCTGCTGGATTCAACCCAAGGCCCATCTAGTCCAGCATCCTATTTCCCACAGTAGCCCAACAGATGCCTCTGAGACGCCCACAGGCATAAGAACATAAGAACAGCCCTGCTGGATCGGGCCCAAGGCCCATCTAGTCCAGCATCCTGTTTCGCACAGTGGCCCACCAGATGCCTCTGGGGAGCCCACAGGCAGTAGTTGAGGGCATGCCCTCTCTTCTGCTGTTACTCCCCTGCAACTGGTACTCAGAGGCATCCTGCCTTTGAGGCTGGAAGTGGCCCTCCGACTAGTAGCCACTGACAGATCTCTCCTCCATTAAGATTTCCAAACCCTTCTTAAAGCCATCCAGGTTGTTGGCTGTCACCACATTTTGTGCCAGAGAATTCCACACGTTGATTATGTGTTGTGTAAAAAAGTACTTCCGTTTGCTGGTCCTAAATTTCCTGGCAATCAATTTCATGGGATGACAATTGCATTTCTCTGCAGTGGAGAAAGTGGGTAGAGAGAAATTCTTCTCCCTCTCATGTAACAGTAGAACCAGGGGTCATCCCATGAAACTTATTGCTGGGAAATTTAGGACCAGCAAACGGAAGTATTTTTTCACACAACGCATTATCACCTTGTGGAATTCTCTGCCACGAGATGTGGAGACAGCCACATCTGAGAAGCACGCCCTCATAGGAACATAGGAAACTGCCATATACTGAGTCAGACCATTGGTCTATCTAGCTCAGGATTGTCTTCACAGACTGGCAGCGGCTTCTCCAATGTTGCAGGCAGGAATCTCTCTCAGCCCTATCTTGGAGAAGCCAGTGAGGGAACTTGAAACCTAGATGCTCTTCCCAGAGCGGCTTCATCCCCTGAGGGGAATATCTTGCAGTGCTCACACATCAAGTCTCCCATTCATATGCAACCAAGGCAGACCCTGCTTAGCTATGGGGACAAGTCATGCTTGCTACCACAAGACCAGGTCTCCTCACCCACCCTCTCTCTTGCTGTTGCTCGCCTGCAATTAGTCTTTAGAGGCATCTTGCCTCTGAGGCTGGAGGTAGTCTATAGCCATCAAGACTAATAGCCACTGATAGACATGTCCTCCATGAATTTGTCTAAGCCCCTTTTCAAGCCTTCCAAGCTAGTGGCCATCACCAGATCTTGTGGCAGAGAATTCCACAGACTGATTATGCACTGTCTGAAAAATCGATTCCTTTTTTCGATCCTAAATTAAATGGACAGAGGAAGGCTTTGCCCAGCAGGAGCTCACCGCAGGTTGCATACCGTGTTGGGCAAGGATGCTTGTGCTAGCCGCACAACACTACTCTGGAACACAAGCGTGTAAGACAGCAGAGCTAGCTCGCGTAGTACATTTGCACAAGCATAGCATTAGTCTGGATGCCATCTATAGGGTGCTATCAGACAAAGATAGTTGAGTGTAGGTCTCAGTACCTGACACATCCTGCAGTGTAATGGGGGTAACAAAGACCTGCACACACTGCTGCGGGTTTCAGACACACACAAGCAATGCAGCTGCGCAAGTGGGCTGGTTGAGAAGAGCTTCCCTTATATAGGAACATAGGAAGCTGCCTTCTCCCACGTCAGGCCATTGGTCTATCTAGCTTAGTATTGTCTACCCTGACTGGCAGCGGCTTCTCCATAGCTGCAGGCAGGAATCTCTCTCCGTCCTCTCTTGGAAATGCCAGGGAGGGAACTTGGAATCTTCTGCATGCAAGCGCTCTTCCCTGAGCAACCCCATCCCCCAAGAGGAATGTCTTACAGTGCTCACATGTCTCCCATTCAAATGCAAACCAGGGCGGACTCTGCTTAACAAGACCAGCTCTCTTTCCCCTTGTGGGATCATAGGTTGTGCGCCAGTTCCATTGGGAACTATGTGTAAGAGGACTGCCCTCCTGCACAGCAGCATCACCAGGTGTGTTAGAGGCCCACAGTGGGGTGGGCAGGTCTGTACTGCCCCGGTTCGCTGCAGGCCATGTCAGCCACTGAAAAGGGGTGGGAGAAGTTCACCACAACTGAGTTCTGTCCCATTTCAATTTGACTTAGTCGTGATGAGCTTTAGCTAGATTGGAGCCTTGTTATCCAAGGGCTGCAATAAAACTTGGCAGCGTCTTAACTGGTTAAACAACTGTCTTGTAACTGATTATAGCAAAGTAAGAAAAACTGAGGGCTAGTTTGGTGAAGTGGTCAGAGTAATGGAGTGTGACTAGAGAGACCTGGATTCAGGTCTCTGTATGATCATGAATGATCTTGGGCTGGTACTTTTCTCTTAGCCTAACCTACCTCTTAGGGGTGTTATGAGGATAAAAGGAAAAAATGAGGAGAGGAGGAAGACCTGTGTATGCTACCCTGAAGTCTTTGGAGGAAAAAGGATATAAAAGTAATAAACTGCCGAGATTGTAGAATGCACTCCCTGCTGAGATATGATCCTCCCCATCTCTGGCAATTTTCAAAAAAAAACACCTGAAAACCCATCTTTTCGCCCAAGCTTTCTCAGCTTCCTAAATTTTTAAGTTTTAATTTCTGGTTTATTTTTTAATTGTTAAATTGTTTTTAGTTTTTGTATATGTTTTTAACTTGTTTTATGCTACTGTTAACTGCCCAGAGATGAAAGTTTGGAGCGGTGTACAAATACAATTAATTAATTAATTATAATCTCAAAACAGACACCTTTTGGGGGATAATGAAAGGAAAGTGTGAAATACCTTGGGGCTGTTCTCATGATGCAAAATAGGGTCAGAGGAGCAGCCATCCAGGGTAGGATAGCTGTGCGTGTTCCCAATTGGGAGTTGTGTGTTTGCAAAGATCAAGGATAGGAACTGGGGAGAGTAATCATGTGGTTGCTGTGTAGGAAGGGCACAGTCAACTCACATTCTGTTCCCCAGCATCTTATTGCAGGTGGCCAAAACGCAGTCCTTTCTCAACGGCGTAGTTTGTGATGATGTCCTTCACCCTAATTCAAGATGGTGGATGTGTGAACATTTGAGGCAAAAGTGGGGCTAACTTATGAAGATGGTAATTATCAGTCAAGAACATAGTGGAAGGAAAGCAGGCGGGTTAGTTCCTACCAGGACTTCTTGTTACTGATTTGGATGATTTGGCCACTTGATTATTGGCAATTTGTGTTTTAAAATGTTTCTGGATGTTGTCTTGGATGGAAGTCTGCTACAGGCTAGAACAGTGGAATGTAAATATAATGACCATCATTCTAACAAAGGCTATACATGCGCAAGCAAAAGCAGCACATGTGCAGTCATTGGAGCCCCACTTCTGAAGGGCACATGCTTGCATGTGGGGGTGGAGTGGTTTTTCCCAGTCTTCCCTTTCCCCAGAAACATTCTGTGCCCCTCAGAATTATTTCCCTGAATGTTATGCAGCCCACAAGGGCATAGCTTCTGGTGGCAGAGACAGGGCTAGGGCATCATTAGTGGGGTGGCCCACGGGGCACAGATCCCCCAGTGAATTGCTCAGAGCCCCAAATCTCAGCAGCCACCTCCCTGCTCCACAACTTCTTCCAGAAAGGAAGAGCAGCAGTGGAGATACCTGCACCGAGCAGGGGAGAAAGTTCCCACCCTCACACAGCCCTCTGCCGCTCCCACCTTCATAGGTTTTTAATAACAGTTATTCTTGGGGGCTCAGGGCCTGGATCTTCTAAATTCCTAGCAATGCCCCTAGGCACAGAGTCCTTCCAGAGGAAGGGAAGAATGGCAAAAACCATCCCCTCCCAGTGCAAGCAGTCCCCGTGCTTCTGAACCAGGACTGTAGCCACTGCATGCATGCTGCTTTTGTTTGCATGCACACAGCCCGAGTCAGCCAATTAATTAATTCGTTAATTGGCATGATCCACCCCCTGCAGCCCACATTGTCACCCAAGAAGTTCAGGTTCTCATTTCTGACTCATTCTGCTCCTTGTGTCAATCAGGCCAGAATCCCTGTCCACAGAAAAAGGTAGCAGCCTACCATGTCTGTTCTGAGCCTTGAGGAAACCTTGCTCTCGCTGATAAGCAGGCAGTTCCTAAGAGAGGCTTGCTGCCACCTGCTGAATTTTAACTCAGAAGCAAAGGCTAAACAGCTAGATTGTGCTCGATAAGAACCCTTTATGTTAGCCTGCCAAAGCGATGCTGGCAGCCTCCTGTCCCAAGAGTGGTCTTCTCTTAAAAAGAATGATGAACAACAGGCTTAGGAAGACTAGCAGACTTGTTTCGACAGACAACAGAGAGGAGGCTTTTAAGAGATGTAGATCAAAGTAGCTTCCCCATGCCCCTACCGAGACAACATGGCCATAATCTGCAATGAACCAAAAGATTGCTTCATCTGCTGAGCAATCCAGATGTTTCTATCAAACATGCTCAGCCTTCCCAGACATGATTGCTTCAGTGTGATTTCAGCCTGCCTGAGCTGATTTTCAACTCCTGGTTTCATTGTGGATTCTCAGTTCACCTGCCCTAACATAGAAAGGTGCATGAAAAGAATTTTTTATTCATTTCAAATTCCAAAAAATTGTTTTGGATTTGAACCTGGTCCCAAAATTTAATTCAAATTTGAATTAAACTCAAATCAATTCCAACCATTTTGGTGCCTTTAACCAATCAAATTTGAATTAAACTCAAATCAATTCCAACCATTTTGGTGCCTTTAACCAATCAGGGGACCTAAATGTCTGAATTAAAATTAAAAGGTGCCAAACGACTCTCAAATTGAATTTTGGAAATCTGATTCAAATTTGAATCGCATTACCCTTAAGGGATTATTCAGTTTTAATCACCCAGATTTGAGCGGAATCAATTTGGATTTGGATTGATTTGCACATTCTTATGCCCCAGATCCTCTGTGCCTGGAGAGCCAACATTGAAGGAGCACTGCTTGTCAGAAGTAGATTCTTGTTCCATTTCTCTTGTTCCATTAGAGAGGAGAGCTGGTCTTGTGTTAGCAAGCATGACTTGTCCCCATAGCTAAGCAGGGTCTGCCCTGGTTGCATCTGAATGGGAGACTTGATGTGTGAGCACTGCAAGATATTCCCCTCAGGGGATAAAGCCACTCTGGGAAGAGCATTTAGGTTTCAAGTTCCCTCCCTGGCTTCTCCAAGATAGAGCTGAGAGAGATTCCTGCCTGCAACCTTGGAGAAGCCACTGCCAGTCTGTGAAGACAATACTGAGCTAGATAGACGAATGGTCTGACTCAGTATATGGCAGCTTCCTATGTTCCTATGTTCCATTGTACCAGCTCCCTGCAGGGGCTGAGAAGGCACCCCAGAACCCTCTGAGATACACTCTCAGTGTTCCCAACTTTTCAACAAGCCATTGTAGGTATCTCTTTTACAGAAGTTTGATGTGCAGCAGGGGCATCGCCACTATTGGACAAGGGGTGATACAAGTCCCTGAGCTACTGCAGTCTGGGGGGGTTATCAGGGTACCTACCTCGGCTCTCCTGCACCCATTCGGAGACTGAAGCACTCACCAGCTGGGGACACGACATGTGATCCCTCTCAGCGGGGAGCGCTCTGCTCATGGATGGATGTTTGAGCAAGGGAGGGCATCTGAGAGAGGGAGAGAAAGCTGGTACACAAAGCACTCGCCACTGGCAGAGACAGACACCACCCATCAGTTTTTGACACTCTAGACAGAGCGGGGTCATTTCTCTGACTAGGGACAATCCCTAAACCCGCTCAGAGTGGGATTGCTACATAACAAGGTCCACTGCTCTGGGATCTTCAGAAGGAGAGCGGAAATAACAGTAGTAAATAAAAACAAACAAGCAAACTTTTGACCCAGCCTTTATTGAACTACAGCAGGACTTCTGGCTGGGGATGACAGGAGTTGTAGTCCAACCAGGGGTGCAGGTAGGTAATTCCAGGCTTTGAACTTAATGGCTTCTACAGGGGCCCCTCATCAATAAAAGTTCTCAGAACAGTTTACATAGGGAAATAAGTAATACTGTGTTTGCCTGCATCCAAGACTAGGAGCCCGTTCTCATGATTGGAGAATGAGCTCAGATGGGGCAAAGGGAGGAAGACGCAAAAAGCTTACCTCCCCTGCAGAAGATCCCAGCCCTATTGCCACCACCCAGATGAGTGCCCGCTTCTGCCGGTAGCAAGGAGGCCTCCGGAGCTTCCAGAACGCACCGTGTGAGTGCCACGCGGCACCGATATACAAGCATTTAGCCTGCTTTGGGGGCCAAAACCCGGGCTAAGCAACGGGATCTCCACTGCGCTGCCACTTACGTTATACCTTAATAGATAAGTAAGGCGAGATTGAAAAGGGGGTTGTCTGGCCAGCTAAACTCTCAAGTCCAGCTACATTCAAGGTTGTGGCTTAGCATGAACCTTCCATCACGTTCAACGACAACCACCCTGCCCTGGATGCATGCCCTACCTGTATCTCGCAGGTTGCAGCCACAGATATAAGAAAGTTCTGAAGTAGCCTTTCCAGAGCCCAGCCAGGTAAACCGGGTAAACCACCACTGGCTGTTGCCTTTCAGCCTGAACAGATTCTCTGGCAAGAAGCAGGAGGAGAAGAAAGAAGAAGTTGGCTCTATGGCTGAGGGTGAGAATCAGGCTGAAGGCCCATTTGGTCCAGCATCCTGCTTCATACGGTGGCCCACCAGATGCCGCTGGAAGCCTACAGGCGAGAGTTGAGGGCATGCCCTGCTTCTCCCCTGCTTTTACTCCCCTGCAACTGGCATTCAGAGGCATCCTGCCTCTGAGCAGGCGTGGAGCCTGACCACCAGTGGTCTGTGTGCAGCCGCAGCAGCGGCCCTGCTCACCCCACCCCCTGCGTCTGACGTCAGGCGTGGGACCTGGCCATCTGACGTCAGACACAGGAGGGCGTGGTCTGGCTCCCGAATGGAGCCCAGCAGCTCCGTTTGGGAGCTGAGAGGCAGGTCAGCGCTGTGTTCGCAGCGCTGGCCATTTAACTCCCGAAGGGGCCACGTGGCCCCTTCGGGAGTTAGACTTCTGCTGGCGCTGCATTTGCAGTGCAGCCATGAGCGGCTCTTCCCTGCCTTAAAGTGAAAATTCACAATCCACCTTGCTGCTAAGAGCCCCCAAATTAATATACAGCTTGCAAGTCAGTCCTCCATAAGTTAACCTTCTAGATACCTGGAAGTCCGATACAGAGAGAGGGAGGATCCAGTTATCGTGGAATCAGATGGAGATGTAAATTCTGTGTCTTATGGGGCATTGACAACCATTGCAGATCTATAGGGAATGATCTTCCTTTTCTACTATACCCAGACACATTTTGGCCTATCTTGGGCCTTCCTCAGTGGCATTGTTATAAAGGAATTGTTGTAGGTCCCCAAGTATCAGCTGTCCTCTCATGTGCAGCCAGATGTTTGGTGTGCAATTAACAAAATTTCAAACTTTATTTATGAAAGATGATAAATATATATGAAAAGTTCAGTTACTGCATAAACATATTCTACCAATGTCATCCCACTATACAGACAGGTGTAAAACATGCATGTTTACAACTTCTGAATTTTTGGCCCAGCTCCATTCAGAAATGCTCACTCTTCTTCTCACCACAGGCTCATGACATAATACACAAAATGCTAAAAAATATAATGTACATAATATTATTAAAAGCAGGCAAGCATTAATCCATCCATGTATATTGTTGTAATCATATTTCTTTAAAGATACAAAATACTAGCTGTTCCATACTTCTATAGATATGTCAAATTCCCCATGATGGATCTCTAAGAATACAAGCTATATGGACTTAATTGCTATAGATTTCAGTATCTTTCCAACATGGCTATTTGGGCATGTTCTTTAGTTTCAATGGAGTAGTCCCACCCTAAAAGGAGAAGGAGAGGTCTTTATCCTATTACATTTCTTCCTTAGGACCAAGTTCTGGTGCAACCCAGTTCCCTCCTAAAAGGCTTGATCATCAAAGGTGGACTACATCCTCAAGTATCACCATGAATGGTGCTGAGAAGCTGTCCCAGCACAACTCTTAATGCCATGCTATCCAAAAACAAAGGGCAGAGACTAAAATTATAAAGCAATCCCCTCCCCCAAAAATAATAGCTTCATTCAGTCCAAAGGGGGCCACATTCTTAGAGTATAAATCCAAAAAAGCTCCCTTCTCAATAGCCAGTTTTCAAGGTTTTTGTTCACAAATTTGGCCCTTTCACTACACCAGAACTGTATATCCTCTGGTCTGTGGTCATGTTCCCAAAAATGTTTTGTTAGTGGTGCTTGTATAATCTTTCTCCTAATACAGCTTTTGTGCTCTATGATTCTTGTTTTAATGGATCTGCTAGTTTTACCCACATACAGCAATGAACATGGCCATTTGATCACATAAATGACCCCCATGGTTTGACAAGTAAAAATATCCAGAAGTTTGTAATCCCGTCCCATTAGGTGGGCATTCAAATGAGTGAAGTCTCACGCAGTTTACACAGATGCTACAATTGCCACAACAGAAATGGCCCACTGGCATGTCCTCGTGGTTATACCCGGCCCTCAATTCTGATGGTTTGTCCATTTTACTATATACTAAAAAGTCCTTTTTATTTTTGCCTCATTTTTGTGCAAACATTGGAGGTTTCCTACATCTAGGGATGCCCCTCAATAGGTACCAATGCCTTTTAATAATATATTCAATATGCTTAGAATGTGTCCCAAAAGTTATTGGGACAACCATTCTATCTGAGAGCATCAAGGTGTTGTTATTAGTCATTACCAGAGTTTCCCTTCTAGTAGCCTTAGCCTTACAGAAGGCCTGCTTGGTCACTTTTGGGGGGTATTCTCTTTCCAACAATTGTCTCTCCAGTACCAGGACCTGCTTCTTAAAGAATGAGAAAGTGTTTCAATTTCTACACAGACGTAGCATTTGAGAATATGGTAAGTTGGCCTTTAAAGTCTTAGGGTGAAAGTTGTCATATTTGAGCAGAGAATTTGGATCCATTACCTTCCTGTGTACATCTGTACTGAGGTTGTCATTGATCTTACTGACCTTGACATCCAGGAATGTATCTTGTCCAGTCCATATGCCAATTGGAATTTTATAGTAGGATGGATATTGTTTAGAAAGAACTCAAAACCAAGTAGATTGTCCTCCGAGCCTGTCCAGGTGATGAAAATATCTTCCAAATATCTCTTATATAGTCCAATAAATTGGGCAAACCTATTGTCTTTTAGGATATGGGACTGCTCAAAGACGGCCATAAAGAGATTTGCCAGCTCTGAGGCAAAGCGGCATCCCCATCACCACCCCCGATACCTGCCAATAAAACCAGTCTAAAAAATCGGGGAAAGTTATATTTAAGAGCTATTGTGGCTAAATCTTTAAGAAATGTGGTAAGAAGAACAAGAGTATATCTTTTTTTTTCCTAGCACCATTTCTATAGTTTGTAATGCCTCATCGTGTGGTACACTAGTTGTGTGGCATGTCACAGCAGTGTGTGGGAAATTCTGATAGCCAGCGGAGCAATTCTTAATGGCCTAAATAAGAACTGGGTTCTGGACGGATGCCAACATAATGCAACCGAAGAGACAGCTGAGGCTCTCCTTGGCAAAGCAACTATTAATAGCCTGAACGTGTCGGTTTTCAGTGACTCGCTGAGAAATTTAACTAACTGGGGTGGGGGTGGGGGGGTGAATAAAACCTTTCAACAAAAAGCTTATTGAGGATGAGAATCCTGATTAGTTACATAATTGTCCACCTGGCAGGCAGCGGGGAGGGAAAGAAGATCTTTACAAGCCCATCAGGAACACACTTTTAAAGCATTGGATTGGAAAAAGGAGTTTAAAAGCCCTCCTTCTAAGCATTCCATCAAGAGTTCAGAGCAAGGCCAGCCTATCCAGGGGAGAGATAGAACGTTTGTCCCAGATGTTGGTCTTTAAGGATATGCTTCTTCTGTGGTATCATGATGGTACAGGTGAAGTTGAGAAAGAGTTGGGATTTCTCATGGCATTTCTCATGGCATTCCTGTATCATGGTGTGTGTGTGCTGATTCCATGCTATTCCAAACCCCATCCACACTGCTAGCGAACATGGAGGGGTTCTGTGGCTACTAAGAACTGTGTCCTCGCTGTAGTGATGCTTTTCCCACAAGGAATGGTGGGGAAATCATTGCTTGGTGATGACACAGTTCTTTGTAGCCACTGAGCCTCTCTATGGTTGCAAGCAGCACAGAACCAATGAATGTAACCTGCTTTTGGATTGGTTGTACAAATGTGTACCACTGAGAACAGAACAGTCTTTCTTCTTTGATTCCCAAGTAGGATGAGAAGGCTCCTCAAGGATTAGGTCCATCATAAGAAAAGGGGGCAGGCACAGAATCTCTCTCCTTTCCCTGTGCAAGCAAAATAGGTTTATAGTTTTAGGTGGGCATGTAAAAGTGTGTCTGTGACAAATGTATTTGTAGACACAGACTGTCATACAGGGATATTGGTCAGAAACCCATGACTGACTGTAGCTTCCTGTTCAATGTACTCTCAGTGACAAAGTTAGATTTCTCTCTGTGTAGAAATCCCAATTTTGGCCAGCTGTTTTAGGAACATAGGAACATAGGAAGCTGCCATATACTGAGTCAGACCATTGGTCTATCTAGCTCAGTATTGTCTACACAGACTGGCAGCAGCTTCTCCAAGGAATCTTTCTCAGCCCTATCTTGGAGATGCTACCAGGGAGGGAACTTGAAACCTTCTGCTCTTCCCAGAGTGGCTCCATCCCCTGAGGGGAATATTTTACAGTGCTCACACTTCTAGTCTCCCTTTCATATAAAACCAGGATAGACCCTGCTTAGCTAAGGGGTCAAGTCATGCTTGCTACCACCAGACCAGTTCTCCTCTCCTGTTTTGTGTTTCTAGAGTGAGGCAGTAGAGGAACACCACAATAGTCCTTTTTGGACATTGTGTTGTACTTGCACTTCGATGTCAGTACACTCGTACATGTGTTTGTGTGAATGACTGTACCTGCGTTCGTTTTAAATGTGAACGTGGGTACAGACCCTACAAATGCATGATACAGATAGGAAATGTACTGCTGTACCTATATTCAATATAATGTGTGAATAACTGTACCTGTGTACCAATATGTATCTGGGTACTCTATACACGTTGAGTTGTGTTTGTGTTGAACATAAGGTGTGAATAGGGCAAATATTCTCCCTGAAGAAAGCAAGACTGAATACAAATACTTCCGATTTCAAAGGAACGTGCCAGCCAGGGCATCCCCTGTTGGAGTTACATCACTGGGACTGGAAAATAAGACACAAATATTGCATCAAGTTGCTAAATTACCATGATTTTATTTTTATTAAGAACACAGATGAATGTGCCACAGATGGTCAGAAGCCATTTACAGTAATTGGAACAGATTCAGGAGAGAGAATTGAAAAGCTTTTTCAATGACTATGATCAGCGAACTATTATTCCTTTCCAGTCACGTTACAGTTTTCACAAGTCAATGAGAGAACAATAACATTTAATAAATAATGCAGTTAAAAGTTTACAAGGCATACAAAAGAAAGAGAGAGTTAATATTCCAAGAGTTAATATTCCAAGAGTACATACATGGGGAAAACATTGGCCTGGTTCACACAGTCATTCGAATCTAGGCTTAATGTGGTTTACTGACATTCTTGTGATTGTGTGAAACCACACCAAGAATGTCAGTAAACCACATTGAGCCTGGATTTGAATGACTGTGATTAATCTCAGATTAATCTCAGGCCATAAACCATCTTGGTGTGGGTTCATACTGTCCGTGTTTAGGGAGGAGAAATTCTCTAGATAACTTTCCACCCTCTCACCCTTGAATTATAGGCACGGGGATTTGCCTCAGAGTTGGGGGAAGAGGGACATATATTCAGTCCACTCCTTCCTCTAGCAGCAGGAGCAAAAAGCCTGAGCTCCTCTCCGGGAGTCCATCAGACCGACAAACCTCATCCCTGCTGATCCTCTCATCTTTGGCAGCCCCTGCCTTAAATAAAGCCCTACCAGGACACTCCTCCCCTCTCCCCATTTGCTCCTTCTTCCCTGGCCAGGCAAGTGAATTGGCCACCCAATCCCTGGTTTCCAAAGGGGACGTGTTCTCCAACTCCACCCCCTTCATGAGCCTTTCTGCACCCATTCACGGCTGTGGAGCTGATAGCCTTGCTATTCCCTCTCCAACATTCAGCTGCCTCTTGGGCTGCACCTGCCCACCCCCTAGCAACTGTTGCACATCCCTCTGAGCCCTTCTTGACTCCTGAAAGGTAGTTACTGGGGTTATCCTAACGTCTGGAACCCCCTGTTTCTCCCAGCATCCTGCCATTTGACTGTGTGAACAGCCCTGTCTCACGGAGGAGGGTAGGAAATCCCAACACATACAATCACGCTAATGTCAGTAACCCACATTAAACCTAGATTTGATTGATTGTGTGAACCAGGCCATTCTGTTGGTGTTGGTTAGCCACATAGCACTTTTCAATCAATTAGCACAGGGATTCCCAACTTTTGGTTCCCATCTGTTGTTGTACTACAGTATGTTGGAAGTATGTTGACAATGCTCACTGAAATCTCAAAAGACAGATCAACAGAATTTTAAAAATTCAGGCAGTATTCAGTTAGAATTTTAGTGTTCAGAATACATTCTTGCCCCTTTTTCTAAAAGAAAGAAACAAAGACCATTCACACAATCAAAAACTGAGACGGGTCTCACGATCAGTGAAACCGACTTTTGCCGCTTTTGTGGGGATCCCCGCACATGATCCCAGCGGGAGCCCTGGGCTGCCGGATCGGCCGCCCACATAATTGCCGGCTCTGTGACGGAGCCGGTGGGGGTTGGGGAGCTCAGCGGCCACGCAGCCCCCAGAAGCTCCAGTATGCCCTGCACGAGTGCACAGGGCATACTGGGGAGACCCCTGGAGCTGGGAGGTGGCTTTTTGCCTCCTCTCTAGGGGTCTCCTCATGAGTAGGTGTGGCGCGGAGCTGGTCCATGGCTACTCACGATCTTGAAAAACAGGTTTGCGGAGCGCTTGCTCCGCAAACCTGGTTTTAGGGGAGGGGTACTTGAGCGGGTTACCCACTCTAGAAACACTGGACTCGCAGCCAAGCCCGGTGGTTCTCATGATTACAGAAAATCGGGTTAGCGGAGGCTCGCCTGATTTTCTGCAATCGTGAGAATAGCCTCACTGTGTTCTACTTGAGCAAGGTAGGAGGAAAACCTGGGTAGAAGTGATTGTGTGGAAGCAAGGTAGGATGAAAACCCAGGTAGCTTTTCCTACTACCTCGTTTCCACACAATTACTTCTGCCCAGGTTTTCCTCCTACCTTGCTTCCACACCACCGAAAACTGGGAGTGCACCCAGCTCCCAAACCAGGATAGAAAACAGTTTTTGATTGTGTGAATGACCTTAATGAATAAGTGATACTTATAGTAAAAACTACAGAATAACATATGCCAAAAACAGGAAGAGAGAGAGAGAGAGATTCTGTAAATGTGATCCGTTTGCAAAATGTATACAAATTGCAACATATATGGATTGCCCTAATGCAAAATGTACTTATTTAGACTTGAATCTCACACTCCAAGCCAATCTTGCATTTATGCTGCCGTTGCGTCCACACACAGCATTTTAGTCTCTGACCATAAACTGTACTATCAGGACTAGGATGGATAATATTATTCATAAGGCTTTGGAATGTACAGCTGTATCAAGCAAATCTTGCAGCAGGTTGCTAGGATGCATTTACAGCTGATCCGTAAATAAGGATTGGGGCAGAGAACCACGATAGCTATACTCTGTCCTGATTTATGTCATCAACACCATGCTTGCCCTAGCCGGGTAGGATTTTACCCAAAGCACCCCAACAAGTTGTACTGCAGTCATTAGAAGTTTCAGATGGTTTCGCATTCAGTGGTTGTGGTGAGACAGATACTGCAGTCACACCGGATGGCCTTTGGGTATGTGTAGAAAGGACTGACATTGGCCGCACAATTTGGCAGTCTCACCGTCACCAGCTTGGTCTCGTTGTACGTGCAGACCCGGTGGTGTGCTTCAATGTAAGGGGGATCCAGCACTGGTTTCTGTCCACAAGGAAGGAACAAGAGATATATTGGCTGGAGAAAGTGGACAGAAAGAATTTTTCCCTTTCTCTATCATAATACTAAAACGTAGGCGCACCCAGTGAAATTATGGGTGGGCCATAGCTCAGTGCTAAAGCCTATGTTTTGCATGCAATTGGTCCAGTTTCAATCCTTGGCATCTCCAGTTCAAAGACCAGGTAGCAGATGGTTGGATGGCATTTGCCCAAAGACCCACTTAAAATACTGAGTAAGATGGACCATAGCCTGGCTCGCTAGAAGGCACCTTCATGTGTTTATTGTCTAGCAAGATCAAAGTACAGTATTCCTTCACATAATGGGGCCATTCATATGACTTACCGGGCAGGGAGCGGGAAGGATTTGCAAAACTTGCCTTCCCCCCAGACGAGCACTGAGCCTGGTGGAAGCGCCCACATGATCACTGCTGCTCTGTGTAGCGTGGAGCAGGGCAGATTGCTATGAGGCTGGGACTCATTCTCACAGCCTCTGGGTATCCCACAGTGCACCACACTCCAAGCGCATGGCACTGGAGGATCCCTCCAGGGGACGGGCGCTCTAAGCACCCGTCTCTGTGTCAGTGCGAGCTACAGATAGCCCACACTGACACACGATCCCAGGATCTGGATTAAAAGGGCGCATTTGCACACTTAACCTTGGCTAAGAGCTGGGCTTCAGGGCTGGGTCTGGCGCCACAGCACCGTCAGGATCCGGGTGGATCCTGGCAGTTCTCACGGACAGCCAAGCCAAGGCTTGATTGCCTAAGTCTGGGTTGGCTGCTCATGAGAACAGCCTCAATATGACAAGGCCCAATGATGAAAGTTTGGGGCGGTGTACAAATTTGATTAATAATAAACAAACAAACAAACAAACAAACAAAATGTATCCATTAACACAAGAAGGCTGAAGAATTTCTGTCTCTGAGTAAATAGGTGGATGCATCTTGTCTGTAGTGCACATGCATATACATGTATGCAGAGGCGCTCTTACGGCTGGATTTTGGGGCCAAAGTCCAGGGCCTCCACAGCCCCTGGGGCCCCTCAAATCTTCTTTAGTATATCCCGGGCAGTGTGGTCACCGGGCCAAACATGATGATGCTTAATTTGCAGGGGAGGGGGGGCCTCCAAAGGCCTTTAGGTCCCGGCTCCAAAATCACCTAGGTGCACCTCTGCATGTATGCACATGAATACTGAGGCTCCCTGACATGCCCAATGCCATTCCCTGTAGCTGCCGAGATCTTTTTGAACTGTCGATTACTTGTTTTGTTAGTCTAGCACATGCTACCATTAGTTTGCATGTAAGAGCTTTATTGCTCCAACTGTACACTCACGAGTCTTCCCTTAGCAGTTAAGGGAATGGATCCACCCCAGGACCTTTTGCCCCAAGACTTCCTGTTCCCTTTCCTAATTGCCTCCCCTTCTGGATCCTGCATCTCTCCACTTAGTTCCATTACTAATGGAACTCGAACCATGCATGATGGGATTTCCAGGGGCCAGGGTGACATGTTCCTGCCTCTACAATTCCTGGGGCGGCAGCAGACTGATGCACACGCCCAGATAAGCCTCAGTGATAGTCTGCAGGGAAGGCAAGCTTCTGCAGTCTTCCCTGCCGCCCAATCATGAGAACGACCTGGCCAGGTTTTCCTCCTACCTTGCTTCCGCACAACTGAAAATTGGGAGCACACACAACTCACAAACCCAGGTAGAACACAGTTTTTGATTGTGTGAATGACCTCAGGGAGGAGGAACGCTTAACCCCTTCCGTGCATGTCCAGTTAAAACGCTCCCTCAGAAGCTGCTACAAGCCCTGGGAAGGAAACTTCCACTGGCACCAATGGACAGGGGATGTTTTCATGAGGACTATGGTGCAAGGTAAAAGACTTTAGTGCCTCCTTCCTGCACGCCACAGTTCCAATTCTGATTGGGTAGCCTATGGCTAATTCAGTTAAGGAAAAAATAAAAGCAGAAACAACACAGTTACCATATTTACCTGAATCCAGTACTAGGTTTTTTCCAAACACTTTTATATTAGAAACTGGGTGGTCATATTAAATGCAGAGTGCTCTTCCTATGGGGTAAATATAGGTATAACCTGTATTTCACCTCTATATTTTAAGGGGGCTGTCTAATTCAATCTCATCTTCTATGTGGATAAATATGGTAGCATCTTGCCTACATTGACCCTTATCAATGACCTATGAGTACATGTGTGCTCCATTTGTATAAAGCCCTTGATGCTACCTAGGTGATGCCACTTTCCAATAGAGCCTGAACATCTACGATGGAGGGTGGAGCATTCTAGCCCTTGGAGTCGCTGGTTTCTGGAGGACTTCATGGATAAAGCATTTTCCATTTCCACAATGGAAAAAATCAGTAGCTAAAATTAAAGCACAGCTTTTCCCATCACTTGTCATGCCAGAAAATTAAGCCGTCATTATTCTTCAGTAAAAGCCTCCCTACAGAACAGGACTTTCCCAGGAGTAGGAAGGAAATTAGGCTCTGACCTCCTAGTATAGCAAAGGAGGCTAAAATTAGTCACTATCTTCTTCTCCTCAATGTGTGTGGACTTGCTTTGCCCATTCTGTGTCACACCCACTCACACAGACACCTACAATGCAATTACCACCATTCTGAGGCAACCAAAATTAGAAACAGACATATTAGTAGGATATGGAAGAAAATGTATCATTTGTGAATCAGGGGCTCTATTTTAATCTCCAAGGAATTTTATGTCAGGGGAGTAATAAAGGACAGTTCCTCTTAAGTGTTTAAGCTGTAAGAGGCTTTCAAAATTATATAATAAGAGCATTACATAAACACTTTAGATATTTTGCCACACAACGCTAAGGATTCTTTTATTAATTCAACGAGGGGAAACCTGCGGTGTGGAATTTGAGATCAACTGGTTCTCAGAAGAGCTGCAGCCTAACTTCAAATATGCAGGAGCTAATGATGTCATCCAGTTGTGTGCTAGAACAGGCCTCTAAAAGCCTCAACAAAGGTGCTGCAAGCCTGTGTTTACACCAAGCAGACTGGGCCTCTTCTTCTTCAGTCACTGGCTGGCAGTGGCTATCAAACAGTACACAGGGGCAGTCTTTCCATGAGGTGAGGTGAGGTGGTAAGCAGCAAATTGAGAACCAAGCCCTCCCCACACTTGGCTAAGAAGACCACTTGAAGTGGGGAGAGGGTTAGATTCTTCAGCACCTGTTTGCAGTTTCACTGCAATTTCAAGTTTCACACTGCTTGAAAATACTACAAGGTATATGCCCCCACCCTCACGGGCACGCACAGAGCCTTTCTTCACACAAATATGAACATGCATGCTTCTTCTTTTAATGTAAGACTTTTTTTGTTTGCTGCCTCTCTCACAATATAAACATTTCTGGGATATGTCCTTAGGCTGCCTGCAATCCTATGCACACAACCATTACTTGGGAATAAGCCCCCATGAGTTCATTAAGGCTTTACTTGGAAACTGTATAGAATTGGCTGCAACTCTCTGCAACATTTACACTATCAGTTTTGAACATTAAGCCATATAGATCACAAACCTGACCAAATAATATTTAACTATTCTGGACTTAACTATTCTGGATTTAACTATTCTTTGACCCTGGTTTCCAAACTGGGCCCGTTAGGTTGCTCAAAAATAGAAGGCAATAATCTCAGAATTCTTAAACACTAAAAACAAGGGAGGTTTTGCCGCTGCCAGTCTGTGTAGACAATACTGAGCTAGATAGACCAATGGTCTGACTCAGTATACAGCAGCTTCCTATGTTCCTATGTATTAAAGACACACATTTCAGACAGGATAAGTTTGAAGTTGTCCAATTCATATTTTCAGTTAAAATATCATGTTTTATTTGGAAGCTATTAAAAAAAAAAGTCCACCCTCCCTCCAGAGGGGGGGAGCTAGCAACAGGCTTTCCTTAAAATCCCAAGAACAAGGGGCAAGAAAGGAGGTGGCTGTTTCTTATGAAAAGAACTCCCCAGAGGGAGAGTCAGTCAGTCCACCACATTCCATCCCTTTCCCATCCCGTTTTCAAGATCTCTGAATATTCCTAAGATTTGCTAGTGAAAATTTCAAACAGAGGAAAGGAAAAGAAAAAAGCTCCCAGCAAATGCTGGAGAAATCCAGTGCCTTCTGGGGGCTTGGTTGGGCACCTGCTTTCTCTGAACTCCATTGACTTGCAGACTGAGTGCCTCCATTTTACACAAGCTACAACCACATTTCCCAAAGATGGATCACAAAAAGGGGCGTAACGATGGGGGGGCAGGCAGGGCACGTGCCCTGGGCGCCACTCTGGTGGGTCACATGGGGGGGCGCCAAAAAGTGGCATGCCCCCCAACCCCCCCCCCCCCCGGATCGCGCGTTGGTGGTGGGCGGCGGCGGGAGTGAGCGCGGCAGTGGTGGGCGGCGGCCGATCGCCGAGTGCGGCGGTGGCGGGCAGCGGCGGATTGCCGAGTGCGGCGGTGGCGGGTGGCGGCGAATCGCCGAGTGCAGCAGAGCGACGCCGAGGCCTGCCGTCTGGCCCGGCATCGCTTCAGACGGCAGGCCTCGGCGTCGCTCTGCTGCACTCAGCGATCCGCCGCCGCCTGCCACTGCCACGCTCACTCCCGCCGCCGCCCGCCACCGACGCGCTCACTCCGGCCAGGGGGGCACAGGTATGTGGGGGGGCGGGGGGCGCAATTTCAGGGGCAGAGCTTGCCCTGGGTGCCGTTCCCCCCTGTTACGCCTCTGATCACCAACACAATAAAAATTCTCTCTCTAATAAAAATGGGGCTTTCTGTTTCCTTCCAGCCCCTTTCCAAAACATCTGATTAAAGGTCAATGGCAAACCCCTCCTGTATTCTGTCAAAGACAACCACAGGGCTCTGTGGTCGCTAGGAGTTGACAGCACATTTCCCCTTACATCAGTCATAGCTGAGCATTTCCTTATTGGCTGAGGCTCCCAGAGGACTTGGAAGTGGTCCACCTTGTGACAACAAACAAAAAGCTGATCATTGGCTAGGAGCCTTTTTAATATTAAAATGGGGGGGGGATTCTTATGCTCATTATGTTGTCCATCAAGGGCACAGAGCCTAGAGTCCAATCTAGCCACACAAACAAACTGCAGTTCCTGGAGCAGTACTTGAGAGATAGAGAGGATGCATATGTTACTGAATTCAAAATGATGCTTGCAACTTATAGTTAGGTAAGTAACATGGCAGCTGCAGGTGGAGATCTTTAGCGCAGCTGTACCCACTTTGCCTCTACACAGTCCCAATAGGGCTAGCTTGTGCAAGTGCTGAACATAATGTTTGAGCATAGCTTCTGAGCACTGGTACAGTATGAGGAGTGAGAGAAAGAAATCTACACTCTCTCTACTTTTTCTACACTGTGCAGCATTTCAAAAACCTCAATGGTGTCCCCACTTAGCCCATCTCACCTCCCAGGTCTCACAGCGTCCCCAGCAGGCATCTGTGGTAATGCGCATCCCTTTGCAACCCGGTTTCTTGGCCAGGAAGGTAAACTCCCGCACAGCACAGCCAATGAACGTCCGCAAGTTGATGTTGGGAGGCTTGAGAGCGCTGATACCACTGGCAAGGATCAAGAGAGGCAGAGAGCTCAGCACGACCTGTTGGAGCTTCATGCTGTGAGAGAAGCAGCAAAGATGGGGTTTTGTTGAAGAAACAAGCTTGAATGGGATTCTCTCTCTCTCTCTCTCTCTCTCTCTCTCTCTCAGTATTTCCTGATTTGTAAATCACTTCTCTACCTCCCTTTGAATGGTAAAACAAGCACAGGGTGGCTGCAATGAACATTATTTTTAAAAACTAATAAAACTCAATACCCAGACTAAGGGTGTAGACAGAGGGAAAGCTTAAGGAGCAACTTCTCACTTAAATGCGGGGGGGACAATTTTTTTGCGGGGGGAAGAGAGACAGGTTTTTAGGTTTGCCTGGCAAAGTTTAGTAAAATATAGAGGGGCCCTTCAAATACTGGGGGGGGGAGAGAGATTTATTTGTTTGCTTTGTTTGCCTAACCTACCTCACGGGGTTGTTGTGAGGATAAAAATAAGCATGTACACCACTCTGAGCACTTCGGAGGAAGAGCGGGATATAAATGTAATAAATAAATATATAATATAATATAATATAAATAAACCACTTTGGGAACTTTCATTGAAAAGCGGTATATAAATATTTGTCGTATTTGTATCTGCACCCCGATCATAACCGTGGAAGTCATAAAAGAAATTGCACATTCAGTAAAACCAGTATAAAATTAGTATAAAAGCATCAGCCATGTAAAGCAATCAATAGTTTCCAAGGCCAGTGTTAGGGGCTGGTGTTTCTCAGCTAGGAGGGGACAATTTTCCAAGAGTTACGGGGCTGACAATGTTGGGCAGCCATCAGAAAAGCCCACTACTGATGCCTGAAACCATCTTTCTGCTCAGCACCTTCGGGGGTGGGGGGCGGGTGCTGGTGGGACAATTTTCTTGAGGCTCAGCCAGGTAGGATGGGGCTATGCGGGGCATTGTTGAAGGTCCCCTGAAGCCCGGAGCTGGCTCTGATAGCCTACATGACTGACATCTAGACTAACAAAGCACAGCTGATAGGCGAAAAGATCCAGAGCTGTTGCTGAGTCCCTGACTTAAGCCGGACTGGGACTCACAAGAGAAGTGAATTCCAGTGACCTCTCTTTCCCCCAGAAGCACATTGTGCTGCCTGAAATTATGTAGCAGAGGAGTGTGGGACCCTCAGGGACATATTTTTGGGTGGCACAGAGAGCTTCTGGAGGAAGGGGAGGTCGTCAAAATTCTCCCCTTCCCCCTGCCCTCAAGAACATAAGAACTGAACAGCCCTGCTGGATCAGACCTAAGGCCTATCTAGTCTAGCGCCATATTTCCCATAGTAGCCCACCAGTTGCCTCTGGGAAGCCCACAAGCCGGAGATGAAGGCATGCCCTCTGCCCTCTCTCCTGCTGTTGCTCCCCTGCAACTGGTATCCAGAGGCATCCAGCCTCCATATCTGGAGATAGCCTTCAGCCATCAAGACCAGTAGCCTTCACAGACCATGAATCTCTCAATTGCCCTCCTTTTTTTCTTGTTAAAAAAATATGAAGCAGCTTAGCTTGCCTTTTCCCCTCCACGCCCAACTCATCTCCTTGATGGGCTGAGTGACCAGTTGGCAATGTCTCCCCACCCCTCAACATGACTGAAGCACTTCAGAAGTCCACTCACTCAGCAAGCTAATGCTGCTTTTGCTAAACGCATCGGCAACATCAGTGCTTTTCACCTAGCACCCATGCTTTGTTGGTCTGGATGCCAGACATTCATTCATTCATTCATTCATTGTGGGAAAGGAAGGAAGAGAACCGCATACATCACTATTTTGCAGTGCATGGAAATTTGCGGTGGGGGGGGGTGGAGTGTTGCAGGGACATGTTGGGTGAGGGGTAGAACCTACAGAAGTCTGTCATCTGGATACTGATATTCTGTTTGCTCCCCTCTCTCACACCCCACATGCTGCCTGCAGGCTGACCATTCATCAGGTAGAGCTGCACGGTTAACCACACAGCTCTACCTGATGAATGGCAGGCCTGCAGGCAGGGCAGCTCTCATTAACACTGGGGCAGGGGAGAGAGGAGCAAACAGAGCTCTGGAGGCAGCTGTGCCTCCTTTGGCATACACCCCCACCCCCAATCATTAGGACCAGACACTCCTGGGTAGTAGCATTGGAGCAAACCTCTTCAGTCATTCAGTGAGTTAGAAAGCAGTAGGGTGACTTCTTGCCTGTGTCATTTTCTTTTCTAAGCTATAAACCTCTCCAAAATTAACTTAATATTCAATTAATATTAAATATTAATTAATATTCAACTAATATTAAATATTAATTAATATTCCATTAATACTAAATATTAATGAATAGTCAATTAATATTAAATATTAATTAATATTCCATTAATACTAAATATTAATTAACATTTAATATATTAATTATATTAATATATAATTAATGTAATTAGTTATACAATTGTATTATATAATATAATATTGGGAGACAATTCAAATATCTCTTAACTACAAAAGGTCTTAGACCATATCTATCATGCTGCATCCCTACTAACTGGACAAAGAGGCACCTTTCAAACTGGTGGTTCTCTCATTTTTTAGCAGGCAGAGAGCAACTGGCTCTATTCAGCCCTAGCAGAGTATGCTTCCAGTGGTTGTTGCCAGCGTCTACCTTGCGTTTCTTTTCAGACTATGAGCCTGTGGGGACAGGGGACCATCTTACTGAGCCCTTTCTCACGATCCATGAGAAAGGTTTGGTGGGCAGGCAGGGAGGAAGGTTCAGCAACCTGCAGATGATCCGCCGAAGGAGCGAGGTGCATGGATCGTGCAGCCAGATAATCCTCTGCTGCTCCAGGCAGCGTGGAGGGCCAGGGGCCAGGATGTGTCGTCTGAGCCCCTGGAAATCCCATGATGCACCGTGCAAGTGCACCGTGCATTCTGGTTAGCCCCCCCCCCCAGTGACAGGTGGGAGCCCCACAGTCTTCCAGCCCCAGCTGAAAGCAACCGGTGCTGGCAGACGATTAAAAAAACAGGACTAAAGGAACACTAGCTCTCTTAACCCTATTTAGGAGGCTGGCCTCATCGGCGGGTTTGCCACCAAAGTTTGCCACTGGGGTCAGGCATGATTCCAGCAGTTCTTACGATCAGCCAAGACCAGGCTTGGCTTCCTCAGCCCGGTTTGGGCTGATGGTAAGAACAGCCTCCTTATGTCTTCTGTGTAAACCACTTTGTGGACCTTTTTGCTGGAAAGCAATAATAGTAATAGCTATACTACAAAAATATCCCATTTTAATTGTCATGGCTTCCTTTCCCCAAAGAATCCTCCTGAGAATGATAGATGGTGCAAATTCCCTTTCAATAGTCTATAGCCTCTGTCAGAAAACAACAATTCCCCACGTTCTCTAGGAAGAGGATATGGCTGTTGCAACAGTTTCCAATCTGTAGTGCAGATAAGCCTGTTGAGAAACTCAAGAGGCGAACCCTGTCTGTGGTATTCTTCAATGTGAAAGTCTTACAGAAAACCAAAATCCAGCTTCACAGCAGTGTCTTCCCCTACCAGAACAATAAAAGAAAGTTTTGTAGCAGTTATTACTAAGATGTCCATACTATCACTGAATGTTGGCAACATGGCTCTGTTCTCCTTCTAATCATGCTAATACAAATAGCCGTTCTGGATGCAAAACTTCCTTTGATTTTTTTCCCCCTAATTAGCTATTTTTAGTTATATGTCTGTCTCACTATTCCTCCAAGAAATTCAGGGAAGTGTACAGGGTTCTCCCACTACCACTATTCTATTCTCACAACAACCCTGCAAGGTAGTTTAGGCTGAAAAATTCCGGTGACTCTCCCAGAGTCACTTGGTGAGCTTCATGGCTGAGTGGATATATGAACGCCGCTCTCCCCACACCAAGTTCAGTGCTTTAGCCAATACACTAGGGGTTCTCAAACTTGAGTCTTTAGGTGCTGTTAGACTACAACTCCCATCATCCCCAGCCACACTGGCCTTTGTGGTTTTAAATTGCTTTCCGGTTTTAATTTCTGTCTTGTTTTATTTTATTAAATTAAAGTTTGGGTGGTGTACAAATCTAATAAATGAACAGGGAAACCATTGTTTGTTGGGCATTTAAGAGAATGTCTTCTTCTCCATGAGCTTCTTCACCCTATGTGATCATCCGGAGAGGTCTGGCTGCAGTTGCCACCAGCTCATCTGGAGGCCACTCAGGGATGGGCCTTCTCTGTTGCCACTCGGAGACTTTGGAATTCACTCCCTGCCAAAATAAGAGCATCACCTTCGACGACAATTCTAAAGTCCCTGAAGATGCATTTATTCACCCAAGGTTTTTTAACTAGAATTGTGGTTTTTAATTGTTTTAAATTTTTCATATTTCTTTTAATTTTTTTTAATGTTGTTGTAAACCACCCAAAGATGTATGTTTGGGGTGGTATACAAATATAATAGCCACCTAATGGCGCAGTGGGGAAATAACTTGACTAGCAAGCCAGAGGTTGCCGGTTCAAATCCCCGCTGGTATGTGTCGCAGACTATGGGGAACACCTCTATTGGGCAGCAGTGATATAGGAAGATGCTGAAAGGCATCGTCTCATACTGCATGGGAGATGGCAATGGGAAACCTCTCCTGTATTCTACAGGGCTCTGTGTTCGCCAGGAGTCGCACAACTCGACGGCACAACAACAACAACTAATAAATATAATTAATTTGGGTTAATTAATTAATAACAGCATCTGGAGACCCAAATTTGAGAACCCCTGCACAACACCACACTAACTATGCTCTATCTCACCCATTAAGTTGGTGTGGATGAATTAAGGTCATTGGCTGACATGATCCACATACCTTATAAAGACAGAAGGACTTGAAGCGCCATTGCAGAAATTGGTCAGTAGCCCTAGAAGCATTCCTGGCCTTGTTTCTATTTGCGACAATGGCGAGAAATACGGTAATGCTTCTAACACGACCGCCTGATCTCTACCGCGGAGACCCATGCCCTACTGCCTCCATAGGGCTTGCAGATCATGTCTGCATCAGCTGGGTGGCTTCACAGTGGCAAGTAATGTGGGAGAAATGGCAGTTTCTGGCATGCATGCCATCCCACTATCACTGCTGCCTCTGTGACATCTGAAATTGCCAGTGTCAGGTGGAAGATGTCAGTAACCCATCTCAGCCCAACGTTTAGAACCAGACATTTGAAATCGGCTTGACAAAGTCATATGTACAGCCCTGCTGGATCAGGCCCAAGGCCCATCCAGTCCAGCATCCTGTTTCACACAGTGGCCCACCAGATGCCTCTGGGGAGCCCACAGGCAAGAGGTGTATGTGCATGCCCTCTCTCCTGCTTTTACTCCCCTGCAACTGGTACTCAGAGGCATCTTGCCTCTGAGGCTGGAGGTGACCTATAGCCACCAGACTAGTAGCCATTGATAGACCTGTCCTCCATGAATTTGTCTAACCCCCTCTTAAAGCCATTCAGGATTGTGGCTGACACATCTTGTTGCAGAGAATTCCGTAGGTTAATCATGCGTTGTGTGAAAAAGTACTTCTTTTTGTTGGCCCTAAACTTCTTAACAGTCAGTTTCATGGCACAACCCGGCATTCTCCACCCAACATTGGTGGCTTCAGATGTCACAGCAGTGGCAGAGCGTTCCCTGCAGGAACCACCACTCCTCCCATACTTACTTGACACAGTTCTGTGCAAAGCCACATCAGCCGTGACTTACATGCAGCAGAAAGACAACAAAGCCTCTTACCTAGCCTGGCGGGTGCAACCCTTTCCCCCGCCGCAGTTCTAAATTGCAGGTCGCAGTTTGCAAAAGCCAGGAGACCTGCACGGCAGTCTCAGTCAGGGCTTTGCGCTCGGCAGATCTCCTTCCCAGCTGCTACCAGGCTGCTTAATTGCTCAAATTTATAGAAAGGGCCATGTCAGTCAAATCACAATGGAGGCAGATCCTTACATGAATGAGCAAAAGCATCAAAGGCTCTGGGGAGGGAAGCAAGCCTCTCTTTTCCAGTGCTTGTTTACTTCAGGGGTGTTGTTTCTCCCAACATCACCCGCCTGAAACAGAAGGCTCATCTTGGTGGGGCTTCAGATTTCGGGGAAGGAAAGAATGAGCAGGGCTCTGATCTTCCCCTCCTCTGTAGTATTCTCAGTCCCTTCCTATCAGAGACGGGCTTCCTATTAGAGGCTGCTTCCCAGGTATCCATTACCTCAGGAAAGCAAGAACTGAGCCAGTCGTACAACAAGAGGAAACCCTGGACTAAAGTTTACTCTCTTTGCCCTTTTTAGGCTATGTTCCAGTAGGCTTAGCCACCTAATGATGCAGCGGGGAAATGCTTGACTAACAAGCAGAAGGTTGCTGGTTCGAATCCCCGCTGGTACTATATCGGGCAGCAGCGATACAGGAAGATGCTGAATGAAAGGCATCGTCCCATACTGCGTGCGAGGAGGCAACGGTAAACCCCTCCTGTATTCTACCAAAACCACAGGGCTTTGTGGGCGCCAGGAGTCGAAATTGACTTGACGGCACACTTTACCTTTACCAGTAGGTTTATGAGGCCACCCGGCATTCTGTGTGTGTGTGTGTGTCCCATCAACTTTGCAATGCCTGGACCAATATGAACCAAATTGAGTACAGTTGTAGGGACACAAAACGGCACCTCAATGGTGTAGTTTGTGATGATGTCATCCACCCCAATTCAAGATGGTGGTTGGGTGAATGTTTGAGGTGCAAGTTATAAAATTATAAACCGCCTACCTGATTTGAACCAAGTTTGCTACAGCTATAGGGATACATAGGGACACTTCTATGTGTCGCTTGTGATGATGTCATCCACCCCAGTTCAAGAAGGCGAATGGATAAACATCTGAGGCGCAAGTGGGTTAACTTGGGGGCCGTCTAACCGATTTGAACCAAATTTGGTAGAGTTGTAGTGAATGTCACATCAAGAGACCTCAGTGGTGTAGTTTGTAATGATATCATCCCCCCCAATCCAAAATGGTGGACATGTGGATGTTTTAGGCGCAAAAGGGCTAATATGTAGACCACCTAACTGATTTGAACCAAAATTTGATACAGTTGTAGTGAGTCTTCTCAATGGCGTAGTTCATAATTATGTCCTCCACCCCAGTCCAAGATGGCAGACGGTGTAGTTTGTGATGATGTCATCCACCCCAATTCAAGATGGTGGTTGTGTGAATGTTTGAGGCACAATTGGGCTAACTTGTGAACCGCCTAACTGATCTGAACCAAATTTGCTATAAGTGTGGGGACACATAAGGATACCACAAGGGCACAGTTTGTAATGACATCATCCACCATGATTCAAGATGGCAGACACATGGACGTTTGAGGTGCAAGTGGGAACCAATTTGGACCAAATTTGGTCCAGTTGTAGGGACACATAGGGATAGCTCAATGGCATAGTTGTGGTGATGTCATCCACCCCAATATAATGTGGTGGATTCATTAACATTTGAGAGGCAAGTGGGCTAACATGTGAATTGCCTAACTGATTTGGACCAAATTTAGTCCAGTGGTAGGGATAGTGAAAGGAAATTAGGCAGATTAGCTCTTACTAGAACAATTTGTTTTGTAGTGATGTTGATTTGGAGGGGGAGGTTCTTTGTGGCTGGAACCATAGCTCAATTGAAGAGCATCTGCTTTGCATGCAGGAGGTCCCAGGTTTGATCCCTGACATTTCCTAGTAAGGTTTGGAAAGACTACTGCCTAAAAACCTGGACAGCTGCTGCTGGTCAGTATAGACAATACTGAGCTAGATGAGCCAATGATCTGAATCGGTATAAGGCAACTTCCTATGTTTCATAATGTGGCCATAGTTCAGTGGCCATTTTGAGTGTTTCGGTCACAAAACAGAATAAAGGGCCTGTTTCAAGCTCTGAGCAGAAAAACCCCAATCAAAGCGCCACTTTAGAGGCCTGTTTTTCCTTTGCTGATTGGTTTTCTGGCACTGGCTTCCAATTGGCTTGTGAGCTCTTTCTTTCTTGGTTGGCTTATTAATGTACAGATCACATGTTGCCATGGGCAACTGTGCCCCCCATTGGCTGGGGGCAGGGAGAGGAAGACAAACGGAGGGAGTTTCAAAATTTATTCAAAGGGACTACAAGGCAGAGATAGCCCTTATAGTGTGCCTCTCTTGATGAAGAGGATACACCAGGAGAAGAGGAAGGAAAGTTTGATTTTGTGGTTTTCTTTTCTCAGCACTGAATTATTGCTGCTATGACTATCTGGTTTTGCAGGCTCTCAGATTGACAAAGACAGAATTTGGGTGCCTTCCTTTGATTCCTTGAGTTGTTTGTGGTTTGTTTTGTTTGTGAGATAGTGTTGTGACAAGGAATGGACAGTGGCAGATAGGGTGTGTGTGTGTGTGTGTGTGTGTGTGTGTGATATATTTCTTGGTGATTGCTGTGATGAGCTGCATGTCTGGCTTTGAGTCTAACTTGTGCTTCACTAAGTGCTCAGGTCTGCTCTGCCGTCTGCATTGCAAGGTGTAGTCAGCCAAAATGTGGCTGAAGTTGCTCTAGTTGAGCGTATGGCTATTCTTGCTGCTAAGTAAGGGTGCTGCTGTGGCAGCTGATTACAACATAGAGGACATTTGAAGATCTATGCTCTGGCAATACAGGTAGCAAAGAAGCCATTCTTTTCAGCCCGTATTGTGTCCACAAGTTCACATCCAGCAGAGTTGTTCAGGGTTGTGAGAGGGCTAATAAGTGCCCCCCCTCCCTTGAATCAGAACTTGGAACCATCTATTACTCGCTGTGATGTGTTTAATGAGTTTTTTGTGGATAAAATCTCTCATATTCAGGCCAACTTGGATTTAGACACTACAATTACTTCAATGTCTGAATCAGAGGTGTCCAGCAACTCCTCTTATGTGCTCAGGCTGGATCAGTTTCAGTTTGTGACTCCTGAAGATGTGGATAAGCTGCTTGGAGCGGTGAGGCCTACCACTTGTTCTCTTGACCCTTGTCCAACATGGCTTGTTTTATCTAGAAGGGAGGTTGTTGCAGACAGCCTGGTGGAAATCATAAATGCTTCTCTGAGGGAGGGCAGGATGCCTCCTTGTCTTAAGGAGGCAATTATTAGACCACTTTTGAAAAAGCCTGCCTTGGATTCCTCAGAGTTGAGCAACTATAGGCCTGTCTCCAACCTTCTGTGGCTGGGCAAGGTAATTGAGAGGGTGGTGGTCTCCCAACTCCAGGCAGTCTTGGATGAATCTGATTATCTAGACTCGTTTCAGACCGGTTTCCGCATGGGCTATGGGGTGGAGACTGCCCTGGTGGGCCTGATGGATAATCTCCAATTGGGAATTGACAGAGGAAGTGTGACTCTGTTGATACTTTTGGATCTCTCAGCGGCTTTCAATACTATCGACCATAGTATCCTTTTGGAGCGTCTGAGGCGGTTGGGGGTAGGAGACACTGCTTTGCAGTGGTTCCACTCTTACCTCTCTGGCAGATTCCAGATGGTGTCCCTCGGGGACTGTTGTTCCTCAAAATCTGGACTTCGGTATGGTGTCCCTCAGGGCTTCATATCGTCTCCGATGTTGTTTCACTACATGAAACTGCTGGGAGCAATCATCAAGAGATTTAGTGCAGGGTGTTATCCATATGCTGATGACATCCAAATCTTTTTCTCCATGTTAACATCATCAGGAGATGGCCTAACCTCCCTAAATGCCTGCCTGGAGGCAGTAATGGGCTGGATGAGGGATAACGAACAGAAACTGAATCCAGATAAGATGGAGGTACTTATTGTGTGGGGTTGAAACTGAGGAGATGATTTTGATCTACCTGTTCTGGATGGGGTCACACTTCTCAGAAGGAACAGGTACGCAGTCTGGGGGTGCTTCTGGACACAAACCTCTCCCTGGTGTCCCAGGTTAAGGAAGTGACCAGAGGTGCTTTTTATCAGCTTTGGCTGATATACCAGCTACACCCGTTTCTTAAGATAAATGATCTCAGAACAGTAGTACATCTACTGGTCACCTCCAGACTTGACTACTGCAATGTGCTCTATGTGGGGCTGCATTTGTACATAGCCCAGATACAGCAGTTGGTCCAGAATGCGGCAGCCAGGTTAGTCTCTGGGTCATCTTGGAGAAGCCATATCACTCCTATCTTAAAAGATCTACACTGGTTGCCGATAAGTTTCTGGGAAAAATACAAAGTCTTGATTATAACCTATAAAGCCCTAAACAGCTTGGGGCCTGGGTATTTAAGAAAACATCTTCTTCACTATTAACCACACCGCCCATTGAGATCATCAGGAGAGGTTCGTCTGCAGTTGCCACAAGCTCCTCTGGTGGCTACTTGGGGGACAGGCTTCTCCATTGCTGCCCTGAGACTTTGGAACGTGCTTCCTGCTAAAATAAGAGCCTGCCCATCTCTTACAACTTTTAAAAAGGTAGTCAAGACACATTTGTTCACCCAGGCTTTTAATTAGTACCGTTTTTAATAGTTTGATGGATTTTAATAGTTTTTAATGTTTTTTAAAGTTTGAAATTGTTGTAATGTTTTAACCTTTTTAATTGTTTTTAATTGTTTTGTTTTAACCTTTTTTACATTTTATTGTTTTGTTGTAACAAAAGACTTGTGTGTTGGGTGGTATACAATATATTAAATAATAGATAGATAGATAGATAGATAGATAGATAGATAGATAGATAGATAGATAGATAGATAGATAGATGCTAGGAAGTAACATAAGGAGTCATAATTGTGTGTGAGAGAGCAACTTATTTATTATTATTATTATTATTATTATTATTATTATTATTATTATTATTTTACACAGTCAGACAGGTGTTATTGACTGGCGTGCATGCATGTTGCTATTACAGAGAGTTCCAGGCGACGACGGGGGCAAAACTTCGCTTAAAACTACAGCGCCGGAGGGGGAAGAGCGGTGGGAGGGGTAAGTTCTACCCCCCTGCCCTTAAGGGTAGACACCCCCCCCCTCGGTGCCGGACCGCCGGACCGGTCCGGCTCCGAACCGGTTCGGAGGCCTCCAACATGGCCTCCGGACCGGTTCGTGCACATCCCTACCAATTACCACTGGATTATTTTGGTCTTTTTCTGCCACAGCCTTTCAATTTCAATTTGTAGATCTTTGTATTTGGTGATTTTTTTCTATTTCTTTTTCTTCTATTCTGCTATTATATTATATTATATTATATTATATTATATTATATTATATTATATTATTATTATTATTATTATTATTATTATTTTACACAGTCAGACAGGTGTTATTGACTGGTTTGTTTTATCCAGACATTGAGTCCTTCCCAAGGACCTGGGATGCCAGAATTTTATTGTCAATGTTGTTGCTGTTGTTGTTGTTGTTGTTGTTATTATTTATTTATTTATTTATTTATTTATTTATTTATTTATTTTACACAGTCAGACAGGTGTTATTGACTGGTTTGTTTTATCCAGACATCGAGTCCTTCCCAAGGACCTGGGATACCAGAATTTTATTGTCAATGTTGTTGCTGTTGTTATAGATATCGTCAATGTTGTTGCTGTTGTTATAGATATCGTCGCAGAATATAGGCTGTTCCCAGTAAAGCTGCTTTTTGTAATTGGCTGATGGTGATTTCTGTGGCCCCTATGGTGTTGAGGTGCTCTTCAAGGTCTTTTGGAACTGCACCCAGGGCGCCAATTACCACTGGGATTATTTGGGTCTTTTTCTGCCACAGCCTTTCAATTTCAATTTGTAGATCTTTGTAGTTGGTGATTTTTTTCTATTTCTTTTTCTTCTATCCCCTGGTATTGCTATGTCAATTATTTTGACTTGTTTTTCTTTCTTCTCGACTACAGTTATATCTGGTGTGTTGTTGTTGCTGTTGTTGTTGTTGTTGTTGTTGTTGTTGTTGTTTCAATTTCTATACTGCCCTTCCAAAAATGGCTCAGGGTGGCTTACACAGAACTTGTGCCAAAGATGTTACTGCTGCGCAGGCACTGTGGCTGGCAGTGGATTCTGGGTCAGTGATCCTTTTTTTGGCCATTTTTGGACTGTCTTCTAAACCCCTCCTGTATTCTACCAAGAAAACCACATGACTCTGTGCTTGCCAGGAGTCAACACCGACTGCACTGCATAACCTTTCCTTTCCTTTGAAATGTGTGTACTGTGTTGGGAGGGACAGATACCCTTTTACTGTGTGTTTCTGTTCTGTTTTGCAGTGTTTTTCAAGGCAGATTGCAAAATGTGTGCACTCTGCTTGTTCCCACCATATGAACTTGAAATACCCCATTGTTCCCCCTGGGCAGTACCTAGGGACACCAAATTGGGTTGGGTGATAGGGCATGATGGATGCTACCTAACACCCAATACACACAGACATACACATAGGCAAGCAGGTGATTTAAAGCAAATTTTTATCCTTTGCCCCAAAGCCCATAGGATCCTATGGGAGTTTGGGGAGAAAGGTTAAACATTTGTTTAAAAATTCCTGCTTCCCCATTTCTTTTGCGGGTTGGGTGGTAGGTAGCACCCATTATACCCTACCACGCAATTTATGTATTTGAAACATTTATATCTACCCCTCCAGTACACTACTGCTCGGGGCAACTCACAACAATATAATAGATACAATGTAAAATAAAAGTAATAAAATTAACCAAATTAAGTAAACAAGTTAAAAGTCAGGCTAAAAACCACAATCAGTATTATGTTTCAAATTAAAAGTTGTTTTAAAAGCTAAAAATTGAGTTATAAAAAAACTAAAAACTAAAGAATCTACTAGATAGAACCACAGAAGGTACATTAAAAAGTCTCTTTTAAAAGATGTGTTTTCGTTGTTTTTTTAAAAACACTAAAGGAGGGAGCATGGCAAGGCTCTTCAGGGAGGGTGTTCCAAAGCTGGGGGGCACAACCGAAAATGCCCCATTTCTTGCCCCTGCCAACCAGATCTCTGTTAGTGGCAGGGCCATGAGTGGAGGGCCCTGGCAGGTTCATATGGATGAATGCGTTCCGACAGGTCCCCTGGCCCCAAGCCATGTAAAGCTTTTAAGCTCAAGACCAGCTCCTTGGATCTAGCCCGGAAGCGGACCGATAACCAATGAAGCTGCTGCAGGATGAGTGTGCTACTCATAAAGTGACTTGCACCCACAAGCATCCTTGCAGCAGCATTCTGGACCAGCTGAATCTTCTGAACAGTCCTCAAGGGCAGCCCCACATAGAGTGCATTGCAGTAGTCCAGTCTGGGTGTTACCAACGCATGAGTGACTGAGGTTCGATCTGACTTCTCCAAGAAGGGTCACAGCTGGTGTACCAGCGGTAGTTGGTAAAAGGTACTTCTGCACACCACTGCCACCTGTGCCTCCAAGGACAGCATCAGGTCCAGAAGCACGCCCAAGCTGCGGACTTTGTCTTTCAGAGGGAGCGTAACCCTGTCCAAGACTAGATTTACCTCATTACTCAGATGATCAGTTCTACCAACCCAGAGCACTTCCCTCTTATCCGGATTAAGTTTCAGCTTCTTTGCCCCCATCCAATCCAGAACCGACTCGAAGCCCCAATTCAGAGCATCCTCTGCCTCCCTGGTGTCTGCTGACTTAAAAGTTAGGTAGAGCTGGGTGTCATCAACATATCTCCTAGGGACAACCAACACAGTTTGGTGTCCCTAAGAGCTACCCATGGGGAGTAATGGGGTATTGCATTTCCCCCATTATTCCCTATGACCAGAACACTCAAAAAGTTTTGAGTTGTTTTGTCAAAACAGCCGGCTCGGGTGCTGCTTTGATGAAACATTTGCATCATTTTGCGTTCCATTTCGAGCTCAAAACAGAGTGTGAAATCTGTTTCATGCATATCCCTAGGCAGTACCAAGCTAAACTGACTAAGGGTCTGACTCAGTATACAGCAGGTCCCGGTGTTCCTTAAGTTGTTTATTTTCTGTGCAGTGAATATATTTTGTGCAAAGGGATAAATGCATCATTAATGATTGGGAGAATGCCTTCCACCCCTCACCAAATCAGCCAGACTCAAACATGGGCTCTGCGGGGGGGGGGAGATGAGCCTCCATTTCCCAGTGCTCCCCATCAGTCAGCTGAAGTAACATTCTAGGCATCAAGGAAGGGAGGGGAAAGAAGCACAGATCTCCTCAACATCGTCCAGCTTCTGCCAGAGGAAGAGTAAATGTTACTGAGGGTCTGGGGGAGTGGGGGTAGAGAGAGTGTGCAGGTGGGAAGCAACCTGGAAATCTTCTCCGGCTTGGATGAAAACTCAAGCCCGCGAACAACTTCTAGTGTTGTTCAAAACCATGCTTTTGAGCCAAACTACCCAAATTTGTATTTCGGAGTCTGGTAATATAAATGTTGGCACCATCCCTATAAGAAACCCCCACTATACAACATGCCACCAACAGATGGTTTGGTCTACATAGGAAGCTGCCTTAAACTGAGTCAGACCCTTGGTCCATATTGTCTACACTGACTGGCAGCAGCTTTCCTGGGTTTCAGACAGGAGCCTTTCCCATCCCTACCCGGAGAGGGCAAGGATTGAACCTGGGACCTTACATAGGAACATAGGAAGCTGCCATATACTGAGTCACACCATTGGTCTATCAAGCTCAGTATTGTCTACCCAGATTGGCTGGGGCTTCTCCATGGCTACAGGCAGGAATCTCTCTCAGCCCTATCTTGGAGATGCTGCCAGGGAGGGAACTTGGTGTTGGAAGTTAAAGGACTTTGCGCTGTCTCTTGTCTCAGACAGTGGAGGACAGACTAGTGAGTCAGAGGGATAGAGGGTCAAGACATTGGTTATCCTTTCTCCACTGCTCTGACACTATCCCTTTGAAATGTAGACTGGTACTCTTAGGGATTAACTTCCTTCCCCTCTTCTCTTCCTGTCCTTCTACCTTGCAACATGGCAAGCTCCTCTCCCTGCACCATGTGTGCAGAGAAAATGCAGAATCCATCTGCATCCAGCTAGATAGATAGATTAGAGATCCTAACTCTTCACTTTCCTATCTAGAATGGAGTTCCTTAATATATGCCTTATATATTGATTTGAAACTATGAATTGGCTCCAAGTTACTTTATTCTCAGCATACACGCATGCCTAAGCAAATTCCGCTGTGTTGTGCCTCTGTGCACTCTGCTATAATGAAAAAGGGATTATCTCACCACAGAGAATTTCCAACACTTGGAGCCTAGATGCTCTTCCCAGAGTGGCTCCATCCCCTGAGGGGAATATCTTACCATGCTCACACTTCTAGTCTCCCATTCATATGCAACCAGGGCAGATCCTGCTTAGCTAAGGGGACAAGTCATACTTGCTGCCATAAGACCAGCTCTCCTCTGGAGAACATCTACTGGCAAAGCAGATGTTCTATCACTAAGTTACAGCCCTATCCCCTAAAATAAAGCCAAACAGTTACATAGGAAGCTGCATTACACGGAGTCAGATCATTAGTCCATCTAGCTCAGTATTGTCAACACTGGCTGGCAGCAGCTCTTCAGGGTTTCGGACAAGTATTTCCCAGCCCCACCAGAAGATGCCAGGGATAGACCTTCTGAGACCTTCTACATACAGGTGTTCTGCTTCTAAGAGACAGCCCCATCTCCTACCCCAGTAGTTCCCAACCTGGGGGGCCACCATATGTTGCTGAACTATAACACCCATCACCCACTGCTCCAATGTATTGTAGCTGAGGATGATGGGAATTGTAGTTTAGCAGCATCTGGCAGCCCCCCCTGGTTGGGAACCACTGCCCTGTCCAACATCCCTTTATTATAACATTCCAGTGGTCTCATTTGAAAGTCTCTCTATCCACATTCTCTTTCTCTGAATTGCTTCACTGGCATGTGCAGGAAGATTTCATCAGGAACCTGAAAGGGAGAGGATGCTAATTGTCTGTGTTTGGGGAACCAGCAACTTTTAGCCTGAGAAAGTGTCCCCTAAGTGGTCCGTCTCTGCAGTAAGGTAAAGCATGTCTCAGGGCAGAGTTAAGGGCCTTTGTGACATCCATAACCCAGGTCGGCATTTGCAAAATGAAATCTCAAACACACAAACATGCAAGAAGGCATTGGAAGAAGAAAAAAATGTGATGAAGAAAAGTGTCTGCCCCCTGCCCCCAACCCAGTCTCTCATATATAGAAATGCAGAACATACGGACATATAAGGACATAAGAATAGCCCTGCTGGATCAGGCCCATGGCCCATCCAGTCCAGCATCCTGTTTCACACAGTGGCCCACCAGATGCCTCTGGAGCCCATACGCAAGAGGTGAGGGCATGCCCTCTCTCCTGCTGTTGCTCCCCTGCAACTGGTATTAAGAGGCATCTTGCCTCTGAGGCTGGAGGTGGCCTATAGCCACCAGACTAGTAGCCATTGTTAGACCTGTCTGCAATGAATTTGTCTCAGCCCCCTTTAAAGCCATCCAAGCTAGCTAGAAGACTATGCAGGGTGAAGAACTGATTTATGTTTTCCAGCAAAGTCAATCAGGCATCATCTGCCATGCCCTGCAGGTATATTTAGTTCAAAAAAGGGACAGGTAAGAGGACCAAATCAATGTATTCAAGAGAGAAGGGAGCCAAGAGGAAAGTCCCTGCCTTCCACCAGTTTATATAAACTGATTGTGGGGAAAGCTTCCCCCTCTCAGCAACACACACACACACACACACACACACACACACACACACACACACACACACACACTTCTTAGCCCCCTTTCTAATTCCTCTGGCAACTGCTATGCTGAACGACAAAGGTGTTCCTCCATGTGATTCAGGACACAGCCATGAATTTGTCCCAATGTTCCTAGCCAGCTTGTTCCTTTGGTGGGCCAATTTAAATTAGCCATGAGAGATGCATGCAGATCGCCTGGAAATTTGCTGTCTTTTCTATGGAACCGGGGCCATCTTGCCATACACGTGCAGGTAGAGAGATGCACATGCCCAGCTTGCCTGGTTCAAGTAACCCCTGCTGTGTTTCCTTTGCTTTCTTCTTACAACCATTTGTGGACATGTTTTAGGCTTCTATGACAACTTGATGGACAACACCACGAATCCCATAATCCCTTCCTTTTGGCTCCAAGCCTGAAGATGGAGCTATGCAGCCACAGGGTTCAACCTGATGTCATTGTCAGCTGGTTAACTTTCCTATTGTTTCTGACCAGCATGCTGGAAAAGGGAACGAATACTCCGTCCCAACACGCAGGCTCCACCGTGCTTGCCTTTGTTTTTGTTTTTGGAGATTTTATTTCCAAGATTGCCTTGGTGATCAACAAAGTTTGCCATCACATGTAGCTGGAAGAGGGGTCTCTTGGAAACCAAGCCTCCACAATGGGATCCACGGGCAAAAAAGAAGCCAAGATTGTTCCATTGACCAAGATGTCAGTAACATAACCCCGCCCAAAGTCCTAAACAAAAGAGCTGTTTGGAGTGAAGCCAAAGCAGCTTATTTTTGTCACTATTAAAAACTTTTCTCGCCCATCTTTCCGCTTTCACAGAAGTACCCAGCCCAGGTGAAATTCCATCAAGGGATATGAAGAAGACACCTCGCTTTGAATATCCTCCAAAGCCCCCAGGGCGGGAGGCAGAAGGAGGGGAACCAAGGCCAGCTCCGGAAGAGTGGTGACTGTAGCATTGTGGGGGCTTTCAACAAGGCACTCATGGAAATAAGGGCCAATGGTCAGACTCAGAATAAGGCACCTTCATGCATTCATCTAGAACAGCCACATCTCAATGGTGAAACCCCTGCTTTGCAATCAGAAGTTTCCAGGCAAGCGTGTAGGAAGCCAGCAGTGGCATGGGTGCATAGCGTAGTGGTTAGAGTGTTGGACTAGGAAGATCTGCGTGTGAATCCCCCTTCACCCATGAAACACGTGGGTGACTCTGGGCCATTCATGTATCTCTCAGCCTAACCTACCTCACAGGGTTGTTGTGAGGATAAAGATAACCATATAATACCCCTTTTAATGTGGTGATCCTTGCACCTTTTAACGTGGTGATTCTCTTTATTTAGCAGGGGGAGAGTAACTGGCCTTATATACCCCCAGCACAGGACCTCCAGTGACTGTTGCTGGTGTCTATCATGTTTCTTTTTTGATTGTGAGCCCTTTGGGGACAGAGATCCATTCTATTGATTGATTGATTATTTCCCTATGTAAACCACTTTGGAACCTTTTGTTGAAAAGCGGTATATAAATATTTGTTGTTATTGTAATTGTGTGTTGTTACAAACGGCTCTGAGCTCCTCGGAGGAAAAGCGGGATATAATTTAAAAAATTTTAAAAAACCCACTGGCAGCAGCCCCAAGGCGCCCTTGCCATGCCCCCTGCATCTGACGTCAGACGCAGGGTGTGTGGCCGCATGGCCCCATTGGTGAGAAGCTTCAGCCAGTGCTGAGTTTCCAGCCTGGCTGGGAATGCGTCTCTCTGCCTTCAGCTGGAAACCCAGTGCTGGCTGAAGCGCCTTGTGAATGGGACCTCATGACCCCGTTGCTGCAAATGGCCATACCCCCGGCATTGGATGTCAGGGTCCGGATGGGGCCACTCCACAGGGAATGGTGGCCGGGTTCTTTGGACCAGTCCGCACAATGGTGGCTCTGTCCCTCATTCCAGGTTCAATCTCTGGCATCTCCAGGTAGGGCTGCGAAAGATTTCTCTCTGGAAACCTGGAGAGATGCTACCAGTCAGTGGCTGACAAACTGTGCAACATTACACAGTTATGCAAGAGCACTCTTGCACAAGCGCAAAGCCACCCTGAACCATTTTTGGAAGGACGGTATATAAATCAAATACATACATACGTACGTACGTACATACACAATTGCATGATGTTATGGCCATTATTTCCAAAGGCTGTCTTGTTGTGCAACTCTGTGCAATGTTTGAGATTGCACAAGAGTGCTCTTCTGCAACTGCGCAAATGTTACATCACAATGGGCGCATAACATTGTGCAGTATGTCAGCCCATGTAGATAATATTGAGCTCCATGAACCAATGGGTCTGACTCAATATAAGGCAGCTTCAGGTGTGCAGCTGGAACCCCTGAGAACTGGGGCAACTTTTTAACGTGGTAATTCTCTTTATTGAGCAGGAGGAGAGCAACTGGCCCTATCCACCCCCAGCACAGTACCTCCAGTGATTGTTGCTGGTGTATGTCTTATGTTCCTTTTTAGATTGTGAGCCCTTTCAGGGGACAGGGAGCCATCTTATTTTATTTATTTATTTATTTATTTATTTAGTTATTTATTTATTATTTCTCTCTGTAAACCACTTTGGAAACTTTTGTTGATAAGCGGTATATAACTAGTTGTTGTTGTTGGAACATCCATAGCTCAATGGCGGAGCACATGGCTGCATACAAAAGACCCCAGGTTCAACCCCTGGCATTTCCAGGTAGGGTTGGGAAAGACCCCCGTCTGGAAACCTGGAAAACTTCTGACAGTCAGTGTGGACAATACTGACCATGACGGATCAATGCTCCGACTCAATATAAGGCAGCTTGATAGCCTCCTCCACGGTTGACATGGTTTGGCTGGGTGCTTCTGCTGTTGATCTAAAACCCTACCTGGCGACCACTCTAAAGCCCTCATTTGTATTCAGTGACGTAGCCGCAAATTCAGAAGTGTAGCAGGTGCTGTCCATGACAGCCCCCATGGTCATGCCCACTCCAACAGCCAGAGAAGCCGAGAAGTACTAGCGCTTCGTCCCTGCGTGTCCCCACTCCACGACACCCCTGTTTGTATTCCAGGAAGCTGCCTAGTCCACAAATGGTTTCCCCAAACAAGACATTCATCTCAGACCCTGGATGAATTCTCCATAACAAAAAGTGCATCCTGATAGTCTTGTATCCCCTTAATCTGCTAGCCTAGCAGATTAAGGTAGGGATGAGAGCAGATTAAAACTAAGGCTTATAGTGACACTGTAGTGTAATTGGCTATACAAATATTGCCCCTTTCAAAAGCCTGCCTAGGGAATGGCCAAGAAAGTTTAGCCAGGCTGGCAACTTCTAAAGAGCTCAGTAGGGAGCTAGGAACTGACCTTTGCTGGTTTACCATCACCGTTATTCTAGCTTCTGGTCCCTGCTACAGGCCCCATCCCTGGCTTCCCTGATCTTGCCATTAGTTCAGCCAATAATAAATAAAAATAATAAACTTTCTTTGTTAGCCGCTCCATTACAAATTGTTCTCTGGGCGGCTCATAACACAACTTTAAAGCATCCAATAAAAACACATAACGCATATCAAAGCACCACACACACACAGAGAGACAATTAAAAACTTGGTTGTTGTTTTTAAACCAATTTTTTAAAGTCTGAGTGAACAGAAAGGTCTTCACTAGGCATGTAAAAGAATTTGTTTGTTTGTTTGAACTCTGTATATCCTGCCCCTCCAGTACACTGCTGCTTGGTCACAAAGTGATGCTGCCCAGCGAACCTCACTGGGGAGGCTGCTCAATAAACGGGGTGTGACCCGCCTAACCTCACTTGGCAGCTAAGCCCGTTCCAGCTCAGTGGCCCAATTAACTCATTTGTGCTACCTTAGTCCTGGAGTGTGAGAGTTTCAGAAAGTGCATCTCCACAGGACAGAGTTTTATGCCAATGAACATATTCTTAAAAGGTGCATTTTAGAATTAATATTACACTTACTGGAAATGTAAGCAGGATCCGCTCAGTTCAACCTTGATTAATTAATTTGAAAGGAGAAGGCAAGTTCAATTTCAAAACAGTCTTGGCCATGCACTTTGCTTCCCCCATTTTTATGACTTCTGTTTGAATTCATCATAGATCGGGACCTGATAAGAACAAAATTACATTTTTGGCACAATTCTAGTTTCCAAATAGCCACAAATTTAATTCAGAAAAGCTATACCTATCAAAAGGGGGGGGGCATCATGTGCTTCAGAGGACTTCATATTCTGTTGGTTCTTGCAACATAAATTTCCCCCGTACACATGGAGTGTGTAGGAGGAATATGAATGGGTGTTTGCAGTTGAAGGTCAAGCAACCTGTGCAAATGACAAGTCAATCCATTACTATGTCAATGGGTTAGTTCAGACCACACAGAAAATAGCAAATCATCAGTTCATAGGGCATGGTGACAAGACCACCCTCCCATGTCAGGACTGGACGTGTTGCCAACATTGGACGTGTTGTCTGAGTCTGCTAATGCTGGCATAGTCTCAGAGGTGCACCTAGGTATTTTTGGTGCCAGGATCTAAAGGTGTCTGGAGACCCCCTGCCCCCCCTGCAAGTTAAGCATCATCCCCCTACACACACCGTGACATTTGATTGATTGATTGATTGCAGTCAAGTTGGTGTTGACTCTTAGCGAGCACATAGATAGATTCTCTCCAGGATGATCTGTCTTCAACTTAGCCTTTTAGGTCTCTCAGTAGTGCATTCATTGCTGTTGTAATCAAGTCCATCCACCTTGCTTCTGGTCATCCTCTTCTTCTCTTTCCTTCAACTTTCCCCAGCATTATGGACTTCTCCAGGGGCATAGCTAGGGGAGAGGGGGCCCGTATTCATCCCTCTCTGTGGCAGCCCCCAAGAGTGAGGGAGATAATGAAGAAAATATGGAGGAGTGGACCTGGAGGGCCCTCAGGAGCTGGGGGCCTGTGTTCTTTGAAACCTTTCGCTCAATTATAGCTACGCCCCTGAACTTCTCTAGGGAGCTGGGTTTTCGCATGTTTCCGAAGTATGCTAGTTTGAGCCTGGTCATTTGTGCCTCGGGTGAAAATTCTGAATTGAGTTGTTCTATGATCCATTTTTATTTGTTTTCTTGTCTGTCCATGGTATCCTCAAAAATCTCCTCCAGCACCAAAGTTCAAAAGCGTCAATACTTTTTCTATCTTGCTTCTTCAAAGTCCAGCTTTCACATCCATAGTCACGGGAAAAACCATGGTCTGGACGAGTCTAATCTTTGTAGGTGTAGACACGTCATGGCATCTAAATATCCTTTCCAAGGCCTTCATTGCAACCCTACCAAGTGCTGGTCTGCGGCATATTTCTTGACTGCTGGATCGTTTACTTTTGATGGTCGATCGCAGTATTTTAACACGCGGGTTCTTGAGAGTACAAACAGCAACTGAACTCACAAGAATGTAAAAATATAAAACAAGTATATTTGTGCAGATGTGCATTAGCAGAAACATTTCAACATGCAATTTAACATATTCCCATCCCACATAATTCTTTCCCTATTCCCTCCTCTGTCTCTAAAGCAGGGGTCATCCTCAGCCACCCAGTGCAGGTCACAGTCATGCCCAACCGCCTGGCGCAGTGACCACACCACCCCGGACAGACTAAAGAGGATTTGGGGGCCCCCAAGCAGTGGCCCTTCTAATTTTGTTCAGAAAGAGTTTTGTCCTGGGCGTCAACATGCATGCATAACTCTCTCTCTCTCTCTCACTCACTCACTCACTCACACACACACACACACACTAGCTTTTGCATCACGCAAAGCGCGTCACACAAAATCTTTTCACACACGACTTTCCATCTACCAAATGTCCAGATCTGATTACAGTATTTGCCTTTTTGACATTCAGACCTGTAATTCTCCTGGACCTTAGACTGAACAATTACTGTGAGATTTTCCTCTCGGGGATGGGGCCACTCTGGGGAGAGCACCTGCCTGCTTGCCTGCAGAAGGTTCCCAGTTCCCTCCCTGGCTTCCCCAAGATAGGGTTGAGAGAGACTCCTGCCTGCAACCTTGGAGAAGCTGCTGCCAGCCTGTGTAGACAACACTGCGCTGCACTAGATGGCCCAGTGGTCTGACTTTGTAGAATCAGCTTCCTATGTTCTTATGTTGAGAATCACTGAACGATGCCACGTAGATATGCTGATATGTTCCTATGGTCTGGGTCTACAGCAGCACCAATGTCTTCCGTCCCCCTGAGTACTGCGCATCAGACAGCCGATCCCCCCATCTCTGCCATGAAATTAACCTTTCAAACCTTCTCCGTTGCTTAAAGAGGTATTCCCTGAAATCACGAGGCGTAGGGCAGAGAATGAAGGGAGATACAAATACAGCAAATATTTATATACTGCTTTTCAACAAAAGTTCCCAAAGCAGTTTACGTAAATATCAATAAATACACACATAAAAATGGCTCCCTGCTCCCAAAGGGCTCACAATCTAAAAAAGAAACATAAGCTAGACACCAGCAACAGCCACGGGAGGGATGCTGTGCTGGGGATGGATAGGGCCAGTTGCTCTCCCCCTGCTAAATAAAGAGAATCACCACTTTTAAAAGGTGCCTCTTAGCTCAGTTAGCATTTTTAGACTTAAAAATGAAAAAGCTTTTTTCATATGAAGGTGATTTCCTTGCTCCAAGCACACTCTCTGCAGAGTGTTCCAAGCATGATGCAACTTTGGATTTCTTACCTTAGTAACTAATTCAGACCTGATCCAAAGAGAATATGTGAATGCCTTTCAATGGCTTATTTATGAACTTGTGTTTTCCCTAGCAATTAAGCCAAACATATACATTTTGCCATCCATTCACAATAGCAGCTTGGATGCTATTCCATTACATTACTAGCTGCCCATGCACATTTCATGACCTGAAATGTGCACCGGCAGATTTGGGGCTGAGCTCAGCTTCACGAAACCTTCTTTCAGGCACAGGATGACAATTGCAATCACATAGCAGTCTGGCCTGTTAAGCCCAGCTCAGTGACCAATCTGTTTTAAGCAAGGCTGTGGGCAGGCCATGATTCCACATGAGTATACCAAAGTTACAGAATAGGGGAATGGGTGCAAAGTTCAGCTTTGAATCATGCTCTCCCCTTTTAAAAGAAGGTTTCTAGTCCCTATGGGTCTAAATATATGCTTGGGACTATATGGACAATGGACAATGTGCAGAATGTTTCACGGTTGGAACATTCTGACTTGAAACAGGCTGTTCTGAGCTCAAAACAGAACACCCTCTTTAAAAGGGGTCTGTTTCGAGCTCAGAGCAGAACCACCCCAGTTTCGATTGAAATGTTTCAATGTTCCAAGCAGCATTTTGGAGGGCTGTTTTCCCCTTGCTGATTGGTTTTCTGGCACCGGCTTCTGATTGGCTTGCGATCTCCTTGCTTCTTGGTTAGCTTGTTTTCATACAAATCAATTGGGCAATTGTGCCCCCATTGGCTGGTGAGGAGGGAGTGGGGAGCCAAAGGAGGGGTTTTCAGAATGTATTTAAGGGAGTGGGAGGCCAAAGAGCTCTTATAGTGTACCATATTTTATGGACTATAAGACTCACTTTTTCCCTCGAAAAATATCCATCAAAATTCAGGAGCGTCTTATATGTTTTAACAGTTTAATATGTTAAAACTCTGAAAAACTGGATTAAAATTAAGGTGCGTCTTATAGTCCGTAGCGTCTTATAGTCTGTAAAATACGGTATATCTCAGGAGAGGAGGAGGGATCAGAGAGGCTGCAACACAGCAGAACAGACTGAGGCTGGTGGTGGTGGTGGTGGTGGGCCTGCCTGGCCCAGTGGTGTGGGGAGGGAGAGAGACAGAGACTGCCTGCTAGCTTGTCTGTCTGTCATCCATCTCTCTCTCTCTCTTCGTTTCTGCAGTGCCCAAAGCAACTGCATTTCCCCCTGGTTTGGTTTGGTTTGTTTGTGACAGTAGCCCTGTGGCTTTAACTTTCTTCTTCTGCTGTGGTTTCCTTCCCTGCTTCTTGGAGCCAGCTCCCAGTGGCTTTAATAATAGGGGTGCTGTGCTGACTCCCCCCATTCTCTTCTGCAGCCGCAAGCTGCACCTTTACTGCTACCGTGTGCCTGAATTGGAGTTCTTTTTTGTTGTTGTTGTTGTTGGCTGGTGTGTTCTGTGACTTCTGTCTGGTGCCCAGCCTGCCGGGCTCTCTCTGCATACACACACACCCACGCACACACACTTCCCCCTCCCCCAGCTTTTTCTTTTTGGGGTGGGTGCCCTCCTAGTGCCCACCTGCCCTATTCCCAGCTGTTGAGTCCCAGTGTCTGCTTGGCCCGAGTGCCTCCAAGAACAGTACCTAGCCAGACTCCAGCAGAAGGAGGAGGCTGAAGCACCTGCAAGGGCATCACCCAGGGGGCCCTGCTCCTGCTGGTAGCAATAGGCCTGGTGTGCCCTCAATTAGCAGCAAGGCACTTGCACCTGCTCCCAAGCAGAGGAAGTTGCCTGCACAGGGTGTGCAGCCAGTGGGCAGGTGGCCTGATCACTCAAAGCCTCATCTCATCACCCAGGCCATTGCCACGATGATCACTTTGGATGAGCAGCTATTCCAGTTGGTGGAGAATGCGGACTTCCTCCAGCTGCTCCTACTGCTATAAAATCCCCTCATGCACCACTTCCCTCTGCTAGACAGGTGCAAAGGCAAGGTCGGGGCAGCTGTGTGAAGCAGCGCATGACACCAGCATGCACTGCACTGCTGATCTGTGGACCAGCCACATTGGGCTGCACGCTGCTTTCCTGTCCTTCATGGCACACTGGTAGGGGCAGGGGAGTGAGGGGACCTCGGCTGGTGGTGGTGTGGCCAGCCCCTCCCATGCCGCAAAGCACAGGTGGGCTCTGCTGCATGTGGAGTGCTAGACACTAACCACACGGCAGATCAGCTGTCAGTAGACATCGATTGCCAGGTAGAGGAATGGCTGTCCAGGCAGCCAAACCTTCACCAAGGCTTCATGGGGACCAACAATGCAGCGGACATAGTGAAGGCAACCGAACAGCTCCATTTTGTGCCCATCCGTTGTGTGGCACACACTCTGAAGCTGGTCTTGCGGGATGCACTTGGCCTTTCTGGGGCTAAGGCAAGGCGAGAGATCCCCACTGGAGGCTCTGAACATCAGATTGTTTCTGCCATGGCTGCTCTTGCAGACAGGTGCCACAGAATCGCAGTTCACTTCCACTGGAGCAAAAAGGGTAAGCGGATGCTCAAGGAGAGGTAGCTTGAGCTCGGACTACCTGAAGACCTGATCCCTCCAGATGTTCCAACCCAGTGCTTTCTCTTGCTCCAGCACCTGCAGAGCAAGAGTCAGCCAGCCACGGCCTAGCAAGGAGGTGTGGCTTGGAAGTGTGTGACCTATCCCACCCAGGTCTGGGTGCTCATTTCTGAGGTTGTCGTGACACTCAAGCCGTTCTTTGTTGCCACTAACAGCTTGTGTGCCAAGCAATGCTAAGCCAGGCTTTGCCCACCACATTTGTCCTCAAGAAGATGATGGGTGAGTTCCTGTCTGTGCTGACCACTGAGGAAGCCGTCACCTTGGCAGGTTGGCTGAGGACTGGAGTGGTGGATCGGCTCAGGATACCCTTGGGTGAAATGGCAGAGCATGTCTTTTCCTGCCTATGTGACTCAAGGATGAAGGACAAAGCTGTCACCCCTGACCAGCTGCCCAGGTGGAGGACCCTCCTGGCTGAAGATGTTAGGCAGGCAGAGGAGAGGAGCCTGAGACACAAGCAGGACGAGGGCGCTGGAGCACCTACGGCTAGTGCACAGTCCACGCCTAGCAGCAGCATCACCACCGCTTCCTGGTACAGCAGCATATCCCTGGCAGGGCCAAGGGAGCTGGAAGTTCATAAAGGGCTTCCTTGAATGTCCAGTTGAGCTGATCCCATTTTGGGCAACACGTTGCCCAATCTGGTGGGACTTGGTGACAGTTGCCAGATGGTTCCTCTCATGCCCTCCAAGCAGCGTCCAGAGCAAGAGGGTGTTGTCCATGGCCGGGGATGTGGTGACACCCCATCGCTTACGCTTGGGTGCTTACTTGGTGGAGCAGCTGGTCTTCCTGAAGTCCAGCCACTCCTGCTGGGCTATCCAGAGCTGGCCATGGAGGGTGAGTGACTCATGGTCACCTCTGCTCACTGCAACACTACTGGCAGTTCATTCCACCCTGTCCAACCCTTTTTGGAAATGAATGCTGAGGCAGGCAATTCGTCTTCAAGAGAAAGAGTGCAGCTTTTGAGACTAGCTGTATATTGGGGGCTGAGATGCAATGAGCAGAGAAGACTGTATTTGGGGGTGCAGAATGTGTAAGCCTTTTAGGAAGCAGGGTGCAGTATTACATCTTACATTCTTACACCGCGATGCAATACTTCTGGGGTACAGCAGGGAAATGCTTGACTACCAAGCAGAGGGTTGCCAGTTCAAATCCCCGTTGGTACTATATCAGGCAGCAGTGATACAGGAAGATGCTGAAAGGCATCCTCTCATACTGCACGGGAGGAGGCAATGGTAAACCCCTCCTGTATTCTGCCAAAGACAACCACAGGGCTCTGTGGTCGCCAGGCGTCGAAATCGACTTGACGGTACACTTTACCGTCAGAAGAAGGAGAGATTGAAAATAGGGCTGTATTCTGGCTCTGCCCACCAATAATTGTTGCTCTAGGTGACACCTAGGTCCGCCTAGTGGACACATCATCACCTGAAGGGCAAAAGCCACAGAAGCCCCCAAGTTAACTGAATTATTTTGGAGGGAAAGCACCACTCAGCAGCTGCCCAAATTAATCTCTCCTGCACTCAAGGGTTGAGGAATACTTGTCTGCTCCTCCACTCGTTCAGCTCTGTGGTGGTTTTTTAAATGCCACTGAGATCTGATGGGCCTGTTGAAGTTGGATGCTGTTGAATACTGAAAGGGCAGCCAGCCTGTGTGGCTGAAGGACAGAAAGGAAACAGGGTTTCCTTTGTCATGCGAAAGAGGGCCATTAGTTCAGTGATAATCGACACTTGGAATCCGCTCTGCAGTTGCAGTCAATTATTGTCTGGGGGCCTGGCTGTGTGCAGGAAAGGATCATAATATCCTCTTTGTGTCTGTGAAATAATCTGTGAACTAATAAGTGATTAGCACTGTCTGGATTCCACATTTCCTCACTCAAGCAAACCAGGTATGTATACCTGGCAATCCTTGGAAATCAGAATGTAATGCATCTCCCCGCACACGCACCCTCCCCTACAGCAACCTATTAGGATAGGAGTATTTCGGAATCAGACTATGGTTCCTCTGGTCTAGAGGCTCACAAGCACAGCATGAAGGCGAGTCCCCAGAATTTGGTATTCAGTTATATTGCCCCTATCCTTGGAGGCTTTAGTTTGCTATCAGGCTAATAACTGTTGCTAGCCTTATCTTCCTTGAATTTGGCTAATCCTTTAGACACGTTGATAGTGCTTTGTTTTACTAAGCCACCTGTGCTTTTAAGAGTTGTAGGGCAGGCAGAAATTCAACCAGTGTAGCATTTCCCAGCACAGATGAAATGCTGTGAATTTCAGAAATTCAGCTATTGAATTTCTGCCTTGGCAGTCAGCAACAACAGTGTTTAAAATACGAGAACCCTGAAGCAGAGAGTTAAATAATAGGGATGCACAGGCCTCTGTTTAAGAAGTCTGTGTTTTATGGCAGTTACTATTCTGTCTGCAGATAAATGTCCCCTGCTAACTGAGCAAAGAGGCACTTTCTGAAAGTGGTGATTCTCTTTATTGAGCAGGGGGAGAGAAACTGGCCCAATCCATCCCCAGCACAGCCTCCCTTCAGTGTCTCTTGCTAGTGACTATCTTATGTTTCTTTTTTAGATCGTGAGTCCTTTGGGAACAGGGAACCTATTTATATGTTTATATGTAAACCACTTTGGGAGCTTTTGCTGAAAAGTGGCAAATAAACATTCATCATATTCGTAAACTGGACATAGGAGATAATGCTGAGAAAGCAGTTTGGGGAAAGTTGGATAGAATTGGAGGACAGGGTTGGAACATAGGAAGCTGCCATATACTGAATCAGACCATTGGTCTTTCTAGCTCAGTACTGTCTACACAGACTGGCAGCGGCTTCTCCAAGGTTGCGGGCAGGAGTCTCTCTCAGCCCTATCTTGGAGATGCTGCCAGGGAGGGAATTTGGAACCTTCTGTTCTTCCCATAGCGGCTCCATCTCCTGAGGGGAATATCTTCCAGTGCTCACACTTCTAGTCTCCCATTCATTTGCAACCAGGGTGGACCTTGCTTAGCTAAGGGGACAGGTCATGCTTGCTATCACCAGACCAGCTCTGCAACCAAGAGGTTGCCTTGGTTGGTTATCTGTTCTAGGAACTGGAAAGGAAGGTGTATGTCCTTGTTGATACTGCTGGACTCCTCAACACCTCTCAGTACCATTAACCAAGGTATTCTCCTGGAACATCTTCCTCTGATGAGTCAAGGGGTGGGGATGTTACTGTGGTTCTGGTACTCCATGGTAGGTAGGTTGCAGAAACTGATGCTGGGGGCATGATGCCACCACGTGCAGAGTTCCCTTCTCTCCCCCTTATTATTTAATGTTGTAGGACTACAATTCCCATCATGGCCATTGTGGCTGTGGATGATGGGAGCTGTAGTCCAACATCATCTGGGGATCCAAGTTTTAGAATCCCTTTTTCTACTATTCTAATTTTATAAAACATATTTTAATTGTATATGAAAATTACATGTCATACATTATTATTGTAATTGTACATTTCCCTGCCTCTTTGGGAAAAAATAATTACCTTCCTATACCCATATTATGGGTTTTACCATAGAACATATACCGTATTATATGGTGTATACTATAACACCGCCACCTAATGGTGCAGCAGGAAAGCAACCTGCCTAGACAGCAGGTGGCTATTGGTTCGAATCCCCGCTGGTGTGTTTCCCAGAATATGGGAAACTCCTATATCGGGCAGCAGCAATATAGGAAGGTACTGAAAGGCATCATCTCATACTGCCAATGGTAAACCCCTCCTGCATTCTACCAAAGAAAACCACATGACTCTGTCACCCCAAGTCGAACCAACTCGACGGCACAACCGTTCAATTATAACACCACCAGTGCATAGTATACAGTACTTGAATGATACCTTTTTGAAAAACTTTATGGATCACAGCACTCCTACAGAGAATAAATCAAGCTTTTGCTGCCCTCTCCTGCCTGAACAATTAAATACATCACTGACCAAACCCCATGTTTTAACAAAAGCATGAATTGTGGGGTGTAGGAGGGCATGCAATCCTACATTTGAAGGCATCATCCAGTAAAGCACCATGCAAAAAAATAGCACTAGATAAATGAATACATGAATATATCAACATAACAATTCTTGGGAGGTATGTACACCTGTAGGGAGATTGGAGCAAATTCACTACAAAATGTGTTTTTTTCCTGCTGTACAGCAGAGATGGGAAGACTTCCGGGCTGTGGTATCGGCTTAAAAAAAAAAAGAAAGAAAGGAATATTGAGGTCCACCAATTGGAGCAAAGCTAATATGGAACTTACACTGGAAAAAAATGTAAGTTCAATAAAAAAATTTTAAAAAATCAATAAAATAAATAAGTTGTGCTCCTGAAGTAAAGGTAAAGTGTGCCATCAAGTCACACCACTGACTTGAGGGGTTCACCATTGCCTCTTCCCATGAAGTCTGAGATGATGCCTTTCAACACCTTCCTATATCGCTGCTGCCCAATATAGTACCAGCAGGGATTCAAACCGGCAACCTTCTACTTGCTAGTCAAGCATTTTCCCCCTGTGCCACTTAAGGTGACTTTCCTGAAGTACTAGTTCACAACTTTAAGTAGTAAGTTTTTGCACTCTTGCATAAGATCGCTGGTGCTTCCTGAGATGCCTGCGTGACTGTGGGCTGATCGAACTCCAGCAGGTCTGCAACATGTGGACCAGGGGCGTAACTACTATTAGGCAAGGGGAGGCGGCTACCTGGGGGCCCCCATGCCTCGAGGGGCCCCCCAGAGGCAAGTCACATGACTATATATTGTGAAGTGTGTGTGTGTATCTGCGAGGGGCCCATTTAAAAATTTTGTCTCTGGGCCCACTCCAGCCTTGTTACGCCCCTGATGTGGACTACTATCTGCATCTTGAAATCTCACCTGTAGATATTCTCAAACGAATTTGGAAGATGCGGAAAGGGACTTAAAGACTTATTATGAAGATTTTAAGACTTATTAATTAAAGACATTTGTTTGTTTGTTTGTTTGTTTAGTTAGTTGATTTATATACCGCCCTTCCAAAATGGCTCAGGACGGTTTACAATTTAGAAGAGATTAGGAAGATCATTCAAAGAATCAGGTTTTTTACACTGTTTAAATTAGTACAATATAATGACAGACAGGCAGTGAGATTTCAAGATGTGGATAATGTACTTTCTGAATTGAGTTCTAATGAAGATATAAGTGAAGCACAGGAGCAATGGAAAGACAGAGAGGGAAGGATCCGGCCAAACCTGTGTGGGCCAGAACAGCATTTTAAGAAGTCCCACTATCTTGAACTAACTGCCCCTGCTTAAGAGAAATGCTGATGACGTCCAGTTTACACAAGCAGCAGCAAGACATGGTAGAATTGACTGTACCACTTCAGATGGCCTTGTGGTAGCAAGCATGCATTGTCTCCTTTGCTAAGCAGGGTCCAGCCCTGGTTTGCATTTGAATGGGGGATGTGTGAGCACTGTAAGATATTCCCCTCAGGGGATGGGGCTGCTCTGGGAAGAGCATCTGCATGCTTGCATGCAGGAGGTTCCAATTTCCTTCCTGGGCAACATCTCCAAAATAGGGCTGAGAGAGACTCCTACCTGCAATCTTGGAGAAGCCGCTGCCAGTCTGTGTAGACAATACTGAGCTAGATGGGCCAATGGTGTGACTTCCTATATTCCTAACTCCCTGAAAAAAGAAAACCGGCATGGTAGGCAAAGGTAGAACCTTTCTTCTAGGGATGTACGAAACGTTTCGGATACAAAATGTTTTGTACCCAAAACAGCCTTTCGGGTGTTTTGTAGACAAAACAAAACACCCACTTTCCAGATCCAAAAGTTTTGTATACAAAACAAAACGTCCCTGTTTCGGCTACAAAACGTTTTGTTGTTTCGGACCTCCATTTTGTGGTGATCTCTGAGTCAGGCTCCATTTTGTGTTTGACATCTCTTTGAATTTCCCACCCTTCCTGCCTTCTGATCAGTGACCTAAATCATGGGCTGACCTGCTGACAATTCCCTCCTTGTTCCCCATTGGCTCTTTTACTTCTTCCCACTCTTTACTGACCCCACATTGGCCAGGGGAAGGGTTGCTAACCTATGGGGTGCTGGGTTCTGCTGTTTCTGTGGTGTTCTGAGTGTAGATTCTCTGGTAGCATATGAGAGTGGATTCTTGTTTTTCACTGGAAATCTCATATGCTACCAGAGAATCTACAATGAACACCTCAGAAACAACAAAACCCAGTACCCCACAGGCTTGTGGGTGTGGGGGTGGTTGGCACCCTATGTGCACTACACAACCCCTCGCTCTGGGCAACCCCAGTGCCCCCCAAGTGGAATTATGGGGCTGCTGAAACCTCCATTATTCCCCATGGGAGAAATCTTAAAGACGCGTAAACTTCAACAAATCACAAAAGATCAGCCCTTTGCCCAATTCCTTTGAAATAATTCTGGAAGTTTCCTTGCCCCCATTGGGCACTACCACCCACCACACTCTGCTGTGGGTCATCCCTTTCCCCTTGATTTGAAACGATACATTTGCTGGAATCCCCATTATTCCCTATGGGAAAATTCTTAAAGATGTGTAAACTTAAAAAAAATTCACAAAAAAAATCAGCCCTTTGCCTAATTCCTTTGAAATTTGGGTGGTAGCTTCCACCCATTGGACACTACCATCTCCACCCACTCTTTTTGCCCTGGGACCCTTTTTAAAAATCCAAATCGATTTGGAAAATTTGGCTACAAAACAAAAAAGGGCTGATTCGGATTCAGAAAATTTGGGTACAAAACAAAACGGGGATGTTTCGATTTGGATACAAATCAAAACAAGAAAATTCCAAAATGCACACCCCTACTTTCTTCCAATGGGCAGGTTTTCTGTTTGCAGGGAGTTATAAGGGCTAGGAAGCAGTTAAAAGATAAATGCACCACCTGTAGCTTGAAGTGGTACAGTGCTTTCCACATGTGTAGACCTAGTCTTAAAGAGTAAGATCCATCTGAATTTGGCTATCAGATAAGATCGCTCAATAGAGCTTCCATGTTCATGGCAGTATACCTCTTTGATCCAGATGCTGGGGACAAGATGTTAAATGTGAGCTCCCCAGTCAACTGTATGTGGAAAGTCCCAGCCATCTATCCACTTCTCTTCCCATTAAACAACATGAAAGGCTGTTGTTGGACCCACCTGAATAACTTTCATCAGCCTCTTGCCATTCCTGAACAAGTTGTAGGAGTGCATAGTGGTGCCTCAGCTTCAGACTCTGATTGCTTAAACCAGGGTTTCTTAACCTTGGCCCCCCAGATGTTGATGGACTACAACTCTCATCATTCCCAGCCATGTCCATTGTGGCTGGGGGTGATGGGAGTTGTAGTCCATCAACATCTGGGGGCCCAAGGTTAAGAAACCCTGACTTAAATTCTTCCAGTCCAGCTTCTGGCTGATACGAGATGGAAACTGCCTTGGTTACAACCTATGCTAGGAGATAGGCGTCTGTGACCCTACCGATTCTCCTGGACCTCCTCAGTGGCTTTCAACACCATCAAACATGGTATCCCTTTGGGTTGGCACCACTTGGGGCTGGGAGTTGAAGGCACCGTTTTGTGGTGGCTCTAGTCCTACCTAGAGGACCATACCCAGAGAGTTGAGGGGCGCCTGCTCCACTCCTTGGCCATTGGCCAATGGGGTGCCGTGGGACCCTAATCTTTTCCCCATGCTGTTCAACATATACATGATACTACTGGAAGTGGTCATCCACAGGTATGGACTTTGGTATCATCAGGGTGTTGACGACACCCAGCTCTACTTATCTTTTAAATCAGCCGATACAAGGGAAAGAGTTTACATCCTGTATCCAGTTCTGTTCCGGTAGGACCATGAAAAAGTCCTGAAGCTTAGTCCAGATAAAATAGAAGTGCTGTGGGTCAATAAAACCAGTAATCTAAATAGTAACTTTGGTCTTGGATGGGTTCGCACTCCTCCTGAAAGACCGAGTTTGCAGCTTGAGGGTCCTCCTGGACCCAACACTGTGCCTGGAGGCCTAGGTGGCAGCAGTGCCCAGGAGCGCCTTTTCACCAGCTTTGGTTGGTAGGCCCATTGTGGCCCCCTTGCCTAGAGAAACCAGACCTGACTTCTGTTAGCCATCCAGATTGGACAACTGCAGGGGCTCCCAACCGGTGGTACTCCAGACGTTGCTGAACTACAACTCCCATCATCCCCAGCAACAAGTTGTAATTTAGCAACATCTGGAGTACCAGTAGTTGGGAGCTCTTGGACTATTGCAATACTCTTCACACAGAGCTGCCTCTGGAGATGTTTCAGAAGTGAGTCGGCTGCTTCAGAATGCTGCCGCGTGGATACTTGTGGGCCATAGTTGCTACACAAGCATTACACCTATCCTGTGGCAGCTTCCCTGGTTGCCAGTTTGTTTCCAGGCTAGATTCAAAGTGTTGGTTTTTAACCTTCAAGGCATGTACCTGTCAGGCCGTATGTGCCTGCATGAAATCTTTACTCTTCCTCTTCCAAGAGGAATTTTAAACCTGGCTTTAATCGGTTTTTCAGTTATCATCCATTTTAGTCTTTACATTGTTGCTTTTAATTTTTGTCATTTGTTTGAATTATTGGTTTTTGTTGCATTCTTGTTTTTATGAGAACAAGCAATGTGTGCTGGACAGGCAGGGTAGTATTTTAAATAAATGATACATATGTGCGTATTTTGCATGTCCTTTGCTTGCTTGGAGAGATCTAGTTCTATTGAAGGTCAGGTTGTTTGCCCACAGAAAGGTGGCTCGGGGGAAAAGCAAGAGTCGTGAAGGTGCAAAAGACATCATGGGAATCGTCATTCTGCTACAGAAGCCCAGAAGAGGAAGGAACTCATAGCTGTGACTTGTCACCTAAGGGAATATGGAACCTGTTCATGACCTTGTGGTAAAGCATAGAGCACAGAAGCGGGTTGATATTTTAATACCTGCAGGAGTAGCTCATTAAAAAAAAAAAAAAAGCAGGTGATTGGGCTGAGAGCAGGTAACCTTTGAGTCCTTGAGTTGCATTCTGGGGCAGTGTTCGGAGTCAAGGACCAATACAGTGAACTTCATGGCTGAATGGGGATTTGAACTTGGGTCTTCCCAGTCCTAGTCCAACTAATACTCAAAACAGAGATTTCGGGACTTTAGGACCATAGGAAGCTGCCTTCTACTGAGTCAGACCATTGGTCCATCCAGCTCAATATACACAGACTGGCAGCAGCTTCTCCAAGGTTAGAGGCAGGGGTCTCTTTCAGCCCGATCTTGGAGATACTAGAAAGGGAACTTGGATCCTTCTGCATGCATTTGCTCTTCCTAGAGCAACTAGACAGGGTTGAGAGACAGACTCATGCTAGAGATGATGGGTGTTTTAGTTCAACAATTGGCCAGGTTTGCTCACCCCTACCCTAAGGGGAATACCGTACACGTACAGTGCTCACAGAGTAAACCTGGCTTACAAATGGGACAATGCATGCTTGCTACCACAAGGCCAGCTTATCAACTTAATTGATGATAAAGCTTAAAACGGGAAATCTCATATAGTGGAAGTCTGGAACCAAACATCCAAAAAACCTCCAATCAGTACACTCACAACTAAAACATGCAGCCCTTGAAAAAGTAATGTTATGGTAATGCACTTTACACATAAACATGGCATCCACATTAGAAAAGCTTAACCCTTCACACCACAAATTCATATACAGGTTTTTACAACTGTAATGATTTTTAAGCAGAAGTTTAAGGAGAAAAAGTGCTATAGGGGTTAGAAACATAGGAAGCTGCCTTATACCGAGTCAGACCATTGGTCCATCTAGCTCAGTATTGTCTACACAGACTGGCAGTGGCTTTTCCATGGTTGAAGGCAAGAATCTCTCTCAGCCCGTTCAATTAAAAAATCTTGTCCTATTTTTAAAAAATTTAAAAAAATCTTGTCCTATCTTGGAGATGCTGCCAGGGAGGGAACTTGGAATCTAAATGCTCTTCCCAGAGAGGCTCCATCTCCTATCGGGAATATCTTACAGTGCTCACACTTCTAGTCTCCCATTCAAATTATTATTATTATTACATTTATATCCCACTCTTCCTCCAAGGAGCCCAGAGCAGTGTACTACATACTTATGTTTCTCTTTCACAACAACCCTGTAAAGTAGGCTAGGCTGAGAGAAGTGACTGGCCCAGAGACACCCAGCAAGTCTCCTGGCTGAATGGGGATTTGAACTCATGTCTCCCCGGTCCTAGTCCAGCACTCTAACCACTACACCATGCTGGCTCCAGGGTGGATCCTGCTTAGCTAAGGGGACAAATCATGCTTGTTGTCATAAGACCAGCTCTCCTCTCTGTACCCAACAAGAGTGAGAAAACATTTAATGGGTTCGTTCTTCATCCTGCTTTCCCTCCCCTCCATTCATCATTTCATACCTTGCTTCCCCCAGCCCTCACCCCACCCCACTTCCTCATGATCTCCTCCTCTTCCCCCCCCCCCGGTTTTCTCAATTCACATACACACACATTGCACCAGTTCTCTCTCCTGCCTGCATGCTTGCTTTTAAAACTCCCAGTTTATCTTCATCTCCCTTTTGCTGAGACAGTAGCCACCCCAGCCACCCCTTTCCTCATCTCCCTCGTTTTCCCCATTTGGTTTCTCAGTTCACAGTTTACCTTGTATCTGTTCTCTCCTGCATGCTTGCTTTTAAAAATCCCATTTTATTTTATCTTCATTCCCTTTTGATGGGTGGGTCAGTGATCAGCCTGCCCCTCACCCCCCACCCCCTTTCAGTCTCATTTCTCCCTCCCTCGTCCTTTTTTGACTACTCAACACTGTTGCTTACTTTTATGTTGGTTCTTATCTTTTGCCTGCCTTCTTTGTCCTCCTCCTCCCTAGTCGTCGGACTCAACACAGCAGTTAACGTATGCCGCACTCCAGGCGCCAGCCCAGTCCACCACTCCCTCTCGCCTGCCCAGCCCGCCCGGCTGCCTGCCTCGTGTATCTTTTTCACGGGGATGGCTGCATGCAGACTAGTGACCCCACTCACTTTCATCACGTGAGAGACTGGAGAGATTGGCTGGGAGCAACAACTGGGCTGCCTGGGACTGAGGAGGAAGGCAGAGCCCTGCAGCGAGGGTTGCCTGCTTAGAAATGAGCTCCAGAGAGTTCCCGGTGGCCCCCACTGGCTCAAAATTGTGTGTGTGTGGCCGGGGGGGGGGAGGTTAATTCCTTAGGGACTGGCACCGCTCTGCGGACCAGTGGTTGAGAAACACCGCTCTGGGGGGCCCTTTGCCTTTCCTTTGTGCCACCACACAGTTCAAAAGCTAAATAACCTTAGGCAGATTCTGAGGACAGAGGTGGCCCTCTCCTATGGCCTC